>NC_062278.1:59855357-62355357 GCF_902655055.1 Lutra lutra
GCCAGGGTAGGAGCACAGCCCAGGGTAGGACCATAGCCCGGGGTAGGAGCATAGTTGCTATCAGTACTGTAGCTCAGTACAAGGCTTACTATTCTATTTGGTGATCTTGTGTTCTAACCAGTGACCGACAACTCCCCCCACCCCCACCCCAACCCAACCCCAGGCCATTCTAACTGCATATCCTGGAAAGGGTTTGAAGACTGTCAGAATGACCTGATTCCCCTCACTTCCTCTGCCCAGGAAAGCTCAGCAGAATCGGAGAGGATTTTCAGAGGAGCAGCTTCGCCAGGGACAGAACGTAATTGGCCTGCAGATGGGCAGCAACAAGGGAGCTTCCCAGGCAGGCATGACCGGCTACGGGATGCCCAGGCAGATCATGTAAGATGCCGCCTCCAGCCTCCCAGGAGAGAGGACGAATGTTCTACACCACAGTCTCTGTGATAAAGAAATAGTTAGTCACCTTCTGACCTTCTCCTCTTTCTCGAAGCCTCCTGTTTCTGGTTTTTCCAAGTGCCGCATTTCAGCTGCAAACCCGCGTTGCCCACTGCTGCCACCTTGCGTTCATGTAGAACTATGCAAAGACTCCGCCTCCTCTTCCTGAGCTGCTCCTTGGCCCCAGAGTCGCCTTTTGTCTGATTATTTATTTATTTATTTGCCAAAAAAATGCCCCCTTCTCAACTTACTAGAACACACCTAATAAACAAATTAGTCTTGTGGCTTCAAACGTAAACTTCGTTCTTCGGGGCAGCGTCTCGGCAGGCAGGGCTGGCTTTCATTCGCTCACGGAACCCGCAGGATGGAATTGAGTCAAAGCTGTTAGGTGGGAGCTTTGAGGAAGCCCTAAGAAGGTTGTGTTATCTTGGCAATGGCAGTAGACGTCTAGGGCGTTTAGGGATAGTTTTGCCCACTCTGACAGTCTACAGCCACGAGTTCAATAACAAGCTCTTTGATCCCCTGGTTCAAATTTCCTGTCTTGTGCTTAAGATGCTAGAATCTGAGCAGCTGGTGGGGGTGGGGTAGGGGGGTGGGGGATGGGAAGGTTGCGAAGGGAGTGGGGGACACGGGAATGAGCGAACCCAAACCCCAATTGTTTAAGGGGCTCGCATATGATGCCCACGAAGTATTTGCTGGATGGGTGGTTTTATCAAATGGATGGGTGATTGTTGAAGGAAAGAGCAGTTGTCACTTCCCAACCAATAATCTTCCCCCAGCAGCGAGACCCTGGCTCTGATACCCACACTGATACAGTTTCTTCAGAAGCCAGGAGTTAGAGGCCCATGTTGATTGTTCCCTTACATTTAGAGGATCTAAATCCCTAAAACGGTTGGATATTGCCTAAGGCTGAGCTTTAGCTAAGATGGGATAGGTTCTACAGATTCTGTCAGCCATATAAAAATTAAGAAGGCTAATAAGCCTTGGGACCACCCAACTTAATCTTATTCTTTCTTACCAGCAGAAGCAAGAAAAAAGTCATGCATTTATTAAGAAAATAAGGCATCATATCCATATAATGCATTGTTAATTAACAAGGAAAGACAAAAACAAACGAAATTGTAGATATTGTCACCCTGTAATGGTTTGGGGGGTGGCTTTCAAACTGTGTTCTCTGCAGTCTAGGCTTCCATAGAGATTTCTATGGGATCCCCATGGGGGGTGGGCAGCACTGCTTATAAGAGGCAAAAATCCTGGGTCTCCATTCCTTCTTCAGTAAGAGCATCATGGATCTTCTCTATTTTATATATTAGGATTCAGCATAAGATTTTAAAAGACTTTAAATATTATCAAAACAAAACAAGAATCAGTAAAGGAAATGAGCCTGAGTCACCTAAAGGGGCTAATGTGTCCTGTAGGAGCCCTGTTGACTCTGACAGCCACTGGTGAGTTTTCTGTTTCTGGAAAGACATCACATGAACATGGCAACTGAACACTTACCTCGAAGTCGCCACAAAAGCAAGAGAGGAAGGTTGATGAAAACCAAAAAACTGAAATAAAACTGGGAGGGAATTCCTGGAGAGAGATGGAAGGTGGTCAGGTCCCTGTCTGGGATTGAGAGTGGGAGCGTGGGACATAGGTTTGCAAGGGGGCTGCCAGGATTTGCCTATTTGGTTCCCCACACCACCCTGGTCCACCGCTGCTGTGCCAGAGACACGAAGAGGCAGGAAAACAGCAGAAATCAGCTCAGAGCCAGAACGAAGTAACCTACCAAATCTAGGGCAGTGAGTGAGGAGCCGGGGATAACACTGACTGGACTTTCAGGCACGGGGCATTTCCTCCTCTCAGCGTGAGCGCCCCAGCGGCCTCAGGCTCCCACCTCTGAGTCTCTTTGCATGATGACAGCCTGGAGATGAGGCTGTTAACAAAAATTGAGGCCCTAGGGGGAGGAGGTGGACTGGAGGGGTAGGAGTTAATGGAGCATGAAGGAGAGCCCAGTTTGTAATTCCAAAGACCACCTACCTCAACACAGTATTTCCAGCTCCTGAGAGTCCCCAGAAGCAATCCAAACTGGGGCCTGAGGCATTTTCCCCCTTTCCTCACTTTGTATTTGTAATCAAGGTAGCAGTTTACTTCAGGGCAATGTGAGCTCAGGGGCAGCATCCGGAAGACTCCTGAGGAACAAAAGTACCATCTGCCATCAAAAGACAAACCTGATCACTGTTACCCCAAGAAGCAGAATCCATGGACCAGACAGAAGAATCATTTAAAAGTCGTCTAATAAGTATACTAAAATGATAAGCGAAAATATCGGAAATATGAAGCAATAACCCATCATGAAGAAAAATCAACTGGGGATATAGAACATAAAAAAAAAATAAATGAAATAATGGGGCGCCTGGGTGGCTCCATCTGTTAAACGGCTGCTTTTGGCTCAGGTTTTGCTCTCCAGGTCCTGGGTTCCAGCGCAAGTCATGCCAGGCTCCCTGCTGAGTGGGGAGTCTGCTTCTCCCTCTTCTTCTGCCCTACCTGCCGGCACCCCCGCTCCCCGCTTCTGCACATGAACTTGCTCTCTATAAATAAACAAAATCTTAAAAAAAAAAGTGAAATAAAGATTGAGAGTAGAATGGATAAAATGAACAAGCTAATAAGTTGGAATATCAAAACAAGGCATTCTAAAAAAGATAGGCACAAATAAATGGTAAACACAAAAAAATGTTAAGTGATATGGGTCCAAAAAAAAAAAAATCATGTAGTTGGAATATTAGAAGGAAAGGAAAAAGATCAATATAGGTGAGGAAAATTCTTAAGAAATGTTTTTGAGAATTTCCTGGAAATTAAAAAAACAAACAAACAAACAAAAAAAGGACTTAAAGACTCAGTTTTAAAAGACAAAGATACCAAAAATAAATGATAGGAGTCCTCAGTGGGAAACATTATAGTAAAATGTATGACCACTAAGAATAAATACAATACTCTCAAAGGTTTTAAAAAGTAAAAGCCCATTACATATAGGGGGGGAATATCATATCAACATTGAACTTCTCAGCAGTAACCTGGAGACATAAGGTGATATTTTTGAGGAGCTGAAGGGAAAAAAGAAAACATTGAACATGTAATTTTTTACATAGCAACTAATTTTTTAAGCCCAAAAATGGAGCAAAAAGACCACCTGAAAACATAATTGCATTAAGTATTTCAATTAGAAAAATATCTTACCAGGAAAATGCTATTTGATATTTGAAAGGAGGAGAAGTTAATGAGAAAACCAGGACTAAACAACAGAGAAAGAAAAAAGTTCTTTCTTTTTCTTTCTTTCTTTCTTTTTCTTTAATTTTATTTTTTCAGTGTTCCAAGATTCATTGTTTATGCACCACACCCAGTGCTCCATGCAATATGTGCCCTCCTTAAAGAAAAAGCTTATTTATAACAATCCAGGAAAGGAGAAAGAAGAGGAAAGTGTCCTGCTTGGAGGAAATATAGAGATACTGATAAATTTAAGAAATTGTTAGGAAAAGACGAATATATTGAGTCTAACTCACTTCATGAAGCTGATTTAACACTGATTCCAGAACCCAACAAGAATAAGAAAATTACATGCTGATTCCACTTGGGAACATAGATGTAAAAAATTCTATATAAAGTAATATCTAACCAACTCTAGCAGCGAATTTTAAAAATCTGTTAGAATGAACCCTTTTCTCTCTTTTTAAGAGAACTTCTGTTAAAAAATATTTTATTTATTTATTTGACAGAGAAAGAGATCACAAGTAGGCAGAGGCAGGCGGGGCGGGGGTGGGGGGGGGGAAGCAGGCTCTCTGCTGAGCAGAGAGCCCTATGTGGGGCTCGATCCCAGGGTCCTGGGATCATGACCCAAGCTGAAAGCAGAGGCTTAACCCACTGAGCCACGCAGGTGCCCCTTTTTAAAATATTTTAACTGGGGGATGGGCTTTCTGGGTACCTATCCCTGGCTAGCCCTAAGTAGAAACTTGAACTCATGTTCTATTCCTTGCCTTTTCCTCTTCTAAAATCATAGAGAGATCACCTATTCCAAGCCCTAAGTTTTATTTAAAATAATACTAGAGACCAAAAGTGAAATGACTTCTCCTTCATCATTTGACTAATTAATCTTTAGAAGCTTCTTTAGAAGCTTCCAGAGAAGTACTTGTTCATTTTTATTACTCAGCATTTCTGCTAATCCTAATTCTTCCTAAGCTTTATTAAGTCATGTCTTGATGTAGCATTCTATTCTTTTCCTTTATTTATGTATTCAGAAACTGTCCTGGGAATTAGCAAAAGCCACCTATGTGCTGAAGATATGGAAAAGACTAGAAAACCATTCCTGCCATCAATCAACAAGAATTTACTGAATCCCTAATATATTTATGGAATTGTATAACAAATTAGGGAGATAATGAAATACGAACATGGCTTTTAATTGGATGACTTTGTAGTCTATTGAACAAACAGAATCACTCTGCAGCTCCTTATATCCATTGCTTGTTTAAGGGCCAAATAGGAGCCATGTTCACTTGGCCTCTCTGAAGGAAAATTCTCTGGGCTGAGCTGGCCTGGGAATGTTTGCCAGAGGAGATTGAACCCAGGAACCTCTGCCTTGTGCCATCCTGGGAATGTATGGGCTTCCTTATCATTTGCCCCAATCTGCCTGCACCCAACAGAGTTAAAATAATGAGGAACAGGCTTGCATTTCCAGACAAATCCTTGCTGGTGTCCTTGAACAGGGTCATGGTGACGTGGGAAGGACCTGTGGTACCCATGCCTGAGAGCCTTATTCCATCTTAGACCTCCAGGAGACTGAGCTAAAGGTCTGGATCTTAAAAGAAGGCATCAAAATTGATTGTTATCAAGTTATTTTTCAAAAGACTAATTCGGTCAGCTTTGTTAGAGTTCCCCTTGAGGTGGAATCTATAGAACTTTCCCTGGTGATGGTTTCAAGTCCACCACTGGATCAAGACAAGGAGTTCTTGGCTTCACACATCTGTTTCAACCCAGGAGCCAAGATCAAGTCTCCTGGTGATCCTGGAAATAAAAAGATTTACTAATGGCTAGTGACATCTGCAGTGTTGTGCTTGCTTGCAATGTGACCATATGTCCCACTTCTGGTTGTCTAATATGTCAGACACAGAAAGATGACTTAAGAAAATGTCTGACTCCAGGCAGACAGACTAGGCCAGAGTTGCCTGTTTTTTCTATCACCCCTCCCACCAACAACAGTGACTGAGGCCGGTCTCATGTCAGAGGAAATGCAAAGCTCAATTTTCATAAAGCCTTGTTTTTGTTTTGTGCTTTTATTTCTATGCATGCTGTCATTTTAGTTATCATTTACAGAAAGCTTTAATGACATAAGAGATTGCTGCATTATTGTTGATAATAAATGTAATTGCTGTCGCCTCAAAACTGCTAATCTCACCAGTCATTAAAATGAAAATAATTCTGTTGACTATGAATCTTTCACTGCTATGGTAACAAGAAGCACAGAGTAACTTCTGGTAGCAATATTGGCAGAAATGAGCACAACGTTCTTGCAAGTTGTTTTATATGCCTGGTTTGCTTGGACAGTTTGAAAGCTAACTGTCCCGTTCAGTCAGCCTCTTGAATGGTGCACAGTCAAGGCCATCTTTCACATGAGTTTGGTAATGCCCTCATGGTATGTGGATGAGGAGTAAGCTTAAGGTCACTATCTCCCCCGAAGAAGGATAAGTGTGGCCATTTCCCTATGCTCTCATCAGCATTATCACTTAAAAAATATGTGCACGAATGTCCTGAAAGACACCATCTGCGAATTAAGATGTTAGTGGAACCTGGTGTTTTTCCTGAGCAGCTGCAAAAGAGTTTTATGATTGCTGGGTCCTAACCCCAAATCCCAACATTCTTCATCTCTGCCAAAGAGCACATTCAATCCATGAGCTGTTCATGCTTGTTACTGACTCTGACGTACGCAGGGTCGGTAAGACAGAAGAGTCAACTGGCTAAAAAAAAATAATAATAAAGGCAAAATATCAGACCAGAACAGAAATTATTACTTACAGAATTCAACTTGAACGTCTTAGGCAAGAGGACTAAAGCAAAGTATGGTTAATTTGTCATTCAGCAAAATCAAAGATCTGATGTGGCTATAAGCCTATTATATACTCACAAAATAAATATGTCAACTTTTATGGCCCTGAGCAGAGAATGCAAAGCTATTTTGAAGAGCAAGGATAAATTTCACTATGGTTCAACTGGGTTTAGAGCGGTTATTGCTCTATTGACCTTTATTTTAATGAAACAGATATTGAATTGCCTTCTATCGGATAAAATTAAAGATCCATGCTGGTTCCACATTCTTGGATCAATAATTCTTTGGGAGAACACTGCATCAGTCTTATGATGGAATGGGTTTGGCTCCCAGAGATTGCAAAATGAGAAAGTCTGCCTGAGAAGAAATCCTGTTTCAAAACAACTGAAGGAAAAAAATAATGAGCTAAGGGAATTTCGTTTGAAAGATATTTATTGAGCACCTACTAAGTGTCAGGCACTCTGTATAATTCATCTCTTCAAATGCATATAACAGTCCTGCAAGGGGAGTGTTTACATAGCTTTCCAGATAAGAAAAGTGAGGGTCAGAGGATGTGAAGGACTGCCAAATTCTCATAGCTAGTTATGGGGAAACTAGAAATTTGAACTCTGAATATGATGATTCCAGAGTTTTATGAATTCCATTATACTAAGCTGCTTTCCACATTTGAGACACACTGCTGGGCTCTGGGAGATACACAGGTGAAGACTTGGCCCCCACTGCGTTCAACCAGCATTTAATCTTTCCAGAGTAGGAACTCACAGTTCTAGTTGTCTGTAATTCAGGAAAACACAAATATGTACAATTTTCTGGACCCAGCTCAAAAGATATGTTTAATTTCTTCCTGAATTCAGAGTGCCCTGGTGTATAGAGGAGCAACCAATACTTAATATCTGTCTTACATGTGAACTTATTAACTAATGTCTTACATGTGAACATTGAAAATATAACTAACTCTTCATTAGGATTATTCCTGCAAAGCTATATCAATGTTACGTAGATTTCCCCTTTTCTTTGGAATCGTTTAATTAAGGCCAGGATTAGACTAAGGTGAGTGAAACTCTCCGCTGGGGCAGAATATTTAATTTTGAGAAGCAAACTAGTCTGTAATACACCCAGCCCTGTGTGGCAAAAAGAATTCTAGGGAAACTAGGTCTTTGGCAATGTTGTATTCCTTAATCCATGATAATTAGTAGATGTTCTTAATTACTATTTAATTAACACATTAGCCAAGATTTACTGAGCGCTTGCTATATGTCAAGTCTCATGCTGCGCTTGGGCTTTTTCTAAGAACGGAGACTGCCTCAGCCGACCGGAGTTTATCACTAGGAGAGTCGGGCACTGGCGCCCCCTACTGGCGCAGCCCTGCCTCACGGCTCTGGATTACGGCCTGATAACCAGCCCAGGAGACAGAGTCCAGCCTCTCCTGGTTTGGTAAGACGCTAATTTCTGCAGTGAGGCTGAGGCACCAGTACTGAGGCACTTGACAGCTGCGGATAACCGGCATTTGGCTCTGTCAAGGACTTCTGGTAACATTCACCTTGGGAAAGAAGTGCAAAGATACCACGGAAGATAAGTTTCTTTCTGGTCCACTGGAGCACATTGATGTAACAAATGATCACTTAGCAGAGACATCCACTCATATGCCCTTTATGCTTGACGGGAAAGGGAGAGGATGGCAACAATCGTCCTCAAAAAGTCAGAGGCACTTAGCCTATTGGGGAAAGACAATAAAACTGTGCTGGAGCCTCTTGCCTCTTGATGCTAGGCCCAAGGATATCCCCAACCATGCTTTACTTTTTCAAGATTTTATTTATTTGACAGAGAAAGAGAGAGAGAGAACACAAGCAGAGGAAGGGGCAGAGGGAGAGGGAGAAGCAGCCCTCGCCCACCCCCCTGCAGAGCAGGGAACCTGAGACGGGACTCAATCCCAGGACCCTGGGATCATGACCTGAGCCAAAGGCAAATGCCCAACCAACTAAGCCAACCAGGTGCCACAAACCATATTTTTAAAATTAATTAACTAATTAATTAATTATTTTTAATGGTTCAGAAAAAAGTTATATGTTCATATAAAAAAGAGATAAAGCAAATGTGACCTAACTCTGAAAATTGGTGACTTTTTTTTTTTTTTAATGTCCTGTTAGCCACCATGTAGTACATTACCAACCAAGTTTTAGAGCTCTAAAGTGAGATCAGTCACAGTAGGACAGTCCAGGAGATACACTGATGAATAAACCCCTCTCTGAGATCCCTTGAGGTTTTAGGTAAGCCTTAATCAAATAGAGATACCAGTGGAAATGAGTAAAAAAGAATTTAGCAACCACTGTGACAGAAACCACACACAGCTATGTATTGGCTGGAATGAAACCTACAGCAGGTTCGTAATTGCAAAAAGAAGGGGAGAAACACCTGCTTCCGCGCTCTATAACTTTCCCCGATTAGGATAGGAAATGTTGGAAAGCCAAACTGTTTTTTAGGAGAAAAGGCCTAATTCAATTTGGAAATCTCAGAAAGGCTATGAAAATCAGAAGGCTCTCTTGTGTTAGGGGGTAGTGGAGGGTAGGATTGTTGCTTTACCACATCACTAATGTGTTTATTTGGATGTTAGCTGTGCTCCCAAGCATCTGATCTTTGACAGAAATGACCTGACCATATGCTGAGATCTTTGTTTGCTATTTGTAAATTACATCAAGGCCATCGGGACTTCTAATTGGGAATGATTTAGGATAATGAGCAAGTAGTTGAATGGGATTTATTTCAGATTCCAGAACATGCACATAGCCTCTGGGAAAGCTGGTAGGACACACTGGAGTTCAGAGTGCTGCACAGCGTGACAAAGGAAATTGGTGGGGAAATGTTACTTCGCAGAACGGTGTAAGGCTTGACTCTGCTACGAAGAGAGATGTTCTCCAGGCCCGGTCATGCCAGGGGATATACCTTTAAAATGATTTTGTTGCTCTTGTCTTTTTGTTTTCTCCTCCTCTTGTTTTTGTTCTTCCTTTTTCTCCAAGCCTTCCTGCATCAAGTTCATTTTGGTTTCTCTGTTTTAGTTCAGTCTATCATATTTTGTTTCCATGTTTTATCACTTCTGTCATTTCCCCAATCCTAGCCTTTCAATCTGATTAATCTGAGTTTTAAAGTTGGTTTCAAACAAAGTATCCCTTTATAATCTAGTGATCTTTGCATAATTTCCAAAGTCAATACTTTTTAGCTGGGGGCAGATTCATTCCTTCATCAAGCACTGAGCTGATTCAGCACCTACAGGGAACCAGATGTTTGACCAAGTCAAAACAGGGATCACTTTCTGTACAAATGCTTTTAAGCAACGTGGGTCATTTTGAGCCCTCTAGCTGTATCTGGGTGGGGCTGTATTGTAGATCACTTCTGGACTAGTTTATTCAAGTGCTCTTCAGCCCAACTCTATGTTTTTACTGAATTGAGCGCAAGTAGCACCTGCTACTTGCCTTCTACGCCAGGGGCTCAGAACCTTTCTCAGGTTAGAATGATGACTTGGCCCTACCTTCAGACCCTCAGATGCACCAGGCTTGCCATTTGATAGAAGGTTGACACTTTAAAAATATTTGCGTGCATTGAATTGATGTGTTGGGTCAGTTGTGGGCTCCCAAGGACCACTGCTGAATCCAGCGGAGAAGTGTTTCTCCTTCAGTCCAGGTCACTGCATACTATCTCCTTAGCCTGTCAGTCAGCACGTAGCACAGGGACCTCTGTTCCCAGGAAGGGGATAGAAACCTCTTCACTGTCTTTCACACGGCTTAGGATAAGAAGCATCAACCTCTGTCTGGCTGTTGTGATTTGATCATGTGTTCTGGAATTGAAGGAAGGGGCTCCGTAGCAGAACTTCCGTGCCAGTAAAGGCAACAGGGAGATGGATGGAGGTTCAGTCACCCAGACTTTATCTTGCATCCCAGCTTTCTTCATCGTCTTTCAAAACCAATGGCTTGTCTAGAGTCTTTAACCCCAGAAATGATAATTCCACACCACCTCCAACATTTTATCAAGAAAAACTTCAAACATACAACAGAAAAAATTCAGTACTATAAATACATATACACACACACCTGGAGTAAACCATTAACATTTGCTATACTTGCTTTATCGTATAACTCTCCATCTAGAGTGGATCGTTTTTTAACAATCTTTTCTCTTATACAATGAAAGTCACTACAGTAATAATCACAAAATAACATGAATAATAATAACTAGAAAAAACTGAAAAATTTTACTCACTTTTGTATGCATAATTATGATAGTAAAAAATAAAGTCAATAAGTATCACATACAAAATATTATATACAAATTTTTACACTTTGCAGTTTACACCCTATATGCCTGTTTTATTATTTTTTAAAAGATTTTATTTATCTATTTAGTTGACAGAGAGAGAGAGAGAGAGAATACAACTAGGGAAGCAGCAGGAAGAGGGAGAAGCAGATTCCCGATGAACAGAGAGCCTGACTTGGGGCTCAATCCCAGGACTCCAGGATCATGACCTGAACCGAAGGCAGACACCCAACTGACTGAGCCACCCAGGCGCCCCTGTATGCCTTTTTAAAATTTGCAATGTAAATGTTCTCCAAGTGGTCACATGGATTAACAAAAACGAAATATTGAAGTTACATTTCTTCATCTCTGTCATGGTACTCTTGTTGCTTATGCTACACCTTCTTTTTAAATGCAGGAATATGCAGCTCCATAGGGTTTGTCGGAGACCCAGGATTCTGCACCGAGTAAATTCAAATGAATCCAGACCATTAGAAACTTACTCCTAAAAGAAGCGTGTGTCACAGAGTCTTGACTTCGAGACCAGCTGTACATGGGAGTCTCTCAGTTAACGTCCACATGTCATTCATTATTTACTGAAAGATGAGAATAAAAATGAGCTCATTTGAAGCTTGTATATACATATTTTTAAAACTCATTTGTAGTAACGGGTGGCAATTGTTTCAAACTTATCCCAGTCAGAGTTTTTTTCAGGGAGGAGTATTTATTACCTAGACATTATTTAGAATTGCTGGTATATGGTAATACTATAAAGCAGACGTTGGTTGGCTTTCTGCTTGTTTTAAAATCCTGTGCATGTAGTGTAGCCTCCTGTGATTTGCTATCCCTTCCCAGTCATGGCGATGTCAAAGAGAAATAGAGCAGCTGGACACCCAGGAAAAGGCTCCGAAGACAGATTTTAGTCAGGGCCATTGCAAGAGGGACAGAGACTGCAGGACAGGACATAGCCCAACTCCAGACACAGCAAAGACAGCAGGTGATTTGTGGTTAGTGAGCAGAGTAAGGGGCCAGTGAGTAGAAAATCACTGAGAAGACATCAAGGGTAGGGAGATTCTCACTGAAGGCAGGCCAAGGATTTACACATCAAGGGTGGGGGATGAGGACCTTGATCGGGTATCAAGGGTGATCAGATGTCAAGATTATGGGGCAGAGGGAATTCTCACTAAACTCACAGCAGCGTTCTTGCTACAGCTGGGTTAAGGGATAGGGGCAAGGGATGAGGCCTCGTCAACAAGAGGGCTCAGAGGAGCCTGTCTCAGGGCTGACTCTTAAAGAGAGAGTCTTTGTCAGTGGCCACTGCTGAGGTCATGGAGCCTACTTACACAGGTGGAAGGAGTAGTTCTAGAAATAAGGGAAATAATACAGAAAAGAGGGACAATTAAACGGAGCTCTATTTTTAGATTTCCCCATCTTATAAAGCCTAAAGCATTATTAGTTACTTCATCAGTGTTATTAATAAATTGCAAAGCCAGGAAGTGAATTAGCACATGACATAGTTTGTCTGTCATTCTGTCCTCACCTGACTAACATTTGACCACTTTCAGCCGGCAGTTTCTCGTGTGCTTTCTTACAAATGGCCCTTGAGTGAGGCCGGAGATTGTGTCCGTAGCGGTGCTTCTCGTCTAAAGGGACACTGATCCGCTTTCCATTAATGCTTTGTGCTCACAGGAAAGCCTGTTTGTGTCACAGGGATGAGCTGTGAAACACGTGAGCAAACCCTGCCTTTTCCTCCCCTGCCTGCTAAGGACAACGCCCCTCATGATTCCCCACTTCCCACCCTTGAACCTAATTCAGGCTGGTGTGGGCAGGAATGCGGGAGATGAGTGCAGGACCTTCTCACCAGAAAAGGCCCATGTTGACAGAAGACTGCAAGACCGGGGAGAAAAAAAGAAAAATTCCCCTTGAATGGGGATTTTCAGAGCCTATAGCTGCACGGTCACGAGCAGAATCAGAGAGCAAGGCTTCTGGAACCTTCCAGAATCCAAGCAGGAGAAATGGGGCTGTGGAGATTTCTAAGAAGCAGGACTGGGGGGTTATAAGTTGGATCTCTTAGTAAATTCTTTAGAAGATACCGGTAAAAAATTTTTTTTTTTTAAATTTGATTTAACTTTTCATCTCTTATTAATTTTAAAACTGAGAGGCAATATTTTAATGACTTATAAATATTTTCAGATTGTTGCAGGTGTCCCTGAGGCGATCTTGCTTTGAGGCTCTGCTCTGAGGGCCTGACTTGTAAGGAGTTATGTCAAGAAGCCTATGGTTTGGGGTGCCAAGTTGGGGTGCAAGGTCCCTTTAACACTCACTATATAGTAATGAGGGAGCTTCAGTTTCTGAACTGGACGGGTGGAGGTAAATTGATTCCTTCCCTCTGAAAGCTAGCTTGAACGCAGCCACCCATTCTCAAGAGAGAATGTGAGAGGATAAAAACTAGCTTTGAGACCCCACTGTGCTCACACAGGGAAAACCTAACAATGGACAAAGAAAACACTGACGTTTCATCCAAACCTGCGGATGTGAGCGTAAGTACAGCATGGGAAGCCTTCTCTCTTGCTTGAATGCCATTTATTGGTGACCTGGTTAGTAAAATGAGACTGTGTGACTTTATACCAATAAAGCCAGCAATAATAACACACTTGATCTTCTTACGGTACTTAATGGATTTTTACCGATGTGAGCTTATTTCGAAGTGCTGTACTTGGCAATTGATTGGCAACTGTTTTTCTAAAACTCCAGGGAAATTGTACTGATCTCTATACAAATTCCATTTTAAAATTTAATCAGTGCTAACTGAAACGGCCTATAATGTGTTCCTTCCCCGAAGGACCCAACCTTGGCCTTGTCAGTCCTACATGCGCCAGCATTTCTGTGCGTTCCCCTTTTTGACTTCTTTGGGCAAATATTTGAAAATAATTTGGCACCATAGCTCATCCTGCAATAGAATGTTATTCTCTGGAGAAACACCAGCCTCATGCCTGCTGGACATCCCATTCAACGAAGCCTGGTCTAGTTCAGTTTCACCGGGAGGGATATAAGCTACATTTCACTCCAGGGGTGGACAAGGGTGTTTGGCAAAGAGAATGAGGGGGCCATGAATAATTCAGAATATACTTGGCAACATATTATCCTATTAACTGGTAGGATTAAAGACGTGGACTTTGAATGGAAGAGTGAGGGAGAGTATGAGAGAATGAGAGAACTCTTTAAGAGCACTCAAAAGAGAGATGATCTCTTTGGAACTGGTGTGCTAGATTGTTGCCTTTAAAGGAATGTGTGGTTAAAAGTTATTTCATCACTGGAGTTTAGTTACCCTGACATGTATAAATCTCTCCTTCAAAGAAGCTAAACTCTTGCATACATTATTAAAGAATTCACAGCATCTGATGACAGAGGGTAGAGGAGAAAAAAAAAAAAAAAAGAGAAGGGAAACAATTAAATAATGCATTTTTTCCTCTTGCACAGGATACTTCGCAGATCCATATGCTAAAACCAATAATTTTCCGAGTCTTCTATTTCATTCTTTATTTTTAAATAATTCTTTCGTTTGCCATTGAGATGCTGAGTCCCTGACCAGCACATTGGCTGTCTTATGCACACACAGGAGACCCTGGTTCCTAACCCACAGCCTTGCACGAAAACCGGAATGTCAACTTTTGTTCTTCTAACACCCAGTCAGGAAGCCATAAGTGAGAAATCAATTTGTTTCTATAAGGCACTCACTTATATTCTTATTTTCAGTCCTGCCTCAGACAGGAGAAATTGATGGTGGGAGAAAGGCAACATGATACATATACGTGAAATACCCACCTATTCCCACAGTGAGCTCTGTACACATGAGAGGACCCTCCTAGACTCCTGACCTCCTGACCTTCGGGTCCTCTGGGCCACCCTCCAGGAAATTCAGGTCCATCCTCTATAGCATCTATTTAGTGGAACTGGAGAGTTTGAGGAGAGGATCTAGGATTCATATAATGAATAATTCACTGGGGTTCATATAATGTCTGATTTTTCTCAATTACATGATTTAATGGAAGTCATTCTTTACACTTGTATTGATGATGTAGACTGATATTTTGAGGCCTTTTAGCACTAAGATTCTCCTGACTGGGTGACTCCAGTCCACATGTGTTCTAGACTGTCTTTTTTCTCTTCTTCTCTTCCCTTCCCTTCCCTTCCCTTCCCTTCCCTTCCCTTCCCTTCTCTTCTCTTCTCTTCTCTTCTTGCCCTTCCTTTCCTTTTCTTTTCTTTCTTTCCTTTCCTTTTCTTTGTTCTCTTTTTTTTTATTCTCTCTCTCTCTCTCTCTCTTTTTTTTTAAGATATCCAATATCTCAGTTCAGGTGGTCAGTGCCCACGGGAAGCTGCCAGGTAGACGAGCACCTCAAAAACCCATCAGCAAAGCCAAACCCAAGAAGCCATCCAAGAAGAAAGCTCCCTTCTGGAATGTCCAAAACAAAATCATTGTCTTCACAGTATTTCTCTTCATCCTCGCAGTCATAGCCTGGACACTTCTGTGGCTCTACATCAGTGAGTGAAAATCTGTGTTCTTTTGGGGCTAGGCCTTGTCCTGTGGTATCGGCATCGGCACTGCGTGCTCCAGCTGCCTGGGGTATGTCTGAGAGAATTTCCCAATTTCCCTGACTAGTAGCCACTCCCAAAACTGTGGAGGATTTAGGGAGGAAGAAAGCAGAATTGTCTTTCCCATTCCTTCTTTTACCACCACTGCTTTCTTGCCACGGGAGGGCAGGAGGAGCAGGGATGGGGGATAGGATGACAAGAGCTGCGGAGGAGCTCAGGAGCTTTGGGTAAGTTCAGAAATGTAATGCATTTTTAGCTTTAAGAAGTGAATGGGATTCTCAGTTGTTTCATTTCCTTATCCCACCCACTGCTGGTTTCTAGGCAACCTCATATTTCCAGCTCCCGAGCTTCCTTTTATTCATGCATCTTTCTCTCCGCTGTGTTTATGCTTTTGTCAAACTGATTGGTTATGCTTTGGTCTATCTGACTGATCCTTTTGGACAGGAGTTCTGACTAAGCTTCTTCTTAAAGAGTACTTACCCATGCCGCTCAGTCCCTATAGCATTTGGTGGCTGATGCTCAACTTCCAACCCCACACATGTTAATATGTTTGATACAAGATACGTGTACTCTCAAGGATATTAAAAATTGGTTGTGAGGCAGGATTTATAGGCAAAGGATGAATGAATATTGTATTAAACAGTTCAGGATCTATATATATGTATGTATGGGTATATATATATATATATATACATATATATATACACAGACATATGTATTTATATATACACACACATACACACACACAAACAGATTACTTACAATTTGCAAGGCACAACATAAGACATCAGACATACCAAGATATATCTCCTACCTTCAGAAAGCTCACAGATGCATTTTCCATTTTCAGAAAACTCAGTTTAGCGCTGGAGAGGGGATGCAAGTTGATTTTTAATTTTTTTTAATATCTTATTTTTTTTGCTGAAGCAATTACTTTGTGATCACAGAAGAGAGGAATCTAATTTGCCCAGGAATAGGGTCCAGGGAAGGCTTCATGAACTGGTTGTTCAAAATTTATTTCTTTCATATCTTGATATGCCCACTGTGAGCTGTGTCCTGTGATCGGCATGGACGCAGAGCTGGAGAGCGGACAGAATCTGTATCTTGAAGGAGCTTGAAGACTAGGGAAGGAAGTCAAGCAAATAGGCAATTAAAAGAAACACAAAACACAATCCCAACCCAGAACGAACCAACTTATTTCCCATCGGTTCTCTGCCGGCCCTCCACTGATAAATTTGAATTGCCTTAGCATCTTTGTGTAAAGATTTGGGGGGCGCCTGGGTGGCTCAGTGGGTTAAAGCCTCTGCCTTCGGCTCAGGTCATGATCCCAGGGTCCTGGGATCGAGCCCCGCATCGGGCTCTCTCCTCAGCGGGAAGCCTGCTTCTCCCTCTCTCTCTCTCTGCCTGCCTCTCTGCCTACTTGTGATTTCTGTCTGTCAAATAAATAAATAAATAAAATCTTTAAAAAAAAAAAAGATTTGGGACATCACTGTGTAGAAGCAGTCTATTGTCTGTGTGAAAAATCAGAGAAGGACGTTTCAGGAAGACGGAACAGTATAAGCAAAGGGAAACGGGTATGAACAACCGAGAACTGTTCAACAAACAACAATATTGTGACCATGCAGATTGTTGTACGTTGGGCTGAGCTGAAGAGCTGCGTAAACGTAATCTAGCTCAAGGGTAAATGGATCTCACTTGTGTTGTTGTTATCCGGACCCTTGAGTATTTATTGATGCAGGAAGACTGTGTGAGCTTCTAAATAGAAGGCGGGGCTTTCACTCAAATTTTAGAGTCTGTAACAACAACAACAAAAATCTAAGAAGCAGTTCCTTGTGAAAATCAGAAATGAAAACAAACATTGTTTTATACGGGAGGGTAGTGAGTCAAGGTGGTCCATCCAAGGTCACATAGCTTGAAAAAACAAATCTAGCCCATCAGCTCAGGCCTTTAATGTGCCCCCCCACACCTACACAGCCTCACTCCCCCCATGGGGCTACTGTGACCCTGGATGGCTCACACAAAGCGGGTGGCTTCCTATCACTCCCCTAGGTGCCCCTTCTTCCTAATTCAGCCTAATTCAATGTTGGGCATTACTCTAGCAGAGAAAATTTCTCCCTTTCTTCCTCTACTACCCTTCTTCTCTCTCTTTCCTTCCTCAAACATTTATTGAGCTTCAGAGCTATGAAAGACGCTGAGGGACAAAAAGAAGTTACTGTTACTCTTAAAGGACAGACATACAGAGAGAAGTTATGATATAGTGGGACATACATCAAAGGGGAGAAATGTACCACGGCCACGGGAGCCAGGCGAAGGGTATCACCGAGGAGTAAGACCGTGGTAACAAAAATGAAAGGCAGAAAGAAGAGCCCCTAATCCCCTTCCCCCCCACCCCCCGCAACAATTCCCCAAGCTATAGTCAGGTGCTCTAAGGCAAGTCAGACACAGCAGTGTTCTTGCTCGTGTCGTGTCATCAGTGGTTTCTGGGCAGGCCTGACACCAAATCCCATGGTCCTTACCGGGCAGAGTATTTAAGCACGAGTGACCTGACACTGGGTTGAGAACCAGGCTTTGTGGCTCAGAGGAAGAATGAATTCTCCATGTATTGCACAGAGCTGAAGACTCACCCAGCATCCTGCGTATCAGCCTCACAGGTCAGATAAGGAGGAGCCCCCAGGAGCTCAGTGACCATCAGCCGGAGGGCCTTTCCCTTCTCCCACACTATGCTCACTTGACCTCAGAGTAGACATTTCTTACCTCCTTGCTGTCTTCAGACTCAGGATCCATGGAAATTGCACATGCTCTTTTTGGTCCCTTAGTGACTCTAGCATGTGTATAAAGTCAACAAGTTCTATCTTTTACCTTTTAGTCTGCTCAGAAGTATTTACCAGGAATCAGTAGAGAGGACAGACTATCCGAAGAGAAATGATGATCTACTGCTAATGGAAGTGTTGTTAGTAACGACATTTAGAGCCTTCCCAGGCTAAGAGCCAGGAACATATGTAGCTGTCCAATAAAACCATTTGAACAGGGATACCTGGGTGGCTCAGTGGGTTAAGCAGTTGCCTTCAGCTCAGGTCATGATCCCAGGGTCCTGGGATCGAGCCCCACATCGGGCTCTCTGCTCAGCGCGGAGCCTCGTTCTCTGTCTGTCTACAGCTTCACCTGCTTGTGCTTGCCCACTCTCTCTGACAAATACATAAATGCAATCTTTAAAATAAGTAAATAAATGACACAAACCATTTGAGGAGCTTGATGCTGACATAAATCAGACAGTGCCTCACTGCCACACAGAGGGAAGAGTCCCTTACCCGCTTTCTCTCCTGTCTTACAGGTAAGACAGAAAGCAGAGATGCTTTTTACTTTGTTGGGATGTTTCGCATCACTAACATTGAGTTTCTTCCTGAATACCGACAGAAAGAGTCCAGGGAATTTCTGTCAGTGGCACAGACTGTGCAGCAAGTGGTGAGATGATGGAGGGTGTGGGGGGAAGGCAGGAGGGAGGGTTGTGTGGGAGGCTGGGGAGAGTGGGGTCAGGTGGTGAGGGTTTGGGGTGGAGGGATCACAAGGTGACCGTGCTCCCAGGTGAGCAGGGAGGATCAAGGAAGTAGTCAGAGGGAATGCGGTATTTAGCTCATCTTGGCTGTAATTGCTTATTTGATAGAATTGCTAATTAATTTAATTTAATTTGTTTACTCATGTATTTTATTTATTGCTGAAAGTGAAAGCAAGAGCTCTCTGAGCTCCAGTTTTTCTCATCTGTAAAATAAAGGAATTGGATCAGTTGATCTTTAAAATGCCTTGCAGAACTAAAGTTATAATCATACTGCTTAATTATAGGAGCTGTACACATTTATATCAACCTCAATACACTGGAATCTCTTTACTTAAAAAAAAACAAACCCAAAATAAAAACTCTCTTTATAGATTTAATATGTATTTAACCATAAAAAATTATAAAATTCAGAAAATTACAAAAAGGAACAATAAAACTTTCTTTAACATCATCTGCAAAGATAGAGCCCTTTTTATTCTGGGCCACAGAGACATATAGGACAGCACAATATTGGAATATTAGTAGATGTTCAGATTTATAATCTGAATTTTTCCTCTTAACATTAGGTTATATGTTTCTATGCAAGTACATTCTTTAAAAAATGTAAGTTTTAATAGCTACAAAGTTAGCCAATCCCTTTAAATATTTTTTTTATTTAAATTCAATTTGGTTAACATATAGGGTATTATTAGTTTCAGGGGTAGAATTTAGTGATTCATCAGTTTCATACAATACCCAGTGCTCATTACATCAAATGCCTCCTTAATGTTCATCCCCCAGTTATCCCATCCCCCCACCCCCCTCCTCTCCAGTAACCCTCACTTTGTTTCCTACAATTAAGAGTCTTTTACGGTTTGTCTTCCTCTCTGATTTTATTTTTCCTTCCCTTTTGTTCATGTTTTGTATCTTAAATTCCACATACGAGTGAAATCTTATGGTATTTGTGTTCTCTGACTGACTTGCTTCCCTTAGCGTAATACCCTCTACCCTCTAGTTCCATCCACCTCATTGTAAATGGCAGAGTCAATCTCTTCTTATGGATATTCAAGCTGTCTATTGCTCCTATGGGTAATGCTACATGAAACTGCTCCATAGATTGTGTATATCCGTGATTACTTCCTTAACTGATCCCCTAAAAGTGTATAAAATAATCTATTCACGGTTCTTGATATACATTACCCACCAGAAAGCTTCTGCCAATTTGTATCTGCACAGTAATGGAGAGGGTACCCTACACAGGGGCACCCCTACTGCCAGGACAGGCGCCCTGCCCTGTAGACTGGGTGAGAGAGGGCAAGCTAAAACAGCGGGCACAGTGACTCCTATTTCCTGAAGGCCACCCTCACACGGACTATGTAGCTAAACCTTTCACCTTTACTGTGTATCAGTTATTCCTTGAATTAGTCCAAAGATTCTGAAGGAAGAAGGGAGGAGAGGAAGCGAGGGAGGGAGGAAAAGAGAAAGAAAAAGAGAAAAGAAAGAAAGAGAAAGAGAGAAAGAGAACGAGAAAAGAGAGAAAGATAAAAGAGAGAAAGAAAAATAGAGAAAGAGAAAAAGAGAAAGAAAAAGAAACACATAGTGGGGGGCACCTGGGTGGCTCAGTGGGTTAAAGCATCTGCTTTCGGCTCAGGTCATGATTCCAGGGTCCTGGGATCGAGCCCCACATCGGGCTCTCTGCTCAGCAGGGAGCCTGTTTCCTCCTCTCTCTCTGCCTGCCTCTACCTACTTGTGGTCTCTGTCTATCAAATAAATAAATAAAATCTTAAAAAAAAAAAAAAAGAAACACATAGTGGGGCTCAGCGGTTTTCTGTAACACCTTCCGTGTTGCATAGTGAATTTAAACCTCACAATTAGGTGGGTGACTTCGCCATTAGGTAGGAAGGGGAACACAGGAGCAGGAGATTTCGCAGAGACTCAGTGTGGCCTTAGAAATGCTAAGGAAGGGCCAAGAAGGTAAATTGAAGTAGTTCTCTTCTGGCTCCAACTCTGGAGTTTTAAAAGGGCTGGGTGTTTCCTTAGAGACCAGACCCGGCGGAAGGCACCGCCTGCCCCCTAGTGGCTCGGACGGCAATGTGTCCTTAAGAATATAAATTTTCTAGACTGCATTGCTAGAAAAGAGGTTAGGTCAAGTACTTCGAAAATGTACTTAAAGGAGTTTGACTTATTAATTGAGGAGATAATTAACCTTTGGAGTAGGCAGAATACAGAAGTTCAGCTTAATTAGGGTGTCTCAAGACAGTAGTGAATGAACGAAGGTAACTGATTATTCTTCATAGAGAGCACAGGGACAGTAAGTAACTCAGCACCTGAGGCTTCAGCCAGAGCCCTGCTTTTCTCCCCGCTAGCTGTCAGAGTTTGGACCTACAGCATGCTAGGTACCATAGATGAAGCCAATTTGAAAGACTTCAGAAACCTCGTTTTTTCTTTTTTAGGTAAACCTGGTTTATACAACATCTGCCTTCTCTAAATTTTACAAGCAGTCTGTCGTTGCAGATGTCAGGTAATGTATGTCCCTTGCTTTGGGACGTCTGTGTTTACTTCTGTAAATTCCTCTCAAGGCTGTGGAAGGGCTCAGCTATGACCATTCTCCAGTAACTTCCTGGGGGCGGCTTTGGGTTAATACGTTTTACCACAACTGGCGACCCAACTCTTCCCTGCTGTCATGCTGAGTTTTTCTCTGCATCTGCTAAAGCCTGTCCTCTCCCCACAGCTGGGGTCCCGGGCCCCCCCATATTAATGCTCCTGGGCACAATGGCCACAAATATGGCTACCATTGGGTGAGGGTAAAATCAAAACACAGTGCAGGATTTTTCAAAATATGTTCAGCTAAAAACTGATCACTGGAGAATTTCTGAGGAAATAAAGGATCTCATGGTCAAATAATTTGTCAAAATTTTTATGAATTTTAAATTCATAAATAAAATTAAAAATGAAATTTTTAATTAAAAATTAAATTAAATTAAAAATTATGAATTTTTAATTGATTTGTTTTATCAAAACTTATTTCTCAAACTGTGTGCCATGTCCCCTCACTTCCTGCATATCTGCTGAGACTCACAATTCCCTTTGGCATACCAAAGACATTAAGAAGTCTGGGAGTAGGGGCGCCTGGGTGGCTCAGTGGGTTAAGCCGCTGCCTTCGGCTCAGGTCATGATCTCGGGGTCCTGGGACCGAGTCCCTCATTGGGCTCTCTGCTCAGCAGGGAGCCTGCTTCCCTCTCTCTCTCTCTCTGCCTGCCTCTCTGCCTACTTGTGATCTATCTCTGTCAAATAAATAAATAAAATCTTTAAAAAAAAAAAGAAGTCTGGGAGTAGAACAGTTTGTTTACTTTCTCTTTCCTACATTATTTACCATAGAACACTTAAGGTTTGTTTTTCATAAAACATGACAGTATTTGTGCACTTAGAGCTCTTGCTCCAGGGTTTGGCTGAAAACCAAGTTGGACTGGATTCCAGGATTTGCTACTTACTAGCCATATAATTTTCAGTTGGAGTTGATCTTGACTTCCTTTTCTGTAAAACTGCAATAATAGGACCTTCCTCATAAGATTAAGTGGGATAAAGCAGAATTTAGCACTGTGTCTGGACATGGTAAAGTGTCAAAAATCATAGTTGTTTTTATTTGTAATAGCAGTGAATTCTGATATCCATAAAAATAGTGTATTTTCCAGGGAAATGCAACTATACACGAATGATTCTAGATGAGAACCCAACACAGCAAGACACATACTATGATGCTTTCTCTTCCCAGTTCCAACAATAGGAATCAGTGACTTCTTAAAAAAGAAATTTTGGAAGTTGAAGGATGTCCTCACTGACTTACCTTGAATCATTCAGTTGGGTCACTGGCTTTCTATGAGAGTCCACTTCCTAAGATATATACCTGAACATTCCTCTTTTTTTTTTTTTTTTCTATAGTGGCAACAACAAAGGTGGCCTCCTTGTCCACTTTTGGATTGTGTTTGTCATGCCAAATGCCAAGGGCCGTATCTTCTGTGAGGACTGTGTGGCTGCCATTTTGAAGGACTCCATCCAGACGAGCATCATAAACCGAACCTCTGTGGGGAGCTTGCAGGGCCTGGCTGTTGACATGGACTCTGTGGTACTAAATGGTGATTGTTGGGTAATTCTCTTCATGCATTCCTTCCTGCAGCACTCCTGAAACTGCCATTAAACACAGTCAATATTATAATGAAGTATTCTTTCCACAATCCCAGTGAAACAGGATTAGCTGAGGGTGTTGATAAAGGAAGTTGCTAAATGTTATATACGATGATTGGGCAATACAAGTGGGTTCAAAATATATGTGAGATTGAATTTGTTCAAGTGTCCCCTGCCCTATATTTAATTCATGAATCTTCAAAGTAAGTCTCCGAGTCCTGAAGAAGAGAGAATTTTGCTGAAGCTTACCTTGTCTTTTCCCTTGTCCGGACAGAACTACAGCTGTGCTACAGAGTGCTGCCCAGTGTTCCACAATGGCTTGTTGAGTAGCTCTGCCAAAATGCAAACTTCATAGTTTGATTTGCCAGTAAAATACTTTAATTAATTGTGTGACCCCAAAATTATGCTTTCTCTCTTGATTTAAATCATATCAAATCATTTAAATGTAAATTAAAATCTTATTAAAATCATATTAATCATATTAAATTTTATATATGTATCTCCATATGCCAGGCATGTAATGTAGAAGTATGTGGCCGGTAAGTAATGAATGAATGAAATATCTCTAGTGGAAAAGTCTGCACCACAAATACTATTTCAGATCTAGGACTAATTATTATTATATTTCTTTTGTTGCTTTTTACCCTTAAAGATATTTAAAATGTGTCACTATGGACAATTTCAAGCATCAAGAAGAGTAAAGAGCATAGTGTCATGAACTCTCATATACCCTTTATTCCGCTTCAACAACTATGAACTCATGGCTGTCCCACTTGCTCTTGAAATACACAGACAACTTCCCCTTCCCGCCCTAGATCATTTTAAAGCAAATCCCAGAAATGATGAATTGCTGGACTGAAAGGAATTTTCAGTAAGCAAAATTCCAACAAAATGGAATGCTGGAACTGACAGTCTCTTTTCCCTGTGTTTTTTCAATGCAGCTGGGCTTCGGTCAGATTATTCTTCCACCATAGGATCTGGTAAAGTATGACATGCAGTTTCTCCTATGCTGTCTCCAAATCAATATCCTTTTTGGCTGTAGTTTTCTTTTTCAAATGTTGGTATTTGGTAATGCTCTTTCAGTTGCCTGTGACAGAAATACACTTGAACTGGCTTAAGCCCAGAAGAAACGTGATTGGCTCTTATAACTGGGACATACATGGAATGTGCTGTCTTCAGGCGTGTTTGGGGCCAGGTTGCAAAATAAAATATCATCAGAACTCTGCATCCTTGCTTTTCCCTGTGGAAGCTTCGAGTGTATTCTTCTAACTCAGTGTCATGAATTGCAACCAGTAGATCCTAGCTTAGAATTTACCAGTAGCAACAATAGTAGAAAAAAAAAAAGCCCACACAAATTTCCAGAATTTTTTCAGAAGTTCTGGGGCTGAACTTAGTGCCTCAGATCGGCTGGCCTGCCCATTCATGAACCAGCTTCTTTTACTCTGATTAGCCAGTCTGGGTCATGTGCCCATCTCTGGTCGTAGAGGTGAGTTTAACCCCAACCAAACCATACAGGCAGGGTAGGGGTAGTTTCTCAAAGTGAAGTCTTGGTGCTGTTACCAGAAGAGAGGGGAGCAGATTCCAGGCTGGCAAAAACAGCAGATGTCCTCCATATGAACTCTTTGGTCCTTACTCTTTATAAAGATATCTAGAAAAGTCATTCCTGGGACACCTGGGTGGCTCCCTCAGTTAAACGTCTATGCCTGCCTTCCACTCAGGTCGTGATCCCAGGCTGCTGGGATCAAGTCCCACATCGAACTCCTTGCTCCGCCGGGAGCCTGCTTCTCCCTCTGCCTGCTGCACCTCCTGCTCGCTCTCTCTCATTCTCTCTCTCTCTCTTATTCTCTCTGACAAATAAAATCTTTAAAAAAAAATTTTTTTTTAAAGTTCCTAAAACAAAACAAAGTGCTGTCTCCACAGACAAAGGCTGCTCTCAGTACTTCTATGCAGATCATCTGTCTCTCCGCTACCCTCTGGAGATTTCTGCAACCTCAGGGAGGCTGATGTGTCATTTCAAGCTGGTGGCCATTGTGGGCTATCTGATTCGCCTCTCGATAGAGTCCGTCCAGATTGAAGCTGACAACTGTGTCACTGACTCCCTGACCGTTTACGACTCCCTCTTGCCAATCCGGAGCACCATCTTGTATAGGTACTCTGGCGAGTAAAGACTTTTTTACAGTGTCTCTCTTGGGAAGTATCTTGTTTCCCTTAGACTTTTAGAACTATTTTTGTGTGCGCTCATGAGATCAAAGAACTGACCCATGCCTTATTTAGTATCCCCTGTATGAGCCAGAGCCTATGGGACACAACGTTCACTGTTTACTTGCCGCATACAAGGGTCAAAATCAGTATAGTAGGAAGGTCAGCCAATATTTCTGAAATCTAGCTGACTCTTCTGTTTAATTTTACTTTTATTGCAACTGCAATGAAATCTACTGTTTCGTTAGCATGTGAGAATAAATCTGATGATTGCACTCCATTAGTAAAGCAATTAAATTTTCTCCCTTATTATAAAGATAAAACAGTGTTCTTTATGAAAGTAAACAGAGAAAAACAAGATCAATATTTCACAATCCCATTACCTAGAACTGTCTGTTATGTTTTTGCACAAATATTTTCATTCCTATATATATACATAATTACACACACACATATCTATACATACCCTAATATTTTTTACTTACTAGAAGACATCTTTTTGTGAGTGCTTATTAAGTATTATCTTGATGATTTAATAATGATAGTTATAATTTATTAAAAATTTAGTATTTGTTACTGTGCTAAAAAGGCACATGAATTATTATTTTTAATAGTGCTTATGTATGTATGCAACCGTGTTCTACGTATGTATATTTTGGTGATGAATATGCATTACTAGAAATTTCAACAGTACGTAATGGTTACAGTGAAACATAAGTTGGTCACTGGCTCTGATTCCTCAGTTATTATTATTATTATTATTTTTTTCATCCTTCCAGACATACTTTGCTATTACCACACTTAATCCTCACCCCAGTGATGTGAGGAATAGAATCTTGGTACTACCACCCTTTCACAGTCGGGGAGCTGGCATCTTTGAAGATTAGTTCCTTGACTGCTCAAGCCAGTTAAGTGATGGAGCTGAGTTTTGAACCCAGTTTTCCTGAGGCCAGAACTCAGGACCGTAGCCATTTCAGTAGTTGCCTATGCCTTGTTGCATCTCAAGGGGGCTCCAATGACAGCCATCCAGGAGAATTCTCTGATAGTTACCGGGCAAAAGTTTCTATATCTTTATCACCTCCCTTCTGTGGTGCCCTGTGGCAGTTGAAGATCTGGCTGGTGGAGTGTGCCTAACAAGAACTGTGTGGATGGCGGGGGAGATGGGTGGAATTAGCGGTGGGTGGAGGCTTACTGCTCAATAACCTGTTATTACTCATGGACTTTTGTTTTGTTGTCTGGTTTCAGAATTTGTGAACCCACAAGAACGATAATGTCCTTCGTCTCCACAAATAATCTCATGTTGGTGTCGTTTAAGTCTCCTCAGATACGGAGGCTATCAGGAATCCGGGCATTTTTCGAGGTCATTCCAGAAGAACGTAAGTCTTTCCTAATTGAAAAAAAGTCACCTTGAAAAATATCTGTTATCATAGTCCAGTCTTATCTCTCCTGAGGCTGTGTTGTAAAATCAGTCCTATTAGTTAGGGACCTTGACTCAGGGTCCAGTCAGAGGAGAGAGATTGTATTATTTAAACTGCGAGCATTAATGTGAACAACTGTTAACTCGGCATGGAGGTGTCAGGTCACTCAAAAGGCAGAAAACCTAAGGTGTTCTGGGTGTAATACTTGTAGGAAGCAACTACCCCCTGTAGTTCTGGGGGGCACAAAGGAAATCGGTGACAACGCTGACAATTTATAATGTGGGGGGGTTCTGTGGACTGAAACTCAGACCCCTGGCGGAGGGGAGAGGGGGGTTGCTGCTCAGCTGGAGCCGGTGTCTCTGAGTTCAGGGGCGGGTGTTCACGGACGTGGGACCCAGACCTTCGAGGAGGGGTTGCCAGATAGCCGGGGCTGTATCTTTGAGGAAGATGCAATAAAACGGAAGTTGGGAAAACTGCTAACAGGGTTCAACTCTGCTACAGGAAGAAAGTGTAGTTGCGCGGAGCGGGGGCGGGAGAGAGTCGGGGGGAAAAGCGGGAAGGAATGAGGGGAGAAAAGGGGAGGAAGGAGGATGGGGTAAGAATCGTTGCTCGGGGGACTTTCCCGGGAAGAGGAAACAGAAACGCGGGAAGCCCCATTCTTCCTCCTCCAGGGTTCTAGTGTTCCTGCAGCGCCCCCTATGGGCAGGGCCTGGCAGGAAGCCAGGTGGCAAAGGACAGAAGCTGCTGGAAAAGTCCCTGTCACAGCCCCAGAGAAGGGCGCATTCGCAGCTCAGTGGTAATAGTGCAGTACCTAGCACACTACAGTGGCTGTCTTCCGTGAATTCTCGTTAATAGCAATACGTGTGAATGCCATCCTAGAAAGTGCACCGGAAGTAAAACCCAGAGATTTGATGGGTTTTCCTAGGTTAGAGAGTGAGCAAAAAGTGACCTAGCTTCCTTTCCCTCTTCTCTTTTTGACTTGGGTTGGCGAAGTAAAACAAAACAAAAGTGAGCCTTCACTGAAAGTCTAGTCTTTTTGTAACTTCTTTATGAGCCCTGACAAGGTTAAAGGATCAGAATGAGAGATGGGCAAGGAGGGCAGTGGAGCTGGCTTAAGTTGGATGTCATAGCTTCATAAGTCCACCTACATTTTAAGGCAGTGGCTTATTTTGATAGGTTTGTTTGGTCAAATTATTACAAAACTAAATACAAAGTTGACTTAACGAGCCAAATTGAACAAGCTATTTGAGATTTTGTTGAGTTGAAAATTATCTCTAACTCCAAAGATTAAAAATATGATTAGCTCAGAAGTATTACAGTGGAATTTGTGAACATTTATTGAGCATGTACTATATGCTAGGAATGATTCCAGGTGTTAGGGAAAGCAGCAAACAAAATAGATAAAGGAAATTACATTTTAGCAGAAGGATGCCCCTACAGTAAAAATAGATGTTTAGATTGTTTTATTTAAACAGAACAACATGTTATGTAAACTGAGTATATTTCTTCAACAACAAATATACACTAATGAGAACAAATAGGCTTAGAAGCTTTAAAATATATTTGAGCTATGTTTTTAAAGAGATTAATAGCATCCTATAGATCTGTAGTAAAAATGTGATTGAAAAGAAATATAGAATTTAAATATGAAGTTTAGCTATATATCTATAGGGTGCTATTTCTTTTTGGAAAAACTGGTTTAAGTTTCAAAAAATATATAAGTTTGATGATCAAGGAGTGTGCTTTTGTAGTTAAAGAAATGTATGCAATGCATTTCCCATAATCTCACAACTGCAAATCATTGTGTGTTACTGGATATTTTTTTCAGAGTGTGAAAACACAGTATTGGTCAAAGAAATCACTGGCTTTGAAGGGAAAATTTCAAGTCCATATTACCCAAGCTACTATCCTCCGAAATGCAAGTGTACCTGGAAATTTCAGGTAGCCTAGTTTTACCACTACTTTAGAAAAATATTGTTATCTTATGTTTAGGAATCTATTTTTAATTACCTTTATTTTTACTACAAAAAGAATGTGAGTTAATTTTTTAATATTTAAGCCTTAATCAAATACATTACCTAGAACATGAAAGGTCCTTGTAATTTCAACTATCTGCCCATTAATTAACTGTTCTTTGCCGACGGGCTCATTTTTCCAATTGTTATTTTGTTCATCTGTATTAAAAAAATGCAAAGATACTGTTATGGGATCAAACAGTTTTTTATTTTAATATGATAGAGCTCATTTATTAATTTTTAATTATTTCACTATCAGCATCACCATAAGAATAATAAAGAAAGAATACATTGAATTAGGCAACATATATTTCAGTTATATAGGCAAACCAAATTTTGTAAATTTATATAAAATATATACATCTCTTTCTGGTCCCTTACAGAGCTCCTTCTTTTTTTTTTTTTCTTTAAAAATTTAGTCTATAACTGTTCTTCTTTCTCCAACTGTAGTGTCCTGTGGAGGGACGTAGGGCAAGGCTCTTTCAGCATGTATGTATAAAATCATTTTTGTGAGGCATAGCGATTAGACGTAAGTGACAGGAAGTTTAGTGTTTGCATTCATTCAACATGTTATTATTAAATGCCCACTATGTGTCTGGCTGTATTCTAGACACTGGGATCCATGATATCTGACGCACACGCACGAAAGCTCTGCTCTCATGGGGCTTAACCATATAAGAGGTGGAGACAGATGACAAATGAACAAATATATGTACAGTATGGTACATGGCGGTATAATGCTATGGAGAACAAAGCAGGGAAGGAGGCTCTGGAGCTGAGTGGGCAGTCTGGAGTATGAAGGCTAGGATGTGAGGAATTTGTTACCTTAAATAGCATGGCCAGGGGAAACCATACCGACAAGCTGGCATTTGCACAGAAACCTGAGAGACATGAGGGAACTAACCCTATGCATCCCTAGAATCATAGTGTTGCAGCCAAAGGGAACAGCTGAGGCAAAGGCCCTGAGGCAGGAGCATGTTTGCTGCCTGTGTTGTTTGTACACTAAGAGTTAAATATTTTATTTTTTATTTTTTTTAAGATTTTATTTATTTATTTGAGAGAGAGAGAGAGAGAGACAGAGCATGAGAGGAGAGAGGTCAGCAGGAGAAGCAGACTCCCCGCTGAGTAGGGAGCCTGATGTGGGACTTGATCCTGGGACTCCAGGATCATGACCTGAGGCGAAGGCAGTCGCTCAACCAACTGAGCCACCTGGGAGCCCCAAGAGTTAAATATTTTAAATAATTTTATTATACTCATATGTGTACTTAGTTTCATTTCCTGATGGCATACATCCTTAAATTATTTTTTTTTCATCAAGGTTGAAAACATTTCCAAAATAATTAAAACCCAAAGCTTCTGGACTCTTGCCTACCACCAGTTCTTAATGCCTCAGGGCAGCAGAATCTCAGTGCCTCAGGTCACTCATGAGTTGGGGAAGGAAAAAGAGAGACATCAAATCTGTCTCTTCTATCTCTCCAAAAAGCAAGTGTATCTTCTTTATGACAGCCAGAACAAGACTGACCCCTTCCCCAAAGTTCTGTCAAATGTTTGAAGTTCCTTTGAGGTAAACATCGATTCCATGGTAACCCATAAGACCTAATGTGAAGATCCCTAAGCATTGTTCTAGTCAGAATGTAAAAAAGAATATCAGATTCTGTTTCACTAAGGATCAAGGGTTAGAAAAACTGAGTAAAAAGAACTCTTTATAAAGCGAAAAGCACGCCACTGAGGGAGTGAGAATGGGAGATGGGAGACAGACTGGAAATATTGGGGACAGACTTTGGTGACACACCATTTCCCAGAGGTCAAGGTTGGTCCCCCTCGTGTGGATGTTAAATAAAGCTGTCCTTTTCTCGGATAGCTTTGAACAGCCACCTAAAATTGTGTGGTAGCATATTTCTGCAAATGGAAATTATGTTAAAAAAATTACCACCTGTAGGTAGGGGCGCCTGGGTGGCTCAGTTGTTAAGCATCTGCCTTCGGCTCAGGTCATGATCCCAGGGTCCTGGGATCAAGCCCCTATTGGGCTCCCTGCTGACGGGAAGCCTGCTTCTCTCTCTCCCACTCCCCCTGCTTGTGTTCCCTCTCTTGCTGTGTTTCTCTCTGTCAAATAAATAGATAAAATCTTAAAAAAAAAAAGTCACCTGCAAAGTAGCTTTGAACTTATTACAAACAACTGAGAAGAATGACTTAAGTGATAAAAATATCGGCTCAAGGCATGATAAAACCTTTTATACATGAGAGTTGATTTCTATCATCCTTAGTCCTTCTTAGTGCCTAGTCTGATTTCCAAATATCAATCCCTTTTGCAGACTCCCTGTCAGCTGAGTTTTTATGTTCTCATTTATCTGAGAAGGATTAACTCCCGCTCCCCTTGAAGTCCCTGCGATTTTTCTCCCAAGAATAAACAAATGTTTACGGAATGTCCGTTTCAGGTGCATAACCATAGGGAAGACTCGGTAGGTAGCAGGGTAAAGTCCTTGCTCTCTTGGAGCTTACAGACTGCAGGGGAAGAAGTGTGGTGAAACAAGAAAAAGTGTAAAAGCGTACTGAGGCTCAGAACATGTCACCCCTGTCTGTTTCCGACACACACATTATTTGCTCTTAAAGCATGCCTGTGGTATAGGAGAGAAACTTGCCACATTTTATAAACAGGGAAATAGAGCTGAGGCAAGCCATTGGCCAGAGGCTACTCAAATAGAAAGTGACCCAGGCAGCATTCAAAGGAATCAAGCTGCTCTCTATGAGCAAATCCCGCATCCCCCCTCCTTTGCCGGGTTCCTAAAGATGGTCAGTTTCCCTATGTTTCACAACGATACTTAGTTGAATATTTACCTCCCTCTTTCTTCCTTCTTTTTGTTTTCCAACTAACACATTTTGGTATGCGATCTCAGAAGAGAAACATGGAGTGAGGTTTTGGATTGTTTTATCACTGATGCCATCAGCTTAGCACCCACCAATTTAGGTGCAAACGTTGCAAGCGAGATTACTGTGGGCCATGTCAATTCCCCTCCTCGTTATCACTTTGGAAATGGGTCTTCCTTGCTTCCCCAGGAAACATGAAACACCGAAGTTTCCAGTGCCCATTGGAGATGGGTTGAGCTGTATGTACATAACCACTCGTGCGTGAGAAGGGACATGCATAAAACTTGTCCTGCATCCTGTTGCTACCACTGACTAGAGAAATATTTCAACAGAGCAGGTCCAGATCAGGAGAAATCCTCCCCCTTACTTGGTAAAAGTTCCCAAAGCAAAGGCAGGGTTGGGCAGTGGGAACAGAGAACACAGGACATAGATGGAAAGAGCATACGTAGTGGTTTTCCATTTTTGTTCATTTGTTGAACAAAACACTTCACAATGCTTTGTGGACCTGCACCTCCTGACCCCACTGGTCACGCTGGTTAATATCAGTAGTGCCTCTTGGCCAATCTGGCCACAAATGTAGATTTGTGTGCGAATCTGTGTCAGTAGAATCTGGTGTGCAAAGGAACTTAATTGGGGCTGTGTAGATTGGGCGGGCAGTGATGCACTTAAATCTGTTTTATTTTGGAATGATGGAACACAGTGAAAATGCCTACGTAAGCTTCCTAAGGAGAACTGCATTGGAATATGTCCTTAAGCTGTAAAATTATAGTGATCATTCAAGATATTTACTATCCTTTGGCATCTTTTTTCTTTTTTTTTTTAAAATGTGAAGTAAAAGTTAGATAACAAGACTGGGGAAAAAAGTCACTCTGTGCCCTCAGGAACCCTTGGTTTTTACTGAATATAAGACCGTCTGGTTCCTCTTGAGCCCTCACTGTCCATTTCCAGGTGCCATGACACACTATGGCCACCACGTGGCCTTCAGGGAAATGCAGGGTAACGTTGGGCATGTCACTTATTTTTGGTTAGTTTTGATTTCTTCTATAAAATTGGACTCATACTACCTTCCTAACAGAGTTGTTGTGATGTTTAAATGAGAGACATAAGGAACCTGATTCATTCCCTCTCGAAGACAGGTTGAGAGAGGAGGGCTGCTGTATTTAAGTCCATGTTAGAAAGAATTACATACACACAACAAAGAAATTGTAACATCAAATTTGATGACATCTCTAAAAAACCAAATATCAGAGCAATAAAAAAGTCAATGGGTAAAATCCATCTCTTAAACAAAAAGACAACAGTATTGAATCACAAATTGATTCAATAACTTAAAACTATAATTATAACTTAATTGTATATTATTTACAAAAGATGGCAGCATAAAAAGTGATTTACTAAAGCTGAAAGTAAAAGGATGGGCAATATCATACCAGACATTATAAACAAAAAGAAAGCTGGGATCAGAACCTTAGCACTCAACAAAGTGGAAATCAACACTAGGGCAACAACACTGGGTGAGAAATGAAAGGTGATCTATGATGATAAGAGGGTGAACCACGTGAAGTTCTCTGATAATTATTTATGTACCAAAGGACATGCCATTAATACTCATAAATCAAAATCTATAGGAAATACAAAGAGAAATGGACAATTCTTAACTGAGGGATTTTAGTTCCTTTCTGTTGGTTCCTGACAGAGGTAGTGGGGACAATAACTACAGCAATGAGGGATAGTATACCACACACACATACATTACCCTTTTCTTTCAAATGACTTTGGAGTGTTCACATATCTGATCACATCAAAATCCTTAATAAATAAAAACATTAAAAAGTGGGGCGCCTGGGTGGCTCAGTGGGTTAAAGCCTCTGCCTTCGGCTCAGGTCATGATCCCAGGGTCCTGGGATCGAGCCCCGAATCGGGCTCTCTGTTCAGCGGGAAGCTTGCTTCTCCCTCTCTCTCTCTGCCTGCCTCTCTGCCTACTTGTGATTTCTGTCTGTCAAATAAATAAATAAAATCTTTAAAAAAAAACATTAAAAAGGAATACACGCAACGAATAATCTCTTATCTAATTAGTATAGAATTAGAAAGCTTGAGAGCGGGTGAACAAAAATTCCACTCCCAGGAAATGTGTAAACTCTCTCTAAATAATTTCTGGGACAAAGTGAAAATTAAAACTAAATTTGTGGGGTACCTGGGTGGCTCAGTGGGTTAAGCCTCTGCCTTAGGCTCAGGTCATGATCTCAGAGTCCTGGGATTAAGCCCCACATAGGGCTCTCTGCTTAGTGGGGACCCTGCTTCCCCCTCTCTCTCTGTCTGCCTCTCTGCCTACTTGTGATCTCTGTCTGTCAAATAAATAAGTAAAATCTTTAAAAAAAAAAACCCTAAAATCGTGACATCACAAACAATGTATGTGTATGTCATACAATGTTCTCAAAAGGTCAGCTGGTGTGTGTGTGCGTGCACACACATGCTCTCACATGGGTGCTGTACAGGCAGCCTCTTTTCTTGTTTGATCCTGTCTGGGCAGACCTAGGAGTGACTCAGTGGCTGCCTTCAGGAATACCCAGGTTGAATATGAAGAGGATGCTGATTCATTTCTCCTTTATTTAAATAATCTGAATAGTGCTTTAAATAAACTATGTTGTTATTGTCAGCAAAGGAGGAAACTGTGTGCACTCATTAACAAGGGGGTGTTTTCAAGCTCATTTACAAGGAGGAAACCGATACCTAGGGATAATCTAATGTGTCCCAAGTCACCCAGCTCACTGAAACTGGGACCTAACAGCGGCTCCCTGGGAAATGGGCCACCCACTTCCCTCTCTATTATGCTCTCCTCATTCCAGTTTGTTGGAGGAGGGGAGTTGGGTCTACCCCACCAAAAGCCATAGGGCACAAAGAATAAAATGCCCCAAGAACAGCAAGTCAAGGGAATGAGCTCTGAATGAGGAATCAGCCTGAAATGTGTCCTTCAACTGAAACATTTTTCTGACTTATGTTTGTTTTTCACAGACTTCGCTCTCAACCCTTGGCATAGCACTGAAATTCCATAACTATTCAATAACCAAGAAGAGTGCGAAAGGCTGTGACCATGGATGGTGGGAAATTAATGAGCACATGTAAGTGGGTTCTGGGTGTAAGGAATCTGATGAAAGGCCTAACCCAGAAGTTCAAAGCCTTGGATTCCTTGTTCCCAAAGAGTTTGCAGTTTACTACTTACAGATATGGAAATAGAAGGATATAGAGGCTAAGAACTTGCTCAAGGTCACTCAGTCATATGTGATTAAGCCAGGATTCACATCCATGTCTTATGACTCCCAAGTCCTTGGCTCATTGCTCATTGCTGCTGGACTATGGGTGTATATACTATACATTTTACAAAAATAGCTTGGCAGATGAAGTCTTTCAAACCATGCAGCCCTGGAGGAAATAGTAAATAGGAATCTTGGTGATAGGAAAGGTAGAAACCTTTAGCCAGTTCTTTGCAGGAGGAGAGGCTACGCTGGCCTGGCTGTATTCTGAGGCTGGTACATGGGTTGAGGTTGATGAGAGAAATCTAGATGACTGAGCTTCCTGTACTGACCGAGGAGCTCTTCACTCTCACCTTTCATTTGTCCTGTAGTGGTTGTTATTCTTTATTTGCTTCTGAAGTTGTAATAGATCTTGTAATAAAAAATATAGAATGTCCTGGGCACTTGGATGGCTCAGTGGGTTAAGCCTCTGCCTTTGGCTCAGGTCATGATCTCAGGGTCCTGGGATCAAGTTCTGCATCGGGCTCTCTGCTCGCCAGGGAGCCTGCTTTCCTCTCTCTCTCTCTCTCTCTCTGCTTGCTTGTGATCTCTGTCAAGTAACTAAATAAAATCTTTTAAAAAAAATATAGAATGTCCTGTCTTTATAGCAGAATAGCTTCGAAGTTTACTTTGAGGTAAGATTTTTTTTTGTGAAGTTATCCTAAGGGATTTACCTGCTAATTTTGTGCTCATTGTTAATCCATGAATGAGGCTTTCCTTTTCTAAATGATTTTCCTGAATAACCTTCTTTCATTTCCTTTAGGCTCTCGGATTACGAGCTAAAGTAGTCATTGGTTCTGTCTTCACTGGGATAAGTCCTACCTGATTTAAGAGCATCCTTGGTTCCATTATTAAGACGTGGATTGTACTTCTTTTGGGAGTACCTTTGAATCAGGGTCTATTATGTAGGAGGCAGAATACCTGGGTTCAAATTCTAGCTCTGTCATTCATAGCTGTATTAACTAGGACAAATAATTTAATCTCTTTGATTTTCAGTCTGTAAATGAGATGAGGGATTTTTTTTTTATGGTAAGCATTCAATTAAATAATGCATACTACATACCAAAGAAATATTAACCATTATTATTTTTTTTTAACATTAACCATTATTATAATTAATATGATTGTTTTGGATAGAGTTGTTGAATCACTATTTTGTGTACTGAAATGAATGTAACATCATGTGTCAACTGTATTAAAAAAAATTGCTTTGGAAATGACATTGGATGGGTAAATACTATGGAATGTGCTTCCTCCCCAAGTTTTAAGAATATTGCATTCTGGTATTTCATTAGAGATCCAGAAAACAAATCTTTACAATTGTTTTGTAAAATGTGATACTATTTCTTTTTTGTCCTAAGTAACAACCCCCACCACCCACGGAGTGTTCCTGCCAAAGTATGAACAAGATCTTCTCCCAAGAATACCAATCAATACCAGAAAAGCTCTCTGCCCTAAATACTTTCTCCAAGGGGCCAGCTCTTCCCTCTGTCTTGCCAGCTAGGAGAAATCCTATCAGATTCTTTTGATGCTAGTTGTGCCCTTAGGATTTAAAATGCCAGCCCTTCCCATTATCAGTTATTTTCATCTAAAAAGGAAAGAATCTAACTGAACTAATTTTTGATACCTTGCTGAAAAGCTGCCTAAAGGCATAATGGGGAAGTAGGAAAAGGTAATGCTGGCACAAGGAAGCCTAGTGCTCCTGAGTTCAGAGAAGGTGAGGATGGGGTGTGCAAGCTCACAGCAGCTAGAAGGCAGCCTATAAGCCCTGAAGGAATGGATGTTCTTCCTAGGAAGTTCTGCAGAGCAAAGTTCCTGACAGGAAAGCTGTTGGTGCCCTAGAAAGTTCTAGGGCTTAGTACCAACAGACTTGAGTCCTAATCCTTCTTCTACTTTGTCACTACTTTGAACTTGAACACTTTACTTCACCTATTTAAATTCTTGGTTTTCTTTTCTTTTCTTTCTTTTTTTTTTAAGATTTTATTTATTTATTTGACACACAGAGAGAGATTACAAGTAGGCAGAGAGGCAGGCAGAGAGAGCAGGGAAGCAGGCTCCCTGCTGAGCAGAGAGCTGATGTGGGGCTCGATCCCAGGACCCTAGGATCATGACCTGAGCCGAAGGCAGAGGCTTAACCCACTGAGCCACCCAGGCAGCCCGACTTCTCAGTTTTCTTACCTGTCATGTGTCTGTATCTGTAAACCAACTCTTGCTGGTTTCTCTAATTTCTCATTTTTTTTTTTTAATTTTAGTTCCATTAGCCACCACTATGCCCCCCCCTTCCTTACTGTTCCCCTCTAAACTCCAGCTCAAGGGCCTTGGGGGTGAGAAGCGATTGGCATTCACAAGTTTCAGTGGAGGATGTCCCTCCTCAGCCCGTGTGCTTGCTGTTTCCCTTTGAGACCTTGCAGGTTTCACTCTGGGAAGAGCTTCGCCTACACAGGGAAGAGACCTAACTTACCACGGGCCCCAGAGAGCACAGTAATATTTCATGTTCTACTAACCACAGTGCTCATATCGTAAGAATTACTAACAGGAGGGGCATCTGCTCTTAGGTACAAGAAGTAAGAAAAATCAAGGTAAGGAAATATTGCGGGCAGACATTGTTATTTTGAAATTCTACCAAGGACAAACCCCAAAGCGCACATCGGTTTTCAATTTCATTTGGAAAAAAATATTGTGTGTTTTACTTTAACTATTGCTGGGTTCTTTCCATATTTTCATCCTGAGCTCATGGATTCCACTCTGCTCCGTGGCGAGGTTTGTGGGCAAAAACAGGCATTTCTTGTTATGTGGTTATTTACACAGAAAGAAAAAGAAGACCCGTATTTCGCAAGTATCGGTGAGGAGAACACTAGATAACAGTCAAGAGTACTGCTGTTGTATTTAGCAGAGTAGAAAATCGAGGCGACAGAAACTTCTGTCAGTCACTTAAGCATACGTTGGAGAACTACCGTTAGCTCTGCGGTGAGCATCTCTGCTTACCAAGCCCAAAGTGCCAAAGTGTCTGTGTGTTCACTGTCAATGGGGATGCGCGGACAGAGCCTCATCACGCCTCTTCCCTGACTCTCGCCTCCTCAGGTACTGTGGCTCCTACATGGATCACCAGACGATTTTCCGTGTGCCTAGTCCGCTCGCTCGCATTCAGCTGCAGTGCAGTTCAAGGCTTTCCGACCGGCCGCTTCTGGTGGAATATGGAAGTTACAACATTAGTCAACGTAAGCCTGGAATTCGCTTTTTTAAAAAAAACTCTAATAAATGGTTAAACAGAGCCTCATCCTTCGTAACTCTAAACTTTGAGAAATTAAGGAATAAAAACGGATTTATTTCTGCTTAGTTACTACTAATGTGTAAATAAATATATTATAAAAACACATAATATAAACAAAATACATAATCAATAAGACACAAACATGTATTTATTACTACTATCATTTAAGTTGTAGAAGAAATGACATAACTCTCTGTTACAATTGAGAAAGGGTTTTTTCTTATGTTATTCTTATGTTATATGGGACAGACCCATTTCTTGATTTATTGTCCCTGCTACTCTTAAGTCTTTGCACATATAATGTTTCTATGAACATTTGGTGGATCAGAAGACAACCGTTGTGATTCACTTCAGCCCATGACCCATAGGGAGAGTTGGTTGGTCAAGGAGAGTTCAAACAGCAGGACTCAAAATGTTACCCTCCACACCAAGAACCACGGGGACAGTGGCCAGGAGGTAGTCAGCAGTGTTTGGGGGAAGTCTTTAGAGCTGGAGAGACTAGATATTGACTCAGGAAACTCTTGATCCATTTTAAAAGGGGAAAAGTAAGGGTTAACCACTCCATGAGGATAAGACTTGAGAGAAAGCTCATTTAGAACCTTCCTTCTTTGCCAATATACTTGCTTCTGGATCTGGACTATCATACTTCTGAATATCAGAATATTACAATTTCTAGCAAGAATAACAGGTAAATAGTGAGTTGTCTTATTTTCAATTGTTTTTTCAAACATGAATATTTTCTAGAAACCTACCCCCTCTGTTGTGTGCCAGGGAGATAGGGGTTGACCAGACCATGCATTTCCCCTCATTCTTTTGCACAAGGAGAGTGTTTTAGTCTGTCCAGCTACTCTAACAGAGTACTCCAGACTGGGTAGCTTATAAGGAACAGAAATTTATTTCTCACAGTTCTGGAGGCTGGATGTCAGAGATTGGGATGCCGGCATGGTCAGGTGAGGGCTCTCTCTGGGTCGCAGACTTGTATCCTCACATAGTGGAGGAGGCTGAGGGAGCTCTGCGGGGCCTCTTTTATAAGGACATTGATCTTATTCATGGGGCCTCTGCCTTCATCACCTAATTCCTTTCCTAAAGTCCTTCTTCCTAGTATCATCACATTGGGCACTAGGATTTCAACATAAGAATTAGTGGGGCCCACCAACATTCAGGCGATAGCAACAAAGGATTTATTATTTCTAATATATTTAGCTATAAGTCCAGGACTTATAATTCAAGATCAAGCAGAAGATGGATCTTTGATGAGTAGCCTGGTTGAAGCGGACTGGGAGGTAGAAGGCAGGAGTCCTGAGTTTTGAGGCCAGTCACTAATCTCTCTAGGCCCAAGTGTCAAAGATCAGTGGTTACTAATGTATTTGGGGACAGTGATCATTTGAAAATGGACTTAAAAGCACAGAGTCCTTCGAACAGTGCCTGTGATCATATAGGATTCAGAGACACCAGAAGGCCACTTGTAATTCCCTCAGGAGTCTAAAGACTGCATCCCAAGACTGCTGGACTCTCTAAAACATATTCCAGCTTTCACTTTCTCCAAGTCAGTGATGAAGCCAGAGTGCTGAGTGAAAGATGGAGATAGTGGAAGTTTGACTATACCTGTGACCTGGAGCCAGTGTCCACTCAGAGCCTCGGGTGGGTTAGTTTACTTTCTCTGCTCTCCTAAAGTCACTTGTTTTGTCTTTCAGTTGTCACCTATAGCTTGATTTGATGGAGAAACTGTAGAATTACTGTCTCTACATAGCCAATTCCTTAACCACCTAATACTTCATCATTCTTTGTTCATGTGGTCTGACGACTTTTAGGGACTCACCCAAGACTTCCCATGTTTTATTGTCTCTAGCCTGTCCTGTTGGATCTTTTCGATGCTCCTCTGGCTTGTGTGTCCCTCAGGCCCAGCGATGTAATGGAGTAAATGACTGCTTTGATGAAAGTGACGAGCTTTTCTGTGGTGGGTATTTGAATTCTTCTGTGGCTTTCTTAGGAACAAGTAACTTCTCAGGGCCATCGTTGCTGCTGATGTATATCCTGGGTCTTTGTAGCTGCTAGCTATTGCTGCATAACAAGTTGCCCAAAACTCAGTGACTGACAATAATCATGTATTCTAGACCACGCACCTGTGAGTTGTTTGAGATAGGACTGATCTAGGCTGGTCTCAGCTGGGTCCTTCTGTTTTAAGCAGTAGGTCCTCCTAAGTTTGGTTCTTTCCAGGTTGGGGTCAGATCTACTGCTCATGGCTCCTTTTCTCATTGAACCAGTGGGCTGGCCATGGCAGTGGTAGTAGCAAAGGAGGGGTGAGCAAAACCACAGTGCTCCTCTTAAGTTCTGGGCTTGGAACTGGCACACCATCACTTAGGTCATATTCCATCACTCAGAGCGAATCCTAGAGCTAAGGCCACAGTCAAGGGGCAGGAAGCTTATCACACACACTTTGGGGCCATGCAAAAGAGGAGGTGTATAATAGTGTATAATACTCCCACAGGGAGTGAGGATCTGAGGCCAGTAATTCAACGAACCACAATCTTCAACTAACAGAGACGTCACCACTTTCAGCCCATTCATTCATGGAGCACTGGTGTTGGGAAGGAGAGAATTACTGTTATTGCTATTATTGCCTGTATACTTTGCAACAGTGTCATGCAGTGACGAAGGGGCAGGGTATTGGAAATTCCTATTTTGGACAGCGATTCTCTCTCTTGGTTTTTCGTTACGATTTGCACATCATTCCTGAATCTATCTCCAGTTTCAGGGAGTCATATGGAGAGGATAGTTCATCAGACCATATGACACCATCGGCAATGCTTTCTCCTAAAGATCCAGACTTTCATTCAAATACAATTGCGATGGTGAAGCTATTTAATTCCTTTCATATTCTTGGAGAAATAGTACAGTTAATATAACTATGAAAAACTTATATTCGTGAAAAACAACCTGTGGCTCTACACCTTTATTTATTTATTTTTTTGACAAAACAAAGTAAAACTCTCTTAACTTAGGGCTCAGTGACCTTCTCAATCTATAGGTTTTCTGTTGCTTAAGAAAATAAATGCTGGCCATTATATAGTGAGCAAAGTTGCTGGTGTTTTTTTACATTATTATCATCCCCTGCTATGATTATTGTTACTGTATAAAAAGGGCTGTTTTTGGTAATCATTATTTCTCATTGTGCCATTTTGGAAAATATTCTCTAGGAGTCAGCTAGGTACACCCAGAAGCTCAGTGAACATTTCAGGGCAGTCATGTCCTCCCCTGTTACCTCCGGCCCCTAACAAGAGATGCCACTGAAAACACGAGAGCAAATAACAAAAAATGATCGCTTTTCACAAAACCAGAAATGTCAAAGGAATCATATCTTCCAAGAGTGCTTGCTAATATAAATGTGCCTGTCCCTTGTCCAAAGGCAATTCATAAAAATATTCCAAAGAAGAAAGCTTGTGATAATTTACAATGGTGTTTCTTAATTCAGGAAATGGATCACCCAGGACAAATCATTTTAAAGACAGTTTTCCTACACAGATGACAAGCCTATTGTCCTTTAAGATCTCATAGCTGTTAATCTATTCAACAAAACTTTAATGAGCACCTACTATGTAGTCAGGGCCCTGAGATTTAAAAAAAAAAAATGAATAAGAAATCCTCAAGTTAAGGCCACTCCCACTTTGTTTAGGAAGGCAGACAAGTTCAATTTTATGTATTTAGTTATTTGATTTTTTTTTTTTTGAGAATGAGAGAGAGAGGAGGGGCAGAGAGAAAAAGAATCTTTTTTTTTTTTTAAAGATTTTATTTATTTATTTGTCAGAGAGAGAGAGGGAGAGAGAGAGAGCAAGCACAGGCAGACAGAATGGCAAGCAGAGGCAGAGGGAGAAGCAGGCTCCCTGATGAGCAAGGAGCCCGATGTGGGACTCGATCCCAGGACGCTGGGATCATGACCTGAGCCGAAGGCAGCTGCTCAACCAACTGAGCCCCCCAGGCGTCCCGAGAAAAAGAATCTTAACCAGGTTCCACACCCTGAGACAGTGACCTGAGCGGAAATCAAGAATTAGAGCTGAACTGACTGAGTCACCCAGGCGTCCCAGACAAGTTCAAATTAGATAACAACTTATGATTTTTCTTTACCTTAAAAGAAAATCTCAGGATGCATTTAGTTGTAATTAAGTACACAAATTGCCATATTGAATGTGTTTGGGCAAAAGCAAAAACCAGACCTGACCAACTCGGAGCACTAGGGATTACAGCGAAGTTTCAACCTCTGCTTTTCTCTGGCAGGTGTCAGATTGGAGGAAAAGACACTTTGTGTTTTATGTAAGTCATCTTAGCCATGTGCACCATTAGAGGGGCACTGCTGGTTCTCAGAGGCCCAAGATGTCTCAGGCTCATGAGCTTTCTGTTTTCCTTCCAGTGACTCCTAAGCCTGCTTGTAATGCCAGTTCCTTAAGGCAGCCCGGCCCTCTGGTCTGTGACGGCTTCAGGGACTGTGAGGACGGCCAGGATGAGCAGAACTGCACTCAGAGTGAGGGAGAGTACTCTGCGCTCTGCTGTTCTTCCTGTGTACTCCGTTAAGTGGGAACTGAATACCCCTGGGTTGGGGTGGTAGGAAAACTGATGTGTCCCGGTGTTGCCAAGACTTACCCAGTTTCAGCACTGAAAATCCCAGTTCCCTGGATTCCTCCTGGGACCAGGCAAAACGGGACAGTTGGTCACTGTTTGAGTTGAGTGTGTGTGTTGAGCGTGTGTGTGTGTGCGCGCACGTGCGTGTGTGTCATGCGAATGCTGGAAGATTTTCGTTGCTTATTTGCTTTTAATGCTGCTGGAGAGTAAAGGATGCTGAGGACGTGATCTAGCGGGACCTGCCAGATACCGTGATGGCATGGCATGTTCTATTCCAGCCCCTGCAGAAACACACACCACTAGAGTTGTGAACAAATGTGCTGGGATTCCCAAAGCCTGCCCATTTCCCCCATAATGCTGTGAAAGGACTGGATATGGTATTGCCCTTTGCTCAAAATTTTCTTGGAGAGCACGACAAAATAATCAATAGGCCATGGCCTAAAGAAACCAATAAGGCCAACTGCTTTGCATCTCTGGTAGAAGAAAGGAGGGGCCATGGGATTGATTCTCAACAGGTGGCCTGCCTGCCTGCCTGGCTTCCGATGCCTCTGCTGGGGTGAGGGGGCTGGTCACCGTGGGCTCACTTCATTGCCCTCTGCCATGTTGCCCAGAGCGGCAAATACCGATGCCCGGGCAACCCCATCCTTGGAGGATGGAGTTGAGTGTCAGTCCCTCAAGTCTGTTTCTGGGCAGGAAAAACTCTACCCTCTTTTGTTCATTTTTAGGCATTCCATGTAGCCATAGGACTTTTAAATGCGGCAATGATATTTGCTTTAGGAAACAAAATGCACAGTGTGATGGGGCCGTGGACTGCCCAGATGGAAGTGACGAAGAAGGCTGCAGTGAGTAGAAATACTCTCCTTCCGACTCCCTGTATGCCCTCCTCGTGTTCCAGTTGTACATTTTTATTCCCTTCTTGGGGTAAATCCCCCTGGCAAAAGTTGGGGTCCTGGGAAGAATAGTAAATATTGGCAAACTGCGTCTGAAATGGTTTCTCAGAATTAAAACCTCTGGAGGGGATCCTGTCTGCTTTCTCGACAAGAAGCATTAAAGCCTCAGGTGCTTATAATGAGAACTTTCACGTTCTGGTAAGTCTAATCAAGGGAGAGGCTCCTAAATAAAAAGTCCGCGAGAAAAGAAACAGAAACTGGAACACGGTGGATGACCGTGACTTAAGCCTTGTGTTAGAATCAACGCCAAGCGCTGCTGCTCTCTTCGGCTGCGCCCTGAAAACTGTAATCTGCCATGTGTTAGTCTGTGGTCTCTAACTGGCCCCTTGGCGGCCGGGTAGTTACGCATCCTTATCAAACCTGGGCCCTGGGGGGCGCCTGGGTGGCTCAGTGGGTTAAAGCCTCTGCCTTCGGCTCAGGTCATGATCCCAGGGTCCTGGGATGGAGCCCCACATCAGCTCTCTGCTCTGCGGGGAGCCTGCTTCCTCCTCTCTCTCTCTCTGCCTGCCTCTCTGCCTACTTGTGATCTCTGTCTGTCAAATAAATAAATAAAATCTTAAAAAAAAAAAAAGCCTCTGCCTTCGGCTCAGGTCATGATCTCAGAGTCCTGGGATTGAGCCCTGTTTTTAAAAAACAAAACAAAACAAAAAAACTGTGCCCTGGAAAATAATTGTTCTGGTAACTAGTTTGTCTTAATAGGTTTTCACTTGTCTTTCTCTCAAATCAGTGCGCCCCCTAAGATGCACTCGCTTCTCTTGCAATTGGAACTAATCTTTTCCTCCTCAATTATCTAAGCCCCAAGGCTACTGTCCCTATCACGCAGCTGTTGCTAATGAGGCCCCTCTTCCTTGAATCAATGTGCTTTATTGTCCAGAGACTCTGTGTCCCGCCTGTTCTCCCGAGGGAGTGTGGTCTGGGGGTGCCTTTTCTCTAGAGAAGCAAGAGGTTTCAAATTGCTTGTCTGGTGCCTCAGTTCCCAGTGCAGCTTGAAACCCGACTTAATTTCCAGTTTTTCTTCCAAGTCTGCTCCCCTCCCCCCACTCCGAGTCTGCTTTTAAGTCACGTGGCCCTTCCTTTCTCCGAAGGCTGCAGCAGGGGCTTCTCCGCCTTCCACCGCATCATTGGGGGCAGCGACACACAGGAAGGGGGTTGGCCGTGGCAAGTCAGCCTCCACTTTGTCGGCTCGGCCTACTGCGCAGCCTCGGTCATCTCCAGGGAGTGGCTTCTTTCGGCGGCCCACTGTTTCCACGGAAACAGGTAGGGCATCTCACTTCTTAGTCTAAGAGGGCACACTCTCTGATCCCAGACCATACATCTGCCCTCAAACTGTGGAAGGAAGCTGCCCGCTGGGATATTCGAGCAGTTCAAATGGCGCGCGCGCGCGTGTGTGTGTGTGTGTGTGTGTAGAACAGGCACTGGACTTCTATTTGGAGTGGAAGGGTAATGATTCTGCACCCAATTTCCAAACTGGTGGTTGGCCGGGCGGGGAGGGGGAGGGGTTCCCACACCACCAGGCAACTAACTCTTTGACTTTAGTGTCTTGCAATTTAACTCAATTCTGACCCTGTCTGCTTGCAGATAGCATCAGATTAAACAGGTGAAGGGCTCAGACCTAGGGGGCATTTCCCTCCTCCCCACCTCAGACACCTATTCTAAGTCCAGGTTGTCACTATTCTTCTGGCTCAACAGCTATAGAGGTTCCAACCGTCTCTTCTTAGGGTTTAATTTGCTAGAGCAGTTCATAGAACTCAGAGAAGTGGTTTACTTTCTAGATCACTGGTTTATTGTAAAAGTGTGTAACTCAGGAACAACCAGAGGGACGAGATACATAGGACAAGGTTTGGGGAAAGGGTGAGAAGCTATCATGCCCTCTCCAGAACCCTGTCCTTTTGGGTTTTTAAGGAGGCTTCATTACACAGGCAAGATTGATTAAATCATTGGCATTGGCAGTAGATTCAACCTCCAGCCCCTCTCCCCTCCTCAGAGGTCAGCGAGTGGGACTGAAAGTTGCAACCCTCCAATTACATAGTTGGTTCTCCTGGCCACCAGCTCCCCGGCCTTAGGTGGGGTCCAAAAGTCAACATTAACATAACAACATAATAAAAGACAGCTTTGTGGCTCTATTCATTTAGGAAACTCCAAGGGTTTTTAATATTTGAATAAAATAATTTAATGAAATAAAAAATAAAATAAAGTATAAATAAAATAGAAAATAAATAAATAAAAATAAATGAAATATAAATAAAAATAAAGTAAAAAATAAAATAATAATTTAATATAAAACCTCCAAGGGTTTTATATAATTGAACTATGTGCTTCTTTTGGAACTTACAGAATTCACGTTCATGACTAAAATGGCTATGCTTGTCTTCGACCATTAGTCTTTTATACTATGACACTGCTCCAAGTAATATGTTAACCTTAATACTCCCCCAGGTCCCCGAGGCCAACCATGAGATGTCAGGCCAGCAGATTCGGGGCCACACTCTTTGAACTCTGTCCTTATTTTTCTTGCAAAGCTTTCACAATCTCTTCACCCCGCTAGAACAATCTCTTTACCCCACTAGAACAAGGCTGCTGTGCAGGTGGAGATGGATACCTCACATGGAGACCACAAGACGTTCAGTAAATTTGTGCAAGGCCACAAAGGTCAGAAGTAGAGTTCTGGAAGGGCTGGCAAAGAGTGGGGCCCTTGTGAATGGTCATGCTTGAGCAGTTGCAGCCGTGATCTTTTAGGCTTCTGGTAGATGGATGACAAGAAGGAATTTTATCAAATTCCTCCTTATTGTACTTTGATTTCTAAATTCTCTTGAATTCATATCATTTGAATTTGGCAAAAGGATTCCCAGATCACTGTCTTATCGGCCCTGTTTGTCCCCATCAGATGCCTATGTCAGCATGAATAGGAAGAATGTAACAAATTAATTCTAGTCACATTCTTGACCTGCGTGTGGTTCATGATAGCAGGGGCAACAGAATTTCCAGCAGTTCTTTAGGATGGCAGAGGGACTTTTCTGGAACATGGCTACCATGCACCACCCCTACTACACCTTCCTTCAACTCTGTTTACTAGGAGACAGGGAGGCTCGGAAAAGTTGTGCTTTTCGCCATGTCCGCGGACAGAGCCAGGGACTACAATAGGACTGGAAGGGAGGCTTCCTTCCCTCAACCCTTGTCAGGCTGCAGAGGGCTTGTGTCCAAACCCTGGATGGTTCTTCAAACCCTGGCCACTGACTTCATGCTTCCTTCCTTTTCTGCCAGGTTGTCAGACCCCACGCCATGGACTGCTCACCTCGGGATGTACGTGCAGGGGAATGCCAAGTTCATCTCCCCAGTGAAAAGAATTGTGGTCCATGAGTACTATAACAGTCAGACCTTTGACTATGACATTGCTCTGCTACAGCTCAGTACAGCCTGGCCTGAGACCCTGAAACAGCTCATTCAGCCAATATGCATCCCTCCTGCTGGCCAGAAAGTGCGCGGTGGGGAGAAGTGCTGGGTGACTGGCTGGGGGCGAAGGCACGAAGCAGGTGTGTGAACGGGTGAAGGGTCATGCCCTCCCCCTCCAGATAATACTAACTTGTGTTGATGGAGTGCTTTGGGGCTCATAGGGGGTTTTTGTATATGTTCTCATTTGAGCTTCCTGATAATTCTAAGAAGTAGAATGGAGGCAGTGTTAATTATTTCTATTTTATGATGTTCTTCCTTTGCCCCCAAAAGAAGCAAGACCCACTACATCAGGGGTGGCAGGGAGGGGGCGTTCTATGAACAGGGCAAGATTGGAGAGACGGTATGGGCCTTTTCCAAATTTTGCTAGGTTTTCCACTACACAAGAGAGTTCCTCTTTACTCTTTAGGTTCCCTTTCACCCAAAGAAGGGATTCCTTTTCTTAAAGGAGAGGATGCCCACACCACTCCTCCCCCCCCCCCCCCAACAAACCCTATTATGTCAAGTCAGAGGCAACTCTCTGGAGGGTTGTGCAGATCTGTCCATCACAAGGGCAACTTGCCAGATAGATGAGAGTCAGGACTGAAAACCAGCCTGTCCTTAGCTCCCCAGACTGCAAATTCAGACCTGAGGGTACATCAGCCTAGAACTGGACCACCCAGAGAGGATACCTCTTTACAATCCCTTCACCCTAGCTGGCATCTCTATCATTATGCACAAAGGTCAGAGTGGTAGGGATGTCCTGATGTCCCTACATCTGCTCCATCAAGGTGTTTCACGGTCTAGGATTAAAGGTTGATTTTGAATACGCAGTGAGTGGAAGAAGCCACAGCTTTGTGAACACCGCCCCAGGGCTGACGCTTTTCCTTCGTCTCCCCCACACCTCAGATTCCCGGGCAGCCATTTCCAAGGGTTTAAGGACAGATGCATTTTCTGCCACCTTTGACTCTTACCCTTGCCCTCCTTTTGACACTCTCTAAACGTTCCTTGCGGGGAGCTTCTCCAGGGCTCACTGCTGGCGTGTGAGTTAATGTCCCAGGGGCCTGATGGGATCTCAGAACCCTAATGACGGAGAGCGGCTCACGGCTCCAATCTGCATAACCTATTAGGACAGTGCTCCGGGCTTTAATAACATTATTTTAGATCACAGGAGGGAAGAGTCGATTCAACCAGCTTATCATGGGACATCTCTTTATAAGCATGAGTGTGAGTGTACTTATTTTTCGGAATCATTTTAGCCAGGCAGGATAAAAAGGAAGTGAAAAGGGTATAACAAAACTTTTATGTCTTTATGGTTTCCAGTTCTTTCCCGTATATCAGATTATGCTGCTCCGTTTAAAAGGTAGGCCTCGCAACCAGTATTAGTGACTGTTGGGATTCACAGTCCTACCGGAAGTAGGAAGTAGGTAGCGAGGGAGTGTGGCTCAGCCAGAGATTGAGTCAGACCTTGGGTGTGAGTCTTGCTCTGTTACTTGCCGTCAGGTTGGGCACTCCCTCTAGCCTCCTCATCCTCTATTTCTTCATCAGCAAAAGGGGATTATAAAAGAATTTCCATAAAAAATTGTTCTGAGGATAAGGAGATAATGTGAGTAGGTGGTCTGACGGCACCCCGAATAAGTGTAATTATTACCCTGATTTCCACTTCCCATGTGTTTTCCAGACAATAAAGGCTCCCCTGTTTTGCAGCAGGCAGAGGTAGAGCTCATTGACCAAACCCTCTGCGTTTCTACCTATGGGATCATCACTTCGCGGATGTTGTGTGCAGGGGTCCTGTCAGGCAAGAGAGATGCCTGCCGGGTAAGTCATCACACCTTTCCTTTGCCAAGATGCCATGCTTTCCATACGTGCTTTCATGTGTAACTTGCACAACAATGGAAAAGAACTAGGACAGGTATTTCCCTTAATTCAGAGACTAATTATAATCTAATTGCCTAAGATCAGGGAAAGGCGATTAAATAATTAGGTCTTTAAAACTCAATTTTCTGCTTCCCATGTATTTTCCTCCAACATTTAGAAAATAAGATTTGGATTTATAATTCTGCCATGATTTATTTTCTTGTAACCAAGAACTGAAAAACAAAGCAGTCCTCTCTCTCTCTTTCTCTATTTCTCTCTCTCTCTCTCTCTCTCTCTCACACACACACACACACACACACACACACGCACACACAGAGTGTCTTAGGATGGTTAGCAGCCATTTCTCTACTGAAATACCAGGTTTTTATTCACTTGCTCCTTTGATGCATAGGCTGGGGAAAGAGAAAGAGGAGTGGGAGAGGCAATAGAGGACACTCATTCCTATGCCTCTGGTTAGGCCTCCTGACAGGGGTCAAGTTGGAATTCATCTTCATGGATATATTTCCAAGTCTTAGATTCCAATCTATGCAGATAACTATATGATTGCCCAAAGGTGAACAGATGTTTTCGAGGCTGAAGAGGGCTGTGGGGGCTGTTCCCACATCTCTCTAAAACCTTAGCCACTGTGCCACAAATACTCATCTTATTGTAATATGGATTTTATCTTCTGAACTCCTATTTTGTGTCAAGCACTAGATCCTTTACATAAATTCATTTAAGTCTTTCTTTCATGACCATTTTATGGAAGAGGAAACTGGACACAGAGAGCGTAAGCAAATTACCCAAGGTCACACAGCTAGTAAATAAATACCTGAGCTGGAATGTGAACCCTTATCTGTCTAATACTAAAACTGCTATGTTTTGGCTGCTTCCTGAGACTAGGCAGTCATATAGTCCTGTTCCACCTAGCCATCAGAGTTTACAGGTCAACTTAGACTTAGTAGAGCTGGTATGGCAATAATTAAAATAAAAAGAGCCCAGTTTCTCACCAGCCAGAATTCACTTAAGCAGGGTTGGAACTGGGGGGTGGGACTCGAGGGCAAATTCAGAATGCTTTTTTATCTTTGCCTCTAGCTAAGTTGCAGCTTTACCTGTCCTCCAAACTAGAAAAATAAAGCCCAGATGTTATAATTTAAAGGATGGATACTGTCGGAATTATGTTTACACTTTGAATTATTTTCATCTTTGCTTTTTGAAGTTGAGATATCATTAGGGACTCTCAAAAGAGGGTGATCTGTCCTTGACAGCTGTAGGCCAGCAAGCCATAGGGGTTTCCTCAGGGTGTAATTCTTCCTTGTTCTTTGTCAGAATCCAAAGCCAACCACTGAATTTGCATGGCCCCAAGGCAAAGGTCAACTTTTCAAGATAACCCTGGCTCCTCAGGTTGTTGTCAGGGCTAAATGACCCCCAAACAGAGGTTGGCAGACAGCTCATACTCAATAAATGTTAGCAGTTATTATCATTACTCTTACTACTTTGGCTACCTCCACTACTATTGAGGTTATTTTCTTCGTTTGGGGTGTGTGAAAGTTGTTTCCACTACAAGAATATTGTGAAGATACTCTTGGACTAAGAAATTACATTTCTTGTGATAAATGCAGCTTTTTGACTTTGGGAAGAATAATTCTCAAATGACATTAGAAGTTTCATATTATTTCCTGACCCTTCTCCAAACTACCTTATAATTGTGTGAGTGAAAAGTGAAAGTGAGTGAAAAGTGAAAACTTTCCAGAATGAGAGTTTTGATACAATCCATTAAACACATTAATGACAAAATTGATGATCACAGGAGAAAGATACTTCCTACTTACATTATCTTCTTGTGTAGGGAGATTCAGGTGGACCTTTATCTTGTCGAAGAAAAAGTGATGGAAAATGGATTTTGACTGGCATCGTTAGCTGGGGACATGGATGTGGAAGACCAAACTTTCCTGGTGTTTACACAAGAGTGTCAAATTTTGTTTCCTGGATTCATAAATATGTCCCTTCTCTTTTGTAAAAGTACAAGTTGGAGTTTTGACTATGATTTCTGGGATAGAATCTAAAAAAAAAAAAAAAAAAAGCAGCAATTAACCCTAAAAGGAAACCCAATTTTTTTTTCTTCTGTAAATTTCAGATTGCTTACATTTGGTACTTATCAAAAGACAGAGAGATTAATATGTATTTTAATTCCATAAAAAATTGCCTCAAGGCTAGAGTTGTATTCCTTCTTAAACATCAAGGGGCCATTGATTCAGAAATGGAGGAAAACCTAATGTCATGAATCAAGACATTGATTCATGACATTAGGTCATAAGGTAAAAAATGGGTAAGGTGCTTAGGAATCCATTCTTTAAGTTTCTATTCAAGGTACAGATATTTATAAGGATTTAGTCAAATCTAATTTGTTAAGGTAAAAAAATTCCGTTAAAAATGCCTGATTTCAGGGTGCCTGGGTGGCTCAGTGGATTAAGCCACTGCCTTCGGCTCAGGTCATGATCTCAGGGTCCTGGAATCGAGTCCCACATCGGGCTCTCTGCTCAGGAGGGAGCCTGTTTCCCTCTCTCTGTCTGCTTCTCTGCCTACTTGTGATCTCTCTCTCTGTCAAATAAATAAATAAAATCTTAAAAAAAATGCCTGATTTCAGTGTTATAATAAAAGTAAATGCACAAAATGTCTCTTTTATAAATGCAAATGAACCCTATCTCAGTTATTGACAAAGGAAGTACCTATATTATTGGTTTCCAATCCAATTTTGTCTGACCACATAATAACAGACTTTCTTCAGCCATGGCAAAGGGTAATATTGTGTACAGAGAAACCAATCAACTAAACAACAAAACAGACAACCTAACTTACTTGACTATTTCAGGATGTCAGGATGACATTCAACTATCTGCACTAAAATCATGGAATGAAGCATCATGGTAGTTCGACTGAAAGCACTTACATGATATTTAAGGAATTGTGACAATCCTGTTCATCAGTTGAATGAGAAGGGAGTTTTTAGATGGTTGTTTTGAAAGTCAAATTTTTCAGAAATATTATCATTTGGCTTCTTTTTTTTTGTTTGTTTGTTTTGTTTTTTTATAAAACTCTGATGGCTTAGACTTATTTCTATTTTCAGGGCATTATAATACCTGGCATAGTTGTAAACCTGTAGTACATGCTCAAAACATCATAGTTATTGATTTATTTGATCTTGATTTAGAAGGTTTCATATTGAATCTTGGAATAGGCTTTCCATGAACAGAGGCTACACTTAACAATACCACTGACTAGTTGAAAACAGCAGGAAGGAGAAGAATGATATCGTTTGTTTTCTCTGGGACAAAGTCAAAGAAGTAATAATGCTATTTTTAAGTAGGATCCAGAATAATGAAAATGATTTTTGTGGGGCTTCAGAGGATCTTAATGTAACAGTAAAAGGAGAGAAAAAGAGCAAAAGGGGTCATTCTCTGGATCAGACAGAAAAACTAAAATATGGATTTAATGTCCCTGAAATAATGAACAATTCCCAGTTCAGATAATATATTTTAATTTGCCAAAAGATTGTTTCCATCAGGTAAAAGACAACTTTTAATGATACCTTTCTGAATGGGTCCCTAAGGATTCAGTAAGCCAGCTACAGCATAGTACAATTCAGAGTGCCAAGTGCACCCCTTAATTCACAAAGTGGGACTTAGCTACTAAATTTCACTGTGTAGAAGAACAAATTAGGCTGACAGTTCTTAAAAACCAGGTTTATTTTGCCTGGGATTGCTATGACCTAGGTAGATTTTATTTATTTGCCAGAGAGAGAGAAAGAGAGAGAGTGCGAGCTTGCAACCAGGGGGCGTGGCAGGCAGAGGAGAAGCAGACTGCTCAGCTGGAAGCCAAATGTGGGAATCAATCCCAGGACCCTGAGCTCATGACCTGAGCTGAAGGCAGACACTTACTTAATCGACTGAGCCACCCAGCCATCTCTGAATTGTACTTTTTATTCGTGGTCAATTCTAAGGAGATTTACTATTTAAAAACATCACCAACACCTTGAATAAGTTTGTGATCTCAGTTAGGAGATGGAGGAGGGCTAGCACGATCTATCAGATTCATCGCAGGGAATTTTTCCAAACCACACATACATGCTACCATTCTACACACTTGGTTGCACAAATGTGAGTATACCATGTTCCTCAGCAGTGCAGGGGTGGAGAAAAGGTTCAGAAACACCAACCTAGCTTACCTGGCTATATTAGGCCTAGATGCCAGGATGACATGGAACTATATACTTCATTCTTGTAAAAGTGTAGATAGAGGCAAATCCAAAGACTGGTTTAGTTGGTAGATTGGAATGGCCTCCTTAAACCAAGACCGGAACATTTCTATGTGCCAGACTACTGGGGAATGTTGCACTCCTTCACAGTGTCTTCAAATCTGCAGAATGCAACATCACAAACCAACCCTTTCTCAACTGTTTTCTGCTTGATTAGTCTGAGAGGCTGGCCCAGTTGCCTATGTTTAGAGTAGAAGTGCTTGTCACCTGACAACATATGGATACATATTGTTGTGATTTCCAGAAGGACAGGCCTCTTTGAAGGTAATGAGATCTGTTGGCGCTTTGGTGATGTCACTTAGATGATGTTACTTTATTTTTTGGTTTATACAATAATCATTTGGGAAATTATTTGTTCTCAAAGGAGAGATGAAGAAAAAGAGCAAGTACTATGACAAGAAAAGCAAAATTGAAAATCTTATACTGGTCAGCAAGTCTTGGCAACAAAGAGGTTTTAATTTTTTAATGTTATTTACATTTTACTCCTTAAGGAAACTAAAGCTATTGAGTCAATAATAACTTGAAATTGTATTAAAAAGAACTATTTGTGCAAGAACAGTATACTTTAAAAAACATGTTTGAATAACTTAATGAAAGAACAATACCCTTTAAAAAGCTACCCCTATAGAAAGAGATTTTAAAGAAATGGCAAAAACAAATCTGTGTAGAATTTGTTTTCTCGTCCCCAAATCTTCAACTTCCATCAACAATTGTTTAATCTAAATTTGTTTCTACCTAAAGGGAGAAACATTACTTTCTTACTCATTCTGAATCCTTAGTTTAGAGTCAGACTGACTGGCAGGATGAAAAAGTCCTCAAGAAGAGATTGGGACACTTACCTACATTCTAGATCAGCTCTCTGGAGATTAAGAAATTTGCAGTTATCAGAAATCAGGAACAAGTTGCAAGTAAGAATTTAAGTAGTTCAGGTAATATTAGGAGGTGTCAGCTAGTGTCAGTGATCAAGAAAATGAAACAGGACAAGAACACAAATCAATATAAAAAGAAAATCTATTGAGTCAAAGAATATTGTTGGCTGCTAAGGGTTGGGGGTGGGTGGCTATTAGTTACAAAGATGATTACAGTCACAGAAAGTAAGGGAATATTTACTGAGACCCTGCTATTTGTCAGGCATAGGATTAAGTGCTTTACTCTAATTACTTCATTTAATTGTCTTTACTGGGTAGGAATCATTTTATAATGAGAAAAGAAGCTTGGGGTTCCTGGGAGGCTTAGTGGGTTAAGATTCCAACTCCATTTCAGGTCAGATCATGAGTTCAGGTGGTGAGATCGAGCCCCATGTTGAGAATTAAGTTTCTCTCTCTCCCTCTCTTTCTGGCTCCCACCCCCCCCTGCTGTGTGCACACTCTCTATTTTTCTCTCTTGCTCTCTCTTTAAAAAGCAGCAGCAGCGGGGCACCTGGGTGGCTCAGTGGGTTAAGCCTCTGCCTTCAGCTCAGGTCATAATCTCAGGGTTCTGGGATCGAGCCCCGCATTGGGCTCTCTGCTCAGCGGGAAGCCTGCTTCTCCCTCTCTCTCTCTTCCTGCCTTTCTACCTACTTGTGATCTCTCTCTCTCTCTGTCAAATAAATAAAATATTAAAAAAAAAAAAAAGAAGCAGCAGCAGCAGCAGCTCATAGATATTAAACAACTTGCTCAAGAGCATACAGTGGTGAGTCCTAAATCTGTTGGTCTTCAAAACCTATATTACCATAGAGATGCCAACAGTGTGCAAGGGTTAGGTTTATGAAATTCTAGAAAAGCATCCTAATTTAGTTTAGAGATTACATAAACCCTGCTCCCCACTACTCAGAAAACATTAAGAGATCTGGTGTAGAGTGTGTTTGTGACCATTAACAGTAGCTTTTTGATCCTCTGGAGGGTGAAGACGATTTTAAGCATCTATTCGAGGAGAAACAAGAGTTCGGAAGACAGCTGCGATTCATCCAACACAGGAAGGGATTCTCCCATTGAGACTGAGCTCCTGCAGTCAAACCAGGGAACTGTGGGAAAGGTTGGGTCTTGGGTAAGGTTGGGGGTCCGGGTTTGAGAGGTCTTGGTGATTCAAGCCAGAGTCTCAGGCCCTGGGCCCAACACACCATTGTTGCTGAGAATATCATTTTATTATTCCAACCAACCGACATTTATATAGGACACCATGCTCCACGCAGAGCTAAGCACTGGGAATTCACAGGTACCTCAAGGAGCTTAGACAAAAACAAAAAAAATTACTGCTGATCCTTTGTGTTAGCTCTTCAGGCTGCTTTACTGATTCTCGGACAGTAAGAGTCAAACGGACCCCACTTTACAGTCCTTATCCTGAACGTCCCTCTTCTTTTGACACAACACAGCTACTGTCCTCACCAACTTTAACTCTTTGTTCCAACTGCCCATTAAAAACTGAAGGAATAATTGGCATTTAACATGATATTAGTTTCAGGGGTACAAGATGATGATTCGATATTTGTGTGATCATCACAGTAAGTCTAGTTCATGTCTTTCCCAACACATAGTTACTAGGTTTTTTTCCTCTCCCCATGAGAACTTTTAAGATCTACTCTCTGAGCAACTTTCAAATATGCAACACATATTCTAAACTACGTTGTGTCCCCATGTCCTGTTTATTCCACCTTCTTGATGGGGCCTGACGTGATTGCCCTATTTGTAATCCCCCCCTCCTCTTTCCCTAACCTTCACCACTAGACACTCCAGGCTCCCGTCCTCTGCTTTGTTTTTTTTTCCATAGCACAAGGCATTTCAAATATTCTAGAAACGTTTAAGCTTATTTCCCCTCATTAACTATAAGCCTCACAACGGCCGTGACTTTTATTTCCCCTCATTAACTATAAGCCTCACAATGGCCGTGACTTTTATTTTCCCTCAGTCTCTTTAGACATATCTCAAGCACCCAGAAGAATGTGTGACACACAAAGCAAGCACTCAGTACAATTTGTTGAATTAAATTGGCCTGAATCGGATGCATTTAGCCCAGGTACAGTGTATATTGGTCTCAGAGGAGACTGTGAGTAACTTCTGGTGGAGGAGGCAAGTCAGGGAAGGTTTTGTGGAAAAAGTATGTCTCGGTTAGAAGCTAAAGATGAGTGGGAACGGTCTATGCAGAAAATGGGTAGGAAAAGGATTGTTAGCAGAGGGAACATCATATACAAAGAAGTGGGGGTGGCGATAGAATGGGAGAGGTGAGGGCCAGCCCGGAAGAGGAATCTGATCAGAAAAGAGGGGTGTCCTGACTATGAGTGTCTGGGAAAGAAGACAAGATGTCAGTAGGGAAAGGTGCAAAAAGGTGCAGGCTTCCTTTCTCTTTGCACCCTATATTCATTTTCTTCTGTGAGCTCCAAGAGGCCAACCCCCAATTTCTATCACCAGTTCCTAAAGGGAGTCACGGAAAGGAGAGTGGCAGGTGGAGAGCAAGGTCAGAGTATTTATTCCCGTCTGTTTCCTCCTTGCTGGGCTGCTGTCCTCTCGCCCTAGATACTACTAGGAGGGCCCCCTTTGAAGGCTCCAGTTCTTTTTTTAAAAAAAGATTTTATTTGGGGCGCCTGGGTGGCTCAGTGGGTTAAGCCGCTGCCTTCGGCTCAGGTCATGATCTCAGGGTCCTGGGATCGAGTCCCACGTCAGGCTCTCTGCTCAGTGGGGAGCCTGCTTTCCTCTCTCTCTCTCTCTGCCTGCCTCTCTACCTACTTGTGATCTCTCTCTGTCAAATAAATAAATAAAATCTTTAAAAAAAAAAGATTTTATTTAGTTATTAGAGAGCACGAGCCCCGGGGAGGTACAGGGGGTAGAGGGGGAGGGAGGAGGAGAGGCAGAGGAAGAGAATCTCCAGCAGACTCCGTGCTGAGCACAGAGCCCAGGGATGGCTGGATACCAGCACCCGGAGATCATGACCTGAGCTAAAACCAAGAGTCAGAGGCTCAATGAACCTAACCGCCCAGGCGCCCTGAAGGCTGCCAGATAGAGCCCAGATGATCCTGTACCAGGCAAGAGACAACTAGATATCCAATATTTACGAAGCAGCTGAACAGTAGGCATCAAGGGTGCCAGACTTGGGACACAAGTCAGCATCTTCTGAAGTGAAACGTATTTATATGCATCCTGTTGGGGCCTCACATGGGTCTCAATCCCTGTGTTGCGGGCAAGCCAGCTCAGAACAGAACCTTGAGAGGATCAAAGCAAACAGTGCTTAGCAAACCTTATTCCAGGCTCCCCAGAGCAGAAGTTCTGAACTACGCATTGTGTGTGAGTGCCTATGCCTGTCCCTCAGGTTGTGTGTGTATGTGTGTTGTTGGGAGTGAGGGGTGTCTGTGACTCGTCTTCTCAAAGGCAGATGATAAACATTTGTGAATGTTTTCTACATGTTGGTAGGTACTGTTCTGAGGACTTCACTGACATCAACTCTTTTAATCCTGGCAACAGCTCCATTACGCAGACACTAACACGCTGGCAACTTTACAGACAAGAAAGCTGGCAGGAAGGATGAAGCCAAGGTCTCCCTGTAGGCTCCGTGTGAAAGGGGATTCGCCTGGGCAGCCTGGGTCCAGAGCCTGCCCTCCCCTCCACCACCCCATCCCGTCTCTTTGCCTGACTCTGGGCTCATACAGGGAAGGCGTCATTTATTTCTCACCCGCTCGGAACCTCGCACGATGCCTGGCACGTAGGAGATGCCTCGGAGTTCCTTGCTGATGAAATGAATGAACTTCTGCTAGGCAGAGAAAGCCGGGCGAGCCCTGGCAGCAGATGGCTCCCGGACGCCTCCACGTCCACTTTCCTCCGCGGCACCGCGCTGCCGGGCCCATCCCAGCCACAGCCGCCACCCGGCCGGGCCCTCGGCTCCGCTTCTGCTCCGGATCTGCGCGAAGTGGGAAAGGCCGAGCCGGCAGCGCCCTGAACAAACCAGAAAAACAGCCCTCCTCTGCTCCGCTCGCGAGCCCACAGTAGGCGCGGCGGCTCTCAGGGGCCTGGGGCGCCTCCCCAGCGCCAGCGCCGCCCCACCGCGCCCCGCCCGCCGCCCGAGGTCGGCCCGCCGCGCCCGCGGGGGGCGGAGAGCGAGCCGCTCGGGAGTCCATTCTGGACTCTGCACCCTTGCGTGTGTGCGCCCTGCTGCCCACGGGCCGCTCAGCGCTCAGTCCATGGAAGGGGCCAGATCCCCGTCGCCGGGGGAAGACCTGGAGCTCCAGGCGCTCGGAGGGCAGCCGGAGGAGCAGAAGCCTCTCAATGGAACCGTCCAGGTCATCCCTCTTTCGGTGGAGGAGCCCTGCCCAGCCCAGGTAAGGCCTGCTTGCCCCGCGGCGGGCGGTGTCGGAGAGCGGACTCCGAGCCGGGCTGCGGGCCAGGGCCCGGGCCTGGCACCCTGAGAGTTGCGGGGTTCCAGCCAACTCTCCAGGCGTCGCGGACGCAGAGCTTGGTGCGTCCTGGAATCTTCGGAAGGGAGCAGACGTGGGAGTGCGCGTCCGCCTGAGCCCGCCAGAGCCCCTGAGACCCCTCCATCCCTTTGACCTCCAAGGAACTGGAGGAACCCTGGCGTGGAGGTGTGCGGCTCCCCTCTTCAGAGCAAATCCCCGGGGATAGAGGTGGTTTTCATAAGTTCTGTAACTTTAAGTGAAGTTTTTTTTCTGTTTCAAGAAGGATGGAAGAACTAGAGTGATAGATGGAGTCGTCGCTCTTACTTCAGAATCTCCTTGCCTTAGCTTTGCTGCCTTGCCACTTCCAGCCACCTGCCACCGTCCCCCGCTAACCCTCACCCAATGCCCATCATCCCCTGTCCCGCTTCACATTCTCAGACACACACACACTTTCTGTCCTTTACTGATCAGGCCTTTTGATTTGGCAGGAAAAGAGACCGGGAGAGGCGAGTGAATTTGCTCTGCTCAGTTGATGGGAAGTAATTTCAAAGTTTTTGTCCCAAAGAACTAGACTCTGCCTCCTTCACTTTCCCTCCTCTCATTCTCTAAAGGAAGTCATGGTGGTGCTTAGGCTGAGCTCTTTTCTGGTCCAGCCCTGGCAGAGATGGGAACATTATTCATTCTCATCAAATGCTTGTAAAACAGCAGAGACTTTGAATTCACAGCCATCTACCTTCTGATTAACCCCTACTGCTGGCTTGAGGTTTACAGGGTGCTTGGAGCTCTCCCTATACATATATGGCTCCAACCTGACCTTTCTAGGTCCCACTTCTCCACTTCCACCCCTTTGACTCTTGGCCTGTTGATTTCAGGGATAAGCAAGGACAACAAAAGGGGAAAGCACTGCTTTTGCTTCGGGATCAATTCCTGGAAACACTGTAAAGTTTGCTCTTCTAAGGACCTATAGGTACTTTGGAGAGTGATTTGGGACTTCATGTTTGAGTGAGAGATGAGCACCACAGAAGAATGAAGGCTGGAGGAAGATGGTCTGTTCTCTGTGGGCTGGCTGTGTCAGTCCTCCAAGGCAGGATCTCCGAGTGGATTGGAGAATACTTGCTTCATATTAGATAGAACATACCAGTGACTTCTGGGACTGAATCTAGACATAGGAGTTTTGGTGACAGTTTCACCACTAGAAGGTGTGCCTTGTGGCAAGGTGCTAAGGTCTGCAGTCAAATGGTCGTTAATGTGGTTAACCAAGCTTCTCTGGGAGGCCTGGGAATGCCTTTCTGAAAATAGATGAGTAGAAAAACATGCCACACGCATGTAGGGCATCAGTATTTTATAATTGTTTAGTACCTGCCCAGGAGAGACGGCTCTTTCATGTTCTAATTATTTCCTCATCAGCCAGCTCTACACTGATAGCCTGGACTTCCTCATAAATTAGCTTTGTAGGTCACCAAATAGAAAAACTATGGGGAATGACAGAATGGCCTGAAGGTGAAGGGTATGTGAGCACTTGGAGGGCATTCAAATATTTGAACAGGAAACATTTAAAAAGAGAGAGAGAGAAAAACAAACAAACCCTCATCTAAATGCTAAGAACATAAACAAAACAAAACAAAACATATGCTAAGAGCATTTTCATCTAAACGTATTAATCATTCTCTTTGGTTACATAGAATAAGTTGAGGTGTATTTTATTTTTTAAAAGATTGATTGATTGATTGATTGATTTCTTGAGAGCGAGAGAGAACACAGGCACCTGCAAGCGGCAGGGGGAAGGGCAGAGAGAGAAGGAGAGAGAGAATCTCAAGCTGTCTCCAGGCTCAGTTTGAGACTGTTGGGAAGAAGACACCCCACCTCATGGCTAACTTCCTAGTTGGACGTGCGGATCTGGGCGAGTCTACAAAGGCAGTAGAAAAAGCTTCTTTCCCTTGCTTGTTCTAGGCTTGGAGCTTGAGGGAAATTAGCCCCATTGCTATGCATTATTCAGAATTTAGAACAAGCAGCAGCTGGATTTTCTGTGGGTGGACAAGTGGATTAAATCCCACAATGAGATGACAAAGTACAGATTTTCCTACGTGCTAAGAAAAATTTTCCAGATGTATATAATATCTGCTCCTAGGAAAGCCAAAGGGAAGAAAAGCTTTCTGTATCTACGAGAAAGAGAGAGAGAGAGTCCTGCCATTGTACAGGGCCTTAGGTCCTGTATTTGGATCCTTATCTGAAAGGGGTTGCGACTATCTGGGGGCCTGTTCAGAGGAAAGCCACAAAAATTCTCCAGCCATATAATGCAATCGTAGACTATAAGATGCAGTTTGCAAAAATCTCTGGAAAGCACCCCATAGAAAAACCTGTCTGTGGCTGCTCCCCGTGACCTGGAATTTGGGCCTGAGAGAAAGAAGATGTTGGTGAAGGAGGCAGTGTGTCCTTTGACCTGGGTTTTTAGGGGAGTCTCAGCACAGGTGGCATATACCTACTATATCAGAGGCTCTTCCCCCTCAGGGTACAGTGGAATCTCCTGGGGAAACTTCTAAAAAATACAAATTTCTTGGTTGATTCTAGTGTGCAAGGAGCCAAGAAGCACTGTTAATTTATTCTTGGGTTGAGAGTAAGCTGGTGGACTATTTCACAATGACTTAAAGTCTGTGAAGGTTAATTTGGCACAGGATAGTGTCTCTCCCCTAGGTCTGATGGGAGACAATGAAGGGGCCAGGCTGTATGTTGGCAGCTTTGGGCTGGACAGGAAGAGACTTTTCCTACAGGCGAGGGCTGTGTGCTTGTGAGGTAACTCTCCCTAGGAAGTCAGAGTAATGGTCTCCTCATAGCACCAGGGTCCTAATTTATTATTTCTAAGGGAAATCATAAGTGAAAGCACAAGAGGCCAAATTCACTGACCCTTGTTTTGCGGCTCATCTGAGACTCCAGCCCCTTTCATTTTGTACCGATCTTATGGTCCCGGCTGCTTCTGGTATCAGGTTTGAAAATGGCATGAAGTCATTTTGTCCTCAGGAGCTCTGTAAGTGGGAAGATCTCTTTCTGTCCCCTGGGAAGTTGAAGATTCCTTGTCCTGGGACTTTCCATGTGCCTTATTGAGCCCTTGGTTTTGGTGGCTTTGGAGTTTTCAGTCTTCAGTTGGGGTGAGAGATGGCTCTGTCCTTGGACTCCAGAAACACACTTAGCTCAAAAGCATTTTCTTCTGTCCAGACGTTTCTTTTACTGCTCCCCTCACACCCGACCAGAAGAGCCAGTGTAAAGTATATATTCAGGGTCTCCAGAGTGTGACCTCTACTCTAGAATTTTCCCAAGTACCTTCTTAAAAGTTCTAGAACCTTCTACAGTGTATTAAGAGCCTAATACCTGACTGAGGCACAAAAGTGGGATAAAGGAATGAGGAAGTTTAAGAGACACCCCTCCTTCTCTCTGGTTTCAGTTTACCTTGGAAGATAGGCTGGTATCTGTTTATATTTGAAACCAGACAAAGCAGGGACCAATGAGCTGTGTGGACAGCTCATGTTCTGGAGGATCTCTCCATGATTGACATGGCAGGGAGGTCTCAGCAAGAGGAGAGATCTGATCTGGCTCCTGGAGAGAGTGACAAGGTTTCAGAACAGGTCTCAACCCTGATAAAGCAACTGATTCACTCTGGGTGGCTCAAAATTACACACTGGGGAGGGGGGTTTAGTGGAGTGGGGGAACACCTGGGTGGCTTAGTCAGTTAGGCATCTGCCTTCAGCTCAGGTCATGATCTCGGGGTTCTGGGATGGAGCCCCATGTCCAGTCGGTTTCTCCCTCTCCCTCTGTCCCTGCCCTCCTTCCCCCCAACTCATGCTCTCTCTCTGTCTCTCAAATGAATAAAAAAAAAATTACAGGCTGGGACCTACCCCCACCTCCACTACAATCTGGTCTCCCATGTCTAGGGAGGGCCTAGGTGTGCGCGGTTTAAATTCCTCCTTAGCTGATTTGGACATGCTGCCAGGCTTGGGAACCTCTCACTGAGCGCATCTGAACTGTCGTCCTGAAGTGAACGATTTCCTTCTCTGGTGGCCATCACCACAGGCATGAGGGAGAAAAAGTCGACCAGGTGCTGCTCTGTGGGACTGGAGAATGACAGCTCCCATGTGTGGGGTGCCTAACATTTGTGTAGCAAGTGCTTCATGCCCACAATCTCTGGTCTTTACAACAGCCCTGGGAGCTGGATCTATTACTTTTACAGCTGAAGATGTTGGGGCTAGGGAGCTTCTGGAACTTGCTGAATGAGGCAGTCATTGCCCTCAGGCATAGGCGTGGAATGCAGGTACAGAACCACACTTGTCCCCCCACCGGAATCCATGGTCTCTGTGTGAGAATTCCCTGACGGCTCTGTGGGAAGCAAGGACAGAGTCCCAGAAGCTGGTAGGGGCAGGGGACAGGGGGTGGCCCCCAGTGGAGACTGACCCCATGACAGCCAGGCACGCTCATAGCCTGGAGCTCTGCGCTGTGATGCGGGGTGGGGGTGGGGGGAGCTGTGGACAGCAGGTGCCAGCTTTGCCGTGATCCCGCAGCAGGCATCCGTCCCGCCTGCTCTCTCTGACAGCATCTTGGAGACGGGCTAGTGCCTCCCTTGCAGTACCATTTGACTGAAAGGAAATGGTGTCAGCGACCAACCAAGTGACCAAGTTGTGACCTCACTACACCCACTGCAGCCTGCTTCCTGGTGTCGCTCCCATCCTTCCTTTCATTTCCCTTCCCAGGCCCTAATTACGTAGCACAGGGCACAGCAGTAGTCTCTTTGCTTGTCCTTGGCATGCTCACTCTAAACTACACATCGTTTTTCTCTTCATCTTCAACTCAGCTCTTGTGCTCCAAAACCTTTCACAATTCCCCAGCACACACCCAGTTAAGTCCAGACTGCTCTGGCGGCACTGAAAACCTTCCCAAGGATGCTCGGACCTTTCACTATCTCTAATCTTAACGACCATGACTTCCTTCTGGAACCCACGCGGGCAGAGGATTCTCTTGGCCAGCCTGGTTATGACTCAGCATTGAGGTTGCTCTGTCCATCTGCCTTTCTCTGTCCATCCTCCAAAGTCTTGCTTTGCCCCCACCTCCCCACCTCAGAGCCCCTAGGGTATTTTCCCCCTCACTTAAAAAAAATTTTTTTTTAAAATTTATTTATGAGAGAGAGAGCCCAATGCGGGGCTTGATCCCAGGACCCTGAGACCATTACCTGAGTCGACCACCTGAGCCACCCAGGACCCCCCCTCCCCGCCAACTTCTTCTTCTTCTTTTTTTAAAGATTTTATTTATTTATTTGACAGAGAGAGATCACAAGTAGGCAGAGAGGCAGGCAGAGAGAGAGGAGGGAGGAAGCAGGTTCCCTGCTGAGCAGAGAGCTCGATGCAGGGCTCGATCCCAGGACCCCGAGATCATGACCCGAGGCGAAGGCAGAGGCTTTAACCCACTGAGCCACCCAGGTGCCCCCCCCCCCCCCCGACTCCACTTCTTGTGAGGTTCCATTCTGCCTCTTTGTAAACCTGACTCTGTGAAGTGTGGCCTGGAGAGGGCAGGATCCTGCTGCCTTCGCAAGAGTACAGAAGTGCTTCTGGAAACCAGTGACTGCCTCACAGTGTCCCTCTGCTTTCCAGGAGAAGGAGGAGAACCCTTGGAGTTCCTGTAATAAGAAATTGATTGGAAAGTGCAAACTGTGGATGGTCATCGCCTCTGTTTTCCTAGGTCTCATTATAGTCATCATAATAAGCTTATGTCTTATTGGAGGTAAGAGGATTTAAACAGGACTAAGTTGATGCATTTTAAGAACTTGTTTAATGCTTGTGTAGGACTTCCATTGATATGGAAGATGTGCTCATTGCTATTTCATTATTTATAATATGAATTGAAAATGGGCTTGGGATGGTAGCTATCCTGTGGTTCTTTGTTTTATTTCATTTCTTTATTTAGTAAGTTCTGACTGAAGTATGGAGACCAATGTTTTACTTCAAACTCTGCCCACCAGATCCTGAAAATTTCTTAACTTTTAACTTACTTAGACACTAATTTATATTTTATTGTTTCTCTACACTGTTTAGTTGAAATTTTTTATCATTTTTCTGGCAAAATAATTATTGTACTTCATCTGATATACCCAGTACATTATTATAATGATGAATAATGAATAGCTCATTTGAAAGCGTCTTAAAAACTTTGTAGAATCAGGGGCGCCTGGGTGGCTCAGTGGGTTAAAGCCTCTGCTTTCGGCTCAGGTCATGATCCCAGGGTCCTGGGATCGAGCCCCACGTCGGGCTCTCTGCTCAGCAGGAGGCCTGCTTCTCTTCCTCTCTCTCTCTCTCTCTCTCTCTGCCTACTTGTGATTTCTCTCTGTCAAATAAATGAATAAAATCTTTAAAAAAAAAAAACTTTGTAGAATCATGTCTCTATATGCTGTCATTACTTTAACTTATTTTGGAAATAACTATTATATTTGTGTTGTATGTGTTTACAGACTAAAACCATACATGGTGCTAACTATGTAATTTACATATATTATTTACCACTTATTTATTTTTTAAAATAAAAAAAGTTTTTTAAAAAATCTTATTTATTTGAGGGAGAGAGTAAGAATGAGCACAAGCAAAGGGAGCAGCAGAGGTAGAGGGAGAAGCAAGTTCTCCGCAGATCAGGGAGCCCAATGCTGGGCTCGATCCCAGGACCCTAGGAAGGTGACCTGAGCCAAAGGCAGACACTTAACTGACTGAGCCACCCAGGTGCGCTCATTTTTATTATTTATTATGAATTTAAAAATAATATGTGTTCAATTACCCATAAAACACATCCAAATTATTAAAATTTCACTATACTTTCTTCTTTTTCTTACTTGCATTTTAAAAATAATTTGAGATGTGATTGTATTTTATTTTATATATATATATATATATATATATATATATATATATATAATTTTATTATTATTTTTTTTTTAGAGAGAGAGAGCATGACCATGTGCCAAGGTGGGTGGGTGGAGAAGCAGAGGGAGAGGGAGCGAGAATTCTAAGCAGGCTCCACGCCCAGTGTGGAACCCTTTGTGGTGCTCGATCTCACCACCCTGCCATCATGACCTGAGCTGAAATCAAGTCGGATGCTTAACCGACTGAGCTACGCAGGCACCCTGATCATTGTTTTTTAATTATTTTGGGGCCTACCTTTAGGATTTTTAAAGATTTTATTTATTTATTTGACAGACAGATCACAAGTAGGCAGAGAGGCAGGCAGAGAGAGAGCTGGGGAAACAGGCTCCCTGCTGAGCAGAGAGCCGGATGTGGGACTTGATCCCAGGACCCTGGGATCATGACCTGAGCGGAAGGCAGAGGCTTTAACCCACTGAGCCACCCAGGCGCCCCTACCTTTAGGATTTTTAATGCTATATTGAGACCATTTGCTAATCCACTAAAAGTTATTTGTGGCACTTTTTTTTAAATGACTGCATGATACAGTCTTCCATGCCATTTTAAAGCTTTTTAAATTTTCTATGATTATTGATATGAAGGTTTTCATGATACATAAATAGAGCACCCTCCAGTGGGCAGTCATTTCAGTTTTAAAACAAGAAAAAAGAAAATTGTTTTTATTTGTAATTAGGGTTATTGCAGGGGTAGGGTTTTTTTCTGGAGTTGGGATACTCTTGAGGGTGACCTGGTCTCCACATGGATTTGGGTTGAGTCAGATTCTTCTTAATAAACCCAGTCTTGGATGAGGAGTCCCAGAGTCTCTCCAGAAGGGGTCTTGGGAGTTTTCTTCAGAAACTACATTTGCCCTTCACTTCCTATTCTTCTCCCAGCCTCTTCCTCTCCTGTCTCAAGTCCCTCAAAGAACAGGGAAATTTGGTGGTATATGCCAACCTCCAGCATGTGGGTTTCTCAGGCAGGCGCCTTGTTTGCTTAATTACTTATAGGTATAGTTGAGGTGGGACGGTGATCCATTGAGGCCACAGGCTGGTTTCGAGTTAGGAAGAAGTTGATAAGAGGTGCTGCACCTCCTCCAACATGCTGAGGGTAGGAGTTTTAGTGTGAGCTTTCATACTCTCTCTTCCCATCAACTCCCACATGTGGATGTTGAAACCAAAGTTGAGCCATGCAAACTTGTCCCATCACAATTAGGTGGTGCTCTCCTGAGCATTGGCTGATTTGTCTGTTGGCCTCTGGAGCCTAGAACAATGGAGCATGCAGCAGATCCAGTTGGTTTAATGTTAGGGATTCTAAAGCCCAAGACCCAAGAGCTATCTTCCATTCTTAAAAATCAGTGGACCTCTTCACCTGCCCAACAGCAATCTGCAGAGGAAGGGATTCGCTCTCCTTCCATCGTTTCTCAAGGGACATGAGAGTTCATTGAATAATATCCAGGGAAGAAATCTGTAATGCTTGTAGTGCAAACTTCACTTTCAATGTTATTGTAAAATTGTATTTTCAGGGGCACCTGGGTGGCTCAGTCAGTTAGGCATCTGCCTTCAGTCCCAGTCATGATTCCAGGGGCCGGAGATGGAGCCCCATGTTGGACTCCCTGCTCAGTGGGGAGTCTGCTTTGCCCTCTCCCTCTCCCCACACCCCCACTCTCTCTCTCTCTCATTCATTGTCTCTCTCAAATAAATAACTAAAAAATTATATTTTCAAATGTTAATTCTGTACAGAGATTTGCACACTTTCATATTTTTTAAATCTGAGAAATACTTTGATTTCACTTGGCATCTCAGCCCTCAGGAGTCTGGGCCTTTGGGGAGAGTCACAGGAGGCAGTATGGGATGGAGGAAATGCCATGGGTGAAAGGGGCAGGGACAGGGCTCCCCTCCTTTATGGTCCCAGCCTCACCCAGAGTGGCTCTGTAAGTGACTGTGGGATGAGCATGTGCAGTAATTGGGCATTGCCTCATGGCCAAGCTGGTGATAGGAATCGAATTCACAGAACTTCTGGGCACCGTGGGGAAAACACTGCTGTCTGGAAAAGCGCAGTGTTGACAGAGTCAAAGGCTGCATGTAGGGCTGGCTTCGTTAAGAAGCGAGGTTCCTCAGGAGCTGGCTTCGCCATTTTCCCTCTGTCGTCCCACCCCGCCCGCCACCCCGCCATCTCTTCAGTCTCCTGTCGCCAGGCTCTGTAAGAAGCAGATCGAGGCTCAGAGGCAGAGATGTTAATAACTGTGGAGCTGGCATGCACACAGATGTGGACAATCAACAGGTCCCAGCGTAGAAGGGGTAATGCGTTGAGGAGGGGACATTGGGGTACCCAGGGTGGGGTGTTCAGCACGGAGGTGTATCTTGTCACTGACATTGTTAAGAACTACTGTCACCTGTGGTCTGTTTTATTACTGTTAATTTTCTACAGACTGTACAGACTTTATTGCCTGCATCTGGGGCGGGTCTCCCATCACTTTGCCCTTGACATGCTGTTCAGGTGATGGCAACTTGAGGATCGTGGCTGAGCTCCAGGCATGGAGCCGGGGCTGTTTACACACATGGCAGACAATGAAATCTTTTTAAAGTGGCCAATCTGGGGAACAGAGCCCAGGGAGTCCTGTTGGGTCTGGGGGCTTGGTTTTGTCTCCATACTTCAGGGAAAAGATAATGATGGAATCTCTTCTTTTCCCTAAAGAAGCATAAATTCCTTGATGTAAATAAATGGTAAAAGAGCTTTCCCCTCTCTTTCATTCTCTCTCAAAGTCATCTTCTTCCTGGACAATTTAAAAGATCCATTAAGCATCTTCAGGAGTTCTGCTTTTCTCACTGAGTTACCCCAGCCAGGGAGGAGAGAGACCCAAGTAACATGCTACTAATGAAAGTCTTGTTGGACGGGGCAAAGAATTTTAAGTATTATGCAAGCCAAAGGGTGACAAGTAGGTGGATGCTTAGAGATGTAACTTAAAGGTGATCAGATTTAGCACTCTAAGGACCATTATGTGATATTCTTCAACATTACAGCTTTCTGCCTGACTTCTTTACTGTCTTTCCATACAGGTGTTTCCATGAGTAGGAGCGCTATGGTCCTGAGATGTAAGCAGGGACGTTAGAAGTGCCATGTGTTGAATAGGTTGTTTTGTCTTTGCCTTAGGTGGAAGAGCCATATTGTCAAGGCATGTTGGCAGGCAGACGTGTTGCACAAGGCAATGCTCCTGGTGTAGGGTGACTCATGGGAAAATCCTCAGCAGACAGCATTAGCAAGTTGTAAACTAGCCCATTCCCTGGGGACAGGAACTTAGTAGCAAATCTGTAGGCCCTGGTCCTTGAAATTTCATTGTGTTGTCCCCTGTTTCTCTTGCCCTCCCCTCTCATAGGTTTCTCCACCTCCCCAGGACCAATGTCTTCACCTGTGCTCTCCACAGGAGCCTCCCCAGCTTCTCCTGACCCATGGACCATCAAATCTGTCCACATCTCATTAAGCATCCTCAGGCTTTTCTCAACTTGGGCCTCTTGAAATGTGCTAGCATTGTTTGTCCTTCAAAACCTTCTTCCATCAGAATCTTGCTACGACATTTTAGAAATGTTTATTCTCTTTCTCTTTTTTCATTGGCAGACTTCTAGAAATTGAGGTCTGCATTTGGATCTTGCCTCCTGCTCACTCCTTACCCATTGGTTCCAGGACCCTGGGATCACTGCCCGAGCAGAAAGCAGACACTTAACCGATTGAGCCACCCAGGCACCCCAAGACTTAAAATATATAACATAAAATGTGAGGGAAACTTGTTGATTAAAGGATTATTAGTATTTTTTTTTCTTGTTTTGCTACAATTTCCTGTACTTGGCAAGGTTTCAGCTATGAAGACATAACTTTATTGTCAGAGGAAATAATATCACGACTTACAACACATAAGTCTGCAGGGGATAATTCCCTGGGTTTGGGGTCCTCAGTATCCCTCCGAGATGCAGTGAATTGCTGGGAGAATTCATGGGACTCAGCATATTGTCATAGAGATGATTACTGATGTGGGGAACAAAGGCAAAAGGAAATGTAGATAAAATTAAATTCCTTCAAACTTGCAGCCTGTTGACAAATATTTGACTCAAGGCAGAGCAAGACACCCCTCCAGGAACTCCCAAGTGTCTTTAAGTTAATGCCTTTCTAGAGGAAACAAAACAAAACAAAACAAAACAAAACAAACAAACAAACAAAAAAACACCTAAGCTTGATAGGCCTCCGGGATCCCTGAAGTCCTCTTTGATGTATGAAAATTCTTTTGGAAACTTCCTTTGTCTCTACCTCTGCTAACTTAAAAGTATCTCGTGAATTGCTCCTCACAACCCCAGGGCACCTGGGTCCTGTCCCCCTGCTTTAATAAAACCAACCTTTTTACACTGAAAAACTTATCAAGAATTCTTTCTTGACCAATTGCTCCCAGACCCCACGTCAAATCCCATCACTTGTGATTTATCATAGCAAAATGAAATAAAGCAAAATCCAGAGGAAACCAGGCACAAACTTGAGGACCCCCGTAACTGCCACAGCAATGAGATTTAACAACACGTGAGAAGTGTTGTCTACTGGGGAAGCTGATCAGAGGCTAAGGGCCCAGGGTTTTCCTGGGTTGGTCAAGGAGGCAGCCTTTGCCCGACCCATACTAAAATTCCAGATCCCCAGAAGGCATGGTGATCAGCATAAGCTACATTGTTTGTACTAACAGGAGGTACCAACTGGGAGGGCATGGAGGGAACCCTCCCCAGATCCAGGCTCGCTGGGGTCCAGCCTTGAGCCGGCCACTCTGAACTGGTCATCTCAGTCTCTGGGAACTCTGTTCTGCACGTTCCCTTTCTCCTCATACTTCCCAGGGAATAAGTATTAGGATTCTTAGTGCTTTTCATCTGCCTTTCTATCAAACACCGAGGGCCTTTTCTAAGTCCAGCCAGAGAGGCTGCTTGTGTTCTGTCTGAAGCATGAGATCTGAGAGTCAAGGCTATGGGCAAGGTGAGCTCCTGGTTCGGCCACCCACGCCTTTCTCAGGGCTGGAGAGGTGGTTCCTGTGCGTTCCTGTGCGGGCCTGGCGGGGAGGCCACTGGAGAGCCAGGGGAGCAGAGCTGCTACCACGAGTGCCAGCTTCTAGCTCCTGGCTCCTGGCCTTGTGTGTTTTTCCTTTAGCTTTAACTGCTTAAAAATCAATTAGCTCACCATCATTAGAGCACCAGCAGCCACGCAGAACTCACTGTGCCAGGAATGCAAGGCCCTCCGGCCCTTGGGCTCTGAGTGCAGCTTGGTTTCCCTTTTATAAACAGAGAGTGTAAAAAAAAAAAAAAAAAAAAAAAAGAGTGTGTCAACATTTCTCTCCTGTGGGACAGACTGCAGAGTGGTGGCTTCCCTGCCCATCTTCCGTCTTCTAGGAGATGTCTGGACATGGCTCACGTGCTTATGTCTAGTCCCCACGTCCCCATTCGGTTCTGTCCATGATGTCTCTTCCTCCTCAGGGTCTTTGATAGCCTGGAACTGGGGTGATTCACTGAAGTTCCTTGCTCCCAGTCCCTGGCTCCCGTCACCCATTGTTCGCTCCCGGAGCCTATCCCAGCGCCTGCCTTGACAGATACCTGTGGACGTAGCTAAGCCTGCAGGTTTCGTTCAACCAAGAAATTCGCGTTCTTCCCACTCCCTCCCACTGGCTTTCCCCCCAGTTTGTATTCAGTGGAATCTGGGAGCTCTTATGGTATAAAACGAACAAGTTTTATCATAAATGGAGGCTCCTGTCTTTATGTGGTATCTCCAAGAAGACAGAACATTTCTGCCTGTCCTTGCTTCCTGTGACTAGCCTTTATCCTTGATGAATGTTCAGTGTCATTTCTAGCAGCCAGTGGAACAAATTGTTATTTTAAGCATGTGTTTACTTTACTTTTACTTTTTCTCTCCCTCCGCCCTTTAGTAACTTACATTGATGAAGATGCAAATGAAATACTTGAGTTATCATCGAATAAAACCTTCTTGGTCGTGCTCAAGATTCCAGAGGAGTGCGCTGCTGAGGAGGAATGGCCTCACCTGCTCATGGAGAGGGTAATTATATCATAAGCATTGTTTACAGAGTTCTTAACAGTAGAATGTGGGCTCTTCGAATGATTACGTAAGTAGCTTCAGGCTTGGATTCTTTGTCTGCATTTTGGCAGAAACTGATGCTTAGAAATGGATTTTCTGTGGTGCCAAGCCTCAGAAAGGAGCCCTGCCCTCCAGCAAAATGCGTCCTGGAGGACAGTGCTCGGTCTCCTCACTCTGGTCTTAAGTTTGATTCGACCTGTCATGTCATGGGGGACTGGTGATGTGCCAGAAAGCCACAGTCACAGAGTCTGGGCCATCAGTGGGGCTCAGTGGAGGGAGAGGACGTGGTTAGACAGACAGTTCTAGACAGTGGGATATGTTCTACAGAGGAGAAGCGTACAGAATATTTTGCAAGCTCAAAGGAGGGTCATCTACACTACCTGAGGTGTGGCTGGAAGCTTGGAGGGCATCTTGCAGGAGGTGATACTCAGGATGAGTCTTAAAATATGAGGTAGGCGTGTTCTTGGTAATACTAGGGGATCTGTCCTGCAGTGCCTACTGTGCGGTGGGGCCTTTCAGGGATGAGGTGTGAAGGTTTTCCTACTCTTTGGTAAGGCACTGAAACATTTTCATCTTGTTGACATGGTCAGCTGTTCATGTTAGCCCTTCCTGGTGGTCGTGGAGAAACACTGGAGGCTGAGAGCTTAGTTAGAAGGTACAGCAGTAGTCCCAGTGACAGATGTGGGGGCTTTGACCCAGGGCAGTGGCAGGGTGGATAAGGAATATTCCAGCGAGGTTAAAGAGGTCTTCTCACTCAAGGGGACTTTATGGCTGATTGCATGTGGGTATGCAGGAGAATATGACTCCAGGCTCCTGGTAGGTGAATGGGTAGATGGTGGCTTTATTCTTAGAGCAGGAAATGCAGGACAATGCCCTTGGTGCAAGATGAGGGCATGCAGCCTCTGCATGAGGGCTGGTTGGGTTCACAGCCAGACCCAGAAAAGTATTTGGTAAGGGTCTAAGCAAGACCAGCCTGTCATCTCTTATAGCCTTCTCTGCAGCTGACAGGTAGACTGGTGTGAGTCACCTTCTGGTTTCCATCTGATTCCTATGAAAGCTTCGCCAGGAGGCAAGTCCATCTTGGTCACCCCGGAGTTAGTTTCTGGACACCCAGGGGCGTGTTATTTGATTGCTGCTTTGGTCACAGGGGCTTGTGTTCTGAGATGATTATTGGGCATTTCTTCCTCCTTCTTTTCCGTGTTTAAATCTTACCTGTGAGCCCCCTTTCCTCTTTTTCTTTCACCTGCTTCCAGAGCAAGTTGCTGAGTGAATAGCCTCTTGCCTTTTCCCTCTTGATTGCTTTTTTCATCCCGGGGTTTTGCATTTGCTGAGCAGAAATGAGATGATTCAACATCCACACATGTCACGTGTTCCGGACTGAATTCTTTATGTCAAAGGGGAGTGGAGGTTAATCATTCACTGTAGAGCCATATCTCTTGCACAGAACCTGACAGGAGCAGATCCTGTAGGTATTTTTAGCTCATTGGTGTGTAGTGGCAAAGGAACAAGGTCTGGCATGATCCCTGAGGCAAGTTCGAGCAAGTTCGAGCAAGTTCGGGCTGCTTCCTTCTCTGATAAATGGAAATTGCTATACTTCCCCTGTATATCCACAGGTGCCTATGGGATGCATATAAAGAACTCTGTACAACATTTTTTTTTTTTTTAAAGAATGGTCTAGTTTACAGATGATAAAAGTTAAGGCCCAGAGAGGTGACAAAGCTTCTGCCCCCTGGGATCTCAACCAAATATGTTCAGAAACAGAAGTGAGAACTTAGGGATATTAGTCTTACTGTCGGGACAAGAGCCCCTTTCTTTCATTCACTCAGGCCAACTTACAGAAGTTTCTGGATATGGAAGGTAAATGGGAGTGGATGGTGGAACACATGTCCTCGCTTTTGCATTATTGTCTTGCCTTTTTTTTTTTTTAATAGTTAAGTGTGAAATCTTTTTTGTTTTGTTTTGTTTTAAATTTTTAAAATTTTTATTAACATATAATGTATTATTAGCCCCAGGGGTACAGGTCTGTGAATCGCCAGGTTTACACACTTCATAGCACTCACCATAGCACATACCCTTCCCATTGTATTTTGTTTTGTTTTTAAATTTTATTTTATTTTATTTCTTTTCCAGTGTTCCAAAATTCATTGTTTATGCACTACACCCAGTGCTCCATGCAATACGTGCCCTCCTTAATACCCACCACCAGGCTTACCCCACCTCCACCCCACCTCCCTTCTAAACAGTTTTCCTAGCCCTTCCCTTATTCCACTGCCAGTTTTCTTCTCTTCCCACTGGGGTGCTTGCTCTGCTAAACCAGTCGGTTAGGTTAGCTACGGATTGTGTTACCCTGGCCCGTGTGCTTGATGGAGGCGTTAACAATCACTCCTTTGCTAACGCCGGGAAGATATGTCCCTGGTCTCAAATTAGCCACTCTGCCCAACTCCGGTAGTCAACTCAACGGGTGCCTAGCTCAGTGTGCATCCAGCCTTGTAGGCACGGCATAGGACTCCAGAGCCAGGGGTGAGAAGACCCCCTTTTCATGTCTTTGGACCCATCGTAGTGTGGTTAACTGTTCTCAGGTATGTGGACATGTCTCAATGACAGCAGGGGACCGTGTCACTGAAAAGAATCAGAGTAGACACTGAAAGTGATCTGGTTTGTCATTCCAGCTCTTAATGTAAAATTTTAGCTTAATTTTTTTTTTTTCTGAGAGACTAGGACTATGTGCAAAACAATACTAGGCCCTAAAGGTTAAAGAAGAAGGAGGGGAGAGTGGGAATAGAAAAGGTTGGAAGGACATCACCCCTGCCATAACACATTTGTTTATGTCTGCAAATGTTTATATGTGTATATCTGTGTGCATGTACACACGTGTACGTATGTATGTGTGCACGTGTGTATGTGTGCGTGTGTGTATGTATATGTGTGTATGTGTGTGTATGTAGGGAAGGGCTTGGAAAAATAAATCCCATCTATAACGTCCTCCTCCTCTTCCTCCCCAATGTTCTCAGCAGCCCTGTGAGAGCCACTTTCTTATTCCTCCATTGCCTCTGGCAGGATTCTTTCTCGGAGGCTCAAAAACTATAAGATGACTCAGTCATTTTTTCCCCTAAAGTTCTTACCACTTTCTGCTTCTTTCCTCTTTGATATTCAGGGCACTTTCCTTCTCCTTCATCCTCCAATGTAAAGAAAGTGGGTTTTAGTGTCTATAACCTCTAGGACTGAATTCCTTATGCGCAGAGTGACCTTGAGCAGGTTTCATACACTTTCCTCATGCTGTTTTCTTTGTTAGTAAGAAGGGAAGGGGTGGTAATGCCTCTTAGGTCATGTTCTTATAAAGATCACAGCAAAAATACAAGATTGGAAGCGTACTTACTGTAGGTCCTCTGAGCCCCTCTGCTCCACCTTGAAGGGACTGAATTGTCACCAGGTGAATTCAGTGGGAGTGTACTGTGGGAATGTAAGCTCCTTGAGATTCTGTTTGGAATTGGGTGGGAAACAAAATGAGCAGAGGTGCCCTCAGGCACTGCTTTTTGGGGTGTGTCTGCTGCTTGCTACTCATTGGGGTGAGAGGGCACTGAGCCGTCATGGGTGCAGCTGGGCCACTCACCTCAGCACCAGGGTGCCATTGGAGGCCGCTGAACCTTCCAAAACACCTTTAAGGCTGACTGACTTCAGCCGAGGCAGGAGTCAGCCTGGCAGTGGGCTCACTCCAGCCCCAGAGCTGGGTTCCTGGTAGAGAGTGTAGCTAAATCCTCCTTATTTATGCTGGAAGCTGTCTGCAGAAGACCAAGGCATTTAACCTTCAAATGCCAGTTTCACAAAAGTGCAATGTAAGTACATTCAACTACCTGTCCTCAAGTCCTACCAGGCTAGGATTCCCACCTCCGAAAGGTGATGAAAAGGCTAATCAAAGACAAGAAGAGACTGGTAACAGAAGAGCAGCTAGTGTCCAGAATATAACACCAAACACTTCAGATACAGAAAATACGGATACCAAGGAACAGACAACCCGAGAGAAAGACAGGAAACCAAGAGGCAAATCAAAGGTGAAAAATCCCAAAGGAGTTCATCAACACACCTGAAAAGATACTCAACCCCACTTGTAATAATGCAAATTGAAACAATGTAAAACAATTTTATACTCCTTAAATTGGCAATAATTTTTTAAAAAATCTGGCAACATGAAGTGCCAGCAAGGCTGTGGGAAATGGAACACTGCCCAGTGCTGAGATAACAATTTGGCAAGATTTAGGTGGGTTGGAGATGCACCCACTCTTGGACCCAGCGATCCCATTTGTCTGCACATACTCAAGAGAAACTGTCACAGTATCAGAAGAGAGGCACAGAAATGTTCCTGGAAGATGACTTGGGCATAGTATGTGATAATAGAAAATTGCAAATGCTGCACATCACCAGAGTAGGGGAATGGAAAAGTTGGTGTAATCATTTCATGGGATCTCTGCAGTAGTTAGGAGTCAGCGTGAATGACCTCCTTCTCAACATACTGTTGTGAGCAACTATCAAATGTAATTTTGGGTGAAAAAAAAAAGTCACAGAAGAATGCAGAATATGGCACCTTTTATTTGAATAAAAACACAAACTACGAATTGTTATGATTACACGAGGGGGTATTACATTTATAAAAACCTGCATGAAAAGGATACGTGCCAACTTCAGGACCATGGCTAGTGCTGGGGGGGGTTCGGGAGGGAGAAAATTAGGAAAAATGGTGTGTAGTAGGAGTAGCTTTAGTTTTGCTTTGTTTCTTGGAGTGGAAGGCTGAACTAACTTCGGTAGAACATGTGGGTGTGAAACCTGGGTACACAGGTGTCATTTTTGGTGTGTGGCTGCAGAATCTGATGCATAAAATAAGAACTGCGATTACAGGCCAGCCTCCCTCGGTCCCTTCATTGGGGAAAGTGCCAACCCGGGGCTTCCATGGCCATGTCTCCCTACAACGAAGCTCCACGGAAAGGAGAGAACAAGCCCTTGTCTGGTGAAGGGCCGGGTCCTGAGGGGCCTGTTGTGCCGCCTTCCCAGCTACTTCAGTGTTGTCTCCTTCCCAGGGTCCTTGGAGTCTGTGGGGGCTCCAGGGTCCATGGTGACCACGCTCACCACGAAGGCTGCAGGTGTCCACACGACATGTGAGAGATGTCGAAACTCTCAGCCTGCTCACCTGCTCCTTAGAAATGAGGTTCTTTTAAATGAATGTTGAGTTTTTGTTGGGATAGGTAAGGCCCACACCTTCCCATTTCTCCATTCAGAGCTTCTGAATAAGTGAATTCCGAGCTAGCGTGGAATCTCTATGAGTGGGTTTGCTTTGTCACGTGATATGCAAGATAATCCATCTGTGATGCGTGTGGTTGTTTAACGTGTTGCTGTTTGTTTTAGCTGACCCATGTGTACACGTCATCCCCATCGCTGAGCCATTATTTTACTTCAGTGGAAATGACGGACTTCAGGTAAGTGTGGAGCCTTCTGTGTTGGTCTCTTTCCCTGGGAAGCGACCCCAATAACCGTTGATCTAGGACTTTTGAGTCTCAGAGCACAGAAGGATCTGATGATAGAATCACAGATCGTTGGCTTTGGAAGGGTCTTTGGACACCCACCAGCTCCACTCCCTGGTTTTACAAAGGAGCAGAGTGAAGCCCAGATTAATCAAATACCGCAACAAGGTCACAGGGAAGAGAGGAAAAGCCAGTCCCGGGTAAACCATTCCTGTTTCACAGCAGATGCTCAGATAAGCTAGGGGTAGGACTAGAAAGAGATCTCAGAGAGTGGCTGCGTGGCTCTGTCAGTTGGGCATCTGACTCTTCATCTCAGCTTAGGTCTCCATTATCTTGATTTCTACATCATGAGTTCAAGCCCCACATTGGACTCTATGCTGGACATGGAGCTTGCTTGGAAAAAAAAAAAAAAAAAAACCAGTCCTCAGATCGTGATGTGCTGTAAATGATATAATTCATACACTAGCTTTTGCTTTTGAGGAACATAATATAGGAGTCCCTGCTCCTTGTATAATATTAAAAATGTAAAGACATGCATATAGGAAAAGTCTACCTTCTCCCTTCTGCCCCAGCCTACTACCCCTGGATACTGGATGTTCCAGTCAATTCCATACACATAATATGTTTCACTCCCTTCTACTGAATGAATGGACTGCCATCAGTGGTTTGGTGTGATTTTTTATATGCGTATTTACCACACGGACTTTATACAGTAAATATGTGTAGCTTATACATGTGCATATGATTTTTCTTTTTACATCTCTTAATCTTAAATGTTTTTGTCTCTGTCTACAGAACTTAGATCAAAGGTGTATACGTGTTGAGGAGTAATTTGATTATCTTTTTGTACTGTTAGGACAAGGTTTACATGATAAAGCTTTATTATCCGTTATTCCTAAAATATCTTTTAACTGTGTCCATCAAAGATAGTATTGGATTGAAATCCCTCCTCTCAAACTATACATTTCCCAGACCATGATCTTTATATATCTGAGAGAGGAAGCATGGAAAGCAGGCAGTAGCACAGTGGGATGGGACTGAAAGGGCCCTGAAGTCTAAAACTGCCTACAATGGCGGGTTGCCTTGGCAACAACACTCTTCATCCTCTTTATGGACCCCCCACTGTGCATGTTCCCTTATGGTAATGTCTCTGACATTGCTCATTTTAATCACAAATTACTGGTATTAAATTGCCAATAAAAAAAAAAAAAGCCCAACACAGTTTCCTCAGTATACTTGCCCCGATTTGCAATTTCAAGACAGAGCTGAGAAAGGGAAGACGTTCAACCGGAAGGGTCTTTCCAAGAATCCAGCCGCATAATATGGGTCCAGGGGAGGTGGGATTGCATAATGGGTTGGGATTGACATTGGGGGAGAAAACATCCAAAAATTGAGTCAAACATAGCTAGAAAGCTGAGGACTTAATGTTAGAGAATTTGTTTTTAAAAGTTATTTGAAAGAAAAAGCCAAGGGTTTTAGAATTTGGGATAGAGGAAGCTCTGTCCGGGAAGGATTTTGTTTCATGTTAAGAGGTGCAGGCAGAGTTTTAACAATGTTGATTGGAGAAGCAAAAGCCATTGCTCCCGCAAAATGTGCTGCCTCTAGAGGGCAGGAGACAGCCAGACCCCTGGCAGCTGGGTTCGGGTCCCCGGGGCATATGGACCTCCGTTCTGCCTCAGCCATCCCACTGCAGGAACCTGTCAAAATGCCCATTGGTTCGCCAGCTGCCGGGCTCACTCTAATGGTGGGCGGCCCAGACAAAGCCTGCTGGGTTCTCTGTTTTCTTGAAAATCCCTCCTTTCCCCTCAAAATCTAGCCGTAATGTGAACTCCGTCGGTGGGTGACCAGACACAGTGGGATTAGGTTGGGCTAGCGGGACTGGGTTAGGCAGGGCAGCCCTGTCTTTCACCTTCTGGCCTGTCTTCTGGAAGTCAGCCTCCGGTCATTTCCATAAGGCAGCCTGAGCCCTTGGCCACTCACCTGTGGAAGTACAGGGTGGCTGCGCGTCTAGATGGCGACCATGGGCAGCCATAAATGGAAGGTGGAGCACAGGGAACAAATGAGGACACCTGAAAACTTGGGTAGACGGCTAATAGTGTGAACCTACATTTCCAGCCTCCTTGTGGATGCATCCGTAATCCGAGAGTCTCTCCAGAGTCTTGGTGGTATATTGTTCATTGAAACGGCAGGGTTTGACAAAGGGCTTGGCTGTCGCAAAGCTCATAAAGGGATTGTCGGCCCCCCATTGACCAGAATATTGGCCTATGTGACTTCTGGCCACAAGAGGGAGCTCGTTCCCTGTCCTTAGCAGGAACAGCGGCCTGATTTCTGGCTTCTGGGAGTGTGTCCAGTCTTTAAAAAACCACTTCAGGGGGATTGTCAGATGTGGTCACTTCTTAATTATTTTATTGCTGGCTTTTGATCTGGGCCTCCTTGAACCAAAGTAACAGGATAGCTTTGAAACAACTAAATGCTGAGCTAGCATTTAAAGAACAGTATAAGCTGCTAATTAACTGAGGATAGCCCTATGATTATTTTTATTTTGGAAATGAAAAATATCTTCTGGGAAGATGAAAACTCCTTTTCCTTAGGTCCCTTTATTGAGAGTTGCAAAACTGAGAGTCTCGGAAGGTGGAAATGGGACAGAACAAGTTTCTCACTCTAGAGACAAACCAGGGGGATCTGATTTGCTGCTGCTACACAGGAAGGTCTGTGGGAGTTCAGGAGTTCTCCAAGGAGCGGGTTGCAGGGAGGGCTCCGTCCTGCCTTAAACATTTTATAGGTTAAGGAGTGAACGGGTTGAACCCAACAGCTCTGACGGTAGCTTGTCTGGGCAGGGAGAGGAGCAGGGAATACAGAGGACAATAGGCTTTCCTGCCCTGGGGAAGGGGAGTGGGGGAGAGTAAAAGGCTGACATTGGGGCCAGTGGTGGGCCAGCCTTGGATCTTCCTTGACAATAGCGGGGTCGTGACTCTCCCTTCAGTGGCCTCTTCTGGTGGACTCCTTTAGGTGGAAGGAAGAAGTTAGGGTCACCTCAACTTTCTGTGAGGAAACTACAGAAGAAGCTTCTCCTAGAACAGGGTACGCTTTGTTATTTTGTCCTGAAAGAACACGAGGAACTACAAATATGGTCCCGCATAAGTCCTTTTCCTGAGTTGCCGTGGGATTCTGTTGATCTTTGTGGCTTCTCTGTTTGGCGTGCCTTTCAGCGGTGAAAATGCCACGGTAGCCTTCCATCTGCAATTTGGGGTTCCTTCGGAAGATGACGGTTTTATGAAGTACAGGATGAATAAGGAGTTGGTGCAGGGCGTTTTACTACAGAATCTGCATGATCAGGGAGTGTCTGGCTGTGAGACTTTGGGACTGGACCCAGCATCCCTCTTGCTCTATGGTAAGTGGAGGAAGTCAGGACAGTGGGTTGTGGTGTCAGCACGTGAGCCAGACTGAGGGCAGCTGGGTGGGGTTTGCTGCCTGCGCTGGTGAGATTTGCGCTCTGTGGAGGTCACATGGCCCCTGCCCTCCACAAGCCGACAGAGTGTTTTGGGGGGAAAAAAAATTGTAAAGATGAGGATGACTAAATGTTTCCTTGTTGCTGTTCACCCACATTTGAAGCTTGGCAGTATCATTTGTAAGCTCCATGGAAATGTCTTGGTTTCACAAGAGAAGTAAGTATTGAATTTGAAACAAATAATGATCCCAACGTGGGGAACCCATCTTTTTTTATGTTGAAGGCCACTGAGTCTATTACATTAGTAGAGGGCAGAACAAGGCAAAGCAGCATCTTTCTTTAGAAAGGTATAATAAAGTTACCCACCTACTTTTGAAACCAAGAAAGCAATGAGAAAATTGGCACATCATATAATAAGCCTGGAGGACACCCCGCTTGTTAGAATCTGAGAACTTTTAAGACTTCACGCAAAACCTGGTGACAAGCTTCAGACAGGTGCCTCCCTTGCGTCTGCACAAGAACTTTGGCCGGGTGTCTGGCCTTGTGCCTCACCCTGATTCCTCGCTGGGAGAGGCATGTCAGCCGCCACTGATGCCATCTGTCTCTGATATTCCGTCATCCATGATCCATCAGAAATACTCTCCTTACACTAGTAGTAGTAAATGCTAGTTGAATGAATGAAAAAGACCAATCAGGGGATGGGTTAGCAATAGGCACAATGCCAGCTGGCCTCACATCGGAAGATAGACCTGAGAGATTGGAAAACACCCCTGTTATCACATCATGTGAAGAAGGAGTTTGTTATAGTGACACTTATTTATGATGGGAAGTGAAAGTAGGCTAATCCTTGTCTAAGAAGGCAAAGAATTATATAAAGCAGTTCTGAAACCTTTCTTTTTCCCAAATAAATAGAAAGGATGATGTTCAGAAGGCCAAATCTTAGTTTGCTGGGAATGAATTTTTTCCTCACAGATCAATTAAATAAATCACGCCTGTGGGTCTGATGGAGGGCATATATCTGTAGAGTGAAGAGGTTATACCTCCCCTTACAGGAATTTTAAGAAGAAAGAAAAGAAAAGAAGGAAGGAAAGAGGGAGGGGCGGAGGCAGGAAGGAAGGAAAGAAGGAAGGAAGGCAGGCCAGAGAGAGAAAGAAGAAAAGAAAGCAAGCAAGCCCTTCGACCCCCTCCTGTGTAAAGAGGAGAGAGAGGGGAGGTGCTTCTGTCTGAGCTGGGTGTGGTGCAGCTGCTGTGTTGTGACTGGTCTTGATTTTCTGAGCCCCCTCTGTCCTACGGTGGTTACCAGCTTTTTCCAAATGTAGGTGAGGAAGGTAGAGGAGGATGGTGAGAAAAAGTTGAGAAGATTATGGGGTTGGGAAGGGCAGGTGGCCTATAAGCCCAGGGAGAGCTCAAGAAGACTTTGAGAAGACCTTGAGCAGATGGCCCTGGAGACATTTGCCCAGGCCCTGACTCGGCATCGGGCCCCATGAATGTATCCGAGAGCTAAATAGGAGGTTTTACTGTTCCTCTGAGACATTTCTGCTTCGGGGGAGAGAGTGTTTCTATGACCCGATGTCCAATTTCTAGAACATGCTTGTGAAATATTTGAGCCATTTGGTATTTTCAGGACTATGAGTATCAGTCAAATGGAAGAGGACACTGTCACCATTTGGGAAATGTAGAAGGAAGAAGAGAGACCTAGAAAAGGCAGGCAGGCCAAGGGAGGGGATACACTCAGGCAGGGATAGGCAGGAGAGGTAGAGGCCCCTGGGAGGGGCCCAGTGAGACCCTGTGTGTTCTTAGGCCAGTCTTCCATGTTCATATAAAGTGTGGGCCTGAGGGTTAACCTCCCCCTCCCATAACCACCCCTACCCCACGCCGTGGTCATCTGGGCAATTAGTGGTGAGCCTGGAAGATAGTTTTCTACAGAGATAATATTCCAGTTTTGCAAAGAACAATGATTCTTTTTTTTTAATTTAAGTTTTAGTTAGTTAACCAGTCAATCTTTGTTTTAGGAGTAGAATCAGTGACTCATCACTGACATACAATACCCAGTGCTTATCACAAGTGCCCTCCTGAAGACCCATCACCCATCTAGCCCATCCCTCTACCTCCCTCCATCAACCCTCAGTTTGTTCTCTGTCATTAAGAGTCTCTTATGGTTTGCTTCCCTCTCTTTTTTCTCCTTCCCATATGTTCATCTGTTTTTTTTTCTTAAATTCCACATATGAGTGAGATCATATGATATTTGTCCTTCTCTGACTGACTTATTTCACTTGGCCTAATACCCTCTAGCTCCATCCATGTCATTACAAATGGCAAGTTTGCATTCTTTTTCATGGCTACATAATATTCCATTGTATATAGCACATCATTTTTGTCCATTCATCCATCGATAGACATTTAGACTCTCTCCATAGTTTGGCTGTTGTTGATAATGGAAGAGCAATGACTTAAGAAATTAAAAAATTTTCCACATACTGAGAACTTTTAGGATTGACTCTTAGCAACTTTCAGCTGTACCAAACAGCAATGGCAACACCAGCCATCATGTTGTACACTACATCCACAGAACTTATTTATGTTATAACTGGAAGTTTGTGCCTTTTGACCACCTTCACCCAGCTCCCCCACCCCCTGCCCCACAACCAGTCCAATCTCTTTTTCTATGAGTTTGTTTTTTCTCATGAGATGATGCAACACTTGTCTTCCTCTGTCTGACTAATTTCATGCAGCACGAAGCCCTCAATGTTCAGGGAATTGTTGGACTAGATGTCATCTCCCTCTTCCCCTGTTTTTTGGGGCTACTTCACCTTATGGATGTTTGGAGGCCCAGGAATGAGGAGGGGAGCTCTGTTTTACAAATTTAAAATGACAGCATGAGTTATTTTAAACATATTGACCTGAGTTTGTTATTTTGTGCTGTGTTCTTATATGGGAAGGAGTCAGCTAGTAGACCAAATGAGAAACTAAGGCAAACACCAGATTTGTGTGAGAGAAAAGAGGAGAAGAACTTGTAGGTGGAGAGAACAGTGAATCTTGCTTGCACATTTTTGTGGTGAACCGATGAGCTGCCTGCTGGTAGAGGAACCCATGTGTGAGTTCTGTCCTTGAAAGGACTACTTGGTATCAAGGAAAATCATTTGGGTTGTTTATAGATTCTCCTTGGAACATTTAGCCAAGGACCACTACTTTCCAAGTGGGGCAGTTTTGCACCCCTACCGCACCCCTGGGGTATTTGGCAACATCTGGAGACATTTGTAGTCCTCAAGACTGGGTGTATACGTGAAATGCTAGCATCTCGTGGGTGGAGAGCAAGGAGGCTTCTGCACATCATACGAAGCACAGGACAGCTCTCTATTACGCAGAATTATCCAGCCCATAATGTCAACCACGAGGACCCTGTGGTAGAGCGTGGGCTGTCTGTGTGGTGTCCCTAGATCCTTGCACAGATGTCTCCTCCTCAGTCAGGCCAGGTCCACACCATTTCCCTCAGCAGACTTTCTCGGAAGCTGCTGTATATGTTTTAACAAACTGAAAATTTAGAGGTTAGCAGTGAGATTATGAAGAAGGACTGAATATTTAATGTCCTCGGCACCCAACAGACCCCATCAAAATGTTATTTATCATGAATTATGCCAAAACATATGAGCATTGTGTTATTTGCTTTCTGAAAAATGTTCAGAGGTGTGTATGTATGTGTATATATTGACTGAAAAGGAAATTAACTCTGTTAGGAATTTACAGGCATTTCAGTTTTGCAGAACAGTTTATATTGAAACCCAATGAAATAAAATGAAAGCATAAGTCTTTAAAATAATCATGATTTTAAAAAATTAGTGACTTCCGTTTGTCTGTCTTCTCTTTTCAGAATGAAGGGAGGATGTTGGTGTGTGTCTGAAGGCAGTGCTCCACTGAGTTTGGGGAAGAGAGAATTCACATTGTTTTTCAGAGAAGATCCTGCAAATTACCACAGAAGGCCTGGCAATGCCTGGAGGGGTGGAGACCGTCCTTTTTCCCCCTGACTCTGCATTTCTGAAGTCTGGGCTCTGTGTCCAGCTCTGTGAGCTCCCCTCGAGGGGTCTAGTCTTGGCAAAGGCAGGAAGCCGGTTTGGTTGGGGGTGACGGGGAAGGTGGGTGGGCCTTGCAGTGCAGGGTCACTGCCAGTTGCCTCCACCCACAGGTGCACACTTTCTCTTTAGGGCGAAGGTGACCTTTCAGGCAGGATTCCCCCCACCTGTGCTGGTGGAAAGAGTGGGCCGGCAGGAGGTGAGGGACAACTGAGCCAATCTCTCACTGAAGTCCTCCTCCCACTCCCATTGTGGTATTTGATCTACCTCTGAGCAAGACTGTGAGGAAGGCACTTTACCCAACAAAGCAGCGAAATTCTGTGTCTAATTCCATAACCTGGAGCTGCCTGTCTTAGCAAGCCAGCCTCGGGCACATCATCCAATATTACTGGGTCATGTGTGGCTACAGAAATATGGTGTGTGTTTCTTACTTCTCATCGCCTCATTGCTCTGGTGACTCTTGAACACTGCCTTTGGAAACCTGGGCCCCTGTGTGTTTTGAGTTTTGGACACACTGCTATCCTTGGGATGGTTTGACCTTTAAGAGTTTCTAGACTTCATCAGAGGATTGTTAAGGCTGCTAACCATGTGCATGCTGACGCCTGGCTTTTTCTTGTCTCATGTGACTCGCCTTCTTCTAAAACTCAGTGTCTTCAGGCATTGAATGTGTATCCTATTGAAGAGGGTTTGAAACAGGAAGAGCCGCTCTCTGTTTGAAATAACCTGTTGGAGGCTTGATGGCAATTTGTTAACAGGAGGGGGTACAGTGTTAGCAACTGTATTGATCATCTGCAGACATAGCATGGCCTAGCATGAAGAAACCGAGGATTTGTTTCACTGGGAAAATTGTTTTGCTGGGAATTTTCCAGGGGAAAGTGTGGTGGTCCTATCACAAGAGATTCTTAGCCCCAGGGTCTCAGTTAAATGGGTCGTAGGTGGACGGCAGTATGAGGGGCTGCCGTGGATGGGGACGTGTCCAAACGTGAGTCTCAGGCTAGATTTGCCCCAGTCTTTTTGTGAACTAGGACTCTGGATAATGTGAATTTGCTTTCTTATTTAACTAGAGGATATGTTTATTGTAACCTGGTGTCTCATTTTGAGGCCGGTTCCTCAAACTAGCCAAATAGGTGCATTTCCTGTCTTCCTTTTTATTTTTTATGTGTCCAATATAAATCATAGTGTGTGTGTACTTTTTAGAATGTAATGAATAACTTTCACAGGGAGGGATTTAAAACTATTTACAATAAATTATTTTTTGTGCGGGCATGGTCACAGTCACATTGATTTCATGGTGTGGAGTCTCTGCGGCGTGATGGGGGCTGGCATTTTCTTGCAGGGAATGGTGCTGGAACTGATTTTTCATTTCCCAGAGGGCAGTTTCCCCTTCTGAGTAAGACTGAGCTGGAGGGGCTGGAGTGGACTAGGTCCTCCTCTGCTACAGGGAGAGCAGGGAGCGCCCTCCCACCCCTCTCTTTCCTTCCTCCCCTCTGCTTCCTTCCAGGGCACTTCCCTGGCAGGCCCAAGTGTCCGAAGGGCCAGGGCTGGTAGGAAGTGCCAGGACAGTGGGCTTTTCCCTTCTCCTTTGGAAAGCACTAAAACGCAACTATCTTGACCCCTTGCAAGTCATATGGAAGACTTTCCATAGGTTTGACTCTGGCTGGTGGTGTGGGAAGCGCTGAACTTTGTAACTTTGTGCCTAAAGCCTTTTGAGCTGTCTGAAAAAAAAAATGGTGTTCACGTCTACACTGTTCTGCTGTAGGAGATGAGTTTACTGGTTGTCATACGTTTTCATGATGAGCATAATGCCTGGTGCATCATGAGGTCTCAGCAGCTCTCTCTGACGTCACTGAAGGATTTGAGAAGAGACACTGGTCTTTTCTGGAGGTCTGTAAGATGCGGGCAGAAGGAGTACACTCAGAATAGTGGAATGTGCCACTTCTCCCATCCCTAGAGAAAATTCTGTCCATGCATCCAATTCTTTTCTACTTTTCAATTTAACTTAGCTCTGTAGATCATTTTAATGATGTATTTGCAACGAGTCCAGGAAAAATGGCGAAGGGGAGGATAATAATAAGAAAAGAAGCTGCTGGTCTCATTAGGCAATGAGACTCTGTGTAGACCAGATAGGAAACAGCAGGAAAAAACAGACTGGCGTGAACCTGGAGACAGACTGTGGGGGTGTGGGTAGTCAGAGAAGAAAGTGGTCAGTGTCCTTTCATTGGAGAAGGCCTTGCCTAGGAAGGACGACACAGCTGAGCCTGAAGCTTTGGTGGGGTTGGAATAAACAGATTTGCTTTCCTTTACACTTGTTTGTGTCTGATTAGGATAAGGTCACGTTCTTTCTTTTAGAACATTTTAATACATTCATTTAAATTCATTTAATACATTTTAATTACATTCATTTATTTATTTTTATTTTTAAGTAGGCTCCATGCCCAGTGTGGAGCCCAATTTGGAGCCCAATGTGGAGCTTGATTTCATGACCTGAAATCAAGGTCTGAGCTGATATCAAGAGTTGGATGCTTAACTGACTGAGCCCACCCAGGGACCCCTCTTTTCCCTTTTAGTTCTGTGGGCTCTGCATGGATCCCTGCCCCATTCAGAGTCTCATCAGTACTGAGAAATATGAGAGAAGTCTCTGGAAGTCTTCCCTTCCCTGCTCCCACTATGGTTCCTTGCCTTATAAAAGGCTCCTTCACATTGTCCCTGTGTCACTGGCAGTGGTGTCCACAAGCAGTCCCCTCATCTCATACTTAGGAAACTGAGGTCTGGAGAAGTGAAACGATGAGTCTAGAGTTCCACAGTTTTGGAGAGCAAAACTCTAGGCCCACTAGGCAAACTCATACCGCAATGGCCTTTGGCAGGCATCCTCGGGTCATGTTCAGATCAGGCTTGACTCCATCCACAAAGAGCACAGGTGGTGAGAGGGGAAGGGATGAGTTAAGAGATGTCATCATCAGACTGTAGAAGGCTCCCTGGGATGATAATGATCACCCAGGGCTCCCCCCGAGTGCCTTACAAAAGCACCCTCTGTAGGAAAGTGGGAAGAACTTACACTGGGCCATTTAACAGATGGCAGAACTGAGGTACGCTCAGATCCGGGGACTTTCCAGTTGCTTTCTGAACACAAGAGGCTGGCTGGTAATAGGACAGAGTCAGATACATGTAAACAGAATCTCCTTTTGTCTGAAGGCTCCTGTGATATCTTGGGGACTCCTCTGCCCTGTTCTGCCTATGCCCTTCCATTCCATTCCTGAGAATATTCAAAGCAACTGTCACCCAAGGTTGTCCTAAAAATGTCAGCATTTGAAATTATTTGTTATCAATGGTAGATTGTTCTGACCTAGCTTTGCCCTTTTCTTGTATCTCTCTTCTGTTCTGAATAGGAATTTATGCATAGGCTAAAGGATTATTTATAGATGCTACTATGAAGGTAAAACGGAAACCACAAAGCCTGCCGTTGCCGCATGAAGTGGGCCTCTGAACTGGCTGTGTACAGGTGTAAGGGGCGCATGGGGGAGGGGAGTTTCCTGATTGTATCTATGACCCAAGGGAGCAGTTTAAATCCTCAGCCTCCATTTCTTATCAAGAACCCAGGAATTATGGGGCGCCTGGGTGGCTCAGTGGGTTAAAGCCTCTGCTTTCAGCTCAGATCATGATCTCAAGGTCCTAGGATGGAGCCCCCACATCTGGATCTCTGCTCAGCAAGGAGCCTGCTCCCTCCCGCCCCCTGTCTGCCTCTCTGCCTACTTGTGATCTCTGTTAAACAAACAAACAAACAAATAAAGTCTTTAAAGACAAAAAAAAAAGAACCCAGGAATTCTTCCAGGGATGGGTGGCATCCCCGACCACTAGAAATTGTGTAAAATACTGTGTGTATGAGTGTGTGTGAATGTGCATTTTTTGTGAAGAGGGTTACAGGGCTTTCACCAAAATCCTGAAGTGTTTGGAAAACAGGATTAGCATTATATGCAGACAGAGCACTCCCGAAGGGCTCTCTTGCTCGAAAATCATTCCCTTCCCTCAGCTCTCTGGCTTTCATTATAAGAACAAATTTCCCTAGCTAAGCATTTATATTTAATACATTGCAGGAAAGAGGCATATACTATTTGGGACAAGTAATATTTTCACAGGAGAAGACCCTAGTATAACTTATATTGTACTAAAAGTATTTAAACCAGTCAATTCCAGCAATGGTTCAATGTCTAAATGAAAAATTCCAGTCTAAAACCCAGTGGTGCCATTTCTAACTCACTGGAAGATCGCTGGATGACTCTGGCCATCACGCCCGTCAACACGTTTTCCTCCACACGTTGCAAAGGTGTTTGTTCCTCTTTGCTCCTTGATATCATTTATTCAAGGTCTGCGGTAAAGGAATTACATACACTAGATGCCACCCTCCCGTTTGCCGGTGATAAAGCCTAACCTTCAATTTATATGCTCAAGGTCACAGAGGGAGGAAGGGATAGAGCCAGGACTGGAATCACTCACTGGCTGAGTCTAGTGTCCACACTCTTTCCCCTAAGTGAATCCTGGCCAAGGGTGAAGGTTAGGGTTCCACAGGGTTCCATGGCTGAAAATGGGAAGTTGGCAGAAGACAAGATACCCAGATGTGACTGGCTCTTAGCTGAAGACCATCAACTGCCTGAAGTCTCAGCAAACGCGTGTGGACTCATCCAACCTCTTGTCACCACATTTCTCCTCGCTGGCATTTAGTGCATTTTAAATAAGTTATTTAACTTTAGGTGCCTTTGGGGACAAATCAGTAATTAACCACATAATGTTATCTACTATTTCGTCAACAAACCTCTACTATTTTAACATCCTTAAAATTAAGACAATCGCCATGGGTTAAATAAAACAGGAAGTGGAGAACACAGGTGTAAATATAGGATAGAAATAGTCTAATTTGCTAATTATTCTTGGTCTCGTTCATATCATTTGTGGTTTAATATTTTCATGCCGGTTTATTGGTACCAGCTCTTAAGAGTTGCAATACTCAAACACATTTCTGTTACCGTTACTCCAAGTATCATCGTTTAGGCCTGGGGGCCTAATTTTTTTTTTTTTTTCTGAAGAAGGCAAAAAATATATATATATTTTTGGCTTTGCAGGACCTCCAGTGCGTGTCACAACTACTTAACTCTTCTGTGGCTGAGCAGCCATCGTCAGTATGAACATGTATGCAGTGTAAGTGAATAAGACTGGCTGTGTTCCAATAACATTTTATTTATACAAAGAAAGACAGTAGGTCAGATTTAGCCTGTGGGTCACAGTTTGCTGACCCCTGTTTTAGGGGATAGATGGAATTCTAGGAACAATGAAGAAAAAATTAGGAAAAATAATCAGAACATATGGAGAAAGGCTCATTTGAGAAGGGGTATGGTGTGGAGGTGTGGGGGTGTTACTTTCCCCATGTGGACATTTTTTCCCCCAAATTTTATACATGACATGTTAGTTCAACCAGACATACACCATACAGTTGAATAGAGCCTCTTCTATGTAGTATGTTGGAAGAGTGCTGAATTGGAAGCCAGGAAATCAGGCTTCGAATAACGTTCTGTCACTAACTTGCAATGTACATTGTGCTGCTTCTCTCTGAGCAAAAAGGATAGTGGGATTAGAGTGTCTCCACAGGTCTTTCTACTCTACCATTCTCTAATGCTATGATTTTCTTGTTAAGATTTCTAGAGAAAAATACAAAGTTAAAAAATATAGATTAAAATTATATTAAAAATTATATAAAAACCTGATGTAGAACTTACTGATTCCACTCACATAACCAACAAAGCCACAAGGGTCAACAAGTCAAAGAACATGATGCAAAGGACATGGCAAAGTGGCACAGGGTGAGAGGAACACACAGGTGCCCACCTGGAAGGCTCAGAGTGAGGGGTTGGGCCTTCAAACATGGTAGAACCAGTGGATCCCCCTCTTGGCACACTTAGTATAATAGATAAAGCTTCCTTGTGATTCTAGGAGACAATCATGTGGACATTTTATGGAGAAGGGTCTGCCTTTGTGATGCTCATAGTTGTAGAGCACCAAGAACCCCCCAATCCCCCCACCGCCCCTCCCCCCATCCACCACTGAGCAAAAAAACCCATTTCCAAAGCCATTTGGAATCAAAGATGGCCACTCTGTTCTCAAAGAGTGGTGTTCAGGATAGATGGTTGGTCTTTGGATGATGAATATTGAGCTGCATCTAAGAGGTCCTGTGGTTGGCAAATCAGATTCTGCAGAGACCCCTGTAGCAAAGGCTGTTGTGTGTGTGGAATGGGGGTAAGCCTAAAAGACTCTAGACCCTACATCTGCCTCAACCAGAGCCCTGCACCCCCGGTTTTTATTTACTGCTATTAGACAAGTGCTGGTCCAACTATTTCATTATAAATAGGAAACCTGAGCCTTCGAAGGTAGCAGAGGTAGATGTGGCTGTTGCAGGGCATGGAAGGAGATTCTACTAGGTAAGTTCATATTCATCTTCTGGGGAAGACAAATTGCTTGGAGAGGAATGCACCCGGAGAAGTGCATATGAAGTCTCAGTTTCTCTCAAGTAATTCCTGGGTTTCTCGGTCTTAGGGGAAACATTCTCATAGCACCTCTCGGCAGAGATCCCTGATGGCCTTCTCCCAAGGACGCTGTGACTAATGAGGGTGTAGCAGAGATCCTCCGAGGAGCTCTGGTCAGCACTGTCCTGCTGGTCAAAGAAGAACTTGATCAAGTGTGGGCCTCGTGCCATTCCCTTTATATGCTCCAGGCTCAACACAGACCCAACCCCGGCCAAAGTTTGTCTTCCATGACCATCTCTCCTCCACCCCCTGGCTGTTTTTCCTAAATGACTGCCCCTACCCCAACCTCTAGCCCAGACATCCAGAGAGCTCATGCTGTCCAGAGTATTCAGCCTACCCAGACATGTCCTCTCTGGTCCATGTTCCAGAGTGACCCCTGACGATCCCAAGTTATACATATAATTCCCAAGTCTCAGGTCCTGAGGGCAGCCCATTCTTATATAAGAGAATAATCTGAGGCCACCTTAAGATGGCTTCTTATGATATTTAACCACTTATTCTAGAGATTTTGGCATTATTCAAAAAGGAAACCCTCAAGAGAAGCTCCCAGGCAGTGGAATCTCAGAAGATAAAAAGCAAAGAAGCAAAGTACAAGAGGGAGAGTCTGGATCTGGAACTGAGACTTGGTTTTGAATCATGTCCCTGACTTCTTGTCAGCTGTCTGACTTGGGGAGAATATCACTTAATCTTTCGGTTTTCTCATTTGTACTACAGGAGAAATAATAGTTCCAGTCTGACAGGGTTGCTATAACAGTGACATTAGCCCTACAGGCAAAGCTCCCAGCACACTGCCTAGCATTAACAAAAGACTCCATATATATTAGCTCCTTTCAGTTAGATGTACAACAGAGGTGGCTGATGCCACTGCCACCAGGCCCCATACAGGGCCCTGGGCTAACAAGCACTGGCATCTAAAGTCCTTCTTTCATATCGAGGTTTGAAGGAGTCTTGGAGCCCAACTTCTGCCATCTGGGGTATCTGCATTGCCACCGGCATCTCAGAAAAAGGCTCAGAGATGTTTGCATTACCTGCATGGGAGCAGATGACATTCTTTTATCTGGAGAAAGAAAATACAATCAATTTCAGGTCATGGGGAGATTTGAGGAGAGAGGGTGGAGAGTCGGGGGGAGGGTTGGACTCTAGGATAGGAGCAGTCGGAGACCCAAACAGCAGCCGAGCAGGTTATCATGACCTGCGACACATCCCTGGGGAGTGACAGGACCATCTAAAGAAACAGCAGAGCTGTGCAGGCTAAGAGTCTGAGTGGAGGGAGACACATTTGGTGGGGTTTTGGAAGAGAAACCACACTTCTCTCCGTCCCCTCACCCCTCCCTCCCTCTTGCAAAATTCATTGCACATCTACCCTCTACCAGGCACTGTGGAGACAAAGAAAAATCAGAAACAGTTCTTCTCCTCGAGGGGCTCACAGGCTAGCATAGGCAGTACACAAGAACCCCCAAGGATCCATACTGCAAAACAGGACTGTCATGTCTACTGCAGGCGACAGGGGATGGTAGGAGTGGGGGGCCAGTGATCAGGAAAAGCTCAAGGGAATGAAATTCTTAAATTGAGCAATCCCATTCCTGAATTTGATAGCAGAGACACACAAAAGCAGGCCAGTTTTTCAAAAGCCAGTTTATTTAAAAGCAACTGGCTCTAGTCTCTCAGCAAAGACACAAAGGGACACACTCGCTAACCCCTTGCAAACACACCAACTCAATAAGCCAACGTAAGCTTTCATATGGAAGTCCCAGGATGCCCTCCTACACAGGAGGTGGGTGTGCCCCTGCAGGCCCTCTGGTTTATTATATTATGGATTTACCTTCCCCAAGGATTGACATCCCAGATTCTCACATCTCCATAAATTCCCATGGCCATCTATGACGTCCCTGAGTATCACTATAAGGAACGTCTGTGAGGTTTACCATTAGATGTCTTTCTTCCTTCTTTTCCTTCCTTCCTTCCTTCATTCCTCTCTTTCTTTTCTTTTCTTTTCTTTCTTCCTTCCTTCCTTCCTTCCTTCCTTCCTTCCTTCCTTCCTTTCCTTCTTTTTTTGAGAGATAGTAGTACAAGCTGGAGAGAGAGGCAGAGGGAGAGGGAGAAGCAGACTCCGCACTGGGCAGCCGATGTGGGGCTCCATCCCAGGACTCTGGGATCATGACCTGAGCTGAAGGCAGACACTTAACAGACTGAGCCAGCCAGGCATCCCTAAAGGTTTTGTTTCAACCATGTTTTGCTCTGATGGAGATTGGGGTTTCCTGGAATCCACGATTCCCGATTCCTGGAGGTGACGTTAGGGGTGGGAGGGCCGGATTATTCACTCACACACTTGACAGAGCTAGTTTGCCAGACTCAGAGTGAATAAGTTAGGCTCTGCTCTTTGGACCCAGGAAGGCGGAGGCAAAACTCTATCCCTTTTCTTCTTTACAAACACAGTGGGCTGTCCTTGCCTATACTTCCTTTCTCTCTTTCTTACATGTGTTGCTATTCAGCACCCTCTCTTTCTCGAAGTCCTTCCTAGCTGCAGTTCTCTTCCGTCTCCAGAGACCACTGCCTCACCTCCTAAGTGATCTTCCAGCATCCACTCTTGCCACGCACGAGTCCAGCGTGTTCTCTACACAGCAACCCACATAGCATCTTTTCATGCAAAGGGCATCATACCGGCCCCTTGTTTAAAGGTCCTCAATACTTCTGCAGTTCTCAAGACAAAAACACCAATCTTAAGCTTGCCCACAAGAGCCTGCCCCTCCCCATTGCTCTCTGAGCCCCTCCACCTTTCCAGTTATTGTTTCCAGTTCACTCCTCTGTCCTCCAGACGTTAGGGAGGGACACGGAGATCAGTAGCCAGTTCCTGCTTTGATGAGCTCACAGTCCCGTGGAGAGAGATAAAAGCAACTGGACGAGTGACACAGATTCATGTGTAAGTATGACACTGGAAGAGATGCCGAAGGAGCTTGGGAAGCCCAGAGAAGGGACAGTGTGGAAATGTAAGTCTGTCCAAGGTAGAAAAGATGAGAAAGCAATGACTTACTCTCCTCTGAGGAATCTGGCTTTGCTTTACAAATGCGTCCTTTTTTCCTGAAAAAAGAAAAGGAAGGAAAATTGGTGGTTTCAATATTCTGAAACTCTCCGAGAAAATGACATTGAACTCTAAAACCTTATCTTTAACTCTTCCATTTGTTAAAGTTATACCTCCTTTAGCATCAAGGAAAACGAAGATGGATAAAAGGAAATATGAAAGATAAGACAGGTAGAAATCTCCACCTGTGTGTGTGTGTGTGTGTGTGTGTGTGTGTCCTCTCTTCTCCCCTTTCTGGGTTGAGGTGGAATTGATTTATAAATGGAGAACCAACGGTGACGTCATTGGTAACTATTTGGGGGGATTTTTTTCTAACAAAATATCAATTTCTTTTATATCATGTGACATAAGGAGCCAAGGTTATTTCCAATTCCAATCCCAAGCCCCATCTCTGATCTCCAAGCAAGCAAGCAAGCAAGCAAGCAAACACAGCCCATGTGAGCACAGGGGTAACTATTCTGTAGAGATGAGTCCCCCAGAGGAACACAGTCTAGATATAAAGGAAGCTCATTATCACCTCAGGAGACAATGACATGTGCGCCAAGCAGCATGACCATAGGTCTGGCTTGGCTTAGGGAGTCTAGTTAATGTCCTTACCAGTCACTTCGGGACCCTGAGCTATTTTTAGCATGTCTTTCACTCTCAACGCTTTCCCACTGTGGTGGATGACTTGAATGATCACCCCGGCTGTGAGTTCTCTGTGCAAGGGACAGAAACGTGTGCTTCCATACATGGAGTCTGGCCCTTGCCCTGTGAGGAAGCGGTCCCTTCTCTCTACTGGAGCCACTTTCATCCTTGCTTCTGAGGCTTTCCGGTTCAAGGACCACCATCAAGACTATTGTTCCCGTTTCTCACCAGGCTCGAATTATCACTTCCTTGACTGACTCTCAGATGAGCGTCTGGGGAGTCACAGGCTTCCCCTGTGGCCACAGACAGTGGGCAGTTACAGGTGATTTACAGTAAATACCACATTGAAACCACACTTGGGGAAATAACTCTTGAAAACAATTCTCACTCACCATGGAAGGCAGAAACACCCTTGGGCAACGCAGCTGTCCCAGCATCTGAAATAACTGAGAGATGACACAAATCACCATGCTGGTTTCTACAGCTTGAGTAGGGTGACTCCCTTCCTTTTGCCGGTTCTGTGAAAAACCTTTTTTCTCCCCACAACCCCAAAGACGGCATTTATTCTAGAGGACTTGGATACATCTATCATGCTACAATGACTCCTTCCTCCCAGGACATTAACTGACCCTTAGGAAATGTGAAGACGTTGCTTATCAACTCCTAATGGGGGAAGGAACTTTCTGCTCTAGTGTAGGATGGAATTCATTTGTTCACATCCTACACTAGAGCTTCATAAAGTTGGGAACCCTATAGACTTATCTTGTTCATCTCCGGTAAAGATCACCAGCTTGTGCCAGAGTGTCTGGTAAATCTATTTTCAATAAATCCTTGATAAATGAACAAGTAGCCGAGGACAGAGCAACTCTGACTCAGGTCATCATATCTGCCTCTTTGACCCAAGGGGCAGGTAAATTAACAGGACTTGGGATCTCTTTTGTGGCAGGCAGAAAAGGTCTGGATCTTTCTGCGGTCAGGCATCCAAGCTGAGGTCTATCATGCCAGGCATCTTTCTGAACTTGAGTCATAGTTGAATGTGAAAGCCCTCCATGTTCCTATAACACTATGTAAAAGCATCTGTGAAAATACGACCCAGAAATATCCCTCCCAATGAGCTTCCCAGGGAGTTCCCTTGCAAAGAGCTCTGAAGGAGAGGTCATAGACCCTGGCATGATGGAGTGTTCTGATAGCTACAGGGGCTCCCTGTACCCCCAGAGTTTGAGGACTGAAAGGCATGGCTCCTCTTCATGCTACTTTCAGCCATTGTTTCTATCTTCTGTTTCTGTGGCTAAAGAAACACAAGGAAACCACTGAACCTCGTTAGTGTTAAGAAACTGGATTCTCTGAGGAGAGTCAGGTGACGAAAACAGACAGCCGATTTTGAGTTACTGATTGGACCAGGATCTCTGAAAAACTTGAGCCACAGTTTCTTTGTCGTAAAATAAGGATGCTTACACGTCTTACCCACATGGAGTTGTAAAGGTCGTGTAAAGTTAAATTCGGGCAAAACCTGTTTTTAAGCTGGTTATTTGTTCCATGCAATTCTTTTGCCCTGTATTCTTGCATTCAACTCAGATGTTTTGGTTTTGGGTGCATTCTGCGGGATACCAGATGCATCTCTGTGACAGCAATTCCAGGTTCTTGTCTCTTAATGCAAAGCTTTCCTGGCCCTGTAGTCCACCCAGTCTCTCCCTTGTTATAAGGCCCATGACCCCTCTGGTCTCTTTCATCTTTTGCATTGTATGCATTCATACATGTCTAAGGATGTCCCCCAAATATATGACCCTTCGCTTGCCCTGAAGACATGTACCCTGTTGGGGGATCTCTGGGTCCCCAACTCCTGACACAAACTTTGGCTCAGTGGTTGCTTTTTAATTTAATTGATATTCTTTCAAGAGATTCTCCTGAAACCATGGGAAAAAGGAAAATACTTCTATAGGCCACAGAACACCCAGCTTTGCCACTCTTGGGAATTCTTGGACCCTAAGACCCTAGTTCCATAGTCTACTGACTCCCTGGCACTCAAAGGGACTAGTCAGAAAGGATTAATGAGGAAGTCTTGGTTTAACAGCATCAGGGTAATTGCAAGAGTCTCTCTCCACAAACCTTTCAATGATCATGATGATGTGGGAGATGTGGTCACCTCAGAAATAGAAACAGAGAGTTTACAATGGAATGGTCAGGATGGAGCTGGAGCACAAAGATACTTGAACTAAATGAACAGAGATAGCAGGAACTAGCAGTCTCATTTCTGGTTGCTGGGGGTTACACTAGGCTCCTAGCAAAATGGCACCTCTCCTGTCCCAAGGTTCAAAGTGTTTTTGTCTTTTGTTTTGTCTTCACATTTACTGTAATGCTGGGCAAAGCAGCATGCTCCATTGTGGCGTATGTGAACTCTAGGACCTGACAGACTTTACTCTTAATGGGCAAAGGCTGGGAGAAGTTTTGTTGGGATTGTTCTCACCTGGGTGTCCTCTCGCTGAAGCTTTGATTTTTTTTTTTTAAAGATTTTATTTATTTGACAGATACAGATCACAAGTAGGTAGGTAGAGAGAGAGAGAGAGAGGAAGAAGAAGGCTCCCCTCTGAGCAGGAGAGCCTGATGTGGGTCTCGATCCCACGATTCTGGGATTATGACCTGAGCCAAAGGCAGAGGCTTTAACCCTCTGAGCCACCCAGGCGCCCCTGAAGCTTTGATTTTTTGGAGCCCAGGGTATTTCTTGAGTGTTCTGCTGCCACCTAAAATCCAACATAATCAGGAATAAGCTAAGTTCTTCCTTTTCGGGCTTCCTTCCTCAGTTCCCAATTTTTCCAACTTTTGTCATTTCTGCCATTTGTGTGTCACCTCAGCTTCCACCTGTTCCTCTCAGATCTGTCCACATCTTCTCTTTAATAAACATGGCAACCTTTTATCTGATGGTTCCTCCATTGCCATGGCAACAGTCCACCAACATTCTCCGACAACCTCCACACACAACTGGTCCTAAGTCACTTGTTTCCACATGGCTGGGATTGCTCATGATGACCACGAGACTATCAGTGAATGGAGAGGCATAGCCACTTGGTGCAGTCTTTGGGACGCTGCACAGGGATGGGGAAGGGTACTGACCTGTCTCATGTAAGTCATCATTTTTCACAGCACTAAGACAGAGAACATGGGATAAGAGGAGAAGAAAGGACTAGATAAAGAAAATAAATCTGTTCCTTGCTCAGGTTGGGTTTCTGATAACCATTTTTCTCACTTGTGGGGATTTGAGAATATAGAGAAAAAGGAACTAAACATTAAATATTACTGGGGCACCTGGGTGACTCAGTCCGTTGGGTGTCTGCCTTTGGCTCAGGTCATGATCCCAGGGTCCTGGGATCGAGCCCTGCATCAGGCTCCCTGCTCCGCTGGAAAGCCTGCTTCTCCCTCTCCCTCTCCCACTCCCCCTGCTTGTGTTCCCTCTCTTGCTGTGTCTCTCTCTAATAAATAAAATCTTAAAAAAATAAGGAAAATGTATCTAATGTTGTCAATAGTTATAACTGTGATTTACCATTTTATTTTATTTATACTTTATGTATTTTTCAATGTTTCTACAACTAACATGTATTGATATCCTAATCCTTCACCTGCACACCAAAATTCTAAAAAAGAAAAAAAAACCCTACAAATGTCATAAAAATCATGACTTTCTCAGTCACGTTATACCTGTATTTTGTTTAATTTTTCTTTTCAAGACAGTGATTTCTGCACATTTCCAATCATTCACCAAACTCATTTTTGAGGGCCTACTGTTTGTTAGAAATAATGCCAGGAAACAGGAATTCAAAGATGACTAAGAAACAGTCTCTACGTTTAAGGAAGTCACACATAGTTATGAGAATAAGGATTTATAAGCTGATGGCATGCCCTAGCTGCAGATGGCTCAAGGCCTGTGAGGAACCAGGGAGGAGTTTTAGAAAACACTGGGTTTCAGGGAGGGGCAGGACACATCCCATGGGCTCACCAAGCCTCCTTTTGGCAGGTGGCATTTTTTTTTTAAGATTTTATTTATTTATTTGAGAGAGAGAGAGAGAGAGAGAGAGACAGTGAGAGAGAGCACGAGCGAAGAGAAGGTCAGAGAGAAAAGCAGACTCCCCGTGGAGCTGGGAGCCCGATGTGGGACTTGATCCCAGGACTCCAGGATCATGACCTGAGCCGAAGGCAGCCGTCCAACCAACTGAGCCACCCAGGCGTCCCGGCAGGTGGCATTTTGAGTGCTGTGTCTTTGCTCCCAGTGGCAGGAACTGAGCCTTGGAATGCCGAATGTAATCCTTAAAAATCCTTCTCTCTCCCTGTCCCATTGAGTTCATCCTCTCTAGACCAGCTCACCAGGGATTCTCTTGTTTTGGATGGTACTAATTTTTATAATGACTGCTTTGATGTTAATGATGATGGTCCCCCAAAACGATAGCTTATTATTATTGAACCTTACTGTAAGGCACTGTGCTAGCATCACACACACTAGAAGATAGGCATTGTCTTAGCATTTCCTCTTAAAATTTGGAAACTGAGTTCTAGAAAAAGTCAAATTCTTGACCGATTTTAATGAACTTTGCTTACCCTTTGCAGGGATGTATACAGGAAAAGGCCTCACTGTGGGCAGAAGCTTGTTATTTATTTTGAACTAAAATAGTAATTAAAAGAGTGGTGATGTCTTTCAGCTCTCTGCAGACATTAGGAACTCAGGAGACCTCCCTGCACCCAGCCCCAGGGCCCCGCCAGCCCTCCGAAAGTGTTCCATTTCTGAAGTCATAGTTTACTGGATTGACCTCCCTTGAGAAAGTCCTTCTGCCTTTTAGGAGTTCTCCACCAGCTGCTGGCTCACTCTGATTCTGGGGAGAAGGCCAGTTCTATAAGGAGTTGAACTTAGTGTATGACCATCAGTAGGAACTTAATTTTTTTTTCAGTTCTTTACCCAGTTCCCTCCCCTCACCCAAGGACTTCTTTTTCTTTTTCTGGCTGCAATGCTCTGTCCCATCTCCCCTGCCTTCCTCTGGAGAGTCTGGACTCACCTGTTTTCCCTTGGTGGAGCGTTCCCCATTCTCTCTGTTCTCCTGGGTGACTTCCCCTCCGCCAGCCTGGTGCTCTAATGGGGTCAGCTCTTGACTTACCGCGTGTTGCTCTGGCCACTGGTGCCGAGAGCCTAAAGAAGAAGAGTACCTCCCTGCAGCAGGAGGAGGACCCCAGGGGGAGGAGAGTCAGAGGTGCACGCAAGCACTCATGCGTGCACAACTTCCTAAAATGTCAGAGCCCCTAAAGGGGAGCAATTATTGCCGCCCCGAGATATGCCTCTTTGGCATATTGATTATTTTAAGTTGATTACTTTAAAGAAACTTCAGACATAAAACAAGGTCTGAAAATCAAGTAGAAATTACCTTACTTTAAGAGACTTTTTCGTTGACAAGGGAAATCTCCACGTGTAAGGGTATCAGGAAGAGGGAGCTCTAAGTCTCCAGAAAAGGTTGTAAGGCAGAAGGCAATTAAAGTGGCCTAATAGCATGACCCTTGTTTACTCTGCTTTTTCCTCCCACAACAGACCCTCCAGCCCCAACATCTTCTTTTGTCTTTAACTGAAGATGATATTTAAAGTGATGGCTTCAGCCCTTTGGGGGAGTTGCTCAGTTTCCCTGAGTCTCCCCTTTATACTGAGGAGGTATACATGTTATTAAGCTTTTGTTTTTCTCCTGTTAATGTGTTTCATGTCAATTTAATTTTTAGGTCAGCTGGAACAGAGGAAAAAATTTCCTTCCTAACTTCTGAGGGAACCAGGCTACTGGCCTTACTACCCAGAAGCAGCTGGTCGAGGAGAGCGTTGAGTTTCTGGGGAAGCCCCATCTGCAATTACAGGCAGACCATGGGAGTTTTTCACTTAGGATTCCTAAATTTATTTATTTATTTTTTAAAGATTTTATTTATTAATTTGACAGAGATCACAAGTAGGCAGAGAGGCAGGCAGAGAGAGAGAAAGGGAAGCAGGCCCCCTGCTGAGCAGAGAGCCCGATGCGGGGCTCGATCCCAGGACAGTGAGATCATGACCTGAGCCCAAGGCAGCGGCTTAACCCACTGAGCCACCCAGGCGCCCCAGGATTCCTAAATTTATTAAACCACTTTCTAGTCTTGGAAGAGTTTGGAGGGGGAATTTTCTTTTAAAGAAAAGATTCAAATAAGTTAAGTCAACCCAATGACCAGTAGAAATTATCAACAAAACATATAACTGATAAAAAGATTTAATCCGGAACATATAAAGAACTCTCAAAACTCAGTAAGAAAACAGCCAATAACAGAATGGCCAAAATATTTGAACATACGTTTCACCAGAGAAAATATACAGATGGCAAATACACACATAAAAACAATGCTCAATACCATAGTCATTAGGAAACGTAAATCAAACCACAATGCAGCACTTTTACATTTTTGCTAAAAAACAGGTCAATCAAGTAAATTTGAAGAGTTAATTGGCTTTATAAGCGATTCATGAATTGGGCAGCCATCCCATCTAGCAAGTAGAGAAACGCTCTGAGCAGTGTAGGAAATGGAAGGTTTTTGTAGGAGGGTGGGGCAGGAATGTTATTAGCAAAAGAAAAGAAAGAATTGTTCCAGACAAGGTCACTTTCCCTTAGAGGGACAAGGACAGGGGATCTTATTAGGTGGATTATCTCTTCTTCTTTTTGAAAATGGAGAGGACCCATGAGATCACCGATGTTGATGAGAAAATTCCTGACTCACCAGTTAAGACTTACATTTCTAGAGGAGACTGAAACTGCAGTTAGTGGGGTCTTAAGTCCCCACTTGGTGACTTAGCCTAAAAAAGCCATTGTGGGTCTGTGGTTTTCTTATTTACACCTATTAGAATGGCTAACATTGAAAACCACAGAAAAACTGAAGATACCAAGTGCCAGTGAGGAACGCAGGGCTTGCTGCACGCGCTGCTGATGGGAATCCAAAGTGGTTCAGCCCCTTTGAAATACCTCATGGTAGTTTCTCATAAAGGTAACCAAAGCCTCATCATACAACCTAGCAGTCCCACTCTTAGACATTAACCCAAGTGAAATAAAACCAAGATCTCTAGGAACTTGCATGCAACAGCGGCTTTACTCAGAATCATTCCTCAAACCCTGGAAATAACCCACATGATTTTCAAGCGCTGAACAGCTAGACAAACTGTGACACATCCCTACAAGACTGACCAATAATAAAAAGGAGTGGACTACAGATCTATGCAACAACTCAGATGAATCTCAAATGGTCACACTAAGGGAAAAAAGCCAAACTTAAAGGCTACCTTTTATGACATTCAACACAAGGCAAAATAGCAGGGACAGAAAATAATCAGCAGTGGCCAGGAGCGAGGGGCAGGGGAAGGATTGACCTTCAAGGGGCAGGAGGGAATTTTTCTGTTCTTTTGTGTCCTGTGGTTGTGGCAACATGACTGCATGTGTATCTCACAATCTGAATAGCATATACCAAAAAGGGTGCATTTTACTGTATGTAAATTATGTCTCAGTGGGAGAAAAAAAAAAGAATTAAAAAAACAAAGAAATGAACTTGGGGACAGGAACCATGGATTTTTGGTATTATCCTTTTATTTCAGGGCCAGTTCCAGTTTGGTCTCTCATTTGTTTCTTCATTTCTTTAACAAGTATATATTGAGCACCTCTACTGTATGCTAGGCATTGCGGGTTCAACGTGGAGCAAAGCAGATCCATGCTTGTCCTCATGGAGCTCCTTGAAATGAGATAAAACCAAATGCAAGCTGATTTCTTGCTTTTCCTTGAGTAATGCAGAGGCCACACTTGCCAAAGTCAGGAGCAGCATGGGAGGGTACAAATTCTGCGGCCGCCCTTGAAGCTGTTCCCCAAGCTTGGAGCGTTTCCAGGAGGGCTTTACTACCAATGGGCAGAGAGACCACAGTCCCTGGGGAGGTGGAGAACACATTCGGACGTGAGGAGGAACTATAAAGGAAGGGGGGCAGTGCCAATCTAGGGGCACTGGATGCTCAAGGCAAAATACATGAGTGATTCTAACATTTTGGTACTCTAAGGGCAAATACAAATTAAAAGATAAGAAGTTTTATTTTCTCTGCTGAAAATGAGGGCGGAGGCCTTCTCCCCTCTCTTTTATTCAAGAAAACTTGTAAGTTCTGTCTTTGAAAGGCAAGGAAATCTTGGTAAAGTTTGAATCAGCAGCCCAGGAATGTTTCCTCCAGGATCTGGGAGCTATCTCTTGGAAATGTAACCATCAATTAAGAAAGTGGCTGACCTCCCAGTCCCTCCACCTCCACCTTGGGGAATAGCTGCAGAAATTCAGCAGGAAACTGACTCCAGATGGCAAGCCTACTTCCAGCTAAAAAGAGGAAATGTTCTCTTTTACGAACAATCAGCAAATACGTTACCAGATGCATTTAGGATGAATTACGTGTGGCAAGTGGGACAGTCAAATCTTATTTGAGGACTAGTCACTGTTTGTCTTGAGAAAATGTATACAATGAGTTGTATCTGCTTGGTTATATAAAAAGGCAAGATTCCACTCAATCACTTGTGGCTCACTGCACATTCTGGTTCAATGCTTATTGAATAATAAAACTGTTTTCTTTTTATTCTACTTTTACAGAAATATTTTTCTGGGATGGCCAGAGATTTTGTTTTTTATTATATTTCTCCAAAGTTACCTCCGTTCAATGTTTTCATTAATCCTTCAGGTAATTAACTCTAGGAAAAATAGGGTGGCAGATTTTCTTACCTGTGGAATACATAAAGTTCAGGAAACCCTTTCCTCAGCCAATTAGGTGAAGCAGTGAAGTAAGAAAGAAAATTCTTAACAAAGCATATATTTAAAATTAGGGGTGTCCACTGAATACAGGTCTAAGAGATCCAGGGCTGCACTAATCTGTTTCTCCCATTCTCCTCTGACAAAACCACTTTCTTTTCTAGGCTGGCCAACTACTGTACATTTTAGGGAACGTCTCCAAGTTATCCAAAGCCTTCTTTTCTGTGTGTCAGAAATCTGTGGTAACAGCCAATGGTCTGCCATTTTGTGTATGAAGAAAGTAGTTGTGTATGTGTGTGTGTTAGAGAGGGAGAGAGAGAAAATGAATTAGTCTTGACAAATTGTTATAACTTTTAACTAACCTTTCTCTTTCCCATTACCTTCAGGAAAAATTGGGGAAAAAAATTCAATCTGAAAGTCCCTCTCCTCAATGGCTATTTTTTTTTTTAAGATTTTATTTATTTGACATAGCGAGAGATCACAAGTAGGCAAAGAGGCAGGCAGAGAGGGGGGAAGCAGGCTCCCGCTGAGCAGAGAGCCCGATGTGGGGCTTGATCTCAGGACCCCGAGATCATGACCTGAGCCGAAGGCAGAGGCTTAATCCACCGAGCCACCCAGGCGCCCCTCCTCAATGGCTTCTGTACCTTTCACACAGCCTATGGGTCAGCAGAAGGGAACCATAATTTCTTTGAGTCATGGGGAAAACAAAATGGTCAAGGACATTTAGCCAGTGAGTAGGACTATTGCTGACTCCTCATCTGTATGAATTAAGATATTCCAGACTCTGGATGGAATAGTTTGTGCAAACAGTCTGGACACTGCCCCATGGGTGGCTTAATTAGTTCCAATGTTGAGCAAAGCCAAAGGGTCAATGCCACAGGGGTGAAGGTTAGAAATCAATTTACCATTGCTGGGGATAGATCACTCCTTGACCTTCAAATGTCACCTTTCCTCAGGCCACTAGATGGAGAAGCTGAGCTGAGCGGAAGTGTTAGCTCCCCATCATGAAAATTTCCTATGATTGTGTGAGGTAGCTGGGAAGAGCAGGAATGGATAATACACACGTTTATTGCTGTGCAAACGACTCTGGACTCAATAATCTACCTCCACTTCACAAATGGAAGTAGAGCAGCACACATCTCCACAAAAAGAAGCCAAAATAACAAATCTTTGAATCAGACCATCCTTTTTATCCTTAGTGCTGACCCCAGTGCCTAATACATGAGAAACTATAGGAATTGAAGTGGAAATAGAAGCCTGGATCTTTGTAAACAGATGATGGTGAAATCAGTGGAAGGTTGAGTTGAAATCTTCAAATTTACTTTCCTTTTGGCATTACTGCAGAGAATTGATGACGAATGTAAAGACTGTTTTGCTGTATCTCAAGATCATAGGCTAATATCAAAATAACTATTTGTTGAGAGCTTCCTATATAACCCAAGCACCGTTTAAGTGTTTTAGATATAATTTCTCATTTGTTTATGCAAAAATTCTATGGGATAAATACTATTTCCTCTATTTTAGAGATAAGGACATCCAGGCTCATACAAGACAAGTGACTTGCTCAAGGACACACCATAATAAGCAAGAGAGCTAGAATCTGAGTTTAAAAAGAATGTGGACCTTTTCTGTCTGTTCGTTGCCCTATTTGATAAATACTTAGCTTTGAACTCTGGTCTGTTATCACTCCAGTGTGTCTGGAAAGACTGAAACATACTTGCATGTTTAGAGTGCTTCCCAATTCTGTATTTTGTTTGTTTGTTTGTTTGTTTTCTGAGAGAGAGAGAGAGAGAGAGAGCACAGGAGCAGGGAAGAGGAAGGGAGAGAAGCAGACTCTCCACTGAGTAAGGAGCCCGATATGGGCTTGATCCCAGGACCCTGGGATTATGACTTGAGCTGAAGGCAGACACTTAACAGACTGAGCCACCTCACGTCCTGTGCAACACCTGGCTGACTTCAGCTGCTAAGGCAGGTTAGAGACCTTTCAAATAAGTGATTCTTTGAGCTTCTTCAGTCTCAAAGAATTGGATGGGATAGATATGGCTTTAGCTTACTCTTTTGTAGACTCCTGTGGCTAGTAAAGGGAACTGGGAGAGATGTTTATGTGAAAGGAAAATCCTCATGGATCATTTTATGGTAGGAAAAAAACTGGTTTATTTAAGAGTTCTTGTACAGTCATGAAACTAATAGCTTAGTTAAGATTTCCCTATTCCGCTTCCTTCCCAGAGGTCTTACGGAGAGGATGAAGACTTCATGGCGTGATATTATTGAGATGCCTTGTTGAGGGTAATTTTCCAACTGCTTACTTTGTGGTGCAGAGTATGAGCTGATTAGGAGTGCTGGCTAATATCAGGGAGTCAGTTATGTGTTTGAAACTGTGGCTATTCATTGCTGATATTCCCCACTAATATGTATTTGTTTTGAAACAGGAGGTAGCAGCAGAGGGATGGGATTTTGCTTTCTGGTGGAGGGATTTTCGCATATAGCTCTGCTGACTTTCCAGGAACCATAATAACACAGGGAGTTATTTTTAATGGTAAGAGCACTCTTTGGCAACAAAATGGAGATTTGTTCAGCTCACTGAGAGGGCTCTTATGAATCTAATGGCAGGTGAAGGATATAGCACTCCTTGTCACTGTTTGAGCCATGAATGACCTTGGGAAGAATGTTCCTTCATTTGCAGTGTTTCTGGTTTCTCATGAGTAAAACTAATGTAGAACCTAGATGATTAAGTTAAGCATTTAGGGCAACAATACAAACTGGGTTTAAGCATCATAAAAGCTAAAAGCTAAATTAAAAAGAAATCTGAGAATCAAAGGACCAAGGAAACCTTCTAGCTAAAAATTTTAAAAGCAGACGTTCTGGGCTCTCTAAGCAAATAAGTGGGTTTCCTCTGAGGAGTCAAATGGGAGTGAGCTCTAAGCATTCTCCTCAGGTCAATGTCCGTGTATTACATTCTTTCAGATGAGAGAAGAGTCCTGGGCACACAACCACCCAGCTCCTGCTGATGGGTGTGTGGGTATATACCATGCCTGGTGCTGGGATTACTTCTTATCTCAGTACCTTGTTCGGGGTTCTTTCCCCACTTGAAAATGATTATACTCCAGAACACAAACCTGGCAAGACACTGATCATGGTCAGCATTTGTGGAGTTTATCCTCTTCTCTGATGCTTTAGATTTCCAAAATAAAGCCTAGGGACTTTATTTCACAAATTATATTGAATGTGCTCAGAGGATTTGAGTCCCAATGTTATTTTATCTAGATGTGACTTTGGGTAATTTATCTGAATTCCCTAAGTCTCACTACTTCCTCTGTAAAATGAGGCAGTGATAGCACTCACTTCCTAAAATTCCTGTGATGATTGCCTGGGCTAAAGAGGGCAAAACCCTCAGAAGAGAGTCCGGTGCCTACCAAACTCACTGTCAATGACAAGCTATTGGTGGAGAGGCCTTTCCCCACCTGGTGTCTTGTTTGGGATTGAGGGCTTTACTCTCTCTTACCCCAACGCTCATGGCTTGTCCACCTCATTCATTCTGCCGAGGTAGAGTGGCTTATCAGGTTGATGAATTTGGAAGCAGAATCTGGACAGTCTTTGTTCAGCCCTTTGCTCCTGATTTCTTGAGAGAGTGAATTTGACTTTACAAATCTTGCATTGTCTGTTGTTCTCAGCTATGCAATAAGCTTAGTGATAAACGCCTACAATGGTCAATACATTGGATGATCAGTACATCCAGTTCTGTGGGTCAGAAGGCAACCATGTTCTTTACGTCAGTTCAGTCACTAATAAAGGCGTGTGCATGAGTGTGTGTGTGTTGGGGGTGGGGTTTAATCTCTAACTGCCTCAAGCATTTATTTTAATTTTCATTTGGTTCAGCCCTCAGGAGAAAAAGGGTACTCATTAATGGGGTTCCCTCAAACACTAAAATATCTGCTAGTCAATTATCATTGGAATAAAAAACCGTTGAGTTCAGTTTTGGAGAGAGGTGATAGTAGTTTGATTTGACTTTCCCAATATAAACAAACCAAATTGTCTTCTCTGCAAGGACCTTTTGTGAATGGAAGCTCTACACCTGGCTTCTGAAAATAGGCTTACAACAGTTATAGAGGGTAAGATTTAGTATTCAGATTTCTAATCTCCGGATGGAAGTGTGTACCTGAAGACAGATATTTAAATTTTTATTAATTATTCAGATATTTATTTAGGACTTACCATACTGGAGAGATGTATGGTATAATAGCTAGTCACAGGCTTGTTTCCAAATCTCTGCTCTGCCTATTACCAGTGGTGAGATATTTGGCAAATTACTCACACTCTTTGAGTTTACACATTTGTAAAATGGAAATAATAGTACCTGCCTTATATGGTTGTTGTGAAGATTAAGTAAGTCTGTAAGTACATAGCATTTGTCAGACACATAGCATATAAGAAGCATGCAGTAACTCTTAACTGGTTCTGTTTTTTTTTTTTTAAAGATTTATCTATTTATTTGAGATAGAGAGAGAGAGAGAGAGAGAGTAGGGGGAGGGGCAGAGGGAGAGAGGAGAGAGAAAAATCTCAAGCAGGCTCCCTGCTGAGCGCTAAGCCCAGTGTGGGTCTCAATCCCATAACCACAAGATCATGACCTGAGCTGAAGTCAAGAGTTGGATGCGTGGAGCACCTGGGTGGCTCAGTTGGTGAAGTGTCTGCCCTGCTCAGTGGGGAGTCTGCCTCTTCCTCCTCCTCCCCCCACCATGCTCTCTTTCTCTCTCTGTGCACTCTGTCTCTAATAAATAAATAAAATCTTAAAAAAAAAAAAAGAGTTGGATGTTTAACCGACTGAGCCACTCAGGTGCCTCTGGTTAAGACCATTTTAAAAAATGATGTGCCAGGGTCACCTGTGGGGCTGAGCAGCTGACCTTTGATTTCAGCTCAGGTCATCCTCTCAGGGTTGTGAAATCAAGCACCATGTTGGGCTTCATGCTGAGTGTGGAGCCTGCTTGGGATTCTCTCTCTCTCCCCCTGCCCCAGCTCACTCTCTCTCTTTCTCTCCCTCTCTCCCTAAAAAGAAAAATGATGTGCCAGGCATTGGGCTTATTGTTGTAATGGGATAATTACTAAAATGGACACTAAGTTACATTGTTTAAGTGTAAATTAGTTTCCATTCTTTACTGTTTTATTCACTGAGTGCTTCCAAGATGCATGAAGTACAATGAAGGACAAAAATCAATACTTGGTTTAAGATCAACATTTAAACTACATTTTAATACATTTTCATAAAGTGAATCAAACCATTTTTGCTCTAAGAGCAGTATGCAAACTATCCTAGGTGGCCTAAGCTTATTTTCTGGCTCTAAAATGAAAACTTACTCTTTGATTTTTCTGAGATGCTTCAGATATTAACATAAAAGATATTTTCGATCAAGAAAATGTTCCAAAAAATATATTTTAGATGGAATGGTTGCAATGTCCAAACATCTTTCATTGTGGCACCAGGATCAACCATACGGGGTCCGGCTTGAGGTTGTTCCCTTTGGATGCAGGGGAATGTGTTTCAGAAACAGGTGTCCCCTGACAGCAGATCCTATATGGGCGTCAGTCTTCAAAACAGTGTTGTCAACCATTCCTAACAGAAGTAGGGAGGGGGAAAAAAAAACAAATGCAAAAGAGCTTTGGAATCTTTCAACATTGACTTACAACCCCAAACAGGATGCACTAGAGTATCAGTTTAATTCCCACAGGAAATACCTCCTGGTCATTATTGCTAAGGACAAGGAAGGACATCGAGTGGGTAAGTGTGAGTCACTCATTTTTCCCAAAGTAGTTGTGGTGTGATTTAAACTGGAGGTCAGAGTTTGAGAGCCCCTGGGGCCTGCTGAATGGGACAGGGGTAGTTTAGGGACTAGAGGAGAAGTATGTTCCACTATGGGAAGCACCAATGAGGTCTCAGCTCTGGTAGCTACCTCTCCTTTTCACCACACAGGGATTGCTGAGTGTAAAGAGGGGCAGAAAGGAACAGACAACTTCCAGAGTATTTCTATTTGAATAATGCTTACAATCATTTTTTTTTATTACAAGAGCAATAAAACCATGGAAAATATGATAAGAGGTGAACACACCTGTCCCTACTCTTACCTTTCTAACATCTGGTTGAATCATTTGGGTTTATCTTTTCTGGCCTCTCTCTCTCTCTTTTTTTTTTTTTTCAAAGATTTCATTTATTTATTTGAGAGAGAGGGAGAGAGCACAAGCAGAGGGAGGGGCCGAGGAAGAGGGAGAAGCAGACTCCCTGATGAACAGAGAGACTGGTGTGGGGCTCGATCTGATCCCAGGACTGAGCCAAAGGCAGATGCTTAACTGACTGAGCCACCCAGGCGCCCCTGACCTCTTTTCATGTTAAGAAAGTTGTATGTATGGGTTTGCATTCATTTTTATATTTTACATTGGACTATACAACCAATCTTTTTAATGGTTGTGGATTTCCTCTAAAGGACGGTCTGTAGTGAAATTATATACTTTCTTACTATTGGACACTTGGACTCTTTTTTTTTCTTGCTACCTTTTTTTATTATTAACATTAAATGTATCATTTGTTTCAGGGGTACAGTTCTGTGATTCATCAGTCTTACACAATTCACAGCACCATAGCACATACCTGGACTCTTTTTAATGTTTTACCATTAGAAATGGTGGTGCACTGGGCAGTTTGTGCATATGTCTACTTTATTACTTTGGATTACTCTTTTTGGGTTAATTCTCAGAAGCAAATTCATGGAGTCAAAGTATATGAACATTTTTATAACTTTTACTTCAAATTCCTTTTACTCAACTACCAGCAAAATATAAGAAAACAAGTATCATGCTATTTTCAGCTATTTCAAAGGAAATAGATCTTACCATGGAGTAAATATTGTTAATTTTAAAAAGTCAGTGTTAATACATCATTGTTGTTTAACTTGGTGCTTCTTATTTTCTCCCTATTCTGGGTATTGTCTTTCTCCTGAACTGGCTGTTTTTAAATTTGCCTATTGGAGTCAGTGTTTTCCTTATCATTTTGTATACATCTTTATCCCCAAATGAAGATACTGATCATATTACAAGTAATTCCTAAAAATACTTTTTCATAGTGTATTGTTACCTTTTGGCTCTATTTTTAAATTTGGTCTTTGTCATAGAAAGTAGCATGTAAGAGTTAACATTTTTTAAATGGAGACACAAAGATTTATTAGAAGGTCATTTTTATTTTTTTATTTTTTTATTTTTTATTTTTTTTTTTAAATTTTATTTATTTATTTGACAGAGAGAAATCACAAGTAGGCAGAGAGGCAGGCAGAGAGAGAGGAGGAAGCAGGCTCCCTGCTGAGCAGAAAGCCCGATGTGGGGCTCGAACCCAGGACCTGGGATCATGACCTGAGCCGAAGGCAGCAGCTTAACCTACTGAGCCACCCAGGCGCCCCTAGAAGGTCATTTTTAAACCCAGCGATATGCTTTATGTAACACAGTCATATAAAGTGTGCACCTCCCCTCCCACATGCACTTCTTCATTGACACTGTATTTTGAGCAACCAAAGGTAGACTGGTCAACTCATTGTTTCCCAAAAGTCTTGGTCTCTTGTGTCCCCTACTCCAAACATCCTCTTCCCTTCTCCACAAAGACTTTATGTTCACCAGCAGTTGTTTCTGTTTTGAATTCCTTTAGTTTCAGTTGGCATGATCCACAGTATATCTCAAATGGCTATTGGACTGCCTTCTGATCTGTTTTGCCTCCTTAACTAGAACAGAAGCTCTTGAAAATTGAAGTCATCACTTATCACCTGTTTATATCTTTGTTACTTGTTTATATCTTCCACGGTGCAGGGCAGCCTAAAAAATGAGCATGCTGCACGTGGGATTAAGTAGCAGAATAAAGAGAGGAAGCCAGGAGTCTATTTCAGAAATCTCGATAAAGGAATCTTATTTTAGAGTTAATTTTCCAAATTAGAATTCAGAGATAGTGTCATTAGAAGAATCAACGGGTTAGTGGAAGTGATTATATAGCAAATAATGGCTAGTGGAAAGGGGTATAATTCACACTGTCACACCAAAGGGGACCTGAACTTTTGGCTTCAGCCTGTATCTCCAGGAACAGGTGTGATCCAGATCATGTTGAGGAAACTGAGGCAGCTTACCAGATTTTCACTGAGTCTCATTCTAGGTGACCGGATAGATGTCCATTTCCTCCTTAATATTATCAAGGAATCCTGTAGGCTGTTGAATCTAGAAGTTGAGATAGCAGATAGGAGTCAAATTCTAAGACTATTATAATGGGTTAGAGTTATAAAGCAGGGCTGGTGTCAAATCTGGTCTATGGATCAAGGGACTGAGGATGAGGACTTCTACAACAGCAGCACTGTTTTTATTCCCATCCTGGGGACCAAAACACTTTGTAAAGAGCTGATGGATGTGGCAACAGGCCTTTTTGCTATGTGAAGGTAAAGTTACAGTTCTGGGGTATTGGTGGGAGGAGGGTTTGGGGGAGCATGAAGGGAGCTGGCCCGGAAACAGAGCCAGGATCTAATCAAGAAGAAAAAGCATTTACTAAATAACACAATTTGACAGTTATTATATATTATATAGGCTCAGTAGTTGACGTTTCTACCATTTAATGGACCTTTACTTCCACACTAGTTTCTCTATCTTAACAACCTCATGCCATCAGGTTTTCTTTAATTTTGAAAAAGCAGCACTTCGGGGAATAATTTTGAAAAAGCAGCACTTCGGGGAATATGTACAGGAGAGCATTGGTTTCCCTGCTCCCTCATTATTTAAAATACACTATTAAGCTTACTCTCATAAGCTTGGCAGCCTGCCCAGGCTAAGGAGAAAGATAGGCTACCCAGTGGCCCCTAGGAACCATCTAATATTTTATCTTAAATGTTCTCATCTTCTTCATTTTTTAAATTGTAATTTACTTTTGTTACTTCCTAGTCTTCAATAGCAACTGTGTTTGGGAGAATTAGAGGAGGTACCCTATATCTGTATTTTTTAGAAAATAAGTTATCTGGAGAGCACAAGAAGTCTGGAGAAGTAGTTTACAAGGTGAGGAAGGGGTTAGCAGAAAATAATGGAAATTATGTGTATGGATTGCTTGTTATGTGCCAAACACTTTGCAGTCTACTTTCCATTTCTTTAATCTGCACGGCAGCACTATACAAGGTAAGTATGGTTATTGTCTCTGTTTTGTGGATGCTTAAAGAGGTTAAAAAATCTGTCCAAGATCACATGGCTGAGAAGTGTTGGAACCAGTAAGGAAACCAGGAGTCTCATGTCAGAGCAAATACTCTCAGCCTGTATGTTATTGGGTCAGTAGTTCCAGGCAACAAGGAATAATCAGGGAAGTTTGAGGAACAGCTTCCCCAGAAAGACTCCAAAATGTTTAGGGAGGAGGTGAACCTCTTGCTTTTATGCTGGATGGGAATTGGATATTAAAGAAAAGTGTTAGCCTCTTGAAGACCAGACAGACATGAGAGAATCAGCCTTCAACTTTCTCCCCAGAACCTGTAACCACCTTCCCTGCAACATACTCTTGTTGAGAGATTCAGGGGAGAAGGAACATGTGTTCTTAGAATTTTATGCCTAGTGCTAATAGAGCAAATGGACTTGATGTGAAACATATTTTTTAACAACCAAATACACAATTTTCTGGATTGTGTATTTGTACAAGATATCTCTCAGATTCTGGGTATTATAATTAACATTCCCTGGAGTAATATGACCAGCTTGGCACAAACTAGAATTACAAATAAATTCTCTACCTCGTCTGGATCTCCCCAGGATTCAGTCTACAAGCAAGCTGGTGTAGAGGTAGTGAGGTATTTCCATCCTATTTCTCTGTGCCCCACTTTCAATTCCAGGGCTCTGTAATGTTTCAGAACTTGGGATCTTGTTGCCAAGTTGGCCCAGGGTTTTGAGGATCCCAAGATCCCTACGTGAACTGTCCAAGTTCATAGGGGACTATGAAATGAACCAATATTTATGGGTTTTTCTGGGTTAGCCTGGGGCAGATTAGATTAGTACGGTCATCACTGAGCTCCTGCTTTGTGACAGGCTTTGTGAATAGTTGAGCAAACTGCCTCCATTTGGAAGATCCCAGATGCATAGTTGAGGTAGCAATGAAGGCTTCAGACCAGTCAAAATTTCATCCCAAGGCAGAGAAGTGGGAGGGGATCATGTACATGACAACCCTAGTGACTAGCTACTCAACTAGGTACTCAATAGTGCGTGGTGGCTCATGTGATTCAAAATAAATATTCTGGTATCTTCTGACCTTTGTTTTTCTTTGTCATTTATCTGATATTTACCCAAAAATATAAATACAATTTCTACTTACCCTGGACTAAGACAGACAGTGTTCATATCGATATTTACAAAATGATTAGCAGGTAAATTCCTTCAGATTAAGAGAAACACACTGATAATTTTCATACATTCCAGACTCTCTTTTCCCCAAAATAAAACTTTTAAAAAGACTGTTTTAAATTTACCTCAATATTTGTATCAAATTGAAGGTCTTCTTTATAGAGTTTGCTTGCTAGTTCAAGAAAGACTGTGTTAGTTCAAGCACTGGAACAAAGCACTGTTTCTATTAGTTCAACTGTCACATTAGACCAGGTTCAAGTCATTCACACTCAGGGCCTATGATCTGAAATTGGTGGTAGTCTCAATTGGTGGGAAGAAGGGTCATATTTTAAAAAAAGGCTTAAAAGTCTTTTATTGTAAAGATTATGTAACAAATGTGCAGGAAGTTTGTAAAGAGATAAAAAAAATGATCTATTGTCCCATCATCCCCAAATACATTAATGTTAAGTTGTGTTGAGAATGAATGCCAGGCTGTGGGTAATTGGAAGAGTCAGACAGTACCACAGTATTTCCATTATTACTGCTATATAAAATATGTTAATTTGAGGGAAGAGCTAAAAATTGTCTCATTGGGGGCCTGGGTGGCTCAGTCAATTGAACGTCTGAATCTTTGTTTCAGCTCAGGTCATGGTCTCAGGGTGGTAAGATTGAGCCTTGAGGTGGGCTCTGCCCTCAGTGGGGAGTCTGAGATTCTCTCTCTCTCACCTCTCCTGCTCCTCTCCCCACCCCACCCACTGTGCTCTCTCTAAAATAAATAAATAAAATCTTAAAAAATAAAAATTCCCTCATTAACAATTTTTCCATAGTATTTTGATAATTATGTATGTTTATTCTTATAGATGAAGTATAGAATAATTCCTACTATAACATGGATATTGTCAATCTGGATTCCCCCATCAGATATCAAATATGGCAATTAATTTTCCAATTAATTAATTGGAAAAATTAATTAATTTTCCAATACTCTAGGTAGAATGTATTCAATAGTTTCCAAATACATATATGGCTATTTTATAAATATATACAATTTTATAAATGGAAATTAAGGTCTCAATTACTCAGAAATCTAACTCACATGATACTGGAAGAGATGCTTTATGTGAAGGTACATACTTTCTGGTGTTCCATCTGAATTTTTTCAAATCAACCAAAGTTTGAACAATCATTACCTTTGTAAAATCTTCAGTGCCTTGTACCTGAAGTTTGACAGACTATAAGTTAATTTCTGAGTACATATCATACAATTAAATGTTTCTCTGGTAAACTCTCTCAGGACCTCTCTAAGTATCCGGGATAAGAAGTAAACATGTCTCTATGAGATATCTTAAAATACCGGACTATGTTGGTTTTTTCAAAGTCAACATCCCATGTACTTTCATTGATTTTTAAATGCTCTGCTCATTTGTTTTACAAATGAGAAAAATCATTATGAGTTAATTATTAAGGATGCTTTAAAATATCACCTAGAGAGATTATCTATGTGGCAAAAGAAAGTTTAAAAAACAGTAGACTTCAAGAAATCCTTCAACCTGTGGTTATTTTTTATATGTTTTGAATCACATTGGTACCCACATCTAGAGTAGCAGGGCTTTCTGCCTAGGAGGGTAGACTAGAGTTTCGTAGGTTTTAGGTTGCCTTGAGGATATCTTGCTTGGTCATCTACATTTCCGGTCAGCACCCACAGGGGAACTTTGCTATTATGTATTCAGGAATAGAGTGGTAGGCCACACCATAGTTAATAGTAATGTCTCCCTTCCTCTCAGTGGGTCTATCACATTGGAACTGGTGGCATCTGTTCAGAAAATTTTTCTTATGTCTCTTTCTCATCTTTGGATTCCTCTTATCCTTTATCCCCACCTCATGTTTTTCTCCTGATCCAAACCTACCTCTAAAGTACTTCTATCATAGCTGTACATGTTTCATTAACATATATATGTTTCTTTTCACTTGGTTGAGAGCTCTTCTGAGCGTAAGTTGAAAATTTCATTTGTCTTGATCACTTTAGCATCTAGCACGGTTTCTGCCATATATTCATTGCTTTAAAAATATATGCCTAATTTAATTGACTTGAGGTCTTTCAATTTATTTTCTCTAGATACATTTTGTATATCCCCTGATTCCTCCTGACAAGTGCCTTTCTTTCTCTATCCCTACACACACACGCACACACAACACAGTCTGCCTTCTTTCTTTCTGCATATGCACAACTTCTCATTCTGATTGCCAGGAAAACTCAGCCCCTTAAACATGGCAAGTCCTTCATCTTACATTCACTTTCAAAGTAGCTGAGCAAATACCACTGATACTCAGTTCAGCATGGGCCTTTAGAATTTTCCTAGAGTACTGTTGACACAGTCCAGAGAAAGTGGTCTTTCTGCAACGTGTAAATGAACTTAACAGGCCCTCTTTTGTTACGTACTATAGCACCAAAATCTAACCACGGCCAAAATGTACAGCTCAGTCTGCTTCATTGACACAGAACAGGATACCTTGGTGTTTGGGCTACCAAGGGCCAAAGCAATCAGTGAACTGGGTGTGTGTGGTGTGTGTGTTTATGGAGTGATAGAGGAAACACAGAGGATGGGAAGGTGGAAAAGTGACAATTTTTCTAATGTTCATACATTGTCTGGACATACGTCATATTGACTGGAAGGCAGGAATCAACATTTCTATACCTGACAGCATGTTATAGGAATTAAGGAAGGTGCCTTATAAGCTTTTCGTAATTGACAATCTTCTACAGCTCCATGGATGAGAATGACATAAGTCACAGTTTCATCATAGATACCAGTTTTGGTGTTCTTTGGTATATCTTTTACAGAAACATTACGGAGTTTTAACTGCATCTTGTAGTTCCAGTCCTACAAGGAAAACACGATTTCGTAGTCTACTGTTTATGTTTAATACCAATTCCTAAAGAGTTAATTGATAACAGCATTTTAATACAATTCTATTCAGACAGAAGGATGAGTTTATATATAAACACCTCTTACCTCATAAGATAAATGTTCCCTCATTTTTTTTGCAGCAATTGAAAGTCCAAGTTTTAGCCACATTTTATACTCGATGTGAGGACAACATTGTTCAAAAGCTTCATACAAGTGTTGTATAGGAATAAAACACAACTGAAAAATGGAGGATATAAATGTAATATTTCATTCTGTACACCTATAGTTTAAGGATATAAGGTTTTCTTATTTACATATAACATTAAAGCTAAGAATTTAAATTATGTAAGATTCATGTTGTTCCCTGGACACCTAATAAAATGTGTGTAGTAGTAAATATTTGTGTATCTTTTCATAAATTAAATAGTAAAAGGTTACATGCTCCAATGAAACATTATCTCTTTAGTTTAAAAGTTTCCATGATTTTTGATATGTTGTTTTCTACTTTTTCAGAAACTGTAAGAATAATAATATTTGAGCTCTGAGAATTCTTTGTAGATTCCATTGTCAAGTAATTTTTCAGATAAAGGTATTGTGAAAAGCTCCCACCCCATGGTCTGTGGCTTGCTTTTTCCATGTTCTTTGCAGTGTCTTTTCAAAAAGCAGAAGATTTTAATTCTAGTTACATTCAATTTATCAATATTTCCTTTCACGGTTAGTACTTCTTCTGACCTGGCTTAGAAATCTTTGCCTATCTCAAGATCTGTGTTTATAGCTCTAATTTTTATGTTTAGGTCTATCATCATTCCAAGTCAATTTTTGTGCAAATATATGGGGCTGAGGCTCAGAGCTTCCACTCAGATATTTGGGATTTTCAGGATCACTTGTTGAGAATACCATTATCGTTAAAGATCAATTGATTGTGTAAATATGAATCTATTTCTGGATTCTCTTCCCTGTTCTACTGATCTATATTATCTTAAGCTAATACCATTTGGTGTTGGTTATAATAGATTTATAATAAGACTTCAAGTCAGACAGTAAAGGTCATCTAACATTATTCTTTTTAAAATTTTAATTCCAGTGTAGTTGACTCATAGTGTTACATTAATTTCAGGTGTACGATATAGTGATTCAATAATTCCATATATTACTCCAGGGCTCATCAAGATAAGTGTACTCTTAATTCTCTTCACCTATTTCACCTATCCCCTGACCGCCCCCCTTCCCTCTGGTAACCATCTGTTTATTCTCTATAGTTAAGAGTTTGTTTTTGGTTTGTCTCTTTTTTCCTTTGTTCATTTGTTTTCTTTTTTTTTTTTTTTAAAGATTTTATTTATTTATTTATTTATTTGTCAGAGAGAGAGAGAGAGAGAGAGAGAGCGCTCACAAGCAGGCAGAGAGGCAGGCAGAGGCGGAGAGAGAAGCAGGGTCCCTGGCGAGCAAGGAGCCCGATGTGGGACTCGATTCCAGGACCCTGGGATCATGACCTGAGCCGAAGGCAGCAGCTTAGCCCACTGAGCCACCCAGGTGTCCCTGTTTTGCTTCTTAAATTCCACACATAAGTGAAATCATATGGTATTTGTCTTTCCGTGACTTATTTTGCTTAGCATTATACTCTCTAGTTCCATCCATGTTGTTGCAAATGGCAAGATTTCATTCTTTTTATGGCCAGATAAGATTCCATTATATATCTACATGCATAATATTTTCTTTATCCATCCATCTATTGATGGACACTTAGGCTGCTTCGGTAATTTGGCTATTTTAAATAATGATGCCATAAACATAGAGGTGCATATATCCCTTCAAATTCTTTGAGTAAATACCCATTAGAGTGATCACTGGATCTTAGGGGAGTTCTATTAATTTTTTTTTTAAAGATTTTACTTATTTATTTGCCAGAGAGAGAGAGAGAGAGCACAAACAGAGGAAATGACAGGCAGACGGAGAGAAAGAAGTGGGCTCCCGTTGAGCAGAGAGCCCGATGTGGGACTCGATCCCAGGACCCTGGGACCATGACCTGAGCCGAAGGCAGCGGCTTTAACCCAGTGAGCCACCCAGGCGCCCCAGAGTTCTATTAATTTTTTAAAGAACCTCCATTCTGTCTTCTGTAGTGACGCACCAGTTTACATTCCTATCAATAGTGCATGAGGGTCCCTTTTCCTTCACATCCTTGCCAACAATTGTTTATTGAGTTTTTTATTTTAGCCATTCTGATGGGTGTGAGGTGACATCTTATTGTGGTCATTTGCAAGTCTTCTTTGGAGAAATGTCTGTTTATGTCTTCTGCCCATTTTTGAAAAATTAATTAATTTATTTTTTTTAAATAAACATATAATGTATTTTATCCCCAGGGGTACAGGTCTGTGAATCGCCAGGTTTACACAATTCACAGCACTCACCATAGCACGTACCCTCTCCAATGTCTGTAACCCAGCCACTGTATCCCTTCCCACTCCCACTCCCCAGCAACCCTCAGTTTTTTGGTGAGATTAAGAGTCTCTTATGGTTTGTCTCCTTCCCCAGTCCCATATTGTTTCATTTTTTCCCTCCCTTCCCCCCACGACCCCTCTATTCTGCCTCTCAAACTCCTCATATCAGAGAGATCACATAATTGTCTTTCTCTGATTAACTTATTTTGCTTAGCATAATACCTTCAAATTCCATCCACGTCATTGCAAATGGCAAGATTTAGTTTCTTTTAATGGCTGCATCATATTCCATTGTATATATATACCACATCTTCTGTATCTATTCATATGTTGATGGACATCTAGGCTCTTTCCATAGTTTGGCTATTGTGGACGTCACTGCTATAAACATTCGGGCGGACGTGCCTCTTCGGATCACTACATTTGTATCTTTAGGGTAAATACCCAGTAGTGCAATTGCTGGGTCATAGGGTAGCTCTATTTTCAACTTTTTGAGGAACCTCCATGCTGTTTTCCAGAGTGGTTGCACTAGCTTAGATTCCCACCAACAGTGTAGGAGGGTTCCCATTTCTTTGCATCCTCGCCAGCATCTGTTGTTTCCTGACTTGTTAATTTTAGCCATTCTGACTGGTGTGAGGTGATATCTCATTGTGGTTTTGATTTGTATTTCCCTAATGTCTTCTGCCCATTTTTAAACTGGATTATTATTGTTATTATTTTTTGGTGTTGAGTTGTATAAGTTCTTATATATATTTTGGATACTAACCTTTTATCAAATATACCATTTGCTAATATCTTCTCCCATTCAGTAGGTTATTTTTTAGTTCTTTTGGTTGTTTCCTTTGTTGTGCAGAAGCTTTTTATTTTGATGTAGTTCCAATAGTTTATATTTGTTTTTGTTTTCCTTGCCTCAGGAGACATAATTAGAAAAGTTGTTATGGCCAGTTTCAGAGAAATGATCACCTGTTCTCCATTCCAGGATTTTCATTTCTTATTCATTTATTTTTTAGGCAAACTCTATGCACAATGTGGGGCTTAAATTATGGTCCCAAGAGTCACATGCTACTGACTAAGACAGCCAGCCAGGCACCCCCTATTCTAAGATTTTTATAGCTTCAGGTCTCCCATTTAGGTCCTTAATCCATTTTGAATTTATTTTTGTGTGTGGTGTAAAAAAGTAATCCACTTTCACTTCTTTGCATTTAACCACCCTGTTTTCCCAACATCATTTGTTGAAGAGACTTTTTCCCATTGCAAATTCTTGCCTACTTTGTCAAAGATTAATTGGCCACATTATTGTGGGTTTATTTCTGGATTTTCTATTCTGTTCCATTGATTTATGTTTCTATTTTTGTCCCATACTGTTTTGATTAGTATAGCTTTGTAATATAATGTGAAATCTTTAATTACGATACCCACAGCTTTGTTTTTCAAGATTGCTTTCACTTTCTTTTATGGTTCCATACATATTTTAGGATTGTTTGGTCTAGTTCTGTGAAAAATGCTGTTAGTATTTTGATAGGGATTACATTAAATCTGTAGACTACTTTGGATAATACAGACACTTTTAACAATATTTGTTTTTCCAACCTATGAGCATGAGACATCTTTCATCAAGGTTTTATAGTTTTCAGAGTACAGATCTTTCACCTCCTTGGTTAAATTTATTCCTAGGTATTTTATTATTTGTGGTGCAGCTGGAAATGGGATTACTTTCTTAATTTCCTTCTGCTGTTTCATTATTAGTGTATAGAGATGCAATGGGTTTCTATACATTGGTCTTGTATCCTGCAACCTTACTAAATTCATTTATCAGTTCTAGAATTTTTCTTTTTGACGGACTTTAGGGTTTTTTATATATAGTATCATGTCAAAGAGTGAAAGTTTTACTTCTTCCTTACCAATTTAGATGAGTTTTATTTCTTTTTCTTGTCTGATTGCTGTGGGTAGGGCTTGCAATATATGTTGAATAAAAGCAGTAAGAGTGGACATCCTTGTTTTGTTCCTGACCTTAGGGGGAAAGCTCTCAGTTTTTCACCTTTGAGTCTGATGTTAGCTGTGGGTTTTTAATATACGGCCTTTATTTTGTTGAGACATGTGCCCTCTACACCTACTTTGTTGAGGTCTCTTATTATGAATGGGTCTTGTACTTTGTCAAATGCTTTTTCTGCATCAACTGAAATGCTCATATGGTTCTTATTCTTTCTCTTATTGATGTGATGTGTCATGTTGATTCATTTGTAAATATTGAACTACCCTTGCATCTTGGGAATAAAAGTCATTCAATAGTGGTGAACAGTTTTTTTTTTTTTTTTAATGTATTGTTGGATTCAGTTTGCTAATATATTGTTGAGGATTTTTGCATCTATGAGTAGGTAACTTGATGTTCATCAGAGATATTGGCCTATAGTTGTCTCTTTTGTAGTGTCTTTATCTGGTTTTGGTATCAGGGTAATGCTGACCTCATAGAATGAATTTGGAAGCTTTCCTTCCTCTTTGATTTTGGAATATTTTGAGAAGAATAAGTACTAACTCTTCTTTAAATGTCTGGTTGAATTCACCTGTGAGGCCATCTGGTCCTGGACTTCTGTTTGTTGGAGTTTTTTGATTTCTTGTTCAATTTCATTGCTGGTAATTGATCTGTTCAAATTTTCTATTTCTTCTTGATTCAGTTTTGGGAAGTTACATGTTTCTAGGAATTTATTCATTTCTTCTAGGTTGTCCAAATTGTTGGCATATAGTTTTTCATAATATTCTCTTACAATCCTTTGTATTTCTCTGATGTCAGTTATTTCTCCTCTTTCATTTTTGATTTTGTTGATTTGAATCATCTCTCTCTCTTTCCTATTTTTATGAATTTGGCTGAAGGTTTATCAATTTTGTTGATTTTTTTCAAAGAGCCAGCTTTGCAGCATCATCTCCAGAGGTGGACGAGGCCCAGCTGTCCCACTTTTAGTAACGCTATGATTGTTTTTTAGGTGATGCCAGCCTAGCCTGGTCCTTTCATTATAAAGTTTCCCATTAACATTCCACACAGTAGTTCTAGCATCAGTTGATGGCTGTTGCCTAGATCCATTACTTCATTGAGATGGCAAAATGAAGGTACTCTAATTCTCTGTTTCTACATTTGTTAGCTGGAATTCTGTACAGAAGAAAATTTCCTCTTCTTCTTCTTCTTCTTCTTCTTCTTCTTCTTCTTCTTCTTCTCCTTCTCCTTCTCCTTCTCCTTCTCCTTCTCCTTCTCCTTCTTCTTCTTCTTCTTCTTCTTTTTGGGTTACCTTGAAAGAATTCATAGAGGAAAGGCAGGATAAATGTTGAATGCCTTCGATTAAAAAAAAAAATCCATTTTTAGGATAGTAAGTTCGTATCCCAACAATCTTATTGGAAATTAAACAAACTTTGGTATCATCATCAACTTATGGATTTTTGTATATCATGGGGTTCAGTTGTTTGCAATCATTTTTCTTTTTGAGTTTAAATTAGGCCAGTGATAGCCCCTGTTGCTTTGAGAATTTTGTCCTCATTGTGCCTGGGAAAACTTCCATCCACTTTGCTCAACTTCTTTATTAATAAATGTTAGTTCTCTGACTTTTTTCCCTTCCTTACCTCCCAAATTATGGTATTGATAGCTAAATATGTCCTCTAATTTCCCCATGAGAGTCCTCATTTAATCAGTTTTTCTGGTTAAAACTTTCAATATGGTAGGTTAATTTTGCAAGCCATTTTGCCAGGACAGTATACTGGATAAGTATAATTTGGTAGCAAGTTTTATTCCTTTACTATTCCTATTTTAAAAAAAAAGTTACTAGACTGTAAATATATGCTAAGTACAGAAATAACCTTGGTATTTGATACTAGATATTTAATAAGTTACAGCAATAGGCAAAAAGATAATGTTTTCTGACCTCCACTACGGTTTTGCAGGTAGCAGAATACATCATGGGCTTATTAGTTAAACAGTTTAGCTCTCCTATTATTTCCCCACTGATCACAAAGTCTGTGTACATTAGCTGATAATCTTTCCCCTCTGACTCCCAGAACATTTGGTCAATTCCGAAACCAGGTTTTGATCTTTGAAGCTGTTAAGGAATGAAGAAAGAAGGAAAAAAAAATACCAGTTAATTACCAAAACTCTCTAATTTTTTATTTTTTTCTTTGGTTTTAACAATTTTAATATGTAAATATGATTTTGAGGATGCTTCTTACTTGTGCCTTTTAAAGTGAATTTATTAAATTAGCAAAAGTATTCTTAGATACTGCAATCTTTCTGATTCCTTCTACTCAGCCAACTTATACCTGCCTTAAAATGGCTAAATGCCCAGTTCAGATAAACACAAGATGAAAACAACTTAAAATATTGCATCTTAAAGATGATCCTTTGGATGGTTTCTTGTTATCTACGGGAAAGTAACACTTAAAAGGTGATAAGTAGGGGCACTTGGGTGGCTCAGTTGGTTAAGTGACTGCTTTCGGTTCAGGTCATGATCTTGGAGTCCCAGGATCCAATACCATGTTGGGCTCTCTGCTCAGCAGGGAGTCTGCTTCTCCCTCTGACCTCTCCCCTCTCATGCTCTCTCTCATTTTCTCTCTCTCTCTCAAATAAATAAAATAAAATAAAAGGTGATAGGTAATGTTAACCATTGCGTTTGAACAAGAAAAGTTAATGGTGGCTGTTGTCCTAAAAGAGGAACAATGCAGTTCTTAACATGGAAAACTATGAATTCTCAATTTTATCGAATTTTTAACTAATGTTCACAAGTGCATTTTTGAATAAATCTGACTTACCTTTATCATACCTGATATTATTATATAAATTCCTTTGGGCTCATCACCTTCTTCAAATATATCATTTCCACAGTCAAATGTTACAACTCTGGCTCTTTCCTTAAAAATATCACCAAATATATAGGACATAAACACTATATTAGCAGTGGTTGGGGATGTTGAGGTTTACATCTTAATAAAAGTTCTTACATTTTAAAATATCAGTCAGTAAGATCCAACTTATTGTGTTAGTGATAAATTTATAAGAGAAAATAGGAATTATGAATATCAAAGAGATGAAGGTGGATATCCATAGATCTTTATAACTTCAGATGCAATGTTTATGCGTGGAGTTTTAAGCTGGAGATTATCATAGTCTTTATTAAAAAAATCATTTGTTAAAAAAAAATCATTTGGGGAGCCTGGGTGGCTCAGTAGGTTAAAGCCTCTGCCTTTGGCTTGGGTTATGATCCCAGGGTCCTGGGATCAAGCCCCGCATCGGGCTCTCTGCTCCGTGGAGAGCCTGCTTCCTCCTCTCTCTCTGCCTGCCTCTTTGCCTACTTGTGATCTCTGTCAAATAAATAAATAAAATCTTTAAATAAAAAAATCATTTGTTGGTACATTATAGATGGTATTACCAGAAAATGAAAATATTACCTGAATGAAGCGTATATCGTCTTTGTCTTTGTCTAGCCATGGAATATGGTAGAGTGCTTCTTCAATAGTAAGGGGCTTGATAACAGGTAGAAAATCAAGTAGCTCTCTTTTTTTGGCCATTATTAACTAAAACCACAAAATTTAAGAAAGAAGATGAACAAAACTGGTGTTCACAGAATGCTTATGAAATTATGACTTGGTACTCTTTCTTTTACTTGCTCTTCTGAGATTTTTGTTCTTCTATGGAAACCTTCAACTTCTCCCCACTGACAGCATTTTTCTGTTATCATCATTCTGAAGTCATAGATTAAATATTTAAAGTAAACTTTTTTTTAACTGAATTATTACACATAAACAAAAAGTGCATAGATTATAAATGTCCACTCAAAGAACACTTACAATGTGAAAAGATCTTGGTAACCAGCACCCAGATTAAGAAATAAAACATTTACTACACCTAAAATCCTTATATTCTCTTCTAGTCATTTCGTTTATCTAAAGATAACCTCTTTTATCAGAGTTTAACTTGGTTTGGTTTTGAGATTTATCTGCATGAAATCAACAAGTATGTACTTGTTTGTGTCTGGTTTCATTTGTTCAGTAGTATGTTTATGAGATTCATCTTTAATATTAGAGGGAGCAGAAGTTTATTCCTGTCATTTTCAATGTTGTAGAGGATTATGTTATATGAATATACCACAGTTTTGTCTACTTTTGATCAACATTTGGAGTGTGCCAGCTTTGGCCTTTTGTAATGCTGCTGTATTTGTTTGCTGTACATATGTATACATTTCTGTGGATATATGGTTCTGTAATCTAATTGCTAGGTCATATGTGTATTTTCACATTGAGTAGATTCTGCCTAGCTATTCCAAAATGATTACGTTAAATTATACTCTTACTCTAATATTCCAGTTCCACATCATTGCCTATAGCTAATATTGTCAGTTAAAAAAAATTAAGTATTCTGATGGTTGTGTATTGGTATTTCATTTGGTTTTAATTTGTGTTAAGTTTATGACAATAAAATTTAGTACCTTTTGTTATGTATCAGTTATTTGAATATCCTCTGTTGTGAGGTGTCTACTCAATGTGCATGACTCCTTTTATCATTTCTTTCAGTTCTATGGTAATAAACTCCCTTCACTTTTGTTTATCTGGGACTGTCTTAATTTCTTTTTCATTTCTGCAGGACAGATTTTGTTGGATATAGGATTTTTGGTTGATAGATTTTTTTTCTCTTTTAGCATTTCGAATATATCAGTTAACTTCTGGTCTCCAAAGTATCTGATAAGAAATCTGATAATAATCTTATTAAGGATTGCTTATATGGGATGAATTACTTCTTTATTGATGATTTCAAAATTTTCTTTTGTCTTTTGACAGTTTGATTATAATGCATCTTTGTGTGGGTCTCTTTCAGGTCATCCTACTTGGAATTTATTGAACTTCTTGGATATTAATATTTATGTATTTCATCTAAGTTGGGAAGTTTTCAGCATTATTTCTTCAAATATTCTCTCTCTGTCTCTCACCTTGTGGAATTTCCACAGTGCACATGTTGGTCCTCTTGATTGGATCTCACGGGTCCCTTAGACTTTGTCACTTTTCACCAATCTTTTTATTTCTGTTCCACAAATATGATAATTTCCATTGTTTTATCTTTAAGGTGACTGATCTTTCTGCCTGCTCAAATACACCTTTCAGTTCTTACCACATAGATGTTATAGATTTTCTGTTAGGTTCACACTTAAGGATTTAGAGTTTTTAATCAATACTGTGAATAGAATATTTTTCTTTAGTTGAGGAAGAATTTTGAATGTCAATATTATTTCTGAATACCCTATGATTTACCTTATTAATCCTACATATTTTAGTTTATTTTCCTAGGATTTTAAAGAATCAATATATGATAACCTTTTTCATCTTTCCAAAAATTTTATCTCTCAATTTCCTTTCTTTCTTTTCTTCACCTGGCTAAGACTTCCAGCAAGGCATTCAATATTTGGAGAGGCACTGTTCATTTTCCTTTTGGTCCTGACTTTAGTTGGAATACTTATGTTTTACCATTTAATACAATGTTTCTTTTAAATTTTAAATAGAAACTCTTTATTCAGTGAAGGATTCTACTTCTCTTATTAGCCTCATGAGAATTTTAAAAAATATTTTGAGTTAATAAATTTTGTCAATTTTTTTTCTTTTTCTTCAATTTTTTAAACTCTTAATAAGTTATATAGCTATTTTGAGAGCTAAAACATTCTTAGTCATAGTATACTAAACTTTTAATATACCACCAGATTTAATTAGCTACCATTATGTTTAAAAGTTTTGTATATATGTTCACAAGCATAATAGCTTTTGGTTTTTTTTCTCATACCATTCCCAATCTGGAGAGTAAATTTTGTACTTACAGAATTAGTTGTGACCCTCTATTTTTTTATATGTCATGGTACCATTTAAATAACTTAAAGAAAATGTAGTGAATTTTTGCCATATAACTGAATGCTCTTATAAATTATGGGAGTCTATTGGAAAAGTTATTTCAGTAGTGTAGATAGTTCCTAGATACTGATTTCCACTGTAGTCGAGGATGAGAAATAGTTTAATCATACTAATGGTTTGGGAGAAAAGCATAGAAAGAGATGGTCTCTCACTGTGCCAAGAAAGGGAATGAGAAACTGAGCATTGGAGATCAGGAAGGAAATGCTCTATGGTAGGTGCTTTTCTTTAGACAATTATTTTAAGTTAGACAATTATTTTAAGTTAGAGATATTCCTATCTCAGAGATGGCCTATATTAGAAAATCAGAAGTAGGTTTGAAGATCATGAACAACTATATATCAAGTAAGTATATTTGCTTTAAAAATATGCTACCTTACCTTATTAATTTCAGAGCCTTCAATTTTATGAATAATACCTTTTGACCTAAAAACCTTAACAATTTCTCTAGCCAAATTGAGCATGACATTAATCTCCTCCTTTGTTTTCATAGTAACAGCGATTTCTGGGTGATCATACTCTAAGTAGCCTGAAAAATAACATTTTCAGATAAAATAAGAATATTATTTAAATATTTTATGTGGACAATAAGCTAGTGTTTCCACTCTAAATCCATGGAATACAACCCTCAACACAGATAAATGTATATCTTCCTGATGAGGTGTCTGCAATCAATCATAATTCACCAGTGGCTACAGAGTTCTGCTTGCTATTTTCTTGTCAGCTTATAGCTAAGCCCATAAGGAAGGACAGACAACCCTAGCCCTAGGATTAACAATTATACTGATATACCTGTATAGGATATTGAAAGGCTCCTCTGGACCCTAGGTCTGGAGTTTATGTTCTACTTTTCTATTCTGTTTGAATTACGATTTTGGACTTCAAACAGTGCCTTAGGTATGGCTTCTGATTCAGTCTTCTATCCATCTTTGGTTATTGTCCACCCAGCATTCCTGAGCATCTAGAGGACTCATCTATGCTCTTCTGCCTGTCTTATCAGGCAGAAGATTCCTGAATGCCCATGAGAGTTGCTTTCACTTAGATTCTATTTTGGCTTTTCCTTTGTGATGGCTTCTTGTCTCACTTGACAACTATCTGCCATGCAAAGTCTCTCAAGTCTTGGTCAATTCTCAGATTTGCTGTGTCATTTTCTTGCCCACTACCTGGTACCAAACCTCCTTCTCCTCCCACATGAACTCTATGCTATAGGAGTGTGTCTGTCCCACTCCCAGGATTTACTCTGTACTAGGAGGATGACATGGCATGACTCAGAGAAGAAGCTATTGCCATATTTAGGCATAGAGGCTCCCAGCAGTCATATCAGAGATCTGTGAGACTCTTTTCTGATTTCAGCTTATAAATCCTAAATCCTCAGATGGTAGTGAGACTCTTTTCTGATTTCAGTTTATAAATCCCAAATCCTCAGATGGTAGCTCTGTGGCAAGTGAAGGGGAAAAAATAACTTTTTTTCCTTGTATTGCTCAGGATGGTGTGTGTACTTTTGGTTTGGAGGAAAATAGAATTTATAAGGTGATAATAGTATGTATAAACATGCAATGTTAATGTGTTTAATAAGAATTTGAAAGGTCTTTATTGAGGTATAAGGCAGGAAAAACGAAGTAATATTACACGAAACCCATCCAAACCAAAGATATGATATTGTTGAAGTTATATAATTTATTATTAGTAATAAATAAGTTTCCTCAAATATCAGTTTAGTTATCAAAATAATTGCCTCTCTGAAGTAGTGATAATAAGGGATGGTTGTGCTTAATCTTTAGGGTGAAGGGTACATACCCAGCTCTTTCATAGCATGTCCTGTATTTTTCATTATCCTCCTTAACAACATCTACAAAATAAAAGAAGATTTATCCCCCTGGAGAACAAGCTTTTATAAAATATCTTTACATTTGCAACTGATGAATTTTTTTTTTAACAACTAATAACTTTAAAGAAAACATGTGATGGGGAAATTTTCAGGGATTAGAATTCAATTTTGTGCAATCAATTTTATGTTTCTCCAGCAAGTTGGTGAAGAGAATAAAAAGTGGCATTACCAGGTTGATTTTGAGAACCCCAAAGGCAAGTCATATTTTTTTCTTTTTCCTTAAAGTAACCTGTTTTAGGGTACTATTGATTCTGAAAAACACAAGCACGGTTGATGCTTTCCTCTTCAACTTTGGGGCCACAGGGAAAGCTTTCAATCTTAAACGAGGTAGAAGGTTTGGCCGAACTGTGTTAGAACAAAAATGAGCACTAAAGCTGGACATCTCAGGGATTCAGTTCCTCTTGTTTTTCCTACTGTGTATCCTCAAATTCCAGTGCTAAATATCTGTTTCCAGGTAAGAACAGGTAACAAAATTTAGGAAAAGAGTTTTAAAATTACAGGTGGTGAAGAAAGGAAAGATACTGCTTTTTGTGTTCTACTACATAACACATGTTCGATTTTCTCAACTACAGAGCTTTGGGTATATTACTTGACATTCACATGTTCCACATTGCCTTGAAAGGTAAGTATTTCACATAGTTGACAAACTTGTGAGAACAACCACCTCAGTCAAAAAAGTGAAAATCCAGAACTTAAGCCCTAGAATTCTCTATGCTGTTTACTAGCCATGTGACTGAGCATAATCATTCAACCTCTCTTGGCTTTTATTTTTTTTTTTTTTTGTTCTTTTTCTGTGTAATGAAGAAATTAAGGTTTCCTTCTAGATTAGCTATTTTTACTTTTTCCATTTGGCAGATCCCCTTCATTTGCTTCTTTTACTGTGGGAAAATCAGGCAGGGAGAGAGGAAGGGAGCCTTCGGGAATTATGAGGAGTCTCCCTTTGCTTAACATTACCATTACATCTCATCTTCCAATATTTCCTATTTAGTGCACCTGTTGTTGACAGATTGTGGAATTTGCATCAGGAGGGAGCTGATGACCACCGCACATATGTTTCATGTGCCCCAAAAGGTGGCTTGCAAAAGCCTCGTGATTTGCTACTGTGACACAGACAATTCAGTAACAGACATATTCAGCTTCTGAATAATACATATGTAGACTAGTTTAAGTTTTTACAGAAATTACTTAGCAAATTGTGTCAAAGACCACATCTACATATATAGACAGAGGACATAATGGGTGGGGGCAACTGAAAGATTGGAGGAATAAACCCTTATCTTACTAATGAAAGTTTTTCTCACCTGTCTAACCTGCTTAGAACTTGAAATCTGATCAATTATAGTCATTATATCTTCTTCACCTTGGACATATCCTTTTAGTATAGCATATTTCAAGGACAGCTGGTGACTCATCTTTTGATCTATTATTTGCAGCAACTTTGGGGTTATAAGCTGGAAAAAAATGGAACTACCATTTACTATAAATTGTATACATTTAGTTGGTTATATATTGATTAGTTTAACTAAAGTAGATAATATTAAGAAATAACATGTTTTCAACAGTAACTATAGTAACCTGTCAAGGTTATTTTATTCATGGTACTTTTATAACTTCATGACCAGAGTGATTTCCCTATAATTAATAATGCTGGACACCTATGTGAAGTTATGAATTTACTCTTTACTTATGTCCCCTATAGGGCATTGAATACTACTTCCAACTGGTTTAAATTCTTGGAAAACAATGCAATTAATCTTCTGGGCTTGTCATAAATGTATATAAAGTACTGCCACTTTTACCTGTGAAATCTTCTACTAACCTTCTTATCAGAAGGTTTATTTGGGAGTTAGAATCCACCACAACTATACTTCTTGTTTGACCCCACCATTAATTTCTCATTGTTTCTTAGCTGAGGTTTAACTTTCTAGATTATCTGTTACCACTCTGCAGTCCTTTAACTTCCCCAGAGCTGGCTGTTTCCCATGTTTTCCTATCTATGCTCCATAATCTTCTTCTACTTCTACTTCTACTTCTACTTCTACTCTCCCCTCCGACCAACTGCCATTAATCCTCAAAGCACTAATTTATGCTCATCCTTCAAGATTCAGTTTAAGCATCACCTAATAAAAGACATCTTTTTTAAAAATCTCGTTAGCATTTTGTACATACTCTGTTTTGCACTTACCTTACAGTGTAACATTGGAACATCTAGATGATACGTCATTTTCCTTCTACAAGTTCTCTAGAGTGTATCTAATTTGTCTTCATGTTCCAGGGCCTACCATTTGACATAAATTAAGGGTTCAGAATTTCCTGAATACCTAAACAAAATTTCCTTAGGTGGTTTACCAGTTTCTTTACTTAAAATATTTGGTAGACCCCGTATATCCTCCAATCAGAAAGAATTAACTAGTCCTTGGAATATGCTTTGCTTATCTTCCTTAGGTCAAATTGCACACTAGCATTACTTGCAGTCTTATTTAACACTAAAATGGGAAAAGCTACTAGTTGCATCCTTTTAGACCTTAGCAAAAGTAATTTTAAGCATATGTAAGAAAGCTCTAAATGTACAGATTCTAATCTGTTAGTTTTATCTCTAGATGAACCGTGTCTCACTTAGTTTTGTACCTCTCACAGTGCTTAAATGTGCATGTGTCTTGTTTCTGTATGAATAGAGCGAGCCAGTGAGAGAGAGGGGATGTACACCTGTTCCATATATATATTTCACATGCCTTGTGATGGAGTGAGTCCCATGTCATTGAAATAACTGTATAGATAATAAAGAATATCATGCTTGTTATAGAAAGATGATTAGACAAATAAGGTTATTTTTGATGCTGTGATTTTATGTTACTATGAATTTATGAAACAAGAAATGCATAATTTTTGGATTCTTAATATGTATGAATTTATACTATTTGCTTTGTCATTATGAATGGTGTGCATGGTTGTTTTGTTGATTTCCAGGTTTTATACCAGGTATCTATAAAAATTAACATTACTGGGGCGCCTGGGTGACTCAGTGGATTGAGGCCTCTGCCTTCGGCTCGGGTCATGATCCCAGAGTCCTGGGATTGAGCCCTGCATCGGGCTCTCTGCTCAGCAGGGAGCCTGCTTCCTCCCCTCTCTCTCTGCCTGCCTCTCTGCCTACTTGTGATCTCTGTCTGTCAAATAAATTAAAAAAAAATTAACATTACTTTAGGCTTAATTTATACTTAAATTACTATGGAATTTTTTATGTGCTCTCTATTCAAAGAAAAAGCTATACTGAGTATTTCTATACTTTCATGTACTAAATAAATTGCACATGCAATTTGGATATTCATAAAATAAGTTATAAAATTTAATTTGTAGAAGGATTATGAAATTTAAAATATAAACATCATCTCAATAAAAAGTGGAAATCATAAAACTACTAAACTGATCTTAGTCCATATTTCATGAAGCAGTCAGTAGAAATTTGAAATTGAATGATTTAATAGTTCTTTACCTTCAAAATACGTAGTAAGCGAAGAAATCGAACAATTTTTATAAAGATTACTGTTAGAATAAAATCAAGAGTATAAGTAATAGAATTTGTCTCAATAAGAATTATATCTATGATGCCAACTGATGTAATCGCTAACTCAAATAGGTTCCAGGCCTGTAAAAAATATTCTTTCCTCATTGCAGCCATCTGTTGATTAAAAAAAAATACATTATCTTGTTTTTGCTTTTACTGTAACATTTTCCACAATAACTGAAACATCACTAGTTAGATTCTTTTCTGATGTACCTTAAGATTACTTGTCTGAAATACTAGTAAGGAAGCATATTAATTTAAAATTCAAATGGCTGAAATATTAAAGCATAGCTAAGGGAGTGGGAACTATTAAAGATGATTGTGGATGCTAGTCTGGGAAATTGGGTTTTCAGTGGAATTCTGAAAGAAAAGTAGGTTTAGAGAAGATAAATTTTTTAGAATATGCTGTTTGAGATGTTTGTATAGCATTTTGTTGGAGAGATCCAGTCATCAGTTTCTATATGATCTGAGGTTCTTGGTAAGATCTGAGCTGGGAATGTGAATTTGGAAGTTATTAGACTATAAATGGTAGATGATGCCAGATGATACCAGAAGTGAAAGAGATAGCATGGCCTATGAAGCTCTTTATTCTTTATGTCCATGTCTCGTTTTCCATACCCTCCACACAAATCTAACATCTCTCTAATATCCATGCTGACCAATCCATCCCAAGCTCCAGTCACTGGGAGTGATGTCCCTTGTGTATGCAATGGTTTTGCTTCTAGCTTTTCCCTTGTTTTTTGTCCATCATGTTATATACTCATATTCTCAGTCTTCACTTTTTGGTCTATATAACACAATGCTATTATCAATACTATTATCAATTTGTTGACCCTTTCTTCATTTTACAACTACCTTTATATTCGATTTAAAAATCAAATCATGAGTGTTTTTCAGGCATGAAGGGGTATCTATCACTCTACCTATCTCTATCTAGTATTAAAAAAATTAAAATGAACACTATCCTGCTAAATTTATGAACACTGTCAATACCTTTGAAACTCCCTTTGACACACACCATTTTAAAATTTATGTTTACAAATACAAATCAGTTCTTAAAGTATGGATGTTTTCTATTGAGTTTCCTTAAAAATTTACCTTTAAAAATTAAAGTTTGGGAAGTGAAAAAGAATTTCATACACTCCTTTAGAAAATTGTGTGTAGTTAGTGTTGGAAAATGAAGTTACAGAATCTCTCTGTGAAACATATAACATATTCACACATACACAGATACACACACACCACAATTTTGGATTACCTTAAATAGGGACTCCACGATATAAAATGCAAGAAAAGAGTAGTTAGAGTATCTTAATTCATGGTCATAGATATCACTTAAGTTAGGTATCCAAGAAATTATAATAGGAAACATATTCATTAGTATCACAAGATATCCAATATACTCAAATTCATCCGTAAATACAATTTTATGGCATAAACGAAGAATGCAATGTCTACAAAAAAAAAGAGTTTTATCTAATAAAATAATTACACTGAGTGACTTTCATTATATATTCAGTTCTGTTCTAATCATCTATAGTACATAGCCCAGCTTAGTTCTGGGTAGGAGCAATCACTACCTAACACTTTCTGGCATCTCCCTTCAGATATTGTCCTTTTAATTTCCACCTCTGCTAGATGTCTTGAGGCTTGTTTCGCCTCTTTTTCCCCCATCTTCCTCAACTCTCATCCATTTTTAGTTTTAATAGTTTAATACTTTGGTCAGGAGATGGGAATAATTCAAATTAGAAATATTAAAAAATAATAATAAACAAAGGGAATTCCTTCCACCTGCCAGACATGATTACTATGAACAGTTTGAATATTAGTCCAATCATTTTTTTAGGTAATCATTATCTTTAAACACAAAAATTTTATCATACATATCATTCTAAACTTTTTTTCTTTTTCTTAACAATGTATCATGAGCATCTTTCCTTGTTGAGGCATAAAATCTGTAAAAAAATAAAAGTCCCAGGATGTGTGGTAATGAAACAGTATGAATCCACATTTTATCAAAATGTATTTATCAAAATATTTAAATCAAATATTAAGTCAAATCAATGGAACTCCTAAATGTAAGACAGGAAATAATCAAAATCCTAGAGGAGAACATAGGCAGCAACTTCTGCGACCTAGGCTGCAGACACATCTCTGGAGGCAAGGGAACAAAAGCAAAAATGAACTACTGGTACTTCATCATGATAAAAATTCTGCACAGCAAAGGAAAGAGTCAATAAAACTAAAAGGCAGCCTACAGAATGGGAGCTATGTCATTTGCAAATGACATATCTGTTGAAGGGTTAATATCCAAAATCTATAAAGATCTTTTCAAACTCAACACCCCCAAAATTAATAATCCAGTTAAGAAATGGCAGAATATCCAACTTTTGTACCAATGTGGGCAGGACTGGAGGAGATTATGCTGAATGAAATAAGTCAAGCAGAGAGAGTCAATTATCATATGGTTTCACTTACTTGTGGAGCATAAGGAATAACATGGAGGACATGAGGAGAAGGAAAGGAAAAGTGAATTGGGTAAATTGGAGGGGGAGATGAAATATGAGAAACTGTGGACTCTGAGAAACAAACTGAGGGTTTTGGAGGGGAGGGGAGTGGGAGGATGGGTGGGCCTGGTAGTGGGTATTAAGGAGGGCACATACTGCATGGAGCACTGGGTGTGGTGCATAAACAATGAATCTTGGAACACTGAAAAAATAAAATTAAATTAAAAAATTGATCACATACACATTAAAAAAAAGAAATGGGCAGAAGATATGAAAAGATATTTTTTCAAAGAAGATATCAAACGGCTAACAGACATATGAAAAGATGCTTAACATCACTCATCGTCAGGGAAATACAAATCAAAACCACAATAAGATACACCTCATAATGGTCAGAATGGCTAAAACTAACAACTCAGGAAACAATAGAAATTGGCAAGGATGCAGGATTCGGAGAAAGGAGAAGCCTCTTAAACTGTTGATGGAAATGCAAACTGGTGTAGCCACTCTAAAACAGTAAGGAATTTCCTCAGAAAGTTAAACATTAAACTACCCTATCATCCAGCAATTGCAGTACTAGAAACTTTCCCAAAAGATACACAAATAGAGATTTGAAGGGACATATCCACACCAATGTTTGTAACACCATTATCAACAATAGCCAAACTATGAAATAAGCCCAAATGTCCATTAGCTGTTAAAGAAGATGTGGTACGTGTGTATTCACACACACACACAAAATCATGGAAATCATGGAATATTACTCAGCCATAAAAAGGAATGAAATTTTGCCATTTGCAATGACATGGATGGAGCTAGAGTGTATTATGCTAAGCAAAATAAGTCGGTCAGAGAAAGAGAAATGCCATATGATTTCACTCAATATGGAATCGCAAGAACGCTATCATGGAGTTCATCCCCCATGTTTTCTTCTGTGGGTTTTACGGTTTCAGGTCTTACTTTACTCCATTTCAAATTGATTTTTGTTTATGATGTAAGATAGTGATCTAGTTTCATTATTTTGCATGTGGCTGTCCAGGTTTCTCAACATCATTTACCCACTGTATATCATTAGCTCCTTTGTCATAAATTAATTGATTATATACTCATGGGTTTATTCTTGGGCTCTCTATTCTGTCCCATTGATCTATGTGTCTGTTTTTACGTCAATACCATACTATTTGTTTATTACAGTTTCAAAAATTTTTTTAATTAATTATTTATTTATTTTTAGAAGATTTTATTTATTTATTTGTCAGAGAGAGAAAGAGAGATAAGATTTTATTTATTTATTTGTCAGAGAGAGAGCAAGCACAGGCAGACAGAGTAGCAGGCAGAGGCAGAGGGAGAAGCAGGCTCCCTGACAAGCAAGGAGCCTGAAGTGGGACTCGATCCCAGTACGCTGGGATCATGACCTGAGCCGAAGGCAGAGGCTTAACCAACTGAGCCACCCAGGCGTCCCTACGGCTTTTTAATATAGTTTAAAATCAAGAATTGTGATACCTCCAGTTTTATTCTTTTTTTCCCCCTCAAGATCGTTTTGGCTATTTAGGATCTTTTGTGATTCCATACAAACATTAGGATTTTTTGAAACTTTTGTAAAAAATGTTAATTGGAATTTTGGTAAGGATTACATTGAATCTATAGATTGTTTTGAGTAGTATGGCCATCTTAACAAGATTAATTCTTCCAATTCATGAGCATAAGATATCTTTCCATTTATTTGTATCTTCTTTAGTTTCTTTCATCAATGTCTTATAGTAATCAGTGTACAGGTCTTTTGCCTCCTTGGTTAAATTTACTCCTAAGTATTTTATTCATTTTAATACAGTTATGAATGGGATTTTCTTAATTCCTTTTTGTTATTAGTGTATAGAAATGCTACTGATATTTATATATATTGATTTTGCATGCTGTAACTTTACTGAATTTGTTTATTAGTTCTAACTTTTTTTTTTTTTGTGGAGTTCTTAGGGTTTTCTGTATATATCATGACATCTGCAAAAGATGTCAGTTTTACTCATTTCTTTCTGATTTGGATGACTTTTTTTTCTTGCCTAATTACTCTGGCTAGAACTTCCAATACTAAATTTAATAAAAGTGATGAGAGTGGGCCTCCTTATCTTGCTCCTGATCTTAGAGAAAAAGCTTTCAGCCTTCACCTTTTCACTGTTGAATATGATGTTAGCTGTGTGATTGTCAACTACAGCCTTTGTTGAGGTATACCACGTCATTACCCAGTTTGTTGACAGTCATAATTTATATTTACCCCTTTTTGTCTTGTGTATCCATTATTGTAGCTATATATTTTTTTAATACTTTTGACTTTTAACCTTTATGCTAGATTTTTATGCGATTTATCCACCATTGTTACAATATTAGAGTGGTCTGAATTTTATCATATATTTATCTTTACCAGTGAGATTTATACTTTCATATGTTTTTCTATTACTAATAGGGGGGTGTCCTCTGGATGGCAACCACAAAAGCCAGGGTGCCAAAATCTTGCACAAGTTCATTTCCGGGAGACACTGTCCTTGTAAGCTCATTAAGAACTGTTTCATTGTCTATTCTAGTCTGGATCTTGTGGACATAAGCCCAGTTATTTCTCAGAGCAGATGTTTTGGGGGCCCATCTCTCAAGTGGAAGTCTCAAAAGTTGGGGCACTAGATGTTGGGTCCAAACCCTTTACTTCTCATGGAGAAGCTGGGAACCATGAGTTCCCTTCTGATCGCATGCCTCAATGCCAGAGGGTTAGTTTTATGCTGAGAGTGTGTCTCAGCTTTTACTACCTATTTCAGTGTAGGTATTTTCTCATTATCCTGATGTGTAAGAATCACTCAGCTACTTTCTGGCTTTTTTTGAGAGGGAAGTGGTCCATATGTGGCTGTGGATTTGGTATGTTGATGAGAGGAGTAAGGTTCAGGGGCCTCCTATGTCACTATCTTAAACTAGAATACAGACTGCTTTTCCTGATTTCTTTCTGCAATAAAGTCGTATCTGGCACAGCATTGCACTTGATGTTACCTTTTTCTTTCCTACCAGACATTTATTTATTTATTTATACATTTCTTTTTTTTTTTTTTTTTGACTTTTTAAAAATTGTATTATGTTAGTCACCATACAGTACATCATTAGTTTTTGATGTAGTGTTCCATGATTTTTACCCCAAAGATGCAGATGCAGTGAAAAGAAGGGCCATATGCACCTCAGTGTTCCTAGCAGCAATGTCCACAATAGCCAAAACGTGGAAAGAGCCAAGATGCCCTTCAACAGATGAATGGATAAAGTTGATGTTACCTTTTGCTTAAATTTATAAGTGACTGTAATTTGACTTGTTTATGCCAGATAGATGAATTGAAAGAGATATGGTGGCGATTACTCTCAATTCCTTTAAATCTTTAAGTTTGGTGTTAATTTCTTTATGCCTGGAATACTGTATTACTTCTTATGACTATTTTGGCCAGGGTTCCACATGGTCACTTGGACCTTCCTGCCATAATAATTCTTATTCTATAGGTCAGCAAGACAATGTGAATGTTCAGCTACACACTGACTATATTCATCCCATGTATATACTTGGAGATTTAGAGAAATAACCACACAGTGGACTTGCTGGATTATTATGAAGCAGACTGGGTCAGAGACTTAACCTAAAAGCTTCCTCTCTAATTTGAGAACTGTGATAGCATTTCAAGCCTCCGGTCTTTTGTTTGTTTGTTTGTTTGCTTATTTATATTCCCCCCAAAGTCTTTTTAAAACTCTTAGTATTCTCTTTTTTCCCACTTAAAATTAACTTTTTTAGTAAAGTGACTAAAGGTCCATCTGAGAAAAGATTGAGGGAATATTTATCCTATGTGTTTGTGGTGTTATTGTAGACCTTTCCCAAAGGCTCTGGTTCTGAGAACTGACTTAGATATAAGGAAAGGGTGGGGAATCATGATCTTCCTTTGCAGTAGTCGACCTCATCCCTTTGCTGACCAGTTCTCTATTTTTAGAAAAGTCAAATAAAATGTAGTTAACTATTTGTCTACATTGTCATTTGACACAAATTATCTTACCCATACCCAGGCCAAGGTACTCTGACTGCTATTCCAGGTTTGCCGTTCACAAAATAAAGTATGCCCACCTTGCTTTTGACATTTGAGTGCTGCCATCTGTCTTCTGCCATTCCCAAATCATTTCGATACTAGTAAGACTAGTTCCCTGGCAACCTCAACTACTGTCAACCATGTCTTGCCGAGGGCATCTATCACCGAGTTTCTCAGTGTTGCCTTGTGAAAGTAAACATCCTCTTGTCCTTCCCAGGGGGGCAAAGTGATGGGTCCTTCATTCTCTTATAATAATTTTGGTAAACATTCCAGTTTTTATCATCCATACTTCACTTATTGTAGGTTATTGGCCTGGTCAAGCTTCAAAGAACAATCCCAAGAGATTAACTGTACTGGTTCCAAGTGTCCTTAACAGAATGTTGAACCTCGAATCCTGGATAAGACCATCATGCCAATAAATTCTCCCTAATCTGGCCTTATGTTGTAACCCTCTTGCCCAGTACCCTCAAGATCCATTCCATTATATGTCTACCAGTATTTGCTTGTATTACTCAGGTCCAGAATTTATGTAATTTATGTAATTAGGGAATTTATGTTATTCCCTCAGTAGATAAATTGTAGTCTCCTAAAGTAAGCACTGTATTTCCTCCTCTAGCTGTGTTGAGATCTGATATAGGTAATTATCTTGGAAACAGTGAGAGGTGGTAGAGAATCTTGTGATGTGATGTTATCTTGTGATGTCTTTGTAGCATCTGAAGGGGATAGGAGGCTCTTATCCTCTAGCAAGAAAGAGGTGGCTGCCTTCTACCAGGCTACAGTATTCATGGGAAATGTGAGGGTTCAAGATCTTCAGATTTATCCACCCATCTGAAGCGGATAGGAGGCTATTATCCTATAGCAAGAAAGAGGTGGCTGCTTTCTACCAGGCTACAGTATTCATGGGAAATGTGAGGGTCCAAGATCTTCAGATTTATCCACCAAGTGTTACACTTTAGATCTCAGGCTCCTGATCTTTTTCTTTCAGACCCCTGACCCTGATATGGAAACCCTATTAATGCTAGGTATTTATTCTTCTTTCTGTAGCTCTAGCTGTATCCCCTCAAAATAGATATACTATTATTGACTTATTTAGTTATGAATAATTTAAGTTGAATTTTTAGTTTTTTTTTTTTTTTAAAGATTTTATTTATTTATTTGACAGAGAGAGATCACAAGTAGACGGAGAGGCAGGCAGAGAGAGAGAGAGGGAAGCAGGCTTCCTGCTGAGCAGAGAGCCCGATGCGGGACTTGATCCCAGGACCCTGAGATCATGACCTGAGCCGAAGGCAGCGGCTTAACCCACTGAGCCACCCAGGCGCCCTGAATTTTTAGTTTTAAGAATTATGTGAATTTAAGAATTTCCTATTCAGTTTCTTTTGGTGACTGGACTTGTTCCTGTTTATGATTCTGTCACTTCTTTTTTTTTTTTTTTTTTTTTTTTTTTTTAAAGATTTTATTTATTCATTTGACAGAGAGAGATCACAAGTAGGCAGAGAGGCAGGCAGAGAGAGAGGAAGAAGCAGGCTTCTGAGCAGAGAGCCCGATGCGGGGCTCGATCCCAGGACCCTGAGATCATGACCTGAGCCGAAGGCAGCGGCTTAACCCGCTGAGCCACCCAGGCGCCCCTGATTCTGTCACTTCTTAATTTCAACATTTCAGTAATACTTATATTATTGGAATTCGGTACTTAGTAATAAGTGCTCACATTTGTTAAGTGCTTACTCAGTGCTAGTCCCTGGCCTAGGTGCTTCTACACATACTATTCATGTATTCTTTCCCACAGTTCCATGAGGAAACAGAGGAGAACCCAACTCGCATATTTTGGTGCCCATTATGTGTCAGTTACTTTGTCACAGGTCATATATATATAGATATAGATCTATATAGATCTAGATATAGATCTATATATATATATATCAGACTGAGGACTGAAACGCTCATTCAGATAATAAATGACAGAGACTGAGATTCTAAACCAAGCCATATGGCACCAGGATCTGCACTACTCACTTTGAGATGAGTGATATTCAGAGATAGCTTATGGGGAGTTTTTAAAATCTCCCTTTCATTAAGTTACATCAACAAAAAGAATTACTTAAAAAGTTGTAGCTTTAGTCAGTATTGAAGGCTTTAAAAAACCCTATAATATGATAACACCTTTCTTGTATTTATTGAGTGTGGTAGATTAAAGATGCTACATAATCTTTAATACTTTTATTGAGAAGAGTGGTCTATATTTCCTCCTCTTGAATCTACGAGAAGAAACAATAGGCATCCAAATTGGAAAGAAGCAAGTAAAATTATCTCTATTCATAGATGACATGATTTTCTACAGAGAGAATCTCAGCAAATTCACAAAAAACAGGAGAGCTAATCAATGAATTCAGCAAAGCTTCACAGAATACAAAGTCAATATATAGAAATCATACACTAGGAATGAACAATCTTAAAATGAAATCAAGAAAACAGTGTCATTTACAATAGCATCAAAAAAGCAAAAAAAGTGATTCCTGTGTGGCTCAGTTGGTTAAGCAACTGCCTTCTACTCAGGTCATGATCCCAAGGTCCTGGGATTGAGTCCCGCATCAGGCTCCCTGCTCTGGGGAGAGCCTGCTTCTCCCTCTCCCTCTGCTTGCTGCTCTGTCTACTTGTGTTCTCTATCTCTCTGTCAAATAAATAAATAAAAATCTTAAAAAGAAAGGAAAGAATAGGATTAACTTTAATCAAAGACTTGTATGCTAAGAACTACAAGACATTCCTGAAAGAAATAAAAGAAGATCTAAGTAAAGGAAAAGTCACCTCATGTTCATGAATTGGAAAGCTTAATATTATAAGGAAGACAATACTATAGATTCAATGTAATCCCCATGAAAGACTCAATGGCATTTTTTTTTTGCAAAATTAAGAAAATCCTAAAATTTATATGGAATTACATTTATATGGAATTACCCACATTGTTACACCAATCTTGAAAAAGAAAGTTGATAAACTGATATTTCCTGATTTCAAAATTATCTAACAGCTGTGGAAAACAATTTGGTGGTTCCTTGGGATAAGTTAAACATAAAGTTATCTTATGATCCAACAATTTTACTCTTTGGTGCATACCCGAAAAGTGGAAAGCAGGTATTCAAATACTTTTACATAAATGTTCTTAACAGCACTGTTCTCAGTAGCCAAAAGGTGAAAACAACCCCAATGTCCATCAGCTGATGAATGGGTAAACAACATAGGATGTATCTGTACAATGAACAATATTATTCAGCCATAAGAAGGAATAAAGTCTTGATACATGCTACAAAGTGGATGAAACTTACGTTACTGATACATTCTACCATGTGGATGAAAACATTATGGGGAGTGAAAGAAGCCAGAAACAAAAGACTATGTGTTGGATGATTCTAGTTATATGAATATATACTCATATATATATAGTTATATGAAACATTCAGAACATGTAAATTCACAGAGACAAAGCAGACTAGTGCGATGTAGCAGCTGGGGAGAGCAGGGGGAGTGGGGAGTGACTGCTTAATGAGTGCTGGATTTATATTGGAGGCAATAAAAATGTTTTGGATTTTGACAGAGATGACGTTTGCCCAACATTGTGAATGTACTAAATAACATGGAATGATAACTTAAAAATTGTTCATCTTGGTATATGAAATTTACTTCAATAATAAGAGAAAAGTTATTATACTATCTTTTTTTCTTCAAGTAACTTTTCATCTGTATATGAGTAATTTAATTATAAACTACCCCAAATATTTTCCAATATATTCAGGATATGAATTTGTTTCTTAAATTTTCTGTGGGGCTTCAACATACAACCCTGAGATCTAGAGTCAAATGCCTTATCAACTGAGCCATCCAGGAGCTCCCAGGATATAAATTTAAAAAGTAGAAAGGGAATTTAAGGTCAGTATAATAAGAGTTCTAGTAAGGTTCAAAATCGCTTACCTTGATGGGATCCCTTTTTCCTTTTTAGTGTTATACACCCAATTGAGCAATACTTTTCTAATAAAGGCAAGAAGTTTTTTGCTTTCAGAATAATTCTTTATTGTCTCAGGACTCATATATCTGGGGGAAAAAAAGAAGTAATCACTAAACCTGCTTTAAAATTTGGGGACTAGGTTTAATACAGTAATGTCAGAAAGCAAGAAGATGATTTTGTCCATTGATAACTAGGAAGAGGACACTTTCATGAGCATAGGTCCAAGTCACAAAGTTGTAGATACAAGTACATATATAATTATGAATTTAGATTCTGGGGTTCACTCATTAAAGAGAAATACATGGTTTAAAATAGAGACGTCAAGTTTCAGGGAGGAAAAGAATAACGTGATTCAAATAGATCCAGTTTTCATGATGGAGCCCCTATTATCTTGTGAGACAGTGAACAAATTACCTCATTAAAATGTTTGCTCTACAAAATAGGCATGAAAGTATCCATGCCAGTTGGGGATAATTAAATAAGAAAGTATATTTGAGGCATCCAACTCATCTCATATATCCTCTTACCTCTTTGATTGATTTCAACTTCTGGACAGGTAGTTAGGGGAATTAATGGAGAAAATACAAGTGGTAAGTAAAGAGTTAATGATTACTTGGAGAAGTCAGTGGTCCTAAAACCCCAAAGACAGTTTGGTAGCACATATCCCACTATCTCTAGGTTTCTGCTGACTTTTCTAACAAGGTAGCTCATATCTACGTGCTATGATTTGGTCTTGTTTAGCGAAATACCTTGGTTTTTGTTATTTTCATCAGAAGGGTGATAGGGCTTTGTCCTTGGGTCTGAGGCCTTACTTTAAAATATGGTTTAATGGAAGGGTATTGGTGACTTAAATTCAAAGGTGGACCTTGTCCTTCCTATTGACTATACTGTTCTTACTCTGAAATTTGAACAATTTCTCTGCTATGGGAATACAGACGTAATTGAAAAGAAGGAAGTCATTCAATTCTCTGTGACTCGATAGAATGAATGATATGGTAACCACATGGAAAATCACAAATGTATATAGTGCTTGAATCATTCCTAATTTTAAAAATATTTATTGAATGTATTATTCTTCCTAAAAGCTGGAGAGAAGCCATAAACAGAAACAGATCTCTGCTCTTAAGGATCCAGCAGACTAGAGGAACGAAACAGGCAAAAAACAATTGCATTAAATTGTAGTGGGTGTTGCTGTGGAGATCATAAACAATAAGGCAGTCTGAATCCATCAAGTGCGGGACTGGTATTTAGTGTTGGGGAATCAGGAAACCTTCTTGAAGGAATTAATGTCTCAACTAAGATCTGGTCATTTCTTAAGTTTCTATAAATCCTAAAATTCTGTGGTATGAGCAATTCAGGCTCCTGAATTCCTATCTTTTGTCATCACATTCCTTGCTTTTTTAGGAAGATGGCTGTGATCTCTTTAATTGGATAGTGAGGTAGCTGAAGCTTTGAAGGCGAGCTCCGTAATTATCAGTCAAGTGGCCGTGGGTAAATCGTTTCAACTCTTTTCTCCTCACCTTTCTCATTAGCAAAATGAAGATAATACTAACACTTATCTCACAGGATTTTTATAACTTTAGATTGGTAATACATGCAACGTGTTTAAAACTGTGCTTGGCACAGTACTTAATAAATATAAGCTCTCTATTCAAAGAATTATTCTTTCTCAGGCAATTACACAGGCAGTTATCACAGGTCCTGGTGCCCCTGTTTAAATCCCCCAATTCTTTCTCTCCTTAGACTTGTTTTCTTGCCACAGGACACACCAACGCATGGGCGTTGCCACAGGACACACCACAGGTGCCCCTGTTTAAATCCCCCAATTCTTTCTCTCCTTAGACTTGTTTTCTTGCCACAGGACACTCCGACGCATGGGGCGTTGCTGGAATGAGCAGCAAATGGCAAAGTCAACTGCAAGGCAAGTACTGACTCTAAGTGTAATTAAGAGTTACTTCTCTGGAGATTGGACCACCATTCCACTAATGTTGATACTCCCCACAGTGCCTGCCATGTACCTTTGCACATATTAGTATATAATATTTATCTCATTTATGAATCGCTAAAAAATAATACATTCTAAAATGTGCCTTTGTTGTCCACTAGAAATCCTTTCAACCCTTTAACTCTCTTCTCCCCAGTGTTGACCTCCTTGTTCTGGGTCTTCCTAGGCATACATTGCTTCTGCCTTCCTGGAGGAGTTAAAGAGGAAAAATCAAGGCAATGGGTTGACTTGCTCTATACTGCTTTTTTTTTTTTTTTTAATTTTAACTTCTCCTGAACAATGCAGTGATAATGCTTTTCAGCATGTTATTTATTCATCCATTTAAAAAACTTTTGCTGTCCACTTCTTTAAAGTGTGCGTCACACTGTTTCTAAGTGTTCACATTTGGCCAGCCCTCCATCCCCGTCTCCTTCCTGTAAGCATCTGAATGGCCTAGAGTGAGGGGCAAACGGACGCCCTTGTCCTTACAACTCATTCATCAAGAAAACGAAATCTTAAGCCAGATGTATTTTATCTTACTTCCTTGACAAGTATGTCATAAGGATTTGTATGGCTAGGCTTGAAATGCAATATCTTTCACTCTTTGAAATCCGTACTCCCAACTTTAATGAGACTGCGCTCCGGCGTCCGGCTGCTTCCCTTCCCACACAGGGCTTTATCGCTCTCTGTGTCACAAGCCAGCGCTGGGGAGTGGACACCGGCCTGATGCTGCTCTTAGCTTTCAGCATAGACACACCAAAGGCCCCGTCTGCCCTTGAGATAACGGCCCGGGGGAAAGGCCCAAGAAGACCTGACGAGCGAGCTTTGGGACCATTCGAGCAGGGAATTTTGGTGTCTTCAATGCTAGGAGTGTGGTTTATTTTATTTTATTTTTTATTTTTCTTTTTAAAGATTTTATTTATTTATTTGTTTGTCAGAGAGAGAGAGAGCACACAAGCAGGCAGAGAGGCAGGCAGAGGCAGAGAGAGAAGCAGGCTCCCTGCCGAGCAAGGAGCCTGATGAAGGACTCGATCCCAGGACCCTGGGATCACGACCTGAGCCAAAGGCAGCAGCCTAACTGACTGAGCCACCCAGGCATCCCTATTTTATTTTTATTTTTTAAAGATTTTATTTATTTGCCAGAGTGTGCGTGCGCACACAAGAGAGAGACAGAGAGACAGAGAGACAGAGAAAGCACAAGAAGGGTGAGCAGCAGGCAGAGGGAGAAGCAGAGTCCCTGCTGAGTGGGGACCCTGATGTGGGCTCCATCCCAGGACCGAGGAACCATGACCTGAGCTGAAGGCAGATACTTAACCAACTGAGCCACCCAGGGGACCAAGGAGTGTGGTTTAGAAGAAGAAGTTATATTATGTCCGGGCTTTGGGGGAACATCGTTGTTAACTGCAGGGCAGTTTAACTCTCCTCTTAGCCCCATCATATACCCTTCATCCTTCCGTGGGGATCTGAAGCTAACACGTGGGTTTCAAGGAACTTGCCATGTAGTACAGAGGCTTACAGCAAAAGAAGCTATTACAAAACTATGCTGGGTATTAAGAGAGAATATGCACTGATGTGTTTGGAGGAATTAACGGAGTCTTTGAACTTAGTGAGGCATTCAAGCAGTCTAAAAGGAAGAGTGTTCTACCACAGCTCAGCTTTGGGGGCAAAATGAGGAAGGGAAGAGCGTCTCAGCTAGCAACAGCAACACATTCAAATTTGCAGGAGTCTGAATAAGGAGAGCAAGCTGGGAAACTGAAAGGAAGTGATTTGGCCTGATTTGGGGGTGCAGAGCAGGCTGTGGCTTGCACACGTGTTACCAGATGATCCCAGGTTACCAGAAAGAGCAAAAGCAAACTCACTTGCACCATTTCTTAAATGCAGGGGCTTAGGATGGAAGCTTTCTCTTGCCAGTGTACTTACTCTCCCTTCTTCTCTCCAAAGCTTCCCGCGGCACCGACCAGCACCTGGACTGCACTCTGGGACAGAGTCTCATTCCTGTATTGTCTCTGGTAGCTCGCCTAAAAGAAAGGGGAAGATTATGATAGAGCATGGATGACAATAATAACGACAATGACAATAACAATAACTTAGTGTTTCCTTTATGGAAAGGTAGTCTGTGAGAAAGAAGTAAAAAATCCCTAAATAATCTACTATCTCTATAAAAAGAACGTTTCTAGGCAGTCCAGACCTTGCCATCAGTGCGGAAGGCCCGTCCGAGCTTTGGGTAAAACCAAACTGGTTCTGCAGGAAATTAGGTTCCCCCTAGATGTTAATTAGACTTTCAAAAATAAGTGGCATTCTGTGGCCAAATAGCTTTGGGAACCTTCTGCTGCGAGTGTATCCCCATCTTAACAGTTTATGACGCACCTTAGAAAATTAGAGACTCTGAGAACTGCTATTGTGGGGAACCCTGCTTTATAACTTTGATTTCATTTTTGCAAATATTTTGACAACACAACTCTGTTTTCTCTAGTCTATTTCAGCATTAAATGGACTGCTGCTGTGGTGCAGAGAGCAGTCATTTGTTCACTTGGTCCATATACTGAGATCCACTTTGCTTCCGGCACTAACTCTGATGCTGGAGGAGCACCCCGTCCGACACTGGCCCGGCCGCAGTGTGCTGAACACTGTCCAAAATCATTGCACAGACCAGCTTCCTGAATTGGAATGTATGATATAAGTAAAGACTTTTGCTTCCATAGAACACATCTGCACCATCATTTATGGATATTAAAATGCAGTTTTGCTCTTGAGCGATACCAGAATGGGATATAACTAATATTTTAAAAAGATCTTATTTATTTATTAGAGAGAGAGAGAGAGAGAATGAATAAGCAGTGGGGAGGGGCAGAGGCAGGGAGAAGCAGACTCCCCACTGAGCAGGGAGCCTGATGTAGGACTCGATCCCAGGACTCTGGGATCATGACTTTAGCTGATGACTGACTGAGCCACCCAGGTGCCCCAGAATAAAACTAGGTTTAAGAATGAGGCAACAAGAGTGTCTGGGTGGCTCAGTGGGTTAAGCCTCTGCCTTTGGTTTGGGTCATGATCTTAGAGTCCTGGGATCAAGCCCTGTATTGGGCTCTCTGCTTAGCAGGGAGCCTGCTTTGCCCTCTCTCTCTGCCTGCCTTTCTGTCTACTTGTGATCTCTCTTTATATCAAATAAATAAATAAAATCTTGAAAAAAAAGAATGAGGTAACAAAGGTCATTTGTCTGTAACACAGGAACTCAACAGAGTAACGTTCTTCTTCTTAAACTTAGTTAAAATACTTATAAAATAATGTGAGATTAACATGTTATCAATATCCTTGAAGGGAAACACCATAGTCTGTTGAAAAATAAGGAAGCTGAAAGTAGTGTAGAACTCATGAAAGCTTAGCAGCACAAATGACAAAACAGACTCTAGAAAAATGTTAATTCTTAATTGATCATCCATACCAAAATGTAAGAAGAATTTAGAGAATGGTTGATACCTTAAAGTAACTGCCATTTATTGGGTGACCTACCATACTATGAAATTAACTGATTTATATATATTTTGCATAGAATTATTTAATTCTTGCAAGAAATTTATGGGGAAAATATTCTAATCTGTATTTCACAGATGAGAAAGCTGAGACTCAGAGGATTAAGAGTTTTTCCCAAGATCACATTAGAAACTCAGTTTTCTCTGAATTTAAAGCCTGTCTCCCCTTCACTTTATGGTTGGGAATGTTGCCTCTCCTTTACCACACTGTTTCATCATACTGTGCTTCCTCTTCTAATGTACAACAGTAGTGAGGGTATTGCTCCGGTTAATAATAACTGGCTGAGATTTAAATAAAAGCTCTCACAGCTTTGAAAATTGTAATAGACTGATTAATATGATGGTTGGAACAGTGAGCATTAGAATTGAGATTGCAGAAACCAAATTAACAAACCAAGGTAAACATGAAGATAGGCCAGAACAAAGAAGTGCAAAAAAGATGTGAGATGAGATAAAGAGCTGGAGAACAGAACAGAAAGATCCTACCTACTTTAAAAAAATAGGATTTCCTGGTTAAGACCCAATACATAGCAAAAAATCAACAAAAATATAATGGTAGAAAACTAACATGTAGGGCAAGAAATAAAAAAAAGTACATGGAATGTATATTCCTGAAAACATAGGATATCCAAAGTGGAAAAAAATCAAAGAGGTCTTGCAGTTAGCATTTTCCTATTTTACAGATGGGGAGAAAAGAGACTAAAAAGAATAAGTTCTGAGTCACATTATTAATGAAAGCAAGACTTAAAACGGATTCTCCTGTATTGATTTGGAGGGTTCTTGAATACTGTATTTTCCTGAAATAAATAAAAAATCTGGAGATGACTCTAAGATATGATATGATATAAAATCTGCTGGTGGAGCAAAGCACTATATGGGCATAAGTTCATTCTTCATGGCACTGCCTCAGTTGCTTAAAGAAATTATTTAGGTCCTTGGAAAAGCTGCCTTTGAGAGTCAACCTCCCTGCTAGGACTAATGCCGAAGAGAGAACAATTGTACCCTATAGGCCTTCCATTTCCCAAGTGAGAATGAACAGGTAGAATGCTTGGAATTCTGTATGGCTGGAATAGCTGAGACATGCATGAGAGTCCATAGGCAGTGAGGAAGGCCCACCATGAACATTTTGAGAGCATGAGTCATGGCAAGGAGTTAAGATCCTGACCTGGATAGTAAATGGTAAACAGCCTATTAGCAGTTTTTTTTTTTTTTTAAGATTTATTTATTTACTTATTTGACAGAGATCACAAGTAGGCAGAGAGGCAGGCAGAGAGAGTGGAAGGGAAGCAAGCTCCCTGCCGAGAGAGCACAGAGCCCGATGTGGGGCTCGACCCCAGGACGCCGGGACCATGAACTGAGCCAAAGGCAGTGGCCTAACCCACTAAGCCACCCAGGCGCCCCTGCCTATTAGCAGTTTTCCACAGAGTCTAGGATGCTGCTGTGCCACGAATTTCTCTAACCTTTATCCAAGATTTGATCTGAAAACTACTCTGTACCTAAAGCTATTAGCAGAATTGGTATCGTTCCTAAAAAACTGGCGTAGAGCCAGAGATGTGTGGTGTGGAAATGGTTGCATAACACACCTGAATATTCAGTTCCCCTGTAATTCCTGCCTTGGGGGTCTGTGAAATTCCCAAATCCTCTTAATAAATCACCTTTTACTTATGCTAATTTGGATGGATCTATTTCCCTTTTCTTTCTTTTGGCAGTCAAATGGATTCCTAAGATAGCTCCAAACTTTCCTTTGCCTTTGTAACAATCTCTTAAGCTATGCAGGTAAGCATAAATCAAGATGGCTTAAAAAACAAGACAAACAAAACAAAACAAAACAAAAACAGATGTCTTTAGCGAAGGACAAAGTTTTCAGGATAATTTTAGGCCCAAATATCATTTTGAAAGTGTATGATCAAGTACTATTTGTGCCGACAAGAGACGCCTGTTGGCCAGCTCCGTTGCTTCAATGTTAAGGGTCTCGTCTATCTCCTTGTTACAGTTTAGACACGTCACCTTTTGATGTTCTGTTTGTTCTCCTTGGTTCAACTAAGTGAAACAGAAACAAAAACAAAAAACCCCAAATACATGAATATTAAGATATTATTTAGCATAACCCTCAAACAATTCACCTAAAAATTTGGTTCGAAAAATTATAGAAAACCTGTTAAATATAGAAGAAGAGTTCAGATGAGTTTCCTCATCATTTCACAGTTATCTAGAAAGTAAAATAATTGCCACTTTTGGAGGAAAGACGTTATATCCTGTTTTTACATTTACATGGCATTGTTGACATTTTATAAAAGCTACCGTATATATGATCCCATTTTAAACCAATGGTTCTGAAAGTGTGGACTCTGAGCAGCCTCAGCGTCACGTGGAAATTGTTAGAAATGCACATTCCCAGACCCCACTGCAGACCTGCTAAATCAGGAAGTCTGGGGAAAAGGGCAGCAATCTGTGTTTTTACAAAGCATTCCATGATTCCTGCTGCTGCTGAAGTTTGACAATCACTGCCTTAACCTAATCACTTAAGGTAGAGTAGAAAATGAACTTAGCATTGGGAGATGGGGATTATGGATAACTTCATTTTACAGCAGAGAAAAGCTGAAGCTCAGAGAAAATAGAAGAATTGCTCAAGATCACAAAGCTATTTATTAAGTGAGAAAGCCAGGTTATGAGCCCAGATTTTCTGAGTCCAAGGCCAGTGCTCTATCCATAACACCATAATATCCCCCATGTTTGATCCTCTGCCTTCTGAAACAGACCAAGTATCAGAGTGGGGGCCTCAGCCTTGACTTTGCACTAGATTCAGCTGGGTAAATGGAATAAAAACACATATTCCTGCAACTCACCGCAGACCATCTGGATTATTAGAATCTCCTGAGTGGGGCTGGGAAATAAAGCCGTTTTTTTTTTTTAATTTTTTTTTTAAATTTTTTATTTTTTCAGCATAACAGTATTCATTATTTTTGCACCACACCCAGTGCTCCATGCAATCCGTGCCCTCTACAATACCCACCACCTGGTGCCCCCAACCTCCCACCCCCGACCCCTTCAAAATTCTCAGATCGTTTTTCAGAGTCCATAGTCTCTCATGGTTCACCTCCCCTTCCAATTTCCCTCAACTCCCTTCTCCTCTCCATCTCCCCTTGTCCTCCATGCTATTTGTTATGCTCCACAAATAAGTGAAACCATATGATAATTGACTCTCTCTGCTTGACTTATTTCACTCAGCATAATCTCTTCCAGTCCCGTCCATGTTGCTACAAAACTTGGGTATTCATCCTTTCTTTTTTCTTTTTTTTTTTTTTTACAGCTTTATAAACATATATTTTTATCCCCAGGGGTACAGGTCTGCGAATCGCCAGGTTTACACACTTCACAGCACTCACCATAGCACATACCCTCCCCAATATCCATAACCCCACCCCCCTCTCCCAACCCCCTCCCCCCATCAACCCTCAAGTTTGTTTTGTGAGATTAAGAGTCACTTATGGTTTGTCTCCCTCCCAATCCCATCTTGTTTCATTTACTCTTCTCCTACCCCCTCAACCCCCCATGTTGCATCTCCTCTCCCTCATATCAGGGAGATCATATGATAGTTGTCTTTCTCCGATTGACTTATTTCGCTAAGCATGATACCCTCTAGTTCCATCCACGTCGTCGCAAATGGCAAGATTTCATTTCTTTTGATGGCTGCATAGTATTCCATTGTGTATATATACCACATCTTCCTTATCCATTCGTCTGTAGATGGACATCTAGGTTCTTTCCATAGTTTGGCTATTGTAGACATTGCTGCTATAAACATTCGGGTGCACGTGCCCCTTCGGATCACTACGTTTGTATCTTTAGGGTAAATACCCAGCAGTGCAATTGCAGGGTCATAGGGTAGTTCTATTTTCAACATTTTGAGGAACCTCCATGCTGTTTTCCAGAGTGGTTGCACCAGCTTGCATTCCCACCAACAGTGTAGGAGAGTTCCCCTTTCTCCGCATCCTCGCCAGCATCTGTCATTTCCTGACTTGTTAATTTTAGCCATTCTGACTGGTGTGAGGTGATATCTCATGGTGGTTTTGACTTGTATTTCCCTGATGCCGAGTGATATGGAGCACTTTTTCATGTGTCTGTTGGCCATCTGGATGTCTTCTTTGCAGAAATGTCTGTTCATGTCTTCTGCCCATTTCTTGATTGGATTATTTGTTCTTTGGGTGTTGAGTTTGCTAAGTTCGTTATAGATTTTGGACACTAGCCCTTTATCTGATATGTCATTTGCAAATATCTTCTCCCATTCTGTCAGTTGTCTTTTGGTTTTGTTAACTGTTTCCTTTGCTATGCAAAAGCTTTTGATCTTGAGGAAATCCCAAAAGTTCATTTTTGCCCTTGCTTCCCTTGCCTTTGGTGATGTTCCTAGGAAGATGTTGCTGCGGCTGAGGTCGAAGAGGTTGCTGCCTGTGTTCTCCTCGAGGATTTTGATGGATTCCTTTCTCACATTGAGATCCTTCATCCATTTTGAGTCTATTTTCGTGTGTGGTGTAAGGAAATGATCCAATTTCATTTTTCTGCATGTGGCTGTCCAATTTTCCCAACACCATTTATTGAAGAGGCTGTCTTTGTTCCATTGGACATTCTTTCCTGCTTTGTCGAAGATGAGTTGACCATAGAGTTGAGGGTCCATTTCTGGGCTCTCTATTCTGTTCCATTGATCTATGTGTCTGTTTTTGTGCCAGTACCATGCTGTCTTGATGATGACAGCTTTGTAATAGAGCTTGAAGTCCAGAATTGTGATGCCACCAACTTTGGCTTTCTTTTTCAATATTCCTTTGGCTATTCGAGGTCTTTTCTGGTTCCATATAAATTTTAGGATTATTTGTTCCATTTCTTTGAAAAAAATGGATAGTATTTGATAGGAATTGCATTAAATGTGTAGATTGCTTTAGGTAGCATAGACATTTTCACAATATTTATTCTTCCAATCCAGGAGCATGGAACATTTTTCCTTTTCTTTGTGTCTTCCTCAATTTCTTTCATGCGTACTTTATAGTTTTCTGAGTATAGATTCTTAGTCTCTTTGGTTAGGTTTATTCCTAGGTATCTTATAGTTTTGGGTGCAATTGTAAATGGGATTTCTCTTTCTTCTGTCTTGTTGTTGGTGTAGAGAAATGCAACTGATTTCTGTGCATTGATTTTATATCCTGACACTTTACTGAATTCCTGTACAAGTTCTAGCAGTTTTGGAGTGGAGTCTTTTGGGTTTTCGACATATAGTATCATATCATCTACGAAGAGTGATAGTTTGACTTCTTCTTTGCTGATTTGGATGCCTTTAATTTCCTTTTGTTGTCTGATTGCTGAGGCTAGGACTTCTAGTACTATGTTGAATAGCAGTGGTGATAACGGACATCCCTGCCATGTTCCTGACCTTAGCAGAAAAGCTTTCAGTTTTTCTCCATTGAGAATGATATTTGCGGTGGGTTTTTCATAGATGGCTTTGATAATATTGAGGTATGTGCCGTCTATCCCTACACTTTGAAGAATTTTGATCAGGAAGGAATGCTGTACTTTGTCAAATGCTTTTTCAGCATCTATAGAGAGTATCATATGGTTCTTGTTCTTTCTTTTATTAATGTGTTGTATCACATTGATTGATTTGCGGATGTTGAACCAACCTTGCAGCCCTGGAATAAATCCCACTTGGTCGTGGTGAATAATCCTTTTAATGTACTGTTGAATCCTATTGGCTAGTATTTTGGCGAGAATTTTTGCATCTGTGTTCATCAAGGATATTGGTCTGTAGTTCTCTTTTTTGTTGGGATCCTTGTCTGGTTTTGGGATCAAGGTGATGCTGGCCTCATAAAATGAGTTTGGAAGTATTCCTTTTATTTCTATTTTTTGGAACAGTTTCAGGAGAATAGGAATTAGTTCTTCTTTAAATGTTTGGTAGAATTCCCCGGGAAGCTGTCTGGCCCAGGGCTTTTGTTTGTTTGGAGGTTTTTGATGACTGTTTCAATCTCCTTATTGGTTATGGGTCTGTTCAGGCTTTCTATTTCTTCCTGGTTCAGTTGTGGTAGTTTATATGTCTCTAGGAATGCATCCATTTCTTCCAGATTGTCAAATTTGTGGGCGTAGAGTTGCTCATAGTATGTTCTTATAATTGTCTGTATTTCTTTGGTGTTCGTTGTGATCTCTCCTCTTTCATTCATGATTTTATTTATTTGGGTCCTTTCTCTTTTCTTTTTGATAAGTCTGGCCAGGGGTTTATCAATCTTATTAATTCTTTCAAAGAACCAGCTCCTAGTTTCGTTGATTTGTTCTATTGTTTTTTTGGTTTCTATTTCATTGATTTCTGCTCTAATCTTTATGATTTCTCTTCTCCTGCTGGGTTTAGGGTTTCTTTCTTGTTCTTTCTCCAGCTCCTTTAGGTGTAGGGTTAGGTTGTGTACCTGAGACCTTTCTTGTTTCTTGAGAAAGGCTTGTACCGCTATATATTTTCCTCTCAGGACTGCCTTTGTTGTGTCCCACAGATTCTGAACCGTTGTGTTTTCATTATCATTTGTTTCCATAAATTTTTTCTTTTCTTTTCTTTTTTTTTTTTTTTAAAGATTTTATTTATTTATTTGACAGAGAGAAATCACAAGTAGGCAGAGAGGCAGGCAGAGAGAGAGGAGGAAGCAGGCTCCCTGCTGAGCAGAAAGCCCGATGTGGGGCCCGAACCCAGGACCTGGGATCATGACCTGAGCCGAAGGCAGCGGCTCAACCCACTGAGCCACCCAGGCGCCCCTCCATAAATTTTTTCAATTCTTCTTTAATTTCCTGGTTGACCCATTCATTCTTTAGAAGGATGCTGTTTAGTCTCCATGTATTTGGGTTCTTTCCAAATTTCCTCTTGTTATTGAGTTCTAGCTTTAGAGCATTGTGGTCTGAAAATATGCAGGGAATGATCCCAATCTTTTGATACCGGTTGAGACTTGATTTAGGACCAAGAATGTGATCTATTCTGGAGAATGTTCCATGTGCACTAGAGAAGAATGTGTATTCTGTTGCTTTGGGATGAAATGTTCTGAATATATCTGTGATGTCCATCTGGTCCAGTGTGTCATTTAAGGCCTTTATTTCCTTGTTGATCTTTTGCTTGGATGATCTGTCCATTTCAGTGAGGGGAGTGTTAAAATCCCCTACTATTATTGTATTCTTGTCGATGTGTTTCTTTGATTTTGTTATTAATTAGTTTATATAGTTGGCTGTTCCCACGTTAGGGGCATAGATATTTAAAATTGTTAGATCTTCTTGTTGGACAGTTCCTTTGAGTATGATATAGTGTCCTTCCTCATCTCTTATTATAGTCTTTGGCTTAAAATCTAATTGATCTGATATAAGGATTGCCACTCCTGCTTTCTTCTGATGTCCATTAGCATGGTAAATTCTTTTCCACCCCCTCACTTTAAACCTGGAGGTGTCTTCGGGTTTAAGATGAGTTTCTTGTAGGAACATATAGATGGGTTTTGTTTTTTGATCCATTCTGATACCCTGTGTCTTTTAATTGGGGCATTTAGCCCATTAACATTCAGGGTAAGTATTGAGAGATATGAATTTGGTGCCATTGTATTGCCTGTAAGGTGACTGTTATTGTATATTGTCTCTGTTTCTTTCTGATCTACTCCTTTTAGGGTCTCTCTTTGCTTAGAGGACCCCTTTCAATATTTCCTGTAGAGCTGGTTTGGTATTTGCAAATTCTTTCAGTTTTTGTTTGTCCTGGAAGCTTTTAATCTCTCCTTCTATTTTCAATGATAGCCTAGCTGGATATAGTATTCTTGACTGCATGTTTTTCTCATTTAGTACTCTGAATATATCATGCCAGCTCTTTCTGGCTTGCCAGGTCTCTGTGGATAAGTCTGCTGCCAATCTAATATTTTTACCATTGTATGTTACAGACTTCTTTTCCCGGGCTGCTTTCAGGATCTTTTCTTTGTCACTAAGACTTGTAAATTTTACTATTAGGTGACGGGGTGTGGACCTATTCTTATTGATTTTGAGGGGGGTTCTCTGAACCTCTTGAATTTTGATGCTTGTTCCCTTTGCCATATTGGGGAAATTCTCTCCAATAATTCTCTCCAATATACCTTCTGCTCCCCTCTCTGTTTCCTCTTCTTCTGGAATCCCAATTACTCTAATGTTGTTTCGTCTTATGGTGTCACTTATCTCTCGAATTCTCCCCTCGTGGTCCAGTAGCTGTTTGTCCCTCTTTTGCTCAGCTTCTTCATTCTGTCATTTGGTCTTCTATATCGCTAATTCTTTCTTCTGCCTCATTTATCCTAGCAGTGAGAGCCTCCATTTTTGATTGCACCTCATTAATAGCTTTTTTGATTTCCACTTGGTTAGATTTTAGTTCTTTTCTTTCTCTAGAAAGGGCTTTTATATCTCCTGAGAGGGTTGCTTTAATATCTTCCATGCCTTTTTCAAGCCCGGCTAGAACCTTGAGAATCGTCATTCTGAACTCTAGATCTGACATATTACCAATGTCTGTATTGATTAGGTCCCTAGCCTTTGGTACTGCCTCTTGTTCTTTTTTTTGTTGTGAATTTTTCCACCTTGTCATTTTGTCCAGATAAGAGTTTATGAAGGAGCAAGTAAAATACTAAAACGTGGCAACAACCCCAGGAAAATATGCTTTAGCCAAATCAGAAGAGATCCCAAATCGTGAGGGGGGAGAAAGGGGATAAAAAGGGGTTCAAAAAGAAAAAAAAAAAAAGAAACTATTTAAAAAAAGAAAGCCGATAAAAAATATAAAAAGAGGAAAAATATATATATATTAGATAAACTATTTAAAAAACGTTAAAAAAGAAAACGGTAAAAGTTAAAAAATTTAGCAGAAGAAGAGAAAAAGAAAAGAAAATTGAAAAAGAAAAAAAAATTAAATTAACTGCAAGGCTAAAAAATCATGGGGAGAAAGCCATGAGTTCCGTGCTTTGCTTTCTTCTCCTCTGGAATTTCGCTGCTCTCCTTGGTATTGAAACTGCACTCCTCGGTAGGTGAACTTGGTCCTGGCTGGGTTTCCCATTGATCTTCTGGGGGAGGGGCCTGTTGTAGTGATTCTCAAGCGTCTTTGCCCCAGGTGGAGTTGTACCGCCCTTACCCGGGGCCGAGCTGAGTAATCAGCTCGGGTTTGCTTTCGGGAGCTTTTGTTCCCTGAGCGCTTTCCATAGAGTTCCGGAGGACAGGAATGAAGATGGCAGCCTCCCGGTCTCCGGCCCGGAGGAGCCGAGAGCCCGGGGCCCCACTCCTCAGTGCACCCTCAGAGAACAGCGCCCAATGACTCCTGTCACCCTGGCCTCCGGCCGCGCTCCGAGCTGACCAAGCCTGCGACCGGTTCAAGGCGACTCCGAGCTGAGAGTCACTCCTCGGCTCTGTCTCTGTAGCCGGCTTCCCCGTTCTAATACCGGTAAGCTCTGCGACACTCTGACACCCCCGATCCTTCTGCGACCCTGCGGGACCTGAGGCCGCGCTGACCCCGCCTGGGCTTCACCCCAGTTAAGCCTCTGGAGCGATGTCCCTCAGCGGAACAGACTTTTAAAAGTCCTGATTTTGCTCCGTTGCTCCGCCGCTTGCCGGGAGCCGGCCCCTCCCCCCGCGGTCTATCTTCCCGTCGCTTTGGATTCACTTTTCCGCCAGTCCTACCTTTCAGATAGTGGTTGATTTTCTGTTTCTAGAATTGCTGTTCTTCTTCTCTTCAATCTCCCGTTGGATTTGTAGGTGTTTGCAATCTTTAGATAAGCTATTTAGCTGATCTCCTGCCTCCCAAAGTAGTCTCAGCCTGCTACTTCTCCGCCATCTTGACTCCTCCCCCCATAAAGCCGTATTTTAATAAGCTTTTTAGAAGAGTCTCATGCAATCAGATTAGTAAAAGTCCACAACCAGAAATTGGGAGCTACTATAGAAATAATTGGATTTGACTTGGTACTTGTATTATCCAGAAATCCCGGCAGTATTCCTACAGGCAGAGGGCTTGGTCCCTAGGGGGCGCTTCCAGCACTGGTTAGTGGATATGAAATGGATTTTGTGGAATCCTACTTTATAGAAACCAATTATCTTATGTCTACAATCCTAGAAGTTGGCTCCTCATATTGTAAGACTCAGCAAAACACTGCAACAACTGCATCATACAGTATGCATTGAAACACTGCATTGAAAACTGGATGTAACATAGGAGATAGCAAAGCAGCAGCAGTAGCACCGAGAAGATTCCAGAACAACTTTTATTATTTCTCCTTATGGCAACCATGACTGACTGGGGAGTTACATACCCTTCAATGATTAAGAAGTCTGACCACAGAGATTCTAAAGCCTATCTCAGAAGCAGGAGGTGACATCTTACCCACACCTAAAGCCTAATGATACTGGCTTTGAATGCTATTTGATATAAAAAAACAATATTAATCATGAGGGCTAGCAAGTAATTGGCATATATAGTAGTGTAAACAAATATTAAATAAATGCTGAACAAGGGCACCTGTCCACTGTCCATCTAATAAAACACTAGCCATTTTCTCTGGCTCACTCTCCGCCTTTATGGCATCTTTCCTAGGGAGCTCCAAAGCACTGTTACTTCTTTTGAATTTACAACACTGATTCCCTTCTTTCTATTATGACAGTGGGTTACCAATACAACCTCTCTTGTCAATTACAGGTAACAATAAAACTAAGACTTAAGGTAATGATATCTACTTTGAAGGAGTAAACAAAAGGTATGACTTGCTTACCGCATATGGGTTTTGAAGTATAATTGCCTTTTCAACCATATTCCAATCCGCATTAGCAAGATCTTTGTCAAATTTGAGTGCAGAGGCTGCAGATTTGGTTAGTTCTTGAAAGTGTTGAAATGTACAATAAAGTGATTTATATTTTGTTGATGTGACATCACGAAGACCTTTGGTATGAAGAGTATGTTTTATCAATAATAGGGATACCACCATTTTGATATGGATTGTGTAGTTTCCTTTTGTTTCTACTGCCACCAACTATTTTTTATTTAAGTTAAACTCAACATAAATTGTTTAATGATGGAAACATTAACAATTTCAAGCTTTTTGACTTTCACACTCCTCAAAAAAGCTGAGGTACATAATAATAACAGTAATAGTTAATATTTATCGAGAGCTTACTATATGCTAAGAAAACACTTCATAGTTCATTGAATGTATTAAGTCTTTGATTACCTTACCTATCTTTTAAAAGTCCCTTTTCCCAGTTTTTAGATGAGAAGACAGAAGAACAGAGGTGTCATGATTATTTTTATGTGTCATCTTGACTGGGATAAGGATACTCAGATATTTGGTAATATTATTCTAGGTGTGTCTGTGAAGGTGTTTCTGGATAGAATAGCATTTAAATTGTAGAAAGGGTAAAGCAGATTGCCCTCCTCACTGCCGGCAAGCCTCATCTAAACCATTGGAGTCCTGAATAGAACAAAAGAAAATTCACTCTGCCTCACGGTCTTTGATTTGGGACAGCAGTCCTCTCCTGCCTTTGCATTTGGACAGGAACTTAAACTAATTGGCCTTCCTGGTTCTCAGACCTTTGGACTACAGATATTGGGACTTCTCAGCTTCCATGACCATGCAATTTATGGTCCAATGACCATGACCAATTACAATTTCCTATAGTAATATCATATATATATGCACACAGAATAGATGACACGTACATATATAGGGGATATATATGTAGGAGATATACATGTGGGAGATATGTATCTGTGTATATGTATATCTATACTACCTACATATACATCCATATCCCATATATGTATCCCATATATATGTACATACGTATCCCATATATATGTACATATTTACAAAAACACAGAATATAGGTAGATATACAAATATGCAGGAGATACATATGTAGGAGGCATCAATATAGATATGTACATATATACATGTACATATACATATAATATAGATATATACATATATACTACCTAAATGTAATATCATATATATGTATATGATAAGTGTATATGATATATGTTTGTCTTCAGACCTCATTAAGGTTTGAAGGACTCTTCCTATCAGATACAAAGTCCTTTTAATGAGCCACAGAAGCTTCCTTGGAAAGCAATAATGTTCCATGAGCAAATGTTCACTGCTCTCAGTGCAAATAAATAGGTGCTCCTCAGTAAGAATTTTAAGTTTATTTAGCTATTAAGTAGAACATGTGATACTCTTTGCCAAAACTTCCCCTCTTTGATCTTGTTTTCCCAATTTACTATGTTAAGGCTCAGAGAATTTTATTTTATTTTTTTAAAGATTTACTTTTATTGGACAGAGAGAGAGAGAGACCACAAGTAGGCAGGGAGGCAGGCAGAGAGAGGGGGGGAAGCAGGCTCCCTGCCAAGCAGAGAGCCTGATGCGGGGCTCGATTCCAGGACCCTGAGATCATGACCTGGGCCGAAGGCAGAGGCTTAACCCACTGAGCCACCCAGGAGCTCCAGGCTCAGAGAATTTTAACAAGAAAAAAGGTTTTGGTTGCAAATACAAGGCAGGCAGGCAGATTAGGTAATGCGGTGCCATCAGTAAAGATGGAGTCTCAGATTGATTACAAATGGCGTTAAGGTGAAAGGTCTGTGTAATGGAAAGGGCGATTAGAGCAGTTGGGAGTATAATGGGTTGAAAGCATCAGGGCTGCTTGTTTCTAGTTCCTCAGTTGCTGTTCTCTTGTTGCATGACCTCGGGCAGGAACATTTACCTCTCTAGATCTCCACTCTTCCCTTGTTAAAAAATAGACGATGAGGGTTGTTGGAGGGGAGGCTGGTAAGAGAAATGGGGCGGCTGGGTTATGGACACTGGGGAGGGTATGTGCTATGGTGAGCACTGTGAATTGTGCAGGACTGGTGATTCACAGACCTGTACCCCTGAAGCAAACAATACATTATATGTTAATAAAATTTAAAAAAATAACTAATTAAAAAATAGAAGATGAAAACAGGCATAACCACTTAATGCAATTGTCTCCTACAACTGCTATTTTTGCTTCTCTGCTCTTCAATCATTTATCCACAGAACTAGAGTTAACATACAATTACACTTGCTTAAAACTGGACAAGAAATTCCTCTTGCCCTTAGAATAAAATCTTAAAATCCGAGGCCCTTCATTACTTAACCCCTTCCTATCTCTCCCATCTGGACATTCTCCACTATCTGCTTGTTCTCAAAGGGTCAAACCCTCTTTCCTTGAATATACTCAGCTTCCTCAGGAACCTAGCACCCATTGTATTTTCTATCTTATGTATGTGTAATTTGTTTACATTGTTGTGCATGTGACTCTCTGGTCCTGCCTCATTTGTCTTGCTGTCTGTTTCTTTTTTCTCCAGTGTAAGCTCCACTGACACAGAAATCCTGTCTGTCTTCATAATGCATCATTATCAGTTAGAATAGTGCCTGGCATATAGGAAGTTTTCAATAAAAGTTTGTTGAATAATTGAATAAACTTATTGTATTATTTTATTTAAACTAGACTAATGCAAATAAGTAATCTTTTTAAAGTTTATTAGCTTATTGGCCTAATCTGTTTATATGTTTAAAAAAAATTTTTTTTTAATTTGTTTATTTGAGAGAGACAGAGATAGTGAGAGAGAGCACAAGCGGGGAGGAGGGGGAGAATCTCACTCCCCACTGAGCATGGATCCCAATGCAGAACTCTGTCCCAGGACCCTGGGATCATGACCTGAGCCAAAGGCAGATGCTTAACCAACAGAGCTACCCAGGACCCCCTGTTCATATGCTTTTATATAGAGAGCCAATTTCTTCTTCAATTAGACACCTGATTTTCATTTATGTGGCTTCTTTCCTCATTAATAGCTATTCTTTAGCATTTTTAGAATGTTTATCTCTTCACTAATAGTAATTACAAGGGGTTACTTAGTAATTAGTAGATTTTACCTAGTAATTAGCAATTACTAGGGCTTACCTAGTTTACTGACTGCCATTGGCAAAATAAATCTATTGACAATCAAGGTAATTAAGCATACTGACACTCCATGAAATAATACCTAGAATAGAAAGAAAAATACAAAGTAAATATTCATGATAATTTCTTGTAACGTATTCTATATTTACCAATGAAAATTAAACTAGATTGTACTAGGTCAATAAATGCTCATAGTAGGGAAAGAATTTGAATGTCAGGCATGATGAAAGTACTCTGGGGATTCTCAGTCTCCCTGCATGTATTTTATCCATGTTTTTGGAACCAAATCAAGACTCAGGCAGGACACATGGTTTGACAAGTAAACATGTACTTACAGAGACATTGGGGGAAAAAAATGCTTGTTCCTAAATTCCATTGCTGTACTTCTTGGGCCTTCATATATTGGGTGCTTCATATATTTAACCAGTTTAATAGCTATATATATCCAGTTTAGTATAGGAAAAAGATCTGACATCCATTATTCATTATGGCCAGAGCCAGAATTCCACAGGCATCAGTAATTTGCTAAAGCTTCTGGAAGCATTCTAACACACATTCAAAGTTGAGGACCTCTAAGGTCCTCAACTTATTTTATTTCAATAGAAATAAAATATTCCTCCTTATTTATTTCAATAGAAATATGAGCTAATGTCTATATAGTAAGCGTAGGGCACAATATATCAAACTTATTTAATCCTCACTACCATTCTATGAAGTATATACCAGTATTGTCCAATTACATAGGAGACAAACTCAGGCACTGTTACACAAGGTCGTTGGCCTTTGTGAGTCCTAATAGGGACAAGACTCAAGACTAAGTTATTTTTAACCCTTTCCTGGAGTGCTGCTTCATGAGTATTAAAAAGTTAGCTGGAGGGTTCAGCTAAATTAAATTAAGAAAGAAGTGTGACTTTCTTCTCAACTAGTTGCTACTAGTGAGAGCATCTTACTACAGGATTTTGTTTAGTAGGGTTTTATCTCATATTGGGTCTACATGGCATCACTATCATGTCATTACAGCTCATATTTGTTGTACATTTACAATATGTTAAACCATGTGTTGAGCATTTTATGTATATTTTCAATTTCTCAAATAACCCTTTGAGATAGTGGTGTGCTGGAGCTGACTTTTCCAGTTCGTGAGAGCTGATGTTAAATTTTCAGGAAGTTATGGAGTTGATTGTTGTTCTGTTAGAGTGATTACGCAATGGAAAGTGGCAAATATTCTTATTTAAGGCTCCCTCTGACCCCTAAGAGAGTTACTTGTTAACATTTGCTAACACACCATCGGTATTATTAAGTCCCTTTTGGATGAGGAAACTGACATGTGCCTTGAGGTGGGTATTAATTAACTCACTGATGGCCACCCCGTAGATAGCAGCCAACTAGAAACTTCAGAATCCAGATCCATGTGCGATGTTTACCATTACACGGGTCAGGATGTGTGGTGCCGAATTGACCTTGATTATTCAGGCATGTGGAGATAGTTAAAAAGAGGGGGGAGATCATGTAATATTAGATAATTCTGTGGGTTTTTAAAAAAGATTTTATTTATTTGATAGAGAAAGAGAGAGTGACAGTGAGAGAGGGAATACAAGCAGGGGGAGTAGGAAAGAGAGAAGCAGGCTTCTGGTAGAGCAGGGAGCCGGATATGCGGGTCAATCTCAGGACTCTGGGATTGTGACCAGAGAGGAAGGCAGATGCTTAATGACTGAGACACCCAGAAGCCCCAGATAATCTCGCTTTCAAAAGCAGTGTTTGAATGTTTAATATTTTAATGTTGGGATATTATCTAATTAGACAGGCAATAATTCCCTTGCTGCTTTTCCCTTTACATTTGGAATTTATGTGTTTAAAAAAAAAAACCTGCAACGTAAGTGTTAGATGCATCTTGATATCTTCACAGGAAATTTCTTATAGAGGTCCTTGTAATGTTCTTACCTGGAAACGAGGTAGAGGGAGAATCATGCTTTTTATGTTCTGTTGGGCAGAATTTGGGGCTAGTAATTAATGAAGAGGTAACTTCACTAGACCATTAAAATATTCTGGTTCCTAGCATTACTAAATGTGGCCTCACATTTAGTAATGTGAAAGTCAATGAAGTCAATCATAAGCAGGTTTCTATTTTTCTCGAGTGGCTATTAGCAGTAAGTAAAAATAAAAACACTTATTGAGTATATATTCTGTATCAGGTACTATTTTTTAAAATATTTATTCATGGGGCACCTGGGTGGCTCAGTGGTTAAAGCCTCTGCCTTCGGCTCAGGTCATGATCTCAGGGTCCTGGGATCGAGTCCCGAGTTGGGCTTGCTGCTCTGCGGGGAGCCTACCTCCTCCTCCTATCTCTCTCTGCCTACCTCTCTGCCTACTTGTGATCTGTCTGTCAAATAAATAAATAAATAAAATTAAAAAAAAATAAAATATTTATTCATTTATTTATTTGACGGGGGAAAGGACGGAGGGAGAGGGAGAGAGAGAATCTGGAGTGCAATGCAGTGTTCTATCTCATGATCATGACATGAGCCAAAACCATTTAGATTTGGAGGCATAACTGATCAAGCCACTCAGGCACCCTTATCAGGTACTATTTTAAAATTATTTATAAGTTTTAACTCCTTAACTTTTTTTTTTTTTAATATTGTATTTATTTATTTGGCAGGGGGAGAAACAGAGAAAGCAAGCACACACAAGCACGGAGAGCAGAAGCACAGGCAGAAGGAGAAGCAGGCTCCCAGCTGAGCAAGGAGCCTGACAGAGACGTGGGGCTCCATTCCAGGACCCTGGGATCATGCCCTGAGCCGAAGGCAGATGCTTAACCATCTGAGCCACCCAGGTGTCCCCATAATAAACTCATTTTAAAAGTGTAATGAAAAGGGGTGCCTGGGTGGCTCAGATGGCTAAGTGTCTGCCTTTGGCTCAGGTCATGATCCCAGGGTCCTGGAATGGAGTCCCACAACAGGCTCCTTGCTCAGTGGGGAGTTTGCTTCTCACTTTCCCTCTGCCACTCCCCCTGCTTTTGCTCCCCTTGCTTGTGCTCTCTCACTCATGCTCTTTCTTTCTCTTTTAAATAAATACATAAAATCTTAAAGAAAAAAAATTGAATGAGAAGATAAACCCAAATCATCCAATCAGGTGTTAGAAAGGTAAGAGTAGGGACAGGTGTGTTTACCTCTCTTATTTTATAGATTTTATTGCTCTTGTAATGAAAAACATGATTGTAATGTTAAGGAAAGTGTTTAGGGAATCCCTAAGCCAGAATGTTCCCCAGGAAGAGGAAAGTTGCCAGTTGTTTTTCCTCTCCCCAATCTTGCCAGCACAGCTAAACCACTCCCGTCATCCAAGTGGGATTGAGCTACCAATCCACAAAAATGTATTTTAGTACACAGAAACAGTATTTGTAAAATGATCAAATAAAAAAATTCATTTATCTTTACTTGAGATTGTTCCCTCTCAGAGCCAAGAGAAAGGTCAGAGTAGGCAAGCAGAAGAGCCATGTTTATATTAGGCATTCCTTTCATTTCACTCCAGACCATTATGAATGCCCAGCGCCAGCTGAACCCATGACCAAGTCGAGACAAAACAGGGCTCATTATTAGAAAAATCAGAAGTCTAAAACACAAAAGAGATTTTAAAAAGTTATTCTTGCCATAGACATTTTTTTTCATTTCATTCTACTCTATTCCAATCTATTCCCTGTGGAATGGCCAACTCTCAGACAAAGGAACCATCTTTTCACACACCATGGCACTGAAAAAAGGCAGAAGGGCATTTCATTGAGAGAGAGGACAAGAGGATGGCATTATTTTTTTTGCTTCTTTCTATGAAGTCTGTAGTAGGGTAATTCCACATTTCTTGGGGTAGAAAAGAAAAAGTTAGAGATATTTTGTGGATCTATTCTATCCTGGATCTTCCCCACTCCCCCCAAAATAAAAAAAGTCTAATGAATAAGAACTGAAGGGGGAAAATGTCTTCCCTTTCTTTGTTCTTTGTAGATTTTTAACCTTGCTGAATTTATCCAATACTGGCAGATTTCTTTCTAGCTTTTCTTTTAATCACATATCTCCTACATTTCACACTAATTGTATCTGATAATTTGGTAGTAATTTCCATTCAGTTGGCACTAGCCAACTGCTGTCGACTCCTAATTAGTTTTCCTAGATGGAGGCAGAATGCTAGCAACACAAGGGATACAACCTGGAGAGTGTAGTCATGGTGGTTTTTCCTCCTCTATATTACATCCTTTTCACTAACATGGGCAGACTCTTTCCTGCCTTTTACCACTGAAAAGGGGACTACAAAAATTGTTTAAGCAAAAAGGACATTTACAAAGAGGACTTTCTAATGATTTTTAAAAATCCATTTGTAACTATAAATTAATCAGAAGGAAATTATTTGTTGTACAATATTAGGCAAACAAAAGCAACATAAAATTTTTATTTATGATTGATGCTGAACTTTATGAAACCTCATAGGAAAAAATAACACTGGTGACAAAACATACCAAATGTTAACAGCAGTTTCCCCTGGGTAGTAAAATTATGAAAGATTTTTTTTTCTTCTAATTAAAAAAAAATTATAGAGTTCTTGGATTACTTTGACATGCAGTTAGAAGTTGAATGAAAAAGCCCCACTAAAACAGTAATTTGCTAATGATTCTTTGGCAAGTTTAACAGGGAATACTTCATTTTCATTCTAAGGAATGACACATTTTTATTTAAAAAAATATCTTTGGGCTTACTCAGTGTCCTCTAAATAGAAAAATTCAAATGACATTCTTACCTTAAAACAATAAGTGTGAAATAGATATTTAAGGAATAATATATGTCAGAAAATGATATGTATAAATACGTATGTGCAGGAATTAGAAGTCCAATGAAGGTAAACACCATAAGCGAAGCAACAAATGATAGACAATTCCAGAATCTGCATTTTCAGAAAAAAGCTGAATGTAGTTAATTACAGGTAAGTAATCTAACACATTTATCACAGGCTTATTCATGTGAAACATTGTGCTAGGCCTAATCAAGAAAATAAAGATGAATAAGGCATTTACCTATACTTAAAGGGCTTATAATTTAACTGGGAGAAAGGAGCAGTAAGGCAAGTAAACACATAATTCTAAAGCAACTACATGTAAATTAGTGTCTTTCTTTTGGGATTGATTCTGAAAACATGTTTTGGTTCATTCAGGCATCGTGGTTCATGTGGCTTGAAAATCCCGGTTGTGAACTCCTTGTATCATTAGGAAGAGCTAAAATTATCTTTGAAAGGAATACTGAAAACTGCTAATCTGCTTTATATAGTGATAGAATTAAGGCTTACCCTAAAATCTAGTGAGCACTTAGAAGATGTGAATTAATCCTTTATTCAAATGAATGCCCTCTGTATATTTCTCCTTTTGGGATTTGTGAGCGTATGTATGTTTTAAAGTGCCTAAGAGCCCAGGAAAACTCTACATCACTCTGAAGTGCATGTTCTCATCTGCTACAGGCAAAGCAATTTGGTAAAGGACACTCAGTTACCAGTATTTGTCATGTTTTGGTGTTGGGACCATAGGAGGCTATTTTTAAAATTTACTTTTTATTTTCTTCCTATATATTTCCTGCAAATGTCACCATATTATATTAATAACAAAATAAATTGAAAAGATTAAAAGGGTACACAAATACCACTTTCATGAGATGATGGTGGCTTGGTTTAACCATATGCTGAAGGGTTTTCAGTCCCTGAAACCCTTAAAAAGAATGATTGTCCCGTCTCCAGAAAAATGGACTTGCCAAATACCAGATCCAATACTAAAAATAACTCTCTATTGCAGTAATACAAAATTTCACTTCCAGGCAGTATTTAAGAGTCACAAATACCTAGGCCTTATCAGGCAAACACTGTATATAAAACATTCTAGCCTAAGAAATATTAAGTCAAATACTTCAAAATAGTGTTTATGTGACCACACTAAGGCTAATTACTGTAGGCTATGAATCGTCATCCCTTTCTTATATATGCATGGCCGTGCTTTTAATTCTGTTAGCTTCTGGATTTAAATGCTGCATCCAATGTTAACTCAGAGGGAAACACATGAAGATATATTTTATGATGATTCTGTAATTTTTGTGTTTTTTTATCCTTCTTTTGACTTCACCATCAAAAGCAAATCCAATTGTTGCACCATGTGCATAGGCACCAAGAAAATAAAATAAAATGAAATAAAATCCCTCAAAGCATTATACCCCCCTACCCATACAATTAATGAAATCCTTTGTGAACATTAATTGAGTAGGATAATTCAGTCAAGTGAGTGGTGAATATGAACTACTATCATACTTTTCTTTTCATTTAACAAGTGCATAATTGAAAAATTTTCCTAACATTGTGGAAAAAATGCTGCTGAATACCGAATATAACGGTCTCATTAGGTGAGCATAAAATGCAATCAAATCAACTAAGCAACAAATATAGAGCAGCTGTCAAGACCCTTTCATATGTGGTAGAAACTAATGGGAGAAACCTGATGAGGAGGAAACCAGATTCTTTAAGGAACCAGTCTATCAAATTCAAAGTAGGTTTGAACCGAACAACCAAGCTCCAACCCATCTCATGGACTTGTGCATGACCTTGTGCATGGGTGTGTGCACGTGTGTGTTTGTAACAATTCAGGCACATTGAAAAAGTGTTTCTGACTTAAAAAAAAAGAAAAGAACTTCTCTTTTATTTGATGATATGAGTATCCTAATACTGTTGTGTATTTTTACATGTGTAGTGTTTTTGTATCTTTTATGTAGCAAAGGGTCACAACCCTGTCTGTATCTAAGTGTCATAAGGGGAGAATTTTAGAAAAATTTTTTAAAAACCAGATGTCTGATGCAGTCATGATTTTGGTTCAACAGATCCAGACAACTGTATTATGTTTATTGCCTGACATTGGACAGCCACTAGCCTAGAGAAATGACATGACCTTATGGACAGAATGTTGTTGGGGTGTCAACTTGTCAGGAATAAAAGATCCTGCAGCCTGGCAAGGAAGTAGTTTCTATTTTGTGAATTTCTTTCTAGGAAGGTGATGTATAAATGGAAGCATGAAAGAAGTAGGGTATCCTCTCTGCCAGCATACAGGGGAAGCACATTTCAGGAACAGAAACTCAAGGACAGAAGCAACACAAATAGCACATTGGGCACGTCTGAGGAACAGCAGAGTGATCAGCGTGGCTAGGGTGAGTTCAGTGAGGGTGTGAGTGGTGGAAATGAGGGGGACATCGGTCTCTCTTTGTTTGCCATTAAAACAGCTTTGACCTGTAGCCAGAATAGAAGTTATCAGACAGTTTTAAACAAAAGAAATGATCTGGGTAAGGAGGAAGTGAGGCCAGTGAGGATCCGTAAAAGATCATGGGCTTGACTCTGTGTCGTCTCCGCGTGACTGCAGAATTGTTCGAATCGGGGTCCCAGAGGCTGTAAGCCTAAAACACGGGAGATGATGGACTTCTTCTCTGAGAGAGTAGCAAGGACCTGCTGCAGATTACTGTAGGCTTCAGGTGGATTTACCTTTTGTTATCCTAGATTTCTACCATCTTGGAGAGTAGGAGCTGACACATGTCATGTTTTAAGACAGTAAGATTCTTGAAATTGAGATTATGAAGTGGTCATTTAGTGGGTGGCTTAAGCAAGGTGGGAAACATGCCCATAGGAGGAGAGGAAGTCCAGGAGCTGAAAGGTGGAGTAGAAGGATCGACTGTGTGGATACTGATTGACATCACTAGGAATAGTGATAGAGAAATGGTGCTGCAGACAGCCACAGTGAGAGGGGGGCCAACATCTTCATGAAATACAGAGTGTGATTCGGGGCTCTAGACATAACTCAACCAAGAGGGTGGCAGATGGTGTAATCTGATGGCATGAGCTTCAAAACTGGGTTTTTCTAGGGAAGAATGATAAAGAATAACCTAGAAATGACTTTGAGATACAGAGAGATCACCTACCACAACTCTAGGCTCAGTAGTACCAGGGATGTGAGGGAGAAAAACACAACTTTTAAGGAATGCAAGTGAAGTAATGTCTTCACGGGAGACCCAGGTTGCAGGTAGAGCAAAAAGGTGAAAGGAGTCTTTGGAATCATTTCCCAAAGGCAGAGTTGAAACACATAATATTTTTAATTCTTCCTCCAGCAATTAATTGTGGCAAGTAATTCTGCCTAGCTGCTGGTACAATTAGCTTTCATTGTAATTGACACGAAGTGTTAGTAGGTGCTTCAAAATTCTATAAGGTTCTTTACTTTCAAACTAATTCTATTTTCTATATTGTTCTCCAAAACTCTAAAATCACTGATTATGTTCAGAGTCTCTGTTAACATATGTTGCCATTGTGTGATTTAGGTCAAGTTCTCAGCCTATATGTTGGAGCATCACAAAAAGCAGCACCCTTCTTCTACACTGGTGCAAATTCCAATCACCCCTAAACTGGATGCCCTTGAGCAGGGCACAGTTGATACATTTGTACATTTGGCCATATTTTCTTTTATACCATGGCCAATCCTTTTCAGATGCTCTAGCTTAATCTTTTAATTTGCTTTGCAGGCTATCTCTTCATTGTCCTTAAAATATTGGGTTTCTGTTCTAGTAGTAATACCATGCTGAGCCTTGTTGGAGCCTGAGGCAAAAGGAATTAATCAGTAATATTGCTTCCATCTTAATTTAAAAGTTTTGTATTTTCACAAACATGGATTTTTTGCATTAATTCCAATTTTCAAAAAAAATATTGCACTAAAATATTATTTATCTTCATTACTGAGTTTTTTGGCACCTTCTTAAATTTTATGCTGGAATGCCTTACCTTAATCCTGGCCCTGTCTAGTAAATTTTACTAGAAATTACTGAGTAGACTGTCAGACACTTGAGAGAAATAGTAGGAAAACAGAGCTAACATGAGCTCAAGGTAAGGTTACAAATTTTGCCCAAAATTAGAGGATTAGAAAACACAGGCAAATAGAATTTTTAGTAAAGGTTTTTAGTCAGGTAGTTTTGGAGTCCATATCTTACTTTGACTAATGTAGATGTAGATAGAGTTGCTATTACAATATTATAGCTTCTAATGCATGAAACAAAATGAAAATATACCATCTACTCACTCGAGAAGAAGCGCTTCAACTCCTGGTTTAAAACTTGTAGAATTCAAAAAAAGTCCCATAATGGCCAGGGTAAATATTCCAGACATTCCAACTAGCTCACCTATTTTTAAAAGAAATAAATATAAAGTATTAATTTAACATCAACAGTGGCACAAATTTTGTCCAAGATGAAAATATCGGATATCTCGATAGTATAATAACTTTATAGAGAGGCTGACCTACTTGGTTTCAACTGGATTATATTACAGATTGTTACCACCACCTCATCCTCTTCCTTCTCAGATTCCCACCCAACTGTGATGTCACGTCTATACTGAATCTCCTTGCACTGCTTTGGCTTCAGATCACTGCCAACAATATGAAGCTCACAAAATTTCTCATGTGCCCCACTCTGGCTTGAGCACCCTCTACAGGTCTAATTTTTTCAGAGGGGCTCTGGAGGAATGAAATGGAAGTGAGACAGTGAGTTCTTTATGAACGAGCCCACTTCATATGCTTTCTTCTTAGGAGACAACAGGAGATAGAAATGATTTGATTTTGTGGTAGGACTAAGGGAGTCGACCCAGTAGAAACCTCATATGGATATACTTCCCCAGCTTAATATTGTTTTGGCACATTTACTGTGCTGGACTGAAAAGCATAAAAAATGGGAATATTCTTAAAAATAGTGGTATTAGAATTATATTACCCCTTGCTTATGAATGTAGTATATTACCACTATAAAAATTCAAATAATATGGTACAGCATATGGTACAGCATAGCAATTAAAAAAAGAGGATCTATAATTCAACTACCAAGACTTCAAGTACAGACCATCCCCAATTTACAAAGTTTCGACTTGTGACTTTTCAGCTTTACAATAGTGCAAAAGCAGTGTGCATCCAGTAGATACAACACTTCCAATTTTGAGTATTGATCTTTTCTCAGGCTAGCAATTTGTACTAAGAGCCTCTCTCATGATGCTGGGCAGTGGCAGCGAGCCACAGGTTCCAGTCAGCCAGGCCATCATGAGAGTCAACAACTGGTACACTTATAGCCAATCTGCATCCACACAACCATTCAGCTTTTCACTTTCAGTACAGCACTCACTAAATTACATGAGATATCCAACCTTTTCATAAAATAGGCTTTGTGTAACATAATTTGCCCAACTGCGGGCTAATGTAAGTATTCTGAGCATGTTTAAGGTAGACTGGGCTAAGCTATGATGTTTGGTAGGTGAGGTGTACTAAATGCATTTTTTTAAAGATTTTTTAAAAAATTTATTTATTTATTTGACAGAGAGAGATCACAAGTAGGCAGAGAGGCAGGCAGAGAGAGCGGGAGAAGCAGGCTCCCCACTGAGCACATAGCTCAATGTGGGCCTCGATTCCAGTACCCTGAGTTCATGACCTGAGCCAAAGGCAGAGGCTTAACCCACTGAGCACCCAGGCGCCCCTACTAAATGCATTTTTGACTTAATGATCTTTTCAACTTACAGTGGTGTATTGAGATATAACTCCATTGTAAGTCAAGGAAGATAATTATAATTTTAAAGAAAATTTGCATTAGTATCTCTAAAATGGAGAGGACTATTTTTGTTTAGAAGAAATAAGTTAATAAGTTAGTTGAGAACAGAGAATGAGATCCAAAGGGCTTTTTTTTAAAGTTATATTTTATTTATTTATTTATTTAACATATAATGTATTATTTGCCCCAGGAGTACAGGTCTGTGAGTCATCAGACATACGCATTTCATAGCACTCACCACAGCCTTTTCCAATGTCCGTAACCTAACCACCCTATCCCCAACCCCCCACCCCCCAGCAACCCTTAGTTTGTTTCCTGAGATTAAGAGTCTCTTATGGTTTTTCTCTCTCCCTAGTCCCATTATGTTTCGTTTTTTCCCTCCCTTCCCTCCACGACCCTTCTATTCTTCCTCTCAAACTCCTCATAAGAGAGATCATATAATTGTCTTTCTCTGATTGACTTATTTTGCTTTGCATAATACCCTCTAGTTCCATCTACGTTGTTGCAAATAGCAAGATTTTGTTTCTTTTGATAGCTGCATAGTATTCCATTGTATATGTATACCACATCTTCTTTACCCATTCATCTGTTGATGGACATCTAGGTTCTTTCCATAGTTTGGCTACTGTGGACATTACTGCTATAAACATTCGGGTGCACATGTCTCTTTGGATCGCTACATTTGTATCTTTAGGGCAAACACCCAGTAGTGCAATTGCTGGGTCATAGGGTAGCTCTATTTTCAACTTTTTGAGGAACCTCCATACTGTTTTCCAGAGTGGCTGCACCAGCTTGCATTCCCACCAGCAGTGTAGGAGGGTTCCTCTCTCTCCACATCCTTCCCAACATCTGCCATTACCTGACTTATTAATTTTAGCCATTCTGACTGGTGTGAGGTGGTTTCTCACTGTGGTTTTCATTTGTATTTCCTTGATGCTAAGTGATGTGGAGCACTTTTTCATGTATCTGTTGGCCATCTGGATGTCTTCTTGGCAGAAATGTCTGTTCATGTCTTCTACCCATTTCTTGATTGGATTATTTGTTCTTTGAGTGTTGAGTTTGATAAGTTCTTTATAGATTTTGGATACTAGCCCTTTATCTGATATGTCATTTGCAAATATCTTCTCCCATTCTGTCAGTTGTCTTTTGGTTTTGTTGACTGTTTCCTTTGCTGTGCTTTCCTTTGATCTTGATGAAGTCCCAATAGTTCACTTTTGCCTTTGCTTCCCTTGCCTTTGGTGATGTTTCTAGGAAGAAGTTGCTATAGCTGAGGTCAAAGAGGTTGCTGCCTGTTTTCTCCTCAAGGATTTTGATGGATTCCTGTCTCACATTGAGGTCTTTCATCCATTTTGAGCGTATTTTTGTGTGTGGTGTAAGGAAATGGTCCAATTTCATTTTTCTGCATGTGGCTGTCCAATCTTCCCAACACCATGTGTTGAAGAGACTGTCTTTTTTCCACTGGACATTGTTTCCTGCTTTGTCAAAGATTAGTTGACCATAGAGTTGAGGGGCCATTTCCGGGCTCTCTATTTTGTTCCATTGATCCATGTGTCTGTTTTTGTGCCACTACCAAGCTGTCTTGATGATGAAAGCTTTGTAATAGAGCTTGGAGTCTGGAATTGTGATGCCACCGACTTTGGTTTCCTTTTCAATATTCCTCTAAGTATTCAGGGTCTTTTCTGGTTCCATATAAATTTTAGGATTATTTGTTCCATTTCTTTGAAAAAAATAGATGGTATTTTGATAGGGATTGTGTCAAATGTGTACACTGCTTTAGGCAGCATAGACATTTTCACAATATTTGTTCTTCCAGTCCATGAGCATGGAACGTTTTTCCATTTCTTTGTGTCTTTCTCAATTTCTTTCATGAGTACTTTATTTTTTTTTTTAGATTTATTTATTTATTTATTTGACAGAGAGAGATCACAAGTAGACAGAGAGGCAGGCAGAGAGAGAGAGAGAGAGAGAGGGAAGCAGGCTCCCTGCCGAGCAGAGAGCCCGATGCGGGACTCGATCCCAGGACCCTGAGATCATGACCTGAGCCGAAGGCAGCGGCTTAAACCACTGAGCCACCCAGGTGCCCCTCATGAGTATTTTATAGTTTTCTGAGTACTGATTCTTTCCCTCTTTGGTTAGTTTATTCATAGGTATCTTGTAGTTTTGGGAGCAATTATAAATGGGGTAGACTCCTTAATTTCTCTTTCTTCTGTCTTGCTGTTCGTGTATAGAAATGCAACTGATTTCTGTGCATTGATTTTATATCCTGACACTTTACTGAATTCCTGTATGAGTTCTAGCAGTTTTGGAGTGGAGTCTTTTGGGTTTTCCACATAAAGTATCATGGCTTCTATGAAGAGTGAGAGTTTGACTTCTTTTTTGCCATCTTTTATTTCTTTTTATTGTCTGATTGCTGAGGCTAGGACTTCTAGTACTATGTTGAACAGCAGTGGTGATAGTGGACATCTGTGCTGTGTTCCTGACCTTAAGGGAAAAGCTCTGTTATTCTCCATTGAGAATAATATTCGCTGTGGGTTTCTCATAGATGGCTTTGATGATTTTGAGGTATGTACCCTCTATCCCTGCACTGTGAAGAGTTTTGATCAAGAAATGATGCTATACTTTGTTAAATGCTTTTTCTGCATCTATTGAGAATGTCATATGGTTCTTGTTCTTTTTTTTATTAATGTATTGTACCACATTGATTGATTTGTGGATGTTAAATCAAACTTGCAACCCTAGAATAAATCCCACTTTGTCATGGTGAATAATCCTTTTAATGTACTGTTGGATTCTATCGGCTAGTATTTTGGTGAGAATTTTTGCATCTGTGTTCACCAAGGATATTGGTCTGTAATTCTCCTTTTTGAAGGGATCTTTGTCTGGTTTGGGAATCAAGGTAATGGTGGTCTCATAAAATGAGTTTGGGTGTTTTCCTTCCATTTCTATTTTTTGGAACAATTTCAGAAGAATAGGTATTAATTCTTCTTTAAATGTTTGCTAGAATTCCCTGGGAAGCCATCCGGCCCTGGGCTCTTGTTTGTTGGGAGATTTTTGATGACTGTTTCAATCTCCTAACTGGTTATGGGTCTGTTCAGGTTTTCTGTTTCTTCCTGGTTCCATCCAAAGGGCAGCTTTAAGCATTAAAGGATACATGCTAAATTTCTATAATGGACACAGATGTGAGAATTAAGCAGGAAACATGGAAAAGTGAAGAATTAAAGGGAGCTATCAGATCTCATAGATACATGAATTACATAATGTAACTTCCTTTGTGAGGCCCTTTGTCCCCATCTTCAGTAAAATTTACAAAGAACCAAAAACTTCTGTATATTTAAAAAGAAGTAGCAGAAATCATGAGGAACTAAATTCCAGAAATTTTCAGGACTCATGAGGAAATCTTTGGGTGCTCATTGGTATAGAATTGGGAATTTAAGATAATTGGATTAAGATCTTTAAGAGGAGTGGAACACCCAATCAAATACTCATGATGGCATATATATGACATTCATGCACACAAAGTCACATATTAAAAAAAACAACTATAATGAGATTATACATAATAGAGTTCTGTAATGAGCTTCTTTTTTCACTTATTGTTTAGCAGACATTTTTCTAGTTAATAAGCATTACAATTTTTGTTTTAATAATAAAGAATATTAAGGTATGCCAATTTTATCATATTGCCATATTTATCAATTACCAGGCATATTTGGATCAGTTCTTTGTCCCTCCATTTTTTGGCTTACTTTATAGTACTTTGTTACAACAGTTGTATTTTAATTACTGGTGACTTGCTAAAGGTTTAATACCTACCTAATAGAGAAAGTTCTTCACTTTTCTTAAAGTTATCTTGTCTGTTCTCACAATCAGTATTTCCAGATAATATTTTAAATTGTTTAGTAAAATTTAACCCTTCCTTCAATTTCTATCATTGTTTGATTCAGATTGTGATACAGTTTAATTTTATAAAGTTAGTATCCTTATACTACTGAGTCTTCCCTTCCAGAGTTGGAAAATTACAAGTTTTATATTCTTTATTTTAATCCTGCCTAGGAATGGTACCTAAGCCAGAAACTAACACTTTGTTTAGTTAATTTTGAATTATAAAATAGAGGCATTTTGAATCATAAAATAGAGGCATTTTGAATTATAAAGTAGAGGACACAGGCATTTTGAGGAGATCAAGCACTGGACAAGTCATAAGTCATTTATTAGGTAGTAGTGAAACTTGGAAAATATTTATGGTGAGTACCTTGAAGATACTAATAAAATAAACATTAAGCCAGGTCAGAGTGAAAGTCCTTTTACATTAGATTTATATTTACCCTGTACCTCATTTTCATGAAATTCTGTTTCAGAAGTTTTCTTTTAAACATTTTAACTCTAAAACTTTAAAACTATTTTGGGAAGAATAACCCTGAATCTTGGGGCTATATTCACTTACTAAATAATGTTAGAGGAAATATTATTTGCTAGAATATATTTTTTGTAGAAATTTAGGTATCCATAATTAAAGTAGTATGCAATGAATGTATCTGTACTGACCATTCTCTTGTTGTCTATTATTTCATTAACTTGATTATGTAAACTCACTTGATTATAACTGGCTTTAATCTACTGATTAGTTAGGAAGCCTCAAGATTCTATATTCTGCCTTTCCTTCATCAGACACAAAAATAATGAATCTTGTTACTCTAGCATTTCTAAAAAGATTTTCTCTGTCTTAATTTATTCAAATCTCGTATTTCTCATAAGCTTTTTTTTTTTTAAAGATTTTATTTATTTATTTGACAGAGAGAAATCACAAGTAGGCAGAGAGGCAGGCAGAGAGAGAGGAGGAAGCAGGCTCCCCGCTGAGCAGAAAGCCCAATGTGGGGCTTGAACCCAGGACCTGGGATCATGACCTGAGCCGAAGGCAGCATCTTAACCCACTGAGCCACCCAGGCACCCCTCTCATAAGCTTTTATAGTTTTCCGTGTTTAGGCCCAAACTTCTTGTTCAGTTTATTCCTTTATATTTTGTAATATTTTGCCAATGTAAAGAGAATCAAATTTTTATTATATTTTCTAACAAGCTACTGCTGGCTTATAAGGACACTTTTTTGGTATATTTATCTTATATCAAACTATTAAAAAGCCTTTTGGGCTTGGTTTATTAGTTAATGCATTTGGATTTTCTATTTAATAAAAAATGCTGTCATTAATGTAATCATTTTCTCCTTCAAAATTATGTATAAATCCATTCATTTCTCTCCTTCCTTCCTTCCTTCCTTCCTTCCTTCCTTCCTTCCTTCCTTTCTCCCTTTCTTTGTTTCTTTTTGTCTTTCTTTTTCTTTCTATTGCCTTAGCAAAAGCTTCTAGAGAAATCATGGATATGCAACTAGGCAATATTGGCTCCTTCCTATCTGTAAAAGGAAGGACATTGTATAAGTTGGTATAAGTAACTAGCTATTATTTCCTGCACATGCTAACTCCAAGTCATTTACAGGGCTGTCTTGAAGAGCTGGGTTAAATGACATTCTGGGGCTGCATCAGAGAACAATAATAGGGTGAATCATTAATATTTGCCATACTTCCGTGAGGAGGAGAGGGTGACAAATGGATTAACATTAACAGATTTTTCTAATATTTAGTCTTGATCTGTAACTTCTATTTTGATTTCCTTTTTGATCTAAAACTTATCAAGAAAAGTATATTTGATTTCAGGCTACTAGAATGATTAATAAAGACCTTCCTTTTGTAATTAGTAAATGCATTATAGCAAGTATAAGTAATGTAATTATAGTAAATATAGTAGAATAGTAAATACACTAAAGGTAATTGTGAATGCATTGTTATTGAACAGTGTTTTGGATTTTATTAAAATGCTCTTCAAGTCCAGTTCATTTCTATAAATTGTCTTTGGGTATGTGTAAAGGATATGCCTTCTGTTTGAGGAAATAAAACCTTATATTCTGTAAACCAAGCAATTATTTTTTTATTTATATCTTTTTATAGCCATCATTATTTTTTGTCCAACTGCTTATGAAATTATCTGGGAAAGGCATGCTCAAGTATCTCATTGTAATTATGATTTTGTCAAATTCTTTTGGCTTTTATAATGTTATTTGCTTGACATATTTTGAGACATTAATTTCTGTTGTATAGAAACTAATATTTTTATCTCTTTTGATGGGTTATTTTAACAAAAATATTCCTCCTAGATAAGTTGAATTTGTTGTTGTTGTTTTTTTTACAAACTTTGCCTGGTACGCATTTTCCCAAATCTCTGTTTTGCATTTTTCTGTCATTTTAGGTCTCAGACTTACAAATAAAAAAGATGAGGTGCAGAATTGAGACGCTGAGGCTTATGTGATAGACATCATCTCCAAAAACAGTAGATATCCACAGTTGAATCAGTTTTGAACATAGAATTCCAAACAAGAAACTTACTAGAAAATAAGACCAAATTTCAAGCAGGATCTCAAAGACTGTAAGAAAAGGGAGTAAACAGAAAAGAGTTACTAGAAATTACTTGATCTTAAATTTAAGTCATACTCTGGGTCATCTTTTCTTTTTGTCCTTATCTTTAACAATAGCTCATTGCCATTGGTATGTATGCATTTTCTTATTCCTAAATTAAAACAGTTTCCATTCAAATGCTGAAAGCTATAACAAGTTAGCAAAATTCAGTCAGTTTTGTTTAAGAGCTTCTTTCAGTGTCCTTTAAGAAATACACTGGGTGTGGTGCATAAACAATGAATTCTGGAACACTGAAAAGAAATTGAAAAATCAAATGAAAATGAAAAAAAAAAGAACTGTGAGAGAATACATTTCTGTTGTTTTAAGCCATCAAAAAAAAAAAAAAAAAGAAAAAAAAAGAAAGAAAGAAAGAAAAGAAATACACATGTATTTAGTGCCATACTATGCAATAAACTTTGGAGATATGGTTGAATAAGAAGTAGAAAATCCCCAAGCTCTGGGAACTTATACTTTATATCTATCAAGGTACATACAGGAAATACAGAAAAAGGGATGCCTTTTCTGGGTCCCAGTGGAATGAATCTCCTGTATCGTTTTGGCTGGTCAAACCAACTGGTTTCTCTAGGTCACACCTGTTCTAGGCATGGAGATAAGCCATAATGGTAATTTGGGGAGTCTAGTACCATCTGCAACTGAAACAGATCGGAGGTAGACTCTGATTTCAGAAGGAGGTAGGGAACTGGAGTTAGAAGACCCATTTGAAAGTTGCTTTCTTTTTATAAAAAAGAAAAATAGTTTCTAATCAGTAAAACAGTTATTAAATGGAATTACTAGGCCAGAAAAAAGTAAATCTGTTATTTCTTACAATGGTTTTAAACTCCTAACATGCAAGCTGGGAAGGACAGAAATATGAGTACAGTAACTCCTCTTAGTTTTCCCCTTTGTGGAATATGTGCTAACTTCAAAGATGGAGCAACATTATTTAAATAATTACCTGAGTTTTAAAAATAATAATTATTATGAAAATTACTGATTCACTATTATGTCAGTTGCTACAAATGAAATATCAGTAAATCTTATTAAACATCTTTTTTTTTAAAAGGAAATTTTTCTTTCAAATCTATTAAAAATTCAGAGAAATCCCTCATGGCTAGGGAAATAAGTTCACTGTTCTCTTCATCCTTCAGCAGAGTTTTTATTATTGTAGTTGTTACTATTATTATTAAGATAGAATGATTATTTATGGTTTTTACTCCTCTGAAACTTAAACACAAAATTCTGTTCCATTATTTTATCAAAAATTATGAAGCAAGCTCTGTGAAAGCAAGGACTACTGTGTTCATGGTTGAAGCATGAGGCCTAGAATAGGAACTATCAGAGAGTATATATCAATAATTAATTGTTTATTAATGAATGAAGAAATAATTTCCATATCAGTAACCACCCCCCCTTTTATATTGGTTGCTTGCCAGTGAATATCAAGAAAGTTCTCTTGTGGGGCGCCTGGGTGGCTCAGTGGGTTAAAGCCTCTGCCTTCGGCTCAGGTCATGATCCCAGGGTCCTGGGATCAAGCCCCGCATTGGGCTCTCTGCTCTGCAGGGAGCCTGCTTCCTCCTCTCTCTCTGCCTGCCTCTCTGCCTACTTGCAATCTCTGTCTGTCAAATAAATAAATAAAACCTTAAAAAAAAAAAGTTCTCTTGATTAGATTATAGGTATCAACTCTGATAAGGTTCCCTGAAATTCTGTAGTCAATCATTACTATCTTAAATGGAGCCAATAGAATAGTGGATCAAATTTGGAGGCTGGGCATGAATCTGTCCAACCAGCACCCATGACTATACCTCTTTGTATTTTTTGGTTTTCTGAGAGAGTGGTCCTTGAGTTTTTAAGAGGCTTCTGAATATAGACATCTTTATGTTGTTCACCTTCATCATCTTCAGGAAGTTTTGTGGTGAAATCCCTCTGAGAGACATAATATGGACTTTGGAAGAGGTTGAATGTATGTGGTAGTTTGACTTCCTCACACACCACAGATGAAATATATGAGGCACTTAAAGAGGGTGTACCTTCCTGTGGTAAACTAGGGTTCTAGGTTCACCACAGATGTTCCAAGCAGCCATGGCCTGGGTAAACTAATTGAATACAGAGCAAGGTTGAAGGTGAGCTCTCCTTATGTCGAAGTAGGGTAACTGTCCAGCATTTAGACCAGCTCCCTTGAGGAAGACATGAGAGGAGTGATGATCCCCATAATGGTGTTCTTGGGAAAGAACAGTCTTTAATTCTTAGTTTTAGGCATTGATTATAAATATGTGAGGCATAGATGGGTCAGAATAGACGTAAACAAGATTCCTGGCTGCCCAACAATGAAGTACTCTCCAAGGACAGGGAAAGCAACATCTAGCTAAAGCTTCCTCTTCTTGAGTGGTTACAAAAGTAATTTGAGATATGCTTAATTGCTGGGGATAGGGGATAGTGGAAAGCTCTTACTTCAATATAACTTATTATTTGGCATCATATAGACCACTTTGCTGTACTAGAATGTGGTCTTCCTAAATGCTCTTTTTTCAAGAGAATAGGAAGGTGAAATGAGATAATGCTTCATAAGGCTTTAGAGCACAAAAGACATCCAGAGAGTGGAATAGCATATGTCAACAATTTTCTCAAGAAGTCTATAATCATTACTTTTCTAAAATCAGTACAAATGGCAACACAGTAAAAAAAAAAAAAAAAAAAAAAGGTTGGGGTGCCTGGGTGGCTCAGTGGGTTAAGCCTCTGCCTTCGGCTCAGGTCATGATCCCAGGGTCCTGGGATCGAGCCCCGCATCGGACTCTCTGTTCAGTGGGGAGCCTGCTTCCTCCTCTTTCTCTGCCTGCCTCTCTGCCTACTTGCAATCTCTGTCAAATAAATAAGTAAACTCTTTAAAAAAAATTAAAAAAAAAGGTAAATAACTCTTAATATTATTTTGAAAATATTAACTTCATGGACATCCTTAAAGGGTCCTATAGACACACTCTCTCACCACCCTGTCCAGTGCAGTGACTATACTTTGAGAACCACTGTGACAGGAGGAGGGTATGGGGCTATAATCAGGTAGGGGCACTTAAAATGCTTCTGGGACTCCTGGTGACATTATATTTCTTGTCTTGAGTGCTAATTACTCATCTGTATATTTTATAATAATTCATTATAGTGTGCATATATCATATAGTATATATATATACACACACCACACACACACACACACACACACAGATATATGATAAAGTAATAAAAGATACTTATGTTCAGGGCTATCTGAATGGGCAAATGAGCTCATGAACACCTCGTAATCTCTGTTTACAAGCACTGCTCTCATGCTCTGAAGATGGCCCTCCACTTGGTCCCTGAGCTGAAAGCTTTTGATGTTGCCTGTGGGGAGATAGCACCAGTGAAGGGGAGGGCAACCGCTGCATCCTCTCACCACTGGCAGATGCATTACCTGGCTTATCTTCTGAGTTCCTTTTCAACACTTACAAAACAACATTTCTCATTCTGGTCAAGCATTCTGTCTCAGCCTAGGTCTGTGAACTGTTGCTCTTATAAGCATCCTCATGAAAGTCCCAACCTAGCCTCAACTAAAACCACAATGAATGTTAAATAAGGGAGGTGTGGTAGTGCTTTGTAAAGAGTAGATCACTATACTAATACAATTATATTTGTATAAGCGTAACTTATTATATTATAAAACCCACATCAGCTTCTAGAAAATATAGGATTCTGATTTTAAGAAATTTAGAAGAAAAATAAGTCCTTACCTAAAGAATGGTTCACCTTCGTTTTCAGGCTTACATTAATATCCTCAATACTAGTAAACACAATCAAAGACATTATAGCGGTCATCAGACTTTCTCCATTAATTAAATTGATGAGGCTTCTAGAAAGACCTATGGAAGAGAAAATATTTTGTTTAAGGTGGGAATATCATCAATATTAAAGAATAAAATTTTATTATCAAGTAGGACTATATTCTAAGCTATAGATTTATACCACATACTTTGCCCATGTACTTAAACAAACTTTGGTCATGCTTGAAAACTCCCTTGGGACAAATTTAATTATGTGTCAACTGTAAGTCTGGACTCTGTAATTAGGAACCAAACTAATTGTGGTTGACTGCAGTTTTTGTAAGAAAGATGATCAGCTAAAGCTGTCATTCCTTGTTTTAAAGCCCAGATCAGAACATGAAATTCACTATTTTTTTTTTAATTTGGTGACTTATCTAATATCATGTATTTAAGGCAAAAAACAATGATGGAGGGATAAAGAAAATTCATAAGCCAAATTTTAAAACATGGTACCTAAACAAAGTATTAGGGCAATGGTCAAGATAATCTTTCTATGATTAGAAACTGTCTGACTTTCCTATACATTCCTTTTGAAGATTTTAGAAACCAAGCTTTATGAAATGGAGAGCACCTGGATATGAGGTACTCCCATCCTAATTTCCCTCCATTTATGAAGCTAGTTTAGATATCTATCAATTATCATTTTTCTCTATTAAATATGCTTGTAGTGGCAAAAATATAACTTTGAGCATCTTAATGATTCTTTAGATGTCCAGAGGAAGGAAATGTTATTACATCATCCAACCACTTTATGATCACAACCTAACACAGTAAGTATGCTTTTGTAAGAGAAGAGAAGTCAAGGCATTCTGTTCCTGTGGAAGCTCAAGTGCCTTGATGGTCCAGTTCTTCACCTCTTTACACATTCATGCCCTTTGCTGTAAAATTGCAGTCTCTCTCACCTAAGATATCCAGCCTGTTTTGTTATGAGACATGATGCAAACAGAGGCTTAAGACACATTTTTGCTTCCTATCTCTTGCATCTCTGCCACCATCATGCTAGTGTTCACTGGCTGCACTACTGGAAGATTGTGAGAGATATGAAGAAGAACGGTGGATCTTCCCAGTTGAGGCCATCCTAGATCACTTAGCCCCCAAATGACCCTCTACCGGACTGAAGGTTCATTAGCAAGCCAAGCCAAGATCAGCAGAGCCCAGCCATGCCTTCATAACTGGTAGGCTCATGAGAAATAATAACTGCTGTTTTTAAGCCACTGTGCTTTTTCTTACTCAATTGTTGAAACTCAGAGTTATTCCCTACTGAGAAAAACCTAACTGGTACTGTCATATAACTATTCCAATTTGGAAAATGAACTACAACAAGATGTAAATATTTGAAAATGAACAACTGACATGGGGGCCTAAGAGGAGTCAACCGACCGTCAAAAGACAACGTGAATATATTCATGTACTCAGAAGCCTGGGCAGACGTTGTGTGTGTATGAAAGTAAAATAAAACAAATATAAAAATTTGGCTTTGAAAACTCAGGCAAAAAATGTTACCAAGAGAAAAATATTTTATTGTTCATTCTTATTTTTTTTAAATACACAAAATGAAGAGAAGTACAAAATTCCAAAAGTCATGGCAAGATGACTAAAATGTATGAGCATAACTTTGCAAGTTAACCCAAAGAAATCACTTATTTTTTTAAAAGATTTATTTCTTTATGAGAGAGAGAGAGAGAGAACACGTGCATGTAGGGGCAGGGAGAAGGGCAGAGGAAGATAGAGAGAGAGAGAGATCATGACTCCAGTCAGTGAGAGAGGGGTAGTGGGAGAGGGAGAAGCAGGCTTCCCGCAGAGCAGGGAGCCCGATGCAGGGCTTAATCCCAGGACTCTGGGATCATGACGTGAGCCGAAGACAGAAGCTTAAGGACTGAGCCACCCAGGCACCCCAGCCAAATCTTTCGAGTAGAAAAAGGGCTGGCACTGATAGAGTCCCCATAGAGACAGGGTTGGGTGACAGATGTTGACACTTCCTTTTCCCAGAGTCTTACTTCACAAACTTAATCTCTGTTTTGAAGAGTTGGCTTGCCTTTATTCGTAGAGGTACATTGATGTGTCTCCTCTATTTTATTTCTACTTGTCTCCAGCAGCTTTTTCCCCTGTAACTGATCATAAAATGAAAAGTGTGTGTGCATGTGTTTGTGTGTGCATATTTGTGTGTGCACATGCACACATGCCATATTAAGTTCTATTTCAGGGGTGAAATAGATCGAGCCCTCTGCTCAGCAGGGAGCCTGCTTCCCCCTCTCTCTCTACCTGCCTCTCTGCCTACTTGTGATCTTTCTCTCTGTCAAATAAATAAATAAAATCTTAAATAAATAAATAAGTAAATTATATTTCAAAACAAGTGTTGTAATTCTTGTTACTAAAAAGTGACTGGAGGAAAACAAATTCAGTAATTGTTTTTCTTGGATGAGGTTCTTAGATTTGTGTGTGTGTGGGGGGGTTATGTTGACTTGGTATTTTATTTTTAAATATAGATTTATTCTAAAATAGAACACACTGAAAACACAGTAGCATTAATGATTTTATTGTTTTTGACTTTCAAGTTTTTTGGTCCTAATGGTGATGATGACTCTAAAAGCAATTTTTTTTTTTAAACAAATGGCATTATCCTAATGACAGTATTGTCAAAGGAACAGGGGTATTAGGCAATAGAAATGTTACCACAGTGTGCTGCAAATTGTTTGTTCCTGGAAATGTTGGCTCAAGATAGAAGGATGTATAAAGTCAAGGATTACAAATAATCCCATTTTATCCCATAATTGGATGAAATATATATATATATATATATATATATATATATATATATATATGCTAAGTAAATCCATTACTGGCATTTCATTTTGTTCTAAGGATCACTAAACTGAATCTCCATGTTTAATCCCCAGTGTCTCAGAATCCTATTTCACATAGTGAAAATCTACATTGAATAAAATATCTTAAAGCTAGATACATTAAACACAGAACATAATATTTTAAATGTAGGAAAAGAAAAAATATACCTACCAAGGTCTCTTATAGCAACTGCCGTCAGCATGGGATCTGAACTCACAAGGATCGTTGAAAATAATAACCATGGTGTGGTTTCCAAAAGTAATTTATCCACAGATGCCAGATACCAAAGAATTAATATATAATTCATCACAAAGCCAGGAATTGTAATTAAAAGTACCTGCAAAAAAATTTTACAGATAGAAAAATCAGATTGCCTTTGTATCCTATTTTTAAAAGTAGATTATCAATTTTATTTAATAAACATCTGCTTGCAACTCTGGAAATAAGAGGCAAATATTGCAATGAGATTCTTAGGACCTATAACATACCAGTTATAGGAAATATCATACTGTCATTAAAAGGAAACTTTAATTTTCTTGGCAAGGCCATTGAATATACATACATATGTGTAAAGGTGTATGCGCACATACAATATATACACATGCATATATACACACTTAACTATGCAGAGAAGTGAAACATAGGCTATTAACATAGAAAGAACACAAGTTTGAAAGAAGTCACAAAAGAGGAAAAGAAGAAGAAAATAAGATAATAAAAGGAATGTAGAGAAATGGCAGAGGACGCTAGAAAGATGGGAAGAAAATTCCTGTTATTCTACAATTGGAACCTGGTCTTCTGCCTTCCTACCGTTGCCTTCTGCTTCCTCTTACTACACCAGTGGCAGCTATTAGCAAGATTTCATTCCCAAAGGGACTTAGAAAAATGTGATGTGCCTGAAGCTACCTATAAGACTAACATAATACAATAAAAAAAAAAACCCACAAAAAAAGAATTCAGAAATGCATCCCCATGGTCATTGCAGCATTATTTAGATACAATAATGTAAATTTACTCCATTTACTTTATTTACAATAATATATACAGTAATAAGACATGGAAGCAACGAAGTGTTCATTGATAGATGGAGTTGATAAAGAATATGTATTATATATATAATAGAATACTATCCAACCATTAAAGAGAAGGAATTTTTGTCTTCTGCGACAACATGGATGAAACTTGAAGGCATTATGCTTCGTAAAATAAGTCAAATAGAAAAAGGGAAATACGGTATGATCTCACTTACATGTGGAATCTTAAAAAAAAAAATAAAGTGAGCTCATAGACACAGAGAATAGATTGGCAATTGCCAGAAGTAGGGGAGGGGCAGGAAGTTGGTGAAAAGGGTGAAACATTATTAGATGTTTATTCACCATCTGCTAGGCAATAAGGGATCAGGCAGGACCTAGAGAGGTGAAGGGGGTCAAAATGTACAAACTTCCAGTTCTAAATAAATCATGGAGATGCAATGTATAGCATGGTCACTACAGTTAATAATACTGTACTGTATATTTAAAAGCTAAGAATTTAGCAACAAATTAAAAAATTTGTAATTATGCAGTGATGGATGTTAATTAGACTTATTTTGATGGTCATTTCAAAATCCATACAACTACCGAATCATTGCATTGTATACCTGAAAGTAATATAATGTCGTATGTCCATTATATCTCAATTTAAAAATAAAATAAAAAATAAAAATGAAAAATTATAAATATTTCATAATGATATTCACAAATGCTCTTACTACCAATATTAAATAAAAAACATATATATATATATATATATATATATATATATATATATAGATGTACCTATACGAGTCTTGTGACTAAACTTTAGCATACATCCTTAATTATTTCTTCAGAATTTCAATAAGTAATACTAAGGACATGCACCATTTTAAGGTTTTCCATAGAGATTGCCAAACTGCCTTCCAGAAAGGTTTGCCAACAAACATAGCCACCAACAGTGTACCAATCAATCCCATTTAAGACAATTCTCCAGAGAAGTAAAATCAAATGACAACCCCAGGTTCCTGTCTCAGTTTTTGCTACATCAGGAAAGTTATGCCTTTCTCTAATGAAAAAGTACAGGCTCTCATTCTTTTGTTTATTACATGTTTATTCACCACCTGCTAGCAATGAGGCATTGTGTAGGCTCTAGAGAGGCAAAACCAAAGATAGGTTAAAAAAAAAAAAAGAATTCAGAAGAACTAAAATCTTAAAAGCTATCTTCTTTCTGATTATTTTGTTCTTCATTTGTATGAAGTCATGCATGATGAATTGGGGAATAGACTCTAGCTTAGGAGGCTGGGGAGCTAGTGCTAAGTGATTTGGTTGAGTCATCTAATCATACATCTCTTCCTGAATCTTAGAAGCAGCAGAAAAATGATGGATTGTTTATATCGCCCTGTCGAGCCTGGGATCTCCTGAGAGGGAGTCTTTGGTGGATGAACCTTGGTGACAGCATTAGAAAGATGTGAGAAAATCAACGCCTCCTACATGATTGACCTCTAGGGTGTCTGGGTTCTCATGGCAAGGTTTTGATCATCTGGAGAGTTGTATAACTAACTCCTGTTCAAAGGAAAAATTAAAATGAGGCTCTGAGATAAGAAGACTGAGGGTCAGGAGACCCTCATCCTTGTACTCCCACCAAATAGCTGTCAACACCCCGATAAGTCACAAAGCATATTGTTTGTAAAAGTGTTTGCAGTAATTCTGTTCCCTGAATTCACACCACTGGAAAGCTATCTCCAGCACTGACTTGGTTAGTCATGTCATTCTTTGCTTTGGCTAAAAGGAGCAAACACGATGAAGGTACAACCTAAAAAGCATTGGCAAACTGGAGCTTGCTCTCTTCTGTTGATGTCTGAGACTCTGCAACTGTCATGGCAAGAAATCTGGAATAACCTTCTAGATCATGGTAGTGACACCCACTGCCTACAGCCAACTCTAATGGTAACTACCATGCATGGGGCCCATCCAGCTCATCCCACCTCGGCTGACCCAAGAGTTGTACCGAGTTGCAGGAGACAGCTCAGCAGAGATCACCCAAATCCAGCCCGAAGTACTTTTATATCTCTATTCTGTTCAATTTCTTTTATTTTCTTTCTTTCTTTTTTTTTTTTCCCCTTTGGTCATTTGTCTGAACTCCCATTTGCTTGGACTCAAAATAAAGTAAGTTATTTTAATAGTTTGTTTTCTAATGTAGTTTAGGTAATGGCCTTATATTTACAAAGCTATTTTAATTACTTTGAAAGAAATATATATCCTGCTTAAGATTTGGAGTTATTTTTTTCCAAAGGTCTTTCCTTGATGGAACCCACACTTCCTTGATGGGTTTCAAATATCACATGATGAGAAAAAAATCACAATAGTTGGTGAATTACAGTTAGAGCTGTTCCTGTGAGTATTCTCCATTTTTGTTCATGTGAGTATGGAAGTTTCAGAAGGTGGATATTTAAAACACAGCTTTTATGAAAAACAATAAAAAACTGGATCAAATATATTTTGTAATAACTCTCTAATAGCATCTTGGAGTTAAAATTATAACTGGCATTATACTCTGCCAGACAGATTTTCAGAATAACTTTTTTTCCTCCATAGGTTTTTTCCCCTGAGCTTTCAAAAACACTGGACAATTGCTCAGATATGGTTTATTCACTAAAATACAAAGCTGAATTTACTTCTCCCACACCTTATGTTTTTTCCTTGTCTTCTTTATTTTCTAATTTAGAGCAAAATTTTTAAAAATCTGAACATAGACAACAGAGAGTAGGTCATGAGTGCATGATATTATCGCAAAAGAGAATGTCTTACCTGCCAAAATAACTTCTGCAGTATGTAAACATCCATGTCAAAGGCAACATTAAAGATAATTATTGGGGTAAATAGATCAAAAAAGATTTTTGGACTCATCCATTGTATGGCATCTGCATATATTTGGACCTAATAATATAAAAAATATGTCATTTTCTCATTTATCCATCCTCCTATTAGCATAGATTACATGCCAGGCACTCCTATCTCTAGAAAAAGAGAAAAAGATATATCACAACGAATAGGTGTTCAAATCTTGACTGTATTGCTTTTCATCATTTTCCTTTTAAAAAAAAAATTTATTATTTTAGAGAGAGGGGAAAGTGGAGTGGGGGAGGGAGAGAGCGTCTTAAGACTTAAGCCCCATGCAGGGCTCGATCTTACCACCCTGAGATCATGACTTGAATCGAAACCAAGAGTCAGACACCTAACTGACTGTGCCACCCAGGCACTCCAGATTTTCATAATTTTCCATCGCATTATCTCCATGCCTATTTTGTTTTTTAAACAATGGGAATAGAAAGTACATTGATAGTGGGTACAAGAGAATATGAAGGAGATCTTCAGGCATACAAGAGGAAGACAGGTTTCAGGTGGATTGATTATCATGCACAACCATCCACAAAGGAGCAAGCAATCATATTAAATTTCAGAAACTACAAATAATTAACCATGGCTTACACAGAAGATGTGTGTGGGAGAGTAGCAGGAATAAAAACTGGGAAGTTAATGTTGTTAATGAAATAACAAATTAATGGTGTTTATCACAAATTATTTAGTTGATATTTGTAAATCCTGTTATGGGCATCCACTCAACATTCTGTTCATTAAGGAAACACGGATTGCCTGCTGTGTTAGGTGGTATCTTTGCTTTGGGAGGGATGACTCTCCATGAGTCTCTTGTGTTTCTCCATGTCTTATGAGTGGAGGCACTGATTGCTTTTCTTCCAGACTAACTTTCAAAAGTATTTGTATGGCTAACAGCTTTGGAAGACAGAGCCAAGTGCCCTCCTTGAGAGCAAAGAACTGGCATACTATGCTGTACATCGTAATAAGGACAGTGTCTCCGTTTAGGGCAAGAGGTCAGGAGAGCTTACTGCCCATCACGAAATATTCAAGTTCTCTAAACTCAGGTTTCTTCTCCTCTAATGCAATCCATCATGTATGCAGGTTTCACCGGGCTCTCTCTTTTTTTTTTTTTATCCCTGTAGGTATTGGGGCTCATGGAACAAGAAGATGCTGATACTCCAGCTTCTGCTCTTGCCATGAGCAATAAAGTCCTTTTCTTAGGCCCAAGCGTCCCATGTCTTTTGCCAGGATCATGAAACTGTGGCAGGCTAACTTATTATTTGCAAATAAAGTAAAATCTTAGACCTTGCACAGTTCTTGATCTCTGTTCTCTTCTTTTAAAGTTATTGACAAATAGAAAAGTTGATAGAAGTACTTAAAATTGCATATAAGTCAAAATTGTATGGTTACAAAACCTATTGATGACAAATGAAGTAATAATCTGGTTCTTATATGGATACATGTTTTTCATAATGTTCATTAATATCACTGGTTACATTGTTTGGGAAGGCCAATCGTTTTCATACATGTTCTCATTCACACTCTGATTGACTAGAGTAAGTGGAGAACTATGGCCTCGGGCCACATCTGACTCAATGCTTGTTTTTTTAAAATAAATTCCTATTAGAACACAGCCATGCTTCTCACTTACATATTGTTGAGTAATTGTGACAGAGTTCACGTGGCTTGGATAACCTAAAATATTTACTCTATGGCCTTTTATAGAAAAAATTTGTTGCCAACCCGGGGCTAGAGAACTATTTAATGTGTCAATGATGCATTCTACATCCCTTATAGTAAAGAGAGTCTCTCTCCTCTACCTGACTCCAGCTGTTCTCAACTATTTATAACACCGTAGCTGCCTTGACTACATCTGTGGTTTGCCTTCCTCTCACTTCCAACTCCAGGTAAGAGGTTCAGCTTCTGTTTCTTGAGATCTTGTAAGACACACACTTAAAGACTTAGCCTCTATTCTAATGGGAACCCTGTAAAGCGTTCCTAACTGAGGCAATAGATTGGTTCAATGTCAGAACTCTCTTGCAACTAGAGTCCTGTACCAGCCGCTCAGGGTCTCTGGGCTTCTATCTTATTAGCCAATTCTTGGGATGCCTGAGTAGCTCAGTTGGTTAAGCATTTGCCTTTGGCTCAAACCATGACCCCAGGGTCCTAGGATCTAGTTCCACATCAAGGCACCTTGCACAGCAGGGAGTCTGCTTCTCCCTCTGCGTGCAGCTCCCCCTGCTTGTGATCTCTCTCTGACAAATGAATAAGTAAAATATTTAAAGAGAAGAGGCAATTCTCATCTAAGTTTTTGAATTCTGCTTAAACTGTCATTAGCTGCTTATACTCTCAGTAGGTGTATGTGAACTTATTCTCTGAGGTGCCCAACTCCTTACAGATGGAGGCTCTGTTTGACTACGTTTAGCTGAATCTCAGCTCTGTCACCCTTGGTTCCTTTTTTCATGCATCTGGTCTGACGTCATCCATATCACAAGCATCCATAGACTAGCAGAGCAGTGAGTTGGTAAGTATTTTTGCAAATTTCCTTAAGCCATTTTTGTATTTGTATGAATTTGAGATATACTACAAAATACTCATATTTACTATACACACCTGCTCAGAAGTAAAACTTAATATTTCAAAACTGCATCCAATTAAAAATAATATCACTGGGACAGGAACTGGAAAGTCTTTTAGGTGTAGATTCAAAAATGCTGCAAAAAATACATGTTTACTGAAAGGCAGTGATATATCACATTTATGGAACTTTAATTTGATATGTTTTCTTAATACTGAGGACAATGAAATACTGTTCCACTTTTCACTTACTTAATTCCTGTAATTGAAACCTTCTCTCATACTTAAGCATATTGAATTGGTATAATTCTTAATCTGCTGGATTCTGTATTTATCTCTTCTATGAAGTATCTCGTTTCCTCAGTATCTTTAGTAAATATTGCTAGCAGTCATTGGTTCTTGGGTTATTATTAAAATATTTATAGCAATTTTTTGTACATGCTATATATCAGGTACTAGTTTCTTTAGCAATCTTGCAATAAAAGGTTAATAAATAACTAAACTTTAATGAAATCTCCTGGTTGATTCCCAAACTAACAATGAGGAACCAGCTATAAGAATTTGCCCAATGAGGGGCACCTGGGTGGCTCAGTGGGTTAAAGCCTTTGCCTTCGGCTCAGGTCATGGTCCCAGTGTCCTGGGATCGACACATCGGGTGCTCTGCGGGGAGCCTGCTTCCACCTCTCTCTCTATCTGCCTGCCTCTCTGCCTACTTGTGATCTCTGTCTGTCAAATAAATAAATAAATAATAAAAAAAAATAATTTGCCCAATGAGAAAAGCTAGCTTCCTATATTTCTGGTTGCCTACTACACATTAGAAAGCCTATAATGAATTGTTATCAAAGTACAATAAGCAATATCACAGCATTTCCTTCAGTTTAATGCTTTCTGCCTCTTTGTAATATAAGTTTTAATCCAAGAATGAAAAAAAGTGTTTTCTTTTGATTTTTATAGTATTCTTCTCATAGAAGGAGGCATAATTTATTATTTGAACAAAACCTATGGGACACCCTACCAAGTGGTTAAAAGATAACCGATCCACTCAGAAGACTCCCCCTCATTTTGAAAATTCTTTGCTCAAGTGAAGAAAGTAGTACACAACTAGTTTTAATATATGAATGAAACTATAGTTTGTGATTTCGCAGAGAGCAATCAAAATACCCCATCTCTTAATATTTGGCTCATCTGTTTTGATTCTTCCCATCATTTATATCTAATCATGACCTACCAAGTAAAAAGTGTGAATACTTTGAATCCAAAAGATGATAAATAATATGAACTAGACTCTACATATCTCTTTTTCAGGGGCAGATTATCATTGGATTCATTTGGTTGATAATCTTGGGTTAAAAGTATGAATTTAGGAACAAAATTCTAATTTTCTATTACTACTACTTTCCCCAGTTCTATATGGTGACATTTACAAGACATAGCCATAGAATAAACTCAAATAAAGAGAGTTATACCTACCTCCAACTGTGCAGACCAAGGACAGTATTAGAATGATTTCAGGGAGATCTTCAGAAGTAGTCATAAACGTACTTGTGAAAAATTCCTGCCATGTGTTAGAAAATCCTCTGGTAAGAAGAGTGAAATTAGACAGACTAGAATTCAAATCCATTCTGCTGTTTCTCACAGACCATTTGAATTCAACTCTTAAGACTCAGCAAAACTCTCACAGGATCACAGGATTGTAAAATTTGCCTTCTTCTTGAGCTTCTAGTACATTTCTTAAAAAAGAAGAAGAAGAAGAAGAAGAAGAAGAGGAAGAAAAAAGCTCACATTTCTCCTTAATTATTACTGGTGATATCTTAGGGTCCACCAAATTTTGGGAAGCCTCTGCCTTCTATGATGCCTACAATTTGACTGAGATATAAAAGGTACAACCCCAAGTGATAGAGACTAGCCAGTGTCACCCTGCGATCACTTACAATGCCAAGCACTCTGCTGTTATTCACCGTGCATCTACCCAATGGTGTGAAAGGAGTTTTCATCTAACCAGTTACTGGGACCACAGACTAGTGTAGATTACTTAGTTCTGGGGATGGACAACTGAAGGGTTTGCCCTCAGCTTATCTGAGACTCTGGAAGCTGTCTGGCAGCTGTTCCAAATGGGGAAATTGGATACGGTCAGAATATTCTGATCTCTTTTGCTGCTTACTCCAGACAGGAGTTAATAGACCATGGTGATATTCCATCTTAGCATTCTTTTATCTCATTTAGGTGCGATGAGCCAGGTTTTCTCTAACTTTTGTATATTTATATAGTAACCAAGAACATAAGAAAAATGTTGAAACCAAAAGGATTTAAAACAAGGGAGTTGTTACATGTTCTATCTCATTGTTGCTTCATGGAAGAGGAACAAGAAGGGCCACGATGTGTCCTGGGTGTTGGGCTCCGGGAAATGCAGGAGGAACAATAGAAATGACCCCCGGGGCAGTCATCTTCCAGCCTCCCCACCCCCCCTTTCCTTAACCCTTGACTCTTCCACCAAAAGGATGTATGCCCAGGTCACGTCTCCATAGGTAACCCGATACCTATGCAAGAAACAGAAGTATCAGAACCCCCCAGCCCATACCCTCCGATCACCAAATACCCTACCATATATGTATGTGAGCCCATGCCCTACCTTGGCCTGATAAAAGACCCCCACCAACTCCCTCCCAGTGCGACTTCCCCCACTCCCCTTTCTGGGAGGAACCTTGCCCAAGGGTGCCCACCTCCTCCCGGGGCAACTTTCCTGGCTCCCCTTCTCCCGAGCCCCGAAACTTCATTGGAGAGTGCCTTTAATAAATCTTGCCTTGCGCCCACTTCGCCTGGTGTCGTGTTTATCTCGCCTATAAAACCTTACACTGGGATGTGTCTTGGTTTGAGGAAATAAGTGATAATTACAGTCTGTAATATCATCTGCTTCCCATGCTAAGGAGTGTTTTATATCAGGGTCTTAAAATTCATGCAGGGAATTCTTCCAATTCTATCTCCTAACAGTGACTTAACATTTTCTAGTGTCCTCTATTAGCATCTTATCTGGCTGCCATGCTAAATTAGTTCATTTTTACCAAACTTCCTTTTCTAATCCAGAAATGTCTTTTTAAATTTCAAAGTTCAATGTCTTTTTAAATTTTAAATACTTTGTTATTATATACCCTTTTCTAATTATAAAAATAATATTTTGAAAGAGAAAATTAAATGAATACATGTTTACTGAACACTTCTGAAATAAAATATGTAAACAAACATTGCCAAAAACAGGGGGAAAAAAATCAACCACAGTCCTGCCATCTCATTGTTCTTGTGTGTATTATTTACACTGTTGGGCTCATCTTTACACTAATATACTTTATACTGCTTTGCACTCGGTGTTCTATCAGTAGCATCAAAGAGCCTCATAAACACCATTTATAAAGGTTGTATCATATTAGCACCAATGTAAAAGTGCCAACTGTGGTCAGACTGCCCGTAAGCAAAGGGCTGATGGGCTACAGCTTACAGGGTGAAAGACTCTGGGCAGCTTCCTTCACGGCTGTTGTCCTCAGTCTTCCTATGTGTATAGGTCCCTATCTGTGAAACTTATCTCTCTGTGTCTATTTTATTTATTTGGCATCACCTGAGGTGTTATAATGATACTGATGCCTGGGTCCTATCCCCGGAGATTTCTGTTTCAATCAGTCTGACTTGCAGCCTGGGCTTCATCAGCAATTTTAATGTGCAGTCAAAGTCAGCAACCACTGGGATTCACCCAATTCAAAGGCAAAATTCCTCCATTTTTAGTCTCAAATCATTTCTTTCTTTCTTTTTTCAGTGTTCAGCAATTTTGTTTTATTTTTTATTTTTTAAAACTTTAACTTTTTTAAAAAATTATTTTATGTTAGTCACCATACATCATTAGTTTTTGATGTAGTGTTCCATGATTCAAACAATACTGGAAACACATCTGAAGTTTTAAGTTGGGTTCATCATTTGTGGCAGTAAGTTCCCTGGCGAACTGTGGTGTGTCTCAGTAACAGGATGTTGAAATAATTGTGCATCTGGGCTCTGGCTCAGTGATTCTGGAGAAGGTCCAGAAAAATAAGAGTTTGCTATAGATCGGTGCTGTCAGGAAAAAAAGGATAATTCTGTGGCTGGGTATCTTATCTATAGGGAGGGCAGACTAGAACAAGGATAAAGCTGTCACCGGTAAAGAAGCAGAAGTCACTCATTTTAGCCAAGAGAGGGGTTGTTTGGTATCTATGGGTTGCCCGGTGACTTTCTGTTCCACTTTTAAGGTTTAGAGGGATCTCATGATGTTGATGTTCTGTGAGATTGTGTCCAACAGGAGAATAATATGGCCCATGTATGAGCAGCAGTCCAGCTGGTCGTGACACTGAGGGATACCTAGCTTTGAGTGTTAGACCAGTTCCCTGATGTCAGGGGCTTCTTTTGTGTTTGCCTAGTTTTTGTTTTTCCTCGAACGATTTCTAAATTCCTTAATTTTACTTTAACATGTCAAGAACTGGAGATAGACCCAGATATCTTGATAGCTGTATAGCTCTGATGGAACAGAGCAAGTATGGCTATCCCCCTAAGACAGAGATTCTCAACCTTGGTGCCTCACTGGAATAAGTTAGAGTTTTAAAAATACAGAGGTGGGGTTGCCTGGCTGGCTCTGTGGGTAAGGCGTGGGACTCTTGGTCTCAGGTTGTAAATTTGAGCCTCATGTTGGGTGTAGAAATTACCTAAAAATAGGATCTTTAAAAAAAAAGTACAGATGTATGGGTGGCACTCCCAGAGGTTAATCTAATAGGTCTAAGGTCTAACCTGGGTATTGGGAACTTCAGAAGCTTCCCAGTGATTCTAATGAGCAGCCATTATTCCGAAGCCCCGCCCTGAGAGAAGTCCATGCCTTTAGGAAACAACACTGTGATAGTTTAATGATACTTGCTTTTAGTTAAATGCCAAACTATTTAGAAAAATAATGTCAATGTCACCTATTAACTTGCCCACTGTTATTCCAAAATTAAACATCCTGGAGCAAAGAGGCTTGACCAAAAAAGGAAAAGTATTTTCTGCAACATAGTTACACATTCTTACATGCTTGCAGAATTTACTACAATTAAGGAGTTTATTTTCCAAACTAAAAGTAGGGAGACATGTTCCCATAAGCATTTTCCTTATTTCTAAAATTGTTTATATGAAAACTTTAAAAAGTGTTTATATATTTAAACCTAATCAACTCCTTTCAGAAAAGAAAAAAATTACTCTGTCTTCATTATCCTTGAAATTCAGGGATACAGATGATCAAGTTCAACTGAATTTCACTATCTGGCTGTAAATACATGGCAAACACTCAGTCTGGCTTTTCCAACCTCTACGCCAAATTCTCCTGGCAAACCTCTCACCCAACGAAATGATCTCATTTTAAGTTAGCATGTAAATGCTAATATTAGTCTAGTTTAATATTTTAAAAGGTATGGGTAAAGGAATAGCAGTGAGACTAAACAGATTTTCAATGTTCATTGAAACTCTTCTCAAGGTTCAGCTGACTTTTGACAACTTTGGAGAAGTTTATGAGTCTGTGTCTCATTAAAAGTATTCATCTGTCTTGAAATTACCATATAGGTTTCCTACATTAATTTTTCAATAAATTTGATATGCCTCCATTTCCACTATGCATGGAGTAAATTCATGACTGCTCTCTCAGAAAGGGCATGTAGCCTTGCCTCTCAACAGTCAGTCGGCCTTAAGAAATTCTCTCTGTCATGGAAAAGTGGAAGTAAGACTAATTCTCTGTCCCTGAAAATGGGAGGTCTTTTTTTCCTTCTAATCACCACATTTTTCAGGAATTCGCAGACAAAAGCATCCTGAGGAGGGCACAGTGGCATCCCAGTAATCTTCACAAGGGGCAAACTCTGGCCTAAAGGTTTATGACAGACCACCACCGGGGTCCTGCCACACCACACAGCAGCCCTTACTCACGACTCTAACTGACATGGACGGTCTGTCGCCCTCCTAATGCCTCTTCACTCCCAAGGAACCCTTCGTCCCTCTCGGCTCAGCTCCATGCACCTGAGGAGACTGACCAGGACATCAGCGTGCTTTCCTCTCCCTGCCTCAGCAAGGCAAAGGTAACAAACCTATAAACCAGATAGTTTGGAAGGGATGATATAGGAAGAGTCATGGAGGAGGGACAGCGGTTAAGGCGCAGCAAGTCCAAATGAGAGGCTTGTTTGCCTTGATTTGGCTGCCACAGGAAAGGTGGAAACTCTTCGAGGGAATGGCTGGCTGAATGGGTAGCTGGAATACTGTGGGAGCATTTCCTCCTCTCCAAGGAAAGGCTGAGGGAGCAAAGTACCAGAGGGGAAGGACAACTTCCTGAATGGAAAACTGCAGGAGGGCTCACCATCCAGAGTCTCAGGAAGAGTATCCTGGGGTAGTGAGAAGTGGAGACTAGCTCTTCTTTTCACCCCAGAACCGCCACAATCAACTGCAACCTCTCTGGCAGTTACTTGCTCCAAGCCCCGCCCCTGGTCTGCACCCATTGGCTTCAGGTCCATAACTCCTGACCTGATTGGCTGATGAAATACATCAGAAGATGCTGCTCAGCACCACTGCCCCTTTACTTCCAAGGCAACCGTGGACGACTTAAGACCATGTTTATTTTTAAAAAATAATAAATAGATAAATAAGGGTGAAAAAGAACCCCAAGAATTTTATTGCTATGTTAATTTAAAGTTTTGGAACAATGGATTTCTGGTAAAGAGCTGATGGACACTCTTTTCCTAGAATTCTAGAAGTCGGTTTCCTGGGTAAGACAGGGAGGTAGAGATTTTGAAATATGAGGAGGCTGGTTACTGGATTAGAAAAAAGAGAGAGAGAATGGTTATGTGGGACATGTAGAAGAATAAACAGGCCAGGTGGACTTTCACTTCTGGAATATTTATGTGGAGAAGTTGTTAAGAATAATGAGACACTCATTTCTTTTTCCTAAATAAATCTTACAAAGGACATTTTAATTGAAATTATGTAGTGATATTACAATAAAGTCAATTTTTATATTTCTAGTCTCATCATAAAGTATTTTAGGAGACATTTTGTAATGATTTTGAAGTCTAGATACTTATTTGGTATATGTGATACCTCTTTATAATTTTACTCACACAAAGTCTTTGTGAAGTTATTTTGATGCCTACGAAAAGGTTTGTGCAGAGAAGAGAGGTGCTAGAGTGGGGAAGTGAAAGGCAAATCCATCGAAGATAGAAGTAAATGCTGGAGAATGGCTGACTAAATTATCCACCTGGCCTGTAGAGAACCTTTTACAGACTTTGTAAGTGGTCTTCTAGTGGCCATTAGGCAATAGAATTCGCCAAAGAAAATTATTTTCACAAAGTTAGCACTGTAAATCCATCTGGGGGATGGTCAATCAAGGAAACTAAGAAAGGCTTTCAAAAGTGATAAAGTGCACATAATGTTTTAAGGACATGAAAATCAAGACTGTTTCTGAGAGACATGCAAGTTATCTTCTATTCGAGCTAGGATTAGATTAGCAGATGAAGTAATCACTATATCTATACTCTCATGAGAAAGATATAAACATTTATTTTTAAAGATTTTTAAAATATTTATTTTCCATTCTTTGTGTTTCATCTCTTTCTCCAGGCCCACTTAATTCTACTCCAATAACTACAGGGAAGAGGAACTGTGTTTCCCCCTTTATTTTCTCTGATTTATTTGGGTGGAATTCAGCAGAAAATAAAAAAATTGGTCATGATCTTTTTCTATAATATCTACTGTGAGTGATTTCCTCTTATCTCTTACTTGCCTTTTTAAATTTTAATTATGTTCTTTAAAAACTCACCATTATTAAATTTAAATTTTTTATATTAAAACCTATTGATGCTTTTTTATCTGTGATTCCTTCTATCATTTTTGAGTGAAGTCCACCTTCTATAGTGAAGAAGTTTAATAATATTGTAGGGACCAAAGGCAGGTCATCCCCAAATGGGTCACTTTGACATGGAGATATTTTGAGTTAAAAAGCAATCAAAGGGCACTGAGGTGGCTCAGTTGGTTAAGCATCTGCCTTTGACTCAGGTCATGATCCCAGGGTCATCTGTGTCCTGGGGCTCCCTGCTCAGCGTGGAGTCAACATCTCCCTCCCCCCTGCCTCTCTCCCCTGCTCTTGCTCTCTCTCTCTCCCTCTTGCTCTCTCTCAAATAAGTAAAATCTTAAAAAAAAAAAAGGCAATAAAAACTCAGGTAATTCAGGAAAAGCTCTTTACCTCTCCCTCAAAGGCATATAAAAATTTAGAAGACCTCCAAGTAAAGAGCAATCACCATATTTAACATCATAATAGGACCTAAGTGTGGTAGAAAGGGAGGAACCTACCAAGATCTGTTTGATCCAAGTCCTCTATGTCCCATTTTTTCTAAATGGCCCAGCAAACATTTGTTTATCTAAGATTTACTCTTTTTCATGTTCCTGGGAATTGCTTTCCTTCCCTTTGAAGCCCCACATCCTTACCCCTTTCTCCTTAGTTCTGGATGACATTTATACCTCATTTTGCCTGACTGTCTTTGGAATATCCATGTCTTCAAGGATTCCCTATACCTAGGAAATTAAGTTTGATTTTCTCTGCTGATCTGTCTCATGTCAATCTGATTCTCAGTCTGGCTAGAAGGTCCTCGAAGGGCAGAGAGAATTCCTCTTCCTCGATAATATTGAAACCTATTTACTTTTTTTTTTTTTTAAGATTTTATCCATTTGACAGAGAGAGAGAGATCACAAGTAGAGAGAGAGAGAGAGGAGGAAGCAGGCTCCCTGCCTAGCAGAGAGCCGGATGTGGGACTTGATCCTAGAACCCTGAGATCAGGACCTGAGCCGAAGGCAGAGGCTCAACCCACTGAGCCACCCAGGCAGCCCCATAAAACCTATTTACTTTTAATTATTAATGAATTTTTTAAAAAACATGTTCAACCATGTCCCTTCAGAATTATTTCAGTGCATAGTAAATGCCGCAAGAGTGGCATATCCAGTGTACTACCGTCATTCAGTAGAAGCAAGGTCATGATCAATTTTGACTGAGGTTAATGAAGGTTCTCTAAAGGAAACAGGATTTGAGCCTTAATAAGACAGGTGGGAACTGGTTGAATGGTTGAGTTTAGTGAAGAAATGTGGGTCTCAGGCAAAATAAAAATCACCTTATCTGTGTTATTTCTGTATACATGGGAGCCTTCAAGATATAGAGATAATGATGAAGACAGTTATCAATAGTGTAGTATGTGATGGGGCCTACCAGTGAACTGTCAAGAAAGAATTTTTGAAACTTTTTTGTGCAAAAAAAGGTGCTTTTATTATAGCTGGGTGACAGGACCCATGGGCAGAAAGAGCTGCACTGAATTGCAAGATGTGACTGTATATTTTTTAGTCAATGGGGGTTAGGGAGAGCGTAAGTCTAAGGAATTTGCACATGTTAAAAGCAAGGTCTCCAAGACCTTGGAGAACTAGCTATTGTTAAGATAATGTTGCTTTTATTTTTGTCTAGTAAAACATTAGTTATGAGACACTTCAAATGTACATCAGTGCACTATATGTTTGAAAGATGATTGCTAACATATATCTTGGGGAGGGGTCATGGTTACAGTTATCAGAGGAAAGTAGCACTAAGGAGAGTAAAACAATAGTGATAAAACATTAAAGGAGGTCTTTGAGGGAGCTGTAGGACTGTTGTAATCTATATGCCTCAGGAATTCTGTCTGGAGACCTGGAGCTAAAGCAAAGTCTGGCCTCTGTACTCCCCCCTCCCACCTGCCTCCATACTCCTCCCCCCCCACCCCATACTCCCGCCTCCATCAGTTTGCATAATAAAAGCAGTTATAACCAAAAGCTGGTCATTGATGGAGTAGGTCATTGAGAAGATGTGGCCACTGGTTGACCCTTAAGCTGGACCCAGTCTTCTCCCTCCCTTCCCTGTCCTTGGAGTATATATTCTGCCCACTGTTCCCACAAGGCAGCCCATTTTCAAGAGCAGAGCCTTAAGAAAGCAATGTAGGTTGAGACTATTTGAACAGTATGTGTAACAGAACTCAGGTAAGGTGTCTATATAAATTTTTAGGACTCTAGTGGGTGGGTGCAGAGATCTACCCATCTTGCTGCTGCCTAAAACAAGCCTTGTAAGTAAGTTCCCTTGCTTATTAAACTTGTCACTTATCACTCTGGAGTGGCGGCCTCTTTCCTCAATCTTTCCTTGCTCTTCAAACACAGGGGTCAGTTTCAGGGTTCACATGGGAAGCTCCTGAATTTGCAAACCAACAATTATTCATGCAAGGAAATAATGAACTTTTTCGGAGAGTTACAGATTGGCATAGATGAGGTAATGTCTTAGCAGATTTTGATAGATAAACTAAGCTTACATAAAAACAGGGTTTTGTGAAATACTGTGATATGTAGTGAGCATTGGAGCAATATGGGTCTTGATAGGTAGAAGACTGTCTTTTTTAGGAAGTTGAATTGTAAATAGTGAATACAATGGAAATTAAGGTAGAAAGACCAGGGAGCTGAGGAAGGTGTGGTTTAAAAAAAAGATAAAAGATCTCAAAAGGTCAATGATTGTGGATTCCAAGGATGTCCAGTGCATGGCCATTAAAATGTGTTATAAAGTGAAATGGAAGAAAATCTTTAAACATTTTTTTGTTAAGTTTTAGCAGAAACATGTACACACATGTACACATAAATGTACTAGGTTTCCAACTCAATTAATCTTCATATATATCAACCTGTGAAAATACAGCCCATAGAAAAATACAGAGTATTTTCAAAAATGCAGAATATTTCCTGTACCTCTTTCCAGTCATATCCCTCTCCCAGAATTACCTTATTTGGATTTCTATTACCCTTGAATATTTTGCCTAGTCTTAACATTTCTTATAAATGGTACCAAATAGTATATGTTCTTTTGTCCCTGACTTCTACTCAATATAAATTTGTGAGATTCATCCATGACATAGTTTTATTCTTTCTTTTTTTATTGCTGTGTAGCATCTAATTCTATGAAGATTACTATAATTTACTTACCCTTTCTAGAGTTGATACCATTTGAATTGTTTTTAGTTTTGGCCACCACAAATAAGGCTTCTGTTACATTTTTGTATATTCCTTTCTTTTTTTTTTTAAGATTTTATTTATTTTGTTTTGACAGAGAGAGAGCACAAGCAGGGGGAGTGGCAGGCAGAGAGAGAAGCAGACTCCCTGCTGAACAGAGAGCCCCACTTGGGGCTTGATCTCAGGACCTTGAGCCAGAGGTAGATGCTTAACTGACTGAGCCCCTAGGGTGCCCTTTTTTGTATATTTCTTTTGATGGGCATATTAATTCATTTCTCTTGGGTGTATATATCTAGAAGTTAATCAGTGAGTCAAAGGGCATACAAAATACAACCGTAGTAGACACTGCTAAAATGATTATGTCAATTTAATCTCTCATGAATCTTGCCAAAACTTGGCATTGACAATCTTTTAAAGTCTACGTCCATACCACCCTGAACGCGCCCGATCTCGTCAGATCTTGGAAGCTAAGCAGGGTCGGGCCTGGTTAGTACTTGGATGGGAGACAATCTTTTAAAAAATGTTAGTTAGGGCACCTGGTTGGCTCAGTGGGTTAAGCCTTTGCCTTCAGCTCAGGTCATGATCTTAGGGGCCCGGGATCGAGCCCGGCATTGGGCTCTCTGCTCAGCAGGGAGCCTGCTTCCCCCCCCAACCCCCTCTGCCTGCCTCTTTGCCTACTTGTGATCTCTGTCAAATAAATAAAATCTTTAGAAAAAAATGTCAGTTATCTTGTTGGGTGTTCGGTATTATTGTATTTATATATTTAATTTTCATCTAACTAATGAATGTTGAGCACTTATCTTTTCATGTATAGGTTGACTACTTGAATTGTTTATGAAGTGCCTATTTAAGTGTGTTACCTGTTGTTAAAAATTGAATTATGTGAGACTTCCATTTCTGGAAGGTGAAGTCTCTATACTTTTTCCTACCCCTTGCAGTAAGTACAGCTAAAAGCCCTGGACATTATATATAAAACAAACATGAGAAGACTCTTAAAGATGAGGGGAAGGGAGTCCCAGATAGGTACCCGAGAGCTGAATAACTGACTGAGATGAGTTCTTTGGGTTTTCTTTTTGCTTTAATTATCTCAGATGGGGTATTGGAGAAGTTGGAAACCTGGAAATGCCAGTAAGTACAGATTTTTAAAAGACCTCATAAAAAGCCTGCTCTCTTTAGACAAATGCCCAGGAGTGGGGCAGTCTAGAAAGAGAGAAAATGTTGACCAATAACTGCTTTACTCCAGCCAAACTCGACAGGAAAAAGTGAACCATCCCCTCTCTCACATACAAACAAATACACACATCAGCAAGAGCTGAGTGGGAAGCCTACACTTGGCCTGTGCCAGACTTTACAAGGTGCCAGAACCCTGCCCCCACTCCCATACCTACCAACAAGGGTGGCATCAGAAAAGGTCTAGTGGGAACTAGGACTTTTGTTCCCACCTTGCAGTAAAGAAGGACCTCAGGCCCTGGGATTCAGTGGAGACCATATTGGAGCTTGGACTTCTACTCCCACCGGAACAAATTACCCTTGCCCTCCTCATTTGGGTGATGTCAGAGGACAACAAATAGAAAGTTTGGACATTCACCATCATCCAGATATAAAAAGATTTTTACCTCTCACAGTATAAGTGGAGGCCATGCAAAAGCAGTAAGAAGAGATGTGCCCCATTACCACTTCTTAGCAATGGAGACACTGAATTCCCCTAGCTCTGTGTTAATGAAGACTGAGTATAGAAGTTTCGCTTTCATCCTGACCTGCCAGTAACAAGATAGTGTCCTTACTTTTGCTAGAGCAGTATTAGAGGAGGACTGCTAAAACACTGGATTTAAATATGGTCCAAATCTTAAAATATGCACAATGTTCAGATGTCAATTAAAAATTATCCATTGTGCTCCAAGACTAAAAATGGATTCCAACTTAAAAAGCAGACAATAAACAGATTCCAAATCCAACATGATTCAAATTTTAGCATTACCAGAAAAGAATTTAACATAACCATTATAAAAATACTTCAGTGAATAATTATAACACAATCGAGACCGATGAAAAAAATAGAAACTCTGGGCAAAGAAATAAAAAGTTACAGAAAAACAAAAAGCTGTTATAAAGAAAAGCCAAATGGAAATTTAAAAAATAAAAATAAATAAAATAAATGTAAAACTTAAAAAGCAACTTATGGGCTCAATAGCAGAACGGAGAAGATGGGGGAAAAAAATAATTGAACTTGCGGAGAGAACAATAGAAATGACCAATTCTGAAAAACACAAAAAAATTGACTGAAAAAAAACACACAACTTCAGGAACATGTGGGACTAAAACAAAAAGATCTACCATTTGGGTCTTCAGAATTCTAGGAGGAGACAGAATGAGAGAATGGGACAGAAAAAGTATTCAAAGAAATAATGATTGAAAGTTTCACAAATTTGGAAAAATGCAGACCTATAGGGTCAAGAAGAACAGTTAACTCCAAACAAGATAAACCCAAATAAATCTATCTCAAGACAGAAGTTAAACTTCAGAAAACTAAAGATGAAAAAAAAAAAAAGTCTTGAAAGCAGTTAGAGAGAAGTGATAAATTACTTATAGCAGGAAAATCAGTCAAATGATAGCAGATTTCTTATTATAAACTGTGGAGTTCACAACATTTTCAAGTACCGAGAAAAATGAACATACAAACTCTTTATTTGTATCTGGGAAAATATTCTTTACAAATAAAAGAGAAATCAAGACATTGGCAGATGAAGGAAAACTGAGAGAATTTGTCACCAATAGATCTACCCCTAAAAGAATGGCTACAGGAAATTCTCTAAGCAGAAAAGAATATAATAAAATAAGGAATCTTGGAACATCAGCAAGTAAGAAAGAATATGGTAAGCAAACTTGTGGGTAAATACAAAAGACTTTCTTCTCCTTTAGAGTTTTCTGAATTATGTTTGATGGTTGAAACAAAATTGTAACACTGATAAATGTAGTTCTCAAAGTATATAAAGGTAATGTGTAAAATGATTATATTATAAATAGAAAGGGTAAAGAAATGTAAAGGGTAAAGGAATGTAAATGTAAAGGATGGTAAGCTTTCTGTATTTCCCTAGGACTGCTGAAGTGTTCATACCTGTAAACAGTGATTAGGTATACACACATGCATATATACACAAATCTTCGCTTATGTATTACATTGTACATATGTAATATAATATTTAGAATAACTATTAAGAAAGCTTTAAGAAGACACACTTAAAATACTATAGATAAAATGGAATTATAGAAAGTGTTCAAGTATCCTATAAGAAGGCAGAAAAACAAAATAGAAGAGAACAAACAGAATATTAAAAAAAAAAGGGAAAACTTAAGCCTTAAAAATATAAAAATTAGGGGCTCCTGTGTGTCTTAGTGGGTTAAAGCCTCTGCCTTCAACTCAGGTCATGATCCCAGCGTCCTGGGATGGAGCCCTGCATCGGGCTCTCTGCTCAGTGGGGATCCTGCTTCCCCCTCTCTCTCTGCCTGCCTCTCTGCCTACTTGTGATCTCTCTCTGTCAAATAAATAAATAAAATATTTAAACAAACAAACAAACAAAACTCACCAGGGACAGAAAGGAAAGCACATAAAGGTAAAATGGTGGTCAATATACTAAGAAGATATAACAATCCGAAATGTGTCTTTAGATAGAACTGAAAGGAGAAATAGACAAATCCACAATTATAGTTAGAGACTTCAACCTCTTCTCTCTCAAAAATTGATGGAACAACTAGACAGAAAATCAGGAAGTACATAGAAGAATTCAACAACGCCATCAACCAACAAGATCTAATGAATATTTATAGAACATGCCACCTTACAAGAGCAAAGTACATGGGTTTTTCCCAAGCACCTATGGAATATATACCAAGATCAACCATATCCTGGACCATAAACACACCTCAGCAGGAGAGAGCATATTCCCTGACCACATGGAATCAAACAAAAAGCAGTAATAGAAAAATAACAGAGGGGTGCCTGGGTGGCTCGGTTGGCTGGGCAGCTGCCTTTGGCTCAGGTAATGATCCCAGGGTCTTGGGATCCAGTCCCACATCTGGCTCCCTGCTCAGCGGGGAGTCTGCTTCTCCTTCTCCCTTACCTGCTGCTTCCTCTCCTTGGACTCCCTTGCGCACTCTCTCTGTCAAATAAATAAATACAATCTTTAAAAAAAGAAAAGAAAAAGAACAAAAAAACCCCAAACACAAAAAACATTAAAAGAAAAAACCCTTTATTATCCATGAATCAAAAGGAAGACCTGGGGGACCAAGGGTGGCTCAGTCAGCTAAGCCTCTAACTCTTGATTTTGTCTCAGTTCATGATCTCATGGTCCTGGGATGCAGCCTCCTGTCTAGCTCCATGCTCAGTGGGGAGTCTGTTTGAGGATTTCTCTCCCTCTCCCACCGCCCCTCCCTGCTCAAATAAATAAATAAATCCTTTTTTTTTTTTAAGGAAGTCTCAAAGGAAATTAAAAATACATTGAACTGAATGAAACCAGCAATAACAGAAGTGCAGGAGGGAAAAAATCCTTACTTTCAAATGTTCATTGTTAAAGTGTGCTATGAACTGATAGTGAATGAGCACTGCTTTTCCACAATCCCAGGAAGAGGAAGCCATTCTGGGGAATCTTGTATGGGCTTGTGTAAGTAAAATATCAATAGGCAAGTAAGTGACTGTTGAAATTTAAAAGAGAAAAACACAAACAAAAACACTAGGCAAAGAGTACTTTCCTTCTATTTAAAGTACCATGCCGGGGAGGAGCTTATAGAAAGATGAAAGTAATCTGTGCCTGTTCTTTTTAAAATTTTAATACATAAATAGTATTTAATTTGAAAGTAATGATTTTACAGAAAACTTACATTTTTAATTTCCTATTTCAGTTTGAGGCAATGATCATGGGGATTTAGAGGCCAAAAGGAGGATTTTTAGAAGCACAGCATACCTCTGGGGAGAGCAGTCTTTTCACTTGATCTCACTCATTGTGGATAAACTAGTTTGCATGTTATTATGTACATACATAACAGGACATGAAAGACTGGGAACAGTTAATAACACTGTCAAAAGAAGAGCTAATTAAATTTTCTTGCAAGTTGGCAGGTAAGTTTTCAGAACCTGTGTATGAATCTACGACAGCTACAGAGCAACAAGCACATAATGTTGAAGAAAATCGCAAGCATAGACCTGAGATTCCAGCAAATTGGAGGCTAAGCAGACAAGGAAGTCCACAAATGCTGCAAGATCAGAGAGCTTTTCGGTTTTTGTGTTTGCATAAATGGTTAATTAGTAACAGATTTCAGTGAGAAATTGAAAAGGTAACTGCTGTTTCAGAACTAAAGTCCAGCTAGAGAATAAAGTGCTCCACGTGTTACTGAAGATTTTATAAATTTCATGGGCTTTCCACTCCATTTCATCCTCCATCTCCTCATGCTTCCCATCTGGGTACAAGGATCAGGTAACTCTTCACTTTATCTTGCAAATGCATTGTGGCCAGAAATCAATGGCAAATAAATACCAGGGTGGTCTTTCCACTTTTGTAAAGTTACAGGAGCAGAGCATTATGTTTGAGTCTGCATGTTAATCATGTAGTTATTCAGGTTGTTGGTAACCAAGTAGCTCACATTAGAACAGCCACAAACCTGCTGGAAGGAAATGGGCCCTTTTGCAAGTCAGTTAGCTAGTTAACTAGCTAGGTACCTAATTAGTGAGTTCATTAATTTTGCAGTAATTCTTGTAGCCCATTTGTGTTAAGTTTGAATTTGACTTGTTTTGGTCCCCAAGAGGTTTTTCAATTTTATGTTGTTAAATCTGGTCATTGTTTCCTTTGTGGGTTTGCTTATCATTACAAACTAAGGTACTCCTGCTACATTACAGATGTAATAAATATTCAAGTCCTGATATTTTCTAGTCATTTAAAATTATTTGAATAAAGATATGTGATTCAATTCCATCTAAAACCTGTTGGGTTCATGGTAAGGGCAGTCACTAATGTTTTGTAGGAATTTAGTTGAGAAAATAAAATGATTTCTTCTAGTGAAGGAGTTTTTCCAGGGAGAAGTAGCATTGAATTCAATTAGATAATTTAATCAAAAGTTGAATGGGAGTGACACATGCTGAGGACAAAAGAAGCATGACAGGAAGAGGAAACCAGTATGCCTGAGTTTTACTTCTTCTTAACTTCCTTGAGCCTTTAAAATACAAAATGGAGAAGGATGGTTCTGACATCAGGTAACTCAGGATCTAGTGGGGGAGATGAGCATGTGGACAAATAATGATAAAGAGATGTGGCAAGCACAATTTTAGAAATTGTTACAGAAATAGTGATAGCTTATTTGTTACCATTTAGACTTTCATTAGGTATTACAGGTATACCCAACTTTCTGAAGGTTCATATTACATCATTTTGCTTTTATTTATTTTATTTATTTATTTTTTAAAGATGTTATTTATTTATTTGACAGAGAGAGATCACAAGTAGACGGAGAGGCAGGCAGAGAGAGAGGGAAGCAGGCTCCCCGCTGAGCAGAGAGCCCGATGCGGGACTCGATCCCAGGACCCTGAGATCATGACCTGAGCCGAAGGCAGCGGCTTAACCCACTGAGCCACCCAGGCGCCCCTCATTTTGCTTTTATTAATGAGCTACATTACTACCTGTTGTTGCTAACCAAAAAAAAAAAAAAAAAAAAAAAAAAAAAAAATTGAGGAGGACTTTCACTTTTACAAAAAGGCCCTCCTGTACTAATGTAGGTCCTTTGTAAAAGCAAAATGATATAACTGCAACTTTCAGAAAGCAGGGAATATTCTTCACTTGAAACATTTTGGGTTTATGAAAGGTTTCACAGGAACACGCTATTTTCAGAGAGCAAGGGAAACCTGTATTGGGTCTTTCTTTGGGTGCAGGGTCTACACACCCATGATCACTGAAATGTCTTGGTGATTTACAACTGTCATTATATCTACACATTCTTTTCAATGCTCACAATACCCTGTAAGTCAGGTATCACTAAGGCCATTTTGCAGATGAAAACCCTGAGGCTTAGAAAAGTAAACGATTGCTTTAGAACCATACTTTTTGAAATTAGCAGAGGTTAAGACATCATCATAGGTCTTTTGTTCCCTAATGAAATACTATTTGTACAACAAGTATGCTCTATGTATTTAAATATTCTCCAATGCTGTGTACATAATGAATTTTTAAAAAATATTTGAAAAAAATTTTTGTTTATAATTTGAATGTAATAACCAAGGAAAGTAGATGAAAAACAGAACACAATATGAGGTAAGTGTTCACAATATGAAGTAGATGAAGTATATGCTTATTTTTTTTAACCTTTGCATTTAAGTAAGGCAGGCATATAGGAAAGTGTACAAACATAAGTATGCAGTCTGATTAATTTTCATGATTATACCAACATATCTATTATAGATCAGGAACAAAATGTTAATAGCATCCTAAACTCTTATTCGTGCCCTGTTTCTTTCATTTCCTAAGAATGCTACTATTCAAATTTCTTACCCCGTAGATTCTTTTTTTTCTGTTGCAAATGTAATCATTTAGCATTTATTCACTTTTATTTAGTCTCTGGCTCAACAACATATTGGCGAGTTTTATCCATATTGTTGAAAGTAGATGTAAAAGTAGAAAATAGATGAAAGTAGTTTATTAAATTTCATTATTGTATAAAATCCATTGTATAAATACCATAATTTATTTATCAATTCTGTTATTTGCATTTGGATAATTTTTTGGTTTTGACTATTGCAAATAGTATTTCTATGAACATTTTGTACATATGTTTTGAAGAACATATATATGCATTTCTATTAGATATATATCTAGGAGTAGATTTTTCTGATGATAGGATATGTCTATGTTCAGCTTTTTTTTTTTAATTGAAGTATAGTTGATACACAATCCTACATTGGTTTCATGTGTAGAACATGGTGATTCAGTCATTCTATGTGTTATACGATGTTCATCACAAGTGTAGCTACTGTCTGTCACCAGTAGCAGTACAAGTAACAATGCTGTTACAGTACCATCGACTATCAGGCCAAAGGGTTTTTCAGTTTACACTCCCATCAAAGTTGTATGAATTGTGTTTTCTATATATCTTCACCAAATTTGGTATTGTTTGCCTTTGATGTTAGTCATTCTGGTGCGTGAGTAGTCTGGATTTTAATTTGTATATGTTTGATGACTACAGAAGTTGAGCATCTTAAATATGTTTATTGGTTATTTAGGCATTCTCTTTAATGATGTGCAATTCATGTATCTTGCTCAACTTTCTATTGAGTTGTCTGTCCTCATCTTATTGATTTGTAGAACCCAAGTCCTTGGTCATATATGTGCATCGCAAACATCTTCTCTTACTCTATGTATTCTCTTTTTACTTATGAAAATTTATCATTTTTTATCATTATTATCATTTGATAGACTGCAATTATTAAATATTAAAGTAGGCCAATCTTTCACTTCTGATTTTTTTTATCATGTCATATTCCTAAAAAAGGAATAACATATCAAATAACTGTTGATGTGTGCCCTTCTTAAGGAATCGTTGGCTACTCCAGCCAAGTAGATGTTCTATAATACTTTATTTTTGAGATGGTATTCTATTTGAAGCATTTGAAATGGAATTTTTTCTCTAGTCTTAGATGGGAGTCAATATATAATTTTTTCCACATTGATATCTAATTTACATCGTTTCTTAGAAAGATAATCTTTTTCCCCACACCTATGCACTGTCTGTTCCATTTGTCTTATATATCAGATGACCATATATTTGTGGGACCATTTCTGACTCTATTTAATTGTATTTCATCTGTTTCCTTATCCTTGAATAATTATGACATTGTATCACTTTAGCTTTATATCTGGATAGTAAGTCTCCAGTTTATTGCCTTGGCTTTTTTAGAATCTGCTTGTCAAATCCAGAATTTAAAAAAAAAAAAAACCTGCTTGAAATTTTAGTAGATTTGCATGGAATCTAAAAATCAGCTTGAAAAGAATTGACATCTTTATTTTTTTTCTTAACTATGATATATCTTTCCACTTATGTAAGTCTACTTTATTTTTTTTCCCAGACTTATTTTTTAGATTTCAGTAAAGAGGTCTTATATATCATTCAGTGGATTATTCCCTATGTATTTCTTTCTTTTTACCTAGATAGGGAGGCTATTGTAAATGGCATTTTTAATTTTTTCCCATTTGCTTATTGAAGATATATAGAAATAGAATTGATTTCTTTAAAAAAATTTATTTTTTAAAACTGTTTTAGGCTTACAGGAAAACTGAGAAAATAGTACAGTGTTCCCCTATATCTCTTACCCAGTTTTCCCTATTATTAATGTTTTACATTAGTATAGTATGTTTGTTATAATTAATAAATTAAATTTGATATATTTTTCATAACTAAAGTCCACAGTTTATTTGTATTCCTTGACTTTTAACTTCTTGTTTAAGGATCCCACCCGACACCACATTACATTTATTCATCATGACCCTTAGGGTCCTCTTAACTATGACTGTTACCTCAGAATTTCCTTGTTTTTGATGACCTTGACTGTTTTCAGGGGCCTGGTGAAGTATTTTGTAGAATTACCCTCTATCAGAATGTGTCTGATCTTTTTCTCATGACTAGACTTCCAGTTATGGATTTGGGAGAGGAAGAACACAGAGGTAAAAGGCCATTTTAATTACATTGTATCAAGTGTACATACTATTAACTCATAGCCATATAAGATACATTTATAATACAGTTAGATTTTCAAGTTTCAGTCTGCACTCCTTGGCATCCCCAGTCTCCTAAATAATTTTTAATTGAATACATTAAGGTTCACTTTATGTGCTATAAGTCTCTATATGTTTTGACAAGTGCATAACATCATATATCAACCATTATAGTATCATACAGGATAGTTTCATTGTCCTAAAAAATCCCCTGTGTCTCACCTATTCAACTCTTCTCCCTACTCCAAACCCCTGGTTACCACTGATCGTTTCACTGTCTCTATAGTTTTATCTTTTCCAAGATGACCTGCTCTTGGAATCACACAGTGTGTAGGCTTCTTCTTAGTTCATTTTCATTCACTTAGCAATATGCATTTAAGGTTTATCCATGGTGTGCATGTATGTGTGTGTGTGTGTGTGTGTGTGTGTGTAATTTGATAGCTCATTTCTTTTCATGGCTGAATAATATTCTATTGTATAGATGTACCATGGTTTACTCATTCACCTATTGAAGTCATCTTGTTGCTTTATATTTTTGGTGATTATGAATAGGAGGCTATAAACATGTTCAAGTAGGTTTTTATGTGAATATAAGTTTTCAAATCAGTTGGGTAAATACCTAAGAGTACACTTGTTGGATCTCATGGTAAAAGTATGTTTAGTTTTGTAAGAAACTGCCAAACTGTCTTGCTGAGTAGCTGTACAATTTTGCATTAGAATTGGAAATGAATAAGAGTTCCTGCCACTCCACATCTTCACCAATATTTAGTATTTTTTTTCTTCCCCTTCCCAGTCTAATACACGTATAGTGGAATCTCATTATTGTTTGAATTTGCAATTTTCTAACAACAAGAGATTTCACATGTCTTTTCATGTGCTTATTTGCCGTTTATACATCTTCTTTGATGAGGTGTTCATTTAGATTTTTTCCTATTTTTTTTAAATTAGGTTGCTTGATTTCTTTCTTCTTCTTCTTTTTTATTTTATGTATATTTTGTATGTAAGTCTGCTAGGGCCTGAATGTTTATGTCCCCTCAAAATTCATATGCTGAAATTTTTACCCTCTAAGTTTATGTTATAAGTAGGTGGAGCCTTTGGGAAGTGAGTAGGTCAGGAGGGCAGAATCTTCATGAATGGGATTAGATTATTAAAAAAAAAAAATCCACAGAATTTCCTAGTTCTTAACACCATATGATGACACAATAAGAGTTCTATGATCCAGAAAAGAGCCCTTACACAACCATGATGGCACCCTGATCTTGGACATCCAGCCTCCAGAACTGTGGAAAAAATTTCTGTTGTTTATAAACTATCCAGTCCATGTTATAGCAGTCTGAATGGCCTATGAAGAAGTCCTTTATCAGGTATGTATTTTACAAACACTTCCTTGCAGTCTGTGGCTTGTCTTTATATTCTCCTTATGTTGTCTTTCAAAAGCAAAAGTCTTTAATTATAATAAAGTCCAACTTAGCAATTTTTTTTCATTCATGGATCATACTTCTGGTATTATATCTAATAACACATTACCAAACTCAACGTCACTTAAATTTTGTCTTACATTTTCTTCTAAGTTTTGGGCTTTTGCATTTTTAATTTAGGTCTATAATCCATGTTCAATTAATTTTTGTTAGTTAGGGGTCTGTATTAATTTTTTTAACATATGGATATTGTAGTAGATTGAATAGTGTGCCTTCCTGCCTCCCCCCTCCACTTATCTATCTGAAATCTCAGAATGTGATCTTATTTAGAAATTCGGTCTTTCCACATAAAATTAAGGTAAAGATCTCAGGATGAAATCACCCTGGGTTGGGTTAAAGAGTCCAAAACACCTTGATTTAGGACTTCTGACCTCTAGATCTGTGAGAAAATAAATTGTGTAAGCCATGAAGTTTGTGGTAATTTATTATGGCAACCCTAGGAAAATAATCAGATACTCAATTGTTCCAGCATCATCCTTTGCTAAAAAGACTATCCCTTAAAGAAGATGTGGTATATATACACAATGGAATACTATGCAGCCATCAAAAGAAATGAAATCTTGCCATTTGCGACGACGTGGATGGAACTAGAGGGTATCATGCTTAGCGAAATAAGTCAATCGGAGAAAGACAACTATCATATGATCTCCCTGATATGAGGGAGAGGAGATGCAACATGGGGGGTTAAGGGGGTAGGAGAAGAGTAAATGAAACAAGATGGGATTGGGAGGGTGACAAACCATAAGTGACTCTTAATCTCACAAAACAAACTGAGGGTTTCTGGGGGGACGGGGGTTGGGAGAAGGGGGGTGGGTTATGGACATTGGGGAGGGTATGTGCTATGGTGAGTGCTGTGAAGTGTGTAAACCTGGCGATTCACAGACCTGTACCCCTGGGGATAAAAATATATTATATGTTTATAAAAAAATAAAAAAAATAAAATATATAAGATACCAAAAAAAAAAAAAAAAGACTATCCTTTCTCCATTGAATTTCTTTGCACTGTTGTCAAAGATCAGTTAACATTGTGTATGTGCATCCATATCTGGACTCTATTCTGTTCCATTGATCTCTTTATCTGCTCTTTTGCCAATTCTGCACTGTATTGATTACTGTAGTTTTAGAATAAATTTTGAAGTTAAGTAGTATCAGTTCTTCAACTCTGTTCTTCTCCTTTCATGTTATGTTAATTATTCTGGGTCTTACTTCTCTATACGAACTTTAACATTGAGTCTTCCTATCCATGGACATGGAATGTTCCTCATTTAGTTAATTCTTCCTTGATTTGTTCATTACAGTTTTATAATTTCCCTTATATAGACCTTTTATGCATTGTTAGATTTATACCTAAGTAATTCATTTGGGTTGCTTATCATGTAAATGGTATTGTGTTTTTACAGGAAAGTGACTGACTTTTGTAAAATCACCTTGTAATATTACAGCTTTGCTAAAATTGCTTTTTTTAAAAGATTTTATTTATTTATTTGACAGGCAGAGATCACAGGTAGGCAGAGAGGCAGGCTGAGAGAGGAGGAAGCAGGCTCCCTGCTGAGCAGAGAGCCTGATGTGGGGCTCAATCCCAGGACCCTGGGATCATGACCTGAGCTGAAGGCAGAGGCTTTAACCCACTGAGCCACCTAGGTGCCCCCTATAATTGCTTATTAGTTCTAGGAGTTTCTTTTGTTGATTCTTTCTGATTTTCTACATAGATGATGATATCATCTGTGAACAAAGACAGTTTAATACCTTCCTTTTCAATTTGCATACATTTTATTTCCTTTTCTTGCCTTCTTGCATTAGGAAGAGGCTTAAAGTATGATATTGGAAAGGAGTAGTAAGAAGGGACATCCTTGCCTTACTCCTATTTTTTAGTGGGGAAGTTTCGAGTTTTGCTAGGTGTAAGTTTGTGTAGATATTCTTTGTCAAGTAAAAGGAGTTCCCATCTTTTCCTATTTTACTAAGTTTTATTATGCATTGGTGATGGATTTTATCAAATGCTTTTTCTGAATCTATTGATATGATCATTAAATATGTTCTGTTTTAGTCTGTGGTTTAAATAAATTACATTACTTGATTTTCAAATGTTGAACTAGCTTTGCATATCTGGGATGAATCTCACTTGACCATGGAGCATATTTTTTTAATACTTTATTGGATTCAATTTGCTAATATTTTGTTTAGGACTTTTGAATTTATGTTCATAAGAGATATTGGTCTATAGTTTTATTTTCTTGTAATATCTTTAGCATTTTCTTTTTAATTCTTTTTAAAGTGTCAATATTTATTTTTACATTATCCATGCATTCTTGCATGTGTCAACTTTTCCATGAGAGTCTATACTTAGCTGATTTTAATTCCATCTGATAATTTCAAAATCTGTAATATATTTGAATCTGGCTTGGACAATTGTTTTGTCTCTTCAGATTGTTTTTATTTATGGCTTTTAGCATGACTTACATAATTTTTTTGTTGAAATCCAGACATGACATATCAGATAATAAGATCCAAGGTAAGGGGATGCCTGGGTGGCTCAGTTGGTTAAGCCACTGCCTTTGGTTCAGGTCATGATCCCAAGATCCTGGAATCGAGTTCCACATCCGGCTCCTTGCTCAGCAGGGAGTCTGCCTCTCACTCTGCCTCTGCCTGCCACTCAGCCTGCTTGTGCGCTCTCTCTCTTTCTCTCTTTCTGACAAATAAATAAATAAAATCTTAAAAAAAAAAAAAGAACCAAAGTAAGTAGAGCTTTAGCATGGGTTTTATGTTAATCTGGCAAGGAGTTGGGTTGTGTTTACTCTTTAAATAAGTCTATGCTTAAGGGTTTCAAATTCATGTACTTTTTTTTTTTGTTTCTGTCTCTTCTGCTGATTTTGAATTTTTCTAAGATCTCCTTGTTAATAAAAGTCTGAGACTTGCAACCATATCAGCTGTAATCCATTGTCACTATATTAGATCTCTATTGACGTGATGATGAAGAGTTGGGGAGGGAAGTATTTTAAAATCTTACGTTCAAATTTCACTCTTTTGTTGGGCCTCTGATCCTTGGCCGTGGCCATCACAAGTTTTCTTACTTTTTTACTCCTCCTTCCCCACCTTAGGTAAGATAGGAAAGCTAAAGGGAACCAGAGTACGGTCCTTGTCCTTCTACCTGCGTAAGATAAGGATCCTGTAAAGTCTTTTCCCTGGAGAGGAGGGTTTTTTCTTTTAAATAGAAAACGGCCTGGGCTTATTTCAATGTGGTTACTTCCCCCTTCCTTTGCCAAAGATATGAGGTGATTTTTCTTGGCTCTTCACTGTAAGAACCTGGAGGGGTTCATGCTGGCGAAACTGACAGAATTTTAGGTCCTCTCTAAGATTAGAGTCCTGAGGAGTTTATTACCCTCAAGCTAATTCATATTCAACCTCCAGAAATTCATCAAAATTACCATTACTTGTGTTGGTCAATTTATGTTTCAATTTTTGTACTCAATAAATATTTATTGATTAAGTAGTATATGCCAGAGACACTTTTAGAAACCACTTATCAGCGGTGAAGAAGATAAGAAAGTTCATTTTCTAGTGGGAAAGAGACACATATAAAAAGATAATTATAAAACAGAGACATAAGTGCTATGATAGGGGTAAGTCCAAGGTAGTATGAAAGAACATTTCTCCTAATTCATACTGAGTTTTATTTTCAGGTTCCCCACACAGAATAAAATACAAAAATAATGAAACAGCTGTATTTGGAGAAAATGTGACCATCTTCTGCAACTTAACAACTCCAGCAGATATTGTGCAAATTACCTGGCAGAAGATTCAAGGTTCTTTGCCACAAAATATTGGCACATATAGCAGTGTATATGGAGAAACGATTCTTCCACCATACAGAGATCGACTGCACTGTGAGGTCATCGAACCCAATTCCTCATTCATAACTATCCGTGAAGTAACATTTGAAGATGAAGCTTGCTACAAATGTCTATTTAATGTGTTCCCGCATGGCAGCCATGGGGGACAAATCTGCCTTACCATTATAGGTATGTAAATGTTTTGTGTAGAGTCAAAATTTTGAGGATGTGGTCTTTCAAGGTTAAGGTCCAGAGAAAGAATGTCAGAGAAGGAAAGATTATAATAGAGGCCACCCATGCTTTTGTTACACAGAAGAAAAAAAAATGGAAACCAATGATAGTTGTATGATTTTCCATTTTCACACAGTACAGGACCAGGCATAACATTTAGGTCTTCTGACATCGCATCTAACTTTTTACACTGCACTGATTTTAATCTGGTAGGTAAAGTTCATGGATGGCATCAGAATTTTCACTGGGGGGGGGGGGGGGCGCCTGGGTGGCTTAGTGGGTTAACCCTCTACCTTCTGCACAGGTCATGATCTCAGGGTCCTGGGGTCAAGCCCTGCATCTGGCTCTCTGCTCATCAGGAAGCCTGCTTCTCTCTCTCTGCCTGACTCTCTGCCTACTTGTGATCTCTCTCTCTCTGTGTCAATATATAAAAAATAAATAATCCTTTTAAAAAAAAGAATTTTCGCTGGGAAAGAGAGGAAAAGAAAAAGAGTGGAGAAAATGGAAGAGGAAAGAAGACAGACAAGAAGAATTAACAAAATGTTGAAAGAATAGTGATAGTATCAGAGTGTCTCCTCATTATTTTGCTGTAAATTTAAAGTATTGGAGGTTTATATAAGGTAATTTAAAGGTTGAATGAAAGTGGAGATATGAAGCATTTCTCTTCAATTGGAGGATGGTAGGTGCAAGAGATGGAATTGTGAGGTTTTGCAAAATATGAGGAGAGGTGTCTGAAAGGGACATGTTTCAACATTTTGTCATCATATAAATATTTGGGGAAGTCTATCTTTAACATTTTTTTATATTTAATTTTCTGTCTCCTTTTTTGTCTCAGCTCTATCTGGATTAAAAACTGAACTCCAGTCCAATCTTGACTCTGAAGATTTTCTTAGATTTATTTACTCAGCTGTGGGAAAACCTGTTCCCCAAATATCTCTTTTCCCATCACAAGTCTTGATTAATCCACCTGAGGAATACCTTGCTCAGAATCCAAATGGCACAGTGACTATCACTAAAATGTGCAACATCTCCTTGGAGGCTGTGAGGTCCCTAGGTCTCCAATATCTGACTGTACACATGGATCATCCTCTAAGGAATGAAGAGAAGATTGTTCCCTTGTCAGTCAAACAAGAATGTAAGTAGAAGTAATAATCAACAAGGGGAAATGTTTTAAAAATTCATATCAGAAGTGCATGTGTAATTGTCTATTTTTAGAAATGTGAAGTCATTGTGATACATGAGCATGCTTAAATGAATGAAGTAATGAAAACTTTCTCTACTCCAGTTCTGCCTCCAAGGGTCACTGTTCTTAAATGGCAAATTTTTAATTCATCTACCTTAACTGCTTTCCATTGAATTTCTGCCACAGTCAGTGAAGATCAGGTTCACTTACACCCCCTTCAACTTTTCCTCCTCCCAATATAGTTCTTTTCTTCCCAATATAGTTCTTTTGGTGATTACCTCTACAACCTTCAACAGTGTGATAAAATTTACTTTTGTGTCATCCACCATAGGAAGTCTCTTAGCAGCCAATTTTTCCTTGCCTATCTTCCAGCCAAGCTCTGTCAATTGTACCCTTTGTTTCAAAGCCATTGTTAAACAAAGTATGGTTTTCCTTAAAAATTTAAGTAATAATTTAAATATACTTATGTTTCTGCATTTATATAATTTCCTATAGAATTTAAATAATTTTTTTTATATTTCACCTAATCTTTTGACACTGAAGCATTTTTTCTCTATATATTTAGTGTAAATACTGGTATATTGGAGTTTTCATATACCATCTTACTATTGTTTTCTATTATTTGACCTGCTTCATGTCCCTTTCTCTCTCTTCCTGAATTTTTTTTGGGTTATTTATTTTTGTTTCATTTACCTCCTCCATTAATTTGTTAACTATATGTTCCGTGTAGTTTAAGTGGTTCACTTGGAGACTGCAACTTGCATCTCTTGACTTATTAGAGCCTAATATAATTTATTATTTTTATTATTTTTCAGGTAATACAATAAGCTTATACGAATTTCCACTCCTGATGTTGTCATTTTGTGCATTTCATTTAACTTATTCATTTATTTAAATTTTTGTTTGTTTGAATATAGTTGACACACAATGTTATATTAGTTTCAGGTGTATGTCTTATTCATTTTAATTCTATATATATATTTAAATGCCAAAATATATTATTGTTTTTTCCTGTTATCCATAGTAATATTCTTTTAGATTTATCCTTTCTATTGTTTTTTATTTCTTTGTCTATGTCCAAAGTTTTACTTATCTTCTGCCTAAAGAATTCTCTCTAGTTTTTTCCTTAGCGAAGATGTATAGATGGCCAATTCTTTTAATATTTTTGGTCATAAAATGTTTAACTTTTGAGGTACATTTTTATAGGATTTTTAAATTTCAGTTTTGATAGTTATTTTTTTCATCACCTTGACAATGGTATTTTACTAGCTTCTGACTTTCATTATTTCCTTTGAAAAAGTATATATCAGTTTTATGGGTTGTCCTTTGAAAGGAATGTATCTCCTCTTCACCCTGGCTGCTTTTAAGACTTTTTCCTTGTATTTATTTTAGGTTAGTTTTATTGTTAGTGTTTTGGTGTCACATTCTTTGTATTTATCTTGCTTGTATTTTCTTAAGCTTCTTGAGTCTGTGGGTTAATGTTTTTCATAGCTTTTGGAAAATGTGTAGACTCAGGAAAATGGTGAGGATTTCTCCATAATTTGTTATAATCATCCAAGAACCAAACAGCATCACTAGTCATCAATGACACTGAATCATAAAGTTTGAATGAATGAAGGAGACATCATATCTTTTGGAAGTTTAACAGTTTTTCTGCATAACCAGCTATGGGAATATTGGAATAAGTTGCTTAGTACATAGTCCAGATGGGTTAACCATAACCTCATTTAAACCTACGATATCTCATTAGTCTGTGAATTAAATAAACTGTGGACTAACCTAAATAAAGCACAAAAAATGACTACTGTTTCATGTGATTGATAGGTTGCTTGTTACATAAATTTAGTTTAAACATCTTTCTGCCCTCAGATCTTATAGAGTAGTCCTCCATTATCTTTGATCACCCATTGTTACTGCTGAGAAGTCAAATGTCAATCAGATAATCATAATAGTAAATATTACTGTATCTTCTCTCTGATAATACAGTATCTTCTCTTTATCTAGAGTTCTGAAACGTCCTAGTGCTATTTTTAGGGTATTTTATCTTATTTTTAATACTTCAATGTTATTGGCATTTAATCAGCTCACACAATTTGGAGACTCAAATCCTTCAACTCTGAATATTTTCTTATTTCTTTGAGAATTTTCCACCTATTCACTTAACTTATTCTCTTTTTATAAACCTCAATTAAGTGGACATTAAAACATTTCAATTGAACTTTATTTTCTTTTTTTAAAAAATATGTCTCTTTTTCTTTTCTTCATAGTATCAGGGAGATTTTAAAAAATTATCTTTGAACACTTTAATTTTTCCTTCTTTTGACAATCAGGTTTATATTTTTGAATTGCTTTTACAACTTAAGATTAATTTTATAATTGACTTATTTTTCATATCCAATTTTTCCTGCTGTATGAAAATAATATCTTGTCAAATCTATCTGGGAATAATAATTTAGAAGTATTGTAATATCCTCTGTTTTTAAAATTATCTCTTCCACTCTCCCCCCGACCCACTACCATATGTATGTATTTATTTATTTATTTAAATTTGAAGTACGATCTATGCCTAATGTGGGACTTGAACTCACAATCCTGAGATAAAGTGTCTACATGCTCTACTGAGTGAGCCAGTCAGGTGCTCCCCATCACTTTAATTTTACGTTTCTTTTTCTCAGTCTTTCTTACTTTGATTACAGGTTTTATTCAAAGTCTGGTGAGCCCCGACTGGAGGATTATAGAATCTTTATTTGGCTAATTGTATCTTGTAAAGAACGACTTTTGTTTGCAGAAAGCAGGCTGCTGCTCTCGACAGTTAGCCAGGAGACTCAAGAAGCCAGAATGTGGAGGGCTATACTCTGCGCCTCTGACTCTGTACTGTATTTATTTCCGGTATATTCATTAAATTACTTAACTGCCCCTTCTTTTCTTTTCTTTCTTTCTTTTTTTTCTTTTTTCTTTTTTGGCTGCACATTAAGCACACCTGCCTCTCCAGAATTCTGTTTTCAGATACGTAAATGGGTACTTTCGACTCTAAGTTTCATTCTGTGATCCACCCTCCTTCTTTGGCCCTCTGAGTACAAACGCTCTCCAGGTTCTGCAGGGCTGTCTCTGCCCGACGTCAACTGCTTTTTGCACACAGGAGCTGTAGCTTCTCGCATCCTACACCTTCAACCCACTCCTCTACCCACTTTACACCTTTGGTAAGTTTGTTGAAATCTCTTGCCAATGAAGATCACTCTTCTGTTTGTTGTTTTTCATTTAAACATTTTATTTTTGTTACTATAATTTTAAGGAAATCATAGGAAGGAGTAGAGGTAAATATTTTGTCATGTGTATTTCTTGAAACTGAGTTTAATCAGCTCCTTTTTTCCTGAAAGTTTCCCCAAATCATGAGATTGGAGTATGTCCATTGAATACCACATGTACCTCCCATCAATCTATTAGCTCGATTATTATATATATATATATATATATATATATATAATTTGACAGAGAGATCACAAGCAGGCAGAGAGGCAGGCAGAGAGAGAGGAGGAAGCAGGCTCCCTGAGAGAGCAAAGAGCCCGATGTGGGGCTCGATCCCAGGACCCTGAGATCATGACCTGAGCCGAAGGCAGCGGCTTAACCCACTGAGCCACCCAGGCGCCCCATATTAGCTGGATTATTATATTAATTTCACTTCTCACTGAGCTTCAATTGTCTGTAAAGAAGTAACTTATCAATTTAGAAGAGAATTCCTCCTTCCTTAGCTTTGTAACAAATTTTAGGGATATAAACCCCTGATTCTATTGAGTTCTTCTATAGAGACTTTATTCCCATGGTTTATTATTGCCTACTTCAGGGCTCTGTTCATATTTTAGGCCCATTCAGCCTCCGTCGCCCATTTTGAATGAGCTAAGTATTAAAAAAATAGTTAAAACTAAAAACCGAAACAAAGTGATGTCTGAATAGTCAAAAATAAATCACAAAATTTCTCACATGGATTTTCCTAATAGTATCAACGAAGAAGTAATTAGTAGCAAGAATTTCTCTTCAATGGTAATGAAAAATTGAAAGCAGCAAATTAAATAGAAATAAGAGGTAACAATGAACAGAAAAATGATCTCAGTCAGAAAAAGGACCCCGAAATATACCAGAAGCAGACCTACAAATACAAAATGTACAATAATTCATGCCATTTAATGTAAGTACAAATTTCCTTGAGGTCCATCACATAGTGCATAGGTTCATTTTTATATCTAAGAATTAGCTAAGAATTCTTAGATATTCTTATATTTTAAGAATCATGATAATCATGATGACCTTTGGTTAAACTTAATTAAAATAGAAAATATAAATTATATTCAGAAGGCTACATAGAAAGAAGTGGCTTGGAATACAATTTAGGAACACCATGGTCAAAATAGCTATCATGAAGTGTCGGTATTTAAAATTCCGTAATTTCTTTTCATAATACTGGAAGCTCTAAAATCAGACAGAACAGAATTGCTTCCCAATTTTGCCACTTAATCACTATCTATCTTTGGACAATTTTCTTAACGTCTCAGAGCCTTTGTTTCCCCATCTATACCTAATAACCGTACTCAGTTGATGTAAATCACCCTTATAAGATGCTTATCACATCACTTAACACATTAATCTTAAATACTAATTATTATCATTAAAAAGTTTATTTTCTGGGGCTTTAGCAGATTCTTTGAAAGTTCCATTTTAGTAACTGAATAGTATTTCAATGTGACTACATTATATTTTTCTTAAACATTTTCTTTTGTTGAATATTTGGGTGGTTTTGTCTTTTTTGCTTATTCTTGAGTGTCATCAAATGGTATTAAATATTGTCTGTGTTCAATTTGAATACACATTAGCATATTCTTTTATAAAATTGAATATGGCCAATCATCTCATAGTATCAATTTGAATGTCAACAAAACAATGGCAAATCAAAAGATCATTGGCAGATTTAAAGTGCCAAAATGGCAGTGTAATGTATGGAAAATATAGTCCCAAAGAACATGTTTCTGGTTTGTGTCTTTCAGGTACTTCTCATTCTCCTTATACTTGGTTGCGTATCGTTGGTCTACCCATACTTCTGTTATGTTTTTTGTCAATTGTTATCTATCTTATTTGGAGAAAGAAAAAGTAAGTTGCATTCTACCTGTCTATGTCAGGGAAGATAGGTAAAATAGGGGCTAGTTTTAAATATGAAGAAAGGACATATCAAGGGCTTTGGCAAAAGTTATCATGGAAAGAATGATGATGCAAAACTCTTTTCTATTTACTTAGTAATTCCGGCAGTCAAGAGTTTATTCTTGTTCAAATGACACCGTACTGGGATTGTTATAAAAGTATGCTGTTAGTCATTTCTGGTGAATTGAGCCTAAGATTCTTCCTTTAGAACAGATTTGGAAGGAGAGAGCATATGAACTTCAGACAGCTGGTGGGAGGGGATCCACTGAGTGGTGAAGAAGGCTGAGATTGGAAGCAAGAGATAAATCTACCTCACAAAGCCACAGTAAGATGAAAGTAGTCTCACTTTATAGGACTAACGTAATAACGTATCTATTTATTTATTCAACAGATACCTCTTGAGTGTCTGAACTGCTATGCATTATTCTCAGTGAGGGCAATAGAGGCACAAATAAACAAAAATTTTAGAAGCATATGTCTCAATAGGGAGAGATAGTCAATGAAAAGTTAAAAGAAAGCAAGGGAACACTGGCTGGTGTTCTAACACTACTTAGAAAATAAGGCAAATGATGTAATTGGAAGAGACTATGGGACTAGTTTATACTGAGTGGTTGCTCTGAGGAGTTGACGTTAAAATTGGGACCTGGATAAGAAAAGAGTTGTGAGTGACATTCTCATAGAAGAGTATTCCAGACAAAAAAGGAGGAGTTATTGTAGGTACCAAGGTGGGAATGAGCTTGGTGTGTCCCAGGACAAAATGAGGTAAGTGTGCATAGAACAATGATTTAGAAATAGAGATGGGCTTTAGAACAGCTAAGGCCCTTAGGCCTTGAAAGGCATTTGGGATTTTTGCTACTTACAATACCAAACTATTGAAGTATTTAAAACAAGAAGGTAGAAGGATCTGATTGACACTATAAAAAGATCTCTGTCACTGGAACATGGACAAAATCTCTTAGAGCTCCAGAATGAATGAAAGAAGGTTTTTAAAGAGGTGATTGCCATAGTCAAGTTGGCAATCAACAGTGGTCTGGACTAGGGTGGTAGCCCTTGGAACTGAGGAATTAGGGAGAGGTTTAGGATGACAAGATTTGTACCTGGATAGATGTGGGCAAAGGGGAAAAGGGAGAAATTATCTTGATGATTCTAAACATTTCAACAAAGATTGAAGAAACCTTTTTATAAATGGGGAAAAATTAGAGGGAGAACAAATTTTTAGGGAGGATCAAGAGTTCTATTTTGAACATGTTAATTTTTAAATGCTTATTTGACATCCAAGAGAATATGTCAATTATATATGAACCTGGAATTTACAGAGCAGATGAGAGGTACACATTTGGGAGTGTAGTGGGTATTGGGTATGTTCTTCTACAGGACAAATCTTAAGTTATGACTCTTACTATTATAGGTTAGAAATAACCTTCAAATTCTGTTAATGCAGTATTTTTATGCTGAATTAAACACTGAAAACATATTTTGATCAATCTCTAAAGAGATCTCGATCTCCCAATTTTTATTCATAGAATACTCTTGCAATCTATTGCCATTAGGGGGAGTGTTTGGGCTGTCTTCCTCTTACCGATTTATCAATGTCATCCTACCTATAGGTCAGAGAATGCTCTTGAAACCACACCCCAGCTGAGCCAGCCTGATGTGGAATCTTTAATCAACCAAGTTTTTCCTGTATACAGGTAATTGGTAGGTGTGTGACTTTTGCTGTCATTGTGCATAATTCAAATTTAAGACTTAACTTTCCATATTAAATCATCCATTTGGTAGAAGTAATTATCATTTGAAAAATAAATGGAAACAGACTTGTTTATATAATCCCGTTTCATGAACTAGTGGGTTCATGTGAAATTGTATTAAGGACAATATTTCTTTTCTTTTTTTTTCCTTTTTTAAAAAATTAACATATAATGTATTATTAGCCCCAGGGGTACAAGTCTGTGAATTGTCAGGCTTACACACTTCCCAGCACTCACCGTGGCACATACCCTCCCCAATATCTAAACCCAACCACCTTCTTCCTACTCCTCCAACCCCCGGCAACCCCCAGTTTGTTTTGTGAAATTAAGAGTCTCTTATAGTTTGTCTCCCTCCCGATCCCATCTTGTTTCATTTTTTCCCTTCCCTACCCCCCAAACCCACCACTTTGCCTCTCAAATTCCTCATATCAGGGAAAGCATATGATAATTGAAGAACAATATTTCTATTCGTCCCCTAATTCAGGACCCTTCCAACCAATACCACCAGTTGAATGACTGCTTTGATTTTGTTTTTGGGTTTTTTTTTTTTTTTTCCTGAGTGTTAATAAATATGAGCATGTCTTGGTGTACTTCTTTCCCATTCAGGTTTCCCTTTCTGTGAGGTTCTTATCTATATCTTCATGTAATTTCTGGTTGATTGTCTGTATTTGCAGAATATTCTAGATTTTTTATGTACTAGGCAGTGATTACTTCTCCTTATTTGGTACCACTCTACTAAATTTCTCAGTTATATCATCAAAAGAACAGAAATCTTTAAGCTTTGATGTTGTTAAATCCATCAATTTTTCACCTAACAGTTTGAGTTTAGGGACTTATTTAAGAAGTCATCATTGGTGTAAGTTCACAGAAATATAATCACATTTATTAGCTTCGTATTTTTCTATTTCATATTTAAGTATTTTAACTTTTGTACATAATGTAGGAATGACATATATTGTTAATTTTCATCATATAATGAGCCAGGTTTCCCAACATCAGTTATATACAATCTGTCCTTTTCCTTATTGATGAGCTCTGTTTTTAGCTCTCTCAAGTAGAGAGTTTTGTTGCATGGTTTAATTTTTTTGTTTCTTCATGATTGCATGTAGTTTTTTATTATGGTCTTATGTTATGTTAAAATGTGGTAGGGAGAGATCCCTTTTTGTGTTTTTTAAAGACACATCCCATTCAGGGATACATACACACTCATGCACATCATGAAATAAGTTTATTTCATTTAAAAAATATAGCTGGAGTTTTGGTTAGTCTTACATTGAATTGACAGATTAATTTAATTTAGAGAGCATTGTTATCTGTACAATATAATTTAGTTCACCCATAAATATGCTATCTATTTATTCAAGTCTTTCTGAATGCCTTTTAGGAAAGTTTTAAAATTTTCTCTCTGTAGGTTTTGTGCTTGCTAAATTAATTCCTTGGTACTTTTAATTTGTTCACTATGATGAATGATGTTTTAATTTTTTAGCGAAATTTCCTAGCTGGTTATTAGTGATTTAGGAAAAGCTCTGGATTTTTTAGGTTAACTTGTTAGGATTTTTTAGGTTAATTTTTTAGGTTAATTTGGAAACTTTGGTAAACTCTTCATTACTTAATAGTTTTTCTGTTTATCTAAAAGTTTTCCATTTAGATAATCATCTCTTGTGCACTCAATGACATTTTTGTTTCTTTCTTTCTAATCTTTATACCTTTTTTAATGTTAAATAACACCAGTTACCTTTGTCTTGCTTTTCTGCAATTAAAGACTGTTTTAAATTTCACTAAATATAATATTTGCTGCAGTGTTTGGCTATTAAGCATATTATTGAGTTTAGAAGGTATTTAAATATTTCTATTTTCTGTCATTTTATCATATATAGATTGTTGAACTTAAGTAATTTTGTATCTGTTAACATAGTCATATGAATTTTCCATAGTAGTCCATTAATATGATAAACAACATTGAGAGATATCTAGTGTTAAACCATTCTGGGAATATTTTTTTGCTTATATTTATAAATAAAACAGGACAAATTATATATATATATGTATATGGGAGATACATATATATATGGGAGATATATATATATATATATATATATATATATGGATAAAGAAGATAGGACAGGACAAATATATATATATATATATATATATATACACACACACACACACACACACACACGGGAGAAATATATATATATATATATATGGATATATATGAAAAAAAAGATGTGATTGATATCTATCTATATATATATATCTGAATATATATCAATTAACAATAGCAATTCACAGACATGCTAAAATTAGTCCATGAATCTCCTTCATAGATAACCCAGGTGCTTTTCAAACTGCTGCTCCTGTGCTGGGTCTCGGAGTGATATGATGTGCCGCCCCCTTAAGAGTCTCCATTTTTATATCCTGTATCCTGTATCTTATATTCTGGCTCTCCCCAGATTAAGCCCCACCAATTTTCAAAGCTCCTGGAGTTAAGTCCTGCTGATTTTCAAAGCCAGATGTTAGTGTTGCAGGATTACAGGGCTCCTGTCTCACGGAGTGGAAGAAAATCTCGTGGACACAAAAGGGTAAAGTGAAGTGAAAGTTTACTAAGTGAAGGTGAGAGCAGAAAGGAAAGAAAAAGCTCTCTAGAGTGAGAGGGGTCCCGAATGGGTTGCCAAATGACGGCTGTTAGTGGCGGTCTTTTATTAAGGACTGACCAGGAAGCTTGTGGCCTTGAGATTCTTGCGCTGTCTTGGCATGCAAGTCTCCAAGGAATCTGGAAGCAAGGCTGTCAGGACCTGGAAGGGCCTGTGGCTGCCAAGATATGGTTACTTTTAAACATGATCTCACTAATACGCAGAATTTAAGCAACAAGGTAGAGGATCATGGGGGAAGAGAGGAAAAAATGAAACAAGACTAAACCAGAGAGGGAGACAAACCATGAGACTCTTAATCTTAGAAAACAAAACCTGGGGGCGCCTGGGTGGCTCAGTGGGTTAAGCCGCTGCCTTCGGCTCGGGTCATGATCTCAGGGTCCTGGGATCGAGTCCCGCATCGGGCTCTCTGCTCAGCAAGAAGCCTGCTTCCCTCTCTCTCTGCCTTCCTCTCCGTCTACTTGTGATCTCTCTCTGTCAAATAAATAAATAAAATCTTAAAAAAAAAAAAAAAGAAAACAAAACAAAACCTGAGGGTTGGAGGAAAGGGGGGATGGCGAGAAGGGGTGGCTGGGGAATGGACATTGGGGAAGGTATGTGTTATGGTGGGTGTTGTGTAAGACTGATGATATCACAGACCTGTACCCCTGACACAAATAACATGATATGTTAATTTAAAATAAAATAAAATAAAATAAAATAAACATTAAGTCTCTAAGGCAGCCAGGATCTCCTTGAGGAAGGTCACGTTTTGCATGTTTCAGATATCAGTGAGCTGCAAGCTGTAAGACAATTTTAATTTAAGCTGCATTTCTTTTGCCTTTGTTTCCCACATCATTATGAGGTTTCATCCTCCCTTCCCTGTATCAGAGCCCGGGGTGCCTGATGTGGGGCTTGATCCCCTTGGTCCTCAAGGAGGACCTCTGCACCTGTGATATCCCTACTGCTTATAGGTCACCCTGCTGGAAGTTTGGTTCATGGCTGCATCTCTCCCCTTCCTACCCTTTTCAATGGGACTTCTGTTTATGTCTTATCTGTTGAAAAGTCTATTCTGCCAGTCTCGAGTTGTTTTCAGAGTGAGCTGCTTCACATGTAGCTGTTGCCTGGGTGTGTCAGCGGGAGGATGTGAACTCAGAATCCTCCTATTCTGAAATCTTCCCCCACTCCCCTGTCCTGTTTTCTTAATAACAGCCACCCTGGCCTGTGTCAGGTAATATCTCATTGTGGTGTTGATTTGCATTTCCTTGATGATTAATGACATTGAGTACTTCTTCACATACCTATTAGCCATTTATATCTTCTTTGGAGAAGTATCTGTTCAAATCTTTAGCCTATTTTTTAGTTTGTTATCAGTTTTCTTGCTGTTGAATTTCAGGAGTTCTTTATATGCTTTGGAGATTAACCTTTCTTCCCCCCAACCCACTCGACGGAGTCTTAATTCTTCCACTAACTAGCCTTTTTAAAAAAAATTTTTAAATTCAATTAATTAACATTTAATGTATTCTTTGTTTCAGGGGTACAGGTCTGTGATTCATTAGTCTTATATAATACCCAGTGCTCATTATAACACATGCCCTTCCCGATGTCTATCACCCAGTTACCCCATCCCTCCACCCCTCTCCCCTCCAGCAACCCTCAGTTTGTTTCCTGAGATTAAGAGTCTCTTATGGTTTGTCTCTCTCGCTCTGGTTTCATCTTGTTTCGTTTTTTTTTTTTTTCCCTTTCTTCCCCTATGATCCTCTGTCTTGTTTCTTAAGTTCCATATATCAGAGAGATCATATGATAATTGTCCTCTCCTGGTTGACTTATTTCTCTTAGCATAATACCCTCTAGTTCCATCCATGTTGTTGCAAATAGCAAGGTTTCTTTTTTGATGGCTGCATAGTATTCCATTGTGGATATACACCACATCTTCTTTATCCATTCATCTGTTGATGGACATCTAGGTTCTTTCCATAGTTTGGCTATTGTGGACATTGCTGCTATAAACATTGGGGTGCATGTGTCCCTTCAGATCGCTACATTTGTATCTTTGGGGTAAATATCCAGTAGAGCGATTGCTGGGTCATGGGGTAGCTCTACTTTCAACTTTTTGAGGAAACTCCATACTGTTTTCCAGAGTGGCTGCACCAGCAGTGTAGGAGGGTTCCCCTTGGAGATTAATCTCTTATCAGGTAGATGGTTTGGAAACTTTTTCCAGAGGTCAAGTTATCTTTTATCACTCTCACTGATTAATTTAAAAACATACCTGGAAACATGCCCTAAATAAAATGAAACCTTGTTTTAAAAACTCATTAGGCCAAATGATGTAACTCCAAGTTGAAAGAAGTTAAGATGCAGAGGCTTAGGGCAATAAACCGTCTGCAAGGGACTGGAGGACCACAAACATTTTGGGCTTGAGTCAAGACCTTTAAGATTCATGTGGAGAGTGAACCCTGAAAGCCACCAAAAGCTGTTGCCTACCCTGGAACTACTTGCCGGTGTATCTGAGTAATTGTTTCCTGTTTCATGGATCAAATATGTGCAAATAGGTTACAGTCTTAGATGCATTAATAACAGTGAGAAACCAATATTTGCATTCTTGTGGTGAATTTTCTGTTTTCTAAGGACTCCTGAAAGAATTTCTGCCCATTCTATAGCTGCCCTTTCAGTCTGTTGTTCCTTTGCTATGCAGTTGCTTTTTAGCTTCATATCGTCCCATTTGTCTATTTGCGTTTTTGTTGTCTGTACTTTTGTCATAGCCATGAAATCATTGCCAAAATCACCCTAATGAAACCTTTCTCCATGTTTTCTAGGAGTTTTATAGTTTCAGGTTTTACATTTAAGTCTTTAATCTATTTTGAGTTGATTTTTCTGACATTGTAAAGGAAGGGCCCACTTTCATGCTTTGGAATGTGGATATTTAGTTTTCCCAACATCATTTATTTAAGAGATGATCCTATCTCTATTGTGTGTTCTTGACTCCCTTGTAAAAAGTGGTTGACCACAAATGTGTGGATTTATTCCTGAATTCTCTAATCTATTCCCAATGTCCATATGTCTGTCATTCTACCAGTTCTGCACTGTTTTGATTACTGTAGCTTTGTACTATATTCTTTTTTTTTTAAAGATTTTATTTATTTATTTGACAGACAGAGATTACAAGTAGGTGGAGAGGCAGGCAGAGAGAAAGGAAGGGAAGTAGGCTCCCTGCTGAGCAGATGAGCCTGGGATCATGACCTGAGCTGAAGGCAGAGGCTTTAACCCACTGAACCACCCAGGTGCCCCTTTGTACTTCTGACATCAGGAAGCATGATGCTTCCAGCTTCGTTCTTCTTTCTCAAGATTGATTTAACTATTCACGGTTTTTTGTGTCCCATGTGAATTATAGAATTGTGTGTCTTTTAAAATTTCTGTCAAAAAATGCTATGGGAATTTTGATAGGGATTGCATAAGAAACCCAACTCTATTCCTTAAGGAGCTAGAAAAAGAAGAAAAAACTGATCTCAAAGTTAGCAAAAGGAAGTAACAAAGATTTGAGCAGAAATACATGAATTAGAAAAAAAAGAAAAATAGTAGAAAAAATGAACAAAACGGAAGGTTGGTTTTTTGAAAAGATAAAAAAAGTTGATAAACCATTAGCTAAACTAAGAAAAAGAGTGAAGACTCAAATAAAATCAGAAATGAAAGAAGACCAATGTACTATAAATAAAAAGGGTAATAAGACCCTATTATGAAAAATTACACACTAACAACCTGGGTAACCTATAAGAAATGGATAAATTCCTAGAAACATCTAACCTCCCATGATTAAATCATAAAGTAGAAAATCTGAATAGACCTATAACTAGTATGGAGAGTAAATCAGAAATCAAAAAACTTTGAACAGAGAAAAGGCGAGGACTGTATAGCTTCACCACTGAATTCCACCAAACATTTAAACAAGAATTAATGCCAGTGCTTCTCAAACTCCTTCAGAAAAATTGAAGGGGATGAATACTTCCAGACTAATTTTTTGAAGCCCTTCACTACCTAGACATCACAGCCAAAAATGTCACAAGAAAAACAGCTTCCAGCCAATATTCTGAAAAATATAGATGTAAAAATCTTTAATAAAATACTGGCAGACTGAATCCAACAGCATATTAAAAGGCTCATACAGGATGACCAAGTAGGATTTATCCCTGGGATGCAAGGATAATTCAATATCTGAAAATTAATGAACATGCTACACTGTATTAACCACAATAAAGACTAAAAATCACATGATCATCTCAACACATGAAGAAAAAGGATTTGAAAAAATTCTAAACACTTTCATGATAAAACCTTGAAGAAATTAGGTATAGAAAGAAGGAAATTATCTCTTCATAATAAATGTCATGTATTAAAAACCCATAGCTAACAACCCACTCAATGGTAAAACACTGTAAGCTTGACCTCAGTGATCAGGAAAACAGCATGAATGTTCACTCTTGTCTCTTTTGTTTAACATAATATTGGAAGTCTTAGCCAGAGTAATTAATGGAGGGGAAAAAAAAAAGGCATACAAATCAGTAAGGAAGACCTAAACTGTCCCTGTTTGCTGATTCCATGATCTTATATGTAGACAATCCCAAAGACTCCATAAGAAACTTTTAAAACAAATAAGCAATTTCAGTAAAGTTGCAGAATATAAAATCAACCCACAAAAATCAGTTGTGTTTCTATACACTAACAATGAACTGTCTGAAAAGGAATTTGGAAAAACAATTCCATTTACAATAATACCAAAAGGAGTAAAATGCTTAGGAACAAACCTAACAAAGGAGGTGAAAGACTTCGTACTGATCCGAAGCATTAATGAGGGGCACCTGTCTGGGTCAGCTGGGTTTGAGCTCAAGGTGGGTGTAGAGATTACTAAAAATAGATAACTTAAAATTAATGAAGGAGGGACGCCTGGGTGGCTCAGTTGGTTAAGCAGCTGCCTTCGGCTCAGGTCATGATCCCAGCGTCCTGGGATCGAGTCCCACATCGGGCTCCTTGCTTGGCGGGGAGCCTGCTTCTCCCTCTGCCTCTGCCTGCCATTCTGTCCACCTGTGCTCGCTCTCTCTCCCTCTCTCTCTGACAAATAAATTAAAAAAAAATTAATGAAGGAAATTAGAGAAGACACAGCAAATGGAACAATATCCCAGTAATATATTTGAAGACTTAATATTGTTAAAGTGTCAGTCTTTAAATTTTTATGACCAGCTTGTCATTTTCAGAATTTTATCCATTTTTGTGTTTTCAAATTTGATATGAATGTTCATAACATTGTCTTATTTTTTCTATTTGTTATGTCAGTTCTACTTCTCATATTTCATTCTATATTGTTTCTTTTTTTTCTAATTTTCTTAGTAATTTTTTAGTGATGGGGGAGGGTTAGAGGGAGAGGGAGAGAGAAAATCTTAAGCAGGCTCCACTACCAGTGCAGAGCCCCATGAAGACCTCAATTTCACAACCCTCAGATCATGATCAGAGCCAAAATCAAGAGTCAGACACGTCACAGACTGAGCCATCCAGGTACCCCGATTTTCTTAGTAATTTTTTGCCACAGGTTTGCTCAATTAATTTCTAGAAAAAAACTTTTTTTTTTTTTAAGATTTTATTTATTTATTTGTCAGAGAGAGAAAGAGAGAGAGCACAAGCAGGCAGAATGGCAGGCAGAGGCAGAGAGTGAAGCAGGCTCCCCACAGAGCAGTTTGAGTCTCTGATGCCATTTATAGGATGTGTACCAGCAGGCAAGCCTAGTCTAGGAGGTTAAATGTAGGTTAGTGAGAGTGGGGGGGTGGTAGTGATAAGCTCTGGAGAGCTGGGAATGTGCAGGTTTTGATGTGCTTCTGGCTTTGTGAGTAGGTTTACCCTATGACACTTGAAGTTGCATGCTTGTGATATTTGCGTGCTCCTCTACAAATGATAGCTTTGATGAAAAAAGTCTAAAAAAAAAATATACCTGTGAAGCAGGGTTTATAAAAGATGACGTGGAATTCAAAGTTATTTTTCTTCAATATGAAAATTAACTCCTTGTCTTCCTGCACCAGGCACCACCTTATGACATTTAATGTCACTTTGATCCTCTGTCCTTTGTGTGTCTCTCTTCATTGTTGAAGTTTTTTTAGACTTTTCTCCTTGATTTTCTTTTATATATATATACATATATAACATATAATGTATGACTTATTTCAAGGGTACAGTTCTATGAATCATCAGTCTTACACAATTCACAGCACTCACCATAGCACATACCCTCTCCAGTGTCTATCTCCTTGATTTTCTTAATTTGATCTTCTTAATGTGAGTATACTCTGCCTATAAGTTGATTTTCTTTTATGTATCCTGTGTGGCTGCCCACGAATCATTTAATCCTTTGATTACGTTTGTCTGGAAAGCTCATAATTTACAGCCCTCGGATTTACAGGCCCATGGATCCTTAAATAAAAGCTCTTTCCTAGCACCTTGTTAGAGGGTGGTGGTAGGAAAACAGGAAGGTTTCAGGAAATAAATAATTCATAGATCTGTTTCTCTCTCTCTCTCTTTCTCTAAGAGCCAAGAACTCTGGAACTTGTTAAAATAAAAAAAGAATCCTTCTCATCAAAGCAAGTGGAAGGAAATCCCTCCCAGTAAGAAGACAACCAACCAACCAACCAACCAGTCACTCTGAAAGAAGAGATCATTAAGTTTGAATACAGAATTTGATTCTGGATAAAAATAAATGTGCATTTTTAAAAAAGTGTCTATTGGTTAAATTCGGCCTTAAAACATTTTTTAAAAAATTTTCATAGGTGACATCTGGAGAAACTGAGTAACATTTCTCAAAATCTTCATTTCTGACATGCCTGTGTGGAATTGTATAATATTTCTGGACGTGAGAAGAATCCATCTTGAAGCTCCATTTTCCTTTCCAACTAATGAACTCTTGAACTGAGCCAGAAGGGACAATAGTTTTACAAACAGTTAAATTTCAACACAACAACTGGCATTCAGGTCATGTGAAGACAGCAAAGGTAGTAAATACATAGTAGAGAAGGTTTTTTTTTTTTTTAGATTTTTTTTTTAAATTTATTTATTTGTCAGAGAGAGAGAGAGAGAGGGAGAGAGAGCGAGCACAGGCAGACAGAATGGCTGGCAGAGGCAGAGGGAGAAGCAGGCTCCCCGCCAAGCAAGGAGCCCGATGTGGGACTCGATCCCAGGACGCTGGGATCATGACCTGAGCCGAAGGCAGCTGCTTAACCAGCTGAGCCACCCAGGCGTCCCCATAGTAAAGAAGGTTTAATTTGACAGCATCAATAAAGCCATAGTTATCAGAATGGCTCCACTGGTCAGGGACAAATTAGCACCTTTCCCTCTTATTTTCTTTATGTGCATCATGTAATCACCTCTTCTTTTTCATAAAACCGCTTGCCTTTCCTCCCAGAGCACAGCACTTTTCTGGTTTCCCGCAACCCGTGCTCTCTGTACCGTAACTCCAAGACCCCCCAAGAAAAGCCTTTGTTCTTTTTCGGTTTCACCACCTCCTGTTATTTCACACCTGCTTGACGATGCGGGTTGCGGGTCCTGAGTGCTAAAGCCCAACGGATGACTCCTCACCTCCCCCGTTGTCCTTCTGTCCTTAAAATTAAAATGGAAAAAGTGTATCCCCCACCTCACAGAGCTTTCTCACTTTCACCAACCGTCCGCTCGAGAACTGGAAACGTTTAAAGGTGGGGGATTTAACTGGAAACCCCGGTGGCCATGATCCTGGAGTGCTCGGGGGCGCGCGGCCTCCTACCAGGGCGGGGACTGGCCCGCCTCTCTGAGCCAGAAAAGCTCCGCGCGCCGCGGTGAGAACCCCCGGGCTTTCCAGCTGAAGCCGGCAATCGCGCGCGGCCGGGAGCGACGATGCGGAGGCCGGTGAGCAGGGCCGGGCGTGGAACGAGGGCGCAGGGCGGGGGATGTCGCTCCGGCCCCGTGGACGGCGGCAGGCTCAGCGCGTCCGGCTGCGGCTGGCCCGGGACTGGTTCGGCGCTGGCTTCGGTGCCGGCGCTCTCCCCGCGACGCTTAGCCTTGCGGAGAAGAGGATTTCGCCTCGAGGACGGTGGTTCCCAGGCTGGTCCTGGAGTCCCGGTACTCAGTGCCAGTTGTCCAGGAAGGATGCTGCCAGTTAGGGGCTTCGGCGACGGAGACGCTTCTCTCGAGATCACGGCGGTCCTCCGAGGGGAACTGGGCCGGGAGGCGCGCGCGGGCGGCCGGCGGGTCCTCTGGGCAGGCTGGCGGCTGGGCTCCCAGGCTCCGGCTCGAATGCAGGAAAGCACACCCTGCTGTACTCTGTCCCAAGAAAGGGATGGCTGCTTTGGCTCCGTGTTGGCACACAAAGCTGGGGTGAGCGCTACAGAATTCAGGGCTCGCTCTCTGCCGGAGAGCTCTCTCCCTCCTGGATGCACCGGCCTCCTTCTCCATCCTTCGGTCCTCTGCCTTATGAGCCAGAAAGGGCCAGATAAATCAGGGTTAAACCCCAGAGTATCCAAGAGAGACTGACATTTTGTTTATTCCGGATCTGAATGAGCTGATTTTTATTTACACTGGGATAATTGAAAAGAATAGTAACAAAACAAAATTAAAATCCAAATACAAGTAATACCTCAAGGTATTTTTTTTTTCCATATATGGTTTATTGGCCAGACCGCACGGCCATTTCAGTATCTTTCTTAACAAAGGAGAATGGTGGCCTGGGAGCGCGTGTTTACTTCGCGCACTGGGTACTGCTAATCTTCACAACCATCCTTCAGAAGAGGAATTGTTATGTGATTTTGCAAATAAGGAAACAAACAGAGAGGTTAATTTTCACAAGTCCATGCAACTACACGTGATGGGAGCAGATCTACACCTAGAAACTCAGGGGAAAGAGGCATGGATAGGAGCAGTTGGCTGCCAGAGGGAAGCTGTCAGGTAGGACAGATCTCTGGGAAGCCTGGCCCTCTTTGCAAGGGGTAGAAGTGGATTTGTCCATTTTCATTTTGTACTCCCTGTCTGTGATTTGATTAGTGGATTTTTTTTTTAAGTTACCAAACATGTTTTGGGACTTACTCTACCTTAGGCACCGTATTAGTCGTTTACATGCTTAATTCTCATAGTAACCCAATGTAATGACAACGATTTTATTTAGTGCTTTCTCCTATCAGTCACTATTCTGGGAACATTGCATGTGTTAACTTGCTTAGTCCTTTTAACAGAAGGGTTGGTGCTGTTATTTTTTACTGCATTTTGGGGAGGTAAAGTCATTTGTCCTGGCTCACACATCTGGTATTTGTGTTAACCCCAACTCGTCAGTCAGCTAGAATAATTATGTATATATTTAACAGCAAGGCTTTCCTTCTAATTCCCTTGCCTCAATCATTGTTTTTTTTTTCCTTCTTTAACATTCTTGGCTCCCATCTCACACACTGTGGTGTGTATCTACTTTTTGTCTTATCCTAAAACATAGATTTTCACTCTGAGAGCCAATGCATTCTGTATTCCTCATCCTCTTTGCTAGAATTTGGGTTTTCATGTGTGGGAGAGGCATACGGTTAAAAAAAAAATGGTGTGGAAGTAGAGTGCCAAAGAAAACTTTTAAGTTTTGGAAGCGAAGGTGTTGAGACAGCAAGAGCCTAAGCATTTGAGTTTTAAAAGCGTAAACATTGGAAAACCAAGGACATACGTTTTTCCAGATGGGAAGAACGCAGAGGATGGGAGAACCAGCATTCCTGACCCTAGGGTTTGTATTTTCTAGGATGGGAGAGCAAAGAGGGCCTGACACAAGCTTGTGTTCTGAAAACGCAGGCTCGTACCTGATCCCTGTGAGTGGGGAGGGAGTTCAGGAGCATGGTAACTAGAACTTACAGGGAGGTACTGAAATCTAAGAACAGAGAACACCTGTGCCTTGCTTATCTGGGGGAAACTGTGGAAAGAGACCAGTCTCCTCATCATGACAAGGCAAGAGTAAAACAGAGATGGACAGATCCATGGGAGTCTAGGCAGAGAGCCTATAGAATTTCCCTTTGCCCCATACAGGGAGAACCCAGGGGCATGGAATCTGGAGAATGAAAGAGAATGAGAGAAGGCACTTTCTAAGCACAAGGTTTAATTGCACGAATCTTGATGACCATGATGACCGGAGGGCAACCCATCCATCTTAGAGAATGCTACAGTGGATAGATTGTGACCAAGGACTAGTAGTCCTGTCCCATGACTTGGCATTGTGTGAGCCTCCAAGAATGGAGATGCAATGCCAAAGATTGGGACAGTTGTGAAGGGCGGGGGTGGCAGGGGCATGAATTGACAGAGATGATGTGATATTGACTGCAAGGAAGTCTCTACCTCTAGTTGGAACGGCAACATGAAATAACGAAATTCAGGTAAAGATAAATACAGAGAAACCTACATTTCTTACACATCTCTAGTATAGAAGAATGTGGGGAAAAACGACATTTCTTGCCTGTACCCTTATGAACACACACATGTAGATCAAGTGAATGGATCCATGGGGCTACTGTAGAGAGAAGTTCATCTGTCTACATCCCACCCTCTCCTTTTATAATAAAATGATACCCAGAATAACATTCAATTAAATATCATGTAAAAATGCCAAGGATTTCTGCCTGGACAGATGAAAACAAAACAATGCAGAAAAAAAACCAAAGACACTATTTTTTTGTTGTTTTTTAAGATTTTTTTATTTGAGAGACAGCACACGCCCACAAATGGGAGAAACAGAGGGAGGGGGAGAGAGCATCTCAAGCAGATTCTGCCCTGAATGCAGAGCTGGTGGTGAGGTTTGATCCAGGTACCCAGAGATCATGAGCTGAGCCAAAACCAAGAGTCGGACACTTAACCAATTGTGCCCCTCAGGTGCCTCTGGACATTACTATTTTTTTAAAAGGTACGACTCATCTAAAATTTGTAGTATTTTCAGGGAAATCTTCTTCAGCAAACTTCAAGGCAGTCATATCTTTCTGAAAAGTGGTTCCAATCCCTGAGTTACCGTCTTTGATATTAACAGATGTGGATTATTTGGGAAATGGCTGCTGTCCAACGTTTGTAGTCTCTGTGTTTTTTGTGTGTATTTCCGGCAGTCTTTTTTCCCCGCCCATCCTACATCTTTGAGACCTTGCTCTTGACAGTGCTGGTTTTGAGAGCAAGGCCTCAAAGTACTAGGGATTGCCATAATGCAGGAGCCATATTGCTGCTGAGCACACTCTTTTATTTCTTCCATCTGTAGTCTCTGGTTCTGCATCCACAAAACCAATGTTATCTGGTGGTTAAAATTTTAGCTGCAGCATTCCCTGAGGTGGCCATGGGATTGAAGCTTCCTTAGCTTTTTGTCCACATGCAAATGCCCATGTCTTTGCTTTGCTTTCTGTCTTCAGGTGTTCAGGAGGTCCTTCTGTCGTCTGTCTGCCTACAGATTGATTTGGTTCTTTGCAGCAGTGATGCCATGCAGGGCGCAAGGTAAAAAGATACCCAGTTCCCCTGCATGGGGTCCAGGGAGCACAATTTCTGGAGTGGAGACATCTGGCTAGTGTTGTTTGTGCTGTGCTAGTTCGTTTGTCTGCATGAATTATTTAAACATGTAATTTGCTTGGAGGAATGGGAGTGTTTCTTTCTGCTTTCCACATTTTTGGTTTTGAAATAGAAAAAGACTGAATATTTAGAAACTGTTTCTAAGGGTAAAACCAGACATGAAGAAATTCTTTCTAAATTAAGATGTTTTTCACCTATCAAAACAAATGAGTTCTAAATGTTATTTAAATATAATTTCCTATGTTTATAAAGACATGGAAACACTTTGGGAGTCTGAATGAATATATCCTTCGTAGAAGGTAATCTGGTAGTAAGCCTTTAAATTGGGCATACCCCTCTTTTGCAGAAGACTGTGGAAAATAATGAAATTATTACATAGGTTCACAGTCTATATAAAGTCTATATAAAGCATATGCCTGCGCTGTCCACTTATTCATTGAGTTTCCTGCTTGTGCCAGGCATTTCTCCTCTGTTCCATGGGAAAGCATCCCCTCACTTCGCTTACCTTCTATCACCTTCCACGTGCTGTTGCTTTCTAATCAGCCTTCACAGCTGGAGACAGGGCAGGCTTCTCACCATCCATAGCACAGACTTTACCAATGGACCAGAGGGACTTTAAATGGCATTCCATAGAAGCATCAAAGAATTCTAAACTTTCCATTAAATTATTTCTTCCATAGTCAAATACAAAAATCACCTAAGAGGTTGAAACTCTAACTTGGGTTTCTCTTCTACTCTCCATTCTAAAAGCAGCAATTTCTTCAAATGTCTTCTCTGCAAAATCTCAACAAACTTTCAGAAAACCCCAACAACAGGTATAGCCTCCAAAAGTTTTCACATCTACCAAGAGTGTACATCCCTAAAACAATACTTCTACAACACTCCTGGGTTCCAATTTGTTTCTGTTGCTATACCTACCTTGTCATCCTTACCTTAACATTTTTGAAGGGCCACTGATCTGGGATGTTTGGATAAATGTGTGTACTCATTTTTCAATCTCTCTTATTTCCTAGTGAAGTTAGGATTAAATATTTCCTTCCGAAAATGGCTTTATCAATTTCTATGGATTTTAATACATTCTAGTCTCCTTGTTATTTATGGTAATTGATTATTCTTGCTATGATTTCTGGTGTAATTAGAGTTGAAAGAAGTATGTAAATTTCTTGTTTATTGCATTGTGGTCAGTGTGCAAGGTCGTAGGGTAGGAGCTTTTTTTGCATCCTGTTTCAAGTTCAGTTTGAGGGAATGTTTGTAAAGATTGTGTGTTCTCTTTGGGTAAAAGTTTATAAATACATACTTACATATCCATACACATACAATTTTTATATGTAATGATTTATATATAAATATTCATTTCAAAACTTTTCATCCTTATATTTGACTTTTTTGTTTTATCTCTATTTTTTAATTTATGGAAGTGAAAATTCTGAGCAAGCTATGGAAAATTCTCCCATTATTTTTGTGGATTTAAAATTTTTCTTTTCAATTCTATGGCTTTTTATATGTTTCATTTACGTTGTTAGGTACAGAAAGGTTTGTTTGTGTGTTTGTTTAAGGATTTATTTTATTTATTTGAGAGAGAGAGAGAGAGAGAGAGAATGTGGGGGTGAGAGGGGGAGGGAGAGAGAGAATATCAAGCAGACTTCCGGCTGAGTGCAGAGCCTGACGTGGAGCTCAGTCCCATGACCCTGAGGTCATGACATGAGCTGAAATCAAAAGTGGGATGCTTAACTGACTGAGCCAAGCAGGCACCCCAACATAAACCTTCTTTTATCATTTTGGAGAATACATTTTTGTCCCTCACAGTGTTTTTGTGTCCCATTCTTCCTTTTCCCTTCTAGTAAGTCTCAAAGTTCTGATGCCGAAACATTCCAGGTCTTTGAATTTTTCTCAATTTTTTTCCATATCTTTATCCCTCTGTGCCACATTCTGGAAGAATCCCATGACCTGTGTTTCCTACTTAACTAGTTTACCCTTTAGTGATGTCTGTTCTGCTAAGTCAGCCAAATCGTTAAGATTTTGCATTTGGCATTTTCTACAACTCTGATTTCTACTATTTACAATGCTGGCTTCTTTTTACATTTAAGATATCACATTTATTCATGTCAAAGTGTTTATTGATTTATTATTCATTTGGCATGAGTTCCTGGGTTTGTAGAGTTCCTTCTTCTCTCATGGTGTCAGCTTTCTCAGATATCTGCCTAGTTGTTATTATATGAAGATTTCCTGCTGAATCATCTATCATATCAATATTAGTAGCCAGCATTGGAAGGGGAAGAAGTTACTGTCATGCCTTATATTCTGCATGGCATTAAGTAAAAATGTGGGAATGCGTAGATCGTTATTTGGTTGTCAAAGCCTTCTGGTACTATGTAGCCTTCTGAAACACTGTCTGGTATATTTTTCTACCTTAGGTTCCTATATTCACCACTGCTTCCTGGAGGCAGACTCTGCTGTTGCTGCCCCTTCTCTGTAGGGCGTGCGTGTGGAATGTGTAGGGTAGCTACATCTTCTTCACTTAAACGGATCACTCTGCCAATTGTCTATTGGCCCTTCCTTGCTTTTGCACCTCTAGGCATGAACACTCTTGGTGACGCTTCTATTCTCTCTGGCAAATTTCATCTCCAACCTCATTTTCATACTTTCAGCTTACAGGGATTCATTGAGGCATTTCTGTCACGAGGGTTTGCTTTCTTGTTTTTTTACTCTATTACTCTTAAAGATTGAGTAAACATATTTGAACTTATATTTCTCTAGCAATTAGGGATGCAGGTAAATATTTTCTTTGCATTTTTCTCTATCTTTTCTATGTTTAACTTTGAACATGCATTTTTTAATCAGAAAAAAATGTGTATTTTTATGTATTAAATTTTAAAATATAAATGTTCTTTTATGATTCCATGATAAAAGTGGTGGCCCAAAATGAAAAAAGGCCACTGAACACACCTGCTTCCTTAAGATGCTCTCTGCAAAATTCTGAGGAAGTCTTGATTGTGACATGGCAGAAAATCAAGCCTGTTAGCCCAGAAAACATGGTCACCTTCAGCAAGAACCATGGGGTTGTGGTCCAGCCCGCCTATAAGGACAAGATAAACATCACCGAGCTGGAACTCAAGAACTCAACCATCACGTTCTGGAATACAACCCTGGAGGATGAAGGGTGTTACAAGTGCCTCTTCAATACTTTTGGTTCTGGGAAGATCTCAGGAATAGCCTGCCTCACCCTCTCTGGTGAGAATCTCTGAGAATACATTGTCTTTGGCTAGAAATGTTATTTTCAAGAATGTTTGGAACATGGTGGTAGTGCCTAGGTTTTCAGGATGCTAACCTCAGAAAGGTTCATGAGAAGACACTTAGCCTTTCATGTCTGCTATAACTGTGGTTATTGTTATTTGGAAAGCTCACGGGGCTACCCTGAATCTCTGGCTGGAGTTATCTTTGCTATGAGGAATGGTGTTGTCAGCAAGCGTAAATCAAGGACCATGGTGGGAATAACGGGTTCTTCATAAGTAGTGATATGATTCAGACCTGGCTTTGCCATTAACAGTCATGTGACCCTGGGAGCGTCCCATCCACTCTCTGAACCGGAGTTTATCTATCTGCTCAGTAAGTACGTAATCAATCATCTGTAGGGTCGTTAAAGCTTTAACAGTTTTGGATCTAAGGACAGAGCCAGATTGGGCCTACCCAGAGCCAGTCATTGTGGTCCCTCTCATTTTGTTCCAACACATTCTCTCGGGTTTGGTAAGGGGACGTTCCACAGAGACCCTTCATACCTGATGTCGACTAGGTATTTAACTGGATAACAAGCACTCTTTTAAATCCAAAAGGCTTAGTTTGACATAATTCATTTCCTTTTAACTGACACATAGTTGAGATCAAGAATTGAGAAGTAGGAATAAGGGTAACTTTGGAGCATGGCACACTTGGACGTAGTTTTAGAAGGGAAAAGAGAAGTTCAGACAGGGTTATCAGGAATGTTAAAGTGAGAGTCTGAACACACCAAGAATATTGAACACGGAGTAAGAGGAGGATAAGTAAACGAATGCAAGGGAGGTATGGCAACAGCAAAAAAAAAAAAAAAGGTTTCTTTCACTTATTTCGCCTATACTGAGTACTCTCTGCACGGTCTTATGCCGGGTTTTCTTCTTGAATCTATTTCTTTTTTTCTCTTTCTCTCTTGGTCTCTTTGTCTCCCTTTTTTCCTCTTCGCCCTCCCTCCAATCTTCCCTCCTTCTTTCCTCTTCTTTTTTCCTCCTCCCTTCCTTCCTCCTTCCCTCCCTCCCTGCTTCCTTTCCTCCCTCCTTCCTCACTTTTCCTCTTTTCCTTCTTTTGTCATTTTTTCTCATTTCTGTTACTTTTTCTTTTCTTCTTTCTTCTTTTTTTTAATCATCTCTTTTCTATCCTCCTTCACTCATAAACTTTTATATATATATATATATATATATGTGTATATATATATATATATATATTTTTTTTTTTTTTTTTAATCTGAAAACCACACACCCCTGAGTCTTGTGGATAGTAATCCTGTTCTTTTCCACACCGATCCTTTCCAGCCACACCTTATAGATTCCATCTGGAGCTTCCTTTGATGCACCAGAGAACCCTGCCACCCAGTCTCACCATGTCTCACCACATCAACCACACTCCTCTTCCTTCAATTTTATCTGTCTTCCCCTACTGCCCATTGACTTTAGTAATCTGAGTATTCTTTGGAAGAAGCCAGAGTCCTCTGGCCCCATTTCCTCCAGCCCACTGCCACCCCCCCCACCTCTTAAACCTCTAAACACAGACCAGGCTTTCCTTTAACTACTGGCCTTTAATTATCTTGTAGGCTCCAGAGCAACCACAGGAAAGCCAGCCTGTGTTTGCTCAGCTGAGATAAATTGTATATTGAAAGTACACAATGAAAATGAATTCATGGGTCAAGGGACTTTTGAAAAGGAACAGGGTAAAAGCTGGACTAACATAATACGCTTTTCTTGTAAGCTAGTCATTTTCTCTTAACTCCATCAGGTGATCTCCAAGGTCCTTTCAACTGTCATTCTGCAATTTTCTTGTTATCAGCAGTGAATTTCCAATTTACATTTTCTGTAGATACTCCAAGCAGGGACTTTCCAAGTCTCCTCCACGCATATCATTCCCTGCTCCAGCTCCAAGCAGAGAAAAGCCATCTCTAAGCAGCAGCCCCTCTGTGGGCTCTCCAGTCTGAAACTGCCCTGGGGCTTCTGAGAGGTCAGCCTCCCTCTTTGACGGTGCTGACAGGTGACCTCTGTCAGACTGTGAGAGGGACACCCAGAAGAAGCCAGAGATGCTGTGTTGTCTATGGAAAAGGAGAACAGAATAATTAGGTTCTGGACTATGTGGGAAAGAGGATCCCCTCTACCCCTTCAGCTAATTCCCCTACAGACAAACCGCAGAGAGGATTTTTCTTGCTCCAGGTTTGTCCTAGGCCTGTTTCTATCCTGCCGGCCAGAGGATTAGACACAGAACGAACTGAGGAGCCCCAGTTTGGGTCAGATGTGCCACACCTCACCTCTTGAGCCCCCAGTGTCTTTCTGTAAAGATCTTCCTCCATCCTCTGAAGAGAATGTGGTGCTTAACTGATGGCAGACCATCTTTCTTTCTTTCTTTCTTTTTTTTTTTTTTGTCCCAGTACAGCCCACAGTGTTCCTTCACTATAAATTCTTCGAAGACCACCTGAATATCACTTGCTCTGCCAATGCCCGCCCAGCCCCTGTGATCTCCTGGAAGGTGTCTGGGTCAGGGATTGACAACAGTACTGAGGTTCTCTCCCACCCCAATGGGACCACATCTGTCACGAGCGTCCTCCAGGTCAAAGACCCCAAGAGTCAGGTGGGGAAGGAAGTGGTCTGCCAGGTACTTCACCTGGGGAATGTGACCAGCATCACGCAAACTGTGGATAAAGGTAAAAGAAGGCTGTGGGTGGATCTGTGTCCACACAACTGGCAAGTGGTGAATGTTCTACAGAACCTCTTGGCCGCTTAGCCAAGGAGTTCATAAGGGAGAGAACGGAGTGAGTGGGGAAAGAAAAAGAGAGTTGAGGAAACGAGTAAAGCCAGTTTTACTTTGGTAACTGTGGTATGTTGCCCACATACCACATGCATTTGCTGAGATCCATCTGTGCATTTTTTCCCCCCATGCCGCTAATGTCTGTTGGGTGCCAGGTTTGGGACTGTTGAAACATGACAGTAAGCAGGACTTTGTCTCTTTGCTCAAAAAGCTTCGATTCTACTGGGAATATCCAGTGGGCAATTATAAAACTGTGTGAAATGCTTCAGTTGGAAAGCTACGGTGCACTCGGGTTCACCCTGGGAGGATTGAGAGTGGGGAGGAGAGGATCAGCTCAGTCTAGAGGGATCAGGAAGATTTCCTGGAAGAGGTGACATCTAGGAGGAAGGCTCTGCATCATTTACACTGTGGAAGAGGGGCCACAGATCTTTTAAGAAAGGGGTTGATCTGAGAATGTTTTCCTCACCCCTTTGAAAAACTGCCTCCTGAGCAAGACCCTTTTTGCTTTCTTGTGTTTCTCTCTAAGCTTCTCGCTCTGGACCTCATGGACACAAGAAGGGAGGCTTGTGGGTGGGAGAATAAAGGGAGTGGCAGTTTTAGGCACTTTGGGAATAGCCACAATTTTCTTTCTCTGTGTGGCTTTGAAGCACCAGTCATAAGCTTCCTACAAAGGTACCGATGCCTTTTTCTTCAAGGAGAATTTTTTTTTTTTAAGATTTTATATATTCATTTGAGACAGAGAGATACAGACAGAAAGAGCATGAGCAGGTGGAGAGGGAGAAGGGAAGGGAGAAGCAGACTCCCTGCTGAGCAGGGAGCCTGGTGTGGGGCTCCATCCCAGGACGCTAGGATCATGACCTGAGCCGAAGTCAGATGCTTAATCATCTGAGTCACTCAGGTCCCCTTTCAGGGAGCATTTTAAGCACTAAAGCTTAGAAAAACTTTCCCCTGTATACCTTATGGATGTGGTGGCCTTTAGGGAGCATTTTCTGTAGTCATTTTTGGGGTCCCTGAAAAAAACAGACTAATCAAAATGTCAACATTTAAGTAAATTTGGGCAAAAGTTTTGAGGTCTTAGATCTGGACATTTGTAAAGAGATCTTCATTTTCAGCCAAGGCAGAGGGTAAATTTCCCTGAAGAGCGAGAAGCTGAAAAGGAACATGTCTTGTCCAAGAATGCCAAAACTGACTTATGTCATTTATAATGTTTATACGTCATTTGTGTAACATTTGTTTACTCCACAAACATTTGCTGAAAGTCATCCATGCTTCAAGCATTTATCATGCATCGTAACTATGGAAGTTAGATGCATCTCTCTCTGAACAGGTTCAGTTGAATTAGGATGTGACAAGTCCCCTACAGAAGGATGGGGAAGACGCTGGGAACTATGGAATCAGGAAGCTCTTTCCCTGCTGTAGTATTGTGGAGTGACATTGAGGAGCCTTTGGAAAGAGAATTAATAACAAAGACATAGATGAGAAGAGATACAATAAAAACATTGAGATGAGTCACTCTAGGGGTTGGAATAATGAAATTCATGATTTTTTTTTCCTTTATATTTCTCTGTATTTTCTGCAACTTCTTCAGTAAATGCATTATTTTAATGGGCTGTGACCTCTGGCCTAGCTTTGGTTCTCCCCCTTACTCGGCTGATTTGGGGCTTATTTAGCTTCTCTGAGCTGCAGTTTTTGTTCTGTTGTTGTTTTTATATGTGAGATGATGATAATAATACCTAACTCTTGGGTTGTTTTGAGGATTAAATGAAATAATACATTCAAAGCTCTTAGGGGATAGTAACCACCGAAAACATGTGGTTAGATTATTATTAACTTAATGTTATTGAAATAATATGAAGCCATGAATGGAGACCTCATTAGGTATATATTTGAGTATAATTTTCATTGAAAGCTCCACTCTAGGAAAAACTTCACGATTGCTTGACCACTTTTTGCCTCAACAGTTTCTGCTTATGACTTTGTTTCTCCTTTCCCTCCCTTCACCATCTATAGGCTTTTGGTTTTCAGTTCCGCTCTTGTTAAGCATTGTTTCCTTGGTAATTCTCCTGGTTTTAATCTCTATCTTATTATACTGGAAACGTCATCGGAACCAAGACTGAGGTAAGTTATCACAGGAAGTACAAAGAAGGAAACAAATGATTTTTTAATAGCACTGTGGGGGGCACAGGAAGATGTAAATAAAGGTTGGCAACCATGTGTTCTGCTTGTTGTTGCTGGTGTTCTAGAAGACTTTGGGGCTCATTTTCATGCAGTTGGACATTAAACTGGATATTTCTGCTTTCGTTTGCTAAGATCATTTAATGGCTAATTATTTGTAAGTTAAGAGTTGTAAGTTAAGGGTTGTTGAGAGCAAATGTGGAAAATATTTGTCTGATCACTGTAGAGTCAGCTGATAGCAACACCAGAGGAAAAAAGTCTCAGTACCCATGCTGTATTCTTCTGTCAGTTAATGGGAAGGATAATCTCTTTTCCTTTTTCAGCGCTCCCCAGGCCAGCTACTTCTTGTAAGAGACTCTGAAATTTTCCAGTATACTCACTAATTAAGTAGTATTTTCTCTGTTACGCTCTTACTATGTGTGAAACACTAGAGGCAGCATACAGGTGACCTAGACTTAAAACTAGGTCATGTCATTCTATCCTTATAGACTATAAATTTTTCTCTGTCCCTACAACAGCTCTCACAATGTCTTATGTATATTAAAGTGCTCAATAAACTTTCATTAAGAAAGTGAATGAATCATTGGATGGTTGGATGGATGGATGGATGGATGGACGGATGGATGGATGGATAGATTCTCAAAGTGAGGTTATCAATTCTCTTTCTTATTTTATTTATTTATTTGACAGACAGAGATCACAAGTAGGCAGAGAGGCAGGCAGAGAGAGAGGAGGAAGCAGGCTCCCCGCCGAGCAGAGAGCCTGATGCGGGGCTCCATCCCAGGACACTGGGATCATGACCTGAGCCGAAGGCAGAGGCTTTAACCCACTGAGCCACCCAGGCGCCCCTCTTTTTCTTATTTTAACTTCAGTACCTCAAAAGCTGAGTCTAAAATCTTGGGAGATATTATAAAATGAGATGCTATAAAACAGGAGGAGTCGGCTAGAGAGAGAGAACTATTTTTTTGTTTGTTTTCGGGAGGCAGTGCATAAGTTATTAAAGTTAATGCAAAGCTTCAGTTTATGGTGTGTGTGATGGGGATTTCCAAGGGTTGAAAGGCTGATAGGGTAGTTTTTTCCATCTCAGATGACTGAAAGATAGGGAAGAAAAACACTGTTTTTTTTTTTTTTTTTTTTTTAATTTTTTGGTCTGAGAAACTTCTTTTTTTTTTTTTTTAAAGATTTTATTTATTTATTTGACAGCAAGAGAGAAACAGTGAGAGCAGGAACACAAGGAGGGGGAGTGGGAGAGGAAAAGCAGGTTTCCTGCGGAGCTGGGAGCCCGATGTGGGGCTCCATCCCAGGACCCGGGGATCGCAACCTGAGTGGAAGGCAGACGCTTAACGACTGAGCCATCCAGGCGCCTTAAACTGTTGTGTTTTTTTTTTTTTTTTAAAGTTAAATCATAAGCTATCTTTCATGTTGTAGGTTTTTCAGACACTTAATTTTGCCTTATGTAAACTACCAGATTAATTCTTGTGATTTTATAAGAAAAGCAACACATCTTCAGTGTCAATGACCCCTTTGCAAAAGTAGATAAAAGAATCTGTTCTGTGGGAAAAGGAGATTACAGATCAGATAATTTTATGCATATAAACATAGGCCCATAGAATTCATTAGTGCTCTGCAGAATGTCAAAGGCAGAAGGCTCTTTGATTTTACTTTACCCCAAAACTTCATTTTTCCCATTAGGATTTGAAGCCAGAGAGGGAAATTGACTTCCTTCCCTAAAATCACACATCTAGTTAACAACAGGCTTAGGACTAGAATCCTGGTTTTGGTCAGCTGACCTCTGCCAGAATGTTCTTCCAGCTATGATGTCCTGGAGTCCTGACTTGAAAGGCACTATTGGGTTGCATGTATTTTAGCCCTTGTTTGCTGTTACTGCTATATTCTTTTGGAAAGTGTGAGGAAAGAAGTATGAAGTGTTCAAATTCATCTTAAAAAGTCCCTGTTGGACAAGAATCTTATAATACAATCATTTAAGCCCAAGGTAAATTCCACTAGAATGGGGCACTTGCAAAATCATTGTCCTTTGTTCATTAAGTAGGTCTCGGGTTTTCTGGAAAACATTATTGTTCAATGTTTTTTTCCAGTTCCTGAAGCAAGGGGAGTAAACTTAACTTTGTTTCCGAACTTTTTCTCCTTTATGAAAATAAACACCTGAACATCTGTAGAATCTTGCAAGCACTGGGATTGCCGTTTGCGGATGATGCCTTCATGACATATGACCAAATCAGTTAACTACATTGAATGTTCTGTGTCATATTTTGGGTGACTGAATTTTTTTGCTGGTTTCAAATATTTTAACAGCCAGATCATTTGGTCCCATTTACTTAAATAGCTAGTAAAACTAAGTGTCGATTATGCTGGAGACTTAAACACTCAAGACCAAAACTGAAGTTATACAAAAAGTTGGGAGAAAGAGAAGAAAACCATAGAATATGTTGACACTTTAAATTTCTTTAAAAAATTCTGATTATCAGGGCACCTGTGTGCCTCAGTGGGTTACAGCCTCTGCCTTCAGCTCGGGTCGTGATCCCGGGGTCCTGGGATCGAGCCCCGTGTGGGGCTCTCTGCTCAGCAGGGAGCCTGCTTCTCCCTCTCTCTCTGCCTGCCTCTCTGCCTACTTGTGATCTCTCTCTCTGTCAAATAAATAAATAAAATCTTGAAAAAAAAATTCTGACTATCAATTTGTAACAAAAGCAAATGGACCTACTACATTTGCTTCTCTTTCCTTGCCCTTACTTTGGGTTTTCTTTTTTTTCTTCTCTTTTTCTTTCCATCCTCCTAAACACCTAATGCTTTTGGATGGGCAGGGAAACATGATCAGTCAAAGATGACACTCAGTTCCTGAACCCAGTGATTGGAACAATTGTGATGTGTTTAAAGATAAGGAAGTGAAGAGGGGGAACTGAATGTGTGTGAGCATGTGTGGGCTTGTGTTCAAGGTTCATGCAGAGAGAAAGAGGAGACGAGGGATAAATTAACTCTTGAACTCACTGAATGTGAGTAGAAAAGAATCCTCTCTAGGAAGCCGCTCAGTGATAAGATGAATCTAGTTAAGTAAGGTTCGACTCTGTGAAATAAGTAAGGACGGCAACAGCAAAGTCTATATTAGATCAAAATGACTTATTCTTTGCACACAAAGCACAAGCAGATGCATAGTTTTGGGATAGAGGCATGATCTCTAATGATGAGGTTATTTTTGTAGAAAAAGTAGACTCTCTTTTTTTTGAGATCCTCTTTAATGCCAAAAAGAATGGTGGTGTTCTTTTCACCAGTGAAGGTGCACTCTGGAGGAAGGTATGATGACTTAGAGGCATTTTTCTCTTTGTAGCATTCCTGATGGGATCACTGCAGTTACTTCCCATGAGACTACAGCAGTAAGATAATAGGTTGATATGTTTTCAAAGAACATCCTCTTTTCTTTCTCTTTTGTGAATCCAGTACTTTATTACTAAAATAGAAAGTGAAAAAATAAAATAAAATTTCCTAGGGAAATTTTCTCCCATTCTATAACAGTTCTTGCTACTAAAGCCGTGTTGATGTCATAAATTTGCCCCTTCCACATATACTACAATGAAATTAAATTTGAGCTTGAGAATAACCTTTTATTTCTCATTAGTCCACCCAGCAATGATTACATGCTTTCCCAGAAACTAACCTCACTTTGGGGCAGATCTTAATAGACAGATAATCACCTCGGTTTTTGAAATTTTTGTCTTGAGTACTAGTTTTCTTTTGTTTGTTTGAGCCAAGGCAGAATTAGCAAACAATAGAAAATTTAGACATTCTTATGAAGTGCGTATGCCAAATTTCACTTTTTCTTCAAGTGCTATATCAAATAACAGAAATGCCCAATGAACAATATGATGAAATTAGTGACCAGTTAGGACAATACAAAGAGTATTTGCTTCTAAAATAATAAGAATCTTTGCATTGCATAAAAACTGTACTTATGTCTGTCTCCCTGAGGCAGGCTGCATGAATGGTAGCCAACATCCCGCCCCAGTTTCCTCATAGCTCCAAGCAGAAGAAATGAGGTGTTTTATATGAGAAAAATGTGAGGCAATCTTTATTGAACTGCTTAGGTCAAAAATGCTGGGAGAAATCTTGCATTCCAACATATTTTTCTACAAGAGTTTACCCTTGAAAAGGGGCAGAAGCCATCCATCATATCAAAATGTCATGACCAGTTGACAGAGTTACTCGCTAGCAGTACCTTCAGTCTCGACATTCTTGCCCGAGCTGTTCTGTTTTTTACCACAGACAGCAGATACTGGAATTTTTGGCAGGTTTTTTTTTTTTTTTTTTTTTTTTAAAGATTTTATTTGACAGAGAGAGATCACAAGTGGGCAGAGACGCAGGGAGAGAGAGAGAGAGAGAGGAGGAAGCAGGCTCCCTGCAGAGCAGAGATCCCGATGTGGGACTTGATCCCAGGACCCTGAGATCATGACCTGAGCTGAAGGCAGAGGCTTAACCACTGAGCCACCCAGGTGCCCCTTTTGGCAGGTTTTAAATATTCGAGTTTCTGGTAAGGAAAACTGTACTTATTTACTTAAGATTACACAACGAATGAGAGGTAGCACCAAGATAAAATCCCAGATCTTTGCATGCCTTTTCAGTTTAGGTGCTGGAAACCTGGTAGCCCAGAAAAAGCCCCTGGAAGGTCTACTTTGTGACCATTTCCAGCCCAATGTCCCATGAGTTAGTATCCAGAGAACAAAGCTCAAGGTCTTATAAATAAAATACATGTAGATTATTTGGAATTCGTTGAGTTTCTTTCTTTCTTTTTTTTTTTTTTTAACTTTTAGTCCTAATAGTCCTAAGTGATTCTGCAAAACATTATTTCTTAGAATTGCTTATGTCCCTTGGAAAGAGTCACGGTCTCCCCACATCACATTGGGTCAGAAATGTCCTTATCTTTGCCAATGAAATATGCACAGGTGTATTCTATTCTTACTGATCCTTCTATTATGTATCTTCTTCAAATATGTTAGGATAGACATTCTAAATGTTTGAAGTTAATATCTTGATCTTTCTTTTATCCAGAGCCATAGAGGAATCACACAGAACCCTGAAAAGTTATGCCCTGGTCTACTTGAATCTGACTCAGGAGGAAGGCAGGAGGAAAAGGATGGTTCTCTGAGGGACAGAAAGAGCAGAAGAGGTAGGGGTAAAAGACCTAAGAATTTCAAGATTTTCTACTGCCATCTAAGCTACCCAGTGGTTGTGGGAGATCTAAAAGGAAGTCGTTTTACCTCTCAAGTCTGTTGTAGGACTTGATTTTGTGAAGCAATGAAGTATTGTGCTGTTGAATGGAGACTGGACTTTGAATCAGTAGCCACAACTCTGAGGCTGACTCTGGGTCCAACGGAGGGCAACCCTCTGTTCATCACTTTATCTCAATGAGCATCCACACCTGCATCTAGAAAATTAGGAAGCTGGACGAGATAGTTTGCCAATCTGCTCTAAAAACTGATGTAATTCCAGGGAAAAAAGGAATCAAGAAATGGAAAAGAGAAAGGAGAACACGGGAAGGTGTTAAGGACCAAAGAACTTTTCTGAGACGACCTTTCACCTTTCTGTTGCTGTTCGATCTCTTCTATATTGTTCTTAGGTCCACAAGTGTGTTTCCTCCTCGTGTGGTGGTGGTAGTCCTCTACCTGCTCACTGCTCTGTTAGTTAGTGATCTTTCTAGAACCCTTGGTTTCACTGCTGTCCTTCATGTCCTTCTGTGACTGACATTTAGCACAATGAATATGAGACTGAATTCATTGCAAAGTAACATTGGCAACCTTAACTTTGCTTATCTACTTGTATAGAAGAGTAAGTATTGTTAGCCCAGCAGCTCACATTTAAAAAAAAAGAATTTCCTGTCCCATTTGACTTATAACAGGATCCAGTTGTATACCAATCATTGTGAATTCAAAAGGAAATATATGATAAAATAAAAACAGGCATTTAGGAAGTTTCAAATTCAATTCAAAGTCAATTCAAATGCTTCTCTCTCCTGGCTTCTTTTCCCATGTGTTAACTTCTCACAACAGTAGAGAAGGTGTGTATGGGTTTACAAATACCTTTGTTCTAAATATATTGTTCTAACTAGTGGAACATTTTTGAACTCTTAAAAATCACAAGACCAAATTAGTGACATTTGCAGTGCCCTTTGCTTTCTTGTCTCTGCTCAGTGACCTAAGAACTAAAGTACATGTTGTTTTCACTGTTGAATTGGATATTTGTATATTTAGTAAGCTTTTCATATGTTATTTAATTCTGTATTATTTCTTATATTTGTATTAAGATACTGAATGATTAAAAGTGTCAAACCTAAGTATTTTGTTCATGACACTCTTTTGGAAAATGTGGACATTAATGATAATCTTTAGATTTTCCCTCTGTGTGTGAATCCCTCCCCTCCCTCTCTCACCCACTAGAAGATGCCAGGAACGTTTCTGATTCATCACAAAGTCACAAATCAGATAGATCACAAATCCTGACCTAGCCAGTGGAAGCTCCATCAAGTTGATAACTATGTCCTTTGGATGTGACCTCGTCAATTTGAGAGCACTTCCTCATATATGCTCTTTTGATTTTGTTTCTAGATATCAACTTTGCAAACTGATTAGCTTGCTACAGTTCTGAAGTTAATCGGAGCTACCACCCTGCCCTGTTATCTCAACGTCATGTCAGATCAGGCAGGATAACTAAAGCAGCAATTCTCAAAAATTTAGAATGTGTTTAAAAACATTATTGAGGATCCTCAAGAGCTTTCTTTAAAGAGAAGTGTTTGCTGATATTTACCACATTTGAAATTCATGCTTATACATTTTAAAAACAAAAATATACATGCATGCATTCTATTAGCCATCAGAATGACATCAACATTACACATCCCATAGTTTCTGGGAAGTTCCACATCACGACTATGGGAGAATGAGCGTGAAAAAGGCAAATGATGTAGCGGTGTGATGATGCCAGGTTTCGGCTTTTGTGGACCCCCTGAAATGGCCTGATGGACAATAGTAAAGACTGCTTGTTTAAAGAGTATGCAAAGAAGGAGACCACCTTTTGAGAAGATTTCATGTCTTTCCCAAAGAAACTCTTTATTAAACAGATATATTTATAATGCTTAAGCATTCCATTATTTCATCATAACTTAATGCAGAGAGCCCTAGGACTAATCCTTCTTCATCACTAATGCAGGAATACCTCGGAGATATTGTGGGTTTGGTTCCAGACCTCTGCAAAAAAGCAAATATCACAATAAAACGACTCGGATGCATTTCTTGGTTTACTAGTGCATATAAAAGTTAATGTTGACAGTATATCGCAGTCTGTTAAGGGTACATTAATGTTGTCTAAAAAAAACCTATGTACATACCTTACTTTAAAAATACTTTATTGCTGGGGCACCTGGGTGGCTCAGTGGGTTAAGCCTCTGCCTTCGGCTCAGGTCATGATCTCAGGGTCCTGGGATTGAGCCCCGAATCGGGCTCTCTGCTCAGTAGGGAGCCTGCTTTCCCCTCTCTCTCTGCCCGCTTCTCTGCCTACTTGTGATCCCTCTCTGTCAAATAAATAAAAATAAATCTTTTAAAAAAATACTTCATTGCTAAAAATGTTAACCATCATCTGAAATTTCAGCAAATCAAAGCCACTGATCACAGATCACCTAAAAAATAGAATAGTAATGAAAAAGTTTGGAAAGTTGCAAGAATTACCAACATGTGACACAGAGATGTGCACTGAGCAAATGCTTTTGGAAAAATGTCACCAATAGACTTGCTTGAGGCAGGGTTGCCACAAACCTGCAATTTGTAAAACATGGTGTCTGTGAGGTGTGATAAAGCAAGGTACACTTGTAATTCAATTAAATTGGCTTATGAAATGGCTTATCAGTTACCTTGGAGGATATTGAGAGAGTTGGACTTAGAGTAATAGTTTGTGATGGACAAGACCTGGGAGGGTCATAGCCAGTGAAGGCAGAAGGAGGAAGGAATAACCCGAATCACAGGGTTCTGTCCAAGAAAACAGATGCATGGGAAACACATTTCTTGCCCTGTGACTCCTGCTCCCTCACCCCTGGGAGGAGCTCATCAACTCCTCCATGCTTATTCTGAATGTTCCAGGGAAGGATGCTTTTTCTAAATTTGTGAATTGGAAAGAGGCAGCTTGGGCTTTGCATGTTTATGTAAGACTGGGAAAGTTGTAAACATTCGAGTCACTTAGAATAATTCAATCACATATTTCTGTTGCTGGTAAAAATTTAGAAAAATTCCAAGGTGGTGATAAACCTGCCTCAGAGACAGGGGAAATCAAAAGAAGCTTTTGTGCTTAAATAAAACTAAAACTGAAGATGAGAATTTGGGGGAGTGTGTAAAAATTTATTAATCACCAACTAGGTAACATTTTATAAATATAAGTTTAAAGAGTACAAAATCCATATTGCAACTAGAGATCATAAAGCTTTGGTTAAAACAGTTTTCTTTTTATACAAACAAACTTTCTTCTATGGCTATTCTTAGCCTTCTAAGAAAGAGATTTAACTTTAAAAATAAAGCTCCCTAGGGGCGGCCTGGGTGGCTCAAGGGTGGGTAAAGCGTGGGACTCCTAATTTAGGTGCAGGTTGAGATCTCGGTGGGGGCACTCCATGCTCAGTGGGGAATCTGCTTCTCTCTCTCTCCATCTGCACCCCCCCAACCATTCATGAGCAGTGTTCCCTCTAAAAATAAATAAATAAAATTAAAAAGAAAAAAACAACACACACACACAAAGAAACCATTGCTGAGTTTTTTAAATAAATGGGGTATGTGCTATCGTGAGCACTGTGAATTGTTAAGACTGATGTATCACAGACCTGTACCCTTGAAACAAATAATACATTATATGTTAATTTAAAAAAGAATCTAATTAATTAATTAATTAATTGACAAACTCCCTAAATTAATTCCTCACAATCGTAATGTTTTCTGGTTTGAGGGTCTTATATTTGCTCCCAAGGTATTCCAGATTCGCCTTCAGTCCCCCTGCCTCAGTTGCTCAGGCTGACGAGCTCACGAGGTCACACAGAGCTGCGATTCATTCCTAAGCAAGCGAACTTCTGCACAGGCATCACACTCATTTGAGCATCGTGCAATCAGGAATGTGTCAAGGCCCATTTTTCTGTGTGAAAAATGAGGTCCCAAGCCCTTGAGTGACTTTCCTCAGGTAACACTGTAAACCTGAGAGGGGCTGAAACTCCAGCTGAGAACCCCAGGCTTCCTGCCCAGGGCACTCTCAGACCTCTGACTTCTGCACTCATCTCGTGATTCAGCCCACACTGTTCTGTCCGCACTTTCGGAATCCAGCTCCTACCCTCAATCCTACTATCTGGCCCAAACCATCACTGTCTTTCTCTGAGACCATTGTCATAGCTTTCTTTTTCGTCTCCCTGTTTTTTTCTCCCCTGCTCAGTCTATTCTCGTAACTGCTTTAAAATGTGAGGCAATACAGATCATGTCATTCTACACAAAATGTCCCAATGTTTCCCATGTTATTTATTTATTTATTTATTTATTTATTTATTTATTTATTTTAAAAAAGATTTTATTTATTTATTTGACAGACAAAGATCACAAGTAGGCAGAGAGGCAGGCAAAGAGAGAGAGGGGGAAGCAGTCTCCCTGCCGAGCAGAGCGCCCGATATGGGGCTCGGTCCCAGGGCCCTGGGATCATGACCAGAGCCGAAGGCAGAGGCTTTAACCAACTGAGCCACCCAGGCGCCCCTCCCATTTTATTTAGAGTAGAAGTTGAAGTCTTTACGTGGGCTATAAGGCTCTCCACGGTTGGGCCCCTTGTTCCCTTTCTGAAATCAGCTGCTCCCTTTTCTCCTGGTCATGTTCTGCCAGCCACTCTAGCCTCCTCGGATTTCTCCATCTTCAGACATGCTTCCACCCCAGGGTCTTGACACCTACTCTTTTCTCTGCCTGGAATGTTCTTTCTGAAGATAGCCACATAAGCCATTTCCCCCAACAAATACTCTCCTTCTCCCGCTTTATTTTTCTCCGTTGCACGCACCACCACCTAGCATACCCCATGCTTTCTTTTTTCATGTGTTATGTGTCTTCTCCCATTAGATGGTAAGCAGAGATTTTTATCTGTTGCTTGCTTGATTTTTCCTAGCACCTAGTACAGGTGGCCAAGCAATATTTTTTGAACAATTTCATGTTATGGTTATACATCATGGGAAGGAGGACTAGTTCAAATAACTTTACACTGAAACATCCTTCCTGGACTGTGGGAAAGTGTGATTGACCTAGACTGCAGGAAGAGGGCTTTTAGAAATTGTGATCATGAGGCATAGGGACAAGGATAATGTCGAGCCAAAAGAGGGGTTTTCAACTCCACTCCTGGCACTCATTAGCATGTGATCTTGGGTCAGGCACTTCATCTCTCTGAATTTACGTTTCCTTGGTTATTAATTGAGCGTGTACTTTGTCTCGTGGAGTGGCTATAAGGGCTCAAATAAGAAGGGCTGTGTCTCTCAGCGCACCCAAGTGCTGACACATGTCTGCCCCGTTTGCTCAAAATTCCCACTGATAACAGCGAGGGCCTCATGTCCTCAGTTGTTCTTCAATCCCTCCTCACCCCATGGCCAGTCCCACCCTTGTCCAGAAATGGACATGGGGCTGAGGAGGATGGGGGCCTGCTGGCAGTGGGGGCTGCCCTCTTGCTGGGCAGAGAAAAATCTGGCTGGGCTTGTTTTCAAGAGAAGCAGAGGCCCAGTGTGCCGTCCGGGACGACTTGGCCTTCTCTTATCCTGAAAGAGAATAAAACACACAAAGGTTAAAGTCCTTTCTCCTTAGCATTGGCTTTCTGTTTTTCCCTTTTTCTTTTAGCAAGAAGTTTATTTAAACAACAAGACTCTTGACTTAAGGGGAAAACCGGCTAGGATTCATTTCCTTTGGAATCATTTGTCCCTGCTTACAGAGATTGCCCTACACATAACAACTATATACAAAAAGTTATAAAATTGTCCTTGGTTTTACAATGGTACATGGAAAGTATTAAAATTCTCCAATTGAACAAGGTATGCAGGGGAACTTTATGTCGTTCTTTTTTGCTAAACAGTGAGAACAAAAGAACTTTCTGGAATATAAACCGGAGGAGGTGGCAGCAGTGGTGGTTGGAAGGCAACATGGGCCTCCTGACTAGAGTTCCGCCATCTTGCTCTATAGTATTAACAGCCATGACCTGCCATCAGAGATGGCAAAGAGCCCTCCTTAAAGAGGACACCAAAATGGACATCCCTGAATTCTCTCCTTAGACTTAATGTTGCTTCAGCAGATCTCATACTATGTCATGACCCAAAGGCCTTGCCAGAACTTGAAAGGTTCCAGAGGACTCATATAGCTTAAAGATAGCCTGGAATTTTATTCCCCCTTTCTGTCTGTCCCCATGGGTTTCTGAGAAGCCAAGCCAGTTCTGTAGCTGCCTAGACATGGCTGGAACTGTCCGGGGAGAGAAGATGCTTCTTGCTTCTTCATCTGAGAGCTAACTTTAATTTACAAATCCCTTGGAAGGATAGAACGTATTCCCCAAGGGAACTCCAGGCCTGTCAAGGTATTTTTGATTATATCTGATTTGACTAGGTTCTATCCCCAAAATGTCATCAGAAGCCACCATCTTGTATAAACCAAAGACAACAACAGTTTGAGACCTGATGTCTCAAGAGCTGATGGGCATATGCTTCTGGGGAGGTTGAAAACTTCCTGCTGTATGCCAAGGGACACAACACCCTATGAGTCTCTGTGCAAGAGACGGAGTAGGAATCACAGCAAGTCAGCATTAGAAGTAATTTCAAATGGGGAAACTGAGGCCCAGAGATGTCAGGTGACTCACTGAAACTACACAGGCCTCATTTCTTTACCAGGAGAGACAAAAGAAGGAGGCGATAGAAATTCCCAGCATAGCCCAGACAGACCCTTCTGCGGCCTGATAGAAGCTGGTTCAGGGTACTGACTCAGCCAAGAAAAAACATTTCCTAAGTTTAAATATAGCTTCAGGAGGAGGGTCTCTAGGGGAACCCCAAATTTTCCTGAACTCCTCCCTCTGCATGAGGTTCAAAGCTGTTCCTATCTTGGGTTTTTGATGTAGTTCCAGCTTCTCTCAGAGTGAACAGGTAAACATCTGTTTACCTGTATACATACTACATGCAGTGAAATTCTGGAGAATTCTTTCCTCAGCTAGCATAGTTTTGACTGTTTCAGCAAGATTATTTTTTGCCTTGGATCTTGACCACAGTGGAGGGGACACATTCTTGGGTAGGGAGGGGAAAGTTTTTCTCTGTATATCAGGTTAAAAACAGAAACAAAGAAAACCAAGAATCACTTACGAAGTGAACACTTAACAAAGCCAGACTTGAACGAATTTCCATTCACTCTCATCAAGTTTCAAAACCTAAACACATCAGAGAACATTTCAACAGGGGCAAAAGATGAATAGAAAGAAAACAAATGATTTCACCAGCTTGGAGCTCATGTGTGGCTTAGTTTATTGAACAAAGCGGTGGATGAGAGGCAATGGGGTCATTAGATGAAGTCTTTGATGACTAGTTTTTAGAACGGCTAAGTATATAATAATTTTTTGACCATACAATTATTACAGTGACATGACTTTTTTATTTTTATTGTTTTTAAAGATTTTATTTATTTATTTGACAGAGAGAAAGATCACAAGTAGGCAGAGAAGCCGGCAGAGAGAGGAAGGGAAGCAGGCTCTCCACTGAGCAAGGAGCGCGATGCAGGGCTCGATCCCAGGACCCTGGGATTATGACCTGAGCCAAAGGCAGAAGCTTTAACCCACTGAGCCACCCAGGTGCCCCAACATTTCTTTTTTACCATCTCACATGCATCTTTCTGCCGTTGGGTTTATGGTGTTCACCACACATCTCACAGCAGATAGCATTTATCAAGTACTCTTCCAGCTGCCCACCGTCCTGGGTCCTGAGAGATAGTCACAGAGGGAGGCATTAATAAAATCCTTTTCCTAGAGAGATTTGACAGGCAAATTAACCTATCTGCATGTATTTAAAAACATGAAATATCATGAAGTAATGTCATGAATATGAAATAAAATTTAGAAATGTGGTTGTTATAATTCATTTTATACTTTGATTACATATGTAAGGATAGGCTATCTTGGATATGGATGATAGGCAATGTGACACTGATATGTTGATCAGTGTCGAAACTGAGGTTCATTACACTCTCCTGTCTCGTTTTGTGTATGTTTGAAAATCTCATGATCTGAAATTCGAAACAAAAAACTGAGCTCCAACTTGGTTCCTAACCAGCTGCTTGAGGGTGGCCTTTCATCTAAGGGAGAAAATTCTCTCCTCTATTTTCACGATCTATTTGTCTCTGCTGCCTTTTCGTGTGGTTTCCAAATAAAATCTTTCTTCAGTCAGTAACTTTGAATTTCTTACTTTAGATCTTTATCAATGAAAATACAATATGAATATTGTAAAACTTAAACACGTATTTTATTTCTCATCCTCAGATACTCTAAGCTATTACAGCCAGCTATGGGCACACTTTCAAACCCAGTGCCGATGAACCAGACCCAGGACCCATGCCTTTCTACTCACTCGAGTGCTCATTTCACAGCAATCTTCCAGAGTAAATGACTAAGGACACATGGTCCATTTAATGAGCATCTATTCTTGGGCCACATCATCTTAGCCCATTATAGGATCACTTAGAACTTCTGCTGGTTTGGAACAATTCTGCAAGAAGCATTTGTGGGCACAGTCAGTGCCTTTGTTAAGAAATATGCTGAGGTCAGAGTACGAGTAAAAGCCACTGCTAGGAAAACTGGTACTTTCCTGGAGGAACTGACCTACTACCTCCTCTCTGATTCTTATTAACTAAATGACTGATTTTCCCTTCTTGCCTTGACTATCAAGAAGGCCAGGTCCAATTAAGCAGTTACTTTCCAGTTATAAAAATGATAGGGGCGCCTGGGTGGCTCAGTGGGTTAAGCCTCTGCCTTTGGCTCAGGTCATGATCTCAGGGTCCTGGAATTGAGTCCCGAATCAGGCTCTCTGCTCAGCCGGGAGCCTGCTTCTCCCCTGTGCCGCCCCACCTGCCTCTCTGCCTACTTGTGATCTCTGTCTGTCAAATAAATAAATAAAATCTTTTAAAAAATGATAAATAATACATGGTTATCCTAGAAAAGTTGTAAAGTATGCAAGGACTGAAAACAAGGGAAAGAGAGACATCAAAAATTAACCCATTATCCCATCATCCAGAAAAACCACTGTTAAGATTTTTTGTAAGACCCAACTATGACACCCAGTTAATGGAACTGAATTTACCATTATGGTTGGTATGAATGCCAACCTTTTATTTGGTTCTGATTGTCTCAATTTATGACTTTTTAAGTGTATGTATTTTTTATTATGTTCAGTTAGTCACTGTATAGTACATAATTAGTATTTGATATAGTGTTAAATATATGTATTTTGAAACAGTTTCAAATCAGTGTGGAGAAGAGGAAGGGCAAGTAAAAATTAATCTTTAAAATAATATGGTGATAATATGAGGCAACTATTGCCAAATTTGGGTCCCCTGACCTAATACCTACCTGACTGTGGGATTATAAGGATTGTATCAAATGAGTCACTGGTCACACATTGAAAATGCCAAAGTACAATACGGTAATGATAATAAAAACAGCTAACACTCGTTGAGTACTTCGCTATTTTGCCAGGGACAACAACCCTATGAAAAGCTACCATTTCAGCATTTCAGCCTTTGGTGTTTCTAAACAGTTCATTTCATTTTTTTGTGGGGTAATGAGGTCCACAGCTGAATCCCTAAAACCTCAGAATGTGATTTTTTTTTAAAAGATCTTATTTATTTATTTGACAGACAGAGATCACAAGGAGGCAGAGAGAGAGGCAGAGAGAGAGGCAGAGAGAGGGGGGAGGCAGGCTCCCTGCTGAGCAGAGAGCCTGATGCGGGGCTTGATCCCAGGACCCTGTAGTCATGACCTGAGCCGAAGGCAGCGTCTTAAGCCTCTGAGCCACCCAGGCACCCCAAATGTGATCTTATCTGGAAAATAGGTCTATGCAGATGTCATGTAAAATAACGACCTTGAGATAAGATCATCCTGGATTATCATAGGATGTCCTAAATCCAATGGAAGGTGTCTTTCTAAGACATACATAGAAGAGGGAAAAAGCAGAGTGACCATGGAAATAGAGACTGGAGTGTTGTGACATCAAGTCAAGGAATGCTGGAGCCATCAAAAACTAGACAAGGGAAAGAACTGATTGCCTGTAGAGCCTTCAGAAGGGGGGAGTCATGTGACAACCTTGATTTTGGACTTCTAGCTTCCAAAACTGGGAAAGAAGTTTCTGCTGTTTAAAGCCACCAAATTCGTGGTGATTTGTTATGGTCAGAGAGGTTAGTAACCAGGAAAGGTATAGTAACAAGGAAAATAATACACTGATCCAGAAAATAGAACCAGAACAAGTTCCGGGAAAGTAACAAAATTGAAATAATTATTGGCATTGTTCAAGAGTGCAAGGGGTTGAGTTATGAAATCATGGGCCTCTGGCAAGTGGAATCGTGGCTTAGCGTTTGACGAGTCGGAAGGAAAGGGTTTAGTGACTGGAATTGGGTGTCTTTTAAAACTCCGTTGTGTTTTTATTTCCTCAGATTTACATATTTCTGATGACAGTTTTCTGGAATCATTTCTCAGAAATCCCCATATGTTACTTACATCATTGTCCATTATCCCTGTTTGGGTTAAAAATAATAGAGTTAGATCCAAACAGGAAGATTTGTTTCCAGGGCCGGAAGAAGACAATGTTGACAATGCTGACAATGCCTGGCAAATAGGTTTGGGAATACTGGCAGAGCTTTCTATCTGTGCAGCCATATCCCTGAAGTGGATTCATCTGATGTTTTCCACATCTGTAGAGGAACAGACTTTGCCACAGGCTCCACCAAAGTCAAAATGGTGAATGATGCTAGCTGGGCAGATTGGATCTCACCAGCTCAGTGTGTGTCTCTCCTGGCATATCCTACTATATATTTCCAGAATGCTCTTGAATTTTTCATTTCATTGGTCAAGTCTACTGTCTCCTGTGCTTCTGTTTGGAAGATTGCTTGTGGGACTATGATTAGGTAGCCAAATCAAGATAATTCTACATAAACAAAATATTTGTCCCACAATTCCAAGACTTGGAAGAGTGGTGAAGTGTTATTTACGTAACCCTAGCCCTGTAATACAGTTCTGCCCAAGAAACAACCATTTGGAATAGAATATACATCTTCACAGTCTATTTTCCTTGTCTAAACAAATCCTGCTTCCCTTTCAAGGCAGAATTTAAGTAACCTCTCTTCTAGAAGAATGTTCTCAGGTTTTCTAGGCTAAGACTCTATGGCACTTTTACAGATTTATATTTTAGTGCTTAATGTAGTACTTCATTTTTTTTTTTCAGTGTCCTATGGAACTAAATCTTATCTTATTTTTCTAAGTATTCCCTGTGGCCATCAGAACCAGGCACATAGAAGGTGCTCAATAAATGTTTGAAGAGTACATTAAAGTTGCTTCAAATTTGGGATCATGAAATTAACTTACGTCATTTCTACTTGAAACAATAGGGGGAAAAGGGAAATTGTTAGAATGTATTACATGTAATAGGGCTACTACTATTGATTCATGAAACGCTCATGAGTCTGAATTCTGGGTCACAACAGAAGATGAACTTCTTGTGGGTTAACTGAAAATGTGACAAATGTTGAATTAAAGCATGACTGCATAATTAACATCTGCACAATTCAGCAGATATTTTAGCATATATTTTGGTAATTTTTTGGTTAAAAATCCTAGTGTGCCTGTCCATTTTTGACCAACACAGATATCCTTCCCCCTAGGAAATTTCAGATAATGTGTTGAGATTCTCCCATGGACAGGTGATTTATAGGCACAATCACCTTCGGTGGGCGGGGGGGAAGGGAGGTGCTGTTTAATGCTAACAGACAAACACATGGTGGCTGACATTAATGAAAAGGACAAAAGTCACCCCTCTTCCTTAGTAGCAGAGCTGCGGTACAAACTGAGGAGAGCAGGTTCCAAAGTCTAAGATCTTTTTTCTCTATCTTGCTATAGAAACAACTTTCCGCAGAAGCAGAAGCTTTCCTGAGAGCTGCCAGTCAGAGACTTGGGAGAAATGATACTGAAAAATCCACCTTCAGAGATCAAGAGGGAATCCCAAAGTTTTGCATACACCTCATAAGACCTTGCCAACATTTCTCAAATACACTATCTTTGTCATCATTTCCTGACATGTCTTTATCCCTCTTTATGTCAGTCCCTGAAAAAATTCCCGGAGTGACTCCTAGAAAAGTACTCACTCTATTTGCCATGGTCCCCTTTACTGACTCTGCCTCCCACCAAGTCCCAACTCCAGAAACCCTTTACCTCTGTTCCCTGGAATTCTTTCTTTTTTTTTACATTGATGGATGGATTGAAATATACTTTTTATACCATATTATATTAGTTTCAGGGATACAACATATTGATTCAACAACTCTGTATTACTCAATGCCTGACACAGTAAGCGTAGTCACCATATAACCTTATTACAATGTCATTGACTGCATTCGTTATGCTGTACTTTATGCTGTGACTTTTCGATTGTGTAACTGGAAGTTTGGGGGCGCCTGAGTGGCTCAGTCAGTTAAGCGTCTACCTTCAGCGCAGGTCATGATCCCAGGGTCCTGGGATTGAGCTCCGTGTCAGGCTCCCTGCTCATGGGGAGCCTGCTTCTCCCTCTCCCTCTGGCCCCTGCTCATGTTCTCTCTCTCTCTCCTTTATCTGTTGTTCTCAATAGAAGGCAATTTTTACTACCAACCCCAACCCCAGGAGACACTTGGAAATGTCTGGGGACATGTATGGCTGTCACAGCTGGATGCCAAGAAGATGCTATTGGGACCTAACGGGTAGAAGCTAGAGATGCATCTAAACATTCTACAATGCACAAGACAGCCCTCTGCAGCAAAGCATTTTCCAGTCCCAACTTTCAATTGTGCCACAGTTGAGAAATTCCACTTAATATGACCGGAATCCTCAATATAGTAATTCTTCCATGGCTTATGGATTCCATCATGTCCTTGAAAAAGACCCCATTAAAGTCTTACACCCAGTTCCTCAGAATATGAACTTATTTTGAGATGAAGTCATTGCAGATATCATTAGTTAAGCTGTAGTCAGTCATGCTAGAACAGGCTGGACCTCTAATCCAATGACTGGTGTCTTTAGAAAAAGGATGCCATGTGGAGAGACAGAGACACAGGAAAAACACCACATGAACATGGAGAGATGCAACTACAAGTCAGGGAATACCAGAGATGGCCAGGAAATCACCGGAAGCTAGGAAGAGGCAAAGAAGGGTTCTTTCCTGCAGGTGTCAGAGAGAGCATGGCTCTGCTGACACCTCGATTTGGGACTTCTAGCCTTTAGAACTGTGATACAATAAGCAGCCCAATTTGTGAGACTCTGTAATGGCAATTTCTAGGAAGCTAATACTTATGGTTTCAGTGAACTTTAGTCCATTTGTGTGTGTCTTGCTGCATTGCCAAGCTGAAATAATGGTGATTGCTAATGCAATAGAAGATACAATCTTGAACAGTTGTATTTATTCCAAACTGGAGGCAAAGAGTTCAAAATCTGGTGTATGTTACAGTATTTGTCTATAAAGTCAAGTGATAAAATGTTGCAAGCAAATATGATGAAAATTTGGGTAAGAATGAAACTGGAAAGAAGGCAAATTAAGTGATTCACCGAATTGACATACAAGAAGGTTCTCCAGTGACAGAGCAGAGCCCCTGAAAAGAGCCTTACCCTATACACCTGAGCTGACTCTTTTTGGGGTGTGCTTTGTATTGGTTCACATCTTACAAGTTTTATAATTCCTTGACCACTGGCAAAGAACCCCAAATCGATAGCATTGGTGTCAAATCTCTGACCAACAACTCCAAGTGCATAATCTCAGCTACTGTGCTGCTTCTGAAATAAAGGTTTTGTTCCACTTTGTTAATTAAGTAACTTTGTAAACCTGAGACTACACACACACACACACACACACACACACACACACACAGAAACACAGAGATAAGGAAAAAATAGATAAGATGCTTTTTTCATATAAATTTATGTTTATGCAAATATAGAAAGTTTAAAAATAATTTTACTGCTTTGTATATTCTTTATATTAAAGACATTTAAGAGAAACTAACATAGTAAACAAATTATTTTAACTGAAGTATTTGTCAGGCTTAGTCATTTTTACCCCTTTGCATGCAGTTCCGTACTTAGTGTTATCTGATTTCCTAAATTTATGAGTTTAGGGGTTTTTTAAATTCTTCTTAAAAATTATTATTGAGGTATACTTGATATACCATGTTGCATTGGTTTCAAGTGTACAACATGTTGGTTTGACAAGTCTGTGCATTACTCAATGCTCACCACGATCATAAGTATAGTCACTATCTGCCACTATTACATTATTACAGTATTACTGACTATATTCCCTATGCTGTACTTTTCCATCTCTGTGACTTATTTATTTTAGAACTGGAACTTTGTACCTCTTCATTTCCTTTCTCTTTCTTCCATCCCCCCACACACCTCCCCTCTGGCAACCACCAGTTCATTCTCTGTAATTAAGACTCTGTTTGCCTTTTATTGTTCATTTGTTTGTTTGTTTGTTTGTTTATAGCCCCAGGGAGGGTAGGGGAAGAGCAGAGGAAGAGGGAGAATTTTAAGCGGGCTCCACACCCAGTGCAGGGCCTGATGCAGGGCTTCATCCTACAACTCTGAAATCATGACCTGAGCTGAAATCAAGGGTCAGATGCTTAACTGATTGAGCCATCCCCCATTTATTTTTGCCCCCCCCCTTTGTTTTGTTTCTTAAATTGCACAGATAAGTGAAATCATATGCTATTTGTCTTCTTCTGTCAGAATTGTTCCACTTAGCATAATACCCTCTAGGTCCATCCACATTGTTGCAAAGGGCAAGACCTCATTCTTTTTTGTGACTGAGTAATATTCCATTGTATATAAATACCACATCTGCATTACCCATTCACATAGTGATGGACAGCTGGGTTGCTTCTGTATCTTGGCTATTAAAAACAATGGTACAATTAACATAGGGGTGCATATATCTTTTCAAGTTAGTGTTTTTGCTTTCTTTGGGTAAATACCCAGTAGTGGAACTATTGGGTCATACAGTATTTTCATTTTTCAGTTTTTGAGGAACCTCCAGCCCATAGTGGTTGCACAAGTTTACATTCCCACCAACAATGCACAAGTTTTTCCTTTTCTCCACATCCTCTCCAATACTTGTTGTTTTTTATCTTTTTGATGCTAGTCATTGTGGCTGGTGCAAAGTGGTATCTCTCTGCGGTTTTGATTTTCATTTCCCTGATGATGAGTGGTGTTGAGAATCTTTTCCTATGTCTATTGGTTCAACTGTATGTCTTCTTTGGAAAAATGTCTGTTCAGGTCCTCTGCCCATTTTTGAATCTTACTATTTTTTTGTGTGTGTTTTGAGTTTTATAAGTTTTTAAAATATATGTTTTGGATATTAACCCCTTACTAGATATATCATTTGCAAATATATTTTCTCATTCTCTAGGCTACCTTTTTGTTTTGCTGTTGGTTTTCTTTGCTGTGCAAAAACTTTTTATTTTGGTGTAGTCCCAATAGTTTATTTGTGTTTTTATTTCTCTCACCTCAGGGGACATATCCATAAATATGTTGCTAAGGCTGATGTCCAAGAGATTACTGCTTATGTTTTGTTTTAGGGATTTTATGGTTTCAGGTCTCTTATTTAGGTGTTTAATCCATTTTGAGTTTATTTCTGTGTTTGGTATGAGAAAGTGATTCAGTTTTATTATTTTGCATGTCGCTGTCTAATTTTCCCAACACTTTGTTGAAGAGACTGTCTTTTTCCTGTTGTACATTCTTGTCTCCTTTGTCAGAGATTAATTGACCATACAAGCATGGGCTTTTTATTCTGTTTCATTGATCTATGTGTATTTTTTGTGCCAGTATAATACCGTTTTGATTATTCTCACTTTGTTGTATATCTTGAGCTCTGGGACTGTGATACTTCCAGCTTTATTCCTCTTTCTCAAGATTGCTTTGGTGAGTTTTGTTTTAAGATGCTGAAATGCTAAAGAGAATTATATATAAATGTATATGTTTTATTTTTAGCTTTATTAAAGTTGTTTATATGTTTAAGAAGGTATGTTTATATGGTTTGTATATCTGCTTTCTTAAGTGCTTGAGATTCTTGAGGAAATCCATTATATGAGTGTTTATGGGAATGCAAGTAATCAGGTCTATAGATGTGTTTAAATATGTAAGAACATTAGAATTATCATATTTATATATACATTTGTTGAATTATATACATTTAAATATAAAATACTTTTACATGTAGTATCTAAAAGATTATGCAAATTTTGTTTGCCAAATGTAAAAACTAACCTAACAATAAATACAAGCTTCATTTAATTTCAAACTAAAAATTCTAAATTTACTAGATTTTTGTTATTATATTTAAAAGCTTAGAGAAAGTATGTTTTTCAAATTATAACTGTAGGCTATTGAATGTCAGCGATAACACAGACTACTGTAAGTATTGTTTTCAGTACACAAAAGCCTCTATGAGATTAAAAAAAAAAAAAAGCCCAACTGATGTCAGCCTGGGATGGTTTCTGATGGAAGATTTCATCAGAAATCTCTCTGATGAAAGTGACTCTGAGCCTGGAAATGAGGAATCTGAAAAAGTTAGCCAGGACAGAGAAAGCCTGAGCAAGAGAGAGGAATGACAGTGTGAGGGAACACAGAATTTCAGTCTTATTGGAAATAAAGGATGAACCAGGAACCCCTAGGGAGTTAGATGCCAAAACTCCTTATTTGGAAAACTATCCAAGAAGCAGCTAAACACAGCTCTTCAAAAAGCCCCCCACTTCTAAAGCATTGTACACATACTTGATATGGCAAAAATGAATCTGTCTTCTTCCAGAACTCTTTTCCATGAAGAGACCTTGGTGGGCAGCATAAATTGGAAATAAGGCTTTGGATTGTGCCTCCTTCAATAGAACCTGGTGCCAGCTCTGTGGCTCAGGAAACAGAGCTCCATTGTATCTTCCACTCCTCTCTCTTTTTAACCTAATATGCTTTCCTGACAGGCTATGGTACCAGTCAAGCCTCACCCCCTGGTAGCCACAGGGTTTCCATCTGCCTTGAGGTCAACACACAGGCATCAATGGGAGGAAGCCGAAAGCAGATCAGGAGGAAACATGTGAGCGGAATAAAATGTGAATAAGACTTCTGTCCCGTGGCTGGCCCTCCCAGGCTACCAGGACTGCTCCTCCTGCCTGACCACTCCTACAGAGCCTTTTCCCAGATTCGCTAGGGTTCAACCACAGGCAGCTTTGGCTGCTTCCATGCATCTGCATTCTCAACTCCAGGCCTTCGTTGGCATTTGCTGTTTCCCCTACTGGAATATGACCCTTTCCTGTTTTATCCATTCCTAGACTTCCAGCGTCGATAACAGCGTCTTCACAGAACAGCATCTCAGAGAACATGTGTGGGTACCTGAGTGGAGAAAAGGAAATATGAGGATATTCTTTCTTTCTTTTTTTTTTTTTTTTAAGATTTTATTTATTTATTTGACAGAGAGAGATCACAAGTAGGCAGAGAGGCAGGGAGAGAAAGAGGGGGAAGCAGGCTCCCTGCTAAGGGAGCCCAATGCGGGGCTTGATCCCAGGACCCCGAGACCATGACCTGAGCTGAAGGCAGAGGCTTAAACCACTGAGCCACCCAGGCGCTCCGAGGATATTCTTTCAATGGCCTCTTCAGCACTTTCTAGTTTTGTTCACCCAAGAGGTAGATAGGCCCTTTTGGGCAGCACCAGATTTGTTCTCTGCTCTCCAAACAGAAGAGGCCCAGCCAGCACCCGTCAGACAGCTTTCTGGAAAATTCATGAAGCAAAGTCTTTTAAAGGGACAGATGGACTGTGTGTACTCAGTCTTTTTTTTTCCCCCTTCTTCTCATATGGGTTGTTCTAAGTCCTGCTCAACCCCACAGAATAAAAGACTAGAATAAAGTGTAATCAAATCCAAGTCCATCTCCTGATGTGCAGCAAATCCCATCACTGAGACATCAGGTTTGCGAGAAGGAAACAGCTTATTTAAAGAGGCAGCCAAAACAAGGAAAAGAGACAGGGGGACAAGCCATAAATCTGCCTCCCTGAACGGGGAGAGAACAAATTTAAATGATCCTTAGGGCTTGAGATTACATACATGTTGATGAAAAGGACAGGGAAACTTATGAATATTCATGAGGAAAGTGGAACCTGCACATTGAATGAGCACATGTAACACGCATCCCATGTTAACTTTGGGGTAGAGACTTAATATCATCAGAATGTGGCAAAATTCAGCCCTTGAAATCAAGAGGTTATTTTAGGACAAGTAGAAGGGGCTATGCTCTGAGAGCCAGTATAAACTGGATGGGGTCTTAGGGTCTTAGGCTCATTATCTCAGAAATGGCCTTGTTCATAGGCTGAAACCATATCAGTTGACCTTGAGTCCAGGTTTCTGCAGAGCCAGCTAGTGGATTTGCTAGTAGGGCCTAAAAAGACACAATAGATGATTAGGGAGAAACAGTTCTCTGAAAAACAAGCTTTAAACTTTCTGCTAGTTTCAATCTTATTAACCCTATGGGACATGTTTTCAAAAAGAGGGCCAGCTTGACATGGGACACTTTTGGGTTGACATGGTTCTTCCATTTACTAGTTCTGTGACCTCAAGTAACTCACTGATCTTTCCTGTACATATACGTAAAGTGAGTTAAGATAATACTTGACTCATAAGGCTACAGTGAAAAACAAAGAAGATAATGTTTGCAAACATTTAGTAAAGTTCCTTGAGAAGTGTGAACTGTATTGTTAACCTGTCTATATTGTATATATTGCAATATAGTAAACTTTTTTTTTTTAAGATTTTATTTATTTATTTGACAGACAGAGATCACAAGTAGGCAGAAAGGCAGGGGGAAGCAGGCTCCCTGCTGAGCAGAGAGCCCGATGTGGGGTTCGATCCCAGGACCCTGGGATCATGACCTGAGCTGAAGGCAGAGGCTTTAACCCACTGAACCACCCAGGAACCCTGGCAATATAGTAAATATATTTTGATTTTTTACTATGTTGTTATTAGTTATAAAATGAAGAAAAGTGTCACTTGGTGGGTTTCAAACTAGTTTAGATGACTGAAGATTTCTTAAGGCACTTCAGATTCTATAAATGTTTAATTCTGTTGTTTTTTTTTTTTTTAAAGATTTTATTTATTTATTTGACAGAGAGAAATCACAAGTAGGCAGAGAGGCAGGCAGAGAGAGAGGAGGAAGCAGGCTCCCTGCTGAGCAGAAAGCCCGATGTGGGGCTCGAACCCAGGACCTGGGATCATGACCTGAGCAGAAGGCAGAGGCTTTAACCCACTGAGTCACCCAGTGGGTGACTGTCCCATTCATTGTGTATTTTAGATAAGTCCTTTATCATATATGTATTTTGTAAATATTTTCTCCAAGTCTGTGGCTTGTCCTTTCATTCTCTTGACTGTATCCTATGAAGAGGAGAAGTTTTTAACTCTAATGAAGACCAGCTTATCAACTATTTCTTTAGTGGATTGTGCCTTTGGTGTTGTATCTGAAGAGACATCATGAGCTGCTTCTCTTCAGCGGCTCCTGGTCCTGCTGTGTGCTCATTCAGTGTGGACCTGGCACCTCTTTTGTGGAGTGGCAGCTGAGGAGTCTCTGGGGCTCACCAGGGCCAATAAAAAGTCCAAAGAAGGAGTCAGGACTGAGGACAACGACCATATTAATTTGAAGGTGGTGGAGCAGGATGATTCTGAACTACCATTTGAGATGAAAAGGCAGGCTCATAACACTTAGTAAACTAATGAAAGCGTATTGTGAATGACAGCTTGTCAATGAGGCTGATTCTGATTTGATGAGCAGACAATCAATGAAACAGACACTCCTGCACAGTTGGAGATGCAAGATGAAGATAAAATTGATGTGATGTGTTCCAGCAGCAGACAGGAGGTGTTTACTAAAAATGGAACGCGGTACTTCAAAACTCTGTTCCTCCAGACCAAAGAGGACATTGTCAATTTGAAAACTGCAGTTTGCTTCCACCACATCCTGAATGCTACAGTAGTTTTTCTCGATTCTTTCATCTTCCCATTCCTCATTCCTTTATTGCATATAATGTAATGGTGTATGTGCAGAAGCATACTGCATTTTTTTTTTCTAAATGGCCAGTGGTATGTTTTAATTGACATCAAACGGACAGGAAATGGGGAAAAATACTGGTTCCGTGAAAACACCCCCTTTCTCTAGTTGTGATATTCAGCTCCTGTCTTTATATCTGATAAGTTATATTGTTCTCACTGTTTCACGAAAAAAGAACAACATAAAGTTCCTTGCACACCTTGTTCAATTGGAGAATTTTAATGTTTTTCATTTATCATTGTAAAACCAAGGATAATTTTATAACTTTTTTTGTATATAGTTGTTACTTGTCAGGCAATCTCTCTTTAAATAGGTATAAATTACTGTAAAAGAAATGAATCCTAGATGGTTTTTGCTCTAAGGGAAGTGTCTTGTTTAAATAAACTTGTCAAAAATGAAAAAAAAAGTCATCACTGTACTCAAGGTCATCTGTATTTTTATCCTATGTTATCTTCTTGGACTTTTACAGTTTTGCACTTCACACATTTAGGTCTATGATCCATTTTGAGTTCATTTTTATGGAGGGTGTAAGGTTTGTTTCTAGATTCATTTTGTTACGTGTGGACATAATAAAAGTTCTTCCACCATCAGTTGTCTAAAAGACTATCTTTGCTCCATTGTTTTGTCTTTGCTCCTTTGTCAGAAATCAGTTGACTATATTTTGGGGATCAATTTCTGGGCTCTCTATTCTGTTTCATTGATCTCGTTGTCTTCTTTTTCACTAATACCACACTATATTGATTACTATAACTTTATAGCAAGTGTGAAGAGGATAGTGTTGATCTTCTGACTTTGTTCTTCTCCTTCAACATTGTGTTGGCTATTCTCAGTCTTTTGCCAATTAATATAAACTTTGGAATCAGTTCACTGATACCCGCAAAATAATTTGGTGAAATTTTGATTGGAATATATTGAATCTATAGATTGAGTCAAGAATAACTACCATCTGGACAATAATGAGTCTTCTTTTCCATGGCCATAGGGTATCTCCCCATTTAGATCTTTGATCTCTTTTATAAAACATTTGTAGTTTTTCTCATATAAATCTTACACATATTTTGTTACATTTATACCTAAGTACTTTATTTTGTGGGGGGTAATGACATAAATGTTATTGTGTTCTGAATTTCAAATTTCACTTGTTCATTGCTGGTATATACAAAAGTGATTGACTTTGGTACATTAATCTTGAACCCTGTAATCTTGCTATAATCATTTCTTTTTTCAGGTTTTTTTTTTTTTTTGTCAATTCTATCAGATTTTCTACAAGGTATGTGTTATCTGTGAACAAAGATAGTTTTGTTTCTTCTCTTTCAATCTGTATACATTTTGTCTCCTTTACTTGTCTTATTACTTAGTACAATGTTGAAAAGGGGTGGTGAGGGGTACATTCTTGCTTTGTTCTTGATCTTAGCAGGAAAGTTCTAGTTTTTCACCATTAAGTATCATGTTAGGTAAATTTTATTTTCATTTATTTATTTGACACAGAGAGAGAGAGAGAAAACAGCAAGGGGAGCGGCAGAGGGAGAGAGAGGGAGAAGCAGAGTCCTCAGTGACCAGGGAGACCCAGGCAGGGTTCTATCCCAGAACCCTAGTATGATGCCCTGAGCCAAAGGCAGATGTTTAACAGACTGAGCCACTGAGGCACCCCAGTAAATTCTATTTTCTTTTAAGATTTTATTTATTTATTTTACAGAGAGAGAGCACAAACAGAGGAAATGGCAGGCAGAGGGAGAGAAAGAAGCAGACTCCCGTCGAGCAGAGAGCCCGATGTGGAACTCGGTCCCACGACCCGAGCTGAAGGCAGAGGCTTAACCCTCTGAGTCACCCAGGCACCCTGTAAATTCTATTTTTAAAAGTATTTTTTAAGCTGTTATAAATTTTTTTAAAAGATTTTTTATATTATTATTTTTTTATTTGACAGACAGAGATCACAAGTAGGCAGAGAGGCAGGCAGAGAGAGAGGGAGGGGGAAGCAGGCTCCCCACTGAGCAGAGAGCCCGATGTGGGGCTCGATCCCAGGACCCTGGGATCATGACCTGAGCTGAAGGCAGAGGCTTTAACCCACTGAGCCACGCAGGCGCCTCCAAACTGTTATAAATTTGAATAGAAAATAACAGTCACAGTATTATTAACTCACTCACGGTGAGTCTGTGTGTGTGTGTGTGTTTATTAAGAAAGGATTTATAAGGAATATAGGGTAATATAATAAACATGCAATGTAAACCCACAAAGTTTAAGAAATAGATCATTGTCAACTACTGACATTGTTTAAACTCAAAGGAGGGCAATCTTAGTATTTATTTGTTTTTCTAAATTATTAGAATTTTGTTTTCTTCTTGATTGCCTTTGGAAATAATAAATAATATGTGGGAACCACAAGCCTGTTTATTGTGCCATCAACCATTATATTTACTGCCAAACAAGGACACCTGTCCCAATGTCTTTGATTCATTTACTCATTTATTCAGTAAACATTTCTTCTATTATATGATAGGTGCTTGTGTTTTACTTGGCATCCTATGATGGTGTTCTTAATTTAAGATGAGATGATTCCCATAGCGTATTCCTTGTGCCATATTGTCAGTCTTAGGGCTCTTTCCATCTCACCTATGGGCAAGGCTTTTGCACCTTTGTTCCTCCCCAAGGGAAATGGATCCTCCTTGTCCTTGCCTATACCTACATATTTGTTACAATTACTAACCATCTTCCCTGGATTTTCAGGGGCAGTTCTGTGTTCAAATTTTTAGTTTATGAAATATGCTAATTACAGTTATGTGTAAATGACTTCCTTGTACTTGTCTTTGTTGAGAACACAGCCTGCATATTTGTCACATGAGGGAAGGTACTTTATAAATATTTGTTGAATAAATTGATATGTTTCCATTGGAGACAGAATTTATTAAAAGGAAAAAATACATCATACTCACTTTTCAGCTGGATTAGAGTACTTTTAAGGAGAAAATAAGATCCTTAGCACCTCAAGCTTGTACTTCTTCCCATCTCTGCCTCAAGAGTCTATGTTACAACCTTTCATATTACTGTGTTTGTGCTCATGTGTACACTTTTCTGACTAAGGTGAACTGTCCCTCCACTGAGTGGAAGGATCTTTCCCATCCCTCAAAATCCTCAAGGAAATTTCCCCAGGATCCATCTCTACGCTTCCATTGACCAGTCACTAAGCATGTAAAGACCTAGGGATAAAAAGAGAAAAACTCAGATCATTTTTTTCTAAGCTTTTGAACTCCTGTTTTCTCCTTTTTGTTTTGTTTTAGATAAGGGGATAAGAGTAAGTGGACTCTTTATTTTTTCAATAAGACGAGTATATATATTAAATATAATGAACCATATCATTTATGCAAGCAAACCATGTGTTATATAATAGACTTTCATGCCCCAAACAATGTAATTTTAGGTTTGCTCAAGTTTCAAAAAGAAAAGCACTCTCTATATTAGTCCTTTAAAAAATCATTTCTAGGGCACCTGGGTGGCTCTGTCATTAAACGCCTGCCTTCGGCTCAGGTCATGATCTCAGGGTCCTGGGATCCAGCCCCACATCAGGCTCCTTGCTCCATGGGAAGCCTGCTTGTCCCTCTCCCACTCTCCCTGCTTGTGTTCCTTCTCTCACTGTCTCTCTCTCCATGTCAAAATATAAACAAAATCTTTAAAAAAAATCATTTCTAACCTCACTCTCTTAACTTCGGATGCACATTTGAAAATTAATCATGTAATGCCTCATTACATGACCTATATCATGTTATTTAATGTCTGTAGAATTGTTTAATAGTTCTTTAATTAAACAATATGGTAAGGGTACCAAGAACAAAGTAGGTTCCGCATAAATCCTGGAAGAAGAATTACTTTTGGATCAATTGAACTTTTGAGGCTCTGGAATTGAGATTCCTAAAAAGAAAGAGGGAGGGAGGAAAAGAATGGAAATAAAATTTGTTTATGCCTCTAGAGTGGGAGCTGCATTCTCAGATGCCTGGAAAATTCAGGGGAGGTAAATTCAAATAAATGATTTAATAAGAATAAGGAGGTATAGGCTCAGTGTCAAACTTGAACTCAAGTACAAGTAGTAAGAAATAGAATGGCTAGGAAGACAGGAAACTGCTCTTGTGGCATTGAAATATTAATTCATGGTTTGTGAAAATCAATATTTTTAAGTGTAAGTCTTGCTAGTATTCTTATATGTCCCCAAATGCCCTTTGAGACCAGGATAAATTTCCATTTCTCAAGGCCTTGAAGCTCTTGAGACTGCCTTTCCCTTCATCTCACTTGGAACTGAGATTTTTAAGTGAAGAATAAAGAGATTAGAACAAAGTTCATGCTCCTTGACTCCAAAAAAAAAAAAAAAAAAAAAAAGATCATCTATCTAGGGTACTTTAATAAAACTCCTCATGCTCTGTCCTTGTAAGCTTGTGTAGACTAGCCCTTGCCTTCTTCTCATCTTGGACCTGGCATTTTGGCCTTAGAACTGGTTTTCTACCATGACTCATTCCTTTGCCCTTTAGAAAAAATTCTGTATTTGGACTACTTGACTCCCATCTTCACTTTCCCCAAGATTCTGGACTCCAGCTTCCCCTTTGCTCTATAATTCATTTCTCTGTGAAGCTTCATGTTATTATCAAGTCCAGTGCAAACTTCCAGAACCCCAGCCAAGAAAGAGCAAAGCTCTCAGGTCCCTACTTGCTAAGGAAAGGAATTTGGACATTAATAATGTTGTAAGAAAATCAAGAGAAAATGTTACCCAAGCAGAGGAAGAGCTCCCATATGTGTGGCTATATGTACAGAAAGCCTTCTCTCCTTTGGCAGAGATGGCAGTCAGCAAGACTGGATTTTGCCAACAGTTAGGCTCTCCAGATAGTAGCAAGGTTCTTGCATCCACTGTGCAAACAGTTCGACTGTGTTCGAACTTCTCAGTGAATAAAGTCATTGCAACTCTTTAAATCGTTAGGGTAGGGAAACAGCTGTCAAACATAACTGAAAAATCATGCACACTCTTTGTTGTCCTTCTCTGTTGTCTGCCCCGAGGAAGAAAAAGCTACAGATGTTTCCTCAGTAAAGCACTCTGAAAAGAGCAGAATAATGCAGCTATTCTGGACTTGAACCCAGAAGACTCAGGTTCACATTCTGGCACAAACAATGCTGTGCTACCCCCCACAAGTCTGTTTCCTCTCTAAACCTGGACTTGTCCATTTTTTAAAAAGAGATGATGTAAAAATATTCATCTCATACTGCCAAGATAAATTCAAGAGGTAAGTATGTAAAAGAACTTTCAAATACTAAAGTACCCCTTAATGGGTACTTTATTTGAGGTTGCATTATGACTTGCTAGTGTTTTAGCATTTATGGCATTCATACTATTTGTGATTTAAATGATACAGGTTAAAAATAATATTTGGATTTTTAATCCAAGAAAGTGTATTAAAAGAGACCTCCTAGCAGTAGTATAATAGCATGATGAATTTTGGAGTCAGATTCAGTGCAAATCCAAGATCTGCAACAGACTATATGATCATAGTTTATAACTTTTCAGCCACATGTACTCATCTGTGAATAATTCTTTGCATTGTTATCCAGGGTTGAATGAGAAAGCATAGCAGAGCATAATGTTTGTTGTCTTTCTTTTCCTTCTTTGTACTTTTTAAAATTATTAACATATAATATATTATTTTCTTCAAGGGTACATGTCTGTAAATAATCAGTCTTACACAATTCACAGCACTCACCATAGCACATAACCTCTCCCAATGTCCATTACCCAGCCACCGCATCCCTTCCACCCGCCTACCCTACGGAAACCCTCAGTTTGTTTCCTGAGATTAGGAGTCTTTTATGGTCTGTCTCCCTCTCTGGTTTTGTCTTGTTTCATTTTTTCCTCTCTTCTCCTATGATCCTCTGCCTTGTTTCTCAAATTCCACATATCATTGAGATCATATAATTGTCTTTCTCTGACTTATTTCATTTAACATAATACCTTCTAGTTCCATCCATGTCATTGTAAATGGCAAGATTTCAATTTTTGATGGCTGCAAAATATTCCATTGTATATATATCCCACATCTTCTTTATCCATTCATCTGTTGGTGGACATCTGGCTCTTTCCACAGTTTGGCTATTGTGGAGATTGCTGCTATAAACAGTTGGGTGCACATGCCCCTTCAGATCACTACATTTTTATCTTTGGGGTAAATACCCAGTAGTGCAATTGTTGGGTCATAGGGTAGCTCATTTTTCAAATTTGAGGAACTGCCATACTGTTTTCCAGAGTGACTGCACCAGTTTGCATTCCCACCAAGAGTGTAGGAGGTTTTCCCTTTCTCTGCATCCTCACCAACATCTGTCATTACCTGACTTGTTAATTTAAGCCATTCTGACTGGTGTGAGGAGGTGGTATCTCACTGTGGTTTTCATTTGTGTTTCCCTGATGCCAAGTGATGTTGAGCATGTTTCTATATGTTGGTTGGCCATTTGGATGTCTTTTTTACCAAAATGTCTGTTCAGGTCTTCTGCCCATTTCTTGATTGGATTATTTGTTCTTTGGGTGTTGAGTTTGATTAGTTCTTTATAAATTTTGGATACTAGTTCTTTATCTGATATGTCATTTGCAAATATCTTCTCCCAGTCTGTCAGTTGTTTTTGGTTTCATTGACTGTTTTCCTTGTTGTGCAAAAGTTTTTTATCTTGATGAAGTCCCAATAGTCATTTTTTGCTTTTGTTTCCCTTACCTTTGGTGACATGTCTAGCAAGAAGTTGCTGTGGCTGAGGTGAAGGAGATTGCTGCCTGTGTTCTCCTCAAGGATTTTGATGGATTCCTGTCCCACATTTTTTCATCCATTTTGAGTTTATTTTTGTGTATAGTGTAAGGAAATTGTCCAGTCTCATTTTTCTGCATAAGGCTGTCCAATTTTCCCAACACCAAGGGACTGTCTTTTTTACATTGGACATCCTTTCTGGCTTTGTTGAAGATTAGTTGACACAAAAATGAGGTTAAATAAATTGAAGGGATAGACTATGACTGTAAAAATGAAAATTAAAAAAGGTTTTAAAAAGGAATTGATAAGAAGTTGGTTGAAAAAGGAAAGAAGAAAAATTAAAGAAAAAAAGAGAGAATATGATCAGGCAGGTGAATAGAACAGAGACACACACTAGTTCTTGGGTGTATTTTGGTCTGTTAGAAGAAACTGCATCCCAAAATTTTAAAGGAATAAAAACATGTACATACAAAAAATAAAGTTAAATCAATGAAGTGATAGAATATGACTGAGAAAATGAAAATTAAAAAAAGATTTTAAAAAGGGAATTGATAAGGTAAGGGGTTGGTTGAAAAGGAAAGAAGAAAAGATTAAAAAAAGAGAGAAAATAAAATTAAAAAATTAAAGTTGACAGACTAAAGAATCATAGGAAAAAAGTCATAAATTCTATGTGCTGCATTCCCCTATCTCTGGAGTTCCGTGGTTCTCATTGATCAGTAAACTTGGTCTTGGCTGGATGTTCTTGCTGATCTTCTGGGGGAAGGGTCTGTTGAATTGTTTCTCAAATGTCTTTGCCCGAGGCAGAAGTGCCCCACCTTGCTTGCAGCCAAACTAAATAATCTGCTCCAGTTTGCTCTGTAGCTTTTTTTCCCTGAAGGCTTTCAGGCAGCTTTAGAGGATGAGAATGAAAATGGCAGCCTCCCAATCTCTGGTCTCAGAGCCAGGGTCCCACTCCTCAGTGCAGCCTCACAGAAAAGCAGTCAATCACTTCTGCCTCCCCCCTCTCCAGCCACACTCCATGATCACCTGGCCTGTAACTGAGCATTTCTATCTCTGGCACACAGTCCTGTTTGGGGTCTCCAGACCCAGCAGATTCCTGCAGTGCACTCCTGCACTGCTTCTCCTGGTGGAGGAAGGGGAGTCTCCCCTGCTCTGTCGCTTGTCTTTCCCTGCTCAAAGAGCAGTGGCCCTACTGGCCACAGATGACAGTTTATGGCAACCCCTAGCTGAGAGCCCACTCCTCCACTCACTCTTTGCAGCTGGCTTCTCTGCTCTAATACCTGGGAACTCTGCCACACTCAGGTACCCCCAGTCTTCCTGTGACCCTGAGGATTCTGAGACCACACTGTGCCAGTGAGGGCTCCACCCCCCACATAGCCACCAGAGGGACATCCTTCAGTGGAGCAGACTTCTAAAAATTCTGATTTTGTGTTCCACTGCTCTATCACTTGTAGATAGCTGACTGACAAAGGCTGCCTCCTCCTGCGGTCTTTCTTCCATATATCACCTCAGATTCACTTCCCTCTGCACCTCCTACTTTGCAGAAAGTGGTCACTTTTCTCTTCATAGAGTTGCAGGTATTCTTTTCTTTGATCTCCAGTTGAGTTTGCAGGTGTTTGATAGATATTTAGCTCAATTCCTGAGACCAGAAAAAATTTAGGTCTCCTACTCCTCTGCTATCTTGGACTCTCTTTTCTTTCTACTTCTTGACAAGCCTTCTAGTCTCTCAAGTTTATTAAAACCTGAAAAAAGGAAAGTTACCTTAGTGGATCCAAGCAAGAGATACTGGCATGGGAATATCCAGGAGCCAGGGAGAGAATAAATCTTTCATGGATGGCAGACAGTACCAGATTCAGCTTCTGCATTGTGGTTGTAGTTGGGTATCATTTGTACTCTCATAAACCTTTAATACTTACTTTAAACAAGTTTTGGGTGCTGCTAGATTGACTTGGTAGCATGCAGTTGTCATTATGAAGAAGGATGCAGGGCTACATAGGAAAATTATGTGTCCTTGACTGTCACTGTTATTTTAAAGGTTTATTATCCCTGAGCTGACACTTAAAAAGTTGTACATCCTGAACACATGCTCTACAATTTCAAGAATTTATTATCAGATCAACTGGTTGTCTTATTTGTGTTTATTTATACCTTATCTGTGAGTCTGTGGTATGAATAGTTAAGCTTCCATCAATGATAAAGTAAGCTGAGAAATTCAAGTAATGCCATATTTGCCCAACAAATACAAATGTGTACTACAGTATTTAAAACACAATGTCATGGGAGAATGCCTGGGAAGGCAGAACCTAGCATGTTTCTAATTCACACAAGTGTGTTGAAAGAACAAATTCCTTGAAACCCAGGCCAATCTTGCCATATAAAAGTCACTGGATATAACTCCCAGGGAAGGGTGAGTTGTTTTGTTTTGTTTTGTTTTGTTTTGTTTTGTTTTCTTCTAATGCCTACCTTGAGAAACTACTGCAGGACAAACCGGTTGGCAAGAAACAATGAGTGCAACTTTCTGGCTCTGTGGGAGCAGTAGGTAGAGTGTCACACTTCTGCCTCAAGATGATCTTGGCATAGCGTGGCCACATGGAAATGAATGGAAACAAACTGCTTAAAGAACAGCAGTGATAGCAACAGCCCAGTGTTCCTCAGAGTCATAGATCTTTCATCTAAAAATTTCTCAGAGGAATATCAGTACCAGTAGGAAAAGAGAACCAATCCAAGTATCTCCTATACAAGGCCATCATTGCATTGTAGCTGGGGCAGCATGAGTGAGAGAATACTTTCTTTGGAAATGACCTTCACTTTAAGCTATAAAGCATGACCCAACAGAGGGAGTTTATGGAAGCAGGTTTGACACACTCCAGCTTAAAGGTGAAGTGCTTCTTTATGTGAATATGATGAATATGTGTAAATGCCTCTGGGCATTTGGGATTGCCATAAAGAAGATGACTACAAAAGAGAAGAGAAGCTTATTATCATGAAGGGCAGATCTACATGATGGCTTACTCTGGTTTTGATTTGAATAATAAAACATGACCTTACTTACCATACCATGTGTGATTAAGAATATAGTGAAATGAATCTCAAACTAAAAGCTCAGATGTAAAGATACCTCATTTCTTTTATTTAAGAAAAATCAACTTATCCTGCTTTCTCCCTAGCTTCCAAATAAAAAATTATTTTATTTCACACAGAAAAAAAGTCTGCTTTGGAGAGAATATTGAACTTAGATCTTCTTGAACTCTAAGAAAATATTATTATAATTCTGCAAAGAAATAAAACACCATACATATGCTAAATTGTAGTTATTTTTGTCATTCTACCTATTAACTTTAATAATAATATTGAAGGACATATCCAAGATGAGCAACTGACTTTTTAAAAAATAATCATACTACTTGAGCAACTCAAAATTTATTTTTATTTTATTAGTAGCGTAACATGGTAAGAAAATTGCCAAAACCTACAAGAAAAACAAATACTGTGAAGGATACAATGACAACAAAATAAAAAAGTAGGGAAATTGATGTCATCAATTCAGCAGTTAAGAGTCGTCTCAAGTATGTTTTAGTACCTCTTAAAAAAGAAAAAAACCAGAGCTTGCCATATTTTGGAGATAAAGAACACGCATCCATGAGACTCTGTTCCTAACAGTTTAATAGTAACATTCTTGATTGAGGCCATTATTAAAGCAATGTAATTGTATCAGAGTCACTCAAGTTATTGAGCAGAAATAATGAATCACAAGGGATGGAGATTTATAAGTTAAATATCATATCTGTATGAAGAAAGATGAAAGATTCCTGATAGGAATAATCAGTGACATAAGAACCAATACTTCAGAAAGTAATTTTAAAAATTAACTCAGAGAGTTATTTCTAACCACTATTTTTTTTTAATTTTTACATTTTTCTTATTAACATATAATGTATTATTAGCCCCAAGGGTACAGATCTGTGTCTAACTACTATTTTGAGAGACGTAGCAAGCACAAATTTCTTGGGGGAAAAATCATTTTGAAGCAATTCCATTTTCTTTTATATCATGGTGCACCATGAATACTTCAGCAAGTAATATAGACTTGCCACTTCAGGCTTTTCCCCATTTTGAACTGCTGAAGCCCAGTGACTTGTATATAGCGGTTTTCTAATTATTATTCATAGGATGAATGAACAAATGAATGAATGAATAAATACAAACAAATTTAGTACCAAACTACAGTTTTTTTGGTTTTATTATGAAAAATAATAGGAAAGTCCAATGTGTACAAACAAGTATTATATATATAATATTTAATATATAGCATTATATATGTAATATTTAAATGAAGTTTGTTAATTACTGTTACTGCTATGTATCTCATTATACTTGCATTTGTTACTATAGAAGGTAATAAATGAGATTTGTTACTCTAGAAGGTAATAAATGGGATTAAAATAGAGTTTCTTTAGAGAAAGAGAATTTTAAAATAGTGGAGAGGGCAGCTCTTCCAGGCATAGATAAGAATCAGTAACTGAGCAGTTCTGACAGGCCAGGAATGAAGAAAGAGAAGTTGAGGACACAGAAACTGCTGTGTTATGTATGATATTTTTTGTGATAGGAAAAAAAAATTGGGGCAAAAACGGGAGGTAAATTCTATGAACAATCTCTCCTAAAGGGCCAATCAATCAAATCTTAGCGTAAGAGTAAGAGGATGATCTAGGAAAGATGTTGGTGTTCGGAGCTGATGGCCAAGAAAGAATTCTTGAGATGTCTTTGGTGCAAAAAGATGGTTTTATAAAGCCCAGGGACAGGAACTGTGGGCAGAAAGAGCTATACTGGGATCATGAAGAGTGACTGATTATATACTTTCAAGTTGGGAGGGGGTTAGGAATATCAAAAGTCTCTAAGGAATTTTGGAAGTAAGTTTTGCAGGACCTTGAGGGAGCTAGCTATTGTGAGGAAAAGGTCATTTAGTACTGTCTAATAAAACCTTAGTCATGAGAGCCTTCAGATATATATCAGGGGAACATACGCTTAGGGCATGATTGCCAACATGTATCTTGGGGACTAGAGAAAAAGAGTTTCCAAAGGAATTTTTATGTGTTCAAGTAGACTTACAGGATCCTGGTGGTTGGGCGAAGATTGCCTTTTGCCCTTACTTAGTATCTACCTCAAGGCAGTTGACTGCTTAGGGGAATGTCACTCTGCCTGTTTCAAGGACTCGTCAAAGGGCTGTAAGTAGTAAGGGAATTTCATTTTTCTTTTGCCTTTGTTTCCCACATTAAACACATTCAGGGAGAAAAACAAATAAAAACTTGAGTTTTAGTGATAAAGATAGAAGAATGTCTTATTTCATATGTGCACTTTTGATCACCCCTGTAAAAATAATTCATTTTGCTTATTTATATATGCATTATGAGGCAGTTCTAATCAATAAATATCATAAATAAAGAGGCTTTATTTTGCATACCTAAAAGAGAACGTCTACTTCTAAATTTTGCTTTTTCATCCTAGTGGATCATCCACATTCACTGATATATTAATAGATGATTTTTACAAGAGAATTTAACAGGTTGAGTGTAAGTAGCCTCCTTTGTTTGGCAATACCTCAAAACTGGACTTACAAGTAACAACTACCTGTTAGTCATCTGATGATAAAGTCAGATGAGCAAATATTTTCAAGAGATTGGTAAAACGGTGTTGGGAATTCTAGCTAGGATTAGGCAGAAGTAAGACTGAGTGTTTGGAGGGTGGGACTACTGTACACAAATGCAGTGTGTGTGTTTCACAGAAACCATTCTGATTTAGAATCCCCTCTCCTACAGCTCACTTTCTCATTCCGTAATGGTAACCCAGAGCAAGCGTTAATTCTGTTATAATGCAAGGCCAAGAAAGGCAATAGTTATTTTTTTCCATGTCAAAGTGCTTTCATGAATTTTATTACATTAATGATCACTTTACGTATTAAGACACAGATGTTCACAGATGAGACTGGACTGACTCAGTGTCTCAAAACTAGTTAGTAGCAAAGTCAGGACAGTGCTCTTTCCAGTGTGACCATCAGATAGATGACCAAATTAAACTACCTTTTCTTTCACTTTAGTGTGGGGAGAGACATCCTAACTCAGTGACTGAATGATAAAAAAAAAAAAAAAGTGATTTAATCCAGGGCAAACAGACTTGATTGTGGAACCCAAACAGAAAAATCCTTCATTTTAGGCCTCTTTCTATTGTTTTGTCCTTGCTCTTTTATTTGTCTTCCTTTCCAAAGATTAAGAAAAGGAAAAGAAGTGCTAAATTAAGAATTATAGAGAAGGAACTATTTTTATAACACGCGCCCAAGCTGATCAAGCAACATCAGACTACAAATCTGTCCCTTGCTTCATCTATTTAATGTCTAAACTTGTGTCAAATTCATTTGACGCTTGAAAACAAGTAAGGACTTGTCATTTCTCTCTTCTCTATAGTTTAAATGTTGGAAATTATGCCCTCAAATATGAACACAAGCTGTATTTTTAATTCTAGGATCCCCAGCACGAAGAAAAGAGCCTGGCCCATATTCGATACTTAATAAATGTTTGTTGAATGAATGAAAGAATGAATGAATGAATGAACTATGCATTGGTGATGGGAGGCTGAGAGGAATAATGAAAGAAAGTAAGGAAAATCATGTCACCAATGTGGCCTTCATTCTATTTTCTGCCTGGACAATGGCAACAAAATGTTACCCAATATTGGCAACAGGGGAAACCTGGTTGGGAAATTTTCTGGTCTTTTAGAAATGGATGCTTTTTTTCCAAGGAAGTCAAAGATTGAAGTTACTGAATGTAGTTTCCTTGTCCATTCAAGTGTTATTAACAATGGAACTCATAATGACATTTCTATCACATATCGAAAGTAAAAACTGTAAGGAGACGAATTACTTCTTACAGACATTTTTCTTGAGTTATTTGAGTATGGAGCTTCTCAAACTAATGTGCCCATAAATCACCTGGAGAACTTACCAGAATGTGGAGCTTACAGGTTATGATTCAATAAGTCTGCACTGGGGCCTGAGATTCTGCACTGCTAACAGTTCCCAAATGAGTGCAAACTGTTGATCCATAGGTCACATTTCAAGTAGTGTGTGTTTTGTTTACTTTTGGAAGGGATTCCCATATTTTCCTTTATCTTAACTGAAAGTCTTACCATTTCATCATTAATATATACTCAATGTCCAACATAAAGGTCTGCAAAGTCCCTTAAGGTTTAATCTTCAGACTGATCCTCTATTCTTCCTCTATAGGTTATATTGATGTCACCGCATCAGTCTGTCTATGTGACATACTCTGATTAACCAATCTTACTTTTATGACATTTTTCATTATTGAAAAATTCAAATTAAGCACTTTAGGAAATTGTTGGCATCACACCTAGTATGACTGATTGCCTTACACTAAGCATAGCATCATCAACAGGATGTCCAGTCATCAGAAAATTCCCCTTCTCATTTTTTTCAGTTTATTGCTATTACCTGAAGCTATGAGCTGGACCACTCCTCTCTGAAAAGTAAGGCTGAGCAGCTACTTTCAATCACGATCCCTTTAAATTGTGAAGTATTTAAAAAATAATTATACAGTTAAATTGAATATAACAAAGCAGTGAGGTTGGCAAACTTCACTTAAAAATAGAGTCCATTCAAGGTTACCACTCTACCAATAGTTCTCAGACTTGAGAATCACTAAGAATCATCTGGAAGACTTCTTAAGCCATAATTGCTGGGGCCCACCTTCAGTTTCTTGCTTCATTAAGTCTGAGTGATTTTTAACTCTAACAAATACCCAGGTGACATTCTGTGCCATGCTTTCTCAACCTCACCACCACTGACATTTCAGAATGGATAATTCTTTATTGTGGGGGCTGTCCTCAGTATTATAGAATGCTTAGCAATACCCCTGGCCTCTTCCCACTAAATGTCAGTAATACTCCCACTCCCTGCAGTTGTGACAATCAAAAATGTCTTCAGACATTGACAAATGTCCCCAGAAGATGAATCCACCCTTGGCTGAGAACCACTGTTCTGTGTTATGTCATTCTCATTAACCTGCATTTTAATATGCTTTATTAAGTGAAAGACTAAAGATGTGCCAACTCAGGTGTCATGGCAGGGTGGTGTAGCATGCGTGTTGACAGCATTCCCCCATGGGTGTTTCCATGGAGAAACTGGTTATTATTGATGCTTGAGGTCACTACTAGCCTAACAACACTGTTCTAACACCTAAGCAAAAGAACACAAAGGAACATTTTGAAGAAAATCCATTCTTATGCCAGGGCAATCTCTGGATATCAAGTAAGGTGTCTGGAAAATACATGTGATTAGTATAAGGTCACATTCTGTCTGCCTGTCTTCTTCTTTTTTTCTCTTTCTCTTTCACTGATCTGTGTTTTCTCCATGTTTGGACAGCTTTTTTTTTTTCAATCTTCCTTTGGATCTCACATTAAAATGTTATCTCTGTATCCAAGAAATATTTTGTAATCTCTGTGTCTTCATTGATTCTGTATAGTTCTTTCATTTAATTCATTTAATTACTTCTCAAAAGAAAAATGCTACAAAGGCTCATGGAAAACCCAATGAATAATGATGCTATTGATATCAATGAAGGGTAACTTATTTCTGTTCCACTCTAGTTCACATATTGACCCGGAATTCTTACTAAGAGAGATTGCTCAGAACCTATTTTTGTTCCTTTACTGAAAGAAGTCCATTGACACTAGATTCAGATTTCCATTGAAACAGAAAAAAGAAATGTTAATTTAGAAACTGTGATCCAAAGACCCAATAGGAATACCAAAAGTCTCAAACAGTGAAAACTAATAGAAGGCTGAAGAAGAGGGTGGATTTTTTTCAGACAAATCCTCTACTTCCTTCCTCTTGCCCTTATCTTGAACATCTCTACAACAAATCCTACCAGGCCCTCTTGAGTACACAGTTCCAATATCCCCTTACTCCTCTACCCTCCTTTTGCTCTCCCTACCCCATCCCCACTAAAGAAAAAATACGGAGTAAAGACTGAGAGGGTCATCTGATGTGGGAGAATCACTCCCCTAAGGAAGAATTTTAGATTTTGAGCTGAAAGAAGACAAGTAAAATTCTTGCAATATAAGATCAGAGAAAAGAGCTCTAAGAGGTAGGCACAAGACAATACTGATGCACAAGGGGATCCCCTTCATCAGAGGCAAATTTCAAAAAATGCTGGGCTAAAGGATTGGTGTTGAAGGAAGTGGAAGAACTTTCAAGACTAATAATTTATATTAGAATGATAAGGCATATTTAAGACAAGTTCACATTTTATTTGATATTGTGTAATGTGTATACATTTTTGCATTTGAAATGCATTATATATTAAGCTTTTTAAAAAATTTTGTGAATTCTGATCAGGTTTTGAAATAAAACTCTGAAATTTGGAAATACTGGAACAAATCCCTTAATACTGACCTTATATTTTTTTCTCCAGTATTGTGCTTATTTATTCAACATGTCTAAACCTGAAGTAATACCCCAAATACTTCCACTCCATCAGAATCTTCAATAAAAGGAATTCCTTTGCAGCCATTCAAATCCTGGATATTACCATTGATACCTCCTTCTTACTTGGTCCCCCAGTCCAATCTGTTAAGTCTAAAAAGTTCTACTTATTAAATATTTCTTGAACTCCATGGACAAGAAAGAGATTGGAGAAGTACAGTCTTCCCAAGCAAAGATTACAGCACAATGGAGCAAAAGAAAAATATGTGTTTGGATGCATTAAAGAGACTAAGAGAAACTCTTGCCAGTGCCACCCCTCTCACAAAGGCTACACAGGATAGGACTGAACCACTAGTCAGTGGTAACTTCTCACAAGGGAAAAAGATAGAAGAGTAGGTGCCTGGCTGTGTGGGACATTGGAGAAACCCATTTCTCTCCAGCAGCACTCATAGTACTGATGCAGGACCTCTGTGACTGGGGGGAGGGAGGAGATTGGGAAAGAAGCATATAAGAATATCAAAGGGCACATTAAAGGGACTTCTCCCAGGACCAAGTTTTTGAGAGAACCTCACCCAAAGGTCCTCTGGCAGCTTGCAGTCGACTCAACACTCCAAGTGTCAAACCCATATATCTCCCCACTCTGTAACCAGCTCCTCTGCACACTCCCAAATATGGTGGTGAGCCCCAGTAAACAGAATGCTTTCAGGAAACCAGACCGGGGTCTTTGGACAAGGGGGAACCACAAACTTGAACTGTAGCACCACCTGCTGGAAAACAAAAGAGAGGGTTTTTGTTTTGTTTTGTTTTGTTTTTGTTTCATTTTGTTTTTGTTTTTGGTAATAACCACAGAAGACCTAAAAGCTTAAGAATTTTGTCATGAGAAAAATCAAGAAATGTGGAGCAGGCGTATCCATACAAAATTGTGGAAAACTCCAGGTTTAGATACAACAGGACCAAAGAGCAGTACATCCCAACTGAAGGCAACTGGTAAAGATAGGAGAAGGTGTCTGCTACTTCAATTGTGAAAGCTGCAATGCAAAATTCCAAGAAACATGAAGAATCAAGAGAACATATTGTCACCAAAAGATAACAATATTCCTCCAATAAACGAACTCAAAAGTATGAAATTTTATGATTTAGCTGATAACTCAAAATAGTTTTTCCTTTTTTGAGGAAATTCAACAAGCTATAAGACATACAGACAATTCAATGAAATAAGGAGAACAATACATAAATAAAATGAGAAATTTAACAAAAGGACAGCAATCATAAAAAAGAACCAAACAGAGATTCTGGAGTTAAAAAATTCAATGAACAGAACGAAAAATGCAGTAGCATCTGTAGCAGAATAGACAAAATGGGAGACAGAATCAATGATCTAGAGGATAAGGACTTTGAAATAAAACTGGAGGAGAACAAAGAAAAAATACTGAAAAAGAGCAAAGAAAATCTATGAAATCTTTGAGACTCTATCCAATATTAGAATAATTGGGGTCCCAGAAGGACAAGAGAGGGAGAAGTAGGTAGAAAGTTTATTTAAAGAAATAAAAACTAAGAACTTCCCAAACCTGGGGTAAGTCATGAACATTCAATTCATGCAGCTAATAGATACCCTATTATCTTAATGCAAAAAGACCTTCTCTATGTCCCATTATAATGAAGCTGTCAAAAATCAAAGACAACGAGAAAATCCTAAAAGCAGCTAGAGGAAAAAAACCTGCAAATGAACCACCCCCTTAGGCTATAAGCAGATTTCTCAGCAGAAACCCATAGGCCAAAAGGGAGTGGAATTAGACGTTCAAAGTGCTGAAAGAAGAAAATTACCAGCCGAGAGTAGTGTATCTTGCAAAGTCATCATTCAGGTATGAAGGAGAAATAAAAGCTTCCACAGACAAACAAAAGATGAGGGAGTTCATCACCGTATACCTGCCTTGCAAGAAATGCGGAAAGAAGTTCTTCAAGCTAAAATGAAAAGATACTAACTAGTAATATGAAAACATGAGAAAGTATACAACACACAGGTAAAGATAGATGTATACTCAGATTTAGAAAACTGTGTTCTGTAACAGGATGGTGTGTTAACCACTTAATTAAAGTATGAAAGTTAAGAGTATTAAAACTAACCATAGCTACTATACTATGTTAATAAATACACAATATAAAAAGAGGTAAATTTTGTGATAAAAAATATAAACAAGGTGGGAGTAAAAGGGCGGAGCTCTCATGTACCATTAGAGTTAAGTTGCTATCAGCTTAAAAATCAACAGTTTTATCTATGTTTTATGTGAACCTCATGATAATCACAATGCAAAAACTTGATGATATTAACAGAATAATTTTTAAAGGATAAAAAAAGCATATCATTACAGAAAGTAGGCAGAAAGAGAGGAAAAAGAAGCAGTGGAACTATCAAACAGTCGGAGAGCAACAAGATGGCATTAGTAAATCCCTACCTATCAATAATTACTCTAAAGGTAAAAGTGAAGAAATAGAAAAATATATTCCAGGGAAGTAGAAACCAAAACCAAAACCAAAAGGAAGATAAGTTCGCTGTATTTATATAGCTATATTATAAGCTATATTTATATCAAACAAATATAAAAAACTATAACAAACAAATCAGAACAAATCAAACAAAATAACCTTTAAGTCAAAAACAGTAACAGGAGATAAAGAAGGTCATTATGTAATCAAAAAGGGGTCAACTCATCAGGAAGATCTAATGATCAATATATACACACCCAATGCTGGATCTCCTAAATGTATTAAGCAAACACTAACGGATCTAAGGGAGAAACAAACAACAGCACAGTAACAGTAGAGAACTTCAATAACCCTTTTGGCATTGGATAGATCATCCAGAGTGAAAATCTAGACTTGAAACATACATTATACCAAATGAACCTAACAGGCATTTATGAACATTTTATCCAACAGCAGAAGAATACACATTCTTCTCAAGTGCACATGGAACATCTTCCAGGATGAATCATATGATATGTCACAAAACAATTTTTTTTTAAGATTTTATTTATTTACTTGACAGAGAGATCACAAGGAGGCAGAGAGGCAGACAGAGAGAGGGTGGGGGGGAAGCAGGCCCCCGATTGCAGGGCTTGATCCCAGGACCCTGAGATCACGACCTAAGCTGAAGGCAGAAGCCTAACCTACTGAACCACCCAGGCAGCCCAACAATGAATGAATGGAAATCAACAACAATAGGAAAGCTGGAAAATTTATAAGCATGTGGAAAATAAACCACACACTCCTAAACAACAAATCAGTCAAAGAAGAAATAAAAAGAGGAATAAAAAAAAATCTTGAAACAAGTGAAGATGGAAACACAATACTCCAAAAACTATGGGATGCTGCAAAAGAGAGAAATTTATAGCAATAAGTGCGTCGATTGAGAAAATAGAATGATCTTAAATAAATAACCTAACTGTACACCTTAGGAAACTAGAAAGTTAGCCAAACAAACAAACAAACAAAAAAAACAAAGATCAGAGTGGAAATAAATGAAATAGAAGCCAGAAACACAATAGAAATGATTGACAAAAATAAGAGATTTTTTAAAAATGGTAAACATAATTGAAGAAGTCTTAATGTTATAATTAATAATAAAATTGATTAAAAATGTTTAGCTAGACATAAAAAAGAGAGAAAAGACTCAAATGAAATCAGAAATGAAAGAAAAGACATTACAAATGATACTAGAGAAATACATAGGTTCATAAGAAACTGCTTTGAACAATTATATGTCAACAAATTGGACAACCTAGAAGAAATGATATCTGCCAAGATGAATAATGAAGAGGTAGAAAATCTGAACAGACTGATAATGAGTAAAGAGATTGAAGTAGTAATTAAAAACCTCCCAACACAGAAAAGCCCAGAGCCAGTTGGCTTCTCTGGTAAATTCCACCAAACATTAAAAGAAGAATTAATGCCAATCTTTCTCAAACTTCCAAGAACTTAGAGAGAAGGGAGCATTTACAGAGCCAACATTACTCTGATAACAAAACCAAATAAAGATACCACAAGAAAAGAAAATAAGAGGTCAATATTCTTGATGAATATAGATGCAAAAATTCTCAGCAAAATGTTAGTAAACCAAATTCAACATGTTTAAAGAATCATATACCATGACCAAATAGAATTTATCCCTGGGATACAAGGATGATTCAACATATGCAAATCAATAAATGTGATACATCAAATTAATAAAATGAGAGATAAAACTCATGTGATCATCTCAATAGATGCAGGAAAAACATTTGACAAAATACAACATCCTTTCATAGTACAAACCTTAGACACATTGGGTATAGAAACAATATACCTTAAAATAGTAAATTCCATATACCAAAAGCCCATTGCAAATATCATACTCAACAGGGAAGGATGGAAAATTTTCCACTAAGATCAAGAACAAGAGTACCCACTCTCACTACTCTTATTCAACATAGTACTAGAAGTCCTAGTAAGAGCAATTCGGCAAGACAAAGAAATAAAAGCTGTCCAGATCAGAAAGAAAGAAGTAAAATTGTTGTTATTTGTGCCTGATATAATCTTTTAAAAAAACATTTTATTTTTTGAGAGAAAAATCAAGTGAGAGAGAGAGAGAGCATGAGCAGAGGGAGGAACAGAAAGAGAGTGAGCTTGACTCAGGGCTCAGTTGCAGGACCCCGGGATCATAATCTGCGCCTAGGGCAGATGGTTAGACTGAACCACCCAGGTGCTCCTGCAAGTGATATAATCTTATATAGAGAAAATTCTAAAGATAACCAAAATACTTCTAGAACTAATCAATGAATTCAGCAAGGCTGCAGATATAAAATCAACATACAGAAATTAGTTGTGTTTCTATACACTGACAACATAAACCTGAAAAAGAAAAAAAGCTATTCCATATTCACAATAGCATCGAAAACAATAAAATACTTAAGAGAAATGAATTTAATAAAGGAAGTGAAAGATCTGTGCAATGAAAACTATAAGACTTTGATGAAAGGAATTGAAGAGGACATAAACAATTGAAAGGATAGCTTGTGATTTTGAGTAGAAAGAATTATTATTGATAAGATGTGCACACTACCCAAAGCCATCTAGAGATAAAATGCAATCCTTATCAAAATTCCAATGAAAATTTTGACAGAAATAGAAAGCAACCCTGACAGACCACAACAGACTCCAAATAGTCAAAGCAATCTTGAGAAATAACAATCTAGAAGGATCACACTTTCTGACTTCGAACTATACTGCAAAGCTGCAGTAATTAAACCAGTTGGATACTGACATTAAGAATGGACACATACACAAATGGAAAGAATCTTGAGCCCAGAAATAAACCTTGCATCTATGGTCAACTAATATTTGACAAGGCAGCCAAGAACACTCAAGGGGAAAGGATTGTCTTTTTGATGAGTGATGTTGGGAAAACTGGGTAACCACATACAGAAAAGTGAAATTGGACCTTTTATCTTTCACAACTCACAAAAATTAACCTGAAACAGATTAAAGACTTAAACATAAGGCCTTATACAATAAAACCAAAACAAAACATGGAAAAAGATCCTTGATATTAGTCCTGGCCATGATTTTTTAGATAGAACACCAAAAGCAAAGATCAATAAGCGGGACTGCATCAAGCCAAAGAGCTTCTGCACAGCAAAAGGAACAACCAACAAAAAGAAAAGGCCACCTATAGAATGAGAAAAATATTTGCAAATATTGCATAATATTTGCATATTGGAAAAGAGTTTAATATCCAACATAACTAATTCATGCAAACTGATAACAAACAAAAAATCCAATTGTGAAATGGGAAGAGGAACGGAATAGATATTTATCCAAAGAAGATACCCAAATGGCCAACAGATATATGAAAAGATGCTCAACATCACTAATTATCAGTGCAAGGCATATCAAAACCACAATGAGATATTACCTCGCACCTGTTAGAATGGTCATCATCACAAAGAAAAGAGGTTAACAAGTGCTAGAAAGGATGTGGAGAAAAGGTACCCATTGTGCACACCTGGTTGGAATGTAAATTGGTGCAGGCACTGTGGAAAACAGTATAGAGACTCCTAAAAAAATGTGTATACACACACACACACAGACACACACATATGTGTGTATATATATATATATATATATATACCATATGACCCAGCAACTTCTGGGTGTATACCCAAAGGAAATGAAAACAGTATATTGAAAATGCATCTGCACTCTCATGTTTATTATATCATTATTCACAATAGCCAAGATATGAAAACAACCTAAGTGTCTGTCAATGGATGAATGGATAGAAGATGTTTTATATATATATATATTCATACAATGGAATATTACTCAGCCATGAGAAAAAGGGAAACCTTGCTACTTGTGACAACATTGATGGACTGGAGAGACATTATGCTTAGTGAGATGACCCAGACAAAGACAAACAATATACAGTATCTTTTCTATGTGGTATCCAAAAAACCCAAATCCATAGAAACAGAGTAGAAAATGGAGGTTTCTAGGGGCTTCAGGGCTGGAGGAATTGGGGTCATTTTGTTTAAGGGTACAAACTTGCAACTAGCAGATGAATAAATGCTGGAGAGCTAATGCACAGCCAAGCGATTATGGTCAACAATACTGTATTATATACTTCAAACTTGCTAAGAGACTAGATCTTAAAAGTTCTTACCACACACACACACACAATGATAATGGTGTGACCTGATAGAGAGGATACTAAAACTAAAGTGATAGTCACATTGCCATGTACAAATGTATCAGGTCAACAGGTTGTAATCTTACACAATGTTATAAGTAAATACATTTTAAAAAATTTACATATTTATGAGAGAAAGAGAGAGAGGGGGAGTGAGTGAAAGAGAGGAGGGACAGAGGAAGAGAATCACCAGGCAGACTGCACTGAGCGTGGACCCCAGGGGATTGATCCCACAACCCAAGAGACCAGGACCTTAAGCTGAAATCAAGACCCAGATGCTCAACAAACTGAGCTGCTCAGGCACCCCTGTAAATTACATTTTTTTATAAAAAATATAAATGTTAAATATATTTAATTCTATATAAACTAATATCAGATAAAATATAATAAAGCAATTATTTGAAACACTAAACACTATATAAAAATTTATTTATGGAAACATCGTATTTAAATATTATTTGATCATCTACAAAAAGGGTTGATCCCATGTCAATGATCTCATACCAACTACATGCAGCAATTTTTTGTGAAAACGTTTCCAACTATTAAAATTCTTTTTGCTTCTGAACTACTTTGGGGGGAATGATGAAGTGATATTTATAAGCTAGCCCCAAATATTTTTCTCTGGCTCATTCATCTTTAAATAATTCTACCTCTTGCTTGCAAATTTGAAACCTTTTTGAAAGCTTTAATCTTTTTTTTTTTTTTTTTAAGGATGGCATTAAGAACAAGTTACAGTGTTTGTTGTTGTTTTGAAAGAAAGTGTATTCAGGTTTTTTCTTCTTCAGTATCTGTATCAATTTCAATTTTGTCATGTTTATATTCCACTTGTTTGAAAAATCTGTGAACTAGAATAAGAATTGTGTCTGCAATAAAGTTTGTGTTGTCAATTGACTTTTGTTGCTTTTGTTTATGAGAATTTTTGGAAGTATAGAAGAATGCTTTTTAATTAATGAAATACATCTGCTTAAGCACTTTAAGTGTAGTATATAAGTATATAAAGGTGTTGATGGTTTATGTTTTTTTTTAAAGATTTTATTCATTTATTTGACACAGAGAGAGAGAGATCACAAGTAGGCAGAGAGGCAGGCAGAGGGGGAGGGGAAAGCAGGCTTCCTGCTGAGCAGAGAGCCCATCGCAGGACTCTGAGATCATGACCAGATGCCTGTGCCAGGCTTGATCCAGGACTCTGAGATCATGACCTGAGCCGAATGCAGAGGTTAACCCACTGAGCCACCCAGGCGCCCCTGGTTTATGTTTTTTTTTTTTTTTTTTAAATCTCAGTGTTACACCAAAAGAATATCAGTGTCTTAGCACCTAAATTTAACAAAGTCCACTAGAATTTTGAAAACCAATATTGTGATCTCAATTTCTTCTCTAGAATTCTTCAATTAGATAAGCCTCAGTCAGAGAAACTGGAATTTTTATTCCAATCCTCTTTCCTCTGGGGCAATAAAGTGGAAATTTCCTTCTTCTGTGGAAAAAAAAAAAAGTGAGAATAGTGTTCCACTCTAATGCTTTCTTGTTGCCTTTATAATAAAATATAAACTTCTGACTGTCACATTCAAGAATCTATATGAACAGGCCCCTAGTTACCTTTTTGATGTCAGCTAGTACCACTCATCTCCTTGTCACACGGGTCTCTCTGGATCCAGGACTGCTAGGCTCTTTTCCACCCTTGGGCCTTTGCATAGACTAATCCCTTTGCTAGAAATGCTCTTCCTCCCCGGCTCTGAAGAGAGTTTCATTCAGATGACAGCTAGAATTCCTATCCCTCCAGAAAGCTTATCCCTGTCCCCTCATCTACAGGAGCTCTCTGGTTATTCTCTGTCCCTTTGCCCGATGTACTGATTCATCTTCTCAGTTTCACTACTGGTTATTTTTCTTCCTTTCATTTATTTATTTATTTTTAATGTATGCCTCTCCTGCCACCTCCTTACCTGACCCCATAAATGAGCCATGAAGGAGGATCTTTGTCTTTTTCAGTACTATATCCTCAGTGCCTAGAACAATGCCTGGAACATAGTTTTCACTCAGCATTTGTTATGTGAGAGAATGAATAAAAGAACGAGTAATTCTCTCTCCCATCATTTGTGACACGCAGAATCACCTTCATCCTTGCCATGTCCTTGTCCTGAAGGCTCATCCAGGTTTCCCATCTCTGACAACTTCCCCCTTCAGCTTCCTGCACAGCATTTGCGTGGTGGTGTTCTACTCTTTTTCTAGCAAAATCTACTCTCAAGAAAAAAAAAAAAGTCACATTCACATGCATAACATTGACAATTAATAGCAGATTGAATTGTTGTCAATTTGCCCATTTGCATATTGCCATTTTACTCTTTTAGTGGTTTCTTTTCAATCCCAATCTAAGTATAACCAAATCTATTAATTCCTCTTTTAGTGGTTTCTTTTGAATCCCAATCTTAATATAACCAAATCTATTAATTCCTCTTTTGATAGCTAGCTCTTTACGTATGAGTCTTTATACAAAAATTTCTATTCCGCGGTCACAGAGATGTTCTCCTATATTTATCTCTAAAAGCCTGTTGCTTTACGTCTCACATTAAGATATCTAATAATTCTGAAATTTATTTTGTGCAGGAGTTGTGTGAATATCAAGTGACCCATTATTTCTCACTACACTGCAGTACTGCATTTTTTCATAAATCCAGCAAGTCTGTTTCTGAACTCTTTTCTGTGCCACTACTCATTTACCTATGTTTGAGACAAGACCACAATGTCTTGTGTTATAATTAATTATATGATATAATTGGATCATATCATACATTATACATAGAGTTAATTATGTAGACTAAGATATAATTAATTAATTGTTTTGAACAGATTTTGATTACTACTACCTCCAGATTTTTTTCTTCTTCAGGATTGCCTTGGCCATTTCTAAGCCCTTGTGTTTCCACATAAATTTCAAATTCAGCTTTTCAATTTCTGTAAAACATAAACACCCCCAAAACTCTCCCAGTACTCAACTGAGATAGCTTTGGTAGTTTATATTACAAGATATTTTGTCATTATTAAAATCATTTTAATTCATGGTCCTTCTTGTGAATATTAATGATTGGCTTAAGCCATAATATAATGCTATCCTAAGGCTCTCTCATGGTACCTCACATCATTTTCTCTTACATTAAATGGCATGGAAATAACCTACTTCTTTTTGTAACCATTCTTTTGGACTTCCCTAGTTTAAATACATTAACTCGATCCAATATTTCCCCTTGCTGCTCACTGCAAGTTTTAAATTTGCTTTCATAAACTATGTAATTCATGCATTTATTTTTTTTATTTTTTTAAAGATTTTATTTATTTATTTGACAGAGAGAAATCACAAGTAGGCAGAGAGGCAGGCAGAGAGAGAGGAGGAAGCAGGCTCCCTGCTGAGCAGAAAGCCCGATGTGGGGCTTGAACCCAGGACCTGGGATCATGACCTGAGCTGAAGGCAGTGGCTTAACCCACTGAGCCACCCAGGCGCCCCTAATTCATGCATTTAAAGCTTCACTGCAGGGCACCTGGGTGGCTCATTTGGTTAAGCAACTGCCTTCAGCTCTGGTCATGATCCTGGAGTCCAAGAATCGAGTCCCGCCTCGGACTCCCAGCTCTGCGGGAAGCCTGCTTCTCCCTCTCACCCTCTCCTCGCTCATGCTCTCTCTCACTCTCTCTCTCAAATAAATTAAATCTTAAAAAAAAAAAACAAAAAACAAACAAAGCTGCACTGCAAGTCTTTCTGGCCTAGGATAGCTTCCCTGGAAGTGTACTTAGAGGCTACCATCCCATGAACATAATTTCCTACCTAACATTAAGGCATAGCAAACAAGACAGAGAAAACAGAGTGAGTGTCTGATGACACAGCTGGGCAGGGAAACAACTTGCAGATTCACAATGCTAAGCAGGACAGAAAACCCTTTTTTATACTGACATACTATAGTTTCAAAAATTTATATCTTCATGGTAAGTTAATGCCTCTGAAATATCTTTGCATTAAGCAGGTGTCTCAAACCATGATACCCTACCCATCTTTTGACGTCACTGATAGATTCATGTAGTATTCATGTACTACAGTACTGGTATTTTCCAAACATTACAGACTAAGGGAACTTTAATTATAATTTCTGTATCAAGATGGAAGACTTACCATGCAGGCTTATCTCTCCTACCTTCTGGAAGTCCCACTGAAATGATAATAAAGTGGCTTGAAACATTATAAATACGCAATAAAAAAGGAGAAAAGGTGAGCATATGTTAAAAACCATGGAGTTTTAACAAAATAATGAAAGATGAAAAATAAAGATAGGAGTGCATGTTGAAGCAGTAGGGAGAAAGGGTGGCATAGAGCAGAGAAGGATCTAGAAGAGAGGAAAGTAACATGAAGCCTGAGGCAGAACTCTGGAGAGCCTCACAATTCAGACCCAGAGTTGTCTGACTAAAACTCTAAATCCAGGCCAGGTGAGCTCATTCTACATTCTCTAATTTACCCAACCACATGCAGCCACCTGGTAAGCCAGTTATTTGCACTCCACCTCATTAAAAACAAAAACAAAAAAAAAACAAACAAAAAACAAAGGATACTTCCACAAGGAAATTAAATACATTTTCTGAGATTACCTAACATAGAGTATTTGGATATCAGTTCCTCCAGAGCAAAGATCTCTACATGTGGGCATTGGGGGGTCCTGAAACATAACTGGCCTGCTATCTTGTTTTCACAGTATGAAAACTATCAGTTAATAAGCCCCACCTACATTCTAGAAGCAACCAAGAGCCATAAATCATCTCCAGCTCTTTGAGGAAGTTTGGATCATGAAAAAATAGATCAACTTAAAAACAAAACTAAAACCCTAATTATTTAAGTTAGAACAAAGAGAAGTGACTTACAAAACAAAAAGAAACTTAAGAACAGGTAACATTCAAGTTAGTGTCTAGGGATGTTTGAGAGGTTATTTATATAAAACAAGCATAGGAGCCTGCAAAAACAGAAAACCAGTTATCTTGAAAGACCTTTTGGAAATCACAGGTATGACTGACCAACAAAACAAACTAAAGAATCAGTGAAAAGGTTGAAAGATAAAACCTAGGAAATCTATGGAAAGAAGAAGTAAAAAAAAAAAAAAAAAGACAAAGTCTGAGGGAAAGATGAAAGAAATAGAGAATCAATTCTGGATGTCCAACAAGAGACTAAAAGGAATTTTTTAAATGGTAACTTGACAGAAATTATCACAGAAGGAAATCATAAAAAATAGAGAGAGAGAACATAACTCCCACAGGTGAATGATAACACTGGAAAGTACCACTGAATGCCAAGGTCAATAAATGAAATGAAAATCCACATTATCTCTGGAGGCTCAGAACACCAGAGAGAGAGGCAAAAATAAAACCAAATTTCCTAAGAATGAACAAAAATCAGAGGGCATCAGAGTTCTCATAGATCCCCAGGATTCCTTAAGCACTTCAAAGTCAAGATAGTTCTGGAGTTCAGAACATAAGCAGTTGCAGCTGAAGGAAATGAGAAAAAAAGAAAATTAAATACAGAAATAAGCCATACAAAATTTCCATAGAGTTGATAACAGTAATTCCTAATTTTTTTAAATATTAGTCTAAAATATAAATAACACACTTATTTTAAATTACCCCCTTTTAAAGAAAATATTTGCCGATGTTCCTAAGTTGGTCTCTTCTGTTCCCTGACAAACCTTCCAATAAATGAAAAGCAGTTAAGGTTAACTTTTTCACTAAACCCTCATAATTTTAAGTGTCTAAAAATAAAGACAAGAGATAGGCTAAGAAGAACTACTACACAATTTTTGTCTTTTTAAATGTTCATTAATTTGAAACAGAGGAGGTTCATTTTCCTGCTCTCAGTTTTTCATCCTTCTCCTCCTCTATATTTTCTTTTATCCATTTCTCTTGCTACTTTGCAAAAGTCATTCAGAGTCTCTTTGTGATTCTTAGTCATATTAATGAATTGTCTGCTGGGGAAAAAAAAAGGTAGCATGGAAATGATATAGAAGTACCTGTTTCTGTGGTCACTGTGCCTCTTAACCGGCTGGCCTCCACTCTCATGTCTGTAGCATGAGAAGCGTTGACTAGGTAAGTCCACTTGGTCTTCCTGCTTTAACACCTCTTCTCTGAATACAATCCCTAAAAGGTCAAGGGCCAGGTTTCTGCCATAGCAGTTTGCTCCCGCATGGTAGGTAAGCCTGTTCTCCATGCTTGCCATGTAGAAACACAGTAAGGGAACATTTGTAACAAGCTTCATCCTCGAAAATCACTTCTTCTATGGCTGTGAACTGTTTTTGATACTTTGCAATGCAATCAATCTCAATATGGTTGCAAAATTTCCCCCACATATTTATATCATAAATGCATTATTTTTATCTCAAAGTCTACTTTCTTGCCGGGATGTTCATCTACTGATCTGGTCGAATTGCAGAAAAGGGTCACATATTCTCCCAACACGTATGGAAAACCTAAAAGTAAAACCCCTAATTAACAGGGAGCTACATATTTCTATCACCCTCTGGACTTAGCCACGTTCTAGCACATACTCTTTCGTAACACGATTATCTTTTTCCAGATCTCTTTTCTAGGGTTGTCAGATAAAAATAGAACTGTTGGGTAAACTTGAATTTCCAATCAACAGCAGAAAAGTTTTTAGTATGTTCCAAATACTACACAAACATTCATACTAAGTGTTTAGTTACTTCCTTGAAATTCCAGTTTAACTGGGTGTCCTGCATTTTTATTTACTAAATCTGGCATTCCTACTCTCTTCCCATGTAGCCAACAAAACCGTTAAAAGAAGGGCCTCTGTTTTGTTCACTTCTGTGTCCCTAGTTCAAGCACTGTATCCTCACGTAGTAAATACTCAATTTTTGCTGAATTAACTGATGAACATGCAAAGAAAACAACTAGAGGATAGGGAGTGTTAACAAATATTATTTGTAACCTAGTAGTTCATAAGGTGAAAATTAGTCATTCAACCAGGCTAAACTTAGTGCATGGTTAGAATAGACTAGGTCATGAAATGACTGCATACAAATTTTGAGTATTTAAACATATGTGAGAGAAGTTACTCTGATGTGTAGTTCAACTCCTAATGACCTCCTCGACTTCTGATACAGTGTTAAGACTAGAAGTGGCTCCAACATATTCAGTACGCCATTTCTAAAAGAGGGAAAACACTACATTGGATGGTCATGGAAACTCAACCAAACTGAGAAGAACTTTTGCTCCCTTTAGTAATATTTTCCCTCGACACCTGGGGCTGGTAAGCAAGGACATAATTAAGTTATTATAGTAACAATAAAACCATTTTCCACAGGAAATTTTAAATAAAAAAAAATTTCTAGTCAGTAACAAAGGAACATTTTGGAGCGATTTTGCCATGAAGTACATGTAATCAGATTTATACATAAAACCAGAAGAAAATAAGGATGCCAGGGTGGCTCAGTCTGTTGAGCGTCTGATTCTTGGTTTTGGCTCAGGTCATTAGCTCGTGGGTCGGGGATTGAGGTCAAAGTCAGACTCTGTGTTTAGCAGGGAGTCTGCTTGAGGATTCTCTCCCTCTGCCCCTCCCCCCACTCTCTTTCTCCCTCTCTCTAAGAGAAATAAATCTTAAAAAAAATAAGTCAAGCAGAGAAAGACAATTATCATATGGGTTCACTTATATGTGGAACATAAGGAATAGCATGGAGGACATTACAAGAAGGAAAGGAAAAATGAAGGGGGGGAAATCAGAGGGAGAGATGAACCATGAGAGACTAGACTATGAGAAGCAAGCTGAGGGTTTCAGAGAGGAAGAGGGTGGGGGATGGATTAGCCCAGTCATGGGTATTAGGGAGGGCACGTATTGCAGTGAGCACAGGTGTTACATGCAAACAATGAATCATGGAACACTACATCAAAAACTAATGAAGCACTGTATGGTGACTAACAAAATATAATAAAAATAAATAAATAAATAAAAATTTTAAAAAAACAAAATAAATCTAAATTTGTCTCTATATATCATACTTGATTTTGTTCATTTTTATTTTCTTATTTCTCTCCTTTTCTCTGACTCTCATTCTAAAATTAAGAATATTTGGCTTTTAATTTTTAACAAATCACTGCTGACTATCTGCTATAGACTGGTGTTTTAAGAACTAGCTTCTTATAAAAGGTGTGGCACTCAACTTATCCCTAAAGACTATGTCCATTGGCTGCTTTCCAGAATATGCTCTCTTACCAGTCTCCTCTGAGCTTCTGCTTACTCAACTATAAGATGGAGACCAGGATTCCTGTTTCACGTGGTGAATGTAACAATCCAATGAGACCATATGTATAAAAACACAACTGCCAGACACTACAGATATATTGGTTTCCACGCATTATGAGTGTGGTCCAGCTGTGGGGAAGACAAAACATACACACAATTGGATTCAACTTGAAAGCTGTCACAAGAGAATCTCTCTTGTAAGCAGCCCCATGTCCCATGATAAAGAATAACTGACCTACTCAATTACATTTAATCCATGTCTACGACCACCTTTTGAGAATATACTGTGGTAGAAACTAGAAATACTGAGATAAAACAGATGCAATTCCTGCCCAAAAGGGCCCCATGTGAATCTCCTTGGAGCTTTGTTCATTCACTTGATTTATCCCTCCAACAAATGTTCATTGACTTTGTTGGGTTCACAGAGCCTGTGCTAAGTACTATCACTAAAACAAAGAACAGGGCACTCTTTATCTTTGAGAGTGTTATGGTGTATAGCAAAGCAAAATAAAACCCTCTCTCACCCTCTTTCTCTATTATGAAAAATAAACACTGATGGCCTAAACTTCACCAGCCACTTTTTCCTCAGTTGCTTTCAGTTGGGATTATAAATCAACTATGAATCTAAAAGACCATTAAATTCATAAACACACACACACACACACACACACACACACACAGAGGCACATCTTGAGATATATTATGTGTTCAGTTCCAGACCACCACAATAAAGCAAATACTGCAGTAAATTGAGTCATATAAACATGCATAGAAAAGTTCTGTTGACATGATACTGTAGTCTACCAAGTGTGAAATAGCATTATATCTAAAAACAATGTACATATCTTGATTAAAAAATACTTCATTGCTGGGGTGCGTGGGTGGTGCAGTTGGTTAAATATCTGTCTCTTGGTTTCAGCTCAGGTTGTGATCTCAGAATCATGAGATCTAGTCCCCAGTTGAGCCCCCCGTTGAGCCCCATGTCAGGCTCCAAGCTCAGGGCAGAGTTTGCTTAAGATTCTCTCTCCCCCTCCCTCTGCCACTTGTGCTCTCTCTCCCTCTCTCTCCTAAATCTTTAAAAAAATACTTTATTGCTTAGAAATGCTAACCATAATCCTTTTGCTAGTGGGGGTCTTGCGTTGATGTTGATGGCAGCTGACTGATCAGGGTGGTGACTGCTGAAGGTTGGGGTAGCTGTAGCAACTTCTTAAAACAGGGTGACAGTGAAGTTTGCCATATCAACTGACTCTTTTTCTCATGAATGATTTCTCTGTAGCATGCAATGCTATTTGATAGCCTTTTACCCACCTTAGAGCTTCCTCTCAAACCTGCCACTACTTTGGCAAATAGTTTATGCAATATTTTAAGTCCTTTGTTGGCATTTCAACAATCATCACAGCATCTTCACCAGGAGTACATACTATCTAAAGAAACCACTTTCTTTGCTCATTTATAAGAAGCAAATCAAAGCTGTATCACGAGTTTACAGCAATTCAGCTGCACCTTCAGGCTCCACTCCTAATTCTCCTTCTCTTGTTATTTCCCCCACATCTACAGTTTCTTTCTCCACTGGAGTCTTGAATCCCTCAAAGTCATTTATGAGGGTTAGAACGAACTACTTTCAAATTCCTGTTAATGTTGATATTTTGACCTTTTCTCATTAATAACAAATGTTCTTAATGGCATCTAGAATGGTGAATCATTCCCAGAAGGTTTTCAACTTACTGTGCCCAGTTCCATAAGAGGAATCACTATCTATGGCAGCTACAGCCTTATGAAATGTATTTATTAAGTAATGAGAGTAGAAAGTCAAAATGACTCCTTGATCCATGGGCTACAGAATGGGTGTTGTGCTAGCAGGCATGAAAATAATATTAATCTCATTGTATGTCTCCATCAGAGCTCTTGGAGGATCAGGTGCATTGTCAGTGAGTACTAATATTTTGAAAGGAAACTTTTTCTGTGAGCAGTTAGTCTCAACTACTACTAGAGCACAGGCAGAATAGATTTAGCATTAATTCTTAAAGGCCTTCTAGTTTTCAGAATGGGGATACCTGGGTGGTTCAGTCGGTTAAGCATCTGCCTGTGGCTCAGGTCATGATTCTGGGGTTCTGGGATTGAGCCCTGAACTGGAATCTTTCCTCAGCGGGGAGTCTGTTACTCCCTCTACCCCTCCCATAGTTCATAATCTCTCTCTTTCTCAAATAAATAAAATTTAAAAAATAATAATAATAAAAGAATTTTCGGAATGGTAAATGAGCACTGGTTTCAAACTCAAGTCACCAGATACATTAACAAGAGAGTCAGTTTGTCCTTTGAAATTTTGAAGCTGGGCATTGACTTCTCTCTAGATATGAAAATCTCAGATGACATCTTCTCATAGAAGGTTGGTTCAGCCACATTGAAAAACTATTGTAGTATAGCCATATTTATTAATGATCTGAGCTAGATTTTCTGGATAACTTGCTGCAGCTTTCTCACCAGCATCTGCTTCTTCCCCTTGCCCTTTTATGTCATGGCAATCCCTTCTTACCTTAAACTTCATGAACGAACCTCTACTAACTTCATACTTTTCTTCAGCAGCCACCTCACCCCCTCAGCCTTCACAGAAGGCTCTGGATTAGTTTGTGGCTTAAGGGAATGTTATGGCTGGTTTGATCTTCTATCCATATCAACAACAAGACGGTTCATTTTCTTAACATTTGTGCTTTTACAGTAGTAGCACTCTAGTCCCCTTCAAGAATGCATCTTCTTTATTCACAATGTGGCTGTTGGTACTAAAAGCTTAGCTTTTAGCCCATCATGGCTTTCATTATGCCTTCCTCATGAAGTTTAATCATTTCTAGCTTTTGACTTAAAGTGAGAGACATGCGACTCCTTTACTTGAACACTTAGAGGCCATTGTTAATAGGCCTAATTTCAACATGGTGTGTCTCAGAGAATAGGGAGGCCCAAGGGGAGGGAGACTTATAAAAAAATGCAGTATCTATGAGGCCCAGTAAAGCAAAGGGCAATGGAACAAACTTCTATTTTATACTCTCACAGTTCTGGTCAGCCCTGCCCTGCTGGCTGGTCACACAATGGGAGGGATTATTTATAACGGGAAGGAGTGAGAGAGATTAGGTTAGAGAAAATGGACAAAGGACAATGGACAATGTGCATGTGACTGCAGTGCCTAGGAGGAGTGGCGAGCATCCACATTCAAAGATTTGGCACTGAGGTGCCATGCTGTCAGCATGCTGGTCTTTCCCCACACTTCCAGTGTGACAGTGTTCTGGCAGGATGCACAAACACTTGTAAGCAGATAATCAAAAATAAAATCTCCACTACAAAGAAGAGTGCATAATCCAGAATAATGAGATATTTGAGGAAGCCAACACAAAAGAGAGAGCAAGCTCAATGAATGGAAGAAACTCCAATGGAGAAATAGTTAATAGAGCAAGCTAAATAAAACTTTGAAAAAAATAACAAAACTCAAGAGAGATGAAAACAGCTATTACAGTAAAAAAAATAGCAAATTACAAGTCTTGAAAATTAAAAATGTGGTTGTTGAAATGAAAGCTTCAAGAGGTGGTCTGAAGAGTAGAGCACACACATCTAAAGAATAGATCCAGAATTTTTTTTAAAAGATTTTATTTATTTATTTGACAGACAGAGATCACAAGTAGGCAGAGAGGAAGGCAGAGAGAGAGAGAGGAGGAAGTAGGCTCCCCGCTGAGCAGAGAGCCCGATGCGGGACCGATCCCAGGACCCTGGGATCATGACCTGAGCCGAAGGCAGAGGCTTTAACCCACTGAGACACCCAGGAGCCCCTAGATCCAGAATTTAAATAACCATTTCATAGTAGTTCCCAAGAGTAAGGCTAGAACAAATGGAGGAGAGACGATATTTAAACAAATGATAGAGGATTATTAATTTAAACTGAGAAACACATGAGTCCTAAGATCAAAAGTCCTACCAAAGGCCTCTCAAGAAAGAGAAAAGACTACATCACTTATTGTGCAATTCCAGAACACTAAAAATTAGGTGGAAAACCCTAAAAGCTTCCACAAGAAAAAAACAAAAAATTATTTATAAGTAGGCAAAAATTAATTGATATCAGTCTTCTAAGTAATAACACTGGGGGCAATATGATCATGAAAAAAATCTTCAAAGTTTCAAGAAGGTAAATTTGAGCCTAGAATTCCAATCTTAGCCAAGATTGAAATCAAATATTAATTGAAGATGAAATTAAAATATTTTATACATGGAAGAAATCACAATAATTATGACCAAAACTTTTATTATAAGAATTTCTTAAGTATATCATTGAGGAAAAGATCATTCCTAGGAGAAAGTGTGGAATTCAAGAAGCAATGATAACCAAAGAAATTACTAAAACTTATTGTAAACATATATTAATTTGCTAAACAGAAACTTCCATGTGATAATAATAAAGTACATAGGGAGGTGTAGGAAGAGAGCAGAGAGATTTTTAAATGCACCCACTTTCTTATCCAGTTGAACAGTAGAGTTACTAATTAAGCTTAGACACTGTTAGAAAAATATACACTAATTACAAGGAACAAAAAATTTAAACTTTACAGAATATAATGAGAATATCAAACATTAAAACAAGTTGAGGGGAAAGGGGGAGGACAAGGGCAGGGAGAAAGGGGAGGGGAGCAACCAAAGGTAAGCTAAATAAAAAATATGAAATATTTTCTACCCATTTCTTGATTGGATTGTTTGTTCTTTGGGTACTGAGATCAGTAAGTTTTTTATAGATTTTGGATACTAACCCTTTATCTGATATGTCATTTGAAAATATCTTCTCCCATTCTGTCAACTGTCTTTTGGTTTCGTCCACTGTTTCCTCTGCTGTGCAGCTTTTTTTTTTTTAATTTTTTTATTTTTTCAGCATAACAGTATTCATTATTTTGGCACCACACCCAGTGCTCCATGCAATCCGTGCCCTCTACAATACCCACCACCTGGTGCCCCCAACCTCCCACCCCCCACCCCTTCAAAATTCTCAGATCGTTTTTCAGAGTCCATAGTCTCTCATGGTTCACCTCCCCTTCCAATTTCCCTCAACTCCCTTCTCCTCTCCATCTCCCCTTGTCCTCCATGCTATTTGTTATGCTCCACAAATAAGTGAAACCATATGATGATTGACTCTCTCTGCTTGACTTATTTCACTCAGCATAATCTCTTCCAGTCCCATCCATGTTGCTACAAAACTTGGGTATTCATCCTTTCTTTTTTCTTTTTTTTTTTTTTTACAGCTTTATAAACATATATTTTTATCCCCAGGGGTACAGGTCTGCGAATCGCCAGGTTTACACACTTCACAGCACTCACCATAGCACATACCCTCCCCAATATCCATAACCCCACCCCCCTTCTCCCAACCCCCGTCCCCCCAGAAACCCTCAGTTTGTTTTGTGAGATTAAGAGTCACTTATGGTTTGTCTCCCTCCCAATCCCATCTTGTTTCATTTACTCTTCTCCTACCCCCTCAACCCCCCATGTTGCATCTCCTCTCCCTCATATCAGGGAGATCATATGATAGTTGTCTTTCTCCGATTGACTGATTTGGCTAAGCATGATACCCTCTAGTTCCATCCACGTTGTCGCAAATGGCAAGATTTCATTTCTTTTGATGGCTGCATAGTATTCCATTGTGTATATATACCACATCTTCTTTATCCATTCGTCTGTTGATGGATATCTAGGTTCTTTCCATAGTTTGGCTATTGTAGACATTGCTGCTATAAACATTTGGGTGCACGTGCCCCTTCGGATCACTACGTTCGTATCTTTAGGGTAAATACCCAGCAGTGCAATTGCTGGGTCATAGGGTAGTTCTATTTTCAACATTTTGAGGAACCTCCATGCTGTTTTCCAGAGTGGTTGCACCAGCTTGCATTCCCACCAACAGTGTAGGAGGGTTCCCCTTTCTCCGCATCCTCGCCAGCATCTGTCATTTCCTGACTTGTTAATTTTAGCCATTCTGACTGGTGTGAGGTGATATCTCATTGTGGTGGTTTTGATTTGTATTTCCCTGATGCCGAGTGATATGGAGCACTTTTTCATGTGTCTGTTGGCCATCTGGATGTCTTCTTTGCAGAAATGTCTGTTCATGTCCTCTGCCCATTTCTTGATTGGATTATTTGTTCTTTGGGTGTTGAGTTTGCTAAGTTCTTTATAGGTTTTGGACACCAGCCCTTTATCTGATATGTCATTTGCAAATATCTTCTCCCATTCTGTCAGTTGTCTTTTGGTTTTGTTAACTGTTTCCTTTGCTATGCAAAAGCTTTTGATCTTGAGGAAATCCCAATAGTTCATTTTTGCCCTTGCTTCCCTTGCCTTTGGCGATGTTCCTAGGAAGATGTTGCTGCGGCTGAGGTCGAAGAGGTCGAACACTGCCTGTGTTCTCCTCAAGGATTTTGATGGATTCCTTTCTCACATTGAGGTCCTTCATCCATTTTGAGTCTATTTTCGTGTGTGTTGTAAGGAAATGGTCCAATTTCATTTTTCTGCATGTGGCTGTCCAATTTTTCCAACACCATTTATTGAAGAGGCTGTCTTTGTTCCATTGGACATTCTTTCCTGTTTTGTCGAAGATGAGTTGACCATAGAGTTGAGGGTCTATTTCTGGGTCCTCTATTCTGTTCCATTGATCTATGTGTCTGTTTTTGTGCCAGTACCATGCTGTCTTGATGATGACAGCTTTGTAATAAAGCTTGAAGTCTGGAATTGTGATGCCACCAACTTTGGCTTTCTTTTTCAATATTGCTTTGGCTATTCGAGGTCTTTTCTGGTTCCATATAAATTTTAGGATTATTTGTTCCATTTCTTTGAAAAAAATGGATGGTACTTTGATGGGAAGTGCATTAAATGTGTAGATTGCTGTAGGTAGCATAGACATTTTCACAATACTTATTCTTCCAATCCAGGAGCATGGAACATTTTTCCATTTCTTTGTGTCTTCCTCAATTTCTTTCATGAGTACTTTATAGTTTTCTGAGTATAGATTCTTAGCCTCTTTGGTTAGGTTTATTCCTAGGTATCTTATAGTTTTGGTTGCAATTGTAAATGGGATTGACTCCTTAATTTCTCTTTCTTCTGTCTTGTTGTTGGTGCAGAGAAATGCAGCTGATTTCTGTGCATTGATTTTATATCCTGACACTTTACTGAATTCCTGGACAAGTTCTAGCAGTTTTGGAGTGGAGTCTTTTGGGTTTTCGACATATAGTATCATATCATCTGCAAAGAGTGATAGTTTGACTTCTTCTTTGCTGATTTGGATGCCTTTAATTTCCTTTTGTTGTCTGATTGCTGAGGCTAGGACTTCTAGTACTGTGTTGAATAGCAGTGGTGATAACGGACATCCCTGCCGTGTTCCTGACCTTAGCGGAAAAGCTTTCAGTTTTTCTCCATTGAGAATGATATTTGCGGTGGGTTTTTCATAGATGGCTTTGATAATATTGAGGTATGTGCCCTCTATCCCTACACTTTGAAGAGTTTTGATCAGGAAGGGATGCTGTACTTTGTCAAATGCTTTTTCAGCATCTATGGAGAGTATCATATGGTTCTTGTTCTTTCTTTTATTAATGTGTTGTATCACATTGATTGATTTGTGGATGTTGAACCAACCTTGCAGCCCTGGAATAAATCCCACTTGGTCGTGGTGAATAATCCTTTTAATGTACTGTTGAATCCTATTGGCTAGTATTTTGGTGAGAATTTTCGCATCTGTGTTCATCAAGGATATTGGTCTGTAGTTCTCCTTTTTGATGGGATCCTTGCCTGGTTTTGGGATCAAGGTGATGCTGACCTCATAAAATGAGTTGGAAGTTTTCCTTCCATTTCTATTTTTTTTGGAACAGTTTCAGGAGAATAGGAATTAGTTCTTCTTTAAATGTTTGGTAGAATTCCCCTGGGAAGCCGTCTGGCCCTGGGCTTTTGTTTGTTTGGAGATTTTTGATGACTGTTTCAATCTCCTTACTGGTTATGGGTCTGTTGAGGCTTTCTATTTCTTCCTGGTTCAGTTGTGGTAGTTTATATGTCTCTAGGAATGCATCCATTTCTTCCAGATTGTCAAATTTGTGGGCATAGAGTTGCTCATAGTATGTTCTTATAATTGTCTGTATTTCTTTGGTGTTAGTTGTGATCTCTCCTCTTTCATTTATGATTTTATTTATTTGGGTCCTTTCTCTTTTCTTTTTGATAAGTCTGGCCAGGGGTTTATCGATCTTATTATTTCTTTCAAAGAAACAGCTCCTAGTTTCGTTGATTTGTTCTATTGATTTTTTGGTTTCTATTTCATTGATTTCTGCTCTGGTCTTTATGATTTCTCTTCTCCTGCTGGGTTTAGGGTTTCTTTCTTGTTCTTTCTCCAGCTCCTTTAGGTGTAGGGTTAGGTGTTGTACCTGAGACCTTTCTTGATTCTTGAGAAAGGCTTGTACCGCTATATATTTTCCTCTCAGGACAGCCTTTGTTGTGTCCCACAGATTCTGAACTGTTGTGTTTTCATTATCATTTGTTTCCATGAATTTTTTCAATTCTTCTTTAATTTCCTGGTTGACCCATTCATTCATTAGAAGGATGCTGTTTAGTCTCCATGTATTTGGGTTCTTTCCGAATTTCCTCTTGTGATTGAGTTCTAGCTTCAGAGCATTGTGGTCTGAAAATATGCAGGGAATGATTCCAATCTTTTGATAACGGTTGAGACCTGATTTAGGACCGAGAATGTGATCTATTCTGGAGAATGTTCCATGTGCACTAGAGAAGAATGTGTATTCTGTTGCTTTGAGATGAAATGTTCTGAATATATCTGTGATGTCCATCTGGTCCAGTGTGTCACTTAAGGCCTTTATTTCCTTGTTGATCTTTTGCTTGGATGATCTGTCCACTTCAGTGAGGGGAGTGTTAAAGTCCCCTACTATTATTGTATTATTGTCGATTTATTTCTTTGATTTTGTTATTAATTGGTTTATATAGTTGGCTGCTCCCACGTTAGGGACATAGATATTTAAAATTGTTAGATCTTCTTGTTGGACAGTTCCTTTGAGTATGATATAGTGTCCTTCCTCATCTCTTATTATAGTCTTTGGCTTAAAATCTAATTGATCTGATATAAGGATTGCCACTCCTGCTTTCTTCTGATGTCCATTAGCATGGTAAATTCTTTTCCACCCTCATACTTTAAATCTCGAGGTGTCTTCAGGTTTTAGATGAGTTTCTTGTAGGCAACATAAAGATGGGTTTTGTTTTTTTATCCATTCTGATACCCTGTGTCTTTTGATTGGGGCATTTAGCCCATTAACATTCAGGGTAACTATTGAGAGATATGAATTTAGTGCCATTGTATTGCCTGTAAGGTGACTGTTATTGTATATTGTCTCTGTTTCTTTCTGATCTACTCCTTTTAGGGTCTCTCTTTGCTTAGAGGACCCCTTTCAATATTTCCTGTAGAGCTGGTTTGGTGTTTGCAAATTCTTTCAGTTTTTGTTTGTCCTGGAAGCTTTTAATCTCTCCTTCTATTTTCAATGATAGCCTAGCTGGATATAGTATTCTTGGCTGCATATGTTTCTCGTTTAGTACTCTGAATATATCATGCCAGCTCTTTCTGGCCTGCCAGGTCTCTGTGGATAAGTCTGCTGCCAATCTAATATTTTTACCATTGTACGTTACAGACTTCTTTTCCCGGGCTGCTTTCAGGATCTTCTCTTTGTCACTAAGACTTGTAAATTTTACTATTAGGTGATGGGGTATGGACCTATTCTTATTGATTTTGAGGGGGATTCTCTGAACCTCCTGGATTTTGATGCTTGTTCCCTTTGCCATATTGGGGAAATTCTCTCCAATAATTCTCTCCAATATACCTTCTGCTCCCCTCTCTGTTTCCTCTTCTTCTGGAATCCCAATTATTCTAATGTTGTTTCGTCTTATGGTGTCACTTATCTCTCGAATTCTGCCCTTGTGGTCCAGTAGCTGTTTGTCCCTCTTTTGCTCAGCTTCTTTATTCTCTGTCATTTGGTCTTCTATATCGCTAATTCTTTCTTCTGCCTCATTTATCCTAGCAGTGAGAGCCTCCATTTTTGATTGCACCTCATTAATAGCTTTTTTGATTTCAACTTGGTTAGATTTTAGTTCTTTTCTTTCTCCAGAAAGGGCTTTTATATCTCTTGAGAGGGTTTCTCTAATATCTTCCATGCCTTTTTCAAGCCCGGCAAGAACCTTGAGAATCGTCATTCTGAACTCTAGATCTGATATATTACCAATGTCTGTATTGATTAGGTCCCTAGCCTTTGGTACTGCCTCTTGTTCTTTTTTTTGTTGTGAATTTTTCCGCCTTGTCATTTTGTCCAGATAAGAGTATATGAAGGAGCAAGTAAAATACTAAAAGGGTGGCAAAGACCCCAGGAAAATATTCTTTAACCAAATCAGAAGAGATCCCAAATCGTGAGTGGGGAGAAAGGGGATAAAAAGAGTTTCAGAAGGAAAAAAAAAAAGAAGCAATTAAAAAAAGAAAACCAATAAAGAAAAAATATAAAAAGGAATAAAAAATGTATATATATTAGATAAACTAGGTAAAAAACATTAAAAAAGAAAAGGGTAAAAGTTAAAAAAATTTAGCAGAAGAAGTGAAAAAAAAATTGAAAAAGAAAAAAAAAAAATTAAGTTAACTGCAAGGCTAAAGAATCATGGGGAGAAAGCCATGAGTTCCGTGCTTTGCTTTCTTCTCCTCTGGAATTCCGCTGCTCTCCGTCCCCCTTTGGTATGCTCTTGATATACAACTTCCACTTACTGCCAGAGTCTTCTGTGTTTATTCTTCCTTACAAGACATGAATCATATTGCTGGCCTCAAATTTCTTAATGCTTTTCTATGGTGAGGTCAGTTTTGACCTCAGCCAAGTAAGAAGATAGCAATTATTTTTCAAATGGGCAGTTTTTAAGTACAAAACTTGAGACGTGTCCGTTGAGTTAATATATTTTATTTTTGCCAAAAGCTCCAATCCTGTGTATATTGTGGTTGCAGTTATTTCTAATAACATCTAAATAATAGAATGAGACTTACATGTGCCATTGCTTTTTGTAATTATTTAAAAATATATATTTATTTATTTGTCAGAGAGAGAGAGAGCACATGTGCATGAACAGGGAGGGGGCAGAGGCAGAAGGAAAAGCAGGCTCACTGCCAAGCAAGGAGCCCAACGCAGACTCGATCCCAGGACTCTGGGATCATGACCTGAGCCGAAGGCAGATGCTTAGCTGACTGAGCCACCCAGGCATCTCTTTGTAAGTTCTTTTAACATTTATTTCTGCTCAAAACACTCCTTAAAATTCATTTTTTTTTGGTGAATTATGTCCAATAAGATTTCTAGGAAAGGAATATGACTTTTTTCCAGACCTCAGTAGCCAGTGCTGCTTGCCTGTGATATACTTGTTTATTGGCAGGGTCTCCAAGAGATAACTCACTTCTCACAGTTTAAGGAATGTTGCCAGTTGCTCTAGTCCACATAATTCCCAGATTGGGCTGGGCCTTCAAATTTCACAGCAGTTATCAGCCACCATTTTCTTATAAGGGTTCCCATAGCCCTTAGGCCTCCTGAGAATCCTCTAAAGGGGCCATTCTCATGATGGTCAGGACTGTGGTGTTTTCACTTGCTTTAATAGTGATCAGGTCTAATCTCATCTCATTAAATTATGACAATATGTCTGCAAATTTAAATATTTCTGTGCCAAAACAGTAAATGCACGCCGGTTTCATCCCATGGGAATGCCAATGTGCTTAGCTGGACTTCTAAATGGAGACTGAAAAGAAATCCTCAAGACCTAAAATGACGTACAAATCCCCTTTAGCCTTTCTACATTGTCTTTACCACATCTGATATTGCTAAAGCTATGAGTAAAACAAGTTTTATGGAGGAAGTACTCTTCAGAATGAATATATAAGAGAGTATGAAGTAAAAGGGAGTAGTAGGAAGAGGCCTCAGGTACAAAATAGCCTGGGCTGGATCCCTAGGGGTGGGGGTGCCTGGAGCATAAACTGCACCACCAAGTTGTTCCCTTTGAGATCAGGGGTTGGTCTGTCATACCTAGTATCAACTAGTCACTCATTGTCTGTAGACTGGTGAGGAAGTTGGTAGTCTCTCACAATGGTGACTACCATCATCCAAGGGCAATTTTCTAAGGAAGTAGGCGGGTAGGGCACTGTGAATCATTAGCAGTCCACACTTACAACAGCTCCGGGATGTGTGTTATTGCTGGGATACCTAGTTGGGAGGGGTTGCAATGACATCCATATATATGCCCTATTCTGTCTCTTTCTCAAAGTGTACTTGACTTGATAACTCTAATAATGTATTAAAGAGGAAATGGAAAATCGTTTAGAAATGAGGTTGAGGAACTGACAGGTGCACACATAATATGAAGGAAGTTGATGGTATGTTTTGAGTGACTCAGGGTCCCCTCAGACAGGTGGATGCACACAGATTCCGTTAAGCGTAAGCCTACTGACAAGTATGGGAACTCACCAATTAGAGCAGCTTTTTAGCAGGCATTCCTTTTTGAAAAATCATTACCGTTGCCCAATCAGAGGTGATCTTTAAAAAATGTTTTGAATATAGTTGTCACACAATGCTACATTAGTTTCAGGTGTACAACATAGTGCTTCAACTTATTTATACATTATGCTATGTTCACCACAGGAGGTAATTTTGGCATAAGATCTGGGGCCAGCATTTCTTTATTTCTATATAAAGATGAGAAAATTGATCTCCAATGTACACATTGTTATTTATCACAAGAACTCCATCAATACACCCCTAGTGCTCTTGCACTAATTTGTCTCCAGATTGCTCTTTCCCTTTTGGACTCTAAGTTCCTTAAAGGTCGAGTGTGTGTCTTACCCATTTTTGTACTTTATTCCCAGTTGAAAATCGGTATACTTGTGCTGCATAAGTGAAGAACTAAATGGAGTACTGAGGAAATATTGTAAGAGTCCACAGTTCCACTGGCATGAGTCATCATTACTGTGGGAATATGTGTGTAGGATTCTAGGGTACTTTCAGGTTTTCAGGGAATGATTGCTTCTCTTCCAGTAACCATCCATCATAATTTATGGAGGCAGTTTCAGTTTTCAAGTTTCGTTGGCTCACCCCACTTTCACTTCCTCGGGATCAGCAGGCCAAAGCTGAGTTCTCATTATGGCTTGATTCTTAAACACAAAGGGTAAAGGGTACAGCCAGGAAATACGTAGTCCAGGAGATTTCCCAGCTCAAGCAGAAAGAAATTCTTTAGAAAAATTAAACGATATCTAATTTCCTCTTTGACTAAAAGAATGAGAAGTGAAAGTAAACCTACATATGTGAGTATGACAGAATAGTTTTTAAGGTTATTGACACTGCATTATAGTTGAACAGAACCTAAAAAAATCAAGAATTTAAGTCTTTTAGCTTCATAAATTAAGTGGTAATATTGAGTGTTTTCCTTATTAACAATAAACTATGTTTTTCCTTGGGGGATGCAGCAGAAGCTTTATTAAAATACCAAAGTGATTTCTTTTTGGAAATTTGCCTGTATTAGGGCACTTCACAGAAATAGCACCAATAGGAGATATACATATGTATGCACGTATATCTTTTATTGGTTCTGTTCTCTCTCTCTCTATATATATTATGCTATGTTCTCTCTCTCTCTCTCTCTCTATATATATATATATATAATATGTTATGCTCTCTCTAAATATATATATTTATAATTTATATTTTATGAATTTTATAAATATATATACATATATGTATATGTATTTAAAGAGAAAGAGAGAGATTGATTTTAAGGAATGAGCTTACATTTTATAATGTAAGCTTACCTTTACATAAGGCTGGCAAGTCCAAAATCTATAGGGTGAGCTGACAGGCTGGGAAGAGTTGATGTTACAGTTTTTGTCCAAAGGAGATCTGGTAGTAGAATCCTTCTTCTTCTGGGAAGGTCAGTCTTTTTCTATCAAGGCCTTCAACTGATTGGATGAGGTCCACCCTCAAATTATGGAGGGCAATGTGCTTAGCTCAAAGTCTACTGATTTAAATATGGATCTCATTGGGGCACCTGGGTGGCTCAGTGGGTTAAGCCTCTGCCTTCGGTTCAGGTCATGATCTCAGGGTCCTGGGATCGAGCCCCGCATTCGGCTCTCTGCTCAGCAGGGAGCCTGCTTCCTCCTCTCTCTCTGCCTGCCACTCTGGCTACTTGTGATCTCTGTCTGTCAAATAAATAAACAAAATCTTAAAAAAAAATATGGATCTCATCTAGAAAATACCTTCACAGAAAGTTCTAAAACAATATTTGACCCAAATATCTTCATATTATGTCCTAGACAAATTGACACATTAATCATCATATTGTCCCAATCCTTTATAAACCTGCCAAGTATTTTGCTCCTTCCCTCATGTTTCATAGTATATTTTCTCCTATTCTAAGTCTTGTGCATTTATTGCCAGGTCACCATTTAATTCTTATTCTTAAGTTTTCCTGGTTCAGTGTACTTCACACATCAATCACATCCTTCCCTGAATTAGTTGGAAAGTAAAATATTCTGTGCTTTGCCCCTTCTATGATTCAAACATAATTATTTGGGGAGTTATGTTTTAAGAATTCTGAGGTTAAAGTCATAGCAATGAAAAGCAACAATGAATGAATAACCATAAACTCATCTGACACTGCAAATGTATGATTCATAGGATAAAAAGCTCACAATGAAGGTTACCACACACCACTAATCAAGGGAACCAGTCAGAAAAATTTGGGGTATATAATTTCAATGTTTTTCCCATCCCAAAAGTTTATTTTGAGAAGATAGCATTGGTTTAGAGGTTTGGAGGTCTTTTAAAGGATATATATATATATATATATATATATATATATATATATACCAGATAACTTAGGAAATTGAATGTTTCTCTTAGATTAAGCATTCCACCCAAACCAGATAAATAATGAACTGTGAACATGCTTAGAGCTCTCTTGCTTCACAATTTTGGTTATTTTTCCCCTTAACCTGAACTTGCACCTGCCAAATTCCAACCCCCTCTGCATCAAGGCATTAAAAAAAGAAGAAAGAAAGAGAGAAAGAAAGAAGGAAGGAAGAAGGAAGGAAGGTCACATTTTCTTCAGCCATTCACCTGTTATGGACAAACAGATTGTTTTTATCTCTTGCCTCCATGAATAATACTGTAGGACTGCAGATATCTCTTACTAAGACACTGATTTAGTCAGATGAGATCACCCACCAGCAGGGATGTGGTAATCCATGCACTGATTACTGTGAGCGCCACCCATTTCTTGATTTCTAGCTGACCACAGGATGTCTAACCCTCCCAATTCTTCCAATGTTCCCTGTGAGGCAAGACAGAAGTGATGTCCCAGTGAGCATTCCAGAACCCAGGGGAAGCTGGGTACCAGCCAGCTTTCTGCTCCTCACTGAAGAAGAGAGATGCCTTTTACTATGGCACTCGGCCAACCTGGTGAAGGGGCAGTGTAGTCAAAGTGAAACTACTCCATTTAACCCTTCTGATATGGCTTTTCTAGGTTCTTTTTCCTCAATAGACTGCTCAGTCTTACCTCCAGGTTCTGAGATTTTCACAGAAGCATTCTTGTCTGTGGATAGGTGCTATTTGGTTTGTTTGTGAAGGAAAATAGCGCCAAGGACCTCCCATTACGCTGTTTTTGTTGCTGTCACTCTGAGAATTCTCTTGCTGCTTTTGTAAGAACATTTAGGCAGAATCCTGTAAGATGTATTATATTAAGTCTCTCCCTGGAAGAGAATCCATGTTTCATCAGGATAAAATTTTACACAGACCATGTGAGTCAATTGAGGAGCAGTTAATGATTGAGAATAGTGACAATTTGAGATTTTGGTCACTGTTTCCTCTTAGAATTACTATTTTAGTCACTATTAGCTCTGGAAGAACAAGCATAGTTTTTCATATTATTGGCTATCATTAAAATCCAGGAAATATCTCATATTTTTATTAACTGTTATTCTTGGATTTAGGTTTTGTTTTTTTTTTCTTCTTCAAATCTTTGCTTATGGTATCCTGTGTTAATTAGGAGTAATAAATTTGGAGGAGATATTGTAATACATTTGGGGGGTTTATTTCATGTTAAGAGCTATAGGAGAAGGAAGGGAAAATTGAAGGGGAAGAAATCAGAGAGACAGCCAAACCATGAGAGGCTATAGACTCTGGGAAACAAACTTGAGAATTTCAGAAGGGAGGGTGGTGGGGGATAGGGTAGGTGGGTGATGGGTATTATGGAGGGCACATGTTGTGATGAGCACTGGGTATTATATGCAACTAATGAATCATTGAACAATACATCAAAAACGAATGATGTACTATATGTTGGTTAATTGGAGATAATAAAAAAATAAAAAAAGAATGAGTTGATGCAGATATATAAAAATGCTAGATATGAGTGGCTAATTCTTATTGTATTATCACTAGTCCTAAATGTCATGAAGTTGAGAAATTCACAATTTTTATGCCAATCTGTGATAAAGAACAGAGAGCAAGAAAGTGTATTGCCATGGGAGTAGGCATGATGTCATGGTGGATGGTTAGCATTGTTTTCTGGTATAGGGTAAAAATCCATTTAGTAGGAAAACTGCTCTTACTATTATACTGTGGAGGGAATAATGTTATGACAGCAATTAGATCCTCTATGAAGAAAGGAAATCATAAATGGAGGCCAACTTCGGCTGGTTTTATGGATGCTTGTAATTAATCCTAATAAAATTAAATTGCTAGAAGAATTTAATATAAAATAAGCTTATGGCTATTTTGGTTATGATTAGAAATATTTGTAATATAAATAGCATAACAGAGATAAAAGTATTTTATTTTCAAATTTTTGATAGGTTAGACTAATGGGGTTATAAATATCGACAAGGTGGTTGAAGATAAAAACTGTCAAAATCTATGAGAAATGTAGACTTATTTAAAATAATTTTTAAATAATTAAAAGCTATTTAAGCTAATTATGAGGTTATATAAACTATAGTTAATATGAAACTTAAATTCTTTGACAGATCATTTTATTGTTAGTAATATGAGTATGGATATAAAAATCATGAACATTGAAGTAGACTAGTAGATTGGGCATATTAGACTATATATATTTGGGGGCACCTGGGTGGCTCAGTGGGTTAAGCCTCTGTCTTTGGCTCAGGTCATGATCTAAGGGTCCTGGGATCGAGCCCCGCATTGGGCTCTCTACTCAGCGGGGAGCCTGCTTCTCTCTCTCTCTCTCTTTCTCTTTCTCTGCCTGCCTCTGACTACTTGTGATCTCTCTCTGTGTGTCAAATAAATAAATAAAATCTTAAAATAAAAAGACTGTGTATATTTGACACTATTACTAAGAAGGCAAAACCTACACTGGAATTCGAGCTACAAAAGCTTATAAAATGAATGACATTAAAGTCAATGATGTTAAATATTTGTTTAGGGTAAGCAAAGCTATATCAAGATAATATTACACACTCTAAGTTGGCACTGGTAGATGAAAAGTCACATTATAGCTTCTATGAAACTAATAAGAAGTTCATTTAAATGGTGTGCAGGGTGCATTAGATATGATGGCATGAGTGAGTCATAATTTAATGAGTTCGTATTATTTGCTTGTTACACTATTCATTTAAGTCTTTTGAAGAATGAGCTCTTAATATTATAAGAACAAATGACAGGACAAACATAATTTGTAGATTATATATTCAGAACACTCAAATTAGTAAAAATAAAAAGTGAAAATAAAACAAGTGATAATAACTCAATTCCTGGGTTAAAGGGCAGGAGGGTGATAGCTACTAGGAAAATTTTTGTTGGAAAAAAGTGTGTAAATTCTAATCAAGTCGATGTTCAGACAGCGGTTTTTCTGTATATTCATTTTATTATCATAGTCATAATACAACAATAACTAATACTAAAGCTGATATTTCATGAGTATTAGTGATGTTATTTGTAAGTTTATTCTTCTACATTATCTTGCAAATAACTAATTGGAAGTTGGTTGTTGTAATTAGTCAGGGTTCTCCAGAGACCTAGAACAAATAAGATTTTACATATATATACATATATATATCTTATAATATATATAATATATACCGTAAGATACTGTAAGATATATATCTACATGTATTTATATATATGTATGTAAGATATATATCTAGATAGGTAGAGATTTATTATAAGGAATTAACTCATATAATTACTGGTAAGTAATATGAGGCTGGTATGTCCCAGATTTGCAAGGCAAGTGAAGAGGCTAGTGATTCAAGAGACCTGATGGGTCAGCTCCAGTCTGAGACTGAAGACTTAAGAAACAGGAGAACCAAAGAGGTAGTTGTAGTATGAAGGCTAGCAACCTTGACCCAAGAAGAGTCAGTATTTCAGTTTGAATCCGAAGGTAGGAGAAAAGCCAGTTCTAGTCAGAAGGCCATTAGGAAGAATTCCCTCCTACATAAGGGAGGATTGGGACTTCAACTGATTGGATGAGGCCCATGCCTATAAGGAGGGCAACCTGCTTTACTCAGTCTACCAATTTAACTGTTAACTGCATCTAAAACCACCCCCACAGAAACACCTGGAATATTTGACCAAATATCTAAGTACCCTGTGGTCCAGTCAAATTGACACAAAATTAATGATGACAGCATCATAGCTCTACTAAAGTAGAAGAATACAATCTTAACAATTAATTGATGTGAATGAAATCTGAAAAATGGCAATATTAAATGGCAGCTTCCTGTCTAAAATGGTGTATATATATGTACATATTCATATTACAGATAAATGTTAATTATAGTATATTAATTTAGTTATAATTTAATTATTCTTAATTCTTTTAGGATATATTAGAAATGTTCTTCCTATTATATATAAAACATAATCTCATCTTTCAAAAAATGTTGAGTGGGATGGTATTTTGAATATCCATATATCTGTAGCAACATCAAATAAAACTCTAGGAGAACAATGGCAAGAATTAATGTCTTTTCATTATTGATTCATTATTAATTGTCTTTTCATCATATATTATAAATATATTAGTTGATAATCTTAGTATTAGTAACCCTAATCTGTTAATTAAATTTTAGCATATGATTCTGGTGGCTGGCCCAGAATTTACCACCATATTACCCCATGGGAATGTGGTTGAGCACAGTGTGGTAAACCTCTTCAAAGAGGGCATGAGGTCAGTTTTATCTGACCTTTTGTAAACTCAAGGGTAATTTTAAAGATGATGGGCATTGAAAAATCTTAACGTTACTAATGAAAAGGCCATGACCAGCTTTTTATGTTTACAGGTATAAAATAGCATGTTTAGTACTTAGACTCAATGAAACTATATAACTCATTTCTTTAAAATTATGTTTTATGTCAGGAGTTTAAGTGCTATGGCAACAGTGACAGAATAAAAAACTTAATCTATATACATTTAAAGTTGTTTTGGAAAAAAAAAAAATCCAAACTGCTGAAATAGAAAAAAGATTTAATGATGAAATCTGAATACTTGCCATTAAAAGGAAGTATTGTATTACTTTTTCTCTCCTTTTCTTCTCCTCCAATATTATATTACTAATATAGCTCTCTAAGATTAGCAAATGCTAGCAAGTAATTGTCGTATTTGGGATGAAAATTTTAATATTGAAGTGTCAGGAAAACATGTTTTATTATGCCTTTTATTTTTAATTTGTGAATGCTACCTTAAAGAGTTGACAAGATGAAAAAAACCTAGTTACAGGTAACTAAATTTATAAATATAAATTTATATATAATTTATATATATATAAATAATATTTATATATTAGTATTTCAATTTGTAATTATCTACATGCTTATTATATGAGCATGTATATATTTATGAGGGTGTTGTGTATTATATGTTTGAGTATATATGTATATTGTATATGAACATGAATAATGGTATGTGTGATGTGTATTATTAGATAAAATTTATATATAAAATTCTTGTGTCCATCAGGTATTAGTTAAATAACATCCTACAGCAAATACTGCTGATAACAAATACTTAAAGCCTCGATACAGATGTTTAACTGTGTTAAGATCTTTGGCAACACTTGCCCACCCTAATTTTAAAGGTATCAAATGAAAGCCACTATAGTTAAGTGTGCTCCTGAGTTGATTGTCATTAGTCCATGATTACATCATGGTTAATAGAAAATGGGAAATTTTAAATGAGAAGTTTCCGAAGGAAAAAAACCAAATGCCAATTTTCCATATAGGATTGTGGAGAAGGGTCTTGTGTGAATGAGTTACTGGTTTCTTGATGCTTGGTTAGTAAAGAATTACTTTGGAGATAATATGAATAATGTTAAGGACTTTATAATGGTATAAGATATGTACAACTAAAGATTTAGTACTATGTTACTAAAAAAATTAACTACTAGAATTTAGAGACCATTTTATTTTATTCTATTTTTAAATATTTAATTAATTTGTTTATTTATGAAAGAGAGAGAGAGGGAGGGAGAGCACGTGCATGCAAATGGGATTGGGGGCAGAGGGACAGGTAGAGGGAAAAAAATCCCAAGCACATTCCCTGCTGAGCTCAGAGCCTGCCCTGCCAGTGGGGCTTGATCTCACAACCCTGAGATTACAATCTGAGCCAAAACCAAAGTTCTGACTTTTAACAGACTGAGCCACTCAGGCGCTCCTAGAAACCATTTTAAACAACAAAGTTATTTAAAAAACAGAATTGTAGATTAAACCAAAATTACAAAACAAGAAATGAAATTGCTGTAAAATGTCAACTCTCCGAAATTGATCTATAATGTAATTCAATAAACTAATAAAAATACTAATAGGGTTGGGGTAGTAGTCGTGATTTTTTAAGTTTTTTGTGTGTTATTTTTTAAAGCCAATCAAAATTTGTTGAAGTACTGACTAAGTTACTTTTACAGATGACTTATAATAACTCATAGCCTAGATGAATGGTCTTTATTGTTTCAAATACCTCCACCTGGCCATGTCACATTTTAATTATAGTTTAAGTAACAGTGGACTCATTAATTCAATCAAAATATAATACATATTTTATTTAATATTAGCAGAGCCAATGAAAATGAAACATTCACAAGAATTATATTTAAATTATCTACATTCAAAACACTATTTTTTTTTAAAGATTTTATTTATTTATTTGACAGAGAGAGATCACAAGTAGATGGAGAGGCAGGCAGAGAGAGAGAAAGAGAGAGAGGGAAGCAGGCACCCTGCTGAGCAAAGAGCCCGATGCGGGACTCGATTCCAGGACCCTGAGATCATGACCTGAGCCGAAGGCAGCGGCTTAATCCACTGAGCCACCCAGGCGCCCCTCAAAACACTATTTTAAGAAATATAATTCTATCAGAATTCAGTAAGAGCAGCTGTAAATGCAATTAAATAATTGCAGTTAAGTTTTTTTTTTTTTTAAAAAATCAGACTTTTAAAGAGAGACAACTTGCAAATGTCCTGCTGTGATGTGGGGTGTTGGGGTTCAGCTGCTTTGAAAGCTGAATCAGACCCACATTGACTCTGGATCCCTGAAACCTCACAGCCTAATAATCCTCCTATTCCTCTGGGACCCTAAAACCTAGGGCACCTTCTGGGCTATAGAACAGCAGAGCCAAAAATGTCACTTGGGAGAAGGTAAACTTTGACCTCACTTCAGTCATTTTTGTTTGTTACAACGTTTTTCTTTTCTTAGCTCATCAAGTTTTTTCTCCATCAACAGAGCCATCAAAGAGAAATGTTCTAGAGCTTTTTCTCTCATGGGAGATAATCTAGTTTTGATTAAAAAAAAAAAAAGAGGTGGATTTTTCTAATTCTTTCTTCAGATCCTTTATTCCAGGATATTTGTACAGCAAACAGCTTGGGAAAAGAGATAATGTCCGCCTCCGGAGCAAAGGGCAGGCATGCTTACTACCCAGGAAGAAGATCTGCTTCAAGTTTTGAGTTCCGGTCCTGCAAACCTCTGTTTGTGCAGGCACCCGCTGGGCACAGCTGCAGCATCCTTGTGGGACTTGAGGGCAAGAGGAACTGACACAAATATGCTGATGTTCATGTTGTTTGCTGTGCCCTGAATGAGAATATCCTTTTCTCTGGTCCAGGAGTCTCTTGTTTTCCTACAGCACCCGTGAAACGATAGCAGATTAATTTGTCACCTTGCAAGTAAGGAAAAATCTCAGACCTTTTATAGTTCTTGACATTAAACTAAAATTTATATATCGTATGATTCTATTTATATCAAGTTCAAAACCATTAAAGGTAATACATGGTGTTAGAAGTCAGGATAGTTTCCTTGGGGAGCAGAGGCACTCCTTGCAGGAAGCATTAGGGGAACTTTTGGTGTGTGGGCCATGTTCTGTCTCTTGGTCTAAAAGGTGCTGATTACATAAATTCATTCAATTCAAATTCAACAATCTTTGCACTTACTTCCCCTTTCCCGCTTCCCCCTTCTATGAATGTTTTACTTCTATAAAAGTTCAACTTAAAATTAAAAAAAAAGAAGAAAAAAAAGCAGAGGTACTAACCAGGATTGCCACATCAATTTCAGCCTTCTATTATGATCCCCAGCTGAACATTCAGATAGATATTAATGTGAAGAGGCCCAGGAGAAGGTGGCTCTGGCTAGGCTCCTAGAGCAGCCTACATCAAATACCTCAATCAGATTGATTTTATTTCCTATTCAGGCTTACAAAACACAACTCTTTGAACTGATCATTTTCACTTCTCTGTTTAAATGGTTTACCAAGAGAGAGAGGTGTCTGACACTTCCTGTTGTTGAATATGTACATTTAAATGGGGATAAGAATTTTATCTTGCGTGAAACATACTTGTTTTAGTGTAGTCAAGCTGTATAACAAAATGCCATAAACTGGGTGGCTTGTAAACAACGATTTCTCATAGTTCTGGAAGCTGGCAGTCCAAGATCGGGGCGCCAGCATGGTTGGGTGAGGGCTATCTTCGGGGTGCAGACTACCCATTGTATCTGTATCTAAAGGGCTGTAGATCTCTCGGCAGTCTCTCTTATAAAGCCTTGCTCTCATTCAGGAGGGCTCCACCCTTGTGACCTAATCACCTTCCAAAAGCCCCACCTTATTAATATCATTACTTTATGGTTAAAGGTTTTCAAATATAAATTTGAAGGACACGAATATTCAGACCATAGCAGTTCTCAAAGGGGTTGACATAAATGCCTTGTTCACAAACCATTCAATGGTTTCCCCAATGTCTATTAAATACATTCCAAATCTGACAGACTAGCAGACTCACCATGCCCTTCCTAGTGCTAAGGATATAGGAGGTCTAATGATATCTTGGTCTTTATTTTCATATACAAGGACTTCATTTGTTCTCTACCTATGAACTCTCTCTTCTATTTCATTGATCTGTTGTTGATTCCAGGGGTTCTCACTGAGGATTTGTTCTCAAATTGTAGATTTGTCTCCTGCTACCCTAAGTCTCTGTTTTTGTTTTGTGTATTTTGAAGCTCAGCTCTTAAATTCATGCATTAAATACCTGACTTCTATTGAGCATTGAATGTTCTATTTTTATATTGGATATTTGCCTATAATTATTTATTAAATAATAATATTTAGTGATTATAATATTTAATGACTGCTTTAAAGATTTTAATTGCATCCTTAACTCATACTGTATTTTTTTTTAAGATTTTATTCATTTACTTGAGAGAGAGAAAGCATGAGAGGGGGAGGGTCAGAGGGAGAAGCAGACTCCCAGAGGAGCAGAGAGCCATCTGTGGAACTCGATCCTGGGACTCTGGTCACATGACCTGAGCCCAAGGCAGCAGCTTAATGGACTGAGCCACCCAGGTGCCCCTATAAAACTGTATTTTTATACTTCCATTTCCCACTTGCCTGTTCTTTGGGGCTGTTACTACCTTATATTTTACTTCTACATGTTCTATAAAATTCACATAATTTTTCTTTAAACAGTCAATTATCTTTTAAAGCAATAAAAATAGGATTTCAAATGTGTTTTATATTTCTCCACATATTTCTCATGTTTTGTGTCAGTAGTCAGATTTGAAATAGTTTTTAATAGAAAAAAATCATGAACATATGCTTAGACTTCCAACTCAAAACTTAGATTTCAGGATTTTGAACATCCTTAATTTTATTATTGTGTTAAATTTTGTTGTAAAGGAAAGCTTTATTTCTAAATATATTAACATAGTTATATATTTTCTTTATTCTGTATTATCCACATATTTATTTTTAATTAATAAATAAATAAATTTATTTATTTATTTTAAGTAGGCTTCATGCCCACTGTGGAGCCCAACATGGGGCTTAACTCACAACTGTGAGATCGAGATTTGAGCTGAGATCAAGGGTTGGTCACCTAATCAACTGAGTCACCCAGGTGACCCCACATAATTTTCTTTAAAACAACAATATCAATATAACTATGAAAAATAACGAATGCAGATTAAAATATCTATATGGTTCTTTATGTTCTTATAATCTCTTGCAGCAATGTCTAGTTAAAACACCGATCAAGTCACTTAACAAAATTATTCTATATGCATGGTTATCAACCTGATGTATAATTCAGTCTGTTTTCAATTTGGAGCCATTTTTTTGTTTATGTACTGTTATTATTTAACTATGCAACTAATTTTCAAGATTCCAGAGTTAAAACCCTATACCAAGGTATATTCACTGGAAGTCTCATTTCTGTCCTTGACTATTCTACACTGTTCTTTTCCCCCACCAAGGAGTAGCCATATAAATTAAATTAATAAATGATAAAATTACTTTTTGTTTTCATTTTTTAACTAAAATTACATATGTACATATATTTATATGTATGTGCCTATGTATATGTATATGTATGTGTGCCTATGTGTGTAGATATGTTGCATCCAATATTAATACCATTTTTAAGATTTCTGAGATTCTGTAAGACAGCAGAGATACTTGCAATGAAGAATAGGACAGTACATTTTACACACAATGAAACCCAACAGATGGTTTGAATTTGGAGGTTGTTCTGGCCTCCTGGAGAATCATATACTACAAGGTTGGCATATTTTAAAAAGAGTTACCAGCTAAAAGAAATTAAAACTAAGACATTTTGTATATGTGGGTTTTAGCAAATGGAACAACTTCTGATATTTCCAAGGCCACGAGGGTGTTTTTATAACTCAGGGGTGGTGAGACTTAACCTTAACTAAAATTTTGGAGTTTGATGATTTTACTCCTGAGCATCTGGGCTTTTTTTTTTTTTTTTTCTTGGCTTCATTACTGTTTGTCTGACTGGTTTTTCCAACACACTGATGTTTCTCAATGGGGAGGGGAAATGGAGCTGTGATAAGAAATGTCAGGTCTGCCCAAGCCCTGTATCTGCCTCCATCACTGTTGCCAGCAACCTCCAAATTCTCTAATTCCTCAATTTCACAGAAGTCTGCATACTTGTCTTTATCTTCAGTTTTTAAGCCCATCCCACTCTGGGACCAAGCCTGAGTAAGACCAATGTTAGAGACTCCTACATTCAAATGCAGCAGGCTCAAATCCAACTCCATTCACGTTGCCAGGCACTGTGCTACATTCCTCCCTGATGCCTAATCTCTGGTCACCGGTACTTGGATTACTGACATCTTCATTATACCTGTCCATTTTTGTATCCTCCTTTACATACTTATCCTGATAACCATTTTATGATCTGTCCTTGACATCAGCATGTGTACAATTCTCTCTAATGTAGTTTGAGATCCTTGCCCAGTACAATTCCTTTCTTCTCTCAATGGCCCAGAACTGATAACTGGGAACTGAAAGCATTACCTGGTTATGCAGGGTAACATAGAGATTACAGGGATTAATCCAACATTTCTGGGTCAGCTTCAGCAGATAGATCTAAGGCATCAAAGAGTGAATCCAGAATAGCCCAAATCTTTTTCCATTGCTCCTCAAGTTGATGCCACAGTAAGAACATGGACTCTGGAATCAGATTGCTAGGTTGCCATTCAGATACTGCCACTTATTAGCCCTGTAAACTTGGACATGTTATTTGACTATTATGTGCCTCAGTTTCCTGATCAGTGGAATGAGCACAACAACTACCTACTCCATAAAGTGATTGTGTAAGTTCAGCAAGTCATACATTTAAAAGGCTTAGAACAATGCTCAAGCACTCAATAAATAATAGATGTTTGTTAGGATAAACATTATTATTGTCAAGAGATCATCAAGAATTGTAAGAGGTAAAATATTGTCTAGTAATGCTTGGTTATAGACCATAGAAAGCCCTGAAGTACAAGACTCAATTTAATATAGCAGTCAACCTATAGGCTATAGTTCTACTATGGATCCAACTTTACTTGGATTACTTCCTTGAAGAGATTCATGATAATATTACTTAATTTGCACTTCTTAACTTGAGATACATACTAAATATTAATATCACTCAAATAAAATTTGATATCCTATCTTTTCCAATTTCTACATAAAGTGTTACTCAAAGAAAACACAAATTCCCAGAAGTTTGAAAAACAATTCAACCTGTGATTGTCTAGTTTAGAGTTACTACCAATTTTAGCCATTTGAAGGTAGCTTGAGAAAGTTGGAGTTTTCTAACCTGATGAAATTCTGGCCAATCCTGACCCTCCTCTTTTTTTTTAACCTCAAATAAAATTATTTATCAGTTGTCAGACTTTGATTAAGACATGAATAAATTTAGAATGATATCATCTAAAATAAAAATTAAGTATTTGGGCATATCAGCATGTTAGTTACACACATCTTGACCAACCAAGAAGTATAAAGAGAAAATAGCTGCAATTGAGCTCTCAAAGTGCATAAAATGCTTTGTGTAATATACAGGAAAGCACTTTATAATTAACTATAAGCTATTTAGATGACAATGACAGCCAAAATTTGGTTCATATCCTGTCACTTCCTCTGGTACTTAACCATTGAGTACTTACCAAAATTAGGAAAAAAAATCATTCTTTTTCTTGCCTCCCATTCTTTAACTTCTGAAATAGGCTCTTCCACTGATCTACCCTCTTGCAGACTTCTTCTTATAGAAAGAGGATTGATTTAACTGGCTGGAGAGTTGGACAGAACCTCTCCCTCTTTTAACCACGTTAACCTTGGGAAGGAGCCCTTGTATTCAAAGCAAAGGAGACTGTCATCACATCCCTGGCTCTCATTCATTTGGAATTAGGGAAGTTTGAGGTACACTGGCATCTCCCAGACAGCTGGTTGAGTATCTCTTTTTAGACCTAACTCTTCCTATAAATAAGTCCCAAGTCAAGCAGGATTTAAGTGGAGGAACTGGAAGGAAACATGCTGTCTTTTCACCCAAGCCATGCTCACCAATTTACCATTACCATTAATGTTAATCTTTTCCCCAATCTGACTTCTTTATGTTTTAATTGGTCAGTGACCTATAGAGACAGAGGCCTGAGAACAATTCAGTTATCAGATTATATTTTTTGTTCAGTTTTTACCTCATTCATCTGTGCTATAAGTAGTGATGAGCAGTAATGGAATCTCAACCATGTCACTTCAGAACCTAACAAACTAGTAAGTGCCTAATATGTGGTCATAGATTATTTGCAGATAAAGCAATTCCTATGGAACATTTACCCTAACTAACTTCGGAATAGGGCCTGATTTTAAAGATCAATCCCCAGAACTTGCTTTTGAAGCTACAACTTGATTTCTAACACAGGATTTTCAGTTCCTGTGTTCTCAAATTCACGGCAAACATTCTATAAAGTAGTAATGTTTTCTTTTTCACATGCCATTTTTACTTTCTGGGCTGGGTGGTGAGGCTCTTCCTGTTCCTGCCTAAAATAGAACTTTCCAAATTAGTCTGTCATGAATGACTTGGCTTCCTGCCACACCTGACTCCTGGTGGGGAGATATGGGTCATAAAGGCTAAGTTTCACCAATCCTCTGAGTTTCTTGTGAAAAAAAATGCAGGTTTTTATTTAGTAGGTGAAGATTGAAATTCTTAATTTCTGACATCTCTCCAGGGGTGCCCATACTACCAATTTGAGGGCCATCCCTTATGTAGCAAGAGATTAGATGACCAGCTTCACAAACAATATCCATTCTTTAAACATTATTTAATTGTACTATGTGCCAAGCACTGAGATAAGTAACTAAAGAGAAACATAACCTAATCCTGACTCATAAGAAGCCCAGAGTCCAATATGGCAGCAAACATAACAAATGAATGCTATAAATGATGTCCATTAAAAGATGAAAACACAAGCCACAACCTTGGGAGAAGATAGTTTCACAAACCATATTTGATAAAAGATTGTTATCCAAACTATACAAATAACTCTTTTTTAAAAAAAGATTTTATTTATTTATTTGTCAGAGAGAGAGAGCACACAAGCAGGCAGAAGAGAGAGAAGCAGGCTCCCCACCGAGCAAGGAACCTGATGTGGGACTTGATCCCAGAACCCTGGGATCATGACCTGAGCCTAAGGCAGCGGCTTAACCAACTGAGCCACTCAGGCATCTCATACAAATAACTCTTAAAACTCAACAATAAACAGACAAGAACCCAATTTAAAAAAAGGGGTAAAAGACCTGAATAGATACCTCACCAAGAAGATACATGGATAACAAATAAGAATATAAAAAGATGATCAATATCATATGTTAAAGGAAATTGCAAACTAAGACAAAGATATTACTATACACATATTAAAATGGACAAAATCCTGAGCACTGACAATACCAAATGCTGATGAGGATGTGAGCAACAGGAACTCTCATTCATTGCTAATGGGAATGCAGAATGGTACAGCCGCTTTGGAAAGCATTTTGACAGTTTCTTACAAAACAGAACATCCTCCTACCATATGATCCAGCACTCATGTTCCTTAGTATTTGATCAAAACTGATCAAATAAACCACATATACCAAACTGGCCACTACACTGGGAAACCTAAAGTAAATGATCTGGTGTCTTTCAATGGTGAAGATTGTAGAGCATATATTCTGGATCTTCTGAATGAGAATTTCTTAGTGCTAGGAGTTGGTAATCTGCAGTTTATCAAGTTGTTGAGGAGGTTATTCAGTACCATAGGGCTTGAGAATCACTTTTCTGCTTCATGTCCACACATTTTTTTTTTTTAGTACAAAAGCCAATACTAAATTGATTCCAAAGAAGTTTTAATAACTTTATTATTTGTTACCTTATTATTAATGAAATAAACCATGTGAATAATACTGAAACAGATTTATGTGGGAAATACATATATAATTCTGACACCCTTTATTAAGAAGCAATAAAAACATAGGTGATTTGGAATTTTGGCAGCATGATACAAATGTAAGAATAAATCATTTGTAGGAGTGAAATCATTATCAACATTATCTTTACTATAAGACAGGCTAAGAATATAACAATAGAAAATTTTTTGTTGCTTAAATTTAAGAAAATTATGAAGGAACTGTTCAGCTGTGTGTTTTTATCTGATAAGGGCAGCTAAAGGTATCCTCCCATACTTCCTGTTTCTATATTTAAGAATACCGCAAACAGTTATTCTAATATATCTTTTGTACATAGTTGCCTAAAAATGCCGCCTCGCTGAAAGAGCCTACCTAGATCCATTGCTCAAAATTCCAGGTACTGTGCTATCATACTGGCTTGATAACAGTGACTCTAAAGATACACCCACAATCCCAATTTAAGGGGCAAAATCTTTTTTTAAATTTTTTTATTAACATATAATGTATTATTAGCCCTAGGGGTATAGGTCTGTGAATCGTCAGGTTCACACTTCACAGCATTCACCATAGCATACACCTTCCTAACGGGCAAAATCCTAATGTCAGTGTTGTTACAGAAGAAAAGCTCCACCACAAAATCCCAGTTTTATCTTTATGGGATAAAAAATGTTATGGGATATCATACCCTCATTGCCATAATTTCAAACTTCTATTTTCATACATTTTCTTTAATGATCCATTTGCTCTAGTATTCTGAACCTTTTAGGAAACTGAAATGGAATGTCAATTTTGTCAGTTTCTCTTTTTACTATTTCTGTAAGTCACCTAGTCTTCCTTACACACACACACACACACATTCATTTGTGCAGCAGCTCAACTATTTGTTCAAATGGATCCAACCTTTGCTGTCCACTTTGTATGAGGTGTACTGCCTTACTTAGTAGCAGCACCTGAGAATCCTAACAGCCTCAAGCTATTGAATAAAGTCGTAGATTATTTTTGAAATAATTAGACTCAAGTACTCTGGAAATTCAGAAACTTTGAAAGCATCTCCTCTTGCTGTAGTCAAGTGACTGCAACTACAGTATTTTAAAATGAATTGTTATGAAGCTGTACAGATGTGCTTAATGAAAGTATGGTGACCTGTACTGACCAACTAAATACTCCAGATTTTTCTCTATCCCAGTAACTATGCTTTTCATTTGCTATCAGGTCAACCACAATGCGGTTTAAGCTACCAATCTGTACCTGCCGGATGATACTTATTTTCACTGATTTTTATGTTTATTTAGACACCCCCAAGGATATTAATTCAGCAGCATTATGTCACATTTATAAACATTAGTCCATGTGACCCAAACACTGAGTCACAACTGTGTTTACAAATTAACCACACATTAATACTCCATTACTACCTATGTTTGCTTAGCAGTGTAACAGGGTAGATAAAACCTTTTGTCAGGGATGGGGAGCATCTACCCTACATTAGCTGGTGTGTTCCACATCTTTATTGCACCATTTCTTCTTTCCATTCTTTTCTTATATCAAGTCAAAGATGATTTCTTCTTTACATGTAAGAAACCCCAGTATGAGATGGACAGAGGAAAGTTTCTCATCATGGAAGAATGACGAGAAATAAACATAATATTGTTGCTTTGTTGATGGTTAGTCAGTCAAACTGGGACATTCTTTCTTCATCAAGAGAGTGTAGTGAACTAATCCAGATAACACAAATCTCTCTTGCTTACACGTATCTCTCATCCTCCAAAAAATATACTAACTTTGTCCATTGGGTAAAATGTATCTAAGTTTAAATGTTCTGCTACCCTGCTATTCATAATACCATTCATTTTTGGAGGAAGGGTTTTTGTGCTATTGTTCAGTGCTATGCTGTAAAAAAGTTCCCTTGTAATTTGGAGGGAGAAATTTTAGTTATTTGTCCTTTGTCCCTGAAGACCCAAGCACCAACATGAACCTCCTTGAAGTGAAACTTCTCAGGTCGAGGTATACTATCTGATATTTTGTTGGGCTCAGAAAATGGCGTTGACATGCTGATCATTCAGTGATCATTGGTTAGAGATCCAGATGGAATTTAACTCCTTACACATATGGCTGCATATTCTGTAGGTGCCTCTTTCACATTCCTTGGTTGTCTTGGGTTTATTCCAATGACAGAATGGTTCAGGGAGGCATAAACAATGCTCTGTTTGTTTTCCTCCGGACATGGGTTAGAATAAACTTCAGACTCTTCCTGGACCCTGAACCAGGGCTCATTATCATAAGTATTAGTCTCTGATGGCAGTGTTTGGGGATTTTGCCTGGTTCCCACTTCAGTTTGCTCACTCCTTAAGGGCTGGGGAATATCAACCTATAAGAAAAAAAAAAGAAAAGATTGTTTTAACTACTGCCTAAGGATGTGATAGTGCATACAATTAGCAAACTATGAGTATATGCTACACTGAGTCAATATACCAACAGAAATAATTTACTCTTCCTCACTTTTGCTGCTGACACTTACATCTTTAGCAGATTCTTACTTGTTGAAAGATGAAAGGCTTAGGACCACTATGTTCCTCCTCAATAGTTATTTTGTGCTTTTTTTATTAGTCACTTTTGAAGTCACAGAACACTTCCAGCTATACAAGAACATGACCGGGTAAAAATGAAGATGCCATTTTAATGCTAAGAGTTGCTCTTTCAATTTTTCAATACCAGTTTTGTCAGTCAATTTATGTTCTTGATGTTTGGCCTAACTCCTTGAAGGTGTCAAGTCCATAGTCTTTGACAGTCTACCCGCCTTATCAGGTCCTTTGTTGTTTTCATTTTATACGTGAAATAGTACATCTCCTACCCCTCCTTGTCAGAATTCTACCACAGGTGCATGTCAGGCCCTACCCCAAGAAGCTAAGCATTAGCTGCCAAGTATGCTGCTTCCCTCTGATGGGCTGCCTGGAAAATAACACTGAGGCCGAAGGACCGAACGAAGCAAGAATCACTTTACCCTTCCCAGTCTCTTAGCTTAGCTGGAAAGTGTCCCAGCCTTCACTCTAAGGAACCTAGTGAAGACTCCAGAGATGCACTGAAGAAGAAAACTATCAGAACCTAATAAATAGCCTCAAATCCTCAATATATCAACAAGATCCCTGTTGTGCTTTTATAATATATATGTCCGTCAACTCAATTACCTGGCTCTCTTTCCAAAAGATGGTTGGTTTCCATGGAAAACTTAACTAAAATGAATGAGGTTAAAGAAAACATGGTGCTCTGTGGCTTGCTGTACCCTGTGGCATCTCAGCGAAGTGGGTAGATGCCACAAGCTGGGGCGCCATACTGTGGTCGATAGAGATGACAAACACCAAGGCAACTATCCTACTCTGTATATGTATGGCATTTTACAGTTTACAAAGGGCTTTTTAAAAAGGGACAGCTGAGTGTTTTTTAGTATTCAAGTACATTTACCCTCCAGGGACCATTGTGAAATAAGATGAGAATCTTGGCTTTTATATGTACCTGCCATGTTTTAAGCAGTTCCTTTCTCTCCTTGATTTCTATTCCACTGGTTCCAATCCAAGTCCCTTCCTAAGAAAGTTTTAGTCTCAAAGATCTAATATGACACCATTTTATTTTCTTAAATGGTGGACAACTCAAATGACACAAAGCTCTGAATCCCTATGAAAAAACACAGTCATCTTAATACAAAATTCCTAAATAATAACACACACACACAATCCCTTTTGAATTCAACTTCAGATCATAAATAATTTGTCCAGCCTATACAGGAAGAAATATGACTACATTTTAACCAACCTGGGCTTAACTTAAACTATTTATATTATCATTGTAAACTGTTTCATAGATCTCAGTCCTCATTGTAACAGAATGTGGTTCATTGGTATTCACTATAGGAAGAAAGAAAACAACATTTAAGTATATTTTCCTACTTGAAGAAGCAAAACCTTAGCACCCAACACAATGTTGTTTACTGCCACTTATGAAAAACTTAGAATCAGTTTACAAAATTGAATGCATTTGGCTTGATTTAAAAGTGGGCAACCTGGTGGGGGATGCTAAGTGTCATTTAGTATTATAGGTAAAATTTTGGCTATATCTGCCTTTGGCATTTCTGGAACTTTTGAGAGGTTTACTATATCTTTACCTCTACCCTTCCACCCTGAAACATGCATATACACACACAAGTTCCTTTGTAGTACCTCATTTGTGACTATTTGCTTTTAACTAAAGAACTTCATAAAATGTTTTCAGAAATGTATTGCCTCATCTTGTTTTTTTTTTTTTTGAGTTCCAGTATTTACACAACATTGAACCCAAAAGAAAAACCCAAGTTTATATTTCAAGAACTTGTAGGAAAATTTGGCCCTGCCTCCAGAATGCCCTAGGCTTTGTCTGGAGGTCTCTTCCTTGATGAGCCCACACACATTATGGAAGACGTTTGCATAAGTAGTAACTTTTCCAGTCAGCCTTCTCTATCTGCTGGTGATCTAGGAAGAAATCACACAGTATTTTATGAGATAATTATGGTTCATTCTTTCATTAACTCTCAACTCCCTTCCAGAAAGACTCTAAGGTATTTTTTGTGAGAATAAATGAATAGCCTGAAGTTACATAACAGGGCAAGAGCAGAGTCAAGTTATATAATCCAGTCCCTGACTTTTCTACTTCAGGTCTACACTGCCACTCATGCCCTTCCAAAGGCCACTTATTAATAAGTCTTGTTAATCTTGAAGAATCTTTGCTGCAGTTGGAGGTAAATGTAAAATAAACCCTTTTTTTTTTTTAAGCAAGTCGATATATAGAGAGGACATTTAGATAGTTCCTGGCATAGGGTGAGTGTTACATAGCTTTACCCAATTTAAAATAATATATTAAGATGAACATGGTTAACAGACTGCATTCGCTTTAACAGATACATAGGACATACCAGGTTAATTTCCCTTCTTGCTGTATCAGAAGGCTTCTTTTGTTCTGCTGAAATTCAGAAAGAAAAATGAGAAAACAAGAAGAGAAAAGAACAACACAAAATTCTTCCCCAATTCCCTGTAACTTGAGGTTGTGGGAAGAATATAGGTTTTGGAATCTGATTGGCTGGTTGAAATTCAGTGTCTAGGGCAGAGGTAGGCTGCCTCCCCACCCCTGTCATGAACTTGCATGTCAGTGGCAGTGTTACTACTAGTTTTGGCTTGTTTATTTGCTGGCAGGTACACCTCAGTTTGTGAGCATTCATGCTGCTCACTTTTTTCACTGGTTCTTTACTTCTTACTCCAGAGAGTCCTCTGGCATATCCAAGAGGAAGGGGCAGGATCAAGTACCTCACTTTAAACACTCTGGAAATCCTTGTTCTGTGGATATCCGGTACTTGATGTCAGACACACTGCTGTCCTCTCACCTACAGAGGCCAGGATCTCCTATGGCCCAGTTCACTCCAGATTTGGTAGGTCAAAGGATTTATCCCTGCCTCTTTTCCTAAAGTTTTCTGAAGCAGCCTCAAGAAAGATGGTAAAAGCTGGGGAGGGACCATGGAAAGAACCTTGGAGTTACAGATGTGAAGTTGGGGTTACAGAGGATTCCCGCAGTATTCTGGGAAGGTTCTGGGCTCCGGAATTCCTTACCACAAAAGACCAGAAGTTTTTTTTGCCCAGACAAAGCTTTCTCTGTGGCAGAAATAAGGGATGCTCTGTCTAGCTTCATTTCTATAGCTACACTGTGGCTGCCAGTGTGGCAAATGGTGGGAGGAGATGGCAGAGGGGGAACGGTAAAGACAGAGAGAGCTGGGGTGTTTCAGATTAGAGTTACATTAGAATTCACCACATCTCTCTCTTACTGTGATTGACTGTCTGCTCATGACTCTGAAGGAATTCTTAGAAAAGCAGGAAGGAATTGCTGCTAAGATGTCACATCTCTCCCATCCTATCCAAACCCAGATTTTTCAAATGCTTTATTTTTGGGTGACAGTTTAGTTCAGGCATGTGTTTTTGATGGCATCAGAAAGTGCAGACATAAGTTTCCTTTGGGGCTATTTAATCTTCATTTAGACAAGGGTGTGTGTGATTGGCATGATGTGGTGTGGTTGTGAAAAAGAGAATGAGACTAATTCAAATCAGACATGTTGACCTGAGAGATTATTTCAACCTCCCTTTTGATACCTTTAAAGCTCAGAAGAGCAGCTTGTCACATAAACTTAAGATTGACACAAATAGAATGGGTAAGTCCCAGCCATGTGCCCTCCTTATCACCATCCCTGCCTGGAGCACGGTGCTGTTGTGACTGTGCCTCACCATGACTGGATAGGACCTGAATTAATCCATCTGTCTTTTTGGTGGAAGGATGAGTTGTCCCCGAGGAAATCATTATCCATGGTTCTTTGCAGAATATTGGGAAAGAAAACAACAGGAACCAACTAAAAATTAATCAGCTCTAATAACTGAACCCCAAATGTGTGGCACATAGCAGCAGATGGAAGATGGAACCCACCTTGGTGCCTTCGAAGGCAGCAGAATAGATAGAAACAGGTAATAAGCAGAAGCAATGCTCCCAAAGGAAGCAGACTATAAAGCATCCATTGTCTTTCATCTGTCACTTCTGCAGAGGGTGGTCCTGAGGCACTGGTTGTATCTGAAATTGAGTCGATGCTAAAGACAGTTAGGAAATTGGAGGTATAATAGGATCAGTAACACCTTCTGCACCATTACAACTTAAATGAAGGAGATTTCCAGCTGATGTTTCTCTTTCTCTTCTGGAAGCCTTCCCCAAGAACCCTGTGCCTCAATGTTCTCACCCACCTCTTGCTTTGTTGATGAGTTTATGTGGGTGGTTCTGGGTTATAATTCAACCTTTGTAAGAATTTTTTACTCTTTTAGGGTTAATCCCCTCTAAAACAATACCCATAACAGCTCTCAGGAGTACTTCACCAAGCTCTTCCCTTGACATTGTCTTACCTAACTTTCACATTCAGCCCTGAAGGAAAGTAAGGAAGCCATTATTTTTATCCAGTTTCATGCCTTGATAAAAGTTTTATTGTTCCAAGACTTGCCCAAGGTTAGATAGCTAGTGAGTTGCCTTGGGACTCAAGCCAACATATTTTTCATACTAAATTCCAATTCCTTTAACACAAAGGCTTTTTGTTGTGTCATAACTCTTTGGGATCTCCAAATACTAAGTACTTTCCTTATCTCAAGATACCTTTGTTATCACCAAATACGCTTTGTTGGGTCTATAGCCAGTGCTCATTGCTATGACCAATGTTGACATGCATTAAGTTTCTGTTTGACCGAGGTAGATTGATTGCAACTCACTGACGAGTCATGAAACAATTTAATAGATCACAAACAACTTTAGAAACATGAATTGCGGGGCGCCTGGGTGGCTCAGTGGGTTAAAGCCTCTGCCTTCGGCTCAGGTCATGATCCCACGGTCCTGGGATCGAGCCCCACATCGGGCTCTCTGCTCAGCAGGGAGCCTGCTTCCTCCTCTCTCTCTGCCTTCCTCTCTGCCTACTTGTGATCTCTGTCTGTCAAATAAATAAATAAAATCTTTAAAAAAAAAAAAAGGAAACATGAATTGCGGCAAAATAGAAAAATATCAGAAGGCAACACACATCATTAATGTTGTATATATGTTAAATTTTTTATGCGGGACATTTTTATTTCTAAATATATTAACATCATTATCTGCTTGCTTCCACGTGCTCTTGGTTTGAGGTAAAGGTGGACAGGAAATACAGAGGCTATGCGAATGAATAGTGGTTAGGTAATTCAGACTGGTAACAAATGCCGCTGTTTATGCTGCAGTTGCTGCTTGGGTTAGGACAGCAGCCAAGTCATTACCAATGATGACAGACACAGCTGTCTGGGGGAAGGGTGTAGATAGAAAGAAGGAGGAAAGTTCCCACGTAGATAACTAATACAAACAGATCCATTCGGTTAGATGAATCCAACTTATTATTTCTCCGACCACCAAATAATATAATTTCCTTAATTTTATTGGACTAGTTTGATACTTACTTATCAGAGGGTATTCGGAATTATTTCTAGTCCATTCTGAAATAGAAAATCAAGATAAAGAAGTGAAATTGGTTGTAAAAACAACACTCAGTTTTGTCCAAAATCAGAACTAATCTCCGAGAGGACTCCTGCATTTGCACTAACAGAATCCAGTAACTCAGCTTAAAGGAATTTTCACAATTTGCAAATCCGCACCTCAAGATCATGGACACAAAATAAGTCTCTGGGTTTATTTTGAGGCTTGAAGTAAGACTGTAAATCCAACACAAACTTTGTCTGCTTTGATTCCCTCTTCCCCATTAAGAATAAGGATAGAATACAGCCTGTAAGACAGCTTCCAGCTTAGAAAAATAAGATGTTCATTCAGCCAGTGCTCCAAGTGAGTGTGGAGACTCACAAGGAAAGGTTGCTTCTGATGACATTCTGACTATCATTCTGAAACAAATGGTGCCTCCCAGTTCCTGCCCACTCATACCACCCCCACTTCTCTGCTGAGAAGATGACGACCTGCCCTTGTGAAGTTCCTAATCAGGGATTGACCAAGGGCACGTTGGGGAGGATGGAGTTACAGGTCAATGTACATTCTAGTGACTGTTTCCCAGCTCTGTCAACTTTTCTCTTGGAGCTTTGATTTGCAAGGCATTTTTCTTCATTCTGGGAAAATATTGCTTTCCCAATAGCATCCAAGCCCTGACTGAGCCACAGCCCTGTTTGTATATGAACCAATTCTTTTTTTCTTTTTTTTTTCCCCCATGGGCCAATTTTTAACTCGAACTTAAAAAGAAAAAGAGAGTCAGGTACAAAAACAAGAAAATTCCCAATAGTACCTAAAAAAGATATCTCAAGGGGAGAAAATGAAATTTTTTTTAATCATGCCTCCACATTATTTTTATGAAAAGCATCATCCTTAAATATAATTTCAGAATATATTTTTCTCTGTCAGTATTCAATTCACTGAGTATTCCCAGGTACAGAAGGAAAAGGAATTTTTCTTTGACTCTTTCCTTCATCACTTTATGAAAGGAAAATACATACCCAGTTCAAAGCTAATTCTGAAATAATTCATTTGGCTTTTGTGAAGGAAGCAAGGATGACCCAGAAAAATATGACACAGTTTCTGCTTCCCAGGACCTTTTAATTCTTCATGGGATAAAGAACATTTCCACACATTAAACTACAGTACAAGGAAATGTCTGGTAAATGAGAAGCACAGAGTTTAAATGGCATGAAATATGTTAGAAAAGAGAAATTGCTTCTCCTAGGATGAACCCTGGAAGATTTCATTAAGAAGTGGGAAATGAGTTGGGCTTGGCAGGAAGGGCAGAATTGTGGTAAGTGGAAGCAGATGAATGGGTGCCCTGTGAACAGTGAGAAGAGCATGGTGAAGACATGCAATGGTAGGTAGGGCTGTTGGGCTGGAGCAGAGGCTCAAAGTGGAGTCCAGAAGCAATCCAGAAAGGCAGGTGGGGATGGACTATGGTAGGGCTTGAATGCTGGGAGCCAAATTTGAAAGCAATAAGGATGCTCTGCCAAAGACTCGATAGAGGAGTGGCATGATGGAAGAAATTTATTATGCAAATTAAGTGTATTGGGAAGATATTTGCCTGAAATGGACCAAAATAGGAAGCACTAAAGACACGGACTCCATGAGGCTGACTGGAATACTTGTGAGGAAGATAATGAAGGTTAGAGATACACATGAAGCTATAGGAGGGAGGCAATCCCAGACAGAAGGTTGCTGACAGAGAAGAGTAGACGGCCAAAATGAAGTCCTGGGGAATTCCCTTGGTCAGGAGCATTAATTCATAAAGTGATAAGAAAGGTAGGAGAGTGTGAAATTAGGGCAACAGAAATCTCCAAAGGAAAAATTAAAAGGCCCTTCATGTCTCCTACGTAGTTTTCCCTCTCACCACTTCATCTTTATCCCTCATCTCCAGTATGATCCTAACAAGTACATCCTCCCAGGGCAATGGGATCAACGGAGAAGTTACTTCTTTTGCTTTTCTTCTCTTCAGCCCCCTCCTCCCCAAGGGAGAGAGACCGTTGATCCTAATTTTAGCCCCAACTTGATTCCTAGAACATGGGACCTTTATGCACTTTACAAACTGTGCAACCATCTGTAGTGGCTGTGGAATGACCCCAATATGGGACAGAAGAGACACAATAATATCCCTGGGATGCTTCCATGTCAGAAGTCGTTATTGGCTTGCCCCTGACACTGGTTAAATTCCTCCCTGTTGTATAGAAGGGGATTGATTCCTATGAAGGAAAAGAGAATTACACAAGAAGGCACCTTTTACAAAGAATGTGAACTCGATGCCACTTCAGTTAATTTTATTATACATTATATTAACATACATCATATAAATAATCTAATAGCATTCAATTATTGTGTATTTTGTCATATAATTAATATCCTGGGAATAATGTTTTGTAAGCTTGGCTTATTTTTATCATTTATTTTGCCAGTTAAAAAATTAGTACTTCTTTAAAAATTCAATATCTCATTATGTGAATTAATAGTGAAATTTTCTCCAGAAAGCATTCTTTCCATAATCTTCAGTATAAGCTTCTCCTGATTGTTAAAGGCAATTGTTTCACTTTGTACGGATTATGTCATTTAATTCATCTAAGAATTATGAAAAAAGATTTATTGAACACCTACCATGTGTTATATGCTATGCCTTCTATTTGTAGAGAAGCAAAGATGTTTAAGACACAGCTTCCATTCTAAAGAGGTTTATAAGCCTGTGCGTGGATAGTGGCTGGCAATTAGCATTGCCTTTGACCCACATTAGCAAAAGCAGAGTCTCTAACTCTGCCACGAATCCCTTCTACACTTTACTATGCATTCTCTTACTGGGCTACTTTCAGAAGTCTTAAATAATTTATAGGATTTTAAAGAGATTTAAATGGATTCCTTCACTGGGCTACTTTAAGGGAGTTAAAAGACTGACTCCAAAGTGTGTATATAAAATAATAAATTAAATTTTTAAAAACACCATGTATGCATTCAAGTGAATGGTGTCCACTGAAGAAGTAACTGCCTACATCTGCATGTAGATTCCAGTGCACAAAAGCTCTTTGAAATTTCTTTTTTTGCAATAATCTTCAAAGTCAGTTTATGGGCCACAAAACAAGCTCCATTTTATTTCTTGTTGTAATAAGCACTAGATGTTATCTGTGTTACACTAGGTGTAAGTGATAAATCACTAAATTCTATTCCTGAAACTAATACTACACTATATGGTAACTAACTTGAATTTAAATAAAATATTGGAAGGAAAACGAAGTCAATTGGCCAAAGATGTATGTATTTATTCTGGACTCTTAATTCTCTCCTATTGATCTGTGTATTTATCTTATGCCAGTACTACACTGTATCAATTATTGTAGTTTTGTAGCAAATTTTTAAACAAAGGAGTGCAAGTCCTCCAACTTTGGTCTTCTTTTGCAAGGTTTTTGTTTTGTTTTGTTTTGTTTTGGCTATTTGGGTCATTGCAACTGTATGTGAATTTTAGGGTCAGCTTTTTCATCTATGCAAAAAAAAAAAAAAAGGTTGGGATTTTGGTGGGAATTATATTGAACCTGTAGATCATTCTGGGAAATATTGCTATCTTAACAATTTTAAGTCTTCCAATGTGAATGGCATGTATTTTTCCATTTATTTACATCTTTTTAAATTTCTTTCAGCCATGTTTTGTTCAGTGTATAAGTGTTAAGCCTCCCAGGTAAATTTATTTTTTTCTTTTTGAGACTACTATAAATAGAATTTATTTTTTAAATTTCCTTTCAGATTGTTCATTGCTAGTGTTTAGAGATACCACCGATTTTTTTTAGCTGATCATACAACCTCGTTGAATTCGTCTATTAACTCTAGTATCTTTTTGTGGATTTTAAAGGATTTTCTATATATAAAATCATGTCATCTGTGAATAGTGATAGTTTCATTTCTTCCTTTCCAATTTGGATGCTTTTTATTTCTTTTTTCTTGCCTAAGTGTTCTGGCTAGTACTTCTAGTTCAGTGTTGAATAGAAGTGGCAAAAGCAGACAGCCTCCCCTTCTTCCTGTTCTTTTTTTTTTTTTAAAGATTGTATTTATTTATTTGACAGAGATCACAAGTAGGCAGAGAGGCAGGCAGAGAGACAGAGAGAGAGGGAAGCAGGCTTTCTGCTGAGCAGAGAGCCCAGTGTGGGGTTCGATCCCAGGACCCTGGGATCACAACCTGAGCCGAAGGCAGAGGCTTTAACCCACTGAGCCACCCAGGCACCCCCTTTTTTAAAGATTTTTTTTCTTTATTTATTTGAGATAGAGAGAGAGAGAGCAAGGATGAGCAGAGGAAGGGGCAGAGGGAGAGGGTGAAGCAGGTTTCTTGCTGTACAGGAAGCCCAGTGTGGGGCTGGATGTGGGGCTCGATCCCAGGAGCCTGGGACCCATGACCAGATCCAATGGCAGACATTTAATCAACTGAGTCACCCAGGCATCCCTCCTCTTCCTGTTCTGAGAGGAAAAGCTTTCAGTCTTTTACCATGGAGTATGATGTGGAATTTTCATAAATTAAACATATTCATTTATTTTCCTCTACTCTTCTCTGTTTGCTTTCCATGTTTTTTTCAGTTGGGTTTTGCCCAACTTAACTTCAACTTGTTCTCCCAATTTTTGAACCTATTGAGGGCCTCTGGGAGAGACTGGGGAGGGAGCTAAAGCTATGAACATCCTCAAAACTCATCAGGGACTCAGGTTTATTTGTGTGCAGTTTCTTCTCTGTGCAAACTACGAATTATTAACAAATGTATAATTGTCTGAGCACCACAAATGTAACTTCAAAGGTTTATTATCAATAAAAGGACTGGTAAGTGGAAGAAAAAATAAAAGGAAAAGAGGATAAAGGATAGAGAGCTGTCTACTACAATCAGTATTCACTTGGTAATTTTTTCCATATTTCAGTGACCTACTTTGGATTTATCAAATAAATGGTATACCCCCTAAAGGCAAGAACAATAACTTTTATTATATATTTTTTTCTATTTTTCTCTTCCTCATCCCAAAATTACGTACACACTTGCTCACACAGATGACAATCTGAGGAGTGTGTCAACTTTCCGATTTACATGACTTCAGTTACTAACATAAATGCTTCAGAATCTGGGTCCTCCTTTTCCTTAAAACATGATAAAAAAAAAAGTATGAGATAGTCTTTTCTTTTTTTTTTTTTTTTTTTATGAGATAGTCTTGATGTGTAGAACCTACCTGTCACATTAATGGTTATTGAATGGCTTTCAACAAGTCCAGATGAAAAATTCGCAGAACAGCGGTATGACCCAGTATCATCAGGCAGCACGTGATTAAAATGCAGAATAAAAACTGAAATATTATTCTCCTTTTCACTCCAACTTGTGTATCTATGATGTTTATACCTATGAGATAAACAGCTTTTTCCTTCGAGTCTGCACCAGATCACGTCAGGTCTGTTAGTACAGTATTTCACAGGGCATTTCAGATCAAATGATTTCCCTGCTGAGACAGTGTATATGGAATGTCTCTTTACATACAGTTGTTCTTTACATGATTTTTCACCTGAAAGATGAAAACAAAATTAAAATCAAATATGCTCTAGAAAGACCAGATATCTGCCACTCAACAGTTTCTGCCAAAGATTTTATAATTTTATAATTTTCCCAAAATAACATTTTTCTTTGTTTTGGTGGGGAGAGCTTTTTCCTGGAAACAGATTTTCTGTTATCTTCTATAAACTGTCTGTTAGTAATTGTCAGTTGCGTATAAATCTGCAGCCAAGAAAAAATAACTTTTAAAATTATCTATTCCTACTGAATAAGTTCTGTAACCCTTTACTTACCATGAAAGTATTTACCTGGAAACAGCAACATCTAGGATGTAACTGAGAACCAAGATACATGAGGAAGTATTCCCTAAACAAACAAAACAGATATCGCAAGAACCCAAACTCATCTCACTTTATACATAATCCTTATAATTCCCTTATCATTTCCTAATTAGGTTAGAGGGCATAATTGTGTTATATAATACAGAATAATAACTATACTCATAATGAGAAGGCTGAATCAACAGCAAAACTTATTATATATATTCAGCTTAATATATTCATTTTTTGAAACTTATTATATATATTCAATAAGCAAAACTTATCATATATATTCAGCTTAATATATTCATTTCATATATATTCAGCTTAATATATTCATTTTTTGAAACAAAGAAGAGTTCAGCCCATTTTAAAAAGAATTCATCAAAAATGGTCACGTCAAAAAACATCTTGGCCTCTAAAGGGGCAAACTTCAGTTACTTAGAATGTATATTTATGTGGAAGTATTCACTCTTGGATAATGGTTGGATTATATTGTCCCTTTGGAGACTCGTGCACGTGAGCAAGAAAAAACGGCACCAACTTATGACAACCACTCAATTTTTTTGTGCCAGTTATATTATGAGTGTATATAAATCATAGAATATTCTACTACTGATCCCTGTGCTGGGAACAAAATAACTACAATCAGCCAGATTCCTTTTAGTTAAGAATGTGAGAGTGGTTCATACCTTTTTATTTTTCCATTAGACCTAAGTCTTGAGAGTGTTTTCTCTTTAAGTTCCTTTCCCTACGTCCTTATGGGTTTTTTTTTTCTTGGCTCTGTCTTTCCCCGTTTTGAACTACCCTTTCAGCAATATATCCAATATATCCCCTTCATTAATTTCTTTCACTCATCTCCAGATGTCCTTCTGGACAGAGGTACTGTCTCACATCAGCATAACTGAAAGGATAGCTTAAACTAGTGTTTAAGGACAAAGCAGGCTAAGGGCAACTCGGATGTTGAGGGGGAGGACAGCTTTTGGCCCTGCCTTGCACATACTGCTCAGCTTAGCTGAATGTTCCACTTTGTTTCTACACCCTTGCCAGCATAAATATTCTCATTTTTAGCAATTTCCTAACCTCCAAAAAAACCTCCCAGTATAATTTCTGCTCGCATCTCATCAACCTCTGTTGAGTTTCCAGGAACCAGATTGAGAACTGTGGAGAACTTTCAGAAACTTGGGAATATTCATATATTTATAAATGCATTGAAATCTCAAACAAGATCACTTTAAGGCTTACTAAGACTTACTAATTCAGTTGCTTCCAAAAATTCAAAATAAAAATGAAAGCAAACTAAAAGCCAAGTTATAAGGATGAAGTTTTCAAAAACTTGGGAGAGAAAGGGTAAGGTAATTTACCAACAGGAAGTGCCTAAGAATATAACACCTGGATGTGGTTAGACTTGCAACAAGAAAGCAAGAAGCCAGAGGCAGAAAAGCCAAGTGAAACTCACATTTCCAGAACTCCATTTCTCCTCCCCCTGAAGTTAATGGACTACCTCAGCCTCCTAACTTCCCTTTTCATGTACCTGGATCTGGATAAGTCAGTCAGGGTTTTTGTTTTTGTTTTTGTTTTGTTTTGTTTTGTTTTTAATTTTATTTATTTATTTATTTATTTATTTTTTAAGATTTTATTTATTTATTTGACAGAGAGAGATCACAAGCAGGCAGAGAGGCAGGTAGAGAGAGAGGAGGAAGCAGGCTTCCTGCTGAGCAGAGAGCACCGCAGGACCCTGGGATCATGACCTGAGCCCAAGACAGAGGCTTTAACCTACAGAGCCACCCAGGCACCCCAGTCAGTCAGTTTATGGAGCCTAGAACTCAGTGCCAACACTGTGGAAAACAACGAGATGTTTGTAGAAAAGGCCTTCCTGCCCTCAAGGAGCTTAGCATTTAATTGATGAGAGGAGATTAATTTACATAGGCACTTTCTCAGAATAAATTTACTATCTACCATGCTTTTTATCTTCAAATTTATTTGAGCTGAAACCAGGGCTCAAAGGGACCCTGTATGTCCTTGTATGTTAGTTGTTAGGGAGTATAGAAGTAAATAAGACAAGGTGTATTCCTTCAAGGGGTTTGCCTTCTAATGGGAAATAAAGATGCTTAACAGATGGGAGAATGAAATAACACTATAAGGAGGTGCAAAGTTTGCTTGGGTGTGCAGAGGATTAATCTCAGCTGGTACTATCGTTACAAAGCTTAATGAACTGTAGTGAATTAGTAACCTTTTGATAATCAGAGCAGTGAAAGGGAGAGGGGAGGTATTTTAAGACTGAAGACAGGAAAGGGCAAAGGCAAAGAAGCCAGGAATCTCATGGCAGATTCAGGGAATTGATACACACTTGGATCACGGGTTGCTCACATAGTGACCTGGAGACTACAGGTTGGTTCAGAATAAATGAAGCAAGCATCAGTTGGGCCGCGTTTAAACTCCGCTTACTCACCATGAGAAAATACAGAGCCTGATACTTTTGAGATATTTATAAAAGTCACGTAAATACCTAAACACTAGAATAACCATTCAAACATAGTTGCTCGAATACTCTCAAATACTAATATATTGTGTGATGTTGAGATAGCCACATGGTCTCACTGGACCTCAATTTCTGTAAAACAGGATGAAAACAGGAAAATTCTCACTCACCATACTCCCCTAAGGAAATGCATCTGCAGCTTCAGCACTCTCACTGTGTGACGGACAGGTTAAAACCAGCTCTAGGTCTGTGTTGCCTTTCCATTTAGCCATTGGGCTGTTACCCAGTGCTAGTAGCACAAGTGAATATCCCTTCGAGTCCCAGCCTGTGTGGCTATGTGTGTGGGGAGAGTACAGAGCAGGGGTAGGAGAGGAGGAGAGCCAGCTGACGGTCCTGACCACATCACTGACTCCCAGTGGTGTTATGAAAACGTCGCTGGGGTTCCTGCATATTCTTATCAGCAAGATGAAGATCACTGACTGTTACATTGGCTGGTACAGGGAATTTTCTTGAATGAAGGAATGAATGGATGAATGCAGACTTGCCAACAAGCATTAAATAACCATCAGGAGGACTTGCTCTTTGTTCGAAGAGGGTATTAACGTGTCCCATCCCCCTGAAACTCAAACGTATGTTTGTAACACAGGAATGCTACACAGAGCTGAATGGCACAAATCTAATTCTCCATCAGACAGCCATGTTGACCCTTTGCTCCTGGTCCTGAATTTTGTATGACTATTTCATGACATTCAGGAAATCAAAAGCTCTCCCCGAGGTGTTTGTCTTGTCAAAAAAGCATTTTCTGAAGAGAGGTGAGGAACACAGTTGCTTTTAGATGGAATGTATCAGCCAATGGTAGTTGTTCAAACATTCATAGCTAATGGTGGGGAATTTTCAATGTCAAAAATAATTCAAATAGACATGCAGTAAAAGGATGAAATTTCTACCATCCTCTGGCTTTTGTATGATGAAGTTTCCCTTTTTAAGTCACTAGAGGTTTTAGGAGACTTAGAGTTTTTTGCTTTGTTTTGTTTTTTAAGATTTATTTATTTGAGAGGGAGAGAGATCTTGAGAAGGGTGTGGGGCAGAGGGAGAAGCAGACTACCTGCTGAGTAGGGAGCCCGATGCAGGGCTCAATCCCAGGACTCTAGGATCATAACCTGAGCTGAAAAAAGATGCTTAACTGACTGAGTCATCCAGGTGCCCTGGAAGACTTACATTTAAAAAAAATCTTTATGAAAGCCATGACTGTTACAGCACACATATTCCATGACCAGGGCATACCTAGCATTATATGATGCCCAGAGTGCACCATTTCTAACAACCTCCTCCTTTATATGGAAAAATGTTTTCAGAGATCATGAGTGGAAACGAACAATAAAATGGCTAGAAAAGAAATACAGACAGTGAATATTTCCTTTCATTGAACTTCATACATAAAACCATGGAGGTTAGAAAGTATTTTTAAATTATGAGAATCAAAAAAGGAAAAATGCACCAAATTGTCTATTTAATAGTTTTGTAACTATTTAAACAGTGTGAACTTTGATCTTTTAGTTACAGTCTGATATAGTAGTCTACATGAATAATTTTCCAGTAGCTAATAAAGGAATTTTATTAAAACTGAAATTCTACAAAAGATACAAGTTAGGCAATTACTAAATTGTACCACGAATGTGAAGTTTTATTTTGACTCATTCTTTAATTTTAAAACAACACTTCAAAGAGAACACATTTCAGCTGTATAAATATTATTTGATAAAACATGAAGTTTTAAACTTAAAAACTAAAGTTTATACCTGAAAACAAACTACACTGCACAGTCTGTATTGTTTCACTTTTCAATTTTAAACAAATAAATATCCAAAGTGGTTGCACAGAATGAAAGCAATGAAATCGACTCACATTCTGTTTTTTTGGCTCCAGAGTCCCTGTGGTATTGTTATTTATTTAAAATCTACTGTTGAAATGAAGGAATACATAGGGGCACAGGGATCAGAGACAAAACAGCCTGGAGCAAGCACAGGTGATGCTGGACATTATAAATTAACGTGTGAAATGAACACATGAATCTGTGTGTGTGCCCAGAGCCAATTCTGTCTGTAACTGGAAGTTCTCTGAGTTAGCTTTTGTATAGAATACAATGTTCTTCAAGGGGGAAGTACTAAAAATGTGCTAATTGGAAACGTACGTACATATCATTAAAACCCAGGAGTAACTATAGTAATTATTTAGAATTTAGACCAAAACTATTTTTGAGGGGATATTATTATTATTATATTATTACATATAATATGACATTATTATTATATTATTACATATAATATGACATTATTATTATATTATTACTGATATTATTCAGAATTCCTAGTACATGGTGATAATTAAAAGTAGCTTTATTTGTTTTAAAATTCTATAGTGATAATGTACCCCCTTCTTGCCCAGACCCGGGGGTGTGGACATCACCCTATGACTACTTAGTAATGTGACAGTTTCTAGTGCAAGGGGAATGCTCTTCAATTTTCCTTTCAGATTTTTTTTTTTTTTTTTTTAAACCTGAACAAGATACAATACCTCAGAGCTTTCAGATTCCCAAGAGGGAGAGAGCCCTCTGGCTGGGTCAGTTAGGAAATGCTCCAAAGAGGAAGCCCAAACCCACCCTGGGGCCAGTTTTGTACACTTTCTATTATCACAGTATGATACCATCACCTACCTATGATGTGGCCAGAACCTGGGAGCCCTCTTGGTTTCTTTCCTCTTTCCTACCCCATTCTATCAGTCATCAAATTAAGTTGATTCAGCATCCAAAATGTCTTTCCAATTTGCTTCCATAAAACTGCCTTAATTTGGGTCTTATTTTGTTCCAGGTGGATTATTATCACAGCCCACCAACTAGTCTTCTACATTCCAAACTTGGCCTTGTTCCCCTCCCCCCACCACATTTATTCTCCATATCACTGTCAAAGTTTGCATTCTCAAAATGAAAATCCAATAGAAGGATTTTGTACCTTAAACCCTTCAGAGACTCTTCAGTGCCTGCAGGAAATGTCCAGACTCCATCAAATGAAATTTAACCTTTACTTCCTTTTGGAAACTCACTCTGCCTCCATCCTCCAGCAACCCAAGTCAATTGGACATCCCCCACTCAGTGAAGGTCCCATGCTGCTCTGTGTGACATGCAGCATTTCTTTATAATTAAATATGTGTTCATGCATCTGTCTTCCTACCAGGTCCATGATTTTCTTGATGAGATGGTAGCTGTCTCTGCAGGAGGAGCTGAGCTTAGTACGAAAGGAAGAAGGCCCGGAGTAGCCTGAGACTGAACCACGAGAGCTCAGGAAGAGAAAAATTTCCTGTTCATAACTCTGACTAATGCTTTGTATGCACTAAGGGAGCAGAGCAGACACATCTGAGCTATTACAAAGGTGGCCTACAGGGCACTGAGGTCAAGAATGCATGCATCTCAACATACCCCATAGTGGTTAAGTTGTAACCACTAAAGAAAAACTAGACCTTACAAGTATACAGTGTGGGAAGGTCTGATTTGTGTCCACTAAGGGGTGGTATTCAAAATATTTAACAAGTGATACTCTGTGGTCATCCAGATACCTGGATCAGCCAATCAGAAAGGCATGCCAGCCACAAAAACTCCACAGCCAGTACCTTACAGCTAAGAAGGTGCAGGTGTAAATACCAACAGGAGCCAGGGAGGGTAGATAATTTGTGAAACCTATTAGCTCTTAAAGAAAAAAAAAAAAAAAAAAGCTTTGTGATTCTGAATCCCATGCAAAGTACAATTATTTCTAATTTTTAAAGACCATGCACCTTGAGTATAACTGTTATCATGAGGAAAAAATCCCAACTGAGATTCACTCTTGCTCCACTGAAAAATTCTTAAACATGCATGGAAAGTTCAAACCGATTACATTTACTGAAAGAAATGGATGACTGTAATGAATTCAGGGGACACCTTGATTTGAGCTATGACAGAGTTAAACAAAAAAGTATCAATAATTAATTTTTGAAAACCACAATGCTCATGAAAGATATAATACATCCATCATTTTCTGTGGTGTGAAGCAGGATTTTATCTTCTGTCAGAAGATGCTGTGATAGACAAACACAGACAAAAACCCTCAAACTTAGATACATGGTGAGGAGGCTACAGAAGGAGGGAAGTCTTCAGACTTAGGAGGAAAATAAGTCTCCTGTGGAGTCCAGTGGTACAATTTGCCTTAATTTTGAGGGCCAGAGTGGTGGACGATGGGGGAGAACTAATGACCGCCAGGGAAGGGAAGCAAGTGCCTGTTCCCCTGCAAACTGGTAAGGGTTCAGGGGTTGTCTGAGGCAGTGGGCTGAACAAAATCAAGGCCAGTTCACGTACAGCAACAGCAGCCATGGAATTACACATCGGAGGTTCTGGAAAGTTCCTGGACACCTCAAGGAGTCACATGCACAGCATCAGAAAGTCCATGTGGCATGCTTCTCATCATAAGCTAGCTGGCATAGACTCAGAAAATCAGAAATGTGGTGCCATGAGATGAAGTTGGTGGACATACAGACACCACTAATTGAATGCCTTATGTAGTGTGGATTAAGCTTACCACTTTAACTCTGTGGTAAACAAACCTACTGCATAAGTCAGATAACCCCGGAAATGCTAGGAAAACCTGAGAAACTTGATGTATGCATGCAAGGTTAAAACAGAGCTTCTATTGTAAAGAGTGACCATTGGTAAGCTACGCTAAACCCAGTGCCATGATCTCAGGGGTACAACGAAAACTGAAAGCCTCAGTCCTCAGAATAACGTTTATCTGACAAACAGCATGCAGTGTAACACGGTCAAAGACATAGACATGGATGAAGTAATTGTTCAGGTTTTTCTTCTCTGTGGATATTGTCTGATACTGGTCTTTAGAAGGAGATAGGCATCTCTTCCCTGTCTGAACATACACATGTAAAGATGCACACAAAGAGATAAGGAGAGAGAGAGAGAGAGTGAGACTCACATTAACTTAAAGTTTCTTTAGCTAAAATGGGACTGGAAAGTGTTAAAGAATTAACTTCACAACAAGAACGTACATAGTATGAATCCAAATTCATTCTCATTGCTTAAAAGGACAAGAAATGAGAAAATTGAGAGAATTTTCACAATCATTTCTATTACCATTTCCTCCTTAAAAATCTCACTATATTGGAATTTCAAAACTTTAAGTTTGCTTTCACATGGTATTTATTTAGCACACTGAAGCAATTTCTTCTAGGGCTAGGATTTCTTATTCTGTGATAGGACTATTTGGGGGAAAATCTGAAGACTATCTTTTCAATATAGTTTTATTGAGCAATGTAAGACTTTAAGCCATCCCTTGGTTTTGTCTAATTTGGGATAAGTCTTAAATTGTTTTGTCTTGAAACAGTCATTTTAGGGGCGCCTGGGTGGCTCAGTGGGTTAAAGCCTCTGCCTTCGGCTTAGGTCATGATCTCAGGGTCCTGGGATTGAGCCCTGCATCGGGCTCTCTGCTCAGCAGGGAGCCTGCTTCCCCCTCTCTCTCTGCCTGCCTCTCTGCCTGCCTTTCTGTGTATTTGTGATCTTTCTCTCTCTGTCAAATAAATAAAATAAAATCTTAAAAAAAAAGAAATAGTCATTTTAGTATTTTTCAAAGCTTCATCTAACAGTCAGCAAATCTTACAAATGACCTGTGCCATTTCCTCTCCTTGAGATATTAAGACAGGACCCACAGGGAACATCAGTAGTCATCAGGTCAGACAGCACATGGGTGGCATAAGTCACATTTGGGGGATCACCTCCAGAATCACAGCTTCACATTCATTGTCACTTGCTCATAAGCACACAACACTTCACATTATCAAGTGCTGCAGACCCCCCCTAGATCCTCCTGATGGGAGGAAGATAGGGACGTAACTAACATTTTTGAGTTCTTATTATGTGTTTTACTCTTAGGTACCATACATACATCATTTCATTTAATCCTTAAAATCTTATCAGGTACTTACAGTTATCATCTTAATTTTTAAGCTGGAGAAACCAAGTATTAGAGAAGCTAAGCCACTTGCTGAGACAACCAGCTGGTGGGAGTCTGAGCTAGCACCAGGACTTGAGCCCAGGCCTGGCTAACTCCAAAGCAAATTATATGCCAGGGTAGTTGTGGAAGTATATGAGAACACATAGGAAGAGTTCTTAGCATTATGCTTGGCTCGTAATAGACAATAAAAAAATACCAGGTATTATTTTTTCTTAGGATGAATTTAGGGAAGTGATGCAGTAGTTGAGCAAAGCCTGCAGGTGGCAGAGACAAAATGGCGACCAGAAGTTCTGCCCCAAATGCCTCTGCTCTGAGCAGTTATTCCCAGCTGAGTCAAGGATCATCACTGATGCATAACAACTGGCATATAGATTGGGCAAACAAATATAATAGATACAGAAAAGGCAGTTTATCCCATAGAAAAATGTACTTTTATATATGAGAGATGGAATCTTAGAAAATTATACTAACAAAGGGTGCCTGGGTAGTCAGTTAAATATCTGACTCTCAATTTTGGATCAGCTCATGATCTAAGGGTCATGAGATTGAGCCCTGTGTTGGGCTTTGCACTGGGCATGGAGCTGCTTAAGATTCTCTTTTTCTCTCTCTGCCCTACCCCCTCAAAAAAAAGATAATTATAATAATAAAAATTAAAAAGTTAAAAAAAAGAATTATACTAACCAGCAAGGCCAGCCTTGGTCAAAAGTGGGAAGTAAAATACCTTTGTCTTTGGATACTTTTCCAAGATTTCTTTTAGTACTTCTCCATTACATCTCTACCAAGTGACAAATGTCCCTTTATGGTTCTACCCTACTGGTCACTGACTTTGTCTGTCCAGCCAAAGGATTCACATGTATTTCATTTGTGCAGAGTTCTGCCCACCTCATTCGACAAGAATGAGTATCTAGTGGAGTGTTTGTTAGCCAATTCTACAATTCTCTTCATGGAATAGCAAATGTTTTTGGCCAGTTTAGTGAGCCCTAAAGAACGATGACTAATATTGACAATTTAGACAACAGCTCCAGAAGACTTTGACTGCCTGCTCCTGGGAGACCCTGTGGTTCAGAAATGCTAAGCCCTCCACCCTGATCACAGTGGCTTCTGGAAGAAGAGCAGCGCAGAAAAAGCCTACAGCAAAGCTTTAGAAGCCATGGCCAGCAGCATCAAAGAGAGCCTTTGTCATCGGACCAGAAATCAACATACGGATTTCTAAATACTACCTTCAGTGATTATGTGGTTACTTGGGCTGCTCAGGGTAAGCATAGGTTCTGTGTTGCTGAAAAGACACAGAGAAAGTCCACCTCTACTTCTTTCCCAGGTACTTCCTCCCCTTCTTAATGCACTCTACCACAGAGATCACACAGATTCACCGGAGTTTTCAAAGCCAGAGAAGATACTAAACAATATTCATGTGAACAGAAACTGCCAATTGTCCCCCAATATTAATTCTCCTCTTCTAAATGGTAGAAAAAAATTAAATAGGGCCACAACTACCCAGCTAAGACCTAAGTGCCCCAGCCTGCCTTATAATGGCTTCTGGGAAATGAGCTGTTTATGACATATTTGAGTCCCAGGTTGTGTTCACAAGATAAATATGGCTAACAGGAAGGAGAAAAAGAGAAGTTAGCTCTACTAGCTAAACCCAGGGTTTCCCTATGACTGACCCAGATCACTGTTTCCAACACTCTCCCGGACTCTGTTCAAAGTGTACCTCAAATTAGATAAGTTTAGATTCTGAGCATTCGAGAATGATACCCCTGCACGTGCATGCATGGGCGCTTGGTAATTGCTTCCATAGAGATAAGCATGTAAATCAGAGGCCATCACCATGAAAGGATAGGTGGATAAGAATGAGCTTATTTTGAGGTAATGGAATGGTGACTATTAGAAAAGTGAAGCAAACTGCATATGACAGAACAGCTCACAAAGACAGTATCACTGAAGTCACATGACGACCAAAGCCTTGTTATTTCTTGGTAACTGTGGATGCTTGTAGATAATGATATCAAGAGCTTTTTATAGAGAACTTTTCTCAACCCCAAATGAGAGATAGCCTCCCACTCCTCCTTGAAGGAAACTATCAAGCTAATTAAATTTTGGACTGAAAGAACAACAACAACAAAAAACATTAGCTAAAGTTACAGACCACTTAATGATGCATCAAGTAAATCATAGGAAATCCTCAAGCTATAAAGGTTAAAATTAATGTGTTCTGAGTATTGTATAGAATTAGTTCACTTACTATAGGAACCCCATAAGATCAGTGTCATTGTTGTCCCCTATTGTTTAGATGAGTAAACAGAACCAGAAAGTTACAGTCACAGTAAGTGGCAGAGATGGGACAGTAATCCAGTCTGGATCTCGAGTTCCTGATCCTAACCTTTCCAAGAAATACAGTAAAAGATTGATTTAATTTGGCAACCTGATTATGAATGCCTGTGAACATTTTTCCTTCAATAATTTGGAACTTTAAAGTTGAAACTCACAAGTAATGAAAACTAAGTAGGAACACCCCAGCTAATCAAGATAACCAGAATTTGACTTCAAAACGACATCAGAGGAAATTTTGGTAGTGGGACAGAGGAAGCAAGAATTAATTAAAGAGCTTCTCAGGGTTAGGAAAATCAATTCAAGGCTCTTATCAGCATACAGGTTAATCTTTTCATGCCTTAATCCAGGAAGTCCTTTAGCTCCGGAATATTTTCCTAGACATTTACATAAAAGGTATTCCTATTTTGTGGCAGGCATTTTTGTAATAACAATACACAGGCATTTGGCAGAAGAAGGAGTGCTACCTCCAGCATACATGGTACACGTTTCAATAGGAACAAATAGCTAGAGCCATAGCAATAAGCCTGATAAAGACACTATGTTATCAAACAGGAACTTCAAAAAATGATGGGTACAGAGCACTTTCTGCCCTGTTTCTTCTCTGACCCAAAGATATGACCAGTTCCCAGGGAAGGGACAATCTAAGTGGAATGTGGGGTATGGATCCATGGACCATACTGAACTATCACAATGAAGAAGAAACAGAACACATACAAGAGCCAAATGGAGACTCAGACTGAACTACTGTGTTCTTGATGGAACCAAACCATAAGTGGCCACTGGTACAAGATTAGTTTGTTTGTTTGTTTGTTTTTAAATCATAATAAGTAGGGGTCAGTCAAAGATTTCCTACTGCCTTCATGTCACATCATATTTAGTGCCAAGTGGTACCCAGACACTTAACTGCTATACTCCTGCCTGCTTGAAGAACGGAATCCTTGGTTGATCCTCAACTGAACAAGTGGTCCAAAGACTTGCAGCTGGGACCTGCTCTCTGGTGATGCATCTCCACTTACAGCCTAGTTCTGTCCAGTATAATCTGCCCATCTGTACAGGAAGGAAGGTGCTGACACCTTTATTCCTTTCATCAGAATAAAAATAAAAATCACAGTCAGATACCAAGGGGCAGAGTTCTCTCTAATTTTTTTCTGAGAAACACAAAAATCAACCAAGCATAATTTTATTACAAAGAAGGACCTTAAACAAGAAGTTTATAGGAAACATAACATTTTTTCCAACCTTATGATAGATGGAGCCTCATTCCTGGGAAGAGGCACACAGATTTCACATTGTTTTTAAGTGGAAGGAAAGCAATCCATTAAAATTAAAGAAAAATTAAATTATAAATTAAAATAATAAAAATTTAAGAATCTGAAACTGGGCCAATGTAAAGAACTCAGTAATTTAGTAAATCACAGGAAATCCCCAAGACTAGTAGGTTAAAATTAATGTGGTTTTAAGGAATGGAGTCATCAACTCTGTCTGGGAGAACAGTTCTCACCAAACATTTATCTCAACCTATATCTTAAATTTAATGCAAGTAATGCTTCAATCTACCAACTGCTTTACAGTAGACCTGGTTGGCACTTTGAGGCTTTCCATTTCATTCTCCAAATAATTTGATTCTATATAGTTGGGGTCAAATATATTGGGCTATGTATTTTATTTATTCATTTTTTTAGCTTTAAAAGCTCAGCCATTTTAAATGATAATATTAACACTTATTTCCCATCTAATGGAATTTTGTGGGGGGGGGTGCTTGGTGAAAATATTAGCAAAAACACAGTTAACACTTATCAGCTTTTATTATGTGGACTTGTTATACCTGGCACTTCATCCATATTATTGTATTTATAGTCTTCACCATAGGCCCATATTTTAGGTATAATCATTATCTCTATCTTACAAATGAGGAGACTAAGGATAAGAGAGGATAAGAAACATGACCAAGGTCACAAAGTAAGTGGCAGAGCCAGTAAAAAAGCCCAGTCCTAAATGACCCCCCCCCCCCCACACACACACATACACCGACATGGGGCTCAGTCCCAGGATTCTGGGATCATGACCTCAGCTGAAGGCAGACACTTAACCAACTGAGCCACCCAGGCATCCCAGCACTGAACATTCTTTTCCTCCATTTCACACAGGAGAATTTATGTGCTCTTCAAACTGGTATGAATTCTATTTAATACACGACTCCAGTTACGGCTGTGTGATTTTAGGTGTCTGATGGAAAATGAAAAACCCAGCCAGCCATCTAAGCACCTCACCAACATAATACCAAATTACTCAAACACATAATGAATGCTTAGGTTCCTGGGAATTTTTATTCTGCACCTGATTGTGTGCCATCCTAGCATCATGAAGACAAGTTCCAAACCAAGCAGTTCCAGGATTTACGATGACATTCAGGAGGATTTCAGTCACCGTATTTTCTGATTTAAAACCACAGCACATAAACTGATAAGAGTATGTGTGTTTGTGGGGATAAGCAGGCAGGAGATTTGAAATCAGACCTGAGAAAATCAGAAACTTCTGCTATATAGCCTTTCCAATATATGGGCCCCTATGTCCATGTACAGGAGCAAATGAACTCACTAGAAGAAAGTAATTGCTTTTTTGCCCTCATAAAATCTTTGTGGAGATGGCCACACATCATGCAGGCCTCAATGCCTGTTTTCTATGCCTGTTTTCTATGCCACATGACACCCAAGTAGGAACCATTCTCTTTCAGCCTAATAGGAACAATGACAGAATGCCCCTATTCTTGGTCTCTGAGCATTTGCTTACATGGTGTTCTCCAGACAAACACCCTACCAAGGTAAAAAGGGCAACTCTGTTTGGTAACATTATTCAGTAGTAGCCACAGAGACAGGTACAACCCCAGTTATCTAACACCCATCCAGCTGAACACGACAGCACTCTGCTTGCCTCTGTCTCAAAAAAACAAGCTATTCAATCATCAGGATGGCATCCAGAGCATTTTTGCTAGAAGTTGTGATACATTTGTACCTTATTTATAACATCTGCCCAATTCTTTCCTTACCATCAGAACATTTTTTTAAAGAACATCAGCCAAGCCATGACTTGAAAACCATGTTCTTATTTGGTTGATGTTCTAGAATGTGCTCAGTGAGCAAATCTCACTGCATGGTTCCATCCACCATTATCCGCTTGACATAAAAGAACACATCCTACTAACACCGCAAGTGAAAACATCCCCTGCACCCCTGGGAAATAAAACAAGAGATTATCTACGTTGGTGCCTTACCGTTGATACTCCAGATGCCCAGATGTGGGATTAGGAAGAATACCGAACACAATTTCCCAATTCCAAACATGCCAGGCAATGTCTTCATTTCCTGCGCATACCAGGGACAAGAAAACTTCACAAGTAGACTTCTTTTCTGCCCTTGAATTCTTCAGGTTACCTACCTCAACGACATCTGTGAAGTAAGTAGAGAAGAGCAAGGAGGTGGCAGAAGACAGTAGGAAGAACCTGAATCGTTTGTGAAACAAAGTGAACAGAAAGACGATGTGATACTCTATTCTGTGGTTTTTGCTTCTTGCCAAATCGGCTGTTCACTTTCAAACACTGATCTGCAAAGCAGCTCAGTCCCTAACTTCTCCTTCCGCTTTACCACCCTTTTTGCCCCACATTGAGGTTTTTCTCATTCAAAGCTGAGTAACATGAAAAATCAAACTCTAAAGAAATCTATATTGTTGCAATCTTTAGGTTGAGATTTTAATCAAATTAAGGTCAGGGAACTCATGGTAAAAAGTACCTATGGTAAGTATGCCTTTCCCCTCTTTTCATAGCTTGAGATTATGAAACTTCTTTTATGTAGAAAGTTTTAGATTTTTTCTTCCTAAACATCATGTCATGGCAAGATGAGAATGCTTATTATGATTATACCAGTGATTTATTTGAGGTTATGGAGAATATGAGTGACAGGAAGCACTTCCTCAACAGATGAGGGAAGGGCAGGTGTCTATAATCTGTAGATAAATATCAATGGAACAAGACCATTGTTAATATTAGCTACATTTCTCCCTCTAAATAATTAAGTTCTGAGCTAAATGAGATCTTGAATATCAATTAAAGGAAACTTTCATTTTCAACATTCTTCATGTGGTTATTATATGGATGAAACAGAAAAGAAGCAACAAAAGGAAGAAATGGAAAAGTTCAAGATCAGATAGTCTAGGCTCAAGGTGGGACTGTTTTCTCAAAGTCCACTTGTAAAAATTAGCTGTGCTTCTAATTATACATGCATATATACCTACATACATACGTATATATGTACACACACACACACACACGCACGCACGCTTGCACATATATATAAGATTTTATTTATTTGAGAGAAAGAGTGAGAGACAGTGAATATGAGTGGGGGAGGGGCAGAGGGAGAAGCAGAGTCCCTGCCAAGCAGGAAGCCGAACCTGGGGTTCAATTCTGGGAATCTGGGATCATGACCTAAGCCTAAGCAGACACTTAACTGGTTGAGCCACCCAGGCGCTCCTGTGCTTCTAATTATAAGAGCTAGTTAAATTCACCTATTTGAAGTTCCAAATGAGAAATCTAGATTTTTGACATCTGTGGTCATTGACAAAAGCTGATTTTGTAATCAGCTTCTCCTGGAGGCTGGTGATTTTCTTCCAAGGCCAAACTTCAATGGTTTCAAGTACCTAAGTTTAAAAAAAAACAGTTATCATTGTATTTATTGATTCAGACAGACATTGTGTGATGGTTGGAGGCCCCAAAATGAATGATTTTAAAGAGCTCAGTGGAAGGGAGGGGGTGGGGGTTGCGAGAGCCTGGTGGTGGGTATTATGGAGGGCACGTATTGCATGGAACACTGGGTTTGGTGCATAAACAATGTATCTTGGAACACTGAAAAAGTAAAATTGAATTAAGAAAAAAAAAAAGCTCAGTAAATGAGAGCTATAATCTTCCCGTATCTGTCTTTAGTGTTGGAACTGAAATATTCATGTATTTCAACCACCACAGTTTAACACAGAGTGACTATACCTGTCTTAGAACATCCATTACTTACCGAGTAAACATCCTGTGAAATATTTACCCAGCATTTACACAACTTTCTTTCCCGTGCTCAAGGTGAAATGCAAACATCCTGTGGCAGCTGAGGCAAGCCTCATTATCCATTTAAAATGGTTCCAGAAGTCATAAGTCATAAACCGTAGCCATGGATCTCAGGCTATTTGTCCCAAATCAGAGACAAGTCATATACGCTTAGCTTGTTTCAGCATAAAACCTTTTGATCTACTATTTTAAGGATTTCTTTTCATATAAAAAAGCCGATGTTAATGAGATAAAATTTGGAAAAAGCCTTATGTAACATCTAGTGTATTTTTAAAGATATCTATTTCATTACTTTTATCAGCATGATTGGCTCTTTATTACTCCACAGCTGGAGTCCTGAGAGGCTGTAGACAGAACCTTCCCTCAGAATCTGACTCCTGTCTTCATTCTAATTAAAAAAAAAAATTTTTTTTAAGAAGCCTGGCTCCAAAGTTTGTTAGCTCAGCTGCAAGTCAATTTTGCTTTAAATTTCTACCTCATCTAGCAATTAACTTTCTATTCTTAACCTTGTCCCATTATAATCAAGTACTGTTTGATTAAAAATTTGTACTTTTTCATTAAAACATGCAAACTTAAAGAATCTACTACATTTTTAAAGAATTTACTACATTTAAAAATGTGATTCCTTTGTTTTTTAGGAATAGTTTTAAAAACATGAATCTATCTCCAATTTTATCTTGAAAGACAAAAAGCAAAGTAGAAGTGGGTTTCTTAAAATTCATTTCGAAACATCTTAGGAGCTACATACAGGGCAAATTCTTCAGTTCACTTATAGATTCAGTTGCTTTCATGAATCATGAAGCAGCTGTACTTTCTCCAATATTTTTACATGGCGGGGGAGGGCGGTGGTCAGAGAAACAGCAAACACAAAACAGACGCAGGACCCTAGTGAGAGCTTATTACTGATATTAGATAACATCAGCCCAAAGGGATGAATCTTGGTTTTAAAAATTTTAGCATCCCAAGAAACATTTCTTAGCTTCTGCAGCAAATGTAGTCCAGCATTTAAAACTTTTTCCATTCTTCTGCTTGATGTCGTCTCCTCATCAATGTTCTTTTTTTTTTTTTTAAAGATTTTATTTATTTATTTGACAGACAGAGATCACAAGTAGGCAGAGGCAGGCAGAGAGAGGAGGGAGCAGGCTCCCCGATGAGCAGAGAGCCCGACGCAGGGCTGGGTCTCAGGACCTCGGGATCATAATCCAAGCCGAAGGAAGAGGCTTTAGCCCACTGAGCCACCCAGACACCCCCTCATTAATGTTCTTGACAGCAATGGTTTCCAAATATCCTTGTACTTTAGAATCAGTCTGAGCACTTTTCATGCACTGGGTGGGATTCCCAGATCCTATCTAGGTCCATTGAATGAGAATCTCACAGGATTGAGGTCACATATCCCTATTTTATTTTATTTATTTTTTATTTTTTTTTAAGATTTTATTTATGTGACAGACAGAGATCACAAGTAGGCAGAGAGGCAGGCAGAGAGAGAGTGGAGGAAGCAGGCTTCCCGCTGAGCCGAGAGCCTGATGTGGGGCTCGATCCCGGGACACTGGGATCATGACCCCAGCCAAAGGCAGAGGCTTTAACCCACTGAGCCACCCAGGTGCCCCACATATCCCTATTTTAAAGAAATCTCCCAAAGTGATTCTGATAACTGATTTGAATGGATTTGGAAACCAAGTATGAATTGCTAAGATACATGGATTTTGCGTCACAAAAGACTTGCTACCAAATCACTGCCACTTATTAGCTATAGAATCTTTAATAAATTCCTGGATTCTTAGTCTGTAGTAGACATAGAGTTGTACCACTTGGGTGACCCTTCAAGGACAGATTTGCTCTTGGCTGTGGGGAATGCAGTTGGCAGACAGCTTCCACGTGGTAAACTTCTTTAGTGACCGCCCAGGTTGAGACTCACCAATCCAAGGTCATGCTTTGTCATGCTGGCCATCTGGGGTCCCATGGGATGCCGATGGGCAATAATTGACCCAGAGCTCCAGGTTGTCAGCCAAGGTTATGTCAGGCCTATATCACAGTTTGACTTCTGCCTCTGCGCAATCGTGCTCTGCCTCCTTACTTTCACAGGTATTGACTGCTAATCTATCCCAATGCCTGCTTCCAGAGAGCCAAATCTATTCCACATCTCAATTTCCTGTTCTCTAGAACACAGATGGCAATAACATCTATCTGTTATGTTGGTGAATTGAGATAATGTATGCAAACTGATCAGTAAATTACATCTATAATTATTCTTGAACCAAAGAGGGGCTTTAATTTGGACAAGATGGATACCAGGAAGCCCTATGTTCATAAGCCAAGAAATAATGATGGCAGAACAATTTGAATATGTTTACTTGTTAATGGGAGTCATTGTTGCATGGAGATTGAGACTTTGAACAAGTATGGTGACAGAACTTCGGTTAGCAAAGAAATGTAGCAGATTAAAGACGGTCTGAATTCCCCCTAAATTCACAAGGATGGATCAGCCATGCAGGGAAACCTCAGAAGTTAAGGGCAGAAAGAATTAGAAGTCTTAGAAGGGCAAGGGATGTAAAGAAGGGCCCGCATTGGGAAAGTGCTTTAAACATCTGAAAGACTGGAAGGAGTCCAAGCTGTGGTGCTGTCACATCAGGGCTAAATGGCTGGACGGGACACTCCCTGAAACTGAAACACAGAAAAGGATCAGCCATTGGCCCCACACCCCGAGATAGGCAAAGAGACCAACTTGGTATTGAGCCCTTCCCCTTTACTCCTTGAAGTGTCCTTTCGGGGAAAGGATTGGTCTGGTACTGTGAGGTGGATAGGCTTGACCAAAACATGATATAAAATACCCTCAACTGCAAAACTTGGAAAGCTAAAGATGCTTTGGGGAAAAAAAAAAATAAAAATGTATGTACAGAGAATTCCCAAGAATGCCCTCCCCTTACTTCCCTACTGGCAGACTTGGAATGTCTTCTGGATCTATCATTTACTAGATGTGTGACCTTAGACAAGTTATCCCACTTTGAATCTAATACCTCCTTGAATCCTGTTAGTCTGTAAGGCAGGAATAATAACACCTACCTGAAAGGTCGTTATGAGTATCCAATAAGGGACTTAAATAATACTATATATTTGAAGTGGGCATACATGAAACCACATACCACAGTGCCTGGCACAAAATTAGGATCCTGACAAATGCATTTTTCTCTCATACATCCCCATTTTTTCTCATAGGCAAGTCTCCTAATCTAATCCTTACATTTTTCCATCCTGTTTTGGAGCCCACATTTGGAGAAGCTAGTCTAACACATTCTGTACAAGGTAGGAAGGCATGAAAGCTAAGCAAAAATAGCACAATTAAATTGGTTAATTTGGGAGAAACTGTAAAGATAAGCCAAATTGATGGAGAAAATAGTGAAAACACAGGCATAGAAAAGAGACAGAAATGTGGAAAATTCACATTCTTTCAATTATAACAGTGAAAGTAGCTAAGAGCATTGGGGAATTGAACCCCCAAAAAGCGAAAAGCTTTTTCAGCACTGCACTGCACAAAACTCACACTTGTCCTAGAGGCAGAGTCCTCTCCTTATTCATGTGGCTTTTTGAGGGGGAAAAAAAACCCGTGTAGATGAAGTAAACAGTAATTTGAAGCAAAACATAATGGAGTTAGCTTTATTTTGGAGTGGGTACAAAGAAATAAATTCGGGAGAAGTTTGTCCTGAAATGAAATATATACACACTCCATAACCAGTATGGTACCGGTCAGATCAAATGCTGGTTGCAGAGCTGGGACAGCTTTCTGGAGGCCCCAACTGCACCAGTCATTGTAGTTGCTCAATAATTAGGACAGCCAGAATGAGAGGTCCCAAGGAAGGTTTGCAGAAAGTCAGGGCAGAAGCAGGGAATACTTGAGGGCTCCGGGCAGTAATCTAGGTGCCATTCACCAACTGGTCCTGAAGAGCAGAATTCATATTGACTACCTTTGGTCGTTTATCCCTTTAATATTGATTAGAGTTGGTGTTAATAAACCCAAATAACTATATAATTGACCCTTGAACAACATAGGGGTTAGGGTTTCAACCCCCCACACAGTTGAAAATCTGAATATATCTTTGGATGCTCCCAAAACTTAACTATTAAGAGTGAGAGCCAGGAGAGACCATTTTTTTTTACTGCAATATTAATTTGCTGGAGAGAGGAACTGTTCACAAAGAGATGACTAGCCTCACAGGGCATTTTAAGTGGATACTCCCAACACTCACTGCAATAGCAACAGATGTTGCTGCAGCTGAGGTCGAAGAGGTTGCTGCTTGTGTTCTCCTCAAGGATTTTGATGGATTCCTTTCTCACATGAGGTCCTTCATCCATTTTGAGTCTATTTTCGTGTGTGGTGTAAGGAAATGCCACCAACTTTGGCTTTCTTTTTCAATATCCTTTGGCTATTCGAGGTCTTTTCTGCTTCCATATAAATTTTAGGATTATTTATTCCATTTCTTTGAAAAAAATGGATGGTATTTTGATGGGAATTGCATTAATGTGTAGATTGCTTTGGGTAGCATAGACATTTTCACAATATTTATTCTTCCAATCCAGGAGCATGGAACATTTTTCCATTTCTTTGTGTCTTCCTCAATTTCTTTCATGAGTACTTTATAGTTTTCTGAGTATAGATTCTTAGCCTCTTTGGTTAGGTTTATTCCTAGGTATCTTATAGTTTTGGTTGCAATTGTAAATGGGATTGACTCCTTAATTTCTCTTTCTTCTGTCTTGTTGTTGGTGCAGAGAAATGCAGCTGATTTCTGTGCATTGATTTTATATCCTGACACTTTACTGAATTCCTGGACAAGTTCTAGCAGTTTTGGAGTGGAGTCTTTTGGGTTTTCCACATATAGTATCATATCATCTGTGAAGAGTGATAGTTTGACTTCTTCTTTGCCGATTTGGATGCCTTTAATTTCCTTTTGTTGTCTGAATGCTGAGGCTAGGACTTCTAGTACTATGTAGAATAGCAGTGGTGATAACGGACATCCCTGCCGTGTTCCTGACCTTAGCGGAAAAGCTTTCAGTTTTTCTCCATTGAGAATGATATTTTCGGTGGGTTTTTCATAGATGGCTTTGATAATATTGAGGTATGTGCCCTCTATCCCTACACTTTGGAGAGTTTTGATCAGGAAGGGATGCTGTACTTTGTCAAATGCTTTTTCAGCATCTATGGAGAGTATCATATGGTTCTTGTTCTTTCTTTTATTAATGTGTTGTATCACATTGATTGATTTGCGGATGTTGAACCAACCTTGCAGCCCTGGAATAAATCCCACTTGGTCGTGGTGAATAATCCTTTTAATGTACTGTTGAATCCTATTGGCTAGTATTTTGGTGAGAATTTTTGCATCTGTGTTCATCAAGGATATTGGTCTGTAGTTCTCCTTTTTGATGGGATCCTTGCCTGGTTTTGGGATCAAGGTGATGCTGGCCTCATAAAATGAGTTGGAAGTTTTCCTTCCATTTCTATTTTTTTTGGAACAGTTTCAGGAGAATAGGAATTAGTTCTTCTTTAAATGTTTGGTAGAATTCCCCTGGGAAGCCGTCTGGCCCTGGGCTTTTGTTTGTTTGGAGATTTTTGATGACTGTTTCAATCTCCTTACTGGTTATGGGTCTGTTCAGGTTTTCTATTTCTTCCTGGTTCAGTTGTGGTAGTTTATATGTCTCTAGGAATGCATCCATTTCTTCCAGATTGCTAAATTTGTGGGCGTAGAGTTGCTCATAGTATGTTTTTATAACTGTCTGTATTTCTTTGGTGTTAATTGTGATCTCTCCTCTTTCATTCATGATTTTATTTATTTGGGTCCTTTCTCTTTTCTTTTTGATAAGTCTGGCCAGGGGTTTATCAATCTTATTAATTCTTTCAAAGAACCAGCTCCTAGTTTCGTTGATTTGTTCTATTGTTTTTTTGGTTTCTATTTCATTGATTTCTGCTCTGGTCTTTATGATTTCTCTTCTCCTGCTGGGTTTAGGGTTTCTTTTCTCTCTTTTTTTTTTTTCTTTAAAGGATTTTTTTTTTTAACATTTTATTTATTTGAGAGAAGAGAGAGACAGTGAGAGAGAGCATGAGCGAGGAGAAGGTCAGAGGGAGAAGCAGACTCCCCGTGGAGCTGGGAGCGTGATGCGGGACTCGATCCCGGGACTCCAGGATCATGACCTGAGCTGAAGGCAGTCGCTTAACCAACTGAGGCACCCAGGCGCCCGGGTTTAGGGTTTCTTTCTTGTTCTTTCTCCAGCTCCTTTAGGTGTAGGGTTAGGTTTTGTACCTGAGACCTTTCTTGTTTCTTGAGAAAGGCTTGTACCGCTATATATTTTCCTCTCAGGACTGCCTTTGTTGTGTCCCTCAGATTTTGAACCATTGTGTTTTCATTATCATTTGTTTCCATGAATTTTTTCAATTCTTCTTTAATTGCCTGGTTAACCCATTCATTCTTTAGAAGGATGCTGTTTAGTCTCCATGTATTTGGGTTCTTTCCAAATTTCCTCTTGTGATTGAGTTCTAGCTTCAGAGCATTGTGGTCTGAAAATATGCAGGGAATGATCCCAATCTTTTGATACTGGTTGAGACCTGATTTAGGACCCAGCATGTAATCTATTCTGGAGAATGTTCCATGTGCATTAGAGAAGAATGTGTATTCTGTTGCTTTGGGATGAAATGTTCTGGATATATCTGTGATGTCCTTCTGGTCCAGTGTGTCATTCAAGGCCTTTATTTCCTTGTTGATCTTTTCTTGGATGATCTGTCCATTTCTGTGAGTGAGGGGAGGGTTAAAGTCCCCTACTATTATTGTACTATTGTTGATGTGTTTCTTTGATTTTGTTATTAATTGGTTTATATAGTTGGCTGCTCCCACGTTAGGGGCATAGATATTTAAAATTGTTAGATCTTCCTGTTGGACAGTTCCTTTGAGTATGATATAGTGTCCTTCCTCATCTCTTATTATAGTCTTTGGCTTAAAATCTAATTCATCTGATATAAGGATTGCCACTCCTGCTTTCTTCTGATGTCCATTAGCATGGTAAATTGTTTTCCACCCCCTCACTTTAAATCTGGAGGTGTCTTCGGGTTTAAAATGAGTTCTTATAGGAAACATATTGATGGGTTTTGATTTTTTATCCATTCTGATACCCTGTGTCTTTTGATTGGGGCATTTAGCCCATTAACATTCAGGGTAACTATTGAGAGATGTGAATTTAGTGCCATTGTATTGCCTGTAAGGTGACTGTTATTGTATATTGTCTCTGTTTCTTTCTGATCTACTCCTTTTAGGGTCTCTCTTTGCTTAGAGGACCCCTTTCAATATTTCCTGTAGAGCTGGTTTGGTGTTTGCAAATTCTTTCAGTTTTTGTTTGTCCTGGAAGCTTTTAATCTCTCCTTCTATTTTCAATGATAGCCTAGCTGGATATAGTATTCTTGGCTGCATATTTTTCTCGTTTAGTACGCTGAATATATCATGCCAGCTCTTTCTGGCCTGCCAGGTCTCTGTGGATAAGTCTGCTGCCAATCTAATATTTTTACCATTGTATGTTACAGACTTCTTTTCCCGGGCTGCTTTCAGGATTTTCTCTTTGTCACTAAGACTTGTAAATTTTACTATTAGGTGACGGGGTGTGGACCTATTCTTATTGATTTTGAGGGGGGTTCTCTGTACCTCCTGGATTTTGATGCTTGTTCCCTTTGCCATATTGGGGAAATTCTCTCCAATATACCTTCTGCTCCCCTCTCTCTTTCTTCTTCTTCTGGAATCACAATTATTCTAATGTTGTTTCATCTTATGGTGTCACTTATCTCTCGAATTCTGCCCTCATGGTCCAGTAGCTGTTTGTCCCTCTTTTGCTCAGCTTCTTTATTCTCTGTCATTTGGTCTTCTATATCACTAATTCTTTCTTCTGCCTCATTTATCCTAGCAGTGAGAGCCTCCATATTTGATTGCACCTCATTAATAGCTTTTTTGATTTCAACTTGGTTAGATTTTAGTTCTTTTATTTCTCCAGAAAGGGCTTTTATATCTCCTGAGAGGGTTTCTCTAATATCTTCCATGCCTTTTTTGAGCCTGGCTAGAACCTTGAGAATCGTCATTCTGAACTCTAGATCTGACATATTACCAAAGTCTGTATTGATTAGGTCCCTAGCCTTTGGTACTGCCTCTTGTTCTTTTTTTTTGTGGTGAATTTTTCCGCCTTGTCATTTTGTCCAGATAAGAGTATATGAAGGAGCAAGTAAAATACTAAAAGGGTGGCAAAGACCCCAGGAAAATATTCTTTAACCAAATCAGAAGAGATCCCAAATCATGAGGGGGGAGAAAGGGGATTAAAAAGAAGTTCAGAAAGAAAAAAAAAGAAAACGAATAAAGAAAAATATAAAAAAGAAAAGAATATATATATGTATATATATATATACATATATATATATATGTATATATATATTAGATAAACTAGTTAAAAACATTAAAAAAGAAAAGGGTAAAAGTTAAAAAAAATTAGCAGAAGAAGAGAGAAAAACAATTGAAAAAAAAAATTAAATTAACTGCAAGACTAAAGAATCATGGGGAGAAAGCCATGAGTTCCGTGCTTTGCTTTCTCCTCCTCTGGAATTCCGCTGTTCTCCTTGGTATTGAAACTGCACTCCTTGGTAGGTGAACTTGGTCCTGGCTGGATTTCTTGTTAATCTTCTTTTTTACAAGCAGTGTATGGTCACACCTGTGGGTGCCTGTGCTGTGCCTTAGTTTCCCCCTGGTGCCAGTGAGGGGCCGGCCCCGCTCCCCTGCAGGCCTCCCGAGAGGCTTGGTCGGGGCACTGCTGGCGGAAGCAGCCTGTCCCACGGTGGACCAGGATCCTTGTAGCCAATCTCTTCCTCGGCAGGGGCCTCCGGGCAGGAGGGGGACAGAGGGACCCCAGCAGCATCTCTGCTGTGCCCAGATTATCTGATGGTGCCAACAAACTCCCACTCTGCCACACCCCACGCTCTTCCCGGCCCTTTGGGGTCTCACCGGCCCAGGTAGCGGAACGGTGGCAGAGCTCCACAGGTCTGTCCCAGCAGGCCAGGGGTGAGGCCACCACGCTTTGTCTTCAGTTCCCCTGGGCAGGGACACCCCTGTACTGTCACTGTAATGCTCCAGGGGCCGGTTTACTGCCCTGCCAAGTGAACTCGGTATGGATGTGGGGGCCGGCACTGCCAGGGCTGGGGCTGTAAAGCTGGAGGACCCTTCGTAATAAACAGAATCAACAACGAAAAAAAAATCTTCTGGGGGAGGAGCCTGTTGTAGTGATTCTCAAGTGTCTTTGCCCCAGGTGGAATTGCACCGCCCTTACCAGGGGCCGGGGTGAGTAATCCACTCGGGTTTGCTTTCGGGAGCTTTTGTTCCCTGAGCGCTTTCCGTAGAGTTCCGGAGGACGGGAATGAAGATGGCGGCCTCCCAGTCTCCGGCCCAGAGGAGCTGAGAGCTTGGGGCCCCACTCCTCAGTGCGCCCTCAGAGAACAGCGCCCACTTACTACCATCTGCCTGGCCTCCGGCTGCGCTCCGAGCTCACTGAGCCTGTGACCCGTTCAAGGTAACCCTGAGTTGAGAGCTCACTTCTCTGCTCTGTCTCTGTAGCAGGCTTCCCCATTCTAATACCTGCAAGCTCTGCGACAGTCAGACACCCCCGATCCTTCTGTGACCCTGCGGGACCTGTGGCCATGCTGACCCCACATGGGCTTCACCCCGGTTTAGCCTCTGGAGAGATGTCTTTCAGCGGAACAGACTTTTAAAAGTCCTGATTTTGTGCTCCGTTGCTCTGCCGCTTGCCAGGAGCCGGCCCCTCCCCCCACGGTCTATCTTCCCGTCGCTTTGGATTCACCTCTCCACCAGTCCTACCTTTTAGAAAGCGGTTGATTTTCTGTTTCTAGAATTGCTGTTCTTCTTCTCTTCGATCTCCCATTGGAATTGTAGGTGTTTGCAATCTTTAGATAAGCTATCTAGCTGATCTCCTGCTACCTGAAGTAGTCTCAGCCTGCTACTTCTCCACCATCTTGACTCCTCCCTCCTCGCTTTTTAACATTTTAATAGCAGCTTTTGACTTATAGAACTTGCCTTTTAAAAAGTAACCATATCTAATAATTTCTGTTGCTTTTAAATAAGAAAAAAACCTCTCCTGCATGATTTCTAAATCAAAATGTGTAGGTGACTGTGGTAGGCTGAAAAACAGCCTCCCCAAAGTGTCGACCTCCTAAAACCTGGAACCCTGGACCCTCTGCTATGTTAAATGGTGAAAGTTACTTTGCAGATTTAAGGATCTCGAGATGGAGAGATTATCCTGGGTTATACCCCTGAGCCTGATGTAATTATAACAATCCTTAGAGAGATATGGGAGTCAGAGATGGAGGAAAAGGCAATGTGACAACAGAAGCAGAGATTGAGAAGATGTGACTGGAAGCCAAGAAATGTCAGCCATCTCTAGAAGCTGCAAGAGACAAGGAAGAGATTCTCCCCTGGAGCCATCAGAAAGAATTGGCTTTGCTGATACCTTGATTTTAACCTTGTAAGACTCATTTTGGACTTCTGATCTCTGGAACTGTAAGAGAATAAATTTGAATTTGTGATTGTTACAGTGGCAATAGAAAAGTAATAAGTGATATTTTGCTCTCCATCACACAAATTCCCAGTAAATATAAAACTGTTTAATGCTAGTAAATATTCTATACTAATACAAGAGAAAACTTGCATCACTATAGAAACTTCATGGAATTTCTTTTAGAAATAGTGTGATGTGTTAAAAAGCTGTGATATTTCCAGGCCTACTTATCTCCTATGAATCTCAGTGTACCCAGTAACTATGGGGACAACAAGCAGCACATTCTTCATCTTCCCTTGGAAAGGGAAGCATTTTTAGGATTTTAAGATTTTTTAGGATTGCTTTAATTCTGTATCAGCTTGAATTAAGTTCAGCATATCTAGTGGGAAAATCCAAAATTGTGACAGCTTAAATAAAATACAAGATTGTTGTTCACATGCAAAAGAAGTTTAGAGGTAAGCAGGATGGGGCAAACATCTCAGCTCCTCCTTCTTCAGTGACCATGTCTCCTTCTGTCTTTTTGCTTCACTTCTTAACTTTGACACCTGGGTCCACAGTCCAAGTTGGATGATCTCAGCTCCTGTCATCAAATCTGACTTGTGGGCTCAAAGAAGAAGGCAGAAAGTCAAAAGAGGCAGCCCCTGGGGATGAGTGAGACCCTTTCTGGAAATTCAATTTCACCTACAACACACTAACCCCAATTTAATCATATGATCTCCCGCAAGGGAGACTTGTAAATAGGATCTACCCAGGCAGGAAAAATGCCCAATTAAATTTCTAGGTTTCATTACTGAGAAAGACGGGCTGAAGGTGTCTCTACCACATCCATCACTTTGACCACCTAAATATCTATGAAGAACGCACTCCCTTCTTCGAAAGGGACAACACCAGTATCTCACCTTGCTACCTTGTCCAAGTCAAGACATTTGGAAAACACATGTCCTCCTTTGTATGATTTGTATGTAGTTTCCCATGGTTCCATGACCTATGACCTGAAAGGCAGGTTATATGTTCCCAACATTCCCATGTAGTGTCTTTAAAATTTCCCATATGCAATTTTTGATTGTTGAGTGAAATTGTTACTTATAATAATAAGACATAAGGGAGTCCCCCTTTTAAAATACCCTGCGAAAATGAGGAAAAAATATAGTATTCATAGGTTAAGTTACTCTATGATACTAATAATTCTAATTGAATAATATTTGGTCTATTTTGATAAAAATAACATGTTTCTGCATATTTTTTTCTAGGCCATGGTGCATCAGTGTTCCATATTATGTAGGAGGCTACTTTAAGCCAAGGGCAAAAGCATCAGTATGATTTATTTTCAGTTTTTAAGAAAAAGACACACACACAGAGAAAAATTTGTAAAGAAAATGAAGGTCAATTGTGAGGATACCCTGTTAGAACAGTGGACAAATTCCTTGTTTAGTGCATCCGGTGCCCCAGCCTCTGCCTTCTGCAGTTTCTTCCTAGTCCCTGAAGATTAAGTTCCCTGGGAAGCAGACTCTGAGGCAGAGTTTAGGATACAGGAAATTTATTAGAGAGTGCTCCAGAGATCAGTGAGTACAGGGCCAGAGAAGAGAGTAGGACTAAGAAGAAGCAGCCTTGAGGCTGTGAGGCAGTCTCAGCAAAGGCCTCAGGCACCCAAGGGAGGTCTGGCACTGGTTCAGCCCCTTGGAGTAGTTTGGTTAAAAAGACATGGACTTTATGTGCCCTCATTGACCAATCACTGGGTATGAGCTATCTCTAGGAAAGGTCCTTTGGTGAAGTATTTCTTACCAAAATCCAAGATAAGATTGGCAGCTGAGGACTCATAGCCAGGAAGATCCTTGGCAGCTGAGAAATAAGTCCTTCAGTTTCTCTGAAGGGAATCTAGAAATGCATCATAACCTCCATCAACTGGTCCTTTTCCCATTTGAGTAGCAAGTACAGAGAGTTCCAATATACTCCCTTCCCCCACACAAGCACAGCCTCCCCCACCATTAACATCCTGCACCAGAGCAGCACATTTGTTACAATAGATGAACCAACCCTGACAACCATTGTCACCAAAGCCCATAGTTAATATTAGGATTCCTTCAGTTTTGCATTTTCTATGGGTTTTGACACATGTATAATGACATTATAGTATCATGGAGACTGAGTTTATTGTCCTAAAAATCACTGTGCTCTGCCTACTCATCCCTGCCTCTCTCCTCTCCACCCTCTTGCAACTACCATGGCCATAGTTTTGTTTTTTTCCATACAAAATGGTGGAAACCTACAGTGCGTAGCCCTTTCAGATTGGCCTCTTTCACTTAATAGAATATGCATTTAAGATTCCTCTATGTTTTTCCATAAAAATGGAAATGATAGCTCTTTTTTTCTTTTCAAAGATTTTATTTATTTATTTGACACTGAGAGAGAGAGAGAGAGATCACAAGTAGGCAGAGAGGCAGGCAGAGAGAGAGGAGGAAGCAGGCTCCCCAATGAGCAGAGAGCCTGATGTGGGGCTCGATCCCAGGACCCCGAGACCATGACCTGAGCCGAAGGCAGAAGCTTAATCCACTGAACCACCCAGGGACCCCGCTCATTTCATTCAATATTCCATTGTCTGGATATACCCATTTGTGTGTCCATTCACCTACTGAAGGACATCTTGGCTACTTCCAAATTTCCACAATGATGAATTAAGCTGCTATAAGTATCTTTGTACAGATTTTTGTGTGAACATAAGTTTGGGTAAATGTCACAGGCAAAATTTTTTTTTTGCAAGTTTCCAAATTACTGAAGGTTTAGTGTACTTAGATTGCAGGCCACAAGCCCATGGCCTCTCTTAGCCAAGTGCTATTTCCTTCCACTTCCACCTTGAGTTGATCCATATCTTGCAGGATTTTTTTTTTTAATTCTTTTTTTTAAGATTTATTTATTTATTTGACAGACAGAAATCACAAGGAGGCAGAGAGGCAGGCAGAGAGAGAGGAGGAAGCAGGCTCCCCGTGGAGCAGAGAGCCCGATGTGGGGCTCGATCCCAGGACCCTGAGATCATGATCTGAGCCGAAGGCAGAGGCTTTAACCCACTGAGCCACCCAGGCGCCCCTATCTTGCAGGATTTTACTGAAAGAAGCAGGAATTAGCACACTTACACTAATATTTTGAATTTTTCCTAACTTTTTGGTTAATGTTACAGGCATACTTAGGATGGTTTCTGCCAAACAAGGATTGCTTGATGTACAAATTGGTTCACAAGCTCTCCAGTCTACAAAATCTAAATCCTTAGAATCTTCTTCCCTACTTCCTTTTTATAGCCAAAGTTACAGTTTGGTTGTGACACTCTCTGTCCATTGTCCTGATAGAAATGACTATATTGAGGAAGAAGGCAAGGGAGGATACAACCATGCTGTGCTGTATGAAAAGAACCAAACAGGTTGAAAAAAATGATGAGGACCAAAAGATCGAACAAGATGGCATCAAACCTGAAGATAAAGCCCATAAGGCCGCGACCAAAATTCAGGCTAGCTTCCGTGGACACATAACAAGGAAAAAGCTCAAAGGAGAGAAGAAGGGGGATGCCCAAGCTGCTGAGGTGGAAGCGAATGAGAAGGAGGAAGCCCCCGTGGCCGATGGCGTGGAGAAGGAGGAGGGAGAAGGTCCCACTCCCACTGACGCGGTCCCTGCCTCCGGCCCCAAGCCTGAGGAATCCGGCAAGGCAGGCGAAACTCCTTCGAAGGAGAAGAAGGGGGAGGGCGCCCCTGATGCTGCCACAGAGCAAGCAGCCCCCCAGGCTCCTGCCCCCTCAGAGGAGAAGGCCGGCTCTGCTGAGACAGAAAGCGCCACTAATAAAGCTTCCACTGACAACTCGCCGTCCTCCAAGGCCGAAGACGCCCCAGCCAAGGAGGAGCCTAAACAAGCCGATGTGCCTGCTGCTGTCACTGCTGCTGCTGCTGCCACCACCCCTGCTGCAGAGGATGCTGCTGCCAAGGCAACAGCCCAGCCTCCTACGGATTCTGTGGAGAGCAGCCAAGCCGAGGAGAAGATAGAAGCTATAGATGAAACCAAACCTAAGGAAAGTGCCCGGCAGGATGAGGGTAAAGGAGAAGAACATGAGGCGGACCAAGAACATGCCTGAACTTTAAGAAATGGCTTTCCACGTCCCCACCCTCCCCTCTCCTGAGCCCTGTCTCTCCCCACCCTCTTCTCAACTCCACTCTGAAGTTTCCCTTCCTGTCCTGCTCACATCTGTGAGTCTGTCCTCTCCTACCCACTAGCCCTCTTTCTCTCTGTGTGGTAAACATTTAAAAAAAAAAAAAAAAAAAAAAAAAAGGAAGGAAAGATCCCAAGTCAAACAGTGTGGCTTAAACATTTTTTGTTTCTTGGTGGTGTTATGGCGAGTTTTTGGTAATGATGATCCAATCATTTTGGGAAATTCTTGCACTGTATCCAAGTTTTTTGATCTGGTGCGTGTGGCCCTGTGGGAGTCCACTTTCCTCTCTGTCTCTCTCTGTTCCAAGTGTGTGTGCAATGTTCTGTTCATCTGAGGAGTCCAAAATATTGAGTGAATTCAAAATAATTTTTCTTTTCCTCCTTTAAATGTGATGGAATGAACAAAATGAAATGAAATGAATGAAATGAACAAAATGAAATGAACAAAATGAAAAAAAATAAAAAACCCAGTTTGTTTTGAAAATAAATAAATAAATAAAGAAAATGTGCCAATTAGCGTTACTTGCGGCTCTAAGGCTCCTTTTTCAATCTGAATATTAATAAATCATGAGAGTAAGCAAAAAAAAAGAAAGAAAGAAAGAAATGACTATATTTCAGATAATAGAATTGTTTACAGCTAGCTTAATCAAAAAAGGATTCATTTCAAATTTCTTGAAGCACCAGAAGACCAACTTAGGTGTTATGTAGTGAGAAGAAATACCAAAAAGACGTATGTATTTATCCAATAGGGTTGTTATAACAAAATCACACTGCTGCCCCTGTAGTCAGTACCTGTGAAGCCAGAGACAGGATCCTTCCCACTACTGTTCTAGAAACAAAATAAAACAAATACATCCATGATGGTGCTTGTCAGAAAAGTCACATGCCCACTGCTTTGTGATGTTCACTTCCCTGTTCCAAGTGTGACACACAGAATCCTAACTATAAGAGGGTCTGGGGAATGTTGCCCTCAGCTTGCCTGTCTCCAGAGTACTGGAAGGCAAGATACAAAGGAGTTGGATTTATATAGAGGAATGGTTCTCACCAAGGATTAATTTTGACTCTTCAGATATCTGACAATGTCTGGATACTTTTTGGTTGTCACAACTGAGGTGGGGGTAATAGTAGCATCTAGTGGATAGAGTCCAGAGATGCTGTTCAGCATCCTACAATGCACGGGACAGAACTCACAACAAAGAACTATCCAGGCCAAAATGTCAAAATGCCAAGGTTGAAAAACTCTGGTGCAGAATGAACCAATCTGCGGTATCTGCCTCAAACTTCCTCCTCAGATTCATATTCTTGTGGGCAGCGGAGGACCTAGAAATCAGATCTGGAGACTTAGAATGTAGGGTTTTACATTAAGTACCCAAGAACCACACAATGATCATGTCCAAAAAAAACAAAACAAAAACAAAAACAAAAAGCTCTGTAACAAAGATAGGAACTATGATTTGTGACCACCTGAGGAGTTTCAGGCTTTCACCCCACTTCCCAAGGAAATGAGGAAAATTTGTGATAAATAAAAAAATTCTCTTCTCCTTTGATTCAAACTTGAAGAATTTGAACAAGTACCTATATCAGTCTCTCACCAAAACCATTTCAAGTTCCATTTAAATTGGGTTCCCCCTGAAGCAAAACCCAATTTGAGGACTCAGGCACAAACAGTTTATTTGGAGGTGTTCCCAATATAGGGGAGTGAAGAGGACAGGAAAAAGGAGGAAACTAATAAGTGGTTTGTTTTCTAGCAAGTTACTGCTGTGAATAAGGTAGTTAATCCTCACCTCTGGGAACCCTGAAAGTCAATATTGAAAGATGCCTCAGGGTCATCCCACTCAAGGACTGAAGAAGCTGGGGGCATTTAACCATCTTATTAGATTCCTATTGCTCCTATAAAAAACCTGGTGGCTTAAAATAACACAAATTTATTATTTTACAGTTCCGAAGGTCAAAAGTGCAAAATGGGTCATACATAGTAGGCCGAAATCAGGATGACAGCAGGGTTGCACCTGGAGACTCCAGAGGAGAACCATTTCAGCTTCTAGACACCACTTGCATCCCTTGGCTGGGGTCCCCTTCCTCCATTTTAAAGCCGTCTTCAAATTGCTCTCTGACTGTGACTTCCTTCTTTTAGTTTTAAGGACTCATAAGACTGCACCCACATGGATAATCCAAGATAATCTTCCTTCTAAAGATCATGAATTTAGTAACACCTACAGAATAACTTTTGCCAGGTAAGGTAACATATTTGTAGATTAGGGGATTGAGATATGGACATCTTTGAGTGGGTCATTTTTCTATTATATACATCTGCTCTCATCAGTTGTTAGTTGAAGACTGCTCCCAAGATGGGCACTGGCATTTCTAGCCTCCTGCTCAGGTAAACCAAGCACACTCTGATGGTCAGGGAAAGCCTGCAAGCAAAGGAGTATAGGTGCCAGGAATTGGAAGTTGGGCAGTATTCACCAAAGCAGTGAGGGTAAGGGATATAGGTGAAGCTCAGACACCATCTGCTGCAATTCTTCTTGGATATAAGTCAAAAACTAGAAAGCACAATTGTTTTACTAGTTTTTGTTTTGGTTTAAGAGGGAGAGAAAGGAAGGCAGAAATGGAGGAAGAGAGGATAAAAACCAGAGGACATCTATGTAAAGATAATGTTTATTTATAAGAAAATATTCACATAAAGGTGGAGGAAAGACAGAATTCAAAAACAAGTCACTATTTTTTTAAATATAATTTTTAAAAAGGAGATAACTGAAAAATCAAAGGAACCTCCTCCTTTTGGATGAGATTTATTAAGAGAAACAAAAAATTTTGGAAAATTTTATGTTCTTATCATGATTCAGGAGTTCATAGTTCATTTTGGGAAGTTGAGTGTGGCAGCAGCATATTTTTGAATGCTTCCAAATTCCCACACCAAAACAAATAGTTCAACTATATAGCAAAACCAAAAATTTATAAATAACATTTACCAAAACATATGCATACATGCACACACAAAACAAATACATAAATAAAACCCCAGATAATAAACTTTTCCATAGACCACAGAGGAAGACAAACTACCAACAGGCATAAATCTACATGATATCAACCCTGTCCTGGAGTAATAAGAGGGATGCAATAGGCATCTCTCAGATATGAGAATAAGAGAACCCACACATAGCTAACAAAACTGAATTACTGGAGCATACGCAGTCCAAATGGAAAACAGCAGCTGAAACTAGGTTGGCTGTATCCACTCCATCAGCAGGTAACCACAGGAGCCCAGTTGTTAGAGGATACAGAAGTTGAGTCCCCATGAACTCTCAAAATAGGGCCCCATGCTCTCCTACAACAGGGCCCTATGCTGAGTAGTAGCTATTAGGAGTGACATCAGAGCAAAGTAGGATGGAAATGATGAAGATGAAGAAAAAAAAAAAAGCTCATATAAAGGTGGGGAAAGGAAATAGAGTTCAAAAAGCAAGCCACAATATTTTTTACTTTTATAAAAAAGAGAAAGAAAATAGAGCATTCTGAAGTTAGAAAAGCTATACTGAATCATTCTTCTTTTTAAAAATTTGGAAAAACTAATGAAGAAATAGAAAAGTACTGAGGTCAAATCCCATACAAAATTATAAGAAAAGAGACTTCCCCACAAACAATGAAAGCGTTGCATAACAGAAAGACATGTTTGCAAAAGAGATTCAAAAAGAGCCAAAAGAAATTATATAAGACATGAAAGAACAACATAATTCAGATCAGAAAAACTCAAATGAAGTGACAATTCAAAAAATAATTAGAAATAAAATAACAAAACATATTTCTAAAACAAAGACCTAACAAGAACACAAGAGGCAATTAGCACAACAGAATGCCTTGATGAAATAGAAGGTGAAGCTGAGACAAGTTTTTAAATTCAAAAGAAATCAATAGGTAAAAAGATTTGTGAGAAAATAACGCAATTGAAAGTAGGCAAAGAAGATCCAATATGTAACAGAGAAGAACTACCAGTACAACCATAAAACCAGTAACAAAATGGCAACAAATACACATCTATCAATAATTACTTTGAACGTAAATGGACTAAATGCTCCAATCAAAAGTCATAAGGTGACAGAATATATATAAAAAACAGGACCCTTCCATATACTGCCTACAAGACTCCTTTCAGATCTAAAGACCTGCAGATTGAAAGTGAAGGGATAAACATTTCTCATGCAAATCAGTGTGAAAAGAAAGCCAGAGGTAGCAATACTTATATTGAACAAAATAGACTTCATTCATTCACTCATTCCCTTATTTAAGTTCTGCTCCAATGTGGGGTTTGAACTCACAACCCTGAGATCAAGACCTGAGCTGAGATCAAGAGGTGGATGCTTAACCAACTGAGCCACTCAGGTGCCCCCAAAATAGGCTCTTAGACAAAGACTATAGCAAGAGACAAAGGAATGCAAACCAGTGCAGCAACTGTGGAAGACAGTACGGAGGTTCCTCAAAAATTTAAAAATATAACTACCATATGCTCTAGTAATCACATTACTGGGTATTTACCCAAAGAATATGAGAACCCTAATTTTAAATGATATACGTATCTCTATGTTTATTGCAGCATTATTTACAACAGCCAAATTATGGAAGAAGCCCGTGTCCAATAAATGAATGGATAAAGAAGATGGGTATATATATGTGAATATGTGGGTGTGTATGTGTATTTGTGTATATGTGTGTGTGTGTGTGTGTGTGTGTGTGTGTATGAAATAATATTATTCAGCCATGAATGAAATCTTGCCATTTGTAACAACCTGGATCTAGAAAGTATAATGCTTAGCAAAATAAGTGGGTCATGGGGTGCCTGGGTGGCTCAGTGGGTGAAAGCCTCTGCTTTCAGCTCAGGTCATGATCCCAGGGTCCTGGGATCAAGAGACTGCTTCCTCCTCTCTCTCCCTGCCTGCCTCTCTTGCCTACTTGTAATCTCTGTCTGTCAAATAAATAAAATCTTAAAAAAAAAATAAGTGGGTCAGAGAAAAACAAATACCATATGGTTTCACTCATATGTGGAATTTAAGAAACAAAAGAAACAGAAGGGAAAAAAAAAAGACAAACAGAAAAACAGACTCTTTATTATAGAGAACAAACGGATGGTTACCAGAAAGGAGGTGGGTAGGGGGATGGGTAAAATAAGTGAAGGACATTTAGAGCACACTTACCACGATGAGCACTGAGTAATGTATAGAATTGTTGAATCATTATATTGCACATCTGAAACTAATATATCACTGAATGTTAACTACACTGGAATTAAAATAAAAAACCCCAAAACAAAACAAAAAAAGATCTAATTCCTTGGTGAAGAAAAAAACAAAGCAAGAGGAAAAATACTTAAAAACATAAAGAGTTTTCCTGAAATAAACAAAATACTGTCATCTAAGACTATTATGTGTGTAATATAGGATAAAGTAAATATGTATTTATAGGATAATCTAATTCTACCAATTCCTATGTCTCTGAGAATCACGAGTCTTTGTGAAAGAAGGGAGATACAGGTGTAATGTGGAGGTCAAAGTCTCTGTAGCATTCCTAAATTTTGGATGGAGGTATTAAATATTTTATCTTAGTGTGTATGTGTGTGTGTGTGTGTGTGTGTGTGTGTGTGTGTGCATGCGCGCGCAGAGCTAGGAGATAGTTGGCTAAAAAAAAGAAAAAAGGAAAGGCAGGGGGGTGGGGAGAAGGAGGAGAAGAAAAGACAAGGGAGAAAAGGAAGGAGGGAGATCTTTCTAAACTCTATCCACTCAAGAAGCCTAAAATCTGCGACCCACCCTGTAGCAATGAATATCTCTAATACCAGAATTCCACTTAAAAACAAAACAAAGCAAACAAAAACAACAACTCAAAACCAGGGCCTGTTGGAGAAACAGTTAATTCAGGGTCTGGGGCGGGAAATGTACAAAATAAATCTAAAACATCTTGTCAGAAAGAGAGCAAGGGAACTATAAAAGATTACTAAGTTATATCAGAAAGATTTGGAACAAACTTGAAGAGACTCCTAATGGCCAAAGGCAGGACAATTGAGCATTTAAATAGGTAACTGCAATTTATTAAAATATCTCAAGCGTGAGCAAAGAAGTGAACAGGGAGAGAATAGAAAGATGGGTGCCCATTCTAGCAAGACCAAGAGAGAAAATTTCATGTCAATTTGAGGGTTTAGTTTTCTACAGTAGATTCAGCTTAGTGCTATGAATAGTGACTGTTTGCAAACATGATTCTAGGACAATCTATTAACCAAGAAAGATCAGAACAGCCATGAGTATGCTGAAACCTTTACCCAGCATCAGGGCAGGCTGATTGCTACTAAATGAAGTTTGAAGGAATGGTGAAGAATAAAAATAATGTTTTAATTATAATCCATGTGATTTGTTTATTCAGAGTACCAGTTACATGCAAAAAACAGAACCCTGCCCCCATGGAATGGATAATCTAGGAAAGATTTTACATGTACACAAAGAACTATAATGTAAAATGGTAAGAAATTAAGTGCCACAATGGAGATACAATCAAAATTCTATAGTTTTGTAGACAGGAATATCATGTCTGGCAATGGTGAGAGAAAAGAGTAGCATCTGAGCTGGTCTTTAAAGAATAAGTGGCATGTGATGGGCAGAGATGAGGGAGAATCACGCTAGCCTGAGGAAGCAGCTGGAACAGGAACGCAACATAGGAAAGTACAGGGACTGTCTTAAATCACAATGGGAAATTCCAGTTGTCTGAAGGGGAAGGTATGTGATGGAGGAGTGAGAGACAAGTCTGGACAGATGGACTGGGACCAGGCAACCGGACAGGCTTTCATCATCAGTGTAAAGGTTTGGAATTTATTTTATTAAGAGAGTCATTGGGGGCGCCTGGGTGGCTCAGTGGGTTAAAGCCTCTGCCTTCAGCTCAGGTCATGATCTCAGGGTCCTGGGATCGAGCCCCGCATCGGGCTCTCTGCTCAGTGGGGAGCCTGCTTCCTCCTCTCTCTCTCTGCCTGCTTCTCTGCCTACTTATGATCTGTCTGCCAAATAAATAAATAAAATCCTTAAAAAAAAAAAAAGAGAGAGTCACTGAAAGTTTTTAAGTGGGATAAAGTCCTACCAGCTAAAGAGCATTTTACAGTACGTGAAAGATATGTTCAAAGAAAGAGCATGCAGAAGCAGAGACCAGTAAGGAGGCCATTGTAGTCGTTGAAGTACTGAGCTGCCATGGTGGCAGTGAGGATGGAAAGGAAGACAGAGGTGTCAGAAATATTGTGAATGAAAACTCAATAGATTTTGGATGAATGATTAGATAAGGAGTTGAGGAACTTGAAGCAGGTAAGGGTAACTCAATCTATGTGACTGGAAAGGGCTATGATTGGAGAAGAGAGAAATCTGAGCTTCCTAAACTTGAAGTATGTTGACTGGGAGGAGCAGGACAATTGAAATGAGAAACTGGAATCAGCAAGGTGCTGGGGAGTAAACAGTTTTCTGAGACAGGCTCATAATGCAACTCCGGGGGGCAATAAATGAGAACTCAAGGGGAGTACAGAGGAAGAAAAGAAGGGAATCAGTGACAGGCCCTAAGGAGAGGCTGACATTTGGTGAGGGCAAGAGGAATCAATGGAGGGTAGGGCAGAGACCTAGTGCAAATTCTCTGGCACATGCCAGTCTCCCAGAGCTTGGGCTGCCCCCCAATGTAGATTATATCAATACCCTTTCCATATACCCTTTCCACCAGGCACTACTTGAGAGATGGCACGCTGCAGAGCAGCACTTCACAACCTGTGATGAAAGACCGGTTTTTTCTTTCCAATTTGTCAGAACCAATACTTCTGTAAAATTAGTATGAGTTAATCACAAAAACAAAACAAAACAAAACAAATGATCAAGAGCTTGGATGTTTTGGCAATGTCAACCTTCTGTGAAATTTTCTGAAAGCTTACTTTCAATTTCTGTACTTACATTGTGGTAAATATAAATACCAACATATCTGAGGAACTGACACTAAGACAGGATGCTATTTCCAGTTCTGTTATTAGCACTGTGACGACAGGCAAGCCTCTTAACTTCTCTGGGTTTACATTCCCTTGTTTGTAGAGTAAGACGATTACATTTACCCTACAAAGTCTAGATTGTATGGTGTTTAAATGTTCATTGACACTGAAATGGCCTAAATTATCATTCTGCCATACTCACTTCCATGCCTAAGTGGGAAGGAGCTATTTTCATCTGGGAGCCTTCCCCACCTCCTAATGTTTTGAAGTGTATTCCTGTGTTTTGAGGCTGGAAGGCTGGTCAGGAAGGACTTCAGGGAGCCAGATTTTCTGCAAAACTATTCTGAGCTAATCTCAAGTTGTTTCTAATCATGCCACATCAAAACCACAGGAAACCTAAAACAAAACCTTACCCTGAACCACGGGCCCAGTTTACATAACAGGATTCATGATTCACCAGCTCAAGATTCCAGGCTACAGTGTGCGCACTTCCACATGCCCCAGTCAACTTGAGATGGTCAGTGACGTTTATCATATCCTGTTCATCTTATATGCTAATGCCAAACATAGTGCTAGGCATACAGTAGGTACCCAACAACTCTTTCCCCAGTGAACAGATGAACGAATGTGAATGCCTCACATCCTTCAAAAGCCTTCCACACCCCGACTGACACTAACTTCTGCTTTATTGTGTCCCCTAGCACTTATTCCGTGAAGAAATTACCTGTTTCCTGTCATTTGCTAAAGGAATTGTGAGTTACATCTCTAAAAAATGCCTATTTGGACTGAACTGTGTCCTTCCTCCTCCCAATTCATATGTTAAAGCCCTAACTCCCAATGTGACTATATTTGGAGACAGGACTTATACAGATGTTTTCAATAAAGGTTAAGAAAAGTAGTAACAATGAGGCCTTAATCTAATAGGGATGACACCCTTAAACGAAGAGGAAGATATTTCTCAATCTTTCTCTCTCATTCTTCCTGCACACCACAAAGGAAAGGCCATATGAAGACACAGCAAGAAGACAGCTATCTGTAAACCATTAAAAGACTCCTCACGAAACAGAATTTGCCAGTTATCTTGATCATGAACTGCGAGAAACTAAATTGTTGCCTAAGACACCCAGTGTGCAATGTTTTGTTATGGCAGCCCAAGTAGACTAATACAATGCCCTTCCCTGATTTTTCTCATGTACACATTCGATGATGGAATGAAACTAGGTCAGTAACAGCAAGAAAACAGGAATATTCACAAATACATGAAAACTAAGCAACTCTTGAACAACTATTGAATCAAAAAGGAAATCAGAAAAAAATTTAAAAACATCTCAAGACAAACGAAAATGAAAACAAAACAGCAAAACCTGTGGGATGCAGGAAAAGCAGTAATAAGATGGATGTTTATAGTGATCAAGGCTGCATTAAAGAAGGAACATCACAAATAGATAATAACTTTACACTAGAACTAGAAAAAGAACTAGAAAAACTAGAAAGAACTAGAAAAAGAACTAGAAAAAGAATAAACTAGGTTCAATGTTGGCAAAAGGAAGGCAAAATAAAGGTCAGAGCAGGAAAAGAAATAGAGACTAGAAAGACAATTATAAAGATCAATGAAACCAAGAGGATAAACAAAATAGAAAAATCTTTAGATACACTAAGAAAAAAAAAGGGAAAACTCAAAATTACAAATGAAAGGAGACATTACAACTGATAACACAGAAATACGAAGGATTATAGGAAACTACTATGACCAATTATGTGCTAACAAATTAGATCAACTAGAAAAAATGAAATAAACTACTGGAAACATATAATTTACCAAGACTGAATCCGGAAGAAATAGAAAATGTGAATAGACTAATGATGAATAAGGAAATGAAATCAGTAACCAAACATCCCCAATAAAGAAAGTTCAGGAACTATCTGGCTTCACTGGTAAGTTCTACCAAACATTTGAAGAGTTAATACCAATCCTCACATTCTTCTAAAAAATAAAAAAAGGAGGGATCACTTCCAAACTCATTTTCCAAAACCAACAATATCCTGATATCAAAGCCAAACAAAGACACCAGAAGAAAGTTACAGGTCAATATCTCTGATGAGCATAAGTGCAAAAATCTTCAATAAAATATTAACAAACCAAATTTAATAGTACATTGAAGGAATCATACACCATGATCAAGTGAGATTTATTGATGAATAGTTCAACAAATGTAAATCAACAAATATGTTACAACCCATTACTAAAATGAAGGATAAAACACCCCACTGTATGGAGAAAAAGCATTGGACAGAATTCAACACCCTTTTATGATAAAAACCTCTCAACAAATTGGGTGCAGATGGACTGCATCTCAGCATAATAAAGGTCATCTCTGACAAACCCACAGCTAACATCATACTCAATGGCGAAAAGCTGAAAGTTTTTCCTCTAAGAGCAGGAACAAGTCAAGAAGGCCCCCTGGCACCACTTCTATTCAACATAGTAGTAGAAGTCCTGGCCAAAGCAATCAGGTAAGAAAAAGAAAAAAGCCATGGAAATAGTAAAGGAAGAAGTAAATTTCCTCTGTCTGAAGATATATTCTATAAGGAAAACCCTAGACTCTGTCAGAAAACTATTAGACTAATAAAGAAATTTACTAAAGTTTCTGGATATACAATTAATACACAAAACTAGTTGTGCTTCTATACACTAACAGTGTACTATCCAAAACAGAAATCAATAAAACAATCCCATTTATAATAGCATCAAAACCAACAAAGTATTTAGGAATAAATTTAACTGAGGGGGTAAAAGATCTGTACCCACAAAAACTATAAAATATTGATGAAAGAAATTGAAGATGACACAAATAAATGGAAAGATATTCTATTTTTATGGATTGATAGAATACTGTTAAAATGTCCATACTACCAAAGGCAATCCACATTTTCAATACAATCCTTATAAAAATCCCAACAGTATTTTTCACAGAAATAGAAAAAAACAATTCTGAAATTCATATGGAAGTACAAAAACACCTTGAATAGCCAAAGCAATCTTGAGCAAGAACAAAACTGGAGACATCACATTGCCTACTTTCAAACTGTATTATAAAACTATAGTAATCAAAATAGTATGGTATTGGCATAAAATCAAACACACAGACCAATGGAATAGAATCAAGAGCCCAGAAATAAACCCATACATACATGGTCCATTAATTTTCAACAAAGCTGTCAAGAATAAACAATGTGGAAAGAGTTGCTTCAATAAATGATATTGGGGAAACTGGATAGACACATGCAAAAGAATGAAATTGGGAACCCTACCTTATATCATACACAAAAGTCAACTAAAATATATTAAAGACTTGTAATAAGACCTGAAACCAACTCCTAGAGGAAAACACAGTAGGTAATGTCCTTGAAATTGGTCTGGCAATGTTTTTTTGGATTTGACACCAAAAGCTAAGGCAACGAAAGCAAAAATAAGCAAGTGGGACTATGTCAAACTAAAAACTATCTGTACAGCAAAGAAAACCATGAGCAAAAGGAAAAGGCAACCTGTGAAATAGGAGAAAATATTTATAAACCACATATCCAATAAAGAGTTAATATCCAAATTATATGAGGAACTTCTATAATTCAATAGCAAAAAACCCTCACATATCCCAGTTTTTAAAATGGGCAAAGGACTTGAAAAGACATTTTTTTTTTCCCCAAATAAGACATCCAAGTGGCTAGCAGGTACATGAAAAGATGCTCAACATCACTAATCATTAGGGAAATGCAAATCAAAATCATAATAAAATATCATCTTATACCTGTTATGACAGTTACTACAAAAAGAGATAACAAATATTGATCAGGATGTGGAGATAAGGAACCTTGTGCACTGTTGGTAGGAATGTAAACTGGTACAGGTACTATTGAAAACATGGAGGTTCCTCAAGAAATTAAAAACAGAACTACCATATGATCCATATATCTCATTTCTGGGTATATTCTAAAGGAAACATCATGATCTCAAGGAGATATCTGTACTGTCATGGTCATTGCAGCATTATTTTTCATAGTCAAGATATTGAAACAACCTGTCCTTTGAAGGAGGACTGGATGAAGAAAATATAAGACACACACACACACACACACACACACACACACACACACACACACGGAATATTATTCAGCCTTCAAAAAGAAGGAAATCTTGTTATTTGGAACAACATGGATGACTCTGGAGGGCATTTCACCAAGTGAAATAAGCCAGATAGAAGACAACACACATCATTACTTATATGTGGAATCTTAAAAAAAAAAAAATAATCAAACTCATAGAACTTGAGTAGATTGGTGGTTGCCAGAGGCTGGGGGAAATAGGGAGAGATTGGGAAAAGGCATATTAACTTTCAGTTATAAGATAAATAATGTGTCAAGATGTATTGTGTGGTAACTATAATTGCTAATACTTTATTGTATAATTGAAATTTAGGAAAGAGAGTCAATTTTAAGTGTTCTCATCACCTTCCACAAAGGGAAATATGTAGCATGATGCATGTATTAATTGTGAGAATCCATTTACAGTTTGTTTATATATCAAATCATCACTTTGTATACTTTTTAAAAAAGATTTTATTTGAGAGTGCAAGCGAGCATATGAGTATGGGTAGGGGCAGAGGGAGAGGAAAAAGAGAATCCCAAACAGATTCCTTTGGGCACAGAGCCAGATGCAGCCTGATTCCACCACCTAGAGATGGAGACCTGAGCCGAAATCAACAGCTGGACCCTCAACTAAGCTACCCAGGTGCCCCCACTTTGTATACTTTAAATACATCATCATGATCAATTATACCTTGATAAGACAAAAATAATTTTAGCCCATTTCCCTCATTATAGAAAGATAGATATGAAGGACAAGAGAGGTGTTAGGAGATTGAAACTGCAAATAATTTCAAAAACAAAACCCAAAATATTTGTAAACCACACGGCTGATAAAGGATTAATAACCAAAATAAACTGGATGCATTGCTGTTCTTCAGTAAATGGAGGGATGAGAATCTCAAACATATTGAAGGTTCACCAACATCATTCGTTTCCTTCCTCCATTACAACAAAAAATAGAGGGAGAAGTGATTTTTTGTAACTGGCATCTCCAGTATGCTTTAGTACTTAAATCTGCTATTCTACTGCCCTCTGCTGGATCTGTGATACTTGTAACCTCAAAGCTAGCTTTAGAGTGGCAGCAACAGTCATCATCATTATACTAGCAGAGGCATTAAAAGTTAACCATGAGAGACTATGGACTCTGAAAAACAATCTGAGGGTTTTGAAGGGACGGGGGGGTGGGAGGTTGGGGGAACCAGGTGGTGGGTATTGGAGTGGGCATGGATTGCATGGAGCACTGGCTGTGGTACAAAAACAATGAATACTGTCACGCTGAAAATAATTACAAAAATTTTAAAAAAGAGATTAATGACAGTAATAAAAGAGAGCAATTACAACAATAAAAAAAAAGTCAAGCACGGTGCTAAGTGCTTTACATGTACTATCTTATTCAATCCTCTTAATAACCCTATGGCTAGAAAATGTTATTCTTATAGGTGAGGAGCCTGGAGGTTCAAAGGCAAGCAAACTAAGTTTTTACACAACTAAAGTAAGAGTTCTGGGAATTAAATACTAACTCTAGAGCCCAGATCCTAGCTATCTCCTGTTTACTAAATATAAACTTTCATGCTACCAACTGTATTGGGAGATAAATCTGGAAAGGTATTATCATTTGAGACCTGCTGATTCACTGATAATGGAATCAAGCAAATTACTTTTATTCTAAAAAGCACAAATATCTTCCAATTTTTCCCTCTCAAGCCCTAAAATTATTTCAAAAAGGAAAATTTTACTCAATTAAGAGCAGGACAAAGTATTTCTTAGAGCTTCCCGAAGTGTGATCCGTGAATCTCCTGCATTAGAATTATGTGAGTTGCTGGTTCAATGTGAAGAATCCCAGGAACCAGGCTGTACTGTAGAGGTAGAGAGGACAGGACCTGTTACTGAGACACGGCATGTGTTGCTATGTAGGGGTGGACAGAAAGAAGAAGAAATATGATTCCTAGGATTTTCTGCTTAGTAGCTGGATTGGTAGTCATGACATTAACTGAAATGGAAGATTGATAGAAGGTAATGGGTTTTTATTGGCAGCAGCTCAGTTGTGGCAGCTGGCATTTGGTAGTGGATATAAATCTGGGAGTTTTGGTTTAGACATGTTAAGTTTGTAAGGTCTAATAGGTAGCCAAATAAAATGGAAAACAACAGAAACTACAAAGGAAATAATTGAGACCCAATTTTTTGATTCAGAACTGTATTTAAGAACCATGTTGGATCATGTTTATCTAATTGCAGCAGAGTCACGCAGCGGAAGCGTGCTGGGCCCATGTTTATCTAATTGCAGTATAGTACCTTGAATCCCTACCAATGAAAATGGCCAGATCGCTTCCAATTCCTGTTACTACAAACAATACAGCAAAGGCATCCTCCCAACTGTCCCCTACAAAATAATAGATTGGTCCTTGCCCTCAGTTCTTGACAACAGGGATCCTAAAACTCCTAGAAATTCATAAGTGATAAGAACATTAAGAGCATCTTTTGTTCTACTGAGGTGATTCTGGGTGGGTTCCTGGTTGGCTGCTGGTCACCAGAAAGACCAAGCCATGATTAGAAGTTTGGAATTTTCAGTACCATACCTCATCCTCCAGGAAAGGGAGACGGACAAGAAATAGAGTTGATTGATCATGGCTATGTGAGCACATCTTCACAAAATCTCAATAGTAAAGGATTCAGAGAGCTTTGAATTGGCCAAACACATTCACACTGGGAGGGTGAGGCACCCCAACTCAAGGACACTTGATCTTAGCCAAAAGGCCGAGAAGCGATCCAACTCAAGGACAAAAGCTCCTGCGCTCAGGACCCTCCCAGACCCTGCCCTATGTATCTCTTCATCTGCTGTTCATCTGTTCCTTTAATAAGCCAGTAAGCGTGTTTCTCTGAGTTCTGTGACTTGAAGTGTTCTACATAAGAAACACAGGTGGAAAGCTGAGTTTGTCTAATACATCCCTATAAAGTCTTCTGCATCCATTCCTTTGATTATACACTCAGAGGAGTGAGACATTTTTTTTTTAAGATTTTATTTATCTGTCAGAGAGAGGGAGAGAGAGCAAGCACAGGCAGACAGAATGGCAGGCAGAGGCAGAGGGAGAAGCAGGCTCCCTGGAGAGCAAGTAGCCCGATGTGGGACTCGATCCCAGGACGCCGGGATCATGACCTGAGCCGAAGGCAGCTGCTTAACCAACTGAGCCACCCAGGCATCCCAGGAGTGAGACATTCTTAATTAGATGAGGTACTACCAGACTCTTTCCTAAAATGGCTATATCGGTCTACACTCCAGCAGTCACAGGGTTGGTTCCAATATCTTCACATGTCTTTGAATGCCTGACAATAACCAACCAAATGTTTGCCAAATAAATGGGTATAATGAAGCACCTTGCTTTAACATCTCTCTGGTAAGTTTATCTCAAATATACTTCTTAGCTTTGGAGGTTTTCTCCTAATAAATTGCCTATTCATACATATTTTATCTTTTTAAAAAAATTAGAATTCCTGGCTGTGGACTTAGTCAATCTACAAGATGGCTCACAATGATTCTTGCCTCACAGCATTCAGATCTTTGTGTAGGATAGGGCTGGATAGGATGGATCTGTGTAACTGACTGGATATTAAGGAAATTACGGTGTATAAATTCTCAGAGTAGGTCATAAAAGATACTGTGGTTTCTGCTTTATTCTCTTAGATGACTTCCTCCAGGAGAAGCCTGCTGTCATGTCAAAACATTCAAGGAAACTTATGGAGAGGTCACAAGGTGAGAAAATAGCTACCAGTTAGCACAACTTCCTGGTCATCTGGCAAGTGAGTGAGTTGTTTTATTAGAAGTGGATCCTCCAGGACCTGAAATCAAACCTTCAAATATCTGCAACCATGGCCAACATGCTGACTGCAACATCATGAGACCCTGACCCATAAACAGGGCTAAGTCACTTCTAAATTTCTAACCTACAGACTGTAAGAGATAATAAGTGCTTATTATTAAGTCACTGCATTTTGGGGTAATCTGTTATACAAAAGATTAACTGACATCCTGATTGTTCTCTGTTGTTGATTTGTTGGACTTCCCTGCATAGTCTAAAAAGATAAGTCCCCTGTCAGTTTTACACTTTATAAATATCCTTGTCCAAACTACCATGTCTATTATATTTGTCTGCATTGCCTCTTGTAAATAAATCCATAATTTTGATATAGTAAAATTCATCTATTTTCTGCATTCTGGTTCACGCTGGGTAGGGGTAAGGGCTGGTGTTTAAGACTTCTACATCCTAGGTCACAATATATTTCCTACATTTTCTTTTTTTTTTTTTTTTAAAGATTTTATTAATTCATTTGACAGACAGAGATCACAAGCAGGCAGAGAGGCAGGCAGAGAGAGAGAGAGAGAGGAGGAAGCAGGCTCCCTGCAGAGCAGAGAGCCCGATGTGGGGCTTGATCCCAGGACCCTGGGATCATGACCCGAGCCGAAGGCAGAGGCTTTAACCCACTGAGCCACCCAGGCGGCCCTATTTCCTACATTTTCTTCTACAAAGTTTTTAATTTCACCTTCTATAGGTATTTTTGCCCTACTTCTATACTCTCATCAGACCAGGTTTACCTCAATTCAGGTATATATAATTTTTTACTGCAAGAATATGCTCCCTTGTTTGGACATAGAAAGAGTATAAATAACAAACACAAAGCATTTTCCATCCAGTAGCTTACAAGTAATAAGCTTTACCTATGAATCAACTTACTAGAATTCCTTCTAACAAGCCTATTTTTCTTATTTACCTAATACTTTAGGAGAATCTAGGCTTAAGTTGCTTGGTTGTCTCTCCTTACTGCAAATAGAAGTCCAAATCCTACAAAATAAATTACATTCTCTAGACAACTGAATTTTGCAGAGTGCTTTGGGAGCTCTCAAGTCATCTTCACACTATCATGTATTTCCAGGTTAAATCATTTATGTGCAAAGGTCAGAATAAACATTCCACCACTTGGCTTAACTTAATATATCTTGAAATTGGTGTTTTAAAAAACATAAAGACTTTTGCCTCAAGATGTAGAGACCTGTAAAAAGTATTTCTTTTATCTCTGCAGCAAAAAAGAACAAAACTAGTTTCAAATTTAGACTTTATGTGATTCCACAGGAGACCTAAGTTTGCAAAGTAAACAACTGATACAAAGTCTTCCCTTCAGGAAAAAGGAGAGGTGACACAAGCCCACATGAGGTAGTACAGTTAATATAGCTGGCAAACATGAAGGCAGACTCCAGAACGGCAGAATACTGTGAACCCTTGGGGCCAAAGATACTGGGGGGAGTCCACATTGTCTCATAGGCTCTTCTTCCATGAATTCTACCTAGTACTCACAGAAAGATCGGGAGCCCTAAGAAGTATCCTCTGTGGTGCAGACCAGGGTAGGGGAACAACAGTTCTGCACAAGGGGCAGAAACACCACCAAGACCTTTCCCTTCTACCTGCACTGTAGAACAAAATTCCTTCAAGAATACAAGCTATCAAACTCAAGAATAATTAGTAAGTATAAAGAAAGTAATTGAATCTGTATTTAAAATTTTCTAAAAACTCTCAAGCCCAGATGGTTTCACAGAAAAAAAAATTTTTTTTTTTAAAGATTTTATTTATTTATTTGTTAGAGAGAGAGAGAGCATGAGCACAGGCAGACAGAGTGGTAGGCAGAGGCAGAGGGAGAAGCAGGCTCCCCGCTGAGCAAGGAGCCCGATGTGGGACTCGATCCCAGGACGCTGGGATCATGACCTGAGCCGAAGGCAGCCGCTTAACCAACTGAGCCACCCAGGCGTCCCCACAGAAAAATTCTAATTCTATACCGTATCTTCAAGAAAATGGAGAAGGAACACTTCTCAACTCATATTGAGGCTAACATTACCGTAAAACCAAAATCAAAGACATAAGAAGAAAACCACTGACAATATATCTCATAAACAAGATGTAAAATTCATCAATAAAATTTCAGCAAATTGAATCCAGCAGTATATAAAAATAATACATGGTTAATCTGAGGAATGCAAGGCTCTCTTAATAATCAATGTAACCTCTATAACAGACATAACACAAAATACTGTATGATTGTTTCAACAGATAGACAAATTTGACCAAATCGAAGATTTATAATAAAGACACAGCAAACTAGAGACAGAAGTGAGATGCCTTAACCCTTTAATATGGTTAAGGTTAATATGCCTTAACCTTTTAATAAAGGGCATATACAACTAATAACCTACTTAATGGTGAGAAACTGAGTGCTTTCTCCCAAAGATCAGTAATAGGTAAGAGTGCCCACTCACATTATTCCTAATTAACACTGAACTGGAAATCCTACCCAGATGAATGAGATAAGAAAAATATGAGATACACAGATTGGAAAGAAAGGTGTAAAACTATAATAGCAGAAAATAGGACCTATCTATGTAGAAAATCCAAAAGGACTTGCAACAAACATTATTAAATGTTGTTTATTATTAACATTTATTATCAACATTATTAAATGTTGAATTAAAAATGAATTTGGCAGGCACCTGGGTGGCTCAGTGGGTTGCGCCTCTGCCTTCGGCTCAGGTCATGATCTCAGGGTCCTGGGATCAAGTCCCACATCAGGCTCTCTGCTCAGCAGGCAGCCTGCTTCCTCCTCTCTCTCTCTCTCTCTGCCTGCCTCTCTGCCTACTTGTGATCTCTGTCAAATAAATAAATAAAATCTTTGAAAAAAATATAATCTATAAAAAAATAAATTTGGCAAGGATGCAGAACACATCATTATATGAAAGTCGGTTGTATTCTTATTATGCGCAATAAACAACTGGAATTTGAAAATAAGAAACCTAGCAGACACCACCTTAACCAATTGCTTCTGGTGGTATTCTTCCCCAATTTTTTTTGAAGATTTTATTTGTCAGAGAGAAAGAGAGAATGTGTGCGCAAGCAGGAGGAAGAGCAGGCAGAGGGAAAAGCAAGCTCCCCTAAGCAAGAAGCCCAATGTGGGACTTGATACTAGAACGCTGGGATCGTGACCTGAGCTGAAGGCAGATGCTTACCCGACTGAGCCACCCAGGCATCCCTTTCCTCAAAATTTTTAACCTTGTTCCAATCATGAGAAAACATCAGGTAAATCCAAATTGAGGGACACTGTACAAAATTTCTGACCATTACTCTTCAAAAGTATCAAGGTCATGAAAGACAAAGACAGAAACTGTCCAGAACAGAAAAAACACATGAAGTGGGAAAACTGAGGGAATGCGAATAAAATATGCAGTTTAGTAAATAGTATGGTATCAATGTTAATTTCTTAGTTTTTTTAAAAAAGATTTTATTTATTTATTTGACAGAGAGAGATGAGAGGCAGGCAGAGAGAGAGGTGGAAGCAGGCTCCCTGATGAGCAGAGAGCCCATTCCGGGGCTCGATCCCAGGACTCTGGGATCATGACCTGAGCAGAAGGCAGAGGTTTAACACACTGAGCCCCCCAGGCACCCCGATTTCAATAGTTTTGATAAACATATCATGGTTATGTAAAATATTAATATTAGAGGAAGCTAAAGGAAGGGTATACAGGACTTGTGATACTTCTGTAAAAACACAATTATTTCAAAAGAAAAAGTTAAAAAGAGGAAAAAGACTATTACCATTTGTTACTATTTATACAAATCAGACATTAAAGAATACCATGAATATAAAAAGTAAACTGGTTGCAAAAGCTTCTAAGATTGTCATCCATAATCTAATTTCAATTTCATCAAAACTACCCACTGTTGTCATAAAACTCCTATGAACTTATAAAAACACATTTATATCCTTAACAAATCCATTTTTGTTGTACATATTAAAGATCCCTACAAAGATTTCAAATGGAAAAAACATGAAACTAAAAAGGTTTGATCACCAAAATTTTTATACTACCCAGTAATGACTGAGATAAATATGACTGATAACTTAAAAAGATTTGAGGTTATCTGTACTTTTGATAAGTTAGCTTTGACTGGGAAAAAATGTGGAAAATGTGATAATATCTAATAATGGATATCATTTAGACTGAAGGTATTAAAAAATAGAATATATCAGTAAAATCAGTTTGGAAGACTAAATTAAAGAAAGGAAAAGAGCTTGCTGGCTTTATGAGCAAGCAGGATACCTGAAGTATATTAGAGGATGATGCCCATGTTTGTATCTCCATATTACACCATATCAGACAGCACCTTAACACTACCAAGTCATTATTTCTACTATGGAGATATCCTTGCAATACAAGAACTGAGTGACAATTGGAAAAAGGAGAAAAGTAAAGGGGCACTGAAAGTAAGGAGAGTATTCTTGAATGAACGAGAAGAGAAAAAAAAAAAACAAAACTAAGGTTCCTTAAAGGCAAGGTTAGCCACTCCATTATGTGCAGATTGGTAAGAACAGGGACAAGAGGCAATGAATAAAGAGAATGTCCTAATGGGCATTCTGGCCCTACTCCTTGGCTGTCCCACAACAGAATGCATTTGGCCTTTCTGAACTAACTCCTACACCCAGATCTACACATTGATATGATACAACAAAGAGATCCATTTAAAGGCTAATATTCTACCATGCAATCACAACAGGAAAAATATTTCTGAATCTTTAATATAAAGTAATTTTGGTGGTATCAACTTACTAAAACAATCAGGAAACAAGGTAAGTATTAGCACATTTCCTGCCACACAGTAAGTGCTTCATAAGTATTAGCTATTAGCAGGTAGGAGACTTGGGGAAGAAGGGAGGAGGCGGAAAATAAAAAGAACAAAGAGGAAGAGAAAGGGAAGGTATGTCTAGCGTGCAGTATTTTTTAGTCCTAGTTCGCACTATCACAACACATTTAATGCCCTCCTCCTATATGTGAACCAAAAACACTCTTATCCTGTAGGAGATGCTTCTTCATTTCCAGAGTTCTTATTTAAAGAAAATGCTGTTACCACCTTTTGATAAGAAGAAAGAAAAACAGTCTCTTTACACTCCTTTTTATTAAACAAATAAGTCTGGTAGTGGAACTTTTTTTATTTAATGCATAAACATATAAGTCCCTTTATTAGAGAAATTGTACATATTGGTGAATATGGTCAATGGTCACATCTATGGGTTAATTGTTTAAAAATCAGAAACAATAATTAGGATAGATTCTATGCTCTCTCCGTCACATTGTGAAGTGTCTTGTGTAGTCATATTCTATTGTTGGAATGACAGCTTGTACAAACTTCAAGAAAATTAGAAGATACCTAAAGGTCTTTAGCTAAGGAAAACAGATTGGTAAATGGTACTATGATTTAAACTAACAGTGTAGTTATCCTATTTCTCAGAAAAAATATGTAAGATAAAACCTTAAATCAAGTATATTAAAAAAATTCACTCATGCAAGTTTGTGTCTATTCAACATGAGGATCTCTATAACTTTAATACTGCTCCACCCACTCCCATTTAATATTTGAATGTGAAACTTCCTAATGAGTTCACAGAAGCCCAATTATTTTGATATAAAAATAAGGACAGGGGTGTTCATATTTAAGTGAGTGGGAAATGGTTCCTTTACTGTTAGTCTGCTAGGTTATGTTAGAAACAAGGCAACCTTTGCATTATTAGCACCACGTTCTAAACAATGAATCTTGGAACACTGAAATAATAAAGTAAAATTTTTAAAAAAATTTTAAAAAAGAAAGAAAATAAGGCAGGGTAAAGAATATAAAAGCACTGAAGCAAAAGAAAAAAATTAAGCAGAAACAATCTGTAAGGACTGATTCTAAGTTAGTTTATGTACATAAACTTGGAAGACTCTGTGTTTAATAATGACTCATCAATGCCCTCAATAAACATTAAACTCTTAATATTTCCAATACTGTGGAACACGGAAAAAAAATCAGGATTTTATTAGAAAGAGTCCATTGTAGCTACAGTATCTTCCAAGTTGCTACCTAGCCCCTCCAATACAGAAATGAATGCTCAAGTTATGCATCACACAGTTTCAGGAGTAAATCTGGTTTGGACCAAAAGTTCTTGGTTTCTTTTAATGTCAAATATGTCCTCTGAGGAACACCCTTTATTAGCAATTTAGTTTATCTGTAATTCCAAGAGAGGGGTGGACCCCTCACAGTCTACATCTAACACTGAGTGGCATGAACAAGCAAATGTAACATCAATCTAGCACCAAATTAATTCAAATTATTTGGCATCTAAATCACCGATTTTGGCTGCTTTTGATGAATCCATGCTATAGGTATATGTACTTCGATATCCAACAGATGATTTAGTTTCCTCTTGTCAACCACAGAGAAAGTAGGAAAATCATAGTAAGATGTGAGAAGGGTGCTTTTATCTGGAGAAAACCGTATTTTAAGAATATCTGAAATACACTTTGTGTGTTTTACTTTTTAATTAACCTATCTGTTAAACTGAATTCTTTGCTTCAGAGACCTTAGAATGACACAACCTAAGTTTACTTTTACCTGAGGGAAGCACATTTTTTGTTAACAGTTAAATTGGAAATATACTTAGAGAAAAGATACTCATGTGTTATCTTCTAAATTAGTAGGTTACTCTTCTTTCATCAATAAATTATGCCCACTGAGTTTCTTTTCCATCAAGAGCAAAGGTTTTATATTCAAATGCTCTTAGCCATTGCCTCTTGGACAAACAAAAGAACTGGCAAGCTGCTGCCTAGAAAAGCACATACTGACCTGAGGCTCTGTAATGAGGCAGAGCTGACTGGTGCACACAGGTACATGTGCTAACCAACTAACAAAGCAGAACTATCACAATGTAACATTTCCCAAATAAAGACTTGTACTAAGACTTCCATTATGAGGGGCTAAAACAAGTTATAGGTACTGTGGCACTAACACTGTACCAGTATTTCCCAAAGAGGAAAAGAAAATCCTAGGAACCAAATATAGGTAAGGATACATATGAACACCAAGTTCTCCTCCTCCTTCTGCAACAGTCTCAATGATTTTCTTCATCACCTCAGCATGCCTAAAAGCAAAAGAACAAATAACTATTATTAGCATAGATCAATTAGATCAAAATAGGAAAAGCAAGTTTTTGTGAAGAAATCTACCTTATTTGTGTCAGTGATTTAATTTTAACATAATAGTTGTATTATAAAATATTTTCCTCCCAACAAGTCAGGTTGTTGAGAGTCATATACAATGTTTTATTGGAACACAGGCTAAATTTTTAAAGTCTAATCATAGTCAAAACACAACAGCACTGGTTTTCCTGTAACAGGAGTGGGAGGAGTGGGGGGAAGGGGTAGCACAGCAGAAAGCCAGAGAAAGGGAAATCATGCCAGGGTATAATTGCAGAGCAAGGACTGTCTGCTCTAAGAAACAAACAAGAATCAGACCAGGAAAATTCAAAAAAGCTACATGGTGACAGCTAATCAATAAAACAAGGACATACTTAAAATGCTGTCATTTTGACTATTCAAATATTTAGCAGAGAATAAGCCAAAATTGGGTCTTAAAAAAATTTAACTTGGTTGGAGTTAAGAAGTTTATATATTTTGTCTTTGTCTTAATACATATTATAAAATTTATCTGATTTTCTTTTCCTTTTTTTTAAAATTTGAGACAAAGAGTGCACGAAAAGCATGGGGTGGGGCAGTGAAAAAGATGAAAAGCAGTTTCCCATTGAGCAGGGAGCCTAACACAGGGTTTGATCCCAGGACCCCGAGATCATGACCTGAGATGAAGGTAGACCTGACCCAAAGGTAGACACTTAACACCACTTAACTGGGTGACTAAGCCACCCAGGCACCATCTGATTCTATTTAGAAATAATTTTTTGGCTTTATATAAAGAAATATGTTTATCTGAAGTTTTTGCCCAATCCACAAATCTCTTCACAGTCAACCAGTGTCTTTCCTTTCCTATAGAAAAATGATATATCAAAGTAATTGCCTAAGTATATCAACTGAGAAAAAGGCAGTGCACAAAAGAATGATCTTTTAGATATATTCTGGCTTACATAATGCTGCTTCAACTTTTATGAGTATAAACTTCATGACAGAGGCAGGCAACTTAGAAGATAAGAATAAATGTATCAGCTCCAAGAATCCAAAAACATAATCTGATGGCAAGGCCTAAAATGTACTTGAAATCTCACCTTATAGACCCCCAGCTTTTTGGCCCTATTACATTACATTGCATAACACAGTCATTTATTAACATGTTTAACATTAATTACCAGTTAAACCTCTTCTTTCTTTTCTGGACTAAAATTTACATATGAGAGAGACATGCCTCAAAATGAGGCATGTCCTAAAACCTCAAACCACTAAAGGAGTGGGTAGAGTAAAATAAAAACCCTCTAGATAATAAAAAACTAAAACTAATGACTCTTGAATTACTTTTCAGTTAGCAATATTAACAACTCTTGACATAAAAAAAGCCAGAAAAATGAACAAGGCTTTCTATATGATAAAATTTGAGAATCAAGAGGCTGCAAAAAATGAGAAAATATTAAAGAATTTTTAAAAACTAGAATGTTGCATCAAATTAGTCAACGGAATACCAAATTTTTCATCTCAAAAATATTGTTACCAGAATTTCTCAATGTTTTGCAAAAGCTACCCATTAGAAATAACAACAAATCATGGATACAGACTCCGTTTACTCATCTGGCCCTGAAAAAACACAATGATAAAAAGAAAATCCCAAATTATAAAATGCACTTGACTTAGTAGGGCTGAACATCTCTCAACTGAAGAGTAAAGGAAAAGAGAACTCTGCATACATCTCCCTTCACTAACCATTAAAAAGAGATAAATAGGTCATGGAGAAAAACACAAAGATAACTTCATACTCCACATTCACAGGTGGCTACATCACAATAGGGCAAACCCAAGTCTAAATGATGGGTATTTTTTTAATCTAAAAAACATCTTCTAAATTATTTTCAGAGCTAAAAATAGTAGTAAAATCACAAAGATCTATACTATAATTAAACACATAGAGAGAGCAAAAAAAATTCTTAATGAATTTAACTTAAATTGGTGACTTTTTCCTTTTTCTTTTATGTTTTAGCGTAAGAACATTTCTACGAAAGACAAAAGAGAACTATACTTGCTTATTACATTTCTTCTGTCAGGGCACTTTGGATTCCCAGGTAATAAATCCATGAAGTACACACAACACACATACACACCTGCATGGGTGAACTGAACACATAGGAGGTGGTGGGAGATGAGGGTGATTTTCAATGGTCACTGTTTTCTTCACATGATCTTGACTGATGTCTTCATACATGTGTTCAACTGTTAAAGGCTGCCTTTGCTGAAACAATAAAAAAATGTTTTGAAATCACTGTTTAAAAAATTTTAGACCTAGACTTCCATGTTTAAAATATATTTATCTCCACCTCACCTATAATACAGAATTCCAGACTATTTAGAACTACCAGACTTTTGCGGGGAGAGTTTATAATACATTTATACCAGTGAAGGGAGGAGAGTGGAGGAGTCTGTACATCAACACTATGTGACTTCAGCCACCACCTAATGCAATAAAGATCCCACAAAAAAACAAGTTCATGGCTGTCAAACATTTTATAACTTTCTATTTCATCTTTTGGGTGTATTTCGCTTTACTTTTTTGCTTCTCATTCATAGTCGTAAGAATGACTAAATTAAGCAAGTTAATTTTATTTCAGTTATCCTTTAATTCAATTAAAATAAATTAGTTAAAAAATGGTTTACTGTCTTAAAGAAAAAAAAACACATGCCAATATGATCATTCTGTAAATGCTTTATATATCCATCAAATTTAATACCCAACAAATTTAATATAATAAATTAAGTTAAATTTCCCTTATATTTTGAAGGAGTAACCCTCAGGGACCAAGCAATAAATACTTAACAGATTATTTCTGTTTGATTCTTAGTAGTGTTATTGTCACACAGAATAATTCACAGTTTCTTCAAAGTAAGAATCAAATTCAATATTAATCATGAAATTGTTAAACAAACGACTTCTAAAATTTAAAAGGCAACAATATATACCTACAGACCTAATGATAAAGAAATTAAATCCAACAATTTGAAACATTTACATTAAATATATTTTCTGTTTTTACCTCATCATAGCCGAACAACCATAATCGTGGTGTCTGGTAATATTTATCATAAGTGATATAAAGGTCATAAGTTCTTGTTTGCAAAATAGCATCTTCACCTCCAGCATCAGTTTTAGTTTTACAAGCTTCTACTATTTTCCTTGTGTCTAGGGTAGCCTGGCAATATAGGAAGAAATTTAAACCCATTAAATTCAGTATGAATGTGACAATTAAGAAAATATTTTTCCCACCCTATATATTTTTTTAACATAAAACCAAAGCTAAAACATTATATACTATAACCAACACAAACATATAAATAAAGGTTTATTAGAAAGATCAAGATACTATTAGGAATACTAATTCCCAAGCTTATTCACTAAATGTTAACTAAAAACTCAATTTACAAACCTCATCTGTTTCCAACAATCCACTTTCTTCATATTCTGTTTAAAAAGCAACAAAAGATTAATCAAGTTCAAGAAAATTTCCTAAACCAAGCTATATATTACTTCAGAGTATCATTCAAAATCTGGGCTTTTGCTTTTGTTTTTAACTGAAGGTATCGAAAAGGTATGAGGGACCTGATTTTACACTTCCAAAGCAGCAGATTCTTTAACTGACACAGCCAGAGAAAGTTAGCTTGCCAAAACCTAATCCAAGCTACAGCCTATTAGCAATACCGAACAGCATCCTGATACTGCAGACACTCAGTGACTCCATCGCATACACAAGGCTATTTATATAATTGCATAAAATGTGCTGATTAAAATCATCATAGGCTTCCATGCTGCTGAATCCAGGGGTAAATTCTCAGTTTTCATCTTAACTGATGTCTCACAGGGCCATCTGGATGATTTTGTCCCACCTTCTTTGACACTTTCTTTGGCTGTTAAAATATTATATTTTCTGGCTGTGTCTCTCACCTCACAGGCTTCTTCTCCTTTACTATCTTCTATGCTCGGTTCTTCCTTAGCTCAACTTTTTAAAACTCTACAGTAGCCAAGGGCTCAGTTTCTGGACCTTGTCTTTTCTCTATCCACTTACTCCTTTGATGATTTCATCTAGTCTCAATGGCTTTAAATGCTAATAATTCCCAAATGTATCACTGGCTACACACTTGGATATTTATTTACTTAGAGCTCTACTGGAATGACTAACATACGTCGCAATAGCACACATCCAAAACTGAACTCCCAAACTCCCCCTCCAAAGCTATTCTAGCCCTATAATTTTCCTTATCTCAGTTAAGACACCTTTCCAGACACTGTCAAATATCCTTAGAGTCAGACTTGACTACTCTGTCTCTCTCATGTTACTCCCCCCCAGCAGCAGCAAATCCTTTTGAACTTACCCTCAAAATATGTCCAGAATTTTGTTTCTCATCACTTTCAATATTACCACTTGAGCCTAAGTTATCATTTCTTGCCTAGATTATCAAAACAGCCTAACTATTGTCCCTAAACCTCTTCAATCTGTTCTCAATACAGCATTCACAGTGATTCTGTTAAAATGTTGTATGGCATTCTAAGTTCCTTTTCTACTTAGAAAAACCCTCTAATGGCTTCTCATCTCACTGCATTAAAGCCAGGGCCCAAGGTTATCTCGCTGACTCCATGCCTGACTTCTCTGCTTCTGCCCTTGCTCCTCTCTGAACACAGCATATTTATTTTTTTAAAGTAAGTTCTACACCCAATGTGGGGCCTGAAATCATGACCCTGAGTTCAAGAGTCACACACTCTACAGACTGAAACAGCCAGATGCTCCTGCTTATGTTGTATATACCACACAAGCTCCTACCTCAGGGCCTTTGCATAATTCCTTAGATATCCAAATAGCCTGTTCACTCACTTCTTGCCAGGCTTTACTTAAAACTCATGTTCTCAATTGGGTTTTTCTTGACCAACCTATTAAAATAACACTCATCCTTTCCCAAGACCTTCTGTCCCATTCCCCTCCTTTATTTTTCTCCCTAACACTTATAACCATCTAATATAGCATCTGCATTGCTTATCTATTTTTTCTATGTCTCCCATAACTAGAATATAATCTCCATAAGATCACATCTACTGTTTTATTTCTAGCACCAAGAACAGTACCTGATATATAGATAACTATCCTGCCCAGTGTTTATTGAACAGGGAATGAAAATTGCCTGTTATAGTAATTGTTGTTATATCACCTGCTGTACCATCAACACTGTTTTTTAAACAAAATCCCATATAAAGCAATTTTTTTCTTTAGCTCTGTCCAAGAGAAATGTAACAAAACACACTAAAAGGCTGTCAAATATTTAAGGCAGTCCCACAGCTTGTACTCTAAAAAGAATGCTTTACTCATAGTATTCTGTCTACCCTTCACCCCAGCTCGGATAACTGTACACAATTCAGACTGATGGAATCCAGAAACTATTTGTATAAGAAGGTGGTGCTGACAATTATTAGACATTCAGGTGCAAGTGAAAATAAAAACATGTACATTTGAAGTTCAGGAGATCTGGACTGGAGGCTTAGATATGAAGTTGATCATAGAGATGGTATGTGAGGTTGCTGTGAGCAATTTGGGTTACAAGTAATTCGTTTTATTTCTTCAAAGGATGGGGAGTTTACCATAAAAATAAGGACAAAACTCTTACTAGAATTCAGGAACAGATCTACACCTAGATTTCATGAGAACTTAAAAGTAATTTAAGAAACAAAACTTAAAAGTACTTTAAGGTGCACCTAGGTGGCTCAGTTGGTTAAGTTTCTGCCTTTGGCTCTGGTCATGATCCCGGGTTTCTAGGATCTGATTGAGCCCGGAGTCCCAGTCAGGCTCCCTGCTCAGCTGGGAGCCTGCTTCTCCCTTTCCCTCAGCCTCTCCCCCTTGATTGTATTCTCTCTCCCTCTCTAACAAACAAACAAACAAACAAACAAACAGAAGAAAAGGTATTTTGAGTCAAGGCTACTCTGGCAATTTGGCTATGTGTCACCTCCTCATCCACAAACACTACTTAATGCTTTGGTGCTTCAACTATACTTGGCACCATCTTCCACTTCTGCATGCTAGAGAACATTTCTATCTCACCATAAATTCTATGTATTTGGTTTAAAAAAAAAAAAAGGAAAAAAAGAAAAAGAAAAACGAAAAGAAAATACACAATAAATGAGCAAACTTTGTTCTGCTCTGAAACAGTTTTTTGTTTTGTTTTGTTTTTTGTTTTTTTTTTTTTAGATTTTTATTTGACACAGAGAGAGAGATCACAAGTAAGTGGAGAGGCAGGCAGAGAGAGAGAGAGGAGGAAGCAGGCTCCCCACTGTGTAGAGAGCCCGATGCGGGGCTTGATCCCAGGACCCTGGGATCATGACCTGAGCCGAAGGCAGAGGCTTTAACCCACTGAGCCACCCAGGCGCCCCTCTGAAATAGTTTTTAAGAATTAGCTTAAGAATCTGCATCTTCAAACTTTTAACTGCATTAAAGATTTATGCCTAAGATGTATCCCACTGGAAAGAATGCTTTCAAGGCTATGTCCTAGGTAAAGTACAACAGTCCAAGACTGCTCCTCACTAACTAAATTTAAACTAAACAAAATTCTCTCTCTGTTTAATGTTAAAATCTAGAACTCAATGGAGTACAATTCTTGTCTACTTCAATTATAAATATTCCAAAATCAACATTCTAGTGTGATTAAAGAAAATCTAGAACATAAATACCTTCCATATCTGCAGCTTCTCCTTCATCTTCTTCTTCCTCCTCCTCACATATTGCTGCGCAATCTTGAAGTTTTATACTGTCCTTTGAAATAAATTATATTTAAGTCACTTAAGTATGTCCATTAGTTCAAACACCAAACACTCATGTGTCACCAAGTGTAAACCACTGAGAAAATAACAGTGGTAAAGACAGTTCTTTTCGTCAAGAAACTCCTATTCCAGTGGAGATGACAAACCCATAAAACAAATATGAAAAGTGATGTGCTAAGTGCTGTCACTGAAAAATATAAAAAATATCATAGAAGCACCAAGAATCACCTAAGCTAACAATTTAACAATTTTTGCACTTCCAAAAAATAGTATTTTTGTTTAACCAATTCATTAATATTAGGAAACTGGTTCAGAGTTATAATTTACATACATAATTTAAAGGAGAAAAAAGATACATATTTGTAAGTCACAATACATTTGTAAGTTAAACTTACAAATTATTAGTAAATAGTTAAACTATTATAAGTGAAACATATTCTAATTTGTGAACAATATTTTAGGCTGAATTAAGTAAAACTATCAGACTTTAGTTATTATAACATGTAAGATTTCAGTTCATTTTTTAAACCATATTTGCACTACAATAAAATAATAATACCAAAGATAAGCCTAATACATAATTATCATTTCACAAAATCAATTATTCAAAAAATCTGAAGTCAATGTAGTAAAGTAAAAAAAATTGCACATTAGTTTCACCTAATGTACAATTTTACTTAGAGAAGACTCCATTTACCAATAGAAACTTAAGTTGTATGTTATCATTACCACACCCAAAATGTGAAACCATAGATGATAGTATCTGGGTAATTATTAGATGAGCCAGTATCTAACAAACTAATCATTTAGGGAAATTTTAATCATGTTGATGTTATGGTGATCATACTTGAAACAGAGGAATACAGTAGAAACCAACAAGAAAGATTAATACTTGGGTTTGAACAAGTATTTTAAGAAATTATAAAAAATAATGTAAATTTTATATTAAATAGGAAATGACAGGAAAGACATTCAAGTTGTACATTATTCTAAGCAGTCACCCTTTAGTATGATATAAGAATGTTAAGTGGGATACCAAGTACCATATTAACCATTATTGCATTTTTCAGAAGTTCTTGAATTACCATAAGCCTATCAACAAATGCTATCCACACTACTCTGCCATTTATCATTCCCAAGGTCTGAAGTATATACAATTAACGGCTGGAGTAAACAAGATTTTCTGGAGCAAGAGCCATTTTGGTGATCTCTCTTTAGTTGTTCAAATTCTCCAAAAAGTAGAATTTCAGAAAGATGAATTTTCAGGCCAATGAACTGAAACTTAATCCCTAGCAAGCATAAAATTGTACATTGAAAAAAACGAAAAACACTTTAGTTTCTAACACTTCCTGTTAAGACCCAGTTATGAATCCCAAAAGTTCCAAATGACAAAAACACACAAAAGAGAGTATCTAAAACTATTAACTCTTGTAGTAAATGTTTCATAAGGACAAAAGAAAGTCAATTACTCTGTCCAAATATTCTATCTTCAAAGAGATCTGTTAACAAAATAATTAAGCAAAGATAAGGGTAAAGGCATTTTGTATTATTTTCAAATCACTTCAAACAAATATAAATATATAAAACAACTGCAATCATTTTCTAGTATGAATAGAAAATTTTCAAGGAGAAAAATTTCACCCAGTTACAGATTTTTACTCCCCTCCCCGTAATAAATCATACAATAAAACCTAACTGATTTAGCTTTCACTCAGTCAAAATACATTATTTTTTGGATGATGTTAAAGATTTACCTTAAAATTTTCAAAAATAAAATCATCCATTCAAAATAGCAGTAAATTAAGAAACCGTAGTACATAAACCTCAAAAGCCTCCATTTACAGAACATTTGGTACTTGTACTTAAAAATAAAAAGCTAGCCTAGGAGCCTTCCCAATTGGTGAAAATTAGTAGTTTTTACCAGTTACAATCTCAAAAAAATTTTTTTAATCAAACAACAGACTAAAAAAATAAGCGCTGGGAAATAGCAGTTTTGATATAGGAAAGTGAGAGAAGAAAAAAACTGGAATTTTAAAAAGTTTGAAAATAATCAGTTTGAATAAGAATATATATATATATATATATATATATACACAAATAATTATGTCACTGAATTTACAAATGTAACTAATTAACCAGTACCTTGCTTTCCAATGTAATCTCCTTAGCTGCTTCAGTTATTCCTGCAATACCTGTTTAAAATTCAAAAACACTGAAATAAAATTGTAAACATCTTTCATTTACCAGATTCGAGAAATACATAAATGCTTAAAATTACCTAAATTCTCACAACTGCTCTGAAAAGAGGAGGCAATGTTAGTAGCATTTTATAAATGAACTCTAAAAGGAGTAAAACCAAAAGCACTTTTTAAATTGAAATAAAAAAAAGCAATGTGATATTTTACTATGAATTATATTCTACTCTATCACTCATTTATTATTCCTCATTTACTTTCCCAGTATGAGTCTCTATCCAATACATATTCATTCTCAAAGTGAACACATTAGACTATAGGACTCATATTTATTTTTATTCAAAAACACATCAAAATTTTCTCAAGGAGATACTAATGTAATTTGTTTCAGAAACCTAGGACATCCAGAAGTAGTAATACCATATCACATTTATATGGGGTTTTCTATTTTACTGTTTCCATAGCTTATTTCAGCCTTACAAACACTATCTTTTGAGGTAATTAGTCAATCATTTCTCCCTGTGAAGAAACAAAGTCTCCAGAGATGAAATAACTTACTTGAGTCTCATAGTTAGTGAAGACATGTGCTAACTTTTAGTTCAATATTCTGTTCACTGCTGCTCCTCATTAAGCAACCACCTTGAACCTACTTGTGTCAATGAAGGTGGCACTAAGCAGATGGGGGCACCACAACTCAGCTAAATAATATTTCTAACTCAAAATACATGTCACTGTTTTTAATTCGAAAATTCAACAAGATGAAGTACATTAATGAAAAAAAAAAACCCTACATACAAAATAAGCTTTGCCCCTTTGTTAATCTTCTAAAACCTTTATATATCTGTTCAAAATCTCCAACCTGAAGAATAACTCACTTTCACTAATAGAAAATGTCAAAATCCACAGCTCTAACATAAAGCTTTTACTTCACAGTTTTTCTATAAATTACTACATAATAGGTCTGATTATTTCATAACATAAAACCCAAATCTTAGCACAATGAATTGGTATTACAAATGATTCACTGAATCTAGTACATAGATAAAAACAAAATAAACCTCTTTAATCCATCCAAATATAATAATGTAATAGTATTCGACTAAACCAGACTCTTCTAAGAGTAGGAGGACATATTGGCAAAGGAAAAATAAGCTCAAATGACTCTAATGAGAGTAACCTTCTCAAGTACGGTGATGATTAATTTTATGTCACCTTGGCTAGGTTATCCTGTCCCAATGCTTGGTTAAATGCCAGTCAGGATGTAGCTGTCAGGATGTTTTTTAGATTTTAACATTTAAATTCATAGACTTTGAATAAAGTAGATTACGCTCTATAACATGGGTGGGCCTCATCCAATCAGGTGAAGGCCTTATAAGGAAACATTGAGGTGCTAAGGAAAAAGAAAGAATTCTGCTTTCAGACTGTCTTCAGACTTGAGTTGAAACAATCAATCCTCACCTGGATCTTCAGCCTGCTGGTCAGTTCATCCTGTGAATTGCATTCTTGCTAACCCCCACAATCATGTAAGCCAATTCCTCAAAATAAATCTATCTATATCTATATATCTATATCTATATACACATCCAATTTTTCTGTGTCTCTGGAGAACCATGACCAATACAAGGGCTAAGAGAAATAAAAGAAACCTATGAAAAGCAAGGATGAAGCAAAGAGAACTGAGGTGAATAAGGAACCAGGCACATGACCTTCTAAATTAACTGGAAGCAGTGTTTTAATCAAATCAAAATATAGTTTAAACTAAAATTCTAAGGATAGCTCTCCAGCAGGGCAAACATTTTTCAATTCTTGAATTTCTGTAACAGATTTTCATCAATCCAATCATAATGACGCCTACTTATTTCTGTAATGAATGCCTTTGTAAATATGCACCTAGATTTTGAGCTAGTGATTAAGAAATGTAATACAACCAGACATCAGAATAAGTCATTTACTTGACACTAGAAACACAGTGCTATAACTAAGGGCTCTAGTTAGTTAGTCCACTGCCCACATCTTCCACCACAGGAAAACTAAAGCAGAGCAGCTGAACAATTTCGGAAAGGTCAAAAGATAAAAAGTCCATCTACCAGTCTCTCAGTGGCGGCAATAGGATGATTTTTTGAAATCATTTAAAAAAATTGTTCAATCTACTATTTTCTCAAGGCCTTGACATTAACACTAACCATCAAGAAACAAACAAGTTTCAAATCAAGAAGCCCAAGCCCTGAATCTGTGCCTGTATCATCACAAACACATGATAGTGTCCTTTTTTAAAAGTAGAGGGAAAACTGACCTCAGAAGGCAGTTTTTCCTGAGCAGATTACTTAGCCCTCTGACTACTGCAGTGCGTCTCAACTGATGGCAGCAATTTTGCCCTTCATGGGATATCTGGCACCGTCTGAGGGATTCCGCGTTATTACAACTAGGTGGATACTACTGGTGTCTGGTGGGCAGAGCCCAGAGATGCTGCTAATCATTCTGCAATGTACAGAAAATGCTACATCAAAGAATCACGTGGCCCAAAATGTTAGTAGGGCTAAGGCTGAGAAACCTTGTTCTAGCACTGCTTCTGGTATACTTTCTAGGACTTCGAGGGAGAAAACTTATTTTATAGTATTCTCAATTTAAACTCAGGACACGTTTTCCTCATTAAAATTAAGTCATAATGGCATTTATATAACTGGAAATTAACTATTAACTTATACTTAACTATGAACTAACATTAACTCACAGTACTTTATATAATATATTTATATAACTATGTAAATGCAGATTAATATATGCTGCTATAGCTAAGTTAGTATAGCTAAGTTAGTATGGCTAAGTTAGTATAGCCATAGCAGCATATGCTAATGTACATTTACATAGTTATATAAACATAGTGGCAAACTAGGTTTTTAGGACTTGAAATAAAAATTCATCTTCAGACTTACAAACAACTTCTGCAAACATACACTTACAAAAGGCTTGAATTTAGTCAATTCTTTTAACACAAATTTACTGAACAACTTCTGTACCAGATACTGTGATAGATATTGAGGATACAACAGTGACTCTCTACCTAAGGGTGTGGTCCTTACAATCCTCTTACAGTCATTCAACAAATAATTATTAATTACTTTAAAATGTCAGGTCCTGAGTAAAATAAACACATATAGTTCCTGTCCTAAAGCTCATCATCCAGCAATGGAATGACATGTAAATAAGGAATTCTAAAGCAAGCTATATGCATACTCAGCAATTCTGTCCTTCTTATTTTAGAAATAAAGAAAATGATACAGGTATTTTCAAATTGCTACTAAAGCAGCAGTACTAGAGAAATTTGGTATATTCCAAGGGCATTTTTTCTTTTTTTCCAATTTGTCTTCCAGCTTCTTTTCAGGTAAAAAAAAGTCTATTGGGACAACTGTGCCTTATGTATCCTTTGTTTTTGTTTTTAAATCAACACTGTAATAAAAGATTAGAAAATGTTTAAAACAATTTAAATATATGTATTCTATTCTCCTCTTACCTGTGTTATGGTAAGTATCTACCCATCCCCCATCACCATCATCTTCTTCAATGATAGCTTCCAATTCATCTGAATATTCCATCTGTTTGCACCGCTTGTAGCATGGCACTACAAGAAAAATGACAAGTACAGTTACTAGCACATAATTTGCTTCATATAAATCTATTAGAAAAAAGATAATTTATTCCATTTTAAGGAAATATTATATTTTACTTCTAATAAAAGTGATTAAAAAGTTGTATTTAGCCCACAGACATATTAATGATAAGGTTTATCTTTCCCTAAATAGCTTTGTCAGAACACAAGTAGAAAGGAAATTTTCTATGTATTCTTTACCCTGATGGTTTCTGAAAAACAGCAGGCTACAGCCAGAGATGATACTGTTCAACTTCAGGCTAATAAATAATAAAACCTTATTTTAATAGCTTCACTCTCAAAACAGGAAGGGACAACCTGTCATTTTCAGAGGTGGTAGAGGTGACCTCCAGTTCGCAATGTTACGGTAAGTTTTAATATGTATTTCATAATTCATTTAAGTTTCAGGCATTTATAATGGATAAGCCAATGTAAAAATTCACTAAACTGCTACATTTTACCATCTTATACAATACTGGAGCCAAGTTTTTCATATATATGTGTCAATTAACAGGTATTATTCACATAAGTCTAAAACTGAACAATTATAATGTAAAACCATGATAAGGTAGAGCCCAGAAATGGCTATTAACCTCTTGACTTTTTTAAAAAACAAGAAGGATATAAATGATCAATTCTAATAAGACATATGCTGTAGGAAAGAAAACTTATGTGTTATACATATTTTCCCTTTCTGTAATAGATTAGGAAAAAAAATCAATGCACTTTATGTGATCTGATAGGGACTATAACAACCTTCTCAAGCTGTTTTCAAATTAACTTCATAAATGAGAAACTAGTAGTTTAAAAAACATTTTTTGTTCCTAAAGACAATCTTTCAAAGACACAATGGATAATAAATCTTTAGCTTGGAACTTTTAGCTGTCAAAGATAGTATCAGTTTCATTTTTCATGACAAATGTTTATGTCTAAAGAAGATCAAAATCAAATAGCTAAAAAAGTTTATAATTATAAAGTCAACTTTTAAAAAAAGGCAACTGCAATTCCAAATTCCAAATTTGCTGGGGTCCATTCCTTCCACATCTTAAAACTAGACCTTTTTTGGCAAAAAGTAGCAACAAAAAGGAAGGAGGTAAAAATGAAATAAGGAAAAAAATACTCTAGCAATAGAACCCAGAGTTTCAAATTTCCAAATTTCTCTATGGCTTCAATCATAAATTAAGATCAGTAAATACTAAGGTTTTGGGTGCCTGAGTGGCTCAGCTGGTTAAGCATCCAACTCTTGGTTTCAGCTCAGGTCATGATCTCAGGGTCCTGGGACTGGGCCCCACATCAGGCTCCCCGCTCAGCAGGAGTCTGCTGGAGATTCTCTCTTGTTTCTTTTGTTCTCCCTCCCTGTCTCTCTCAAATAAATCTTAAAAAAAAAAAAAAAAAAAAAGCTAACTTTCTTTTGTTATTTTTTAAAAATATAACTCTGTGTAAAATTTACTAATATATGCAATATAATTCTTACCATTTTTGGTGACCAAAAATTGTTTGCCTGTTGGTAGGTATGCTTTCACTTTCAATTCTTCCCCGGTAGCCCTTTAAAAAGAGCAAAAAGCACCAAAATACAAGAACTATTTTAAAAAGCAAAGACAGAAGATATCACATGTAAATATCAAAACTACACAATCCACACTCTTGAGAAAACTGTTTTAGGACTAGTTTCAGAAGGATGCCGTTAAGTGATGTATGTTAGGGTATGGAAGAGCATAGCATTGTAAGTGAAATGTACTAAGAGACTCAGAGAGACTTAAGAGAATTTAGATTAAATATCAAACAAAAAAGACAGAATAATATAGAACTATTAAGCAACTATTATGTTTGCCTCTAAACAAAAAGAAAACATTGTTCCCTAGGGAGTATAATCTCAGACTTTTAATTCTCAAGTACTGCTCATCTTCAGATCAAGTGTAGGCAGAAAAATATCTGTAGGACATTACATAACAAAGTAGGTGGCTGGCAAAATCCCTGTTCCTGCCACTCGATTAAAACTGGAACAAAGAGAAAAAAGATGCTTTGAATCACAACATGATAATATTAAAAAATATGACTGAAAACAGAAAAAAAAAAAAACACCTTTCACTGAGTGTTTGCTAAGCATACGACTTAGAACTCTAACATGCATTATTATTTACTCCTCAGAACCCTAAGAGGTAATATTAACGTCCCCATTTTAGCTGAAAAAAGTCAGACTGCTCAAGGTCAGAAAAGCAGAATATAGAAAAGCAAGTGAATCCACGGCTCCTGCTCTTACACTATAGTCTCTGTGTGTCAGAAGCAGCTACACCATTTCTGATTTTTCATAACTACTCTAGATTATCTTACTAAGAAATTGTTCAAAGATTCTTCTGCAGGTAACCTAATGGAACTGGCCAGAGACTAAGGGGCATGTGTTATCTGTCACAAACATCTGAATAAAAATCTGCCTTATCAAAGCTTCAGTCTAAAGTTGAAACCATAGATCTGAGCACAAGATAAAGCCAGAAAAACACCTACTATCTTAGTAGCCTTCTAGACTTCTTTAGACCATTCTCAAGTGTCAAAATCAATAATGACATGGCAATGCCTGAAGTTCTGAGTGAAGAACATACAATACGGTCATGATGACACTTGTAGACATGAAACTATAACATGGAAATAACCTGTTACTAGCACAGGTTTAAAATGAAATGTTCCTTTGGCCCCTACATTTTAGCCAGAAGTGTGGACACCGGAGTAGGGTATAGGTGAGTTCTAAATATTATCTCAACTATCACAATTCATAAAGTGAAACTATCCTGTCCATATAACATATTTCTGTAACAATACTATAAATTGTATGTCTGAACTAATCAGACAAATAAGGACTATCACAAAGAAATCTGAAGAAAATGTTTATTATATTGAAGAAAATCCCAAATTAGTTCCTTTTTTAAAATAGGTATTATTTTTAATTTTATATACCTATTTGACTTGAAATACATAAAAATTATAGACTAGAATGAAGACAAATATCATTTTAATAGATAATTTATAATCCAAAAAAAATCAATCACCCTTACTAAATCATCAGAGAGCTGTTATGATATTAACTCAATTTTAAATATGAAATAGAAATGCACGTAAGGAAGACAAGGGCATAAAAATAAATGAAACTGACATTTTGGTCTTTCTTGGTACATTAAGAAACAGTGTTCTGAAAGATAAAGAACTGATAAAAAGCAATAAAACTATTTTGGGTTAGGAGTCAAATACAAAAACTGAGAACAGAATAGGCCACAGATAAAAGAGAGTTCCAACTTTGGCTTAAAATAGTTTTAACTATTTCAGCTCTTTGAATATAAAGGTGAACATTATCAGTTCTAACTTCATTAAGTTTAGAACCTCTGTCCCAAATTAAAACTATACCTTTCAACCACAACTGAAAAAGTGTCATTAAGGGAATTATAATGAAAAGAAAAAAGAATATAACAAGTTGAACTATTTATATCCAAACAAGATGATAATTCCAAAACAATTCTAGCCTAATTAAAATAGCTCTGCCAGTACTAGGATCACTTTCTCAGCCATAGTCAGGTGGTTTTTCCCTAAGTTCTTGAACGTAATGAAACAGCATTTGTTTTATAACATCCTCTTATTATTCAGAATACTTAAAATATGTCATAAGATCTGGTTAGTTGCTTAAATTACTTTTTTTATGTTACTTTTACAATTAAAAAAGTTAGTGAAAAAACCAAAAAATGTAAAAAATCTATTACCAAGCAGATTTCCAGCTACAAACTTTAATGAGTATCATGAACCTACCTTCCTTTACAGCCAATTCCTAAAATGGGAGCATACTTTGAACCTTATAGAAAGTCTTATGATTAAAAAACCTAAGGCTTTGCAAAATATCTGGATTTATTAATGTTATAAAAATATTCAGCAGACATTTTAATTTGAAAAAAATGAGCTGGTCTTAAACATTATTTTTTAAAGATCCACCACAAAATCAGACCTAGACACTATAGAGAAAGGGAATACTAATAAAGGAAGTAAAGCCATTTATCTTAAAAATGTCTATCTTTTACTCTAACAGAGCAAATCAAAATAGGCATAACAGCCAATTTGTCAGTCAGCCTTTATTTTAAGTATGCCTTTATTTTATTTTAAGTATGCCTTTTTAAGTATGCCTTTATTTTAAGTATCACAGTCACACTGCTTAACAGAAAAATCTACTAGAACAGAGTTAAATTGGTCATTCTAAAGTTCATCCCCTAATTCATTTTGCAAACTGCTGCAATTATAATGTCATACATTTTACTAATTTATATTCCTGACTCAAGATTACTTACCATTGCCATGTTGGACAGTGGTGGACTAAGTGATCTCCAGCTGCCACAAACTATTCAGGATTTAAAAGGATATAAAAGAAAAAGGAAAAAGAAAAATTGAACATTACTGAATATAAGATGATAAAATACCGAAGTGATCATCCCATGTAAGCTTGATACCCAATAATCATATAAATGCAAACAGCACCAAACCTGCTCTACCACTCGGATGGCTCTTGATTATTATTAAAATGCAAAATTTTTTACATCTATAAAATTTAAATTTTGGAAGAAAAAAAACATTGAGTGCTATTGATTTTAAATTCAATTTTTAAATTGGATTAAATAATGCCAAAAGGATACAATATCATGAAATGAATAAAAGTAACACTGCAGGACTTAAAATTTCAAAAAAACCATTTTATGGATAAATAAGATGAAGACAGATTCCTGTTAGGGGCTGAAAACTCAATGGAGATCTTTTGAGAAAATGATACAGGCCTATGATGTAAGAAGTTTATGACATCATAGTGCACATTTCTCTTTTTTTTTTTTTTAAGTTCAGATAAAGCCCATTTTGTAAGTTTTTTCACATTAACAAGAGTGACAGATGTAATGCCAAACAATGGGAAAAGTTAGAAGCAAACTGAATCCTCTAACATCTTAGACTTTCTGGGCAGGTTGAACACCGCACAAGTTTTTGTTTTTCTTCAGGAATCAAAAACAGACTCAGGAAGAAAGAGTTTAACCTTCTGAGAATTTCCATTATACATGATATACATTATACCTGATATTTCTGTAAGACAGAAATCCTGCTTATTCTTGAGAGCAGAAAATGAAAGAAACTCTCTTAAGGGTAAGTGCAGTGTCCCAATTCGGGCAACACACACACATACTTTCCCAATTACTTCTATTGTATAATAGCTCTAACTTAAATTCATGTATTGTTCGTGGTTAATTACACAGCAAAAAAAAAAAAATACAGTATCTTTAATCTTCCAATGTTTGTCTCAGAAAAGAATGTCTATATATAATACTCTATTTTCATTTGACAGTAAAATTTTATAAAGTAAGTTTTCTAAGAGTAATTTCTTTCAAGAAGATACATTCACAAGATTTAGCAGCATATTCTCAACAGCAACTTTTTGAATGTTTATGTTCTTTTATTTCAAAGAATCTTATTATTACTTAAACTATTAGGTAAAGACAAAAACCCAAGTGAAAACAATACTCCCTCCCTAAGTTTTAAGCACTTTAGGTCACTGTAACCAGATGCTACCTTCAACTCTGTGGTTACCAAGAACTAATTGTCACCACCAAAAAAGGAGAATTTAATTCAACAAAATGCAAGCAAAACAAAGAGTTAAAAATTTAAAAATTCTTTAACAATACTGCCTTGTCACAAGACTCTAATATTTTATTCCCTAATACCTCCAGAAGCATCTATTAAAAAAATAATAGGGGCACCTGGCTAGCTTAGATGGCAGAGCATCTAACTCATATCTTGGGGTTGTGAATTTCAGTCCCACGCTAGGTGTAGAGATTATTTTAAAAATAAATTAAAATTCCTTAAAAATAACAAAACACCAGAAGGTAAGAAAAACTCTAAAGAACATAAAATTGTGCAGATAATTAGTACATGTGTACATCTGCCCTCATTAGCAATGTTCATTATTGCAGGTTTCACATGCTCAAATGAAACAAAACATAAGGCAGACTCAAATTTCTCAATTCTCAGTAACACTTGCAGCAGCTTTCTCTTGGTGATTAAATACAATACTGAATAACTCCAAGATAAAACCAGTTGTTAACATTTTGGTCAGCAACTTTACCCTTCAAGCTATTCTACTACTAATACTCTACCTAAGTCATACGTATGTATATTAAAGTAATTTTAGTCAGGCAATTCTGTATTCGATAATGCTTACACCTCTTTTAAACACAGTACTTCCAAAGAAAACAGAGAGAGCTGGAGGATAATGGTCAGAAGCCCAGAAACAGTAAGAGAAAACAAATAAATAGATCAACTCTATCTGTTATCAAAAGCAAATTATCTCTTGTTTTCCGTCCTCTGGACTCATTCTAACTCAATCCGGTAACTGTACTCTATCTCAATCCAGCATATGGGGTGGGTACCCAGCTGACCTAGTTTTGCCTTGCATTTTTTTTTTAAAGAAGGAAATTCATAAACTACTTAATGATACACATTAAGTGTTATTCATTCTATGGTTAGTAGCTGTTTTAAAACAGCCTAAGTCTATCCAATGACCACAGACTTGCATCTCTAAGGTCAACCATCTATTTACCAATTAGTCATCCTCCCATAGATAAAGCCAAAGAGTACAAGAAGAAAAGCATACTTCCATCCCTGCTCCCGATTACAGATAGTTTTAAGAGCCAAATCTAAATTACACCTCTGTTTGGCAAGAAAAGTTAACAATATCAAAACTTAGTTTTAGGGGTGCCTGGGTGGCTCAGTGGGTTAAAGCCTCTGCCTTCGGCTCAGGTCATGATCCCAGAGTCCTCGGATCGAGCCCCGCATCGGGCTCTCTGCTCGCTGGGGAACCTACTTCCTCCTCTCTCTCTGCCTGCCTCTCTGCCTACTTGTGATCTCTCTGTGTCAAATAAATAAAATCTTTTATTTTATTTTATTTTATTTTATTTTATTTTATTTATTTATTTATTTATTTTTAAGATTTTTTAATTTATTTATTTGACAGAGAGAGATCACAAGCAGGCAGAGGCAGGCAGAGAGAGAGGAGGAAGCAGGCTCCCTGCTGAGCAGAGAGCCCGATGCGGGGCTCGATCCCAGGACCCTGAGATCATGACCTGAGCCGAAGGCAGCGGCTTAACCCACTGAGCCACTCAGGCGCCCCAATAAAATCTTTTAAAAAGAAAAAAAAAAAACAACTTAGTTTTATGTGGCATTCCAGGTATTAAACTCATTGTGCCTAAGGCAGAATAGGTCCTTTAGACAACGTCTAGACAAAACCCCTCATTTTACAGACAAGGAAACATGAGGCCTGTGTCACAGCTTAGCTTTGCCCAAATCAGAAAAGAAGAAATTAAAAGAAATAGGTCTAGAAAGCAGATCTCCTATGTTCTTTCTATACCACCATGTGTCTTCACTAAAAATAAAGGTATTTTTAGGTAACAGATTAATTCAGCACACCATTCTCAGAATTCACAAAGATTTGGGACTCAAGAGATTCCACCACTATTGAAAACTGAAAGATCCATTAATTTTTAGGCTTGAGGTCTTAGAATTTATAGCAACAGCCAGATCGTAAAATGTGCCCCAATTCAAAACGTTTCTTTCAAAACAGTAAGTAAAGTTCTATTGCCAATGAGTGGTATTTTTAATGAAAGTTAAAGGTGATACTTAAATAAATTCTTTGCTATTTATTAAGACTAAAGAATAAGTCTGATGCAGCCATAACTATTGAGGAAACTAGAATGTAAAAAGATGTTTAGAACAGTATTTATTTCTTGAAGGATAACAGAACAAACTACTTAAAGGAAAAAGAAAGCTTTTATTATATAGATTTGGTGAACAAATGAAATGATTCCTCAAAACAAAGTTCTATGTTAAAAGTTCAATAAAACACAACTCGCCTATAAAATAGACATCAGTTTCAGCATTAAGCAGATTCAACATTACTTGGTTAGTAGAAACAGTAAAAGAATTGTGAGAAAAAAAATCAGCATTAAGTATGTAGCAATAAAATATTTAAGCGAAATACTGAAAGAAAATTTAATACCAAAGCAATGAGCCAAAGTTTACAAATGAAAACCACAAAAACTCACGTTTGATGTAAACAGAGGAAAGACAAGAGCAAAGACCATAGAGCCCATTGTATAGCCTCAATATAACACAAATATGAGTGAAGGGTAAATGACCATCTGAATCTTTTCCATTCCCTCTCCCACCTCCATTTCTAAATAAAGAGGAACTACAGAGAAATATGAGAAGTGGCAAACTGAGAGGGAAGTTACATCCTCTTATGGGAAGTAGAAATACCTTTTAAATTGCTAATAAAGCCAAAAGAATCAAGATTAAAGTTTAAGATGTTTTCTTATAAAGAAGAAAAACCTCCCAGGAAAATATAATTATAAAAATAATAGCTTCAGAAAATATTTAACACTCACCTCTTCTGGGGTGATAACACCTGTTTCCTTAAACTTTGATTCCTAAAGAAAACAAAAAGAACAACATATTATATTCTTTCACTTTCAAATTAAAAATGTTTGTGGGCAAGTATTTGCCTGGCACCCTTCCAGGCAAAAGAGCACATACAAAAAAAAGAATCTCACTGGTACCTAACCCCAAAGAATATACAAGTCTAATGAAAGAAATTGACATTAAAATAATTACAATTTGATCATCGCTTTAACAGAGCAAAGCTCTTTGGAAAAACATTAAGCCACACAATGATTTTGTGAAATGACCAAATATCTTTATTTTACAGAACAGTAAAAATGTTTTAAAAATGTTTAGGGACATCTTACTATTCAGCCAACATCTTCAACATCTCATTTCAATTGAGTAACATTAGAAACCAAATCTAGAAGTCATAAATCATTTAATCCTTTCCCATTATTATCTCCAAGATATTGATACAATATTCTCTCCTCTAAAGCAAAGATGCTATTTACCAGATGTTTCTATGTAAGATTTTGTAGTAGAGGCTACAAAAATGGAAGGATTCATTGATGATTATTCATTCAACAAGTATTTACAATAACCATTATATGCCAGGCACTATTTGAAGTAATGGGGATATAGGAGCAGATAAAACAGACCAAACTCTTCCTTGTCCTCATAAGGAGTTTAAACTCTAGTGAAGTGAGGAAAGCCAAATGGTAATGAAAACCACAAGGAAAAAAAATGAGGCAGCAAGGAAACTAGTCAGGGGTGGAGGAGAGAGATGGCTATTTAAATTAGGACAGTGGGGCGCCTGGATGGCTTGTTGGTTAGGTGGTCAGCTCTTGCTTTCTGCTCAGGTCATGATCTCAGGGTCCTGGGATGGAGCCCCAAGGCATGGCAGGCTCCATGCTCGGGGTTGGGGGTGGGGGAGGTCTGCTTAAGGATTCTCTGTATTCCTCTCCTTCTGCTCCCCTTCTTCACACATACAGGCACTCTCTCTCTAAAATAAATAATCTTAAAAAAAAATAGGGGTGCCTGGGTGACTCAGTCGGTTAAGCGTCTAACTCTTGGTTTCAGCTCAGGTCTGATCTCAGGATCATGAAATCAAGACCTGCATTGGGCTTCGTGTTGGGTGTGGAATCTGCTTGAGTTTCTTTCTCCCTCCCTCCTCCCACCTCTCTAAAACTAAAACAAAACAAAAAAAAACTAAACAAATAAATAAATAGGATGGTTAAGAAAACAAAGGTTTCACTGATAGGTGACTACTGAGCAGTGACCTTAAAATGAATAAGTCAGAAGGCTGTAAAAGAGCATTTTAGGCAGATGGAGCAGCGAATACAAAAACCTGAGGCAACAGAGTATTTAATGGAGTAAAAAAGAGGTCAGACTGGCTCAAGCAAAAGTGAGCAAGGAATGAAGTAGCAGTTGAGATAAGGACCTCTACCAATGAAGTAGAGGCTTGAAGATCATGTAAGGACTTTGGTTTTTACTGTGCCATGACTTTTCTTAAATTTCTACTTGCTAAGATAAGTCATTATTTATTTCCAAAGGATTTAGTTTTTCCTCCTTGCTTCTTATGTCTAGTAGGAAACTACAAGGATTCTCTCTCTAAACAGGGATGGGCAAGGAAAGGGTCAATAATTCTGCTTTCCTTATTACTGAAAATACATACTGATAAGTATATACTGACAAGCTAACACTTTTCAGTTTGGAGAGTAAGTAAAATGATTACTCAAAACATAATCCTGTTATAAGTTCAATAAAATACAGCTGGCTAGTAAAACAGAAGTTTGTTTTTAAAGATTTTATTTATTTATTTGACACAGAGAGAGAGACACACAAACACACACCCAGTGCGTGTGCGCAGGCGTGCAAAAGCAAGGGGGAGCAGCAGGGAGAGGAAGAAGCAGACTCCCTGCTGAGCAGAGAGACAGACTTGGGGCTCCATCCCAGGACCCAAGGATCAAGACCTGAGGGGAAGGCAGACACTTAACTGACTGAGCCATCCATGCGCACCTAAAACATTAGCTTAATATTTAATTTGGGAACTTTTTTTTTAAACTCTTCTCTCTGAAACTAAAGTTTAACAATCGTGTATTATTTGAATGCTGAATATCTAGGTAGACATGTTTCTGAAAAATGACATGCAAAAAAATCATTTGATTCAAACATCAAAATTATTTTCAATTTCAAAGTTGACTAATATTAATCACAAGGAATTTCACAGTAAAAAAATATATAAGCATAGCAAGAATTGGAATTTTCATTTATAAACTTTTCTTTTTTTGTTTTAAACTTGGCCCAACAAGGTATCATTTTAAAATCAGTCTTAGAAATAAATATAAAAAAGTACACGACTAATTATTTCCCTTTGTCATGGAAAGGGAGCAAAGTAAAACTATCCACTATTCTTAGCATACTAAAATGCTTCTTATAAATAGGACCAACCATATCCAAGGATATTTCATCCCCACAGTTAAGATCTGTAAAATTTTCATTGAAAACTGAAAAAACAAATAAAAGCACTTAAGCAAGAACTCCTTATTCATGTATTCTCATTGCTCATTTATCAGAAAGGAAAAAGTTACAATGACTAAAAACTTGAATGTACTTCTAGAAGTTTATCTCTGAAAACTAAAGTCACCGTTAAAACAGCTAATCTATTACAACTTTTACTTTAAAAACGCTGTATGACTGACAAAGCAAAAAAAAAAAAAAAAAAAAACCGAGTAAATATATCTAGGATAATACTGTTTATTATCCATGAAGTCCAGGATTTACTAATAGTTTTTCGGCTATTTTAAAAACTCGGAAAGGGAAGCTTTGCTGTTAGCTGGGTTCAGCCATACTGACAGAGATAATGTTTGCCATTCACCTTGTTCCTCTGAAATCTAAGAGGGGACCTCAGTCACAACTTACTATTTCAAACTCTTAATTATTATAATATTATAATTATTTTTATGAAACTTTCTATGAAATTTGAAAGAAAATAGTGACATGTCATTTTAGTACCAAATTCTGATTTCGTTTTTAAAAAGGTAAGCAAAACCCTCGTTTAAAAAGTTTAAAAGACTTTCCAATGTTAAAATTTAACGTTCTGAAATCCACTTAGCGGCCGACCACCTTCCAACTTGACGTACCCAGATGCGCCGGGTTCTGACGGGTGGCGACAGCAATGCGCACACGTCGCTCCAAGTTTACCTGAGGAGCCCGAAAACCTAGAGAACAGCTGGGTAAGACCTCAGTGGGGCTGCACCCTTTTCTGTGTCCCTCCCTTACCACCTTCCTACACTTTTCCCCGCCAGAAAACACGGTGTCCCTCCCGGCGCCGGGTCCTCAATCCCTGCGGAGTTGAGCGTGTACCTGACAGCCCCTGGCAAGCCCGGCCTGGCTTACCTTGAGGACCGGGGTCAGGTACTCAGCCACTTCCAGTGCTTTTCCCTTCACCGTGTTAATCACATTCTGCATCCTGGGGCCGGAGAAGCGGCCGGCCCCGCGACAGGGCGGGAAGGGCAGCCGGGGAAGGGACCAGGAGTCAGAAAAAAGCCCCGCTGCAGCCGACGCGCATCGGCACCCGGCCGGCGGCACCCGAAGGGACGGGACGCTACGGGACGGACTGGACGAGGGGGAGGGGCGGCCGGCGCCAATCGCGAGGGCAGGGCGCGCGCTGCTAGCCACCCAAGCAGTGGGCGGCGGACCGGGCCTTAGGTGTCACCGAGCCGTAAGAGAGAACAGCAGGGACCAGGCGAGAGTTAGGGAGGAGAGGCGGGCGCACGCGCACCCCTCTCCTTCTCGGGAGCCGTCTTCTCCCCCAGGCTTCACTCGCGCCCCTTCCGGCTTCCCCTTCTCTCTCTCGCCGTACCACCGCCGCCACCTGGGCCTCACGTGACTCAGGACTCTCCCGACACGTGACGCGAGAAAGGGCGCGCTGGGGCGGGCTTAGGCAGCTTCTTCCCTCCTTCCGGAAGCGTAACACTAACCGCGCCTGCGCAATGGGTACCAGGTCCGCTCTTTCCCAGTCGGGACGTTATTGGGATTTTTGTTCCGGAATAGGCGGCTTGGGGGCAGAGGCTTTTTCTCCTCTCTTTCCTTCCTATAGCTTCCCCAACTATGGACCCTAAAAGCTGCTGCTTCTGCGGAGCTACACATTTACTGCCTCAGCTCTAGGATGTGCGCTCCTCCACTAAAAACCCTTCGAACGGACAGAGGTAACCTCGCCCAGCTGGCAAACAAGTGCGCGTGCGTATGAGGGGAGGGCGCGCGCCGCTCGAGATTCCTACTGCGCATGTGTTACAAGGAGGTTTCCCCCACACACACACCCCGCCACCCCCTTCCCCGACTGTAGAGGGAAACCTACCTTCCTCGTGTAGGGGAGGTACCTCTTTGACCTCTACGCTTGCGCGCAGGTGGGCTGTCGGTGTTGACGTCTCAAGGCTGCCTGTCCCCAATGTCCCAGGCCCTGTGCACCATCCCTGGGTGGGAGGCTTTGAAGAAGTTACCCAGCCTAGAGTTTAGTTTCCTCGACAAATCAAAAGACGACCTTAGAGGCATTGATTTCTAAGTTCTTTTACCTTTTAGCACTGGTTCAAGTACAAATTCACAGCACTGTTTCGAATATTTACACTTGGCTCATTATTGTAACGAAATATTTCCCAGCAAGCCCTTTTCCCACTTCGTAGAGAAGAGCTGCTTACTGAGGAGAACAATAGAAATCTGAAGTTTTCTTCTAGAACAAAGTTGCTAATAGGAATGGAAGTTAAATTGCTTTTTGCAAAATTCTGCAGTCCCAAAATGTCAGTTGCTTTTGGCAGCATTTATAATAATTTATAATCCGGCATTTATAATCCGGCACTACCTTTTCTTTTTTTTTTTTTAAGATTTTATTTATTTATTTAACAGAGAGAGAGAGAGAGAGAGAGTGAGAAAGACAGTGAGAGAGGGAACACAAGCAAGAGGAGTGGGAGAGGGAGAAGCAGGCTTCCCGCTGAGCGGGGAGCCTGATGCAGAACTGGATCCCAGGACCCTGGGATCATGACCTGAGCCGAAGGCAAATGCTTAAGGACTGCACCCAGGCGCCCCTGCCTTTTATGTCTTCTAGAATTTTCCCTCCTATCAATTTCTGACTCTTTCATTTTTTCCGTATAGTTTCTCTTCTCAATTTTCTTGGTTTTGATATAACCGTAGCCAAACAGCTACCTAATTTCTGTTCTTCACTAATCAGTGGTATTTGTGCTATGTTTTATCTGCCTGCAGCGTTGCTCACGAATATGTTCTTTTCTTTAAGGCAATTAAAAAACAGTGGAATGGAAAGCAAGTGCTGTGGTCATCCCATGTTCTCCTCCTTGTCAACCATGTATACATTCCTGCTAGGCACCATATTCATTGCTTTAAGCTCAAGTCGAATCCTGCTGGTAAAATATTCAGCCAATGAAGGTAAGTTAAGACTCGGAATATATGGAGCACTTGTAGCTAATTACACATTACATCTCCTGTCTTTGGTCTCCTTGTGTGTAAAATAGAGATCATATACTTTCAAGTATTCTGCTTCATGTAAACGATAAAATATGTTTAAATTTGATTCTGTAACCTTTCATTCCTTAGCAAGAAAAATGTTTGATGCTGAGTGAAATTTGGATTAATCAAGTACAGCGTTGAACCCTTTAGAGAACAGATCATAACATCTGACTGTAGCTTTAATCAACAGATATCTGAGTCTGTAGCAGTATGTGTAATTATAACTTAGTTCGAAATAAGAGCATATATTTGGTCACTTCGCATTTGTGAGGTACTGTCTTAATTACTATACCAGTGTGGTGGTAGAGATTATTAGCTTTGAAATTTTTAGCTCAAGAAGTCTTCTGGGTTTTTTTGTTTTGTTTTGTTTGTGGGGTTTTTTTTTTTTTTTTTTTGAGAGAGGTTGTATGTGCACAGTGTGGGGGAGGAGGCAGAGAGGCGGGAAAGAGACTCTTAAGTGGTCTCCATGTGTGGTGCAGAGCCCAATGCAGGGCTTGATCCCAAGACCCTGAGATCATGAGCTGAGCTGAAATGAAGAGTCAGACACTTAACCAACTGAACTGCCCAGGTGCCCCTTCTGTTTGTTTGTTTTAATGTAGTAATTTGTATTTATATACACAATTTAATTCTACAAAGCTATATTGACAATCTTTCACTAGTTATTGAGGATGCATAAAGTCATGATATCACGACTCTTAATGGTTTGCTTGTGGAGTCTGATATGTATATAAGTCTTTGCTTTGGTTAACATTTATCTCTTGGGCACTTAGGCCAAGTATTAAGTAGCGGTGTTCAAAGTGTGTAAAACATAGACATTCTCAAAAACTGGGTTTATTAGGAGAGCTGTCCATGTGCAAGATCATGACAGTACGGTAGGATATGTGCAGTTCTATACCAAAGATGCAGGGATAGATTAGGAAGTGATATATTCTCTCTGGGAGAGGATCATACGGAGTGCAGAAGGATCAGGGAACACTCCTTGATAAGGTGAACTTAATCCATAAGAGGACTGGTGGACACGGGTGTTTAAAACAGAAGTAGCAATCCATAAAAATGAATAGACATTAAAAAAGGCAGGATGAACTGTGAGAACACGTACTTCAGAATTACTGAGCAAAAAGTTTAAGGACTTGGAGGAGGGGGCAAGGGGTGCTTAACCAGAGGGGAATGTTATGATCAGATACTTAAGGACTTCATATGCCATGCTAAGGAGCTGGGACTTTGACTTTGTTCTCTAGGTCCGAGAGTCTGGAGGATAGGGAATGCCTGAGGGATTATAAACAAAAGGAGAGAGACTGTTACGGTAGCTGTCTAGAGGATGGACTTGGGAAGAGACTGGAAGCAGAGTAGCCAGTTGGGGTTATTGCAAATTCAAGCCATAGATGAAGTCTACCAAGACTTTGGAGGTAATAATAAAGAGAGGATAGATTCAAAAAAATATTCTAAACATAGAAAAGACAGGGCTCAGAGAATGTACTGAATGTGGAGACTAAAGAACATGAAATACTGTATAGCTCAGAGGTTTCTGGTTTGGGGTGCCAAATAGGTTGATGGTGTTCTCAGCTCAGATGGAAGCTATTAGTAGGAAGAAGCAGGCTGGACAGAATTCAGAAAGATTATGGAGTTTCAGTTTCAGTTCCATGAGGCCAGGAGCTATGTCCTTGTTCACTGCAGAATATTGCAATATTGCAATATTCTGCAGTGAACAAGGACATAGCACATCACATATGTGAAGGAAATACCAATTAAATTTATAAATAGGAGGTAGTTATTTATGTGGATATGTTTAGTGAGCATTAAATGTTCCAGAATACAGATTTGGAGATATTAATATTAAATTGACATTCAAAACCATAAGAGCAGAGGGCTCATTCAGGGTGAGCATGCAGAAGGAGAAAATAAGAGCTAAGGCTAGAACTACAAGGAATGCCAACATTTAAGAGCCATGCTGACGCTCAGTTGTTAAGAAAGAATCATTAGAGAAATAAGGAAACTGAATGCACATGACTTACAGAAGGAAAGGAAATGATTTGGAGATGAAGGAAATAGTATCATTATAATAAGATAGGGATTAAAGCATGCCCTTTGGAATTAGTAGTTAGAAGATGTTTGATAACCTGAGAGACTAGGTAGTTTGAATAATGTGATAGGATCAGAAACCAGATTGCTTGGAATAAGACCTGAATGGAAAGTGGGTAAAATGGAGATAATGAATATTGATGCTATTTTAGGGAAAGAAGGAGAAAGTATGGTGCAGGGGTGGGATCTTACATTTTGGTTTTTTGGATGGGACAGTTTGAGCATACTTACAGGCCAAGGGGAGGAGGCCAGTTAATAGAAGACATAGGAAAATACTTACTGGGGGCGCCTGGGTGGCTCAGTGGGTTAAGCCGCTGCCTTCGGCTCAGGTCATGATCTCGGGGTCCTGGGATCGAGTCCTGCATCAGGCTCTTTGCTCAGCAGGGAGCCTGCTTAGCTTCCCTTCCTCTCTCTCTGCCTGCCTCTCTGCCTACTTGTGATCTCTCTCTGTCAAATAAATAAATAAAATCTTTAAAAAAAAAAAAAAAAAGGAAAATACTTACTGGAGCAAAGTTCCTGAAGAGAAAGGAGAGTTTTAAAGGGGAGAACAGGTCATACTGGGATCATGGCCCCTTTCTTTGGACTAAAGGGAGCCCAGTAAGGATGGATGTAGTGTAAATAAGGTGTATTAGTGAGGGCAGAAAGCAAGGGCAGAAAGCAAGTGCAAGGAGGCCAAATGTGATGCTGAGTCACAGTTGGGGATTTACCATGACAGAAATATAATTTAAAAATAAATAAAAGCCAGAGTGAGTTCTAGAGCAGTGGTAAGAATTTGAGAGTGGTAGTCTAAAGGCCTCTCCCCAGTTCTTGTGTGTGCATGTTTGCTTGTGTGTATCATAGTGATCAGTGCAAAGTATCGTTAGCAGATAGTAGAGTGTGATTTCAGCCTTTAAGCTCAGAAAAGGGAGGAGAAGTTTTCATTAGGCTTTGAAGGATTGAGAAACAGGCAAGTACTAAATTCAGGTGAACATTTATTAAGTGCAGAATACCTGCCAGTTATATGAAGATGACTAACGTGGGCCCTTTCTCATAAGAAGTTTACATTCTAAGGTAAGATTTAACACAGAAGAAGTAACTATAATACTGTGAAACAAGTACTGTTATGAGGGTTTATAGGTAGTGCAGCAGGATCCGAGATGAACAAAGAATTGACTATGGTTAGGTTGAGAAGGTCAGGGGAAACCACAGAAAAAAGCAGAAAGGTGTTTTGGATAGGAAGAATGTTGAGCTGGCATTTTTCTTCTGTACTTGGCCAGTTTTGGTTTTTCATATAATGACCAAGGGAAACAAACAAATGTTTCTAAAGGGGGGAAAATTCAGTCCTTAAAATAGGACCTAATAAGGTTTATGTTTGTCCTTGGCAAAATTGTACAGCAAGTTGTTTGTCAGCATTTGGAATAGACAGAGGTAACACCTAAGACCAAGGCATACTGACCTAACCTCATTTCCTAATTAAATTGACTTAGAAGTTAAGATACATCTTCCCAACTCATCAATGGGTTTGAATTATGTCAGATATTTCCTTCTAGCCCTAGAGGTAGCCAGAGCCCTGGGCAGTTGCCTCTTGGCTCTAATAGCTTCCTTCTTTTACCCCAATGTACTGTTTATCCCAGAGTGCCAAACAAATACTGTTTTCTGTACGTGCCATGATCGAAACAGAGGGGAATGCTGTAAGGGATTATCACAGACAGTGTACCTTGATTCTAGCAGACAACTTACACAAGAGGAACCAGAGCTGGGTCCTAATTCAGCCAGATCAATCTATAGCTTTTGATGAGTCAAGCCCTGAGTGCTAATTAGCGGTCAGTTTAGAAGCCCATCTTTAATGCCGTATCCTGAAGCCACCTTTGCCGATAGCCTTAACGTCCTCCACATATTTATCAGCAACTTGGATGAAAACATCAGAAGGCTGTTTATCAGACTCAAGAATAATAAAACACAGTGCAGTAGGGATAGCTAATAACATTAGGTGAACGGATTGAAAAATCCAAGAGAGAACAAAGCCAACTGGATGAAGTTTAATACAACCAGTTTTAAAATCCAACTTTTAAGTTTAAAGATAGCTGTAAATTATTAACTGTATATAACCATTATGTAGAACAAAATTTGTAGTTAAGAAAATGTCCGTTACATTTCAGAAAACAAGTATGATTATCTTCCAACTACCGTGAACGTGTGCTCAGAGTTGGTGAAGCTAGTTTTCTGCGTGCCTGTGTCATTCTGGGTTGTAAAGAATGGTGAGTCTTGAAGTGGTACTCTATACTTGTTAAAAATCACAGAATCAAAACACTTCAGAACCAGAAGGAACATTTGATGTCATTTAGTCTAGCCCACTAATTTTATATATGAGGACACTAATACACAAACTTAAGTATGATTACCCATGTTTTGCAAGTGAAGAAACAGGCCCAAGGAGAAAACGTTATGTGTGGTAGGTAGGAGGGGGCAGGGCCAGGACTCCAGCCCATGTTTGCCTTGTGTCTTGGCCATCACTCTGCCTTATTACTTGTCCCTTTGTTGGGTCACACAGTGAGTTAGTTTTTATTCAAATTCAGGGTTTTCTAAATCACTGCTATCTGATTTGGTACATAGTGTATTGCCAAAACAGTCCCCATTTTCTACAGGGGAGGTGGTATAGTGGATTGAGTCAGAGAAACTATATTCTGGGTCAGATTATTTTAACTTCTCTGACTTCCAGTTTCATCAGTTATCGAGCAGAGATACTCATCCCTTCCTCACATCTGAAACAACTGGCCTTCTGTGGCTCTTTGTATGTATTAGGTGTTAATTCTCCACCTTAGTTCCCCAGTTCTTGAGCCTTATGACTCTGTTCTTTGATCTGCCATGACATGTGAGGTAAACATAGAATTTAAAGTATTAAAGGTCTTTTCTAGGAAGATTTCTTTTTACTCTTAAAAGTTTCAATTTGTGCAGAGTTTCTAGTTGTTGGAATACATTTCTTAATCTCATGAAATTTATGCGTTATTTACAGGGCTTATACTTAAATTGTTTTCTATTTTTGCATGCTATTTTACAGTCTCTTTTTATGATACCTTCCTAAGTTTTTGGAGATCTGGCGATGGGATCATTACTCATATGAGGATTAGTAAAATTTAATTTTCTGTATTCCCCTATTATAAGTTTTCACCTAGTATCTTTTTTTTCTGATTCCCACCCTGGGGGAAAAATAATCCCAGCATAAATGCTAGATTTTTTTTTTCTCTGTATTCTCACATCTTGCTCTCTCTCTACTTTAGGTCTCATAATAGTAAGAGAAACTTTAAGTATCCTGAGATGTTTCAAGTTAACAGGAATTAGGTATTCCTAAGGGTGTTGCTGATTGTCAATGATGAGGCATGGTGGTTGGTGGGTTGAAGAAAGAGAGACAATGCTGAAATCCTTTATTGCCTTTGATTTCTTAAGGCTAATAGTCACTGATGAAAGCAAGTTCATAAAGCCTCTTTCAAAGAATTGTATCAGTAATCAAATACAACTTACTTTGTCTAAAAATATAGGCATTCTCATCAAGATCCTTTGTTTATTACTGTCTTTCTTTCTTTTGAAGACCATCAAAGTAGAAACTTGAGATGTGCTCCCTGGAAGGAATTCTCTAATTTCATGAAGTGGTCCATTCCTGCCTTTCTTTATTTCCTGGATAATTTGATCGTCTTCTATGTCATTTCCTACCTTCAGCCTGTAAGTAAATATGATAGAAAATAGCGTTGGAAAAATACAGAGAAATGAATCCCAGAACTAATATTTTTTATCATTTTCATTGTCAGTGTTAGTTTCTCTTTGCCCCCAGTGGGGCAAAGGTTTTCCTGAGATTGGACCCGAATCATCTGAATATGGAATTACCAATCTGCCTGCCACATTCTCTCACTCTTAAAGATTGCTATAGAAAGCTGTGCTGAATAGCAGGAGTTGCTTCCTGGCCAGTGAATGTGGAGCCATCTCTCTGTATGTAACCTTGGTCTGCCTGTTTGCTGAGCCATCCTGTGGTCACCAACCTCTGTTAACTTCAGCATTCACTATCTCCAAACAGAGTTCCATTATTGACTCAGAAAATCGTATACTCAGAGCCCCATTCTTTCCTATACCTGCTTTAATGTACTATATGCATTGTTTGTATGATCTTTTTTTTTTTTCCATATTAGTCCTATCATTTAACCAACAGGTTCTTTAAGGGTAGAAAATACATTCTCCTAGCTATAAATGCTATCTACAACTAATCATACTAGGGATGTTTCTCATCTCTCTTGGCATCCTCCTTCCCAACTGAGAAATCCATTTGTAATTGGGATTAAAATTTGGTCTTCTGCTTTTACTTTTACAAACTAAGTTTGGGGCATGTGTATATTTTCCCATAATATCTTATAAAATGAAGATTTCTATTGCCATTGTTGCCAAAATGTGTTTTAAGTTTCTTTAAATAAAATATTCAGGCATTTTGATGATAAATAGGATTTTTATTGGCACTGGTTCTCTATGTAAAGCCTCTTAAATATAGCCAAATCAGTTTGAGAGTGGGACAAGGAGAGATCAGTAGAGCACTAAGTAGAAAACAGGAATTTGATTCTTTTGCACAATTTAGAAGCTGTTTAATTAGGCACCCCCCAACTACTGTGTCAGTTGCCCATCTGTGAAATAGAGTAATGTTACCATACTAACTCTTAAGGTTGGCAGGAACCTGGGCCAGGTGATCCCCTGAAATTCCTTCCAGCTGCATCATCCGTGTCATTAGCAAGTGTTTTGAATGCTAGAATGTGTTCTGTCTTACATTCTTCCAGTTTGTTTTTCAGATCTAAGAATTCTCATACCCAGCAACATAATTATTTGCATCAATGAGTACATAGTATTGTATTTTATTGAGCTTAGCTTCAAACTTATATCCCTTTTCTCTGTCCTCAATATGAAAGCAAGATTGCAGCTTCCTTGTTCTTCTAGTTTATTGCTTTGCTCTTCCTTCCTGATTGTACACAACCACAAATATTACAAAATCAGTCACATGGCATATTCTGTATATGGCTGTGCCCCAAGTCTAGTTGGAAAGAATTAAATAGAGATGCATGGAAGTTTTGGGTCAAAGAGCTCCGGTGTTTTGTTTATTCTGTGCTCTTGCATGGAAAGCAGTTTCAGAATTCATCAGGGCAGCCAGGTGCTTGGTTAGGGATCTGCACCATAACTGTAATTGATCAGACACTGCCTATTCCTTCTTACCAGCCACTTACTTTCCTCAGCAACTCTTACTCTTCTCCTACCAGGGGTTCATAAACATTCATCTCCAGAGGACACTGAGAAATCCTTAAAACAGCGCTTCCCATAAAAAATTCAGTAGAAAAATAACAATACTGTATTTTTGCATTTGTTTTATTAGATTTTTTAAATTAATTTTTTATTGGTTTTTATTGCATTTATTCTTCTTTCTTTAATTCACCTACATGTTAGCTGTGTTTGCTGGTTATATAAGACTACTGAAAAATACTCCTTGGAGTTCAGTCTTCCTAAACTGACAGCAAGGAAAAAAGCAGAGTGAAGTAAACAAGTAAGATTTGTTTTTAAAATTCGTTAATATTGTGAGATCCAGTCATGGGGAGCAACGATGAAATTTCATACTTTCTGAGCCAAAATATATACATGTTCAGAGTAATATTCTTGTCTGTGAATATGACTGAATTCATGAGAAGAGACTTTTACGAAATCTGGCTAACACATTTCTAAGTGTTGAGAACAATGTGAATAAATGAAAGGACTGTCAAATACGAGTTTGGTATTGAATCACTGGTCCTGAGTCACTGCAGTTCAGCCGGGAGAACTGATTGAATTCTTAGAATAGTAAAGATGCTTAAAAACCTATACTTCAATTTTTTTACTGTATAAAAAACAGTACATGCCTTCCCTCCACCCCTGGAAATAGTGTGAAAAGTCTCTAAAGCATTTGAAGAGCTTGAAAAAGTATGCTTCGTAGGCAAGGTAGCTGTTATTTCTAGACCTGAACATTAGAGTTTCTAAGCATTTCCAGATCTGCATATGCGGATTGTTTACAGAGGCATTTGCTGAATTTAAGCATGTTTTCAAAGCCCATACAATAATTTGGTCATATCTGCATACATTTAACAACCAATAAAAATGGAATTTAATCCTCTAGTGAAATAGCTGCCCTAATAACCCCTCAGGTTTTTGACCAAAAAGCTTTTTTTGTCAGGTGAACCAGCGAGCTGGGAGATTTCTGAGGTCACTACTTTGTTTGGATTGTAACTCTATCTTCTCCTTCTTTCTAGGCCATGGCTGTTATCTTCTCAAATTTTAGCATTATAACAACAGCTCTTCTATTCAGGATAGTGCTGAAGTAAGTAACTTGCTCTGAAAGCATATATCATACTTTAAAATGGCACAGCCTTATTTCAGATGATATACCCAGAGCACTGAGCCCTCTGAATCCCAGGGTCGGGATTTTACTCCTAACTGGCTTTGTGTTTTGGACAAATTGTTTAACCCATCCAAAAAGCAGCTCCAGTACTGCTGGCCCATCTAAATCTTTGCAACTAGATATATGAAAAGTTTTTTCTTAGCATCTCAAAAAAAAAAAAGATAATTGACCAGCTTATTTTAATTCTTAGCGCCAAATTAAAGAATTCATGAGCTTTTTTTTCCCCCCAGAATCTCTGTACTCTACTAGGGAACCAAGAAGTTCCTAAATATTGTTAATGCATTTGTTATTTGTAGTTTCGAGAGGATGAAGAGTGGCAAATTCCTTATTAAACTGCTTGAAACGAGTACATGATTTAAGCTCTGATTGGCAGAGGATTTGCCAGTCAAAATTACAATTAATAATAAGAATGATAGATTTTTAAATTTTGAAAAATGCTGTCACCAGTGTTTCCTTTCTCCAGGAAGATCTTTAAATAAAATAAACATTTGTAAGTAAACAGGCTCTGCCACCAAGCAAAGGCCAGACTGTTCTAAGGTGTAATGGGATCTGGGTATTAACTCCAGTTTGTTACTTGATGATGATAAAAATAAAATTAACTTCTTGTTATATTTGTTGTGATTTTCTTTTTTATTTTGCATTCACTTCCCCTTTTAATTTCTTATTTCTCAATGTGCCATGTCATAGTATGTGCTTTCATAATTTACGTGTACAACAGGTTGAATGGCTTAGTACATAGGCACTCAGTAAGTATTTGTTGAATCCCTGGTGGGTTCAGTACATTAATCATATGGAGTTCTTGAAAGACTTTCTATTACCCTGAGGAAAGCATTCAATTTAACAGTTCATGTGAGAGATGAGGAAAAAGAACATGAACATTACATTTCGTCCAGGTTAAAAGTTAGAGTGCACTGAAATTTGCTTTTGCATCAGGTTCTTCATTTTGTTTATGAATTGTGACAATAATTTAACTAGCAAGTTAAAGAATACTAATTCCAAAAATGTTTTGAAGTCTTTAAAATCAACATAAAAGTTACTTTAGGATAAAAAATTGACTTCTGAGAAATTATATATAAACGGTAATCTTTATATTGATTTCTGGGTAAAATTGGAGGTGCATGTCCACAGAGGAATACAATTGTCCCTGCCACATAATAAAAGGTTCATTATTTGATAAGGGAGTCTCACAGAGGGTCTCAAAAACACGTTTTTTATTTAAGTAAAAATTTTTTTTCCTGTGAAATGACATTTATGGGTACACATGGTATTATACTTACATAATACAATACATAGGTATTGTGTCAAAATTACATCAAGTTAAAATTGAATTTGCCATCGCAAAAATGTATAAAATATATATTGCCAGGCTTGGAATTGGCCCATAGCTCTAGTTGTGCCCTTAACTGTGTGTAGTATTTTTTTTATTTTTGTTTGTTCATCTGTTTTAATTTACTCCAAAGCATGAGCTGTGGCGCAGAGGTCGAGCTGAGGGACCACTCAGAAAGGCCATATCCAGGGCTGGCCTGACCGGTTTGTAGGTGACAGGGCGAGTAGGCTTTCAGCTGGACAGTGAGAAGATAACCCAGTAAGGACTCCTTAGGGCCAAGGGCTGGTCCAAGGGCCAAGCTGAGGGCCTTTCTCCTATCTAGGCTTACCCCCACAACAACCCCAGGAGGCAGGAGTTACTGTCCCTCTTCATCAGTAGAGTCATCCCAAGCTGAGTCTGAGCCCACAGCAGAGAGCTACCAGGCATTTTACAGCATTTAGGTGGCTTTGACCAGAGGGGAGGGAGCATGTGGGGCAGCAGGGTTAGAGGCAGAGAGACCAACCCAGGGTGAACTGCCCGTGTCAGAGGTGGAGAGAGAGCTAGCATGTGGGCAGAGATGGCCCTCTTAAAAGTTTTAAGCACTTAACTATTTGTATTAAGAAAGTTAGCTCTTAGTATAACCAAATCTAAATCTAATTACACTGTAAACATAAAATGTTTGCTTTTAATACTATTAATTATAACATTATGCTGTTGCTAGTTTTAATAATAACTAATGTTATGAACTAAAGTTCCAAAAAACTTTTTCACTAATTTTACCTCTTAATATTCAGAGCAGTAATATTCTTAGACATGTATTTGCTTTGTTGTTAGTATCCCTCTGTTTTGAATCCTTCAAGGTTAATTAAGCAGACAATGAAATCACTGTGTTTGTATTACCTTTGCAGGCACTAACTTAGCTCCTGGAGGGGGTTTTAATTTGACTGATTCACAAATCAGCACTGAAGCTATTCTTAATATTGCTAAAAGAATATATCTACTACTGTCTTTATGAGAATGTCTTCCAAGTACTGTATTATTTATTACATTTTTCTTTTTTTAAATTGTGTATTATTTATTACATTTTAAGTCAATTTTGTTCTATTTTGATCTTTTTGTCATTGGTGGCATATGTTGTTTTGTTTTCCGTATTCAGTCTACTCTTTGTGTACCATTTAATGTCCTTTTGCCGTTCGTTAGCAATAAAATTTTGACCCAGGAGTAGCAGCTTGAGTCTTACTACATATTCTTAATGTGTTTGCCATAAATAACTCATTTTACATTTAGAATTTTTAAAATTTAAATTCAGTTAATTAACATATAGTGCATTATTAGTTTCGGAGGTAGAGTTCAAGTTGTATATAACACCCAGTGCTCATTATATCATGTACTTTCCTTAATGTCCATTACCCTGTTAGGCCATCCCCCCAACCCCCTAAATTTAGAATATTAAAACTGTTATCTTATACTTGACTCTAGCAGAGCCATCAAATACCTTTCTCATACAGATAAAGAGTATAAAGCTACACAGGTAGGAAAAAAAGCCCAGTGACTAATGCAAGAATTAGTTGGAAGTATTTGAAAGTGGTAAAAAGAAAAATAGCACCAATCAAATGCCTTACTGGATGTTCTAGAGAAACCCTATGTGAATGTGTACATTGGTTTTTCGAAGTGTAGCCACTGGTCCACAGTGGAAACTGGTGGCAGACATTATGCCTCAGAGCCTTACTGGTTTGCTCTTAAGGCTTGGCAAATTTGTATTGTCTTGTTTAATTAGATTTTAGGAAATAGTAGTCTCAACCTGAACATAGAGATCTGGGGGCAAAAGATAACCAAACAAGCACTTTTATCTAAAAAATGTATATAAATTTCTCTGATATCTTCAAAAGGAAGCTGTTGAGAAAAAAACAATCAGTGAAAAACATTTTTGACACATGAGGGAGTCTTAGAAGAAAAAAAGTGCCCCTCATTGGTACAAGCATTTATTCAAAATCATTCACTTGATAATTCTTTTTTATAATTTCCTGTTATAAATATGCCACTGGTCACTTTCTGTGTAACTAAGAATGTTTTATGTACAATTTTTTTTTAAGTCCTGTGAGTCTTTCCACTTAATTTTATTTTCATGTTCTGCTCTGTTTTACTACCACAAAGTATGGTAGAGATCCTCTTACCTGACGCAATTTGGACTTCATTTTTACTAGGAAAACTCAAAGTGGTGAATCATTAAAAAAAAAAAAAAAACCCATACTTTAAACAGCTTAAGATGTGTAAATGTCCATTCACCTGTGTTTTGAAGAGCTCAGGCCTTTCCTTTGAAATGTGTGGGATTTGCTGATGAGAACTTTTTTTTGGCTTTGTTCTTGAAGCTACATTCATTATACATCATGCTTGCTTTCTGATTTTAGTTTCTTAAAGTAGAGTTAGTTCTTAAAAATACTTTTAAAGTAGATTATTATAGATTTTTGTTATTTACTTCCTAATATTATAATTAGCTCCTCTGTACCCAGTTTGAGTAATTTGCCTTTAATTAATCTTCCAGAGCTTTCAACTTTTCATAAAAAAGCAACCCTTTTCTTTTGCTCATAATTTGTCATTTATGTAATCATTAAATATCTAATTACAATAATGAAGTCACCTGGCAAAAACACAGTTAGGAACAGAGATTCTTTGTGAGCAAGAGTTCGTTTGGAAACAGAAGCCCTCAGGTAGAGTGTCATTCTAGCGGTAAGCATTCAGCTCTGATCAGCTATCCGAATGATTTGTTTACTGGAGCAGTGGAGAGATCAGTTAGGTGAGTTTCGGCTGTTGTATTCATGAAACTGTGAGAAGCAAACTCATGCATAGTCATTTATAAAAGCACCTATCCTCAGCTGACTTTATGGGATAATTTATTTAGCTTTATTTTCTTTGCTGAAAATCTACCATTTTCAGCCTAACCCCTTAATAACATTTACCTTCTAGAACATTACCTTGAATGAGCAATATTTTCAGTGGTACCGATTAACTTGTTTAATTAGGTTCTTTTTTCCTCAATGTCAGTGGAAAATCTATAGCTGTTGGAATTGAAAACTTCTAAAGGAATTATAAATTATATAGAATTAAAATATATATTTCCCTTGATGTCCAATAATCGGTTATATAATGATTTTTATAAATTGGCATATACTTTTCATCTGTCTTTTCTGAGTCCAATCAATTTACTTTCTACCACTTACTGTGTACCATCTACACCTTTAGAAATTTATGAGATTAGTACACAGTTTCTGACTTTGTGGTTTAGGGCTATGCTAGAGTCATAACTAAGTGCTAGATCTGGATATTTATTTATTTATTTATTTATTTTTTTAAAAGATTTTATTTATTTATTTGTCAGAAAGAGAGGGAGAGAGAGCGAGCACAGGCAGACAGAGTGGCAGGCAGAGGCAGAGGGAGAAGCAGGCTCCCTGCTGAGCAAGGAGCCCGATGTGGGACTCGATCCCAGGACGCCCGGATCATGACCTGAGCCGAAGGCAGCTGCTTAACCAACTGAGCCACCCAGGCGTCCCATAGATCTGGATATTTAAAAGTACATATATGAGAAGACATGATAGTGTGCACATGTGTGCTGCTATCTATGCTGGTCTGTGCACATATCAGTTTCAATTAATGAAGCTCTATGGAAGCATTGGTGAAATCCGACACCTCTTCCTATATATGCACCTTGGGAATTCATTATACTTGAACATTGTATTTAAGAGGCACATAGGTCCAAAAGGAAGACATTCAAACCATGGCTCAGATCCCTTCCTCTCCCTTCTCCTTTCCTTCCCTTCTCCTTTCTTCCCCTCCCCTCCCCTCCCCTCCCTCCCTCTCCTTCCTTCCTCTCTCTCTTTCTTTCTTTCTTTCTTCCTTCCTTCCTTCCTTCCTTCCTTCCTTCCTTCCTTTCTTTCTTTCTTTCTTTCTTTCTTTCTTTCTTTCTAAGATTTTATTTATTTGAGAGAGAGAGAAAGGGAGAGCACAGAGTGAGAGGGAGAAACAGACTCCTGCTGCACAGAGAGCCGGATGCAGGACCAGATCCCAGGGTCCCAGGACCAGATCACAACCTGAGCCTAAGGCAGCCATTTAACCGACTGAGTCACATGGGCTCTCCACCTTCCTTGCTCTTTCATAAATATGTGACCTTAGGGAAGTCTATTAACCTCTCAGAGCACTGTTTCCTTCCTTACAAGAGAAACTGACCCATAGTAGGTGTCCAGTAAATGCTCCAAAGTTCTTGTAAATTCCATTTCTTACCTGTTGCTTTACACTTCTTTGTTTGTTTATGTCTGTGTGTGTGTGCGTGTGTGCATGTGTGTTCCCTCTTCATCTAACTAATTGATCTTTAAACTTGAAGATTTTGTTCCCCTTCAGATCTCTGTATCTACCCCAACCTGAATCAGCTGCCCCTCGCCTTAGTCAACATTGTACATTCTTATTGCCTTTGTATAGTCTCCTCACTCTCCCTGGATATATTGGCAAATGCCATTTCACATGACAAATGTCAGTTTATTTTTCATCTTTCACCTCGAGTGTTATTTTTTCTTTGAAACAATATCTGATTCCACTTACAGACTCAAGGTTTCCTTCCTTACTGTGCCCCAGTTGTTCTGTGTATCACTTGTCACACATTATGTTTTGCATTGTTTAGTTTCAAGGCTCTTCCCTTATTAAAGTGTAAATTCCTTGGAGATGGGAGATCAAGTCTCATCTCCCAGGCTCATAGTAGCCTGGCACACAGTAGCTGCTTATTTAAATGTCTGTTAAACTGAAAGAATCCACAAAATAGATTGACGATAAAGCATGTCTTCTTTTCTTTTTAATGTTATCTCTCTTTTTTTTAATTAACATGTAATGTATTATTTGTTTCAGGGGTACACGTTTGTGATTTCAGTCTTAATTCACAGTGCTCACCATAGCACATACCCTTCCCAATGTCCATCACCCAGCCATCCCATCCCCTCACCCCCCTCCACTCCAGCAACCCTCAGTTTATTTCCTGAGTTGAGGAATCTCTTATGGTTTGTCTCCTTCTCTGGTTTCATCTTGTTTCATTTTTCCTTCCCTTCCCCTATGATTCCTCTATTGTTTCTCAAATTCCTCGTGTCAGTGAGATCATGTGATATTGTCTTTCTCTGATTGACTTACTTCACTTAGCATAATACCCTCTAGTTCCATCCACATCATTGCAAATGGGAAGATTCTGTGGTTTTTGATGACTGCATAGTATTCCTGTGTGTGTGTGTGTGTGTGTGTGTGTGTGTGTGTACCTACATACACACCACATCTTCTTTATCTATTCATCTGTTGATGGACATCTGGGCTCTTTCCATAGTTTGGCTATTGTGGACATTGCTGCTATAAACATTGGGGAACATGTGCCCCTTCAGATCACTACTTTTGTATTTTTGGGGTAAATACCCTCTAGTGCAATTGCCGGGTCATAGAGTAGCTCTATTTTTTTTTTTTTTTTGTTTTTGTTTTAATTTGCATATATTGTATTTATTTATTTATTTATTTATTTTTATTTTTTTTCAGCATAACAATATTCATTATTTTTGCACCACACCCAGTGCTCCATGCAATCCGTGCCCTCTACAATACCCACCACCTGGTGCCCCCAAGAGTAGCTCTATTTTTATACAAGTTTGTGGTTAGGCAAAATAAGTAAAGAAATAATTGTTAAGACTTTGTAAACTGAGACTACTAAATTTTTTTTTCCTTACTGTCCCAAACAGTAGTTTACTATAAAATTTTTTATGATTAGACCACAGATCTAGGAGCAGGCTCCCTCCTTAAATCTTTTTTGGGTCATGAACACCTTTGAAATTTGACAGCTTTGAAGGGTCTTGTGTGATTGGTGTGGGCAGGGCCGAGAATTCACCTATATAGAAGATTCCTATTGCAAGGATTCACAGATTTCTAAAGCTCCAGATTGAGGAAATCAGGTTGAGACTCTCTGTCATACTTAGTTCATAGCAAAGTAAAAAAATCATTGTTACAAAGGTCTGATCAGTTCTGGAGGTAAAAAGATTTAGTTAAATCTAAAGTTAAAAGGAAACTTAACAATGAGAAATGACTGGCATTAAGGGACAATCTATTACAAAGGTGAATAAAAATATCACACTTAAGATGCAGAGACACCAACAGGTTTCCTTTGAACTTGAATTGGGAATGCTCGCAAAAACTGGGCACAGTTTATTCTACCAAGTACTTAAGTATCTGCGTTTTCAGTAGAAACAGTCGCTGTGGGAAAGGAGTTGCGGGGGAGCAGTAGTAAAATCTCGTTTTTCCTCTGAACAGGAGGCATCTAAACTGGATACAATGGGCTTCCCTCCTGATTCTGTTCTTGTCTATTGTGGCCCTCACTGCTGGGACTGAAACTTCACAGCGTAACCTGCCAGGACATGGATTTCATCACGATGCCTTCTTCAGCCCATCCAATGCCTGCCTCCTTTTCAGAAGCGAGTGCCCCAGCACAGGCAACTGCACAGCAAAGGCATGGACTTTCCCTGAAGCTAAGTGGAACACCACAGCTATGGTTTTCAGTCACATCCGTCTCGGCTTGGGCCATGTGCTTATTATAGTCCAGTGTTTTATTTCTTCAATGGCCAATATCTATAATGAAAAGATACTGAAGGAAGGGAACCAGCAGTCTGAAAGCATCTTCATACAGAACAGCAAACTCTATTTCTTTGGCATTCTTTTTAACGGACTGACGCTGGGCCTTCAGAGCAGTAACCGTGATCAGATTAAGAACTGCGGGGTCTTCTATGGCCACAATGTGTTTTCAGTTGCTCTTATTTTTGTGACTGCATTCCAGGGTCTCTCGGTGGCTTTTATTCTCAAGTTCCTGGATAACATGTTCCACGTCTTAATGGCCCAGGTCACCACTGTCATCATCACAACAGTGTCTGTCCTGGTCTTTGACTTCAGGCCCTCCCTGCAGTTTTTCTTAGAAGCACCCTCAGTTCTTCTCTCCATATTTATTTACAAAGCCAGCAAGCCTCCAGGTCTGGAGTACACACCTAGGCAAGAAAGAGTCCGGGATCTAAGCGGCAGTCTCTGGGAGCGCTCCAGTGGGGTAAGTTTGTCAGGATGCTGCCTTTTGCCTGTTCTTCCCAAATTCAGCACACAGTTATACAAGAAAAGAAATTGGTCACTTGCTCATTTTTCAAGGGATGTTTTGGATTTCTGTGACTTTTAAAAATTATTCAACAAATGTTCACTGGACTTAGGTAGGTGTGCAAGGGCTTGTGAGAATGCTGTAAGGGTCAAGAAAAAGCATAAATCACAGTCTTGAGGACTTTATGTGTTAGTTGTATCTTAGAATATTCTAGTGCCACAGAGCTGGGACATGTGCCACAGGTTATCTTCTCCAGTCTTTCTAGGTTGGCAGATGAATAAACAGACTCAGGCTAAGTGGATTATAGATAGTACCTAAAAAAACTATACTAAACCCATGAGGCCTGACTCCTAGTCTATAAGAAAAGTTGGTCTTTGACATTAGTTGCATCTTGTTAAATCTAAGTGGAAGCCCTGGCTCCTTGATTGTCCCTGCGTTACTCATGAACCTCAGTGTGCCAGAAGAGCAGGCCTTATCTTGTTAGGGTGATTTTCAAAAGGATCTTCATAAGTAAGAGAAAAATACCTTCTAGTATTCTTCCAGTTGCTTATAATTCTTCTAGGAAGATCTGTCAGTCATGGTATCAGCAGATTAATTGTCTTTTGGAGATTCAAGTCAGTAGTTAAGTATATGTTTAAAGGATGAAATAAACTCCTCTAACTAGCTTTAAATTTACAGTTTTTATGAACACACAAAATATTAAGTACTTCACAAAATGAACATTTTACTCTCTAGGAAAATAATCTCTTGCCTATTAGTTCGTGGTGGAGCTTTCATCAGTATAATGTCTCTGAAGTAGTGATATAACAGAATCTGAAGATATAACAGACTCTTAAGATGAAAAAAATAGAAGGGTGGGTCCCAAATGCCCTGACCTCAGCCAGAGTACAGTTTCAAAAGGCCTGTATTCTTTTCCAGTGGTCCGATAACACTGCTTGCCTTACTTTTTAGGTAAAATTTACCGATTTTAGGTAAGGGCCTAGCTCATACTTATTTCTCCAACCACTAGTTATTTCCCTTCAAGACCAGCAGAGGGTGCTCCATACTAGATTCCGGTTGTTTTGAAATTCAAGTACTGAGATGTAGGTAGATTTTTTGTGATCTCATTATGTGTCTAAAATTAGCTTTCCAAGAACATAAGTATTTATCTAATTTCATTTGACTAGATTATAGTCATAGTTTAATGAAATAAACTTCTTAGTAATCATTACAAATGCTACATTCCTAGTATTTTAAGTAATTACTGATTTCATATTTCCTTTTAGGATGGAGAAGAACTGGAAAGACTTACCAAACCAAAAAGTGATATTGAGTCAGATGAAGATACTTTCTAATTGGTATCCAAATGACTGGCAGCTCTCAAAAACCTTATTTTCGCATTTTCAGCATGTGTCATATTTATCTTTTCACTTTGATAAACAAGAACATTTCTAAAGCATAATACTCTTTGCATATATCTAACCACTCCCTAAACAGTTCCATTCAAGGCTTAGAGTACCCAAAGGGTAAAATGTTCTAAGGAACTGACATGGGAGTAATAGTATGGAGACTGCATTAATGGTACTTGCTATTAGTCGACAAGACCCATTCCCAAGTTATTTTCCTTGTCTTCCAAGGTTCCAAAAAACTTGCAATAATCACGTTGGCTGTACCCTATCAATACACAAATAGTGATCAGTTTGCCATATATTAATAATTATGTAATTCCATTCTGCATGCTAAAGTCTTCCTGTATATATTATTATAAATATCACCTAGGTTGTCCCTTGAATTTTGAAGCCCCGGAAATACTCACTTTGCAGTTAAAAAGCAATGTGACTCTTTCTAAAAAGTTTGGTGGAAGGACCTTACCATCTGGACCAACACTGATTTGAGGGCAGTGTAGTTTGTACCAAATGTTTTTCCAAAGAAGCAATTTTTCAGAAACAAAATGTTAGAATTTTTATTTTTAGAAATTCGTAGGAAATTTGAAGTTAGCGATTATCTTTTGATGTTTTTCTACACAAAAAAGCTTCAGTTTACATAAAAGTTGGTTCCCAATTACCACAATTCTCACTTGGATTTTAAATCACTTTAAAGAAGCCATGGTGGATTTTTTTCCTCCTTGGTTTGGCCTCATTACTCTTGGATTATTAGATTTTAGAGAACCAATGAACCATTTCATTATATTAGTTATTAATTATAACTTATATAACTTGTCATATTTATTACTGTCATACCCTATACCTAGGAATTGAGACATTGGCTTCAGAATCATAACAGACTATCAGTAACACTGATGCCTGAGAGTTCCTTTTAAAAGGGTCACTTTGCAAACAAATGACTTTCACTGAAATGTGAATGGTATTACTCTGAAACAAGGAAACATCTTAATAAATAAAGTACACTACAGTAATAATATTGACAGTAAAAGTGCATGATATATTTTGAGGTATTTTTGCATGCAGCTAATTAAATGTGAGGTAGATGAGTCAGGTGATAGATAATTTAAAAGTGAGAAAACAGAAGTGACTTGCCCAAGGTCATGCAGCTGGATGGTGATAAGACAAGCCTAGTTCATAGGCCCACATGTTTACAGAGTACTACACTGTAGATGTGAACTTTAAGGTGTCATTTTTATGCAGTCTGTACATCTCTTCTTTCTCCTAATTTTCATGCAATGAACAAGTGATAATACTGTGAATAATCCATCTGTGATATCTGGAATAATATGGCAGGCAAGAATTGGTGGAAATGTATAAATAAAATAATTATTAAACCTGAACCTTGAGTTTTCACTGTCATGTGAGGTGGGACACGGAGTTCTTTTCATTTTCATCTCAAAAAATGGAGCGAGGCAAGAAATCCAAACAACTTGTAAAACTTTTTTTTTCCATAGATCTTGACTTCTGAGAATAGCAAAACTGAGAATTCACCTTATCATAGGTATACCTCTCCATGTTGTGAACAAGGGAGATTATGTCATTATGGCTATTCATTTTAAAGGTAAGGAAATCAGGTATAGAAAGACCTCACTTCGGGAGATCTGGGTGGCTCAGTGGGTTAAGCCTCTGCATTTGACTCAGGTCATGATCTCAGGGTCCTGGGATCGAGCCCCGCATCAGGCTCTCTGCGCAGCGGGGAGTCTGCTCCCCCCCCCCCCCGCCTGCCTCTCCGTCTACTTGTGATCTCTCTCTCTCTCTCTGTCAAATAAATAAATAAAATCTTAGAAAAAATAAAGACCTGACTTTTAGAAAATACATAAATATACCTACCTTGTGGAATAGAAAAATTACAATATCATTGACAAAGGTATTGCCTACATTAAATACATTATATTAAATAGGAGATTTCACCAGTTCACAGAGCTTGATTTTCTTTCTTACAACAACTTTATTTGTAATTACAGTTTTACTTGCATTAACAGACCGATTAATAGGATAAAGAAGTGTGGAACTAAGATGTGAAGTTCCAGTGTGGATGCACTGTAGTACTTTGTGGGCACTAATGGTTTAAAAGGAGAATCACGGGTGCCTGGGTGGCTCAGTGGGTTAAGCCTCTGCCTTCAGCTCAGGTCATGATCTCAGGGTCCTGGGATCAAGGCCCTCATCAGGCTCTCTGCTCAGCAGGGAGCCTGCTTCCTCCTCTCTCTCTGCCTGCCTCTCTGCCTACTTGTGATCTCTCTCTCTCTCTCAATCTCTCTGTCAAATAAATAAATAAATAAAATCTTTAAAAAAAAAAAAAAAAAAACTTTAAAAGGAGAATCATTGGAAGGCGAGAGGTCCAGAAACCATCGTCCCAAGTGCTCTTGGCGCCAAATGTATAACTTGGGGAGAAGAGTAATTGTCACGTGGAAAAAGTAGTCTTTCCTACTCTAAAGAACCAAGTTAAAGTGAAGGTAATAGGGTGACGGTTATTCTTTCCTTATAGGCAAGATGCTACTAACAAATGATCCTTTTCAACAGTAAAAAAGGTCCTGAAGAGTGGTGGGGAATAGTAGTGAGTTCTCGATTACTGAAGTTTTGAGGGAGAGATTGTACCATCAAGATGTTTTAGAAGATGTTCTTTCATTGGTATAAAAGCTGACTTAAATGATTTCTGAAGTCCCTTCCTGTTTTTCAATGCTCTTCTAAGCAGTTATGACCTACAACTGATGTGCTGAATCTGCTAGCTTCATAATTTCTGAATAGCCTTTGGTTGGACCACAAGTGTGGCCTCCAGTGACCTGGTTCCAGCTCTGTCACTGTCCCTAGGACCAAACTTAGGTCCCTCAGTGTGCCTAATCCTGAGGGGTAGCAGGATGTGGATGCTGCCTGTAGAGGGAAAGATGGCCTAGACCCAGGATCCCAAATCCTTGGCCAACTGTCCTGCTGCCATAGGTTTTCATGGTCCACAAGCAGAGGAGACTCCCAGCCAGATTCCTTTGTTTACAGCTCTAAGGCTCGCCTCTCTATCCCCATGTGGAAGTTCTGTTGCATGTTAGTACCATTGCAGTCTAATATAGCTGGACTTGACTGTGGAGCTGCAGGGAATCCCTGCACTTTTGCGAACAGCCCAACAGGCTTGACATGACACAATCCAGGTCCTCCTTGGCTCCTTTCCCTTTTGTGTAAGTCCTGATTTTTCCCACCAACTCTTACCACTCCACTGTGGAGAAGAGACAGAGAAAGCCAAACTCAAAGGAAAGACAGTGGCTTTCCTTCTCTAACACTTAAAACTGACTTTATGAAACGGAATAATATATATTCCTCTTTTAAGAGAAAAAAAAGTGTTTTTCTCACAGATCTCAGTGCTGGCCTTTTTCTCCTTCACTGTTATTTAAACTCATCAAACATAATATGAAGTATAAGCTTCCTTGCTTAAAGTTTTTATATGAAAAGCAAAACACATTTGCAAATTAGAATAGAAATACAGCTATAAAAGCAATTAACTTCTGATTCAAATATGAATATAGTGAGCATGTGTTGTTTTGCTCAAATAAAATCACAATAAATCCCTTAACAGACCTGCAGAACATTTGCCCTCACTTGCTAGTTTATGTGCTTTAAGCACCATCCTGTCTCTGCCAAGATAACTGAAACTTGCTGACATTGCTAGTAATGCATTTAATCCTGCTGGGATTTATCAGCCCATGTCCCTGACGATCCCATACGGGTGTGGTGTGGGTCAAGCTGCCAACTCCCATTGGCTTTGGTGCCCGGGAAAGATTTTTAAAATGTCAGCTTTATGTGTTCCCTAAAGGCTTGGTACTTTTGAGTCCCTTTTTCCCCTAGAACATTCTCTACTTATTCCTCATCCTCCTCTGGGTCCTCTCTGTCACTTCTATTTTGCTAAAAAATCATTCAGATATTCAAATTTATTTGCACAGGAATTTTTGAATCATTCTCAAAGTTCTTTTAATTTCTTCTGTTACTATAATTCTATTTTCTTAATGCTGTGTATGAACGGTTTCTCTATTGTTCTTTTTAAAATAAGTTAAGCAGTTTCTGATTTTTATTTTATTGGCCTTTTGTGTTCCATTTTTCTAAGATTTGTCTTATGTTCTTTTTCCATCTTATATACTTGAAATACATTTGTTTTCTTTCTTGTTTGTTAATGAACATTTTTGTAACCAGTAGAAATGTTTCCTGGAGTCAAGCCAATCCCCAAAGACTTTAAAATATGATGGTATCATTATTTTCTAACTAATCTGTTTTGAGTCAAGGACTGTGATATTGAGGCTTTTATTCATACTTTTGTTAATTTCTGCTTTTCATACACCTGATTAGAAAATGAGATCTTATTCTTTCTGTTGTTTGCATATTTTTATTGCATAATTTGTCATTTGGCTGGTCCTTTAATATGCAATAACTTTTTTGAGAAAATTGATACTGGTTTGATATTTTGAACCAGTCTGAAAGTCCCTTGTGATATTTGACACTTATTCTACTTAACTTTCTAATCTGTTTCATCACCAGTAATTACTTTTACATTTAAAAAAGCACATTTAGAACCTTATTTATAAATTTATCAATTTGAAAAATTAAAATACAGTCATTGACTCCTTTCACCCAGTTTTTCCTAATAAACTTGAGAATTTTATCCCAGTCTGCTATATGGTATTTTGTCTACTCTAAGACTCCTCTATGTTTTCACATTACCATCTCTGTAACTGGAATGCCTTAAGCAATGGCAGGTTAAAATAGCTACTGTCTTGTGGCCTAATGATGAAGTTGTCTTTGCTTGCATGTGCAGGCGTTTGGTGTGACTGGACAAAGTTTCAGTCAACAAGTCACTTTAAAACCATTTGAAGAGAGGGGTGCCTGGGTGGCTCGGTCGGTTTAGTATCAACACTTGATTTTGGCTAAGGTCGTGGTCTCAATGTTGTGAAAGCAAGCCTGGTGTAGGGCTCTGTGCTGGGTGTGGAGCTCATTAAGATTCTCTCTCTCCCTCTGCACCTCCCCCCCCCCAAAAAAAAGCCAAACCATTTGAGGAGAGGATAAGAGTCCTGGTTGTTGTCTGAAAAATCTTCCAATGAGACCTCCTGGTAAGATCAGGAACATGCCAGGATTACATTTTACAAAATGGGTGTCAATAGCTTGAAAGTTTTTGAAAACCGTGGAGACATTGAAACTGAAGAAATCCTACATCATCATCAATTCTCTCAAGGGCCCAGAGAACTCTGGAAAACCTCAAACATCTGTAGCTCTTCGTCAGAAAGTGACTTAAAAGATTTTAGGCTCAAAATGGGAAGATGTTTTAGAAATAGCTTAATTAATTTATTTAAGTTAAGTTTCCCTTTTTATGTAACCAGAAAATGGTACATATGTTTTTAAGAGCTCTTTAAAGAAATGTAAAGTAAAAATTCTAAGTCATGAAAAGTAATATGTTTCATTGACAGTGTGTTCTCTTGTGGGGCATAAAATAGTGATTGATTCCTTTTGAAATTAAGGTCATAGGCATGGTGAAATTTGGAAGTTCATTCAATTTTTTTGTTGTTGTTTTGTACCTTTTGTTTCAACAATTAATAGTATTCCCAATTATCACAGCTAATTAAGCTTAATTTGTTCATGACTTAATTCCTCATTCATAACTTTTTAATGCTAAGTTATCTCTCAGCTGGAAGCTGCCACGAAATAGATTTTTCTCTTCTGAAAGGCCTTTTGACTGATACACTCCCTGAGATTTTGGGTTGTTTATTTCTTTTAGCATCTAGCAATTATTTACTAACAGCACTTTTTCCAGTCACATTGCTCAAATAGGAATTATATTTTTTTATTACTTTCTATACTCATTTAACATAAATAGCATCTTGTCTGGAAAATATTTTAGTCACCCCTTTTTACTATCAGAAATCTCTTTTTTATCATTTAGTGTTGCAAGAAGTTAATGTTTCCCTGCTATTTTATTGTGTGTAGATGTGTGTTTGTGTATTTTTTCTTCCTTTTATAGGTGAGCTGTTTTCTAAGCCTAGGTGATTGGATGCCTGTTGTATGGGTCCTTTCTTTAAGGTTTCTGTGTACTCATTTTTCAACAAAGTTTAACACTCTGAGTCAAATATTTGCCACAAAATGGCATAGTTAGAATCTCTTTTACCTGATTGCTCTTTACCTGGATTCTAGGAAGCCGGGACTGTAGAAAATTACAGTCAGGGAATTTTGTAGATGATACTTTCCTTCTATATTGGTTGAAACTTTTGCTTTTAGGGCTAGTTCCACAAATATGGGAGTAAACAGTCTCCTGTCTGTGAGAAGGAGGTGTCATTTGAGTTCTGGCTTATTCCTCTGTCATAGGTGGTACGTCCTACTTTGGTTAAGAAGTCAGGTTAAGCAAAGTGCTTTGAAAGTAGCACATAAATTTTCCCTACAGGTGTGAAATTTACTGCTAGAATTTTTATATCATATACTTATATATCATATAATATTTTATATATTTAATAACCTTTGTACATCTAATATGCTATATAAAATGCTATATTTTGTAAATTTTTATATATACACATATATGTATACAAACCCATACTTAAATATCTATAGACACATGCATACATACATATACACTACGCACACCACCCTGCAAAGATTTCCCAAGTTCCTATATTTGAAAGGACTCACCAGACTCCACAGAGTACACTCACTTTTATTTAAAGGCCAAGGATAGAGTGCAGCAAGAAAAGGAGAGCGTAGACATTGGTGGTCCAAGAGAGAGCTCATGACTACTCTCTACAGGGTTCTCATCTGTTCATACAGCCAACTCTGTCTCCACTGTCTCCTGCCTGAACTGCCAGGATCTGTGTGAGGAATCTTGACTTTGGGAAGCTCAAAGCAGGATTTTCCAGGATTTTTATGCCTCGCTGGCCATGTAATCAGCTGGATTTACTCAATCCTTAGGCCAGTTGGAAACCATCATTAAAGAAACTGACCCTAGGGATTACCAGAGTAGTTCCAGACATTAAACAGCACATCATAAATCCCACTCCTGTAATCTTGGCTGCGGGTCAAAAACCAGACATCCTTATCTCCCCAGAGATAAAGATGAAGCATTTCTAAGCCTCTGTGTAAACCAGCTCTGTTCTCCATTTATACACCCTCACCTCCAAACCTCCTTCCTCCAATTCGGAAGCTAGGTGAGTCAGAAGGGGCACATTAGGAGGACACAGCCATGTTGCCTATCTTTGGCCTCTCAGACAGCTAGTTGACCCTTGCATGGGCAATGGACTACAAGTGTATTCCTCATCTTTCCTCCTGCCATGTTTCCCCAAGTTGGGTATAATAAATAGGTATGCATAACTCAAAGTTCATGCTGTAAGAGTAAAGCCATTCTCTAGTTTCAGTTTTGATGAAGTTTTCTCCTATAAATTCACTACTTTTATTCATTTTGGTTATCTCGGGGAATGTGTGGTGTTTACAAATGAATTAATGCTGCCATCTTCCCATGGATATCTAGAAAACTTCTAAAATGCGGGAGAGGGAAGAAGTACCCAGGAGAAGCAGTGCTTGCACTGTGAGTATCCAAAGCCCTTGACCATGGTGACACAGAGTCAATATAAGGCACTTGCCCACATCATGTGGAACTTGAGAGGAAGAACAATTTATAAATTTAGGCTCCAAAAGACTGAAGAACTATCACCACTCATCTCTCCTTGGTACCCTCTGCACCCCTTACCCCCCCACATGTGGACCCAATATTGGTTATTCATGCACAGTATTTTGGAATGGGGCATATGACTGTTCTCTACTAGTCTGTGAGCTTCTGTGCAGGGAAAAAAAATTTTTTTTTTTTTTTGGTTTTATAGTGCTGGTTTCTAGCAGACTACACAGAAAATAGTATAAATACAATGAATGTTTGAGTCATTATATAACTTGAGTCTAATCTACAAGCTAGTGTCTTGGATTAAGAACCAGAATGACCAGATTCTTCTTTGTATACATCAAGGCTTTCAGCTGTTGGGGATCAGGTCTTGCCAAATTTGGGAGTATGCCAGCCTCTGCCTACCCTACACTACTTTGGCTCTCTAAAGAGTGCTCATCACAAAGAAGCTAAAGACAAAAAAGAGGACTGAAGGAGACAAATGGCATGACAGTGAGGTCTGCAGAGGAATTTATTCTTTCTCTAACATTTTTGAAAAGTGAGGCTTCTTCTAGGGATTGGCAATCTTCCAGAAGTGGTTTGTTCCCTGCCTCTCTCCTTCAAGGATTTCCCTTTGCATTGTAGATATTCTTGGAAAGCGCGGCACCTTTAGCCGATCAGTTATGCCTAATCAATTGTAGCCATCTCTGAGCCAGAATAGGTCATGAGAAAGTGGCTGGAAAAGGGAAAAGGGCCAGAAGAAAGGAAAAGGTTCTTATGGAAGAGATGGAAAGCCAAAGAAAATTTTGTGCAGGGTCAGTTTTAGCTACTTAAAATCACCCTATCCCTTCACCCAGCATCTTTGTCACATGTATCAACCCATAGATTAGAGGAATGGGGAATCACTCTTTTGCTTTCTAGAAGGAACGTGCTATCATTTAAGATCTCTTCAGTCTGATCAGGGACGGCCCAGTTTGTCCAAACTTCAGGATATCAGAGAGGTGATGCCCATGGTTGCCACATTAGGAAATTGTGTTAGAGAGCAAGGTTTTGCCTTGTTGGAGAGACTCCATCAGTCTTTGCCAGCCTGAATGTCCTTGGAAGCTCCAGTCTGGCTCTATGGAGATAACGAGGGTTTCTGTGTTAGAGGTGATGAGCCCTTTGGGTCCAGCTGCAACAGAGCACCATGCTGGAAAGAAGTTATTCAATACATTTCCCCATTCCCATAGGAACCTGGAACTGGAGTCTGAACTATGATGTTGCGGAAAATTTGAAGTGACCGAGGAATCTCAAGCGGCACACGGAAATCAGGGAAAACGCAGCTTTATTATCTATCGCCACTGGCAGTCTCAGCGGGATCCTTGCCCAAAGGCTGAGCACCCGACTGGGTTAGGGGTGAATTTTTATGGTTACGGTAATGGGGGATGGGAATGGGATGTTTTTGCCATCTCTCAAGGCCGAATGGCCCCTTCATGTGGAAGTATAATCGATGCAGAGAAAAAAAAATTAAAAAATAAAAAAATTTAAAAATCTATGCAGAGGCATCTCAGGAGAGTGGTAAATCATCCCGGGGGGCTGTTTCTTTTCTTTTCTTAATCAAACAGGACAGGCATCTGGTCTTTTTCTTCCACCTCAGCAGGAGCAATGGAGAGCAGTGGACGGGAAGGGAGGGAAGGGGCTGGGGCCCAGGAGTCTCTATCCGCCTTAGTGAAGTCTGGGTTCTCTATGAATTTAACATTAGTTCAATTAGAGGAAACCTTTGAGTTTAGCATCCTGCTCCCTACAGGCCAAGAGTCATAAATACCATAGAGTTAGATGATAACTTAGATATCTATTCCTATTCTCTCATTTTGTAGATGAGGAACTGAGTCCCAAAGGTAGAATGACTCACCTCAGGTCATACAGGTCAGTCTGTGGCAGAGTGAGGGCCAGCTATTTTCCCAAGTCCGGTGGCCATTTTATGACTTCCTTGAATTCCATGACAACTGACCCTTTGCCTCTCACTGTCCTAACCTTGGTTCCTGAGTTCTTAAGAACATGTCCAAAACCAAGAGAAAGTTTGGCATTGGGAGATTTGCACCAACCTTGAGAGAACTGAAGAGAAGTAGCATTTAACTGTGCTTCACTTTGTCATGACGTTAAGAGTACTCATCAGGCACACCCCACTATCTGCACCCCTCAAATCACTAAGTACAGGGCCCCCAAGGTGGAAAAAGGAGGCAAGGAAAGCAATCCTGCAGGGAAAGGGGACTTAGTGGTGGCAGAAAAACAGACAGGGGTTCTTTTCAAGAGGCTTCTCTTCTTCTGGAATTTCCATACATTATTGAACACTGAGATCATCCATCAGTGCTCATCGAGCCATTATTGCCTCTGGTCTTGAGCTGTTTTTATCACCAAGGCTCTAGAAGTTGAGACGGTGTGAACTTCAATGTTAACTCTACTCCAGAAAATGAGACCAACTGGGCTCTACCGATTCCACTGTCTGGACTGCCTGCTTCTGTCTCTGCCTCTGTGGAAAGATCTCTCTGCCCTGTGATTTCTCCAGTGAAAAACAATTCCAGGAAATTCATGGAAGTGAATTGCGACAACCAGCAACTTTGGCCTCCTCAGAGTCTTCCAGATTTCCCTCACTCTCTTGGGTGTTTTCTTTCTACATACTATAATTCCATAATAATTCTCAAAAACTATGTCTTCTTTGTTGCTGTTGTTTGGAAGGAACATTAAAAAACAAACAACGAGCAAAAAATACCCAGATTACAAATGACCTGATCTGGACTCCCGGAAGACAGAGATTCAGGTGATCTCATTCTCTAATCCTCCTGTTTAATTTTTCATTCTTTAATCCCCCCGTTTGTACTTTGTGTTATTCCAGATTACAGGATTTGAGGACATTTACCAATACTATTTTCCTCTGCATGTGTCTCAGTCCCTTTGCTGAGCTACGGCTTATCTACTGCACAGCAAATGATGATCTGTGGCTTCTTGGCCCTACTCACAGGAGGAAAGAGAGTTCAGACACATTGCTAATTATTATTGCAGTGCCAGTGAAAAGTCATCTTGGGTTATGGAAAAGTGTTGTCTTTCTTTGGTTGCGGAAGCTAGAACCTTATTCATATCATTCTATAAGTAAATTTTCTATTATCTGTTTGGTTTCCTTGGAAGATGAAACTCCCTCATTATTATATTTCCTGAACTTGAGATTCTTTGGGCCTCTTACTTAGAAATTGTCCCTACATAATTTCAGAAGCAATGGTAATGAAATCCATTTTTTTTTTTATTGGTGATTTTAAGCTATCCATCACCTTGGTATTCTAAGAGCAATTACATCATCCTGGTTCTCCCACCAGCACTCTTTGAGCAGCTGGTATAGACTGTTCTAAAAGGTGAGATGGAGAAATCTTCTCATGATGGAAGGAGGTGAGGATGGGAGCATAATTTACCCAATAAGGGAACTGTGTTCTAAAATCACTTGAACTGTCTGGACCTCAGTTGTCTATGAAACAGGTAAGAATGAATGGTCTTCATGGAGAATGAAGGGCAAAATAAGGAATTTCTCAAGTTTATTGAGCTACAAATTCCACTTTTACAAAATAATTATGTATAACAAAGTCCAGAGGATATAAAGACAAATTTGTGCAAATAGGCACAGTTAAGAGCTAATGTTCACATGCGGCTTGAATGCAGTTATTAATATCTATGCTTGTTAGAGTTAATAACCAATACCAAGATGATTTGGAGAATTAATTATTAATAAGAGGAGCAAAAAAATAAGCAGCACCATTATCGATAGAGGCTGCCACCATTAGGATGCTAAAGGCCTGGGAATCAGACTGACTGCCCAGGGCAAGTTCACAGATATTTGTTGGTAGTATTACTTGGTGTTTGTTTGTTGAAAAAAAGAAAAGTAGGAAAGAAAGAAGGGAAAGAGGGAGAGAGGAAGGGAGCATATTTTAGTTTGAATTGCTATATCCTCTTTTTCAGGGATAAAGATTGTATTTTCCTCTCCAGCTACACTTCCGTCCATTGTAACTCAGTAACATTTACCTCTGAAAACAAGAAGAACCCTTGGATATAATCTCCTTCTTTGTAATTTTCTTTTATAAGATGCCAGTATGGTAATAGTTCTATTAATGAGTAAGTAGAGAGGTGCTAGATGTGAAGGGTCACGTTTTTCCATGCCAGCAATTCCATGGCACCTGCCAAAATTCCGAAAGTATCATCTCCAGCTGCAGTGCCAGATTCTGGTGATGATGTAGGGATTCCTTTTCCTGGCTCTCTGATCTATCTCTGAAAGGACAATAAGATAAGAGAAACAGGGCAGGAAATGGTCATGATAGCAAAGCTGGGCTTGGTGCTTTTCCTGGCTTTGGTGGCCAATACCACTGGATTCCTATGGTATCAAGCTTTGTGAAAGAAACTCACAATATAAAACAGAGCCATCTCAATCATTTCTAAACTGACATTTCCGAAAGTGTTAAGAAGCTGTTTCCTCTGTTATATGTGTTCAGATGTTTCCTGAAAACATCTGCGCTGTGATCTTTAATTTTCTATATCAGTTTTACTTACAAATGAATACTTTTAAAAAAGTAAATGAGAGGTGTAAATACTTTTATATAGAATTTCGTATTCCAAATAGTATCTATCATATAAGAAGAGGGAATTATCCATTCAGCATCAGATCTCCTCCAGTTAGAGAACTGGAGCATTCTTTTAAACATCTTTATGATTTAAGGTTTTAATAACAACTCATGAGTAGGCAAAAGTTTGCTATTTATTTAATTTTGAAAGAACACAGAAAGAAAAAGGCAGGGAATGTAGGCAGTGTGGAAAAACTCCTTCACATAGCTGGCCACTTGTGGCTTTAACAACTGCGGGGGAAAGTGGCTGGGGCTAAGGTTACACATTTCTGTTCAGTAAGGGTATCCATGGTGGTAACTCTCATGATGACGGTAGTCATCTTGGTAACCATCCTGGTATCCTTGGTGGTAGCTATGGTAACCGTAGCCTGCGTACTCATCTTCTGGGCAGCGCATTCCCAGTGACTGCTGAATGGCCATTTCCTGTCTCCGGAGTTGCATGGAATCAATTAAATCATACACAATCACCATGGACCACATTGGGGAAGGATACCAGGATTTGACATTTCCATCTTTTCCAACAAGAAGCATGGAGAAGTACTCTGGGCTCACTTGAAAATAGTTCCGGATGTCTTTCACCAAATGGGCTGGTATGTCTTCTCGCTCCACAACAGAACTCCCTAGAACAGGGTTAGAAAAGTTGTTAGTGGATTGAACAGTCAGCCCTCAAGCAAAGATCAAAAGGAGAAGAAATCACTATGAGAATAGAGAGAGGACCCATGAGTCCTTTGGTTCAGAATCCAATTAAAGAAGGTTGCTGAACTTTTTCCACTAGAAATTAAATGTCTCTGATGTTCTACAATATTATTAGTGTCAAACTTTGGGACATGTGATGTCTTTTTTATAGGAATGTTGCAAAATATAAAACCAGTCCTTTAATTTAATTCTGGCAAGATCAACTTCTTTCAAGTGTATCACGAACAAAGATTATATTGTTGATATTTCTAAGTTTATTTCCAATTAGCTTAGTTACTTCTTTGCAACTTTGGCTTTCCTTTTGATGCTTTTCTTAGAACAAAAATCTTATAACAAAAAAAATTTCTCAAAGGGGAAAATACCAATTACCTAAGATGTGGATACATGTATTTAAACTATTATGGTCAGTGAAAAGGGGGAGGGGGAGGAGGAGGGTACTGAAGCTTTCCGTGCCAAGGGGTTTATGCCACTATCTCTGGTGAAGATCTTGATCTTGCAAGGAAGAACTGATTTGCTTTCTGAAAACTTGAGTCACTAGTCATCTACTTTCAGCTTCTCTGAGCCTTTCTGTACTGAGCCCATGTATTAAGAGGGGATTAGTAAGATACGACCCATGAGCTTCATAAAATTATTGTGGGAATTAAATGAGGTGGCATAGATAAAAAAAAATGCTTTGTAAATCATACAGTCCTATGCAGACAAACAGCATTATTCTAGCTAAGAAAATGGATACTTTTACTGCCACTTATGATTCTCTATTAAAAACAATATTAATGATTGCACCCTATTTCCCATTTGTGTGCACATGCACTCGTGCGCACACACGAGGTGGTGAATTCAGTGAACTGCATTCACCTTAATGGTCCCTCACTGCTTGCATACCATTTAACATAATTCAATTTAACTTAACCGTAGTTCATAATGTTTTAAAAGAACAACACTTTACCATTAATTGGGAACAGTTCTAAAACTCCCCCAACTTCCTCTCCAACCCCTAAAAGTTTCAGAATGGTTATGTGGCGCAGACCTGGAAAGAGAAAGAAAACCATAACGTTGGTAAATCATCTTTTACCTTCAAAGGCCAGTAGCTGATAATTAGGAATCTCTACATTAAAAAGAACATAACTTGATTAGGCAAAATACTCCATTTTTTCCTATAAAAACAGTCATTAAATACCTTTAAAACCTTGAGAAAGACCTAATTTCAGATTTAGGATTAATTACAGGGTCAGATGTGGGTTTTTTTGTTTGTTTTGTTTTGTTCTGTTTGTAGATGGAAATAGAAGAATTTGCTCTTAAACTGTGGTTCTATTAAATAACAAACAAAAGTGAAGCCGGTCGGAACATTTAAATATCTGGGATGATCTGAGCTGATTCGAGTGCTGAAAAAAAGTCATGCCTGAGGTTATAACAATTTAGGTGGATGATGTTTACTGGGCTAATTCAACTGTCTCTTGGAGAAAAAAGCAGAACCTATCCAGTGTGATTGTTAAAGGAATATTTCCAGCTTTCTTGCACAAAAGTTTGTCAGTGTAAAGGGCAGGTTCTTACCACTTACTTAGAGGATTCAGAGGAGAAGCACTTAAGCACAGCGTGCTTCCCACCCACAGCTAAAGTTTCAGGAAAGGAGAGAGGTCATGCCTTGGTAGCTTGTTGGAATTCTTTTGAGGATGAAGTGCACACCAAGGGATTCAGGAGAAAAAACACTGGAGGACAAGGGGGCTGTCAGTTCATCATATCAAGATTTCGTGGTGTTAGACAAAATGCCAATCTATTCAGGGTCATAACTTGGGACTAATAATACGAATATCAATGGAGTTTATTGTTCAGAGGAGAAAACTGACAGTAGCCATGGCTTGAGGCTGTTTTAAGGAGGGGCTAAAATCCTAGCAAACGGCTATCCAAAAAAAAAAAAAAAAGTTTGTGGTCTTCGCTCTTCTCCCAGAGAAGTGAAGCATTCTGTTCTCCATGTCGTTGAGTCATGTTTTCAAAAGGGAAGATCATGAATTTAATTATTCCTGGAAAATAGGACTTGTTTACATTTCCTGTATATTGCAAAAGGGTTTGCTTGCACTAAAGTGATTTAGGTTCTGTATGCAGAGATTAAATGAAACATCACCTAATAACTGTTCCAAAACTGTCTTTAGACAGCTGAAGTAAGCCATGATTTTATTTACATTCTTATTGTGAAGGGTTATTAACCGCTCTAAACTTCTGCCTTACCTAGCAACATTGGTTGCTACAAATAGTTTAAAATATACTTAAAATAAAAAAAAAACCAACCTTATATATTGATATAAAGTCATTATTTATTAACTTTGATAGTAGGACTATACATAAAATACTCATGAATTTTCTAGTTGTTTTTACAGTTATGAGCTTGTTGTCTGCCTCTTTTGAGTTATTATTTTATATCTTAAAACTAAAATGTATTTAAATTTACAGATATTGAGTCATAGTAAAGACCCAGGCTCTGTTGATGCTTTACAAAACTTATACCCCCATTTCTTTTTTTTTTTTTTTTTTAGATTTTTATTTATTTATTTGACAGAGAGAAATCACAAGTAGGCAGAGAGGCAGGCAGAGAGAGAGGAGGAAGCAGGCTCCCTGCTGAGCAGAAAGCCCGATGCGGGGCTCAAACCCAGGACCTGGGATCATGACCTGAGCCGAAGGCAGCGGCCTAACCCACTGAGCCACCCAGGCGCCCCTATACCCCCATTTCTTAAAATAAATTAAGCACAGTTTTATAACTAATAAATGATTCTTCTTCCTAGTAGAAGTATCAAAATAATGCTGATTCATCTGTAATCCAGTTAGAAATGGAATTTTTAAAGTCTGTGGCTTCTAGATATTCCCACCCCAACCAATGACTGTCAAAATTCTTCCTCTGTAGAAGTACATTTTAAATGAGATTTCAGTTGTAAATTCCAGTTTTGAAACTGCCCTTAGCTCCTTGCTTCACCACTGATCTTAGTAGTAAGTTCTATGTATTATGCATTTTCCTTTGTATGCATTCCTATTCAAAATGATACTTTAGGTCACTAGGATAATAATTTTGGTAAAGAAAGCAAATGTTAGTTTTTAAAACACTGAGTAGTTCACTACAAAAAAATAATAAATAATAAATTATGTTTCTCTTTGACCTACTTGTCCTAAAATAAGATTCTGTTTGACAGATCTTGCTGTATTTTCTGTCCAATTATAGATCAAAATCCTTTTTAAGGGAGTAGCAATGTAGTACAGTATGCTTCCATTAATATATTAATTCTCAAAGCCATTCCTGTTTTACAAAAGACATTTAACCTACGGAGAAGGACCCAGTGTTTGTAGCTAAGTATTACCTAAGTAAATGATGATACCTGAGTTTTATGATGTTGAGACAAGTTTAAAAGAAATAAAATAAAATAAAATAAAATAAAATAAAATAAACCACAGGGCACATAATACAGATCACTGAAAGTAAAATAGTAGGTTTTTTCAAACACTTCAGTGAAGAACCCCAGAGAGGAGAATATTGAGGAAAAACAAAACAAAACAAAAACCCAAAAAAACCCTGCATTTGATGAAGGCTCCAGTCTGAAAGCAACTTTATGCTCAATACAACTGAGTAAGTGTCTGGGAATCTCCAGTCTGGACTGAGGAATATTTGGATGATCTAAGCTTCTATGTTCCATCTTAGAATTGACCAGGAAGAGAGTGGTATGGGAAAACAGTGGTGACGAGGCTTCCCACTCACCAAAATTGCAGGCCTGGCCACTGAGGGCCGAGAGCTGCTGTGAATAGGCCCAGTCTTCATCATTAGGGGCAGAGATCACCAGCAACCGCCTCCTCCATCGGAACCTGGGTAAAAAAGGAGGCCGTGATTATTGCTTCGAACAATAGAGGCTAATGTAAGAAAGCAGTCACTTTGGCTGTCGGGTTTGCCTATGCCCAGAATAAAAAACACTGTCCCTTAGAAATATCTCATAGTTCCGCAAAGCCATTAAACTTCATTTCCACATTTCTTGCAGTTTTTCTGTTATAACTTCATGGTCTGCCTACTGTGGCATTTGCATGAAGCATCAGGCATGAGTCTGGCCACCACACCCAGTAGGGTCACTTGGGGAGACATGAGGTCCTCAGATACCATGAAGACTGGCCAAAATGGTATGTTATATAGTAACCACAGAAAGAGGGAATCAGAAGAACTGAAGAAAACTCAAGTTCTAATAGAGTTCACTAGGGCTTGGAGGGGGTCAAGAATCAAAGGTAGGGACAGAAATAGAGTAGAAAAAGAGAACTAAATTTAAAGTAGATGACAGTGACAGGGTGACAGTGACAGGAAGAAGGAAAATGGGGAAGTGGTTCAAAGAGTCAGGGAGGATTCCTGGAAAAACAAAGCCCTAGGTATCTTTTTCGGTAGCCAGTGGTTCATCCTTTGGCAAATGCAAGTTCTAAAAGGTAGCCTACCAACTAGAAAACCAACCTTATAGAGCCCTCCTGCAAAGTGGGATGGGGCTACACCTTGAGCCTAGGATTTCAGCATATAATACAGTAAACCTGTTTCTGCTCTGACACTGTAGGGTAGTAGAAAACTTTTGTCTTATAACCTGAGTTCATGTTTTGTCACTGCTAACTTTTTGGGTTCCCTGAGCATGTCACTGAGTTCATCCCAGTCTCAGTTTTTCCTTATCTCTGAACCAATAATAGCATCTACTTCAAAGAATTCATAACACCTAAGAATTAAATTAAAACCCATCAGTGTAAGCTGTCTACACAAGGGCATGGATATAGATAGTGGCTTGATCTGTGGCCTTCTAGATGGAGGATGTTGTCTATGAAGAGACCTCAGACATTTATCTACCAAATGCCATATGATAAGTGATTTAATCCTTTGTGTATCATTTCATAGCTCACGTTCATCTACACGGAAATCGTTAGAGGTCAGTGAAGACACAGCCTATTGTCTTCATTTGATGGATGACAAAATGGGGCTTAGAGAAGAGAAGTAATTTGCCAAACTGGCAAATCAAACAGTTGGTAATAATGGTTTCTCTAGTCTATAACCCTCAGAGATCCTGGCGGTTGGCTGATGCAGTCAGGGTCCCTCAGGAGATAGGAAGGAGAGGGTATGCATCCAAGGGCTAACAGTATGGAGTTGTCTCCAATTCCCCTTTCACTGGAGGGGAGGGGTTTTGCGTTCTGCCTTCTGTGCAGACAACCAGGGAATGTTAGTACCCTCACTGAGCTGGAAGCCAGTTGATTATATTCACGACTTCTCTCCCTGTGCCCATTCTAGCCTCACAGTGAACACGAGAGTTTTCAACCCCAAAGAAAATGGCCTCTTGGGGGAATAGTGGTTTGGGTGAATGAGAGAAAATGATAGTCTGATGAAATACAACCTCTCAATGGATGCCTGTAGCAAGGCTTGCCAAAAACTGCTTGCTGTGACATTACATTTGCTTCCTCTGATTGTTTCTCTTCAAAGGGAAAGAAAAACTAAAATGTCCACTGAGAATAGGGAGATGAATGTATTTAGCATGGAGGAGGGGAGAGGAATGTCTGAAACTGTCCAAGACCTCCTGAGAAAGGGAACAGTGACTGCTGTCGGATCACAAACTTGGGTCTCCTGTATCCTCCCTGCTTCCTTAGGAGGCATGCCAGCCCAGCACTGCCCTGCCCCCACCCGGCCCCCAGTCAGCATCCAAACCAGGCCAGCCTTCCTGGCCTCACACAGAGCTGTAGGGTATCCTCGAAGGAGCTATTTTGGGTGAGGTATATTTTGGCTTGTTTACTGGTGTGCACCACTGGATGCTGTCCTGATTAGACAGGGACAGGATCTGAGACTCCCTGTCGCAGACACAACCAGGCAAAGGTCATTTCCCCTAAGGAATGATTCTTTCTCCCACGGACCTTCACGTTAAGATATGAGGCTCCAACTTGCAACACTGAAGGAAATAACTTCCACAGGGTGTAACAAGAAATGTCGATGTGGCCAAGATCCTTATTTTGGACAAATTGTTCTCCTGTCACTTTAACGTATCGGTAAATAAAAATTCTATGAGCTGTGTGTGTGTTTGCTTCTCTTAACTGGCACTCCTAAATTAGTGTGCATTTGCCCACTCTTTGGGGCTTCTGTCTCAGAGGAACGTAATTATAGCCTGAACCAGATGAGTGTCACTGAAGACCAGACTGGCTTCAGAGTCTGGTCAGCTGAAACCAGGCTGTGTAGACTCACCAACAACTCAGCAAATGTGAAGGAAAATTCCGATTGGATATTCATTTATTTATAGAACTTCTATTTAAAAAAAAATTTTTTTTCCCGTTCTCTCTGCCTGGTTTCAATCCTGAGGTGTTTACTAAATCTCCTCCGACCTCTCCCTTCATGACAAAGTTTTCTAACTAGGAGCTGAAAAACTGATCCTAACACTACCAATAGCCAGCATTCGTTGATTACTCACTTTGCACTAACTTGTGGTCCATCATTACTTTTATTTTTTGTTTGTCTTATTTTTTAAAACGATTTTATTTATTCATTTGACAGAGAGATAGAGAGAGCCAGAGAGCAGAAATGGGGGGAATGGCAGAGGGAGATGTAGAAGCAGGCTCCCCACCGATCAGGGCATCAGATGTGGGGCTCTATCCCAGGACCCCGGGATCATGACCTGAACTAAAGCAGGCGCTTAATGGACTGAACCATCCAGATGCCCCATCTCCCATCATTACCTCTAGTATTGAATTTACCTTTCACAACAATCTTAGGAATAGGTACATTTATTATTCACATTTTGCAAATGAAAAACTAAAACCTGGAGAAGTTAAGTCATCAGCCCAAGGTCACACAGCTAATACATGGAGATACCAGGAATCTAACTCAGGAATCTACTCATGCCTCTAGGTAATAATACATAATTCTGCTTTGACTTTTAAGATCAATGGTAATTATCAGCACAATGATTGCATGAGTTGCGACCACAAATCATGCACAGTTATAGGACATCCAAATTAGAATTGCATCCATTCTGAGTATCTGCAGAGGATACCTTTTCCTGACGTAGTACTGAATACATATAAGGGCTCTGACATTCGAAGGAAAATACATTTACATATCATAGTGTCCTGGTCGTATAAAAGGTTTTAGATGAAAAATGTGCATACAAGTCTTAAAAATCAAAGATAGGTCAGATTTGATGCGTGATCAGCCAGAATGAATGCTGCAAGATTTGTGTGTGATTGAAATTGAGATAATGTCAAGCTTTCCTGTCAAGGTTTGAAACCCATGACACAGTAATTATAAAAAGACAGCCTGCCTGGAGATGGTAGGAAAAATCTCTCAGAATGTCTGTAGCTGCAGGTCTCCCGGCTGGCCCAAATCCTTGGCTATAAATAACAATAATGAACTGGGTGGTAACTGTCTGCTGTTGAGGACAGATGACCTGAGTTTACAGGGTTGGTTCAGCAGGTAAGCATCTTTTAGTCTTGGAAAATTTAGAACTAAGAAGAGAAGGTTTTCAAAGAATCATAGTGATAATCTATATTTCTAAGAAGGATCCTGGTCTTTATACACATAATTTATGTTATTATGAAATTTTAGAGAATTTGGTTTAATAAAATGACAACCCTAAGACTATGATTAGAATGTGTAATTGAGTGATTGGCTTAGATGTGTGGTTTTAAGTCACGTGCAGTTACTGGAATATCTGAGAAAACGTTGGATTCACTGTATTTACACGATTACTGGATCATTTAAGTATTCAGCAAGGTTTTGTTTGTTTATGTCAAACAATTCAAAAATACATATTAAATGTAAAAATGGCTGTTTGAAATAATAAAATTGTTTAATTATGGTGTTTGTAAGCAAGATCAAACATTATTCAAAGCCCCTTAAAACTGATAGCTAAAGTTTGTTAGGTTATAAATAGAATAATACGATTTAAAAGCCTAACTTAAAAGTTTAAGAGAGAACTGTGGTCTTAAATTTATTACTTGGATATATTTGACTCTAATTGTGAAAATCAAAAGTGAACTTCTAAGAATCTTGTCTGCCAAAAGAAAGGTGGAAGGAAGGAAGGAAGGAAGGGAGGGAGGTAGGGAGGGAGGGAGGGAACAGAGAGGGGGAGGGAAGGAAGAAAGGTGGGAGGGGTGGGGGGGAAGGAAGGGGAGTGCAGGGCAAGGAAGGAAAAGGAAGAAAAACACCTCAAGGGTAACAGAAAGGTTTTCTCATCAATCCTATAAGTCAGTGCCATCGAGAGGGATGACCCTGGACCAGAAGTTGATGTGTCAGTGCCCCCAAGACTAGACAAAGGGCCATCTGCCCAGTGGAGTGTTAGAGCCCTTTCTTAGCCAAGAGACTGGCCTGAAGACTGAGTTGAACCTTAAGTCCTTATAAAGACACACCCCTTCCGTCTTCAGTCCAGATGCTTGCACTGCCCTGAAAATTTGAATGAAGGAAGAACCTCAAGTTCCTTTCAGTTCTGAAATCCTGTGGTTTTAGGGATGTCTCCCTTTGCTTCAAACTCTGGGCTTCTGGCTCCAAGACTAAAAATAATTCACATTATATTTTCAAAAGGAGTATCAGATAAGAATGTGAACTTTAGGAGCCAGATTCTCCTGGGGCCACTGAGTCCTAGAGCTGGCACTAGATCAATGTTGACAGAAAGTTAGTTACTTAATCTCCATTAGCCTCAGTTGTCCCATCTGCACCACAGCAATAGTTACAGTATTCAGATCCTAGGGTTGTTTACAAAGATTAATGTTGGAAAGGAAGATGAAGTGCTTGGTACATAGGTGAGCATACAAAAAGTGGTTGCTTGGGGCACCTGGATGGCTCAGTTAGGTGTCCGACTGTTGATTTTGCCTCAGGTCATAATCTCAGGGTCATAAGATGGAGCCCCCTATAGGGTTTTCGGCTGGGTGTGAAGCCTGCTTAAGATTTTCTCTCTCCCTTTCCCTCTGCCCCTCCCCCGGCTACAGTACATGCACTCTCTCAAAGAAAAAAAAAAAAAAAAAGTGATCCCAGCAACTCTGGGATGTAGTCTGTAGTCAGATCTACTTGCTAATATTCTCCTTTATGGGTGAAAATTTTAAGACAGGTTAATTGAGAAGCATAGAGAAATCAACATAGCTAGTAAATTGCAGGCCCCAAGCTTGGATGAACAAGAAGTCCTATGTTCTTTACACATCATGAGGTTCTCTTTTAAGAGACCCAAGCTTCCTGAATCTAGAGGAATTCAGATGATCTATCCACTTACTAGTCATAGCATTCTTGATTTTCCAACTCATGAATGGAGAATACGCAGGAAGTTAACAGTTTCCAAGTTAATGAGTCTCCAAGTAAGTTCTTGCTCCATTTCTGGAGTGTCTTGGCCACACAGTATAACTAGGTGTGGGAGGTGAGGAGAGGAAATGTTACACTGAGATTTCTGGGCCTTTATTTGTTGTGGGAGGAATTTCTGCAGTTTTCACCTTCTAGATCCCCAAAAGCCCTGTAGAATTTTTATCCAACATGAGGGAAGTGATGGAGAAGGAAGAAAGTAGAGCAATTTTCTAAAACAATCTTCTCCATGTATTTATTGAACTTTTCATATAATGGTTTTCAATAAACCCTACTCCTCAGGGAATCAGGGAGCTGGGTCAAGAGGATTTCTTCTTTTGAGGTCCTAGAGGGGGTTTTTGTTGTTTTCTGAAGAGTTAGAAAGAAGCAGAAAATCAAGGATAGTGTTCCAAATCCTGTTTGGAACCAGAGTGACCTAATAAATAAACATGTAAAATAAAAGCACTGTATACAAAACCCTCTAAATTCACTGGTGGAATAAATGAAACCTCCCAGGTCAGAATTCTCTACTCTGTGCCCCAAGAGGAGCAGAAAGAAAGAAAAGACCTATCCAAAGCCACCAAATCAATAATCAAGCTTGGAGCTGACCCCAGTCAACATTATGACCAGAGCCCTTTCAACAGGAAAAGACTAAGTCCTGTGGCCAGGGGCTACGAAACAGACAAGACATTTCACCAGGGAGGGTCTGCACACAGGTCTACTTCATGTTTCCTTGACCTTCTTATTAGCTCACCCAGAACACCTTCCCACCTGCCTCCTCAGGATCTCCAAAGGTGGGATACCTGGATAGGAAGTTCTCCAATGACTGCTTCTTGTCTTCCTTGCAAGCAATGCCCTCCTTCTTCTGCTTTTCCATGTCTTTGATACGGGACTGGAATGTATCAATCAAATCGAACACGGACTTCATTGATATAGGCACTTCATAGTATTGCTGTTTCAGAAAGAATAGAAAGCATATAGTGTATAAGGGTGTTTCTTCCCTCTGTTTGAAGGATAGAGAGCCTGGGAGAACTCAGGAGAGCACTGGAGAAATCAGAGCCTGGAGGGTACATTGATTAATAAACTAAACTCTCTTCTTCAAAAGTACCTCTGCTGATGCTTTGAGGTTCAGAATCCATGAAACAACTGTCCCTTACCTTTTATGAGAATTTCTTAATTGCATACGTTTGTTGGAAAGGGTTCATGCCTTCCTCATTACATGTATCTTAGGTTTGCTTCCCTATCTCTGGGACTAAACTGATTCCTATTCACTGCACAACTGGAGAGAAGGTAAGAAATACTGTAACCAACACGGGAAAGGAATAACCTTGTAGAGCATCTGACGTGAACTATGATGGTAATTTTGCACTATGAGGAGGACTGTTCTTTGGCCATCAGGAATCTACATACACTCTTTGTGATTCCCAGAGACTGTTTTATTGAGCAAACGTCACTTAAAATTAGGTCATGTTCGTATATGTATTCTTAGAAAAAAGTTGGAATCCAACTTCAAGATAATGTCATTCAGTTTCTTGGATCCTAGCTGTCTGGACTTACAACAGCAACCTAAGGTGGACTTGAGGGCTGGCTGAGCAGAGGCAACGTAAACTAGAGAGAAGTCTGGACCTGGCTTGGAGCTATGCCTCCAGTGGGAATTGAGTAAACTACAATGTGAAAGCTGTCAGAGACCTTTGGACCCATCTAGCCCAGCCTTAGAGGTGGGGCAACACAAGAGAGGAATGGATTAATAAATGGACCACTCTCCAGATCCAGAAGAATACTGCAGGATGGATCAGCTATTCTGGTAGCCCTGGTGACCTTTTCCCTGATGATTTTCACGTAAGCATGGCACGCTATTGGTGTACAAGAATAGTTCAGAGATGAGATCTGGAGCTCACCTGTATGGGTAGGAAGTGCAATGTTAACTGGGTGAACTTGGGCAAGTTACTTAACCACTCTGGGCCTCTCTTTTTCTTCTGGGAAATAAAAGTAATACTTGTTATTTATCTCAGAAGTTTGGGATAGGGATTGTAAAGGGTTGAGGTGAGTGCCTGTCATGGAAAACACTTAATAAAGTTAGATATTTTTGCTACTATTTTATAATTATTATTAGTGTCACTACATGGCACAGTTTTTCATGGCTCAGAACTTCTGTTCCTAAGCATAGGAAGAAAGTAGGTATAAAACCCTGTTGTCTTGTCCATGTTGAATCAGAAGGTAACCTTCCAGGCCCTTCCAGAGTAGGTCATGTTCAATCTGGCTTTCCTGAAGGAAGAAGCCAAATACTCTTCACCTTTTATCCCTTGCGCCTGGCAAATCATAGCTATTTATCCAGTGTCTGATGAATGCTTGACACTGCATTTGGTCTGAGTCAAACTGCTGGGCCACAGGAGGCCATCCAACCAAGCTCTTTCCATAGACTGCATTTCTAGGCACAAATTCTATAAGGTAATGTGGAATATCTGAACAATTCCCAAACCTTACCACTTATAAAATAATTTGTGCTTATTCATATGTCTAATAGATTCACTGGCAAAAAAAATCCGAGTTGTATTCAAAGGAATATAACTGTATCACCTAAAACAGAAACCCATACCTTGACTCTCAGGTCCACATCTGTGAGCACCATGAAGAAGTCATTATAGGTCATTCCGTACTCCTTCCTCAGCTCACCGATGAGATGCTGGTCTACCAAGTCCTCATCATCCACCACTCGCATGGGTTTTTCATTATCTTAAGGCAAATGAAATGTGAATAAATATAGGTATGACAAGACAGAAATAAGTGGGAAGCGAATGGGTGATGGCTCCGGGTCTCCATCCTGAGTTAATTAGAACAGCTTTCATTAGTTGCACACATTCAACTAACATTCTGTTTGAACAAAAGTTTCCCAAGTGGATAAGTAAATACAGAAATAAATGAATAAACTAATTTTGAAAGTCAGTCTTCTACAGATGATCAAGCCCCACCTCTGCCTACCTTGGTCGTGGTGAATCAGAAGGCACAAAGTGAGAGTGAAGGCAGCTGAGTCATCCCTGGAAGATGACTGCCAATTCTACTCTAGGAATGAGTCATCACCCCCACCTCACCAAGGAGTTTTTAAATTTATTTTAGTTTTATTTACTTAGGTGAGTCTAAAATCTGTGTCTTTTCTTCACTTTCATTAGAGAATCACTTTGGGACTCAGTGTACTTACTATGTTGTTGCTATAGAGAAAAATAACCCTATGTTCAAGCCTGGCCACAGGTTCATTTTAACTCCAGAAATGTAGACCTTTTCATAATACAAATGTTGTAAGTAAATACCATTTCCAGCCAAGTGTTACTAAATGTATGGTAGTTTTTAACCATTATGTATTTTTTTAACATTGAATCCTAAAAATAAATTATTATAATTTGAAATGGTTCTTGAAGATGTCACTAGGTTGATGAGAAGTATGAACATGGCAACTCCTACATCTCTGGAAATGATTTTCACATTTCTGAGATGAAAATGCTGCTTCCTTCCCTTACACGTCCCAGTGTTTTCCTCAACCCTATAAAAAAATTTCCTCTCCAAAATAATCCCCTGTCCTTAAAAAAATGTGAAAAAAATTAAAGTTAGCAAATATGTGATAATAGATCTATTAGTGAAAAGACTCTACCAGTTACTATCCACATTACTACCCAATGAGTAATATCATAGTAGAAACAACCACAGCTTTGCAGATACAGAGCTTATAGAGCTTGAGTACCATAGACCATTACTCTTCTATGGATAAAATGGGAATGATTACAAGTTAACTGTTACTTTGATTTATTTGATGAAGATCACTAAGAGTATACTAACAAGGAACTTGATTTCCCCCAAAGAAGATCAAAACACAAAGAGAAAGAATCAATTTTCCTCCCTGAGATTGGGACAGTTCTTTATGGAGGGGGTTCAAAGGCATGGGAGCTGATAGCTTATATGAGGACCAAGCACTGTCTGCAAAATGAAAAATGACATGCTTCATGCATATAAACTATTTTTAAATGCACATTTTTACTGCCATTAATTAATTACAAAGTGATGAAAAAGAATTACCAGATTCATGTTTTTTTTTTTTTTAATATGTCTCATTGGGCAAAAAAACAAAAAAAAACAAGTTGCTGAAGAAAATGCATAGTGGATGTTATTCTTGGTTAAAAGGAAATAAAACAAAAGAAAACACATCTGCACAGGAATAGACACCAGAGAATGTCCAGAAGGACAACTGGCTGGTAATGACGGCTGCCTCTAGGAAATGGAAAAGGTGAAGTGGAAACGTTCACTGTTTATTGCACACATGGCTATAGTAGTTAAAATTTAACAAGGAACATAGTTTAAACTTAATAATAATAATAAGGTAAATCATTAAAAACTGATTTCAAAAATGTTTTTAACAACTGATTATTCTAAAACTTGACAAACCAAGTTTTATCTAGAACCTAGGGATCACCATTTTTAACTCCCAACATACAGTCATTTTTGCTTTTGTTCATTCAACAAAATATTTGTTGTCAGTGCCCTGAGCTAAGTCTACGCTGGGCCCTGGATTCAGATATAAGTAACTTGGTTGGAGTTCAAGTTCCTAATTAGAATCAAAATTAGACCATTATATCTACCTAAAAGAGGAAGCTACAAAAATCACTGAATGGATAATGAGATGGAAGGAAGTTGGAGGTTGTAGCAGATTTCAAAGACAGCCCCTATTCACCACCCCTCTCCATATTTAGACTCTTGGCTCAGTAACTGTAGCTCCTCATTAAGGTGAATGAGTTAAACTGTCCTGTCTCCTGATTCTCAGGTCATCTATACAACTTTTTTTAGCCAATGCTAGCTGATGTCAGCACGCATGACTCAGAGAATAGAACTGGGCCTGTACATTTGGGATTGCTCTTGCCTCTACCATGGCCATGAGAACAACATGCACACTAGCCTTCTGAAGGATAAGGTACACCAACTTACCCTGGCCTCAGCCCAGAGAGGGCCACTCCCAATCAGCCAACACCAGTTGGCCTGTAAAGTGATCAAGTCCAACTAAAATCTGCAGGACTGCAAGTACATGGACCAGTCTCCCTGAGGCCCATCAAGCCCCGCCCAGATGAGCAGAACCTTACAGATGTGTGACTCAATATTTAATAATTACATGCCACTGAAGTATGCAGGTCTTCATTACAAAACCTTATTGTGGCAATAGAGAAGTGGTGCAAATGTTATCTGGCACAATTCAGTGACATTATTGAGAAAAAATAATATTGGGAACATATGAAACAGGAACTGAAGCAGACCCTGTGGTTTGCAGTCCAGATCCCACCTTCAGAAGCAAGGTCACTGTGGAGAGAGCGGACTCCCTCTCTGGAAATCACTCTCCTTAGATTTGAAAAGAGCTGCCTTTGCCCCAAGTCACACTCTGACTAGGGGGCAGCCCACATTCAGATCTAAAAGATGTCCCCCTTGCCTCGAAGAGGACCACTCCAAAGAGTCAACGGCAGTACAATTAAAATTCCCTCTCTGTTCTCTTGTATCCCTCACCTCTCATAAGCATCATTCCTGAAAATACGCCCCATTCACCCTGTGCATGTAAATCTCAGAGTCTCAAGTCTTTTTACCAGAGGATAAACCTATCACAGAGCCCATGAGGGGAGCAACTTGCTCAAGTTCACATCACTAGTTAGTAACAGAGTGAAGGTTAAGCCTCAGGTAATATGACCTCACTCTTCTCTAGCGTTCCCTCTAGTTGACCAAAATATGTCCCACTCAAGGATAGATTGGACCTACAACCAAAATTTAAGCCAAACTTCGCTCTAACTGGGATATAGCAAGAAACCAATCTCACGGTCTGGTTTTTCTTTTCAACTGAAATATTTTCTGAAACCGTTTTGATGCGACATCAAACATAAAACACTTTACATTTCCAGACTACAGAATATCTAACATCCCAAATGAATGTTTGTCTCAAAAAAAAGCATCTGCGCCCCCCCCCACCCCCGCAAAACAATGAAAGCACTGATCAACGGTGGCTGCAAGGATGGGCGCAACTCTCTGCCAGAGCTCCCCTCTGGCCCAATTCTGAGCAAGGTACAGGCGAGGACAACTCCCAGCTCCAGCTGCCTCTCCTGCCCCACGTCTCTGTTATGCTCTGCATTCATTCTCAGGGCTGAGATGGAACTGGGTGAGCACAAGGCTCTCTTCGGGCTGGAAATGCAGCATAAATCTGCCAGCTTCTTGTTATATTTATCCAAGTTTTGCCAAAGCTCTCCAGTCCTCATTCACAGGGCTTAGAAGCAAACATTCTTTAGGACACATCCTATAAACAGTCCACATGGTCTTGATCCCACTAAAGGGATTCCCAGATCCAGATCCATTTGGTGGGATTTGTCTATCCCAAACAGATTGTCCCTGACCCAAGGTGACTGAGGAGGGACAGAAGGGAGCATGAACTCTGTTACATGCTGGTGGGGACCTGTCCTGCAAGGGGGGCATTGCCTGGCTTTCCATCCTTGAAGGACCTCAATTCCAAAAGTCAGTGGCCAATTTCAGGTAGTGGTAGATTCCTTCACGTCTTTGTTCTTCCATGTCTGACTACAGACAGTAATGACCCCACAGAAAAATTCAGCTCCAGCCACAACTTATTAATCACCAAATGTGTACCAGGCATTATGTTCGAAGCTTCCATCCATGATGGCTTCTCCTCTGTTGGTATTCATGGTATATCTCCTCCTCCCACCTGTCCTACCCAAGTTTAGGCATTCGACCAATGTCCCTGGACAGCATCCGCCTCTCTGCTGCTTCAGGAGTTTATCTCCTCCAGCAGTTTTTCAAAGCATGATCCACTGTCTACTTTCATCACAATCACCTGGGGCACCAGTTAACATTACAATCCTTGGATCCAGACCAGTTGGATCCGAGTGGCAAGTGGTGAGGCCCAGGAATCTGCATTTCTTTTAAAGATTTATTTATTAATTTATTTGAGAGAGAGCATGAGCAGGAGGGGCAGTGGGAAAGGGAAAGAAAATCTCAAGCAGACTTTTACGCTGAGCCTGGAGCCTGACTCAGAGCTCGATCTCATGAAACTGAGATCATGACCCCAGTGGACAACGAGAGTCGGACACTGTGTCATGCAGGCATCCCAGGAATCTGCATTTTAACATGTATTCTGGGTGATTATTATGCAGTCTAAGGACAGAGAACAAGGACAGGATAAAATCCAAATCCTAGACTTAGCAACCAAGGCCATTTCTGCTAGACTCAGCCGATCTTAGCTAGCTGATCTCTTAACTCTTCCAAATATTATGCTCCAGCCTCTATTTTCGGTTTCTAGAAATATGCCTTCTCTTTCTGGAATGCTATTCCTATTCTTGTCCACATGGGAACTAATTACCTGTTGACTTGTCTCTACCTCATCTGTACACTCACAACACTTTGTTACACGTTTCTGCAATCATGCCTATCATCTTGCATCACAATCAGTGATTATGCATCTGCTTTCCCACTAGATATGAGCAATTCATCAATAGGGACTGACCTTGACCACCTTCTAAATCCTGTAGCCTGGCACACGTAAACGCTAAGTACAGATTTGATAATCATGAAATCTCTCCCCTAAGAAGGATGTCACATTAAAAAAAAAAAAAGTAGTGAAGGGTAGAGTAAAGAAGGTGAGCAATTCTGAGTCTCTATAGAGAACCCACCATCAAACCCTTGCACTTCCTTTATCTTGTGAGCCTGTAACACAGCCAGTCTAAGTGTAATAGGAGAAAACTCACCATATAGATTTATTTTCTAAATTTGGGTTTTCATGTATGAGGTCTCATAATGGCATTAATCATATTTTTTATTTTCTATATATTATGATCTTTCGACATCTTAAGAACCCTTTCTGACTGGGGAGAGACTGCTCCTCCCAAGGCCAGCCAATTCTTAGAGACAACAACAACAAAAATAATAAACAAAAATTAAAAATTTCTTCTGCCATTGGAAGAGCTTAACCCTCCATCACATTCTTCAAGCAATTGTTTTGTATGGTTGACTTATCAAGTGCTTTTCGCCCCTTGATCATCAGGGCTTGATCTTGACACTGATACACTTGAGAGGCAGGAGGGCAGTGAAATGGGATGACTGAACAAGTTGGGAGCATGCTCTCCAGCTTCCAAGGCACAGAGTGATTGATAATCAGAGACTGAATAAACAGAGAGGGACACCCAGCCAGGATCTGGAAATCTGATCACTCACGCAGCCTGATCACTCCCAGCACAAGGTGGCAGAGTCTAGAGAAGGCAACTTCCAGACTTTGTCACCATGATGAAAGGAAGAGTTGGGGCAAAGGGTCAAATTTTCAGGTGCTCCCCAGGGAAAGTGATATTTCTGCATTGTTACGGCTTGTCCATAAGAAACAATTCTCTTCAACAGAATCAGAGACAGAAAGAGAATATTTAGGCTGAGATGGAGTCTGTTGTTCCCACCTACAAAAGGTATTTTAGAAATTCACCCATGACTTCCTTACTCATATAACTATGGAATCACTTTCTATCCTGTTGTTACATTCCAGCCCCATCCCCCTCAACTTTCCACCCCCTTTTTCATCAAATGCCCTCAAACTCTTCCTCTTTCACAGGAAGTTTTCAAAGAACTTCCTTTGTCCATAAAAATGTCCTATATGTTCTAGCCCTTAAAAGCTGGTGATTGGATATCAGTGTCAAATATTTTTTTTATCCCTGTATCTTTCTAAGAGAGGAACACACTTCCTGTGTTTTCCCCATATTTCTCTTTCCATTCTGCAGTAAAGTGCTTTTATTATTAATTTTTAAAATTTCTTTGAGAGAGAGGGAGCATGAGAGAGAGAGAGTGAGAGCATCAGCAAAGCTGAGAGGCAGAGAGGGAAGGAGAAGGAGAAGCAGACTCCCTGCTGTTGCCAGGCTCAATCCCAGGACCCTGGGATCATGACCGGAGCTGAAGGCAGATGCTTAACGGACTAAACCATGCAGGTGCTCCAGCAAAGTGCCTTTAGCCAGCTACTTCTTTCTCTCTGGCACTCTTTGTCTATAATCCATCCTCTTCATATGTACACCAATTTTTCTGTCCAATTGATATTTTAAGTACCAATAACAACTGAGAATGCTTTTGTGTGTTGTATCTTTCTAAACTCTCCTGTATAATATTATTTTGAATGGCAAAACCACAGGGGCTTAATCTGCGTTGTAATTTGTTCAGGCATTAGTGACATTCATTAGGCTAATGATTGAAATCTTAAGGTAAATTTCCAGGTATTTGTAGGTCCATCACCTATAGTCCAAATACATTCAGCAAAATGGACCAGATGGTGAGTACAGCCCACAGTGTAGTTGGATGTGGGTCTCTCTTTTTAGGGCCCAGTAAAAGTCTGGAAGAGTAGAGAGTGCTTGATTTATTTTTAAAGAAAGTAAGGCCATCTGATAGATTTCCAGCTGAAAATTGGTCAAGGCTAGAGTTTGGTTCACTGAGTCCATTGTGCACGACAATTCCTGTTTTCCCATGGCTGGCTCCCAGTCTTGGCTGAAAATTCTACATCCTTTCCCATAAGGAGGGTAAGCTGGGACATAACACAAGGAGAGAAAGGCCTTCCAGGAATTAAATGAGGATCAAAAATGAAGCCCCCCACCCCCGAAGATGTCCTAGCTAACATTCAGTAAGAGGCAAACACCCAACGCACAACACCTGACTTCCAATAGGGCAGGAAAAAAAACCCCTCAGTGCCTCTACAGCCCATATTCAATCCAGATGTCTAAAAAACAGCAGGATTAATGCTAAAAATTTGCCAAGGCAGCACCAGATGCTTTTAACAGTTGGGACCACATAGAGGCTGAAGTAGAACATATAATGATTTTTCCAAACTTCTCTGAAATGAGGAATGAGGATTCTTTGTGTAAGGGTTGGTGGGCAACACAGTTGACACTGGGAACACCTGGCAGGGGAGGTCTTTCATCACCAGCCAGCACCAGTTTCTGCACTGGACTGAATACCTCTTTCCTCTCTAGACATCTGGACTGTAATTAAGCTCACTGGCTCTTGCTACTATTTGAAAAATCCAGAAGTAAATGGCTGAATCTCAGTTAAACACGAAATAGGTGGCTTTGCAGTCTTAATCTTCTGGGCTTTGGTTTTGTTACCAGGAATCATAAGGCACCTTGTGACCTGGAAGGTCAGTTGTGAGGGTTCCCTGTCAACATTCTGTCATTAGCAGAAAGCAGGTCCAAGTTCTTTTTAATTATAGGTGCTCTAGTCCCTGTGACAGCTCACTGATCTCCAGATCATATAATAGTATTTATTATATGACAGATGCTTATAGGCGCTATCTTACTAAATCCTCACCATAGCCTTTGAAATAGATTTCATGATTTTCTAGGGTGAGGTTTAGGAACCAACTTGCCCAAAGTCACACAACAGATAAGTTAGGACTGTGGATTTGAACTGGTCTGACTCTAGAACTTCTTTCGTGTCTTCTGTTTTTATGATTATTGTTGTGGTGGTTAAGGGCTTTGTTGTTGTACTCCCTCCCAAACACAGATGCAGCATAGGGATTGATGTCCACAAACCCATCACCTATCCACAGTGTTTTATTGTGGGACATTGGAAAGGATGGTATTTATTTTCCTTTGGAGCTAACTCAGGGAAAGGTGAGCTAATAAAAATAGAGAAAGTATAACTGAAACTTCATATTTGAATAAGTTCTAGAGACCTGTATACAATACTGTGCCTATAGTTACCAATACTGTATTGTACACTTAAAAATTAGTTAAGAAGATAGGGCTCAGAGCACGTGGGTGGCTCAGTTGGTTAGGCATCCTACTCTTGATTTTAGCTCAGGTCATGATCTCAGAGTTGTGAGATCAAACTCAGTGTCAGGTTTTGTGCTGGGCATGGAGCCTGCTTAGGGTTCTCTGTCCCTCTCCCTCTGCCTCTCCATATTTCTATCTCTCTCCCTCTTTAAAAAAAAAAATTGGGGATCACATGTTTTAACTGCAAACTTATTTTTTTTTTCTTTTCTTTTCTTTCCTCTTCTTTTCTTCTCTCTCTCTCTCTCTTTTTCTTAATAGGCTCCACACCCAGTGTGGAGCCCAACACGAGGCCTGAACTCATGACCCTGAGAACAAGACCTGATCTGGGACCAAGACACTTAACCATCTGAGCCATCCAAGTGCCTCTTTACCACAATTTTTTAAAATATGAATTAGAAGCTAGACAATATCCAAACCAAATTGGCATTATATGACATAATTTTGACTGCTATGTGTTCTATTACATCAAGATCACATGACAGAAAAATCTGTGAGATAATGTGTTATATGTATTGAAGTTAAATGTTAACTAATGTGGAAAATATGTTTTATATTCTTTCTGAGTAAATGTATTTTATGAAAAATATGCAGGATCTGCAAATGTGAAATATGAAGGACTTCTGTTGTAGTTAAAATAAAAAAAATTTAAAAGTAGAGAATGCATGAAGGGGAAAGGGTTTGTTTGTTTGTTTGTTTTTTAAACATAAAGCCCCAGAGATGTAATAATTATAGAAGAAACTGGGTGGATCAGATCTGGGTCTTCTGACTCTGTGACCAAACCACTCACAGTAAGTCTTGCAACATTCCCATGAGACCTGCAAGGAGTTAGGCAGCTGCCCAGCGCTGAGCTGTATGCCTCATGGGCCTCACACGCACCATTAATATGAAAAATTGTGAAAACTCTACAGTCAGCCAAATTCTTCGGCTCTCCAAAAGGACTTGGGTGCAGTTCAGTCCATATTTTCAGTGACTTTTCATTTCGCTGAACAGCCTTTCTCTGCCCTCCCCAGGCTTGCTAGACTAGAGTCAAGGGCTTCCAAAGGTATGGCAGGTCCCCACCTGTGAGTGAGTCACCCGCAGCGTGAAAGCAGCAGGAAGATCAGATGGTATCATTCACAGGCTAGATGACTCCGAAGCCAGAGGAGACTGTCTACATACCTTTCTGGCTCTCCCACCACTGTATTTCTTCTCTCATTTTTCTCTGCCTTATTGACTTTGAACCCACAGAATGCTTGCATATTTTTTTCATTGTAACGTGCCAAAAACTTACACCAGAACCATCCGGAATAGTTACATAAATAGGCTGGTAAACTGACCTTTGTCACCACAGGAAAGAGCCTTCTGAATAACTGAGTGACCCTCTTAATGCCCCACTGACCTCTTCCATAAAGTTTGTCCCACCTTAGGTATGAGAAAAACAATAATGCAATTAAAATGTTGAAGAGAACCTAGCTGGAAGTGGTCGATTTTCATGGTACTGTTGTTGACAGGGCCAAAGATGGTGATCACGGAGATTTTCCTGGTGGCCATCTTACAGAAACTTTCCAGATACTCATCTCGCTGCTGCACGTACATGTTGTTCTCAGCCTTTGGAGCCGTGATCAGCTAGAGATGGGAGGAGGCAAGCAAATATTAATTCACAGTGATAGCTGTACACAGAGGCAAAGTCCAAAGGGATAATTTAAAATAGAGGGCCGGTAGTGACTGACACTAAAGTCAACTAGAGTGTTCTATTGGACAGTTGCCGTAATTAGGGCCAAAACAAGCCATTTGGAAAGCCCCTCCCCGCCTTTTTAAAATGGCTCCAGATACCTTAGAGTTTTCTATTCTCACCAGTTATCTTTAGTACTAGTCTTCATGTGTCCTAGCTTTCTCATTTGTGAACTCTGCACAGGAATACTTATTTTGCAAGGCTGTTACATGAATACTGGACGTGCAATCATTGTTAGCAACTGCTATCCCCCTTCCTTCCTTTTGAGCTTTATTATCCTAATGGACTGCTCTCGTGAATTCAGTGGTTACCACTCTTTTGTTTCATGTCCCACAGGGTTGAGAGAGCTTCATACTCTTTGTAACTTCAAATCCATACATAGATTCTGTTTCATTCTTAATCATACTTTAATAGGCAATCTTGCAGAAAGTTTTTAGGATGGCCTTTTGGCCTATGATTTGTCACACAGAATATATTCATTGTCACACTGGGCCTGTACAGGGTTTGTGGCAGACCTCTTTGACACTAGAGAACCCCCCGACAGGGTGGATTTTGCTCTTTCAGTTCTATAATTCAGGCTTGGCATTTTTCAACAAGCTCCTGTGTGTCTTTGAAGCTCCCAATCCCTGGCTTCTGGGGATAAAGAGGAAAAGACAGAGCAAAAGAAAGAGAGGTGATAGTCACCAGAGCCATCTGGGAAGGCAGATTTTATAATTTTGGATAAAAGGAGGATACCTTTCATTTTTAGGGCTCCTGTTGAATGCTCTAAGAATGTCTCGATGTTTCCATCTAACTGGATATAAAAGCTTTTCTACTTCCTTGATTCTTTTTGTAGGCTTTTCCCGAGCCTTCTCCAATTTTACCAGGTTTTCCATGAGCAGAGACCAGAACTACGTACCACACCCCACGAGTGGGTGGGCATGGTGCTGTTCACCCTGGAGGTGGAGGGACGTGGAATTTCATTCTGATGATGAGCAGGTCTTTGTTGAGCTCTCTGACCCTAAAGAGCTCCTTAGACTGTTGTCTACACGACCCTTTGCGAACACATAATTTGGCTTAGAGCCCAGCCTCTATACCCTTTTTCAAACCTGACAATATTCAAATTTGTCAGCCACTTTTCTATTTACCCATCTAACCTTATAAAAGATTTCTGAAGTTTGGGGCTATTAGCTTGGCATTTTTCAGAAGGCAAGTTGCCATGTTGTTAATCCCTTCCAAACACTTAATCAAAACGGTTAATAAATCTACTCCCAGCTTGAAACTGCTGTTTATCCTTCTCTGTCAGAGATGTGTTTATTGGTGCCTGCAGGCTTTCTCTTTTAAAAATTCCCTGCGCTAGACAAAATACTATCCCTCATGGAAATCAAAATGTGTTCGATAACTTTTGAGCGGGACATTAACAAAGATTTTTCTGGGATGTAACTTTCCCCCGCCGCTCAAGTTGTTATTTATATTTATTTAAGTGGTCATGATTTTGTGTATTTTTGATTTTGTGTTTATATGCCTGTTCAGGTGGACAGGGTGGGTAGACCATGCTTATTTTAGAAATGTAATTCCCCAAGAGGAAAAATAATATTTTCCCCAATTTATTCATTGATTCATACTTAGCCTTAAAAAAGATTTAGGGTGGCTATAAAAGGATTCGGTGATGGTATTTTTGCTTTGTTTGTTAGTTTTCAATTGGTTTTATGACATTTGAACGTATTTCTTCAGGTTTTAATGGTGGCCCATACCTTGGAGCTTTATTTTCAGTTGGTATATTTAAGGTTTTTTTCCAGGCCATTCTTTGCTCACAAACACACTACTTGGAAATAAATGAATGTTCAAGTGAAAACACAAAATAGCCAGGAACAAAGGTAAGCTTTACTGGTAATGACTTTGGATTCCCTTTTCTAAATGAAGGATGTGCCCGTATTTAGAATGTACTTAGAGGAGTCTCTAGAGCACAGCTGTCCACATGCTAGATGACTAATAATTACCTGCTTTTGTAACTTCAAATCCATACATAGATTCCATTTCATTCTTATCATACTTGGCCATGGACCTTTACAGCCCATGGACACCATGATAGGACAGGATTTCAAGAGTCCTCACAGCTCCCTCTGGTCTGTTTCTCCCTCCTATGAATAACTGGGACTTAAGACAACATAGAATCATTCAGAAGCTCATCCTCCCTGGCCTGGCAGCTTCTCTCATTACCTCTGAACATAGTAGCCTTAGGCCATTGGATACCCAGCGGAAATCAACATAAATAAATAAAGAACCCTGATGTTTATTTTCACCTCAGGACCTGTGTGCCCAGGGATGCCTTAACCTACCCCGGAGGTGACATTTATTTTGCATGACTCACTTCCTCCCTCCTGCAACCTGGCCCCAGGCTCTCTCTTGCTAACCTTTCCTCCTATTCCTCCCTTATATGACCTCTTCACCCTGTCGCTAGACTGGTCTCTGTTATGAAATGAAAGGAATCTGGGCAGAGTGGCACAGAGAAAGGGTGAGTGTAGTTAAAGTGGGAGGGACTGCATTTGTTCTTAGTTCAACACTGGCTATCTCAACAAGGCCACTTAACTTTCTGAACCTTGGCTTTTGCATCTTTATAATGGAACAACTTCCCTGACAATAGGAGTGAGAATCAAGGGGAAAAAAAATTTTATATATATATGTGTGTGTGTGTGTGTGTGTGTGTGTGTGTGTGTGTGTAGGCTGTGTGCACATAAGCACCATATGGGTATGTTGCCTCTGAAGAGTTGACTCTCATTCCTTCCTCTGCCTTGGTCACTATTACCCTTTCCACCCAAAATGCTCTCCCCTCCCCTCCACCTTAACTACAGGTAAGAAGTCTTCAAATGCAGCATCTTCCTTAACATCTTTCCTAGCCCTCAATGGTCACATTCTCCTTTCAATTATTGTTCGAATGTTGGCCCATGTTCCTTAGTTTCCATAGATCACTCCAGCCAGAGGTGAGGAGGAATGTCCCCCTGCTTAAGAATGTCTAGATGACCCCTGAGAACCAGCTGCTAAAGACCCTTTTCCCCCTTGCATTTAATCTGCTGCTCGAGCTAGCATCGGGGACAGTAGTAGAGGCTGATCATATGAACATATTTCAGTCACTCTTTCCCTGTGTGCTGACATCTCCTTCCCGTTCGCTGTTAAGTTTGACATTGCTTCAAACGGTGTTTAAAATGGTAACCATGTCCAATTCTCTCTTCCTAAAAAGAGCATCTTAGAACTTCTCAATAAACATTATTGTCTGACACTTGGCCTCTTTCCAGTTTGGTGGTGATAAATCAGGGCATGTAACATGGGTTCAGAATTGTATTGTGGTTCTATTTTATGTTTCTGTTCCAACTGGTGTGTTGGCACAAGGAGCCTCAGAATATAATGAAGCCAGTTTGCGTAAGTGAAGGGAACAAACAAGAATGAGAAGATGCTAAAGGGAAGATATTTAAGTCTCAGCTTATTTTAAGCACTGTGTTAAGCTCAAAACACTAGATTTTTACAAGTTTCTGAAAAGTAACATTCAAGCTAGTAGTATGCCTTAGTAAAGCAGAGCTTTATATACTTTTCTAAAATTAAACCAAATAAGTAGATTGTTGTTTCAATATCCAAATTTCTGAGGTAGTGTTAAAAGTAAGAACGTACTTGAATAATAGGAGATTGTCTCTAGAGTGCTTAACTTGATCTTAAGTCTATGTTATTCCACAGTGTGAGGCCTCTTGCTAGGTGACAAGTAGGTACACCTCAGGGCACAAAATGATGGCTTTTCAGCTCTACACCACATAGTCCAACGTTTTAATGATAAACAGTGTTTCTATATTCTTACTGTTGTCAACTCTAAACTGACACCAACCAGTCTGAGGGGTTAGGTTAACTGGGAGTCAATCTATTATTCTCGACTGACCCCCAGGCAAGCCAGAGGGCTCAGGTGCAGAGAACCAGCTGGGCAATAAGGTCGGAAACTCTACACTGTTGCTTAGCACAAAATATTGACAATTGTTAGACCTTACCATTTACCTGAGTAATTTAAGGTTAAAAGTGAATTTTAAAACATGTGAATTGATTAACTAACAGGATGATTTCTCAGTTTCTCCTTCAGTTTATGGCATATGTCCACTGAAGGCTCACACTCATAGGATGCAGAATGGCGGGAGTGGCTGGAGTATGAATTTTAAAAATCAAAGGGACTTGAGTTCTAATTCTGACATGGCCACGTATTAGCTAAGCACCTTAGGAAATTTCTCAAACTCTCTAAGCTTCTTTCCTTGACTATACAGTGGAGTTAATGAGTCCTTCCTCATGGGGTTGTTATGACAGTTAAACCACACAGCTTTGGCAAAGCACCTTGCAAGATGTGCTCTTGAAGGACTGACCTCTGGCCTCAGAATAGGACACCTGGTTCTACCTGCAGCTCCTTGGAAGGTCACTCAGATGCTGTTCACCATGGTGACCCTTGTTTCTCTAAAAAAATGGGTTAAGGAGGAGCTACATGATGTTTTCACATCCAAAGAATGAAATAAATACATGTAAAGCCCTAGAGGTTTATGATACATTGTAGCTGTTTACTGAGAAATGGAAAGAGGAGCTAAAAGTCTGGTGTGACTTCTTAGAATGTAACCTCGCTTCAGTTTGCTCACACTGGGTTCGGTTGAGACCAGTTGGAGGTGTATCTCGTCAGACCTCCTTTTATAGCTCAGAGGCTGGGAAGCCTCAATGAATATTAATTGAATCCCTGCACTTCCTGAATAACATCAGCATGCATAATAGGAAAAATAAGTGGAAAAAAGATAAATGGCACCAACCAGCTCTTTTACCCAGAAACCCAAGTCTCCCCTCTGCCTGGTGAAACAGATTCCTTTTCTCTCCATCTTTTGATATTATATCACATTTATTTCATCTTGTCTTTTCTAATCAGTGCCTATTTTAGATATTAGCTCTTCTAAAAACACATTTCTGCTATGATCATCAGCTGGGCACACGTGGGATGGTGAGATGGAACTGCCTCCTGTTGGTACTTTCTTCCTAATAACAAACCTGGTTCTCTCACCAGCCCCAAAGAGCAACGCTGCCATGAGCCACCCCAGTTGGTTTCTGGTTTGCCTCACATGACATCAGCAGAGGCTGTCATTTGAATTTCATTTGCTAGAAATTTATGATCAGGGATACTGTTTAAAGCAGAAAATACCCAGCTGGGCTTTCAAATCCCTGACTAAGGGAGTAGAACGAACGGGGAGAAATGAAAGGCATGACTAATATCAGGGATAGAGTATGAAAACCTCTTTCTTTGGACTCACAAACCAGGAGCAATGGAAGTATTTGCCAGACGGGTGCACAATTACAATCCCGACATTTTACCCATGATTATTTTCCCCCTGCAAAAAACCTTCCCATGAGGAGAACTTTGCCTGCCCTGTTGGCTGAACAACCAGGGTTGGGTGATGTGCTCTAGCAGGCTGGACAAAGTCCTGGGTCCTCGGGAGGAGCACACTGTGCAGACTTGCCCACACCTCAGAGAAAGCAGTTGGCTCCCTTATGTTCTGTAACAGACATTTAAGTCCCAGGTAGAATTCTCCTCTGAAATGAATGACTCTTTTGGCTCTGACTAAAATATTCTCCTTTAGATTTATGTACTCTGAAAATAACCAAGTAGCTGTTAAACTACTCTAGCAGACAGCCTCTCCTCTGCTAATTTGTATACTTTAAGGCTCTGGTTAAGAATGAGTGAAATATACAAAAAATGCATAACAACACATACACATAGACACACACAAACCTGTAGAATCAATGAAAACTTACATTTTGTTCTAATGCATAGATGCACCATTGTAAAACAGCTGAGAGAATTTGGGGACATGCCCCACCCACGATAAACACCACTAGGAACTCTGCTCTGAGTAACATTTCAAATGTGTATTTAAACTTTTTGAAACCGCTAAAGATAAATGGACACCAGAGCCTCTCTGCTCAGATCAGTAATCCAAATTTAGACCAGATTGGAAAAATTAAAAGCCCCCAGATGCCTTGAGAGAAAAGTGCCTATCTCTAGGCGGGGGCGGCGGCGGTGGTGGTAATAATGAAGGGTGCAGTCACCCTGTGCCTTTAGTAGGACAAATGCTGTCCTCAGTGGCATGAAGTGTCTCCTTCCCACCCACATACCGGAAAAAAATCTTTCTTGACCCACAGTGCCTGACATTAATTTACTGATCCTTTTCTCTGAAGTGATTGTGCTGTACCTTCTCCTTGACAGCCTAGAGTAAAATGACAACATTAAGATGGGGTAGAAATCTTGGAAGGGCCCTAAAAGAGGGCACAAGGAGACATGGAGAGGGAAAGAAGCCATTCTTACATGGCTGATGAGAACTGCCCTTACATTTAGGATGGGATTTATTTCTGTCCAAAGGCTTCCTTTGGCTTGACTAGATTCTTTAGTTGTACTTTGGATGGAGGCTAGTAATGGCCAAAAGAGAGAGCTCCTGAGATGAATCTATGACTTGCTCTGTATCAGTGGCTTCAGAAACACAGGCAAAGTGGGAGCAAGGTTTGTTTGTCTCCTTTCATACATACACACACACACGCATGCACACACACACACACACACACACACACACACAGGGACACTTTTGACAGAGGCTCGGGAGAAACTGACATCTGTCCCTAGCACTTTGGAAATTGGAACAATTAACCCACTTCCCCATGCTGTCTTTTTGGCCTCTTACTGGAAGTTGGGCAGTGATGGGGGAGGCAGTCATTAAGGAAAGAAGATTTCAACCACCTGGTTTTAAAGCAATGGTGAGGGTCACGCCAACAAGGACACTTCCCCATGCCCAGTCATATCCACTCCCCACCTAGGCTGCCTTCCTTTCCTCTTTCAGGCTTCCACTCTGATATAGACCTAATTAGGAGAAAAAGGAGGAATTTTACCATTTCCCCATACACATAGTTCTAGTTCCTAAGCTCATGAAGAGATATGTCCTTTTCCTAAGTCATGACAAGAGTCAAAGCATGCCATTTTAGGAAGTCCTTTGATCTTCTTTTATTCTTTGAACTTGGTAAAAGGGAGCTCTACCCAGAACTATCTGTTGGAAGAGAGCTAGGGATGGGGGATGGATACTGACAGGTTTGGAAGAAGCTGAGCATATGTGCTTCCCTGGGTTTATGTCTAAGAGCTCCTGGCCATTGAGTCTGGACCTTAGGGTCACAAGCCTGTGTGGACTGAGGTTCAGAGAGCACTAAACCAAAAGAAGCACCTGGCCTGGCTCCCCTTCTGGACAAACCTCCTGATCTCCCTTACATGGCACGGAATCAGCCACAGTCTGCCATCCAGCAACATGATTTTAAGAAAAATAACAAAGCAAACTTTAGCATGCCCTGCCTCAGCCCACAGAACAATGCTGGGGAGAAGATTACTTACAAGCAGTCTTCGTTTGCCTTCAAAGGACCCCAGCAGATTGGTCACAGACTTCCTGGGACTCTGAGCGAAGTGTTTGGTGGTGGGTTTCAGGTAGCCCTCCTGCTCTGCTTTACCTGCCTTTTTCTTCTTGCTCTTCTCTTTCTCCTGCCTGCTCTTTTTCTCAGCCTTCTCCTTCTTCACCTGCTTTTCACTCTTGAGTAACTTGTCTGCTTTCTCGTTTTTCACCTTTTTTTTCTTCTCCTTCTCAGGTTTCTCAAGCTTTTCGTGCTTTTTCGATTCCTTTGCTTTTTTGGGGGGAACATTCCCCACCTGCAACTCCTCCTCCAGCTGAGAGGCAGTAGGCCTGCTGAGGTCATACTTACTCTCATACTCATTGCTAAGAATTTTGTCCTGGGCTTTCTTTTTTGGAGGTTTCCCCTTGGCTGGCTTGTGAGGACCTGGCACCACATTTGGGTCCTGGTGGCCATGCTCCCGTCTGTCTGTGCGGTTGTCCCGGAAACGTCCGGGGCCTGCCCTTGTGCTGTGCTCTGAGACGGTGGTGGGAGGGGCAGCCGTGAAGCTCTCGAAGCTGGTGGCCTTGCTGGGCCTCCTGGTGGCCTGCAGCCTCTCCCTGTGCTGATCCTTCCTGGGCTGAGGGTAGAGATTTTCTGAGGCCACCGCCTCCCTGGCAGGGGCCACCTCCACCGTTGCTGGGGGCCTGTGGGCATCTGAGGAGGGGTGCACCCTGGGAGTCCAGGGCCTCTGGGTGGTGGGAAAGGCCGTGGTGGTGGTCAGTCTTGCAGCTGCAGTTACCACCCGAGAGGTGGCCCGGGTCACTGTTGGGACTGCAGCAGGAGGAAGGGTGGTGGCCCTTGGGGTTGGAGGAGGCGGGGGAGGGGCGGCCGTGGTAGTGCCCGGTTTTCTCTGCACCTTCACCCGAGTGTCTCTGGTTGGTGGGACTTGGGCTCTCCTCTGGTCCTCCTTTCTCTTCTCACTGCTCACCACCGGCTTTCCTGCCCCTCCGCCATTGTTCCCCTCCTCCACCACCTGGCCCTCGACCCCAGAGGCCTTGCATTTTTGGACAAAACCCTTCTGCCTGATTTTCTCAATCCTGCGGATGGGGCCTTGGTCGATGATCTCATACAGGGCCTCCAGCCTGACGGGATAAGGGTAGCGCTCCTCAACCTGCAGCGTCTTCTTCAATAGCACCATGCCGAACTTCCCCTTCTCCAGCTTCAGGAAGCTCATCAGCTTTGGGATGAGGCTGGGGTCCAGGGGCTGCTCCAGGACCCGGCCCTCGCTGGTGATCCTCCGCACTTTGCCTCCTTCCTCGCCTGCCTGGTGGAACAGCACGATCTGCTGGATGTGCCTTTCCGCCAGCTCACAGTACACGTCGTCCTTCAGGAGGCTCATCATGAGGCGGTAGTAGCCCTCTGAGGAGTGAGGGGCTGAGATGACCCACACCCTATTCTTCCCCGCAAAGCTGGCGAGGATGTTAGGAGAACTGGACCCAGAGGGGAAACGCAACAGTCTTGAGCGAGCGGAGGACCCCTCATCTCGGATCATGTCACGGGGAGAGCTCGGGGCTACTGGTCTCTGCTTAGGTCTCACTGGGGCCCCAGTGATGCGCTGGGGGGCCAGCGGCGCTGTTGTCGCGGGAGCTACTCTCAACACCGGCACACTCCTCCTTCTTTGGAGAGGCGGAAGGTTTGGTTCTTCTGGAGTGGTTCTCTCAATTCCCTGAGACCTCCCTGTGTGCCTCAGAAGCCGAGCTGGCCTTCTGTTGGCTGGGGAAACCAGAGGTGCTTTCCGCCCTCCGGGGCTCCCCCTATTCATGGCATGAAGGTGGGGTTCTGATCCACACACCAGCCACATTGCCAACAGCATGGTAAAACTGAGTCCCATTCTCCATGTCATTGTGCAATCCACTTTGAAAGGCAGCAGGGTCAAAAGACAGAAAGGGACAGACAGGGGGGAGTGGGGGAAAAAAAGAAGAAGAAGAAGAAGAAGAAAATCATTTAATTGCAAACAGAACTGGGCTTTTTCTCTTTCTCTATCTTGGCCAAGGGGTGGGGGAAAGGGTGGTAAGAGAAGCAGCAAGGAGGTCAGGGGGTGGGAAAAAGGATGAGCTCCTGTTGCTTTTAAACCCCTGTAATTTGTTAGTGCTTAACAGAGACAGTTACATTAAGTAGGAAACCCAGCTCCGCTCCCCATTCAGCATGCTTGCCCTGTTTCCACCGGGCTCTCTGATGCTCCAGAGAAAAGGCACACTGAGCATATTAATTGTGACAACATTCCTATTTCATTTCTTCAAAGGAGCAACAAAGAAACAAACACACCAAACACAGAAAGGATTACACACTTACATTGTGGCTCATGGAGATGGAATGCAGAGGGTTTAAAAGGCAATCTGAAGTGTGGTCCCAGGACAGTTTCCTAGATGAAATACTTTTCCTCCCAAGCCTCTTTCTCCTTCGCCCGGCTGAGCAGTACAAAGGGGGGTGTGCTGCAGCTCCAGCTCCCAAAGGCGCCACCACGGACCCACAGCCTGTCCTGACCTGAGGGCCGAGCTGCTTTCTTCTTTCCTCTGGCTGTCTTTTCACCTTCTTGACAAGTAGGATGAGGGGAAAGGAGCTGTCCTTGTGAGTCTTTGCCTCTCCATTTGTAGTTTCTGCTTGCGTGCGTGTGTCTGTGTGTGGCAGTCCCCTGTGCCGACAACACACGGCGCCCCTGAAAGTGAAGTCCCAGCTATTCCTGAATCTTGCTCTTTCTCTCTTTAGAGTTCCAGGATCCTTCTTATCACCCTTTCCCCCACAGTCTGGCTGAGTCCCTTTGTTTCCGAGCGTGAAAGCTCTGGGATTAATATGTTTTCCAGGCTGAGGCAAAACACAAGAATGTGATGTTGAAAAAGGACTTTCTTCTTTTCCTGAGCTTCTCCCCTCCTTTATTTCTCCCCACTTTTTTTTCTCCTCTTTTCCTTCTCCTTCTTTTTCTTCTTCCTCTTGCCTGGACCCAGTCCCAGAAATGCCAGGACAACCTCAGTTTTGATCCAAACCAAACTCAAACAACAGCAGCCGCTGGAAATCAAGGAAACTTCACTAAGAATTTAACAGATCAGCAAAACACCACCTCCTTCCCACTTCGGCACATTGAGAGTGGCCTCGGTGGGGAAGGGGAGGGCTGTTCTTTGGGGTGGGGGAAAGTTTTGAAACACTACACATCATCATAAATCTCTTTAGAATAGGATGGCTGAGGACTTAACCCCTTCCATACCAAGAAACCAGGATACTTTCCCTTCCTGTCTGGACTCACATTGCACACTGAGAAGGGAAAATTCTCAGATTTCTCTATCTGGCTGCTTGGTTTTCCTAGAGACAGATACTCATTTGGGTCAGGGTGCTTGGCTGTACGTCCACGGACGGTATATATATTTATAGTTCTGTGCGTATATTTTTATCTCTTTCTCTCTGTTTTATGTGTTCAGTTTGAGGTTGGAAAAGCCTATGGAAAACATGACTGGGTTGTTTTTATTTTATGCTAATTGGGGATCATATTACTGAGTTCTCGTTCGTAGTTTTCTCCTTGGCATGGAAGGAAGCTGGGGAAAGGTCAGAGATGGCAGGGGACGGCTGCTGTTCCCCTGAGACTGTAGTTGGTCATTACATCTGGGAAAGAGAATTACGATCTCCAGCCCTGGGCTCTGGCTAGAGACAGTAAGCTAGAAGTTTCCTCAGAGGACATGGATGTATGAGGGAGTATGGGGAAACAGTGCAGGATTGTGCTCTCCAGAGATTGCAGGAGTCTGGAGTGTTTTAGGCAATCCTTAGAAGTCACCAGATCAGGTTCCAAAGGAGAGATTGAGGCAACTCTGTGTATCCACCTCCTGGATCTGCCATGGGCATCAGCTTTTGGTGGTGACAGTAAGTGACTCAGGATATACAGATATTTCTTCAAGTGTCTGAAGAGCATCATTCAGTCAGTATTAATTGTTACAGACAATGGTGAACCAGGATTTTCAGAAGGCTCCTTCGAGCTAGGCCATGACAGTGGCTACCCTCACCTGGTTCCTAATTGCTACCCATTGACCAGCCCCATCTCTGACTGGTCACATTTACCTTTCCTTCACATAAGACCCCAGCACGGAATTAAAGGCCTTTAGGGGGTTGAGTGTAGGCTTTTCAACCCACAGCTTGGAGACCAAGGAGTGCCAAGAGGAAGGGCACTCCTATGGAGCTCTTTCTGACACTTGTGAGTACAGTAACAAAGGTGGACTTCAGACAGAGAACTTCTGTCTGCTAGAGTTGGAGAAGACATCCCCTCTCGTGGGATTCACCTGCTCAGTTGATCAAATAAATGCCTTTGGCTAAGTTGGACAGTCCTAGATGTTATTTCCTTTCTCACATCATAGTGTGTTCCGTACTATCTTTTACTGAGCTTACTTCTTTCCTCCCCTTTTCCTTTTGTCTTTTCCCCAATAATAACACTACCACTTGAGCATTTTCCCATGCATCTCTGGGCTTGGTGTTTTCATATATTTCTTTCTCTATCCTTCACAGCATCTTTACGAGATAGGTGGAATGATATCCATTTTATCGATGAACATATTGAAGCTTAGTAAGTTTAAATAAATTGCCTACCATCACACAAATCATAAGCTCTGAAATTTGAGCCCAGGTTTAAAACTACCTAGAAAGCATTATGCTATCCTCTCCCCTTCTTTCATTTTCTTCCCATGCTTTCTCTTTTTTCTCTTCTTTCAACTCCTTTTTTGTGTTTCTAGTATTCATAGAGAAGTATTATTTGTTTGTTCAACAGGAGCACTTATAATTTTAGAGTCCCACTTTCTGGAATAATTGTATAACAGTACTTTTTCCCTTTCTTAAGAGGTCCTTAAAGTCTTTTATCCTTTTCCTCAAATATCCCATGGCTTCCACCAACTTGCTGACCATGTGCACAACATTTGTCACCTGTGCACTGGTAGAGTTGAAAACAGTCAGTTTTGCCATGGCAATTTGACCCAGAGGGGAAGCCAGCCCAACCTTGAGCTGTTTGTGTCTTCCTGGAACCCTCAGACTTTCTTCCCTTCTGTGAGCCTCACTAGATGGCGCGCTAAACACATAGGCGGGAGAGAGCGGACCGCACACATCCAGGTCTCCTCAGCATTCCCCATTCCCGGCTCAGACAGACTAGCAAAGTGGGGTTTCTCTGCCTGTTCAGAATTTTTCCAACCTCAATGCCTAAAGCCTTCCCTGAAACCTCAGAAGTCCATAAAGCACTTACTTAATAAGAGCAATTAAGAAGCATGAGTTTGTCAGAAAATCCTATAAATCATTATCATGGTTTGTAAAGATTCTCAATTTCTAGTCCAAGATTTATGAGTTCTGTATTAAAAAATCTCCCTCTTAGATCTTTCCATTTTTTTCCCTTATAACTTAAAAAGGAGACATTAACCCATTAGCGGAGAAGAGAGATTTGGAAGAGAAGGATGTTGAGTCAGAGAAAGGTAAAAGGAATAACATTTGAAAGTAGAATTTAGAAATGCTAGCTTGGGAATTCACTGTGTTGAAACTGTCTAACACTGGCTGCACAGTGATTTGGAGGAAGGAAAGGAAACGAATGCACAAAACAGAATGACACAGGCATTAGAGACACAGGGATGGGAGTAGCCATTTGATGGAAGTTGGAGTAAATGGAAGGAGGCATCCAGAAGGTGGTGTGCTAACTGGTCAGACCCACATGACCCAAGGCTTCAGCAACTTGGGACTAAACCTCCGGCAAAAAAGCAGAGCCATTTTATCACACCTTTGTGGCAGAGATACGGAATTATACATTGAAGATTGCTATGTGCTTTTCCTTTTCATTTGCAGACCTTAATCAAAGATTCTGTCTTAAGGATGAAGACCACATTACGTCCTTCAACATGAAAAAGAATTCTACTCCTTCTCACTGTTCACGGGGCAGAAAATGACAGAAATAAACAACAGGGACCAGGGGAAAGGCAGCGGTGTGCTAATTCAGGAGGCTGCCAGCCCAGAGAGGCTCTGAGAAAGAATAATCCCCAAAAAGAAACACTCTGAAATTGTTCCTGGAATGTTAACAGGGTCACATGTTTAATCCAAAATTGATAAATGTGTGTATTTAAAAAGATAAATAAAAATAAGAAATATTTGACTGGATAATGGCCCAAACTCTTGGGAAACAGTTATAAATATTCTTTTTTTATTTGTTTATTTTTAATTACTTTAGAATTTGCTGGGGAGGAGGGCATAAAGACACTTTTTGTCCCCCAAGTGGAAGCTTACTTAGTTAAGAGAACGTTGAACTCCTAATTAGAACAAATTGAAAGATGTTGTCCTAGCAGAGATTAAGGAACTATGTAAATAACCTAATGGTTCATTTTAAATCTTTAATGTTAAAGATTTGAAATTTGGATCTGTATTGATTGCCATTCCATCTGTGCAAGATGTTAAATTTATGGGCTTATCAGTTTGCTGCGTGGGGGTTAGTTCTAGGTTGGCCAGGGATAGACAGTACCGTGTTCAAAGTCTTAGCCATTGGCCATTCAATGCATGCAAAAGTTTCCTATCAATCAGGTTTAAAGAGGCAAATTCTAATTATGCTGCTCTGCACACCTGTGGGTATAGCCAAAAAGAGACCGATGGTCCATTTTTTTCTCCCTTCTTTCAGCCATTCTCTCAAATGTTTGCCAAGAGTGCAGACTTTGTATCAGGAATGATACAGAACCAGGAAGTCTCTTCCCCTTAGAAGTTCACAGACCACTGGAGAAGCCAAACAATTGTCAATTGTATTTCCACAGCCAACTTTCTCATGTAAAAATTCAGTGCTGACGATGGCTGCAGCCAATATGCATGGAGTCCACTCCTGTTGGAGACTCTGCTCCTTTTATCCCTGGAGCAGGCTTTTCCCCAGAAAGAGGCTTCCCATGGCAGCTACTGCATGGCACTGGAAAATCCTGTTTGGTATGTTTCATTGGCCCTAGAATCCACTAAAGTCTACAAGAGTCCAAGATAATCTGGGCGGCAGGAGGTATTTGATTACCTGACAGTCCTTCATCCTCATTTTCCCAGTCCCCATCTTGGTTCTGTCTGCTGCACTTTCTCTGCTGGAATTGCCCCATCTTTCACTTGTCATTTCTCTGCATTGAGCCTGCCCTCTGGGTTTTGATCACATTGCTAGAATACTACCTTACATAGCCAGGGGTTAACCAACAAGATGGCAATTCATTCACTCAACAGATATTTATTCAGTGCCAGACATCGCTCTAGTCACAAGGGATATAGCAATGAACAAACACTCCCTGACCTCATGGAAACTATATTCCAGTGGTAGGAAACAAACAATAAGAATATAAAAAAATAAATACATCTGTACCCAGATAAGTGCTTGGAAGAGATTGTTTTTAAAAAGAAGGGAGTAAAAAGTGATGGAGGGAGGATGGCCATTTTAGACAGATGTCAAGGATAATGGTCTTAAGTGAAGCTGGGAGAGCTAGACACCCAAGTACTGGGGGAGGGGAAGAACATTCTACGTGGAGGGAATAGCAGGTACAAGGCACTGAAGCAGACTCTGTTATACAAGCGTGTCATGGAAGAGCAACGTTTAAAGGATTTTAAACAAGGAGGTGGCCAGAACTGATACATAATTTGAAGCAATCACTATGGGTACTATGGGTACTACATGGTGAATGGACAATGGCAGCAGGAAGACCAGTTAGGAAGACATTGCTCTAGAGCAAGCGAACCGTGTGGTAGCTTACATTAGGTTGCTAGCAGGAGTATGGGTGCGGAAATGCCATCCTCTTTGGTATATACTTTAAAGACAGAGATGATACTAATAGTTCGGGAAACAGACAAATGTCTTGCTTGAAAATTGTGTTAGACACTCTGGTACAGAGGTCAAGCTGGCATTTGGTACATGAGTCTGGAGTCAGGGAGGACTGAGGCCAGAATTATAAATCTGGGAGGCTGTTTCATGCATGAGGCTGGAAGAAACCACTTAAGGAGTACACATGGAGAGGAAGAGTCCTGTGGCCTGAAACACAATATTCAAAAGATGAGAAGAGGAGTCCTGGTTGTGGAGGAGGAGAAGCTGATGTGGTAGGAGGAAGGCGAGAGGACGTGCTGTTTTCCACTGCTCCACAGCTTGAATCACATATTGCCTCTGACCCTTTCTCTACAGGTCCAAACCACATGTGCCCACATTCAGCTCATTTCTCAATGTCCATGCTCTGTACCGTCTCTTCCACAGTGTTTTCTGAGAAGTCCCCACACAAACCGTTCTCCTTTCTCTGAGAAGGTATTCTGCAGAACATCACTCTTCTAATTGTTTTGTACTTCAAATACTGGCTCTTGTCCTTCCAAGCACATCTTTAAGCTTTTGAAAACATGCAGTAAGCCTACACTTATTTTGCATTCTTAGCACCCTGCATGCAGTTATGGTACAAAAATGGGACATTTGTACCGATCTAATATAGTTAAAAGGAGAGACAGCAAAGTTTCAGAAAACAACCCAACTATGAGTAGGAAAGAACAGAAGAAAAGAATCTACACTGCTAATGAACCAAACAATCACTTTATCTCCATTTATTGAATAATAATAGTAACAGAGCACATGGCACTGTAAGTCATCAAAATGAAACCTGATGCTTCCCTGAATTATGGAATTGTGAAATTGAAGCAAAACATTTGTGTCAAGTAATGTAAATCCTCGTTTTATTCATTCCTTCAATCCCATGGTAGATGGAACACATTTTGTGTGTTGAGCCTTATTCTGGTGTCAGAAATATGGCAACAGACAAAAGTCTCTGCCCTCATGAGACTCACATTCTCTCAGTGAGAGATAAGCACTATAGAGAAAAACAACATATAGGGAAAAGTAATAGCAAATGAAGGAAGAAAGGTACTATTTAAGATGGAGTGATCAGATATTACCAAGTGCCAGCCTTACCAGAGTAGCTGTATGCTATGTGTAAAGGAATCTTAGCATATCCTCCACTTTGTCACTTCTTCAACCTCTGAAGTTGGAGTTGGGTTTTAGTCATAGCCTGAAGTCTCTAGAAGACAAGTCAACTGAATAAAGTAGATGACAAAATTGTATATTTCTGGCTGTGGCCAAAATAATAGATGACTATAAAGACATAAGTTTTCTGGGGACCTGGGTGGCTCAGTCGGTTAAACATCTGCTTTCAGCTCAAGTCATGATCTCTAAGTCCTCCGACTGAGTCCCACAGCAGGCTCCCTGCTCAGTGGAGAGTCTGCTTCTCCCACTCCCTCTGTGTTCTCCCTCTTGTTCTCTCTCAAGTAAATACATAAATAAGCTTTCTGTATCGTTCATTAACTGGCTTTGGAAGAAATATAAAAAAGGAATTTCAAAAATTCTTGAGCACCCGACATAGAATAAGTACTTCTTATGTGTTTCAGTGAATGGATAATTGAAATATCGCTATATACAGTTTCCCAAGATGTTTGCTTTGATGTCAATGATATGAATTTGGATTCTACTGTTTTCTAAAAAGTCACATTAGTTTGTAATCACACCCCAGAAATCTCTGTTTAAAAACTATATTGTTATAACTTAAATATTTTTAACCAAAATCTGTTGCAAGAATTCCGGAATAAAGATCAAATACAACGTGGTCTTTAAAGTGAGCTTAAAAATTCAAAGCAAAATTCATTCTGAATATGTTAACAGGTAACATTCCAAAGCTTTAAATGTTATTTTTATTTAAAAGTTAAGCATGGAAAATAAAAGCATGTGGTCCCCTTTACAAATAATTTGAGATGATGGATTTTGGCAGGAGTCTTGGCGTTAACTATCAGGAAATTCAGTCAGTACAAATAAATGTTGGTAAGTAACGGCATCGAAAACAAGAGAAAGGGCTTAGATTAAAAAAAAAAAGAAATTCCTGTTTCTGGTTGGGGAGCAGTTCCCAGCTCCCGTATTTGGAGGTTCCATATATTCATCAGCACAAAATTTTCAGCTGGACAAGCCTTAGATTGGAATCTGAGGTTTGTGCTCACTAATGGTGTGACTTGGGCAAGCTGTCAACCTCCCTGAACCTCTCAGTTTCTTCATCTCCAAAAATGAGAATGGTTATTTTTTATATAAAAGGGTCAATTTTTCTCTAACAATGATTTTATTAGAGTGCTTCATGGTTCAACTTACAGGAAATCCATAGCTAACTGCTGTAAAACAACAGGGAATTTGTTAATTCACACAAATAAAGTATCTTGAAGTAGAGCAAGATTCTGGATTGATTTGCCCCAGAAGTTCTCATTCTTTTGTTTCTTTGTTCATTGTGGCAAAATATAGACAGCATAACATTTACATTTTAATATTTTTTTTCATTTTAACAATATTTAAGCGTCCAGTTGAGCAGCACAAGTGCATCCCCATTGCCGTGCAGCCATCACCACCATCCATCTCCAGAACTTTTTCATCTTCCCAAACTGCAACTCTACCTATTAAAAGATTTCTCTCTGTAGCCTTCCTTTCCTCAGTCCCTGGAAACCACTATTTGACCAGTCTCTATGGATTGGACTGTAAATGGCTATTTTTTTATGTATGCGATGTGCTTACCTCTCAGATAATCAGGACAGAGGGGAACAGTGACTGCACAAGAACATCCAGCCTAAGGCGACAGCCTACTGGAACGATGTGGGAAGGAACTAAAAGATCAGACAGAAATGCTAAGCGCCAAACACAAAGAGAAATGGTTAAACACTAGAAGAGGATTCACCTATTAAGTATTTGGGGCCAATGTGTCATGAAATCAGAAGCCAGAGTAGTGTTTACACGTTGTGTCTTCTGTTGGCTTTTACCTCTACAGCAGCAAATGTCTTCCAATTGGTCTTCTGGCCACCAGACTCATCCTTCTAATCTATCCCCTAAATGGTTGTCACTATAATTTTCCTCAAACATCAATGTTTTATTCCTGCTGCAAGTTCCTCAACTGTGAGCAAAGAACTTTAGAGAGAAAACTCAAGGCTCCCTTGGTCTAGAAGTGGGCTGAAAAACTGGTACTGATTCTAGCAGTAACCTTGGAAACCTGCTGATGGGCACTGATTTTAGTAGTAATGGTGGAAACCTGCTGATGGTGTGAAGTCGGATCAAGCTGCAAGCGGTCATGAGACAATAGGCCCTCAGTATAATACCTGAGTGGAGCTGGGGACCCCTGGGATTTCCTCCTGCAAAGAAGGTTTTGAACTTTAACCAACAGATGAGTGTGAAGGTACCCTAGAGGAGCAAGAGAAATGCATGACCTTCAGGTCCACAGTCTTTAGAAGAAGACGGTTTGAATGTGAGCTGCACAAAATGCAGGGAACTATGAAACTCCCCAGTCACATCTTATGGGGTCCACTGAATGGTGAGCATCCCCATGTAGGAAGGGAAAGCAGAGCCCCAGAGCTTCTGTCTTCAATTAAAGAGCAGTGCAGTTGCATTGGAAATTAGGCAGTGATTCCATTAATTAAGGGTTTTAACAACGTAATTATAAAAGTTTTCCTAACTGTAAACTTGGATTAAGATGGAAATCATTTCTTTTTGCCATGTTGGACCTAAATTAACCTGGCTATAACTTAAAACTTAAGAAAAGAAAAAAAGCAGGAAAGAAAATTATGCCTTTAACTTTATTTTTAGAAATAAAATAATTTCTGTAGTGTCATTTGCAAATATCTTCTCCCATTCTGTGGTTGCCTCTTTGTTTTGTTGACTGTTTCCTTTGCTGTGCAGAAACTTTTGATCTTGATAAAGTCCCAAAAGTTCATTTTTGCTTTTATTTCCTTTGCATTTGGAGACATGTCTTGAAAGAATTTGCTGTGGCCAGTGTCGAAGAGGTTACTGCCTATGTTCTCCTCTAGGATTTTGATAGATTCCTGCCTCATGGTGAGGTCATTTATCCAATTCAAGTTTATCTTTGTGTGTTGTGTAAGAGAATAGTCGAGTTTCATTCTTCTGTACATAGCTGTCCAATTTTCCCAGCACCATTTATTGAAGAGAGTTTTTTCCACTGTATATTTTTTCCTGCTTTGTCGAAGATTATTTGACCATAGAATTGAGGGTCCATATCTGGGCTCTCTCCTCTGTTCCACTGGTCTATGTGTCTGTTTTTGTGCCAGTACCATGCGTCTGGTAATCATAACTTTGTAGTAAAGCTTGAAATCAGGCAATGTGATACCCCCAGTCTTGTTTTTCTTTTTCAACATTTCCTTAGCAAAAAAAATATAATAAAGTTTAAAAGAAGAAATAAAATAATGCCTTTAATTTTTAAAATATGGTAGTTTTAAATTATTTTAATTTAAGTGTTGTCTCAAAATAGGCAATAAAACAAGACACATGTACACCTGTTCGTGGTGAGCTAGTATGTCTAAATTATCAACATTTCTTACTCAGTAGGTAATATAGATGGACATGGGGGGAAAAAACAGGATTTTAAACCCACGGGTTATTTTTTAGAGTTTTTTCTTTTGAAAAACAAATATTTCATTATGTTTAAATGTTTAATATTTACGCAGTTTATTGAAAAGACACAAGTACTTAAAGACAGATTTCAAACTATTTTTTCTATAGATATTCAGAGCACGAAAATCTGACAGATGCTTAAAAGAACAATTTCTTTTCTGTGTTTTCAAATGCAGTAAAGCCAGTTAAATGTTCACCCAACTATTCGAACTCAATTTGCCTCCATGGCAAAAATAACCCTATTGATCTTTTTCCTCCCTTTTCCCCACTGTGTTTTTTCCAGCATCCTGACAGCTGTACTCTCATATGCCCAAATATTAGATAAGATTTCAGCTTACTATAAGGAAAATGTTATAAACACCAGAGCTGTGCAAATGCGAAGCTAGATGCCTGGGGAGACAGTAAGCATCCTGTTGGAGAAAGTGTTAAAATAGAGGTTCCCTCACAAAAAATTCAAACATTTGGAGAGTGGCTACTCCAGGTGAATAGTTTGCCTTGAGTCTGGAATCTATGGTTACTATAATTACTGTGTATGACTTGAAGTAATTTCCCTGGCTCGTTTTTATTTTTTTAAAGATTTTATTTATTTATTTGACAGACAGAGATCACAAGTAGGCAGAGAGGCAGGCAGAGAGAGAGGAGGAAGCAGGCTCCCCGCTGAGGAGAGAGCCTGATGCGGGGCTCGATTCTAGGACCCTGAGATCATGACCTGAGCCGAAGGCAAAGGCTTTAACCCACTGAGCCACCCAGGCGCCCCCCTGGCTCGCTTTTGAGAAAAAAAAAATATTTGAATGAAATACCTGTCATCAGAATTGTTATCTAAGGAAAAAAGCTAGAAAAGAAGCAAGTGTCATAAAAACACAAAAATAGTGGACTGTCTTACAAAGTTAGTTCTCAAAAGTTCTTCTCCGTGTAACAACTGTGCCCATCAAATAGCATCTTTATCTAACAAGAAATAGTGAAGAACTGCTAAAGTTACATGCAATGGATCTGGCAGGAGACAAAATCAACAAGGGCAAAAAGAATGATTGGTACCGTGCATGAAAATTATTTGGAAATAGATCTTTCAGAAAATCAGTTAAGCCATTGAAAAGCCATTGAATAAGCTTAAAAATGTTATCCTCATTGGGACTGTGCTATATAAGTCCACTGTGAAGTGATGGATGCTGGGTCACATTATAGATTTGGTTGGGAAAATTGTGCTCAATCCCAAGGCAAGGGCTGAGTCATTTTTTTATCATCCTAAGAACGTAGCCCACATTTGCAATTGCAACTCAATATATTACACCTAAAATAAAGTAAACTTTATATTTTTCTCTCAGATTTCAAGATAAGGTTGCAAAGAAATTTTGAACTATTTGCTATGGCATTTAGTACTTGTTGAGATGGATGAATTTTGGTGGTCTTCTCTCAGAGTGACATTTTTGTTGAGAAGCAAGGTCTTCGTGTATTTTCCAAGGGAGCTCCTTAAAGCAACCTGAAAACAAACATATACCATGAGAGGCACTGTATTAACAATTTTTTTTTTAAAGATTTTTTTAAATTTATTTATTTGACAGAGAGAGATCACAAGTAGATGGAGAGGCAGGCAGAGAGAGAGAGAGAGGGAAGCAGGCTCCCTGCTGAGCAGAGAGCCCGATGCGGGCCTCGATCCCAGGACCCTGAGATCATGACCTGAGCCGAAGGCAGCGGCTTAACCCACTGAGCCACCCAGGCGCCCTGTATTAACAATTTTTAAGAAATTATTTAAACTTTCCCACCCTACACAAGTCCACAGTAGAAATAGCAGATGTTACGTCAATTTAAAAGGAAAAATTCCATGCCTGTTGTGTCAGAAGCTTCTTTAGGAATCTGAGATAATTCCACTAATCAATTATACCCAAAACAATTAACACAAGGCAGGAAGCATGCCCTGGGATCTCAGTCACTGAATGCAGTTATGGGGACAATGGGTGATATTTTTTAGTGATTTAGCATACCGAGATTCAGGTGTTTACCCTGAACTGTGTCTGTCCCAACTCTGCCTGTGATCTCTAATCCATGAAACCTATCTTGGTCTCCTGACCTACCTCTAGTGCTTTGGGATCTAGCACATCAGTTTGAGTACCTATTGGAATCCATTTCTACTCTCACAATCCTGACAGGTATCATTTGGTTGCTTAAAGTAAATTTAACTCTACCCCCAAGTGAAGGACTAGGGAATATCGTCCTGGATACCCAAAACCTCTAGTTTACCAGAAGCCAATATTCTCCTTCCCTCATTACAGAGTAATGTCCTCCAGGAGAGATCAGGAAATCCTGATGTGGATATGGAGGTTCAGGCCTTCTCATAATTGAACTAGAAAGACTTTGGAGGCAGTTTCAGACAAGATAGAGCCACAAATATAAACTAGAGCCCAAAGACCAGCTGAAAAAAACCTTTTAAGACCTTTCTGGCATCTTCCTTGACCTTTAGAGAACTCATAACTTCACACGTTGGCCATAAACACATTGATCTTTGGGCCAAGGCAGCAAGGTAAAGCTTCTGAAGAACAGGCCTTCAGGTGATCTTTTCCAGGCTTGGAGATTTCCACTTTCTTGCTCATCATTGAGAGAAAGGGCTTAACCTCTGGATGCCTCTCTTTATTACATAATCTGTTCATCACGAGCTGCTAGTTGCTTATCTGGATAAAGAGAATTTTAAATCTTGGACTTCGAATTCTTTAAAAGCTTATGTAGATGGCTTAGTGTCATTTTTTTCTATGTTGGTCAATTCATGCTAAATGTGTCTATTTAATGTGAAAACTTATATATAAAGTAATACTAAAAGCCTAGAGCTACCTATCCCGCTCCTACTTAATCAATTCTCCTTGCCTTGGGAATAAGAAGCCCAGTCCCATGTTTGCCCGAGCTCTAAACAAACCCAGTGCAAGCCCTGCAAGCTCTGTAGAACATACCAAGACAGTGTCTCACAGTCTCTGGAGTTCATCATGGAAATGTGATAAAGATTAGAAATATGTAGACCTTTCTCTGTGTCTGTCTTCCAAGCGCCCTGTGAGGGCTGGCAAAAAAATGTTCTTATTCTCCAAATATTCACTGGCATGTATTTGTGCAGTAAAATTATGTTTGGGGTTTATAGTTGGACTTTTTAAATGAACATCTGTTATTCTCTTTCAGTCAAGAGGTTCTGAACTCAGCTGGGCAGGGCAACTTGGCTTCCCCCACCACCTCTGCAGACTCACAGATGGAGCCTGTAACCCACCAGCAGTTTGTTGATTGGCTGACCAGCTGCCACTCATCTCCCACAGCTGTTTTAGCTCTGAGAGGCTCTTGGGTGTGGAGGGAGAGGGTCAGGGTCAGCTTGTTCTGTGCTGCAGCTCATGGGAATTCCAGAAGCAGGGATATTTCATTAAACTGCTCTGATCAGGGGCACCTGGGTGGCTCAGTGGTTAAGCCTCTGCCTTCAGCTCAGGTCATGATCTCAGGGGCCTGGGATCGAGTCCCACATCGGGCTCTCTGCTCTGCAGGGAGCCTGCTTCCTCCTCTCTCTCTCTCTGCTTGCCTGTCTGCCCACTTGTGATCTCTCTCTGTCAGATAAATAAAATCTTTAAAGAAAAAAAAAAAAAAAAACTGCTCTGATCAGCCATTACTGAATGCTAAAGTCACAGCCCTGAGTGGGTGTAAAACAGGGTCTGGTGTATACCTTTTAGAATGGTGAGTCATCACAGCTTGGTTTTTAGAGCAATTGTTTTTACCTCCTGGTGTCTCTCTAGTCTATTTCTATGAGATGAGATTATAGATAATGTGACGCAGACTAAGGCAAATGAGAGATGTGGTTGCAAAAAGGGCTTTATTTTCACCAAACAAAAATGCTCTTTGGATCTATATTACGAGTTCCATACTCTTTGGAAAAGGAAGCCTATTTTCTACCTGTGTCAGTGCCAACAACTATAAGAATACTTCAAGTTCCCTAGACCACTCTGACTCTGATGGCTTCAAGACCCTGGATTTCAAGAAGACAAAATATAAGACTTCAAAATCTTCCTCTCCAAGCCCTTCAGCAAAATTATATCAATAGTCGTAACACTCCTTTTGACATGTTATTATAGGATGATTACTCTTCTTGACTCACAGCTCCAGTCATGTTGTCTTACTCAAATTCCTTCCATGACTTGCAGTTGTCAAAAATACAGGTCATACTCCATAGCTTGGCATTCAAGGTCCTTTATGCTGTGATCTCAATCTACTTGTCAAAACTCTTTTTTTTTTTTAAAGATTTTATTTATTTATTTGACAGACAGAGATCACAAGTAGGTGGAGAGGCAGGCAGAGAGAGATGTGGAGGCAGGCTCCCTGCTGAGCAGAGAGCCCGATGCAGGGCTCGATCCCAGGACCCTGGGATCATGACCTGAGCCGAAGGCAGAGACTTAACCCACTGAGCCACCCAGGCGCCCCAACTTGTCAAAACTCTTAATTGCCAAGTACTTCCAATAACACTTCCTTTAGTCTAGCCATAAAGCACCATGTACTGTTTCTTTGTTGCCCCTTGTTCTCCAGCTTCTGCTTTTGCTTATTCTGTTTTCCTGATCTCCTCAAATCCAAATGCTTCCTGTCAAGGCCAGTTCAAATATACCTGCTCCATTAAAGTCTCCCTAAGCCTTCTCAATCAAGCCCATCTCTGCTGCCTCCAAATATCTAATTACTTTCCTCAAGTTCTCTCAAAACATTTTTTAGCACGTACTGCCTGGAATTATAGCTCACAGTGCCCAGTAGGCCTACTTTCCCCCAGAAGGGGCAGGTAGAACCCGTGTCCAGTTAATCTTCGTACTTGCCCTAGGGCCTTGCATGATCACGTTTTGTTGCAAATATAGTAATGGACATTTGTGGAAAGCTGTAGAATTTCCAAGTAGGATTCACATTCATCAGTTCAGTTAATTCTTACAAATGAAAGTACAAAGAACAAGTGTTCTCTTTATTATAAATGAGGAGAAGGGAAATAGAACGAATTTTTAGTCAGAATTAACTTCCATTTATTTATCAAACTATGATTTGTGTCATTCTTAATGGCTGCCTCTTTTACCATATTGTAAGCTCCAAAAGAGCAGGAACCATGTCTATATTTCTAGTGCCTTGCACATTGACAGACATAATATAAGAATTTATTAAACATTGCTGAATGAAGGAAGGAGTGAATACCATGAGATAAATAGTAGGCTGAAAGTTCTATGTACACTATTTTATTCTCACAGCAGGTATCATCTCCATTTCACGGGCAAGGAAATCTAGTCTCTGGGGCACAGAGTGCTTACACACGCAGCTGAAATGGAAACCTAGTTTTCGTGATTATAAATATGATGTATTTTCTTTCATACCATCAGCCTTCTATGAAGTGCCTTTAAGTAGTCTTCCTTTAGTTATTTTTTTACATTTAATTGCTCTGTAATTCTAGAAGAAGAAAGACATTTTCAAGGGTTACCTTAACTCTTAAATATTTATCTCTGTTAATTATAGACATCATAGTTATAAAATAGTGGGTAAGTTTATTAGTCACAATTACAGAGTCCAGTGTTATTGTTATGTGAAGGTAGATGGGGTGTACTCTTGGAAGGGAGGAAATGATTTTCTAAGGATTTCTCTACCTCTACTGTAGTTCTCTGCTTTTTTTGAAATAAAAAAATTGTTTTGATCTAAAAGTAAAAAATAAGTTCCCATCACAATTTACTTTGTCCTCAGTGATCCAGATGAATATTCTTAGTTACATTTTAATTACTGTCTTTGAAAAGAGAAAATGAGTCTATATTGAGCAATCTCCTCATGCCAGGACTTCTCAGGTGAATATTCACCTTCATCAGGTGAATAGCCTGATGAGGCGGGCATTATTATTACCTCTATTTTACAAAGGAAAATGTTAGTGCCTTGTACGTGCTATGATGAGTGCTGTGAATTGTGTAAGACTGATGATTCATAGACTTGTACCCCTGAAACAAATAATACATTATATGTTAATTTAAAAAAAGAATGGTTTATTTTTATATCTTTTGAATTTCAAAAGAAAAATCTATGATTGAATTGTCCAAATCTCCTTTTTCTTTATGTGAAATTTGGGGAAAGATTTTCTTCTAATTTAACAACATTCCTCAGGCCTAAAGTCAAAAGGGAGTCTTTCAACTTTGTAATTTTCTGAGTCTTCTTTATAGTGTTTCCATACTGTGGTTAGTAGTCAAGTCATTGTGCTTGAAATGGTGTATTTGGTTAACGTGTGTATGCAAAAATGAGAATTAAATAATGCTTATTATTATTATTATTATTTTAAATGTTTGTTTTCTTTTTATAGCAAGATCAATATATATCTTTGATTTCTCTTTCTCAAAGTACATTTAGAAAGCCAAGTCTGAAACTTCTTTATTTGAAAGGTAGCATGTTTCAACATGATTTCTAAGAAGGAGTCCAGTTTATTAATATTTTATAAATCTGTGTTAATCTATCTTTACTAATCATCATCTAATTTGCATTTTTAATATCTACTGTGCCTTTAGTGACAATGTGTTTTTCTTTATATCTGTGTAGACCTCAACTACCAAACTACTGGTATGCAGTTAGTCATTCGAAAAGTGCATTGGATCAAAGCAAAAGACCTTAAGGCCAAAGTTTTGTGCTCTACTGCCATTCCCATGAGCCTGCTTGTTATCCACAGCCTGTTCCTATCACTGTGATATGGATCTTTTAAAAACATACCAGATTAGCAACATCTAAAAATCCCTGGATGGAATCATTACTCTCAAAGTGATCCAAAACTGACATCACACAGAATCTTTTGTAAAAATTTCTGTTCTCATGGCTACTTGAGGTGCAAAATATTTATGTGAACCCAAACTTTGTAAAAGAAAACAACTATTGGAAAGATATCTCATGTCTTCTTCCTACCGTTTTCATGGTCTCACTTCAAATTTGTTGCCAGGCAGTTTTACAGCCAAGGCCCCCTTGAAAGAGACATCTGTGAAGGGAGTTAGGAACATTGAAATGCAAACTGTAAAATAAGTTAATCAATAAAAATACACCTTCTAAATAGAGTTTTCTAAGTAATTGCACCAAACGATTAATTAATTATTAATTATTTTAAATTTACTTAGTTAACATACAGTGCAATATTGGTTTCTGGAGTAGAGTTCAGTGATTCATCACTTATATACAACACCCAGTGCTCATCACAAGTGCCCTCTTTAATACCCATCATCCATCTAGCTCATCTCCATTGCCTCCCTCCACTAACTGTCAGTTTGTTCTCTATCATTAAGAGTCTCTTAGTGTAGGGGCGCCTAGCTAGCACAGTTGGTTAAGCTTCTGACTTTTGGTATCGGCTAAAAATAATTTCTTTTTGTCCAAATCGAAATTTTTGAAAAATCATGTTGATATCTCAGGTTCTTCTGTAAAGATTTTGTGAGCTATTTAAAATATCTGCCATCTCTGGGGCACCTGGGTGGCTCAGTGGGTTAAAGCCTCTGCCTTTGGCTCAGGTCATGATCTCAGGGTCTTGGCATTGAGCCCCACATCTGGCTCTCTGCTCAGTGGGGAGGCTGCTTCCTCCTCTCTCTCTCTCTCTGCCTGCCTCTCTGCCTACTTGTGATTGCTGTCTGTTAAATATATAAATAAAAAATCTTTAAAAAAATCTGCCATCTCTCATTTGATACTTATTAAATCCACTTCTTCATCATTGCTAACTTCCTAACTTATCTTCTTAATATTTTTAATATTTTCCTAAAATCTTAGACTTTCTTCTCAAAACTTCTAGAAGAATTCCCGATTATAGAGGCCACATATCCATGAATAAATATATATCTTCTGTTTCAGAACAAATGGCAAGATTTCATTTTTGATGGGGGGGTAATATTCCGTTTTATATATATACACACACACACACACACACACACACACACACATATATGTAAAATTTAAATAGAAATATAAATAAAATCTTTAAAAACAAATAAATACATAAAAAGATGGATAGTGGGATCAATAAACAAAATGGTTTGGGGAATCACTGACCTTTGGATGGAAGCAAAGATGTGAGTCAGATTTAGAAATCACTGCCATATGGAAGTTTACACTGCTGGAGTTTGGCCTCTGGGTCAATAACTTAAAATTCTATGGGAAATGGAATAAAAGGAATTATATACTCCATAGTATAAAAGGGTCCCATTTACATAATTGAGATGGACTTTGTCATTTTTTATAAAACCTAAAATAATTAAAGAAAGGAATAGGGGTATGACAAAGACTGATGCTTGTCTTTTAATATTTACTCCCCTCTTTTTTAGTAATAAGAGATACATATTTTAGCCTAGATTATAGTAAAAAAAAATGCACATGTTCACTCTCCCTTTCAGCTAGGACTGACTACATCATCAATTTGGGGCCATATGACATAAATGGAAGCATTGTGTGACACTTCAGATGTTCTCCTTAATTAAAAAGCCCTCCTTTGCCTTTCCTCCATCCTGCTGCTACAATGGTTGGAGCTCTAGCAGCCATGTTGAACCCCAAGAACAAGGACCACCTCTTAATCATGTTGAAGCAGAACCTTTGAGAAAGATTGGTTCCTTGATGATTGTGAGGTTGTCATCATTCCTGGACTTACTCTCTCTGGAATTATTTCACATGAAGGAATGATACTTCTATCTTTTTTGAGTAACTTTTTTTGTGTGGGGGGAGGGAGGGGGGGAAAGTGGTCTGTTTTATTCACAGATGAACCTAATCCTAACTGATATGTGTTACTTTCCCATCCCCAGTACTTTGCTGGAATGTGTGTTGGATCTGGGAGAGAGCTGGAGGTGAGTGGGACAGTAATCAGGACAGCCCATAGTCAGAAGGATTGGCATTCCTTTGAGCTACAATCTGTAGTCATAATGCTCCAGACAAAAGGTGGACAAGAAGCAGTTTACCTAGAAACTGAAGCAATTTCTGGATTACCTGCTGTGTTGGCCCCTGTTACCTACCCTATTAAATAAAAGACATGGTCAAGTGTATCTGTGTAATTTTTCCTTTTTTTTTTTTAATTCCAAGGGTGTCTGTGTTGTAATTTTTAGTACATTAAAATTCTGATGTTCTCATGAAGTTTAAATAAAATGTCAGTTTGAATAATTTTCATTTAAGTGATTTACCCACAGTAAATCCTAGAATCTGAGTTCCTGGGTTCACTTTTAACTGAATGCTGACCAACTCTTTATTTCTGAAGGCAAATTCACCAGAAATGTGGAGTCCCAGAAAGAAAAATACTCACATACTTGTAGCTCAAATTTCTTATTTGGGAGAAAAAGTGTAACCAGTATGGTCATACTTCCTGTGTGGCTTCATAACTGTTGGGAAAAAAATTATTTGATGTGGACACAAAATTATCTTCCAACTGAGAGATGGACTCCATTTGCTTCATTGAAAGTTAACTAATAATGTAAGGATAGTGGGGGGGACTCTGTTGTTCACTCTTCCTTCTTTCTAGAAATTGAGTAGATAGTCAAATCATTAAGATTATGCTACAATGAAATTAACTAGCAAATTAACATTTGTCCTGATATCAACTATTCTTCCAAGCAAACTGCAAGGTGTTGTGCTTTTATATATTTTAAGCAAAAGAGTCAAAACAACACCAAACATTTTTGGACAATGTTAAAAAATAGTTCAGAAAGCAGTGTTTTCCAATTTTGTAGGTGTGTAGAGAAAGAATAGCATCTGATAAGATGAAATCATTTTCAGCAACAAAATCACTTATTAATGGAAGCATCATTTTCATAAAGCATTTTTCAGAGTATGGGGTTCTTTTGAAAAGCAATTATCGTCTCACCCATTGTTAAAATACTTTCTTTACCTTGAAAGAAGACGTTGAGTTTACATTTATAAATATCTATAATATAGCATACTGTCATATCTCCTTAAATCATCCTTTTAATATAATTTCATGGTTGACAAGTTTATACTATGTTGAAAACAAGAAGACAGACCCCAAAAGGAGTTGCTTATCCTTATCCCCACAGCAGTACACTGAGACTTAATTCCAGTTTCAGCTCTCCCAGAACGGAATCTAAACCAGTGGATCAGGAATCTCTTCATTAGCCGTAGTTAGGTCATCTGCCTGATAGACCCCCACCATGCAGGGAAAATAACTGCAATAACCAACCCTCTTTTTGCCAGTACAACTTCCTAGTTCCTGTTCTGTTCTCCCTATAAAAGTCTTCCATTTTGTACTGCCCTTCAGAGCTCCTTTCTGTCTGCTAGACTGGATGCTGCCAGATTCAAATCAAGTTCTGTTCAAATAAACTAAAGATTTTTAATATGCCTTCAGTTTATCTTCTAACAACTAAAAATAAGAAGAGTGTCGGTTTTGACATGTTTGTTTTTGTACTGTTAGTATTATCTTTAAGATGTGGAGTATTGTGGAGATTCGGGGATTTGGGGGTTTTTTGCAGAAATCTTTTTTATGCTACTTATTCATTTTGTGAGGTTTGTCTAGGTTAAACTGAACACAATATATTTTTATAATATATTAAAAATTACAAATAGAAGTTCTAATATTTTCTTCCCACACTTCAGTGGACTGTCCTGCATAGCCTGTGGTATATCCATCAATTTTGGATACTCTCAGGGAACTGAAAATCAACCCCACCTTATAGAGTCCATTCATTTCACAACTAACGGCAACATCATAATGGGAGTGTCCCCAACCCCTTTCTAAGTGTCCTTACACAACTAATATGATCCAGTTTCAATCCAGAGACCTGATAAGGAAGCCCATCCTTCTACCTACCAAAAATGGGAGTCAATCCAAGACCCCGGACTCTCTTTTGTTCAGTAAAGTAGTATCTTGGCCTGAGGGGCACCTGGGTGGCTCAGCTGGTTAAGTGCCCAACTCTTGATTTTGACTCAGGTCATGATCTCAGGGTGGTGAGATCAAGCCTATGTAGGGCTGTGCACTGGGCATGAGCCTTCTTAAGAGTCTCTCCCTCTCCCTTTGCCCCTCCCTGGCTTGCACTCTCTTTCATTCAAGAAAAAAAAAAAAAAGTATTTTGGGCTGTGAGGTACATTTCAGCCTAGCACTCCCACTTGGCTGCACTAGCTCTGGGTAGTGAGACACTGAGAGTGAGGAGAAGCTGGCTGTGACACCTGAGCCCAGCATTCTGTTGTAGGGCTAGTTCTCAATTCCCGCATTTTTACATCAGTGATTCTCCCTTGTACAGACTCACCCCACTCTAACTGCATGTCAGACCTGGACCACAGAGTTAGGTTTGGCTGAGCTGTCTGCTGGTACCCAGAACCCTATCCTCCTTTTCCTTCTTCTAAGCCCAGGGTGTCGGCTTCAGTACAGTCTTAGTCTGTCCTTTTCTCCATCCCTTTACCCTTTTGAGGGCAGGCATTCACGGTAATTCTAAAGAACATCCCTCACCCCAACCTCCTTCTAAATAAGGTTGGTCTCCCTGAGTTCAAAGTGCTTTTCTAGCTTCTTTTTTGCTGAAGCAGAGAAAACAAAAATTTTATCTTCATCTGTGTCTGCACTACAATATTGAATATACACTGTGTTCAAGGCGCTGTGACAAGACATTGACAGTCAAAATTTCTTTTTAATACTCACAGAGGCTGATTATTATCTCTGTTTCATAGATGGAGACATTGAGGCTTAAAGAGTTTATAAAACCAGCGCAATTCAGAAAGTGGGGGGTGTCTATAATGGAAACTCAGGCAATACTAACTTCAATATCCATAATATCATCATTATATTATATTACAATCATATAAGTAAACTTAGGGACAACAATAGCTTTCTACCAGAATTATGTTCATGTGTACGATGAAATATTTTTCTTTGAGTAGGTCACAGTGTGGAAAGAGATAAAATGTGTTAAAATAGGAATTGGTAAAAGTTGTGGGAGAATACAGAGAGTCCCTAAATACTTAGAAGGGGATCAGAGAAAGATTCATTCAAGAGGGAACTCTTGAAATTCTTGAGTTAATCCTTGAAGAATGAGTAGATGGTAGCCAGGGAGAAAAGGCTGGTGGACATGCCTGGCAGAGAAACAAATTATGAAAAGGTGAGGAGGCTTGAGAGTGTGCTACACATTGGAGGATAGCAAATAGCTTTCCATAGTCAAAGGACAAGAAATGGAGCTTTAAATATTGAATTGAAGAGCAATAGACAAAATGACAAAAAAAAATCAGAGGGGAAAACATGGAGCACTTTGCATGATAGGCCAAGGGCTTTGGACATTTTCAGAGTGTGGCAAAAAGCCACTGAAAGTGTGAATATCACATGATCATGTTTGCACCTTAGATAACTCTAGAAATGGATTAGAGGATGGTATAAGGCTTAGAGACCCGGGTGGAAAGATTGTATAATTTTTTATGCCATTTTATTCTAGAACTCAGGGGATATCGAAGTATGGTCTGGGCCACTAGGATAGCTGCACAGACCAATGTACTCTTTTTCACATTTTCAGTTTGAGGGCTTATACCAAGATTGGTTTTCTTAAGTCCACTCCCTCACTCACGGACTCATTTCTTCATTCAGCAGAGATTAATTTGGCAAGAGTTTCTAAGAGCTGAGTTCAGAACTAGAGCAAACTTTTCCCATCAAGTTCACCCCAGGACAAACCCATATCCTTTAAGCTAAGCCAGCCTAGACAGGCTCTTCCACCTGAGCCTGAGAAAGTATGAGACCACCTTCATGCTTCTCTCTCTCTCTGCCCTCTCTCTGCACTACCTGCATGCATCCATCTGGCTACCAGAATCTCAGCAGAAAGCCAGCCACAGGAACACTGGCCCCGGACGAGTGCCTCCCTGCTACATAATCATGGGGGCTGACGGGTGCTGGGCAACACTCCTGCCAAAGCCCAGCAGAACTTTCTACAGAGGGATGTGTAGACTATTTTGAGAGAAAAGCTAAACTGGAATGGTATTGGCTAATGCATGTCAGCATCTTTTTCTTATTGGATAAATTTGAAGACAAACGAAAATTCCTATGTAGTTTCAGAGATAATATTTCAAAGAAAACCCACATGGTATCAACAAAGAGAACTATGATCATCCCAGCTCTCCAACTCAGAAAAGATGAAAATTCTGCATTCTTCAGTATCAGAATAGGAGCTGGCACATCCAAAATAGAGTTTCTTTATTTTTTATGCCATATTCTCTTCAAATCTTTGTTACTGTTTTCACTAGTCCCAGTGAACAAGTAACAAAAATTACTTGAGAATCAATGTGGGCAAAAGACTGTACAGGACACAAGAGATAAAAAAAAACTCATATAAGAGCATTATTGTCCTTAAGTACTTTAGTCTAATTGAGACATATAAAAGGTACATTAGGAAAAATTCATTATACAATAAAGACAGATATGCTATGGGTTAAGTACATGACTAACAATGGTTTCATAGGAAAGAGGAGATTTATCTGAGATTAAAAGGAACTGGAAGGGTTCAGATTATCGCAGAGAGGAATGACCCAGGAGGAGCTTACAGAGAGACAATATGAACTCTAGTACTGAAGAGTAATTATGGCTAACATTCACATAACATTGTCAGGCATTGTTCTAGTTACTTTACACATATAAATTGATTTTATTCTTTACAATAACCTTATGATATAAGGACTAAATTACCCCCTATATTAAAGATGAGGCAATGTGCACAGAGAAACTAAGTGACTTGCCCAAAGTCACACAGCCAAGAAGTGGCAAAGCCATGCCATGATCTCAGTCAGTCAGCCCTCAGAATGTGGTCTTACCACTAACACATCCTAGATTGTGTAAACAGCAATCAGGCTTTATCCAGGGGCAGCAGGTAAGAACAGAGGTGGGCAAGTATATCCATGTGACAGGGGGTGAAACCTGATGAGAGTGGGAGCATATTCAGAAGTGCCCCCAGAAACCTTGATTTGCTCAGTGTGGGTGTCAGACTGAAAGGCATTCACTTCTGGATTTTATTTTATTTTACTTTAGTATTTTTTTTAGGGGGAGGAAGGGGCAGAGGGAGAGGGAGAGAATCCCAGGCAGACTCCCTGCTGAATGCAGAACCTGATGGGGGCTCTATCTCATGACCTTGACATCATGACCTGAGCTGAAATCGAGTCAGCCACTCAACTGACTGAGCCACACAGGCACCCCTCACTTCTGAATTTTAAAAGGCAGTGTATTTCACATTTGCAAACATATCTAATTTCAAAAGTCAAAACTCAAATGGTAAAATCTTAAATAATCTCAGACTGCAGTAATATTAGGGTTGAATGGAAAACCAGGCAAAGTAGCATATTACGTGGCTACAGAAATGAATATTAACATGGTCTTCAGATGGGAAAATGTGCAAATGTAGAAATTTTTTCCTAAAATTTGTATTTATAGGACTCATACATGTATAAACCCAAATTTTAATTACAAAACATTCATGAGTGCTCTTTATGTTCTTTATGTTTGGCATCTGAATTTATCCTTCTCCCCAGCACCGTGTTTCTTTGACCTTCCCTCTGCCACAGGTAAGAGACAGTGGGTGATGCCACCAATCATCCTGAACAGAGTCATTTCATGCTCGCTCATTAGTATTCTGCTGAAGTGGGAACCCTGGACCAGCTCACTTCCTCCCAGTGTGGTTACAGAACCTTGCTTCTGGTAAAAAGGAGAGGAGAAAAGAGGGGTATGGCAGAATGGGGAAGTTGGTTTTGTTTCAGGTTGAGGGAAAACACTAACATGACAATATTCTGGAACAAATCCGCAAGACGTTTTTCCACCCCAAAACTTGTTAGCAAAACAACGATCTCATTTGAAGGGGTAGAGAGCCCTTAGATGAAGACACCAGCAGACAAGCTTCCTGGAAAGAAAAAAAAAAAAATTAGTGGACATCTGAGATACCTAAGCCTCCTCCCTCCCCTAAAACAAATCTATGGTGTTGGGGTGAAGGACAACAGGTGGAAGGGGTGGGGAAAGGCCAGAGACTACTGTCTCTACTCTAACTCCAGTTCTCATTCAAAGAACATCAAACAAAATCTTTATATGTCTGGAGATTCATTTTTTCCCTCTATTTTTGTTTCCCTTCCCCACTCTGAGCTGTTTAGTATTTTAGGAAAGTTTCTAATCATATGAAGTTCACTGACCCCCTTTTGACAGTTCCTATATGTCTAGATGCACTCTAGTGGTCCTGGCTCTCCCAGACTTCAGCCTCACTCCTTCCGGATAATGTGCAAAGGGGGCTTGTGCCAGGAGCACAAGAAAACATCTCTTTTTCTCTTATAGTTTGGACCAGGCTTCCCTAGAAAGCCCCCACACTGCCAAGGAGCCCAGAAGAGGCATCACCAAGGGCAGGGTGGGTCAGGAGATACAAGTAATCTTCCAAACTGCCTAAAAGAGACCATTCTCTGTAGCCTCCTCTCTGTGGCCTAGGACCAAAGCAGGATTGTGGAGAGTGCCCCCTTCCAACCTCTACTGTCTCTGAGTAGGTGATGTTAATTTAAGGCACTCAGACTGTAGTTTCCATTTATAATTGTTCAGAGTTCTTTGGAAATAAGAAAAACAAAATTGTTCAGCTTTCTCTAGAAATAAAGACAATACTAGATACTTATTGCTTAAAATAAATATTGCTGATGAATGAATGAAAGTAATCTTTGCTGGCATGCCAAATAGAAATGGAGAAACAGTGATACTCCAGAGAAGCAAAGGTTGCCCCTGGGTCTAACCTTAACCCTGACCTTGACCCTAGAGATTGGAGGGAGGGAGAAAAATGGAGAGGGGGTGGAAGAGCTGGGCCCAGCATAATCTGCCACTTGGAAACTCTGGGGAGCCTGATGGTGCATCTCAGCCAGGGCTAGACACAGGGAGTGAGGGCCCTCTGCTTCCTGGGAGGCCACAGGGTTCAGCCTGGACTGGGGGAAGAAGCAGAATGGAAGTTATGGCAAAAAGTTTTCAATAGCCAGGGACAGTGACAAGCTGGTCTTGGATGCTCAGACAGAACATCTAGAACAACAGTTTAGTAAATCCTAAATGAGACAACACTGATCCATATATAGTTTATACCTTTAGGTGTCCTTATGATTTTCTAGAAAAAAATTACCACATATTTTAATTGCCTTTGTTATTTTTCAGTTTTTTTTCAATGCTCCTTGTTAAATTCTTATCTGAATTTCTTCTCCTTTAGCCACCTTGTAACCGAATCTTCATTTTGAGATAACTGTCTTTTTCTTCCATTTCATTTCTAATTCAGTCAATACCCATTTCATTTCCTCTGAACTGGCTTTTTTCCCCCCTTCTTTTTGGTTCATTTTTGCTTTGAATTGTTAAAATTTTGATTCATCCCAAATACTGGTAAGCAAGCTTGAAGGTGGTAGGGAAGGTGGGGAGTGGCAAATCTTGTGGGTATCTCTGGAAGCCAAGCCATGCAGAGAAAGCAGCATCTGCAAAGGCACTGAGGCAGGTACAAATGGGGCTTATCTGAAGAAAAGCAAGGAAGCCCAATGGCTGGAGCAGAGGAGCAACAGGATTCTTCTTACCACATGTGAGGCTGTTTTGAGGGCTTTTAAAATATTAACTTCTTTTGTCCTCAGAAGAATCGAGCGAGCAAGATAAGATGACCAGCTTCATTTTACAGATGAGGAAGTGAGACACAGACCAGTTAAGTTATTCACCCAAAGACACACAGAGAACAGAGTCAGGACTTGAATTTGTGTAATCTGTGGGGAGAAGAGGAAGAGAGGAGAAAGAGGAAGAGGAGGGAGCTAAGGAAATCCGTGCCCTGCTATACAGAGTCTTGTAGGGCATTTCTAGGGCTGGGGGTTTTGCTCTGAAAGAGATGGGCCATAATGGGCAGATTCAGTCAATGGAGTGGCATGATGGGATTTACACTGTAGAAGGCACCCTCTAGCTGCCAGGTTTAAAAGAGACTGTAAACAGGGAAACCTGTTAGGAAACTGTTAAAATGATATGGTGAGATTTCCAGGTGTGTGTGAATATCGATTCATGAATTCTGATTTATTATGTAAAAATAACCCCCAACTCCCTTTCTCACATGTTGGCAACCAGTTCAGGCCTGTGTGAAACATTGTGATTACTAATCAGAAGATAGGTCTACAGATCCTTCTGTCCTGCACACACATCTCTCTGCTCTTACAGGAGAAGACATCGAGCCCTGCCTCTCTCCTTCTCTCAAGCCCTAACTGTTCCTATCCATTTGAAAATGGATGTGCCCTGAATGAATCAGCTTAGTCATCCCTAGAGTGAGGGGGCGACACAGCAAAGAAGAGGCATAGCATGACTGTCCCATTGGGGATTTCACTTCCTTTCACAGAGTTTATTCTGCTCCCACACCTCAGTCTGTGCACACTGTTGGAGGGAGGCTCCATCTGCTTTCTATCCCTCCCCCTCACCCCTTACTCTCCCACATGCAATCACAGAGAGGGGGTGGCAGGGTAATCCAGATCAGTGGGGAGGCTGAGATCATGGTCCTTCTGTTTTTCCCACCCTCGGAGACCTGAGATCCTGAGTTATAAAAGCTGTCTCAGTCAATGTTGCCTTCACACTGCCAGCTGTTTTGCAAGCCCAAGTGGGACAGCTATACAAAGCTCCTGGAGAGGGGAGAACTACGCAGGCCTTTTTATTTCCTCCCTAACAGAACCCAGCCTTTTTATCTCCTTCCCAACAAGTCCACTAGCCAACAGGAGATATCTGGTATCAGTCTCAGAAAATCTCAGTGAGATTCCTGAGGGTTGTACTGAGTTTGGGCTTTTGCTCCAGTACCCAAGGGCTGAGATTCTATCTGGGAGGAAGGTCCTTGCCTGTGCTCCAGGCATTTCTTTTAGACACGCTTACAACAGCAACACATAGTCAGCTCAGCCTTGGGAAGTCGGCCAAGAGCTTCGATCAGGATATGGAGACAACTTTGTCTTCTCAGCAACTGACAGAGAATGACTTTGATAGGCTTGGGGGGAGGGTAGAACCTGGGGACTAGGTTTTAAGTGGAGAAGGGAAGTAAAACGGAAGCTGGGACCAAGCACTGCAGGGCAGATAGAAGGCGGGGTGGGGTGGGAGACTGGCCAGGGAAGGAAGAAGAGAGACTCAGAAGTTGGATAGTTGCATGATGTGAAGGACTTAAATAAATGCTGTGCTCTGGGAGGTGTCACTCTTTCCCATGAATCCCCAGATCTTCATGACAACTAAAAACATTCTCGCTTTTCGCAGTGTGGTTGCATTTCTTCTGAAAGCTCAAGGTTGGCCTAGGGCAGAAACCATCAACGGGCACAAATGAGGGAAGGAATCAAGGTGTAGGCTAAACCCTGTGAGCTAGGTGGTCCTGTAACATGCACAGGGCCAGGGGGACCCTTGCAGGACAGGCATACAGCCAGATCTGGATGACTGGGGCCGCTCTGTCTGGACCTCATGCAGCCCTCCTCCTTGGCTCCCTGGAAGTCTCCCTTCTTGTCCTAATATTTCTATTTCCAGCCAGTTAGCTCAATTCACAACCATCTGAGAGTTTTGTCTGAGAGGTTATACAGTGCAGTGGTCAAGATTAAACATACTAGAGCCAGTCTGGATTTAAATCCTGGTTTTAGCATTGACCCCTCGATTAAGGCTACCCGTGCCTCAGTTTCCCAAACTATAAAATGTTATAGTGGGTTGTCTAGCTCACAGGGATGTTGTGAGTATTAAACAAATGAATACACGTAAAGTACTTAAAATTATGCATACTTCCTAGGAAGCTTTCACCAAGTAGACCTTGGATTAAGGATATTTAGCCACAATACTAAAACTTTCATAGTTTTGATCACTGAATTTCTTTTTTAAATTTCAGTTTATAGTCAGAATTCTGTATTTTTAAAAAAAAACCTGTTTTCCGAGGTATAATTGACATACAATAAACCACATATTTAAAGTAAGCAATTTGATACATTTTGAGAATATATGTGGTATATACCCATAAGACTACCATGGAAATTGAGGAAATGAATATATACATCATCCCCAAAAGTTTCCTTGTGGTCCTTGGTAGTCTCTCCTTCCCAGTCCTCCCCTTCCCCACCACTTCCAGTTACCAGCAAACTACTGATTTGGTATCACTGCAGACTAGTTTGCATTTTCTAGAGTATTATATGAAGAGAATTATACTATATGTACTCTTTTTTGGTGTCTTCTTTCACTCAGAATGATTGTTTTGATGTCTGCCCATGTGGCTGCATGTATCAATATTTAATTCCTTCGTATTGCTGAGTAAGCAGCACTCCATTGTGTGGAAGTACCATCCATGGCTTATCTATTCCCCTGTGGATAGATATTTGGATTGTGTCTATGTTTGGACTACTACTAATCTACCTACTCTGAGTATGTGTGTATAAATTTTGGTGTGGACATAGGTTTTTGTTCCATTCATGTAAATACGTAAGAGACAAATGGCTAGATCATAGAGCATATTTTTAACTTTTTTTTTAAAAAAAGATTTCATTTATTTATTTGACAGACAGAGATCACAAGTAGGCAGAGAGGCAGGCAGAGAGCGAGGACGAAGCAGGCTCCCTGCTGAGCAGAAAGCCCGATGCAGGGCTCGATCCCAGGACCCCGAGATCGTGACCCAAGTCGAAGGCAGAGGCTTTAACCCACTGAGCCACCCAGGCGCCTCTATTTGTAACTTTTTAAGAAACTGCCAAACTCTTTTCTAAAGTAGTTATGTCATTTTTACATTCCCACCAGCGGTTCTTATACATCCTCATCAATACTTGATATAGTCAGCCTTTTTAATTTAGCCATTCTAATAGGTATATAGCGTTATTTCATTACGATTTTATTTGCATTTTCCTAATAACTAAAAACATTGAGTTAATCTTGCCATTTACTTACTTGTCATCTATATTCTTTGCTAAAGTGAAGTGTCTATTCAAGTATTTTGCCAATTTTTAAAAAATGGGATAGTTGGCTTTCATATTATTGGCTTAAGAATTCTTTATATATTCCAGATACAATTTTGTTGTTGTTTTTCTTTTTTCAGATACGTGCTTTGCAAATATTTTATCTAAGCCTGTGGCTTGACCTGAAAACTTGCAAAGAACAGTGTTTTGCAAAGAACAAAAATTTTAAATTTTTATTAATTCCAATTATTTTTTTCTTTTATGGTATAAATTTTTTATGTAAAAATTTTTTTTCTTTTCTTATGTATTTTTTTCTTTTATGGTGTTGGATAAAATAAATTTTTGTCTAATCCAAGTTAGCAAGGATTTTCTTCTATTTTTTTTTTTTAAAGATTTTATTTATTTGACAGACAGAGATCACAAGTAGACAGAGAGGCAGGCAGAGAGAGAGAGAGGGAAGCAGGCTCCCTGCCGAGCAGAGAGCCCGATGTGGGACTCGATCCCAGGACCCTGAGATCATGACCTGAACCGAAGGCAGTGGCTTAACCCACTGAGCCACCCAGGCGCCCTTCTTCTATGTTTTATCTAGAAGTTCTATAGTCTTGGTTTTACATTTGGGTCTATGATCCATCTTCAGTTAATTTTTTTTATGGTATAAGATATGGCTCAAGCTTCATTTTCTGTTTGTTTTGTTTTGTTTTGCAATTGTTACAGCATGGTTTTTCTTTTTTGTTACTACAGTTAGTTACATTGATTAATTTCCAAATATTAAGCCACTACTATACTCATGGGATAAACATAATTTGGTTATAATATATTATTTCTTTAACATATTGTTGGAATCATATTGGTAAAGTTTTGTTTAGAATTTTTGCATATATATTCATTAGGGATATTGTTCTATGGTTTTCTTTTTTCTTTTTTTGTAATGTTTTTTGTCTGGTTTTTGAATTAGGGTAATGCTGGCCTCATAGAATGAGTTAAGAAGTATTCCTTCCTCTTCTAGATTTTGCAAGAGTTTGAGAAGGTTTGGTATTAATTTTTCTTTAAATATTTGGTAGAATTCAGTTCTGAAGGCATCTAAGTCCTGAACTGTTCTTTGTTGGGAAGTTTTTAATTACTGAGTCAATCTCTTTATTTGTTATAGATTTATTCAGATTTTGTGTTTCTTCTTGAGTCAGTTCTGGTAGTTTTTTTTGATCCTTTGGTTAATTATGAGTGTGTTGTCTAATTTTCACATATTTATGAATTTCCCAAGTTTCTTAGTATTATTGATTTCTAATTTTATTCCATTAGAGTCAGATACTATATTGCATATGATTTCAATCACTTTAAATTTACTGATCTAGGTACACACACTAAGCCAGGTCTAAGTTAAGATTATTGCAATAACCTTCAGGACTTGATATCAAGTTTTTCTGTTGGCTGTTTGGAATTTCTTTTGAAGTGAAGTAGGCTTGTGCAGGCAGCATGTAGCCTATGAGGGTTGGAGCTCAGCTTTCCTATTTGGGTTTCCTTCTGGCTCAGACCACAAATTATTTTGCTGGGATACAGTTAGGAATGTCCTTTTTTCTCTAGTTGGTAGAGTTGAAGGGCATCCTCAGTCCAGACATATTGAGCACTATGTGCATATGAATGTAATATTTAAACTTACCAGGTTACTTTGTTAGACTTGTTTTATAAAATTCAAATGAGTGTTTGGATAGATGTGGTTCTATTTCTGACGGTGGGTTTTTTTTTTCATTATAGGTTTCATTTCCTTATATGGAAGCCAGCCAACATCCCCTTCACTGACTGTGTTGAAATTAAAACAACAAAACATTCCCTTCCTTAAGAAATCTTGGTGAGATTTCCCCCCATAACGGGGCCATACTTCCTGGCTTCTGCCAACTCATGAAGCTGTTTGGGGGTGTTTTTTTCCTTTTTTGATGACCTTAGATACAGGAGTTCATAGAATAGTGCACTCAAATATGCTGAGGCAAGTACATTTAGGTTATTTATCTGAGGAAATAATCTAAGCCAGTGAAGTTTGACAAATAGAAGGGAAGTAAACTAGGTAAAGAGAATATACTGATATCAGTCTGCATGTTCCTCCTTTGGCAAGTCACATGATCTTAGTTCAAAGAAACTCTTAGAGGTTCTGTTTTTTCAGTAAAATTAAATCCAGCTTTTAAGGGTCTTATGGTATTTGCCACAAATTTAAAAAAAAATCCCAGGGGCACCTGGGTGGCTCAGTGGGTTAAGCCTCTGCCTTCAGCTCAGGTCATGATCTCAGGGTCCTGGGATCAAGCCCCACATCGGGCTCTCTGCTCAGCGGGGAGCCTGCTTCCTCTTCTCTCTCTGCCTGCTGCTCTCCCTACTTCTGATCTCTCTCTGTCAAATAAATAAGATCTTTTAAAAAAGTAAAAATAAAACAAACAAATAAAACAAACAAACAAAAATCCCATTTTTCTTTCAGGGTGTTTCCTTAGCAGTTGCCACCCAGCATAGTTATGATTATGTCTTATCCATAATACTTCCCTGAATTTGTGAAGCAAGAACATACATTAAATATTTCTTTAAAGTTAACTTCATGTTAAATATAAAGTGAGGGAAATTAATATCTAGATATACACTATACATCAGAGAGAGTGGTATAAAGTGGAACAGGACTTTAAAGAAACAAGAATTTCTATAACTGCATAGAGACTGTTGCTTATCACTAAATTCAACTGTTGCAAAAACAATTTAATTCAATCTAATTTTAGTTCAAACTCTGCGACCTAAAAATCAGGCTTATCCTATTTTCTTCCCAGATGCAGATACTGCTATCCTAGATTCAGTTATATAAATACAAATAAACAAATATACACATGCACTTGTGGCTCTTTCGTACATAGAACAAGAAAATTACAGGATCCATGCAATTACAGATGTCATTTAGATCCGTTAATTGTTTCTGAATAAAAAAATAAGCTGTTCTTCACAAAAATGATAAGGAAAAGAGTAATCATCTGTTGTGCCCATGGTCAAGACAGTGAAGGTTTTAAGCCCCTAAATCTTCTCTTGTCCCTGAGGAAGACATAGTGTAGGTATCCCAGCAACTAAAAGCATTAGGTAAAAAAATGACCCGAAGGGAAGTTCTGAATACTGTGAGGATACAGATGGTATCAGGAGGTAGTCCTTCTATAACAAACAGACCCATGTACCACCCTGTCTCACACTTGTACTTCTAAAGTCAACAGTATGGCTCCTGGTGTTCATAACTGGGTAACCTACCACAGGGACTTAACAAGGGATAAAGCCAGGGTCAAATTGCTGCTATTCTCCTCTGTCTTTGCCCCAGCACCAATTTTGAGTGGGGGAAGCTGAGCTCTCACCACCATCAGCTGGTGGTGGCATCATCTCCAACCATCTCACTCACTACCCTTGAAAATCCCTTAACCTGATTTGGTCTCAGCCCTTTCATTAACAAAAAAAAATGATTGGCCCAAACTCTTAGACTCAAAGATCCTAGAACTAGAGACAATTACCATGAATCTATGATATAAAATATTAAGTGATGAATATAAAACAGAAACTATTGAAATTGTAGGGAAAAGAGTCATAAAACGGAAGAGAAAATAAACTAATGACAAAGACTTGTTTTGTAACCTGGTTGAGTCCAGCTAGCTAACATCTCTTCCCATTTTAGCCTATTCTCGTCACTCTGTGACACTATCATCAGTTGAACTGGTCAACTCCCTTTCTTTTTTTTTTTTTTTTAAGATTTTATTTATTTATTAGAAAGAGAGAGAGAGAGAGAACACAAGCAGGGGGCTCAGCAGAGGGAGAGGGAGAAGCAGGTTACCAGCATAGCAGGCAGCCGGATGCCAGGTTTGATCCCAGGACCCTGAGATCATGACCTCAGCCAAAGGCAGATGCTTAACTGACTGAGCCACCCAGGCACCTCTGGTCAACTCTATTATTAGTCAGTAATTTCAGAGATTATTATTCTATTCTTATGGATCCATGGCTGTTTTTACACTTAACTTTAGTCAGAGACCAAATAACATCTGGTGTTTCATAAAATGTCACCTTTGAATAGAGGTTTGGCAATCACGTGCTGAGTTGTGGAAAATGACATACCGTCTAACCAGAGTTGATGTGTGGGTTCCTGTAACAGACCTAAAAGGAAAGTGATTTGCTCCAACCCACCCAGAGATCCCAACTGAGGGTTCTACTCTGGTGGAGTGGCTTTCTTAAGAGTGGACATATGCCATACTCCCCAGCATCATTTCAAATATAATCAGCCCACAGATACCAGCTGGCACATGCTGGCAGGCTGTCAGATCAAGGAGGGAGTAATAAGAATAAAGGGATAGAGAAGTGGACTCTAGAGCCATGGGGTATTAGTGCTGGCTGGAACAGTGTGGATTGATTTTGGTCACTGAGACAAGCATGACCACCTAAATCAAAGGGAAGAAATGACAGATACCACTTTATCTACCTTTGAATTCTCTCTTTTTTCTGATGAAAGCATTTGGAGTATCTTAACCCTCTGAGCTAGACTGTCTGAATTCAACCCCTGACTCTGCCCTGACTCGCTGTGAAGACTCAGGCAAGTTACTGATCCTCTCTGTGCCTTAGTTGCCTCGTTTTTAAGATAGGAGTAAAAATAGGACCCACTTTATAGAGTTGCTGTGAGAATTCAAAGATATAATATAATATAGTTTTTTTAAAAAGCACTTCTACTAGGGCCTGGCCCAAAATAAGCACTATGTAAATATCAATTATTATTATGCTAACCCTTCAAAAGGAAGAATTTGTTGATAAGATATAAAATTTCTTGGATAGATTATTTGAAAGATTGTCAGACTTTATAATTTTTTTCCTTGGAGAATTTTTAATCTTTTTACCACCTGAACTTCATTGGATACAGCGACCCGCTTCTTTAGCAGGTGAAAGCAACTTAGAGTTCTGAAATTAACATTTCCTTCTCTTATAGAGTTTTCCTGGCTCAAATAATGTTAGGGAAACTATCCCATGTTTCCCAGTGAAGATGGGCTTTATCCTGCCAACCAGACAGAGTTGCGTCTGATAGCAACTGTGTCACTGCTGAACCACTAACCAAACAAAATGTCTAGGGCTTTGGAGTTTAGACAATAGCTGAATTAGAAGGGCAGTGTCCCAGAAGAGACCATGCTTATTTTTGCAGATCGGGACAATAAAATGGCTGTGTCTTTGAAACCAATTGCCTAGGTCCGTGCTTTACTGTGAAACAGCGTTCCCTTGACAGTAGAGAATTCCCCACACAGGTGAAGGTAGGTTTCCTGTATAGTGTGGATGACTGTGATTGCAGCCTTCCAAAACCCCTGTGGGAAGTCAGTGGGAACTGACTCCACCATGCTAGGGAAAGCATGCTGGACCAGGGATGGCGATGTGTTTTGATTGGCAATTCCACCAAACAAGGAGATTATCACAAACTCAGATGGGTGGAGAGTTTCCCAGAAATGCTGAGTAATGGCCAGGGGATATGCTATGATCTGAGATAAATCTCTTGCCAAATATAAGGTCCCACAAAGTCTGGTTGGTTTTAAATAAAAGGATCCAAGGGACAGCCCTAGGGTTCAAATGGTGATGGAAGACTCACTGGTCATCAAAGCATTCTAAACACTCTTCAAAATCCCCTTCCTTAGGTTGCTTACTAGCTCCAGAGGGGAAGAAAGACATAAACACATTCTCATTAAGATGTTCAGCCTTGCGTGTGAGCCTTCATCATACCCCAGAGCTATGCAATCTTTGGAAAAGAACTAAAAATGAAGGTAATTAGTCACCTCCTACACTAAATCCCAAAGCCAGGATTTCAAGTTATGTGCAATCAATCACATTATCATCATCTATGTCACCACCTTCTCCTCACTCACGTTATGAGTTATCCGCGACACTTCCCTGAATACATGGTCCAATTCTACAAACATATTTGTGGCCATGTGCAAGGATCTGTGATTCCAAACTAGCAGAGTGCAGCGTGGAAATTAAGGGCAGTGGGGAAGGAGTTAAAGTTTGGATAAAATCCTAGCTTCATCCATTACTGGCTTTATGAACCTAAGCAATTTACTCACCCCCTGATGGCCCAACTTAAAAAACAGAACTGACAAGTTTTCTCCTTACAATGCTTCTGTTGGTGTTTTGTAAGATGAAGTTCTTTGCACAGTGCTTGGCATGGATCATTAACATCAGGAGATGTTAACCTGCGTGTGGCCTTACTGGAACCCAAGAGCAAGATCCTTAAAGCTCAGTTGGTGTCTACCTCATGGACCACAGAAGTCTTAGCTCTTGCCACAGGGTAGATAATAAATATCTGTTGAATGAATAAAGCTATGAGTGTTTCCCCGCTTCGTCCACTCACCAATCCCTGATCCTCAAACCCTGACTCTCACAACACAAGGGAACTTCAAGAGCCAGAGGAAAGAATATTAAGAGTAAGTGAAGTTGGCTGCAGTATCAGGCCTTCAGGGCTGGTCAAGACAAGTGCTGGACATTAAGAGCTCAACTGGAAAATAAGAGCCAAGAGTAGCTGGACGTCTAGGAAGGTCACAACCAGGAACCAGGATGGGCACGAGACAGGTGAAGGGCCAAGTCCAGGACATGTGAATTCTGTGTGCTTCCTTCTCTGAGGACCAGCTGTGTGAGGGTTCCACTAAGCTGAACTCACTAAAGTTGAAACATAAAGGCTTCTCTCAAGTTTTGCCTGGAACTCTCTTGTGACTCATTCCAGGTAGAATGTAAAAGACCATGCTCAACAAGCAGACACTTAGGCTTATGTGTTTATTGCCCTCACTCTTTCCCCTTGATTCCTTTCTCCCTCTCCCTCTGGAGTTTTCTTTGCTCACAGGCATGATGGGAACAGAAAGGACGGAGAAGCCCAGTTTCTTTACACTTTGGGACTCGAGGGGGCAACCTGCTTTATAAGCACTGATAAAACCCAGAGTCTTTTCTTCTCATTTCTGTGAAAATTTACCACAAATTAAACAGATTTGGGTTTGTTTCAGGTAAGTGAAATAAATGGTCTGCTTCCAAACACGTGGGGGCTGGCAGTATGTTGATCTCTTATCATCCTAGGTTTAAAGTTTCCTTTCTTGTAGTCAACATTTTTTGATGCACATGTCCTGACTTCTTCTTACCAGAAATGTTCCAACACAGGGGACATTCCTAGCCTTGGATTTCTTTTCTTTTTTTTTTTTTTTTAAAAGATTTTATTTATTTATTTATTTGAAAGATAGCATGAGCGAGGAGAAGGTCAGAGAGAGAAGCAGACTCCCCGTGGAGCCGGGAGTCCGATGCGGGACTCGATCCCGGGACTCCAGGATCATGACCTGAGCTGAAGGCAGTTGTCCAACCAACTGAGCCACCCAGGCATCCCGCTAGCCTTGGATTTCAAAGCCTTCAGCTTTGAGGAGGGAGAGGAAGTATCCTATGGAAATATGTTTTCGGTTCTGCAGGTGGTGGTTGAAGATTGCAAGATCAACCTGAAACTGGTGGTTTTTTGTTTTTGTTTTTAAGAACCCAAATTGCTTATTGGTATTGGCAAGAAGCCTAGTACAAAAGAGGGAAGAATTTGTTGCTGGCAGCTTTCAAATCCAGGAGACCCAACATTTGCTTTGTGAATACATGTCTGCAGTGCTTTGTAGGCTCCTGCCCACAGGAGGCAAGCAGTTTGCTCTTTGGCAGCAGAAACTCAGCATGCTTCAAAGGATTCCTTTTGAGCTGAGTTCTTACTCAGTGCAAGTTCTCTGACCTCTGTAGGTCTCACTAAGACATGAGCACTAAGAGCAGAAACCACATAGATGCCAGAGGGAAAAGACCTTTGGCTTTCTTTCATACCAAGTTGTTCAACTTCTGTTGTTTCTGCATTGTGGTTTTTCTGCTTCCGTTTTGTGACTCTCTAATTCTGTAGCTATTTTTTCTTCAACTCTTTTAGTAAGCATTACTTATACCTTCTCTTTTCTGTTCCTTTGATTCTACTTACTCCAGCTTTCAGGCAACCTTAGACAGGTTTGGGGAGCCTGACACCAAACCAAAACTAAAAATGTAGGGCAGGCTGAATGAAGAGGTCACATGGGAACAGGAAGACCTGAGACACAAAGGTCTCAGAGGTGGGTTGAGCGTAAGAGGCGAGTGACTAGGCCAGACACGTAGAATGTAGGCCAGATGAGACAGCCAGCAGCAAACAGCAAAAAGAATCAAAACTGAAGACAGGGTTCAAAGTAAGAGTACAGAGAACGATGAGTCCAATTTCAGAGGTAAATTATCAAGGAAAGTCCTTTCAATGGCTAGAATAACTACCATTAAATTGAACACCTACCACATGCCAGACACTCTGCTTGATACTTTCTTCACATTAAAACTCTGCAGGGTTTCGTCTTTACGATTTCTAAAGTGCAGGTGAAGAAGCCAAAGCTTGGATATGGAAGCTCCTTGACCACACTGTACTTTGGTTCTATGTCTGTGAGAATGTAAGCCACCCTCTTCTCATGGCTTTCACGCCACTGGATAAGCTTTTGATGATCGACGTCTGGCTACTCTTCTTAAAGGGAAAATGGTCCAGTGGTGGAATAAGGATGGATGCTGCTCTAGGCTTTCCCTCTGTGTTTCTGTCCCTCCATAGAAAGGACTTCCCAAGACATGAGTAGGTTAGGCCATGGAGTACTGATGTGGTTAGAGGGGCAAAGAGAGGAACAACTATCTCAATCTCAATCTCACTTCAGCCTTCAGCCTTCAGGGTCAAATAGTCTTTCTATTCTTTCAGGAAGGTAATGCAGGAAGTGTGCACTGCAGCAGATCACCTGGTCTTTCACTGGAGATCTAGCACTTAGTATTTGCCTGAACTTAGACACGTTTCTTAACAGTTCTGTGCCTGTTTCCCTCTACATGAAATGCCAGTAATAATATCCAATTTATTGGCTGGTTGATGTTTTAAACATTATATGAGACAATCCAAGCGAAATGCTGATTCAGTTCCTGACAGCCACTAAATGTTCATTCTTGTTATCACTATTAGGAAGAGTCTCCATGTCTATATTAAAACCACATAACCTAGGAATACAACTTAAACCAAAACTAGTCTCTCCAACATTCAGGCTTACAAGCTCATCCAAAGCAAGATTTCCTGGTGAAATGAACTATTGGCCCTTCTCTTTGAGATTCTCTTTTTTTAAATGCCATTACCTTTCTCTTGGAATAGAGTGGTGGTTCTCATGGTGCAGGGTCAAAGCCAATGATATTCAAGGATGTCTGGAGACACTTCTAGTTGTCAGATGGGACAGAGCCTTCCTACTGGCATCTAGTGAACAGAGATTGGGGACACTTCTAAAATCCTACAATGTATGGAATTATATGACCTGAAATGTTAGTGATAAGGTGAAAAACCCCAAGGTAGAAAAAGGGGTGTTTACCCAGAGGGAAAAATGTAAAAGACACCTAGATGCTATATGCAAATGCTTTTCTTTTCTTTATAGAGGTTTGTTTATTTTACAGATGTGATGGCCTTTCAAAATTCTGAAATAGTACTGAATATATTTTTAAGATCTTACATTTTTCTAAAATTTTTTGTTTTCTCGGTATTTGGTTTTTTCTGTTTTTAATGTCCCTCATGCTGTTGGTTTTTCAAGTGTTGGATGATTCTAGGTTGTCTATTTATATTTATAAACAAGGGTCTACATCAGCAGTCTCAACCCTGGGAGCACATTAGACTTGCGGACCCCAGTTTCCAGGGGTGGAACCTCAGCACCTGTTACATTCTTGTCTGCCCTACAGACAATTGTAGACAAATGACCATAGTCTTGATTTCTACTTGTGTTGAATGGGGCTAGCTAATTTTAGAGACCCTGCTCAGACTAGAGCAGGCTCACACTGGGAAGTAGTTAACATCTTCTCTCTGTTTTTCTTGCAGTAATGTTAAGAGGTGCCTCTTCAATTCTCTCAGAAAGGTCAAGGTACAGCAGGAGAACATAGGTCAGTGGCCTCAGGACCAATCTATGGAAAGATGGATCTTGCACAAGAGGCAGCAATAAAGTCAAGGTAAATATAGTTTTAATTATGTATACAGATTGTTCTATGAGGGACTCTAGGTTATTCAGAATAGCAGTGACAGAACATATATCCGACACAAGTAGCTCTTCAATGAGGATGGGGAGGAAAAAATTAACAGTTTAGTCCAGGTAATAATTTTGCTTTTGTTATGTTTTGTGGATACATGGATCCCTTAAAAAATATTCTTCTCCATGGACTAATATTCATTCATATTAACTGAGCAGCTGCTATGTCTTAGGAGTAATCTGAACACTGAGGATACAATGAACAAGTCAAAACAATTTCCAGTCTCATAGAACTTGTGTTCTAGAGCTGCACTGTCCAATACAGTAGCAAAAGTCAATTTAAATTAATTAAAATTAAATCAAATCTAAACCTCAGTTTCTCAGTCATACTAGCCATATTTTGAATCTCTAGTAGCTACATGTAGCTGATGGCTACCATACTGGACCATGCATAGAACATTTCCATCATTGCAGAAAGTTCTATTGGACAATGTTATCTCGAAAGGGCTTACAGTGTAGAGAAATCTCACTTTAGGCTCCCACTTTGGCTATTATCAAACTTTTGAGGAGTCCTTTGTAAGAACGGGTCAAAAGACAAATAGGTTTTCATGGATATAGTGGTTAACCAATTAGGTAGGCACTCTTCTAAGTGTTTTCAAATACAAACTCATTCAGTCCACACCAAAGCCTAATGAAGTATACTATTATAATTTTTATTTAATAGTAAGAGAAATTAAGTCAAAGAGAGATTAAACAATTTGATTTTAGTTTTTATTAGTTTATATTAAGGATATAATATATATTTGTTATATTTAATAATAAATCATCTAGTGATTTTAGTTTATATTAATTGAAAATTTCTAACAGCTTTACAGCCTCTATATCTCTGTGATATAACATGATAAAAGCTTTATTCCTTTCTCAAGTCACGAGCCAACCAACTGTTCAGTGAAGGCCAGTGTCCTTCTCTCTGGAGGCTTGGGCAACTTTTAGGTTGTCTGAATCCTTTGGTGGGTCTTCTGAATCTAGGCAGGAGACAGAGTAAGAAAAAGCTTAAAACAGGGTTTCGTACCTTGGACATTACTGACATGGATGATTCTTTGCTGTTTTGTGCATGGTAAGGTATTTAGCAGTATTTCTGGCTCCACCCACTAGATGCCAGTAGCATTCTCCCAGTTGCCGTACCCAAAATGTTTTCAGACATTACCAAAAATTCTGGAGGTAAGAATCACAACCTCCCCAATGGAGAAGACTGGTTTAAAGGATCATTCCAGAGGTTTGAGGCCAGGCTAGAGGTGGCCATGTTCCTTTCACCCAGATTCTCTTGACCAGAACTCAACATATGGCCCTACCTAGGGTAGGCTAAAAAACGTGATTCAGTGATGTGCCCAGGAAAAAGAGAAGATCTGGAAAGACCAGATGAACAATGTGGAATCTGCTTAAGGACTATAGATCTTAGAAAATATACCAAAAGCTTCAGAGAAACTTGCAGAAATTTGCAGAGCATTCTAGACAGTATTGGAGATAAAACTATACCATCAAAAAAAAAAAACTATACCATCAATATAATTTTTTCATGGTTAATCTCTTCACCCTAGATAGGATTCCCAGAAAAAAAAATGCAATAAAACACTAGATGATTTATTATTAAATATTATTATAATATTTATAATACAATAATATTCATTTATATATAAATATAAATTAATAATAATTATTATTTATAAAATAAGTATTATTTATTTAATAATACTAAAATCAAATAAGATTTAAATAATTTAGTTTTATTTTAATATAATTATAAACAATTATTATTTTGTTATTTATAAATATATTTATTTATATTTAATATTAATAATTTAATTATATTAATAATCTTGTTAATCATAAATAAATATTATAATATTTATGATATTATTATTTAATATTGTAATACAATAGTAATACAATATAATATAGTAAGAATACAATAAATACATGAATTCCCTGGATGGTTATATTCATCTGATAACACCAAAAAGTAATCAACATTTTGCAATGATCCATGAGAACATTGAGCATATATGCAGGGTAAGTATGAGGCTGGGATAATTAAAATGTTCCATGAGGCTGTCCAGCCTTAATTATATTCCAAAAAGATGAACATCTGCAAATGTATGGCCAAAGTGCAGGGAAGACAAAAATGCATTTCTGTAAGATGGACAAGTAAAGTATCTGGATAAATGTCACAGATAGCAGAGCTTCATATACAAGAAGAGGTACTAGGTAGAGATTGCCATTCATTTACTACTAAAAGTTTCAAAGAATATCCTGGCTCAGTGTAAAGATATGGTGCAAAGTTGATTAATAAATGTCATTGTCTAGCATCCCACTTAAAGCACTAGAATTTTTGTATGGCAAAGCATGTTAGTTCATACCACACTGTAAAAAAAAAAAAAAAAAAACGCATACCTTTTGTAAGTATCATCTAAGTTGCTGTTGGCTCCTGTTGGTGCATTACAAATCTTTAAATATCCCTTATTTTCCCTGCTTTATGACAGCCAAATAAAGTAAAAATGCTTCTTGAGTTTTTATTACATGGTTTGAAGGAAATTATTTTTCAGCTGCCTAGTTTGGACATTTTTCTCCTCACTATGTAATCATATTGAAAAGAACTAGAAACTCTCAAGTTTCCACCAACTGGCACCAAACCAAACTCAGAAGCCAAGGTTGGCTCCCCAATCACACTTAGTTCCACCCTACCCAAACCCTGCCCTAAGTAAAAGACAGTCACATTACATATCTGTGCCAATGAAAATCAATCAAATCCAAACTAAGTCATTGGATTAAAAAAAGTATCTAATAAGTTCATATAAAATCCTATATCTTTTTTTTTTAAAGATTTTTTTTTTCATTTATTTGACAGATCACAAGTAGGCAGAGAGGCAGGCAGAGAGAGAGAGGAGGAGGAGGCAGGCTCCCTGCTGAGCAGAGAGCCCAACGTGGGACTCGATCCCAGGACCCTGAGATCATGACCTGAGCCGAAGGCAGAGGATTCAACCACTGAGCCACCCAGGTGCCCCTAAAATCCTATATCTTATTAAAGTTATTGATAGCTCACATCCTACTGAAGCTAATGATTTTATTCACTTTATGAAAAGTCTCTATCTTTGAAAAAAAAAAACTGGAAGCATATGGTAAATGAAGAAAAGAGGACAAGGATGGGGAAAGAGAAGGAAAAGGAAAGGTAAGATATTCTGAGCAGTGGATAAGTCAGAGCAAGAGGAGGACTTTTTCCCACGCTTACACAAAACACCTCTTCAGTTACATTTTAGGGAATGGAAAATAAGGTCAGACAGAGTTCTAAAATCATACCAGCTGACAACCAGAAGGAATGGCTTTTCTCTTGGTGTTTTCAGTAGGAAACAAATCAGTAACCACAGCTAGTAAGTAGCTGCATGCATACATACACCAACTCAACAAATACTCATTATAAAATGCTATATGCAAAATACTCTCCTAGATTGGCAAGTGAGGGACACAACTCAACAAAACAGAAGAATAAAGAAGAGAGAGCAGGTGGAGAAAAAATACTGAAGGATTGAAATTTTCTGACTGAGTGAAGAAGTGTGGCATAGCTTTTTAAAATAAGGGAGCTGAAGAAGCGATGTTTGAAGACAAAATTAAGGGTGTTCCCTCTCTGGGCAAGATCACACTTGATCCTTTGGGTTATAATGAAATGGAAATTTCAGCATACTGAAAGAAAAACCAAAAGGTTTTACATGGCCTTTATTACCCATCCAATGTAGTGCCAAGCCCATCCCCAGCAATTACTCACGTAGCTTCCTGCCCTCTACCTGAAAGCAGGGTTCTTCCTTTCCTCCCAAGACCCAACACTGCTTCCTCAGTGAGCTGAGGCAGACTGCCAAAGAAGGTATACCATGTGAAGCAGGGCGCCATCCCATGACTCCTCTCCTGTCTAATCTGGAATACTGGGAGCAGATTTATTCTCCTTCAAACATACAAAAAAGCAAGTGATCAAAGATTTTTTTTTTTTTTAAGCCAAAAGGACATTTTAATCAGGATCTACTATTATTACACGTTTTCTTTCCTTGGAGCAAAATGCAACCCCATTGTCAGACGACCTACAGGGTAATGGTTAAAAGAATAGATTGTGGAGTCAGACAGTGCAGGTATGAATTCTGGTCTATGGTATGACCTTGGATGATAACAGTACCTACTTCATAGAGTCATAGAGGATTAAAAGTAATGGATACGAAGATTTCGTAATACCAGGCCCACTATAAGAGGCTCCTGCTTATTAATAATATTGCTTTGGGGTACCTGGGTGGCTCAGTGGGTTAAAGCCTCTGCCTTCGGCTCGGGTCATGATCCCAGTGTCCTGGGATCGAGCCCTGCATCGGGCTTTCTGCTCGGCAGGGAGCCTGCTTCCTCCTCTCTCTGCCTGCCTCTCTGCCTACTTGTGATCCTGTCTGCCAAATAAAAAAATATTGCTTTAGAAAAATAGCTAATAATCATAATAATAAAATCATGTTAATTCTTTATATTTCCCAGAAAAAAGAAAAAAAAAAGGTGTGTCAGGGCATCACAGATCCCATAGCTGACTTCCTGGGCATCTTCCATCACAGTGAACACTGAATCAATAAAGGTCCATAGAAGCAAGGATGCAGCCCTGTTTTCCCTAGAAATCTGGCATCTTGCCATCAGATTCTTTTTCTTTAACAAAAGTATCTTACACATCACCGTCAGAGGAAGACAGTAGCACTAGGCTTGGCATCCACTGTTTCTCTGGTTACTCCCAAGATGTTATCCCTGACTTCCATTACCCAGCTGGGTGATAACTTCTCCCAGATTTGTGTCATAGAAAGTTGATGAGTATTCTTCCATTTACACCTTTATTCCGGTTATGGATAAAACATAAGACAAGATCTGGTCATGAATGAAAACATATACATGGATTCTCTAGAAGTGTTATTAAGTCCTCGCTCTACAGAGAAGCTACTGGTTAGTTTTATTAGACTTCTCTCTCTATGTCTTCTCTCTTTCACCCCCACCATCCCCCTTACCCTCTATAATTTGAACTCATTAGTTCATGACACATCATACAAGTCTGTTCAAACTTTTTTATCACCATACCCCAATCACCCTACACGGGTAATTACTTTACATGTTAAATGAATGTGTGTGTGTGTGTGTGTGTGTGTTTGTAAATGCACAAGTGTTCAAATTATATTTCGAAATATAATGTTTATAAATTAATTTCAAAATGTGTATGGTTTTTCTATGTGCGTGCATTTTTAATACATAATTGATATTGTGTTATGTATCTCATCCTGTTTCTTACTGTTTTTTGTTCAGCCCCATATTTTTAGTTCTATACATGTTGCTATATCTATTTCCACTCTGCTCTGACTGTTACATAATGCGCCATGCTTTCATTTGCCACGTTTTAATTACCTACTTTCTTCCAGTGCACACCCTGATTGTTTCCAATTCCCTATCACCACCAAAGCAGCTATAATAAATTTTCATGGACCTGTGTAAGACTCTGAGATGTACACCAACAACCCAAATTTCTGGGTTCTCAACAAATATATATGATCTGACTGAGAGCTGCCACTTTCTTCCCCAGCATGACTGCACCAGCTGAAGCAGTAGACTTATCATACTCCATAGCACACGTTCTGGTCAGAAGCCCCAACCCTTTATCTCTTCATAATGATGTTCATGAAATGGTATTGACCCCCTTATGTTGAGTGTCAAGTTCTATTAGTTTGCACGCAATCTCTATGCACTGGGATCCAAAGTAAGACAGGACCATAAATTCACTTGTTGATTTTCTTCTGTGGTATTTACACTTTATTATGGTTCCTCCAATGTCCTGTCAGTTAATCACCAAACTTTTAGAGCTTTATCTATGCTTTTTCTTTTCTCACTCTCGTTCATATTTCAGATAAAATCCCTTTGGAACAGGTTAGGAATTCTCCTGTCAAACAGTTTTCTTTTTTATCGTGGGCTGCACTTCATCCCTTGCCAAGGCTCAGATGTTCTGGCATGAGAAGCCCTGGTCTAAAACACTTTAAAACTATTTCTGTGGCCAATGGTTCACTTCCCCCATGGCTTTTTTCTTGTCCAAATTCTCCAAATGCTTCAACTTGTATTCTGGACTATAAAATCACCAGTGATACATTCCAGATTTCTTTGGCTCCTATATAATTAGTTCCCAAAGAGATCAGCAAAACAGTCAATCAGTAGTCGGTGGGTTTGAGGAGAGAGTCTATTGCTGCTACTTTTTCAGAAGACTCACTCAACCCTTCCTCTGAGTCACTTTTTCTCCACATCAACTTCTTGATGTTGGCTTCAATTGCCTTCATTTGCTTGGGATAACTTTTCCTCCTGACTTCTCTCTTGGATTACTTTCTCCATCCTGTTGAAACTGGTATGGTGTTTCCTTGTTACAACTGTCCACCTAACTCAGGAGTTTAAAAACGTAGTTTGTTTCATAAGTTCACATGAGTCTTGCAATTCCAAGTTCCAGTTTGTGATGATGGCAGAAAATTAATCCAGTCACTTTCAGAAACTTCCTCTCATCCAGTTAAATTCAAAATTATTACCTCACTGACAGTCTAGTTCATATAAATGCATCTTTTTCTTCTTCTCCAAGCCAGTTTGGCATTGACTACCCTGGGGAGAACAAAGGGTAAGAGTATCTCACCTTCTCAATATCTGTCCTGTACTTTCTGGTCACAGGTTCTCCATTTTAACACAGCCTGGACCCAGGATCAGGTAGGTAAAAATTGGCTGGTCTCTGACAATCATTCTCTTTCAAAGAAGATCTGTGGTTCAGTTGATTTCCGGAAGCTGTAGCCACTTCTGCCTCTTACCTCAGACAGAAATCAGTGAGTATCCCTTGGTGTCTCTCTGTCCCCTTGGTTGGCCAGATGAACTCTCAGATTTAATGGATAAATTGATACTACCAGCTAACATAAAAGGCTCTCTGGAGCCACAAGGAAATTACAAAGTTCCACAATTGCCAACCTAGAAGATAAATCAGAGGTGGCAAGTTGGGGAATCTTTGCTCACTTTTGAGCCTAGCTGCCCTGTAATTTTAGGACTGTGCTCAGTAAAATTCTTTTAAGGCAATAGTATTGTTTTATCCACTACCTTTTGTAAGGAGACCTATCTAGTAACTCTCTCAGCCCACCCCACCCCTCTTAACATTAAAATACACACACACACACACACACACACACACACACACACACACACACACACACTTTGCATTTTAAAGCAATTTTTTCTTTGTCAGCCTTCTTTTGTAGCTTGTCAGTGTTTGCTCCCAGGCCTGCGGTGGGTGGAGGTTGGAGCAGGCACTTAGAGAATTTCCTTTGAATTCAGTAATCTGCATTTTGGGTCATTATCTTTGAGGTAGCTTGTATCCAGAGCAGTCATTTCCAAATAAACCTCCTGGTGGTGGAGAATGGACATGATAGGGGCATATTCCACTACTAATTTACAGATCACCCTACTGCTACATGTCTTCTCCATAAAGCCATTTGGAAGAAAGACCTGCAAGCAATGGTTAGGACAACTTCTCATCTATTTGCGAAATGAGCTCTTGAAAAGTTCACACTGAGTTAAATCCCCTTCGGTGAAAAACTCATATGCTCCTGAAATATGGGATTTGTTCTAGTACAAAAACTCCAACAGGTCGTAGCAGAAGGTATTGAATTCAGAGCAGGACTATGTGGGTACCCAGTCTGGGCAAAAGCATGAAACACCAGGCCTGGTTCAGCCCTTGACAGGTTCTTGTTCAATAGGCCTTGTCGTATGACTGGTGTTTATTGATTTGAAACAGAAGTAAGGAACTTCCATTTCTATTAAGAGCCTGAAAAAACTTCCAGATTCTTCATAATGTAATCCAAGTACTTTGAATTATTCCTTTTTACAATATCTCATCTGTATCATCACACACCATTACATATAATAAAGTATCAGCATTGAAAGAAGTATTTATGGGATTTATTTATTATGAAATTTGATACTTCTCCTTATTAGGAAAATTTGTAGAAGACTTAGAAATGGACAGAAATTACTAGATGTCCCCTTTGGTTTTCTCTAACCATTGTAACAAATTACCAAAACCTAGTGGATTAAAACAACATAAATCTATCATCTTATACTTGGGGAAGTCTGAAATCTGAAATGGGGCAAAATCCAAGTGTCAGCAGGGTTACATTGCTTCTGGAAGACAGAGGGGAGAATCTGTTTCCTTCCTTTTTGCAGGCTCTGGTAGCTCTCTGCATTTCATGGCTGGTGCACTCTTCCTCCAACTTCAAAAGCAGCAATGCAGTATCTTCAAACCTCTGATTATGACCTACTCCTTTCACTCCCTTTTTTACCTTAAAGGACCTTGTAGTTATCTTGGGCCCACCTGGATAACTCAGGACAATTTCATTATCCTAAAGCCATCTGAATAACAAACAGTTCCATCTGCAATCTTGACACCCCTTTTCCATGTGACATAACATATTCATAGGTTCTGGAATTAGGACGTGGACATGGGGATATGAGAACATCATTCTGCTTACTACAATGCTCTTTCAATGGAATACTCATTGTTATCTATGTAGTGGGGCTGACTCCACGTGGATGTCCTCCTTGTCTTTGACAAGTCTCTTTTACAACTCTGTAAACTGAAGACTCTGAGAGCAATGAAAATAATTCTTTTCTATAGAAATAAGTCAAGCAGAGAAAGTCAATTATCACTTAACTTTCACTTACTTGTGGCGCATAAGGAATAACATGGCGGACATTAGGAGAAGGAAAGGAAAAGTGAATTGGGGGAAATCAGAGAGGGAGACAAACCATGAGAGACCCACGCTGAGAAACAAACAGGGTTTTAGAGGAGAAGGGGTGGGGGGACAGGTGAACCTGGTGGTGGGTATTAAGGAGGGCATGGAGTATTGCATGGAGCATTGGGTGTGGTGCATAAACAATGAATCCTGGAACACTGAAAAAATTAAATTAAATTAAAAAAAAAGAAATAAGAATAAGTTGTGTCTAACAAATGTATAATTTATTTCTGCCCTATAGAAAAGATAATTCTAAACCATATCATTTGCTCTATTAATATTAAATAGTTCTACATCAATTAGTAAATTTATTTCAGCACTGCTGATTATCTATATATGTATCTGTTCTTCAGAATCACCTTTGAATCAGTTTTAAAATTGTGTTGTGGGCACCTGGGTGGCTCTGTGCGTTAAATCCTCTGCCTTTGGTTCAGGTCGTGATCTCAGGGTCCTGGGATTGAGCCCTGCATTGGGCTCTCTGCTCAGCGGAGAGCCCGCTTCCTCCTCTCTCTCTCTCTCTCTCTCTGCCTGCCTCTCTGCCTATTTGTGATCTCTGTCTGTCAAATAAATAAATAAAATCTTTAAAAAAAAATAAATAAAATTGTGTTGTTTCCTTCATTAATTAAATTAAATAAAATCTTAATTGTTCATTTTAGATCTGTATGACAGTGAAGATTTTATTTTTAAAAATTAAATTTTAACACGCTTGGAATCACCCAGTAGCCAAGAATTAGCCTCCTGGAATACATACCAAGAGCTGACACTCTCTAGAACAGTATTTCCCAAAGGGCACTCCATCTAACACTAATTCTGAGGATGTTAATAAATATTCCCTGAAAGAAGGGTTTTATTTTATTTATTTTTTTAAAGATTTTATTTATTTGTTTGACAGAGATCACAAGTAGGCAAAGAGGCAGGCAGAGAGAGAGGAAGGGAAGCAGGCTGCCTGCTGAGCAGAGAGCCCAATGTGGTGCTCAATCCCAGGACCCTGAGATCATGACCTGAGCCAAAGGCAGAGGCGTTAACACACTGAGCCACCCAGGCACCCCAGAAGGGTTTTATTTTAAAATAATTTGAGGAAAATCTTTTATTCATAGAACGTCTCACAGAGCTTGTGTTCTATGTAAACATTTTAGAAAATTCTATTCTTGATTATTGGATTTTTGCCACATTGTGAACCAAAAACAAACCAGTAGTCAAGACTCTTATAAAATAATAATGTTCATGCCAAAAAAAAATTAATTCTCCATATAGTTGTGGGTCCATTTTTAGGTTTTGTATTCTGTTCCATTGATCTATGTGTATGTGTTTGTGCCAGTACCATACTGTCTTGAAGACTATAGCTTTGTAATATAGTTTGAAGTCCAGAATTGTGATACCTCCAGCTTTGCTTTTCTTTTTCAAGATCTCTTTGGTTATCTGGGATCTTTTGTGGTTCTATACAAATTTTTAGGATTGTTTGTTCTAGCTTTTGTGAAAAATGCTGGTGATATTTTGATAGGGATTGCATTAAATGTGTAGATTGCTTTGGGACCCCAATGTTTATAACAGCATTATCAACAAAGCTGAATTACAGAAAGAGCCCAAATGTACACATCAACTTATGAATGGATAAAGAAGATGTGGTATATATACACAATGGAATACTACTCAGCCATCAAAAAGAATGAAATCTTGTCATTTGTAAAAAAAAAAAAAAAACTTGGATGGAGCCAGAGTGTATAATGTTAAGTGAAAATAAGTCAGTCAGAGAAAGACAGATACCATATGATTTCACTCATATGTGGAATATGTATATATATATTTTTAAAAATTCATTCTCTCAGTTCCTTTGTCTCAATCTACACCACTTCAAAAGACTCTTGCGTGTCTTTAACTAAAACCTGCCTGCAACCAGGAAGGTTGTAGACATATAGGTATATCTCAGAAGTGAGTCTATTTCTAATTTCTATTTTATTTTATTTTATTTTTTTAGATAGTGAAGAGGTTGAGATTGGATTTAGGACACAAAATTATTATTGTACAACAAACCATCAGTGATCCCAAATTCACATTCATTATCTAAGTTTCCACCTTCCTGGTAAGAGGGGGCCTGGTAGCTGACAGGCAGATGACTCCTTGGTGATTATGAATCAAAGAAAGATGAGGTATGCCCCCTTTGGATCAAGTAAGATAATAAACACGAATATTATTATATGTTTACCATTTCCAGGCATTGTGCTGAATGAACACTGTGCATGACTTCATTTAATACCTAAACTAGTAATATCCTCATCTTACTAAAAAAACAAAACCATAGATCCAGTAAATCATTTGTTCAATGTTACATGGTGTGTGAGTGGCTGAGTTGAGATTGAGCTCCACAGAGTATCAAGTGTTATGATACACAGGTCCACAGGCCCTTAGCTGATGGGGCCAGCTATAGTTCAGATTTCATAATTTTTAAGATTTTAGAGAAGGAAACAGTTCATGTAATGTGCATTAAAACACCCCTAGTAGGACTAGGGGTAGCATCTCATGATCAAACACATGAATAAATTTGTAACAACAACAACAAAAAAATAGTGACCCTGAGATAAATGAAGACTATAAATTGTTTCATGTCAATTCACATCACGTTTTGTTGCTAAATAATCAGAAAACAGTTTCCATCTTCTATGTTTGGGATTTGGGAACTGTACATAAAGGATTCTGGACCTACACTTCTTTCGTTTTACGTACCCAGCTCTGTTCTAAATTTAGCATCTCTCTCTTTCCTGGATAGCGCATACAGAATACTGCTGATTTACTTTTACTTTATGTCTTACCAGCTATCAGCCTTCTAATACCAGTTTCCTTTTTCAGTCAGGGCAAAATACAATTAGCCTCCAGGGGGAGCTCCAGGCTCCCGGTTTCGTCCCCCCTTGGTCCGACTTTGCACACCCCAGTGCACACGCATCTGGACATGTCAAGAGAGACTTTTATTCAGCCACCAGACTAAGGGTGTGGTACCTTTTCTCCATTATTTTCTTTCTTGGGAGTCCGTCTTTCCTCTCCATACTTGGTACAAGGGATGATCAAAAGTAGCTCCTGGCTGGGGCCTACCCTGCCCTGAGACAGCATAGGGTGGGCAGTTGAGATAGGCCGGTGTCCTGTAGTCCTTGGGAATATGCAGGCTGTGCTTCCATTTTCCACGGCAGGCTTTTGTACTGCTTTTCCTTACCATCAGCATGGTACAGTGGAGAAGGCAGAGGTTTTGGTCTGAGCCCAAAAGAAAATGAGAAAAGTAGGTCTTCCTTAAATGTATCACAGGGAGGTCTCTGCATCCTCAGCCTGGTTCAGAAGGCCACCCATTGGAATGTGGGAGAAAAGTTCACATGCCTATGTCCCACATGAACTTCAGAGGGACATAGCTGTAGTGAGACTGTTAGCTAGGTCCCTGGACAAACACCGTCTCATTCCCATTTAGCCACAATTTATAAATATAATTGTCTAGATGTAGGCGTTCTTGGTTTCCATTACATTCCTTGGCCTGTTTCCTTCTGTCTACACCTTGCATTTGGGTGCCTTTATGTCCACATTTGTGGGAACTCCTTCGGGTCTTTGTGAAAATTGTCCTGAAGATTGCATTCATTTGTGTGTTATGGTTTACCAGTTTAGCTCTCAGATGGTAACTACACACCCAGAGCTGGTATTCAAAACCCTGAACAACTGGAGTGACATAAGCAGCAGTCAATCAGGGCAGATGCTAGCTACAAGCAACCCAAAGCGCAGGGCTGATCGATGCTGTTGGAACCTCAGCCTGGCTGGTGCAGATCCATTTAAGAAACTAGCCTATGATTCTATTCTAGTTCTTCCCCCCTCTCTCTCTCTCTTTTTTTAGAAAGGAAGAGAGAGAATCTTAAGCAGCCTCCATGCCCAGTGCAGAGCCCAATGTGGGGCTCCACATGAGGCTTTATCCCACAATCCTGAAATCATGACCTGATCTGAAATCAAGAGTCAGATGCTTAACTGACTGAGCCACCCAGGCACCCCAAGATCCTTCCTTCTTTGACCCACCTGTGAAATGTGTCTCCATGTAACATTGAGGAAGGAGTCAGAAATCTTTTGTTGTAAAACCATTATAATACTTGCTGCAGTGGGAAAAAACAAGTAAACAAAAAACCAATGGTAGTGCTAATTATTCTTACCACCTATTTATACATAGTATGAAAGAAGCTTTTTTTTTTTTTTTTTTCTGATAGAAGTGATACCTTTATCAAGAAAGCAGAATGTGGGGACACCTGGGTGGCTCAGTGGGTTGAGGCCTCTGCCTTCGGCTCAGGTCATGATCCCAGGGTCCTGGGATCGAGCCTCACATCGGGCTTTCTGATCTGCGGGGAGCCTGCTTCCTCCTCTCTCTCTCTCTCTGCCTGCCTCTCTGCCTGCTTGTGATCTCTGTCTGTCGAATAAATAAATAAAAATCTAAAGAAAAAAAAAAAGAAAGCAGAATGTGGCCTCTACAAATATGCTTTTACTTCTAAACGGACAGGTCCTAAGCGTCAAGCTTCAGCTCCAAAGAATTGCTGCTAGAGCTATTGACATTACTAACTGTAGAAAGCTCCAAAAATATATTTTCTAAACCTGCTGACTATAACCTTCTGCTCAGCAACCAAGACTACCAGAGAACAAAAATACACATTTTTGTCTAAACAGCTTTGAACTTCTGAATTATGAATTACTAAGCTGCCCATTGTGCATGACCTAACTCATGGGTATTTTCCATACACATTAGTCAATGGCACCGCCTGCCAAAATATGATACTCAACACTAGTGGCCCTACTAGACATTCTAAACAACAGAAGAGAAGAAAGAAAATATGAGTGCTAAGGTGTGGGAGTTGTTGCAAAGAATTGTGAGTAATAGCAAGTACCAGAAGAGGCAGGCCAAGTGCTTCTACCAGAGAGATTTCTCTGGTTCATGACAATATCCAGGCATGGAGTAGGCTTTGAAGGCAAAAAGCACAAAACATAAACATTGGAACAAACATTAATATAACCTCCCTTTCTGCAGAGGAGAAAACAAAATCTTTCAACTTTATCTGAACTACAGTTAAATCCTTTTGAGTTTTCTGATGAATATGTATACAACCTACTTTATAAAAATCAGTTATATGGCCTTTTTGGTTGGGATATTTCTGTTACATAAAGCATGGGATGACTGCTATCGGACAAAATTTCCCCTTTATCCCTTTACATAAAATATAGACTATGAAGAACCTTTTCTCCTTTCCCATTCTCTCTCTTCTTCAGAGGTTCATTTTTAGCCATATTTGTAGGTTCAAGGACAGTTCTGCATAGAAATTTGAAAAATCCACTCCCATCAATTTCAGAGCTCCTGACCCAGCACTATTCAAAGTATGTTTACACACCACTGCTGAGTTTTTCTTATCAGTCCTTATCAGGACAGGATTATATGGAAATTGAGAGTAGCATTCAGAAATTTTTTGTCAGTTTGTCAGAACAATTTTAAATCTCTTAAAGCTAATCATAGAAAAGAGGGATTTATACTTTGTGTGGTCATCTATTAAGAATCTCACTAGTTTCACTCCCTGTTACTGTATCTCTTAGAATTTCATGGTTTATGTTAAACTATACATAGATTTTTGGATATGCAGTTCAGAGATCTTCCAACTCTTTTCAAAGAACTCTTCTCTCCAAACAAAGTTTTACACAGAGGTTCATTGTTTAAAACAAAAGAACAAAAGAGCAAACAAATATCCAAGTCATAGGAACAAGGTAATTTGGTTCCTGACACACTCAGAACTTGCCCACCCCCCACACTCCATAATGGCCCCTAAAACACTTTCTCAGACTCCTGGAGCTACATAGTGAGCAATGTGAAAAACACTATCTTTCTAATAGTAGGCAGTGTGAACACCTGGAAGAAACAGTTTTAACCCAGTGACCAGAACTGACAAAAATTCTGTAAGTTAGAAAAAATAAAAGGCAAGCATACACACTTTTAGGAGCATAACTACTTCTCCTGAAAATTTCCAAGAAGTGATGGCCAAAGGTTAATTGTTACATTTACCTCTGAAAGTCTGAGTTATCCATAACCTTCTATTGTTTTTACCAAATTATGCTTTTTACATATTACATACTTTGAGAAAAATGCAGAATTTCCTGTCAGGGACTGTGGTTTTAGCTGGTTGGTTGATTTTTGTGATCATCAAGGTCAACTTTCCTCAAGTTCAAAGACAGAAAAACACAAGAAACCTAAAGCCAAAAAGATGCATTTTGCTACAACTAACTCATCTTGAATAATGAGTTATGAAACTCATACCAATCATGAAGTGATCACTTCATGATTGGTATGAAACCCTGAAATTATGATTTGCTAATGGCTTTCCACAGCCATTATGAAAAATATGATTATTTATACCATGCAAGCCAACCAACCAGGGTTTATTCTGTTAGGTTTCAGTTTGTAACACAAACATTATGATCAGGAGTTTCTTCATAAAAGATAATATTCTTCCTATTGAATTGTTTTATTCAGATATCACAGCTGACTGTGTCTAGTTACCTCAGTGGTATAGGACCAGGGAATAATTAGAGCAAGTTCAAAAGTTCAAAGATTTGACCTCAGATGGTCAGCTGGACTTTCTTAATTGCATGTCACTGTCAGTATGAGTAAGAGCTGCTGTCCTTAAAATATTTGTCATTTTTGAAGTCTTTTTACAGATGCTAACTACTATGGTCATCATTCTCATAATCAAAACCTGTAATTCTAGGATGTTTTGCTTATGGATTCATTCAACAAATATTTATTAGGCAATATGCTAGGCACCATGCCCAGTACTGGGAATTAGGAGATAAATAAGAGAAAAGGGAACAAACATTTGAGAACTTCAACTGTCCCAAGTATTATGCCAACCAACTTACATGAAAGAGGTTTTTTTACTCTAAATCATCCCCATTATGTACACATCATTTTCCCATTGATCCTTTTAAAAATTTTTCACTATTTTAAAAGTTATAAAGGTATTATATGATCATTATAGAAAATATGAAAAATATGGAAAGGCACAAAGGGGGAAATTATAGCATTCCTAATACAACCCCTGTAGATAAGTACTATTAACTTGGAGGATTTTTTCTGTATGTGAATTAACATTGCTCTATGCTGAAAGATTGCAATGTGTCTTGAGGAGATGCAGTCTTTGTAGAGATGCTAATGGAGATTAGAAACTGGAGGCCCTAGAGCTAACTTTGCTGTTGATATGAGACTTTGGGAGATTCATTCTCCTCACTCCTATGCCCACCCTACTTCATCCTCACTGAACAACTCCTTGTCCTCCATTAAGCCTAAGGAAATGTCATTACCTCTGGAAGCTCTTCCCTGACATTCCTCCCATACATTCACCCATTTGCTACTGTTCCCCAGTCTGTGTTCCTGGGACACTCTGACTTCTGTGTAGCTTGAATTGTAAAAAAGTACTTGCTCTTATTGGTTTCATGTTCATTTCTCCCACAGTTCTGTGGGGCAGCTTGAGCTCTCTTACTTACTGTTGCATCTTCACTACTTAACAAAGTATCAGGCATAGAAAATATTCTTTGGATTAACTGAATGAATGAAGAGTTATGTATGAAGACCTAAGATTCTATAGGAATTCTGTGAGGATCAGAGGCCAAGAAGTGGGTTAGCAGCTGTTGGTACGTGCATTGCTGGGACAGAGGAGGGAGATAAGGGCATGCCAAGATGAGGAAGTGACACAGAGACTCAGTGTGGAACTTGGGAGGAGACTAAAAAGTATATTGGTGGACTTGATTTATACAATAGATAAATTTCTGAAATTTCACTTTTTTGGGAAATGGATTCATTCTCCTGTTGATGTACACTTTAAGTTCCAAGTTGTGGATACACATACACACAAACACACAAATACCTAAAATTAGCATTTAAAAATCATATTTAAGAATGTCTAAGCATTTTTAACTAAAATAATATCTGAAAATAACTCTATAATAGTCATAATCTCATATAATAACTCCAATACATTATCAAATATTCAGCAGCAGAGAGAACAGAGAAACTTCCTAGAATCAGGAGATATGGGAAAGAATAAATCTCTTATGTCTGGAGAAGCACTTAGGACATTTTTTTAAAGGAATTCATTAGAAGGAGTACTTTTGAGCAAGTGTTCTCTTATAATATCTTTTACTTCCTGGCTTCTTTCCAAACTAAATGAGAAGTATCAACTGAGAAGTCTAAAGTCTGCTGCTTGGAATTTTCTTACATTCATACAGATGCAGTTTTTTATGAGTTCTGTCTTCCCTACTGTTATTTGCCTTAATGTTCTCCCAGCTTGGTGGATTTAAGCAGTGGCAGAGCTGGCAGAGCCTGAGCAATTACCTAATCTAGATCCATCACTTTGTAGTTGATGAAAACAAAGCAGGGAAGAGTCTTGCTAAGCACACATGCTAGTTGCTGGCTACCTCAACCTAGGCCTCTGGACACCCTGCCCCTCTGGTGTCCTTGGCCTGGACCATTTGGTCTCCCAGAATGAGCCACGTTTGTATGTGTTTCAGAAAAGGAGGGTGAGGCAACTCAGGATTCAAGACTGACTTATCACTTATGTGACCATGGCCACTATCAGCCTGTGCATCTTAAAGAGCTGAAGGAAGTACCATGCTTAGGATAGAAGGGAGGAGGGCTGGAAATGTTACCACTCTCTGCAAAAGAGCTTGTGACAGCTTGAAGGAGCTCATATCTGGAATCACTATCATAAGTGATTATCCTAAAAAAGGAAAAAAAGAAAAGTGACAGGGAAGGGATTTGGAATGATATTAACTCATTCTTTACATTGAATTTACTGCATCAAATCAGCATTTGGAAGAGTATATTTTCCACCTTCTTTAGAGTGCATTTTGAGAATATCAGTGATAATAGAAAAGTAATATTAGACTTAAAAAAGGGAAGATCTCCCAAATCTCTCCACACATATACTACTCCCATTAAATTCAAAGAAGATAAGATACAGAAGTCAGACTTGGAAAAGAAATAACTAGGGCCATTTCACCACCTCAAGTCCATCCTCTTGGATGTTGAATCACACATAGAACTTGAAAAACATGCAAATGAATATTGGCCCACAATATCTGTCCTATGAATTTGAGTATATGTGAAACCACCTAAGAGAAGATAACATGCAATGAACAACAAAGCACCAAGCCAGTTCCTCTGTGCTGAGTGAATGCAGAGTGCAGACTTTCATCCTTCTGTGAAGTAAAAATAGAGCTGGGACTGGGCCATGTGCCTGGCTAGCTGGCCCTTGGAGCTCAGCACATCTGGGCTCTGGCTTTACAGAGAAACGCAAGAAACAATATAATCCTCATGGTCTTTTGGCCACAAAGATCCTCCAACCATTCCCAATTTGTCAGGGTGCTAATCTGTTTTGAACATTCAGTCTTTCTTTCCAGAAAGTCTTCCCAGAGTAACCCAACCATTCCACCAAGCTGCCAATACAGCCTGACTTCTGTGTTCCTTCAGTTGGAATTCTGCACATACATCTGTTTCTTCCCTATTAATAAACATACATCTGTTTCTTCCCTATTAATTCAGATGCTGCTTGACAAAAATCTGACTCTTGGTGGGTATATTGGTCAGTGGTCTGCAGCACTTTATTCTGTGAATGTCCATAAAAAGATGCAGCTTTATAAATGATACCTATTAAGAAAAAGTGGCTTCTAGAGGTTGTTGTGCTCTCTCGAAGCTCTCCCAAAACTCTGGCTGCACTAAAGACCTTGAGGTAGTGAGCATTGTGGGGAACAAAGGGTTAAAGAGAAGATGATTACGAATTAAGGGAACCTAAGAAACCAATTTTCATGATCTATTTTTAATCTCTCATATGATTGCCACCCCAGAAAAATGAGGCCAGCTTACTCTTCTTTTGAAGCCGGGTACAGCCAAAACATTGAAATCACATCATTCTGACTTAGAAGGCTTTCAAAAATTTACTAAATTGTTGCAATTTCCTTAAAACTTTCGAAAATCCTCTCTAGACATCTTCTCCCCAAGTTTCATACAGACAAGGGCAACTTCTTTCAAATTTTGGTGAGTAAAATCCTCCATCTATTTACATACTGATGTACTGAAGAACAGATTAAAGTTACAAAGGGAATCCATGTAGATTATGTCACCATTTAGCTCAATGAGCATGTATTGAGCACCTGCTGTGCTCACTGTTAATCTAAGACTACAATCCCTGCCTATTGGTGATGAAAATAGCACAGTAGACAGAATAATTGTCTCATTTTATACAAAAGAGTCTACACTCAGAGATTAAGAAGGGCATTTTGCTGGTAGTAGTGGTAACATCTGAACTAAACCTAGGACTATATAACTTTTAGATCATTACTCTCTGGTTGTCTATCCAATAGTGTGTTCTTCACAGATAGAAAAACATGAGCTATTAAACAACAACAATAACAAAATCCTTTTAGTTATACTCAATTGGAATTCTTAAACTGGCCTAAAACTGATAGCTATAGCCAACTACAATTTGAAATGGCTTTCTAAAGAAGAAAAAAAAAAAGGAAAAGAAAGAAATAAATGGTTTTCCATATGGCATCTTTACTCCACTGACCCTCTGTACCAGTGCTATCTTATAGAACTTTCTGAAAAGATGGAAATATTTCGTGTTGTCTGTTATGGTGGTCACTAGTCCCAGGCAACTGTTGAGCCCTTGAAATCTGGCTAATTGCAACTGAAGAACTGAAGTATTCTACTGTATTGTGCTGTATCAAATTTAAATTTAAATAGCCACATGAGGTTCTGCAGTGTACAGATTAGGGCAACACTAAGGATAACCAGGGGATTTAACACCTTTTACAGGAGACTATTTCTCTTTACTGAGAGAAGGGATCTTGAACAGATATTTAACCTGTCTTATTATTTTGTGGGGGGAGGTAAAGTGCAGCAGAAAAAGAAATGGATGGGTAAAGATGCTGACAGGCAGAGCCCAAAAGGATGCAGCCTTTCACAAAACAAAACAAGTGAGTAGAGATGGTGACTGCCCTCCCACATGCTGATCACTGGTAGGAAAGAGGTCTTCTCTCTGCAAAGACAGTTTTACACTTGCAGTGTTGGGCGAAATAAGCTTGTGCTTACAGAAGCTTACAGAAGCCTATTTCTAAATGAATCAGCTTGGCTGCTTTTATCCATTCAAACCTACACATATTACTGAATATTAATAAACTCTGTGGTCTAAAATGAACTGGTTGAATGGGGAAGGGAGAGAATTTATTCTTTTTTCCTCTTAATAACAGACACACAAACCTGAAACTCTAGGCCTTTGACCTGTGCACACCAAGTTAAGATTCCAGAACTTAAAGATTCAAGTGTCGGCTCAACAGATGGCAAAACGTTCTAAAAGCACAACTGCTTTTTCTCCTTTGTACATAGCCACACTATAAAGACTTTCAAGCTGCTCAGTGTGACAAAGTTCCACCATTAGCTCTGCTCCTGAGTGGAAGCTACCTCTGAGATTTGGTGGCCCGGGTCCAGATAACTTAATAAAAAAGAGAAGTTTATAATGGAATCACTGACACAAGTTCAATTTCAACAGCCCACACAGATGCCATCAAGCAGAGGGCAAACAGAAGCCAAGACTCATGGAGCATTTAGGGCACCATAATATTCTTCCCTTAATTATAAGGAATTATTATAGGCCTCAAAGACACAATATATAATAATATGAAGGTAGCAGGATGAGAATTTTAACTTGTTTTAATTCAGAAACACCACTACCTTTTTACTGTTTGTCTTTTGAAGGAGTGATTGGATCCATTCCAGGAGAGAGTGAACTTTCCTGCCCTCTCTCCATTCCCATCACTCTCCACCCCAGGAGGGAAAGCAAACACTTCTCCTTACCCCTGGCAAATGTCTAATGAGTAAACCTCCCTGCTCTGGAAAGCGAAAGTAGTGTTTAATTGTTAGCAATTTTGACTCTGAACTTCATAGCCATTGAAGATCATTGCATGAAAGGAAAGTACATAGTATGAAGCTTTGGGTTCCATGGATAGAAGGTCTATCCTACGGAGCTGTGGAAAATAATAACATTTGGGGGCAGTGGGCAAAACACTAGGGGAGTCACTGGATGGGGAGAATTGTCTGGGAAAAGGAAACAGGGTGGAAGGGGTGGGGGAAAGGGGCACTGACATGGAACTATAGGGTGAGTAATTAGAAAACCATCTTGAATATAAGAAGAATCATAGTGTTCTTCATCTACCAGCCAGTGTGGACATAAGTGACAGTCATCCCCAAGTCTGTACCTGGAACCTCAGAGGGAAGTTTTCTCATCTGTATCAATACCTCACTAAGTTGGCTGCATGATGGACACAACAATATCCTTGTCACAGAATGTTGACTTATTATCTGCAGGGCCACTGTGTGGACCATATTGCTACTCTATCTATCCCAGGGCAATTTAAGCTCAAGGACTCCCTAGACCCTCCTGTGAGTCTTGGGATGTGCTTCCCTAACTTTAACTTGGGAGGATTGAGTTGAGCAAGCTTATATATATCCTGAGCTGAGACAGTGAACTTTAAGTGGAAATCTCTGTATGTTAGTGGATCACAGATTGTCTCTTTAATATCCATTTCTTCTCTGATCATCTACAAACAGATTGCAAATATTTTTTAGGTCTCCACAATCTCTTTTCTTTTCAGTTTCTTATTTAAGGGACACTGACCCTATCTCCATTCTCAGTGTGGGACATATGGTAATCCTACCCCATTGTCAGTGATACATCCAGAATGCAGGCTCAAACCAATTAGCTCATGGGATTCCCCCTTGCAACAGGTACTGGTCCAGGACTAGAGTGTGTGACCTATCTGGACCCAGCCAGACAGAAAGAAAGGACTTTTATTTTATGATTGGAAAAGATGCTATCCCTTTCACCTGCAGGATGTGAGCAAGTCACTTTGATTCCTAATTACAGCCATTTTAGAAACACAAGAGAAACCAATCATAAATTGACAGAAAACCTTTGACACAGAAAGAGATGGAAAATATTTTCATGTTTGAAGATGTTGTTGAACCACTAAAATAGCCGTTCCTGAAGCCCATCCTACTTAAAGATATATTCATTTCCTTGTTTAGATCAATTTACTTGGAGTTGTCCATTAATTAGAGCTGAAAACTAACTTTAAATACTTACTAGAAGTACCCAGGTAACTGATAGGGAAAACTGCTCCTGTGCTTTTTCAATGATTAGGCAGAAAGGAAAACCATTTAGTGTAAGAGAGGTAAGAAGATAATTAAGTAGCCATCATCCCTAAAGGTATGTAAATTTCCCTTTAAGACCAAACGTAGACACAATCAAACTAACTTTATTGATTGATTGATTGATTGTTTTTTTTAAAGATTTTATTTAATTATTTGTGAGAGAGAGAGTATGTGTGTGCATGCACATGCTCAAGCTGGGGGAGGGGCAGAGGGAGAGGGAAAGAGAGAATCTCAAGCAGACTCCATGCTGAGCGCAGAGCCCAACACAGGGCTTGATCATGACCTGAGCCGAAACCAAGAGTCAGATGCTTAATCGACTGAGCCACCCAGGTGTCCCTCAAACTGTAACTTTAAAGAAGATTTTGATATATGACAAGGAGGAGAAATAAGGACATGAGTAAAGAACATACTGATAAATAAAATTATTCTGACTTTCAAAGTATATAACTGTGCTGTAGCTAGCTGGTGCCTAGGTTTACAGATCTTATTCTGATGTTTGTCCTAAAATCTGTGCCCTTTACCAAAGGCTGATCCAGCTACCCATACCCACGTGATCCTTTTCAGGCATCTAAATTCCCTCTAATTGGCCTCAACATGGTTAACACTGTTTGAAACTTGGCCCCCGTGGATTTCAACCTAAATTTCAACCTAAGTGTCCCATTCAGGTTCTATCTGAGAACCCATCTCTGGCTGTTTCTCAAAGTCTAACCCAGAAGTCCTCCACACTGGAATCACGAGGACTGACTACTTAAGATGTAGATTCCTGGGTTTTGCTTGAAGGGATTATGATTCACTAAGTCTGAAGTAGCCCCCAAGGATCTGCATTTAAACCAATTCCCCAAGTGATCAAGATCAAAATAAAAATGAAAAACACTCTAGGAAAATCTTTAACTTTTTCAAAACTAGTAATTAGGATAGCCTATCACTTATTCTGTCATGAAACAAACATTATACAAATACCATTCCTCACTATTTATGCATAAATGAATATATAGTGCTTATTTCAGACTAGCAAATCTGACTGGTAAATACAATTCTACAAGCCATTTTCCATATTCCCTTTTTTTCTTAACCAATAAAAACATACACTTTTCTTTTACCCAGTAGAATAGGCATGATGCTAAAGAATGTTTTACTCTTACTTTCAAAGAATTCTCGTTGAAGTACAAATACACATTTACTTATATAAAAAAAAAAAAGAATGTCAGAAGAACAATAGAAAGATATCTCTGAACCCGAACATAGACTTTTAGTGAAAATTCAATTTTTCCAATAAATTCTAAAAATTGCTAAATACATTCAGAATCAGGGTACTAACACATTTGAACTCAAAGGCGACTAAAAATAAAAAGGAGAAGTGTTTTAAGAAGTGACCATCCATATGGCAAGGTCACTCCTACCCATAACAGAAGAAGAAAGTCCCTCCTATTCCAGAATATCTTCCCCACCCATTTAGTCACCCACTGTCTTCCGTTTTCACATCACATTTCTTTAATTTATTATGTTCAGGGCTGCTGTAACCTTGAACCATGATGTGGAAGAAATAGCATATCAACCAACTGCAAACAAATTTGCTAGAGTGTATGTAACAATACAGACATTAAATAACGTACAATACACATGTAAAATGTGCTGGCACCCAGTCAGACAAGCTTCAGTGGATAGGAGGATGTCTTAAATTGGATTCTCCCAGAAGCAGTTGCTGAGACAAAGATTTAAAGGATAGTCATTCATTCGAGATCAGATCAAAGAAATCATGGGTAGGGAAATGGGGAAGTGAAACAGGGAAAAGAGAAAAGCAATAGAGGGTGTGATAATGAGCAATTAACAACTGTAGCAACTGGGGCTTGGGCCACAGGGTACCTCCAGGCCATCACATAGCACATCTCAGAGTTTTCTCAACCAAGGCATAAGGAGGTCATGTATTTATTCACCAACTGCTGTTCTTCATTGCTTGAGGGATGCTTCAGGACACTGTGTCCCCCAAGCACCATTAGTGTTCCACTTGTATGGAGTGGAGTGATCTGAGTTTCAGGGGCTTGAAGAAGAAAGCTGTCAGCACATAAGAGACTGATGAGCACCGAGGGAACATGGGTTGCTTCCAACCAGGTCTGCTGCAGCATCCCTCAGACCCCTTGGGTCCTATGTTATGTTGACTCAGTCCTGTTGCTGATCCTTCAAGGAGGTGATTCTTTAGAACATCAAAAGAGAAAAGTAAAAAGACAATAGGAAGGTTGATGGGGCAAGAAACAGTCTCCAGTTGTGCAGTTGGTCCCAAAGTCATAATTGGAAGTTATCATCTCTATCCTCCACCACTTGTTTAGCCATCTGTCTGGCCTTAGTTGCTTGCTTGGTGTGGTAACAGAGACCTTCAGCCTTGAGGGGTCTGAGCCATGATTGCCTTGCTCTTGTCAGAGACTGCTTGAATTGGCTGTTCATGATTATCAACATGTATGAACTCAGTAAAAGTGCCCTGGTCAATTTCCTGGGTTCCAGATATTTTCTTATTCACATATTCAAAATGAAATTGCAAAAAAACCCCAAACAAACAAACAAAAACCCTAAGCAGTGGGATGGGATTGGAAGGCCTTCCAGGTTGATACACATGTTGAAGGTGCAAGGATGGGATGTGTGGAGAGGGTATGGAAACTGCATTTCTCCCCTTCCCCCAGCTCCAGTGCCTCACCCTGTGCATCTCTTCCAAGTGGCTGTTCTGAGTTGAATGTTTTATAACAAACCAATAATACTAAGTAAAGCACTTTCCTGAGTTCTGTGAGGCATCGTATCTGATTATTAAATGTGAGGTGGTGTATAGTCAGTGGCTTAATCCGGGACTTAGGGTAGGCATCTGAAGTTAGGGCAGTTTTGTGGGACTGAGCCCTTGAACCTGGGGAATCTGACATTAACTCTGGGTTGAATTGTATCACACAGAGTTGGTATGCAAAGAATTGTAGAACTGGTAGTTAGTGTTGAAAAAACCCCACACAGTGGGTGTCAGAAGTATTTATGAGTAAAAATAGCTCAGATTATATATTTTGGAAACATGTCCTTTATCAGAGATATGTGCCGTACACATTTTATCCAATTTGGTAGCTTACTTTTTGCTACCTTTTGAAGAACAAATGTTTTTAATCTTGATGAGGTCCAATTTTATAAATTTTTAAAAAATGGTTTATCCTCTTTGCAGTCTAAGAACTCTTTGCCCACCCTGAAGTAGTGAAACTTTTTTCCTCTCTTCTGGATATTTTGTAATTTTGATTTCCTACTTAGGCCTTTATTCCATTTCAGATTTAGTTTTGAGTATGTTGATTGATGTTATTAGCTTTTCTCATAATTATCTACAACAACAACTTTTTGAACAGATTTTTTTTCTTGTGAAATCACCTCAGCACTTCTGTAATAAAGCAATTGATCATGTATGTGTGGGGTCTATTTCTAGACTCTGTTGTATACATGTTGTGTATGCACACACACACATATATAGATATAGATATATACATGTGTGTGTATGTATATGTATATATGGATATACATATATTCATATATCCATATATGTGTATATACCTGTATGGATATATACAATAAGTCTTGAAATCAAGTAGTATAAATCTCACAACTTTGTTCTTTCTTTTTATAAATTGCTTAAGTTATTTTAATTCTTTTGACTTTCATATATAATTTTGAGTCAGCTCTCCAGTTTCTAAAAAAAGTTTACTGGAATTTTTATTGGTATTTTATTGACAAATTTGGAGATATGAAATCATAATGATACCAGGTCTTCTAACCAATAATCATGGCATGCTTCTCCATTTATTTAGATCTTCTCAAATTTCTCTTGGTGATATACCATGTGCACTTGAAAATAATATGTATATTGCAGTTGTATGCAGTTTTTTACAAATGTCAATTAAGTTTAGTTGGTTTATAGTGTTGTTCATGATCTTCCATGTTTTTATGAATTTTTTATGTTCTAGACTCCTTAGTAATTGTTGATGAAAGGAAGTTGAAATTGGATATGATGTGTTATCTATTTCTTTTTTACTCTTTCAATATTTCCTTCATGTGTTTTATGCATCCTTATGACTGTTACATCTTTCTGATGAATGGTCCTTTTAATTATTATTAAATGTCTCTGGTAACTTATTACTGGTAATACTCTTTGATTTGAAATCTATTTTATTACCTGGCACTGATACAGTCACTATAGCCTTCATATCTTTATTGTTGGCATGGTTCATCTTTTTCCCAATTATTTGCTTTTAACCTGTGTCTTTATATTTTAAATGTATCTCTTGTAGGAAACATGTAGTAGGTCTTGCTTTTTAAAATGTATTCTGTTCATCCCTGCCTTTTAACTGGAACATTTGGACATTAGCATTATCCACTGTCTCCTGGTAGTGGCCCAGGACAGTTCCTAGGGTCATTAACTCACTGACATTCTTGGTTTGTCTCTCCTGCCAGGCTGAGCATGGTCTTCCAATAAGGGGCTATTAGCATGTAGAGGAAGGATCTGGGCCAAAGAGTTGGAGGGAGGGCCTTGACAATGTCTCCTTCAGAGGAAATAAAGGAAAAAAAAAAAGAAGGTATTTTATTTCTTTGTCTGAGACATGCAATGGTGTTAGTTACAGGAAATAAATTTGGGGATATCAGAAATCTGTGTGTTGAAAAGTTGAGGACAATGAGCAATTAGGAAGACACCAAAAAGGAATAACAAAAGGACAGAGAAATAAGTCTTTAAAAAAACAAATGCTAACATCTTCAAGAATTTATTATGCTTTATGCCTTTACTTCCAGTGCTAAGTCACTCATTTATATTATTGAATTTAATATTTACAACAATCCTATATGTTAGGTGCTATGATTTTACAAATGAGGAAACTGGGACTTAGAAAAGCAATATCCCACAGTGAGTAAATAAAGAACCAAGATTCCAACTGAACTATCAGATGCTAGATCCTGTGCTAGGAGGAGGTATGTGAAACAAGCTTTGCCTGTTTCATGGACGGTTGTATATTTGCTGTAGGTGCTCTGTGGAAAGCATCCTTCAGAAATCTAAATTCTGTTAACAGACTCTGAATAAACTGGGTAACTGAAGAAGTGTTGCTCAGTTCATGTTAACAACTATCTGGCACCCAGACAAGAGCCAGAATGGGTCTCTCAAGAAAATTCGGAGTTGTCTTCTGCTGTGGACTCTCGAGGGCATGTTTCTGCACCTGTCCCAGGATGTCCTGTGCCCCACCCTTTAGGACGAGTAAGGGGATGCTCTGCAGCATCCCTATCACTTCAACAGCAGCTGCTAGGGTCCAAGCTAGTTGCAGAATATTAAAGATGGCTCAGTTCAGGGGGCCCAAGTGGAAACTCTAACCATCCATGTGAAAGCTCTAGGCCCCAGGTGGTCGTTCTTGGGACTGAAGTTTTTTCAGAGTAGACCATTTTTCTGGCTTCCAATATTTTTGGTTATAATTTATGTTCACTCAACTGCAGACACCCTAGCTCACACAGCTGTGTCATCAGCTAAAGACTGTTAATTCCTCATATAAATGGAATATATCAGATTTGGTCTGGGTCTGTCTGGAAAATAAGTGACCAAGTTCCCCTCTCCAAAATTACATAGGAGTCACAAACCCAGTGGTGAGAGGCTACGACACATTCTAAACATCTTATACTGTTCACTGCTTTACTAGCCAAGCTTTAAATTGTGCCACTCAAGTAATTTTCTCTCATATATATTCCTTCTACCAACTCATGGCCCTCCACCCTACCCCAGATGTTTCTGTAAAATATGTGGGATACAGAAAGAGCAACTCCAGTTTGTAACAAGGAAATCAAAGTCCAGAAATAAAGAGTATATTGCCTAAGGTAAAGCTGGACCAGAACTCTGAAGTGGGAAGTCCTTATTGAGTGAACTTTGCAGTAGAGTACAGTTCCTGAGGTGAACACTCTGGCCTGCCCACCTTTGGCCTGTCCACATATCCCTACTATGGATTAAGAATTGTCAGTTCCACACAGATACTCATCCTGTGAAAAATACTCTGCTTCCTCTGGACTTTCTGTAGATCCTGTATTAGTGTCTTGTAGCTGTGATTAAAAGAAATTATCATAAACTTGGCAGCCTACAGGAATAAAAATTTATTCTCTTACATTCTGGAGGCTGCTGGAAGTCCACAGTCAAAGGGTAAGCAGACTTGGTTCCTTCTGGAGAATCTGAGGGAGAATCAGTTCCATGGTTCTCTGTTAGTTTGTGGGGGCTGCCAGAAATAACTGGTGTTCCCTGACTTACAGATGCAGCACTCCCAACCTCGCCTCCATCTTCACCTCAGCTTCTCCTCTGTGTATGTCTGTCATCTCTAGGTCTCTTATAGGACATCTGTTATTAGGTTTGGGACCCATCCAGATAATCTAGGATGATATCTCAAGATCTTCATCTTAGGTACATTTGCAAAGACCTCTTTTCCAAGTAAAGTCACATTCACTGCTTCCAGGGATTAAGACGTGGGCATATCTTTTTGAGGGGCCTCCATTCACCCCACTACAGATCCCCCATAGCCTATTCTTTAAGATTTATTTGAGTCATCTTGGGCTTGGTACATGCTGGAGCCAAGTAGATTAACAGCATCTAACTGAAGTTAGACAATTATGGAGTTTCTACCATGAAAAGAATTGAGCTTGGAGACATAAAAACAAATGGCATCTTGTTGCCCATCAAAATGTATAACTAATCTATTAAGAAGTGCACAAGTAACTAACCCAGGACACTGATGAGGTTCAAGTGCAATAGTAGACATTATGCCACCATCCTTTGGGAAATGCACTTAGCATATATGAGCATTTTTTTAAAAGATTTTATTTATTTATTTGACAGAGATCACAAGTAGGCAGAGAGGCAGGCAGAGAAAGAGGGGAAAGCAGGCTACCTGCTGAGTGGAAAGCCTGATGTGGGGCTCTATCCCAGGACCCTGAGTTCATGACCTGAGCTGAAGGCAGAGGCTTAACCCACCAAGCCACCCAGGCACCCCAATATATGAGCATTTTCAATAACCACTACAACAAAAGAAGTCTCTCCTAAAATCCCACCCACCATTTCTTTTGCCCTTGGTGTGAACTCTAATGTCGGAGATGACATTACAGGAAGCTAGCAGACTTAAGATGTGTCAAACTTGACCCTATGAAAAGATTTTATGTGGTATGTATCAGAACTTGGGCCAATTTCATCTCTCTTTGTTTTCTGTGGCCAGACACTTTAAAGTAAATGTGGGACTCAAAAACAAAAACAGAAACAAAAACCTGTCGCTATTATCAAGTGATCAACATTGTGAATAACTCCCCAAAGCAATGAAGAATCCAAAGATGGGACTCAATAAATGAGCCTTATAGAAAAATTACCACTCCTAATCTTTTTTCCTATGAAGCTAACAAAGGAGCTCCTAGAAACAAGTACTAGTTCCTCTATGGCTCCATACTTTCTCCTGGTTAAGAGACTGCCCTATCTCACTAACATTTCCTGTCAGTGTGGACTTCAGGAGTAATTCACTAAGCAAGACCCTAAACCACCAGAATTTATAGGAATCAAGATCACTGAATGAATTATATCTAAAAATTAAGAAGTTCCAAATGCTTTTAATCCCACCCAGTATTCCATTCCATTCCCCAATTATGGCAGTTGATTATTCCTCTATTATTGGGAAACCTCAGCTCAGCAAGAGTGTGCCATTTTATAAGCACAGGCTCTTCAATGTTTTCTTAATGCAACAACTTCTAAAGATAGTGTTTGTGAGAAGAGAAGAGAAGAGGAGAAATAACAGTTTATACCTTTATGTATGCATATTCTTCAATTTTGCAAAAAAACATTAGAAAAAGTTCAACCCTCTATAATTCTAGGAGAGTAAAACTTAAAAGCAAGACTTGAGCAAAGCAGTGAATTTTACCACCATTCTGTTGGCATGAGTTATAATTGAGATCAGAGGCCAGGACACTTTGGATTGGGCTTCCTAGGAAGAGAGAGAGAGAATTTGTGGGTTAGGGTGGGGGGAGAGGGAAGGGAGAGAGAGTAAAAGAATACTTTTTGAATTTGGTAGAACTGGGTAAATGTCTGCCCTGATCAAAGGCCCTACTTGCCAAAGCATCGGCAAGGGCAGGTATTTCAGAGAAAGGAATTAGGATGGAGCACTGTCAAGAAGGGACTTGATTCAGATTCTAAGTTAAATTAGCAAGACAGGAAACAACATGTGTTGGAGAGGATGTGGAGAAAGGGGAACCCTCTTACACTGTTGGTGGGAATGCAAGTTGGTGCAGCCACTTTGGAAAACAGTGTGGAGATTCCTCAAGAAATTAAAAATAGAGCTTCCCTATGACCCTGCCTTTGCACTACTGGGTATTTACCCCAAAGATACAGATGTAGTGAAAAGAAGGGTCATCTGTACCCCAATGTTTATAGCAGCAATGGCCACGGTCGCCAAACTGTGGAAAGAACCAAGATGCCCTTCAATGGATGAATGGATAAGGAAGATGTGGTCCATATACACTATGGAGTATTATGCCTCCATCAGAAAGGATGAATACCCAACTTTTGTAGCAACATGGACGGGACTGGAAGAGATTATGCTGAGTGAAATAAGTCAAGCAGAGAGAGTCAATTATCAAATGGTTTTACTTATTTGTGGAGCATAACAAATAGCATGGAGGACATGGGGATATGGAGAGGAGAAGGGAGTTGAGGGAAATTGGAAGGGAAGGTGAACCATGAGAGACTATGGACTCTGAAAAACAACCTGAGGGTCTTGAAGGGGCAGGGAGTGGGAGGTTGGGGGAACAAGGTGGTGGGTATTGGGGAGGGCACGGATTACATGGAGCACTGGGTGTGGTGCAAAAAACAATGAATAATGTTACGCTGAAAAGAAATTTTTTTTAAAAAAATTGCATTTTCAGGCCTAGAGAAGGATGCTGTCCTGATTGATTCTTCTTGCTATTGTCATGACCAGAATTCTTCTGATCCACATCCATGCTTAATTGGTTGGTTGCATTTGATCTGAGACCATGAGTCCCACTAGAAAATTATAATATTTAAGAATGGTTTACTGTGGGGACTCCAGTCTGGCATTACACTAGATGGGAAGCTGCCTCATGGCTTTTGGTCCTTTTACAGCAATGCATTTCTTCCCCCCAAAGTAAGTACCCATATGCCCTTCCCAGTCCCTCTTATGATTCTTTTTTGGCATTTTGAAAACTGCAGAAATCTTCTAAGTTGCCTCCTGAAGATTTCTTTACTTAGAATTGCTTATCCTCAAGACCACAAGACTATGGGAGATTTACCCAGACCCTGACCACTTTTCCCTTTAGGATGGACTCTAGATACCTTCATTATAGCTACAGGTACAGCAGCATTTCTTGTGTATGTAACCCTGTAGCTTTGATATTTAATGAAATAGACAATATGTATTCCCAAATGCTGAGATTTCTTGGGACATTTTCCAGGTGCTATGGTCCTTCAGATATGGTTATTCAGTCCACAAAAGATGTGCTCCTTAGACTGCCTGGTCCTTTGCTTTCAGTCTCTGTTGTCTATGGGAAAACCAGTAAAGCCGTAGGTCACAAGGGATGCTCTCTTTTGCCTATCACTTCATGATGCTGAACATCATTCAGCAAAAGATTGGAATAAGTATGTGCTACTCCTCTTTCGTTGTGCCTTGAGGGTGAACCTAGCACATACGGGGGGGGGGGGGGAAGCAAGCTATAAAGTACAAACACTATTGGAGGAGGACTAGAGAGAGGTAGAAGATAGTGGTTTCATTTGACCAAATGATCATGCTCATGTTCGGTTAAGGTGCATTTGTTTTTGCTCCTCCTGCATGTTCACTTTAGTGAATTTGTCTCAGAGTGCTAGATTTAAAAAGTCCAGGCACACACTGTCTTCTTGGAGGACCTGTGGATCCCAAGAACATGAAATCATGATTTCTTAATTCAAATGTGAAGGTGATTGTAATAAGAAGTATTACCCGGAGTTGATGACAGTTAAAAAGAAAAGTTTAAAAAGGTAAGTTTTATTTTTTCTTCAAACTTTTAAAATTCTAGCCAGTTAACATGTAGTGTATATTATTCAGGAGTAGAATTCAGTGACTCATCACTTACATACAACACCCAGTGCTCATCACAAATGCCCTCCTAAATGCCCATCACCATCTAGCCCATCCCCCATCAGCCCAGTTTGTTCTTTGTCAGTAAGAGCCTCTAATGGTTTGCTTCTCTCTCTCTTTTTTCCTGAAGAAGATAAGTTTTGAGTTCAAGCCTGGCTTCTCTGTTTTCTCCCTTCCTGAACTTACTTAGGTCTGCTTTGTTATAGTGCCGTTTTAAGACAAAGAGAAAGCTTCTCTGTGGACATAAACTTACAAAGATCAGAACTCTTCAGTCACTGCTAGTGACCACTCGGTACCCTCTATGATTAAGTCTTTTACTCTGATCACTTTCTTTCACTGAGAAATTTATCTAAATCCAAGAAAAAAAAGAAAAGAGCTAGAAAGTTCAGCTGTATTTTACCTAACAGGGACAAGAAAGAAAATGGAATTGAGCCTATAAAGATGGCTCCACTACAACAGATGAAGGTGGTTATTAGAGTAAGGCACTTCTTAGATATGAAATACATTCCAATCTGAAGAAATATTTCGAGGTAGAATAAACCAGCAATGGTGAAATAGTTGGAGATAGTTGGAATGCTGTTTTCATCTGAGACTAGAAATAATTCACTGGGAGGTACTTTTTTTTTTAATAGAGTCTATTGAGTTTGCTTTTTATGATAAAACTAGGAAAAATGAGGGAAAAACCACAAAAAAGGAGGAAGGAAAAAAACCTACCTACAGTTCTCACTAGACTGGAAATCATCTGGGGTGTCGGTAGGATTTTGTGAAAAAGACACAGCCTTTGGGATCAGAAAGATCTGGATATAATTGCAATTATAAGTTGTGTGACCTTGGGCAAATTCCTTCATTTTGAGCAGATGCTTAATAAATAAAAGTTTATCTAAAAGAGAGAGAGAGAGAGAGAGAGAGAAAGGAGGGGCAAATGATGGAGAAGTAGGAGACCCTGTTTCAGCTGGTCCCCTACAGTGAGCTAGTTGTCTACCAAACACTCTGAACGCCGAAGAAATCAGCCTGAGATGTAGGATTATACACTTCTGGATCTCTACAGGGACAGAAGACACCAGTGGTGAGGTAAAGCAGCAGTGTTTGAATGATAGGACTGATATCGGAGGATAAACAGAAGGGCTAGGGAGCCACCGGAAGCTACCCATTGGAAAGTAATACCGCAATATGAAAGTGCCCTGTGCTTGGGGACCACCATTAACTTGGAGTCTGGTAAAAAGCACTCAAAAAGAGCAAAAGATCTTAAGGGGCAACTGGTGGAATTGGGCGGTCATGGGCATGGGCCTAAGCCCATGGACCCAGGATGGCCACTGCCGGTGACCACCCATGCCAGAGAGAGTGCAATGAGGCCTCCAGGCCATCGTCCTTGAGCCCTGGCTTTCTGCTGCTTGTACCTGTGCTGGCCACAGTCCTGCATGAGAGAGTCTGGTGTGGACACCAGCCAATGCTCTATAGAACCACAGTCTTTTGCACTCTGCACACACACTGTGTGACCAGGGTCTGAACCACACTCCCCACCCGTGCCTGAGAGAGGTCCATGTGGGTGCTGGCCAGTGGTCTCTAGGACCTGCTGAGAGTCTGAACACTCCCAGCCTGGGCTTGAAAAATTCAGTACACTCTCTCTGGTTGGGATCTCTCCATGGAGGACCTGCGAAACCCTGAGGTCTGGACCCCAGACAGCAGTCCCAACAAAGGCAGCCACTGGAAGTGGGCTCCCTGGACCAATATTGCTAGAGGTTTTAGTGGCATGGGTGTGCAGAGACAAGAGGGCCCTTTGGACGACTCCTGAGATGGTGGCTGGGGACATGCACTTTCTGCGGGAGGTTGCATGGCTCAGTGGTCTGTGTGTTCTGGACCACCCAGAGGGGAGTAGACCGAGGCTTCTCTCTAAGATGGAGATCTGGGTGCAGTTTGCTTTCCACTATACCTCCAAAAAGCTGCCAAAAGTCACCAAAGAACAAAAACCTCCAGAGAACAAAAGCCTGAAAAACCAGTTTCTACAGAGCCCAGCCCCTTCATAGGAGGCAGGAGGACTCAACTCAAGCAAGACTGACTGAAAAACTATGCGGCAGGCCCCTCCCCAAGAAAGCCAGCCAAAAGAACAAGAGGACAACCACCACAGGGTCCATATAAAACTGTAAAACCCCAATATCAGGGGAAAACAAGATATTAAGCTCCCAGTATTGCCCTAATATTGCCCTGTATATTTCATAGATACAACATTTCTTTTTAACTTGTTCTCACTTGTTCTTTTTAATTTTTTTAACCTATGTACTGTTACAACAAGAGGTTCAATACAACATATTCCATAATAACCTTTTAACTTGAACTTTTTTCATACATATACCTGTGTTTTTCTTTTGCTTTTCTATTTTTTTTAAAGATTTTATTTATTTATTTTTCATAGAGAGAGAAGCGAGAGTGAGCACAGGCAGACAGAGTGGCAGGCAGAGGCAGAGGGAGAAGCAGGCTCCCTGCCAAGCAAAGAGCCCGATGTGGGACTCGATCCCAGGACGCTGGGATCATGACCTGAGCCGAAGGGAGCTGCTTAACCAACTGAGCCACCCAGGCATCCCTGCTTTTCTATTTTTTTTAATATACATATAGATATAAGCTTCAAGGTAATCCTCTTTCCCTAATCAATGCTACCATTATATATAAACCAGTTTTAATCTCCCTTTATCTCTGGAAAGTTGAGTCCTTTAACAAAGATATCAAGATACACCCAGGAAGAATCAAAATAACCTTCCTCGCCCACATCAAGGATTTATAACCATCTTCCCACCTTTTACTTCTGTCATTGTTTCTGTGTATTTGTTTTTGTTCTGGTACTATATAAATCTTATACTTGGGGTTCATTTTGGTTGGGTTCTTTTTTTTTTTCTTGTCATTTACTTTTGTTGGTCTTTTTGTTTGTTTGTTTGTTTGGTTTGGTTTGGTTTTTTTGTATACCTTATAAATCTTACCTTTGGGACCCATTCTGGCTGGGTCTTCTCTCTCTCTTTTTTTTTTTTCTGTCTCTCTCTTTTTTCTTTTTTCTTTCTTTTTGGTGGTGACTTCTGATTGCTCAGACGCTTTCCAGGGTGCACTTTGCCTGGATCACAGTTGATATATTCAGCTACACATCCCCTTAACCACCTCTCACCAAAATGACTAGAAGGAGGAACACCCAGCCCTCTCCATCAGAACTATTGGATATGGACGTAAACAGTATGTCAGAAAGGGAATTCAGGGTAACAATTACTCAGGCAATGGCTAGGTTGGAGAAAACCATTAATGACAACATGGAATCAATTAGGACAGAAGTGAAAGCCACCCGGGAAGAAGGTAAAAATGCTATCAATGACATCCAATCTAATCTAAATTCTCTAACATCTAGGGTAACCAAGGCAGAAGATAGAATTAGTGATCTAGAGGACAAACTGATTGAGAAAAAGGGTCAGGAGGAGGCCTGGAACAAACAGAAGCCATGAAAACAGAATTAGGGAAATAAATGATGCCATGAAATATTCCAATATCAGAATTATTGGGATCCATGAGGGGGAGGAGAAAGAAAGAAGGCTAGAAGTTATAGTTGAACAAATTTTCCCAGTCTGGGGAATGGAATGAGTATTCATGTCCTAGAGGCAGAAAGATCACCTCCCAAGATCAACAAATCTAGAAAGACCTCGAGACACTTGATTGTGAGACTGATGAATCAAGAGCTCTTGAGAGCAGCTGGGGGGAAGAGATTCCCTATGTACAGAGGAAGGTCCATCAGAATAATGTCAGACCTATCCACAGAAACCTGGCAAGCCATATATGGCTGGCAAGACATATTCAGGGCACTAAACAAAAAAAAACATGCAGCCAAGAATAATTTATCCAGCAAGGCTGACATTCAAAATGGATGGAGAGATAAAGAGCTTCCAAGACTGGCAAGGTTTAAAAGAGTATGTGACCACCAAGCCGGCACTACAAGAAATATTAAAAGGGGTTCTATAAAAGAAGAAAGAACCCAAGAGTGTCATAGAACAGAAATTTACAGAGACAATCTATAGAAATACGGACTTAACAGGCAACATGATGTCAATAAAAATGTATCCTTCAATAGTCACTCTCAACGTGAATGGCCTAAACACTCCCATAAAATGGCACAGGGTTGCAGATTGGATAAAAACAACAGGACCCATCCATATGTTGTCTACAAGAGACCTATTTAGAACCTAAGGATACATCCAGACTGAAAGTGAAGGGATGGAGAAGCATCTTTCATGCCAATGGGCCTTAAAAGAAAGCTGGGATAGCTATTCTCATATCAGATAAATTAGAGTTTAAACTAAAGACTGTAGTCAGAGATAAAGAAGGACACTATATCATTCTAAATGGGTCTATCCACCAAGAAGATTAACAATTGTAAATATTTATGCCCCCAATATGGGAGTAGCCAACTACATAAGATAACTTTTAATCAAGATAAAGAGTCATATTGATATGAAAACATTAATAGTAGGGGATCTTAACACACCACTCTCAGTAATAAACAGATCATCCAAGCAGAAAATCAATAAAGAAACAAGAGCATTGAATGACACATTGGACCAGATTGACCTCATAGATATATACAGAATACTCATTCTTCTTAAGCACACATGGAAATTTTTCCAGACTACACCACATACTGGGTCACAAATCAGGGCTCAACAGATACCAAAAGATTGAGATTATTCCCTGCATATTCTCGGACCACAGTGCTTTGAAACTAGAACTCAACCAAAAGAAAAGGTTTGGAAGGAATTCAAACACTTGGAAGCTAAAGACCATCCTGCCTAAGAATGTTTGGATCAACCAGGAAATCAAAGAAGAACTTAAACAATTCATGGTAATCAATGAGAATGAAGACACTTCAGTCCAAAACCTACGGGATACGGCAAAGGCGGTCCTAGGGGGGAAATACATAGCCATCCAAGCCTCCCTCAAAAAAAATTAGAAAAATCCAGAATACACCAGTTGTCTTTACACCTTAAAGAATTGGACAATCAACAACAAATTAAGCCAATTCCACATACAAGAAGGGAAATAATCAAGATTAGAGCAGAGATCAATGAGACAGAAACTAGAGATACAGTAGAACACATCAACGAAACTAGACTCTGGTTTTAGAAAGGATCTATAAGATTGATAAGCCGTTGGCCAAAATAATCCAAAAGAAATGAGAGAGGACCCAAATCAATAAAATTATGAATGAAAAGGGAGAGATCATGACTAACACCAAGGAAATAGAAAAAAAATCATCAGAAATTATTGTCAACACTTACATGCCAATATGTTAAGCAACCTAGATGAAATAGATACATTCCTGGAAACCTATAAACTTCCAAAACAGAATCAGGATGAAATTGACAACCTGAATAGACCGATATCTAGTAACGAGATTGAAGCAGTGATCAAAAACCTCCCAAAAAACAAGAGCCCAGGACCTGATGAATTCCCTGGAGAATTCTACCAAGCATTCAAAGAAGAAATAATACCTATTCTCCTGAATTTGTTTCAAAAAATAGAAACAGATGGAAAAATTCCAGACTCTTTTTAATAAGCCAGCATTACCCTGATCCCCAAACCTGGCAATGACCCCACCAAAAAGGAGAATTTCTGACCAATATCCCTGACGAATATGGATGCTAAGATTCTCAACAAAATCCTAGCTAATAGGATCCAACATTACATTGAAAAGATTATCCACCATGACCAGATGGGATTTATCCATGATGCAAGTGTGGTTCAACATTTGCAAATCAATCAATGTAATAGAACAAATCAATAAGAGAAGAGAGAAGAACCACATGGTCCTCTCAATTGATGCAGAAAAAGCATTTGACAAGATACAAAATCCATACTTGATTAAAATGATTCAAAGTATAAGAATAGAGGGAACATTTTTCAACTTCATAAAATCTACCTATGAATAATGCACAGCGAATATCATCCTCAGTGGGGAAAAGCTGACAGCCTTCTCTTTGAGATCAGGAACACAAGGATGCCCACTCTTGTCACTGTTGTTCAACATAGTACTAGAAGTCCTAGCAACAACAATCAGACAACAAAAAGAAATAAAAGGTATTCAAATTGGCAATGAAGAAGTCAAACTCTCTCTCTTTGCAGATGACATGATACTTTATATGAAAAACCCCAAAGACTCTACCCCAAAACTATAGAACTCATACAGCAATTCAGTAATGTGGCAGGATACAAAATCAGTGTACAGAAATCAGTTGATGTCTTATACACTAACAATGAAAATACAGAAAGGGAAATTAGAGAATTGATTCCATTTACTATAGCACCAAGAACCATAAGATACCTGGGAATAAATCTAACCAAAGAGATAAAGGATCTGTACTCGAGGAACTACAGAACACTCATCAAAGAAATTGAAGAAGACACAAAAAGAGGGAAGAGCATTCCATGTTCATGGATCAGAAGAATAAACATCGTTAAAATGTCTCTATTGCCTAGAAAAATCTATACTTTCAATGCCATTCTGATCAAAATTCCATGGTGTTTTCCAAAGAGTAGGAAAAAACAATCCTAAAATTTGTATGGAACCAGAAGAGACCACAAATTTGCTAAGGAAATGTTGAAAAAGAAAAACAAAACTGGGGGCATCACGTTGCCTAATTTCAAGCTTTACTACAAAGTTGTGATCACCAAGACAGCATGGTATTGGCACAAAAACGGACACATAGACCAGTGGAACAGAGTAGAGAGCCCAGATATAGACCCTCAATTCTATGGTAATCTTCAACAAAGCTGGAAAAAATATGCAGTGGAAAAAAGACAGTCTTTTCAATAAATAGTGCTGGGAAAACTGGACAGTAATGTGTAGAAGAATGAAACTTGACCATTCTCTTACACCATACACAAAGATAAACTCGAAATGGATAAAAGACCTCAACATGAGGCAGGAATCTATCAAAGTCCTAGAGGAGAACATAGACAGCAACCTCTTGGACTTTGGCCACAGCAACTTCTTTCAAGATATGTCTCCAAAGGCAAAGGAAACAAAAGTGAAAATAAACTTTGGGACTTCATCAAAATCAAAATCAAAAGCTTCTGCACAGCAAAGGAAACAGTCAACAAAACAAAGAGGCAACCCATGGAATGGGAGAAGATATTCACAAATGACACTACAGACCAAGGGCTGATATCCAAGATCTATAAAGAACTCCTCAAATTCAACCACACAAAACAGATAATCAAGTCAAAAAATGGGCTGAAGACATGAACAGACACTTCTCCAAAGAAGACATACAAATGGGTAACAGACACATGAAAAAATGTTCATCATCATTAGCCATCAGGGAGATTCAAATCAAAACCACAATGAGATACAACCTTATACCAGTTTGAATGGCCAAAATTAACAAGACAGTAAACAACATGTGTTGGAGAGGATGTGGAGAAAGGGGAACCCTCTTACACTGTTGGTGGGAATGCAAGTTGGTGCAGCCACTTTGGAAAACAGTGTGGAGATTCCTTAAGAAATTAAAAATAGTGCTACCCTATAACCCTGTGATTGCACTACTGGGTATTTACCCCAAAGATAAAGATGTAGTGAAAATAAGGGCCATCTGTACCCCAATGCTCATAGCAGCAATGGCCACAGTTGCCAAACTGTGGAAATAACCAAGATGCCCTTCAACAGACAAATGGATAGAGAAAATATGGTCCATATATACAATGGAGTATTATGCCTCCATCAGAATGGATGAATACCCAACTTTTGTATCAATATGGACAGGACTGGAAGAGATTATGCTGAGTGAAATAAATCAAGTAGAGAGAGTCAATTATCATATGGTTTCACTTACTTGTGGAGCATAAGAAATAACATGGAGGACATTAGCAGAAGGAAAGGAAGAGTGAATTGGGGGAAATTGGAGGGGGAGACGAACCATGAGAGATGGTGGACTCTGAGAAACAAACTGAGGATTTTGGAGGGGAGGGGGTTGGGGAGTTGGGTGAGCCTGGTGGTGGGTATTATGGAGGATATATATTGTATGGAGTACAGGGTGTGGTGCATAAACAATGAATTTTAGAATACTGAAAAGAAATAAAATAAAATAAAATGAAAAAAGAAAGAAAGAAGGAAACAAACAAACAAACAAACAAACCAACCTGAGTATTTTTTACATTCCAGAGTCATTGGAGAGGAATACTCCCCTTTCTTTTTCATGTATAACACTGTTTTAGTGTCAACGTTTAACAACCTTTAATATTCTTGTTTGGACTTGTTTATTCTTCATTGTTGTGAGCTGAACTGCATTCCTGGCTTTCTCACTTGTCACTCCCATTAAAGCCTTATTTTAGCTTTTTTCTTTTTTTTTTAAAGTAATCTCTACATCAATGTGGGGCTTGAACTCACAACCACAAAATGAAGAGTCATATGCTTTTCTGACTGAGCAAGCCAGATGCCCCAATTTAAGCTTTTGCCATGACTCTTCTCATTGTAGCTCTCGCTTTCCTCCCATGAATTGGTTTTAACCCTTTTCAAGACACCTTCATTCTCTACCAGCCTCAGCCATACCAGTAATGTCTCACTCTGCACCCAGAAGGAGGATGGGCAACCCATGAACTTGAGTCTGCAATTCCTTCTTCATTCTTAAAGTAAATGAAGGTTAAAATAAAAATGGCTGTGATAAACCACATTGATGCTGTGTTTCAGAGAACTTACTATGGTATATATTAACATGATAAAGTCATTCAGAATTCAAATGTTGGAAAAATCTACTCCATCTCATGCCTACTGGACTATCTCATCTGATTCTGTGTGCTTTGGAAGAGTATCCACCACTGCTCTGTAACTCTCCCTCACACTGCTTGCAGAGCAACACCCAAGAGTCCTAGAGACCACTCTCCTGGGTAGGAGGAAATTGAGGGTCTACATACAACCTTTTTCCTTTACTCTGGCCACTGAGAGAGCCTTCTGGAAATCATGGGCAAAATTCAAAAGGCCCACACAGTGGTGAAACCTTATGCTTATCAAAGACCAAAACAAAACCAGACAAAAATTGACCTTACTTATCAATATGTTTCTTGGCATAAGATGAACGAATACTTTATGAAAAGCCATGGGTTGTGAAAATGAGTTTGATGGGTGGAGTTCAGCATTTTTTCTAAGTGAAAGAACATAATAAAACAGAAAATGTCAAAGTGTAAAATACGTGGTATATGCAGATATTATTTCATGAACTTTATTAAAAAAAGTGTGTGCGTGTGTGTGTTCATAAAGCAAAATATTTTTTCCATGGTCACAATAAGAAATGTTTTTAAAAGCCCTGTGATACACAAAAATAGACTCAAAATGGATGAAAGACCTCGATGTGAGAAAGGAATCCATCAAAATCCTTGAGGAGAACACAGGCAACAACCTCTTTGACCTCAGCCACAGCAACTTCTTCCTAGAAACATCACCAAAGGCAAGGGAAGCAAGGGCAAAAATGAACTATTGGGACTTCATCAAGATCAAAAGCTTTTGCACAGCAAATGAAACAGTTAACAAAATCAAAAGACAACTTACAGAATGGGAGAAGATATTCACAAACGACATATCAGATAAGGGGCTAGTATCCAAAATCTATAAAGAACTTATCGAACTCAACACACAAAGAACAGATAATCCAGTCAAGAAATGGGCAGAGGACATGAACAATCATTTCTGCAAAGAAGACATCCAGATGGCCAACAGACACATGAAAAAGTGTTCCACATCACTCAGCATCAGGGAAATACAAATCAAAACTATAATGAGATACCACCTCACGCCAGTCAGAATGGCTAAAATTAACAAGTTAAGAAATGACAGATGCTGGTGAGGAGGCGGAGAAAGGGGAACCCTCCTACACTGTTGGTGGGAATGCAAGCTGGTGCAACCACTCTGGAAAACAGCATGGAGGTTCCTCAAAAAGTTGAAAATAGAGCTACCCTATGACCCAGCAATTGCACTACTGGGTATTTACCCTAAAGCTACAAACGTAGTGATCCAAAGGGGCATGTGCACCCGAATGTTTATAGAAGTAATGTCCACAATAGCCAAACCATGGAAAAAAGACCTAGATGTCCATCAACAGATTAATGGATAAAGAAGAAGGGGTATATATACACAATAGAATCCTATGCAGGCACCAAAAGAATGAAATCTTGCCATTTGCAAGATCTTGTATCCATTTGTGGATGGAACTAGAGGATATTATGCTGAGTGAAATAAGTCAATCAGAGAAAGATAAATATCATATGATCTCCCTGATATGAGGAATTTGAGAGGACGAGTAGGGGGTTTGGGGGATAGCGAAGGAAAAAATGAAACAAGTTGGGATTGGGAGGGAGATAAGCCATAAGAGACTTAATCTCATAAAACAGAGGGTTGCTGGGGGTGGGGGGGTTATGGAGATGGTGGTTGGGTTATGGACATTAGGGAGGGTATGTGATATGGTGAGTGCTGTGAAATGTGTAAGCCTGATGATTCACAGACCTGTAACCCTGGGGCCAATAATATATTATATGTTAATAAAGATAATTAATAACAAAAAACCTGTGATAATAACGTGGTCTAGGGTAGAGTGGAAGTGATTCCAGAGGCTTGAAAGAGGCAGGTTGGGAAAAAGAGGGCAGTGATGGGGTTAGGCAGGCACCTGGGCAAGTACCAAAAACAGGCCAGTCCCCCTTCACAGTTCTGTCAAACTCACACATACCACACCATATCATAGCCTACATACACATTTGCCCATCCATAACACCACTTTCCTAAATTCCCAAGCCCTACCCCTGTAATTGTTGTCTCTGGCATAGATGCCATAGACTCCTGCCTTGACCCAAAGGAGTCTTCTTGGAAAATATCAGTCTGGGTGGATGTCCACAGGAAGGAGATCAAGAACAACCAGAGACTTCTGTTTCCTTCCTGGACTGGTTGTCATGAAGGGTTGACTGACCCACTTGTGTTTTACATAGCTTCCTATTTTAGAATTTCTGCTCTAGAATATTATTTTTAAGATTTTATTTTTTTATTTTTAAGTAACCTCTACACACAACATAGGGATCAACCCACAACCCCGAGACCAAGAGCCACATGATCCAGCGACCCAGTCAGCCAGATGCCCCTGCTTTTGAATATTTATATTAATAACATATATAGATAGAGCCACCCTGTCAGGTTACATGATAAGCAGCTATCACTGAAACATGAAAAAGCCTAAGTTTTATGTTCTTAGTCACCTGTATCACGTGCTTTACAAATGTTGCAAGAGTCTTTCCTGAGGAAGTGTCCAGTTAAACCACAGGCACCCTAGGTTCTCTCTGAATTGGGCAAAGAGAGCGCATGTGGTTCACTCATCCTGTGTTTGATCTCAGGCAGAACCTTCAACTGGGGCAGTCCAGGCAGTTGAGCTAAAGCCACAAGTCTCTTTACCTCTCTTCATCTGGGGACCCTGACATTTTTCTCACCTTTCTTGCCAAAATGTAAACCTCATAGAGAGAGTGTGAGTATGAGGTTGAGAGGGTCCCACAGAGACAACTGAGAAACACTCAGCAGCTCCCCAGGTCTCCTTGGTTGTGGGCTGTGGCTGTGGGGTCTCCCAGCCCCCAGTGGGGTGTGGGCCGTGGAAGGCTCAGCCCTCCCCAGCCCCCTTCCTCCTCCTATGGGGCTGAGAGGCAGCCTCCTCCCTGTTCTTGCAGCTCCTTTCCTGCCGTGACTCCCACCCCTGACCCTGTAACACTTTGCTGTAGTGGGTACATGCACTAGGCAACTGTTCACATCACCTCACCAGGAAACCTCCTTTTGGTGATCTTGACTTCATTTATTAGCATCTGAACATTTAATTTCTACAACTATTCACCTTAATTTTGATATGCCCTGTAGGATATTTAGTTGTTAGTGCTCCTAACTTGAGGTCATGAAGGGAGCTGCTGGGGTGCCAGTATTCTTCCATTTCTTGATCTAAGTGGTGATTTCATGCCTCTGTTCAGTCTGTGTTGGTCCATTAAGCTGAATACTTGTGATTTGTGTGCTTTCCTGTATATATGTTATATTTCAATAAAAGGATTATTCCTATCTTGACTATTCCCTGAGAACCTTAGTTCCTGCATATCTCTTAACCTAAAGCAAAATGCCTGGCACTAAAAGACTTATCAAGAGGCATTGATTTAAATGTTAGTCACCCTTGGGGCACCTGGATTGCACACAGTAAATTAAGTGGCCTACTCTTGCTTTTGGCTCAGGTTGTGATTTCAGGGTTGTGAGATGGAGCCCTGTGTCAAGCTCTACACTCAGTGGGAAGTCTGCTTAAGATTCTCTCTCCCTCTCTCTCTTCCCCTCCACCCATGTTCACACGCTCTCTTTCTCTATCTCTTGAAAATAAATTAAAAAATCCTAAATAAAATTGTTAGTCATCCTGCTACAGAAGTAGAAATGTCCAGTGGTAATACATTGGACTAGAAATATGGAGACTTGAATTCTAGTCCTGGGCCTGATGTTATTTACTTGAACTAATGTAGACAAGATATCAGCCTCCCTAAAGGTCACCTTTATAAAATCTATACATCTATAAAATGGACCCCATGCACCTGCCTTCTTGACCTCACAAGCATCCCCCAGGAATTGGATGAGGTCTATATAAAAGTATATAGAAGTGGGACGCCTGGGTGGCTCAGTTGGTTAAGCAGCTGCCTTCGGCTCGGGTCATGATCCCAGCGTCCTGGGATCGAGTCCCACATCGGGCTCCTTGCTTGGCGGGGAGCCTGCTTCTCCCTCTGCCTCTGCCTGCCATTCTGTCTGCCTGTGCTCGCTCACTGTCCTCTCTTTCTGACAAATAAATAAAAAAATCTTTAAAAAAAAAGTATATAGAAGTAAGACATATAGGACAAATGTGAGATCGGTTTTCTCAGGAGATTCCAGCTTATATCCATGCTCCTTGGTCCAGACTGGATTGCAGGAAGCCAGGGCTGGGGCCTTTGCTTCTCTTTTCATGCAGGAGCAATAATGAAGAGTTATTTTAAAAGGATATCTCCACTTCCCCCAGGCTGGCTTTCTAAGACACCTCAGAGAGCCTCCCCTGCTCTCTCTGAGTTTCTGTTTTCAATATTCCATGAGGTGTGACTCATGAGGACCCCTTCTGCCTTTACCCCTGGGGCCACACACTGGACTGGCTTGCTTCCTACCCTGCATACTGCTGTGGCTGGGCAGGAAGCAGCTGTGGTGGACCTAACAAGTGAAAGGAGGTGGGGCAGGAGGGAGGAACATTGGGTGTGTAAGAGGGAAAAGAAGCATGCAAAGAGAAGGGCTGGTTCACCTCCACCTTGGGGCTGAAGTGGAAAGGGGGGTTCCCTTGGACTGGAGACTATTGAACTGCTCAGAAGTTGACTCTTTAGTCAAAAGCAATTCTAAATGGTCTTTCTATCCTGGGTGAAAGATGTGGGGCCTCATCAGGTCAAAAAAGCTACCTAAGGGCTGGGAGGGGAAGCATTATGTGAAGGCTCAGGGACTTCAGTGGTCAAGTGGACCTCAGTCTGAAGCTGGGCTCTGTAGATTTCCAGCTAGAGACCTTAGCCTTCATAAACAACACTTTTTTTTTTTTTCCATCTCAAAATGTGTTAGTAGGTATCTGATGAATTTTTCATGACATTAAACGAGAAAACACATGGACTTAGCACACAGTATGCTCTCAGTAAGTAGTATTAATTCTTTTTACTATTAAATTCAAAGGAGAGCCCTGTGAGATTTTGAAATAGAACAGAAAGGTAGCCCTGAGGGATGGAAGGACAAATAGGGGGGAAAAGACCACAGAGCCAGCATGAAAATATGGGTATGAGGTTTGGGGGAGTGGAGAAATTGAGTCAAGGCACAGAACTTATGCCACTAGAAAGAAGGATAGAAAGAAGGATAGCACAGATGGTTTGGTTTGTCACATGGTTTCCAGAATTGTTAGAGGTCAAGTCCTTATTAGATTTTAGGCTCTCCCACTGCGGAATGGGTTGGCAACATTCCCTAACTTTAAACTGGCTTTACTTTAAACAGATTACAAAATTAATTAACTCTTAGAGGAAAAGATTAATTAGACTTCATTAAATTTAAGAACTGCTCCTAAAGAGACACCATTAAGAGCATGAAAAGATAAGCTATGGACTGGAAGAAGATGTTTGCAACCCAGGTATAACCCAAATAAATACAATTTTAAGGAGAAGGAACAAGTGGCAAAGGACTTGAACTATACAAGTACGATATCCAAATGGCCAGTAAGCATATGAAAAGGAGCGTAGTCATCTGGGAAATGCCAATTAAAACCACTCCTTGTCCTATAAATGGGGGGAAAAGATATTGGCAAAGATATGGAACATCTGGAACTCTCATACATTGCTACTGGGACTGGAACATGGTGTAAACACCTTAGAAATTCTGCCGCTGTACACATACATTTCCTATAATCCCAAATTCCACTCCTTAGTGTGCGGGATAGTCAGAACAGCATAGTTCACATAGTCCCAAACTAAAACAGTCTGAATACACATCAACAATAGAATGAACAAGCCGATTGTGATACATTTATGGAAGTGGAATATTATACAACACTGAAGGTGAGCAGACGACTGATAACATAACAACATGGATGAATCTCACAAACAGAATGTTGAGTGAAGGAAGTCCAACACAAGGGTGTAACTGCATTTACATAAAGCTAAAATGGCGACCAACAGCAAGGCAGTCATCATCTTTAGGGGAGGGGAGATGTCTGAGAGGGACAACAAGGGGGCTGTCGGAAAGATTTTCATATCTATTTCTTGATTTTATGAAGGTTATAAAAATTTTATAAACTCACTGATTTGTTCACTTGTGAATTTTATATTTTTCCAAATGTATTATATGTAGGTCAATGAAAAATAAGTTTACTTATAAACCAAGGAGAACCTGCCCATCATCCTACCATGTAATCCCTAAAAGAAAACTGCATCACTGTGACCTATGAGATGTGGCACTGTACATCCAATCACTTTGTCAGACGATGTGGGACTCTGCAGCCCTGGTGGGAAAGGGACCTATCATCTCCTCCATGATGCCAGGGCATTGGCAGAAAGATCAGGAGGGCAATGAGGTGTGAATCGGGCACAACTCCATGAGTATCTCTGTGAATTAATGAAATGACTTATACATCTTGAGCCCAAGTATGCTCAGCACTACCAGCCCACTAGGGCCCTGTGTCCTGCTAGGTTTATGCAACAGGATGCAGGGGAGGGCCTCAAGGAGGCAGCAGAGACTGCATCTGAGCCTTGCACTTCCCCAAGAGGCGGGCACAGTGGCAGTTAAGTACCCAGCCCCAGGCACCTGCCATGAAGTGGCAAGGTATGAAACCAGTCCTTGAACTCCAAAAGCCTGGCTCCAGAACTTGGAAACTTGGCTCCTATGCTGTGCAGCCTCTTGAAGTATCCATGAAATCTAAGACAGGGCTGTCAGCAGGTATGCAAAGGGAGCCACATATGAAAAAGAAAGAAGAAAGAGGTGAACTAATTTTAATACTACATTTTATTTAAATTGATACACCCAAAACTTATCATTTTCACATGTAATAAATATAAAAATAATTCTGGATGATACCATTTCTCTAACACTAAGTCTTTGAAGTCCTGTATGTATTTCACACTTACGGTACATCTGCGCTTCAAGTCCATATGTGTCTAGGAGCCCCATTTTGGACAGCCCAGGTCTGGAGGAGACCTGGAGGACCATCCAGGTAAGCAGAATGATTTGTGCAAAGGCTCACAGATGAGAGTGCTCTGTGCATTTGGGGCAACTTTCTGTATTGCCTGATTCTGAGCATCCTGACAGCTGCTCCCAGGGAAATTACTCTGCCACTTGGCACCCCTCTCTGCCTTGAGTGTTTAAAGAGAGCTGAAAGCACAGATCTGTGAACTCAGGCTTTCAGACCCGTAGTGAGTTTGAGCCAGCGTGAGTCACACATTCAGCCATGTCACCATCAGTACCATGGTGCAGGCCAAGCCTCGACCCTCACCTCCCAAGTTATCCCTCCCTTCCCTTCAGAGCCCATTCTCCACTGTCCTCATCTCCCCAACCCACCTCACTCCTTCCTCACTTCTGACTTCACAACTCAGGGACTGCTACCCTGCCTTCTTGCCTCTTCTCTCTTCCTCTCCAAACCCCACCCACCCTTTGCTTAGGACCCTGATATAGCCTCCTCACATAATTTATGAAGAGCCTTGCTCTAACCAGCAACCCCAGTTTGGGCGGCACAATCCTATAGGTGCTTCCTCATGTATTTTTGTCTGGTCAGTTTCATAGCTAATTGGTCCCCCAATCAGAATTGTGTCTTCTGTCAATGTCAGATAGATTTTGCGCAACCTATAAATAAGTGTTGTGAGAATAAAACATTCAAGGTTCAAAGTAACTGAATTCCCATGCCAATGCAACTCTCCAAACAGGACGAATGAGGTAACTGCACTTTATGGTCATTGCGCATTTGCCAAATAACAGCCTGTTGAATCATTCCCTGAAGTCTGTCTGATTACATCATTAACTATGAATTAATTCTCCATCTGTGTAGGAAATAATGATATGCGGTAATGTGAGCTATGCACATATTTAACTCCCTTGGAAACACTGGAATTCACATTTCTAGATGCTCTGGCAGGAATGGGCTGAGATGCTCACTTATAGACAAGCATGCCATGGCATGTGGGCAGGTCCTAAACAATGACAACTGTTAGGATCAGCCACTTCCAGAGACATATGAAATGTAAATAAATAATTTTCTCAAAAGGTTTGCAATAATACCTTATTCTTCTGTCACCCTAGGAAAAATTTAATTAAAATAATTTTAATATTGGGGCTCCTCGGGGGCTCAGTCAGTTAAGTGTTTGCCTATGGCTCAGGTCATGATCCCAGGGTCCTGGGATCGAGTCCCGCATCAGACTCTCTGCTCAGCTGGAGCCTGCTTCTCCTTCCGCCCCTCCCTCTGCTCATGTGCTCTTTCTCTCTCCCTAAAACAAATAAAATATTTTTAAAAAATAATTTATTATCATCCTTGAATATATAGACCTTGCTTTGAGGCCTCCATCAAACAATGCCAGGGAAATTCCTCTGATTCATGGAAACAGTGGCTATTTCTACAGAGGAAACCAATGGGTGAGTTATAAACCACAGGACCACACCTCCACACTAGGAACTTGGGTCAAGTGCCAGTTCCACTGACAATCTGCAAGGTCACTACCTCTCTGAACTGCTTTTCTTCTCATCTGTAAAATGGAAGGAAGTAGACTAAGATTTTTAGGGTGAAGTAAAACACCAGCTAGAATGCACACATATTGCAGGGTTCTGCTACTCGCAGGAGGGAGACCTGAGGAAGAAAATGAGAATGATCTTGTCTTCTTTGACCCTCCCTAAAGTTGGGAAGGAGCTTTGCATCTAGTTTCATGAAGAGAATTATGGGGCAGGGGGGCCATAGGAACTCCAGGGAACCTCCCTAACTCATGGCACCCAATCATTACCATCCAGGCAAGGCCTTTTCTTGTTTTGTTTGGTTTTGTCTTATATATTTCCTCCACTTGCCCTCACTCCAGATACTCACTAATATGTACTTGGATGTATGTGTACACTTATACACTTGAAATTTTATGATGTTATGTTGTCTTTGTATGCATTTTAAATATTTATCTACCTATGTGTGTATCACATTTGTTTGTCAGTGATGACACAGAGGTATATCATAAAACACAATGATTGGGGTGTCTGGGAGCCAGACTGGCTGGCATCATTCCAATTTGCCAACAGTATGAACTGAGCCCATTCACTCAATTTCCCATATTTCAGCTTCCCATTTCTTTTTTTTTTTTTTTAAGATTTTATTTATTTATTTGACAGAGATCGTAAGTAGGCAGAGAGGCAGGCAGAGAGAGAGGAGGAAGCAGGCTCCCTGCTGAGCAGAGAGCCTGATGCGGGACTCGATTCCAGGACCCTGGGATCATAACCTGAGCCGAAAGCAGAGGCTTTAACCCACTGAGCCACCCAGGTGCCCCTCAGCTTCCCATTTCTAAAGCAGAGAGAGTTGTAGTATCTACCTTGTGCACAGTGCTGAGAATGTGTAAAGTGCTAGGCACACAAAAGCTCCCAGCAAGTGTTATCCGTCATTATCATCACCACCATGATTATTATTCCTGCACCCACTACCGCACAGAACACCTTCCTACACATCCCTATTGGATCCAGGCCTGAGTTTCTCTGGGGCGTAGACTCCAGAGACAGATGGGTCATAGGGTGTGCACTTATTTTTGCCAACTACTGCCAAATTGCTGTCCGGAATGACTGCCCCAGTCCACGTTCCCACCACCAGTTCCTGAGGGTTCCGGGAAAAGTTTTCTCAGCCAGTGAGAGCACAGATTTTAACAAGTCTTTTCTCTGGTTGCACTGACATCATCTGTCTGGGAGACTTCTGTCCAAGTTGGGTGGAGAAACAGCTCTAAGACACATGGATGATTTTGGAGTCTGTCCTATTCCACACTCCAGAGTCCTAAGACGTATAGTGATTATCAAACAGTGGGCTCACAACCTTAGGAAACATCAGAATCATCCTAGAGGGGGATGTTCAAAGTGCTTCCCTATGGGATTCTGGCCCACACACCCCAGGGGATCATGTACCTCCCTTTCTCTAACCCCAGGTAAGAGTCCCTGCCTCTGGGAGCCACTGCTGCTGATGGACAGATGTTTTCAGCACAGGACAAAAGGTGGAGAACCACTAGGAGAAGGGTAAGCCTGCAGTGGCCCTAGGCCCTGGAACAGCTGGAGACTATCATTACAACCTGATGGAGTTGGAAGATCCCTTTGTCCAGAAAGTTCTCCTATTGCTAAAGATCTCTCTCTAACCTGGATAATAAAGAAAATGACACTACTTAATTCAGGCTTTTAAATTAAGCCCATGTTTTCTCTGGAAGATCATGCACTGTCAACACATTACTTGGCCTCTATGTCACCTGACCTCTATTACCTATGGCTCAATGCCTGCCAGTACCAGAAGGAGTAAGCATCTAAGCAGGAGTCCCTGAGGGACTTAGATGTTTGGCAGGCCAGGTGTGAGAAATGTTTGATAAATTTAGGAGATGCATTCGGCTCCGCCAAGGTAGTGAGTACAGCTCCAGAGGAGATCCTGAGGTCATTTAAGGGTGTCATTTAAATTCACCTTGGCACCTATACCATCATAAAGATGCTAAAGCGTACACACTTAATAGCTAGCTACCAGCAATCCCAGATCTAGGTCTGGAATCCAAGGGCCCCCCAAATACCCCTTTTTATGAGAGGTAAGTCAGTAAAGTTGTGTTCCCTCTGTGTCTAATGAGAGTTTATTAAACTTCAGGAGCAGAAAGCCAGTAATTCACCCATTGCCCCACCCACTGGTGAGCTATTTCTTACCCAGGGCTCCTTTCTCCTTCTGAAAAGAAACCACAAGGCTCCAATTTCATGAGAGAAGCAGAGAAGGAGGCTCTGCACCCGGTGAAAGGCAGGCAGCTTCCTGCCTTGTGTAGTAATGGTTAGTGATGCCCTTTGGCTGGAAGTTCACACACTCTTCTCGGCAGTGTCTGCCAGTGTGCATGAATGGTGAAGCACATTTTTGGATGCTAGAGCAGATAATGTTTAAATTGCCATAGTAATAGGTAACTAATTTTTAAATATTGTTCATATCTTTCTTATTACTTTTTGCTCTAAGTAATTTTTTGTATGGATCAATAGCTGGCATCCAGTAGGTTCTCAGTAAATATTATTGCATGAGTGGCTGGTCATTGCACAGCATGGCTCTTCTGTTCAGATCTCACTCAGGCTGAGATGACCTTCACCTTTCCACATAATCTCTTGATACTATAAGGCACATATTGGTTAAAATAAAAAAAAAAATACTAGACTATGATATAAAAATGCCAGGTGAAGTTTGGTCTAGCTCCAGCCAAAGAGCTAGCAGGAAGCATGCCTAGATGGGGATTGAGTGACCAGAAGGCCAGATCATCAGCTGGTTCAAGAGGAAGAGAGGCCTAGGCCCTGTGGGGTCCACTGTTAGGAAATGGATCAGCCTGAGGAATGACCATGCTTACAGTAAACTCTTAAAAGGCAAGGACTAATGTTGCAAAGGCAAGGATGAATTAAACAGGAAGCATCTGTTAGAAGAGCCAGGTTGGAAGCTGATATCAGGGGTGGGGTTTGGGCACAGAGGGCAAGGGCAGGAACCAGATGTCCAAAATTGGGAGAGGTTTGGATGAGTAAAATAACAAAGAATAAAAGAGGTCATGTCTTGAGAACTGGACCTAGAGATCAGAGAGGGAGGTTTTGTTCATTTCCCTTTATAAGTGTTTTCTCCCCTACAACATATTCTTTCTCTACCCTACCCCCCCCCCACTTCCATATGCAGACATCAGGGCTAAATTACATCCAAGGGAGGGGATGCATCTTCTGAGATTTTGTCTTTCCAGTTCGGTGCCAAATTGATATTGCTAAGTGTCTCTGTTTTCTGGAATTGGGCACTTCTGGGTCCCAGCTCCCATGGGCTCCCAAGTGAAGCTCCTCAATCCCCATCAAAAGGTTTACCCTGACCTAAAAGGAGAAATTTAAACCAGTCCTGCCCAGCCATCATCTGGATTCTGGCCCCAATTATTGTGGTCTCAAAACTCTCCCTGACTTTGACCTTCAGTTCTGAAAACTGGGCCTCAACCTTAGCTCAAAAATGTTTATGGAACCAGGCATTCTGGCCTTCACTAGGGATATAGTTGCAAATAAGCTTCTGGCCTAGCTTCACGGTAACTACAGGATAGTGAGAGATAGGGTCCAGTATACAGGAAGGTGCAAGCTGTGATAAGTACTGGGATGGGGAAATAGAAACATGTAAGAGGGCAGCTAACCCCAGCTGGGGAAGGAAGGGTGGGGCAGGAAAGACTTCCTAGGGGAAGTGATAACTGAACCCTCATGCAAAGACAAGTAGACCTGCACCCAGCAAAGAAGAGGGCCATGGGTGTGGGTGGGGCAGTGATGCTGGGTGAAGGAACAGTAAGTTCAATGGCCTAGAGATTAGAGAAAGCAGAACAGGTTTCAGGATCTGAACATGATTCAATAAGGCTGATGCTACAGTGGACTATGGAAGAAGGACGAAGACATGACTCCAGGTGTAAGAGCCATATAATGACTGGGTGACTACGTGCATTTATTGTCCAAATTGAGGACTCAGCCATTGTAAAACTTAAAAAGGTTTACAGCTTTATAAACTTATAAACCAAGTTAACTATTTGCCTCTAATTGAATCTGGGTCTCAATTAGAGAGACCCAGCCTCACCACAGTGGTCTGCCTGAACTGTAAGTCCCTCCTGTATAGAGGCCCTGACTTGCTCTTGCTGAACTCCTCCTATCTATGCCCTACACATGTCTAGTCAGTCTTATCCCAGGGCAGTCAACCAGGAGGTGTCAGAAGAAATTATATATAGAATCTGCAAAAAGCATCTTCCTGTGTCATATACCTTCTAACAAAGCAAGTCAACTTTTCACACAAAGAATGCTTCATTTTCATATTCAATGCTTATGGCTGATCTTTTCCAAATTTTACAATATACATGCTCCCAGGAAGATGAACTGCAAAAGGTAACCAGATTTTTACCTTTTTCTCCAGAATAAAAAATCTATAACGGCTTCCCTAAGAGGCAGGAGTTGACAACCTAAGTAAGAACCCCCTGCCACATGGTTGAGTTATTGTATCTAATGCCCCACTCTCTCTCTGTCTTCCTGCCTAGGAAACTTCCTTTCTATTTACTGAAGTTCACAGTGACTTCATGGACCACAGAATCAGTTTGGGTCTACAATAATAACTGTGGTGTAAATCTCCTACCTTCAGACTCAAGAGTTTGTGTGTGTATCCTTCTAAGGATGTGGTCTTGTCTTGAAGTTCCAATGTTTACCAGTCTTTGTGACATCCTAAAGAACAACCTGATCCTCAGTCACGATGGCCAAAGCCAGCTTCTCTTTGAAGCTGTGGGACATGGCACCTGGCACAATGAGTAGTGGGCACATAGCTGGATCCTACTGCAGCAAGTTCCCTGCAAGCAGTGTTCTTGGGACACACACCTGTTCCTAAAATTCACAGAATAAATTCTCCAGAACAGAGTCCTAGAGTTAAAGAACAGGATGCTCATTGAGACAAGTAAGAATAGCAGGTCCACATTGTTGGAAACTCCTTCACCTTATTCACTGCTATTTTTTAATGTCTAGCCCAGGGTTTGGAACTTAGTGTTTGTTCAGCAATTTTTGCATGCATGAATAAAAAGAATATCTAACAGGGACACCTTGGTAGTATAGTCAGTCAAACACCAACTCTTAGTTTCAGCTCAGGCCATGATCTCAGGGTCATGAGATTGAGCCCTCATCAGACTCCACACTCAGGAAGGAGTCTGCTTGAGATTCTTTCTCCCTCTATTCCTCCCACTCATGAGCTTTCTCTCTCTCTCTCTCTCAAATAAATAAATCTTAAAAAAAATAAAAAAAAATCTAACAGACTTAAAGATTTGAAAAAGAAAATCTAAAAAGCTAAGTATAACAGTTTCTTCTGTTTCAAGAAGAAAAAAATGTAAGAGGATTTAATATTAAAACAGTTGATGGGCTTAATCAGAGATGGACTATAACAGGCAGTACTGGGGTACTGGGTAGTTTGAACAGTTGATTCCCACTGCCTGGCTTCAGATGGTGACTTTGATGTTTACCAGTCATGTCAATGTGGTGAATTAGTGAGTCTCTCTAAGCCTCAATTTTCTTATCTGTAAAATGGGAATAAAAATAATAGCTACCTATTGAAACTGTTGTGGAAATAACATGAGCCAATACATGGACATGGCACAGAGCCCTGGCTATAAAGTCAGTACCCATAATTATTAGCTCTTATTAGTAATAAAGTAGTATTAATATTCTCTCACATGCAAATACAAATCATTTGGTGATGGCTTCCTGGAGGGCTGTGTGGAAGAGTGTGTCCACTGAGCATCTAGGTTTGGAAGGAAGTGTGTCAGGTCAGCCCTGGATGCTACATGAAGGAGTAGTGGAACACAAGCCCTATGTATGCAATTCCTAGCCTGGATTGCAAATCTCCCCCCAAAATAGGGAGTGTGTTTTTTCATATCTGTATGAAAAGTATTTGACACATAGTTTTGTCAATAAATATTTGTTCAAGTGTTCAAACTTTTCATTGGCTGGCTAATAACTTTTCTGTGCTATAAATCTATTCGATCGTTCATTGCATTGGTAATATTATAGTCTCACGGTAAATACTGAAGCAAACTCTAGTCTCAGACAGGTGGTGGTGGTATATTAAGAATGAATACTCACACTCTAACAAAATGTTCCACATTCCATAAATTCAGTGCATTCCAAGAGGGATTAATGCTATATCAGGCTTCCCCCACATGGCACCACATATAAACATTCTGTTGATTTATGTGTATCTTTCTCCTCAGATGTCTGTTTATTACAACCACATTTACAATCTTATGTAAAAATTCTTTGAGATTATTGCAGTTTTGTAGCAATAATCTGGCAATGAATTGTCTACATTTCATAATTAAATACTGTAAAAAGCAACACCCAAAGCTTGCCAATGAATTCTTCAACTGTCTTCCCTATGAGCTATTGAAATAGCAAAGCCTTTTTCTGTCATCAGCACATAGATGACTGAAGATTCAGGGGACAGTCCCATTTTTTAAAAATTATCCAACATCAGAATAATAGAACAGTAATTTGAATTACTTTGGTTTTTATCTCTAAACACAAATTCCAGATTACTAAAAACATGCAAGTTTTCCTAACTTACTATTAGGGTTATAAAAGGAAGAATATTCCTAATAAGAAGTCTGAGGAAAGAGAGAGTGTATTTAGAAATAAGACAGTGTTCAGTAAATAGAGGACAAAGTCAATTGTGATAACACCATGGTATTGGATTTATATAAAAGTTGCCCTTGATGTTCTAAGAGAAGAATGCATTCATGCTAGTCTGAGCTACCCTGATCCAGCAGGGGCAGGCAGCTTGTTACTTATCTGGGATAGAACAGGTAGAGCAGATTTGGGAACCTAACTCTAGACCCAATTCTGTGTTCTAGGTAGGATAGGAACAGGATGGCAGGTGAGGGCTGGCCCAATCAGAGTTGATGAAAGGAAGTGGAAAAAACAGGTAAGGGATGTATAACCATATAAAAACTCAGTCTCGCAACTGAGTAATCATCTTTATACCACCTTCTTGGGAAAACAACTGTACTCTAAAGATCAAAATTCTAGGACACCTGGGTGGCTTAGTCAGTTAAGTATCTGCCTTCAGCTCAGTCATGATCTTGGGGTCCTGGGATTGAGTCCCACATCAGGCTCTCTGTTTAGCGGGGCATCTTCTTCTCCCTTTCCCTCTCTTTCTGTGCTATCTCTCTCTCTCAAATAAATAAGTAAAATCTTAAAAAAAGATCAAAATTCTCGATCAGAAAAGTTATGTAATTAAGCATAAAATTAGTGTGAAGTTGGTGGTTGGAAATTCTTAAGGTACATATCTATTTCACACTAGCATATTTGTTTTTAAAAAACTAATTCAGAAATGTCTCAATAAGGAACATGTTGATGGAAACTATCCAAACTCTAAAACTGCTGGTAGAAGCAGATTTATTTTTTTAAATCTTGAATGATTTAGTTGTTTAATATACTCTCTTTCACAATCTGGAACAAAATAACACACATTCTAGCTTCAAAGAACAGAGAATTATTACTTTGAAAGACAGAGAAACTCTGAAGCAAACACTCTAATGGCTTTTACCTAGATCCAGGGGAAGTGTGAAGATCCCGAAGAAAAACAAAGGCCAGCCTGATTTGTTCAAGAAGAAATAGAACCGTGCTAGTAAAGTCAGATGAGGTTACAGCATGAAAGAGTCCTGCCACAGGACATCCTACTTAAAATTGCAAATAGTACTGCCCTGGAACTTCCAATCCCTGGACTTTGCTCTGTTTGCTTTTTTCCCATAGCACTGTCTCCTTCAAATGACTTTATTTTTTATTGTCTTTTTCTCAGCAGAATGTAAGCTCTATGAGGGTTAATGTTGAGTGCCAGTTTTTTTCACTGAGGTATCTCAACATCCTAGAACAGTGCCTGATAAAGGTTAGATGTTGAATAAATACGTGTTGAATGTTTACTCAGTGAGCCCTATGTAAACAGAACTAGATGACAGCACACCAAGTACGAAAGGGCAGTGTGTTAAGGGGACGAGTGATTCAAACTTACTTATGAGCAAGTAGTGAAATATCTAACAGAGAAGGACCAAGAGTTGAAATTTAGTGAGCCCCAAGATTATAAGCTATTCTGAAGCTTTTTTTTTTAGTTTTTATTTTCTAGAAGAATCTAATGTATAGTATTGTTTTTTACTCTTTTAAAAAATATTTTTATTTAGGGGCGCCTGGGTGGCTCAGTGGGTTAAAGCCTCTGCCTTCGGCTCAGTCATGATTCCAGGGTCCTGGGATCGAGCCCCGCATCAGGCTCTCTGCTCAGCAGGGAGCCTGCTTCCTCCTCTCTCTGCCTGCCTCTCTGCCTACTTGTGATCTCTGTCTGTCAAATAAATAAATAAAATCTTTAAAAAATATATTTTTATTTAAATTAAAATAATTAACATATAATGTATTATTGGTTTCAGAGTTACAAGCCTGTGATTCATCAGCCTTATATAAAACCCAGTGCTCATTATATCATGTGTCTTCCTTAATGTCCATCACCCAGTTACCCAATCTCTCTACACCACTCCCCTCCAGCAACCCTTGGTTTATTTCCTATGATTAAGAGTCTCTATGGTTTATCTCCCTCTCTGGTTTCATCTTTTGCTTTTTCCTCTCCTATGATCCTCTGTTTCGTTTCTTAAATTCCACATATCAGTGAGATCATATGATGATTGCCTTTCTCTGATTGACTTATTTCACTTAGCATGATACCCTCTAGTTCCATACATATCCTTGCAAATGACAAGATTTCATTTTTTTATTGTTGTATAAGATTCCACTGTATATATGTCCCACATCTTCTTTATCCATTCATCTGTCAATGGACATCTTGGCTCTTTCCATAGTCTGGCTATTGTGGACATTGCTACCATAACCATTGGGGTGCAGGTGCCCCTTCAGATTACTATCTTTGTATCTATAGGGCAAATACCCAGTAGTGAAATTGCTGGGTAGTTCTATTGCTGGGTAGTTCTATTTTCAACTTTTTGAGGAGCCTCCATACAGTTTTCTAGAGTGGCTGCACCAGCTTGCATTCCCACCAAAAACGTAGGAGGTATCTCCTTTCTCTTCATCCTCACCAACATCTCTCATTTCCTGACTTGTTAATTTTAGCCATTCTGACTGGTGTGAGGTGGTATTGCATTGTGGTTTTGATTTGTATTTCTTTTTTTTTTTTAAGATTTTATTTATTTATTTGAAAGAGATCACAAGTAGGTGGAGAGGCAGGCGGAGGGGGAAAGCATGGTCCCCGCTGAGCTGAGAGCCCAATGCGGAGCTCGATCCCAGGACTCCGGGATCATGACCCAAGCCAAAGGCAGAGGCTTAACCCACTGAGCCACCCAGGTGCCCCATTGATTTGTATTTCTTTGATGCTGAGTGATGTTGAGCATCTTTTCATGTGTCTGTTGGCCATTTATAGGTCTTTGGAGAAATATCTGTTCATGTCTTTCGCTCATTTTCTTACTGAATTATTTGTTCTTTGGATGTTAAGTTTGATAAATTCTCTATAGATTTTTGATACTACCCCTTTATCTCATGTCATCTGCAAATATCTTTTCCCATTCTGTCAGTTGTCTTTTCCTTTTATCAACTGTGTCCTTAGCTTCTTTTCTTTGCAAAAGTTTGTTATCTTGATGAAGTCCCAATAGTTCATTTTTGCCTTTCTTTCCCTTGCCTTTGAACATAGGTCTAGCAAGAAGTTGTTGTGGCTGAGGTCAAAGGGGTTTTTCCCTGTGTTCTTCTTTAGGGTTTTGATGGATTACAGTTTCACATTGAGGTCTTTCATCCATTTGAGTCTATTTTTGTATATAGCGTAAGGAAATGGTCCAGAGTCATTCTTCTGCACTTGGCTGTCCAATTTTTCCAACACCATTTGTTGAAGAAGCTGTCTTTTTTCCATTGGATATGCTTTCATGCTTTGTCAAAGACTAGTTGCTCATAGGGTTGAGGTTCCATTTCTGGACTTCCTATTCTGTTCCATTGATCTATGTGTTTGTTTTTTGTGCCAGTACCAAGCTGTCTTTATGATTACAGTAATAGAGCTTAAAGTCCAAAATTGTGATGCCACCAGTTTTGGTTTTCTTTTTCAACTTTCCTTTGACTAGTCAGAGTCTTTTCTGGTTCCATACAAATTTTAGGATCATTTGTTCCAGCTCTGTGAAAAGTGATGATGGTATTTTGATAGGGATTGCATTAAAAGTGTAGATTGCTCTAGTAAGCATAGACATTTTAACAATATTTATTCTTTTTTAAAATTTTTAAAAAATTTTTATAAACATATAATGTATTATTAGCCCCAGGGGTACAGGTCTGTGAATCGCCAGGTTTACACACTTCACAGCACTCACCATATCACATACCCTCCCCAATGTCCATAACCCCACCACCCTCTCCCTACCCCCCTCCCCCCAGTCACCCTCAGTTGTTTTTTGTTTGTTTATTTGTTTTGTTTTGTTTTGTTTGGTGACAGTAAGAGTCTCTTATGGTTTGTCTCCCACCCAATCCTATCTTGTTTCATGAATTCTTTTCCTAACCCCCCAAACCCCCATGTTGAATCTCCACTTCCTTATATCAGGGAGATCATGTGATATTTGTCTTTCTCTGATTGACTTATTTCACTCAGCATACTACCCTCTAGTTCCATGTCATCACAAATGGCAAAATTTCATTTCTTTTGATGGCTGCATAGGATTCCATTGTATATATAGACCACTTCTTCTTTATCCATTCATCTGTTGATGGACATCTAGGTTCTTTCCATAGTTTGGCTATTGTGGACATTGCTGCTATAAACATTTGGGTGCACATGCCCCTTTGGATCACTATGTTTGTATCTTTAGGGTAAATACCCAGTAGTGCAATTGCTGGGTTGTAAGGTAGCTCAATTTTCAACTTTTTGAGGAACCTCCATGCTGTTTTCCAGAGTGGTTGCATCAGCTTGCATTCCCACCAACAGTGTAGGAGGGTTCCCCTTTCTCTGCCTCCTAACCAGCATCTGTCATTTCCTGACTTGTTAATTTTAGCCATTCTGACTGGCGTGAGGTGGTATCTCATTATAGTTTTAATTTGTATTTCCCTGATGCCGAGTAATATGGAGCACTTTTTCATGTGTCTGTTGGCCATCTGGATGTCTTCTTTGCAGAAATGTCTGTTCATGTCCTCTGCCCATTTCTTGACTGGATTATTTGTTCCTTGGGTGTTGAGTTTGATAAGCTCTTTGTAGATTTTGGATACTAGCCCTTTATCTGATATGTCATTTGCAAGTATCTTCTCCCAATCTGTCTGTTGTCTTTTGGTTTTGTTAACTGTTTCCTTTGTTGTGTAAAAGATTTTGATCTTGATGAAGACCCAATAGTTCATTTTTGCCCTTGCTTCACGTGCCTTTGGTGATGTTCCTAGGAAGAGGTTGCTGCGGTGAGGTCAAAGAGGTTGTTGCCTGTGTTCTCCTCAAGGATTTTGATGGATTCCTTTCTCACATTGAGGTCCTTCATCCATTTTGAGTCTATTTTTGTGTATGGTATAAGGAAATGGTCCAATTTCATTTTTCTGCATGTGACTGTCCAATTTTCCCAACACCATTTGTTGAAGAGGCTCTCTTTTTTCCATTCAACATTCTTTCTTGCTTTGTCGAAGATTAGCTGACCATAGAGTTGAGGGTCTATTTCTGGGCTCTCTATTCTGTTCCATTGATCTATGTGTCTCTTTTTGTGCTGGTACCATACTGTCTTGATGATGACAGCATTGCAATAGAGTTTGAAGTCTGGAATTGTGATGCCACCAACTTTGGCTTTCCTTTTCAATATTCCTTTGGCTATTTGAGGTCTTTTCTGGATATTTATATCTAAAATTTAGATATTTATATCTAAAATTTAGATATTTATATCTAAATATATCTATTATAAATATAAATTATAAATATAATTATAATTATATAATTATAAATTATAATATAAATTATAAATAATTTATATCTAAATATTTTAGATATTTATATCTAAAATTTAGATATTTATATCTAAAATATAAATTTTAGGATTATTTGTTCCATTTCTTTGAAAAAAATGGATGGGATTTTGATAGGGATTGCATTAAATGTGTAGATTGCTTTAGGTAGCATAGACATTTTCACAATATTTATTCTTCCAATCCAGGAGCATGGAACATTTTTCCATTTCTTTGTGTCTTCCTCAATTTCTTTCATGAGTACTTTATAGTTTTCTGAGTATAGATTCTTTGCCTCTTTGGTTAGGTTTATTCCTAGGTATCTTATGGTTTTGGGTGCAGTTGTAAATGGGATTGACTCCTTAATTTCTCTTTCTTCTGTCTTGTTGTTGTTGTAAAGAAATGCAACTGATTTCTGTGCATTGATTTTATATCCTGACACTTTACTGAATTCCTGTACAAGTTCTAACAGTTTTGGGGTGGAGTCTTTTGGGTTTTCCACATATAGTATCATATCATCTGCAAAGAGTGATAGTTTGGCTTCTTCTTTGCTGATTAGGATGCCTTTAATTTCTTTTTGTTGTCTGATTGCTGAGGCTAGGACCTCTAGTACTATATTGAATAGCAGTGGTGATAACAGACATCCCTGCTGTGTTCCTGACCTTAGCAGAAAAGCTTTCAGTTTTTCTCCATTAAGAATATTTGCAGTGGGTTTTTCATAGATGGCTTTGATAATATTGAGGTATGTGCCCTCTATCCCTGCACTTTGAAGAGTTTTGATCAGGAAGGGATGCTGTACTTTGTCAAATGCTTTTTCAGCATCTACTGAGAGTATCATATGGTTCTTGTTCTTTCTTTCATTAATGTATTGTATCACATTGATTGATTTGTGGATGTTGAACCAACCTTGCAGCCCTGGAATAAATCCCACTTGGTCGTGGTGAATAATCCTTTTAATGTACTGTTGGATCCTATTGGCTAGTATTTTGGTGAGAATTTTCGTATCTGTGCTCATCAAGGATATTGGTCTGTAATTCTCTTTTTTGATGGGATCCTTGTCTGGTTTGAGGATCAAGGTAATGCTGGCCTGTTAAAATGAGTTTGGGAGTTTTCCTTCCATTTCTATTTTTTGGAACAGTTGCAGGGGAATAGGGATTAATTCTTCTTTAAATGTTTGTAGAATTCCCCTGGGAAGTCATCTGGCCTTGGGCTTTTGTTTGTTTGGAGATTTTTGATGACTGTTTCAATCTCCTTACTGGTTATGGGTCTGTTCAGGTTTTCTATTTCTTCCTGGTTCAGTTGTGGTAGTTTATATGTCTCTAGGAATGCATCCATTTCTTCCAGATTGTCAAATTTGTTGGCATAGAGTTGCTCATAGTATGTTCTTATAATTGTTTGTATTTCTTTGGTGTTGGTTCTGATCTCTCCTCTTTCATTCATGATTTTATTTATTTGGGTCCTTTCTCTTTTCTTTCTGATAAGTCTGGCCAGGGGGTTGTCAATCTTATTAATTCTAACCAGCTCCTAGTTTCGTTGATTTGTTCTATTGTTTTTTTGGTTTCTATTTCATTGATTTCTGCTCTGATCTTTATGATTTCTCTTCTCCTGCTGGGTTTAGGCTTTCTTTGTTGTTCTTTCTCTAGCTCCTTTAGGTATAGGGTTAAGTTGTGTACTTGAGACCTTTCTTGTTTCTTTTTTTTTTTTAAGATTTTATTTATTTATTTGACATAGATCACAAGGAGGCAGAGAGGCAGGCAGAGAGAGAGGAGGAAGCAGGCTCCCCGCTGAGCAGAGAGCCCGATGCGGGCCTCGATTCCAGGACTCTGTCACCATGACCTGAGCCGAAGGCAGAGGCTTTAACCCACTGAGCCACCCAGGCGCCCAAGACCTTTCTTGTTTCTTGAGAAAGGCTTGTATCGCTATATATTTTCCTCTCAGGACTGCCTTTCCTGTGTCCCACAGATTTTGAACCATTGTGTTTTCATTTTCATTTGTTTCCATGAATTTTTTCAATTCTTCTTTAATTTCCTGGTTGAACCATTCATTCTTTAGAAGGATGCTCCTTGGTCTCCATGTATTTGGGTTCTTTCCAAATTTCCTCTTGTGATTGAGTTCTAGCTTCAGAGCACTGTGGTCTGAAAATATGCAGGGAATGATCCCAATCTTGTGATACTGCTTGAGACCTGATTTAGGACCCAGGATATGATCTATTCTGGAGAATGTTCCATGTGCACTAGAGAAGAGTATGTATTCTGTTGCTTTGGGATGGAATGTTCTGAATATATCTGTGAAGTCCATCTGGTCCAGTGTGTCATTTAAGGCCTTTATTTCCTTGTTGATCTTTTGCTTAGAAGATCTGCCCATTTCAGTGTGGGGAGTGTTAAAGTCCCCTACTATTATTGTATTATTGTCGATGTGTTTCTTTGATTTTGTTATTAATTGGTTTATATAGTTGGCTGCTCCCACGTTAGGGGCATAGATATTTAAAATTGTTAGATCTTCTTGTTGGACAGACCCTTTGAGTATGATAATGTCCTTCCTCATCTCTTATTATAGTCTTTGGCTTAAAATCTAATTCATCTGATATAAGGATTGCCTCCCCAGCTTTCTTTTGATGTCCATTAGCATGGTATATTGTTTTCCACCCCTTCACTTTAAATCTGGAGGTGTCTTTGGATCTAAAATGAGTTTCTTGTAGGCAACATTTTGATGGGTTTTGTTTTTTTATCCATTCTGATACCCTGTGTCTTTTGATTGGGGCATTTATCCTATTAACATTCAGGGTAACTATTGAGAGATATGAATTTAGTGCCATTGTATTGCCTGTAAGGTGACTGTTATTGTATATTGTCTCTGTTCCTTTCTGGTCTACTACTTTTAGGGTGTCTCTTTATTTAGAGGACCCCTTTCAATATTTCTTGTAGAGTTGTTTTGGTGTTTGCAAATTCTTTAATTTTTTTTTTTTTTTTTTTTTTTGTCCTGAAAGCTTTTTATCTCTCCTTCTATTTTCAATGATAGCCTATCTGGATATAGGATTCTTGGCTGCATATTTTTCTCATTTAGTGCTCTGAATATATCATGCCAGTTCCTTCTGACCTGCCAGGTCTCTGTGGATAAGTCCACTGCCAATCTAATATTTTTACCATTTTATGTTACAGACTTCTTGTCCCGGGCTGCTTTCAGGATTTTCTCTTTGTCGCTAAGACTTGTAAATTTCACTATTAGATGACAGGGTGTGAACCTATTCTTATGGATTTTGAGGGGGGTTCTCTGCACCTCCTGGATTTTGATGCTTGTTCCCTTTGCCAAAATTTGGGATAATATATATATTAGACTGGTGACTAGAACAGGATCACCCACTTAATTTGGGGAGTATTTTGGTCTCTTAGAATAAACTACCTCCCAAAATTTTAAAGAATGAAAAATGTATATAAGGGTAAACACAATGAAGGGATAGAATATGACTACAAAGATGAAAAAAAAAATTTTTTTTAATTTCTACAAAAAGGAGTTGATAAGGTAAGTTGGTTGGGAGAATAAAGAAAAAGAAGGTGGCGAGAATTTGCTTGGGCTGGAGATTAGAACAAGCCTGGTGCTAGATTTAGGGTGTATTTTGATCTATTAGAAGAAGTTGTACCCCAAATTTTTTGGAAGAAAAAGCCCTATGTGTATACAGAAAATAAAGTTAGATACAATGAAGGATAAAATATGACTATAATAATGAAGGTTCAAAAAAGAATTTTTTTTAATGAAAGGTATTGTTAAAATAAACTAGTTAAAAAACGTTAAAAGAGGAAAGGGTAAAAGTAAAAAAAAATTAGCAGAAGAAAAAAATAAAATTAAAAAAATTAATTAACTTCACAAGACTAAAGAATCAGGGAGAAAGCCATGAATTCAATGCTTTGCTTTCTCCTCCTCTAGAATTCCACTGTTCTCCTTGGTAAGTGAACTTGGTCTTGGCGGGGTTTCTTGTTGATCTTCTAGGGGAGGGGCGTGTTGTAGTGATTCTCAAGTGTCTTTGCCTGGGCAGAATTGCACCGCCCTTACCAGGGGCCAGGTTAACTAATCCCCTCGGGTTTGCTTTTGGGAGCTTTTGTTCCCTGAATGCTTTCTGTAGAGTTCCAGAGGACGGGAATTAAAATGGCAGCCTCCCAATCTCCGGCCCAGAGGAGCCAAGAGCGCAGGACCCCACTCCCAGTGCACCCTCAGAGAAAAGTGCTCAATCACTCCCATCTCCCTGGCCTCTGGCTGCACTCTGAGCTCACCCAGCCTGTGACCAAGAATCTCTGTCTCTGGCACATAGCTCTGCCTGGAGTCTCTGAACCCCACAGATCCCTAAGCTTTTCCAGGGGATGTCTTTCTGGTCTTGTGGGGACCCCACTCACAGAGCAGTGGCTTGTGCCATGGATTACAGTTCAAGGTGACCCCGAGCTGAGAGCTCACTCCTCGGCTCAGTCTCTGTAGCCGGCTTCCCTGCTCTAATACCTGTGAGCTCTGCAATGCTCAGACACCTCTGATCCTTCTGTGACCCCAAGGGACCTGAGACCACGGTGTCCCTTCATGGGCTTCACCCCAGTTTAGCCTCTGGAGTGATTTCCCTCTGAGGAGCAGACTTTTAAAAGTCCTGATTTTGTGCTCTGTTGCTCTGCCGCTTGCTGGGAGCTGGCCCCTCCCCCCGCAGTCTATCTTCCCGTCACTTTGGATTCACTTCTCCGCTGGTCCTACCTTTCAGAAAGTGGTCAATTTTCTGTTTCTAGAATTGTTGCTCTTCTTCTTTTTGATCTCGTGTTGGATTGTAGGTGTTTGGAATGGTTTGATAAGCTATCTAGCTGATCTCCTGCTACCTGATGTTGTCTCAGCCTCCTACTTCTCTGCCATCTTGACTCCTCTCTCCAACAATATTTATTCTTTCAATCCGTGAGCATGGAACATTTTTCCATTTCTTTGTGTCTTCTTCAATTTCTTTCATGAGTGTTCTATAGTTTTCTGAGTACAGATCCTTTGCCTCTTTGGTTAGATTTATTCCTGGTATCTTTTGGTTTTGGGGGCAATTGTAAATGGGATAGACTCCTTAATTTCTCTTTCTTCTGTTTCATTCTCTAGTGTATAGGAATGCAATTGATTTCTGTGCACTGATCGTATATCGTGCTACTTTGCTGAATTCCTGTATGAATTCTAGCAATTTTGGAGAGGAATCTTTTGGGTTTTCAACATAGACTATCATATCATCTGCAAAGAGTGAGAGTTTATCTTCTTCTTTGCTGATTCTGATGCCTTTCATTCTTTCTTGTTTTCTGGTTGCTGAGGTTAGGACTTCCAATACTATATTGAACAGCAATGGTGAGAGAGGACATCCCTGCTGTGTTCCTGATCTTAGAGGAAAAGCTCTTCTTTTCCCCATTGAGAATGATATTCACTGTCTTTTCATATATGGCTTTTATGTTATTGAGGTATGTTCTCTCTAGCCCCACACTGTGAAGAGTTTTAACTAAGAAAGAATGCTGTACTTTGTCAAATGCTTTTCTGCATCTATTGAGAGTATCATATGGTTCTTGTTCTTTCTTTTATTTATGTAGTGTATAACATTGGTTGGTTTGTGGATGTTGAATCAAACTTGCAGCCAAGGAATAAATCCCATTTGGTTGTGGTGAATTATCCTTTTAATGTACTGTTGGATACTATTGGCTAGTATGTTGGTGAGAAGTATTGAATCCATGTTCATCAGGGATATTGGTAGGTAATTCTTTTTGGTAGGGTCTTTTTCTGGTTTTGGGATCAAGGGAATGCTGGCCTCATAAAATTAGTTCAAAAGTTTTCTTTTCATTTCTATTTTTTGAAACAGCTTCAGAAGCATAGGTATTAATTCTTCTTTAAATGTTTGGTAGAATTTCCCTGGGAAGCTATCTGGCCCTGGGCTCTTTTGGGGGGAGCCCAAAAGCCCTGGGGTTTTTTGGGAGATTTTTTTTATTACTGCTTCAATTTCCTTGTTGATTATGGGTCTGTTCAGGTTTTCTGTTTCTTTGTGGTTCAGTTTTGGTAGTTTACACATCTCTAGGAATGGATACACTTTTTTCAGATTGCTCAATTTGTTGGCATATAGGTGTTCATAAAATGTTCTTACAATGTTTGTATTTCTTTGGTGTTGGTTGTTATTCTCCTCTTTCATGATTTTATTTACTTAGGTCCTTTCTCTTTTCTTCTTTTTTTTTAATATCTTTTTTATTAATCATTTTTTAAATTTCTTTTCAGCATAACAGTATTCATTGTTTTTGTACCACACCCAGTGCTCCATGCAATTTGTGCCCTCTTTAATACCCACCACGTAGTTCCCCCAACCTCCCACCCCCCCACCTCTTCAAACCCTTCAGATTGCTTTTCAGAGTCCATAGTCTCTCATTGTTCACCTCCCCTTCCAATTTCCCCCAACTCCCTTCTCCTAACTCCCCATGTCCTCCATGCTATTTCTTATGCTCCACAAATAAGTGAAACCATTTGATAATTGACTCTCTCTGCTTGATTTATCTCACTCAGCATAATCTCTTCCAGTCCCGTCCATGTTGCTACAAAAGTTGGGTATTCATCCTTTCTGATGGAGGCATAATACTCCATAGTGTATATGGACCACATCTTCCTTATCCATTTGTCCATTGAAGGACATCTTGGTTCTTTCCACAGTTTGTTGACTGTGGCCATTGCTGCTATGAACATTGGGGTACAGTTGGCCCTTCTTTTCACTACATCTGTATCTTTGGGGTAAATCCCCAGTAGTGCAATTGCAGGATCATAGGGAAGTTCTATTTTTAATTTCTTGAGGAATCTCCACACTGTTCTCCAAAGAGGCTGCACCAACTTGCATTCCCACCAACAGTGTAAGAGGGTTCCCCTTTCTCCACATCCCCTCCAACACATGTTTCCTGTCTTGCTAATTTTGGCCATTCTAACTGGTGTAAGGTGATATCTCAATGTGGTTTTAATTTGAATCTCCCTGATGGCTAGTGATGATGAACATTTTTTCATGTGTCTGATAGCCATTTGTATGTCTTCGTTGGAGAAGTGTCTGTTCATATCTTCTGCCCATTTTTTGATATGATTTTCTGTTTTGTATGTGTTGAGTTTGAGTTCTTTATAGATCCTGGATATCAATCTTTTGTCTGTACTGTCATTTGCAAATATCTTCTCCCATTCCGTGGGTTGCCTCTTTGTTTTGTTGACTGTTTTCTTTGCTGTGCAGAAGCTTTTGATTTTGATGAAGTCCCAAAAGTTTATTTTTGCTTTTGTTTCCTTTGCCTTTGGAGACATATCTTGAAAGAAGTTGCTGTGGCTGATATCGAAGAGATTACTGCCTATGTTCTCCTCTAGGATTCTGATGGATTCCTGTCTCACGTTGAGGTCTTTTATCCATTTTGAGTATATCTTTGTGTACGGTGTAAGAGAATGGACGAGTTTCATTCTTCTACATATAGCTGTCCAGTTTTCCCAGCACCATTTATTGAAGAGACTGTCTTTTTTCCACTGTATATTTTTTTCCTGTTTTGTTGAAGATTATTTGCCCATAGAGTTGAGGGTCCATATCTGGGCTCCCTCCCAAAAAACAAGAGCCCAGGACCTGACAGATTCCCTGGGGAATTCTACCAAATTTTCAAAGAAGAAATAACACCTATTCTCCTGAAACTGTTTCAAAAAATTGAAGCAGAAGGAAAACTTCCAGACTCTTTCTATGAAGCCAGCATTACCCTGATCCCAAACCAGGCAAAGACCCTACCAAAAAGGAGAATTTCAGACCAATATTACTGATGAATATGGATGCTAAGATTCTCAACAAGATCCTAGCAAACAGGATCCAACAGCACATTAAAAAGATTATCCACCATGACCAGGTGGGATTCATTCCTGGGCTACAAGGATGGTTCAACATTCGCAAATCTATCAATGTGATAGAACAAATTAATAAGAAAAGAGAGAAGAAGCACATGGTCCTCTCAATTGATGCAGAAAAAGCATTTGACAAAATCCAGCATCCGTTCTTGATTAAAACGCTTCAAAGTATAGGGATAGAGGGAACATTCCTGAACTTCATCAAATCTATCTATGAAAGACCCACAGCAAATATCATCCTCAATGGGAAAAAGCTTTCAGCCTTCTCGTTGAGATCAGGAACACCACAAGGATGCCCACTCTCACCACTCTTGTTCAACATAGTATTAGAAGTCCTAGCAACAGCAATCAGACAACAAAGAGAAATAAAAGGTATCCAAATTGGCAATGAAGAAGTCAAACTCTCTCTCTTCGCAGATGACATGATTCTTTATATGGAAAACCCAAAAGTCTCCACCCCCAAACTACTAGAACTCATACAGCAATTCAGTAATGTGGCAGGATACAAAGTCAATGTACAGAAATCAGTGGCTTTCTTATACACTAACAGTGAAAATACAGAAAGGGAAATTAGAAAATCGATTCCATTTACTATAGCACCAAGAACCATAAGATACCTGGGAATAAACCTAACCAAAGAGGTAAAGGATCTGTACTTGAGGAACTACAGAACTCTCTTTTCTTTTTGATAAGTCTGGCCAGGGGTTTATCAATCTTATTATTTCTTTCAAAGACCTAGCTCCTAGTTTCATTGATCTGTTCTACTTATCTTTTGGTTTCTATTTCATTGATTTCTGCTCTGATCTTTATTATTTCTCTTATTTAGAATTTATTTGCTGTTCATTCTTCAGGTTCTTTAGGTATAAGTTTAGGTTGTGTATTTGAGAAATTTCTTGTTTTTTGAGAAAGGCTTGTATTGCTTTTTATTTCTCTCTTAGGACCACTTTTGTTGCATTCCAAAGATTTTGAACAGTTGTGTTTTCATTTACATTTGTTTCCATGAATTGTTTAAATTCTTCTTTAATTTCCAGGTTGACTAATTCATTCTTTTGTAGGATGCTCTCTAGCCTCCTTGTATTTGAGTTCTTTCCAAATTTCTTCTTCTTACTGAATTCTAGTTTCAAAGCATTGAGGTCCAAAAATATGCAGGGAATGATCCCAGTCTTTTAGTATTAGTTGAGACCTGATTTGTGACCTGGTATGTAATCTATTCTGGGGAATGTTCCATGCACACGAGAGAAGAATATGCATTCTGTTGCTTTAGGATGGAACGTTCTGAATATATCTATGAAGTCCATCTGGTCTAGTGTGTCACTGAAAGCCCTTTATCTTTGTTGATCTTCTGCTTAGATGATCTGTCCATTGCAGTGAGGGGTTGTTAAAGTCCCCTACTATTATTGTATTATTATGGATATGTTCTTTGATTTTGTTATTAATTGGCTTATGTATTTGGCTGTTCCCATGTTGGGGACATAAATATTTATAATTGTTATATTTTCTTGTTGAAAAGACCCTTTAATTATGATATAGTGTCCTTCCTCAGCTCTTATTACAGTCTTTGATTTAAAATCTAATTTGTCTGATATAAAGATTGCCACCCCAGATTTCTTTTTTTTATTTTAACATCTTAATTTTATTTAATTTTTTCAGTGTCCCAAAATTCATTGTTTATGCACCACACCCAGTGCTCCATGCAATACATGCCTTCTTTAATACCCAATAACAGGCTCAACCATCCCCAACCCCTTCATGTCCAAAACCTCAGTTTGTTTCTCAGAGTCCACCATCTTTCATGCTTCATCTCCCCCTCATATTTCCCCCAATTCACTCTTCCTTTTCTTCTCCTAATGTCCTCTACCTTATTCCTTATGCTCCATAAGTAAGTGAAGCCATATGATAATTGACTTTCTCTGCTTGACTTATTTCACTCAGCATGATCTCCTCTAGTACCATCCATGTTGATATAAAAGTTGGGTATTCATCCTTTCTGATGGAGGCGTAATATTCCATTGTATATATGGACCACATCTTCTTTATCCATTCATCTGTCGAAGGGCATCTTGGTTCTTTCCATAGTTTGGTGATTGTGGACATTGCTGCTATGAACATTTGGATAGAGATAGCTCTTCTTTTCGCTTCTTTTCTGTATCTTTGGAGTAAATACCCAGTAGTGCAATTGCAGGGCCATAGGGTAGCTTTATTTTTAATTTTTTTTAAAAGATTTTATTTATTTATTTGACAGAGAGAGAGATCACAAGTAGGCAGAGAGTCAGTCAGAGAGAGAAGGGGAAGCAGACTCCCTGCTGAGCAGAGAGCCCGATGCGGGGCTCAATCCGAGGATACTGAGATCATGACCTGAGCTGAAGGCAGAGGCTTAATCCACTGAGCCACCCCGGCGCCCCTATTTTTAATTTTTTGAGGAATCTTCACACTGTTTTCCAAAGTGGCTGCACCAATTTGCACTCCCACCAACAGTGTAAGAGGGTTCTCCTTTCTCCACATCCTCTCCAACACTTGTTTCCTGTCCTGTTGATTTTGGCCATTCTAACTGATGTAATGTGGTATCTCAATGTGGCTTTGATTTCTTTTGATGTCTATTAGCATGAAAATTGGTTTTCAACCACCTCATTTTAAATCTGGAGATATCTTTGGGTCTAAAATGAATCTCTCACAGACAACATATCAACGAGGCTTGCTTTTTTTTTTTTTTTTTTAAATCCAGTCTGATACCCTGTGTCCTTTGATTAGGGAATTTAGCCCATTTACATTCAGAGTAACTACTGAAAGATATGAATTTAATGCCATTGTGTTACCTGTAAAATGACTATTGATTTATATTGTCTCCATTCCTTTCTGGTCTTTGTTACGTTTGGGCTCTCTTTTAGCTTAGAGGATTCCTTTTAATATTTCTTATGGGGCTGGTTCAGTGATCAAAAAGTCTTTAAGTTTCTGTTTGTCCTGGAAACTTTTTATTTATCCTTCTATTTTGAAAGGTATCCTAGCTGAATAAAATATTCTTGGCTGCATATTTTTCTCATTTAGCACTCTGATTATATCATGCCAGTCCTTTCTGGCCTGCTAGGTCTCTATGGATAGGTCTGCTGCCAGTCTAATGTTTCTTCCCCTGTACATTACTGACTTCTTGTCCCAAGCTACTTCTAGTATTTTCTCTTTGTCTCTGAGATTTTTAATTTTCTGATCCTACATTGGGGTGTTGACCTGTTTTATTTATTTTGATGGAGGTTCTGTATGCCTCCTGGATTTTGATGTCTATTCCCTTCCCCAGATTAGGGAATTTCTCTGCTATAATTTGCCTCAATATACCTTTTGCCCCCCTCTCTCTTTCCTCTTCTTCTGGGATACCAATTATTCTAATATTGTTATTGCTTTATAATATCACTTATTTCTCAATTTTTCCCCTTGTGATCCAGTAGTTGTTTATCTCTTTTTCTCCAGCTTCTTTATTCTCCATCATTTGGTCTTCTATATCACCAAAGCCTCCATTTATGATTGCATCTCATTAATAACCTTTTTGAATTTGACTTGTTTAGACTGGGTTGGACTTGTTCAGAAAGGGATTCTCTAGTGTCTTTTATACTTTTTTCAAGCCCACCTAGCATCTTTATAATTGTTATTCTGAACTCTAGTTCTGACATCTTTCTTAGGTCCATACTGATTAGGTCCCTGGCAGTCAATACTGTCTCTTGTTCTCTTTTTTGAGGTGAGTTTTTCCATCTTGTCATTCTGTCCAGAGAATATGAATAAGAGAACAAAATACTAAAAGGTCAACAATTACCCCAGGTAAATATATATGAAACAAATCAGATGAGTCCTGAAACTGGGAAAGAAAAAAAAAAAGAATATAATTAGACAGATGAGAAGAATAGAGCAATACATGGGTTCTCTGTGTATTTTGGTCTGATTTTTTAGAAAATTAGATCCCAAATTATAAAGAAAAAATTAATATATGTGCAAAAATATAATTACATACAATGAAAGGATAGAATGTAACTGTTAAAATAGAAATTAAAAGACAAGAAGAAAACAAAAGAGAAAAAAACTAACAAAAACAAATAAAGGAAGGGATATAAACAGTAGGTGAACAGAACAGAGCAGTATACTATCTCCTGAGTGTAATTTGGCCAGTTTGTTAGAAGAAACTATGTCTCAAAATTATAAAGAAAGAAAAACTTATATATACAAGATAAAATTAAATACATTGAAAGGATAGAATGTAACTGTAAAGGTGAAAGATGTAAAGACCAAAAAGTCTTTAGCAAAAAAAAAAAAAATAGAACAGAGTCATACATTAGATTTTGGGTGTATTTTGGTCTGTTAGAACAAACTACACTGCCAAATTGTAAAGAAAGGAAAACTTACATATATATACAAAAAATAAGATTAAATACAACAAAGGGATAGAATATAACTATAAAAATGAAAGTTAAAAAAGATTTTTAAAAAGAGTTGATCAAATAAGAATTGGTTGAAAAAGGAAAGAAAACATTTTTTAAAAATTAAAGTTGTAAGACTAAAGAATCATGGGGAAAAAGCTGTGAATTCTACATTCTGTATTCCTCTAGCTCTGGAGTTTTGCAGTTCTCATTGTTAGTAAACTTGGTCTTGGCTGGTTTTTCTTGCTGATCTTCTGGGGGAGGGGCCTGTTGTGTTGATTCTCAAGTATATTTGTCCCAGGCAGGATTGTACAGCTCTTGCCACGGGCCAGGTTAAGTAAGCTGCTCCTGGTTGCTCTGTGTGGCTTTTGTTCCCTAAAGGTTTTCCACACAGGTTTAGAGCATGAGAGTAAAAATGGCAGCCTCCCAATCTCCAGCTCTAGAGCCAAGAGCTCAAGCAGTCAGTCACTCTGCTCTCCCAGGTCTCCAGCCACACTCAGTGCTCACCCAGTCTATGTCCAAGTGTTTCTATCTCAAGAGCATGACCCCCTTTTGAGTTTCCAAAACCTCCAGACTCCTAAAGTGTGTTCCTGCCCCACTCCTCTCTGGGGAGGAGGGGGGAGTCTCATGAGTTCTGCCACTAGCTGGGCCCTGCATGTGGAGAGCAATCATATGACCATACCGTGGTTCATGGTATATGGTAACCCTTAGTTGAGAGCCCACTCCTGGGTTCTCTTGCAGTTTGTTTCCCCAATCTGGTGCCTGAGAGCTCTGCCACACTCAGGCACCCCTGGTAGTCCTGTGACCCCAGGGTCCTGAGACCACACTCTCCCAGTTAGGGTTCTCACTCTGCTTGGCCACCTGAGTGATGTCCCTCACTGGAGCAAACTTCTAAAAGTTCTGATTTTGTGTTCTACCACTATATCACTTGCCATTAGCTGCCTGATGGAGACCCCCTTCCTCCTGCAGTCTATCTTCTCATCTATCACGTCGGATTAACTTCTCCACACTTCCTACCTTGCAGAAAGTAATTGCTTTTCTATTCATAGAGGTGCAGCTATTCTTTTATTTGATCTCTGGTTGAGTTCACAGGTATTCAGAATGATTTGATAGTTATTTAGCTGAATTTCTGGGACCAGATGAAATTAAGGTTCCTTAGTCCTCTGCCATCTTGAACTCTCCCCCTGAAGTTTTAAAGCCTGAAGCAAGTCAGTTAATAAGTGGGAATCCAGAAGACCTTTGACTCTGGCACACACTGTTAGTTAACTAATCACTTTCCATTCCCAACTCTTAATTGCCATCTGAAATCTATCTTTGTTTATACTGACATTATACACAACTTCAGAGGGGGAACCATAGTTGGTCTAAGCCAATTGTGTCCACCCTTTTCCCAGTTTCTCAGTCTTTCAGTCTGATCAGTGAGAACTCAAGTGGAAGTCAACCAGACATATTTCTAGAAAATTAAAATTAAATTTCTGATAAGTAGAGACATAAATGATTGCATGGCCCTTCCCTCTCCTTCCTGTCTTGCACATAGGACATAAGAAATGGAACTGCACCAGCCATCTCAAGTGACTAAGGAAACATCAAGAGAATTTCAGGGTCATCTGCTTTTACCTCATTGACACTGAACCAACACTAACAGGTATCTATTTCGGGATCTCTTATTAAATAGGAACAATAAATTGTCCTTATTTATTCTACTATACTAGTTACTTACCTTTTATTCTCAAATTTATTTTACATCTTTTCCTCTAAGTGTTATTTCCAAACTCTCTTGCCAGCTGATGTCCAACTAAATATAGGCCATTGGCAGAGTAGCAGGGGATTGAAAAATGAGAAGAAAGGAGAAGCCAGAGAATTTCTCCATCCGTTCCTCTGCTTTAGGCTATATTTCCAGCATTGGCTGTATCTTCTGCATAATCTTAACTCCTGATGATCATTCCTCTTCCGTGGTCCCATTTTCCTCAAGCATCTATCTTATAGATCCAGCCCCAGGTGGCAAAGACTCCTAAGTTATAGTAAGCATCATCTCTTTCATTTGTCCCTGAATCCCTGTGAGTGGTGGTGTCTTCCCACTTTTACCGGTCTTTGAGCTATTACTCTTTGAAACACCTTATTTAGTTTCTTAGCTTTTCCAACCCCTTTGTAACTAGTTCTCTATATTAAATTATTATTTATTGCATTACCTTTAGAGATTGTATTACTCTTTGGAGATTGTATTACTTTTTTAAATTGAAGTATAATTGACATACAATATCATATTAGTTTCAAGTGTACAACACAATGATTTGTCACTTATATACATGTTATGAAATGTTCACTAGGCTAAGTGTAATTACCATCTGTCACCATGCAAAGTTATTTTAATATTATTGACTATATTCCCTATGCTGTATATTACATCCCCGTGACTTATCTATCTTATAACTGGAAGTTTGTCCTTCTTAATCTTATCCACTAATTTCATCCATTCTCCCGCCCTCCTTCCCTCTGGAGACCACCAGTTTGATCTTTGTATTTTTGAGTCTGTTTCTATTTTGTTTTATTTGATCATTTTTTTTTAGATTCCACATTTATAAGTGAAATCATACAGTAGTTGCCTTTCTCTTTCTGACTTATTTCACTTAGCATCTAAGGTCTACCCATGTTGTTGCAAATGGCTAGATTTCATTCATGTTCATGGTTGAGTAATATTCCAGTGTGTGTGTGTGTGTGTGTGTGTGTGTGTGTGTGACATCTCTTCTATCCATTCATATAAATTATTAATGTTAGATTACCTAGCATGGACTGAGCTTTCCTGACTGGATCCTGACTGATAAAGAACCTTAGTTAGATTTTCCCTTACCTGAAAAATCACTTCCTGAATTGATTCAAACCTTAAGAAATAGTTAAAGCTCCTTTACCTTGTGGATGTGTATATTTTAGTGAAGACCACCTTCCTTTATAATATATCTTACCATACCAAATCATTGTCTTTACTCTTTCCTCACCCACACTGAGGTAATAATCACCTTGTAGAAGTCATGGTTGCTCCCTGCCTGGAATCTAAGAATTATTCTGAAATTTGACTTTCCTAAACCGTATTTGGAACACTCTTTCTTATTTGATCTCTAACTCACTCTATCCCAGTGGCTCTACCCTGATTCACCCTCTCTACCAAGAGCCTTAAGATTTATAACATATGTACATGTATGACCTTCCCAGTGATTTTCTTGGGTATGCTCACCAACAGCCATAAAGCAAATGAGGTGCTGCTCTGTCTGAAACCAATGGTCTGCAGGAACCAAAAGCAGCCTAGACCTAAAAACCTCTGGCCTGCTATACCTGCAAAGAAAGATCCAAACTCTGTGCTCTGTATGTGCATGTATGCATGCATGTGTGTGTGTGTGTGCATACGTACTACAGGATGAATTTTGAAGTCCCTTCTTCTAATGGGTGGTGGGAAGCATAGGAAGTTTGGAGTATAAATATATTCATTATTTCAGCCAATATATATTAAGCTAATTTTTGTGTTTGTAAGTGATATAGCGGGTAACACAACAGAAAAGTCCCTACTCTCTGTTCTCCAAGAGTTGTTTCTGACTCTCCAGAATGGTAAAGAAAGCCACTTACAGCCAGCAGATTATGTTATTTAAGGTTATTAAAGTAATGTTTTCACAAAAAGCGGAGTCAAAACCTTAATATCAATATTTTCATCCTATGAGATTAGATTATGTTTGCTGTCTTCTCCTAAAATGAATGTTCATCCTGGCAAGGTATGTTTGCTTTCAGGGCAAATCAGCAAGAAAATAAACCAGAACTCCCGATGATAGGTGGACCAAAATCAAATGGAGCCCGCACTTTTGCTTTTTTTCACTGACTAGAATCCAAACCTTCCCCCAACCATAGTCAACAACATCTAAGTTGAAGAGTCCTCATGAGCAACCAGTCCAGACTGAGGCATCTAGAGCACGCAGGATGCAAAAAGGATTTAAGTGGAGGGAGGAGGGAGAGATAATCTCTTATTTTGGAAGAGTAGAATTCTCAGAGGAGAGAGAGAGACACATAGAGAAAGAGATTGAGGGTGTGGCAAGAGAGATCATGTCTTCATGGGTATTCATTTTGAACGCTTAAATATGTCAGACTCTGTAGCTACACCTGAAAAAAATGCTTTTTAAGTTTCAATTTAGCATTAATACTCCAGGATTCTAAGATCTAGAGCAAAATTTTTTTAAAAATTCATCAGTTGGATTATATTGCAGTTGACAAGACTCAATTTTTCTGTAGAAGATGTGCTGTATTTTTATTAGTGCTCACAAAGAAATAAAAATTAAATCCTAATTTTCAAAAGCAGTTGTAAATTTTAATGTAGGAAAATCCAAGTTCAGTTAACATCACACTGGTCTTTAAAATCAAGATTACCCAGTGATGGGTATTAAGAGGGCATATACCGCATGGAGTACTGGGTGTTATAAACAAACAATGAATCAATATTCCTTCTAAAAGTAAAAAGCAGTTTCTGCATTAAAATGAAGTGAGATTCTTAAATTGTTCTAACAACACTAACTTAACTTTTATGATCTGGTTTAATTTTCACAAACACCCTATCAGGTAAGTACTATTTTAAATCCTATTTATAGATGTGAAAATTAGGGTGTGGAAAATCTGAATAAACTGTTTAAATTCACCTGGCCAGTTAAATGATGGAGCCAGAATTGGAATGTTCAAAACTTGTAGCTAGTTCACTATCCTATAGTGCATCAGACTGACTAGCAGATGTTACAGGAACAAAAGACTAAGAAAAATCTTGAACTCTGCTTACTTTGATAATTTTTCCTAAGAAATTTCAAACAAAAAATGTTTTGTGTCTTTTTTCTTAATAAACATATATTGCTTGGTAATATCTCCTTGGTAAAATTCATACTTGTGATTTATATACTAATCCATTTTCATCAAGTGATTAAATCATTTCACATAAGAAACTGTTTTCCTAAATATACAAAAAATAAATTCGAGCAAACAATTGTAAAGCTAAGCACAACTCAAGAAATCGTTTCCCCAGATATCACATCCCACAAAGGCCACAACCATATGCAAAAACAGCTAGGTGTGTAAGTTTTCCAAGAATAGGATCACGGTTTTGTGCTTTTAGCACTATAATTGGTAGAGGTTAAAAACAGAGTAGAATACCTTCTCCAGACTTCTGAGGAGAGGCAAGAATCTTAGCAATTACTTCCACTTGAAACTTCTGTCTAGCCTGCTTAGCGTAGGATTTTCATCATGTGTGGTATATAAATTTTTGGATCTTGAATTGTTTACTCTTTCTTCCTCTGTAAGTGAAAAAGATGATTTCCTGGGTGAAATAGATGGGAAGATAACAGATGTGTTCCAGGACCTACAGCAAAGGCACTTAAGACTGGAGTTATGCCCATTATTGAGTTTATCAGGGGCCAGCCTCAAGGAACTAGTCAGAGATAACACCAAAGAGCTTTCAACTCTAAAGGCCCTTGTTTTCCAAGCTCTTTATCTTCAATTTAGGAGATAAGTAGCAACAAAATTGTGTATATCACTTCCTATAGCACCCTTGCTCCCTTTCTTCATATCCCTTCATCCAGTCTCAAAAAGGAAATACAACAGACTTTATCATCCTCACTCAGTGATCTCTTTACAGCTCAAAGCATGATTGTCCTCAACTGCTTATTGGAACAAGTCCACCTTCCACATTTTGTGAACACAGCTGCTGACTGCCTTATCAGAGGGGCAAAGAATGGTCAGCACAGCCCACAAATTTATTTTTCTTAGTTAAAAATAAAAACATAGCCAGACAGCAGTCTGGGGATTGGCAGCGAATGGAAGGATATAGAACACTATTATGGAAAGGGAGGAGAAAAATGGCAACACTCAGCTCCATGGAGCCTGGCTTTTTTATAATTTTTTAATGTCTGTGAACTGATAGCTATTGATGGAGTTTGTGAAATCAGCTGACTCCAGCTGTATTGAATTTATAGTGAAGATCAGTCCTATCCTAAACTCCCAAACTTCTATGTATAGTACGTTACCCCAGACTTTACTGGGGCCCTCCAAAAAAGCCCACATGCCACAGGTTAGGAGATCGAGGATACTGATTCTCCAGCATTGAATGTAGAACTTGTAAACAGTGTTCTCAACTTGAGCTGCATATTGAAACCCCTCAACAGCTTTAAAAACTGCTAATGCCTGAGCCCTGGTCCTCGGCATTTCTGATTTAATCGAGTTAGGTAACCTTAGGCATCAGAATTTTCTCATTCATCATTTTCTCATTCATTGGTTTTTCTCATTGTAGACAAAACTGAGACCCACTGCTGTGGAATGCCACATCTGAGGTCCAGACCCCCTGCCTGCACACCAGAAGATTCCGAAGGATGGGGAAGCAGGATTTGAAAGAGTGCCAGTGAATATGGTTTTGGCCATATGAGGCAGTCTGTGGCTTTGCAAATCACTTCTTTAAATGATGACTACAGTTTAAGGATGGAAGTCTACCCAAGCATACCCACATGTCTCACTTTCCAACAATATAAAACCTCACAGATATGAGTCAAAACTACAAAGACTGATCAAAGCCTCTCTTTCCTCCTACTCACCAACAATAAGTAGTATTAGTGGGCCAAGGATGAATCCCTCTAATCTGCTATTTGCTTCCTGGATATGACTTTCAGCCTAATTGAACTTAAACTCAGAATTAAATCATGAGAACATATCTTTGCCCCATAAATCAGGTTGACCTGAAAGATATGCTACCTCTTCCCTTATTGCTGTGTCAAACACAGGTATTTGTCCCTCAGAGGACTAGGAATAGGGCAAGGTCTTCAGAATTCTCAGAATTAGAGGTACATCCGATTTGACTTTAAAGATTTCCTGAAATCATGCATTAAACAAAGGCCTTAAGACCTCTCTCTGGTTCCCTTCAGAGTATGTGAGTAATAAATTTATTACCCATGTTACATGAAAGTCCTTTGTGGACTTTTCCAGAGTCTCGAATCTAATCATGGTTAAGCCAACAAAGGGATTATAGCTTTATTGGGAGCTTATTTTGCAGAAGTGCCACATAGCTTTGCCAGAAAGAATATCCTGTTTTTCCCACTATGTTGAGCTCAAAGGTCCCGTTAAATAAAGTTGAGGTCTTCAATTATGCAGAAATATAAACAGATTGCTCAGTGTGATTTGGAATTATATTTTTATTTAGAAAAAAATACTGTCCAAATACTAAACAATGTTGACCTCCATAATTCAGAAACCTGGATATGATAGAAGGAGAAATTCTAAAGTCTCTCCACTGGAAAAAAAGGCAATACATATTCAAAGCATACACACACACACACACACACACACACACACACACACACACTTTGCCATTTTCTGTATCCTAACCATGGAGTCTACTTGATTATTAATGATGCCTAAAGTTTTTCAATGGATAAACTATTAAGAACTATTAAGAATATGGGACAATTTGGGTAGAAAGCTTTGTAAAATCAAGTCTAAACCTTTCTCTTTTTTTAAAGATTTTATTTACTTATTTGAGAGAGAGAGAGTGAGAGAGAGAAAGCACGAGATAGGGGAAGGTCAGAGGGAGAAATAGAGTCCCACTGAGCAGGGACACCCATCCCCCAACACAGGACTCTCCTGGAAGTCCAGGATCATGACCTGAGCCAAAGGCAGACACTTAACTGAGTCACCCAGGAGCCCTAAACCATTCTGAGATGCAATTAGTTTAGCCTAATAGGAGCATATGGTATTTTGTGGGCTTGGTGATAGGTAGCTTGAGAAAAATATTATAGATAGGCTGAGGTGGCTGTATTATGTAGATTTCCATAGACTAAAGATCTAATTCTGCCTTAGTTGTAAGTAAGACAAACTAGTGAAATACCAGGTCCATGCTCACATAGGACTAGATCCAATCAATCACTTTAAAACAAAATAATTTCCAATTATATGTAAAATTATGAACCTCAATTACAAGGAAAAAATCTCTTGTATATCCTCAGATGGCCGTAACTTTCTACTGATAAATGAAACTTAAACCACATCTCCTCAGGTGCATTTCTTACAGTGCAGTGATGAGTGATTTAGTATAAGATGGTGGCAATGGAAGAGGGCTATAGAATTGGCTCTTCTGCAAGGACAATGATAACTCAATTCCACATTGCATTTTTGTCCACTCACATTGTGGCTATAAAAGCAGCATGGTTGAGCCTCTGGCTGTGGCCCCCATGTAATCAAAGAGATTAAACTTTTAAAAATGGTTGCCATAAAATCCCCCATTCTTCTCTCTCTTCTAGTATAAGAGCTTGCCACCCCCCCATCAAGAAGGGAGCCTCATTCCTCTTGGTGTGAATCTGGGCAGAGCTTGTGGCTGCTTCTACTAGTAAAGCATGGTAGAAGTGATGCTGTGTGAGTTCCAAGATGGGTCATAAAAGGTAATGTAGCTTTGTCTTGTTCTCTAGAATACTTATACTTGGAGCCTGGAACTGTCATGTAAGAAGTTCAACTACCATGAGGTCACCATGCTATCAGGAAGCCAAACCACATGGAAACACCACAAGTAGGTGCTGCATCCAACAGTTCCTGTGACACTCCCAGCAAATAGTCAATACCAACTCTCAACCCTCTGAGTGAGTCATCTTGAACATCCAGCCCCATCTAGCTTTCAGATAATAGCTCCAATGACATCTGATTCCAATTGCTGGAGAGACCCCAAGCCAAAACCATCTAGCCAATCTCTTTCCAAATTCCTGACTCAAAATAATAATAATAATAATAATAATGAGCAAAATAAAATTTCTGTTTTAAGCCACTAAGTTTAAGGGGTAATTTATTATGCAACAATAGCAGCCAGAACAGAATCTTTTCAGAATTACTTTTACTTCCTACTATTCAAAATATTTTAGAATTTAAGAAAATCAGAAATTTCTGACCACCTTCAAGAAAGGAGCCTCTTTTTGAGACACTTGACCCTGAATCTTCCAACATCCTGCTGTTCTTAGAATTTTCTAACAACTAACGGCTCTGACAAGCAGTTGTATTATGTAATCAGGTAGAGAAAATTCTATCATTACAACTCTTCTAAGAGAGATTTCTCTATATATTTGGGAAAATACTCTTTGATCACTGAATTGTGGGAATGAGATGAGAGTAAGGCAGAAAGAGATATTTAAGTTCATGTTCAAGTAGTAATAAGTAGTTGCTGAACTTCCTTTTATAGGGGGGAGCCCTATTCACTGTAGTAGACCTTTTTGCTTTGTTAAGCACCTAGCCGAGAAGACATTTCAAGTTTAGGAAAAGAACTGCATTGCTTAGCAAAACAGAGGAAAATGGACCATGTTTGGGAAAATGAAAAGGAGAACACCCTGCTTGCTGAGTAACCAAAATGAGAACTTTGGGGAACAGAGATGCTTAACAGTGTGTTAAAGGAGTTTGCTATTGAATTTATAAGGAAAATTTTATCCCTTTTCAACCTTATGAGAGTTTTTGTAAATAAATTATTGCTCAATAATTCTCTGTTGCTAGTGATCTAGAGAGGTAAAAAGATGTTCAGGTAAGCAAGAGGATGAAAAATAGAGTCCATATAGCATGAGCTGGTAGCTAGGGTATCCATATATTTGTAAGGATGTAGCAGTGAAAAATTATTTTTTGAAAAGAGAAAGAAAACTGTCAAAAAGTAATTTACCCTATATGGTGAGTGCTGTGAAGTGTGTAAGCCTGGCAATTCACAGACATGTACCCCTGGGGCTAATAATATATTATATGTTAATTAAAAAAATAATAATTTACCCTAGCTATCACCCAGTCATGGAAGGCCCATTTTATTTAATTTTTTAAAGTTTTTTTTTTCTTTTTTTTTTTTTTTAATTAGAGAGATAGTGCTAGTAGGAGCAGGGGGAGGGGAAGAAGCAGACTCCCCACAGAGCAGAGAGCTTGATAGGGTGTTTGATCCCAGGACCCTGGGACCCTGGAATCATGACCTGAGCCAGAGGCAGACCCTTAATCTACTAAGCCATCCAGATGCCCCAGAAGGCCCATTTTAAAGGAAGAGTTTTACACGTACTGTTGTCCCTTAAAAATTGAGAAAAAGGACAGGTACACAAAAGAATTCCCGAGCATTTTTTACTATTTGTTTTGCTTTGTTTTTTTCCCCAGTGCTAACAGTTGTTTAGTTTTGATGAAGAAATTTGTGGGAAAAGTTGAGCTGTTGAACACAGAAAGGGTCATTTACCAGAGTCGCATAAAAATGGCCCAATGTTTTTACCAACAGCTAACAGTGAGCTTTGTCTCTTGCTATCAATTTCAACCCTTTAAAAATTTTCTTCTTCTCTGCCCCATTTTTGAGAACAAGTCCTAATGTGTTCTATTCTGATGAACAAATCTGCACTGATAATTAATAACTGGCAATAAGTGAGTCTATTTTATGCAGTTTAGTTCCCTGAGTCATTTGCATTTTATTTGTGGCCTATTTGAACTTTGCCCCACAAACTTGGGCAGGAGGAAAGGGTATTATTTTTTTACTTTTTTCAAATTAAATCCAAGTTTGAGCCTCTTCCCCCCTGAAATTGTAGAAAAATTCTACTTCTGTCATTATTTTTATTGGTAGAGAGAAGTCTTTTCCTTTTTAGTCTCCAATTATAAATTAGGAGCTCGATGTGCTTCCTCAAAATAGAGGGGAAAAGTGTGAGCCTTCCGTCCCTCTTAACCTGCTGATGGACACTGTTCAGGTTCTGTTGCTCTCTGTAGTCTGGTGACCCCATAGTTTCCTCCACCATATATGGATATTAGAGCTAAGGCAGGATCCCTGTACTAGGGTTCAGTCTCCTCAGGTGCAGCATTCCTAGTCCTGTCTCCAGCCTGAGTCTCTTTCATGGGGCAAGATTCTCCATGGAGAGTTTCTCCCTCCAGTCTTGGGAAGTCTCCTTTCCCAAAGAAAATTCACTTCTTTCCCATCTCCCTAGCACAACCCTCTCAAGGACTGGTCTCTGGGAACATAAAAGCCAGGAAGCTCTTCTGCTACTGTCCATACGTCATTTTCCCTTCCCGTACCCATAACACAAACCTCCTCAGAGGCAAGAGAGGGGCTCAGAGAGTAAAGCTACTTTCTTGGGAGAGGGAGAGGAAAACATGTTGCAAAAAGAAAATACAAAGTGATGTTTCAACAAAACACTCCAATATGTATTTAACGAGACCCTGCAGAAGCAGTAATATTTTTACTCAAAGGAAGGGGACTTTTTAAATGGGTCCTTTAGTACTCCTCAGGGCTGGGCAGTGGTCCCTCTCCAGACAGGGTCCACTAAATTTCAAAGCACAATGCATTTGAGAAAATCCTGAGTTTAGGGATGTTGTTCTTGGGGTTGCCCCTTGGCATAGGAGACATGCCTGCAAGGACACAGTCCTTAGGAATATATTTTCCTATCCCGGTCCCTACCCTCCAGGAGAACACCAGCAATAATTCTGGGTTAGTTAGCCAAAAGGCAGGCTCTGCCTTACCTGACTCCTGCCAGAAGCAACTCCCTTTGAACATAGCTTTCTGTGTCAGAAGGAAGGAATAGGACCCTGGCACTGAGCAGACCTCGTACTTCCCTCACACTTGTTTACAGGCAGCACAGAGAAGGGAAAATAAGGTCAAGGAGCTGTTGCTATTTCCCTCTTTACTGAGGGAGGGGGCAGATGATCTTCAGTAGCAGATACCTTGATCCACTGCTTGGTGTCAATGAAGCTGTTAAACCTGACATGTGACTTCAGAGAAGTTCTACTGAAACCCCCTGTTAGTCGTCCAAGAATGGTAAACTTAGAAGTCTAAAGGGATATAGATCTTCGTATTCAAACTAAGAGAGGTATTCTAGAAAATCACAGGTTATATTTTTCATAGGACATTTTTTTTTTTTTTGCCTTTCACTTTGATAAGCAACCATCAGCTGAAGACCTTCTGTCCAGTTTCTTATTTCTTTTAGCAGCCTCACTTTACAGATCAGGTAAACTGAGGCTCAGAGGGATTAAATGACTCATTTCAGATCCCATATCTAGTAAATAATATAGTCCAGGACTGCAAGCTAAGATTTCCGATTGCATTTACCCATTTGTGGTCTTTTTGGGTGAATATTTCACCAAAACATTTTTAGGATTATCTGTTCTTTTAAGATAGATGCTTGAAGAAGACAAGCTTCCTAGCATTAAGAGGGGTTGAATCCGTGTTAGGAAAACCAGACAAGTATTAACAAAATTCTGAGTAAATTGTCTGTCTCTGCAGATACCAGTAGATCACAGTTGGCAAGGGAAGTCTAAACAGTTCTGTCAATTGCTTTACAAAAAGTTGCTTTCTCTCTATGAACCGTTAGCTCAATTTAAGCATTAGTGTGTATATTGTGTGTGTGTGTGTGTGTGTGTGTGTGTGTGTGTGTATTAGAAGGATCCAGCAGGTACACAAACCAAGCTTTAATATAGAGCTGGAAAGAGCCAAAGAATAAGCACATTGTAGACAACAGAACAACTAGAGTGTTCTGTAGCTTTGAAAAACATTGTGGCCAAACAAAATGTTCTGCCAGGGGCAACATGGTTAGCTTTCTATCATTTCAGTATGAACAGGTTATATTTTCAGGTGCTATTGACCTTCAAGGCCAGCCTAATAAACTCTGTACTTGGGTTGTTCATTAAGACCAACAGTGGCATTTGGGGAGCTGAGACAGGAGGAGCTAATGTTCAGTTCCCTACAGAGAACTGCATATTTTCCAGAAAGAATCTTAGTCCTCAAAGTATCCTCTAAAGAAGGGGGGGGGATATGTTTTCTTTAACAAATTATAACATTTTGAAAGCACTTTTTTCAATTGGATGAGGGTTTCATTAGGACCATGTAATAGTAACTTAATTGAATATTAATTAGTAAAAATTAATTGAACATTTACTACACAGAAGTACCATACCAACATGATCTCATTTAATCTTGAAGAAGGCTCAGAACAAAGGCAGCATTTGTCAGACTTTCAGACACAGAAACCGGGGTTCAGAGGTTTTAAATAATTTGCTTACAAAGGTGCTATAAAAAGTGATGAAACTTTCTGATCTCAGCTCAAGTCTTTCTGACTCCCAAGTCTTACCATTGAGCACACATTGAGCACACTGCCTCCCAATTTGATATAAGGGAAATGATACCCACATAGGAGAGGTAGGTGTAGGTTCTAGATAACCAAGCATTAATCTGTGAGGATCCATCCTTCCAAATTAGAGTAAACTTGTAACCTTGATGTTCACTTTGAAGGGAACTCCTTTCCAGAAGCACAGTCTGTATTTTTCCAGTTTTCTGCTGGGTCTGCTGGAGGAAGAAAAGATATTAAAATAAATTGCCTTGAAGGAAACACTACTTTTTTCAACTTCTGGGACATTAAAAAGAGCAACCCAGCCACATAAAATTAGATCAAAATTAATTTACATGTAAAAAATTCTGAGCTAATCACAGAAAGATTATTTTTTCCAAAAGGAAAATTACATGAAAATTTAAATGTCTATTTAAAGACACATTTAATGTCATTTGGATGTTCTTGGAAAGTAAAAATGGTAGCACCAAAAATTGCTAAATTGTGATTGGTTTTGTCTGCTTGGTATTATCAATGCTAAGGTCAAGTAGATAAATCACTTTTTTCAGTGCATACACAGACAAAAATAATGTATATCCATAATATACAAAAATACCTATAAATCAATAGGAAAAAACAATAATGCAATAGAAATATAGACATAAATATGAACAAGCAGAGAAACACATGGCTTAAGAACATATAAAAAGCCACTCAACTTCACTAATAATCAAAGATATGCATTTTAAAATCCTGAAATATTTCTTAAAACATTCAGATTAGCAGAAGGTAGAAACAACAATTACAAGCACTGGAGATAATTTAGAAAAATAAAACTCTTCGTGTGTAAATTGACACAACCAGTTAGAACAATTGGTTGTATTTTACTAAAATTAAATACATAAACCTATTGCCTAACAATTTCGTTTTGCAGATTATCCCCAGAACTCTCAACATATACATAATGAGACACATGGAAGAATTAGCAGCATAATTTGTCATAGTCAAAACGTGGGGAAATATATCAATTGTAGAATATCTAAATAATTGTGATATATTCATATGACAGGATACTACTGAGCAGTAAAAATGAATGAACTAGAGCTAAACACATTATCATGGATGAATATTGCAGACATAATGAGAAGTAAAACAGATATTTCATGAGAATACACAAATATGCATCCATTTCCATTAAATTTAAAATGTGTAAAATTAAATATATGTTATAAGAATACAAACAAATGTGAAAGTTATAGAGATTTTCATAACAATGATACACTCCTAATTTAAGACAGAGATTTATCTCTGGAGGAGAAGGAAGGAAGTGAAATCAGGGTGGGGTACATGGAGGGCTTTAAGTGGGTTTGTTTGTCAGGTTTTATTTCTTAAACTGGGAGATGGCTGAGATATTTCTCTCATACTATTTGCATCTTTTGGTTTCTTGAAAAATTCATACTTTTAAAAGTTCCTCAGTAACCAACATTCCCCCCCAAATGATTAAAGCAAAGTCCTGCTCATCTCCTTTGGAAAACGTTACCTTTTTTTTGATCATGGTTGTGATTGAGTTTTTGAGAACTTACATTTCAGATGAAATAATGCAGACAGCTCAGAAGATCCCATTGTGGAAGAATGTGAAGCTGTCTCAAATTTACAATCTGTGGCCTATCCAACAACACTCAAAAACTCAGTATGGATTCCACGCCCTTGCCCTCTGCCTGGAGCCAGTGTAGCAACGACACTGACTTTCAAAACAAAGCTAGATTTAGGTTTAATTCCACCCTTGCCACTTTCTGGCCTTAGTTTCTTCACCTGTAAAATGGAACTAATAAAACACTTCATTGAACTTTTGTTGAGGATGGAATTAATTACCACATGCAAAGTGCCCACGGTGCAATAAACACTCATAAATAATGTCATCCTGATTTACAGAAATTGTGAGGCTAGAAAGTCATTCTGGTTCTCTTTCTTGCTCTCTCTTTCTCCCAGGTGTCTGCCATTTTGGAGTTTGCCATGTAAGTAAATATTCTCATTCAAATCACTTTTTTGAGGCTTATAGTAACATGCATCCCAATTCATTCTTTGGATAGTCAATTTTCTAGGTATTTCTGAACTTAAAATTGAAATGTTCTATTTATTCACATTTCTTTCTTCCTTAAAAACACTAGTTGAGATCATGAGACCATTACCTCAGAGATCTCAGACATTATTAAAACAAATTACTCTGGATCAGTGTAAGGGGAGCCCTAACACCCACTCTTACAGAGGAGGCTGGGAGGTCCCTTGAGAAGGAGTGAAAGAATGGATCTCTTGTTGGCTCACACATGGCATTATTTAGACATAGCTTGTTTTGCTAATATCAGCAGATGGTTCCCAGCCATATATAAAAAATTCTAACCCACACTGATTTGTTTGACAAGTGTCCCACAACAAAAGTAGTTAACTGGACTGAAAAACATGTGTCTATTTAGGAGAAACCTTATTCAAGGTTCATGTCTGCTGAGGAGAGCTCTTTCTTGCAAATAATAAAATCTTAACGCTAATGAGGAAAGTACTTGCTTGAGCCAGAAATTATGCATTTGTAATTTTATTCTACTACTTCCTGGTGACGTGCATGAGTAAACTGTTTAATTTCTAGGCTGCCATTTCTTCATTTGTAAAGCAGAGATAATAATATGTATCTCACAGTGTTCTAGTAAGATTTAAGTGATTATTATGAAAGAATTTGGAACAGAGATGAATCTACAGCAAACATCCAACAAATGTTAGGTGAAATATTAGTTGACTCAGTAGATCAATTTGAATATGTGTCTTCAAATTTCAGAACCTAGTTTCATGAAGGTAGAGACAATAATGGAGTGGAAAAAGTGTTAAACTTTGAATTAAGAAAAAAAAACTGTACTTACTACTCACTGTGTGGATTTGGGCAAATTGCTAAACCTTTCTGAGTCTTATTTTTTTTTAAAGATTTATTTTTTTTTTTTTAATTTTTATTTTTTTAAGATTTTATTTATTTGACAGACAGAGATCACAAGTAGGCAGAGAGGCAGACAGATAGAGAGAGGGGGGGAAGCAGGCTCCCTGCAGAGCACAGAGCCCGATGTGGGGCTCGATCCCAGGACACTGGGACCATGACCTGAGCCGAAGGCAGAGGCTTTAACCCACTGAGCCACCCAGGTGCCCCATAAAGATTTATTTATTTTAGAGAGAGAGAGGGAGAGAGAGTGTGTGCATGGGTGGGGGAGGGAGGTGGGGGAGAGAGAATCTCAAGCAGACTCTGCACCAAGAACAGAGCCCAACATGGGGATTGAGCCCATGACCCTGAGATCATGACCTGAGCAAAAATCAGGAGTCAGAGGTTTAACTGACTGAACCACTCAGGTGTACCCTGAATCTTATTTTTTTTAATGTGAAAAATGGGACATAATAATAATAATAATAATATCTCCACTCTGCAGTTTCTAGGATTACTGAGGGGGCAAAATTTGTCTCTCTGTATCCCCAACCTTCAGATTCTTCCTTCCCTTCTGTTCCTAAATGTAACAACCATTGTTAAGTGTGTACTTGTGTTCTCTCAAATTACTAACTTCTAATGGAATGAACAGCTTTCAAAAAAAAAAAAAAATCCAGTAGTAGAATTACAGTTGAGTTCTGGAATTCAACAGTCTTTTTTTTTTTTTTAAGATTTTTTATTTATTTATGACACAGAGATAGCGAGAGAGGGAACACAAGCACAGGGGAGCTGGAGAGGGAGAAGCAGGCTCCCTGCTGAGCAGGAAGCCCATATGGGACTCGATCCCAGGACCCTGGGACCATGACCTGAGCCGAAGGCAGATGCCCAACTGACTGAGCCACCCAGGTGCCCCTCAACAGTCTTTTCTGAGGGAGGACTTTATATGCATAGATGAATAGTAACTGCACAGCAGAACACTATTAACAGCAGTGGTTAAGATAATTATCCATCTCTGGAGAAATGCCACCACATTCTGTGACATTATGCTTTCAAATTCAATAAGATGGAGTAATTTAATGATAATTTCAATCTCAGAACTACCTTTACTAAAAGTCTGAATATTCATTTCTGAACACTCTACAAATCAAATTTTACAGCCAATTGGCTGCTTTGTTGGATAAATCAAAGAATAAGCCTAATGAAAGCCTGAGTTCATCAAGGATTCAGACCCAGTGAACTGGGTGGTATTCTAGAAAATAGGGTATGCATGGAAGTTACATAACATTGCCCAGAGGACAATAGCTTGAGTTTGATTTAATTTAGTTGAATAGAAAAATGCTTGAGTTAAGTTCTCTTCTTTCATTGTTCTGGGGGGGGGGACACCTTCTCTTTAATTGATAAACAATACATGAATATATTCTTACTTGAAAAAAATATAAATCTTTTAAAGTTGCAGTCTCTTGTATCACCATTTCCCTTCTCAAATGTAAGTTTGAGTGCACTGTGCACTATTGTCAGTGCACTGTGTAGATTTATTTTTTATTTATTTCTTTATTTTAGAGAGAGAGAGAGATCTTGAGGGGTGTTGGATAGGCAGAAGGAAAGAGAGAAAGAGAGAGAGAAAGAGAGTCTCAAGCAGGCTCCACCTCGAGCATGGAGCCTGACATGGGGCTTGATCTCACAGCCCTGAACCTGAGCTGAAATCAAGAGTTGGATGCTTAACTGACCCCAGGTGCTCCTCATTGTGTATCTTCTATGGAGCCCAATACAGGGCTTGAACTCATGATGCTGGGATCAAGATCTGAGCTGAGATCAAGAGTCGGACACTTAAATGACTGAGCCAGTAGGTGCCCCTGTGTATCCCTTTAACATATTTTCTCTGCCTTTTCTTTAATATGTAACATATTTATAGAAACACATAGTTTTTTTGTGTGTATTTGCCCATAAATATACAAACTGTCCTATAACTAGCTTTTTACCTCCAATGTATGCTAGAGACAGTCCCATGTCAGTACACAGTTATCTGCTTCATCCTTTTTAACTGTTACATAATACTCTACGATGTGAATGTGTTCTCATTTAACTATTTAGCTATTGACTTACAAGGGAGTCATTTCAAATGTTTTGCTCTTATAACTGCAATAACCAGTTCTTAGGCATATGAGTAAATATAAAAAAGTAATTTCTGATCATAAGATATATACTTTTAAAATTATAGCACTGTAAACTTATCTTTCAAGATGTTTATGCCAGTTTATACTCTGAGCAGCAGTATTTCATGGTAACCACTTCCCTATACTTTCACCAACATTTGATAACAATATTTCAATGTCTTGCTTAATGGCAGGAAAATGGTATCTCATTGTTGTCTTTATTTGTATTTCTTTGGTTGATAGCAATACTGAGCATTTTTAATGAATGTATGGGTTGTTTGTACCTTCTCTTAAATAAACCACTGCTAATGCATGCATAAGCTCTTTCTGTACTTTATTCTATTCCTTTAATCTATTTTCATATTTCTACAGAGATGGAACATGTGTTTAATCTAGATTTTTAATATGTTTTAAACCTTCAGGGGAGAGAGTTCTTTTCCATGGATGTTTTCACTTGCAAACTTCTTATGCAAGGTAATAGCTAATCATGTATTGCACCTGTGACCAACAGATAGCTATTACTCTTTATTTCTTAGAAATAAGGAAATAAAACCACAAAATGTACAAAGTCAGATCTAAACCCCAGATTTTTGGGTCTAGTGCCTTTGCCTCTAAAGTTCTGCAAATATACCCAGACGCGAGAAGCTATTAGAGGGGAAGTAGAATAATCTATTTAAACTCCTCATTTACAGATGAGCAAACTAAGGTATGGGAAAGCTAAATATCTATGACATGATACTAGAACACAGGTCTACAGGCTCTCAGTTTGGATTCTTTCCACTAAACCATGTAGATTTATATAATGGCAACATTTCACAAGCAAACTCTAGTGTTTTAGCCCTACCAATCACCTGGAAGGGGAAAAGAGTTGAGAACTCATTGCCAGACTTTTAATTTTGTTTCCATTCTCTTAACTCACAGTTAAAACCGAACACACAAAAGTTAAAGCTCAATAGTCATATATCTTCACAGTGGCTCTGTGAAAAAGACAAAGAGAATAGGGACATCCTCAGTTACAACAATGTATTCTGTTTATCTACTGTCCACCTACTGAATGTTTCAAGTATTTCATGAATAGTGCTGCATCTATAAGCAAAGATGGGCAAACATGTTTGGAATGAGCAGACTTGAGTTTCAAGAGGACTCCCCTGGAACAAAAGTTGATTCAAGCTCTTCCCTTGATCAAGATCCATCACACACTGGTTTTCAGTATTCTCAGCTGGGAAGTACAGGAACACGGGATTTCAACAGCTCTGTGGTTTTACCTGATAACACTTTTGTTTGCCTGGACAAAGGACAAGAATAGATTGACCTGTGTCACAAACTTCAAAATTTTTGTAACTACTCTTGGAAAAACAGATATTTAAGACTACCCTGAAAGAGAGCAATAAAATAATACTAGGTGACTTCAATAACACACTTTCAACACTGGATAGATTATCCAGACAGAAAATCAACAAGGAAAAGTTGTACCTAAACTACACATTAGATGAGATGGACCTAACAGGCATTTATAGAACATTCCATCCAATAGCAGCAGAACACACATTCTTCTCAAGCGCACATGGAATGATTTCCATGTGTTAAGATATAAACCAAGTCTTAATAAATCTAAGAGCATTGAAATAATATCAAGTATCTTTTCTGACAGTGATTTGAAACTGGAAATCAATTAAAAGAAAAAAATAGGAAATTCACAAGTATGTAGAAATCAAGCAGCATGCTCCTGAATAACTGATGTGTCAAAGAATAAATCAAAGTCAAAATTAAAAAAAAAATATCTTGAGACAAATGAAAACTGAAACACAGCATACTAAAACACGAGATTCAGCAAAAGTGATTGTAAGAGGGAAGTTTATAGTGATAAATGCCTGTATTAAGAAAAAAGAGAGGTCTCAAACAGCTTAACATTACACATCAAAGAACTAGAAAAAGAAGAACAAATAAAGTCCAATGTTAGTAGAAGGATGAAAAACTACAAAGATCAGAGGATAAATTAATGAAATAGAGACAAACAAGACAATAGAAAAGAACAATGAAACTAAGAGCTGGCTTTTTGAAAAGATAATCAAAATAGATAAAACTTTAGCTAGACCTACCAAGAAAAAAAAGAAAGAAAACTCAAGTAAATAAAATTAGAAGTGAAAGAGGAGACATTAAATTACAACTGATACCACTGAAATAAAAAAGATCACAAGAGACAACAATGAACAATTTATGCCAACACATTGGACAACCTACAATAGGATAAATTCCTAAACACATACAACCTACCAAGACTGAATTATGAACAAATAGATAAACTGACCAGACCAATTAATAGTAAGGAGATTGAATCACTAATCAAAAACCTCACAATAAGGCCCAGAATCAGATGGCTTGACTAGTGAATTCTACTAACCATTTAAAGAATAATTAATACCAATCCTTCTCAAAAGTTTCCAAAGAATTAAAGAGGATTGAACACTTTCAAACTCATTTTATGAGGCCAGGTTTCTCTAATACCAAAACCAGAAAAAGACACTAAAAGAAAAGAAAATTAAAGCAAATAATGCTGAAAAAATAGATGTGAAAATCTCAACAAATATTAGCAAGAATTCACAGTATTTTTTTTTTAAATCATACATCATGATCAACTAAGTTGATTCCAGGGATGCAAAGATGGTTCAACGTCTACAAATCAATTAATGTGATACACCACATTAACAAATAAAAATTACATGATCATCTCAATTAGTACAGAAAAAGCATTTGACAAAATTTGACACCCTTTCATAATAATAACCCTCAAAGAAATGGATATAGAGGGAACATAACTCAACATAATAAAGTCCACATCCGACAAGCCCACAGCCATCATATTTAATGATGAAAAGCATTAAGAGCAACTGTACAAGAAATAAAAATTAAAAACATCCAAATTAGAGAGGAAGAAGTAAAATCATCTCTGTTTTCAGATGACATGATATTACATATAGAAAACCTTAAAAATTCCACCTAAAAACTGTTAGAATAAATGAACTCAGTGAAGTTGCAGTATAAAAAATCAATATGCAAAAGTCAGTTGCATTTCTATACACTAATAATGAATTATCAGAAAGAGAAATTTAAAAAAACAATCCCACTTACAGTAGGATTCAGAAGAGTAAAATACTTAGAAATAGTATCAAGGACATGAAAGATTTTTACATTGAAAATGATGACCTTGATGAAAGAAACTGAGAAAGATATAAATAAATGGAAAAATATTCCATGCTCATGGAGTTAATATTGTTAAATTATCCATGCCACCCAAAGCAGTCTACAGATCCAATGCAATCCCTATCAAAATCCCAATGGTATTTTTCACAAAAATAGGGAAAAAAAATCCTAAAATTCATATGGAGCCACAAAGTATTCTGAATAGCTAAAGCAATCTTGAGAAAAACAAAGCTAGATACATCACAATTCTTGATTTTAAACTATATTACATAGCTATAACAATTGAAACAGTATGGTATTTGCATAAGAACAGACACATCAATCAATGAAACAGAATAGAGAGCTCAGAAATAAACCCAGGGACAATTACTTTATGACAAAGGAGCCACGAGTATACATATGGGAAATGATAGTTTTTTCAGTGAATGGTGTTGGGAAAACTGGATAGCCACATGCAAAAGAATGAAAGTGGATCCCAATTTTACACTGTACAGAAAAATCTAGTCAAAATGAATTAAAGACTTGAACATAAAACCTGAAACTATGAAACTCCTAGAACAAAACATAGAAAGTAAGTCCTTAACATTGGTCTTGGCGATGATTTTTTGGATTTGATACCAAAAGCAAAAGTAACAAAAGCAAAAATAAACAAATAGGAATACATCAAACTAAAAAGCTTCTGCTCAGCAAAAGAAACCATAAACAAAATTAAAAAAGCAAACTTTGAGATGGAAGAAAAATATTGGAAACCACATAGCTTATAAGGAATTACTATCCAAAATTTACAAGGAAGTCATACCACTCAATAGTAAAAACATAACCCAATTAAAAATAGGCAAAGGATCTGAATAGACCTTTTTCCAAAGAAGACATACAAACAGCCAACAGATACATTAAAAGGTGCTCACATCACAAATCATCAGGAAAATGCAAATCAAAACAATAATGAGATATCACCTCTTACCTATTAGGATGGTTATTATCAAAAAGACAAGAGATAGATAATGCTGGCAAGGATGTGGAGAAAAAAGAATGCTTGTACACTGTCATTGGGAATATAAACTGGTAGTCACTATAGAAAACAGTATGGAGATTCTTCAAGATATTAAAAATAGAACTACCATATGACCCAGCAATTCTACTTCTGGATATACAAAAAGGAAACAAAATCATTATCTAAGACATAATGTATTCCCATGTTCATTGTAGCATTATTCACAACTCAAAGGATACAACCATTATTCATTATTCAGAGTATGGAAATAATCTGTGTCCCATCAGTGGATGAATGGATCAAGAAAATGTGGTATATACATGCAATGGAGTATGATTCAGCCTTTAAAAAGAAGAATTCTTGGGGCACCTGGGTGGCCCACCTGGATAAGCCACCAAGTCTAAATTTGCTTAGGTTATGATCTCAGGGTCATGAGATCAACCCCTGTGTCAGGCTCCAAACTCAGCAGGGAGTCTTCTTGGGATTCCTTCCCTCTCCCTCTGCCCTTCATTCTACTCATGCTCTCTCTCTCTCTCTTTCTCTCTAAAATGAATAAATAAACCTTTAAAAAAAAGAAGAAGAATTCTTATCATTTGTGACAACATGGATGCAACTGAAGGGCATTCTACTAAGTGAAACGAGTCATCACTTATATGTGGAATCTAGAAAGACAGAGAGGGAGGGAGGGATGGAAGAAGGAAGGCAAGAAGAAAGAAAGGAAGGCAAGAAGTCATGAAGTCATGAAGGCAGGAAGCAAAGGAGGGAGGGAGGGAGGGAGGAAGAAAGGACAAAAGAAAAGAAAGGAAAAAAAGAAGGAAAGGAAAGGGGAAAAAGGAAAGAAGGAAGGAAGACAGGAAGGAAGAGAAGGAAAGAAAGAAATGGAGGGAAGAAGGGAGGGAGGAAGGAAAGGAAGGAGGAAGGGAAAGAGAAGAGAAGTTGAACTCATAGAAAAAGCAAAAAAAAAAGTGGTTATCAGAAGCTGGAGGAAATATAGAGAAGTAGGTAAATGGATATAAATTTCAAATATAAGGTCTGAGGATCTAACGTATAACATGATCAACCATAGTAGGGAGCACTGTATCACATAATTAAAATTTGCTCAGAGAGTAGAACTTTCTGCAAACACACAAACTTAATATGTGAGGTGATATATTATAAATTAACTTGGGAGATCCTTTCATAACGTATATGTATATCAAATCATCACATCGTATAACTTGAATATGTTACAGTTTTATTTGTCAGTTTTACCTCAGTAGTGCTGGGTGGAGTGGAGTAACAAATGAGGCTGTCCTTGTCTCAATATCTTCTGGATTTTGAGCCAGAATGAAAACAAAACAAAACAAAAATACAATGCTTGAGGTTTTAACCAAGTTTGGATCAAAGGCCTCAGAACCTCTGCAGGGTAAGTTACACAGCAGGAACGGAAAAGTCCACTACAGGGTCATGAGCCACATAGTTTGAATGAATAATTCCTGCTTATTCTTGGGGTCCCCAAATTTCCATCTTACAACCTGCATGTACTCCATTTGTAGTCCTCAGGCAAATTCTTTAAGCCTTTTGGTTGCATTTTCTATTTCATCTTGTTATAAATAATAAGTCAGAACACATGTCTTGAATAGCTTAAGATCTAAAACATATGTTTGTGCAGTGAGACCACAGAAGTAGAACTACAGAACCTGAAACCAATTTTGTTTTCAGCAGAGACATTGGATGTCTGTTCAACACATTATTAAAAAGTAATTGTTGTTTATCCCATGTGCCATGCTGTCATGAAACATACCAAAGAAGATGACCCACTTCCTGTCCTCCAGGAGCATATAATCATTTTGGAGAGAAAATAGTCTCATTCCTCAATGCCCTTCTTCATGCATAGTGAATACCAGTTTAAGGAACTAGAGGTTCAAAAAAGGTAGTCAGAATAAAGTTAACCTGAAGAGGGATGCATTGTCCCTTTTAGGTCAGTTCCAAGCCAAAGAGAAATCCTTCTATTATCTTTGAGCCCTTTAATAAGGGCTATAGATCTGTCAACTGAGTATGATGGCTCAGGTCTAATTTATAAAAACGTTCCTTTGGCTCCTACAAGAATGCAGTTCTCCTATTCATGCACATAGTTTCCTGGCTCTACAGCAGAAACTTAGATGAAAAACCCATTTCGTAGGTCAGCCTAGCTCCTTTCGATGAGGAAGGTTTTGTCTGCTCAGATATTTCTCCCTTAAACTTCCTGTCTTTCTTCACTAACTTGGAGATAACTTCCTGCTCTCTCTGGAGATTTCTGGTCCGTAAATCATTTTACTTCTTCCTTTCCCTTTTCTCAATTTGCTTGAGGAAGGTCTGGGAGATAACAGTACTGTGGAAAAACCCTGAGTTAGAACTTTGGCTCTCCACCACTTACTAATTAGAGCATCAATGTTCTCAACTGTAAAATAGATAAAATCATTAATAATTGCCTTCCTGGGCAGATTGATGAAATTATTATAGCACACAAAGCTGGTGCCTTTATAAGTATGAGCTTCTGTCTCCTTTTCCTAATGAAACCTTAAACTCTTCCTCTAGGCTGTAGACTTTCACAGGCTGATCTGCAGTTATCTTTACTTCTCAAAAAAGCCTCTGGGGTTCTAGATTCTAAATATATCCCTGAACCAGTTCTTTCTGTCCTGTGAGCATTGCCTCACTTGGACCAACCAGCTTTATTTCCAGATGAAGCTCAGTTTTTTTTTTGTTTTTGTTTTTGTTTTTAAATATCACCACCACTACTACCTACTGTTGTAAACTAAATCATGGTACCACCTTCTCAGGGTGTCTCCATTGTAAACATCCTATAGGTACCAGGAAATTGGTGAATTAGTTTGCTAGGGCTGCCATAGCAAAAATATTACAGACTGAGTGGTTTTAACAACAGAAATGTGTTTGCTCACAGTTCTGGAGGTTGGAGGTCCAAGATCAAGATCGGCAGGTTTGACTTTTTCTGAGACCTCTCTCCCTAACTTGCAAATATCCACTTTCTCACAGTGTCCTCACATGGTCTTTCTTCTGGGCATCCATCATCCCTGGTGTCTCTTTGTGTGTCCATTTCCCTCTTCTTATAAAGACACCATTCCAATTGGATTAGAGCCTACCATAAGGGCCTCATTTTAACTTAACTGCCTCTTTAAAGGCCCTATCAGCAGTATAAACATGTTCTGAAGTATAGGGGTTAAGGTTTCAAGATATGAATATTGGTGGAAAAAAAGATACGAATTTTGGGAAGAGATAATTCAGCCCATAACAACTGGTTCTTTCACAAGGTGCAGGGGATTAAAGAGGGAGCCCTGAGTTGCACCATGATGTAAGTATTCCTACTGTGGCCTACTTCAAGCTACCAATAATAGCTTGGTAACCAATTGCTAAAATTTCCTGAACAACCAATTGCCAAATTGCCTGAACATTTGGTATTCAATCTCACAATCTAGTAAGAGCTGGCTCCAGCACATGGCTAGTACAGATTCTGGCCAAATGTTCTTTCTTTTATTGGGATGGGGGGGGGGTCTCCTCTGTATTCTGTATTACCCTATCAAACTTCGTAGGACATTCTACTATCTCGTTCTTTCACCTGAGAGACCCTTCTAATTTTTAGCCCATTTGCAGTGCTAGTTATTGACATATGCTTGAGCTCAATCTGTTCTCCAGCCCTTCCAGGATTAGATTATAAATTCACTCACCTCCTGAGGATGGTAACTCATTCTCTCTACACTTGAGACGTTGGTAATCTAGAAGTTTTCCTTCCTCCCTCCCTCCCTCCTTCAACTCTCCCTCCATTCTTCCCTCCCTCCCTCCCTCTCTCCCTCTCTTTCTCCCTTTCTCTTTTTCTTTTATTTTCTTTCTTTCATTCATTCTTTTTTTTTCTCTCTTTCTTTCCATCTCAAGTGCAGTGATATTTATTTAAATCCAAAGGGACATATATACAAATAATTTCACTTAGGACCAAAGAAGGAAAAACTTGTTAGATTTTCTCCATTTCTCAACTGATCTTGTGGGAGCAGTTGGATAAGAAAAAAGTGAGTCAACTTTGTGAGAGTTAAACAAGAAAAAGGTTTAGACATGTCCTAGCATGAAAAATAATGGTCTTTATCTTTTACCATTCATGTCCAACACTGCATGATTGCTTATAATTCCAGGTAAAGAGAATCTAGTATTTTAAACAATTTAAGAACTTACCAATCAGTTAGCACTCCAGCCAAACAATGCACCAAGAAGAACAAATCCCCTTAATTTTCTAATTTCTTATTTTATTCTGACAGCTTTGGAAGAGTAACAGGAAGTATCTTTTGATGAAGAAATTTTAAACTGGATTCAACTGAAAAAAATTCTTGAATCTATTTTGTGAGAGACTTTTAATTTCTGGCTTTTGTTTAATCATCATAATTTAATAGATTCAGGAAAGTTTTTGGCCTTCAAGTCAAATAATTATGATACCCTCATTCCAAGTTTGTGTCTACATATCTGAGAGTCAAATGAATAGCAAATCTATTTGATTTTCCACTTTGATTTTGAAATTAACTAGATAGTTCCCAAATTTCTATTGTGTTTAGTACGATGTCTGGCATCCAGTGATCCTCTCTTCCTGGTGTTCATGCCCCCAGTGTAGTTTTTTCCTATATTGAATGGGACTAACCTGTATTAGCAGAAGAATACTGTGCAGAAAACATTGCAACTTCTGCTTTGCTCTTTCTTGGCTTACTACAGCTTCTGTGTCATGAAAGCACTCAAATCCTGTAGGGAGGTTATGTGGGGAGAAACAGAGGCCTCCTTCCAACTGTTGGTATTAACTGTTAGCCTGTAAGTGAACCCTTAGAAGTGGATCCTTCAACCCCAGTCAAGCTTTCAGAAGACGCAGTTCCAGCTGATACCTTGACTGCAACCTCATAAGAGATCCCAAGCAGGAATTGCCCAGCTAAGTTGCCTCTGAATTCCTGGCCCACAGAAACTGTGTGAAAGAATAAATGCTTCTTTTGGTTTTAAACTACTAAATTTTTGGTGTAATTTGTTATATAGCAACAGAAAACTAATACACTCAGGCATTTAACACCCAATATTCAGAGATCCAGTGTTCATAAGTCTTTCAGGGTCAGGAAAAGAAAAAAGGCTCCACTTTAATCCCTGTGATAGACATTTATGGGTTTTTGCAATTCCTTGGGCTTTGAACTCCCCTCTTGTGTTCGTGACTTTTCCACCTTCCAAGTCTTGGTGAGATGTTCCTTCCACTCTAGACCCAGAGAATGCAGAATACTTACTTTGCCAGTCTGTCTGGCAGTTGTTGGACAAGTGCCCAGTCAGGCACACTTGTTCATGGTGATGGTTGTATTGTGCTATGGCATCCACTGTGGTCCAGCAGTTATGACAGCAGTGCTTCTCCTCATTAGACTGGTTTGCTCCTACTCCTTTCCCAGTGCTGGTTTTCCAGCTACAGAGATTCTATGAGTTACCCAGTATTACTAGTTCTCTTTTGTGCATAATCATCATGATGCATTATGCATACTGTATCGTGGTAGGTCCAGTGGAAATCACAAGGGCATCGGATACACCAAAGGTCAATAGGAACTCCCTGAGAGAGAGAATTACTTGATTCTGGCCTCTTGAACTAGTCTTTGAAGGCACAACTTAACTGGCAGAAAGCTGAATTACAATCAGAAAGAAAAAGGTTAACGAAACACATTATCGTTAAGATAAATCATTATAGGTAGGCGTCAGTGCACCCAGAGTTTGGGACCCTCAAACACTGATGATTTATAAATGAAACACTTCTCAAAGTGTGAAGTTTTTCTACTTCAGTAGTTTTATAATTACATGTTTATTAACTTGCTAAAAATTTTTCATACCATTCATTAACTATAAGAAACAAGGGCATCAAGAAATGAAAAACAAAATTAATTTTAAAACCATACTAGTTAGAGCAAGGACACGTAAAAAATGAAATTTAAGTACATAATTGAAACCAGCTATAAAAGTATGAGATAGTCATAAATATCAGAATGTTATATTGTTTTCCTAAGTAATTAAAAAGCCATATCCATGACAGAACTTAGATTTAATGTTTCATTTTTCTCCTCATAAGCCTTTGATTAATTCTTGAGTTATAAATTCTGGCATTTTTAGGATGGTAGACAAATCTTTAGGGAGGCCAGAGGAATTACCTACATGAATAATCAGTAAAAATGCAGAATCACAGCTTTCTATAGGTTAGATTTAGACAGCTCTACCACAGCCTTATCAGGTTTCCCTTTAGAAGCCTGTCAGCTCTAAACTCAATCCCTCTACATGGACTCAGCAAATCTAACTCTTACCCAACCTTTTGGCAAGAAAGTACATTGGGCTGTCTTTTTATCTTTTTTATCTTTGGATTATGCGGAGTGAAATAAGTCAAGCAGAGAGAGTCAATTATCATATGGTTTCACTTATTTGTGGAGCATAACAAATAGCATGGAAACATGGGGAGTTAGGAGAAGGCAGTTGGGGGAAATTGGAAGGGGAGGTGAACAATGAGAGACTATGGACTCTGAAAAACAATCTGAAGGATTTGAAGAGGTTGGGGGGTGGGAGGTTGGGGGAACCAGGTGGTGGGTATTAGAGAGGGCACGGACTGCATGCAGCACTGGGTGTGGTACAAAAACAATGAATACTGTTATGCTGAAAATAAATTTTAAAAAATGGAAATTTTAATTTTTAATTACACTGACTACGTGAACACATTCTTTGTACAAAATCCAAACATTACAGATCAAGCCAAAGCCTCTATTCACTGCTAACCACAGTTCAAGTCCCCTGTACATGCTTGCAAACTTCCAGATGTTTTTTCTATGTACCTACTTGATTATATAGGTACAGGTGTAAAGCTCAACCTCTACTTTAAGTTGCAAAGAAAATAATTAATATTTAGAGTAATTATTCTGGTAGCATAGAAGCATTGTTCCTAGTACATTGGACACTTCCCTCCTCTCTTCTGCTATGGCTGCATAATACTCTCTCATATATATATCTATATATATTCCATTATATATTGTGTTCCATTATAATATTATAACAAAATATTATAATATTCCATTATATATTATTATATTCTATTTTTATATATTCCATAACATATAGATAGATAGATATATAAATAAGATATATATAGATATATAAATAACACATCTTCCTTATCCATTCATCTATCAACGGACTCTTAGATTTCCTCTGTTATCTTGGCTCTTGTAAATAATGCAATAAACATATAAACATAGGGGTGCACATATCCTTCTGAATTTGTATTTTTGTTTTCTTTGAGTAAATACCCAGTAGTGGAATTATTACATCATATGGTAATCCTATCTTTAATTTTTTGAAAAACCACCATATTGTTTTCTGCACTTGACTTACCAGTTTACAGTCCCACTGACAGTATACAAGTATTCCATTTGTGACAACATGGGTAAACCTAGAGGGTATTATGCTATGAAATGAATCAGACTGAGAAAGAAATATACTACAAGATTTCACTCTTATATAGAATCTAAAAAATTTTTAAAAATAAAAAAAATAAACAAACAAAAAGCAGAATCAGACCTGTAAACACAGAGAACAAACTGATAGTTACCAGAGAGGAGAAGTGGTGGGGGGTGGGGGGCAAAATGGGTAAAGGGGAGTGGGAGGTAGAGGCTCCCAGTTATGGAATGAATAAGTAACAGGAATAAAAAGCACAGCATAAGGAATATAGTCAATGACATTGTAATAGCGTTGTATGGTGACAGATGGTAGCTACACTTGTGGGGAGCATAGCATAATGTTTACACTTGTGGAATCACTATGTTGTGCACCTGAAACTAATGTAACGTCATGTGTCAACTCTACTCAGATAAAAAGGTTAATGAAAATAGAATGGGATAAAGATAAGGTACATTTGCTGGGAATTAGGGAAGCATCTGGTCCTCTAAGTCATCTGTCTCACAGGCATTTGTGGAGAAAACCCTTGTTTCCCTCTGCCTGGCTCCTTAGAAATGGAGCCTGCCTTTGCCACGTCAAGACTGAAGAGTAGGAATCAGTCTACTGGTACTGCCTGTTAAAACAAGAGAATCCCTGCAAAGCCATCCAGGTTTTCTTCCACCAAAATTCCCTCTGCCTTTCAGCTTCTGAGTGCTGTCTGGGTGAGATAGCCCCCGAAAAGAATCTGTATTCTCATCACATACCCCATTTCCCTTCTCTGCTCAGCTCAAGGTTGGTTGTTGCTGTTGTTTGGGTTCTGGGGAGGGAAGAGGAAAAACATTCAGAATTCTGTTTCCCTAAAGGAATTTACACTATTGAAAACCAGAGTTAGGAAGAACCATATAGGTCACATTCTTACCCTCTGCCCAAATATGTCTTTTTGTTAAGGTGATGAGCTTAAGATGGCAAAGTTTGAAATGAAAGGGGTTATGGAGAGAATGGAATTGTTAAAAAGACACTGAAAAAAGTTGGTTTTATACTTACTATGCATAAATTATATCATCCTAGTTGTATTATTCTGTAACTTGCTTTTTATTCTTGTTCATATGCCTTGAAGAAATTTCCATGATGCTACATATAGCTCCACATTCGTCTTTCAATATCCACTTATTAAGCTCCTATTATGTGCCAGAGCTGCATATATAGCACTGGAAAAATAGACTAAGTATCTATTCTTGTCAGTTTACATGTTAGAGAAGAAGAAAGATAATAGTCAAATATACACAGAGAAAGAAAGTGAGATAAAGGGGCAAAGACAAAAGTGGTATTTCAGAGAGTAGAGAGGACCCCTCTGTAGGGTCAACCTCATTCTTTATAGCTTCTACACAGCCTAGCATGACATAGCCTTGCAGAAGGATAGCAAGATTTGTTTCTCATTATAAACCATTTGTTGTATTACCTCCTTGTGCACATGAACAAGAGTACTTTGAGTAGATGCTGAAAAACTGAAATGTTGAATCGTCCTTGCAAACTGCCCTCTGAAGTGGCTTTACTGATTTTTACTCTCATCAGAAACTGCTCCCCGTAAATCTCTTAGTTAATACTATCAAAATTATTGATTTTACCAAATGGGTATATCCAAAAAATGGTATCTTGGATTTTTTTTTTTTTTTTTTTTTTTTTTTTTTGCGATTGGCACTTCCCTTTATTACTCAGGTTGAATATGTTGTCATATGTTTATTAGACATTTATATTTCCTATCTTGTAGAAATCGCTATACATAACCTTTTCCCATATTTCTATGGGTTTTTTTTTTTCTTTCTCTTTTGATTTGTTGGAGCTAATGTACTCAAGCTAATAAAGGTTGTCTTACATATGTTGTAAATATTTTCTACCATTTTATTCATACCTTTAATACTCATACCTTCATTAGTCTTTATTATTTTGAATTTTAAATTCAAATTCAGCATACATTTATTGAGTACTTACTACGTATAAGACACTGCACTAGGCGCTTTGGAAAATATAAAAATAGTTGAGGCCTGACATCTGCCCTCATTGATCTTACAATTCGGTGTTGGGGACACACATACACAAATATCTATAAAGCCAAGGGTCTTAATAATCCACAAAGTACTATAAAAAGAGGTACTATAGTGGGGCAATATCTCGCTCAGAACAAATCATGTGCAAAAATTTCACAGATGCAGTAGAATTGAAGAGACAGGCCTGTGAAAGGGAGGATAGGTAAAAGTCTTCATCACAGGAGGAACAGCATAAGCCTGGCAGAAAGTGCGGCCAGGAAGGGCTGGGGAGAAATTTCTGGGAAGGCTGGGGAGTGGCTGTCCACGTAGGAATCAGAGGAGTCAATTCAGTGGAAGACCAGATTGAAAAGGTCAGGTGGAAATATCTTAATCTTCTATCCATAAATAAGAAATAAGTGATAACTTCGACAACTCATAGTCTCCCTGAGAGGTAGTCATTCACGAAAAGAAGAACACTGTTGACTGTGAGATGTTAAGCAAAGATTCGGAGTGACTGGGAGAACACGAATGGCCTCATCTGCAAGCTTGACAACCTCCTAAAGAGGGAAGCTCTGCAGCTCCCCCAGCGTGGGTGTGTGCACTGCCAGTGTGTCTGCTGATTTCCACCGGCCAGAGACAGCCCTCGCCTGAGAACAGCTGCAATTGGCAAGTCTTGAGTCTGTTCTACCGTCCTGCAGAGGTAGGAGTTGGATAGCTTATGCACTATGACTTCACAGTCTTCTGGGGAGGCTGCCAAAGAAAGCATGTTTTGGATAGGAATCTGAAAAAAAATAAAAAGAAAAAAAATAAAAATCTGAAATACCCTAGAGGAGTTTGGCATAGGGGTAAGGTTTCGCATCCAGCTCCTCCCTAGGCTCTGCCATTTAATCATCCTCCAGAACACAGGGGCTGCCATGGATAGTGATTAGGCTTCCTTGGGCTGCATCAGCAAACACCCTCCTTTGATAGGCAGTTGGAAAGTAATGGGATTTGGGTTTTAGTTGCAAGGGAATGGTGGAAAATGTTACAAACAGGCGACCTCCTTTGCCCTCACTGAAATGGCTGCCTTTCTCTGCACATTTTATGTTGCTTTAGGGAGAATGACAAAAGACAGATGCTTCTTGCTGGAATGTGAGTTGTTTAATCTTTCTTTCTAGTCCCAAGACAGTTACTGTAGTTTCTTGGAGCAGACATCTTGGGCCACTCCTTGGTTTTCAGTGTCTTGTAAATGGTGTTGTGTTGTAATTTTCCATTATATGGAATATAGGAAAATCTGTGGGAGAGATTTTTTTTAAGGTGTTGTGTCATAGATGATGTCCTCAGGCCAGAAGCCTTAAATTGGGTGTATATAAATTGTAAATAACCTGTAAGCTGTTGTAGTCAGACACAAAATACATAACTGGACTGGCTTCATCACCTACAGAACATCAGCTAGGTGTACAGAGATGCATATGTCCATTTGAAGGGTCACTAGCAATATACAGAATCATCTTTCCACTAGATGGAAAATAATGACCTATTTTCACAGTACCCACAAAGGAGGAGAACTACTTTCTCTCCAAGTTCTGTGACCCCCATGGAACCCCAGAAAGCTGCACCGTAGACAGAAATGCCCTTCAGAAACAGTAAAACTCATATGTTAGCACAAACCACTCTGCTGTCTGCTGCTGTCTCTTTTCATAAAGACAATAAGTTTCATAAAGGTAATGAGATAAAAGAGAACCTAACAGGATGTGATGATCTCAAGCATTTCCGTCATGTTAAGGCACAAGAGTCACTACCTAATCTCATAGCCAACCTCGCTTTCCCAGGAGAAGCACATTCTTATTAACAGGCAAATCATGACAGCAATTTGGAAGGTGATTCATTTCTCCTAAAAGTCTGAACATTTGATGAAACCTCACAAATCTTTTTCTTTTAGTGCGTCTTATTTAAATTTGTTTTTTTTTTTCTGATTTTGAGCCTGTGTATGTTTTTTCTCTCCCTCTTGTTAAATTTTCAAATTGCCTTGATTAGTCACATGGCCTCCTCCTACCTGTGCAGAGAAGACCACTTCCTCTCTCTCTAGTGATTGTCGTACCTCAGATCTCTTTCCTCAATGTGTGGGATCTTCAAAGTAGGTGACACAACTGGAAATGGAAATCTATGTTTGTGGTTGTCTGTGTGTGGGGTCCTCTGTGTTTTATGTAGGAGAGGTGTTTTAAGGCAGAGCACATTGCCATTTTTTTTTTTTTACTTTCCTATGTGTGCATGAAGACATTTGAAAGCAGGGATTAATAACAAGACATTGTATTTCTATAGCATTTTCCCCAAAGTCATTTATAAGTTTGTAAAGATTATCCTCAAAACTTTCTCTTCACCTGGGTTAAGAACAAGAATTATTTTCATATTTCATTAGAGGAAACCACGATAAAGAGAAGCATCTCAATTCTGCCAGCTTTACCAGATTCAGAAACTGAGTCCTGCCCTTCAGAGATGAGTGACATCATCCCGCCAACTCATTGCCTCTCTAGGCTGAGCTCCCCTGCCTTTCTTTGGTTGTCCACTGTGTATAAGCCAATGTTCTTGGCTCCTTATTTGATCTTAAAATCAGTGTTGGGTGAATCAGTCAGAAGAATTTGGACATTCTGTTCAGAAAATATTATAAATTCATCAAGATTTGCTTGATCTGCAAAACTCTTCTGGCATTCTCAATAGAATAGCAGTCTTGTGTCCCCAGATGACTTTCTGAAATGCAGGACTTGTGTGGGATGATACAGTTTCCCCATTGCCGGGAAAGAGACATGCTCTGTCACAGCCCCCTGCCTTTACCCATGATGTCTCTCCCCTTTCTTCCCTGCCCTTGTCCACCTGTAGCATTCCTATGCATCTTTTAGAACTCAGCTTGACTGTTACCATCTTTTTCACTAAGGCTTCTCAGGCATTCTTCTCTCTGAAGCTCCAGTTTTTGTTTAGGTCTCTATTCATTCCTCTCCCACTAAGATATGTGCCTGGTGAAAGGTGCTGACTTTAGCCCAACTAACTCCACAGAAGTCCAAATCAACACAAAGAAAATCTCTGTCTCTGATTAGATAAAGAATTGTCCTATGGCCTTGGCCAATTAGGTAAAAGAAGAAATGAATGTGGGGCTGTTGGTCCTCACGAGTAAGGTGGAATTTGAGAAAGATATGGTCAACCCTCTCCCTCTGAACATGCCTTATGGTCTTGGGTGGCTGCTGCCTTCTCACTTTCAGTCTGAGGATGAAACAAACACTGAAAATGGCAGAGCACAGATGAGGATAAAATCCAGGCCCGTCAAGATTTCATAGAGCCATTGAAACAACCAAACTTGAAGTTGGTTCTACTTCTGGATGCCTTCTTCTTCTTCTTCTTTTTAATTTTATTTATTTGAGAAAGAAAGAATGAGAGAGGGGGGCAGAGGGAGAGGGAGAAGCAGACTCCCTACTGAGCAGGGAGCCCGACACAGGGCTCAATGCCAGGACCCTGAGATTAGGACCTGAACCAAAGGCAGATGCTTAACCAACTGAGCCATCCAGGCTCCCCTTCTGGATACCTTCTCATGTAAGATAATAAAGGTTTTATTCAGTTAGAACCCTACTTTCTGTTTATTGCAGCTAGAAGCTCCCTAATTCATCCAATGCTTTTCCTGACCTTCATCCCACACTTTCAGCCAGAATTGAGTATTCCTTCCTTTGATTGCTCTGGCACTGTGTACCTACCTCCATTACAGCATCAGTACTAGGTTTTCATGGTCTGCCTTTCTTTGCTGGCTTCTTGTTATCCCTTATATAAACTTTAAATTCCAGATCAGTTTCTTTTTTTTTTTTTTTAAAGATTTTATTTATTTATTTGACAGAGATCACAAGTAGGCGGAGAGGAAGGCAGAGAGAGAGAGAGAGGGAAGCAGACTTCTTGCTGAGCAGAGAGCCCGATGTGGGACTCGATCCCAGGACCCTGAGATCATGACCTGAGCCAAAGGCAGCGGCTTAACCCACTGAGCCACCCAGGCGCCCCCAGATCAGTTTCTTAATCACCCTTTGTTTCTCATTACCTGAGCTGCCAGCTTCTGTCTTCCATGTACTGTTTTCCCCAGGATGTGGGTAGGGTTCCTTCTTCCTTCATTTCTAAATCACCATTAATCACATGAAGACTGTTGTATATAACAGACTTTAACTCAATGCCAACAGAGAGGCATCCTTAATTCAAGAATTCTTTAGCTACCCTGTCATGGAGAATTTACAACCACCCAACTTTCTTTTTGTAGCTAAGATCTAGTCTATTTTTTTTACCTGATTCCTTAAGAGTCCCCAGATTCCCATCATTGAAGCCCAGAAGCAACACTTTTTTAAAAAAAAATTATGCTGACCATTTTAGTTCCCTTTATTTTGGAATTCTCAATACATTCTATGACCTGAGCTTTACCTTTCCTCTCTAATCTGTTGGTGTGTTTCACTAAACAGACAAAATTTCCTCTTCTGTCTCCTCCTGCTTCCAAATTGTAGGAAGGACTGAAGTAAGATTTAAACAAGCAATTTTTAAAATCTCTCCATTGCAATTGTATTCTCAAAGCTTAAATGTGGGGACACCTTAAATATGGCTTCATTGGTTAAGTGTCCAACACTTGATTTTCAGCTCAGGTCATGACTCAGGGTCATCGACCCCTGCGTCTGGCTCTGTGCTTGGCCAGGAGTCTGCTGGTGATTCTCTCCCTCCTTCCCCCCTCTCTCAAATAAATAAATAAATCTTTAAAAAAAAAAAAAAAAGAAAGCTTAAATGTGTTATCCTTGATATGTGGTGATGCTCAATTTTTAATGAGAATATCCAATCCTTCCTTGAAGATAATAATTAGTCTCATGATATTTCATGGGTTATTTCATTTTGTCACCCTTTTGAAGACCCCCATAAATTCCCTCTTGAACCCCAACTCTCACTGCAAACAAAACAAACTGTAAAGTTCACTGTGTGAATGCTCTCATCAGCAAGCAAGGCAGGTCCACACTTCAGCTGGCTTCTTAGTGACACCTGACAGTCAGTTAACTCTGAATGTCTTAGTTTCCTTTTTTTGTAAAACGAGGAAGTTGGTCTACTTATCTGTAGCTTCCTTCCAGCTTTAAAATACCACATAGGCCTCCAAAAGTCTTGGGCCATGAGAAATGGGGTTGGACCCAAGAAGTAGAGAAGGCCAGCTAATTTTATTTGTAGCTCAAACCATCTGCGCTGTTAACACTAACAAGCAGCTATTTGTTCTTTAGTGATTGAAGAACTCAACACTCCATTTAAGAAATAAGTGAGTACTGATCTTGGTTTAACCACCAAGATATTCTCACATTTCCTCTTTCCCTGAAACTAGACTATTAATACCCATCCTTATCTTGTTTGATAAACAAAATATTTCTACCAAAACTAAGTGGCAGGAGTAGTACAATTCAAGTTTGGGAACCAAACATTTTTTTTTTCTCTTTAATTTTAACAGTGGTTTTCTTCCTTCCGTAATTGTCCTAAAATTACCCAAGAAAACCTAAAGAATTAATAAATGTAGAAGCAGTTGAATGGAAAAATTAAAGAAAAAATGCAGGATTACTATCTGAGGCTAGATTTTAGCTTGCTTCAAAATGTTGAAAGAATTAAGTTGAAGCACCATCTAGTGGTTCTCAATTGTGTTTTGCTAAAGGTTGCTCCCAATTTTCCTCAGTTTAGGACCACAATTAATTTGTTGTGCATGTATATATGTATGCATATATGTATTTAGGAAAGAAAATTTTATATTTTTTATCTTTATGTGGGGCTAAGAGGTTGAGAGACAGTAGCTATAGCTTTTTACTCTTCCAGTCTGATATCACACAGAAAATCATGGCAGTGAAGAAGCATGAATTCAGATAAATCTCTTCCAGGAATAATGGAGAGTAAAAAGGATTAACATAATAAAGCCCTATAGATTTCAGTTCCTCTGTTTCTTCTGATCAGATCCTCTCTAAGAGTCCAGAACAGTGTCTTTATCTTCCCAATCCTATAATGTAGACATGTCCTCACATGTGTAGGGATTGGTTGACTATTAGATGATCTTTGCACATTTCCAGATTCCCAAGCCTTTCCTATAACAAGCCCACAGTATCCTTCAGTTTTATACAACCAGCAATTTTTCTGGAACTATCACAGAGATAGCTCTTATACCTATGATTATTACGTTCTGAAGTTACATCTGTTTCATAATCTCTAGGGGAAGAATGAAAATAGAATATGAAAAATGCACATGAATAGAGTATAATATATGTTGCAAGATTAGTAGCAAACTTTGAAATTGGCAAAGTAAGTACTTGTGTTAACCAGGATTAAGTTCAACTTTGTATTGAGTAAAACTCAAAAAAACAGTGGCACGAACACAATAGAGTATTTTCTCTCACATAAAGATGGTAAGGGGCGCCTGGGTGGCTCAGTGGCTTGAGCATCTGCCTTCAGCTCTGGTCATGATCTCAGGGTCCTAGGATTGAGCCCCATATTGGGCTCTCTGGTTGGCGAGGAGCCTGCTTCTCTCTCTCTCTCTTTCTCTGCCTGCTTGTGATCTCTGTCTGTCAAATAAATAAATAAAATCTTAAAAAAAAAAAATCTTATGGTAGGTATTCTAGGGTTAGTATGGCAAGTCCATGTATTAGGACCCAGGAAACTTCTTTCTTTTCCATCATCTTATTGAGTAGCTTCCATCCTCAATGTCATCCATGGCTCAAGTTGGCTGCTGGACCTCCAGTCATTACACCACTATTGTAGTCCAGAAGATAAGGAGGAAAAGTAAAAGAGGATCTCTTCTTTATCTTTAAAGAGATATCCTAAAAATATCACACAAGTTACATGCTTACACCTTATTTGCAAAAATTTTAATGCATAGTCATACTCAGTTGCAATGGAAACTGAGAAATGTCTTACAGTTAAGTGTGTCTCCTTACAAAATAAAACTGGAGTCATGTTATTAAGCATTGTATCAGGGATCTATTACCACAATAATGCTGTGTAACAATCACAAAACTTCTGTAGCAACAATTGCTTAAATGTCTAGGATCATCTGAGGGTCAGGTCGACAGCTCTTCTGACCTTGATTGAGTTTCTCCCTTGTTTAAGAGATGACTAACTGTTGCATTATCTAGGCTGACCTCAACAGTGAAGTGGCAAATGGGACAAGGATGACCCAGCTCTGCTCTACATGTTTCTCAATCTCCAGCAGACTAGCCCAGGCATATTCTCATGGACTAGCAACAGAAATACACAGGACTTCTTGAGATGTAAGCTCAAAACTCGGTACACTGCCATTTCTGCCTCATTTGATTGGCTAAAGCAAATTACATGAGTTAGAGAAACATGTACTTGCTTTATGTTTCCAACTCAAAAATTACTGACAAATTACATGGATAGAGGGAGGCAGAAAGATCTGGAGTCAAGAATGCAATCTTCTACTACTAAGAGAAAGGGGAAGATGAGCATTGGCTCAGGCAGCTAGCAACCAGTATCACAGTGTTTTTGAGTCTGTAATGGAACGATGGCACTAGACTTTTTTCCATTCTATGCCCTGTTTTAAACATGCAGGAGTTATAATAAAAAAGAGAGCGAGAGAGGGAAAAGAGCTAATATAAGCTATAAATGAAATTATTTACTAGTTTATTTCTTGGCTCATGTTCAGTTACTAATGAAGTAGGTATTAATCTTAACACTTGTCCTTTCCTTTCCTATAGGCAGAAACTAGCTGTCTACTAGCTATCTGTACCCAAACCCTGACTCTGTTTCTGCTGAGGCAGCTCCACTACATTCTCCAACTTCCACAGTTAGTGTGGCCATGTGACAAATACTAGCCAATAGAAAATGAGCAAATGTCCTTACTACTCCAGGCCCTGCTCATAAAAACCTCCTATATAAAATCCCTCATTCTCTCTTTTTCCCATTCACCAGCTGAATGGAGAACACTCTGAGGAGGGCAGAGTTATAAGATAAAGTGCTACCTTAGAGCAGAACCACTCCTGTTCCCTCCCCTAGATCCACCAACCTGCCCTGTTGATGAAGTTCTAGAACCTAGGTGAGGTTCGGTGGGCTGAGGTCCGGAGCCGATGACCAAGAAAGAATTCTTGAGACCTCTTTGGTGCAAAATGGTGGTTTATTAAAGCACGGGGACAGGACCCGTGGGCAGGAAGAGCGGCTGCCCGGGATTGTGAGGGATGGCAGGTTATGTACTCTGCGGTTGGGGGAAGGTGACGGGAAGGGAGGTTTCAACTGAGTTTTCATATGCTAAAGAGGGCCTACAAGGTGCCGGGAGACCACTGTTGTCTTTTAGCAAGCCATTAACATCAAGATAGTTGGGAGATTCCTGTCTTGCAGGATTGTGATCTCTGCAAATTAACTATTTGTTTCTCATTTATGGCAGTCAGGGGTGCCTGAGGAATGTTACACATATTACCGAGGGGAGCGGGTGGAGACGAGGTGCAAGGTGCCAGCTTCTGCTTTGTCCTCAGCCAGCCTCCTGTTCCCTCATCACTATGATATGAAGTGAGCAAAAATTAAACTTTCGTGGTATGAATACACTGAGATTGGGATGTTGTTTGTTTCAACAATTAGACTATCTTACTTATATATTATCTTCCAGATAGTAGTATGCATTCATTTTCTCCTTCTGAGACTTGCTAAAAATAAAAGTAATTGCTTGAATCACCTGCCACCTTACACAAGAAATTTTTCCTTTAAACAAAAGGATACTTTTTACTTTAGGATTACCATGTGTACCAATGAAGATAGGGTTCCAGTTTACAGTGGCCCTAGATGTTGGGTTTTCGCCAAGAACTCTTACCCTTCCTAACATTAATCCATTCCAACCTGGAGTACAGATGGGAGAGAATTGAGACAGTGGAGTTCTAAAAGTGAGATTACATTCAGCATAGTCTCCAATGACTCTAAGAGCTCTTTATTTAGGATCCACTTAAAATTCCTTCAGCAATAAAGGCACTACTAAAAATGACTTCTGGCCATTTATTCAATAATCAGGCCAAACTTGTACTAATTGCTAGCAAGCAAGAGAGGGATGGGAGGTTGGCTACAGGTCAACCAGAAGGCAATGTTTGTAGTAGCTTCTGACATTGCAACATTATTTAGCATCTTAAAAGGGCAGAGGAAACAAGAGGAAACAAGAAACAAGGATGAAAGCACTATCCAAAGAACCCAAAGGGGTGTAGAAAAACTGCAAAGCATTGTAATTTGCCATTTCCTGAGCCATCTTCCTCTTTAGGCTAAGAAGCTGGGCTATTTCTTGTTTGCAAATTAGAACTCAGTAAGGCAAAGGGGAATGTAGATAAGTCATCCCAGGCATTTATAATGGCAGGCAGCAAGCCTTGGCATATGTATAAATACATGTTTGCTAAGAGTTTGAAACAGGATTTGACAGCTATCACAGTGATTCACATAAACACAAAGGTAGCAAATAGTAACAGGAGCAGTTGAGTTAAAGGCTAAACCCAAGGTCTGATCTTCATGATGTCTCATCAAATCTAAATTGACTTCCAGATTTTTCAGTTTTCATGCACTATGAAAAAAACATAAAATATATAATTAGCACAATGAATACAAGCCTTCAGAGACAGAGAAACTAGGAAGTGAACACTTAAGAAGCACCAGCTGAACTTCATTTCCCCCACAGAATTCTTGAAGAGTACCCCAGGACAGGCTCTCTCTCAGGAAAGCACTGTAATGAAATAGAAGCTTTTGCCCCAGTGCTGCAGGCATCTCTTCCTGGGCTTCCATGTGTTAACAAAGATTATATACCAAAGAAAAGGCTAGGGGAACAAACATGTGCAAAACAAAAAATGCACCATGCTGTTCCTAGGACATTGTAAACTTAAAGCCTTACGATGATGATTTCTTTCTGATAAATCTTTATTTTTTTTCCTACCTGCAATCATTTGCTCTCTTGAAGTAGATGAATCCCACGGTGACCAGGATAACCAAGAACAGAGAGAATTTCACATAGAGAATGATCAGCAAGTCCGGTGCTAGAAATTCCAGAGTTATGACACCTTTAAATACAGGCAACACAGGCAGAGGTAAGGAGCCATTTCAAGGATCCTTCTAATGAAAAAAGTAGGGTCAATTGTTTAAAAGAGGCATTTAAAATATTCTTAAAAGTTCAGACTATCATAATCAATCCACCTTCTAGATGACAATTCAAATGCTGCTAAGATATTCTTTCATGACAGAGTTTAGAAACTCTATCTGTGTTTTGTAACCTGGTAGATTTTCAATATTTTCTAAATGAATAAATGCACAGTAAGTGTTGCTAATACATCCCAACTTTATAAGAAAAAAGGAAATATGCTTTCTAACTTCCTGTGTAAACGTTAGTCTTTTAGGGTACTATTAATAATACTTTTAGCACTATCTGCTATTTTCCACACAGTGAAGTAATTTTGTCACTGAGTTGCTGTCACCCCTTTAATTGAATATTTTATGTCTTTTTACTTTCATTTATTCATCTGTAAAAGATGGTCCCAAGAATTGCTGAAAAGGTAAAATGAGACTAAGTAGGACTACCATTCTGAAGTTTATTTCTGCTATGAAAATGGCAACCACAAATGAACTTTAAGTACTGTTCTGACTCTTGGCTCCAAAAGTCATGTTGATGAAGTTCTAGAATCTAGGTGAGGTTCGGTGGGCTGAGGTCCAGAGCCGATGACCAAGAAAGAATTCTTGAGACCTCTTTGGTGCAAAATGGTGGTTTATTAAAGCACGGGGACAGGACCTGTGGACAGGAAGAACTGCTGCCCCGGGTTGTGAGAGATGGCAGGTTACGTACCTTGCCGTTGGGGGAAGGTGAAGGGAAGGGAGGTTTCAATGGAACTTTCATATGTTAAAGAGGGCCTGCAAGGTGCTGGGATACCCGAGGCCTTGCGGCTTGATCAATGTTGTCTTTTGGCAAGCCATTCACATTTCTGCTATCAAGCGTCTTTGTTAGTGAGATTTGGGTTTAGAAGAAATTTAACTTTATTTAGGGCTTGAGGAACTGAGTTATTTGCCTCTGGAAATTGTGCTATTGATAAGGTAACTTCTTTGTTTGTAGATCTCTAGGACATTTGTAAACCAAGGGAGACTCTGTCTTGCAGGATTGTGATCTCTGCAAGTTAACTATTTGTTTCTCATTTATGGCAGTCAGGGGTGCCTGAGGAATGTCACACACAGTACCTAGGGGAGCGGGTGGAGAGGGGGTGCAAGGTGCCAGCTTTTGCTTTGTCTTCAGCCAGCCTCCTGCTCCCTCATCAATGTCACCCTGTTAAATAAATGGCTTAAATACTAAACTAGAAGTATGTCAGACAATCTCCTTCTTATGCACTGTCAGGGAAGAAGTCATGGTCTCAGCCTGAGCTCAAAAGACTCACAATCCAACTGGAGTCATCAGAGCCATGCAAATGAAAAGATCACTTATGACAGAACAAACATTGCTCAGTGATCATTACAGATTATAAATCATCTCAGGAGTAAGAACACCGAAACAACTCCAACTGGGAGGTTAGGGTGAAGTGGGATTTGAACTGAGCCTTGCCAATAGCAGGATTAAATAGGTTAAGAAAAGAAGGAAGAACTTCCCAAGGGAAAGAAACAATTTGAACAAAAATTTGAAGAACTCATTAACTTAAATCACATGTGGTAGAGCATAGAGTGGGGTACATCGAGATGATGTCTGTGATGATCTGAACCTAATTCTGTAGCTATTTGTGTGTGTTAGGCTCTATGTCAGACCCTGGATATAGAAATGAAGAATATAGTTCTGACTCTCAAAGAGTTTATCTTGCACTGGGAATCAGAGAAGTTACAATTACAGTGCTACGAAGTACTCTGAGGCATGCATGAGGCATTACATGAGCTCAAAGTAGGAGCAACTAACCAAACTGCAGGGTGAAAAAAAAAAATTAGCCCAGTTTCTAAGCCTTAAAACTTCAGTAGGAGGGGCACCTGGGTGGCTGTCAGTTAATCGTTCAACTCTTGATTTCAGCTTAGGTTCTGATCTCAGAGTTGTGAGATCAAGCCCCGCAATAGGCTCTGTGCTCAGCAGGGATTCTCTCTCTCCCTCTGCCTTCCCCCCAACCTTATTCATTCTAGCTCTCTCTCTCTCTCTCACAAGGAATAAATAAATTAAAAAAAAAAAAAACCACTTAAATCGGAATTGAGCAAATGGAAGAAGAGAGGATGAGGAAAGAAGTACCTGGGGAAGAGGTGGAAATTGCATGTACAATGTACAATTGCATGTACAGAAGAATAAGAAAGATAAACACTTTTGAGGAGTCCAAAGAGGTCCACATGCATGGGGTACAGGCTAAAGATTAGCAAGACATGAGGCTAAGGAGAGTGACAGATCAAGCATTTAAGTAGGGAAGGGCATGTTTTTCATTTTAGGAAAATCATTGTGGTAACAGTGTAGGTGAAAACCTCCTTAGTGGAAGGAGGTAAGTTAGGGGCCAGGAGACCTGTTGCAAGAATATTGTAATAATTCTGGTGAGAGATGACCACAAGCTCAACTAATATGAAGGAAAGAAAAAGGTATAGATTTAAGAAAAAATATTAAGATAAAATCAACAGAACATAGTGACCAATTTTGAATATGGGAAATAGGAAAGAGTGATATTGTATGATATCTTTAATTTTCTGGCTTTAGTCATTTATCAAAGCAAAATACAAGTATGGAGCTTATGAAGGGATAGAGAAGAGGAATACCTTTTTAGGAATATGCAAGTTGAGGTGCCCTTGATACATTCCATTCAGTTGGAAATTGGTTTTGATCATGGCATAGCCAAGGAGAGAAATCTGGACTAAAAAGAGAGATTTGAGGATCAAGAATTAGGCAGTGTTTGCAACCATATGTATGGATGAGGTCCTTCAAGAAATAGGGGTAAATGTGAAAAGAAAATATTTTCTTTTCAGTTCCTATTTAAGATGGAACTCAGAGGGGCGCCTGGGTGGCTCAGTGGGTTAAGCCGCTGCCTTCGGCTCAGGTCATGATCTCAGGGTTCTGGGATCGAGCCCCGCATCGGGCTCTCTGCTCAGCAGGGAGCCTGCTTCCTCCTCTCTCTGCCTGCCTCTCTGCCTGCTTATGATCTCTGTCTGTCAAATAAATAAATAAATAAAATCTTTAAAAAAAAAAAAAGATGGAACTCAGAGAAATGCCTTCCTTCATGGAATGAAGAGATGGAAAACTATTTAAGGAGACTAAGAGTTTACTGAAGATTAAGAAGAGAACCAAGTGATTATGGGAGGAAAATAGGTGAGAAGAGAGGAAAGAACACATCAAATATCACAAGGCTAATTAGTAACTACAAATTAAAATTTTATATTTTGCTTGGCATTTGAGAGATCTTTAGCTTTTCATTGGAACATTTCTTGTGCAGAGAGATGCAAGAGAGTTAAGGAGTGGATGTGAGGTGCCATAGAAGGGGCAGTGAGGGTAGATCCTTCTTTTTAAAAAATCTTGGATGAGTGAAGGACAAGAGCTAAGAGTTTAAAGAATGCACAGCATCTACTTTAAAAAAAATTTTTTTTATTAACATATAACGTATTACTACATAGCATCTACTTTTAAACTCAGAAGGAAAAGAGGCAGATTCATATAATCAGCTTTAGGGAAAAGATCTGTAGAATAAAAAAGACTGAACAAAGGAGAGCAAGGGTAATTACTGAAGCAAAGTCTCTCAGGATATGGGAAGGGAAAAACAAGTATAGAGTATAGGTTGAATATTTGATCTATGGAAAGGAGTGTCAGGTGGGACTGCAGATAAATGCATATGTCTAGAGACAAGAAGTATAAAATAAGAATGTAGAGATGGTGGGAAATTGATAATAGAAAACAATGACTAGAAGTGAATGTATTAGTACATGCTACAGCATTGATGATGCTTGAAAACATTACCCCAATGGAAGAAGCAAGTAACAAAAGTCATATATTATAGGGTTCCATTTATGTGAAATGTCCAAAATAGGAAAATCTATAGACAGGAAGTATATTAGTGGCTACCTAAAGCTGGAAGATTTCTGGGATTATAGAGTCCTGGCTAAAGGATAGACTTTTCTTTTTGGAGTAATGAATACGTTCTGAAATTGATTGTGGTGATGGCTGCACAGCTCTGAATGTGCCAAAGACCACTAAGTGGTACACTTTAAATGGGTGAATTGTAAGGTATATAAATTAGGTCTCACTAAAGCTGTTGCAAAAAAAATTAATATGAGAGATGTTATGAACAATAATTAATAGGATATGATGATCTTAAAATATGATAATGAATATAATAGCTAATACATATTAATATAATAAGCGTAATAGCTAATATTTATTAATATAGAAGCTAACATTTGTCAGTAGAGTAAATATAGTAGCTAAAATTTACTGAGTACCAACTATGTGATAGCTATCATGTTAAGTAAATATATTCTTCTTTTAAATTATTATGATAACTCTGTGAGGTAGGTTCTATCATCCCCTTAACAAATGAAGAAATCATGAGACATTCACTAAACTAATTGTAGTGATAATTTTGCAATATATACAAATATCAAATCATTATGTTGTATATCTAAGACTAATTTATTATTATATGCCAGTTATATTTCAATTTTTTAAAAAGCCATGAGACAGAGAGATTAAATATTGTTCCAAGTCACATAGCTGGTAAAGGAGAAGCCATATTATACCAAAGATTTTGCTCCTAATCACCAGGTTATACAGCCTGGAATGATATAAGACATGCACCTTGTCTTTTCATCTTTACATGATTGCTTCAAACACATAATAACAATAAACAAATATTTGGCAAATGAATTGATGTATAGGTTTCAGAATGCAAGGGAGAGGGGGGCAAAAACTTGTCTCCTACTCAGACTAACAAAAAGTGGTGAATACTACATAAACTATAAAAATCAAGAAGGGAATAATTATTGTTCTTGTCTCTGAACAGAATCAGTATTGTTATATTATATAAAATTATTGCCATTTTATATGAATATTAATCTCAAAGTAAAAATCAATAGATATTAAGTTAACAAAATTTTTGTGGCTTCCAGAATAAAAGGTACTTAGAGAAAGTAGAGATAAGAAGTTATTAAATTAATTTCTTTTATTTGATAAAGGAATAGGAATTATTTCCCTAGCATACTAAGGAATTAATTACCCAGTTAAGTTTTAGAGAATATCTTCAAATGAGTAGTACAAGATTCCTTACTTTGTTCTTGGTTACTAATAATCTGTGGAAGAAAATGCTAAGCATCAAGTTCATTACTCTACAAAAAAAAACAAACAGAAACAAAAACCCAGGTGATTACCTTGATTCAAGTTGAAGTTCAAGTTGAAGGACAGATTCTTGTTGCCAGTCAAATGGGACACAGAGCAGAACACATTAGATACCTGGCGGTCCTCCCAGTGGCATGTACTCTGGACAGTCACTGTACCATTGCCCAGCGGTTCTTCCTCAGTGTGACAATCTCCCCCCGGGGTCCAGAAGATCTGTGCAGATGGCTTCCCTGCAGCTGCCCTGCACACGATAGTTCCATTGCTGCCTCGAAACAGAGTCACCTTGGGGGGCACTGCAGAGGCGCAGGGGAAAATGCTTCAGGCTTAACACATGGGGTATGGAATACAGAGACACATTTGATTCAATCCGAGATATGGTTATGTGACGTACCACAATATGTCATGCTCCTTACCTAACACACGGAGGCAATATGTATGACCGAAATGCCCATCAGGTGCAGCCACTTCACACCTGTAATATCCATCATGAGTGATGGCCACGGGATCAATCTGAAGGGCAGGATTCTGATCAGGTCTGGACTGCCAGGATATTCTCGCATCAGTACAGTTTCTTTCACTGGTCTCATTGTTGTCTCTCCTGTAGGCTCTAGTGCAGGGAGGCTGGTCTCTGGAGCTTATTGTCCATGTTACCACCAAAGCTGTGGGGATGTCAGGAGGACAAAGGAGCACAGCCTTTGTATCCACGGGTATGGACAGAAAAGTGTTAGCTGGACACACACACAAGGAGAATGATGAAAGAAAATCTTAATTAAAAAAACCTCAAGTTGCGGGTGCCTGGGTGGCTCAGTGGGTTAAGCCTCTGCCTTCGGCTCAGGTCATGATTCCAGGGTCCTGGGATCCAGCCCCACATCCGGTTCTCTGTTCTATGGGGAGCCTGCTTCCTCCTCTCTCTCTCTGCCTGCCTCTCTGCCTACTTGTGATCTCTGTCTGTCAAATAAATAAATAAAATCTTAAAAAAAAAAAAAAAACCAAAACAGACAAACCTTCAAGTGTTACATTTTCCAAAACATATTATATAAAGTGTACTAAAGCATGACTTTGTTGGTCATCCTATTCCAAAATATTAGACTTACATAAAAAATTAAACATGCACAAAATGTGTATAACACATTAAAACTAATCCAAAGATGAACCTGTTTTCCTCCTATATTCATATTATTAGATAAGCTATATTTATTATCTGTGTGAAAAATATTTTAAGGGCTTAAAATAGCCTCAGGAGTTTTATTGAAACACAATATAAGAAACACAATATAAATTAAAGGACAAAGTCATCTAAGTCTAATCCTTCAGTCTAAGAAACTATTAGACTTATCTTGTAACTCATGCTCCTTCCACAGAAAGTGGAAAAATTGGTGATGTGATTTTCTCCTCCTAGGTTTTGATCAGAGACAATAAATCAGTAGTATCAGAATGAAATGCCTATACTGAAGGGTACCCCTTTGGACAAACACAAAGAAAAAGTATCAGATGGCATTCAGGTTGAACAAACTGGACTTTCTTAAGCTATTCTTTATTTGGAGATTCACAAAGTCAGTAAAATCAACAAGCCAACCTTCTTTCCTTCCTTCCTATTCAGTCACACATATACTGCCAAACAGTCCAACTGTGAACTTTGTTTACAGATCTTATTTATGTTTTACCTAATTATGAGGATTAAATGAAGAAGGTTACTGCTTTTGCCCATCTTCAGTGTAAAAAGTTAGCCCTGAAACCTACAATTATTCTCCAATCTAGAAGCTCCAGCTCTCCCATAAACACTCATAATGCATCCATGACTGGCTTTGCTGAGAGAGGGTTAAGGGTGTCAGGTACAATATACCTGCAACCTGGGTGAGTGGCAGTGAGCTCATCACCTTAATAGGAGCAGAGCCAGCTGAGGTGGAGCAAAGTCATTATGTGGATGAAATTCCTAATGCTAAACTGTGCATGTGTGGTCTCTCCTCTCCTCTCCTCCTTTGGTTCATTTGCCTCTTCTGTGATGGACTCAAGCCCTTGCATTTCACAGCTAAATCAAGATCCCATAGCTATAGGAAGCAAGTGGGGATGGATTTTAGAGCAGATCTGAGAGGCAGTTGAATCCATGTTCCTTCCCCCACTGCAAGTGTGTCCCTACTCCGTGCACGGGGACCCTGCAACGTGGCCAAAGCTTAGAGGTGAGCAGCAACACAGGGGCTTGGAGATCAGCTAGAGGTGGGTGTGGGTGAGCACACAGGTGCCCGAGGGTAGGATGCAGAAGAGGAACCCAGAAAGAGAAGAGGCTGGTGAGAAGCAGGTTGAGAGTGTTCTCTGTTTGCACTTCAGCTTATGAGCAATCTTAGGCTTTCATATTTGCCTGACACTTATTCTCAAGATCTGGCTCTATTATTTTAAAGGAACCTATGAGCCTGATCAATCAAACATATGCATTTTAACAAGGGCACCGTCTCCTGTGAAGAAGCTCCATCAGTGAGGATCCCGTGCACCATGCATAGTCTCTGCTCTTTCTCCTTGCTCTACTCTGTGACCCTCCAGCATTCCTCCTTCACTCTCAATGAGACTTCTTACCTGATTGCTGTTATTCACCTTTTCCTAATCCTCTTCTTCCTCTTTTCATACCCGTTGTGATAATTTGCCAATGCCCAGTCCCTCCCCCACACTCAATGGGTTGGCCCTTGTCCAACAAATATAATCTCCACATAGCCCTGTGATCAGCTATGGTGACTTCCCCTCCCCCTTCACAGAGGGGTAGCAGGTAGGTTCTCATATTTGCTCCAGAACAGCAGTAATGTCCCAGCGTTGCTGCATCCTGTGTCTCTGACTCCCCTCCAGTCTCCTGCAGCCTTCTGCACACAGACAATCCCTTTTCCTTTCTCTTCTCACTGCCATACCCTACTTTAAGACCCCATCACCACACCTGGGTTACTACAGAAGACTCCTACCATCTTCTCTGTCTCAAAACTCTCCTCTCCTCAGCTCTCAGCTTACCTTGCAGCCAGGTGCAGGATTCTGTAACACAGGGGTGATCCCCTCCACTCTGACACCCTTCAGAGATCTCTCACTGCCTAAAGACAACACTGACATGTCTTTGTGCTGGCTTTGAAAGCCTTCTTTTTCAAATTGACTCACCTTGGCAATCTTATCACCCCTCTGTTGCCCGCACACTTCAGAATCGAAACAGCAAGCACGACTGCATATCTAGGTCTTCCCTCTGGTCCTTGCAGTCTGGGATGCCTGCACAGCACTTCTGTCAATGAAATGTTTCTCTTCCTTTAAAAGCCAATTCACATGCTGCTTACTCCTTGAAGCCTTCCCAGAGCCTTGGTGCTCACACTCCCTCCTCTACATTCCCACACACTTTATGTGAGGGCTTATCTCCCCTACTTTATATGGCATCTGTGTTTATTTCTGGGCTCCCCACAAAACTGAGCCTCTTGGGGTGCTCTGACAGTGTAGCTCACCTTGCTCATCTCTATTCCCCACAAAGCCTGGCACAGGGCGTGATAGAGAACTCCAGAATCTTCACATGGAATTGAACTGCTTGGGGGAGGAGGACCGGGTCCCCCACATTGCAGCATTCAGTTCACCATACTCTTCAACTGGGCTCAAGCCTGGCCTCATGACCAGATCATCAGATATATTTATTTTTCTTTTTTTTTTTAAAGATTTTATTTATTTGACAGACAGAGATCACAAGTAGGCAGAGAGGCAGGTAGAGAGAGAGAGAGAGGGAAGCCCCACTGAGCAGAGAACCCGATGCGGGGCTCGATCCCAGGACCCTGAGATCATGACCTGAGCTGAAGGCAGAGGCTTTAACCCACTGAGCCATCCAGGCGCCCCATCATCAGATATATTTCTAAAGAAGTTCCACACTTCCCCCCTTTAGTACTAGTCTCTATAAAAAAAAATTAAAAATCATATTACCTTCTGTAGGAGGTATAAGCATCCTCTGCTTTCTGTTCACAGATGAACTATATGTTGAAGCTAGAAAATATTTAGAGAAAAATAAATCAATTTTAGGTGCCTAAAAGTACAAACCACTATGTATCCACAAATCTTACAGACACCATGATAGAAAATCAGTTAACTGTAACTGAATTCCATGAAAAGCTTTGCAAAACAGAAATTATAAGTTATTCCATTATTAAGTGGAAATTAAAAATTACATTATAACTTCTTAATCAACAATTTCCTGCCTATGGGACACTATGCTGCACACTTGATCACCATTTTGTCCAAGATAACCCTGCTCCCACCTCTTTCCTAGCCGCTGGTTTGGCCCATTGTGGGTACCTCACATGAGCTGGGCTTTCTCCTGATGCCACCCCCAAGATTAAAGTTGTTTAATCCAGTGGTGGGCCTCACCTAGCTGCACAAATGAGGTTACTTTCAGGAAAATTTGGAACCAGATTCAGAGGAATAATTCTTCCCTTTTTTCCCCCATTTTTCCTACTGTGACTGCTAATTTTATGTGTCAGCCTGGCTTGGACATGGTTCCCAGGTATTCAGTTAAACAATATTCTAGATGTTTCTGTGAAAATAATTTTTAAAATAAGATTAACATTTAAATGAGTAGACTTTCAGAAAAGTAAATTACCCTCCATAAGTGAGTGGGCCTTGTCCATTCATTCAAAGTGAAAAAAGAGTGACCCCCTGGGGAAGTGAGTTCTATAGCATATTGCCACAGACTCAAACTTCTGTACTCTCTGGGTGTCTAGCTCTGGCCCACCCTGCAGATTCTGGACTTGCCAAGGCTCTGCAATCATGTGAGCCAATTCTTTAAAATAAATCTCTCTCTCTCCCCCTCAATTCTTCATCCCTCCTCCTTCTTCTCTCTCTCTCTCTCCTTCTCCTATTATTCTGTTTCTCTGAGGAACTGATTAATATGCCCATCTTGGGAAGAATGAACAAGAAGCAGAAAGATAGATAATGATACGCTTCACCTCACTCATTTCTAATTCCATAGTTCCTGAGATCCACATGCATTCCTTCACTTAGGGTCTACAAAGTTTCTGACAAAGTACTCCTAATGTACTTCAAATCTGGGTTCTGAGAAATTATTTACTGAAGTGACTTTTATAAAAACCTTTCTTTTGAAGCTATGATATATCCTTTGGAATATTCTGTGTGTGCTTAGAAGATAGTGTTCTGCTGTGTTTGGAAGAAATGTTCTGTACATCTCTGTCAGGACTACAGGTCTACAGTGTTGTTCAAGTGCAGTGTTTCCTTACTGATTTAATGTCCGAATGATCTATCCATTTTTCAGTGTGGGGTATTACAGTTCCCTACAACCCAGTATTGTTGCCCATTTCTCCTTCAGTTCTGTTCCTATCTGCTCTACATATTTAGGTGCTCTGATGTTGGATGCATAAATATTTACAAGTGTTATAATGAATTCACTCCTTCACCATTAGATAGTGACCTTCTTTGCCATTAGTTACATTTTTTTTACTTAAAGTCTATTTTCTCTAAATTAAGAATAGCTATTCTTATTAGCATGGAGCACTTTTCTCCACCCCTTCACTTTCAGACTATTGTATCCATAGAGCTAAAGTCAGTCTCTTACAGGTAGCATATTGTTGAATCTTGATTTTTTTATCCATTCAGTTACTGTATACTATATGATTGGAGAATTTTTTCTATTTATATTAGGATAACTGATAGGTAAGTACATACTATTGTCATTTTGTTCATTGTTTTCTGACTATTTTGAAGTTCCTTTGTTCCTTTCTTCCTCTCTTTCTGTTCCTTTGTGATTTGCTGGTTTTTCATAGCAGTATGCTTCAATTCCTTTTTCTATATCTTTAGTGTGTCTACGATATTTTTTGTGAGTGTGGTTACTAAAGCTTATATAAAACACCTTATGGTTATTTTAAGCTGCTTACAACTTAATTTCATTACATGCAATATTCAATGTTTTTACTTCTCTCCCCTTTTTATTTTATTGATATACCAATTTGCATTCACTAACAGATTATTATAACTATAATTATTTTTTATCCTTTTCTTTTTGACATTTGTTTTAGAGTTAAAAGTGCTTTACACAACACTGTTACAGTATTAGACTATTCTGAATTCAACTATGTATTTGCCTTTAACAATGTGTTTTATTTTTCATATTTTTCATTGTCTTCATTAGCATTCTGCCATTAAACTTGAAGAGCTCCCTTTAGGATTTCTTCTTTTCTTAAGATTTTATTTATTTTTTTTGAGAGAGAGCACAAACAAGAGAAGCAGCAGGCAGAGGGAGAGGGAGAAGCAGACTCTCCACTGAGCTGAGACCCCAACGTTGGCTTGATCCCAGGAACCTGGGACACTTAAACAACTGAGCCACCTAGGTGCCCTCCCTTTATAATTTCTTGTAAGCAGGTCTAGTACTGACAAATTTCGTCAGCTTTTATTTTTCCAGGAAAGTTATTATCTCATCTTTATTTCTGGTTTGTCAAGTAAAGTATTCTTCCATGCCAGGCTTTTTCTTTCAGCTCTTTGAGTATATCATCCCACTCCTCTAGTCTGTAAGGTCTATGCTGAGAAATCTTCTAGTTTTGTGGGGCTACTTTATATGTGATGAGTCACCTATCCCCTCCTGCTTTAAAAGTCTCTCTTTTCCATTTGATTATAATGTATCTCAGTGAAGATTCCTTTATGGTTAGTCAAGTATTTGGGCTTCTGGATTTTGATGTTAATTCTCCATACCCATTGCCCCCAAAATTTTATGAAGCTGTCTCTCATTATTACTTTAAATTAGATGTCTGCTCCATTCTTTTTTATGTCCATTTGAGGCTCCCATAATGCTTACATTATTTTGTTTATTGGTGTTTCATAAGACCCATAGAATTTCACCACGCATTATTTTGTTCTTGCTTTTCTATCTCTGACTAGATGATTTCAAATTATGTCTTTACATTCACTGATTCTTTCTTCTGCTTGATGAATTTGCTGTTGAAACTATATTGAATTTTTCAATGAAGTCATTGCATTATTCAGCCCCAGAATTTGTGTTTGTTTCTTCTCATGACTTCTATCATTTTCTTGAAACTTTGTTTTGTTCATGTACTGTTTTCCAGATTTTGTTTTGTTGTCTATCTGTGTTTTCTTAGAGCTCACTGAGCTTCCTTACATAGACTGTTTTTGATTTCTTTGTCAGACATGCAGATATCCATTTCTTTATTATCAGACCCTGGAGGTTTTTTTTTTTTTTTTCGGTGATGTCATCTTTCTTTAATTTTTTGGACTTTTGCATTGCTAGGGTCTTCACATTTGTGGAAGCTGTCACTTCCTTCCGTCTTTACTGACTGGCTTCAGGAAAAAAAAAAAAGGTCTTCAACTGTCAGCCCAGCTAGTGATTCTGGTAGGTTTCTAAGACCTTTCCTAAAGATGCATTCCTTCTTCATTCCCTCTGGCTCCTTCTCGGGGTAGAAGTCTTAAGATTGTGTGTCTTCTTTTAAATCCACAAAAACAGACAGAATTCTGAAAGTCTTCCATTTATTTACACTAGGAAAGTACCCTGAAGTGTTCAGGGTTGTGTTCCTATTCAGCAGAATAAAGTGAGTACTCTTATCCATGCACACTAACTAAGGAGGTGCACACCATCTGTGGTATAGTGGTGCTGGCCATAGAGAAGGTGATACGATTCTGTAGTACCAAGACAAGGTGACAGCACTTAACAGTCACAGGAAAGTAGATAACCATAAACACTAGCAAGGCCAGAATGACAATGAAGAGGCTCTGACCTAAAGGATTTGTGAAAAAAGTTAAGTAAACCTTAACCTGGGATAAGATGAAAGGGCAGCCAAAGAGGGTATGGCTTGCCTTATATAACTAAATCAAGTGTAAACAAGCATCTTAGTTTTGCCTCTTGCAACAAAACCACCATAGGGTGGCTTAGATAACAAACATTTTTTTTTTCCTCACAGTTCTAGAGGCTGCATAGTATAAGATCAAATCAGCAGCAGATATGGTGTCTGGTGAAAGCCCACTTCCTGGCTTATGGACAGCTGCCTTCTTACTGTATTCTTATATGGCAGGGCCAGAAGGGGAGAGAAAGACATAAAGCAAGCTCTCTTGGGTCTCCTTTTGTAAGGGTACTGATCAAAAGCACCACCCTCATGACAAAATTCCCTCACAAAGCTTTCCTCTCCAAATACCATCACATTGGAGATTACATTCCAACATATGAATTTTGGAGGACATATTCAGTCCATAGCAGTGAGTAAAGACTCAGGTTAGCTATCATAATGGAAAATGATGATCCTTCACCAGGTTTCTATAACCCAGTTCTCAGACACAAAGTCACATAATTATGAGTTCATATTCCAAAGTTACAAAACACAGGGGGGGGAATGCAACCACAAAATGAGATAATGTACTTTTTATTGGCTGCCCTCTCTTTCCTAAACAGGAGAATAAGATTCAGAACTTCAGAGTTTAGAATGATTAAATGTAGGGTATAAAATAAATGTATGGAGAGTGTTTAAAGAAATAAAAGCAGAATAAAAAAAAAGAAGAAGAAATATATACTCTCCTCACATATTCTCACGCCCAAAAAACTATACCAATTACAAGAGCACAGCAGAGGTCTCATTGTTACTCATTGATTCTTTACTTACCCAAACTGAAAAATGAGAGAGAACAACACAAATATACATGAAAAGAAAAAGGCAATAGAATTTCACAAAGTCCTTTAGGACCTCTTCTTTCAATATAAGTTGGTTTCATTTCCATTAAAAATCTGTTTTTTATTGTAGCCACCTTCATGAATTATCTGAGCTAGATCTGGATAACTTGCTACAGCTTCTACATCAGCACTTGCTGTTTTACCTGGCACTTTTATAATTTGGAAATGGCTTTTTCCTTAAACCTCATGAACCAACCTCTTCTAGCTTCTCACTTTTATTTCTGCAGCTTCTTCATCTCTTTTAACCTCCACAGAATTGAAGAGAGTAAGGTCTTGCTCTAGATTTGGTTTTGGTTTCAGGGAATGTTGTGGCTGATTTGATACTCTATCCAGATCACTCAAGCTTTCTCCAAATTAACAATAAAGCTGTTTCATTTTCTCATCATTAGTGTGTTCCTTAAAGTAGCACTTTTAATTTCCTTCAAGAATTTTCCCTTCACATTCACAACTTGACTACTTCTTGGCACAAGAGGATTAGATTTTGATCTGTCTCAGCTTTCAACATGCCTTCCTCACTAAGCTTAATCCTTTCTAACTTCTAATTTAAAGTGAGAAATGTTACTCCTCCTTCTACATGAATATTTAGAGGTCATTTTGAGCTTCATGTTCAATATTGTTGTGTCTCAGGAAAGAAAGAGGCTTGAGGAGAGGGAGAGAGACATGGGGAATGACCAGTTGGTGATAGAGCTAGAACACACACACATATGTGTCATTTGAGTTCACCATCTTCTATGGGCATGGTTAGTGACACAACAAAAAAATAAAAATAAAAATAAATTAAAATAGTAACATCATAGATCATTGACCACAGATCACTACAACAAGTTTAAAGTAATAACAAATTTTCAAATATTTCTAGAATTACCAAAATGAGACACAGAGAGGCAAAGTGTGCAAATGCTGTTGGCAAAATGGAGCTGATAGTGTTACTCCATGCAGGATTGCCACAAACCTTCAATTTCTAAAAACCACAATATCTGTAAAGTGCAATGAAGTGAAACACAATAAAACAAGATATGCCCATATACCTAATAAGAGTTTCAAAATACATAGGCAAAGTTGACAAAATTAAATAAAAAACACTGTAACAAAAATGAAGAATGTCTTTGATGAGCTTATTAATAAATAGGCTATGGCTGAGGAAAAAAATCTCTAAGCTAGAGAATATATCAATATAGACCTCCAAAACTGAAAAGCAAAGAGAACACTAAAAACAACAACAACAACAACAAAAAACAAATAACAAATCCCACACACACAAAGGATATCCAAGGACTATGGGATAACCATGAAAACATGTAAAACAGGGGAGGAGCAAGATGGCAGAGGAGTAGGAGACCTAAATTTCATCTGGTCCCAGGAATTCAGCTAGGTGGTTATCAAACCATTCTGAATACCCACAAACTCAACAGGAGATCAAAGAAAAGAATATCAGCAATTCTATGAACATAAAAGAAACCACTTTCTGGAAGGTAGGACATGCAAATTAGTGAATCAGAGGTGATATACTGGAAGATAGACTATGCGGGGGGGCAGCTCCTGGCAAGTGATAGAGCAACAAAGCACAAAATAGGAACATTTGGAAGTCTGTTCTACGGGGGGACATCACTCCAGTGAATAAGTGGGGGGTGGAATCCTTGATGGGACAGTGTGGTCTCAGGAGCCTTGGAGTCACAGAAAGACCAGGGGTGCCTAACTGTAGCAGAGCTCCCAGGTTTCAGAGTGGAGAAACCAGCTGCAAGGACAGAGACAAGGAGTGGGCTCTCAGCTGAGGGTTTCCATGAACCATGATCCAAGTCACATTCAGGCCACTGCTCTTTTTTTTTTTTAAGATTTTATTTATTTGAGAGAGAGAAAGAGATCACAAGTAGGTGGAGAGGCAGGCAGAGAGAGAGAGAGAGGAGGAAGCAGGCTCCTCACTGAGCAGAGAACCCGATACGGGGCTCGATCCCAGGACCCTGGGATCACAACCTGAGCTGGAGCCACCCAGGTGCCCCAGGCCACTGCTCTTTGAGCAGGGACCCCATAAGTGTCAGATCCAGGGAGACTCTCCTTCCTCCACCAGAAGGAGTAGCACAAAAGTGCGCTGCAGGAATCTGCTGGGTTTGGAGACAACAAATGTGGTCATGTGCCAGATAGAAATGCTTGGTCACAAGCTGGGTGAACTCAGAGTGTGGCCAGAGACTAGGGAGACAGGAGTGATTGATTGCTTTTCTCTGAGGGTGCACTGAGGAGTGGGGCCCTGAGCTCTTGGCATCTCTGGGCCAGAGATTGGGAGGCCACCATTTTCATTTTTGTCCTCCAAAGCTGTACAGATCTTTCAGAGAACAAAAGCTACTGAGAGCAAACCCGACCGGATTCCTTAGCCTGGCCCCTGGCAAGGGCAGTGCAATTCCACCTTGGGCAAAGATATTTGAGAATCACTGCAACAGGCCCATCCCCCAGAAGATCAGAAAGAGCATCCAGCTGACACCAAATTTACTGATCAATGAGAACTGCAAAACTCCAGCGCTATGGAAATAGAGCACATGGAATTCATGGCTTTTTATCCCATGATTTTTTAGTCTTTCAAAGTTAAATTTTTAAATTTTCTTTATTTTTTTCTTTTTCTTTTTTTAAAATTTTTCCTCTTTCTTATTTTAAGAAACAACATATCAATACTCTTTTTAAAAATCTTTTTTAATTTTCATTTTCAAGTTATATCCCTCCATTGTATTTAACCTTATTTTTTATATATATGTACGTTTTTCATTCTTTAAGATTTTAGGGATATAGTTTTTTCTAACAGACCAAAATATACCCTAAATATAGTGTCTGGCTTTGTTCTAGGTTCCTGCCTGACCACATTCTCTCCCTTTAAAAAAAAAAAAAAATTGTTTCTCTTTCTTTCTTCAACCAACTTCTTATCAATTCCTTTTTAAAAATATTTTTCAATTTTCATCTTTACAGTCATATTCCATCCCTTCATCATATTTACCCTTATTTTTTTGTGTGTATATATATACATATATGTGTGTGTATATATATATATTTTTTTTTTCTTTCCTTAAAATTTGGGAGGCAGTTTCTTCCATCCCAAAGCAACAGAACGCACATTCTTCTTTAGTGCATATGGAACATTCTCCAGAATAGATCACATCAGTCACAAATCAGGTCTTTACTGGTATCAAAAGATTGGCATCATTCCCTGCATATGTTCAGACCACAGTGCTTTGAAACTAGAACTCAATCACAAGAGGAAAGTTGGAAAGAGGTAAAATAAATGTAGGCTAAAGAGCATCCTACTTCAGAATGAATTGGTCAACCAGGAAATTAAAGAATCAAAACAATTCATGGAAACAAATGAAAATGAAAACACAACTATTCAAAATCTTTGGGACAGAGCAAAGGCAGTCCTGAGAGGAATGTATATAGTAACACCAAGACCAAACGATGGAAAATAAAGAAGCTGAGAAAAAGAGAGATAAACAACTACTGAACCACGAAGGGAGAATTCAAAAGATAAGTGATACCATCAGATGAAACTATATCAGAATAATTGGGATCCCAGCAGAAGAAAAGAGAAAGAGAAGGGCAGAAGGTATATTGGAGCAAATTATACCAGAGAATTTCCCTAATTTGGAAAAGGGAACAAGCATCAAAATCCGGAGGCACAGAGAACTCCCCTCAAAATCAATAAAAATAGGTCAACACCCCATCATCTAATAGTAAAACTTACAATCACAGAGACAAAGAGAAAATCCCCAAAGGGGTTTGGGACAAGAGGTCAGTAACCCACAATAGTAGAAATATTAGATTGCAGCAGACCTATCCACAGAGACCTGGGAGGCCAGAAAGGACTGCATGATATATTCAGAGCTCTAATATGAGAAAATAAGCAATCAAGAATACTATATTCAGCTAGGCTGTCATTGAAAGTAAAAGGAGAAATAAAAACCTTCTAGGACAAACAAAAACTAAAAGAGTTTGCAAAAACCAAACAACCCTACAGGAAATATTGAAAGGGGTCCTCTAAGCAAAAAAAGACACTAAAAGTAACATAGACCAGAAAGGAACAGAGACAATATAAATAGTCACCTCACAGGAAATACACTGGCACTAAATTCATATCTTTCAGTAGTTACCCTGAATGTAAACGGGCTAAATGCCCCAATCAAAAGACACAGGGTATCAGAATGGATTAAAAAAAGCAAGACCCATCGATATGCTGTCAGCAAGAGACTCATTTTAGACCCAAAGATATCTCCAGAGTTAAAATGAGGGGGTGGAAACCATGTACCATGCTAATGGACATCAAAAGAGAGCTGGGGTGGCAATCCTTATGTCAAACAAATTAGATTTTAAAAATCAAAGACTATAGGGGCACCTGGGTGGCTCAGTGGGTTAAAGCCTCTTCCTTCGGCTCAGGTCATGATCCCAGAGTCCTGGGATCGAGCCCCGCATTGGGCTCTCTGCTCAGTGGGAAGCCTGCTTCCCTTCCTCTCTCTCTGCCTGCCTCTCTGCCTACTTGTGATCTCTGTCTGTCAAATAAATAAATAAAAATCTTTAAAAAAATCAAAGACTATAACAAGAGATGAAGAAGGGCATTATATCATACTCAAAAAGGGTCTGTCCAACAAGATCTAACAATTTTAAATATCTATGCCCGGAACACAGGAGCAGCAAATTATATAAGCCAATCAATAACAAAATCAAAGAAACACATCAACAATAATACAATAATAGTACAGGACTTTAACACCCTGCTCACTAAAATGGACAGATCATCTAAGCAGAAGATCAACAAGGAAATAAAGGCTTTGAATGACACACTGAACAAGATGGACATCCACATATATTCAGAACATTCCAACCCAAAGCAACAGAATACACATTCTTCCCTAGTACACATGGAACATTCTCCAGAATAGATCACATCTTGGGTCACAAATCAGGTCTCAGCTAGTACCAAAAGAAGGGATCATTCCCTGCATATGTTTAGACCACAGTGGTTTGAAACTAGAACTCAATCACAAAGGGAAAGTTGGAAAGAACTCATATATGGAGGCTAAAGAGCATCCTACTAAAGAATGAATGAGTCAACCAGGAAATTAAAGAAGAATTGAAAAAATTCATGGAAACAAATGAAAATGAAAAAAACAACTGTTCAAAATCTTCAGGATGCAGCAAAGGTGGTCCTAAGAGGAAAGTATGTAACAATACAAGCCTTTCAAAAGAAACAGAAAGGTCTGAAATACACAATCTAACCTGACACCTAAAGGAACTGGAGAAAGAACAGTAAATAAGGCCTAAACCCAGTAGGAGAAGAGAAATAACAAGGATCAGAGAAGAAATCAATGAAGAATCTATAAAGAACTTATCAAATTCAACACCCCAAGAACAAATAATCTAATCAAGAAATGGGCAGAGGACATGAACAGACATTTCTGCAAAGAAGACATCCAAATGGCCAAGAGACACATGAAAAAGTGCTTGACAGCACTAGGCACCAGGGAAATACAAATCAAAACCACAGTGAGATACTACCTCGCACCAGTCAGAATGGTTAAAATTGACAAATCAGGAAATGACAGGTATTGGCAAGAAGGCGGAGAAAGGGGAACCCTCCTACACTGTTGGTGGGAATGCAGGTTGGTTTTCATTATGGAAAACAGTATGGAGGTTCCTCAAAAAGTTGAAAATAGAATTACCCTATGACCCAGCAATTGCACTACTGGGTATTTACCCTAAAGATACAAATGTAGTGATCCAAAGGGGCATGTACACCCCAATGTTTATAGCAGCAATGTTCACAACAGCCAAACTATGGGAAGAGCCTAGATGTCCATCAACAGATGAATGGATAAAGACCTGTGAGATATATATATATATATTACAGCCATCAAAAAGAAATGAAATCTTGCCATTTGCAACGATGTGGATGGAACTAGAGGGTATTATGCTAAGCGAAATAAGTCAATCAGAGAAAGACAATTATCATATGATCTCACTAATATGAGGAATTTGAGAAAAAAGACAGAGGGTCATAAGCGTAGGGAGGGAAGAAACAGAACAAAATCAGAGAGAGTGACAAACCTTAAGAGACTCTTCATCTCAGAAAACCAACTGAGCATTGCTGGAGTGGAGAGGGTGGGGCAAGATGGGGGCAGGGTCATGGACATTGGGGAGGGTATGTGCTATGGGGAGTGCTGTGAATTGTGTAAGGCTGAAGAATCACAGACTTGTACCCCTGAAGTAATACATTATATGTTAATAAAAAAAAAGAAAAAGAAAACATGCAAAACACATGTAATGGAAAAATTAGAAGGAGAAGAAAGAAAGGAACGGAAGAAATCTTTGAAACAATAATTGAGTATTTCCCCGAGTTACTATCAGATACCAAACCAAAGTTCTAGGATACTTGGAGACACCAAGCAGGCAAAATGTCAAACAACAACAACAACAAAAGTCCAAAAACATAAAATAAAACAAAACAAAAAAACAGCGCCTGACATATTATATTCAAACTACAGAAAATCAAAGATAAAGAACAAATTCTGAACTAAGCTAGAAAAACAAAACATCTTATAGAGGATCAAAGGTGAGAATTATATCCAACTTCTTCTAGGAAGCCAGGCAAGAAAAAGAGAATGAAGTAAATTTTTTAAATTTTTTTTTATTACATTCTATTAACCAACATAGAGTACATCATTAGTGCTTTTTTTATTTCTTTTTTCTTTTTTTAATTTTTTTAAAAGATTTTATTTATTTATTTGACAGGGATGACAAGTAGGCAGAGAGATAGGCAGAGACAGAGGGGGAAGCAGGCTCCCTGCTGAGCAGAGAGCCCAATTGGGGCTTGATCCCAGGACCCTGAGACCATGACCTGAGCCAAAGGCAGTGGCTTAACCCACTGAGTCACCCAGGAGCCCCAGTTCTTTTTTTTTTTCTTATGTTAAGTTAGTCACCATACAGTACATCATTAGTTTTTGATGTAATGTCCCATGATTCATTGTTTGCATATAACACCCAGTGCTCCATGCAATATGTGCCCTCCTTAATACCCATCACTGGGCTAACCCATCATCCCTTCCCTCTAAAACCCTCAGTTTGTTTCTAATCACCATACAGTACATCATTAGTTTTTTATGTAGTGGTCAATGATTAATTAGTTGCTTATAACATCCAGTTTTAAATGTTAAGAGGGAAAAAACCTGCAACCTAGAATTCTATATCCTATGAACTTACCCTTTAAAAGTGAAAGAGAAATAAAAGACTTTCTCAAGCAAACAAAAATTGAGGTCAGTTGATTCCAGTGGACTTGCCTTGCAAGAAATGTTAAGAGTTTTTCAGGAATAAGGAAATAATGTAACAAGAAACTCGGATGTACATAAAGGAAGAAAGAGTATTGGAGAATAAATAAGTAAAGGAAAAATAATAGATTTTATTTTCTTCTTAATTGACCTAACAGATAACAGTTTATTCAAAATAATAAAACAATGACATATTCTTTAGGTATATACTTATATGCTTTCTCTATATTATATATATAAATATATATATTTATATATATATATCAGATATATTTATATATTATATAAATATTTAACTATATTATATATCAGATATAAATATATATAAATATATCATATTTATAAATATATCAGATATTTTTATATATAAATATATATCAGATATATTTATATATTATATAAATATTTAATCTAAATATAAATATATATAATATAGAAATACATTTATATATGCTTAATTAGATAGAGTATATTTATATACAATTGAAATGAGTGACATCAATAATACAAGAAATGTCCAAAATCTATTAGTGGTCACTAATAAAACCAAATATTGGCAGTGCTGTGAAACAGCATGGACTCAATGATTACCAGTGGAATTGAAAAATGCTACAGCAACTTTGGAAGATAGGTTGGCAGTTTCTTAATATACTAAACCTACTCTTACAATATGATCAATCAACAGCATTGCTTGGTATTTACCTAGTGGGATTGAAGATGTATGTCTTCATGAAAACCTGCAACCAGATGTTTGTAACAACTTTATTCATGTTTATTCAATGCAATGGCAACATTGTCAACACCTGGAAGCAACCAAGATGCCCTTCAGTAGGTAAATGGCCAGATAAACAGAGGTAAATCCAGACACTGGAATATTATTCAGAGCTAAAGTCAATGAGCTATCAAGCCATGAAAAGACTAAGAGGAAACTGAAATACATATTACAAAATGAAAAAAAAAAACAAAAAAACCTTTGGAAGGCTACATACTGTGCAATTCTAACTGATATTATGCAAAAGGCAGAAACTGTGGAGACATTAAAAAGATTAGTGGTTTTCATGGTTTAGTGGCAAGCGAGGATGAATAGACAGAACACAGAGGAATTTTGGGGCAGTGGAACTATGCTATATAATATAATAGTTGTGCATATGTGTTATTATACTTTTGTTCAAACTTATAGAATGTACCACCAAGAATGAACCCTGTGTGAACTATGGACTTTGGGTGATAATTATGTGTCAGTGCAGGTTCATCACTTATAACAAATGTAAAAGTCTGGTGGGGATGTTGATAATGAGATACAGGCTATGCACAGGTGGGGTCAGGAGGGATTTGGGAAATCTTTTACTTTCCTCTCAAGGTTGCTGTCAACATAAAACTGCCCTTAAAAAAAAAAAGAGTCTTAAAAAATTTTTTTTTATAATGAATGGATGTTTAATTTTATCACATACATTGTGCAACCTTATGTTTTTTCTCCTTCAAACCCGGAATGGAGTCAATTACATTAACTGGTTTTAATTACACTCTTTTCAATTACACCCTTTTGTTGCCATCTCTTTCCTGCCATGTCTCAATACTTCTCTAGCACTTGTCATGAGTCAGATCTGTTATTCCCTGTCTTTTGAGTTCTTCCCAAGTGTTCCCCCCTCCCTTCCAATTTCTTTCACATTTTCCTCACCTTAGATTCCCACTTTTCTTTCTCCTAAGAACTGGTTCTCTTCTCCCTTAACTGACATAATATGGAAATGTGAAAACCAGTGTTTCTCAGAATGTTTTGGAACTTTTTTTGCAATAATTGCAAGGAACACAGAATGGATTCAAGTTTGTTTCCACCTGTCTAAGACTGCTCTAATTTTAGTCACTCTACTCGTTTCTTCTATCTGTTCATGCTGTGGGATAAGATTCCCTTTATCTAAAGTATTCTGGTGTAGACATGAAATCCTTGACTTCAAGTACTTATTTATCATTTATATATTCTTATATTCTCTGATCTTCATTTTCTGAAACAAATTTTACCCATTCATTTTTGCCTCTATTTTAAAATTTAACAACCCCAAATGGAAACATAGGGTTTCCTTCTTAGCCTATGTGCTAGAAACATTAGAAATATCAAAGGAGAAAAAATAATTACACATTAACAAATATAAGGCCCAAAAAATAAGAATTCAGGGAGACAATAAAAATACAAACCTAGAAACTGAAGGAAACACTGCATTTTGTCTAGTCACACAAGTTCAGTTTCACTCCATTCCAGGGCCCCCAGCATTACCCTGGACTCAGCTAGACAACTAGTCAGTACACGAATGGCATAAGGTAAATATGAAGGTTTGCTGGATAATATACAAATTTATCACTGCTACTAGGACAAATTAGAAAACATTTTATGAGTGGCTAACGAGGCTCCTTGTCAATATTAAAATACAGCTTTACATTTTGCTGAAAATGCTATAGCATCATACTTACCAGATATGATGATATTGATAGAGATCACTACTCTCAAAGTTGAAATCCTCCCCAGAGTATGCATTTGGAGTGGTTAGCCACCAAGTAGCCAAGGACAGGAAATGTCACTGAGTTTTGTTGAGCAATGAAGCAATGAAGCAAAAAAGCCAATACTTAAGATCGTTGTTTCTCCCACAGTACTGAAGTGATGCAATAAATCATATAGCAATTTACTTAGAAAGCAGCATTTTAAGATGCATAAATTACATATGGTAAAATGCAAAAATATTTAGTGTACAGATTGATGAGTTTTTATATATGAATGAACTCAGATAATGACTTCCAAAACCAAGGTAAGACCATTTCCACTATTCAAGAAATTTCCTTCACGCTATTTCTCTGTCAATAGCCCTTCTCCAGAGAGAAATACTACTCTAACATCTATCACCATTTTGCCAGTTTTTTAATTCCATATAAATGAAATTATTTACATAGTTCATTTTTGTAATACTGTGTAGTGGTTTTCTAATCTGATCATGCCATAATTTTTTCAGCCATTTTGCTGTGTACTTGGATTTTCTATTTTAAGACTAACACAAATAAATCTTCTATGAACATTCCTGTTTTGTACATATCTTTTAATCTACTTATGAATTTGTTTCTTGCATGTATACCAGGAATAAAATCAGAGAATCACATGATAGGAGTAATGTGTGGCTTTAATAAATACTTCCCGTAATGAGTTGACTTTTGTCCTCTCAAAATTCATATGTTGAAATTCTAACTCTCAGTACCCCAGAATGTGACCTTGTTTTGAACAGGGTCATTGCAGATGTAATTAGTCACCATAAGGCCACTCTAGAGTCAGGTGGGCCCTAATCCAATGATTGGTATCATTATAAAAACAGGGAAATTGGACACAGATACATGCAAAGGGAGAATGCCATATAAAGATAAAGAGAGAGATCAAGGCAGACCCTGTGCAACCCAGTGAACTCCAAAGATTTCCAGCAAACCACCAGAAGGTAAGAGAAAAGCAAGGAACATATTTACATTGTATCCTCACATGGTAGAAGGGAAGAGCTAACTCTCTAGGATTTCCTTTATAAGGGCATTCATCCCTTTCATGAAGGCTCTGCTGTTATGATCTAATCAGCTCCAAAAGACTACAACTCCAAATACTGCCTTTTAGAAAAACTGGTTTCAATATATAAATTTGGATGAGGGGGACACAAATATTCAGTCTACTTACTGTAGACTGAAAACACAACTTAAGGGTGGACCCTGGAAAGTGTGGCTCAGCTGGCCTATCACTCCCACTGCTCCAAGGTGACTGCCACCTGGGCTAGTAACTAAGCCAGTGGAGTTTAGCCATTGAGGACTATTGTTCGTTTTTTATTAACCTTCCAAAACCAAGAAAATCTGGGTAAGGAGAGACATGGAAACCACCAGCAGACACAGCAGCAAGCTGCAGGGTTAAAGCTCCCACTTACCAACAGGCAACAGTTCCTTCTCAAGCTCTTCTCCTGGTGGTTTGGAGTAAATTAGTAAGCCAAGAACAGACCCCAAGAAGCTATGCAAGAGTAAGGAGTCTTAGCGATGCTTTCTTGCTCACAGTGCCAAATGTTTTATAAAAGATTGAAAGTTTTGTTCTTTTGTTGTTTTTGTTTGTTTTTTGATGGTGGGACTCAACAAATGACACTTGGAATAAATGAAAGGCAGACTCTGTGACAATTCCAAATGAAATAAGGCTGCCATACAGAGCCATACAGAAAATAAACTGGGCTCAGAGTATCAGTGAGAACTGTAGAGAGAAGCTTATGTATGGCAGTAGAGCAGAGTTCACTAGATTCCCTGAGTTCCCATGCATTGGTCAGTTTGAGTAATTTCATGGGATCAGGGCACAAGTATGGTCCCTAGTTGTCTGGTGTTGGTCCTGGCAATCAGGGCAAGTGCCCGGTGTCCCAGAATGGGAGCTCTAATAAGGAAGTGGTTGAGAGGTGGACTTAATCAAGTGTTCAAAAAGAAGAACTGACAGACCTCTAACTAGGGGCTCAAACCAAATAAAAATAGCATTAAAAAAAAACTGCATCAAATACTTCTTAGAAAGAACCAACCCTGCTAATGCCATGATCTTGGACTTCTAGCCCTCAGAACTGTGACACAGAATTTTTTGTTGCTTCAGCCACTTAGTTTGTGGTACTTTGTTAAGGCAACCCTAGAAAACTAATACACTTCCAAGCTAATAGTGCCATTTTCATTCCTACCATTGCAGAGAGCCAGTTACACACATACTCACCATCCCCCAAGATAATTTGCCATATCTTACATCTCAGCTCAGATTAGCCACAATTCAAGTGGTCAACGGCATTTGTGGCTGCCAACTAACATATTGGACACCATCATTCTAGAGCATTAATTGTTTTTATGGTCAATACAATGCTCTAAAGTTTTCTGATAAAATTATTTCTTAAAGAAACAAATATGTTTAATCTTTTCTCAGAACTAGAAACTATTGCCAAAAAATTATTTTGACATACAATTTTATGTATACATATTTTTATGTACATATTTTATGTACAATTTTATGTATGCATAACATACATAACATACAATTTTAAATAGTAGAGATACAGTTTATAACACAGTCATAAAAACATACATAAATTTTGAATTATCCTGAAATTATTTACACAAGTTTTGTAGTAGAACTTAAACGAGTTGATACATGATTTTGGTAGGAAACATAGAAAAAAAATTCAGAAGAAGAAGAAAGAGGAAGAGGGGGAGGAAGGAAGAAAGAAAATCCCATTCTCTTTTAGTTTCCTTACATTTTTTGTTTTTGTTTTGGTTTTGGTTTTGTTTTGTTTGGATTTTTGTTTGGTTTGGTTTGGTTTTAGTACAGGTAACTAAAGAGCATTTAGAAGAATTTGACAATATTCAACAACAAATTGTCTTTGTCTGGTAGGGCTGCTAGGCAAAATATCACAACCTTAGTGACTTCAGAGGAATTTATTATCTCAGTACTCTGGAGGATAGATGTCCAAGATCAAAGAACCAGCAAGGATCTGATTGGGGCATCTCTTCCTGGCTGAAAGAAATCTGCCTTCTACGTCATGTTTTCAGATGGCTTTCTTCTGTGTATGTGTGAGAGATACCTCTCACCTCTTTTCTTCTTCCTTTAAGAATAACAGTTTATTCCTTTAAGAATAACAGTTACAGGGACAGTTAAGCAACTGTCTTCAGTTCAGGTTATGATCCCAGGGTCCTGGGATAGAACCTCACATCAGGCTCCCTGCTCAGCGGGGATTCTGCTTATCCTTGCTTATCCCTCTCTCTCTGCCCCTTCCCCCCACTCATGCTCTCTCTCTTACTCTCTCTCTCAAACAAATAAATAAAATATTTTAAAAAATAAAGAATAACAGGTACATTAGGTTAGGGCCCCATCTTTATGACTTCATTAAAGACCCTACTTCCTAATACAGTCACATTGGGGATAGAACTTCAACATATCTATTGGCATAACACAACTTTGTGATAAAAACTCTAAAAAATAGCAATATGGGAAAGTTTTCCATTTTGATAAAGAGCATCTATAAAAGCCTACAGCTCGCACTATAAATAATTATGGAAGACTGAATGTTTCCCACCTAAAAGAGTGAACGAGGGAAGGATGCCTAGTCTCACAATTCTTATTCAACAGTGTTGAAAGTTCTAGCCAGTGCAATAAGGCAAGAAAACTAAATAAAGGGAACACAGATGAGAAAGAAAAAAGGAAAACTGTTCCTATTTGAAGATGATGTGAGAGAACTGTTTTGTATTTTAATCAATGTCAATATCCTAGTTGTATTGTTATAAATACCTAGATGTAAAAACTATAGTTTTGCAAAATGTTATTGTTGTAGAAAACTGGATTAAAAGCACATAAGATCTATAGATTATTTCTCACAATTACTTGTGAATCTACAATCATCTCAAAAAATTTTAAAGTGAAAATTTTTATTTATTTATTTTTATTTGGGGGGATTCTTTTTTTTTAATGTTATGTTAGTCACTGTACAGTACATCATTAGTTTTTGATGTAGTGTTCCATGATTCATTGTTTGTGTATAACACCCAGTGTTCTATGCAATGCAATATGTGCCCTCCTTAATACCTATACCAGGCTAATCCATCCCCCCACCCTTCTCCCTTCTAAAACCCTGTTTCCCAGAGTCCATAGTCCTTCATGGTTCATCTCCCTCTTTCATTCATCTGCTTCATTTTTCCCTTCGTGCTCCTAACATCCTTCATGCTATTCCTTATGTTCCACAAATAAGTGAAACCGTATGATAATCAACTTTCTCTGTTTGACTTATTTCACTTAGCATAATGTTCATAGCAGCAATTTCCACAATAACCAAACTATGGAAAGAGCTGAGATGCCCTTCAACAGACAAATGGATAAAGATGTGGTCCATATATACAATGGAATATTACTCAGCCATCAGAAAGGATGAATACCCAACTTTTGCATCAACATGGATAAAAGTGGAAACTTTAATTTTTTATTTTATTTTATTTTTTTTTAAGATTTTATTTATTTAGTTGACAAAGAAAGATCACAAGCAGGCAGAGAGGCAGACAGAGAGAGAGGAGGAAGCAGGCTCCCTGCTGAGCAGAGAGCCCGATGCGGGGCTCGATCCCAGGACCCTGAGATCATGACCTGAGCCGAAGGCAGAGGCTTAACCCACTGAGCCACCCAGGCGCCCCAAAAGTGGAAACTTTTAAAAAGATTCCATTCTTGTATTTGTAAGATTGCCTAAACAATTTCCCTTCAGTTGTTACAAGAAACTAAAATGCACCTTTTTGTAGCAAATATGCATAATTTAAATTTTACCAGTTTATCCATTTTAAACTGTACAATTCAGTAGCCTTTAGTTCATTCACAATGTAAGGAAGCCATCACCACTACCAAGTTCCAGAGGATTTTTGTCACCCTAAAGGAAACTGTAGTCATCAGTACTAATCCCATACCACCTGGCAATCACTAATTTTTCTGTCTCTATGGATTTGCCTATTATAGATATTTCAGATAAATGGAATCCTAATATGTAGCATTTTGTGTCTGGCTTCATTCATGTATGATAGTGTTTTAAAGGTCTATCCATGTTGTGGCATGTATCAGTACTTCTTTTCTTTTTGTGGCTCAGTAATAGTCCATTGTATGGATCTACCACCTTTCTGTATGCATCCAACAACTGATGAGCTTTGACATTGGGTCCTACTTTGACTGTTATGAATAGTGCTGCTATGAACATTAGGTACAAGTTTTTGTTTGAACATCTGTTTTCAGTTCTCTTGGCTGTGTACCTGTAAGTTGAATTGCTGAACTATGTGTAATTCTACATTTAAATTGTTTATGTACTTGCCAAATTATTGTTCATCATGGCTACACCACTGTACATTTCTATTAGCAATACATGAGAGTTCCAATTCCTCTACATCCTTTCCCACACTTGTTATTTTCATTATTATGAACCACCCTAGTTAGTGTGAAGTGTTATCTCATTGTAGTTGCAATTTGCACTTTCCTAATAACAAATAACATTGACCATCTTATCATGTGTTTATTAGCTATTTGTTAATCTTTTTTGGGAAAATGCCTATTCAAGTCTTTCATCCATTTTTATAAAAATTTGATTGTTTGCCTTCCAGTAGTAAAAAAAATTTTATGTATTCTGGATATTCGAATCTTGTCAGATAGATCATTTGCAATTATATTTTCACATTCTATGGGTTGTTTTCCACTCTTGATAGTGTACTCTGATACACAAAATTTTGTACATAAAACTTCTTAATATGTTGAACTCTAATTTCTCTGTTTTCCTTGGATGTTTGTCCCTTTGATGCCACACCTAAAAATGATTGCCAAATCTTAAAGTAATGAAGACCTTTCCTTCTATGAATTTGATCATTTTAGCAATCATATTTGGACTTTAACATACTTGGGGTTAGCTTCTTAATAGAGTGTCAGATAAAAACCCAACTTCATTCTTTTGTAGGTGATGATCTAGTTTGTTCATTTGTTGAAAGGACGACTCTTACCCCCCTGTGAATGGTCTTGGCATCTTTGATGAAAATTAATGAGCCATAAAAGTGTGGTTTTATTTGTGGACTCCTCAAGTTCATTTTCCACTGGTCTGCATGTCTAGGCTTTGCTCAGTACCAAACTGTTTTATTATGGCTTTGTAGAAGTTTTAAAATTGGGAATGTCATTCTCCAAACTTATTCTTATATTTCAATATTGTTTCTATTATTTGGGGTCTCTTGAAATTCCATATGAATTAGATGATTTTCTGTTTCTGCCATAAGGCCATTTCTGATTTTGATGGTAATTTCATTGAATATATAGATGTCTTTGAGAAGTATTGTTGTTTTATCAATATTGCTTCTAATCTATGAATATAGGAACTATGTCCATTTGTTTAGATATATTTTACTTTCTTTTAGCCACGTCTTACAGTTTTCAATGTACAAGTCTTGCAACTCCTTAGTTACATTTTCTCTTGAGTATCTTATTCTTTCTGATGCTATTGTAAGTGGAACAGTTTTCTTAATTTCCTTTCCAGGTTATTCATTGCTAATGTATAGAAATACATGTTTCTGCATGTTGATTTTGATTTTGTATCCTGGAACTTTGTTGAATTTGTTTATTAGCTCTAAATGTATTGAGGGATGGGAATTGGTAGTATGCTTCGGATTTTCTATATGTAAGTCATGTCATATGTGAAGAGCTGGTCCTAGGTCTTCCTCTGCAATTTGGATACTTTTCATTTCTTTTCCTTGTGCAATTTCTCTGGCTAAAATTTCTGGCATAATGTTGAATAGGAGTAGCAAAAGTGGACATTCTTGTCTTACTCATGATCTTAGAAAGAAAGCTTCCTTTTTTTCACCAGTAAATGTGATGGTTATTGATTCTCTTTCATCCCTCTTGGAACTTATTTTGTGACAACTTATGAGTTTTGGTGTATTGTGTTTCCATTCTCATTTCCTTCCAGATATTTTTTTATTTTCCTTTTGATTTCTTCTTTTACCCATTAGTGGTTCTGGAGTGTTTAATTTCCAGATATTTGCGAATTTTCCAATTTTTCTCTTGTCAATTTCTAGTTTCATACCACTGGTTTTGAAAAGATAGTTGTTATAATCAAACTTCTTAAATTTGATAAGACTTTTCTTTGCCTTAACTTTGTGATCCATCCTGGATAATATTCTGTGTACACTTGAAAAGGATGTGTATTTTGCTGCTGCTGAATGAAATGTTCTGTGTATGTTTATAAGGTCCATTTAGTCTACAGTATAGTTCAGGTTCAATGTTTCCTTTTAATTTCCTAAGTCGGGTATTAAGTTTCTGACCTTGATTTTATTCCTGTATTTCAGGTCTATTAGTACCTTGATATACTCAGGTTTTCCAGTCCTGGGACATATATATGTACAATTGTCATAACTTTGGTGTGTGTCCCTGCATGGCTCAGTCAGTTAAACAGCTGACTTTGGCTCAGGTCATGATCTCGGGGTCCTGGGATCAAGCCTTGTATCTGGCTCCCTGCTAAAGGGAGTCTGCTTCTCCCTCTTCCTCTCCCCCTACCCTCTTTCAGGCTCTATCTCCTATGTGTGTGCTCTCTCTCATGCTTTTTCTCTCAAATAAATAAGTAAAGTCTTCAAAACAATAACAACAACAATTGTTACATCTTCTTGAGGAACTGATCCCTTTATGGTGATATAATCACTTTCTTTGTCTCTTGTTCAGGTTCTGATTTAAAATCTATTTTGTTTGATATAAGCATAATTATCCCTGCTCTCCTTTGGTTTCCATTTGTGTGGAATTATCTTTTTCCATCTCATCACATTCAGCCTATGTGTGTCCTGAAAACTGAAGTGAGTCTCATAGGTAGCATAGATTTGGATCTTGGTTTTTTGTCCATTTGGCCACTCTCTGTCTTTAGATTGGAGAATTTGATCCATTTACATTTAAAGTAATTACTAAAAAATTAGGAGTACTGTACTTTTGTGGATACTTTGTACTTTTCTTTGTCTCTTGAAGTATTGCTTTGTGACTTGATGACTTTCCATACTGATACACTTTAGTTACTTTCTCTTTATTTTTTGTGAATCTACTGGAGGTTTTTCCTTTATGGTTACCATGAGGTTTATATAAAACATCTTATAGTTATACCAGTCTATTTTAAGTTGATGACAACTTCACTACAGTTATATGAAAACTATACTCTTTTACTGCTCCTCATTTTATGTGTTTGATGTCATAATTTACATCTTTTTATATTGTGTATTCATTAACATTGTCATAGCTATACTTACTTTTAATGTTTTCATCTATTCATCTTTGTACTAGAATTACGTGATTTACATACCAGCATTACAGTGTTAGGATAGTCTGAATTTGAATATATACTTATCATTGTCAGTGTGTTTTATACTTTTACATATCTTCATATTAGTAACAACTGATTGTTGAAAAGTTCGATCTAATGTAGAATCTGATTTCAGTTCTGTTTAGGACTTCTATTTCTGGAAATACAGTTCATCATATACCCTGAAAAAAATCCACAGTTCAAAACACCAAAAATAAGAGCTTAAGTATGTATAAATTTTTAATGCTTAACTAAGCTCACAAGTAACTAAGGAGAATTTCTGGAATCAGAAGTGAAAAGCAGCAAACATGGAGTATAAAGATTGATTTAACCCCAAGACCATCAAAACTAATATTAGGAACATAGACACTAGGATTTTAAAACCCATTTAGGAAACAGAAGAACACTGGACCCAGGCAAAGCAGAAAGTAGAAACTGAGATTCTCTTCCTCTGAATAAAGGCCAGAATAAAGTTTAAATAACTTATTATTTGAAAAGAAAGAAGAGGAAATTACTTGTCATACCTTTATTTCTTATTTTTATAAGAACAATGGAAGGTTTTCCACCATGAGTGTGTTACCACACTGCCCTCACATGGGTCTAGGGGTTGAATTTATATTGCTTATATCTAAGCAACTTTAATCTCAGAAATTAAAATGCACTATCCTCATCTTAGTAGCGATCCCAAGAGCAGAAAATCCTCTTTGGAAGAAATCACTACCTCAAGATTCCAGATATAAATTAGTGAAATATGAGTACAAGATCCAAAATTACAACAGAAAGAACATCAAGGCAAATATTCATAGCAGGAGATGATAAATAAAAATAAAGTAAGCAGACTTACAAAAAGATAAAAGTATTATAACATTCAAATAGATTTATAGAATATATACTTAAAATATTTAGAAAATGATTATTTTTAACATGTTTATAAAAATTCAAAATGATACTCAAACTAAAAAAGAGATTTAAAGGAACTTAATAGAACTTACAAATGAAATTTAATGTTGTTAAAAGTTAAAATGCTAAGAACAGCCCAAATAGTAGATAAAAAACAAGTGAGGAAAAATTTGTGGTCTCTAAGAGAAACCTGAAAAATACCACAGGTACTACTACATAGCTAGACAAAGATTTAGAAAATATGAAACATGTTGAGTCATGGAAGATAGAGAAGACTCCATTAGATTTCCAGAAGAAGAGAACAGATACAAATAATGAAACCTAGGGTCCTGGAATTAAGTCCCACACTGGACCCCTTGCTCGGTGGGGAACTGGCTTCTCCCTTTGCCTACTCTGCCTGCTCTGCCTGCTGCTCCCCCAGTTTTTGCTCTCTCTCTCTCTCTCTCTGACAAATAAATAAATAAAATCTTTTTTAAAAGTAATGAAACCTAATGTCAAAAGAGATAATAACTAAGAGTTTTCCAGTATTGAATTAATTTTTAAAAATCCAGAATTTCCAAATTTGGGATACACAGACAATCCTAAGCCAGAATAATAAAAAGAAATGCATATTTAGGTACATAGCAGTAAAATTACAAAACACTGATGACAGAGAGATGATCTTAAAAGCAATGAGGAAGAAAAGACAGATTACTTACCAGGGAATAACACTTGTCCTGACATTAGAATTCTTAACAACAAATATAAAGGCCAAAATACATGGAATATCTTCAAACTGCTTAAGGAAAATAACTCTTTATATTTAGTTATCCAGAAAATATATACTTTTTACAAATGAGGAGAAACTAAAGACCTTTCTTCTAGACAAACAAAAACTGACAGCTTATTACCAATAAATATAGAACCTCACTATATAAACTCTTGAACAAAACTTAAAAATGAGGAATGGAAAAAGGAAACTGATCTCAAGAGGAATGTCTAAGTTTCAGGAAGAAATACGGAACAAACAAAATTGGTAAATGTAGGGATAAACTCTGATAAACCATTATAGTAATATCTAGTTTGGAGAATGGTTTTTAAAAAAAAATTATAAAGTCTCAACCTCTAGATGGAAGGTGATGTAATATGAGTTAAAATGTACTAAGATATTTTAACACTTTGAATAAAATAATATTGATTAGCTCTAGATTTTAAGCATAAATATTGAAGGGGAATCTCAAAAGAATAAAAATAGAGTGTGAAATTTCCAGTACAATAAAAAATAGAACTTTTCAAGCTCAGTAAGTCTAAGAGGAAGGGAAAAACATAACCACAGAAAAATCAGGATAAATAAAAATGATTATATATTAATATGTAAATGTTATCATATCAAATATATAACAACAATAAATATTAAAATTATCACAATTTCTTAACCCAAATATATGATATATAATAAAAAACTTACCTAACTCCTATACATTTAACAGTAGTAATGTACCACTGAACTGTACACTTAAAATGGCTAAAATGCTCAATTTCATATTATGAATTATTATAAAAAATATTTTTAATTACAAGGTATTCAAAGAAACAAGAAAATGCAATCCACAATGAGGAAAAAAGACATTCAATTAAACCAACTCAAAACTGACACAGATGAAAGATAAGTGGACAAGGACACTAAAAGTCATTATATTACTATCCTCCATAAATTCCAAAGGTTTATTCAACATACAGAGGGAATTAAATAGACCAAAATCAGATTTCTAAAGATGAGTACTACAATATGTGAGGTGAAAAATACACTGAATAGAACTAACAGCAGATTATACACTGCAAAAGAAAAAATATTGACCTTGATAATAGAAATTCTGCAAAGATAAAAGGAGAGAAAAGATTACATTAACATGAAAGGAGTATCAGTGAGCTATGGGCCAATTTCAAGAGGCCTGATTACATATATATATTTTTGAGTACCCTGGTTACATATTTAAATTTGGAATACCTAAAGGACAGAAGAGAGAAAAGGGACAGAAAAAATTTGTTGAGAAAATAATAACATGTTTAGCTGTTCTAAAATGAAGCATAACCACTAATACATGTATACTACAATGGATTTTTTTAAACTAGAAGAGGTAAAATAAAGAAAAGAGGAAAAATATTAGCCCTCTAGCAAAGCAGAGTGAAAGAAATAGGTGACACAGAACATGGAGAATAAACATAGAAAACAAGACATACAAATTAAAATTGTAAAAATATGACCAAATACATGTAAGTAACCATAACAAATGTGGATGGTTTAAATTCTCTTATTAAAAGTTTAAATTCTCAAAGAATTAATAAAAATCACCTTTACCCTGTCTTTTAAAAAGCGATAGTTTCTTTGTTAAAGGTATACCTAGAAAGGAGGGGGGTTGGGCAGATGGGTGAGACTGGTGATGGGTATTAAGGAGGGTGTGGATTGCATGGAGCACTGGGTGTTATACACAATGAATCATGGAACACCACGTCAACAACTAATGATGTATTGTACGGTGACTAACATAACACAATAAAAAAATTTAAAAAAATAAATAAAATTAAGCGTCACATAGAAGTTGAAGAGAGACAGGTGACAACATATCCAGCAAATACTAACTAGTGAAAGGATGGACTGGGCAGCCATGGAGGTAAAGGGTTCAGATTTCCCATCAAGAGAGAATTTACCATTCACATGCAAGGAGTGCAATCAGCTGATGCCCTTCTGTTGCTAAGGCCTTCAGGATCCATTTCAGCTTTTGAGCTGAGGTCATACACTTCCCAGCCAATGACTAAACATTTTGCACTTCTGTTCATGAAAGATTCTTCTTAGAAGCAGTCTTTGCTCCAGGGTTTCTCATTGGTTTGGCTAAGACTTTGGCAGTTCTGTGTCTGGATCTGAGGCTCTTGTATCCTGCTTCTTCCCCTTTCCTTTCACAGGTCTCATTCAGATCAGTGTCATGGTCTGAAGCCTCTCCCTTCCCTATCCTACTTCCTGCCCCTTTTAATCTTACAAACAGAAAACCCCTCTCTCCCAAATAACCTTTACTGCTCCTAACTCCATCTCAGCCTCCACTTCCTGACCTGATACACCTGTTTTAGTTTCTGGATTTCTCCTGATTCAGCAGGTCTAAAGTGGATTTGGGTAATCTATGTAATTTTTTATTTCCCCACATAATTCTCATGTTCAACCACATTTAGCACCCCTGTAGTGGAAGATTGTAATACATTTGTCTCCTATACATCATAATTTAGTATTTAACTATCTTGAAGTCTTTATTTACATGGTATTTTGACATATATTATCAAGGTAAGGTGTAAACACAATTTTGCTTTTTTTGTTTTTCAGCGATACTTAAGCATATGTTTTTGAACCCAGTTAACTGTGAGCCTCATCCCACCCAGAGATGGGTGAAGAATTAATAAAAAGTCAAGGGCATGGTTTGATGTCTATTGTAGTGCACTACTTGGTAATATATATATGAGGGGAGGTTAATGGACTGGTTTGGGGGCATAGTCAGATGGTGTCAAAATGGTTTGGTCAAAATTATGTGCTCAATGTGATGAGACTAGTTTACCTCCAAAAGAAACTAAGAATCTTTTTAACGATAAAGCCTACTGTAACCAAAATGTCTGGAGGGAGGAAAACAGTGACAAAACATCTGTCTTAAATGTTTCACATGGCAAAATGGAAGAATGAATGGATTTTGTTTTAATTTCTACCATGATAAAAAAAAATTAATGTTTTTCCTGCAGTGGAGAAGCAGACTGGTTCTTTTCATAAACTTCCATAAATAAGATATATTTTTCATAAGATTAAAAACAATTAATATACACATTCTTAAGACTGTATTCCACAGAAAAATTGACAGAAAATCATGTCATCCCTTCACAATTATCTTAACACAGAGAACTTATTTTATGGATACCCAATTTCTTTACAATGCATATTCATTCATCTGCTTATATAGTCAACGAGCATCTGTTATTTGTTAAATACCTCACAGTAAAATGTACATCATTAAAACACACAATTTCAATTTATCACATCTGCAAAACTGTTAGGCTGTAGCTATCAATACCTCTATAGCAATATAACGAGTTCAAAAAGCTAACTCCTCATGTGTTCCCTCTGTCTTAGTCCTGCTCTTTCTCATAAACATGACAGAAAATCATAAATCTGGTTTTATTGGTACAATTCTTATTATAATGTTACATCACATTAGTTACTTTGTTGATTAAAAGAAGAAGTGTCAAATTACAGAAAATAAAATAACAGTATATGGAAAGGCACATTCAAACACAGTTGATGTGAATGAAAACTGATACAATTTGAAATATCAGTCAAAATAAAAATGCAACCCTTTGACCAGGTAATTCCACTCAGGAATATTTTTATTAATATATACAATTATTATTATTATCAAATAAATACAAAGAGATCTACCCACAAGAAACATTCTATGTGTTACTGTTTATAATAGCAAAACAAATAATCTAAATGTCTATCAATAGGTCTATGGTTAACTAATTATTATGTAACCATACAATGGAATCTTTGTAACCATTAAAATGAATAAAACTGCTTTGCTTGTGTTGATATAGATCTCTAAGACTTATCATATTATTAGTAAGTACAGAACAGTATCATGGTTTGTTTCCATTCGTGTCTTGACAAGCATATGGCTATATATGTAAATAGACTCACAAATGTACATACATACCTGGGGTGTATAGACATATGTACCCTAAAATTTTCTGGAAGATTATATAAAAGCTGTTGATTGTTCCTTCTGCAGAGTTCTTTCGTGAACTCAGTTTTCATTATCTACTATACTGAAAAATTTGAGTATTTTATCATGAGCATTTGCTTTCTTTGTATGAATATCAATTCTTCAATATCTAGCTAAAAGCAGCTAACATTCTAAAATTTTTCAGTTGTATAAGAATATGAATTAAAACCCTTTAAAATGTGTCTGTCTTCTCAGAATCTTTGAAAAGCTAATTTCAAAATAGCTTTTCCATCCTAGAACTCTAAGAAAATCAAAGTAGTAGTTGTGCTGTATCTTTATTCATTTGTCCTGCTGTTAGATTCCAGTAACTTATGAAGAACTGTAGAGATACAGCCTTTCAACTTCACTTTGTAACACCTGAGACCTCTTCACTTGCTCACAGCATCATGGAGTGGATTATTCTTCTCTGTATAGCTGACATAAGACTGCATTTCACCCTAAGAAAGAACTCAAAGTCAAAATCAAATTCAAAAAAACCAGAAGTCATTAACTACCTATGTTTTTCTCAAAGGTACACATAGCTTTTGTATTTATAGGAGTACTTATATTTGTGTCTCTGGGCTTACATGGATATAAGAGAAAGACTGTTTTCTATTATTTTGTCAAAAAATTTACTGATTACTTAAGTCTCAGTGTGAGATGATAACATTTGCTTGACAGTAGGAATGGAGAAAAATGAAGTAATATGTGAAGTATTTCAAAGGAGAAGGTCAGAGACTTGGTAAGTTACTGGTTATAAGAAATAATGGAACAGGAGAGGATTTAAGCACAAGAGGGAAATGATGATGGTATGGAGAAAAGGAAGTCAAAGATTGGAGATGGTTTCATGGCAGAGAAAAGACCAATTCAGTTTCTCCAAACGTTACAGTCCAAATTTAACAAACATTATGTACTACATAGGATACAGTTCTTGAAATTACAATATTGTTCAGAATTTATAGAGTAGTACATGCTATATAATTAACAAAATAAGTACACCTGAGTATTAGCATAATAAATTAGAATTTTTGCTTTTTAATTAAAATACTAATATTGATGTAAATTATAAATTTCATGGCTATATTTTGACTTTGTGCCTTAAAAGTTTGCAAAAATACTTTTTAATGTAATCTTACCTCCTCAACATCTGAAGTAGCTTGTTTTTTAATTAGCATTTTCTGCAAAAATAAAAATAAGCTGGAGTGAATGTAAAAAACATCATTTTTGAAAAGTGGGAAAACAAAAAAGTATACTATTGATGTGTGGCTTATTTTATATAGAAATCATTATAAGTCGGAAAAGGACTGCAAGAAATAGAATGTTGCCTGCAGTTGATACACGTAAACAAGATAATTCTGGTTATGGGGAAAGGAAGTGGAATTATGCAACAGAAGCCTAATACATGAAATAAATGTGGCACATCATTTTTGGTACATAAAATGAATTATTGTAATTCTTTTCTCAAATACAGATTAGCATACAATGTCTCTACCAAGATCTTGCCCTAAACGTCCTATTTCACTATGCTTGTATGTCTAAGTAACCAAGTAAAATCCCTCTTGTCATTTAGAGTAGTCCAAATATGACACTTTTAGGACACGCTTCTTGATTATGGGAGAGTTGATGTTAGCATATTAATTCTACCCCATCAATTCCATATACCTTACCCCTTCTAGCCCAATAAAGCTGAAGAAAAAGCATTACTCAATACCTGCAGCAACCGATTCTCCAAAGCCAAATGGATCCCACAATGACCAAGGCAACCGAAATAGAGGAGGTGATATATAAAATAGTTAAGTTTAGTGATAATTGGTCACCTGTAAACATAGACACAAAAGTGTATGGTTTATCTGTGGTATATCCAGACAATGAAATATTATTTAGCACTAAAAAGAAATGAGCTATCAAGCCATGAAAAGACATGGAGGAAATTTAAATGCATAGCACTCAGTGGAAGAAACCAATCTAGCAATGCTACATTCTGTATGATTCCAAGTATATGACATTCTAGAAAAGGCAAAACTATGAAGACAGTGTAAAGATCAGGGGTTTCTAGAGGTTAGGGTGGAGGGAGGGATGAGTAAGTGGAGCATAAAGAACTTATAGAAAGGTGCAACTGCTCCGTGTGAAACTATGACGGATAGATGCCACTTCCACATTTGTTAAAACTCATAGAATGCACACCTGGAGTGAACCATAATGTAAACCACAAACTTTGAGTAGTAATGTTGTGTTACCGTAGGTTCATCAATTCTCACAAATGTACCAGTGTGGCATGGGTGATGTAAAGAGAGGGGGAGACAGTAAGTGTGTTGGGGCAGGGGTAATATGGGAACTCTTTGCACTTTCCACTCAATTTTGCTATGATCCTAAAACTGCCCTGAAAACTAAATTCTAATATATATACATAGATATATACATATCTATGTATATCTTTTAAAATATATATTTTATATTAATATTAAATGAATATTTAAATATATAATATAAATACAAATCATATAAATTCTATTATATATATATAACTGCAAAATAAAATATATGTTCAAGGATGTCTCAGAGTTCATGAAGTTCACTTTTGTCTTTTTATTTTAAGGAGTTTGATTCATTAATAGTTCAAACCACTGTTATAATAAAATTGCATTATTAATTCTAATTCTAGGGTGTTTAGCAAGACATCATCCTAAGTAAAGTTTTTGTGGCTTTAAGGATTCATGAATAGTGAATTCATATAGGAGAGACATGTAGACTAGATTTTTCAGTTAATAGCGGGGTGTTTTTCATCTCCATCATTCAGAAGTAAATGGGGAGATGTAAAGGAGGTAATTGGAAAACAACCTAATCCTGAAATCAGCTTTCTTCCAGGTCCTTGAAACTGACATGAGCGCATGGCAGCAACTTTCAATCATTTATAAACTCTGGTGGCAATATCAAGCTCAGTCTGATAAAAGGAGATGTCAACAAAGGAATTGTTTGAGAGGCTTTGAAAGGCACAGCTTGTGTGTTTAAATTCAACTTAGTTAACATCTACCGTATTATTAGTTCCAAGCATAGAATTTAATGATTCATCAGTTGCTTATAACACCAAGTGCTCATTACATAATGTACTCTCTTTAAAGCCCATAACCCAGTTACACCATTTCCCCCACTATCGCCTCTCCAGCAACCCTCAGTTTGTTTCCTAGCATTGAGTCTCTTGTAGTTTGCCTCTTGCTGTTTTCATCTTGGTTTATTTTTCCTTCCCTTCCTCTATGTTCATCTGTTTTGTTTCTTAAATTCCACATATAACTGCAATCATATATGGTATTTGTCTTTTTCTGACTGACTTATTTATCTTAACATAATACCCTCTAGTTCCATCTACATTGTTGCAAGGGGCAAGATTTCATTCTCTACGATGGCTGAGTAATTCCTCCCCTCTCTCTCTCTATATATATGCCACACCTTCTTTAGCCATTCACCTGTCGATGGACATCTGGATTCTTTCCATACTTGAGCCATTATGGGCACTGCTGCTATAAACTTTGGGGTGCAGGTGCCCATTTGAATTGCTATGTTTGTATCCTTTAGATAAATACCTAGTAATATAATTGTGGGGTCGTAGAGTAGCTCTATTTTTAACTTTTTGAAGAACTTCCATACTGTTTTCCAGAGTGGATGCAGCAGTTTGCATTCCCACCAACAGTGTAAGAGAGTCACCCTTTCTCTGCATCCTCACCAACATCTCTTGGTTCCTGTGTTATTAACTTTAGCCATTCTGACTGATATAAAGTGGTATCTCATTGTGGTTTTGATTTATATTTCCCTGATGTGGAGTGATGTTGAGTACTTTTTTGTGTGTCCATTGGCCATTTTTTTGCCTTTTTTGGAGAAACATCTGTTCATGTCTTCTGCTCATTTCTTCACTGGATTTTTTTAATTTTGGGGGTGTTGAGTTTCATAAGTTCTTTATAGACTTTATATACTAGTTCTTCATCTGATAAGTCATTTGCAAATATCATCTGCCATTCTGGCAGCTGTCTTCCAGTTTTGTTGACCGTTTCCTTTGTTATGCAAAAGCGTTTTATCCTGATTAAGTCCCAGTAGTTCATTTTTTCTTTTGTTTCCCTTGCCTTGGAGATGTGTCCAGCAAGAAGTTGCTGTGGCCAAGGTCAAAGAGGGGGTTATCTGTTTTCTCCTATAAGATTTTGATGGATTCCTGTCTCACATTTAGATCTTTCATCCATTTTAAGAGGCAGTGGTTCTAGGACCTTGCTCCTGCTGTACCCTGAATGGGGATAAGGGCAGCAGACAGAGGTAAGTGGAAGCTAAGTTGGCTGATGTCCTCTCCCTCCACATCCTTTCAACAGTTTGTTTTTTAAACATGGCATTTCTCTCTTTTATTTGAAAAAAAATTTTTTTAACTTAAAATCAACATTATTGTTTTGAAACCCTATCTTGCAAATTAATGCATTCTTATTCATCGGAAGTATAGCCACACAGGCTGAGGATCTGCCATGTAAGGAGGCAGGGAGGAGACCCCAGCACTGGCTGAGAGTGAGTGAGACAGTCCCTTCAAGTCTAAGCATCCATAAACATGGCATCATATTCTAATACCAGGTGGTCAGATTGCATACATAAGCTTTACTCTCCTCAGTTAATACTGCCAAAATCTTTTTTTTTTTTAATCACTTTAATAATGGATATTAGAAAATGGTGGTTTAAAGATACGGGTTTTTTCACTTCTCCCTTCTTAAACTTTCCTAAATTATCAATAGAAAATTTTTTTCCATAAAACTTGCAAAGACAAAGAATATGGATGAGATGAGCAGATAAAAATTTTCAACTTGTACTAGAGGGTATCATGCTTAGCGAAATAAGTCAATCGGAGAAAGACAACTATCATATGATCTCCCTGATATGAGGGATAGGAGATGTAACATGGGGGGTTAAGGGGGTAGGAGAAGAGTAAATGAAACAAGATGGAATTGGGAGGGAGACAAACCATAAGTGACTCTTAATCTCACAAAACAAACTGAGGGTTGATGGGGGGAGGGGGGTTGGGAGGGGGGTGGGATTATGGACACTGGGGAGGGTATGTGCTATGGTGAGTGCTGTGAAGTGTGTAAACCTGGTGATTCACAGACCTGTACCCCTGGGGATAAAAATATATTATATGTTTATAAAAAATAAAATTAATTAAAAAAAATTTTTCAACTTGTGTTTAGGTGAAAAATGAAGAGGAAGAAGGCAAATAATTTAGGGTAGACTAAGTAGGAATCTTATTGCCCATAGAACACCAAGAAGACACTAGAATAGAAAGGGCTAAATACATGATAAAAGGGCAAATCAGGGGTGAAGCATGAATTAAAAGTTGGAAACTTTTTGAAGGTTTGTATTAAGAAGAGATAGGCAGCCAAGTCCACTCCCACCCTGAGCAACCAGGTCACCACGTCTCCACACCTTCCTAAACTGCAAGAAACAGGAAGATTGCCCAGAAAAAGTGAACTGGAGAGATTCCAGGGTCAAGGATCCAAATATAATGGAGGGTGGAGAGGAAGTACCAGACTGAAGAGAGGTATTAAAGAAAAGTCTGAGTTCTGAACAGTCTCTCTCTTTCTCTCTCTCTCTCTCACACACACACAAAACACACAAACACACAAACACGTTCCCCTCTTATTTCGTGCTCTCATAACACTAATAAGTTTATTCCTCTAAGACAATAGACTGGAGAGTTATTTTCTGCAAAAACTGGACAATCTCAGAGAAAAGAATTTCAGATAACTAAAGAATCCATATTTAAAAAATCTTTTTTCATTTACTTCCTTTTAGCCCACTGAAACTAACTAGTTGACAGAACCACCCACAGATGACATAGCTTCCAATAAGTTCATTTTTGAATGTTCACTTTGAAATTAATGGATAGCCAAGGATTACCAGAGAATAAAGGAAAGCTTCATGCATAAAACAAAGAGATTAAAACTAGCAAATGTCTGGAAGGCAGAAGGAACTCAGAATAAACAGACATAAAATCAAGCAGAGCACTGTGGGAAAGAGAGTGCCCAGGACAATAGTTGTGTAGCAGGTCTAGTGACAACCCAGGCCAGATTAGAACAAGGGTATGTAAAACTTAAGAAGGCAAGTCGGCAAGAAAAAAGAAATAGAACTGATGGATTACCCAATAAATTTGACCATGTGGAAATTAAGATTAATAGGAGTTTTCTAATTTTGTCACTGAGCTTAGTGATAATTAACAATAAGTACATATATTTTTAAGGAAACTAAAGTGTAAAGTTTAAATCAATCATAAAGGTTATTATAATATATCCAAGAAATTCTAGGAAGAACCTAGAGTAGAAATCCCACAAAACTAAAAATATGTAAAGAAAACTTATGAGTGACTTGATCCTTCTTCTAAAAGCACAAAGATTTTTTTTAAATACAATTTATTCTTCTCCTAAATCCGTAAGTATTAATTTAAAAGTACACTACCCAAGCCAACTTACTGCTTGTATAGAGTGGATATTAAATTATTAAATTATTTTTTCATTTTACTATATTAAATAATAAATTTCATTCTAAAATCTGGCTTTTTGAAAACAAATTTCTGTGTCATTCTTAGGGTTATAACTCTTAATGATGGAGGAGAAAGACATAAGAAAGAGTGTGGGGAGACTATGCTAGAGCGAAATTCTCCAAACTCTCCTTTTTCATTCTTCTATAACTTCCCTGAAAGAATGAACATACAAGCAAACACTGGAATTACTAACCTGTTTTCAGCTCTAAGAACAGACTCTTCTTGCCAGTCACATGGGAGACAGAGCAGGACACAGTAGACACCTGGAGGTCCTCCCAGTGGCATGTACTCTGGACGGTCACTGTACCATTGCCCAGCGGTTCTTCCTCAGTGTGACAGTCTCCCCCCGGGGTCCAGAAGATCTGTGCAGATGGCTTCCCTGCAGCTGCCCTGCACACGATAGTTCCATTGCTGCCTCGAAACAGAGTCACCTTGGGGGGCACTGCAGAGACGCAGGGGAAAATGCTTCAGGCTTAACACATGGGGTATGGAATACAGAGACACATTTGATTCAATCCGAGATATGGTTATGTGACGTACCACAATATGTCATGCTCCTTACCTAACACACGGAGGCAATATGTATGACCGAAATGCCCATCAGGTGCAGCCACTTCACACCTGTAATATCCATCATGAGTGATGGCCACGGGATCAATCTGAAGGGCAGGATTCTGATCAGGTCTGGACTGCCAGGATATTCTCGCATCAGTACAGTTTCTTTCACTGGTCTCATTGTTGTCTCTCCTGTGGGCTCTAGTGCAGGGAGGCTGGTCTCTGGGGCTTATTGTCCATGTTACCACCAAAGCTGTGGAGTTGTCAGGAGGACAATGGAGCACAGCCTTTGTATCCACAGGTATGGACAGAAAAGTGTTAGCGGGACACACACACAAGGAGAATGATGAAAGAAAAGCATGATTAGAAACACTTCAAGTATTACATTTTCCACAACATATTGCATAAAGTGTACTAACGCATGACTTTGCTGGGCATCCTATTCCAAAATACTAGGTTTACATGAAAAAATTAAACATGCACAAAATGTGTATAACACATTAAACCTAATCCAAAGATAATCCTGTTTTTCTCCTGTATTTGTATTATTAGATAAGCTACATTTATTTTATGTGTGAAAAATATTTTAAGGGCTTAAAATAGCCTCAGGAGTTTTATTGAAAACAAACAAGAAAACACAATATAAATTAAAGAACAAAGTCATCTAAATCTAATCCTTCAGTCTAAGAAGCTATTAGACATATCTTATAACTCATGCTCCTTCCACAGAAAGTGGAAAAATTGGTGATGTGATTTTCTCCTCCTAGGTTTTGATCAGAGACAATAAATCAGTAGTATCAGAATGAAATGCCTATACCAAAGGGCACCCCTTTGGACAAACCCAAATAAAAACTATCAGATGACATTCGGGTTGAACAAACTGGACTTTCTTAAGCTATTCTTTATTTGGAGATTCACAAAGTCAGTAAAACCAACAAACCAACCTTCCTTCCTTCCTTCCTATTCAGTTACACATATACTGCCAAACAGTCTAACTGTGAACTTTGTTTACAGATCTTATTTATGTTTTACCTAATTATGAGGATTAAATGAAGAAGGTTACTGCTTTTGCCCATCTTCAGTGTAAAAAGTTAGCCCTGAAACCTACAATTATTCTCCAATCTAGAAGCTCCAGCTCTCCCATAAACACTCATAATGCATCCATGACTGGTTTTTTTTTTTTTTTAATTTGTTTATTTGACAGAGAGATCACAAGTAGACAGAGAGGCAGGCAGAGAGAGAGAGAGAGAGAGAAGCAGGCTCCCTGCTGAGCAGAGAGCCCGATGCGGGACTCGATCCCAGGACCCTGAGATCATGACCTGAGCTGAAGGCAGCGGCTTAACCCACTGAGCCACCCAGGCGCCCCCATGACTGGCTTTGCTGAGAGAGGGTTAAGGGTATCAGGTACAACATATCTGCAACCCGGGTGAGTGGCAGTGAGCTCATCACCTTAATAGGCGCAGAGCCAGCTGAGGTGGAGCAAAGTCGTTATGTGGATGAAATTCCTAATGCTAAACTGTGCATGTGTGGTCTCTCCTCTCCTCTCCTCCTTTGGTTCATTTGCCTCTTCTGTGATGGACTCAAGCCCTTGCATTTCACAGCTAAATCAAGATCCCATAGCTATAGGAAGCAAGTGGGGATGGATTTTAGAGCAGATCTGAGAGGCAGTTGAATCCATGTTCCTTCCCCCACTGCAAGTGTGTCCCTACTCTGTGCACGGGGACCCTGCAATGTGGCCAAAGCTTAGAGGTGAGCAGCAACACAGGGGCTTGGAGATCAGCTAGAGGTGGGTGTGGGTGAGCACACAGGTGCCCAAGGGCAGGATGCAGAAGATAAACCCAGAAAGAGAAGAGGCTGGAGAGAAGCAGGTTGAGAGTGTTCTCTGTTTGCACTTCAGCTTGTGAGCAATCTTAGGCTTTCATATTTGCCTGACACTTATTCTCAAGATCTGGCTCTATTATTTTAAGGGTACCTATGAGCTGATCAATTAAACATGTGCATTTTAACAAGGGCACCATCTCCTGTGAAGAAGCTCCATCAGTGAGGATCCCGCTCACCATGCGTAGTCTCTGCTCTTTCTCCTTGCTCTGCTCTGTGACCCTCCAGCATTCCTCCTTCACTCTCAATGAGACTTCTTACCTGATTGCTGTTATTCACCTTTTCCTAATCCTCTTCTTCCTCTTTTCATACCCGTTGTGATAATTTGCCAATGCCCAGTCCCTCCCCCACACTCAATGGGTTGGCCCTTGTCCAACAAATATAATCTCCACATAGCCCTGTGATCAGCTATGGTGACTTCCCCTCCCCCTTCACAGAGGGGTAGCAGGTAGGTTCTCATATTTGCTCCAGAACAGCAGTAATGTCCCAGCGTTGCTGCATCCTGTGTCTCTGACTCCCCTCCAGTCTCCTGCAGCCTTCTGCACACAGACAATCCCTTTTCCTTTCTCTTCTCACTGCCATACCCTACTTTAAGACCCCATCACCACACCTGGGTTACTACAGAAGACTCCTACCATCTTCTCTGTCTCAAAACTCTCCTCTCCTCAGCTCTCAGCTTACCTTGCAGCCAGGTGCAGGATTCTGTAACACAGGGGTGATCCCCTCCACTCTGACACCCTTCAGAGATCTCTCACTGCCTAAAGACAACACTGACATGTCTTTGTGCTGGCTTTGAAAGCCTTCTTTTTCAAATTGACTCACCTTGGCAATCTTATCACCCCTCTGTTGCCCGCACACTTCAGAATCGAAACAGCAAGCACGACTGCATATCTAGGTCTTCCCTCTGGTCCTTGCAGTCTGGGATGCCTGCACAGCACTTCTGTCAATGAAATGTTTCTCTTCCTTTAAGAGCTAATTCACATGCTGCTTCTTCTGTGATGCCTTCCCAGAGTCTTGGTGCTCAGGCTCCCTCCTTTACATTCCCAGCACACTTGATGTGAGAGCTTATCTCCCCTACTTTATATGGCTCTGTGTTTATTTCTGGGCTCCCTACAAAACTGAGCCCCTTAGGGTACTCTGGCAGTGTAGCTCATCTTGCTCATCTCTGTGTCCCCCACAAAGCCTGGCACAGGGCGTGATAGAGAGAGAACTCCAGAATCTTCACATGGTTTTGAACTGTTTGGGGGAGGAGGACCGGGTCCCCCACATTGCAGCATTCAGTTCACCACACTCTTCAACTCGGCTCAAGGCTGGCCTCCTGACCAGTCCATCAGATATGTTTCTTTTTTTTTAAGATTTTATTTATTTGACAGACAGAGATCACAAGTAGGCAGAGAGGCAGGCAGAGTGAGAGGGGGAAGGAGGCTCCCCGCCGAGCAGAGAGCCCAACTCGGGGCTTAATCCCAGGACCCTGAGACCATTACCTGAACCTAAGGCAGAGGCTTTAACCCACTGAGCCATCCAGGTGCCCCCATCAGATATATTTCTAAAGAAGTTCCACTCTTCTCCCCTTTAGTACTGGTCTCTATAAAAAATTAATATCACTTTACCTTCTGCAGGAAGTGTAAGACTTCTCTGCTTGCCTTTCACAGATGACCTAAATGTTGAGGCTAGAAAATATTCAGAGAAAAGTAAAAAAGTCAATTTTAGGTGCTTAAAAGGAGTACAAGCCAGTATGTAATCACAAATCTTACAGATATCATGATAGAACATCAGTTAACTATAACTAATTCCATAAAAAGCATTGCAAAATGAAAATCAGAAGTTATTCCATCATTAAGTGGAAAAAACACGTTAACACTTAAAATTACGTTATAATTTCTTAATCAGTGATTTCCCATTTATGGGACACTATGCTGTATACTTGACCACCATTTTCTCCAAGGTATCCCTGCTTCCACTTCTTTCCTAGCCACTGGTTTGGCCCATTATGAGCCATGCTGAGTAGTGCTTTCTCCAGGTGCCATCCCCAGGATTAAAGTTGTTTAATCCAGTGGTGGGCCTTACCCAGCTTCACAAATGAGATTGCTTTCAGGAAAATTTGGAACCAGATTGAGAAGAATAGTTCATTCCTTTTTACCCCATTTTTCCTACATTGACTGCTAATTTTATGTGTCAACCTGGCTTGGACATGCTTCCCAGGTATTCAGTTAAACAATATTCTAGAAGTTTCTGTGAAAGTAATTTTTTAAGTAAGATTAATATTTAAATGAGTAGACTTTCAGTAAACTAAATTACCCTCCATATGTGAGTGGGCCTTATCCAATCAGTCGAAGGCCTCTAGTGGAAAAAAGAGTGGCCTCCTGGGAAAGTGAGTTGTATAGCATATTGGCTTCAGACTCAAACTTCTGTGCTCTCTGGGTCTCTAGCTCTGGCCCACCCTGCAGATTCTGGACTTTCCAAGGTTCTGTAATCATGTGAGTCAATTCTTTAAAATCAATCTCTTTTTTCTCCCTCTCAATTCCTCCTCCATCCTCCTTCCTCTCTCTCTCCTCATCTCTCTCTCTGGTATTCTGTTTCTCTGAGGAACTGATTAATACACTCATCTTGGGAAGAATGAACCAGAAGCAGAAAGAGAATGATACTCCCCACCTCACTCGTTTCTAATTCCATAGTTCCTGAGATCCACAAGCATTCCTTCACTTAGGTTCTACAAAGTTTTCTGGGAATCAAAGTACTCCTAATGTACTTCAAATCCAGGTTCTGAAAAATTCTGTATTGAAGTAATTTTTGTAGAAACTTTTTTTTTTGAAACTATGATTTATTCTGTGGAATAATCTGTGTGTGCATGAGAAGAATGTGTTCTGCTGTTGTTGGAAGGAATGTCCTGTACATGTCTGTTGGGCCACTGGTTCTACAGTGCTGTTCAAGTGCACTACTTCCTTAGTGATTTTATGTCAGAATGATCCATTTTTCAGTGTGGGTATTACAGTTCCCTACAACCCTGTATTGTTGTCTATTTCTCCTTCAGTTCTTTTACTATCTGCTCTACATAGTTAGGTGCTCCGATGTTGGATGCATAAATATTTACAAGTGTTATATCCTCTTGATGAATTGACTCCTTTACCATTAGAAAATGACATTCTTTGCCATTACAGTTTTTGACTTAAAGTCTCTTTTCTCTTATGTATATATGGCTATCTCTACTCTCTTTTGGTTTTCATTTGCATTGAATACCTTTTTGCATCCCTTCACTTTCAGTCTAGTGTATCCATACAGCTAAAGTCAGTCTCTTAGAGGTAGCATATTGTTGACTCATTATTTCATCTGTTCAGACACTATGTACCTTTTGATTAGAGAACTTAGTCTGTTTATATTAAGATAAGTGGTAGATATGTACTTAGCATTGCCATTTTGTTCTTTGTTTTCTCACTGCCTTAAAGTCCCTTTATTATTTTCTTCCTCTCTTTCTGTTCCTTTGTGATTTGCTAGTTTTGTGTAGTGGTATGCTTTAATTTCTTTTTCTATATCTTTTGTGTATTTACCAGTTGTTTTTCTTCGTAGTTACTGTTAGACTTACATAAAACATCTTGGAATAAGGATGCCTGAGTGGGTCAGTCAGTAAGCATCCATATCTAGATTTGGCTTAGGTCATGATCTTGGGATCCTGAGATTGAGCCCTGCATCTTGTTCCACAATCAGAGGGAAATTTGCTTGATATTCTCTCTCCCTCTCCCTCTGCCCCTCCCCCAGCTCATGTTTTCTCTCTTTCTCTTAAATAAATAATTTTTTACAAAACTACCTTGGACTTATTTTAAGCCAATTATAACTTAGTGCCTTGCATATAGTACTGAATACTTTTACTTCTCCTCTCCCCAATTTTTATTAATGTCACAATTTACATATTTTTAATTTGTGTAATCACTAACACATTATTATAGCTAGAATTATTTTTAATGCTTTTCTTTTTAGCATTTGTACTAGAGTAAAAAGTGATTTATATACCACCATTACAGTATTAGACTATTCTGAATTTAGTTATATATTTGCCCATTACAATATTAGACTATTCTGAATTCAATTATAAATTTGATTCTATTAGTGTGTTTTATTGTCTATATGTCTTCATTATGCTGATTAGCATCCTCTCATAACAATTTGAAAAGCTCTGTTTAGAAATAATTTTAAACAAGTCTAGTACTGATGAAGTCCATTTACTTTGTTTTTTTTCTAGGAAATTCTTCATCTCACCTTTATGTCTGGTTTGCCAAGTAAAGTATTCTTCCATGACAGGATTTTTTTTTTTCAGTGCTTTGAATTTACCATCCCACTCTCCTGGTCTGCAAAGTTTCTGCTGAGAAATATACTAGTTTTATGGGGCTCCTTCATAGGTGACCAGTCACCTTTCTCTTCCCTCATTCAAGTCTCTCATTTCCATTTGAGTATAATGTGTATCAGTGAAGATTTGTTGTTGTTGTTGTTAGGGGTAATGTAAGATTTTTTAATTTATTTGAGAGAGAGAGCACAAGCAGGGGGAGTAGCAGAGGGAGAAGGAGAAGCAGGCTCCCAGGACCCTGAGATCATGACCTGAGCTAAAGGCAGACACTTAACTGACTAAGCCACTCAGGCACCCCTCAGTGAAGATTTCTTTAGGTCAGTCAAGTTCTTTGAGCTTCATGGATCTGGTTGTTCATTCCCCAGAGGGAAGTTGTCTCTTGTTATTACTTTAAATTAGTTTTTGGCTCCTTTCTCTTTTATGCTTATCTGGGGCTCCCATGCCTATATTATTTTGTTTGTTGGTATTTCATAAGACCTATAGACTTTCTTCACTCACTTTCATTCTTTTAGTTTGTTTGCTTTTCATCTCTTAGTAGATGGTTTCAAATTATGTCCTTTTTTTAGCATTTTATTTATTTATTCAAGCAAGACAGAGTGGGGAGAGAGAGGCAGAGGCAGAGGGAGAAGCAGGCTCCCCCAGGGAGCAGGGAGCTCACCACAGGACTTGGTCCCAGGATCCTGGGATCATGATCTGAGCCAAAGGTAGATGCCCAATCAACTGAGCCACCCAGACACCCTCAAATTATGTCTTTATGTTCACTAATTCTCTCTTCTACTTGACAAATCTGTTGTTGAAGTTCTCTATTGAATTTTTCAGTGCAGTCATTGTATTATTCAGCTCCAGAATTTGTGTTTGGTTCTTTGTCATGATTTCTATCTCTTCCTTGAACTTTCCCTTTGTTCATGTGTTTTTTTCTAGAGTTTGTTTAATTGTCTATCTGTGTTTTCTTGTAGCTCACTGAGCTTCTTTGAGTAGACCATTTTGTAATTCTTTGTCAGACATACAGATCTCCATTTCTTTGAGATCAGGCACTGGAGCTTTATTTTGTTCCTTGAGTGGTATCATGTTTCCTTGATCTTTTGGAAGATTTGCACTGTTAGTGTCTTCACAGTTATAGAAGCTGTCATTCCACCCCCTCCCCCAGTCTTTACTGATTGGCTGCTTCAAAAAAAGATCTTCACCTGTCAGTCCAACTAGAGATTCTAGGGGGTCTCTCAGATTGTTCCTAAAGAGGCACACCTTCTCCATTCCACCTGGATCCTTCAGGGTGGAAGTCTTAAGATTATGTGTCTTCTCTCAATCCCACAAAAACAGACAGAATTCTGAAATCCTGCCATTTATGGGTATGGTTTGCCCTATATAATCAAACCAAGGGTAAATGAGTATCTTAGTTTTGCCTGCTGCAACAAAAACACCATAGAGTGGCTTAGATAACAAACATTTTTTCTCACAGTTCTAGAGGCTGGGAAGTTGAAGATGAAAGCAGTGGCAGATATGTTGTCCAGTGATAGCCCACTTCCTGGCTTGTAGATAGCAACCTTCTCACTATATTCTCACATGGGAGAGCCAAAGGGAGAGAGAGAAAAAGAAAGCTCACCTGGCTCTCTTCTTATAAGTGTCCTAATATGGAAGCTTCACCATTATGACCTAATTACTTCCAAAAACTTTGACCTCCAAATAACATCATGGAGATTAGGTTCCAACTTATGAATTTTGGCATTCAGTCCATAGCAGTGAGTAAAGACTTATGTTAGTTGCCATAACAGAAAATGATGATCTTTCACCACGTTTTTATACTCAAACCAGTTCTCAGACTCAAACCAACACAATTATGAGCTCACATTCCAAAATTTAAAAACCAGGGAAAAACAAGCAACCATAAAAATCAGATAATGTACTTTTTAAAAGATTTAAAAATATTTTTTTGTTGGGCGGGAAAGACAGAGGGGGAGAGAGAAAGAATCTGAAACAGACCCATACGGAGTACATAGCCCAACGTGGGGCTCGATCCCACCACAGAGAGATCATGACCTGAGCCAGAACCAAGAGTCAGATACTTAACTGACTCTGTGACCCAGGTGCTCCTGGATAATGTACCTTTTATTGGCTGCCCTCTCTTTTTCCTAAAGAGATGAATAAGATTCAGAACTTCAGGGGTGCCTGGGTGGCTCAGTGGGTTAAAGTCTCTGCCTTCGGCTCAGGTCATGATCTCAGGGTCGTGGGATCGAGCCCCGCATCAGGCTCTCTGCTCAGCAGGAAGCCTGCTTCCCTTCCCCTCTCTCTGACTGCCTCTCTGCCTTTGAAGAACAAACATAAATGATATGAACAAGGGAGAATTTCAGAAAGTCCTAGATGACATCTTCTTCCAATACAAAGCAGTTTCATCTCCATAAAAAAAATCTGTTGTTTAGTGTAGTTGCCTTTATAAATTATCTCAGCTAGATCTTCTGGTAAACTTGTTATAGCTTCTACATCGACATATCCTGCTTTACCATGTACTTCTATGTTATGGAAATGGCTTCTTTCCTTAAACCTCATGAACTAACCCCTGCTAGCTTCCCACTTTTCTTTTGCAGCTTCCTCAGCTCTCTCCACCTCCACAGAATCAAAGAAAATTAGTACTGTGGTCTAGATTAAGCTTTGGTTTAGGGAAATGTTGGTCTTCTTTCCAGGCCACTGAAACTTTCTCCTTATCAGCAATAAGGCTCTTTCACTTTCTTATCATTAGTGTATTCACTTGAGTAGTGCTTTTGATTTCCTTCAGGAATTTTTCCTCCAGGGGCGCCTGGGTGGCCTGCTGCCTTGGCTCAGGTCATGATCTCAGGGTCCTGGGATCGAGTCCCGCATCGGGCTCTCTGCTCAGTGGGGAGCCTGCTTCCCTCTCTCTCTCTCTCTCTCTCTCTGCTTGCTTCTCTGCCTACTTGTGATCTCTCTCTGTCAAATAAATAAATAAAATCTTTAAAAAAAATAAAAAATAAAAAATAAATCCTTAAAAAAAAAAAAGAATTTTTCCTTCACATTCACAACCTGGCTAAATACTTGGCATAAGACACACAAATAGCTTTTGATCTATCTCAATTTTCAACATGTCTTCCTCACAAAGCTTAATCACTTCTAACTTTTGATTTAGTGAGAAGTATATGACTCGTCCTTTCACTTGAACATTTAGGGGTCATTATGAGGTTATCAATTGGCCTAATTTCAACATTGTTGTGTCCTAGGGAAGAGGGAGGCCCAAGGAAAAGGAGAGAGAGGGAGGGAATGGCCAGTCAGTCGAAGAACCACAACACACACAAATATAACTTAAGTTCACCAACTTCTATGGGCATGGTTAGTGACATGGTGAAACAATTACAATAGCAATATTAAAGACCACTGATCATAGATCACCACACAAAATGTAATATAATAATAAAGTTTTAAATATTGCAAGAATTGCCAAAATGTAACACAATGAGGCAAAATGAACAAAGGCTGTGGGAAAATTATGCTAATACCCTCCATGCAGGGTTGCCACAAACCTTCATTTACTAAAACCACAATGTCTGTGAAGTGCAATAAAGTGAAACACAGTAAAACAAGATATGCCCATATACCTAATAAGAGCTTCAAAATACATGAGGCAAAGTTGACAGAATTAAATAAAAAATACTGTAGCAGAAATGAAGAATGTCTTTGATGAGCTTATTTATAGATGGGATATGGCTGAGGAAAGAATCTCTAAGCTAGAGAGTATATCAATAGAAACCACCGAAACTGAAAAACAAAGAGGACACACACACACACACACACACACACACAGCAAAACAAACAAACAAACAACAACAACAAAACAGCATATCCAAGGACTATGGGACACTATGAAAACATGTAAACACATGTAATGAAAAAATCAGAAGGAAAAGAAAGAGAGAAAGGAAGACTAGAAATATCTGAAGAAATGACTGAGAATTTCCTTAAGTTACTCAGATACCAAACCAAAGTTCTAGGAAGGTTCGAGAATACCAAGCAGAATAAATGCCAAGAAAATCTTAGACCTGTGATATTAATTGAAAGTACAGAAAATCAAAGATAAAGAAAAAATTGTGAAAAAAGCCAGAAAAACAAAAGATCTTATAGAGGAACAAAGATGAGAATTATATCCAACTTCTCCTAGGAAATCAGACAAGAAAAAAGAATGAAATAAAATATTTAACATTGTGTGTCAACTCTACATTTAAAAAAAAGGCAAAGAAAAAAGAAAAATGTAAACTAAACACTTTAAAGTTCTCTGTAGCAATAGGGACACTGTTTTTTACTAAAAAAAATTAATTTCAAAAAATGTTAATAGGAAAAGACCCCACCACACTAGAATTCTGTACCCTAGAAAATTACCTTCCCTTCTAAAGGGATGGAGAAATGAAAGTCTTTCTCAAACAAACAAAAATTGAGGTCAGTTGATTCCAGTGGACCTGACTTGCAAGAAATGTTGGCTTCAGGAACACAACAAGGATGTCCACTCTCACCACTGTTGTTCAACATAGTACAGAAGTGCTAGCAACAGCAATCAGACAACAAAAAGAAGTAAAAGGCATTCAAATTGGCAAAGAAGTCAAACTCTCTTCCCAGATGACATGATACTTTATGTGGAAAGCCCAAAAGACTCCATCCCCAAATTACTAGAACTCATACAGCAATTCAGTAATATGGCAGTATACAAAATCAGTGCACAGAAATCAGTTGCTTTTTTATACACTAACAATGAAACTGTAGAAAGGGAAATTAGAGAATCAATTCCATTTGCAATAGCACCAAAACCCATAAGATACCCTAGAATAAACCTAACCAAAGATGTAAAGGATCCATACTCAAGGAACTACAGAACTCTCATGAAAGAAACTGAAGAAGACACAAAAAGATAGGAAAACATTCCATGCTCATGAATCGGAAGAATAAACATGGTTAAAATGTCTATGCTGCCCAGAACAAGCTATACTTTCAATGCCATCCCGATCAAAATACCATTGGCATTTTTTGAAGTGGTGGAACAAACAATCCTAAATTTTGTATGGAACCAGAAAAGACCTCAAATTGCTAAAGAAATATTGAAAAAGAAAAACAAATCTGGGGGCATCACATTTCCTGATTTCAAGCTCTATTACAAAGCTGTAATCATCAAGACAATATGGTATTGGCACAAAAACTGACACATTGATCGTTGAAACAATAGAGAGCCAGAAATAGACATTAACAGGTTTTAATTACACTCTTTTCAATTACATCCTTTTGTAGCCATCTGTTTCCTGCCATGTCTAAATATTTCTCTAGCGTTCGTCATGAGTCAAATCTGTTATTCACTGTCTTTTGAGTTCTCCCCAAGTGTTCCCCGCTCCCTCCCAATTTCTTTCACCTTTTCCTCACCTTAGATTCCCAATTTTCTTTCTCCTAAGAACTGGTTCTCTTCTCTCATAACTAGACATAATATGGAAATGTGGAAGCCAGGGTTTCTCAGAATGTTTTGGAACTTCTTTGGCATGATGGCAAGGAAACACAGAATGGATTCAACTTTATTTTCACCTGCCTATGACTGCTCTAAATTCAGTCTCTCTACTCATTTCTTCTACCTGTTCATGTTTTAGGATAAGATCCATCATATAAAGTGTTCTGGTGTGAGCTTGAAATTATTGACTTTGAATAATCACTTATATATTCTTATATTCTCTGACCCTCATTTTCTTAAACAAAATTACTTTTTGTCCCTATTTTAAAATTTAACAACCCCAAAAGAAACAGGATTTCCTTCTTAACCTGTGTGCTAGAAATATTAGAAATATCAAAGGAGAAAAAAATAATTATACATTAATAAATATAAGGTTCAAAAAACAAGATTTCAAGGAGACAAAATAATACAAACCAAGAAACTGGAGGAAGCACTACATTTTGTCTAGTCACACAGTTCAGTTTCACTCCATTCCAGAGTCCCCAGTATTTCCCTGGGCTCAGCTAGACAACTAGTCAGTGTATGAATGACATAAGGTAGATATGAAGGTTTGCCAGATAATATACAAATTTATCACTGCTACTAGAACAAATTAGAACACATTTAAAGAACAATCTTGGCACTTCAAAATACATTACATTTTGCTAAAAAATATCACAGCATCAGACTTACCAGATACCAGGATGTTGACAGACATCAGTACCCTCAAAGCTGAAGTCCCCAGAGTATGCATTTGGAGTGGTTAGCTGCCGACTGGCCAAGGACAGGAAATCTCACTGAGTTTTGTTGAGCGATAAACCAAAAAGCCAATACTAATGATTCATTGGTTCTTCCACAGTGCTGAGGTGACACGCAATTTATTTAGAAAGTAGCATTTCAGGAAACATAAATTACATATGGAAAAATGCAAAAATATTTAGTGTAAAGCTTGATGAATTTTTACATATGCACGAATTCAGATAATGACCTCCAAAACCAAGGTAAGACCATTACACTATTCAAAATTTTCTTTCTTGTTCCTTCTCTGTCAATAGTCCTTCTCCAGAGGGAAACACTGCACTGACATGTATCACCATTTTGCCTAAATATAAATGAAACTGTTCCCATAGTTCATTTTTGTAACACTGTATAGTGTTTTTTGGTCTGACCATGCCATAATTTATTAATCCATTTTGCTGTGGACTTGGATTTTTCAGTTCAAAAATAACACAAATGAAACTTCTATGAACATTTCTGCGTTGCACGTACCTTTTTGTCTGCTTATGCATTTAATGAGTACATTAAACAAAATTCTTTGGATGAGAATGTTATTACTGTAATGCACTACATGTGTTCATGGGGAAAGGTGGATGCACTTAGACTCCTGTCTGCAAAGCCCATGTGTGATGGCAGGTCTGCTGAAGAACTCCATGGGTAGTCAAGTAAGGATGTATTGTGTCCCTTTGGAGAAGAAGGCAAACTGAGAGGCTGTTAAAATAAGCTCTGAATGAAACATACTAGATGGTATTACTAATTTTAATAATGTTGGATATTGGACATGTGACCTTTAATGGATGTAACAATGGTATTAAGTTTACAGTAATCTACCATGAGGAACCATTCATTCTTTGCAGATTTAAGAACCAGGCAAATTGAGCTGTCCAATGCAGAAGCAGTGGGAATAATCATCTATTTATTGATTAGGTCTTACAGAATGTTTCAATCTATCAGGAGACTGTTTTAACTTGCATTGAGCCATATTAACTATTTTCACTGAAGGTCACCAGGTCCCATTTTGTCAAATTTAATGGATGACATAATTAATTAATTATTTATTTTTTAATTACTTATTGTATCAGAGTGTGTATGGCTGTTATTTTAGTCTGTTTGAGCTACTACAACAAAACACTATAGGCTGGGTGACATATAAACAATAGAAATTTCTTCCTCATATTTGTGTATGCTGGGAAGTCTAAAAACAAGTCACCAGTACATTCAGTACTGCTGAAGACCCGCTTTCTAGTTCATAGACCAATTTTACATTTCATCCTCACATGGTAGAAGGGAAGAGCTAGCTTTCTAGGACTTCTTTTCTAAGGACATTCATCTCATTCACAAAGTCTCTGTCATTATGATCTAATCAGCCCCCAAAGGCCACACCTTCAAATACTGCCTTTCGGAAAAACTGGTTTCAATATGTAAATTTGGATGAGGGGGACACAGATATTCAGTCTACAGTAGACTGAAAACACAACTTAAGGGTGAACCCTGGAAAGTGTGGCTCAAGTGGCTTATCACTCCCACTGCTCCAAGATGGCTGCCACCTGGGCTAGTATCTAGCCAGTGGAGTTTAGCCATTGAGGACTGTTGTTTGTTTTTTTTATTAACCTTCCAAAACCAAGGAAATCTGGGTAAGGAGAGACATGGAAACCACCAGCAGACACAGTAGCAAGCTGCAGGGTTAAAGCTCCCACTTACCAACAGGCAACCGTTCCTTCTCAAGCTCTTCTCCTGGTGGTTTGGAGTTAATTAGTAAGCCTAGAACAGACCGCAAGAAGCTATGCAAGAATCATGGTGATGCTTTCTTGCTCACAGTGACAAATGATTTATAAGATTGAAAAATTTTTTATTTTGATGGTGGGACAACAAATGATACTCAGCATAGATGAAAGGCAGACTCTCTGTGACAATTCCATATAAAAGAAGGCTGACATACAGGGTCACACAGAGGATGAACTAGGTTCAGGGTAATAGTCAGAACTGTAGGGAGAAGTTTGTGTATGGCAAGTAGAGCAGAGTTAACTAGATTTCCTAGTTTCCCACACATTGACTACTTTGCTCTTTTTTAAAAAAAATTATTATACTTAAATTCAATTAATTAACATATCATTAGTTTCAGAGGTAGAGTTCAGTTATTTATCCATTGCATATAACACCCAATGCTCATTACATCAGGTACCCTCCTTAATGCCCATCACCCTGTTACCTCAATACCCACCCCCTCCCCTTCAGCAACCCTCAGTTGCTATAGTTAAGAGTGATTATGGTTTGTCTCTCTCTCTGATTTCATCTTATTTTTATTCTCCCTTCCCTTATGTTCATCTGTTTTACTTTTAAACTCCACATATGAGTGAAATCATGTGATAAATTTCTTTCTCTGATTGATTTATTTCACTTAGCATAATATCCCCTAGTTCCATCCATGTCATTACAAATGTAAGATTTCATTTTCTTTGAGGGTTGAGTAATATTTATCTACATAGATATATATAGATATATGTATCTCACACTTTCTTTATCCATTCATCTGTCAATAGACATCAGGGCTTTTTCTGTATTTTAGCTATTATGGACATTGTTGCTATAAACATTGGTGTGCAGGAGCCCCTTCAGTTCACTGTATCTTTAGGGTAAATACCTAGTAATGCAGTTGCTGGGTCATAGGGTAGCTCTATTTTTAACTTTTTGAGGAACCTCTATACTGTTTTCCACAGTGGCTGTACTAGTTTGCATTCCCCCCCAACACTGTAAGAGGGTTTTCTTTTAGCCATATCCTTACCAACATTTGTCATTTCCTGACTTGTTAATTTTAGCCATTCTGACTAGTGTGAGGTGCTATCTAACTGTGGTTTTGATTTGTATTTCCTTGACACCAAGTGATGTAGAGCATTTTCTCATGTATCCTTTGGCCATTTGTATGTCTTCCTTAGAGAAATGTCTGCTCATGTCTTCTGCCCATTTCTTGACTGGATTATTTGTTTTTTAGGTGTCAAGTTTGATAAGTTCTTTATAGACCTGGATATTACCCCATAATCTAATAAGACATTTGCAAATATCTTCTCCCATTCTCTAGGTTGTCTTTTGGTTTTGCCAACTGTTTCCTTTGCTGTGCAAAATATTTTTATCTCGGTGAATTGGCTAATTTGAATAATTTCATGGGCTCCAGGGCACAAGGGCTGTTCCTAGTTGTCTAGTGTTGGTCCTGGGACAATTAAGGCAGGTGCATGGTGGCCCGGAATGGGAATTCTTGCAAGGAAGTTGTTGAGAGGTGGATTTAATCAAGTGTTTAATAAGAAGGGGAACTAACTGGCTTCTAACTAAGGCCTTAAAACTAAATAAAAACAGCATTAAGAAAACTCTGTCAAATAGATCTCAGAAAGAGGCAACCCTGCTGACACAATGATCTTGGACTTCTAGCTTTCAGAACTGTGACAGAGTATTTTCTGTTGATTCAGCCACTTAGTTGTGGTACTTTGTTAAGGCAGCTCTAGAAAACTAACACACTTCTAAGCTAATAGTGCCATTTTCATTCCTACCATTGCAGATAGCCAGTTACATACAGCCTCACCACATCTTCCAGCACAATTTGTTGCTTCTTACATCTCAACTGAGATTAGCTACAATTCAAGTGGTCAACAGCCCTGTGGCTGCCAACTAACATATAGGACATCATCATTCAAGAGCATTATTTGTCGTTATGGTCATTATGATGCTCTAAAATTTTTTGACAAAGGAACAAATATAATTAATCCTTCCTCAGAACTTGAGAATATTGCAAAAAAAATTCTAATATCTTTCAACATAAAATTTTAAATGGTAGAGATGCAGTTCATAAAACAACAATCAAAATATACATAAATTCTGAATTCTTATGTAATTATTTACTCAAAATTTGCAATAGAACCTAAATGAGTTTATGCATGACTTCAGTAACAACGAAGTGAAGAAGAAGAAGAAGGAGGAGGAGGAAGAGGAGGAGGGAGAGGAGGAGGGGGAGGAGAATAAGGAGGGGGAGGAGAAGGAAGAGAAAGAAAATTCCCTTCTCTTTAAGTTTCCTTAAAGTTTCTCTCTCTTTTTTTCTCTCTCTTCCATATGCTACATGTAACTAAAGTGCATTTATCAATCACTTCTACAATCAATTGTCTTAGTCCACTAGGGCTACTATAGGAAAATATCACAAACTTAGTACCAGCAGGGTTCTGGTGAGGCTTCTCTTCCTGGTAGACAGCTGCCTTCTCATCATGTTTTCAGATGGCTTTCTTCTGTGTATGTGTTATCTTTAGGGTAAATACCCAGTAGTGCAATTGCTGGGTCATAGGGTAGTTCTATTTTCAACATTTTGAGGAACCTCCATGCTGTTTTCCAGAGTGGTTGCACAAGCTTGCATTCCCACCAACAGTGTAGGAGGGTTCCCCTTTCTCCGCATCCTCGCCAGCATCTGTCATTTCCTGACTTGTTAATTTTAGCCATTCTGACTGGTGTGAGGTGATATCTCATTGTGGTTTTGATTTGTATTTCCCTGATGCCGAGTGATATGGAGCACTTTTTCAGTGTCTGTTGGCCATCTGGATGTCTTCTTTGCAGAAATGTCTGTTCATGTCTTCTGCTCATTTCTTGATTGGATTATTTGTTCTTTGGGTGTTGAGTTTGCTAAGTTCTTTATAGATTTTGGACACTAGCCCTTTATCTGATATGTCGTTTGCAAATATCTTCTCCCATTCTGTCAGTTGTCTTTTGGTTTTGTTAACTGTTTCCTTTGCTGTGCAAAAGCTTTTGATCTTGATGAAGACCCAATAGTTCATTTTTGCCCTTGTTTCCCTTGCCTTTGGCGATGTTCCTAGGAAGATGTTGCTGTGGCTGAGGTCAAAGAGGTTGCTGCCTGTGTTCTCCTCAAGGATTTTGATGGATTCCTTTCTCACATTGAGGTCCTTCATCCATTTTGAGTCTATTTTCGTGTGTGGTGTAAGGAAATGGTCCAATTTCATTTTTCTGCATGTGGCTGTCCAATTTTCCCAATACCATTTATTGAAGAGGCTGTCTTTTTTCCATTCAACAATCTTTCCTGCTTTGTCGAAGATTAGTTGACCATAGAGTTGAGGGTCTATTTCTGGGCTCTCTATTCTGTTCCATTGATCTATCTGTCTGTTTTTGTGCCAGTACCATGCTGTCTTGATGATGACAGCTTTGTAATAGAGCTTGAAGTCTGGAATTCTGATTCCACCAACTTTGGCTTTCTTTTTCAATATTCCTTTGGCTATTCGAGGTCTTTTCTGGTTCCATATAAATTTTAGGATTATTTGTTCCATTTCTTTGAAAAAAAATGGATGGCATTTTGATAGGAATTGCATTAAATGTGTAGATTGCTTTGGGTAGCATAGACATTTTCACAATATTTATTCTTCCAATCCAGGAGCATGAAACATTTTTCCATTTCTCTGTGTCTTCCTCAATTTCTTTCATGAGTACTTTATAGTTTTCTGAGTATAGATTCTTTGCCTCTTTGGTTAGGTTTATTCCTAGGTATCTTATGGTTTTGGGTGCAATTATAATTGGGACTCACTCCTTAATTTCTCTTTCTTTGTCTTGTTGTTAGTGTAAAGAAATGCAACTGATTTCTGTGCATTTACTTTATATCCTAACACTTTACTGAATTCCTATACAAGTTCTAGTAGTTTTGGAGTGGAGCCTTTTGGGTTTTCCACATATAGTATCATATCATCTGCAAAGAGTGATAGTTTGGCTTCTTCTTTGCCAATTTGGATGCCTTTAATTTCTTGTTGTTGTCTGATTGCTGAAGCTAGGACTTCTAGTATTATGTTGAACAGCAGTGGTGATAATGGGCATCCTTGCTGTGTTCCTGACCTTAGCAGAAAAGCTTTCAGCTTTTCTCCATTAAGAATGATATTTGCAGTGGGTTTTTCATAAATAGCTTCGATAATATTGAGGTATGTGCCCTCTATCCCTACACTTTGAAGAGTTTTGATCAGGAAGGGATGCTGTACTTTGTCAAATGCTTTTTCGGCATCTATTGAGAGTATCATATGGTTCTTATTCTTTCTTTTATTAATGTATTGTATCACATTGATTGATTTGCGGATGTTGAACAAACCTTGCAGCCTTGGTCATGGTGAATAATCCTTTTAATGTACTGTTGGATCCTACTGACCAGTATTTTGGTGAGAATTTTCGCATCTATGTTCATCAAGGATATTGATCTGTAATTCTCTTTTGATGGGATCCTTGTCTGGTTTTGGGATCAAGGTGATGCTGGCCTCATAAAATGAGTTTGGAAGTATTCCTTTTATTTCTATTTTTTGGAACAGTTTCAGGAGAATAGGAATTAATTCTTCTTTAAATGTTTGGTAGAATTCCCCTGGGAAGCTGTCTGGCTCTGGACTTTTGTTTGTTTGGAGATTTTTGATGACTGTTTCAATCTCCTTACTGGTTATGGGTCTGTTCAAGTTTTCTATTTCTTCCTGGTTCAGTTGTGGTAGTTTATATGTCTCTAGAAATGTATCCATTTCTTCCAGATTGTCTAATTTGTTGGCATAGAGTTGCTTATAGTATGTTCTTATAATTGTTTGTATTTCTTTGGTGTTGGTTGTGATCTCTCCTCTTTCATTCATGATTTTATTTATTTGGGTTCTTTCTCTTTTCTTTTTGATAAGTCTGGCCAGGGGTTTGTCAATCTTATTAATTCTTTCAAAGAACCAGCTCCTAGTTTCATTGATTTGTTCTATTGTTTTTTAGTTTCTATTTCATTGATTTCTGCTCTGATCATTATGATTTCTCTTCTCCTGCAGGATTTAGCCTTTCTTTGTTGTTCTTTCTCCAGCTCCTTTAGGTGTAGTGTTAGGTTGTGTATTTGGGACCTTTCTTGTTTCTTGAGAAAGGCTTGTACTGCTATATATTTTCCTCTCAGGACTGCCTTTGTTGTGTCCCACAGATTTTGAACCATTGTGTTTTCATTTTCATTTGTTTCCATGAATTTTTTCAATTCTTCTTTAATTTCCTGGTTGACCCATTCATTTTTTAGAAGGATGCTTTTTAGTCTCCATGTATTTGGGTTCTTTCCAAATTTCCTCTTGTGATTGAGTTTTAGCTTCAGAGCATTGTGGTCTGAAAATATGCAGGGAATGATCCCAATCTTTTGATACTGGTTAAGACTTGATTTCTCACCCAAGATGTGGTCTATTCTGGAGAATGATCCATGCGCACTAGAGAAGAATGTATATTCTGTTGCTTTGGGATGGAATGTTCTGAATATATCTGTGATGTCCATCTGGTCCAGTGTGTCATTTAAGGCCTTTATTTCCTTGTTGATCTTTTGCTTAGAAGATCTGTCCATTTCATTGTGAGGAGTGTTAAGTCCCCTACTATGATTGTATTGTTGTCGATGTATTTCTTTGATTTTGTTATTAATTGGTTTATATAGTTGGCTGATCCCATGTTAGGGGCATAGATATTTAAAATTGTTAGGTCTTCTTGTTGGACAGACCCTTTGAGTATGATAATGTCCTTCTTCATCTCTTATTATAGTCTTTGGCTTAAAATATAATTGATCTGATATAAGGATTGACACCCCAGCTTTCTTTTGATGTCCATTAGCATGGTACATTGTTTTCCACCCCCTCACTTTAAATCTGGAGGTGTCTTTGGGTCTAAAATGAGTTTCTTGTAGGCAACATTTTGATGGGTTTTGTTTTTTTATCCATTATGATACCCTGTGTCTTTTGATTGGGGCATTTAGCCCATTAACATTCAGGGTAACTATTGGGAGATATGAATTTAGTGCCATTGTATTGCCTGTAAGGTGACTGTTACTGTATATTGTCTCTGTTCCTTTCTGATCTACTACTCTTAGGGTCTCTCTTTGCTTAGAAGACCCCTTTCAATATTTCCTGTAGAGCTGGTTTAGTGTTTGCAAATTCTTTCAGTTTTTGTTTGTCCTGGAAGCTTTTTATCTCTCCTTCTATTTTCAATGATAGCCTAGCTGGATATAGTATTCTTGGCTGCATGTTTTTCTCATTTAGTGCTCTGAATATATTATGCCAGTTCTTTATGGCCTGCCAGGTTTCTATGGATAGGTCCGCTGCCAATCTAATGTTTTTACCCTTGTATGTTACAGACTTCTTTTCCTGGGGTTCTTTCAGGATTTTCTCTTTGTTGCTAAGACCTGTAAATTTTACTATCAGGTGACGAGGTGTGGACCTATTTTTATTGATTTTGAGGGGCGTTCTTAGCATCTCCTGGATTTTGATGTTTGTTTCCTTTGCCATATTAGGGAAATTCTCTCCAATAATTCTCTCCAATATACCTTCTGCTCTACTCTCTCTTCTTCTTCTGGAATCCCAATTATTCTAATGTTGTGTCGTCTTATGGTGTCACTTATCTCTCGAATTCTTTCCTCATGGTCCAGTATTTGTTTGTCTCTCTTTTGCTCAGCTTCTTTATTCTCTGTCATTTGGTCTTCTATGTCACTAATTCTTTCTTCTGCCTCATTTAACCGAGCAGTAAGAGCTTCCATTTTTGATTGCACCTCATTAATAGCCTTTTTTATTTCAACTTGGTTGGATTTTAGTTCTTTTATTTCTCCAGAAAGGGCTTTTATCTCTCCGGAGAGGGTTTCTCTAATATCTTCTATGCCTTTTTTGAGCCCGGCTAGAACCTTGAGAATCGTCATTCTGAACTCTAGATTTGTCATATTACCAATGTCTGTATTGATTAGGTCCCTAGCCTTCATTACTGCCTCTTGTTCTTTTTTTTGTGGTGAGTTTTTCCACCTTGTCATTTTGTCCAGATAAGATTTGCTTTCTCCTCCTCTGGAATTCTGCTGTTCTCCTTGGTGAGTGAAGTTGGTCTTGGCTGGGTTTCTTGTTGATCTTCTGGGTGAGGGGCCTGCTGTAGTGATTCTCAAGTGTCTTTGCCCCAGGCGGAATTGCACCACCCTTACCAGGGGCCGGGCTAAGTAATCCCCTCTGGTTTGCTTTTGGAAGCTTTTTTCCCTGAGAACTTTCTATAGAGTTCCGGAGGACGAGAATGAAGATGGCGGCCTCCCAATCTCTGGCCCGGAGGAGCCGAGAGCTCGGGGTCCCGCTCCTCAGTGTGCCTTCAGAGAAAAGCGCCCAATCGCCCCTGTCTCCCTGGCCTCTGGTCGCACTTGGAGGAAAGTGCTCAATCGCCCACACTTGGAGAAAAGTGCCCATTCGCTTCCGTTTCTGTGGCCTCCAGCCGCACTCCAAGCCACCCAGCCTGTGACTGGTTCAAGGTAACCCCGAGCTGAGAGCTCACTCCTTGGCTTTGTTGCTGTAGCTGGCTTCCCCGCTCTAATACCCACAAGCTCTGCAGCACTCAGACATCCTCAGTCCTTCTGTGACCCCACAGGACCCGGGGTTACACTGACCCCGTGTGGGCTTCCCCCCAGTTTAGCCCCTGGAGCGATGTCCCTCCATGGAGCAGACTTTAAAAGTCCTGATTTTGTGCTCTGTTGCCCCGCTGCTTGCTGGGATCCAGCCCCTCACCCAGTGTTCTATCTTCCTGTCACTTTGGTTCACTTCTCGGCAGGTCCTACCTTCCAGAAAGTGATCGATTTTCTGTTTCTAGAATTGTTGCTCTTCTTCTCTTCGATTTCCCATTGGATATGTTGGTGTTCGCAATGCTTAAATAAGCTATCTAGCTGATCTCCTGCTAACTGATGTCATCTCAGCCTGCTCTTTCTCCAACCATCTTGCCTAAGACCGCTAAAGACGTACTTCTTAACACAGTCACCCCAGTGATAGGACTTCAACACACCTACTGCCATAACACAAACTTGTGATGAAAACTTTCAGAAAAAAAGCAATAAAGGAAACTTCCCCATTTTGATAAAGGGCATCTATAAAAACCTACATCTCATCTTATAATTACTTATTGAAGACTGGATGTTTTGCACCTTAAGTAGTGAACAAGTCAAGGATGCCTATTCTCAGAACTCTTATTCAGAGTACTGAAAGTTCTAGCCAGTGCAAAAAGGCAGGGGAAAAAAAAAAAGCTACAGATGAGAAAGGAAAAAAAAGAAATCTGTTCCTATTTGAAAAGAACATGAGTAAACTGCTTTATATCTTGATCAATGTCAATGTCAATATAATAGTGATTTTGAGAGACTGGACTCTGAGAAACAAACTGAGGGTTTTGGAAGGGAGGGGGGGGTGAAGGGATGGATGAGCCTGGTGGTGGGTATTAAGGAGAGCATGTATTGCAAGGAGCACAGGGTGTGGTGCATAAACAATGAATCTTGGAGCACTGAAAAAAATAAAATTAAATTAAGATGTTAAAAAAATAAAATAAAATAGTAATTATTATAGTATAGTTTTACAAAATGTTACTATTGGAAAAAACAGGGTTAAGGTGCATAGGATCTCTAGATTATTTCTTCTTTTTTTAAGAGACTCCACAGCAATTCAGTAACGTGGCAGGATACAAAGTCAATGTACAGATATCAGTGGCTTTCTTATACACTAACAATGTAAATACAGAAAGGGAAATTAGAGAATCGATTCCATTTACTATAGCACCAAGAACCATAAGATACCTGGGAATAAACCTAAACAAAGAGATAAAGGATCTGTACTCGAGGAACTACAGAACACTCATGAAAGAAATTGAAGAAGACACAAAAAGATGGAAGACCATTCCACGCTCTTGGATAGGAAGAATAAACATTGTTAAAATGTCTATACTGTCTAGATCATCTATACTTTTAATGCCATTCCGATCAAAATCCCACCAGTATTTTTCAAAGAGCTGGAGCAAATAATCCTAAAATTTGGAATCAGAAGAGACCCCAAATTGCTAAGGAAATGTTGAAAAACAAAAATAAAACTGGCGGCATCATGTTACCTGATTTCAAGCTTTACTACAAAGCTGTGATCACCAAGACAACATGGTACTGGCATAAAAACAGACACATAGACCATTGGAGGCAGAGTAGAGAACCCAGATATGGACCCTCAACTCTATGGTCAAATCATCTTCAACAAAGCAGGAAGAAATATACAGTGGAAAAAAGATAGTCTCTTCAATAAATGGTGCTGGGAAAATTGGACAGCTATATGTAGAAGAATGAAATTCAACCATTCTCTTACACCATACACAAAGATAAATTTGAAATGAATAAAAGACCTCAACGTGAGACAGGAATCCATCAGAATCCTAGAGGAGAACATAGGCAGTAACCTCTTTGATGTCAGCCACAGCAACTTCTTTCAAGATATGTCTCCAAAGGCAAAGGAAACAAAAGCAAAAATGAACTTTTGGGACTTCATCAAGACCAAGGAAGGGCTTGAACTCAAAACCCTGAGATCAACACCTGAGCTAAGATCAAGAGTCAGATCATTTAACCAACTGAGTGACCTAAGTGCCCCATCTCTAGCTTATATATTACAGTGGCTTGTGTATCTCCAATCATCTCAAAATTAAAAAAATAATAATATAAAGTGAAAATACCATTCTTGGGGTGCCTGGTGGCTTAGTGGGTTAAAGCCTCTGCTTTCAGATCAGGTCATGATCTCAGGGTCCTGGGATCGAGCCCTATGTTAGGCTCTCTGCTCAGCAGGGAGCCTGCTTCCTCCTCTCTCTCTGCCTGCCTCTCTGCCTACTTGTGATTTCTATCTCTGTCAAACAAATAAATAAAATCTTTCCCCAAAAATTCAATTCTCTTATTTGTAAGATTGCCTAAGTAATTTCCTCTCAGGTGTTAACAAGTAACTGAAGTGTACTTTTTTTTATTATGGCGAATATACATAACTTAAATTTCACTAGTTTTACCCATTTTAAAGTGTACAATTCACATTTGCACGTTTGATACATTCTCAATGTAAAGAAATCATCACCACTACCAAGTTCCAGGGGATTTTGATCATTCTAAAAGGAAACTCCATACTCATAAGTACTCAACCCATAGCCACTGGCAATCACTAATCTGCTATCTCTATGTATATGCCTATTCTAAATACTTCCGATATCCTATATCTTCAAAGTGCTGAAGGAAAATAACTGTTTAGATTTACTTATCCAGAAAAACATATTTTCACAAATGAGAAAATAAAGACCTCTTCCTGAGACAAACAAAAACTGAGAACTTATTACCAACAAATACAGACCTCACTACCAAGACTCTGGAAAAAACTTTTAATTTAGGAAGGGAAGAAGGAAAGTGATATCAAAAAGGTCTAAGTTTTAGGAAGAAATGCTGAACAAACAAAATTGTTAAATACATAAATAAACTTTTATAAACCATTATAATATTATCTAGTTTGGAGAGTGTTTTTTTAAAACATGTAAAATTTCAAAAATAGATAATATAACCCCTAGATGGAAGATTAGTTGGAGTAAAAATGTCCTAAGATATTTTAATTCTTTAGGTAAGATAATATTGATTAATTTTAGATTTTAAGTATATATATACTGAAGGGGAATCTCAAAGAATAGGTATGCAGTATATGATTTCCAGTACAATAAAAACAGAACTTTGAATGCTGTGTAAAGTCTAAAGGGAAGAGGGAAAGGATAAGCACAGAAAAATCAGGAAAATATAAAATATAATATATTAATATTTAAATATTATATCAAATAAACATAAAAACAATAAATACTGAAATTGTCATTATTTTTGAACCTAGATAACATGATATGTAATAAAAGGCCTACCTAAAATGCACACAACAATGAGAATGTACTTAATACCACTAACCTATACACTTAAAAGTAGTTAAAATGGTCATTTTATGTTATGAATATTTACAAAAAATATAAAGTACACAAAGAAACAGGAAAATGCAATGCACAATGAGGAAAGAAGACATTCAATTAAAACTAATTCAAAACTAACACAGATGAATGATATAGTGAACAAAGACACTAAAAGTCATTACAATATTACTATCATCCATATGTTCCAAAGGTTAATTCAACATATGGAAGACATTAACTGAGACCCAAATTATATTTCTAAAGATGAATGCTACAATATATGAAGTGAAAAGTACACTGAATATAATTAACAGGAGACTACACATTGCTAAAGAATAAATTATTGACTTTGAAAATAGAAATTATGCTAAAGATAGACAGAAAAAAAGAATGGAATATCAGTGAACTGTGGCCAATTTCAAGAGGCTTGACTATATATATAAATTTGGAGTCGCCAAAGGACAAAAGACAAAAAAAAAAAAGAAAGAAAGAAAGAAAGAAAGAAAGAAAAACTTTTGAGGAAAGAATAGCAAAACAAATTTTCCTAGTTTGATAAATGGTACAAAACTACAGCTCCAAAAATGTAAAAAATTACAGGCACAAAAAATATGAAGAAAACTACACCAAAACATACAGTAATCAAATTACTCAAAACCACTGATAAAGGGGGGAGGAGACAAGATGGCAGAGAAATAGGATGCTGTTTCAACCTGTCCCCTAAAGTGAGCTGATTACCTATGAAAGAACTCTGATCACCCATGAAATCAGCCTGAGATTAGAATTATACACTTCTGGATCTCTATGGGGGCAGAAGACGCCAGTGGACAGGTAAATCAGAGTGGGAACATCAGACTGATATCATAAGATAAACAAAAGGGGGAGAGAGCCAGCAAACCCATTGGAAAGTGACCCACTGGAAAGTAATACCCCAATATGAGAGAGCCCTGTGATTGGGGACCAGCATTAACTTGGAGTCTGGTTGAAAGCACTCAAAAAGAGCAAAAGATCTTAAGGGGAAATTGGTGGAATTGGGCAGTTAGGGACAGGGACTTAAGCCCATGTTCCCAGGATGGCCACCGCTGGCAGAGAACCCTCAGAGAGTGCAGCGAGGCCCGGTCTTGGTCCCTGAGCCACCAGCATGCCTGAAAGCATCTGTGTGGCAGTGCCTGTGAGGTCTGGGGTGGAAGCCAGCAGGCAGAACCACAGCCTTTTGCACTGTGCACGCCTGCTGCATGATCAGAGTCTCAGTCACGCCCCACACTCTCCCCTGAGAGGTCCGGGTGGGCGCTAGCCAGCATTCTCTAGGACCTGGAGAGTCGAACACTCCCAGCCCAGGCCAGCATCAAAATCTCAGTGTGCTATCTGCGTGGGACCTCTCTGGTGGTCTGGACCTGCCCAGACAGCCACAGCTAGTATTTCTCATGGTTTTGGGTACAAGCAAGAGTTCCTGTGACCCCAGAGACCGTGACTGGGGACTTGCTCTGCCAGCAGCAGAGGGGGAATTTATGTGCTCTGGAGCACCCAGAGGGGAATAGACTGAGGTTTCTCTCTGAGAGGGAGGTCTGGGTGCAGTTTGCTTTCCTCTAAACCTCCAAAGAACCGCCAAAAGCCACCAAGGAAAGAGAAAACTAACTAACAAACAAACAAAAACCTCCAGAGAACAAAGGCTTGAAAAACCGGTTTCCCCAGAGCCCAGCCCCTTGATGGAGGCAGGAGGACTCAACTATAGCAAGACTCCCTAAAAAACCACGCAGCAAGCCCCTCCCCGAGAAAGCCAGCCAAAACAAACAAACAAACAAACAAACAAGAGAACAACTACACTACTTCATAGATACAACTTTTTTTTTAAGATTTTATTTATTTATTTGACAGAGAGAGATCACAAGCAGGCAGAGAGAGAGGAGGAAGCAGGCTCCCTGCTGAGCAGAGAGCCCGATGCGGGGCTCGATCCCAGGACCCTGAGATCATGACCTGAGCCGAAGGCAGCGGCTTAACCCACTGAGCCACCCAGGCGCCCCATAGATACAACTTTTCTTTTTAATTCATTCCCACTATTCTGGTTCTTTTCATTTTTATTTTTTATATAACTCTTTAACCTATTTACTATCACAATGAGATGTTAAGTACATTAAATTCCATAATAACCTTTTAATGTGAACTTTTTTGATACATATACTTGTGTTTTTCTTTTGCTTTTCTATTTTTTAATTTACCTTATTTTATTTTATTTTTTTAATATTCATATAGAGAGAAGCTTCAAGGTAATCCTCTTCCCCCAATCAATGCTACCCCTATATGTAAACCAGTTTTAATCCCCCTTTATCTCAGGAAAGTTGAGTCCTTTAACAAAGATATCAATATACATCCAGGAAGAATCAAAATAAACTTTCTTGCCCACACTGAGAATTTATAACCACCCTCCCATCTTTTTCTTCTATCAGTGTGTATTTGTTTTTGTTCTTGTAGTATATAAATCTTGTACTTGGGGTTCATTTTGACAGGGTTCTCTTTTTATTTATTTATTTTTTCTCTTGATATCTACTTTTGTCAGTCATTTTGTTTTTCTGTTTTTCCTTGTATACTTCATAAATCTTATGTTTGGGGCCCATTCTGGCTGGGTCTTCTCTTTTTCTTTCCTGTCTCTCTCTTTCTCTGTCTCTTTTTTCTTTTTTCTTTCTTTTTGGTGGTGACTTCCAATTGCTCAGAAGCATTCCAGGGTGCACCTTGCCTGCACTACAGTTGATACATTCAGCTACACATCCATTCAGCCATCTCTCACCAAAATGACTAGGAGGAGGAATACCCAACAGAAGAAAAATTCAGAGACTGGTCCTTCTCCATCAGAGCTTTTGGATATGGACATAAATAGTATGTTGGAAAGGGAATTCAGGATAACAATTATCCAGGAAATAGCTAGGTTGGAGAAAGTTTTGATGACAAAATGGAATTGATTAGGGCAGAAGTGAAAGTCACCAGAGAAGATGTTAACAATGCTATCAATGACATCCAATCTAATCTAAATTCTCTAAAAGCTAGGGTAACTGAGGCAGAAGATAGAATTAGTGATCTGGAGGACAAACAGATAGAGAAAAAGGGTCAGGAGGAAGCCTGGAACAAACAGCTTAGAAGCCATGAAAACAGAATTAGGGAAATAAATGATGCCATGAAATGTTCTAACATCAGAATTATTGGAATCCCTGATGGGGAGAAGAAAGAAAGAAGACTAGAAGATGTAGTTGAACAAATTATCCATGAAAATTTTCCCAATCTCACGAATGGAACCAGCGTTCATGTACTGGAGGCAGAAAGGTCTCCCCCCAAGGTCATAGAATCTAGAAAGACCTCGAGACACCTGATTGTGAAAAATGATGAATCATAATTTTAGACAGGAGCTCTTGAAAGCAGCTAAGGGGAAGAGATTTCTTATGTACAGAGGAAGGTCCATCAGAATAACATCAGACCTGTCCACAGAAACCTGGCAAGCCAGAAAGGGCTGGCAAGATGTATTCACAGCACTAAATGAGAAGAACATGCAGCCAAGAATACTTTATCCAGCAAGACTGACATCAAAAATGGATGGAGAGATAAAGAGCTTCCAAGACCATCAAGGTTTAAAAGAGTATGTGACCACCAAGCTGGCACTGCAAGAAATATTAAGGGGGGTTCTATAAAAGAGGAAAAAACCCAAGAATATCATTGAACAGAAATATATGGAGACAATCTATAGAAACAAAGACTTCACAGGTAACACAATGTCAAAAAAAACGTATCTCTCAATAATCACTCTCAACATGAATGGCCTAAATGCGCCCATAAAATGACACAGGGTTGTTGATTGGATAAAACGACAGGACCCATCCATATGTTGTCTACAAGAGACCCATTTTGAATCTAAAGATACATCCAGATATGAAAGTGAAGGGCTGGAGAAGCATCTTTCATGCTAATGGACCTCAAAATAAGGCTGAGGTAGCGATTCTCCTATCAGATAAATTAGATTTTAAACTAAAGACTGTGGTCAGAGACACAGAAGGACACTACATAATTCTTAAAGGGACTATCCACCAAGAAGGTCTAACAATTGTAAATATTTATGCCCCCAATATGGGAGAAGCCAATTACATAAGAAAACTGTTAATCAAGATAAAGAGTAAGATTGATATGAATACATTAATAGTAGGAGATCTTAACATGCCACTCTCAATAATAGACAGATCATCCAAGCAGAAAATCAATAAAGAAACAAGAGCATTGAAGGACACATTGGACCAGATGGACCTCATAGATATATACAGAACATTCCACCCTAAAACAACAAAATACTCATTCTTCTCCAGTACACATGAAACTTTCTCCAGAATAGATCACATACTAGGTCACAAATCAGGGTTCAACCAATATCAAAAGACTGAGATTATTCCCTGCATATTCTCAGATCACAATGCTTTGAAACTGGAGCTCAACCACAAGGAAAAGTTTGGAAGGAATTAAAACACCTGGAAGCTAAAACCACCTTGCATAAGAATGCTTGGATCAACGAGGAAATCAAAGAAGAACTTAAACAATTCATGGAAACCAATGAGAATGAAGACACTTCGGTCCAAAACCTATGAGATACAGCAAAGGCAGTCCTAAGGGGGAAACACATAGCCTTCCAATCCTCCCTCAAAAAAATTGAAAAATCCAGAATACACCAGCTGTCTCTATAGCTCAAAGAACTGGAGAATCAACCACAAATTAAGCCAACCCCACACACAAGATGGGAAATAATCAAGATTAGAGCACAGATCAATGAGATAGAAACTAGAGATGCAGCAGAATGCATCAACAAAAATAGAGGCTGATTTTTCGAAAGAATCAATAAGATCAAAAACCATTGGCCAAACTAATCCAAAAGAAAAGAGAGAAGACTCCAATTAATATAATTATGAATGAAAATGGAGAGATCACAACTAACACCAAAGAAGTAGAAACAATCATCAGAAATTATTATCAACAGTTATATGCCAATAAGTAAAGCAACCTAGATGAAGTGGATGCATTCCTGGAAAACTATAAACTTCCAAAATTGAACCAGGAAGAAATTGACAACCTGAATAGACCAATATCTAGTAACGAGATTGAAGCAGTAATCAAAAACCTCCCAAAAAACAAGAGCCCAGGACCTGACGAATTCCCTGGGGAATTCTACCAAACTTTCAAAGAAGAAATAACACCTACTCTCCTGAAGCTGTTTCAAAAAATTGAAGCAGAAGGAAAACTTCCAGACTCTTTTTATGAAGCCAGCATTACCCTGATACCCACACCAGGCAAAGACCCAACCAAAAAGAATTTCAGACCAATATCCCTGATGAATATGAATGCTAAGATTCTCAACAAGATCCTTAGCTAATATGATCCAACAGCACATTAAAAAGATTATCCAGGGGCGCCTGGGTGGCTCAGTGGGTTAAGCCGCTGCCTTTGGCTCAGGTCATGATCCCAGGTCCTGGGTTCGAGCCCCACATCGGGCTTTCTGCTCAGCAGGGAGCCTGCTTCCTCCTCTCTCTCTGCCTGCCTCTCTGCTTACTTGTGATTTCTCTCTGTCAAATAAATAAATAAAATCTTAAAAAAAAAAAAAGATTATCCACCATGACTGGGTGGGATTCATCCCTGGGTTGCAAGTATGGTTCAACATTCACAAATCAAACAATGTCATAGAACAAATCAATAAGAGAAGAGAGAAGAATCACATAGTCCTCTCGTTTGATTCAGAAAAAGCATTTGACAAAATCCAGCATCCATTCCTGATTAAAAAGCTTCAAAGTATAGGGATAAACGGAACATTCCTCAACTTCATAAAATCTATCTATGAAAAACCCATAGCCAATATCATCTTCAATGGGACAAAACTGACAGCCTTCCCATTGAGATCAGGAACATGACAAGGATGCCCACTCTCACCACTCTTGTTCAACATAGTATTAGAAGTACTAGCAACAGCAATCAGACAACAAAAATAAATAAAAGGTATTCAAATTGGCAATGAAGAAATCAAACTCTCTCTCTTCGCAGATGACATAATACGTTATATGGAAAACCCAAAAGACTCCACCCCCAAACTACTACAACTCATACAGCAATTCAGTAATGTGGCAGGAAACAAAGTCAATGTACAGATATCAGCTGCTTTCTTATACACTAACAATGAAAATGCAGAAAGGGAAATTAGAGAATCGATTCTATTAACTATAGCAAAAAGAAACATAAGATACCTGGGAATAAACCTAACCAAAGAGATAAAGGATCTGTACTCGAGGAACTACAGAACACTCATCAAAGAAATTGAAGAAGACACAAAGAGATGGAAGACCATTCCATGCTCATGGATCGGAAAAATAAACATTGTTAAAATGTCTATACTGCCTAGAGAAATCTATACTTTCAATGCCATCCCAATCAAAATTCCATGAACATTTTTCAAAGAGCTGGAGCAAACAATCCTAAAATTTGTATGGAATCAGAAGAGACCCCGAATTGCTAAGGAAATGTTGAAAAAGAAAAAACTGGGGGCATCATGTTACCTGATTTCAAGCTTTACTACAAAGCTGTGATCACCAAGACAGCATGGTACTGGCACAAAAACAGACACATAGACCAGTGGAACAGAGTAGAGAGCCCAGATATGGACCCTCAACTCTATGGTCAAATCATCTTTGATTTGACAAAGCAGGAAAAAATACCCAGTGGAAAAAAGAGAGTCTCTTCAATAAATAGTGCTGGGAAAACTGGACAGCTATGTGTAGAAGAATGAACTTGACCATTCTCTCACACCATACACAAACATAAACTCAAAATGGATAAAAGACCTCAACATGAGGCAGGAATCCATCAGAATCCTAGAGGAGAACATAGGCAGTAACCTCTTGGACATTGACCACTGCAACTTCTTTCAATATATGTCTCCAAAGGCAAAGGAAACAAAAGCAAAAATGAACTTTTGGGACTTCATCGAGATCAAAAGCTTCTGCACAGCAAAGGAAACAGTCAACAACAACAACAACAATAACAACAACAAAAAAAAGAGGCAACCCACGGAATGGGAGAAGGTATTTGCCAATGACACTACAGACAAAGCACTGATATCCAAGATCTATAAAGAACTCCTCAAACTCAGCACACACAAAACAGATAATCATGTCAAAAAATGGGCAGAAGACATGAACAGACACTTCTCCAAAGAAGACATACAAAATGGCTAACAGACACGTGAAAAAATGTTCAACATCACTAGCCATCAGGGAGATTCAAATCAAAACCACATTGAGATACCACCTTATACCAGTTAGAATGGCCAAAATTAACAAAACAGGAAACAACATGTGTTGGAGAGGATGTGGAGAAAGGGGAACCCTCTTACACTGTTGGTGGGAATGCAAGTTGGTGCAGACACCAACTGAGGGTTTTAGAAGGTGGGGAGGGGGTTGGGTGAGCCTGGTGGTGGGTATTATGGAGAGCACATATTGCATGGAGCACTGGGTGTGGTGCATAAACAATTATTCTGGAACACTGAAACTAAAAAGAAATTTAAAATTAAAAAAGATAACTGATTAAAATATTTACATCTTTTCAATATTTAATATTTAAAAATAAAATACAGAATTAAAATAAAGGAATATTTTAAAACTATTTAATCCACAAAATTAGTTTAGTTAAATTCAGTTAGGTACATGTACTATGTAACATAATATTAATATCATAGGTAAAGTTATAGCATGACACAAAACACAAATGCTGGGAGGAAGAAATGGATGTTTACTATTTCAAGACAATTATATTATATGTGAAGCATCATAATATCACTTGAAGGTAGAATGCAATTAGTTAAAGAGATATACTATAGATCCTATAACAACCACATGAATAACAACAACAAAAAGTGTTGTAGCTAATGAGGATATAACATAGTATCATAAAAATTAGTAAATTCTCAAAGTGGTAAAAGGGGGGAAAGGGAAATATACAAGAAATAAAATATGAAGGAAAGTAGAAAACAAATAGCATATTGATAGATTTCAACCTAAGCATATCAATAAGCAAATGTCAATGGTCTCAATCTGAAATTAAAAACAAAGATGTTCGGGGCACCTGGGTGGCTCAGTGGGTTAAAGCCTCTGCCTTCAGCTCAGGTCATGATCCCAGGGTCCTGGGATCGAGCCCCGCATCAGGCTCCCTGCTCAGCAGGGAGCCTACTTCCTCCTCTCCCCGCCCCTCTCTCTCTCTGCCTACTTGTGATCTCTGTCAAATAAATAAATAAAATCTTTAAAAAAAAAAAAAGATGTTCAAACTGGAGAAAAAAGACAAAACAATTATATGTTGCCTATAAGAAACATACTTTAAATATAAAGATAAATAATTTAACAGGAACATAATGGGAAAAGATACATGGTATTAACACTAATTGAAAGAAATCTAGAGAGACTGTATGAATAAAAAACATGGTAAATTTGAGAGAAGAAAATATTACCAGAGATAAGAACTTTATTTCATAATGATAAAGGAGTGAATTCATAAAGCGGATGTAGCATTCCTAAAATTTTTTACCTTTATACCAGAGCTTCAAAATATGTGAAGCAAAATCAGATAGAACTACAAGGAAAATGAAACAAATTTACAATAATAATCAGAGATTTTACTAGATCTCCTCAATAACAGAAGTACGTAGACAATCAACAAGTACATAGAAGATCTGAACAACACTATCAACCCATTGACATTTGTTGAACACTCCAAAGAAGAGAAGAATACACACTATTTTCAAACATACATAGAACATTTACCAAGTTAGTCCTCTATCACAATCACACACCATGTCTCAATAAATTTGAAAGATCTCAACCCATCTATACAAAATATGTTCTCTGATCACAAAGGAATGAAATTAGAAATCAATTATAGAAAGATATCTGGAAAATCCTCAAATATTTGGAAATTGAATAGCACATTTTTAAATAATCCACAGGTCACAAAGCAATCTAAAAAAAATATGATGTATTTTGAGCTAAATGAAAATTAAAACCTTCACAAAAGAAGATTCCAAGTACACATGACTCTCTTAAGCCATTTTAAAAGATATTCCCAGTTATACACAAATTCTTCTAAAGTAACTAAAAGGAGGGATTACTTCCTATCTCAGTCAGCTCAGGCTATTATAACAAAATACCATAGACTGGATGGCTTTAAGTAACAGATATTTTTTTCTTACAGTTGGAGAGGCTGGGAAGCCCAAGATCAAGGTGCTGACCAATTTGGTTCCTGATTAGATCTTTTTTATGGCTTGTAGACAGCTGTTTTTTCACTGTGTCCTTAGTGGTAGAGAGAGAGATCTTGCCTCTCTTCCTCTTTTTATAAGGACACTAATCCCATCATAGATTCCTCATAATCTTATCTAAATTATCACCTAAAACTGTGGCTTCCTGACACATCACATTGGGGACTGGATTGAATTTTGAAGGGACACAAACATCAGTCCATAACCTTGTGCCAACTCCTTCTATAAAACCAGCATTAAGTTGATACCAGATAAAACAAGGGAAAATATTACTGGAAAACTACAGATAAGAAGTGACCATAGATGCAAAAATTCAAAGGAAAATTTTAGCAAATATAATATAACAATATATAAAATAAGGATGATACATATATCCAAGTGGAATTAAATCCAAGAATGCCAGCTGATTTAATATTTTGCAAAAATCAATATTATCATATTAAAAACTAAAAGGAAACAATTTTTGATCATCTCAGTTGGCACAAAAAAACCTTGCAACATCAAAGATCTGTTCCTGTTTAAAACTTTGAGAAATGAGGACTATAAGAAACACTCTTCTACCCAATAAAGGGCATCTGAAAATAAAACAAAGAAAACAAACAGAACCCAGCAACTAACATTGTATTTCATAGTGAAAGTCTACATGCTCTGCCCCAAGACCAGGAATAAGCCAAGAATGTCCACTTTCACTACTTCTCATCAACATTGTACTAAAGGATTTAGCCAGTGTAATAAGTAAGCTTGATCTTGGGTTAAAATAAATACGTATTTTATTGTTCCCAAAGAGGTCTTAAAACTCTTGTAATTTCCTGAGTGATAGAGATGAGAGGAATGTCCTTTATTATTCATAACAAACCCCTTTCAATCATACCTGTGTTTATGCTAGTGAGTGACCTTGATCAGCCTCTGAATACCTTCAGGAAAGGGGACTTCTTGCCAGAGGAACAAACCACATGATTACAGAGTTGGAAACTTCAGGCCTACCCCATGACCTCCAGGACCAATAATTTAGTCATCAAGCCTACACAATGTAACCTGTATAAAAGTCCTAAACAAAGGGGTTCAGAAGACTTCTGCTTTGGTGTATACATCCATGTGCCAGGAAGGTGGCACACTTCAAACTCCATGGGGACAGAGTTCCTATTCTTGGGAACTATTCACACCTGGTCTATATACATCTTCATTTGGCTGTTCAGTATAATAAACCAGAAATAATAAGGGTGTTTCCTTGAGTACTGTGAGACATTATAGCAAATTATCAAACCTGGGGAAAGAGGTGTTATTGGAACCCCCAATTTGTAGCCAGCTTGAATGAAAAGTGTGAGTAATGTAGAGACCCACCACTTAAAATTGGCCTCTGAAGTAAGGGCTGTCCTTTGGTACTCATCCCTTAATCTATGGGGTCTAAGTTAATTCTGGGTAATTCAGGTCAAAATTGAATGAAATTGGTCATCCAGTTTGTATCCAGAGAGAATTGGAGAATTGGTTGGTGTTGAAAATCCACAAGTGTTAGAAATGTTGTGAGTAGAGAAGCAGTTATTTATTAAGTAAAACAAATAAAAGCCATCCATATTGGAAAGGAAGAAATGAAATTGTCTGCATTCACATGCATCATGATCATCTATGTAGTAAATCTGACAGAAACTTCAAAAATTATTAGAACCACCAAGTACATTTATCAAATTTACAGAATATATAAGGTCAACATACACAACTCAACTGAATTTTTTTTTAAGATTTTATTTATTTATTTGATAGGTAAAGAGAGAGAGAAAATGAGGGAAGGATGGGCAAAGGAAGAGGAAGAAACAGACTCCTCGCTGAGCAGGGAGCCAATACAGGGCTTAATCCCGGGACCCTGAAATCATGACCTGAGTCGAAGGCAGAGTTGAAGGTAGAGCCATCCAGGTGCTCCATCAATTCAAGTGAGTTTTTATATAATATCAAGGAAAAATTAGAAATTTAAATTTAAAAAATAATATCATTTGCAATAGCATCAAAGAGTATGAAATATAGTATTTAGGGTTAAGCCTGACCAAGATGTATAAAAACTATACACAAAAAAATTACAAAACACTGCAAAGAGAAATGGGAAAAGGCCTGAATAAATGGGAAATCTACTATGCTCATGGACTGGAAGAATTATTATTGCTAAGATATCAATTCTCCTCAAATTGACATAAACTTCAACATAATCAAGTCACAATCCTAAAAGTCTTCTTTGCAGAAATTGATAAACTAAGTCTAAAATTCATATGGAAATGGAAGGTACCTATGATAGCAAAAAAAAACTTTGAAAAAGAACAAAGTCAGAGAGCTAAAACTACCTGACTTCAAGATTTATAAAGCTACAAGACAGTATGATATGGCCGTAACAATAGACAAATAGTTCAATAAAACAGAACAGAGTGCCCATAAGTAGGCCCATACAGATGGGCACAAATTAGTTTTGACAAAGATAGAAGGTAATTTACTGGTGCTGGGATATGCACATGAGTATCAAAATGCAAAAAAAAAAAAAAAAGAACTTCAGTCTTTTATGTCACAAAAATGTCGTATGTCATACAAAATTCCATCAAAATGGATTCTAGACCTAAATGTGTAACCTAAACTATGAAACTTCTAGAATAAAACACTCTAAGATTTTGTGATACCAAAAAATTTTCTTAGTTGCAATACCAAAACTATAATCCATAAAAGAAAAATGTCAATAAATTATTCATCAAAATAAAAAAAGTCCTCTTTTAAAAACAAAACAAAACCAAAAACATCTCTTCAAAAGACACTGAACACTATGAAGAGAAAAAAAGAACTTGTATTCAGAATATACAAAGAATTTTCAATAAAGAGAAACTGTACCCCGGTTTTTTTTTCTGATTAAAAGATATTTGTTGGGGCGCCTGGGTGGCTCAGTGGGTTAAGCCGCGGCCTTCGGCTCAGGTCATGATCTCCAGGTCCTGGGATCGAGTCCCACATCAGGCTCTCTGCTCGGCAAGAAGCCTGCTTCCCTCTCTCTCTCTCTCTCTCTCTCTCTGCCTTCCTCTCCGTCTACTTGTGATCTCTGTCAAATAAATAAATAAAATCTTTAAAAAAAAAAAAAAGATATTTGTTATCAGAGCCTATGAATTATATTGACTACCCAGTTTTTCTAAAGGAGAAAAACATTTCAGCATTTACCAAAGAAAATATATGAGTGTTAAGTAAGTTTATAATAGGACAGTCATCAGTCTTTATGGAGATTATATTAAAACCACAATGAGAGATAATTAATACATAACACTGTATTCCAACTATACTTCAATAATAATTTTTTAAAACCATAAGAGAAAATACACATATACCATAATGTCTAAAATTAAAAAGACCAACCATACCATATATTGATAAAAATGCAGGAGAACAGGAAATCTCAGACATTGGTGGGAGGAACGTGACCACTTAGAAAAAACACTTTTGCAATTTCTTTAAAAGTTAGACAACTGCATACCGTATGATACAGCTATAGCCTTCACAGGTTTTTACCCAGGAAAATAGAAGCACAGGTCCACAAAAATATTTGCACAAGAATGTTTACAGCTTTATTTATGATGGCATAAAATTGGAAACAACTCAAATATCCATCAACAGGTAAACAGATAAACAAACTGGTATATTCATACAAAGAAATATTATTTAGCAATAAAAAGAATGAGCTATTAATGTGTGAACTTATCTCAAGTAATTATACTCAGTGAGAGTATAATACAAATAAATAAATAATATAAATAAATAATATATAAATAAATAAATAAATAAATATACTCAGTGAAAGTATAAAGAAACCAGGAATCCCCACCACCAAAAAAAAAAAAAAAAAAAGGAGCACATATTGTATAATCACGTTTATATAAAAATCTAGAATATGCAAACTGAGATATAGAAAGCAGATCAGTGGTTGCCTGGGGATGGAAGGAGAGCAAGAGTTTTGGGGTAGGATTATAAATAAGAATAAGAAAACGGGGATGATAGATAAGTTCATTATCTTGATTATGCTGATGATTCACAAGTATAAAACAAGGTCAAAATGTAATAAATTATATGCTTGAAATACGTGCAAAATTTAACAAATTGTTATATCAATTATACCACAATAAAGCTCTTTTTAGGTGTTCTGAAATAAAGCATAAACACTAATACATTTATATTACAAGGAATATCTTTTAAACTGGTACTCGAAAAAAGAAAGAATAGCAAAAATGTTAGCCAATCTAGCAAAGCAGGGCAAAGAAAAAATTGAAACAGGGCATGGAGAGTAAACATAGTAAACAAGATATAAAAATTAAGACTGTAAAACGGTGAGCAAATATGTAAGTAACCACAACAAATATGAATGGTTTAAACTCTCCCATTAAGAGTTAAAATTCTCAGAGTTCATAAAAATGGGGTATATATTTTCTATTAAAAAGCTGTAGTGGGCGCCTGGGTGGCTCAGTGGTTTAAAGCCCCTGCCTTCGGCTCAGGTCATGATCTCAGGGTCCTGGGATCTAGAACTGCATTGGGCTCTCTGCTCAGCAGGGAATCTGCTTCTCCCCCTCTCTCTCTCTGCCTGCCTCTCTGCCTACGTGTGATCTCTGTCAAATAAATAAATAAATCTTAAAAAAAAAAAAAAGCTGTAGCTGTAAAAGGTATACATAATATAAAATGTCACAGAGAATTGAAGAGAGACAGACTACGACATACCGGGCAAATACTAACTAGTGAAAGGATGGACTGGGCAGCCATGGAGATAAGGGGTTCAGATTTCCCATCAAGAGAGAATTTACCATTCACATGCAAGGAGTGTAATCAGATGATGCCCTCCAGTTGCTAAGGCCTTCAGGATCCATTTCAGCTTTTGAGCTGAGGTCATATACTTCCCAGCCATTGACTAAACGTTTTGCACTTCTGTACTTGAAAGATTCTTCTTAGAAGCAATCTTTGCTCCAGGGTTTCTCATTGGTTTGGCTAAGGCTTTGGGAGTTCTATGTCTGGATCTGAGGCTCTTGTATCCTGCTTCTTCCCCTTTCCTTTCATAGGTCTCATTCAGATCAGTGTCATGGTCTGAAGCCTCTCCCTTCCCTATCCTACTTCCTGCCCCTTTAATCTTTCACACATAGAACCCCTCTCTCCCAAATAACCTTTACTGCTCCTAATTCCATCTCAGCCTCTGCTTCCTGGAGGACCTAACTGACACACCTGTTTTAGTTTCTAGATTTCTCCTGATTCAGCAGGTCTAAAAAGTGGATCTGGGTAATTATATGATTTTTTTATTTCCCCACATAATTCTCAGGTTCAACCACATTTAGCACCCTTGTAGTGGAAGATTCTAATACATTTGTTTCCTGTACATCATAATTTAGCATTTGTAAACTATCTTAAAGTCTTTATTTACAGGGCAAATATATTCTATTTTGTTTGTTTGTTTGTTAAGATTTTATTTATTTATTTATTTATTTGACAGACAGAGATCACAAGTAGGCAGAGAGGCAGGCAGAGAGAGAGATAGAAGCAGGCTCCCCGGCGAGCAGAGAGCCCGACACGGGGCTCCATCCCAGAACCCTGGGATCACAACCCAATTCGAAGGCAGAGGCTTTAACCCACTGAGCCACCCAGGTGCCCCTACAGGGCTGTTTTGACATATATTATCAAGTTAAGGTGTAAACACAATTTTGCTTTTTTGTTTTTCAGTAATATTTAAGCAGGTATCTTTGAACCCAGTTGTTTGTGAACCTCATCCCACCCAGGAATGGACGAAGAATTAAGAAAAGGTCAAGGACAGGGTTTGATGTTTATTGTGTATTGCTTGGTAATATTTATATGGGGAAGCTTAATGGACTGATTTGGGGGCATACCTAAATGGTGTCAAAATGGTTTGGTCAAAATTATGTGCTCAATGTGATGAGATTAGTTTACCTCCAAAAGAAACTAAGAATCTTTTAAATGATAAAGCCTAGTGTAACCAAAATATCTGGAGGGAGGAAAACAGCAACAAAAGAACTGTCTTAAAGTTTCATGTGGCAAAATGAAAGAATGAATGGATTTTGTTTTAATTTCTACCATAATGAAAATTTTTAATATTTTTCCTGCTATGGAGAGCCAGACTTTTTTCATAAATTTTTATAAATAAAATATATTTTTCATAAACTTAAAAACAATATGTACATTCTTTTTTTTCTTTTTTCTTTCCTTTTATTTTTTCAGTGTTCCAAGATTCATTGTTTATGCACCACACCCAGTGCTCCATGTAATACATGCCCTCCTTAATACCCACCTCCACATTGTTAATACTGTATTCCACAGAAAAATTGAAGGCAAGAGTCATGTCATCCCTTGGCCATTCTCTTAGCACATAGACCAAATTCTATGGATATTCAAGTTTTTCATAATCCATATTTAGCTGCTCATATACTCAATGAACATTGGTTATTTGCTAAACACCTAACAATAAAATGTACATCAGGAAAATACACAATTTCAATTTATCACATCTTTAAAAACTATTAGGCATTAGCTATCAATCTCTATTGAGATATGAGTTCAGAAAGTAATTCCTCACATGTGTTCCCTCTCTCTTACTCCTGCTTTCTTTCATGACAGAAAAACACAAATCCAATTTCGTCAAACAGTGTAATTTTTATTATAATCATATATTACATTAGTTAAAAACAAGAAGTGGGAATTGGTAGATACTAAATAACAGTATATGGAAAGGCACATTCAAACACGTTTGAAGGGAATGTAAATTGATACAATTTGACATACCAATTCAATAAAAAAAAATGCACAAACCCTTTTGACCTGAAATTCCACTATATTTATTCCATAAATATACTTAAACAAATACAAAGAGATCTTTCTACAAGAAACATTCTATGTGGTATTACTTATAATACTGAAACAAACAAAACTTAAAGGAATCTAAATGTCTATCACTAGGACTGTAGTTAATTAAATTATGACATAACCATACAATGGAATTGTATAACCATTAAAAAGAATGAGGTAGCTCTGTTTCTTTGATATAAAAGATCTCCAAGACCTATCATATTATTAGCTCTCTATAAGTGCAGAAGAGCATCGTGATATGTTCCCATTTGTGTCTTAGCAAGGATATTTGTAGATATATGTAAATAGACCTATGAATATACACCCATACCTTGGGTGTACAGATGTATATACATAAAATTTTCAGGAAGAATACATAAAATATGTTGATTGTTCCTTCTACAGAGTTCTTTCTAGAGGAAACTCAGTTTCCATTACCTATTATACTAAATAATTTGAATATTTTATCATGAGCATTTGCTTTCTTTGTAATAATATCAGTTCTTCAGAGAACTAGCTAATAGCAGCTAATATTCTAAAATTTCAATTACAAAAGGATATGTATCCAAACTCTTTAAAAATCTCTATCTTCTCAGAATCCTTGAAAAGCTAATTCCAAAATAGGTTTTCCATAATAGAGCTCTAAGAAAATCAAAATAGTAGCTCTGCCTTATATTTATTCATTTGTTCTGCTGCTAGAATCCAAAAACTTATGAAGTATGGAGATACAGTCTATCAATTTTACTTTGTAACACCTGAGACCACTTCATTTGCTCACAGTATCATAGAGTGGATTGTTCTTCTCTGTGTAGCTGGCATAAGGCTGCATTTCTTCCTAAGAAAGAACTCAACGTCAAAAGCAATTCAAAAAAGCCAGAAATCATCAACTACACTTATGTTTTCCTCACAGGTGCCCCCAGATTCAGTAATCTACAAGAGTGCTTATATTTGTGTCTCTGGGCTTATATGGATATAAAAGAAGGACTGTTTTCTATTATTTAGTAAAAAATTTATTGATTATTTAAGTCTCAGTGTGAGATGGTAATGTGTGATGGTAGGAATGGAAAAGAATGAAGTAATATAAGAGGTATTTCAAAGGAGAGGATCACAGACTTGGTAAGCTACTGGTTATGAGATTATGGAGCAGGAGAGATTTAAGACCAATTAAGAAGGAAATGATGATGGTATGGAGAAAGAGAAGTCAAGAATCAGAGAGTTTTATGAGGGAGGAAAGACCAATTCAGTTTCTCCAAACGTTACAATCAAAATTTGGCAAATATTATGTGCTATATAGGATACAGTTCTTGAAATGAAAATGTGTTCAGAATGTGTATGAATAGTATAAGATAGATAATTGACAAAATAAGCACACCTGAGTATTAGCATTATAAAATTAGAATTTTTGCTTTTTAATTAAAATACTAATATTGAGGCAACTTACAAATTGCCTGGCTATATTTTGACATTGAAGCTTAAAATTTGCAAAAATACTTTTTAATATTATCTTACCTCCTCAACAACTGAAGTAGCTTCTGTTTTTTTTAATTTGCATTTTCTGCAAAAATAAAAATAAGCTGGAGTGAATTCAGAAAACATTGTTATTTAATTAAAAATGGGAAAACAAAACAGTATACTATTGACAAGTGTGGTTCATTTTTCTATAGAAGTTATAATAATATAGAAAGGAATTACCAGAAATAAGAATGCTACTGGTAGCTAATACACGTAAATGATATAATTCTTATCTGGGAAGAGGAGTGAACTTATGCAAAAGAATCCTGATATATGGGATAAATGTGACACATCTTTTTTGTTACATAAAATGAATTATTGTAATTCTTTACCCAAATAGAGAATAAAATCTGTCTCTACCAAGATATTGCCCTAAACAGTTTAATTCACTATGTTTGCATACCTAAGTAACCAAGTAAAATCCCTCTTGTCATTTAGAGTAGTCCAAATAGAACACCTTTAGGACACGCTTCTTGATTATGGGAAAGTTAATGTTAACATATTAATTTTACCCCTTCAATTCCGTATACCTTACCCCTTCTAGCCCAATAAAGCTGAAGAAAAAGCATAACTCAGTACCTGCAGCAACGGGTTTTCCAAAGCCCAATGGATCCCACAATGACCAAGGCAACCAAAACCAAGGCAAACCAAAAAAAGGAGGTTATATAAAAAGTAGAGTTTGGTGATAACTGGTCACCTGTAAACATAGACACAAAAGCATATGGTTTATCTGTGGTGCATCCAATGAAATATTATTTAACACTATAAAGAAATGAGCTATCAAGCCATGAAAAGACATGAAGGAACAAACTGAGGGTTTGGAAGGGAGGAGAGTGGGGGGTTGGGAAAACCTGGTGGTGGGTATTAAGGAGGGCACGTACTACATGGAGCACTGGGTGTGGTGCATAAACAATGAATCTTGGAACACTGAAAAAATAAAATAAAATTTTAAAAAAAGACATGGAGGAAATTTAAATGCATAGCACTCAGTAAAAGAAACCAATCTAGCAATGCTACATTCTATATGATTACAAGCATATGACATTTTGGAAAAGACAAAACTATGGAGATAGTGTAAAGATCAGGGGTTGCTAGAGGTTAGGGTGGAGGGAGGTATGAGTTAAGTGGAGAACAGAGGACCTTTGGGACAGTGAAACTGCTCTGTATGAAACTACAATGGTGGAGAGATACCAGTTCTACATCTGCTAAAACTCATAGAATGTACATCTAGAGTGAACCATAATGTAAACTATAAACTTTGAGTGATAATGTTGTGTTAATGTAGGTTCATTGATTCTCACAAATGTACAAGTGTGACATGGTTGATGTAGAGAGAGCGGGAGACCGTGCGTCTGTTGGGGCAATGGAAATATGGGAATTCTCTGCTGTGAACCTAAAACTGCTCTAAAAACTAAAGTCACACACACACACACACACGCACACACACACACGCACACACACACATAATATCACAGACACATATAGTTCAAGAATGTTTCATGGTTCATGAAATTCACTTCTGTGATTTTAAACAGTTCTGACTCATTAATAGCTCAAATCATCATTATAATAAATTGATATATTTCTGATTCTTGAGTGTTTATCAAGACATTAATCCTAAATCAATATTTTGTGGCTTTCAGGATTCATGAATGGTGACTTCATTGGTGGAGGCGGGGATCTGAAGACTAGATTTCTCAGTTACAGTAATAGCAGGGTGTTTCTCATCTCCAATATTCAGAAGTAAATAAGGAGTTGTAAAGGAGGTAATTGGAAAAACAATCTAATCCTGAAGCCACCTTTCTTCCAGGTCCTTCAAACTGACATGAATGCATGGCAGCAACTTTCAGTTATTTATTAACTCTGGCAACAATATAAGGCTCAGTTTGACAAGAAAAGTCAACAAAGGAATTGCCAGCTCGGGGAGGCAGGGGTTCTAAGACCTCACTGGGGCTGTATCATGAATGGGGCTGAGGGGAACAGACAGAGGTGAATGGAGGCTAAGCAGACTGGTGTCCTTTTCCTCCACATTCCTTCAACAGTTTGTTTCTAAACATTGCATTTTTCTTTTATTTGAAAAAGAAAAAAAATTTTTTACAGTTAAAATCAACATCATTGTCTTGAAACCCTCTCTTGCAAACTGATGCATGTTCTTTTGTTGGAAGTATGGCCACAGACACTGAAGATCCACCCTGCAAGGAGACAGGGAGGAGACCCCAGCACTGGCTGAGAGTGAGTGAGACAGTCCCTTCAAGTCTAAGCATCCATAACATGACAACATATTCTAATACCAGGTGGTCAGATTGCATACATAAGCATTACTCTCCTCAGTAAATACTGCTAAAAACTTTTTTAAAAAATCACTTTAATAATGGGTATTGGAAAATGGTGGTTTAAAGACATGGGTTTTTCTCTTCTCTCTTCTTAAACTTTGCTAAATCATCAGTAGGAAAATTTTCTAAGTCTAGACTACTTAAATATAGACAATGAACATGGATGAAGATAAGAGGATGAAAAAATTCAACCTCTTTTTAGGTGAAAAATTAACAGATGAAGGCAAATAATTTAGGGTAGAATAAGTAAGAATCTTAGTGTTCACAGAACACCAAAAAGACTCTAGAACAAGAAGGGCTAAATATATTAAATGGGATAAGTGAGGGGTAAAGTGTGAGTTAAAAGTTGGAAACTCCTTTGAAGGTCTACATTAAGAAGAGATAGGCTGCCAAGTCCACTCCCACCCTGAGCAGCCAGGTCACCATGTCACCACATCTTCCTAAACAGCAAGAAACAGGAAGTTTGCCCAGAAAAGATGAACTGGAGAGATTCCAGGGTCAAGGATACAAACGTAGTGGAGGGTGGAGAGGAAGACCAGACTGAAAAGAGATATTAAAGAAAAGTCTGAATTCTGAACAGTCTCTCTCTCTCTCTCTCTCTTTCTCTCTCACACACACACACACATACACACACATGTTCCCCTCTTGTTTCCTGCTCTCATCACTAATAGGTTTATCCCTCTAAGACAATAGACTGGAGAGTTATTTTCTGCAGAAACTGGACAATTTCAGAGAAAAGAATTTCAGATAACTAAAGAATCCATATTTTAAAAACTTTTTTTCATTTACTTCCTTTTAGCCTACTGAAGCTAACTAGTTTACAGAACCACCAACAGATGACATAGCTTCCAATAAGTTCATTTTTGAATGTTCACTTTGAAATTAATGGATAGCCAAGGATTACCAGAGAGTAAAGGAATGCTACATGCATAAAACAAAGAGATTAAAACTAGCAAATGTCTGGAGGCAGAAGGAACCCAGATTAAACAGACATGGAATCAAGCAGAGCACTGTGGGAGAGTGCCCAGGACAATAGTTGTGCAGCAGATCTAGTGACTACCCAGACCAGATTAGAACAAGGGTATATAAAACTCAAGAAGGGAAGTCGGCAAGAAAAAAAAAAAAATAGAACTGATGGATTACCCAATAAATTTGACCATGTGGAAATTAAGATTAATAGGAGTTTTCTAATTTTGTCACTGAGCTTAGTGATAATTAACAATAAGTACATATATTTTTAAGGAAACTAAAGATTAGGAGGTTATTATAATATATCCAAGAAATTCTAGGAAGAACCTAGAGTAGAAATCACAGCAAACTAAAAATTTGTAAAGAAAATTTATGAGTGACTTGATCCTTCTTCTAAAAGCACAAAGATATTTTTAAATACAATTTATTCTTCTCCTAAAACCGTAAGTATTAACTTAAAAGTACACTACCCAAGCCAACTTACTGCTTGTATAGAGTGGATATTAAATTATTAAATTATTTTTCATTTTACTTTATTAAATAATAAACTTCATTCTAAAATATGGCTTCTTGAAAACAAAATTCTGTGTCATTCTTCTGGATATAACCCTTAATTATGGAGGAGAAGGACAAAAGAAAGAGGGTGGGGAGACTATGCTAGAGTGAAATTCTTCACACTCTCCTTTTTCGTTCTTCTATAACTTCCCTGAAAGAATGAACATACAAGAAAACACTGGAATTACTAACCTGTTTTCAGCTCTAAGAACTTGTTGCCAGTCACATGGGAGACAGAGCAGGACACAGTAGACACCTGGCGGCCCTCCCAGTGGCATGTACTCTGGACGGTCACTGTACCATTGCCCAGCAGTTCTTCCTCAGTGTGACAATCTCCCTCTGGGGTCCAGAAGATCTGTGCAGATGGCTTCCCTGCAGCTGCCCTGCACACAATAGTTCCATTGCTGTCTTGAAACAGTGTCACCTTGGGGGGCACTGCAGAGAGGCAGGGGAAAATGCTTCAGGCTTAACACATGGGGTATGGAATACAGAGACACATTTGATTCAGTCTCAGATCTGGTTATGTGACATACCACAATATGTCATGCTCCTTACCTAACACGCGGAGGCAATATGTATGACCAAAATGCCCATCAGGTGCAGCCACTTCACACCTGTAATATCCGTCATGAGTGATGGCCACGGGGTCAATCTGAAGGGCAGGATTTTGATCAGGTCTGGACTCCCAGGATATTCTCACATCAGTACAGTTTCTTTCACTGGTCTCATTGTTGTCTCTCCTGTAGGCTCTAGTGCAGGGAGGCTGGTCTCTGGGGCTTATTGTCCATGTTACCACCAAAGCTGTGGAGTTGTCAGGAGGACAATGGAGCACAGCCTTTGTATCCACAGGTACGGACAGAGAAGAGTTAGCTGGACACACACACAAGGAGAATGATGAAAGATAAGCTTGGTTAAAAACACTTCAAGTATTACATTTTCCACAACATATTGCATAAAGTGTACTAACGCATGACTTTGATGGTCATCCTATTCCAAAATACTAGGTTTACATGAAAAAATTAAACATGCACAAAATGTGTATAACACATTAAACCTAATCCAAAGATAATCCCGTTTTTCTCCTGTATTTGTATTATTAGATAAGCTACATTTATATTATGTGTGAAAAATATTTTAAGGGCTTAAAATTGCCTCAGAAGGTTTATTGAAAACAAAAAAGAAAACACAATATAAATTAAAGGACAAAGACATCTAAATCTAATCCTTCAGTCTAAGAAGCTATTAGACTTATCTTATAACTCATACTCCTTCCACAGAAAGTGGAAAAATTGGTCATGTGCTTTCCTCCTCCTAAGTTTTGATCAGAGACAATAAATCAGTAGTATCAGAATGAAATGCCTATACCAAAGGGCACCCCTTTGGACAAACCCCCCAAAAAACTATCACACGGCATTCGGGTTGAACAAACTGGACTTTCTTAAACTACTCTTTATTTGGAGATTCACAAAGTCAGTAAAATAAAAAAACCAACCTTCCTTCCTTCCTTCCTATTCAATCACACATATACTGCCAAACAGTCTAACTGTGAACTTTGTTTACAGATCTTGTTTATGTTTTACCTAATTATGAGGATTAAATGAAGAAGGTTACTGCTTTTGCCCATCTTCAGTGTAAAAAGTTAGCCATGAAACCTACAATTATTCTCCAATCTAGAAGCTCCAGCTCTCCCATAAACACTCATAATGCATCCATGACTGGCTTTGCTGAGAGAGAGTTAAGGGTATCAGGTACAACATACCTGCAACCTGCGTGAGTGGCAGTGAGCTCATCACCTTAATAGGAGCAGAGCCAGCTGAGGTGGAGCAAAGTTGTTATGTGGATGAAATTCCTAATGCTAAACTGTGCATGTGTGGTCTCTCCTCTCCTCCTTTGGTTCATTTGCCTCTTCTGTGATGGACTCAAGCCCTTGCATTTCACAGCTAAATCAAGATCCCATAGCTATAGGAAGCAAGTGGGGATGGATTTTAGAGCAGATCTGAGAGGCAGTTGAATCCATGTTCCTTCCCCCACAGCAAGTGTGTCCCTACTCTGTGCACGGGGACCCTGCAACGTGGCCAAAGCTTAGAGGTGAGCAGCAACACAGGGGCTTGGAGATCAGCTAGAGGTGGGTGTGGGTGAGCACACAGGTGCCCAAGGGGAGGATGCAGAAGATGAACCCAGAAAGAGAAGAGGCTGGTGAGAAGCAGGTTGAGAGTGTTCTCTGTTTGCACTTCAGCTTGTGAGCAATCTTAGGCTTTCATATTTTGCCTGACACTTATTCTCAAGATCAGGTGCTATTATTTTAAAGGAACCTACAAGCTGATCAATTAAACATGTGCATTTTAACAAGGGCACCATCTCCTGTCAAGAAGCTCCATCAGCGAGGATCCCGCGCACCATGCATAGTCTCTGTTCTTTCTCCTTGCTCTACTCTGTGACCCTCCAGCATTCCTCCTTCACTCTCAATGAGACTTCTTACCTGATTGCTGTTATTCACCTTTTCCTAATCCTCTTCTTCCTCTTTTCATACCCGTTGTGATAATTTGCCAATGCCCAGTCCCTCCCCCACACTCAATGGGTTGGCCCTTGTCCAACAAATATAATCTCCACACAGCCCTGTGATCAGCTATGGTGACCTCACCTCCGTTTTCACAGAGGGGTGGCAGGTAGATTCTCATATCTGCTCCATAACAGCAGCGATGTCCCAGCGTTGCTGCATCCTGTGTCTCTGACTCCCCTCCAGTCTCCTGCAGCCTTCTGCACATAGACAAATCCCTTTTCCTTCCTCTTCTCACTGCCATACCCTACTTTAAGACCCCACCACCACATCTGGGTTACTACAGAGGACTCCTACCATCTTCTCTGTCTCAAAATTCTCCTCTCATCAGCTCTCACCTTACCTTGAAGCCAGGTCAGGATTCTGTAACACAGGGGTGATTCCCTCCACTCTGACACCCTTCAGAGATCTCTCACTGCCTGAAGACAACACTGACACGTCTTTGTGCTGGCTTTGAAAGCCCTCTTTTTCAAATTGACTCACCTTGGCAATCTTATCACCCCTCTGTTGCCGCCACACTTGAGAAAGGAAATGCAAGCACAACTGCATATCTAGGTCTTCCCTCAGTGGTCCTTGCAGTCTGGGATGCCTGCACAGCACTTCTGTCTACGAAAATGCTCCTCTTCTTTCAAGAGCCAGTTCACATGCTGCTTCATCCTTGAAGCCTTCCCAGAGCCCGGGTGCTCACGCTCCCTCCTCTACATTCCCAGCTCACTTGATCTGAGGGCTTATCCCTACTTTATATGGCATCTGTGTTTATTTCTGGGTTCCCCCATAAAACTGAGCCCCTTAGGGAACTCTGGCAGTCGCTCACCTTGCTCATCTCTGTGCTCCCCACAAAGCCTGGCACAGGGCTTGATAGAACTCCAGAATCTTCACATGGGATTGAACTGTTTGGGGGAGGAGGACCGGTTCCCCCACATTGCGGCATTTGGTTCACCACAGTCTTCAACTGGGCTCAAGACTGGCCTCCTAGCCAGTCCATCAACTGTGTTTCTAAGGCAATTCCAAACTTACTCTCTTTAGTACTGGATTCTAGAAAAAAATTAAAAATCACTTTACCTTCTGCAGGAAGTGTGAGGCTTCTCTCCTTTCCTTTCACAGATGAACTATGTGTTGAAGCTAGAAAATATTCAGAGAAAAGTAGAAAAATCAATTTTAGGTGCCTAAAAGGAGTACAAGCCACTATGTATCCACAAATCTTACAAAGACCATGATAGAAAATCAGCTAATTGGGCGCCTGGGTGGCTAAGTGGGTTAAGCCGCTGCCTTCGGCTCAGGTCATGATCTCAGGGTCCTGGGATTGAGTCCCGCATCGGGCTTTCTGCTCAGCAGGGAGCCTGCTTCTCTCTCTCTCTCTCTCTCTCTCTCTCTCTCTCTCTGCCTGCCTCTCTGTCTACTTGTGATCTCTCTCTGTCAAATAAATAAATAAAATCTTAAAAAAAAAAAAAAAGAAAATCAGCTAATTGTAACTAATTCCATAAAAAGCTCTGCAAAACAGAAATCAGAGGTTATTCCATCAAGTGGAAAGGTATGTGAACATCTGCCAAATCTGAGTACTTTCTCAAGAATTTTGGAACCAGGGGCACCTGGGTGGCTCAGTGGTTAAAGCCTCTCCCTTCAGCTCAGGTCATGATCTCAGGGTCCTGAAATCCAGCCCCACGTCAGGCTCTCTGCTCAGCGGGGAGCCTGCTTCCCTTCCTCTCTCTCTGCCTGCCTCTCTGCCTACTTGTGATCTCTGTCTTTCAAATAAATAAATAAAATCTTTATAAAAAAAAAAGAATTTTGGAACCAAATTTAGACGAGTAGTTCATCCTCCTTTCTCCTTCATTTTTCCTACTGTGATGGCTAATTTTATGTGTCAACTTGGTTAGGCCATCGCTCCTAAGTATTTAATTAAACATTATTTTAGATGTGTCTGTGAAAGTGTTTTTTATATGAGATTTACATTTAAATCAGTAGACTTTGAGTAAAACAAAGTACTCTCCAACTTGTGGGTGGGCCTTATGCAATCAGCTGAAGACCTTAGTAGAAAAAGGCTGACCTTCTTGAAAAAGGAATTCCGCCAGTTTGCTGCCTGCAGATTCAAACTACAACTTTTTCCTGGGTCTCCAGGCTGCTTGCCCAATCTGCAGATTTTGCATTCGCCAAGCATCCACAATCATATGAGCCAATTCTTTAAAATAAGTATTTCTCTCGATATACCGATAGGTAGTTGGATATAGAGATGATGATAGATGATGATAGGTAGATGATAGATGATAGATAGATAGATGACAGATAGATGATAAATATCTCATTGTTCTTTTTCTCTTAGGAACCCTGACTAATACACTTACCTTCTGAAGAATGAAGCAGAAACAGAGAGAGAAACGACATCCTTCACCTAGCTCAAGTTTCTAAATATGTATAATTCATGAGATCCACATGTAAATTCTTTCCTTGTGTTCTGTAGAGTTACTGACAGTCAAAATACTGCTAATCTACTTCAAACTTGGTTTCTGATAATTCCCATTTAAGTATTGTTTTTTTTTTTTAAAGATTTTATTTATTTATTTGACAGAGAGAGATCACAAGTAGACGGAGAGGCAGGCAGAGAGAGAGAGAGGGAAGCAGGCTTCTTGCTGAGCAGAGAGCCCGATGTGGGACTCGATCCCAGGACCCTGAGATCATGACCTGAGCCGAAGGCAGCGGCTTAACCCACTGAGCCACCCAGGCGCCCCTAAGTATTGTTTTTTAAAAGCAACAACAATGAAAAAAATATTTCTGTGACTTAAGAGCCTAACAAAGTTCTTACTCTGGGTTTATAAGACCACCATTTAATAAGCATTTTATGCTCTCTGCTTATAAAAATATACCTCTTGTTCCCCATTCTAATTATATAACCAATTCTACCACATTAAAAAATAAACAAAAAATTCAGTAAAGGTCTTAGAAATAAACATAGTCAGATCTCTAAAATAATTAGGCTTTTTTAGGCAACTAAGTTTTATTAGCTTGGTCTGGAAGGAAGGCAAAGAATGAAGTTGTGGGTCACCTGGGTGGCTCAGTTGGTTAAGTGTCTGCCTTCATCTCAGGTCATGCTTCTGAAGTTCCAGGATCAAGTCCTGCATCTGGCTTACTGCTCAGCGGAGAGCCTGCTCCTCCCTCTGCCCCTTCACCCTGCTCATGTGCACTCTCTCTCTCTCTCTTTCAAATAAATAAATAAAGTCTTTTCTTTAAATGAAGTTGAATGATTAAATTTAGCTCATATTGGGCTCAAGAATCGATTCCAGAAACAAATAAGTCAGAGCTGACCTCAGAGGGCTTACTGAAATCGAGCTATAAATTAGATATTCTAGATTTTAAAGCTCAATTATAACAATATAGTTTAGTCTTTCCAGACCTCTCCCATCCTATTATATCTGGCTTCTCAAAAGCCTAAGGTCTGACAATTTCTTCCTTTGTCAAATTCACCAGCAACCAAGACTGAGGGTTTATAATGAGATAAAATTTAGGATGTGGGTAGTTTTGATGATGGTACTGTAGTTTCCATTTGGAAGTGTCAAAAAGAAATTTCTTTTTTATTTTAATTTATTCTATTATGTTATGTTAGTCACCACACAGTACATCATTAGTTTTTGATGTAGTGTTCCATGATTCGTTGTTTGCATATAACACCGAGTACTCCATGCAATCCATGCCCTCCTTAATACCTGTCACAGGGCTAACCCATCCCCCACCCCCCAAACCCTCAGTTTGTTTCCTGTAGTCCATACTCTCTCATGGTTCATCTCCCCCTCTGATTTCCCCTCCTTCCTCTTTCCCTTTCTTCTCCTAATGTCTCCATGCTATTCTTTATGTTCCACATATAAGTGAAACTTTATGATAATTGTCTTTCTCTGCTTGACTTATTTCACTTAGCATAATCTCTTCCAGTTCCATTCCTGTCAATGCAAATGATGGGTATTCATCCTTTCTGATGGTTGAGTAATATTCCACTGTATGTATGGGCAACATCTTTATCCATTCATCTATTGCAGGGCATCTTGGCTCCTTCTACAGTTTGGCTATTTTGGACATTGCTGCTATGAACATTGGTGTGCATGTGCCCCTTCTTTTCACTTTATCTGTATTACTGGGTCATAAGGTAGCTCTATTTTTAACTTTTTGAGGAAACTCCATACTGTTTTCCAAAGTGGCTATACCAGCTTGCATTCCTACCAACAGTGTAAGAGGGTTCTCCTTTCTCCATATCCCCTCCAACATTTGTTGTTACATTTGTTGTTTCCTGCCTTGTCAGTTTTGGCCATTCTAACTGGTATAAGTGGTATCTCATTGTGGTTTTGATTTGCATTTCCGTGATGGCTAATGATGTTAAACATTTTTTTATGTGTTTGTTAACCATTCTTATGTCTTCTTTAGAGAACTGTCAGTTCATGTCTTCTGCCCATTTTTGACTTGATTATTTGTTTTTTGGGTGTTGAATTTGAGAAGTTCTTTATCAATGTGAGACAGGTCTCCGCTGAAATCCAAGAGGAGAACATAGGCAGTAATCTCTTTGACATTGGCCACAGCAACTTCTTTCAAGACACGTCTCCAAAGGCAAGGGAAACAAAAGCAAAAATGAAATTTTGGGACTTCATCAAGATCAATAGCTTCTGCACAGCAAAGGAAACAGTCATCAAAAGGAAATTTCTAAGTTGTATTAGGTCTAAAGGGTATAAGTGAGGTGGGCTGGGGGTACTAGAAGAGAAAAATCAAAAACTGCAAGCTTTTTCCATAAAAGAACAAAGAGTAAACATTTGAGGTTTTGCAGTCCATATGGTCTCCATTGAAAGTATTCAATCTTATGATTGCAGCAAGAAAGCAACCATGTATAAAATATAAATAAATGGGCATGATTTTTTTTTCCAATAAAACTTTAATTACAAAAATGAGCTGGCTGGATTTTACCCATGGGCTATAATTTACTGACTCTTGATTTATAAAGTACACTGTTGGTGGGAATGCAAGTTGATCTGTCCACTTTGGACAACAGTGTGGAGTTCCTTAAGAAATTAAAAATAGAGCTTCCCTATGACCCTGCAATGGCACTACTGGGTATTTACCCCAAAGATACAGATGTAGTGAAAAGAAGAGCCATATGCACCCCAATCATAGCAGCAATGTCCACAATCACCAAACTATGGAAAGAACCGAGATGCCCTTCAACGACGAATGGATAAAGAAGATGTGGTCCATATACAAAATGGAATATTACACCTCCATCAGAAAGGATGAATATGAGAGACTGTGGACTCTGAGAAACAAACTGAGGGTTTTGGAAGGGAAGGTGGTGGGGGGATGGCCAAGCCTGATGGTAGGCATTAAGGAGTGCATGTATTGCATGGAGCACTGGGTATGGTGCATAAACAATGAATCTTGGAACACTGAAAAAATTAAATTTAATTTAAAAAATATAATATTTAAAAACTTCATTCAAATCAGTTATGAAGGCATCACTTAATTCCAGACCAGGCTCTTCTAACAGATTCCTATACTATCCAGACACTGACTTAGTTATATCTGATAAGAACTAAATTGCCGATATTTCCAGACAAGATGACTACAACAGAGATAAAACCCACAAGTCGGAATGTATTCTTAAATGTGCAAAAGGATTGTTTTCAGAAGAGAAGAAAATGCTTCTTTTCACAAATATTCCTCTAATTACTTTTACGATATTGGAAATGACTTTTAAACTTTGTTAACTGTTGATATAGGAGTACTTTAGTTTTATTATCTCAACTTCAGCTAGTTGCCATGAAATTCTGATTTCATATCAAATATCTTCACTGAAAATTCCTTATCCAGTCTTGCCTAAAGCTTCGTGTACACCAAAGTAGTAAAACAAATGTGTCAGCCTTCTGGTCAGTGGTCCTGTGATTTCTTTCTTTACTTTATTTATCTGAAACCAAATTTTCTTTAAAGTTCATAAAAATTATACTTTTACATTGTTAACATCAGAAGCCTAATTTAACACTTTCACAATGTACATATATAGAGAGAGAGAGACAGACAGACAGACAGAAACAAATGTGAATTGTGTTTTTTAAAACATATTTATAGTAGAAAAGTAACTTAATGACTCATTAGATTAGCCACCCAGGGCTGCCTTAATATAAAATGACCAGCTTGGTCAAATTAAAAAAAAAACAAACCAGAAATGTATTTGTTTATATTTCTGGAATCCAGGAGTCTGAAACTAACATGTCAGTAGGGCTGTGTTTCTTCCAACAGCACAAGGGAAGAATCCTTCTTACTTCTTCCAGCTTGTGGTGGCAACTAGCAATCCGTGGTGTTCCTCAGCTTGTAGACATGTCATTTCAATCACTGTCTCCATCTTCATATTGCCTCTCCCTGTGTCCTCTTCTTTTCTCTTCACTTCTAAAGACTCTTAGCATTGGATTTAGGCCCACTCTGATCCAGGATGATCTCTTCTCAAGAGCTTTAACTTAATTACATCTTCAAAGACCTTTTTCCTAAATGCAGCCACATTCGCAAGATCCAGCTGTACTTTTTGTTAGCGGCGACAGCATTCAACCCACCATTCTTGGGGGGGGGCACCATTGATGTATTGTTTCCAACCTTTAGATTTATAGTTTATATAATTATTTTACTTATTTACCTATAATTATAATTATATAATTATTTTAATTATTTACCTGGAATCTAATTTTTCTAGATGGTGAAATAATTGAGTGAAATTAGAAAGTATATTTATAAGACCAGCAATGCATTTTGGAGTCACGGGAATTATTTTTCAATGAAGTGAGGTATACAACAAAAATAAAAATTTAAAATATAAAGAAGAAGCTAAGTATAATGGCAACTTTGGAAGACAGTAGGGCTGAGTGGGGAACAGAGACAATAAATTACTAATATCTGCTAAGACCTATTTTTTAAACCCATTTTTCAAAAACGGAATGAGAATCTTTTCTTTTTTTTATTAAGTTATGTTAATCAACATAGAGTACTTCTTTAGTTTTTGATGTAGTACCCATGACTCATATTTGTGTATAACACCCAGTGAAAAATTTTTAACATGCCATTGGTTTGTTTAGTGATCACCATTCTTGAAAAAGTTACTAAATAAGCACAGAAATCATTTTAGAATGAAAAAATTATGAACTCTTCATAAAACAGGCAATATTATATTTAGACACTTTTAAACAAGAGCCTATAACTACACAGATGATTCAAGTTCTTTTTTTTTTAAGACGATTCAAGTTCTTAACATACAAACTGTACCAGCATCAAGCACGCTTCTAATAGAACTATCATTAAAAGATGACCATTACCCAAACTGTAATTGTCCTTACCTGTTTGCTGCTTTGTTGAGTTCCCTGGTATCCCAGAACTTCCCACTCCTGCACGTATGCACTCTGAAAAGACATATGGGGTATTCAGAAGAATAACATTAGTATTTCTGACTCCTAGTTAAAGTCACAATTTTTTCACATTCTACAGGCCATTTTTGGATTGCAGTTGCCAAAAGAAATATAAGTTATGACAGTCAAGACGCCTCAGGACAATTTGCACCACGATGAACTTTTGACTTTAACTTCCTACTTTTTGGCATACCCCTGCTTTAGATGCAAAGTGTCTGTCACCACCCTGCTGTCTTTATATTCAAGTCAAAGTATTTCTTATTCCTGGCTTATATGCATTTACTTTACCTCCAATCGTGAAAAGGGTTTTACCATCCATTATAGGCTTTGGGGCCACCACTGAGTAGGTCAAGAAAGTTTAGTAGTGATGTGTTCATTGGGGGCTGGTATGGAACAAAAAAGATTTTCCTAAGCATTGTTGAAATCATATCATATGGACAATGGTCTATGAAGTTCAAATTTTGTAAGGCAAACTCTAAGTGGGAATTGCTAATAATTTTTTTTTTATTATTCTGAGCAGCAACTTCTGGCAAAGTACTCACCAAGCATAGAAACATCATAATAAACAATGCCCTCTTCTCTCCAAGAGCTAAAGGTCCAGACAAGGAAGCAGCTATTTATATGATCAGAAGGTAAAGTTTTCAGAGTGATGATAGAAGTAAAATAATGTCCAGAAGTTAAAAGAAAAAATGTTTAATTCTAAAAGAGCAAAGGTAAACGGGAAGATTTTCTATAACAGGTGATATTTGAGCTGGATCTCAGTAGATGAGTTCTGCAGGGAGAAAGAAGGAAATCTTTTTGCATACAAAAAGAAAAGTCATAAAAAAAAAAAAAAGAAAAAAGAAAAGTCATTTAGAAGATAGGAAGCTCAGTGGGTTAAGCCTCTGCCTTCAGCTCAGGTCATGATTCCAGGGTCCTGGGATCAAGCCCTGCATCTGGCTCTCTGCTCAGCAGGAAGCCTGCTTTCTCCCCCTCTCTCCCTGCCTGCCTCTCTGCCTACTTGTGATCTCTCTCTCTCTCTCTCTCTCTCTCTCTGTGTTAAATAAATAAATAAAATCTTAAAAAAAAAGAAGAAGATAGGAAGCTACGTGGGACTTTCAAAGAATTACAAATAGTTCAGTGTTGTCATTAAGTGAGAAAAACCAGATGTGCAATTAGAGTTGAGGCTGGATATTGGCAGGTTCTCACTGTGGAAGGCGAAACACTCCTAGAAAGTGTTCATAAGAAAATGATACATCTCCAATACATCTAGAGTGGGTGCACCGGACTAGCAAAGAGAAACATTTTAGCATAAGATTTAACACAGTGTTTTTCTGGAGAAATTTTGAACCCACTGCTCCTCCAAGCTACCATTTACTTAATTAAAACACTGTTTTTAAAAATTAACAGTTTTTGAGCACTTGCTCAAAAGTTTGCTAGGAACAAATTTTGGGTAACTAGCATATGCTATTTATTTCAGCCTCCCCACACTGACAAGTATTTTAACGTCATCTTACAAATAAAGAAATGCAGACTCACGGTGATGAAGCAATTCATCCAAGGCTGCCCAGCTTGTAAGCTGCTCTAATTGCCCAACTATTCTTTTTTTTTTTTTTTTTTTAAGATTTTGTTTCTTTGTCAGAGAGAGAGAGAGAGAAATCACAAGCAGAGGGAGTGGCAGGCAGAGAGAGAAGCAGGGTCCCCGCTGAGCAAGGAGCCCCATGTGGGGCTCGATCCCAGGCCCTGGGATCATGACCTGAGCTGAAAGCAGCCGCCTAACCAACTGAGCCACCCAGGCGCCCCTGCCCAACTATTCTTGTACAAAGGTCCTACTACTGAATAGAAACCAAGGCTTGGATCTAAAGAATGTACTGGGATAAAAGCGCTACCCAAATTAATCTAAATTAAGAGAGTCAATGAAGCAAATCCAACCCATGTTTTGGGGGAAACACAGAGACTAAGGTCTAAAAGAGTACATCAAATGGTAAGTCAATAGAATCAAGATTACAATGGTGTATGGACACAAGCAGTATGAATTCCAAATCTGAACAGAAATAGTTAAGGTAAGGAGGAGGGTGGGAGACAATTGCCAAAATTCGTGGGCCAAACTCATCACTCCCTCACTAGATTGTAAACTAGATTATATACTAGATTATAAACTCCATAAATGCAGGGATTTTCATTTATATTTTTCATTCCACATCTTCAGCGCCTAGAAGAGTGGTTTGCACAGCTGCCTGTCATGTAGGTGACTCAAACTGTGCTAAAAATATAAAGGTCAACACAACCTTACAGTAAACTATACTGAAGATATGGAGATTTAGTTTACAGAAACAGTACAAAAGTCTTTTAGTCATATAGGAAGATGCTCATACATCATTCATGGTAAAATAAATGCAAATTAAAACTATGCAGAAATACCATTTCTCACCTATTAGACTGCCAAAGGCCAAAAATTTGACAATGTATTTTGGAGCTGTCGAGTGATAGGCATGCCGATATCAGGCTGGCAGGAATGTTGAGCATTACAACGTCCACAGAAGGAAATTTGGCAATATATAGCAAAATTACATATGCATTTCTCTTCCCCAGCAATACCAAATCTCAGAATCTATCCTAAAGAAGCACAGGCAACAGTATGAAAAGAATATATGCAAGGACTATTCATTATAACATTGTCATGCCAAGACTTTGAGAAATAACCCAATGACCTCTCATAGAGGGTTAGTTTTCTATACTATGGTACATACACCAAATGAAATATAATGAAACTCTTAAAAAGAATGAGGGATAGCTCTATAAGCTATTATGGAGGGATATCCAAGATATATTGTTAAGAAGAAAAGGCAGGATACACAAAATCGTATATAGTACACTACTGTTCATCTAAGCTACATGGGATGTGTGTGTGTGTGTGTGTGTTCTTTCTTTCCTTGCTTATAATTTCAAAACTAAATGGATGAAATAGGAACAAGAATAGAAATAATATGTCTCTGATTTTATAGATTTGACTTTGGAACCATGTAACCATTTTCCGTAATTATAAAACATAACCAAATTACTTGTAAACACTAAAATTATGAAGCAAAGTGAAACAAATGAACCTAAGTGCAGGTAGAATTGGTTGCATAACCACATACAGAGCAGCTATTCGAACCGACTTTCAAAACACAACTATTTGACTCTATGCCTCTTAGTGGAATGTAAGTTAATGACAAAAATAATTGCAAAAAAAAAATCTTTACCTATTTTCAATAATCATATTGTTAGTGCTAGTGGAAACTACACTAAAAAAGTCAAACGTGTGCCCACCATACAACCTAACCATTCCAATCTCTGTATTTACTCAAGAGAAATGAAAATATATGTCCACACAAAGACTTGTGCATGAATACTCATAGCAGCTTTGTTCACAATGGCCAAAAGCTGGACACAGTCTAAACATCATTTAATGGATACACGGGTAAATTGTCTGTGTGATGGAATATGACTCAGCAACAAAAGGAGTGCACAGCAACCTTGATGATTTTCAAACTCATTCTGTTGTGTGAAACAAGTAGACACAAGAGTATACATGACACACTGCACAAAAGAACACTGCTGAGATGAAATGCTAACTCATCTGTCTGTGGTGCCAAACAGCAGATCAGTGGTTGCCTGCAGATAGGGACCAAGGCAGGGCAAGGATGGACTGCAAATATACATGAAAGAATATATGGGGAATGATGGAAATGTCCTGTGTCTTGTTTGTGATGATTCACAGGAATAGGTCAAAACTATCAAACTGTACCTTTTAAATGGGTATGGTTAATTGTACATAAATTGTCCCTCAATTGAACTAAATATAGTATCAGAAACATCAGGTTTTAACACATGTAACTTTAGAACACGCATCCACACAAACACAAAACAAAATACAAATGGAAAAACCCTTGACACTGAAAATAATGGTTAAAAAAAAAAAACTTTTCCATCTAAGTCAAAAGTATCAGTAGAAGTAAGATTGTTTTGTGATTTTAGTACATATGAAACCTCTTACTCACTTTGAGCACCAGAAGTTTCCTTTCCCAAATCATCATTGTCATATGCCTGAGCAAGCATACACCACCCACACAGCAGACATTGTATGGGCATGACTGTGCAAAGCCATACTCCAAAGGCTTCCTCCAGTGAAGGGGGAAAAGGCCCTCAGAAAGAACACATGGTTTTTTTGTGAGGTTAAATAGTTTTTATCTCTTCTAAAATCCTGTGGTCTGCTGTGCTGTCCTGACTAAAAAAGGGAGAGATAGGCATTGTTCATACTTCACCACTCCCAATAAAAACCCCTGGTCAAGCAACTGCTAGTAACCTAATTAGAATGTGGATTATGCCATCCTCCAATAGTTACTAGGGTTGCTAAAATTCATGTATTTCCGGCATATGGGGATGGGAAACGGAAAAGTTAAAGATATCTTGTCCTTTCATTCATTTGCAGGTTCTTTGAGGAGAAGGCATACAAAGCAGTAAGGAGGCTAAAACAATGAATTTTAAGTTAAAATAATGCTTAACTGGGGACAAAATTGGAGCCTAAACGATTTGTTATGCTCTAATAAGATGCCCATGTGTCTGCAAAAGAAAATCATGTGGCATAGTTCCATTTTTAACTTTCTTTTGACATTTCTTTACAGAACCTGGAGCCTCTAAGCTAGTACTAACTAACAAGAAGTCATTCTTACTGCTTATTATGGTCTTTCTGTCGTCACTGGTCATCTTTATTGTTATTTAACATTGAATGAATTTACTACTTTGAAAAATACAGAATACACTGAAATACATTTCAACACATTGAGATATATGGAAATATCCTGATATTTTTCATAAGGAAAACCAAGTAACAGAATTATTTCATTCTACATTTGATGTTTCAAGCTTTCAAACTTCAAAACTCTACAGGTTATTATAACAAATATAGTGCTGAACCATCATGGATTAGCAATGGCTACAAAATATGAGAGATATGAGTTTTCTCACTCTGTTTCATTTTAGATAATTAAATGAATTCATATGCTCTAGGTTCCCCCTCTGCAAAACACAGACTCTCATTCTTAAATTAATGAGAAGAATAACTCATGAAAAGTATTCAAAGTACATGACAGACTGAGGTATTAAACCTAGTCATAAAGAAGCAGTACATCTCACCTAAAGATTCAAGGTTTCATTTAAAATAAATGCAACTTTGAGGCTGAGATCTTAATCACACAAAGATCTGGAAACTCAAATTACACTGCTAGAACAATCTTTATTTAGCTACACTAAGTACATAACTTTTTCTAGTCAACAGTATGGTAAAGTCAATACAATACAGAAACCTTTACTTTCAACCTTTACTTCTGGCTCCAGAAAGCTTTAAATACCAAACTTAACATTTTAGTTAGTGAATATTTGTATTGCGTTTTATAAAACTTCACCTTGCAGATGTAGGTTAGACATAAAAGTATTATTTCCCAACAGTTATGAATGGATTCAAGCAAGAATTTGTGAAATTAAATTGTGTCTTTTTTTACAGATACAGAGGAATTGTCACCCAAATAGGTTAGCTCTATTTCTTCCTCTAATGCAATGGTTTTCACAACGGGACCTAGGAATTATAAAAGTCCATGGTAGCCAAACAAAAAATCTATGAACTTCATAACCTTTGGAGGAGGAAGCCTAAATCATAATTTTATTTCGATATATAATTAAAAAGCAGTATCACCCTGTAGGAATAATTGAAAACATCACTAATTCTTCCCCAAATTCTGTTATTTATATATACCAAATAAGAATGCTTGAACTAAAAGACTTATCTGAATCTTTTTTCTACTAAAGCTGCCTGAAGCCTAACACATTAATTTTATGATAAATTTTGGAAATAAAGGAAACATTTTCTGCCTTCTAAGATTATGATCAGATTATGATCACTAGTAGTTTTCATTCAAAGTGCAGAATGACCCCCTATCAGGTATTTTAGAACTTTTGGACTGATGGAGGGCAACTTGAAGCTATATTAATATTCCTTTATTAAACTACAGTAGCTAGGCGCTTAATAAATGCCTATTTATCCTGGAGTGTCAATCTACTTGGAACAATAAACATTAACCAAATAATCAAATAATTATGTGAAATTGCAATAACAGCAAATGGAAAGTATAAAAATGTACCCTGAGCAACTTATCCTAGTCTCGAGGTGGTGGACAGCCCCTAAGGTGGTTCCCAATGTTCTCTCTTCATGATATTCATGTCTGTAAAATTCCCTCCTCTTGACTCTGGGTTGGACTCACTCATACATTTAATGACTACAATATATAAAAGTGATGGATATCAGTGCTGAGAGTCAATTATAAAAAGACTGTGGTTTCCAGTGTGTGTTCATTCGTGCTTGCTCTCTCTCTCTCTCTCCCCCTTGGGTCACTGCAAGAAAATAAATACTTGTTTGGGGATAATTTGTTATGTAACAATAAGTACTTAATACAAGATCCAATAGACAAGAAGCCAATAATAAGAGTGAGAGAGAGAAAGGAAAGAATATTCTAAATAAAATACTATTATGTGCAGGTGACACATGCCTGAAGGGATTATAGAAAACTAAGATCTGAAGACCCAGGGCTGGGCCACCTGGGTGGTATAGTTAGCTAAGCACTAGACTCTTGGTTTCAGCTCAGGTCATGGTCTCAGGGTCATGATCTCAGGGTTGTGGGATCTTTGGGCTGTGTACTCAGTGAGGAGTCTGCTTAGGTTTCTCTCTCTCTCTGCTCCTCACACCCCCCTCCATGCTCTCTCTCACAAAAACAAATAAATGTTTAAAAAAAAAAAAAAAGGAAGGAAGAAGAAAGGAAGGAAAGGGAAACACACCATGGCCAAAAAGAGACAATCTTTTTTCCTATTTTTTTCTATTATTTTTTCCTATTATTCTAGTCTCACATAATGATTTCAGAAAATTTTTTCCCTGAGACAAATTTATCTTTCTATGGAAGGGGAACAGAAGAGAAAAATAAACATTTGCCATTTTAGCTATATGAGACATAACATATTTTTAAAATGAAAACTTTCTCCTTTATATGTTCATATGTATTACAGCTTAATATCTCCATTATCATGAATCCTTCTGTCTGAAAAAGAAAGAAACTGAAATACAAAATGGGAGATTTCTTTTTTTTTTAAGATTTTATTTATTTATTTGACAGAGAGAGAGATCACAAGTAGGCAGAGAGGCAGGCAGAGAGAGAGGGGGAAGCGGGCTCCCTGCTGAGCAGAGAGCCTGATGTGGGGCTTGATCCCAGGACCCTGAGATCATGACCTGAGCTGAAGGCAGAGGCTTAACCCACTGAGCCACCCAGGTGCCCTGAGATTTCTTATCTTAAATCATATTTGTTATTTCTGCACCAGAACTTTTTCAAGGAAAAAAACTGTTTTGCAAGCACTTGAAATTTTAGGATAAAAATTATTTATATTAATGTACTATAACTACAAACTTAAGCATGAGTAAATCTCACACATACTATTCAGCAAATGAAAACAATGATAAAACAATGAGTATGATTTCATCTACATGCAAACAAAAAAAAAGGCAAAATAACTCTTACTGTTTAGGGCTGGATACATACGTGGTAAAATGTAAAAAAAAAAAAAAAAAAAAAGGCAGGGAATTATTATCCCAAAAGATAACAGCTTACAGCAAAGGTTGGGCGGTAGAACTTACATAAACTTTCATAAACATTCACTGTGTAATTGTTCTTTGAAATGCACATATGTAATATACTCAGCAATATATATGTTAATATAAAAGAAAATTAAAATAACAAGTTCAAAGAAACACAAAAACTACAATTAGTATATACACGTTTTAATATAACAATGTGAGCAACTGATCCTTGTATCACAGCATCAATGATATTGCATTCTTATGCTTTAATTTATAAATGTGATTTGCATTTTCAAAGGTATTTATTTAGTAGCAGACAACACCTAATTAGGTGTTCAATAAGCAAAATATTGGATGGGAACCCAAAGTTCTAGCAGAACAAATTCAGAAAACAACAAAATTAGAGTAAAGAAAATTGACCAATATTTTGGCTCTTCCATTTATTACTTCTACAGTCTTGCACAGATTACTCTCTGAATCTCAGTTGCTTAATCTATACATGTAAGAATTTAGTATCTGATAACAGTGGTCATTCAAACTCATAAGAGGAAAGATAATTACCTATATCCTTGATAAATGGTATTAGGAAACTTATCTAGTCATTTAGGAAAACAACGACAACAGATTCCTAACTCACTTCTCACACAAAAATAAAATAAAATGAACCAAAGACAGAAATCATTGATAGACGATAGATAGATTAACTGGAAGAAAGCATGGGTGATTTTTTTTTTTAATCTTAAATGGAACATGGAGTGAGTAACACCGTGGTTTGCCAGGGAATGTGGGGTTTCCTGGGACATAAGATGTTTAGTGCTAAAACCAGGAAAGTCAGGGCACCTGGATGACTCAGTCAGTTAAGTGTCTGCCTTCCTGCTCAGGTCATGATCCGGGGTTCTGGAATCAAGCCCTCCACTCCCATCTGACTCTGTGCTCAGTGGGGAGCCTGCTTCTCTCTCTCCCTTTACTGCTCACCCTGCGTATGCTCTCTCTCTCTCTCAAATAAATAAATAAAATACTTTAAAAAATAAAAATAAATTTAAAAAATAAAAATAAAACCAGGAAAGTCCGAGGCAAACTGGGACAGTTGTCACTGTGAGTAAAAAAACCTTCTAACCCTGGTACAAAACAGAAACCACAAAAGAAAACATTGAGAAAGATGACTATAGAAAGAATCTTACATTTCTGTATGGCAAAAAAGAAAAAAAAAATGTGCAAACTAATGTTGACAAGCAAAAACCTGTGGAATATTTTGAACATTTATGATAAACAAAAGACTAATTTCCTCCAAAAAATATACAGAAAACACATAAACCAAGAAAAAAACAGAGAGAGAGAGAAAGAGAGAGAGATGGACAACCCAATGGAAAAAATGGGCAAAAGATATGAACAGGCCAACAAAAGATAAGGTTAAGTAATATGTTGAAAGGTGACTTAGATGGTAACTATAATTATATTCTTCAAATACAACATGGAGAGAAAAATAAAACACCCAAACGGTTTATAAAAAGGAAGAGTGAGAAAAGTTTAAGTATCAAGCTCCAAAACATAAGAATCCAATAACGAATTCTATGGATGAATAAAATTTGGAAAGCCAAAAGAATTATGGTAAGTAACAAATTTGACCCTAGTTTCCAAAATGATATCATCAAAAAGCCTGTATCAGTTGGTCAGGACACTGGCTAATAAAACCCATATTGCTGGGTTAAATTTTTTTTTTTTTTCAGGCCATTCACTAGTGAATAGGGATAGATTTGTTCCCTAGTCCAGGACAGATGTTGTACAAATGTGTAACAGTTACAAGGGACAGTGTGTTGAATGGATAGGGAATATCCATACATATCAATATGCAAAGCTATATATACTAGAATGTTAATTTCAGCATAGTTTTTAATTCCAGAAAACAAAACAACAAGGAAGTTGATCTCTAAGGGTTAATTAAATAAATTTTGAAATAATATCTATGAAAGATATTTGAAAACTGCAAAATAATAATTAAGATACCACTTTTTGAATGTAAAATTCAGATGGTGTTATGTGCTTGATATACATAATTTAACTTTACCTTCTCAGAAACCCTAGATTCTAGGTCAGGGGTTTGGGGTAAAAAAAAATCTCCCAATTTTAAAGTAGTGGCAACTAATTCAGATTTTTTAAAATGTTACACAAGCCAATGAAAAGTGTCTGCAAGCCAGATCTAGTCCATAGACTGCCAAATTGCTGTCTCTGATGTGGAAATTAGAGAAGAAGCCAAAATCAAAGTCTCAAAAACATTTATAATTATGGAACTATGAGGAGGGAGAAGGTATCTAACAGAGGAGAGCACAGCCTATTTGTAGACAGAAAGGGAGGGAGCTAGAATTTACACCAGTGATGGTAAAGCAGGATCCTAGCGGTACTGGCAGGAAATGAGGCCAAAGCAAAGTGGAGGTTTGCTTTTGAAAAGACTGATACTGGGACTCTTGGGTGGCTCAGTTGATTAAGTGACAGACTCTTGATTTCATCTCAGGTCATGATCTCGGGGTCCTGGGATCGAGCCCTGCTTTGTGCTCCCTGCTCAGTGGAGAGTCTGCTTGAGGATTCTCTCTCCTTCCCTCTCTCCATATGTTGACAGTTGCTTCTGCTTGGCTCCTTTCAATCTTGTGCTCGTACGTCTGTCTTAACACTACTCTCTTACAGACGCTACAGCTCTCTGACCACTTTCTTGTTAGTAAATCATAAAGCCTCTTAGTCCTTAACTTTTCCCACGTGATTTTTTTTTTTTTTTTTTTTTTGGATTTTATCCTTCCCTCTCTCCCTCTGCCCGTACCCCGGCTTGAGCTTTATCTCTCTCTCTCTCTCTCTCTCTCTCTCTCAAGTAAATAGATAAATCAAAGAAGAAGAAGAAGGCGCAGGAGGAGAAAAAGAAGAAGAAAGGGAAAATACATTGTCTCTTAAGAGAGAAGCAGAAAGGGCAAGAGAAGTTACAGACACAGAGACATTTGGAGGAAGCTCATGTTGACGAACATTTTCGGAGTTTCCTTACTTAGCGTCCGTACCTGTGCAGAGCTCTGTGGGGTGACAGGATGCATGAAGTAAGGTCTCTACCCTCAGAGAGGTCATTTGGTTTAAGAAATACACATTGGATGACCGGTAAATCAAAAGTGAGCAGCCATCTGCTGAGTATGCAGGATAAGAGGGATAGTTTGGGTGATAAAGAACTAAGAGAGTGTTTAAATCCAAGCTCCCATCAGAACCATCTGCAAAGATTTATGAAAGCCTGGATCTCAGACTCTGCACCCTGATTAGTCTGATTAAGTAGATTTGAGTTGGCAAAATAGTATCTTTAATGATTTAGGTTCTATAGGTGACTCCCAACTAGCTTATTTACTGGTGTAGAATAACCCTTGGGGAACATCCAATGAACAAGAGATGGGATGATTTTTTAGAAAATAAAAGTAACATGATTTCATCATTTTGACTTGGACTTGGACATTTTTTCTGAAAAATTGTCAATACCACAAAACAGGATCATATAACCAGATACTCTCATATTATGTAATAGTTCACCTTTGGGGAGAGGTAGCATTTCATGGCAAACTAACAAAATGGCAAGGAAAAAGAAAATAAGTCACTAAACAACTAACAGCTACATATACACACACCCAGTTTGGAAAAGAACCTTGACCAAATCACTGAATGTTCTCAGATGACACCCTTTGAACACACTCAGGTTTCCCCTATGTTGGTTGAAAGAAATTAGATGCTGCTTTCTCCTTGTAACTGTGATCCTTTCTCCTTTTGTTACTGCCAAATGTCTGGAATGAGTGGTCTGTGACCACAGCCTCAATTTCCTCCACACCCACCCTCTCCTCAACACCAGCAATCTTGTGGCTCCTATACCCTTCCATTCAAAACCCAGTTTTGAAGGTCACCAGCTCCTTTGGGCTTTCTTCAGGACTGGTGCCCCTGGGTTGTTGGAAGATTCTGATGCTATTAACCACTTCCCTTTCCTTGTGAATCATTTTTCTTACCCCCTACTACTACCCCTGTACTTTGCTCTGTCTCCTTCGCTTTCTCTACATGCCTGTCTTCCCTTAGGCACGTTAATGCAGACATTCTCCCATGTCTCATCTGCCCAGCTTTCTCTCTGCACCTTTTCTCATCATTCTCCCTCACTCCCAGAACCCCAACTGAGCCTCGATACAGTTGATTTCTCTTTGGTTTTTTGTTTTTGTTTTGTTTTGCTTTTTTACCACTGCAATCATAGTTCAGTTCCCTCTGCCCTTCATACAAGGTGCTTGACCTGCCTGGAATGTGAGTCCCTCAACGCTTCCTGCCTCGCTCTTTTCTGCTTCTCTTCATCTCAAACATCACTTCCAAAGGGAAGCCTTCCCTGACCCTCACAGACGAGACAGACTTACCAATTACACATTTCCATGTCACCCTCTATTTCTCCTTACACATTACTTATGTGCAATAGTTTATTTAATGCTTACCTCTCCTCTGAGAGTCTGAGCTTCATGAGAGCATGATTTATGTCTGTCTTGTTCAAGTATCGCCAGCATGAAGCACAGTTCCTCACACGTGACACACACACCCTTACTTACTAACTAAAAGAATAACTAACCCACATTTTAGCCTTGCCTTCTTTTTCCTAGATGGGAATTTCCTATTTTCCCACACATAGCTGCCACATCTCTCTTACCTTGTGTGTTTGATACTATGGATAAGTTTCAAGCTCAGTTCATTTACTAAATAGTTGGGTGGTATCTTTAGTAATTCCTTGAACAAATGCTGGGCTTTATTTGCCCACGTATGAAATGAAATTTGAAGGTTTCTAAAGCCCTTCCTGTTCAAAAACTTTATATTTCTCAAAAGTCTCCTACATCTCCTTCATTTCACGAATGAGGAAATTATTGTCAAAGAGGGTAAACAATTTTTTAAAGATGACACAGTTAGTGGTTAAAAGTATACCTCACGACAAACCTTTAAATGTAACACAGAGATATATAAGAATCAAGAAATTTAGGGAAAAGAGATTGAGATTTTTTTGAAGATTTTATTTATTTGAGAGAAAGAGGAAAAAAACAAAACAGAGGGAGCCACAGAGGGAGAGGAAGAAGCAGGCTCCCCGCTGAGCAGGGAGCCAGATTCTGGACTCTATCCCAGGACCCTGGCTGGGATCATGACCTGAGGGGAAGGCAGATGCTTAATCAGCTGAGCCACCCAGGCGCCCGGAGATTGAGATTTTACTGAGAAAATGCAAAGCACCAAAATATTCAATGCATGGATGAAATTTGGAAGCAAAGGGGCATTAAATAATATACAATACATTCAATTTCAATGTAAATATCTACCTTTCCTCATCTATCCAAAATTATCATTCAAGATCCATTTTCTCCATTAAGACTTCAACAGCTCTAATCCACTGTAATATCTACCATCTTTGGGACCAATTTAAAATATTCTCCAGTTATTTTGTCTTACCTTGATCTCCCTAATTTATATTGTTAATAACTTTTAGCCACTATTCACAAACACATCATAAACAATTCAGTGTTCCTAATACTTTTTATTACTTTATTAATTGCTTAAGCATAGATGTTTAGAGGAAGCTATTATGCAAATTCATAACTCTCAAACTAGAAAAAGGAGACAGGACTGAAATTAATGAAAACAAACCCCTTCTCTTTTGCAATTGTTTTTTGTCTTTCGCAAACATGCCAGAGCTATCAACAGTCCTGTTTTGATTTTTAGTTCCTCTTCTGGTTACTTCCTGCCCTCTAGTGGAAGACAATGACAAATGAACCAAATAAGCCCAAAGAAGGAAAAAAGTGGAGGAGTCCTTAGTAATCAGGATCTTAGTATCAGTGACTTTGATAAAAGGTAGAATCAAGTTGATTAGAATAGCAAAATATAATGTGAACACGAGAAAAAAAGCTAGAATACAGATAGGCTACAGTAAGGAGATTGTGAGGGAAGAAGACCAGACATAGCATTGGAGAGCCTTTCTAGACAGTGGACCGCTTAGATTGTTTTAATTTTTCCCTGCAGGCATTTTTTTAAATAAACCTTGACTACCAACTACCACATTGCTTGAATTCATAGGCAAATAAATCCACATAAAAGTAAAAAGATTTTTTAAGTACTATGTTTTACACTGAAGTCATTAGTTCTTTTTTTAAAGATTTGTATTTATTTATTTGATAGAGAGAGAGAACACAAGCAGGGGAAGTGGTAGTCAGAGGAAGAAGGAATAACAGCCTCCCCACTGAGCAGGGACCCGCAACACGGAGTTCGATCCCAAAACCTTGGGATCATGACCTGAGCCAAAGGCCGATAAACCACCCAGGCCTAGTTCTGAAGTCATTAGTTCTTAGGCGCCTTTGTGAATTTATCTTGTACAACAAATTGAGTTATTTCTGTTTGGCAGTATTAATAACAAAGCAGTATTAGTAATAAAGACGTAAAGTCATACCCCAAGTAGTTTGCTTCTCGTTATTCTAAATTATTTCATGGTGAATTTATCATGTAAATCTCTGCCTGTAATGTAATTTGCTTTTTTGTATCCTGATCCTAAATATTTCGATAACTTTACAATTATATAAGCACAGCTTTCAGAGATTTGACTTAGGTAGTATCTTCTGGTTGCATTCAGAAACAGTTTTAAAATGCAAACCTTTAAAACATTACAATTCAAAATTATCCATTACATTTTCATCTTGATTTTTTTTTTCCTTTACCCAAAAGTCATAATGTGATCTGACATGAAAAATAGCCTCTTGCCTGGCTGGCTTCCCTGCCAAGTTGGGTCTTTGCTTTCCACAATCAGATCTCAACTACTGAAATATTTAGATCACTTGATTTTTCTTAAGTGAGTAAGCAGTCCATTAAGCCTATAACCAAGCATGGGCATAATTTTTTTCCCATGGTATTAAAAATAGTGGTGCTTTTTAGTGAAAGGCATAAGCCTATTCAAATGTCTGGTGATGCTACAGGTGGGACTAGGTGTGACTCTGTCACTGACAAGTGGTGTTGGACAAATCAATTCACCTCTCCAGGCCTTCATAATTTCTACCTTCATAAAATGGAAAACTGTCTTCCATGCCTACTTCACTGGTTTGCTTTGCAGATCAAAGGACAAAAAGTATATGAAAATTCTGCGTAGAAAGGCACAGGAATACAATACGGTTATTTTACTTGTGCTCACCAGGAAGACTGTCATGTAGAAAACAGATAGTTTTGCTGGAAGGTAGGCAGTATTTTATAAGTCTTTTATTTTTTCAATGATCAAATTATGAAATGTAATGCCAACTACACTGTTCCCTTGCGGCTGCTCCCATTTACTAAAAGTGAAACCTGAAAACTCCCTCCCACATCAACTCCTACCAACCCTCTGTAGTGAAACCAGGACACCCCCCCCTCCAAGAGCCCCCAGTGTCCTACAACTCCTACGAGAACCTAGATGTTGCAGTGTCCTCTCATCCAGAAAGTGTCTTTTACAGCCTACACGTCTTAAAGATAAATACAGACATACCTCACAGATGCACCGCCGCGCTTTGAGTGTGTTCTATTTTAGAAAGCACCTGGCCATAGAAAGTGATTAAAAGCCATAAACTCTCCTAATTTATACTGTGAACAATATGGACCTGAATGAGGTGGGATTCATTTTTTTGAAGGGCAGAGAGAACCCAGATGACTTGGATCGTTACTAGAAAATACTTGATTTATTCTGCCTCGTTCAGAAAAGGGGAGGGGGAGAACGTGGAAATAAGGAAGTAGGCAGTGAGGCAAATTATAGATACCTATAGTGCCATAGGATACAGAGTAAAATAAGTAAGACCAAGCACAGAGTAAGGAGAATAAAGTGAAATAAATCTGAGAGTAACCCCTGGCCCCATCTCTTGTGACCACATTATCTTGCCTTGCTCCACAAGAAAAGCAAAGCAAACTTAGCAAAAGCTGAGCCACGTTTTTGGCCATTCTCCTGTCGCTCTCTCACAGAGAATTAAGACTTACCGAGGGCTAAGTAGACAGTCAAAATCGGTAGAAGCCGTGGTTTAGGAGTTCTCCTAGTGCAGGGCATTTCCGATTTCTCGTATTCTGCCTTTACTTGGTACTTTGCCTCCACACAGGTATGAAAGGAGCTCTGGACATGGTGGGGCTCTCTCTGGTTAGCGGCTCGGAGCTAGATCCTCTTAGCCCATCCACAACAGGACACTCCCTTTCTACCAACCTCCTCCTTCCACTCTGTGTCTCAGGCTGATTCGTAAGTTGGAACAGAAGAAACTCTTCTCTGGAACTTGACACAGCAATAGATTTCCTGTATGCAGTGAAGCGAACACGGAGGAAGCAGATTGACTGAGGTCTCTTTCAGCTCATTGGTCCCCCTCTCACTTCTGCTGCTCACAGATCAACTTTACAGTAAAGCACTGAATGTGCCCAAGACAAACAGATTTGTCTAAACTGTGGATCACAAAGCAAAACAGGATATTTATCTGTCCTTGGCCCATCCCTTTACATTTCCCAGTCACAGTAACTTTTAGAAGCTTCTCCGTGTTGAAGAACTGCGCTGCCTCAATAATAAAGTTTGGAGGAAAATATCCTCCCTTATAAGGTCTACAACTCTAGAAGAATCATAATGTGATTAGTTTCCTATTGATACTATAATTGATTACCACAAACCCAGTGGCTTAAAAAAAACACAAATGTAGCTTACAGTTCTAGAGGTCAGAAGTCTGAAATGGACCTTCCAGGACTAAAAGGTGTCAGAGGGCTGTGTTCTTTCTGGACACGTGCAGAAAACCCATTCATTGCCTTTTCCAGCTTCTGGGGGCCACCAGCATTCCTTGGATTGTGGCTGCATAATTCTCACCTCATTCCTTTGTCACATCTCCTTGGGTTGTAAACCCCCCTGCCTCCTTCTTATAAAGACCCTTCTGAGGGGTGCCTGGGTGGCTCAGTCAGTTATTTAAGCATCTGACTCTTGATCTCAGCTCAAGCCTTGATCTCAGAATTGTGAGTTGGCATGGAGCCTACTTAAAAAAAAAAATTTCTTTTTTTTTAAAAAGACCCTTGTGGGTACATTGGACTGCTCAGATAATCCAGGATAATCTCCACACCTCAAAACCCTTAATCACATCTGCAAATTCCCTTTTCCTATGTTAGGTTACCTATTTATAAGTTTCAGACAAGGACACAGACATTTTGGGAGGCCATTATTCTATCACAATTTAGTACTTACTTCCATTTATTTACTTTCACCTCTAAAGAGCCTCTAAAGACTGATCATTTGAGCCAAATTACAAATAAACACCCATCTTTAGCTGTCACACACCTGGAAATCAGACTTTCCCAAAACAACTCTGCCTTAATGTGACTACCTCACATGCATTTAGATTATGTTTGGGAAGAAAGAAATCCATTATGTGTTACGAATTTTCTAACCCAAGGCAAAACCCTCCAGGAAAGGGAAGAAAATACTGCAAACAGGATAAAGATGAAACAACATGCATTTTTTTCTTTTAGGTTAGCAGTTTCATCTTCCCTCTTGCCAAACATTAAACTATATATATATATTTCCCCCCTTCCCCTTCTTAAGCTTTCCTTCCTGTGAACTAATTTGATTGAGACAGTGAAATCAGACACTCAAGGGCATGGAGTACTTGAAGATACATGCTGTGTAACAATGATGGACTATAGCAAAAGCAACTTCCCCCTTGCTTAATATTTCACCAGGTGTCAGAAAATCAGTAATGAAATGTCATTTAAAATAAAGCATCTAGGGGCGCCTGGGTGGCTCAGTGGGTTAAAGCCTCTGCCTTCGGCTCAGGTCATGGTCTCAGGGTCCTGGGATCGAGCCCCGCATCAGGCTCTCTGCTCAGTGGGGAGCCTGCCTCCTCCTCTCTCTCTGCCTGCTTCTCTGCCTACTTGTGATTTCCATCTGTCAAGTAAATAAATAAAATCTTTAAAAAAAAAAAAAAAGAAAGAAAAAAATAGTAATAAAATAAAGCTTCTAGGAGCACCTAGAGCCTTTGGCTCAGGTCATGATCTCAGGGTCCCAGGATCTACTCCCGCATGGGACTCCTGCTTGGTTGGGAGTCTGCTTCTCTCCCTGCTCATACTTGCTCTCTCTCACTCATTCTCTCACTGAAATAAATAAATAAATAAATAAATAAATAAATAAATAAGATCTTTAAAAAAATAAAACATTCTGGTTTCCACCATGAAGAGGCTAAGGCTAAGAGGTCAAGACCTTGGGTTTTGATAACGGAGAGATCCAAGGTTGAGCCTCTGCTGGGTAATTACTCGTCTAATGATATGAGGCAAGTTTCTTACTCAAGTCTGAAACCTGTTTTTTTCCACTTAGAATTATACTGACATGAGCATTTTTTTCTCATATCATTTCATATCATCAAAAAATTATGTTGTTCATCTATTTTAATGCCTTTTCAATTCCACAACCCATACTAAAGCACAGGAGGACCAAATGGCCTGCCTAAGATCTCCAAGTGACCAGTGACATAGCCGGGTGTAAAACCAGAGTTTCATGTGTGCTAGCCTGGTGGTCTCCCCACTGGTGGTATCTCTGGGTTGAATGTTAGGCCAACAGCTTTCAGAGAGACTCATATTCTCATGCCAGTCAGATGCATCTACAATTAGCAGTCAACAGAATGGTGTAGAAACACACAGAATTCTCCAAGTAGATTTGGGAGGATGAGGCTTTCTTCCCCATTTCTTTACCTCCTCCATCCAGAGGTTAGGGGAGTAAACCCCTGACCTCCCAGCTCTCACCCTTACCTCTTATGGAGTGCCAGTGCTTAGAAAAACAATAAAGGGACCAGGAGTTTGCAAGCCAACAATATGCCATGAATGTCAATATAAGAAGAGAAAAACGTGCTCATCGAGTAAATGCACCTCCCTGAAAAAATCTAAAGGTCCCAGATTTTCCTGAGCTGTGGTCCTTGGCACAGAGACAGAGACCCAAAAGCAGAGCAGAAGAGTAAGACATGATCAAGAGAAGGGTGTGGCTCAAACCAGAAGCCCAAACCATTTGTTCTCTCAAGTCTTCCAACTCCTTTTCAGTACTGCCACTTAAGAATCAGTGCATGTGAGGACTATCAAAACAAAAAGCCTCACATAGCAGAAAAAACAGTCAATGAAGCTAAAAGGCAAATTACTGAATGGGAGGAGATATTTGCACATGACATCTCCAATAAAGGATTAGTGTCCAAAATATATAAAGAATTGATACAACTCACACCAAATAAATAAATAAATAAATAATAAAAATAACCACACCAAATAATCCAATTTAAAAATGGGCAGAAGACATGAACAGACACTTCTCCAAAAAAGACAAACACATAGCCGACAGACACATGAAAGATGCTCAGCATCACTCATCATCAGGGAAATGCAGATCAAAACTGCAATTAAAAAACAACTACTATAACACATCACCTCATGCCTGTCAGAATGGCTAAAATCAACAACACAAGAAACAAGTGTTGGTGACGCTGTAGAGAAATAGGAGCCCTCATATACTGTTGGTGCGAATGCAAACTGGGGCAGCCACTGTGGAAAACAGTACAGAGGTTCCTCAAAAAATTAAAAATAGAACTACACTATGATCCAGTAATCGCACTACTGGGTGTTTACCCAAAGAATATGAAAACACTAACTCTTTTGTTGTTTTTTTTTTAATTTTTATTTTTTTAAAGATTTTTATTTATTTATTTGACAGAGAGAGATCACAAGTAGGCAGAGAGGCAGGCAGAGAGAGAGAGGGGAAAGCAGGCTCCCTGCTGAGCAGAGAGCCTGATGCGGGGCTCGATCCCAGGACCCTGAGATCATGACCTGAGCCAAAGGCAGAGGCTTAACCCACTGAGCCACCCAGGTGCCCTGAAAACACTAATTCAAAAGGATACATGCACCCTTGTGTGTGTGTGTGTGTGTGTGTTTTTAAAGATTTTGTTTATGTATTTGACAGACAGAGGTCACGAGTAGGCAGAGAGGTAGGCAGCGGTGGGGGAAGCAGGCTCCCCGCTGAGCAGAGAGCCTGATGCAGAGAGCCCAACATGGGGCTCGATCCCAGGACTCCAGGATCACGACCCAAGCCGAAGGCAGAGGCCCAACCCACTGAGCCACCCAGGCGCCCCCACCCTTGTGTTTTTTGCAGCACTATTTACAATAGCCAAGACATTGCAAAGCAGCCCAAGTGTCCATATATATGCAATGGAACATTATCCTGCCATAAAAAAGAATGAAATCTTGCCATTTGCTAAGACATGGACAGAGCTAGAGAGTATAATGCTAAGTGAAATAAGTCAGTTAGAGAAAGACAAATGCCATATGCTCTCACGCATATATGAAATTCAAGATACAAACAAATGAGCAAAGGTGTGGGGGAGCGGGGAAAGACAAACCAAGAAACAGACTCTTAACTATAAAGAACAAACTGATGGTTACCAAAGGGGAGGTGGGTGGGGATGGTGTGTGAACTAGGTGACAGGAATTAGAGTACACTTATCATGACGAGCACTGAGTAATGTATAAAATGGTTGAGTCGCTATACTGTATACCTGAAACTAATATAACGCCATATGTTAACTATATTGGAATCAAAATTAAAAAAAAAAAAGAATTAGCACACAGGAGAAACAGAGAGAACTATGTTATGCTGGTTAATGTTGTGGTAGCCAAAACAAAGGGGCTTAGGAAGCTTTAATACATTAGAGCTGCTTTAAGATATAATGCCCCCAAATTTGCACTGTTGATATACTCAAAAACTGATTTATCTGCCTATAAATGCTTTTGAAGTAAACTTTTTCCAGCCAAATGTCCCCAGTGTTAGATTCATACTTAGCCACAATTGAAACCAGGTAAGATGTTGCTCTCTTGCCCATTACGTAGAAGCTTTGCATGATCTTGAATACTTACTGCACAGACTCTATTGGCCTTTTATTCCTGACTCTTTGTTCTCCATTGCCTGTCTTTTGCCTCCTGGATTTGAGTGCTCACTGCCTAGAACACAAGTACCTGCTTGCCTCTCCTTTCTTAGCTGAATTTTCCGGATGTGTATTCTTGCAAAAATGAGCCAATACTTACTTGCCTTATTATTTTTACTTTCTGTGAGCTCTCTGCCTTAGACATATGGATTGATTTACCCTGAGCGCGTGCGTGCACACACACACACACACACACACACACACACACACACTACTAAACACTTAGTCCAAATCTCTCAATTGACCCTGTCCTCCTACTACCCAAGTACTAATGTAACAATTTCACAGAGGTGAAAGACCAGTGCCTAGCAATGTGGAGAATTTCAAAGACTTCAAACTCTACAACATTCCAGTATTTATTTCACTTCTGCCCTGCCCTTGTGGCATGATGGTTGGAGATTTGAGGCTAATGAATTACTACTATAATTGAGACATGATAATTCATATATAATAACATAAAATGGCTGCTCTCTTGGCCATACCCTATTTCCCCATTCTCTACTTCACCTCTCTGCAATCTTCATTGATTCAAGCTTTAAAGGTTCAAGCTCTTCTGAAATCCTGGATCTTCTTCCATGCATAATCATTAGATGTACCAATAAATAACTTAAAAGAGGCTCACTAATTGTTATTTGTACTTCTACATTCTACTATTATGCCAATGTCTACCTTGAAATTTTTGACTTCCAATATACAGCTGATGCTATGTCATCCCCATAATTCTTCTTAAAAAGTTAGATATAACATCTACCACGTGAGAATTAATCATTATTTTTTTATAAAATTCACTACTTATGCAAAAAGAAAAATTTGAAAATGTTTGAAAATAAATTAAGTGCAATATCACCAAGTAAAGCCAGAGCAGGAAAATTAATAACCACATTTTGAATTTTTCTAAATATTAATTCTAGGCATCACTCATGTCCACACAATAGCGTATGTCAAACCCTTAGTTTAACATGCAGGTCTCATTCTAAACACTTTATAAATATGGCCTCAATTAATCCTCTTAACAACCCTATGAAATGCATACTACTATCCCCATTTTACAGTTGAGGAAACTGAAGCCAGAGAGATTGAGTAAATTGTCCAGTTCCATAGCTAATGAGTGAGGAAGACATATTTGACCCCAGGAAATCTCACCCCAATGTCTATCCCTTAACTAAGGGACTAATTAGCTTACTATTTATGTTTTAACTCTCTGCCTTGTCTCCAATACATCTCCTACACTCCTCACCTCTCTTAAATCTGTTCATTCCCTCACTCTTTTGCCCAGTTGGGCACTCCTACAACTTCACAGTCACCTGCTTTGGAGAGAGAGAGAGAGATTGAGGGGATCAAAAGGAAGTGAGATGGAGGAAATGAAGCAACGAAGGAAGAAGGAAGAAAAGAAAGAAAAAAACCCTGCTCTGTCCCTAATCATCTATTTACAAATTTACTAACTTAATATTACTCTCTGCTGCCCCCTGGAGATAATTTGGTGAAACTAAAATTAATGTTTTCATAAACTTATTTTATAAATTCAGTAATAGAAGCACTTTGAGATTTTGGTAACGTTTTGATGTGGTTTTGATTGCATGCCTCACATTGCACATTTATTTACCTCTTTTGGAAGCTAGCAAAACAACATATGACTACTTGATGGGCAGTATAGATATGATGACCTAAAAAAATATTATTGAAAAAAATAATAATCTTCTGAGACACAGATGGCTCAATAAAAATGGTAGGATAAAGAGATGGATGGATTGGTGGATGGATGGATGGATGGATAGATTCCATGCCTCCTTCCAGGGAAATTTGAGATAAAATTGTCATAGGTTGAATATCCTAGAAAGCATACTCTAAAATGGAGTTTAGTGTGAAAGATGTTTATTAAAGAATAACCTTGAACTCATCACTTGTGAAAATGAAGGAACAGGAACTGGAGTGGGCAGAGCCAGAATTAAAACGATAAGGTAGGTCCACAAGTTCAGCTAACCCCATGGGGAGCTCTGGAACTTGAATGCCCTTTAGGGTTGTCCTCTGTTTTGCTAAAATGGCCATATTTTATCCTCCTGTATCTATCAGTCATTAGATATAGCTCTAAGAAGGAGCATGACATAGGGTGAGGTCATCCATGAAGGGCCTAACTTTAACTGACAACACTTACCAACACTGGAGAAAAAAATCCTTTACTGAAGGAATCAGATGGTACCTCACAATGCCTGCCATGTGGATAAATGTTGGAAGATAATCTGATCTAATTCTGGTCTCAAGTACAGTGGTATGTCAGTCAGCCAACTGTCTTTCACCCCCAAGAAACCAAATTACTGAATAAAAATCTTGTTGAAAATGTAACCAGGGTGCCTGGGTGGCTGAGTGGGTTAAGTGTGGGACTCTTGATTTTGGCTTGGGTCATGATCTCAGGGTCATGAGATCGAGCCCTGTATCAGGCAATCAGCATGGAGACTGCTTAAGATTTTCTCTCATCTTTTTCTTCTTCATCTCTCACCTCCCACTCATGGTTTTCTCTCTTTCTCAAAAAAAAAAAAAAAAAAAAAAAAAAAAGGAAACAAAAAACAAGAAACGGAACCTGGGGGATTTCTACATTAAGGTGCAGGCAAAAAAGGAAAAAGGAATCCCCACCCCAATGCTGGGACCCTCCACTTCCTGAGGCCTACACACACTACACCTTCTACCTACAGCCCCATATTCCACCTCCCTGAAGGGAAACTAGACCTGAGGGATGGGAACATGGGGAATGGGGAAGGGTGCTGGCCAGAGGAGAACCCCCTTTCTCATGGCATTAGAAAAGGGAGGGATAGCTGGGGTCCCTGCCACCTTTACCCCTTTCTGTAAACTCCCGATCAGCTCCTCAACAGAGTCTGATCCTCTTGCTTCCCCTTATGCACCCCTTGGTGAATCTTCTGAGATGATTTTTGGCCACTTTGGGACTAGACAGCAATTCTCACAGTGGGGGATGGGAGGTGAACTTTAGAGGCAGTTATGTTATTTTCATCTATGAATGACAAATGGGAAGGGGAAGTCCAGAAAAATACAGAAATGGATTAAAAAGAATGAAAACCCAAGTCATACGCCATGCCTGAAACCTAACATTTAGGCAAGAAGGGACAGGAAATTTTAAAAAGAAATATTCCAGGGGCGCCTGGGTGGCTCAGTGGGTTAAGCCTCTGCCTTTGGCTCAGGTCATAATCTCAGGGTCCTGGGATCGAGCCCCACATAGGGCTCTCTGCTCAGCAGGAAGCCTGCTTCCCCTCTCTGCCTGCCTCTCTGTCTACTTGTAATCTCTCTGTGTCAAATAAATAAATAAAATCTTAAAAAAAAAAAAAGAAATATTCCAGAATGAGCCAAATGGGATCACTTTAAATGTTTCAGACGGTATTAAATTAACAATAAACAATTTCTGTGTAACTTTCTAGTAAAAGAATATGAAACATAAAAAGCTGGTATCTGTCTGCAATTTCATTTAATTTACAATGGGACCTTTTTCAGGAGAATGAGAAATGTTCTTTTGAACTACTATGGTTTTACTATATCAGCAACTTAAAATTTTTGTTTCCAAAGTACATGTTTGAACCATGCTGTCTATCTTTTATAAGATGTTGTTACATTTTCAATGAATAAATAGAAAATAGTGTAAGTGGTTTAACTTCAAGAAGTTAAATTTGAAAGTTTAGAAATGTTAGAATTTTTTTCCTAGTTTTGAAATAGCTGTTAGGACTTTGGTCCCTGAAGATGAACTTCCCCAATTCACACTTCAGTTTTGCTACTTAGTTTTTGTTTACTGTATTGTGTTTTTTTTCTTTCTGTTCTAGAATATTTATTTTATTCTTTTTTCAAAATTGCTGTTATTGGGGCGCCTGGGTGGCTCAGTGGGTTAAAGCCTCTCCCTTGGACTCAGGTCAAGATCCCAGGTTCCTGGGATCGAGCCCCGCATTGGGCTCTCTACTTGGCTGGGAGCCTGCTTCCCCCTTTCTCTCTGCCTGCCTCTCCTCCTACTTGTGATCTCTGTCTGTCAAATGAATAAATAAAATCTTTAAAAAAAATTGCTGTTGTTTTTGTAATTTCTAGTTCTCTACCAAAACTTTTAATTTTGCCTTTTTTTGTCTCTGTGAACATTAAATGACTATTTTAGAGTCTCTGTCTGATAATTCCAGTATGTAGAGTGTCTGTGGCTAAATATTATCTATTGTTTCTTTTTGTTCTTTCTGTGAAGTTAGTTTCCTCCTGTTTCAGGTATTACATTTTGTTTTTCAAATTGTAGAAATAATTTGAAGACCTATAATGATCTTATCTTCCTCCAAAGACAATGTTCACAGAGTTCTGTCAGGACTCTGTGAATTTAACAATCTGGGATCATCTTAATCCAATTTTAAGGACAGATTTTCATAAAATCTAACCTCAAAGCTAGATTGAAATCTATGTGGGGAATGGTTTTATTTTCTCTCCCTTCTTCCCTCCTCTCCCTGCACCAGAAAAGGCTATCAAAACACTCCTTAAAAACAATCTGAGGGTTTTGGAGGGGTGGGGGGTGGGAGGTTGGGTGAGCCTGGTGGTAGGTATTATGGAGGGCATATATTACATTGAGCACTGGGTGTGGTGCATGAACAATGAATTCTGGAACACTGAAAAGAAATTTTAAAAATAAAAAAAAATAAAAAAAAAACCACCCCTAAACTTTCAGTCAGCTCATTCAGATTAATGAATATCCCAAAGTAAAAGTAGTTTCAAATACCAGCTTCATCAATCCCTATATTTTTTTCTCAGTCTTGGCCAGGTAATTCTTTGTTACCTTGCAAGTTCCATGATGAATTCCAGAAGAATTATTATAATACTTATTGCTATTGCTAACTTTTCTACTTTCCTTTATTGGGAAGGTTGGTATAAATTTCTGTCTGCCCTTACTGGATATGGAAGTCTCATCCTTTGATTCTTTACTATTCCTAATCTCTCACAATCCCTCAGCAAGTCTTTCTGATTCCTCCTTTAAATACTTCCAGATCTTGACCATTTTACCAGTCTCCACTGTATTGAATTAGGGAAAAAAAGAGGATAAAATTGTGAATTCATGGTTTTTAAAAATAAATCACTATGTCACTTAACTTTTGGACAGCAGCAAAAACATAGAGACAACAGCTGCTTCATTTCATATAACTTCCTTCAGTCTTCAAAACGTCCCTTAGTTTAGACACTTGTCACATTGATTATGTTAATGAAATATAAAAACTCAGATATTCCTTTTAACAAATCCAAAAAAATTTTAAGTCCTACATTAAGATATTTTTCCTTGAGTACTTTTCCTTGAGTACTAATACCTACATTAACATCTATCTAAATTATTTTTCCATTGACTGCTCTCCTGCTAGTGACCTTTCTATCTTATATGTTCTGTTTCTTCTTCTTAAATTCTTATTTAATATGCTACCGATGGTTTTGGAGTGGTTTAATATGATTTGAAAGTGTATCTAGGGGAATTTTCTAAAGAACACTGTTAAGATTATCTCACCTTTGGGGGGAAAAGGTTATGAGACTTGAAAATGTTTAGATGTTAAATGCTCTGTGCTGAGAAAAGGTAGATAAGATCTTTTTCTTTTTAATTTAGTGTTTCTATATTTTACTTGGCTGAGCATGATAAAGCAATCAGAACTCTGAGAAGCTTCTAACCAAATTGTCCTAAGAGTGAGTAAACCAATTAGGACTGAGCCACTACTGGTTATAAGAACCCTGGAGAGAATGAGGCAGGGATGAGCTTGCACCACAAGTTAATCTATAAACCCTAATTCTTCAAAACGAGAACCTCAGAACCACCACCCATGGAAACACCAGCAGTCATCCCTCCATCTTCAAAAGTCAATCACTATCACAATATCTATCTTGAGGCACCTCCAACAACAGGGACGGCACCCTGACTTTTGGGAGATATTTGGGAAGAAAGGATGTAGGCAGTGATGTAAAAAGTAGGCTGCTTATATCTTTGTCCATTGTACATGTATTAAATAATTTCTGCTTTAAGATCATGCATTTTATGACCACTTAAATCTGGTTTGCCAGTATGAAATTATTAGGAAAAGAGGGAAATAAACAATAATTACTGCGAAGAGTTAAGTTTTCCAGGTGTTCCATGAAAGGGAGGTGTTTGCAAAACGGCCACCAAAGGCCGAAGGAGCCACATATCTGAAGATAAAGGCTGACAAGTCCAGCCTGATAAAAAGTGGTTTATTAAGGGGACTTACAGACAGACATGTGCCTCTGGTACCACAGGACAAGTACAGCTCAACAACCCCACCTTTCTAGAGACCTGCTTTGATAGTCCTAGAAGCGGGAAACTGCTGGGGGATCACCCAAGAGAACATTTAAGAATTGGTGTGAGTCAGGGTCATATCTCCACAGCAGATCAAAGACGTTGTGCCTAGAGGGCGTAAGTACTAAGGGTGTGGCTGAACAAAAGAAAGAATGTGGGGGTGGGAGACTGTACCTAAGAAGGCTTCAGGTCCTAGAGCAGTCCTCAGAGCAGAATTGTCCAAGATGGCATTAGATGTCATTGAGTATTTGACTTAATATTTGTCTTAGGACCATTTGAAAGTAACTAACTCCTTGTCCCCTGGGATAGCAATATTAATGAATAAGACTCCATACACAGACTGGAACTAGTTTGGGGGAAGTGACATGCTGAAATACTTCCTAAACATCTTTTTATTTTTTAAATGCCTTACTTACAGTTGTTTATCCCACTTTTTTCCTTCTTCCAAAAGATATTCCCTTCAAGTGCAAAGATTAGGTAACTCAATTATGCTCTCTATATATATCAGTTTGGATCTCTATTAAATGGGATTATTATTTCCTTCAGGCTCTGAGCTGCAGCCCAGAGTTTGCTTCAGATTCTCTCTCCCTCTCCCTCTTCCTCCTCCTCTACCTTTCCCCACTTGCATGTATAAGCTCTCTCTCTCTCTCCCTCTCTAAAATAAATAAATAAAATCTTTTTTTTAAATGGGATTAGTTCAACCCAATGACTTTAAGAATCCATAGAAATAATGTTTCTATAAGGCGAAGAGATGCATAATATAAAATTTACTTTCTATTAAAAGAAACAACAAAAGTGACTGAGAGATCAAAATATTTTTAATAGTTATTCTTATAAAAGTAATATCTTTTGGCAAAATCAATTTAAACAGTAGTACAAAATAATATAAGGTAAAAAGTAACAATATTCATCCAAGATCTCCAATTTCCACCTGCCTTCCAATTCCATGCTCCAGTTGTGGTAGAAAGAGGAATGTCTTCACAAAAGACATCCACGTCTTCTGCCCTAGAATATGTGAATATGTTACCCTACATAGCAAAGGGATTTTGCACATGTGATTAAATTAAGGAGCCTGGAATGGGGAGATTATTTTGTTTTATATAAGCATAAAGGTCCTCATAAGGGAAGGAGGGAGGGCAGAGAGTCAGAGTCAGAGAGAGAGAGAAAATATTATAGGCTGATTTAAAGATGGAGGATGGAGTCCCAAGGCAAGGATGACAAGCTGCCTCTAGAACCTGATAAAGGCAAGGAAACAGATTCTCCTCTAGGACTTCCAGAAGGATCACAGCCTTGCCAACACCTTGATTTTAGCCCGGTTAAAGCCATTTCAGACTTCTGCCCTCCAGAACTGTAAGACAAAAATTGTGTCTTGTTATAAGTCACTAAGTTACTTTGTTATAGGAGCAATAGGAAGTTACTACATCATTTAACCACTGCAGTACTTACTCAAACTTCTGGGGTAGGTATAAAGGCCTGCTATGATGTTGCTTTATAATTCTGCTTCCTTTATCAGGCCCGCCCCTAATATTTGTGGAGCCAGGTGAGAGTGCAGGTGCAGGCCCATGGGTGGTACGGCCAAATATTTTTAAAGTTATAAATCAAGGTAACAAATTGTTAAATGAAATACATTCTATCCTCTTACCTTAACAAGTATATGTTTGGAACAAAAATTTTTTAATGGAAACCTGTAGTTTTTGTAAGGACAAATGCTGGCAAAATATCAAATTTGTAAAAATTTAATTACTAGTATTAAGCCTGGGTGTTCTTTTAATGGTCCCTCTATGTTTATAAGAGTCATAAGCCATTGTGTGATTGTGTCATAAATCTGTTTCTTATTTCTACACAATTTAGTTTCCCCCTTAGTGAACTAACCACTCATATGCTTTGCCTAGCTTTTTTTCTATTTAAATTAAATTTATTTATTTATTTATTTATTTGTGTGTGTGTGTATGTGTGTGTATATATATACACATGTATATATACATACATATATATATTTATAATTTTATTCTAGATATTAGTCCCCTCAGCTATCTCCTGCTTCCAATAAATAGTTTAGAAGAAAATGAAAGCTACATTTTTAAAATTATTTTTATTAACATATAAGGTATTATTTACTCCAGGGATACAGGTCTGTGAATCATCAGGCTTACACTTTTCACAGTGCTCACCATAGCATATACCTTCCCCACTGTCCATATACCCCACCCCCACTCCCCAGCAACCTTGTTTGTTTCGTGAGATTAAGAATCTCTTATGGTTTATCTCCCTCCCGATCACATCTTGTTTCATTTTTCCCTTCCCTACCCCCCATAATCCCCCACCCTGCCTCCCAAATTCTTCATATCAGAGAGATCATATGATAATTGTCTCTATCTGATTGACTTATTTCACTCAGCGTAATACCCTCTAGTTCCATCCACATCATTGCAAATGGCAGGATTTCATTTCTTTTGATGGCTGGAGTGTATTCCATTGTATATATATATACCACATCTTCTTTATCCATTCATCTGTTGATGGACATCTAGATTCTTTCCATAGTTTGGCTATTGTAGACATTGCTGCTATATAAACATTCGGGTGCACGGGCCCCTTCGGATCACTACATTTGTATCTTTAGGGTAAATACCTAGTAGTGCGATTGCTGGTCATAGGGCAGCTCTATTTTCAACTTTTTGAGGAACCTCCATGCTGTTTTCCAGAGTGGCTGCACCAGCTTGCATTCCCACCAACACTGTAGGAGGGTTCCCCTTTCTCCACATCCTCTCCAGCATCTGTCATTTCCTGACTTGTTAATTTTAGCGGAGTGAGGTGGTATCTCATTGTGGTTTTGATTTTTATTTCCCTGATGCCAAGTGATGTGGAGAACTTTTTCATGTGTCTGTTGGCCATGTGGATGTCTTCTTTGCAGTAATGTCTATTCATGTCTTCTGGAAAGGCTACATATTTTTATTTTAAACTTTGACTCAAAGACAACATATAAAATTATCTGATGGATTTGAAACTTGTATTTTATTGTCTTATTTTTTTAACCAATATAAGAATCTTTTACCATTTAATTGGCTTAGACTATTTATATTTATTATGTTTCTGCGATATTAGGTCTTATTTCAGTCATCTTATTTCTAATTATTTAGTTACCATTCTCTTTAAGGTTATTTACTTATCTTTTTCTAATTTTTCCATTAGAAAAAAATGCAATTTCCTTGTTTTATTTTAAAAGATCTGCATCCTGGTTCTAGTCTTATGGTGGACAGTCCAACTTAATAAGTTCATATATATGCTTATTTTCCCCTATAAAGTGTTAAGGTTTATCAGTACCTACATCTTCTCTCCACTGCAAAACCAAGAAAAACCTCTAAGCTCACTCTTCTGTTCCTAGGGTCTTGCACACCTTTACCCACTCTCACAATGTGGTGATCGCTTCCAAATCAGTGCTACTGAAAAGATGATCCACAAACAAGCACTGGTCCACAAATTTGCAATTAAAAAAAAAAAAGGTTTATGCCAGTATAAATCACTCTATTACTAAGCACACAGTTTAGTCCAGCTGACTTTCTTTTCTTAGCAAGATTTTCTCAATAAAAGCAACAGCGTATTGATTTGATGTACATTCACACACAAGCTCCTTATCTCATCCAGATAAGGACAATAAACTGTTTTTGGATTGGGCCTTTGAGTAGCATTGATCTTGGATTTTAGGATATATTTTCATGTGTCACTGCTTAGTCAATAAAATTTACTAAGCTTGATTTTTACTTTTATCAATGTTTTTAAAATGCTACTTTATTCTCTTCTTGCATCTAGTGCTGTAACTCAGAAAACTCAGTCAGACTTTTTTTTTTTTGCTTAGTGGTTGACCTGCATTTTTCCTCTGGAAAGTTTTAGCACTTGCTTTATTGAATTTGGTGGTCTAAAATGTGAATTTAATATATCTAGATATAGAGTTTTCTCATCTATTCTATTCTATGAGCCTTTTCAAATTGAGGTCTTACATTTTCCATTCCAGAAATTTTCAGTAATTATTTTTCTTTTCTTTTTATTTTTTTAAAGATTTTATTGTATTTATTCACTTACTTATTTGAGAGAGAGAAAGAGAGCAAGCTTGGGAGGAGAAGAAGGGGGGAGTGAGAGGGAGGGGAAGACTGAGGGGCAAAAAGTCTCTGGCAGACTCCCTGCTGAGCACAGAGCCCAATGCAGAGCTCAATTCCATGACCCTGAGATCATGACCTGAGCCAAAACCAAGAGTCAGAGCCTCAATTGACTGTACCACCCAGGCACCCCAATAATTATTTTTCAAATACTATCATCTTACCATTTATTTTACAGTGACTCCAGTCATACTGATATTAACTTTTCCTCTCTTATCCCCAACAGCTCTTAATGTCTTTATTTTCTTATTTACTTATTTTTGAAGATTTTATTTTAAGTAATCTCTACACCCAATATGGGACTCGAACTTACTACCCCAAGACCAAGAGTTGCATGCTTCACCCACTGAACCGTCACTATTTTGTTCTTTAGCTGTATTCACTCTACTGTTCAATTATGAAACCCATCCATTGAGATCTTTACTTCAACAATAATATATTGATGTCCAGTACCTAATTTGTTCTTCTTGGAAGTTTCCTGTTTCATAATTCCTATATTCTCCCATTTCTGTGAGGATAATTACTGGTTTATTTTAAATTCTTTGCACAACAAGTCTGTTCTCTCTACTCCTTCTAGAATGATTTTCCTTTTTTTCATTATGGGTTCATAATGTGAGTCTGTGAGTTCATCTCATCATGGTAAAATCAGTTAGCTACCTTGGAAAATAACAAATATCCAGGGAGAAGAGTCAACATCTAGGCCCTGGTTTTTACTGGTTTAGGCAGTAGAGAGGTACATCACAGCATGAAGACGACCTAACATTACATTCTACACTTAACCACTCCTGTACCCTCCACCCATGAGATCTATCAGGTAACGGCCTGGTACCTCTACCGTAGGCATTAATCCTTTGTAAAAGTAATCATAAAAAAATCTTTTGTAATATATTATCCAGCCCATGAGGGGTATGAGTAAGCAGGTTGGAGGGAATGAATGACCAAGGACCTCGCTGCATTCAATAGCAGTTAAATACCCCAGGGCACACCTAGTCAACCTAGGATCTGCTGTTCAAAGCAGCCACTATAGTGCAGTGCAAACTGTTCTCTAGAGGCCCCATACTTCATTACAGGCAGCTGATGTAACTACTTCCCCCAAAGTTCTAGTTTTGCCATGTCCTACTAAAAAGACGAGAGCAGGTTTATCACTTTTCTCAAAAATCTCCAGAGAAGTCATTTGTATTTAGAGCAGAACTTGCAATATAATTTCCCTACAATTAAACAATCTCATAATAAGTGCAGATGAGAGACTTCTTATTTTTAAATTTTTTACCTTATGGGGCACCTAGGTAGCTCAGTCTGTTGGGCTTCTAACTCTGGGTTTCAGCTCCGGTGGTAATCTCACGGTTGTGGGATCCAGCCCCGGGTTGAGCTGTGTGTTCAGCATGGAGTCTGCTCGGAATTCATTCCTCTACCCACTCCCTCCTGCTCTGCTCCTCTCCCTATTCATACCTGCTCTCTCACTTTCTTAAATAAATAAATAAAATCTTTAAATTTTTTACCTTTTAATCTATGTACAAAAAAGAGTTAACATAGCAGGCTTGTGACGGCAGTCTCAGAAAGGCTTGTTTACAGATTGGCCCTTGGCTGGTGTCTGGGAACTTGATTAGAAAACGTTCCCTAAATGATAACAGTGGCTCAGTGTACCTCTACCATTTGTACGAACAATACAATGAGGCTTATGCTAGGCACCTGCTTTCCTTCCGAGAGTCTGGAATTTCAGTGACTATATATGGTCAGTTACACAGCCACTATGGGCTTACAAGGCCAGCCTGTGATACAAATTCTGGAGTCTAGGCTCAAGCAGGTGTTCCTGGGAGACATTTCACACATTACTGGCAGAGTCAGGTGCATCCTGAGCAACTCCACTGGGAAAGGACACATAGAAGCTTAAGACTGATTTACCTCCAGACTTTACCTTGAGTCCCTTTCCCTTAACCAGTTCTGCTTTGTATACTTTCATGGTGATAAATTATAGCCAAAAGTACAATCATATGCTGAATCCTGTGAGTCTTCCTAAGGATCCACCAAATCTGGGGATTGATCTTGGGGACTCCTGAAAAAATCTATCTGTAAGTGAATTAAACAATCTGAACAAATCTCAACCTCTCTGCCTCTAGAACGCCATCTCATCTACTCAGGGTGCAAGAGAACACAGCATTCACTTACAATAAAGCAATGAAGATACAAACTGGAGATATACAACAAGGTAAATGTACACATTAAAATAACCTTGTCTACTAGGCAAGAAGAATTAAAAGTTACCGAAGTTATGACTGAGAACAGCAAAATCCACATTTTTTTCTGGCAAACAAACAAACCTATATATAAAAACACCGGTTGAAGAGTGTTCTAAAATATTTTAATAGCACTAATATGGCAGAGAAATCAAACACACAACTACAAATGAGAAAAACTGACTACATAAAACAACTTTTTCTATTGAGAAAAACAACCTTGAAGGAAGTGAAGCTCTACACTACCCTTCCTCCAAACCCAAATCATTCTAAGAACTCACCTCCTACACATGAGCACTGTCTGCTATTTAATCTCCAGATCTCTTTAAAGAAATCTGTTAGTACAGCAGGCACAACCTTAAAAGAAAGCTCAAAAGACTTCTGTAAAGGAAAAACCCTCTCTGAAGTCAGAGATATTCTCTAAAGGTACATTAATGAAATATAAAGTGAAACTACATTATTTGATGAGCTCCCAAAGAGAATCATAGGAAATACATCTCTGCTGTTTCTTGAATGATGGCAAAATACTAAATCTCAAAAATAATTTATAATCCAGTTAGAAAATTAGAGAAATAAGTCATACATCATGTTGTATGTGTGGGCCATAAAGTTTTGTCAACATGTTAGGAGATACCTAATGTATATTTTTAAATTAAATTTATTTGAGAGATAGAGAGAGAGAGAAACTTTAGCAGACTCTACAGTGAGCACGGAGCCCAATGCAGGTCTCCCACTCGCAATCCTGAGATCACCACCCGAACAGAAACCAAGAGTTGGATGCTTAACCAACTGAGCCACCCAGGCACTGCTAATGTACATTTTTTAAATGAAATGAGCTGTTGTGCAGAAAACTTAAAACATAATTAAGTGCATTTTAAATTTACAGCATCCATTCAGATAGTAGTTTTGACAAGCAATTTAAGTCACGTGGTAGGTTCTCACACATTGCTCTCATTCATATAGTGCCTCTTCTTTCTTCCTTCCCCACAATATTTTCTTCCTAAAACAAGGGTTGGAGGTCCCAATTAGGTTGCGACCATGTTTTTCTTATATTTTTATTCCTGGCACCCATATCAATGCCAGGAACAGCAGGCACTTATTACATGTTAATTACTATGGCTAAAACAAGGGGAGAGTATGGTAGGACAATGTTGTGTGTAGACTGGACACTGAGACCTAGTCCATTACTTTTCTCCTCATTTAAAAGTGAGTTTTCCTAGAATCTCTGCCTTTGCTTCTGTCAGAGCAGGCAAACCATTTTTGGCCTAAGATGAGAGTTGATCTATGTGTATGCTATGCTTGCTGACTCTCTGATGTTATTGATTCTACCTATTTTGGCCTACAGTGTTGGCCTTCTCAGGATCTTAGATGGATTCCCTAAACGTGACGTCTACAGAATTTAAACATAAATTGAGATCGCTCTGGAACTAATGGCCAATCATTATAGAGACAGACATCACTGATGGAACAATTGAGATAGCCCTGTCCTCATGGTAAGATCCTGCCACTGTTCTACCTGTGTTCCCCCCATTCTCATTAGGTGAACATGACAAAACTATGGCATTTAGGCCAGATAGAGTGTAGCAATAAAAGCTGGTGCTAAGAAATGCATGCAAAGTAGGTAATACCTCCCCAAGTTACTAAATAGGAAAATCTTGTTAACTTTGTGGTGAACAACCTCCCAAGCTGTCAAACAGAAGGTACTTTTTCTCAGGAGGATGAACCATAAACACATCCTGAACTCTGCTAATTTTCACAATGTAACTAGATTAGTGACCTTTACCAAACATCATAAATACCCACTGGATGAGGAAATATCCTGAATGGAAGGGAAAATTGAACTCCCTGAAGTCCAGGGAGGATAACATTTTGGCCTGCCTAACCTGCAGCCACAGGTGCTTCAAGCCCTAAAGCTTTACTATGTGTCCTCTGTAATAGGTTTGACATTTACAGAGGCCACTCCAACTATCCCACTAGTCTGATGGCTCCGGATTTACAAGAGAACAACAAAAGATCTTACAATGCTGTATTAATCAAGACACTTGATTGCAGTCAAATCTATGTCAAATCAGATCCAGTAAATGCAAGATGAGGAACGAATTGACTTGTGTGATTGAGGAGCTGAGGGACAGAGAACATGATATTCAACATAGTTCATCAGGAGTCACACTGCCTGGACTCCTATCTCTCCATATTGTTTTTGTGTGTTAGCATCATTGTCTCTTAAAGCACTGTAGGTTTCCCCCACGTAGCTGGAAAGAATGGCCATCATGAGTGCTAGACTCACATTCTAGCATTTTGACTTAATGGCAGAGCCAGCTGCCCAACCAACTTCAACACAATGACTGTCCCGGTTGGGGTCACCTGCACATTACCCACGTAGTCATTATTCTCATAATACATACAATGTATGACCAAACCGTACCTCCTGTGATTGGTAGAGTTCTATTATCAATAGCCCCAACAGAACCGCAGGAGCAGACGCTTCCTCTCTATGCAAGGGATGCTGAACAGCAAAAGACAATACACATTCAGTTCAAATGTCTTTATCCAAACACTAATTTGATAGGAATAGAGTCACTGTAAGCATCTATCCTTGTTTACTCCACTCTGGCCACATTGGCCTCCTTGCTGTTCTTCAAAAAGCCATACACACTCCTGCCTCTTGAACCTTTGCACATATATCTGGAATTCAAATACCATCTGTTCAGTGAGGATCATACTACAATGCAACACCCCTACAGCTCTACACACACACACACACACACACACACACACACAGAACCTAGTGACTCAGCTTTGGCTTTTTCCTAAGCATTTATTATCTAATATATTCTTTGTTTTACTTAACTATTGTCTCAAGGCAACAGCATGAGGACAGAAACTCTTATCTGTTTCATTTACTCACTGATATATCTCCAGCACCTAGTGTAATGCCTGGCATATAATCGGTGTTACATATTTGATGAATTAACAAATGATGGAATCTAGCAGGGATGCCTCATGACTCTGTTAGATAAGGCAGATTATAGTATTAAACAGGGGAGTACATCATAGTACAGTACATGAATACAGTCTTCATTTATTGGCCTCCCTAGGCTTCTACAGTTTAGCAAAATACACCCAACTTCAGCTATGTGGAACTAGACCCAGGGTGGGATTTCCACAGTTCTCTGGGAGGAGCGATCACCTTAGATCAATTCAAGCTTTATCTCACGTCCTTGTTACATTTCCACAATCCACATTTCTAAGTAGCTGCTTGCTTTCCTAATCCACATTCCTTTCTCCCCAGTAAGATTTAAATCCTATTCTGAATCTAAACCCTGACACCCTACCTAGCCAGGAGGCTAGATCCTTTGAAGAGGGTGCTACTTCGCCCAGACGGACCACCTGGAACCAACATGCTGTTAACCATCAGTGAGAATATCACAAGAACATGGAGAATGGTGTTGCAACATCCCATCCACCAGACTGAATCCCCTTTAATACTGATTTGGTCTGATCTTCCTAGACTTTGACAGTTCCCTCTCGGACTCTATATCCATTGTCGCTCTCCACCGGAATCAGCTTTGCCGAGTGATGTATACGTCAACAAACATCAATGATCCGTGAGATAACTGTATTCTGTGAGGAGTAAACAGGCCTGGAATCCACCAGAGCTTCACACGTTTGCTCCTTCGTGTGTCACTCAAAGGCCACAGGGCCCAGGTGTGTCTTTTCACCTCTGCAAACTGTCAAACGACCTCCCTACAGTGATATACAAGTCAAAGGCTCAGTTGTCAGTCTGCCGCTGAGCGTGAGTCAACCGTCTGCCCCCGAGTCCCCACCCCCACCTCCCGGTCTCGAGGAAACCGCGGCCTCGGGCTCTCTGGATTGGAAGCGTTGCGGCGGAAACGTGTGAGGCCACATGAGACTACAATTCCCAGCAGGCATAGCGGAAGCGGTGTCGCCCGGGCGCAGGCCAGACTTTGGCGCGAAGCCTTGCGCGGGACTTCTGGGAAGGGAAAATGACAGCCCCAGGCTTGCGGCCGATCACCCCCAAGCTACTGGAGCTTACCGGGGCGTTGCGGCTCGTGAACCGAGCTTGCAGCACGTTCCAAACCTTCGCGGAAGTTCTCAGGCTGCCCAAGAGACAAATGACGAAGCTCGCGTTTCCACTACAGGAACTCCAGCGGCAGCTCACTCCAGACGCCAGGTTGGACCTTCACGTGAAGATCTTCGACCCGAGCTTGGAGGACATCTCCAAGGCGGAGAGCGTCTTCACGGCCACCGGCCGCAACCGCATCGAGTACCTCAGCTCCGCGGTGCGTCTCGACCACGCCCCGGACCTCACCCAACCTGAGGTGAGAGCCGCTGCTGCGCTCACTCCTCACTCAGGTCGTGAAGACCCGGGGCAGGCCTTTTGCCCTCACTTATTGTCACCGAACGAGAGAGATTTTCTAGCTTTGTGGGGACGCATAAAATTATTTTAACTAAGTAAGCATATATAGTTTTAGTTACTTTGGTAATGAATATACAAGATTAAATGATTGTAAAAACCAAACCAGTTCAAAAATTAAATGGCTTTTTATTCTTTCTCCTTCTTAATTGACGTAGGGAAAAACATGCCGAGACAAATGAGACAAAGTGAATAGGAAAAGTGCAATAGTTACACAAATGTGATGGTCCTTATCAGTACGTAATTTTCACCCAATCTGAATTTCCTGTCGTGCAGAAATAATAATTATATATACATGGCAACAGTGTGGTTTTTATTAAACAACTTTAGTGAAATTCCACGAGTAGGCATTTTATGCATGTCTTAAGATCTCATTATTTGCAACTGCACCACTGCTGTGGAAACTTTCCTTCGAATTAGAACTGCTATGATAGTTTAAATAGAACTAAGGGGAACATAAGAAGTTTAATAATTTTGACATGACATCGTGTTTTGACTGAAGCTTCTGAATTGCTGGGCTTTTTGTCCAGTAACTTTTTGTTTCTTGAAATTTAGTTTTATTTATATATTATCATTGGATTTAATCTGGCAGAGCATTTGAAACTCATGCAGGACTCAGATCAATTCATACTGAAGGACTGACCTCAGTCTTGCAAAATATGTAGCATCCCTGGCCCTACCCACTAAGTGCCACCCAGTCCTATTCATAAGTAGAAATGCCCTTAGAAATTTCTGAAACACCCCCCAGAGGGTGATAACCACCTTCACCTAGAACCACTGATTGGTATTGTACCCCCTTCAATACCATGTTAAAAAGCAGTCATGTATATTAATGGTTCTTATCAGGAACATTATGTTCCTTTCTACACTATAGAGGTCTAAAGGAGAAAAGTTTAATTGCAACAAGAGACGTCAAGAGAAAAGAATAACCTCATAAATGCAATGGTGTTACAGTCAACTCTGGGAGTTTGTGGGGCAATGCAGTTTGAGACATGTAGTTGTACTTTAGAATAAGTTTTGTTGACATGCATATAATTTTTAACTTCAAAAAGCTTTGTAAATATGGAATGCTTATTACATGTCCCAGATGTTCTTGAGTAGCATAATGTCATTAAAGGCACGGGTTCTGGATATAAATGTCCTGAGTTTTTAAATTCCAACTTCTTCCCTTTCTAGCTATATAATTTTGGGCCAATTGTTTAGCCTCTCCCTGCCTCTAGTTTTATCATTTGTAAAATGGGGATAATAATATTACCTACCTGATAGGGATGTTGTAAAAAGTAGATAAGAAAATTTATGCTAAGTGCTTTGAACAGTACCTGACCCTGGGAATCATTCAGTAGATAGTAGTTATATGTTAGAATTTGAGGTTCAACTAAGCATAAGCCACCTTTTTACATGGCTAGGAAAGACAGTCGTTTAACAGATCTTTGCAGCTAATACAATATATAATAAAAATGTATATATAAACCTTGTACTCAATTATCTTCTTTTTCCTTATATAAGGTGTGTTTTATAGGCAGAAGCAATGTTGGAAAATCCTCTCTAATAAAAGCCTTATTTTCCCTGGCCCCAGAGGTTGAAGTCAGAGTCTCCAAGAAACCGGTATGTTGAAGGAAAGGGTTGGGGAGGCCCATGGGATATAAAAGAAACAGTATATTGAAATGTAAAACATGTCTGAACCATCTCTGAATTGACTAAAGTGACTAATTAATGTTGAGAGGTATAAGAAATCATACTCGCTAAGTTTCTAGAACAGTGATTTCTTTCAAACAAGTAGTAAATTAAGACATTTTATTGACACCTGTACATATCCCTGAAGAAGAAGGAAGTATGTCTGGATTTATTTTGGTTGTCTTGCCAGTTTCTTGAGGAAATCTTTTGTTCAAATCTTTTCCAAAGAGTTGCTGCATAAAGTATTTTTGCCATTCTCTATTTGCTTCTTTAAGATTGATCATCTACTCCTGCCCTGATTTTAGAGGAAACTGCTTTGAAGTGGTTTTTCCCTCCTATAATCTTGTATAACTTGCTAAGTCCTTTCTCCCTCCCTTCTCCTACTACCCCTTCTCTCTTTATATATAGATATAGAAACAGATATATATATATATATATATATATATATGTATACATACATATACATATATATATTAGGCACACCCCAGTTTACCCAAGGCCAAATGATGTGATTACCCCAGCCAGTCTGCTGTAGTAGCTTTCTGGCATTTTTAAAATTTCCTCTACTCTTTCTCAATGATGCAGACTACCAATATCTAAGATACGGTGTCATTAAAATTCACCCCTAGTTCCTCTCACCTTATTATCTATCCATGGCAGAATGTTCCCACCAACCTGCGGCTCACTGCCCCCCTTTCTTTGCATTGGAACCCTTACATGAAGCTTCCTAGTCTTGCTCCCCATTTCTTCATGTAGTTAATCTGGCTTCATCGCTAATGCTGATGATTGTAGTTCATTAAATCTCCTATCCTTAGGCCTACTCTGTCTCCTCAAATAACACAGCTAAACTCTGATTTCTAGGTAGGGTGGGTTCCCTTCCTGCGTGAGAGGACAATGGAAGAAGTGTATTCTTGACATTCCTAATCTGTCATCTGTCATTTTTCTATGGATAGATACATCAACTGACTGGGAACCTAAGCACTGTTTTACAGAATCTTGCCTCTGAAGATATTTGTTCTAAGTTCAACAATTGACTTTTTAAGTTGCTTATCTTAATCTTTTGTTTTCTGATTAATAGTGTCATTAGACACAAAACCATGACTTTTTACCATCTTTACATCATTTTAGTTTAACACATATTTTATAGTGTTGTACATACTTTTAAAAAATGGTTTACTGAAAGCACTAAAACCATCTAATGAAACATGCAAAACATCTTGATTCTAGGGAAGCAGTAGTCTAGATGTTACAAACTATCAAGTTTTGCATCTAGGTTTTATGAAAACCTGTATGACTGACAGTAAGTATTTTTAGTTTAACCAATCTGTGCCATAATTTATTTCTCTTTAAAATGGGGATAAATTATTCATCAGAGAATATTGACTAATGCAGTGACACCATTATAGAATAACTTTTCACTGAGAAAGAGCTAATGAAAAGACTCCGACATATTTTGGGTACATATTCCTAATCAGAAGTTCTTAAGTCATATAGATGCTCTTAAAAAGGAATTGGAGGGAAGAAGTAGAATCATCTAAGCTTATCTCCAGCCACTTCTCTTCTATATTCTTTTCCTGTATCATCATCAGCATAGCTAGGATTATATTCAGAACACTTAGTCTTTTAATAAATATTTGCTGATTGAATAGAAAATGTTGAGTCATTAAATATATACAGGATGTATTCTAAGGAAGCTTTTATTTTTCCATTTATTTTATCAGGGGCACACAAAGAAAATGAATTTTTTCAAAGTTGGAAAATATTTTACATTGGTGGACATGCCAGGTTATGGCTATAGAGCTCCCGAAGATTTTGTTGACATGGTAGAGACCTATCTAAAAGAACGAAGGAAGTAAGGAAAATATTTTCTTATAAATCTAATCCAAAAACATGTTATGGTAATTGGATTCATGTCTCTTTCTCCCACTAGAGTTCGAGCTTTTTTTTTTTTTTTTTTTTTTTAAGATTGTATTTATTTGTTTGTTGGAGAGAGAGAGAGAGCACAAGCATGGGGAGCTGCAGGCAGAGCAGGCAGTGGGAAAGCAGCAGGCTCCCCGCCAAGCAAGGAGCCCAATGCAGAACTTGATCCCAGGACCCTGGCATCATGACCTCAGTCAAAGGCAGACATTTATCCAATTGAGTCACCAGGCATCCCTAGAATTCAGGCTTTTAAAGGAAGGTACTTACTCATCTTTGTGTTCAGCCCTAAGCAGAGGATCTTAGGTCTAATACCTGCTATTGAAATAAATTAATATTTAGTAAATTTAGTTATTGAAAGTAATTGAGATTTATTGGATTATAGGATGAACTTCTAATGAACTGAAAATTCCTTTTGCCTAAAAAATTTTTAAATTTTGGAGTGAAAATTATTCAAAAGAAAATTTCTCAGCATAGTGAGGGTCGGGGAAGAAATGAATGAGTATATTTGATATTGTCATTAATTTTTATTTCTGTATTCTTATAGTTTGATGAGAACATTTCTGTTAGTGGATAGTGTTGTCGGAATCCAAAAAACCGACAGTATTGCCATAGGAATGTGTGAAGAATTTTCATTACCTTATGTGGTAAGTATTTCCTTTGAATTATAGTTGCTATTGGAAATACCAGTTTGTGTGTATACATGTGCAAATGCTTGTGTGTGTGTGTGTGTGTGTCTTTTCAGTGAGAGAGCAGTTCTTATCTCTGCAAGAATAGTTTTTGAATAATCTTTTTTATTATCAACCATTAGTAGGTAAGTTCTGTGGTACTTTCTCTTTTCTTTCTCTCAGCTTTAAGTTTTCAAAATTATAGTCAAAGTAAAGTATTTTTAAGCTGTTCATTTAGTGTTCCTAAGTGCTTTTCCCTTTCATTTTTTTAATGGCAATATAAATATTTGTCTAAAACATATTAGTGGGTCTTTAACAGCAGTTTGGCATATAGTACATATCAAAGTGTAAATGAAGTTGCAACCGAAAAATTTGCTAAAGCAATTTGTAGTTTAAGAACCATTGCAAGAAAATAACAGGCTCCAGCACATACAGGTAGGATTTTTACGTTCCTTAAGAAAACAATATTCCTTTGGGAATATCTTACTTGTATTTTTTTTCTGTTGTTTGCCCTAGAATAGAATACAGATTAGTAGGTTGGTATCCACATTTACTTTGCTTCATGAGTTTTCCAGATAACATAGACCTCTGAAGTTCCTTTCTAAGAAAAAGAATCCATTGACTACAATTTGGTTTCAAAAAAAGAAACCACTAAAATGTAACAGTGAAGTTTAATGCAAATCAAACCATGTTACTAGTCAGTGATGTTTTTGTATTCTTGGGGTTATGAAATTTTGGGATTTTGCAAAAGCCCTATGAAACATAAGCTATAACTACAGTTAGTATGAGGAGTCAAAGGTTTGATTATAGTCCACATAGTAGAAAATACCCAATAGTGCCAAACTGGTTTTAAGTGATACAGTATTCCTGATTTGGTATCATAGGTACCAGTTTATAAAATTGTATATTTTTCTCAGCTTCAAAATTTAAAAGAAATTTTACTTTCTTTTTTGGAAAGAGGTTGTGATAGAGGAATTATGCCTCCTTTTAAATACTAGCATATTTGCTTTTATGAGAAAAGACTCCCAATTGGAGGGACTCACAAGTCTTTAGAAACTACATGCTTTCTGCTACTCACTTCTTTTACCATTAACATTTTTTAATAACTGGAAAGCATAAATGATTAGTCAGGAAATTTTAATTTTGTAGAAATTCCCCAGGAAATTGATGGATTAGAGTTTTACTTTTTAATTGATTTGTAGTCATTCCTATAAGTGTAGTGGATATAAGATACAAATAGCCTGATTTCTAGTTTTTCCTTTGTATTATTGCATATAAGGCAGAACCATTTTGTAGTTCAAAAATGGTTATAAGTTGGCAATTTTATTTGGATCAACCTAATACTATTCGTCTTAGTTAACATAAGATATATAGTGATCATATGAAATTTGTCTTATGTCAATTACAAATATGGCCCAAAGTCCTTTTCACTGGTCTTGGATCCAAGATATTTTGGCCTTTTGTAGTTAAAGCACCATTAAACAGCAAACACATAGTATATGTTTTATCCATTGCATACATTAACTCATTTAATCTTCATGGTAACTCCTTTTGGGGGTGTTGCTTTTATTTTATAGATGAAAAAATAAGTATAGAAAGAATAAGAAACTTACCAGGGTCATCTAGTTGTTATTAACCATGTGTAGTTAGGGGCGCCTGGGTGGTATAGTTGGTTAAGCGTCTGACTTTTGGTTTCAGGTCTGGTCATGATCTTGGTATGGTGGAATTGAGCCTGCAATGGGGCTCTGCGCTTAGCCAGAGTCTGCTAAGTGTTCTGTTTCCCTCTCCCTCCCCCACCACTGTGCACTCATTCTCTGTCTAGAATAAATAAGTCTTTAAAAAAAAAATTGTAGCTAAAACATAAAATTTTGTATTAAAGATTATTTATTTATTTATTTGACAGACAGATCACAAGTTGGCAGAGAGGCAGGCAGAAAGAGAGGGAGAAACAGGCTCCCTGCTCAGCAGAGAGCCCAATGTGGGGCTCAATCCCAGGACCCTGGGATCATGACCTGAGCCGAAGGCAGAGGCTTTAACCCACTGAGCCACCTGGGTGCCCAAAATTTTGTATTAAAAAAAGACTTTATTTCTAATGCTTAAATATTTGTGTTCTTACAGATGGTATTAACAAAAATTGACAAATCTTCCAAGGGACATCTTTTAAAACAAATGCTTCAGATCCAGAAATTTGTTGACAGTGAAACACAAGGATGTTTTCCTCAGTTGTTTCCTGTAAGGTAAGAGCTGAATTATTTTGTAACTTTATGTACTAACATCGTTTTGTATTACATAGTATTTCTTAAATTGAGGTATCACTTAAAATAAGAGGAGTTTGGAAGACTATGCACTTAACCATGATTTATTGGTACAATCCGTCAGCGCTTTTATTTTTTCTTCCTTCTATTTTGTCTCCCTTCTACATGGTAGGTATCTTCCCTGTAGGTATCTTCATTCTCTTTCTGCCTCATCCTAGCTCAATCCTAGATCACAACAGAAATAAAAACTTCTTACTTTATAAAATCAGCTAAATAACAGCCACATTAAAGATACTACCATGCTTTTCTCAATTTCAAAGAAAAATTATCTTTATGGTAGAAAGCTCATTCAGGCTGTGAGGAATAAAAATTTTTCTTTAAAAGGACCATATGTAAAGAAATACTTCCTTTAAGTTAGAATTAAGCATTGGTAGCAGATAGAATGGTTACTTCTAGAGCTGACAATTTTGAGATATTTGATAGAGTTTAGTGATGAAACATGAGTCTATACTTTTAGCGTATACCTTGGATATAGTGTACCCTGTACTAGAGCAGAGATACAGTGCCACTTCCATTTCACTTTCTTACTCTCACTTCTTTGTGGAAAGTAGTAGGGTATTTGCAATGAGAAATAATTAAAACCAAGTAACAGTTGTATATGAAACTGTCCTCTAATCAGTCATTCAAGGTCCTACCAATCCAGATCACATTTAAATTGTTTGTAATTATGAACATGCCTATCAGAATCCTTCATTCAGTCATTCCTACAAAGTGCTCTTCTCCCTTTTCTTTCAAGTATTTATCTTGTTCACTTGTCTGTGTCCCATCTGTATAATGGAGACTCCTAAGGGCAGGAATGAAATCCTATTTCTTAGAGCCCTGAGCATTGGCTTAGAAGAATAGCTATTCTTTTAACTGTTTAATAAGAAGGAAGTGAGACCTTCACTAAAAATGCAACACAAACATAAGATGGACAGATTATGGCTTAACAGCAGCATTTATTGAGGAAAAAATTAAGTTTTAGTTGACTGTAAGCTGAATTTGAATTAACAGTTTAATGGAGCTGGGGAGAAACTGACAATGTTTTCTTGACCTACATTAATAGAATTATAGTGTTCCAAGCAAGGAAATGATCTAGCACTGGTTCCATACTGCTTTGAGCTACAGGCCATCAGACCAATCAGGATAGACTGTGGCTAGACATTAAGAACTAGTTATCTGAAAACAGATGGTCTTGGGGAAGGTTATATCATTCATAATACTCACCTGGTCCTCACAGCCAACATCCCTATTTCCAGTTATGGTCACAGGTCAAGGAAATGAAGTGGGTTGCAGAGAGGTAATTGTTTAAATAGAAGGAGCATGGGATTTGGGGTCAGACAGCCTAGATTTTGCATGGTTCCTCTACTTCTTGGCCATAGATTTTAAAGCAACTTATTTCATTTTCTGAGTCTGTTTTCTCACTAGTAAAAATATGATTGTTACAAGAATCAAATAAAATGTATTGTGACTGATGCACACACAGCCACATAATAAAAGTTAGCTTCCTTTCTTGCCAAGTCAGTCAGTAAGTAGCAAGGTTAGGCCAACAACCGTTAGTATCAGATTCTCACTACTTTTTAAAGATACTCCCTTCTTTAGATACGTCAGCATTCTCTCCTATATGACCCTGGAATCACTGCTGCCACTATACTTGCCACAAGTGACCAAGGCACTGTAGAAGCCATATAAGTTTAAGACTTGAGATGCAGGAACCTGATGACTTCCAAGAACTTCAACACGTACTGTATATAGAGGAATTTGGCATACTATACTATGTAGCCCTCAAAACCCAACTCAGAAAGTAGAGTTATATACGTTCCTTGGTTTTATGTGCATGACCAAGTCCTAGTCCATCCCTCCAGAAAGAAGTTTGGCCTGTTCACAAAATAATTATTATAAAATAAGTCGGGTTTTATTTCCTTCTTATACGATCCTTGTAGGAGAAAGGGGGAATTATAGTCCAGCAAGCTTTGGCCTATAAGGCTTTGGCAAAAGTTAAATGCTGAACTTCATGTCAGAACTCTGCACCAACTGAGTAGGGATTCGTAAATGGTGTAAAGCCCCTAATGATGCTGGGATCAATCTGTTTTTATAACTTCATGGAGAAATATGTAAGTAGGTAGAGTATAATTGCTTTCTATATAGTGGAATTCCAAGCAAAGACAATGGACTCTAAGGACAAAGAAAATCACATTAATTGACAAAAATGTTGCAATTGAGTTCAAGATGCCATAATTGGTGTGTGGACAATCCAACTTATATTTCTCCTTCAAGCTATATAACTTCACTTATAACCCAGAAATCATTATAGGCTGTTCTCAAGCAAGCAGCTTTGGTCAAAAAGTCTAAAATGCTATAATATATCAAGAAGGGAATTAAGAGTACAGCAGAAAATATTTTACCTGTTTTATGTACAGGTATATATGATTCTTGTATCCACGAAAGTCATAGTGTATTCATAAAAGTCCATGTATCCTGAGAAATCATGTGGTCACTTCCAGCTGGCATATGGATGGATATAGTAAGATGAGTAGACAATAACAGACACAATAGTGGTGATTATGATTTTTTAAAATGACCAAAAAAAGGTCTAAATTATCAAGGTTGTTGAATCTTTGTCACAAAAAGAACAAACTAAAGAAATCAAAACTTTTAGTCTGGAAAATAAAAAGCAAAATAGAAGATATTACAATGGTATTTTTCACAGAAGTAGAACAATCTTAAAATTTGTGTGGAACCATAAAAGACCACAAATAGGGGCGCCTGGGTGGCTCAGTGGGTTAAGCCGCTGCCTTCGGCTCAGGTCATGATCCCAGGTCCTGGGTTCGAGCCCCACATCGGGCTTTCTGCTCAGCAGGGAGCCTGCTTCCTCCTCTCTCTCTGCCTGCCTCTCTGCTTACTTGTGATTTCTCTCTGTCAAATAAATAAATAAAATCTTTAAAAAAAAAAAAAAAAAGACCACAAATAGCCAAAGCAATCTTGAGAAAGAACAAAGTTGAAGGTATCATGTTCCCTGATTTCAAACTATATTATGAAGTTACAGTAATCAAAAAGGTATGGTACTGGCATTAAAAAAAGACACATAGATCAATGGAACAGAATAGAGAGCCCAGAAATAATCCCACAAATATATGGTCACTATGACAAAGAAGCCAAGAATATAAAATGGGAAGAAGGCAGCATCTTCAGTAAATGGTGTTGGCAAAACAGAAGAGCCACATGCAAAAGAATGAGACTTAGATTACTGTTTTACATTGTATATAAAAATTAACTCAAAATGGATTAAAGACTTGAATGTTAAGGCCTGAAACCATTAAACTCCTAGAAGAAAACATAGGCCCTTAACATCAGACATGGCAATGATTTTTTGGATTCGACACCAAAAGCAAAAGCAACAATAGCAAAAATAAACATGAGGGACTATGTTGAACTGTAAGAAAGCTGCACAGCAAAGTAAACCATCCAGAAAATGAAAAGGCAACCTCCTGAATGAAAGAAAATGTTTGCAAATCATGTATCTGATAAGGGGTTAATAACTGAAATACATAACTCCTATAACTCAATAGCAAAAAAAAAAAAAAATGATTAAAAAATGGGCAGAGGATTTGAATAGACGTTTTTCCAAAGAATGCACACACATGGCCAACAGGAAAAAATGAAAGCAAAGATGCTTAGCAGCACTAACCATCAGGAAAATGCAACCAAAACTACCACAATGAGATACTACCACAATGAGATACCACCTCACACCTACTGGAATAACTATTATCAAAAAGGCAAAAGAAAAAAAAAAAAAAGACAAGAAATAACAAGCATTGGTGAGAATGTGGAGAAAAGGGAACCCTTGTGCACTGTTGGAAATGAAATTAGTACAGACGCTATGGAAAACTGTATGAGATTCCTCAAAAAATAGAACTACCATATGATCTAAAAATACCACTTATAGGTATTTCTCTGAAGAAAACAAAAATTCTAATTTGAAAAGATATCTGCACCCTTGCAATTCCTGCAGCATTGTTTACAGTAGCCAAGATGTGGAAACAGCCTGTCCATAAATAGATGAATGGACAAAGCAAATGTGGTATATATATATACAATGGAATACAATTCAACCATTAAAAAAGTGAAATCTTGCCATTTGTGACAACATGGGTGGATTTTGAGGGGATTAAGTTAAGTGAAATAAGTCAGGCAGGGGAAGACAAATACCACATGATCTCACTTATACGTAGAATTTGAGAAACAACAAAAAAGCAAAATCATAGATACAGAGCTTGGTGGTTGTCAGAAGTGGAGGTTAGGGGATAGGAGATATGGGTGAAGGGGATCAAAAGGTACAAACTTCCAGTTATAAAATAAGTCATTGAGATGTAATGTACGGCAATGTGGTGTTTATACTGTATTGCATATTTGAAAGTTGCTGAGAGCAGATCTTAAAAGTCCTCATCACAAGAAAAGGAAGAATTGTAATTATGCCTGGTGACAGAAGTTAACTAAATTTTACTGTGATCATTTCACAATAAATATAAGTACCTAGGCATTATGTTGTACAACTGAAGCTAATATTACATGTCAATTATACCTCAATTAAAAAAAAAACTTAGTCTGCTTAATAAAAGGCAAAGTAGTAGATATGGTGAAATTTTTAGGATCCTGAAGGAAACTGGTCAAATAATGTGTGTCATCAGATTTAGAATACAAGAGGCTGGTGGAAGAGAGGAAAGGTAGAACAAATCAAGACATTCTGTTTCACACATGGAACTAAAAATTTTTAAGTTAGATGAATTCAGGTATGTTGCTACATCTTAAGTAAAGAAGAAAATTTTTCTTTTCTTTTCACAGTTCCGTGACCTATTCTGGAATCCATCTGTTGAGATGCTTTATAGCAGATATAACAGGAAATCTTAAGACTGATGGCTTTGGCCAACTGGAGTTGAATACCTAGAATTTCAACATTGTTTTAAATGTTGTGTATCTGTAATTTGCAGAAGGAACATTTCAGCTTTAAAACCTGCATCTTTCCAAAGCACGAATGAATTTGTGCTGGGGAAAAAGATCTTGTAAATAATTAAATTATGCATTTCATTAGAACAGATACCCTTCTTATTTTAACAGCGTTTCTGTTTTAACAAACTGACAAAGAGCATATAGAAGTCCATAATATGAAAACCTATTTACTACTATGTAGAGAATGGTTTTTATTGGGCTTTTGTCTTTTAAAGAAAATGTCCATTATGTTTATTTAAGTATTAAAATGGACTAGGTAAAAAGGGGCTACTTTTCTGTTGAGCACTTACAGGTAGATGGAAGATAAATGCTTCTCTCTATGCCTATAATTAGTCTTTTTTCTGAGTCCTTATTTGAATATAAAATATTCTTGATAAAATTTCAGTCAGTCCATGCTGAAAACATCAGTCTTTTCAGACTGGGATCATTCACCTTCAAGTGAACAGAGGATTCAGAATCAGAAGACCAGAATTTAAGTTCCAGGTCTAGTATTTATTAGTTTGGGCCTTGGGCAAATTACTTGATTTCTCTGCCCTTAATTTATAACTCACAAAGCTATAGAGATTAAAATGGTATAGTACGTGTAAAGGATATCTATATACGCTATATATTTGTAAAGTGAAACCAACAAAGAATGCAGCAAAATTCATATTTATCACAGAAAACCTCTTGTCATAGAGGAGGTAACATTTTCTCTATTGAAAGACAAAAACCAAGAACTAGTTTTAAGTGAGAACACTGATATTTGCAAAAGGGAGAAGAAAAAATTTGATGGGCCAGTGTAGAATTGGTACAGTAAGATTCAGAATGGAAAGATAAAGCCTTACTTTGAGCTAAAGTTAACAGAAAAATTTTTTATGAAGATGCTACTGACCTGTTCGTGTAAGTGGCATAGCTTTTCAATGTGAGGATGAATATTAAGATTATAGCAGTAGCCCTGGTTAAAAACTAAGTCTGTAAAACAAGTTTGTGGCTTTTTTAGGGAATTCAATTATGAATATATTTTCAGTTTTATAGTTGATAATCCTGGTCTATTCTAACCACCAGTGTTTTAAGCTGAAAGAAAGAAAAAACTTTATGTAGGCATTCACAAAGTGAAATATATGGTGACAATAGAACAATCTTAGAAGTCATCATTTTGCCTGCCAGTATTACTTTACTCCTTATCTTAGCCTTGGTTCTCCTAAAACCAGAGCCCAAGACAAGTTCGCATGCAGTTGTTTATTTGGCAAGTGACCCCAGGGAATAGGAGTGATGGAGAAAGGAAACAGAAGAAAGGAAAGTCAATCAATGATGCAAGAGTTGGACATCACATAGGTACATGTCTTGATCTTGAGGCACCTTTTGGGGAGACTTAGGAAACGTGCCTCTGTATTGCCCTTGAAGTGGGGAGAAGGTGGCTGCACACTTCTTCCAACTTGTCCATGCCTAAGTGCCAAGCAGTTCCTGCAACTTGTCAGAAGGAGCATGAGGAGAGAGGTCTCTGGAACATGACGCAAAGTGCAGTTGTCCACTCCTACTGGAGACTGGTGGCCACAGGAGTGGCTGAAGTAAGGCCAAGAGGATTTGGGCATGGGAGGTCTCACCACAGTGCTCTTATGAATGATCTAAGTGTTTTAATGCTACCAAAGGGGTAAAATAGGTATTCACTGATGACACTAACAGTATTTTTTTTTTCTTTTTTGGTTGGGGTATGGAGACCAGAGGGAGAGGGAAAAAAGAGAACCTTAAGGGGGTTCCACACTCAGCACGGAGCCCAACCTGGGGCTCAGTCTCATGACCCTGAGATAATGGCCTGAGCTGAAATCAAGAGTTGGGTACTTAACCAACTGAGCCACCCAGGCACCCCCACCCCCACTAACAGTAGTTTCTAATCTAATTTACTAGTAAGTTATGGTTTGTATATTTTAGATTTTTACTTTTAAAAATTTAAGACGTTGGAATTTTAAGTTGTTTGGAAAGATTAACTGATCTAGAATATTACATTTCTTATAAATATATATAAAATATCATTTGGTGAACACATGTGAAGCTTTTTTACTATTTCCCCCCGAATTCTAAGGAGCAAGAGAGGGGAAGAGGAGAGGAGGAAACTTACTCCAAAGGAACATTAATTAAGTACAAAAAAGTGATAGGCCTGTAGTTCAATCCAGGCTCTAGCCTCCATAGACAAATCACTGAACACTCTGGTTTTCCCACTGAGGGAAAATCTCTTTGAACACTTCCAAGTTTCTGATTCTTGAACAATGATGCCACTTCATATAAGCAGTCTAAGTCCAGGGAAACTAACTGGATTCACCTGCAAATGAAAACAGAAGCAAGACTGGACCTTAAATCTTAGAATCACAGAAGCTAATGGCTATGGCTAGACTTGTTATAAATGAGATCTCCTTAGTATTATCCGTGTTTTAAGGCACTAAGTAGCTACTATCACTTGGTAGCAAGCCAGGAAAAATATAAACAATGAAAAGGGACTAGAAATGTATTAAGAACTTTGAAGTAAATCAGGATGTTTGCAAGGCTTCAGGAAAGAAGGAATCTATAAAGCGCTGTTTAACTTTGCTTTGCAGGCTACTTGCATCAGATCACCTAAGCACCTTGTTAAAAATGCAGGCTTCTGGGCACCTGGAAATCTCAGTCAGTTGGGCATCTGACTCCTGATCTCGACTTGGGTTTTGATCTCAGGCTCATGAGGTCATGTAGGCTTCTGTCCCCATCCCCTGGCTGTGTTTATCAGTCTCTTCAGAAGGAAATCTGCATTTTAAACAACCCACCAAGTGATTCTCAAAACGAGAACCCCCAGTATAGATAAGTGGAAAAGGTGCAGAAAGAACAAGGCCAGATAAAGAATGGAATGGAAATAGAGTGAGGATGGTGAAGGAAAAGGGTGGGTGTGATATATACCGGGGAACTGTTTTACTTTTCTATAAAAATACATGTAACAGAAAACTTAATGCCACAACCTTCTTAACAAATAGAAGTTTATTGACCTAATTCTAGTGAACTAGAATATTTGAAAATTTGTAAGATTTACCATCTCTGGCAATGGTAAAACAATATAAAAATATCAGATGGTAGCATCAACATTAAATTATAGATATATGTGTGGCCTCACTCCTGGTTCTGTTTTGTGTAACTAAGCTTTATTTTTTCATTTAACTTTCTTACCTACTTCTACTTTGCTATCTTCTTTGTATTTCATGTATAGTTATACATGTCACCTTACATCCTTTTTGGAAAAAAAGTTTATTCAGAATCACTCACTAGCACCCAAATAAGTAAACCAGAAAAAAACCCAAAAACTTTTAGAGAACTCCAAAAGCATTTTAATTTGCCCCCCTTGAGATAAGGTGAACAAATGAAGTAAAATAATGGTAGTGACCAGTCGCTGAGAATACAGTTAGTGGCAAAATTTTTTAGACCCTTGTGATGATCAATTCTAATTTATAATCAAGACAGCACAATCATTAGAAGCTACAAATATAGGTGTTCAGTAATGGACTTACCTACAACGGAGCCAGTTAAGACCAAAGTGACTTTTTAAGCACTCCTTGATACTTCCTAGGCCAGCTGACTCCCTATATACACCCTAAGGCACAGGGTAGGGTTCTATAAACCTAATTACTCAATTCTTAATTCTCTGGTAAATCACAAAATTATTCTGTTTTTCAGGGACCCATCAGGTTTAATCAAGGAATTATATCTGCTTCTCAAGGACAGGATATGGTAGATTTCTTTTTTCATGTAAACCCCTGGCACAAAGTCAAATTCAAAATTTGACTATTTAATATTCAAATACTTGTCAGTTAAATGACACAGAGCTACTATAAATGTTTATTGAACTGAAATGAACTGCTGTACAATGTTACACTAAAGCAGCTCCTCTTTGAGTCCAAGTGGTACTTCCAAGTCTTTCCAGATTTTTTTTCAGCAGTTCCACATAAAACAGCAGGACACCAGATCAGTTTGTTAAGCACTTAAATGTCTCACAAATGAGCATCTAAACTCCCATTAAAGCAAAAATATCATCAATGTCATCTGTCTCCTTAATGGTTCCTGATGTATTATGTTTGTTCATTTGCAGTATTGTCCATGAATCAGTTTCATTTTCATTGCTTCCTGTAAGGTTTTCATGAATTTGCTTCTCTTTAGTTTGTATGACAGGATTTGAAATTCTGCTACTCAGGAGAAGCTTACTGTTAGGGGAGAGATCAGTTCTCTGAACTGTATAGTGCGAGAGTCTCCATTTACTGCTATCTGTAGCATTCTGAGTCCCTTGAGGGGATGGCTGAATTTCCTTTGAAAGAGTCAACTGCAACTTTCTCTGTAGTTTCCTCTGTTCCAGTAAAAATCTATTCTGAGATCTTCTTCGTCTCACATGACGCTTTGAAGTTTTGATTCCTGAGCCACGAAGAAGGCAGTTGCAAAGAGAAGTTTTTATGCACTCTAATTTCTTTGGCAAACTTTAAAGGACAAGAGAAAGGAAAAATCTGGGATTAAGACACAGAAAGACATTTTCAAAAACTTTTGTCTCCCTTTTTGTCAACTCCTAAAAGTACACAAAACTGTATACAGGTCCTATAACTGTGTACAACCCCAGAATCATCACAAAAAATAAATAGGAGCTTCAACCCAAATCTGTGTTTTCAGAGCAGAGTTTCCCTCTGATTCAGATTATAGCCAAGTATGTCCCCATTTTGTTCCCAAAGTGAAGTACCTCCTACAACTGCCTAGCAAGGTAGCTGTCAGAGGCTCTCCCTGATAACCGTCAAACTGTTCTTAATGTAACAGGAGTGGAGCTGGGAAAAGGATCACAAATAGAACACAATAGAACACATCCGCCTGGATGCATTAATCTCTATCTGGATAAGTAACTTCATGTTGTAGCAGGGAGTGAACAAGGGAAAAGGAATCAAAGTCAGAGACGGAGTTTACCTAAGAATGAGAAGACAGAGCTTCTGGCATAGACCACCTGATACCTTGGGCTGCCCTAACTGTGATTCATATATCTTCCTCAAGTGTGGGAATTCAGAACTCAAATTGCTGATTATTTTAGGTGCTTTGCTTCTGAATAAGGTATACTGCGACAAGGTACATTACATTGTCTTGTAATGTACTTGCTAACTGCCTCACTGTGTTAGATTTCAAAAGATTAGCACAGATCCGGATCCATAACTTCTACCCCTGTCACTCTCCCCTTTTCCTTTTTAAATAAATATATAACTTTGAGGAAGCCTTTATATATAATGTAGTGATTCAAGACCAGTTTTCAAAAGCTTTTCTTGTCTTACTCTAAGTGGTGATTTTTAAGTGGGGAGAGGGTAAGTGTACCTCCTCATTAAAATGGAAATAGAAAAATATGCAAACAGAAGAATCAGAGGATCTGAATTGAGTTCTAGATCTCCAGATGTAACAATCTGAACAAAATCCCCTATGTCCTCAGCTACAAAATGGGAATAATACTGCCTAACTCAGAGAGTTATGGACATTACGCAAATTTAAAACATACTACAGCATACTGAAACAGCAAAACAACAGTACAAAAGAGCAGGTTTTTTGTGGGGTAAGGAATAATGGTTTAACCAAATAACACTTTGTTACCCTTCTCACTAACTCTTAATTGTTATCATCTCTACTACCCCTTCTCCATCTCAGGCTGAGTTCCACCCTAGAATGGATCATTTTTAGATGGCTACAGGTCTTTAAAGGACCTTAATGTAGAAACCCTTCCAACCATTCTTTCCTTAGGAATACTTAACTTCTCCCACAGCTCTCAATCAAAACTTGTTCTTGTTGATCTTTACAGCCTTTTTTGTCTAAAATTGTTATGATGGGCATCTATTATTTTTTCAATAAAAATATAAAACCCTAAGGCATCTGACTTCATTATAATGCTTCAAGTAATACTGACTCACAGTCAAAGATAACCACCCTTAAGCAGTTCTGTGAACCTAAGAATCAGAGGGAAAGGAAGAAATCAATACATGGAAAGTCTGGCATTCACGAACGAACATTACCTAACCCTAAGCCCAGAGCCTGGTGTGTGTACTTCTGCTCTCACACCCTCATCCTGCTGCCCTGAAGCTGTGGGGAGACTGGCTGTCTCTCCTACCAGAGCAGGAGTGAGAGCTAGTGCTCCATGAGGATTAAGTCTATCTTACACAATGCATCCCCTGGCTTAGCATACCACAAACACTCCTAAGGCTTTCTGAATGAACAAATGGAATGGTGAAGAATATAAATGAATAAATCCAATTAACCAAGTTAACTTTCTTCTTCCCAGTGATACAGCTGTGACCAACAAAAGCAACAAAACTGCAGTTTGAACAGATCCTTCTTTTAGCCTCCCTAGGGGGGGCTATCCCATTTTTCAAAAAGCTAACTTGAATATATATATACTTTTGCCCTAAATAACAACAGAAAAAATAAAGGAATGGAATTCTTATTATATACCTACCTACACCCTTGAGCTTCCACATGTTTAAGCCGGTTACTTTTAAGAAGTTTGTTACCCAGAAAGGAGGCCTGAGCCTTGAGTTTTTTGCTCCTGCACCACAAAATTGCTGTTCGGATTTCTTCAGAAAGTTGAATAAAACTCTCAGCCTCTCGAAATCTCTGCACAAAACTTTTGGCACAGAGAGTTCCTGTTGCTTTCTGAGAACAATGTTTGGTTGCCTTTAGTTTGGACTGAGAACATTTTAAGTTGGTCTCCTGAAATATGGAAAGGTGAGAAAAATATATTGGATTTCCTACTGACTTGCAAATATATAACAGAGAAAAGTTGACCCCTATGAAAATTAGAAAATGTCTTTTTAAAAGAAGAAAAACTTTTAAAGCTCACTGTGCTTTCCTTTGTCTTAAAAAACAATGGGAAGTCACCAGAGAGGAAGACAAACCATGAGACTCTTAACTGTAGGAAACAAACTGAGGGTTGCCAGAGGGAAGGTGGGTCGGGGTTGGGGTAACTAGGTATGGGCATTGAGGAGGGCATGTGATGTGACGTGCAATGAGTGTTATATACAACTGATGAATTATTGAACTCAACATCTGAAACTAATGTTGGCTAACTAATGTTGGCTAATTGAATTTAAATTTTTTTAAAAACTTAATTTTTTTATCCACTGCTACTAACACAAGATTTTTTTCCTCCTCTGTGTAACAACAGACCCCATCTATAACTGAATTCAGATGCGAATCATAATACAAATATTCTAACACATACAGCTATTTAATCTATACATAAGAATGAAACTGAATAAATATTAGTCAAGGTCTATCTGGTAGGGAAAAGAAAAATCACTGAAGAGCCCTTTCCCTTGACACTACTAGACTATCACAAATTTGTTTTTCATTTATTTCTATACCAAGTTACCCTTCTCAATGATGGGTCAAAAATGTTACTGAAAACGCACAAAGGGATGATGCTGAATGTATGTTAAAAATGCTTAACTGAGCAACACTTCCAATTCAGCCATCTTTTGATGTGTCTCTTCAACCCCATCTTTCTATGTCAAGTAAAGTCTGAATTGTACCAGCCTTCATTGTTTACAACAATATGCCACTTACTAGATCTGCTTTCATTTTTCATTCAAAACTGCTCCCAATTTCTCACTTTCAAGAAAGACATAAAAAAGTAGTAGAAAATATAAAAGTAGAGACCTATCAATACTTAGTGTTGGTAACTGATAAAAGAACTTTGACCTTAGAAGCAAGCTGAGCATGTTAGTGCTAACTGTTAAAACTGTGGTAGCGATTAGTCATGAATAGGGACTGGGGACCAACCAACCCGCTTTAAAACCAGCTCACCCAGGAACAGATAGATGGACTGCAGAACTTTCAAGGGTCAGAGAGCCATAGTTCTTGAGACAGAGTTGACAAAAGGATTTGGGGGACTGATATAATGATAAAGAACAAAGACTGTGAAACCAAACTGTCTGTGTCCAAATCCCAGCTTTGCCCCATACTTGCGGTGTGGCCTAAGCAAGTTTCTTGTCCTTTCTAAGCCTCAATTTTCTCATCTGAAATATGGAAACAATAATAATAGCATCAGCCTAACAGGGCTTTTGCAAGGATTGTAGGAATTAACACACATAAAGCATTTCAAGAGTAAATGCAATATACATATTAGCTATTATTAGGGCTATAATGATGATGATTCCTCCCTCTGGAACTCATAAATTGGACAGAATATAAATCCAAGCTAGAATCCTTGTAAACATTCAAGAAAGAACTCTGATTTATCAAAAATAATTAAGAATTCTTAAATAGAAAAGAAGATATCATCTAGGTAGGACACCAGGAGAAAACAATCTGAGGACAAGTGATAAAAGAAGCCAAGTAGTTACCACATGAAAGTTGGTAACCCTGATGTATTCATCTGGTGCTGGGTCCAGAACAGAATTTACAGACAATGACTAAGAGGAATCATGTTAAAGCTTGAAGCCTAACCAGGAAAGAAAGAGAAGCCTCATGACAAAAGATGAGGATGACAGTAACGATGAGAGTACTTAATAACATCTGACCACAATTAAGTGCTTACCATACTCCAGACTCTATGCTGAAGACTTTACATGCATGGAAACTGCATAACCCTATGAGGGGCATACTGTATTAGAAAACAGAGGTATGGGCAGGTCAAGAAACTTATATAACGTCACACCGCTAGTACCAACTAAAGCCAGGACTCAAACCATTTCTGTCTGACTGCAAAGCTCATGCCTTTTTTTTTTTTTTTAAGATTTTATTCAAAAATCTTAGAGATTTTAAAGAGAGAGAGAACATGAGCAGGGAGCAGCAGCAGAGGGGGAGGGAAAGGGATAAGCAGACTCCACACTGAGTGCAGAGCCTTAATGTGAGGCTCAATCCCAGGACGCCAAGATCATGACCTGAGCCAAAATGAAGAGTCAGATGCTCAACTGACTGAGCCACCCAGGCACCCCCAAAGCTCATACTCTTAATACAATCCACACCTACAATGGATCCTAGAGACACTTTAGAATTCTAGCAAAACTCTAGAGTAAAATGTTTTTTAAGATATTCTATAACCCGAATTTACTGGATGTACTCAGTCCCTTGGGCCTCTATTCATTCAGAAGCATAGGAGGAAAACTAAGGTGGCACTAAGCTGAGAGCTGGAGATAAAAACAGAAACTCAATCTCTGCCCTTGGTAAATGGTATCTATTCCACAAGTTAGCAGAAATCATAAGCCATAATAATAGAAGCCAGACAAACCTGAGTAGCTTTGTGTTTCAGCTGTTTGCAGAAAGCTCTCACATCAAATTCTGATGACTTTTCTGTAGAAATGGAGAGACCACAGATACAAAAACTATTTTCAATATCATGCTATTTTCATACTATTAGCATACTATTTTCAAATCAAATTCTTAAGTTTATGATATTTCTTGCCAAATTACTACAAAAGAAATAAAGGGACTTGTAAAAGTCTGTGCTATATAAAAGTAAATTACCTTTGAAGACTTTCTTATTCTTTATTGGCTGTCCAAGATCCACATTATTCTGTGTATTGATCCTCATTTGGTTAGAGTTTTTGGAAATTCTGAGTATAGTTTCTGGGCTAGACCTTGGTGATTGCTCTTTAGTTAAAAACAGTTTATTTAACAGTTTAGTTACTCCTTTAGCTGCAAAAGCTGTAGGCATTTTTTTCTTAAAGACCTCAAAATAGGGCTGTCCTAAAAACTCAGCAATATCAGAAGGAAAAGTAAAATCTTTGAAGTAAGGCAGTGGTTGAATCATAGAGACCTGCTGAAGCAATCTGAACAATGGCTCATATAAAGACGTCAGCCTTTTCAAAACACCTTTATAGAGAACCCTAGAAAAAGACAGGAGGTGATGTATTAGCAAGCAATTATAATTTGCAGCTTATGTAATAACCACAATAGATTCAAAGCTGAAAATAAGTATCAGTCTGCCACTATAGATTAAAAATCCTCTAGCGCATATTTGCGAAGAGTGAGATTAGTCCAACCCAAGCAGAAAAATCCAAGTACAAAATGTTACTTAAAACTAAATAAAGTACTCAACGGGAAGGTGTCTCAAAGGATATCTTACGTATGGTTTTAGCTACATGGTGAGATTTTAGGCAAGTTTCAGATTCTCTACATCGTCTCTGTTCTTTTGGAATGTCTTAAAAGAAGCATGTATTATTGTTATAATCAGCAAAAATTAAAGCTATCCATTACAGAAAAGAATAATAGGTTAGCTGTTATTCATTCTAATCTTATCACCTCTAAGAATAAGCAGAATAAACAAGATAATTGGAAATAATACTTGAGAGACATCAAAGACCTAACCGTGAACATTTAGGTTCCCAATCCACCACAAGTAAAACATTAATCAAGTGAAGAAACAGAACCCCTGCACCATCAGCATCCCACGGGAAAAGAAATATGAAAACCTAGGCTGTGTTAGATGAAAAAGAAATGAAGGATTTTATATACATACATACCATAACCTGCTCACCAGCCCAACCATCACAAGGTTTAAAATAATGAATTCTTGCAAGCCTAGGTGCTTCACAGTCAAGCTGGAGAATCAAGTTAAAGTTGGAAAACAAAACCAAAGTAATCTGAATTTTGCAAGTTACATTTACGAAAAAAACAGATGGGAAATAGAATTTTCTTGAAGAAATTAAAGCCTTAAAATGTTCTATTTCAGTCATGGAAACTTAAAGTAATATGCACTCTTCCAGAGCTCTCATTATTTAGCTTCTATGATGTAGAATTTCTAACTGTCAGTGCCCTTAGGATAATACATGCTAGATGGAGACTGACAGTCTCTGGCAATGGCTGTATCAGTCAATTCCTAGGAAAAGGAGGCCAAGATGCAAAATTTTACTTCCTATAACCTCCTTCCTATAACCTCGTAGCTTTCAAACAGAAATACCATTAAATATATCCAAAGAATTCCAATTCAGAGGAAAGCATTTCAGTTGATCAAGGATACAGAAATGTCTTGCAGCAACAGTCCAAGAAGCGAAGTAACAACTTGCAGGCTCCCAAAATCTTCATGAGCACCAGCTCAACCACTGGTTGGCTAGGAATGATACATGCCTTGGTATTTACAGGCTGGTTCTCACTTCACAAAAATGGAAAAGAATGTTATTTTCATTCTTAAACTTCATTACTTATGAAGCACTTACACAGCTATTTTCAAGCACAGATGAGCTGGAAGCTCCTAGCTGGAGTTGACTGACAACAATGTTTCAATATAATCTATCTTGACCCAGAGTTCAGTGTCCTGCTAGTCCCTCCCACAAACCAACAGAGGAGAGATTATCACAAATACCAGGTGCCCCTTATTAAAACAAAATTTGTAAAACTCCCCAGTTGGGTTATATCCCAACACCAAGCAAAGAAGTCCAATGGAGATCACATTAAAGGCCATGAGTTCCCAGCCCACCACACAGACCATTACAAAGCCACTGGCCCAATTACCTGGAAGAAAACAACTCAGACAGATGTTGAATTGAACCCTCCAAATCCATGTTTTTCAAACGTTTTAAACATTGTTCAACCTGAAAGGGAAAGAACAGCTCAAATTTATATCACACAGACACGGCCACTGATATGATCACAAAAGCAAAGAAATGCAAAAGTTCAAAGTATGGAAATACACTCAACACAAGAGAATACCTTCATTTTAGGGTAAAGTAATATGTAGCCCAAAAACAGCTGCCCCTACTTAAAGATTTGAAATTAACCTAGCCAAACAAATTTCTCAAATCAGTTTATAACTAGGAATTTACTATGTGTCAGGATGTCATTGATGCTATAAAGGGCACCAAAGTAAGTATGAGATTATTCTCAAGATTTTTCTGAAAAACATGCTTTCTAAAAGTGAAACTACTAAAACAAGATAGTAAAGCTAAGAGGTTTCACCTTTATTCAGAAGACAATGGAGAACCATTAAAAATATCAAACCTTGTTTTAGGATGATTACCCTGGCTTTGGCATATAGAACATGCAAGCATAGAGGAAAGACTGGAGTTGAGGAAGAATCAATTAGGATAGCAAGACAACTAAACGTTGACGAGTTCTGAAGAAAGAAGATGCAGCCAGAACTAAAAGAAGGGTCTAGATGCAGAGAAAGTTTTGACTGATCAATGGACTGAATGGGAGAGATACCTAAACGGAAGATGCAGAGAAAACAGAACACCCAATTTTTCTGATAGATAATTATTCATAGCTTGGAATCCAGGAGGAAAAATAGGTTCAATCTGATATGTTCAACATGAAATATATTCAGGTTTGGTTTTGGAGTAAAAGACTCATAAGGAGATAAAAAGCTGCCCCAGCGAAGAAAACTTAGGGAAAGACCACACACTCCCAGATCTTTCTTTTTTTTTTTTTTTTTTTTTTTTAAAGATTTTATTTATTTATTTGACAGAGAGAAATCACAAGTAGGCAGAGAGGCAGGCAGAGAGAGAGGAGGAAGCAGGCTCCCTGCTGAGCAGAAAGCCCGACGTGGGGCTCGAACCCAGGACCTGGGATCATGACCTGAGCCGAAGGCAGCGGCTTAACCCACTGAGCCAGCCAGGCGCCCCTCCCAGATCTTTCTTTGATGAAGAAATCGCCATTCTTTTTGCCTTAAGTAATAGAAGCAGAAAAAACCAGAGGGCACAAATCTGTAAAGTTAGAGAATATGTCTGTTTCACCCCTGTATTCCGAGCACCACGCACAATGCCTGGCACATAGAACTTAACAAAAAATGCCTGCAGAATTAATAAGGTGAATGAATTTATGACCTTATAAGGAATCCAGCTTAGGAGACTTGTCTGTATAGGGTAGTCCCTAAACTAGAGGGCCCAACTGTGTCTTAAACTCTAAAAATTACAGAAACCACTTCCCATAACTTGTTATACAGCTATTTAGTCTAATATATTACTGATTATATTATATGCCCTATAATATATAAACCACAACTTTGTTCTTTTTATGATTTTAGGATTCTCATTATGATTAGGAAATTGTTTCTTTTTTTTTTTTTTTTTTAAAGATTTTATTTATTTATTTGACAGAGAGAAATCACAAGTAGGCAGAGAGGCAGGCAGAGAGAGAGGAGGAAGCAGGCTCCCTGCTGAGCAGAAAGCCCGATGTGGGGCTTGAACCCAGGACCTGGGATCATGACCTGAGCCGAAGGCAGCGGCCTAACCCACTGAGCCACCCAGGTGCCCCAGGAAATTGTTTCTTAATGCAACACTTTGTCTTGCTCAAATCACTGTATCTGTGAACTAGGCAAAAGTACTGTAATTTATTATAGGTTATATATAATGGAATTTTTCATAAAAATTACCCATTAGAAGCAAGACTGGCGAAGAATTAAACATAGTACCTTTCTAAATAAATTGCTTTTTGAAATGGTTTCAGGAAAAAAAAAAATGAAATCCCACATGCAACTGTGGACTGATGATCTATGAAGTCACAAGTAATTGACTGGGTTTCCCATAATAACAAAATATTAAGTGGCAGTGTGATCTCATTTTCATCAAGCAAACATGTTGAGTCGTAAACACAGGGTTTCCGCCTTACCTGTTTGAGGGCTAAATGGGGCTTGTGGCGGCCCATCCTGTTGTGATTGCTGTAAAGGACTGCACATAGCACATCTGTCTCTGCATCTAAGATTTGGTTCTTCAGTGACAGTGTAACAAGACAGCATTCTCTAATTACAGCTGCAACACAAAGGTCTAAACCAGAGATATTTAATAAAACTTAGTATGTATTTCTATATGAAGTTTATTATTTAAAAATACTCTGAAGAAACATCTTCCCTCATTAAGGGGATTAAGAACAAATTAATATAATCAGCTTTAACTATAAGAACATTATTAACAATTTTAAGTATGTGAGAAGATGGAAGATGGTGACCGATGATACAAAGTCTAGAAATCATTAAGAGGACATCTGTTAAACAATAACACATATCTTCCTATCACATTTTATTATGATTTTTAAGAATCTTTCATATGAATACTTTGCAGTCATTTGGTGTACACTTAGACTTAAGTACTTTGATGGCGGGGTACCTGTTCTATGCTTCTCTAAGTCCCCTAAATCCCCTATTTTGTTACGTACATAAGCAAAGCAGAATGGATATACTCTTAAAAGCAAAGGTGTGGTATGGGTGCACTACTTTCAGGTAAGAATACATTCAGGTAAGAGAAACAACTGTACAAACAACTGTAATGTATGTAACTGTAATGTAATGTAACTGGAAGTTACATTATTTGATGAATGTCTGACTGAACACGGGGTGCTCAGAATGATATAACAGCTTCCTAGTCTGAAAAGCTGTGAAGTAGAAGATGGAGGTAATGTGTGTCTCTGTGTCACTAAGGGAAGCACTAGCATCCCAGATGGATAGACTACAAAGCCAGATTACTACAGAACAGGGGGAACTTTATTTTGTCCCAACTATGTGAGGCCAGAAAGGACTGCTTTGAGAATGGGGAGTTGCTGAATTTCTAGGCCTAACAGAATCCTGTTAATTTTTTTTTTTTAATAGAGGAAGAGGACGATTATAAATTGCATAGCTTGGATGGATGGTGAGGAGGATGTGATCAGATAGGTTGTATTTAAAATTAACTATCACTTAAGTGTCCATTTACCGTATCAGGCACTGTTCCAAATGCTTTCTAACTGTACCTCTTCCTCAAAACAGCCCTTTGAGGCAGGTTCTATGTTTATCCGCATGTGAAAATGAGCTGAGCACAGAAAGGTTAAATAACGACACCCCCCAACCTGCCCACCTCCAGCAGAGCGAAGTGCCAAGATTCAAACCCAATTTGGCTCCTGAGGCACGCTCCTACTACTGGGCCCTACGGCCTAAAAACAGCCGTACCACGGACAAAACACGTTAAGAGCACTTTCCCCTAATGACATCATTAGACGCTTTCAACAACCGGTGATAGGTAGGGAGCACTAACCCTAACCCGTTATACAGATGAGGAACTGGAGGCCAGAAAGACTGCCGTCTAAACACAGAGTGCCCCAGCGCCTTCCTAAGAGATCAGGACACAGACTGCAGGGTGAACCGGGCGGCTGGTGGCCTGAGGGAACCGAGGCTTTCCAGGCCGCACTTCTCCCAGACGCCAGCGGCGTCCACCTCTCTCCGCCCCCCTGGGAGCGGGGCTGGGCCTTGGGCGTCTGTCGCTCCAGGCACGGCGTGCCGTAGGCACAGTGGGTTTAGTGAAGGATTCCAAATCAAACCAGAGCCCCTACAAAAGTCCTAGCAAACTCGGGACCGAGGGCTCAGGAAGTCCCGCCCCCACCGCGCACGTGCGCCGGCCCGGCCGGACACCGCCTCCGGAAGCGTCTGCGGTTCACCGGGCCCTTCGCTCACCCAGAGCTGCGTCAGGGTCCGGTATGGTCACTGTGCTGCGGCTCCCCGCCTTCGGGATTCTCACGCGGTTCCACGGCTCCAGGCCCGGCCGCACCGTAGCCATCTCTGGAGGCCGGGGAGGGGCTCGGAAGGGCGGAGCTCGGCGAGACCTAATGGAGGGACTGAGGGAGGAGAGAAGAGAGGAAATCTGGGGGAGGGAGAGGACAAGGGGTGGGACTGGGGCGGAGTCCGGAGGTGGGGGCGGGACCTTCTCGAATGGTGTACCAAATACAGTGGACTGGAGAGGATGGTGGTCCGGACTCTGTTCACCAACGCTTGGCCGGTTATCAGAAGCATTTGGGGAAGTTTGGGGTTGGAAGCTAGGGAAGTTCAGTCCCAGTCTGCTTAATCAGAATCGCCGAAGGGGGGAGGAATCTGCGTTGGGTTTAGGCTCCCACACAGGGAAGTTTGAAATTAACTTCAAGGCATTTTACAGATGTAGAAACTCAGGTTACCCATACACTCCTGTCTCCGCATCAGACATTAGGGAGAACGGAAGAAATTAAATAAAGAGGTTTATGGAAGGTGTGGCATTTGAAACACAGAAGAGGGGATTTACTTTGTCCAAGACAGTCAAGGAAGTTTCCTCTAGCTTCATCAACGAAAGGTGTGGCAATTGAAACACAGAAGAGATTTCTTTTGTCCAAGACCGCCAAGGAAGTTTCCTCTAGCTCCACCAACAGCAAAACCGAGATCACATCAAAGAAACTTAGAAGCCATCTGACTCTCCATCAACCCCATCCTCTATTAGTGTTTAAGACATGACGGTATCACCAGCTCTGCTGATCCTCACCTAGTTAATAACTTTCTCATAGAATCTTTATCTTCAGCCACACTGACACTACCTTACTTGAGAAAGTCATCCACTGTAACGTATAAAAGAGTCCGTGGGTTTTGGAGATAGACCACTAAGGTTCTAATTCTAGCTCTGCCGTTTACTAGCTCTGTGACCTCAGGAAAGTTATGTAACTCCTCCAAACCTTAGTATCCTTATAGGTAAAATAAAAATTATAGTCTCTACCTTAGGGTTGTATAGTGCTTTAGAACAGTGCCTGGCAAATAAGCAGATATTTACTCTTACCAGAATTAATACTGTTATTATTTCTACTGTTTAATACAAGTAACCTTGCCCCGTTGAAGCACTTGGCCATGCTCTTCCTACAAGCCTTTGCAAATACTAATCCCTCACTTGGATCATGCCTCTGAAATACAGTCTCCCTCAGCTCTGGTGTCATCACCTCTGAGTAGTTCTTCCTGAGCTTCCCATCCCCACTCCATAACTTGATATAGAGACCCTTTTATATACTACCATAGTGCCTTGAATTGGCCTCTGTATTAGCTTCCTATTGCTGCTGTAATAAATCATTACAAACTTAGTTGATTAAAAGACTTATTGTATTTCTGGAGGTCAGAAGTCCAAAATGGATCCCACCGGACTACAGTTGGCAGAACCAGATCCTTCTGGAGGCTCTAGTGGAGGATTCATTTACTTTTTCCAGTTTCTAAAGGCTACTTGCATTGCAGTCCTTTGTTCATGTGTCCATCCTCCATTTTCAAAATCAGTAACATAGCATCTTCCAGTCTCCCTCCATGTTCTCTTTCTCTCATCCTCCTGCCTACTTAGAAATACCCTGGTGATTACACTGGGCCCAACAAAATAACCTGGTATAAGCATCCCATCTCAGAATCTCTAACTTAATCACATCTGCAAAAACTGTTTTTGCAATGTAAGGTAACATAGTTACAGATTCTGAGGATTAGGATGTGGACATCTTTGGGGAACCGTTATTCAGTTACCATAGACACTCTCATAGAATTAACTTCACTATGTTGTATTTGTATGTCTTCTTCAATGGCATATGAGCTTACTGAAGGCAATACTAACCAATATAGTTCACTAATCTTTATATCTTAGTGCTTAACTGAGAGCCTGGCATCTAGTAGGACCTGAATAAATTTTAATAACTTTACTGAGGTATAATTACTATAAGAGAACCACACATATTTAATATATAAAATTTGTTTGCCAATATTTACTGGTTGAATAAGGGACTAGATAATGCTTGAATAGAGTTTCTAAAAGATGATTAGGAATTTCTCAGACAGATAAGGGAAGAAGGACATCCCTGACAGAATGATGTTAAACAACATGGGTTGGAAGAAGCACTAGTCCTGGTCAGTATTGCTGGAGCATGATATGTGCTGAGGGGTGAAGCTGGGAGTGGTGGTGTCAGATTCTGGGCAGAACTTGGATTCTACCCTGAAGGCTGGTCGTTCCCCAAACTGGCTGATCATAATTAACCTAGATAGCTTTTAAAAAATAGAAATTATCAGTTCCCACTTTGGAAATTCTTACTCATTAGGTATGAGTAGGTCTCTAATCTTTGTTTTTTTTTTTAAAGCTCCTTTTGATGGTGGTTTGGATTGGGGAGCCCTTACTGTAGGTGATAAAGGAGTCTCTGAGTCTTAGGCAGGACAATTTTAGTCACCTTGTATCAAAGAGCACCTTGAAGAACAGATTTAAAGGAGATGAGACTGGGCGTAAGGAGGTAAAGGAATCTGTTGCAAACAGGCAAGACACGGTTATAGCCTGGATTCAAACATAGGCACTGAAGATGAATAGTAGAACTTATTTAAATGTCTGGTATTTAGATATTTAGTTGTCTAGCATGACTTCTAGATTTTTGCTTTGAGTTTTTGATGTAGCATTCAAAAGTAGAACAGATTTAGGTAGGTGGCAAGGATAATGAGATAACTTTTGATATTTTAAGTTTGAAATCACCCACAGGCTGTCCACAAGTATATGGCCAATTCACCAGTTGAATAAATGGAACTATAGCTCAAAGTGTGATTGCAAAGGGAGGAATATAGAGATGGTGAATATAGGATATTATTTTTAGAAGGTTAGATAAGAAGGGGAGACCATTTAACTTGTAATAGGGTATTATTTTGGTTTTCATTTTAAGATAGTATATCAGGGTTCCACCGTTCAAACAGAATCAATAAGATATATATATATATATATATATATATTTTTTTTTTTTAAGGGATTTTTTGAAAGAAATTGGCTTGCACAATTTTGGGGTTTGGATAATCAAGTTTGAAATCCATAACAGCAGGCCAACAAGGAGCAGGCGGAAAACTCAGGCAGGAGCTGTAGCTACTACATATAAATGAGCTACTTAAATGTAGCTACTCATATAAACGAGATTTCTTCCTCCTCCTTATTTTCATAGAAACCTCAGTTCTGTTTTTAAGACTTTCTAAACTGATTGGATTGGGTTTGCCCAGATTTTGCAGGATAATCTCCTTTACATAAAGTCAACTGATTGTAGCTGACAATCTCACCTACAGAATACTTTCACAGAAACACCTAGACTTGTGTTTGACTGAGTAACAGGGTTCTATAGCCTAGCCCAATTGATACACAAAATTGACTATCACGGACAGGAAATGACTTGCTCACATATAGGCTAAAGGAAAAGAGCCAAAGAGTTAGAGAAGCTAGCCATATCATGGAGATAGAGGGGAGAAAATTAATAGAACAAGACCCATTATCCACTCCATAAAGTTTTTGAGCATCAGTTGTTTGCCAGGTACCAGACTATATCCCAGAGGAGACAAGGATAGGATCAAATATTCAGGTAAAGAGGTTGACTTAAAGATCAAAAAAGCCTTTATGGTCCAAGCCAGGAAGAAAAATAAAAATAGCTTTAGATATGGAGATATTTAGGGTGGGGTGCTAGGAGGATGAGGGACACCAGAGCAAAAGCATCTGTGTAGTCTGTGAGGAGAACTGGCTATCATTACCAAAGGTATAGGGCAGGGAAATGGGGTTGCCTGTGAGCGGTGGATATTTGAAGTCAGAGCTTCCTTGAACTGGGGGAGGGTGGGTAAATGGAAGAGACATGGACTCTGTACATTAGACAGAAAGTAAGGTTTTAAGGCCATGCTTGGAAAATTTAGAATCTATAAAGAAAGACTGCCACAGATACAAATGACCATCAAATAAACAAAACCCTGGCCATCTCATTAGTAATCCAAGAAATACCAGTTAAAATGATTTTCACGTGTTATCAGAGTAAAAAGATTAAAAAGCATGGTGTCCCATGTTACTAGGACTTTATACAAAAATTTAGATACAAAGTTAACCTTTGTTGTTTTCATAAAAATGGAAAATTTTTAATACCTGATATAATATATATAATATTATAACGTTATAATATTATATATATTATTTATAATAATATATATAATATAATAACATAATATATTAATAATATAATATATTAATAATATAATATATATTATATATAATATATTATATATAATAATATAATAATATAATATATTAATAATATAATGTATAATAATATAATATATTAATAATATAATGTATAATAATATAATATATTATATTATATTATATATCATATAATATATATAATTATATATCATATAATAACTGATGAATCAGTTGGTTTCTAATATTTTGGCAGTTGAATTTTTTTCCCCACAAAAATCAAATATGTAAAACAAGTAAAAGTGAAATTAGTTTTTGAGGTATATGGTAGAATGCAAGGCCTTCCCATTAAGTGTTATAAGACACTTCGTAGGAACAGTTTTGAAATCCACAGTTGTAAATAAATAAATATGTATTGATGTGAGCAATTTTTGGTGATACAGTAAGGTGTTTTTTAAAGGAGCTTAAAAAGCAACATGTATAATACAATTTCATGAAAGAATACACACCCATGCATTGAAAAAAAAGGTCTAGAAGGATCTAAATGAAGGTGTTAACAATGATTATCTTTCCAGAATGGGGTACATCTTTTCTTCTTCTATGAGCTTATGTGTATTTTTTATTTAAAGGAAAGGAAAATAAGGAAAGAAATATGTGTTAATATTATAATTAGAAAAAATGGGTTTTTTTAAAGATTTTATTTACTTGACAGAGAGCAGGGGGAACACAAGCAGGGGGAATGGGAGAGGGAGAAAGCAGGCTTCCCGCCGAGCAGAGAGCCCGATGTGGGGCTCCATCCCAGGATCCCGGGATCGCGACCCGAGCTGAAGGCAGATGCCCAACGACTGAGCCACCCAGGTGCCCCAAGAAAAAATATTTTTTAATGCCAAAATAGTGTATACCAGGGCCTTAGGATGTGTGTGTGTGCATGCACAGGCACGTGTGCTCATGCTCTATACACACAACAGTATATTTAGAGATATATGCTTTCTATTATGCATCTTACTATGGCCTCTCAGCTTCAGTCCTACCCTTCTATACTTTCCTCTGTGATTCTATGGCTGGGACCGTGCAAAACCAAATCATCTTTGCCAGCTGGTAGTTACATCAACATGGACTGCTAGAGGGAGGTTGAAAGGCAGAAAGAGGAGAAAAGGGACTTGTTCCTTCCTGTTTGCTCCTTCCTTTCTGACAGTATCACTCTGCAACAGCTCTTTATCCTGGGTAATGGCAGTTGGTTCTAGTCCCTGAGTCTTTCGACACACTAGCAGAACTTGTTGACCCCTCAAAGGTAGTAGCAGCACCTGGATGGTGTTCTCTGCTCAAAATCTTGGTCCCAATTCCGTATATCCCTTCCTCCAAAAGTCTACATTCTGATATCCCCAAACTCTTCCCCTTGTTTTTTTCAGCTCCAGGATTTGTAACTGCTTTTGCATATATGCTTTTCAGTTCTTCAACACCTATTTAACCCGTTCCTTACGTTAAATTCTCTCTGGTGAAATAGGTAGTTTGAGTCTGTTTTATTAATGGATTCTGACTATTATGATACTTAGAACAAGAAGTATTCCTGGAAAAGAGCCCCTCAAATGGTACAAGGTTGGTTTGGCCACGTTCCTTAGCCTTTGAACTCAGTAGCTCCTTATCAGAAGGAAAGGGGACATGATAAATGCATGCTGTACTGTACTGTCATGCTTAATTATCAGAGGCTGATGGTGATGAAATGCCTTCTGAAGCTCTAAGAGGACTAGATGACTATTATGGTAGCAATGATGCTTCTGAGTGCCCTGGAGAGCCTACCAAAAAATGACAAGCTCAGATCTTTAACTCTTTGCTCAAGCCATAGAGAATCAGAGAGCTTCTGTGATGGCCCTGAAAGAATCACTTATTTCTTATAACTGCAGGGCTGAACTTGACCCCAAATTTACTTTTTTTTAAAATATTTTATTTATTTATTTGACAGAGAGAGAGAGATCACAAGTAGGCAGAGAGGCAGGCAGAGAGAGAGAGGAGGGGAAGCAGGCTCCCCACCAAGCAGGGAGCCCGATATGGGGCTCCATCCCAGGATGCTGAGATCATGACCTGGGCCGAAGGCAGAGGCTTAACCCACTGAGCTACACAGGTGCCCCCCAAATTTACTTTTGTTGGTTGAATAACTTCAAAGTAAATTGAATTTATTGACTCTCAAGTCTCATATATATGAGTTAGGACATTGGTTGGTAAGAAGGACTCTTCAGACTTGGAATAGGAATTACCCAATTTGATTTGGGAAAAGCTGAGGAAGCTTGTGTGAAAACCCTATAAAAACTTCAAGACCCACCCTAACCACTTCCCATCACCACTAGAGCTATCTATACCTCGAGTAGAATCTCAGTTTACTCCAGGAGACAAATACAAAGTTTGACATGGAAAGAGATAGTTTATACTCCAAAATAATTGTGAAGTGTTGCTAATTTTTAGTGACAGAAACTGAAGTAATAGTGGATTTTAAGGTTATTAAACTAAAGCAGATGGAATATGAAACACTGGATTGGACCAAATGTGTCAATATGAGTCTCATAAGTTGCTAGAGATTTTTGCAGTTAGAACTACGTCTGACAATTTTCTTTGTTGATTGAAACTTGAACTCAGCTATACGGTTTATATTCAATAAAGGCAAGATGTCCAGTTTCCTGGCATGATATAGAAGGAGGAATCCAAATTCTCAGGGAGCTTGGAATAATGGAATGGATATATAATCTGCGATCTTTACACTCATCCACCCACTAACCCCCAGCTATGTCCTCTTAAAAGTCACTCCCTACACTGAGGCACTGGGAAATACATTAATGAGTTACTACCAGTATCCTCACAAAGCTCTGTAATGGCTATCTTCTGTAGAGTCGGGCGATGATAGGAAGATACCACCCTTGAAATCTGCTCCAAGGATAATGAAGGCCACATGATACCAATTAACTATAAGAGACAAGATTGATGCATTTACTATAACAGACAACTGGGACAAAATGGTAATCAAATTGTTTTGACCAACAGAGATCTTAAGTAGTAGCTAACTGATGATAGAGTCTGTGGAAATTGAATAGATTACAGCCCAATGAAATATTGTATATCTGTAGAGCAGGGGCCAGAAACCTCATTTGAACACCAAAATGGAGAGACATGACTTCTTATTCAATTTACAGACTTATTCAATTTACATTTCAACAACATAGATTCCCTTGGTAGACAAGGAAGCCAATAAAAAGATGTTCATTGCTGTTACTTACAGTAACAAAACTTTGGAAACATTTAAATGTCCATATTTCAGTTACCTATTGCTGGTTAACAATCAAGAACTTAGTGACAGTTTGTTGGGTTGAATCTAGAAGACCCAAGATGGCCTTACTCACAATTTTGGCACTCTCTCTGGCATGGCTCAGAAGGCTGAGGGTGAGAGGGGATGTCTGGGTCTCTCTCCTTTCATGGCATGAGCTGGGCTCACACATATTGTCTGGGACCTTGGTTGTCTTCCATATGACTTTTCTCTCATGTGGCATCTCATCCTCTAGGACATATCTCTCCATATAGACTCACTTCAATAGGATAACCTGCACTTCTTTATATGGCAGCTGGATCCACCATGAGCAAAAGCAGATGCTACCAGGCTTTGTTTTGTCTGGGCTCAGAAGTTCCTGAATGCCACTTCCATCACATTCTATTGTCCAAAACAAGTCATAAGGGCAGTCAGATTCAAAGAACGGGCAAACAGACTCCAGCTCTTATTGGGAAAAAAGCAGTAAAGACACATTGCAAAGAGGCACAGACACATGGAGACATCAGTCATTCTTTGGAGGCCCTTTTTAACAATGTACTGCAGTCTAATAAGAAGCATTTCTTTAAAAAAAAAAATTATGGTAATGTTCTGGTCCAAGATGGTGATGTAGAAAGACCCTGAACTTGCCTCCTTTACAGAACACACCAAATTACACCTATTCATAGAGTAATTCCTCCTGAAGAAGAACTTAGGGCCTACTAAACAGCTTTTGCACAACAAAAAATAAAGATAATGGCAAAAGAGAATAGCAAGAGTGACAGACACTGTTAACAAAGGAAATCCCAACAAAGGGAACTCCACCCCAAACACTGCAAACTGCCATGGAGAGGGATAGTACTGAGGACAGGTGAATCTGTCCGTGGGCACAGAAAAAAAGCCTTGGATTAAAAGACAACTGGCATATGAAAGAGCAACCGCCAGAATTCCAGTGGTAGGGAAGCTGCAAGAATACTGAGTCAGAGGGAGGATCTGGAGAACAACAGGGTTTATTTCCCTCTTCCACCTTGAAATCACAGACTTGAGCGGGGTCCAGACACTATAGCCAACTTGCCACTTCAGCAAGCCCCAGGTCCTTTAACCCACATCAGCTGCAGTCATGCTGGGGCACAGAAAAAAAGCCATGGTTTAAAAGTGCAACTAGCTTTAAAGAGAGTCAAGCTTAGAACTCTCCCACCTGGCAGCTGCAGAAGGAGGAGAGCTATTGGAACACTCTCTGGGCAGGAGGGGCTGGGGGACACAGTCTACACTCCACCTCCACCTTACTAATGTGAAGAATGTGAAGGAATGGAAAAATGTTACCATGTAATGGAAGCAAAAGAAAAAAAGATGGATGGAACAAAACAGACTTTAAAACAAGGTCTGTAACAAAAGCCAAAGAAAGGCATTGCATAATGATAAATGGATGGATCCACCAAGAGGATGTAACAGTTGTAAATATCAACACACCCAACACTGGAGTACCTAATACATACAGCACATATTAGTGGACATAAAGAGAGAAATTGATGGTAATACAATCATAGTAGGGGACTTTAACATCCCACTTATATCAATAGATAGATCATCTAGGCAGAAAATTAATAAGGAAACAGTGTCTTTGATTAACACATTAGACCAGATGACAAAACAGATACATAGAACATTCCATCCAAAACAACAAAAGAAACATTTTTTTCAAGTACAAATGGAACAGTCTCCAGAACAGATCACATGTTAGGCCACAAAACAAGATTTAAGATTGAAATCATACCATGCATATTTTCTAACCATAATGGTATGAAACTAGAAATCAATCTCAAGAAACAACAACAACAAAAAAACTAGATTAAACACAAACTTGTGGAAGCACAACAACATGGTACTAAACAACCAATGAATCAATGAAGTAATCAAAGAAGAAATTTAAGTATACATGGAGACAAATGGTAATGAAAACACAATGGTCCAAGAATCTTTGGGACATAGTGAAAGCCGTTTTAGGAGGGAAATATATAGCATTACAGGCCAACCTCAAAAAACAAGAGAAAGTTCAAATAAACAATTTAAAATTACACCTAAAGGAACTAGAAAAAGAAAGACAAAGTCCAAGATGATTAGAAGGAAGAAGATAAAGATCAGAGCAGAAATAAATGACATAGAGACTAAAAAACAAAACAAAACAAAAAACAATGAAACCAAGAGATGTTTTCTGAGAAGATCAACAAAATTGATAGACCTTTACCCAGACTCTTCAAGAGAAAAAGAGCAAGGATCCAAATAAATAAAATTAGAAATGAAAGAGGAGTAACAAGCGACACCACAAGAAATACAAAGGATTATAAGAGAATACTACAAAAACGAATATACCAATGAATTGGACAACCTGAAAGAAATGACTAAATTCCTAGAAACACAGTCTTCCAAAACTGAATCAGGAAGATATAGAAAATCTAAACAGACCAATTACTAGTATCAAAATTTAATTGGCATTAAAAAAAATATACTACCAAAAAACCAAAAGTCCAAAACCAGATGAACTCACAGGTGAATTCTAAGAAACATTTAAAGAAAAGTTAATACCTACTCACCTCAAATTATTCCAAAAAATAGAAGAGAAAGGAAAATTTTCACATACATTCTATAAGGCCAGCACTACCCTGATACTAAAACCAGATAAAACACCACAAAAAAGAGAAACTTACAGACCAGACCAGTATCCCTGATGAACACAGATGCAAAGACCTCAACAAAATATTAACAAACTACATTCAACAATATATTAAAAAGGTAATTCGCCATGATCAAGTGGGCTTTATTCCGGGGATGCAAAGGTGATTCAATATTCACAAATCAATCAATGTGTTACACATCAACAAATCAAAGGATAAAAGTCATATGATCATTTCAACAGATGCAGAAAAAGCATTTGATAAAATTCAATACTCATTCATGACTTTTAAAAACCCTCAGTAAAGTGGGTTTAGAGGAACATACCTCAACATAATAAAGGCCATATATGAAAAATGCATAGCTAACATCAGACTCAGTGGTGAAAAACTGAGGTTTTCCTCAGAGATCAGGAGCAAGACAAGGATGCCCACTCTTACCACTTTTATTCAACATGGTTCTGGAAGTCCAAGCCACAGCAATCAGCAAGAAAACAAAATGAGGCATCCATATTGGTAAAGAAAAAGTTAAACTGTCACTATTTGCAGATGACATGCAGATACATAGAAAACCTTAAGGCCTTCACCAAACAAACAAACAAACAAAAAAAAACCTACTATAAGTAATAAATGAATTCAATAAATTTGTAGGATACAAAATTAATACCCAGAAATTGGTAGCATTTCTATACAATAATAACAAAGTAGCGGAAAGAGAAATTAAGAAAACAATCCCATTTACAGTCACACCACAGGAATAAAATACCTAGGAATAAACTTAAGGAAGTAAAAGGCCTGTACTATGAAAACTATAAAATATTGATTGAAGAACCTGAAGACAACACAAACAAATGGAAAAATATTCCATGAATTAGAAAAACAAATATTGTTAAAATGCCCATACTATCCAAAGCAATCCACAGATTCAAAATAGCAACAGCATTTTTCATAGAACTAGAACAAATAATACTAATATTTATATGGAACCACACAAGGCTCCCAAAGAGCCAAAACAAACTTGAGAAAGAAAAACAAAGCTGTAGTTATCACAATTCCAGATTTCAAGATATATTACAAACCAGTTGTAATCAGAACAGTGTAGTGCTGGCACAAAAATAGACACATGGATCAGTGGAACAGAACAGGGAGCCCAGAAATAAGTACATGCTTATATAGCCAATTAATCTGGGACAAAAAAATCAAGAATATGCCATGGGGAAAAGGCAGTCTCTTCAATAAATGGTGCTAGGAAAACTGGGCAGCTGCATGTAAAATAATGAAATCTAGACCATTTTTCTAATACCATACACAAAACTAAACTCAAAGTGGATTAATGACCTCAGTGTGAGACCTGAAACCATAAAAAGTCTAGTCGAGAACACAGGCCATTATATCTCTTCAGCCATAGAAACATTTTTCTACATGTGTTTCCTGGGACAAGGGAAATAAAAGCAAAAAATAAACTACTGGGACCACATCAAAATAAATTGCTTTTGCACAGCAGAGGGAACCATCAACAAAACAAAAAGTCAACCTACTGAACAGGAGAAGATATTTGCAAATAACATATTTGATAAGGGGTTAGTATCCCAAAAATATAAAGAACTTATACAACATTAAAAAAAAACCATCCAATTAAAAAAATTGGTGGGGGACCTGAATAGACATTTCTGCAAAGAAGACATACCAATGGCCAACAGACACATGAAAAGGTGCTCAACATCACTCATCAGGGAAATGCAAATCAAAACCACAATGGAATATCACCTTAGACTTGTCAGAATGACTAAAATCAAAAAGACAAAAATATAAAAAGTGTTGGCAAAGATATGGAGAAAGGATGTGCATTGTTGGTGGGAATGTAAATTGGTGCAGCCACTGTGGAAAACAGTATGGAAGTTCCTCAAAAAATTAAAGATAGAAATGCCATATGATATATTCCACTACTGGGAATTTACCCAAGGGAAACAAAAACACTAATTCAAAAGACATGCACCCCTATATTTATTGCAGGTTTATTTATAGCAGCCAATTTAGGGGACCAACTCAAGGGTCTATTGGTAGATGAAAGGATAATGAAGATGTGATATATAAATATATAAATATAGGCACACACAATATACATATACATATACATATACATATACATACTAGAATATTACATAGCCTTTAAAACGGATGAGATTGTGCCATTTGCAACAACATGAATGAACCTCGGGGGAATTATGCTAAGTAAAATAAGGCAGACTAAGAAAGACAAATACCATATGATTTCACTCGTGTGGACTCTAAAAAAACAAATGAGTAAATGAAAAGCCAAATCATACCTATAAATACAGAGAACAAACTGATGGTTGCCAGAGGAGAAGGAGGTAGGGAATGGGCAAAATGGGTGAAGGGGAGTGGAAGATGCAGGCTTCCAGTTAATGGAATGAATAAGTCACAGGAATAAAAGGTAGAACCTAGGAAATATAGTCAATGATATTTTAATAGTGTTGTATGGTGACCATCTATCAAAACGCTATGTTTGTGGTGAGCATAACATAGATAAATGTTGAATCACTATGTCATACACCTGAAACTAATGTAACACCATGTGTCAACTAAATTCAAATTTCAAAAATTAGTAAAAATAAAATAAATTACAATTTTAAATTTCAGAAAAATGAAAAATTATAAGATGAAAAACAGGGTAGGCAAAACTGCTGTAACAAACAGATCCAAAAATACAATGCTTCAAACACAAAAGTCAAAACACAAAATATCTCATCCACAATGTATTCAATACATGATTATTGAGAATTTTAGGCTCCTTCCTCCCTTTGACTTTGAATTCCTCTAGGGCCTTATCATTTGCCTCTTGCTGTAAGAAGGGGGAATAGATAACATACAGGAAACACACCTTCATCTTGAAGGCATTTGCTCAGGAATGGCACATACCACACTGACTCATATTCCATTGGCTGCACCTAACTGCAAGAGAGCCCTGGAAATGTAGTCCAGTGTATGACCAAGTAGAAGAAAATGGGTTTTGGTGAACAGCTAAAAGTCTGCGCCACAATCCTTTTTTAAAGACGTGTAATGACACAGGGAAAAGCCCACATTATATTAAGCGAATAAAAGTGATTATAAAACTTTCTACAGAATATGACTCTAAACTGGGGAAGAGGCAAAAAAAGATGTGTATCTGGAGTGAAAATGATGCCAGGATGTTAATAATAGTCATTTCTGATTGGTGAGAATATAGAAGTTTCATTTTCTCTTCTTTTTACTTTCAGAAGTGTGTTCAATGAACCCAAATGACCTCTATAACATGATAAATAATATTTTTAAACATTAAACTATCTAAAATGCAAATACAAAGCACTCTTAGCAAGGAACCCTGCTGACAAGTCAATCTTCTATCTCAACTCCTAGAACCTCATAGAAATGTAAAAAAAAAAAAATGTTATTGATAGCATTATTTTTGCCACTCCATTTTCTGAGGTATTGAGAGGCCAAAGCAATTTTAATACAGAAATCTTTAATTTAGAAGAGTCATTTCTAAGTCCATTGTTTGCATGCATTCCCCCATAAGATTATTGTAAAGGGTAATGATTAGAATCCAGAACCAGCTCTACAAAGGTATTTGACTTCAACATACATGCCCTCCCTGCCGTTGGTTCTATAGAGGCCAACTATGAATCCCAGGACCCTTAAAGGAAAGTGCTTTCCACAGTCAGGATGGTAGCAGGAGCACATCTTTCCTCAGCTTGTGTTGCCCCTCCCTGCACTGGAAGCCCCAGTAGGCAGAGTGGGAGCTTGTACCCTGCCATAGCCCCAGAATCAGTTTTCCCACTGGAAAAGCAGGAGCTGGCACTCTCTTGTCAGTGAGCCCCTGATGTAGTTGGAGGGAGGAAGTGTTGCAAAGCTAATTTTTAGGCCTGGCCTGATCATATGAGACCCAGGATTCTGAGGCAGACATAGAGTCGATGATGACGAGAATTCTAAGGACCCCTGGAACATGGAAGAGATGCTTTTCCATTCACTTTTACTTCTTTGAAGTAGGGATCTTGAATACCCTAGTTCCTTTCCATCCCAAGTCCTCTATCATCCCAGCTACCTTATTGTCCTCATCTCCAGTGACCTTCACATTCACTTCACTTCAGTCATTCATTCACGAGTCATGTCCTAAATCTTATTGTCATCCACAATTGTTCCATCTCTGCAATCATAAATTCAGACACTTCTGTTTGTCACATCAGCTTCCCATCTTTTCAACTTTCTTACTCTAGTTACTCCTTATAAATCTGATCTTAAACATCCCTGAAGCACCAGTCTTTAACTCTTTTCTCTCTCTCCTTCATCCTGATTTGTATACAGCTTAGGTCCTCCCAGTCTATTACTTGTCAATGTTCCCAACTCCCTCACCTCATTATATTTCTATTGCATTTGCCTGCCAAATACCTACTCCTATATCAATTCCATTCTCTGAGTTTTCTGTGATTGCAGGAAAAAACAAGTCCTTAGACAAGAACTCTCCAACTTCCTAATGCCAAACCTATAAACCTACTTGTCTTCTCCACCCATCCCATCTTCTAGTCCTCCAGTTACATTGGACAAGGCAATCCTCCCCAGCTAAGACAGGTCCCCTGTCTGTGTTCCATGTCTCAAATCTTTCTGCCTTCTCACACACTTTAGGCAATAGATGAACCCACAACTCTTAAACATCAACAATATGCCCTTCTCTATTGGCTCTTTCTCATCAGCATTTAAACATAAGTCTTCCATCTTGGAAAGAACAAACTCCTCCCTCCACTTCAGGGTGTTTATACTGGTTGTCCACTCACTCCTTCCTTTCACAATGAAAGGAGGGAGAAATTAATTCCATGGCCAAACTCCTTGAAAGTCTAACTCCTTCTTTCCCAGATACTCAGTCTTCAACCCACGACAGCTTGGTTTCTAACTTCCTGCTAACTATTTTATCAGTGTGTATGTCAGAAGGAAGTGGAATCCACTCCAGATGGTTCAAAAGAAGAGGCTACTTACAGAGATGAGGCAACAACCATGTAATGGTGATGTGCCCAGAGAGTAGGGACAGTGATAAGCCATTATCATTCCTGGGGCTGAAGAGACAGAACAGGAAGTAGAACAATAAGAACTAGAACCAGGGAGAACGGGACACTGCTGGGAACTGAGGTTAAGGTGTAGTGCACCTACTTCCTGAGACCAGACAGGAAACAGGGAGAGAATGGGGGAAAATATCTTGCCCTCTCTGCTTTCTGATCTGCCATTGGCCAAACCCCATTGGAAGCCAGAGAGTAAAAGAGCTCAAGTGATAAAGTCTACAGGGTTCAGCCTCTGGGGCACAGACAAGGGGAGAGAAGGGTAAATAAACAGAATAACCTGCACATTCACACAGCTTCTTTTTCAAAATATCCAGTGTCTTGCTTGGACACTGTCAACTACTGCCTACTTGAAATAATTTCTTCTGGTGGCATCTGATATTCCATTCTGCTATTTTTCTTTCTCCCTTGGGATGCTCCCACTCAGTGTCCTTTGCCAGTCTCTTTCCCTCTGCACATTCCTTAGATATGGTGTTCTCTACATGCTCCCATGGCTACATCCAGAAGATGAAAATACAAATCCCCATCTGCAGCTAAGATTTCTTTCCTGAGCTTCAGGCTTCAGAGAAGGTAACTAGAGCATGTATCTGTATTTTCCCCCTGATGATGCCAAAGCATTTCATATTCAACAACATGTCCCAAACTGAACTCACCTCCTACCTTCCTCCCTGAAACCTTGCACCTCTTCCTGTGTTTGACTGAATAACATTTCTCTCCATATGGTTATCTCAGCCAAGCCATTCTCTTTGCTGCTGATAGAATTACTTTTCTAAAATTAAAAATATAATCATTTTACTCTTTTGCTATCAATGGCATATTTATTCCACGATAAAGCCTGAAACTCATCATGTGATATACAAACCATGTATCAAAGATGGCTAGCTGTACAAGATCCATGTTCTCCTCTTATTCCTGGATGTACAGCTGATCTGCTCTTCCCAGCCACTCTAGAATTCAGGGTGACCATGTCACTGAGTTTTAAACAATGGATGCCATCCCCAGACTAGTGTCTTTAAGAAGTAACTATGCCTCTTCCACACTCTCTCTTTCCTGCTCAGCAGTTAGGATCATGCACTTAGAGGACGGCAGACTCACAAGGCGAAGTTGTTGCCTAAAGGGAAGTCATCGTACACCAGAAACAATTGCTTAGACTGTTAGGTAAGCTAGGAATATATTTCTATCAAATATTAAAATGAAGGGGCACCTGGGTGGCTCAGTCAGCTAAGCGTCCAACTCTTGATCTCGGCTCAAGTCATGCATGATTGCAGGGTCATGAGATTGAACTCCGTGTCAGGCTGCCCATTCAGCATGGAGTCTGCTTGAGATTCTCTCTCTCCCTCTGCCCTCCTCCACCCCACTTATGTTCTCTCTAAATAAATAAATAAAATCTTAAAAAAATTTTGGAGTGAAAAGAAGTTGAGTAAGTAGCCCAAGGTCACATGATCGAGTATATTCAATGGAGCCCACATTCGAATCCAGACTGCCTTAAACCAGAAGGCAGGTTATTGACCTCTGTGGGTGTATGGTTTTCTTATTGTACACTAAGAATTTCTGTTCCATTGCTTATTTGGCTATCTCCATCCAGTAAATGCTTTTTTGGACGAAGGATCAGGTATGCTTGTTTAATTGTTGCCTTCTGGTATCTGGCAGAGTATCAGGCATATGGTAAGTGCATGCTAAATATCAAATGAGTAGCACTTGTGACTTACAGAAAAGATAGGGACAGAGAGATGGGATAAAATGGCGACCTCCTCTCTTGTTTTACTGCTTTTGGTCAGGAGAGAGAAGAGTATTTTGAGGCGGAAAGCAGAAATCTCTTTGTAAAGGACAGAAGTTGATCAAGAATTGACAGTATCCAAAGTCACCGGAATGGGTGGTGAAAGTTTATCTCCATGGAATTCATTAGCAGTCCATAATTTATTTTCTAAGGAAAATTATTCCTTTCAAAGAAATTTCCAAATTTCTGTCATGTGGCATAATTTTATGTCCAAATCCTATTCATCCCTTAATTCCCAGTTCAGGCGCCCCTCGTTTTGCCTGCTCCAAAGGTTGGCATTAATCTCTTCCAACTCTGAACTTCCATGTCACTTCATCTCTGCCTCTCTCATGATCTTGACTACAGTTGGTCTTGTTCTTGAGACACTGGTACTCAGTTCTGTAAGCACCTCCAGGCAGAAGGTACATATCCTCCATCCTGCTGGCACATGGGTGCTCCGGAAATGCTTGCTGAATATATACTGAGTTAATTCATAAGTAAATAAGCCTTCCCACAGAACCAAATACTAGCCTGGCATGAAGAGTTTCTTCATTCAAAACAAAAACAAAAACAAAAAACATAAGAACTCTGGAAGTCACTGGAACACATTTGAAAGGTCAGCTATACACTTATATGCATAATATGCTAATATCCCACACACTAGACCCCCCAAATTTTTCTGATTCTAAAATGTATTCTGCCCTAGATTTAAAATGTGAAGTGCCTGTCTATACTTTTTGAGAATTTTGGCATATTTAGGACTTAAAAAAAAAAGTCGTGGTCTCTTTCAAAATGTAATTTGCAGGGGCAACTGGGTGACTCAGTTGGTTAAGCATCCAACTCTTGATCTCAACTCACGTCTGCATCTCAGGGTACTGAGTTCAAGCCTGGAGTTGGGATCTATACTGGATGCTGGGCAGGGAGCCTACTTAGAAATAAACAAAGTGCAATTTGCATGCAAAAGTCTTAAGAAGACAGCCTCTCACTTGCATTGAGGGACTCTCAGAAGGTATAAAACTAACATGATTCATTTGAATTCTGGAAGTGAGTTTTGGTTTGGGTTTTGATCTGAACATATAGGTATAAATCCCAGTTTATCATCTGGAGTGTGTAAGAATTAGTTTTTCTCATTCAAATGCTGGTTTTCATTTTTTAAAAATGTTTGAAGATTACTCCTTACAAGATTCTTATAACTGTCTCAAGATACATGAAATAATGGTTGAAGGGGAAAAAAAGAATTTAGATAGAAAAGTGAGAAACAAGTTCTTAGCAAAGAGATGTAAAGGAAGGTAGAATTAAAGTCCCATTACTGAGAAAGCAGCCTGTCATAGAGAAATCTTTCAAACTCCATTTATTTAATATAGCTTTCTATTGTGACATGTAGATTCACATTTTAGTTTAACTTAACAGCTTTAGATATAATTGTTCCCCGTGGACCTGGGCGTGGACACTTTAATAGTGTTTGCTCAAGAACAGTCTTTACGGCTAGTTCAGTCCCCACCTTTTCCACCAGAGGGCGGCAAAAGGCCATATCCAGATTACTCTCTCTAGCTCATTCAGGCTTCACTTAGAAGCCAAGCAGAGGAACTTAATCCGCATTCCATTCATCCAAGGGAAACCTATCTCCACAACCTCAGACGGAATGGAGACAAATCAACTTATCCCTGGCAGTGGAGATTCAGATAATCAAGGAAACATCTCACAGGGAAAGGAGATGCATGTGATTTCAAGGTGTGGGTCCTGAAGAGTAACCCGAAGGCCTTGCTTTGGCCGGAGGGCCATAACCTAAGTTTATTTTCAAGGACCAGAGTCATCTGATCCTGGAAATGGCTAGACTTAAAAAACAAGTTGATAGTCAGATAATTGGATGTATTTTTTTTCTACGTTAAAGACTAAATGCCCAAGAACTGGCCTAGAAATCATTATTACTATTTTTTGACAGCCTTGAGGCAAAATTTCCATGTCAGATTTATAACGTGCGTAGGGATTTGCTTGCTTGTTTTGCTTTCTTCTCTCTTGCCAGTTACCTCCTGAGAACTGGGCATGGGTCAGTAGGATCCTTCGGTTGTGGCTGCTAGCAAGTCTGTGCCTGATTTGGCAGGTTTCTGAGAAAGTACCAGGGCCTCTAATGGAACATAACACCCTCGTGCTCTGCCAGGGGACTGAGCCAAGCCACATTTCAATGTCTGCTCCTCACCCAGGCTCTGAGCAGCGGCCATCTTTCCTGCGCAAGAAGTCATTACTGGAATCTTCCATGTGTTTGCTTTTGCAACTAAACTAGTCAAGAAAATGTTTTTTGTTTTTTGTTTTTTTAATTAAGGTTCACTCAGAAAGGAGATAGTCTTTGTACACCCAGCATTTTTAAGAGACTCACCATCTGTGTGCCCAGATATACTCACAAACACACATACACACATGCACACAGCCAAGAAACAAAAAGTGGCCAGGACAGTCATGCTCCTAAAAGCTTTCCTTTTTGCACCAGTATATATCACTATGTATTCTCACAAAATCTGTTGTGAGAGATGCCACATAGCAAGAATTTTGAAAACATGACCAGGGCGATACGCCAATGTATTCAAATAGTAACAGGAAGCTAAAGTGTGACAAAGCCAACACATGGAGACCATCTAACTCAGGTTCTACTCTGGGATAAAAATTAAGGATATTAAAATTAGTATTAAAACTCTACCCTCTTAAGCATGTAAGCATCATAAAAACAGGAATGAACCTTTTGTTTTAACAAGAAGTGACTCAGTTCCTTTTTCTTACTAAGTATTTCTTAGTTCCTTTTTCTTACTAAATGGGCTCAATTAGTATCTGTCAAATGAAGAAAATGCTTCAGGAATCTCCCACATCAGAGACCAGTATCTCTGAGTAAACCCTCTCTAGGCAGCCTTTTCTCCACCTCCAGCATTAAAGAAGACTAGGATTTCTTCAGTAGAACCTTAGGTGAGGTAGTTGTCTTGGGTCAAGGGCCCATGTGAGGTACATCTTCAACAGCAATAATATTCAGAGAGGCAGGCTGCCCCTGAGAAGTGTGTGCGCACAGATACTGACTAAATAAAATAGAAGACTGCCCTCTCATTTTCTCCCTGGGATAGGATTGCCAGACAGCAAATAAAAATACAGGGTGCTCAGTTAAATTTGAATTTCAGATAAATGAGTTTATCAGGGGACACATCGATACTATAATAATATTCATTATTTATCTGAAATTCAAAAATAACCAAGCATCCTGTATTTTACCTGGCAGCCCTACCCTGGAGCATGCACTTTCAGAGCAGAAGGGTGAGGGAATTGTCTGACTCTCTATTTGTGATCTTTCTTCCTTTCTGGGCATGTAGGTTGTATCCTTTTAACGTCAATGAATGAAAGCCATCATAGTGGGGTGATAACAGTAGATAAAATTTAATCCCCTAAAGTGTGCCGTCAAAAACTCTAATATTTGAAAATGTTCTCTGGCTTCCAAGGTTTGAGAAGCACTAGTATACAGTCTTCAGTACTCAGTCATCTTTGATCTGAATGAAGAGTCTGCCTGCCCTTAACCTTCTGGGGTCCCCCTTATTTGGGGAAATACTTTCTGGGCAGATACCTGATTTTAGAAGGTTGACACCAGGCCTTGGAAGTTCTGTGTTTCCTAAGTAAGTCCCAGCTCATTACCAACTTCCTAATAATGGAGTAGATCCAGCATCCAATTCTGGGGATGGAGCAAGGATTCATATACAAGAGTGGGGCGGGGGGGCAAGGGGGTGGAGTACTGAATTAAGTGAGGAGACTATGAACTCAGCTTTTCCAATATAAATAAGGCTTACAAAAAGTGATCCTCAGACTTCTGTTCACAAACATCCAGTATTAGTCCTGGATCAGAACCCATCTTTCTTGAAAGCCCACACCTAACAGTAACTCTAAAAAAGTGAGCAGTTAACTCACAGTGGCAAAGGGGCCGGGTTCACATTTTACCCTGAGTTCAACCCTTGTACTTCATGGGTCCAGGTGACCCTGGACACCTTAGGGGGAGGTAAGGAGGGACTGGCAGGAGACAAAGGAATCGAGCTGGTAATGAGTGAGGGGACAGGAATGAACCCTTTTCTGTAAGAAATCGTTGTTCAAGTGATCTCAAAGCTTTAGTTAATAGAATTTTGTGCAGAACATTCTCTGTTATTACTTGTAAACATCACTTTTAATTGAGCTATATTATAAATGAGTATCATTGAGTAAAATGCAACCAATCAAATGAATAAAAATGAAACTTGCTTTTCTAGAAAACTCCATTGTATTATATGGCATTTAAGACCTTTCACAAATTAACACTAATCTATCTTCCCAACCTCATCTCTTGTCACTTCTTTCTAGGACTGCCATATTCTACCCCAGGATGTCTGAGTCTCAGCACTGTTGACATTTCAAATGGGATAATTCTTAGTTGTCAAGGGCTGTTTTATGCATTATAGAACAATTTAGCATCAACCCTGGCTTCTACCCACTAAATACAAGTAGCACCCCACCCCCAAGGTCATGACAATCAAAAAATGTCCAAAGGCATTGCCAACTGTTTCCTGGGACATAAAATCACCCCCATAGAGAACCACCAGGGATAAATACCTCACCTCCTTTGAGAACCACTTCTCTAGCCCATGAGACAACATACCCTTCTATGAACATGTTTTCACACACCATACCCCACTACACATGCAGTCACACACACACACACACACACACACACACACAGATACATACACACACACAATTTCTTCCTGTTCCATTGACCCAAAATACCCTACATTTCCCTTTTTCATGGAAAGATTGTACTTTTGTTGAAGGTCTATGTCAAATGCTATCTATCTGCATTATTTCCCTTACAATCCATGCCAACTTAATTTCCTTTCCCTCCTCATGATCTCATATGTGTGTGTGTGTGTGTGTGTACATCCCCTAACAAAAACATAAAGCACTCAAATAAATGTTATTGTTGACGCATAAACCAAAGTCCTAAGTTATGTCATTTACTATATATTTCCCTGCCGCGGACTGTCAGTGGTGAGTCTGCGGGGGGATCCTTGGATAAGCAGGTATGGGGTGGATTCGGCGTGACAGACAGAGAGGCACACTCAAGGCGTGTATCAGCTGCTGCGATTTATTGCGGTGAATATCAATTTTTATATGCATTGTACATGGAACATTGGCACAGGATCAAATATGATGTTTCTTACTCAGAATAGCCTAACATTTGGTTACGTATTAGCCTGAAGTTAGCCTAAACAATAGCTATTCAGCCTGAGGTTATACTTGCTGGACATGTGGTTTTGACTAGTTTCCTATTGCCTATTTAGTCCCTTCAGCGGGGCGAACCGACCTAACGGATATTGATTAATTGTACCTTTGTCCATCTATTTAGGGAACTATATTTTACTTTCCTTCCCTTATGAGTAACCCACCACGTGAGGCTTGAATCATATATTCCTGTGTAAGGAATTAGTGCATTAGTGGGTTGCAATTTATAAGGACCTGTATACGTGCCAGGCGTCCACCATTTTCCCCCAATCTCTACTTGCAATGTGTGATTTCCCCGACGTACTTTTAATCCTAAATGTTTATAATAATCTTCATCCTTATCGTGTTTACTTTTAGTTTCACTTTGTGTGGATCTTTTATTCCTATTTCTTGTAAGTCTTCCTAGTTCTAACTTTTGTAAGGCGTCTAAAATTTCCCCAAAAGACCCCGAAGAATTCTTAAGCATAATGAGTAAAGCTTGACCTAGATCAGAGTCTTTATTTGTAACAGTTCTGTTGTTTGAGAGCGATTGCCAAGAAACAATAAGCCTAAAGCAATGGTGATAAGAAACACCCAGGTGCTGAATGCGGCCCAGCAGATCCCCAGGAGTGGAACACAGCTTCTTGGGAGCTTCTGCGACCCAATACCAGAGGGCTTAGCCACTTCAGGCACGTACCCTTGGACTAGCAGCCATTGAAGCGATTTGCTTGCCATGCTGCACAGTCGCTGGTGCGGGTGCGGCATTTCCCTAAAGGAATATGTAGATTTTCATACTCATCAAGTAGATTAATTTAAACTAGATAACTTCAGCAAAGCTGGATTGTTCACTATTTTCCAAACATGCATGGTACTTTCCCATCTTTACCCAGTTATTGAAATTGTTTTCTTCACCTAGAAAGTTCTATTCTCATTTCTTTCTGTCAATATTGGCTTGGAGTCCCTGAGAAAGAGCTGCTTTTGGAATGAGGAAGGACATCTTCCCCTGAGAGAAAAGGAAAGAAAAGGGGAAGGAATGAAGCACCACGGCACCAAGGAAAAGAGGAGAGTGGAGTGTCCTCACCTCTAGACATTCTCATCCACTAGACCAAGATGGTATAGTGTGTGTCAGGGCCTGTCCAGTGTGTGAACCTGCAGTTCCCAAGGGTAACCCTCAGAGAGATGTCTCAGGGAAATGTCAAGGGATGACTTAAAGGATGGCAAAGCAGCAATGAGGTTGCAGGGTTGCTTTCAGATGGACATATCTTTTCCTAGAAAACTCCTACTCCTACTTCAAGACCCAGCCCCAAAGATTCCCTTCTCTGACTCACCCAGGTGGAAACTAAACTCATGGGAGTCCTCTCTCCCCCACCCCATTCCTGCAATCCCTCCAAAGGTATTTAGCTTGTATCTGGGGTTTTATGTTCACTCATCCATCTCTCCCATTACCTCTGGAGCTACTCAAAAGTCCTAATTCATCTCTATATTCCCAGCACGTGGCAACATGGCCAGAGCATGTATGTGCTAGAAAAATGCTGAGTGAGTGAAGGGTGGGAAGAATGAGCATAGGAATGAATGAGTGGAATTCCCTCCTCGGCAGAAGCTGACCTGTGCTGGGCAGATTAAGCAGAGCAGAGAGAGACCCAAGGCGAGACTGGTCATCTCTGGCTGCACAGGAACAGGGAAAGACTGCACGTGTGCAGGCACATGAAGGAAAGCAAACAAGAATAATAGCTGTGAAATAAATGTGAAACTCAGATGTTTTTCTCGGAAGCTGTGTGCAGTCCTGAATAGCAGGGGGTAGAGTGGGAGGACAGGGAACTGAGTGCAAAAAGTAAGGGGCCCAGGAGATAATTTACAGTTGGGAACAGAATGCCTTCCTAAATCAGAGAGTGTGTAGTCCAGAAAGCAGAGCGCCGCAGACGTAGTTACTGTAAAAAACCACCTGTGACTTTTTTTTTGACAAAAATAAAGTCTGTTTTGAATCTGACTGTCTTTCTAACAGCACATAACCTTGCTTTGAAAAGCTGTAGCTCCACAAAACCATCCTTCAGATGGAATTCCGTTCCTGTGAATACATGGCACCTTGCAGCACTGCTGCTTCCTGAACCCCTCCTGCGTGCCCTCTGCTTTGGTCTTTATCCCTGACAACCGGCCTGCTGGGGTGGGGGGGCGCTCTGTCTGTTTCATACACGGGGAGATTGAGGCAAGCAGCGGTTATGTGAGTAACCCAAGATCACACACTAGTACACAGGACCAACATGAAAGACCCAAGTCTTTTCGTTCTTTTTCTTTTTTTTTTTTTAAGATTTTATTTATTTATTTGAGAGAGCGCGAGAGACAGAGATAGCGAGAGAGCACACAAGCGGGGTAGAGAGAGAGAAGCCCGATGCAGGGCTCGATCCCAGGACCCTGGGATCATAACCTGAGCCGATGGCAGACACTTAACCGATTGAGCCACCCAGGCTCCCGGACCGAGTCTTTCTGATGGCAGAGCCCATGTGCTTCCTACTATATCAAGCAGATGCTCCTTCAAATGTAATCAGTGAAGGGTAGTGATGGGGACACCCACAGAATCAAGGCTTCATGGGCCCTGTACTGGAACGACCATATGCATCCCTTAATGTTCTGCTGTTACTGTCATGAAATTCTTAATATTTTTTAAACAAGGAGCTCTGCATTTTCATTTTTGCTCTGGACCCTGCAAATTATGTAGGCAGTCCTGAATAGAATCATAGAGTGTTTGAGTTGGAGGGGGTTTAAGAGGACACCAGTACCACCCCCCATGCATTTTAGAGATGAGGAAACAGGCACAGAGAAGTCAAGCAGCCTACCTTTGGTAACACAGCTGACTGGCAGCAGAGCGGTGGCGGAACCTAGGTCCTCATGTTGTTTCTCCTTCACCACACTGTCCCCTTGAGAACTTTTAACATTAGAGAAGGTAGGCTTTCCCTTCCCTGTAGGAGCTTATCTCTAACCAGAATGTCATCTGTGGCCAAGCTGGGTCAACTCATTTCACTCCTGGGCAAATGGCCCTGGGTATTTCATAAAACCAAATGCACATAAACCTAAATGTGATTCCAACAAAACCACAATGTCTACACTGTGGTAAAAGAAACTTTTAGTAGAGCCACTTACCCCTCTGGCCTGCCCCAGCCTCCCTAACCTGCATTTCATAGCAGAGGGAGGAAAGCTCAGCCAGGTCAGGCTGGGGTCATTGCCAGGGCAGCCAGGGGGATGTTGGGCTCAAGGCCAAGGCCAGGGATTCTACCAAAGCTGACCCAGAGAAGAGAAAGCATTTTGGCATGCCCAGTCTCCCTCCAGGGTCCAAGGCTTAGATATTCAGCTTCTCTTCTATTGGTAACACATTAAGCCTCGTTAGCAGAGCCCATCAGAGCCACAGTCAGGTAAAGACAGAAGTAAGGGTTTGTGTTCACCTCTTTCATGCCCACATGTTTGGAATTCACAAGAATGGAGACACAGGGTTCTGATTTCCAGTCCAGAAAACATATTTGCCTCAGACACATGAGAGCATGTGGCTCTCTCAGGGGAGACCTGGTGCTGAAAAGTTTTGGACAATTTTGAAAGTCACCTGTGTTCAACACAGCCCAAAAAGGTGTAGCCCATGCAGAACACTGAGGGAACACGGTTATGTTATAAAAGAGCTTCTCAGTTGCCTGGTGTTGTGGAGAGATTTCGCCAGTAGGCACAGTATGAATGGTTTCCATTTTCAGTCAGAATAAAAACAGTGTGTGTTAACACTGCTATGGTGTGGTCACAACTTCATGATCTGGTATCCACCAGATGACCGTTGTCCTTATGTCATAGACAGCACACAGAAATCACCATCTAACATAGAAATACCACAAAGGCAAGGGATCTTACTTGTTCACAATGTGTGCAAGCACCTGAACAGGGCCTGGCACATAGTAAGTGCTCATTAAATACTGTGTGAATGAATGCTACTTGTGGTTTTGAAAGATTATTAAAATACTGGTATAAATGAAGGGCACCTGGACGGCTCAGTCAGTTAAGAATCCAACTCTTGGTTTTTGGTTCAGGTCATGATCTCAGGGTCATGAGATCAAGCCCCACATCAGGCTCTGCACCCAGAGAGGAGTCTGCTTAAAGAGTCTCTCCCTCTGCCCCTACCCCCACTCATGCGCACACACACACACACTCTCTCTCAACAACAACAAAAAAATAAATCTTTAAATGAATGACTAGTTTGGTGTCACAGATTTTCATTCTAATGTGATGACCAAAAAGGGGTATTTCATGAACTCTGAGGAAGTTAAATGGGTCCATGATATCTTGTGTGCATTTGATGCAAATGATGACAAGTAAAGACGGAAAAAATTTCAGAAGTTACCATTTCATTTCTCCATTAATGTCCAAGAGCTTTATACATCTGTGCTAATTTTAGTAACTCTAACACACATACAGATATAATTGTATATTTATAAAGTTATTAATAGAGAAATACATAGTTTTTATTTGCTTATCTGTGTATAAATATAAATGATATATGTGTATGTCTGTGTATATGTTTATGTGTGTGCGTGTATGTATATGTACAGAGAGAGACAGTCTTTTTTCCATCATGACTCATGACTCCTAAATATTCCATGTCTACTTTCACAAAACAAGAACACTCTTTTGTGAAACCATCAGACCACTGTCACAATCAAAAATCAACATCAACACAACACCACCTTCCAATCCACTGACCCCATTCAAATTTCTCCAACTGTCTGAATGTGTCTTTTCTCATTCTTCTCTAGGAACACCCATCGTCTCATTGTTCTCCTTCAGTCTGGAACAGTCTTTCCTTTCCCTGGCTCTGTGTACTTGACAGTCTTAAAGAGACAGACTTTTCATTCACTAGGATGACCCTCCACTTGGTTCAGTCAGATGTTTCCTTAGACACAAGCCATGCATTCTTGGCAGAAAAATTGGAGAAAAGCTGCTATGCTCTTCTCAGCATGTCACATTCAGAGGCTACACTATGGCTTCTCCCACTATTGGTGATGTTAATCTTGATCATCTGGCCAAATGTCTGCCATGTTCTCCACTGCAAAGTCACCACTTTTCTTTGTATTCAATTAATATTTTGTGGGGAGACAGTCCAATATCACACTGATATACATCAAATTTGTACACTTAATAGTTGGAACTATAATGTAAGGAAGAACCACTTCTTTTCCTTCATTTGTTTGTTTACACATTTATTTATATCAGTGTGAACTTATGGATTCTTATTTTATTCATTGAGTTTCAATCCAGTGTTTTCCTTATTTATTTGATGTTTTAGTTGTCCTAGATTTGGCTAGTGGGAGCTCTTCAAGTTGACTTATTTGTCCTATTGATATATCCCCATCATTCTTTGAGCATTACTTTTGGTCACAACAAGATGATTCAGGTTCATCTGGTTCTTTCCTTACCCTAGCCTTATAGTTAGCCATTCTTCTAAGGAGCCCAGCTCCTCTGAGTGGAGGAAGAGTGTAAAAATCAAGATCTGGGGACATGGTATGCTCAAACTATTTCTATACCTGTGTGTATATATATGTATATATGTAAGAATTCATGAGTTCATACCATTATTTACAGCTTCAGTCCAACACCTCAGGATCTTTCTGGTCTTCCCTATTTCCACATTTGAAGATCTTGCCTCAGATGGTGAGAAATATCAATTGACTATCCTCAATATTTTACCCATTTTCTCAATTAGCTTATTTGCTAAAAGCAACCAATGCACAGCCTTCCAGCTTCCTTCTCCATCTGTGACCTCCACATCTTCTCACTTTGTTCCTCAGCCATCAGGCTGCCTCCCACCACCATATCCTCATAGTACCACCGCCCCTTTACTGCCCTGTTTCCTTGGATGAAAGTGAGAAGGGAAGGGAATAGATTGCCATTTGAAAGGCTTCCCAAATTATTCTAAGTATGCATGCACATTTGTACATCATTTGAATAGAGTGCAAAATGAGGGTGATATTTACATGTAAATTGGCTTCTCCTGGAAGCATCTCTGTTTTAGCAAGAATCCACCATCTCACTGAATGGGTGGAGTTGGAAGGTCCTGGAAAGGGTAGGGAGTCATAAGACTCTAGAAACAAGATAAGAAGGTAGGACAGAGAAGTTGGGGATGCCAAAAGTAACCATATAATTTTGCTACAGGCTGGCCGTCACCATGCCTTCTCCTCAAAATTATCCCATGTGCCCCTTTTGGAATGTGTATATGTATCTCTGCTCTCTAATTTGCAATTAGATTGCTAAATAGGTCCTAATGCTTTGACTCCTGAAGTATAGGAAGAATATGACTGCTTTTAATTTGTGGAAGACTTCACTATTTCTGGTAGTTTTCTTGTGTTTTTCCACTTTGGAGAATGGACTGCACCGCTGAGCATGAGTATAGCCAGTGCATGCACAATTTGGTCTTGAGCTCATCTCTGCCAGCACACCTCAGCCTTGACCTCTGATATCTGTTCTTGGACCCCTACACAGCAACCTCATCACCTTCTTTATTTAGTCTTTGCCATATAGCCTGGTAGAAATTGCAAACCCAACACTAAACTCCACAAAGCAGAACTGCCAGGGAAGAACAGTACTGACATGCCTTAGCCAAAATGACCATACTTCCTCTAGTTCCACACTAATGAAGAAGTTTGTTGATTATTTATTCTGGAAGAGAATTTGAATTCAAGTTAATAGGAAAGGAGGATGAAGGATTGAATTCTGTTATTGCCTTTCCCGGCTTCTAACATCGCTGGAGAAAGCCATAAAACCTTATTTGTGCTGTTCATTTTCATATTTTCATGCTTACATTATGGCTGCAAGAAAAGTCAAGGCTGGCTCCAGATGAAACATCTCTGCCTGAAAAAGGAACACTTGGTCCCAGAGCCATAACTGGCACAGCCCTACAAAGTAAGCTTGCATAACAAAGTTAGGGCAAAAGTTAAACAAGGAAAGAACTGGAAGGGGAAAGTGCACAGCAGAGGCAGTTCTTTAATTTTAATGAAAACTTTTGTGTAGTCAGTATCTGATTTGCTAATAATAGGTTGGTCTCTCAAATATTCCTCTGATCTGATGTGCAATTCCCAGAGATCACCTTGGATGGCATTTCAAGAAGGAATCCTTGAGTAACTTACAGACTGACATGGACCACAAGAAAACTCCAGTGTGAGGTGGAGTTCACAAGACTTGAAGCTAAGCTCTGGGTGTACCTTCTTTTTCCCAAGATACAAACAGGGAAGCTTAAAGGTGATTTTGTTTTTATGGGTGTGTATGTGTGCATTAAATATCAAAGTACCAGAAGAGGACAGGAACAGGAAAAAAAAAAAAAAAAAGCAAACCAGACTAATTTATAAGCTGAAGAGAAAGTCACAATAAATAGAATGAATTAGGGGTTGGGGCCAAGACCAGCTTGGAAATTATTACAGTTACTGTCCCTAAGAAAGATTATGGAGATACTTAAGTCTGTTCAGGCTGCTATAACAGAACAGGATAGACTGGGTGGCTTATAAACAACGGGAATTCATTTGTTACAATTCTAGAGGCTGGGAAGCCCAACATCAAGGCACCAGCTAATTTGGTGTCTGGTGAGGGTCTCCTTCCTGGTTCACAGACAGCCATTTTTCACTGTGTCTTCATGTGGTGGAAAGGAGTGAGAGAGCTCTGTGGGGTCTCTTTTGAAAGGGCACTAATCTCATTCATGAGAGCCCCACCCTTATGAACTAACAGCCTCCCAAAGTCCCCACCTCCTAATACTATCACACTGGGGATTAGGTTTCAACATATGAATTTTGGGAAGATATAAGCCTTCAGTCTACAGCAGAAAGTAAGAAAGATTGTACTAATTAAGGTGCAAAGAGGCTCTGTCAACCAGTGGTCTCACTTGTGTTCCTACTAGGTGTGCCACATTGTGTTGATACTATAGACCAAAGTAAGAAGTAGAAGGTCTGGTTTCTATTTACAATCTATGCCAGGCCAAGTGGTGTGCTGGAATCAGCTCACACCAGCTCATAAGAACAGAGTTAAATATTCAGGAAATTCTCGAGCAGGTTGTTCAAACATTGTTGGCTTGAAATCAGCCACAGAAATAATATTTACAACATGAAAATGAGCAAACACTACAAATTAGGACTTCATTTTAAGAGGGCTGGTTTACCAGCACACACTGCCAGTAACCATAAAGGGACATTCCCCGAGGTTGGAGATGATTGATTTAGAGTTAGAAGGAATATGAGGATTGACACGAGAAAGGACAGAAGCCATGTCTGCAGAAGAGGGCAGATCCAACTGGTGCCTTGGAGAGGCTTCTTTTGAAAGCAGTACTTGACTGTGGAGTATAAAAGAGTCATCCTTTTTTTTTTTTTTTTCCTAACCAGGCTTAATCACCATCCCCTCCTCATCCCTGACAAAGGCCATCTCATCAATCTACTCAGTTTCTAAGGAGGGGCAGAGAGGAACACAAACCAGAAAAAGAAGGAGAAAGTAGAAAAGCTGCTAAAGCATGCAACTCATTGGCTTTTACAGATGGGACAGGGTTTGAAGACTACCCAGCCCAACCCCTCACTTAGAGCTGTGGAAATAGAACCAAAGTGGTGGAAGGACTTGTAGGTCACACAACTAGTTAATGGCATGGCCAGGGCAGCACTAGGTCTCATTCATTACCTCTACCACGTGCCAGGCACTGTGATGGTTCCTAATCCTTGCTCTTCCTACTGCTGCCTCCAGTTTGACTTACTCGCAAGAATGGGAGGCAGATTGGATTTAAAGGAAGAATGGAAGTTCGTTAATCCTTCCCTTCCAGCCAGTGCATGGAATATGTGTTGTTTCAAGAAGAACTGGGTTTATTAACACCAACCGTGAAGTGCCTGCCAACTTGGAAAAGGGCTGTTTGCTTGAAGAGATGATAATGAAGGTGTTGTGCATGGTATAAGTAGAAAAAAGCATCTTTTGTCCCAAACCGAGTTTCAAGTCATAATTTCTTAAATCACAAACTTTACTCCCTAGAAAACTACCATAAATGAGCTGATGATTTCAATTCTTTCCAGATGGAAAAAGGTTGATGTCACCCCAAGTCTTGCCTCTGCAAGAGTCATTTACTCCACCCCACATAATGGGGTAGCTGAGGCCAAAGTGTCACAGTTGGAATGAGTCTCTGAGACCAAACAGGCCCCTCGAGAGCTAATTCCTACCTGTCAGGGTTGCACCACTCAGACTTAAGGAGAGGAACTCACGTTGTAGCTACACCAGCTGAACCTTCTCAGGGAATAGAAGACTCGCTTCTGCACTGGCCGTCCAGCCCCTGTCATCAGTATTAAATTCACATTTTGTTTTAAAAAGAGAGGCTCTTATTAAGCCAGTCTAAATAAAGCCTTTGTGAGAAAACAGTGCCATACTGGTTCCCAGAGGTGTGGATGGAATGTCTCGCTTGATTGATCCTCTGCCTCTCGGATTGCAGTGATCATTCCAACAGAAGTAACAGGAGGATAATGTCCACCACTGGCAGCATAGACTTTTCTTGGCAAGAGGAATACAGAGGTTTTCTTCAAAGAGTCATTTTGGGGCTAGAATTATATCCAATTCATCTTTGGAATTCTTACTTTGTGCCTAATAATTAATCACATTACTGAGATGACTTAAAGGACAAACTCTTCATCAGTGAGTATGTCCATCAAACAGATGGTAACTCCCCTGGCAGAGGGGGCAATAAAGTAGAACAATAGAGACACAGAATAAAGCAAAACTAAAAAAATCTCCTAGGTAGTTGATCTCTGACTACTCACTCACCCTCCCCTGGGGGTAGCAGTTCCATCTAGAGGAGATGCACTATTACATGATAGGTGAGCTTCATAACAATTGTTCTGGGACGTCTGCCCAGGACTGGGAGGGTTTCTGAGATACAGAATTTTAGTTTTAAGATCAGAATAGTCTCGGGTGAATCGGGAAGATCTGGTAACACCACGAAACTCCAGTTCCACCATCCCCCAACTCACTGACTACAAAACTAATGCTCTAAGAAATTGAGAAACTTGCTCACGATCACAAACTATATGATGGCAGAACCTGAATTTGTATCCCAGTCTGACTTCAAAGACAGGGCTTCGCTTTTAGCAGTCTGTAAGGATATTTATATTTATTGACAGGAAGGGATAAAAATATTAAAATAGTGGATGTTTCCTTGTAGCCCCCCACATTGGAGGCCTATTTAACAAGACAACAGGCTTGAAAACTAGGCTTTGGATATGAAAGATTTTTTTAAATTTCTTTGGGAAGGAAGCATGGAGAACTCAGGTCATAGAGTATTCCTATATTTTATGGAAGATACAATTACTCATTATGAATACTAGGTCATGAGTCTGGTGACCACATATTCCAGTTTTCTGGGACAGTATTGGTTTATTGCTATTATCCTGATGAATAATTAAGAGTGCTCCCTTCAACCCCTGGGGATAAAAATATATGTTTATAAAAAATAAAATTTAAAAAAATAATAAATAAAAAAAAAAGAGTGCTCCCTTCACTCTCAAAAAAGTCCTGATTCAGATGATAAATTATATGATTTCCCTAGCTAAGAGGCTTAATACTCCAAAATAGAAGGATGTGATAGACTGGAAAGAAAACAAAGCCCAGGGTGCCTGGGTGGCTCAGTCATTTAAGCATCGGCCTTGGGCTAGGGTCATGATCCCAGGGTCTTGGAATCGAGTTCCACATCTGGCTCCCTGCTTAATGGGGTGTCTTCTTCCCCTCCCCTCTACTCCTCCCCCCTTGCTCGTGTGCTTAAACACATGCTCGCTCACTTTCTCTCTCTGTCTCTCTCTCAAGTAAATAAATAAAATCTTTTAAAAAATTAAAAAAAGAAAACAAAGCCTACACTTTGTGGCTGCGGAGTTGTAAGAGACAGTAGAGAAATACGAAGGAAACAAAGACAGATAAAAGAACGTTCCAGGCAGCTGAATGCTGGAGTCAGCTTATCCTGGCTAGCCAGGTTACTTTTTTAAAAATTCAAAAATTTTCTGAGCAGGTCGTTAAGTCATTGCTAGCTTGAAACCAGCCATTTCATCCCAGAAATTATCAAACACTACATGCCAGAGCTTTTCTTTATCACAGAGCCAGATGACCAACACACTATTGGATCCATTGGATCCATAGAACTTATTCTCTCTCTCTCTCTCTCTCTCTCTACCCCCCTGACCCCCCATCCCACCCATTATGTACATATTGTACATAGACCATAAACTGAAATGGCAGGGGTGCTTTAGAAGCACCCAATAAAGTTAAGTGAATTCTGAGGAAAGTAATCTTTATTCTGACTCCTCACTTAGGGCTCTGGAAGACAACTTCCTGTGCTGCCCTTGATCAACGTGTTACTTTAATGTAAACCCAGGGATATGGTGTAGTGGAACAGAGGAAGGCATATAAATATAGCCTGTCCAAACCACCTTCAGCTACCCAGGGCGTGCAGAACTCAAACTATCTGGAGAACTTGCCACAGAGGGCCTGCCAATCTGACATGGGATTATACACAGCAGAGGAGATGACCAGAACCAAGGGCAAATATAGGTCTTAGTTCAATTCCAGAGGGGTCTGCGTGTGAGGCAAGACTGCCAGCCATGATTACTATCCATAGCTGAGTCAAAAGGGACCTATGTGAACATTACACCAGCCGCTGGCATTAGCCGTGAATGCCAGCAATATCAGTAGGGATGAGGCGAACAAAGAACGCCACTGTGGGGCCCAGAAGAGCAGAGGGCATGTGATAATAAGCACTTAATGAATATCTGCTCTCCCCAGTTTATGTCTAATTTTCTTTCCTAACTATTGGCTCTGGTGACTTGGGGCCCCACATGAGATATGGAAATAGGGCTTTAAGTAGACTGCTTAACCATTACTGTGCAAAGCCTAATCCATATTAAAAGTCCCTTACTCAATGTCACTTATGGGTGTGCTTCTCTCCAAACTCTTACTGATACGGAAATTAGTATTGGAAGTGATTTTAGAGCATCAGGGCCTTAAGGATGGGTTCTCTGATTTAGCTTTGGGTTTTCTGGAATTGTTACTTTGATCTGATTGGATTTAAAGGTATCAATTACCCTACTGCCAATGGTAAAGGGGGGAACACTGGTCATCTCTGTCATGCCGATGCAGAATTTGTATTATCACCTGTTACCTGCAAACACATGTAATCAACTGCTAACAGAAGTTGAAGCTTTTCATGAACAAGCAGGTGTTGTCATAGAACATAAAGATAAGAAGTATAAAGGGGCTAGTTATATGCTTCTTAAGAAGCTGGAGAACTTGGGAGAAAGAAAATGGTGAGTTCAGAGCTTCAGATTCTCAGCTCACATTGTAATGAAGACATATAGGCACATCCTGACCTTAAACCCCTAAATTCTGTTAAGTCTTCATTGCTGAAAGAAAACTGCCTGCATTCCTACCTACCTGTCTGCCTGCCTGCCTGCCTGCCTTCCTTCCCTGAGGGAAGAGCTTAGTCTTCCCTCACTTAAGGAATCTGAAACGGCCAATCCTGAGGTAGTGGCCTTGCAGGAGACTGCTGGTCTTTTTCTAGAACTTCCCTCACACAGTCTCATTGCTTCTAGACCTATGACCAGATTCAATTCCCGGTGGGCCCAAAGAGTGATGTACAGAATTGACGATCCACAAGAAGGTGAAATATACACCAAAAGAATTGCGCAATTTTGCCCATTTTCACAGAAAATGGGGAAAATGTATGGGAATCCTACATAGATCCTAAAAGTGACAGGTCAGGGTGGAAGGAATATAATGTTGGACATGGCCTAATTCATTGATATGGGTGCACTACACAGAGATTCTAGATTCAAAATACTAGCTTGATCAGCCAAGAGCAGCTGGGAACAGCTCTACCATGGGTTGGTTGGTTGAATTCTGGATGCAAAGGTGGCCTGTACTAAATAAAATGCCAGAACTTCTTTGATACACTAGAACAGCAGTTCTTACAGCATAGTCCACCGAGCCCTGGGGGTCTCCAACACCTTTTCACAGAATCCGTAAGACCAAAACTATTTTCATAATAATACTAAGATGTTATTTCCATGTTTCACTATGTTGGACTGATGGTGCAAAAGCAATTAGGGTAGAGTGTGTCAGCAAGAATCCAGTAAGATCACCAAACCATACCAGTCGCCCTTGTGGTCTTCACGGCCATACACTCATAATAAAAAGAGTTCATTGCACTTAAGAATAGCCTTGATGAGGCAGTAATAATATTAATCGTATTAGGTTTTAGTTGTCTAGTGCACATCTTTTTAATATTCTTGTAATGAACTGGGAAATTTTTTTTTCAAGATTTATTTATTTACTTGAGAGAGAGAGTGTGTGTTTGAGTGTGAGTGGTGGAGGAGGGAGGGGAGGGGGGCAGAGGAATTGAGAGAGAGAGAGTCCTGGGGCAGACTTCATGCTGAGCGGGAAGCCCAATGTGGGGCTCGATCCCATGACCCTGAGGTGATGACCTGAGCCAAAATAAAGAGTTGGCTGCTTAACCAACTGAGCCACCCAGGTGCCCCCAAATAGGAAGTATTTATAAAGCACTTCTGCTGCATGCTGAAATATGAAGGTCGTCTTAAGAAAAGCTCTTGTGTGACTGTTTGGATTGGGAGCTGAACTAGCAGGGTGTTTTTTTTTTCTTTTTCATGGCATACGATCTTTTACTTGAAAAAAAAACTGACAAACTGTAGGCTCTTCTTGACATTTCGTGTCAGTTCTGTGAAAACAACTGGCAGCATTTGTTGATGATAAAAGTTCAAACTTCCTAGTGAAAATTAGAGATACAGAAAACTTGTATCTGCTACTAAAGCTCGATAGCTTTTAATTTATAATAAGAAATGCGATATTCAACATTGTACAATAACGTGTGTCAACATTTAGAAGATCGGTATAAGTCAGTGAACCAATATTTTCCAAATGACCAATGCATGACCCTGTAATATCTTATAAGTCAACATCATTTCATATCATTCAAAGTTCAAGATAGACCAGTGGTTTTTATAAAATTTTAAAAATGTATTGATGTCATTTAAATTTGATAGTTTAGGGATGTCTGGGTGGCTCAGTGGGTTAAGCATCTGCTTTCAGCTCAGGTCATGATCCCAGGGTCCTGGGATCAATTCCCTCATCCGGCTCTCTGCTCAGCAGGGAGCCTGCTTCTCCCTCTCCCTCTGCCTCTCCACCTGCTTGTGCTTGTTCTCTCTTTCTCTCTGTCAAATAGATAAATAAAATCTTTAAAAAGTAAATAAATAAATTTTATAATGTAATCTTCAAGAAACTACCACTTATCAAGTTCTGGTATAGAATCAAAGGAATATATTTTAAACTCCTCAGTTTTAATTTCTAATACAGTAAAAAACAATAGATGTAACCCAAATAAACAAGAATTCTTGGGAGTTCACAATAATTTCTAAGAAATGTCAAGTAGTCTGAGACCAAAAAGTTTGAGATCAGTTGTCACAGAGGAAAGTATTCAAAGGCATCAGGACATCTGAATACTAAAGTGGATTTATCTTGTAAGACATGCGCTCTCCAACTATGGCCCACAAGAGAGTCCAGAAGACTCCCCATTTTTCAAGTCTAGAAGAGATAAATATGTTCACGAAGGGAGCTGCAGAATCCAGAGCCCCGACCTGCTCTGTGTTGCCATAACTGGTTCCCTGGGATTCAGGAGTGGTAGGGGCTAAGTGGTAGACAATCACAAAGGCGAGGCTGGTATGATTACTAGACTGGATAGGCAAGCCAAAATAATAAATAGAACGTTCTGAACCTCAGAGGTCACTGGCCCTGGCTAGTTAATTTTGCTGTTTCTAAAGCTAAATAGATGGATAGTCTACTAAAGTTTTACTAGATTTGTAAAAGCAGAAAAACTAGGTTTGTTCAGGAGAATTATGAGTTAAACCACCATAATAGAGACTTGAGGCCCCTCAACCAATTTCTAAACAGAAGCCAGTCTTGAGATCCAGAGGCCCTTAAATGAAGAGCCAGCTGAGTTTTCTTGAGTAAATCTTCTGTACACAGCCAAAAAATGTATATTATAAATCACCTTTCTAGACTTCCTTTCCTACAAGAGGTATATACCCCAGCTCTCCAGGGGCTTAAAACTGTCCGAATTAGCCTAGTATTTCCATCTAAGTCATTCTATTCTAGCTAATCATTGCCTGGTGCAAGGCCCACTCAGGCCAAGAAAGGGAGCACAGATCTGAACAACCCTGGACCCCAAAGCATGAACCTGATGTCCGTAAGATTCATATTGGACCAGTCGTGGGTATACATTTCTTCATCTCTGCCTCCTCTCCCCCAATCTGTTTGTTCAGTCTTTTCTTTTGCTTCTGCCTTGTTTTTGCCCTTAAGGTTTTGCCTGTTAGTCCAGTCAGTAGGCAGGTTTTTCTCCGATGAAAGAGGAGTCTTCTATATTCAGAGTTGAGAAGATACAAGCAAGGTATCTAGACCATCAGTGTCATGTCTTTATCAGCCTTGACTTACTTCGCATCCCAAAGTAAAGCTACATCAAAAGAAACTTCCAGGACTACCTGGGTGACTCAGTGGGTTAAGCCTCTGCCTTCAGCTCAGGTCATGATCTCAGGGTCCTGGGATCAAGTCCCACATCGGGCTCTCTGCTAGGCAATGAGCCTGCTTCCTCCTCTCTCTCTCCCTCTCTCTCTACTTGTGATCTCTCTCTGTCAAATAAATAAAATCTTTAAAGAAAAAAAGAAAAGAAAAGAAACTTCCAACTTTTGCAGGACTTGAAGGCCTTGCTGTAGTCTTCCAAAGGGCTGGCACCTTATCTTACTCATGAAGGAACTGGTTCATTGAAGGATCTCAGGAAGTGTGTACTGAATGAATGGATAAATGGTCATTCTCAGCCTGTTGCATGTGAGTGTTGAGGTTACCAGTACCCAGAGCACTGAAACCTACAGGTTAGTAGTTGGAGAACCCCAACTCCATATCTCATTTGAAAAGATATAGTACAGGTGTTTCTAGAGCAAGTTAGAAAGGTATGAGCTCAGTATATAGCTAGGTTATATAATGACAATAAACTGAAATTTCAGACCCCACCCACTGGGGGCCTTCCTTACAAGTCCTCTGTAATCTGAGTTTTCTATGTAACTGAGGATGTGTCCCTTTAAGGATCAACTTTTTTTTTTTTTACTGAACCATTTTGAAATTATAGATATAGATGTATTCATTTTCACAGATTTTTTTCAATTATTATCTATAAAAATAAATATAAACATACATAAATATATATTTGTGCATAACAAATGAAATGTTATACATATGAGATCTGCCTTCTTAACCAGACCCCCTTGCACAGCGCTATGTTCAGGGCATCAAATTATGAATATCAAATATGGTTTAATGTAGTAATCTAGTTTCTATAGCAATTGGATATCTATAAATCAGTCAGGAGTCAGACTTGTCTGAAAGAACAATTCCATAGCTAGGTACTGGAATGAGCTCACCGTTCCCCTAAATCTTTAGGTGCAAGTCAGCAGTTCAAGAATATGTTTATCCTGCACCTCCTTCATGTCAGGTGCTGTGCCAGGGACTGGGTACAGAGGAAGAATAAGGCCTAGAAAGAGCTCTCAGGCCACAGTTTCTTAAGACACAGTGGGGGAGAAGGAGCCCCGGGGGCCTTCCCCTCCACAGTCAGTTTGTCCTCTACATCATCCAAATTGAACTGTGACCAAGTATCTCTTCCAAGGTTCTTGTTCACTGCTCTCTTTTTCTTGGAGAAAATGTTTCTGTAGCAGCAGCAGCAGCAGCAGCAGCTCTTTCTATGTGTTGAGGACTTATGCTAATCAGTGATCTGGCACCGGTTTTCTGATTCTTTGGTCTGATTATTTATTATTTGTAGAGTGTGGTAAGTGCAGATGGCATTTTGGAAAGCACAGAATTCTGAGCATGAAACCCCAGTGTCAAGGCGTTGACTGTCTGATTTAGGCTTAAACAAAACACTGAATAAACAGGGAGACATCTAGTTGAGTTGATGTGGCTGGAAAGGAGGAAAAAAACTGAGACTGAGAAAAAGAAGTAAGTTTTATGGAGGGATTTGAAAAGGGATAAAGGAGCATCAAAAGTGGGAGCTATTACCAAACCAAGGGGTTAAAAAGGAAACAAAAGGAGCATTGAGGAGAGAGTCTCAGGAAAGAAAGAAATTCAATGAGACTCCCTGCTTTAGTCTTTTGGTTGAAGAGATGAGAGGCAGGGATGTTGGAGTACTGGTGTTATATGCAATTGATAAATTATTGAGCACTACATCTGAAACTGATGATGTACTAGATAGACATTGGCTAATTGAATTTAAATTAAAAAAATAAAAAGATAAAAAGAAAACCTTAATGATTGTGAACTAAGTGACAAGGTCATAGACTAGCGTTTACTTTCTGGAGAGAAAGGGGGAAAGATGTCAATGGGAAGGGGGAGAAGACTCTGGGGAAGTCCAGTTGAGAAATGAGAGGAGAAGATATGGAGAATTCAGATAATAAGTCTTGAACATGGGTCACAGGAGCGGCCACTTCTGTCTACTGGGCCTCCTGCACCTGATTTTAACCTTTTAGCTAAGTTCAGAAATTCCCTTTTTATTGATTCATCCAGAGATGATCGTACTCTCAGTATCTCACTAAAACTAATTAAATTTACAAAAGCTCTTAATCAAAAATTTAGATGTATTTGATCTTGAGTAGATGATACAGGTTGAAAGTAAGTAGGTAAAAAAGATAAACCATGGGCGCCTGGGTGGCTCAGTGGGTTAAGTCTCTGCCTTCGGCTCAGGTCATGGTCTCAGGGTCTGGGATAGAGTCCCATGTCAGGCTTTCTGCTCAGCAGGGAGCCTGCTTCCCCTTCTCTCTCTGCCTGCCCCTCTGCCTACTTGTGATCTCTCTCTGTCTGTCAAATAAATAAATAAAATCTTTTTTTAAAAAAGTTTAAAAAAAAGATATACCATGCAAAATAAGCCTAAAAATGATAGAAAGCTCTATTAATATCAGAAAAAGCAGATTGCAGGGCAGAGTATTTCCAGAGATAATGAGTATTTCCATAATAATAAAAAGTCAATTCATCAGGAAGCCATAAAATAATGAGTATGCACCTTATAACAGAGCTGCAAAATATACAAAACAATAATAAGCAGAATTAATGGGAGAAATAGACAAGTCCACAGTCATGGTAGGAGATTTGAACACCTTTTTCTCAGTAACTGACAGAACTAGACAAAAAAAATTAGTAAAGACATAGATGACTTGAACAACACTATTGACCACCTTGACCTAATTAATACTTTAAAACATTTCATACAACATCTACAGAACATACATTCTTTTCTAAAATTGGTGATAACTCTGATCTCAAAACTTGTCCCAGTTACATGAATGAATTATCCCCCACAATGTAGAAGAATGTTCAATGTCAACTAAACCTCAGGTCCCTGCACCCAAATAGATTACAGTTTACCTTACATTTGTTACAATATTCCTGATTCTCAAGTAGTGGTTCTAGGTTCCTTAGTAACACTTAAGGAATACTCTACTAGATCAAACCTACAAATTGTCTGCAAAGTTGAATTATTTTCAGACACTATTGCCCTTCTTGACTTCTTCAGTATATACAGAAAACTCATTCTCCAGTGGCTCTCTCCAATATTAACATGAAATATTCTATATCTGAGCCCTAGAAGACCTGGTTCTTGTCTCCCACACCCACCCACACACCTCCACACAAATTCTTAGCCATGTGACTTTAGACTCATAACCTCTTTAAGCCTGATTCACTTTCCCTGTCTATAAAAGTCTTAGGACTATAGTGAAGTTCAACAGAAGGGTTAAATGAAACCTTCTGATGAACCATGAAGCACTATCCAAATATCATGGAGGGATTATTTTTGTACTAATACCAGTGGGGGTAACTGTACTCAGAAAGGGAAACCGGGGCAGGTATCAAACCTAGGGTGAATAGAAATTATATGATGGGAGAATAAAGAAGAGGCTGAAGGGTTTATTTTGAGGCAAAACCTGAGAATCTTAGATTTCATATCTCAGGAAAGATTATAAAAAGTGTAATGGCCACCATTTAAAGTTTGCAGAAGGAGGAGACAAGAGAAAACTTGGGCCTAAAAATAAGAATTGGCCATTGGAGATTTTGCTGGAAGATCTGTTGGATGTCATTGATCTCACAGCAACATGGGTGGATTTCAGCCTGGGTATGATGAATTCTAGACCTTGTTCTACTACAGAGTTTCTAGAAAGTTACTAGAAACCTCATTTCTCTAAGCCTGTTTCTCCATCTGAAAGAGGAGGGTGATGTCACCTACAACTGTCCTGAAGTTCGATTAATGGTTGTGAGTGCTTTGAGCAATTTGGAAGGACAAAGTCTTTAAGGATACAACAGATTATTTAGAAAAGTGAAAGACTATGATCAGAGAGAACTTGGAGCATCTCCCTCTATGTAGACTGTCCATGAGATTCCTCTGTTTTTGTCTTATAAGGAAAGAAAATCAAGTCAGGAGATGACTAATCCCACAGGCTAATCTCTTCCCTTAACGTTCTCTCAATACATGCTCTTCTCCTATAGGAGAAGGAGTATGTTGGAATATAGGAGTATGTTGGAATTTTGTCGTTCAGATTTCCTCATCAGCACAAATGCATTCTTTCCCAGAAATAAGATAATAAAAAATGAAGGCTGTGCTTTTTCAAGGAGCTGGCTGGGGGCCCGGCAGTCAGATGTTGTCTGTCTCTTGCTCTACCTTGGGCCAGTGCAAATCACAGTGCTGTTCAACTTCCTTTCCTCAGATGTACAATTGGAATAAAAATGCCCCTCTCTGCCAGGTCAAGTAAAAACTAATTAGCTGTGTTTTCTTGAAGTTTCTCTCCATTGACATTTCAGCACTCTGCTGGCATTAATTGGAACAACACTTTCAGATATTACTTCTAGCCCTTGACCACAAAATTCTTAATGGAAATGAATATGAAAAAATCTGGGAAATTTTCTAATCACCAAAGTTTTGGGATCCTGGTGACATTTCCTAAGCTTTCCATTTAGAAAAAGCACAAAAGACCTTTGCCAAATCTATTAGCCACTTGGAACTATGTGTTATATTAAGAACACCTTTTTTTTTTTTTCGGTTGGTATTTCTCTCTGAATCTCCCTGGATTTCACCTCTTCTCACTCTCTCTGTTTCCCTTTCTCATTTCTCCCAAATTTAGGTAACTTGTGAAAATGAAAGCTTAGTTGAGGGTTATTGCAAAGTTAGCCAACTTGCAGCCTTGCTGGGAAATAAAACTCTTAAATACAACTGTCCTCAAACTCATTAGTGTCCTCCTCCCCTTACCTCTTTCGCATTGGGTCACTAACAAGTTACAATGTTTTTCTTTTTCCTCTCCAGTCCCTGTTGTTTTGGGGTTTTATTCTCTTCTTCCTCATTTCTGCGTTGCTTGCTTCATCTTAGAAGCCTGGGTCACCCCTGCTGCCACCAATGCCATCACTCCCCGGCAGACAGAAAGGCTAAAATGTCAAAAGATGCCTGGGTTGCCTCTGACAAAAGTGCAAATCAGCTCTGAAAGGGAATAAATATGATAGGGGGCACAATAATAACAGTGTGCGCTTGTTAACTACAAAAATCCAGCAGGATTGGGGGCAGGGAGGGAGGGAACACTGAGAATAGAAGCTGCCTGGGCAGGAGCCCCTGGAGGACAGAGCAGAGGGGGGTCCTCCAGCAGCAACCATCAATTCTATGGGCTGGTTTTGTTTTGTTTTGTGAGGTCTGAACTGAGCTCAGCTGACGGGGCAGGGGGGAGACTAGGGGGTGAATAAGGGATTTTACCCAAACCAGTGACTCTGAATAGAGGTCTTGGGCTCCGTGGAGGGGGCCTCAACAGTGGGAGCTTGAAAAGAGGGTCTTTGGGCTATTGGGGAAGGGGGGGTGGGGGTTGGGTGGAGGCTGGGGAAACATTTTGAGGTGGGAGGGATAGGGGGAAGGAGGAGAATAGCACAATAATGGGAAAAAGGAGGCCAGCTTCTGAGCTCTCATTTCTGACAATAGGTCCCATGTGGTTCTCTTTATCTCAGCCATTCAGGAGTCAATAGAGGGAGCTTTTTTATTTTTAACTCTGAGTATACAGCCACCCCACCCCCCATCTCTCTCTCTCTCTCTCTCTCACACACACACACACACACACACACCTCTAAAAGTGTGGGACACTGGGCAAGACTTTAGACACATTTGAAAAGTTTTTTTCCTTGGGTCAGACTTGCTGAATGTAACATCCAACTGCCAGAACTGTACATATGGGACATTCAGCGCACAGCCAGTGACCCCCAATGCTTTGCCTGCCTTCTCCTACCACCCCATACTCAGCTTCTGCTCCCTCCATCCTTTGTGGTACTCTCCTCCAGTCCTCCTTGGCAGATGCCTGGGTCCTTGACTCCTTATAAGGACACAAGTCACATGATCACAGGTAAAGGAAAGATCCACAATGGAGTAAATATAATTTTCAACCCCAAAAAAGCAAAAAGATTGGGGCTAACCTTAGCCTGCACGGTAGATTGTTCTAAAAAGCAGCAAATAAAAAGAAGTTGTTTTTGATGATGGACTTCTCTGAAATGTCAAGTCCCCAAAAGACAAATCCCTTTCAATGTATTCCCAAGTCTATGACTGAGGCAGCTGCCGCCTCCAAACTCAGTCGGCTTGATAGAAAACAATTCATCTATTTTTCATACAATATCATTATGTGTTCTCATGGCATTCTTGAGTCTGAGTGGGTATAACAATTTTAATCAGGAGCAGAAACTAGGCCTCATGTGTGTGTGTGTGTGTGTGTGTGTGTGTGTGTGTGTGTGTGTGTGTGTGTGTGTTGGATCAGAGGGACATTAGTCAAATAACAGGCACTGGTCCAGCGCCAAGCAAATGGCCAGTTGCTTAAGCAGGATCCGTTGGTTCAGGGGAGGACTCTCCACTGCCGAGCAGTGTGACTGAACGAAAGAAATAGGAAGAGGAAACTACCATTTTCTTTCCCAAGCAGTGAACATAAGGGAAGGAGAGAGTACTTGGAAATGACAATAACATCAAGCAATTGCCTGATACCACACGCTTTTCCTACAAGAATTCTTACCCTGTTGGAGGCGAATATTTGACTCACTTGTCTTAAACAGCTAACCCAAGGCCACCCAGCTGGTAATCGCAGAGCCAAAACTGACCCCGAGGTTTGAATGACCCAGAGTGCATGCTCGGAGGTGGAGAGAGACCCCTGGAGCAGAGAGCACTGGGGAAGCAGCTTCCCCACAGCACAGAGGAATGTTCCTAAGGGCAGCCCAGGCACTCAGTGGCTGTGCGCTGTGGATCGGCTTCCGGCAGCTGCCTTCTCATCAAGGACTCCACCATAACTATCTTCAATAGTACTGCACCGTGTATTCGAAAGGAGCTGAGAGAGTGGATTTTGACATTTGTCATCACAAGGAGAAAAAGACATCAGTATGTGAGATCATGGGTGTTAACTAATCTTGTGGTAATCATTCTGCAATATATACAGATACCAAATCCTTGTGTTGTACACTTAAGCATATCTACTGTTCTGTGTCAATTATATTTCAAGAAACCTGGGGGAAAATCAGTAAAAAGATATTTTAAAAGGACTCCAGACTTCTCACCACTCCCAAATCTCCTATCTTCCTCATAACACAGCTTGCCGTGCCGAGCAGAGCACCCCACACCAGGAACAGAAAGACGATGAGAATTGCTTTCAGCTCTTTCTCTGAAGAGAGAGAGTATAACTTTCAGGTCTCCTTCACATGAGGAGAAAGTCACACTTACCCTTTCCTCAGCTGCATTTCTGATCTCACAGGTATCCCCGTGTGAGTCTCGGCTGTGACCCTGGGTGAGGCTGTGGAGAACGCAGGATGGGGGACCACTTCCATTCCGTTGCTCTGGCTGCTTCTCAGACGGCTCTGCTCCAGCCAGCTCTTCCTCATGGCCCTTGAAAGCCTGTCTCTGTGGCACAATGTGGATGTGCTCTTAGGGTTCGATTGTGCTCCTCTCCGCTCCCCAAATACACTGAAGCTCCTTGAGGGCAGGAACACTGCCCAGTGATTCTTCTGTAATCCCAACATGCCCAAGCCCAGTGCTGCGCGTACAGAGCTCAGTAAGTTATTGTCCTTTGCTTGACTCAAAACAAGTGCTTTTCAAATAGTCTCTTTTAAATAGCAGCTCTGGTTCAGCATTCTTAATCATCTCCCTCTGGTTGATATGCCATAGTTTCTGGATCATGCCTGTTGAGGTTATTAACCATTAGTGTCTGGTGCTTCGTGGTCCCCAGTCTGTGGTGTTGGTTCCATACCCCTGAGTCATGCCCACTATGTACCATCTTTAGGTGTGTGTTTGTGCTTTTTTGGCCAGTTAACATTCATCTCAACCATTGTTTGGCAGTTATTTCTATCCCCCTTTGGCCAATTTCCTAAAACAATGGCCGGTCCAAATAGTCTCCATTCTTCCACTTCACCTCTATACCCAGAACTTGAAAACAAGTCTCACAGGATTGAGGTGATAGTATTCCCAGGAGCCTGTACCCCTTTTCTTTCAAGTATATGGAGGCAGGGTTGTTTGGGGAATTTTTTGGTGTAGGTTGGTTTTGTTTGGTTTGGTCTTGCTGCCATTTATAGGGCTCACCCTTCACCAGGAGGCCTATCTCCAGCAGTATTTTATCACCTCAAATTCCTGTCTCTCTGCAGTTTTTAAGATGTCATTTTTTCCCTCCCCTTTTTGCCTTTCCCTTAATCAATAAACAAAGAAATCTGGGTCACCGTGATAATAAATGAAAAAGCAACAAAAGCACTTGTCTTAATTTCCCCTCTCAGCTTCCATTCTATTTTTCCTTTTATCTAAAGGGAAGTCCATAAATTCTAACTTTGTTATGACTTGCTCACCCCTTAATCTCCTGTCATCTGGTTTCCATCCTTCCGCTCTGTGTTGTCCACACTGGGAAAGGCATGAGTAGCCTTGAGGGAACCTTCCCTTGATCCGGTCATGCTGGGTTCCTCTGCGGCGTTCAATGCTGTAGCCCTTCCCTTCGGCGGTCCCCCATCTTCCCCTCTCTTCTTTCACTCTCTGTGTGCCTCTGCCTCTTCCCTCTAGGCCATACATACGGGCATTTCCCAAGATTCAGTGTCTGCGTGCTTTTCCCTAGAGATGTCTTTCACTCCCAGGACATCAGTTCCCGCCATGTCTCAGCAGGGTAACATTGTCACACTTCTAGTAAACTATTGGATTTTTCCACTTATCTGTCGCACTAGTACTTAAAACTTAAAATATCTCAAATTGAATCCCTCCCACAGTGTTTTTTTCTATTCTACGAACTTCAAGCCTCAGAGTCACTGCCCATCCATTAAGTATAATCAATCATTAAAGTCTTTGACTCCTTCTATCCCACGTAGTTGGTATCCTTTTCCACCATCCTAATTTGGCCTTACACTTGGGCTATTGAAATCAATTTATTAAAATACTTTTGTTAAAATGTACTCTTCTCAAAATATCGAGAGTTTTATTATTATTGTTGTTGTTGTTGTTATTGACAGAATCCATTCCAACCTTTATAGCCTAACATTCAAGACCTTTCTTAATCTGTTCCCAACTTTGTTGTTCTCACATTTCTCTCTACCATATCTCCTTTAAATAAATCACTCCAGCAAGCTATTGTGCCCATAGGCTCCCACACACTTTATTCTCTCTTGTCTCCACAAAGTTTTTCGTCCTTCCCATCATTCTCATCACTCTGTTGCCATCTCTCCTGGCCTAACCTTCCTTCAAATTCCAATTCATATCTTACCTTTTAGAAAACCTTTCCTGACCATCTCAATCACAATTAATCTTTTCTTCCTATAAACTCCTTTAACTGTCATGAATGCCTGGACGTTTATGGAATAATGGAATGTGGATGTTTATGGAACAGTTTACATTGTAAATTATTGCTTCATTTTCATTGTGTTATATTCTTCATTAGACTGTCCACTCCTTTTGTATCTGGACCCCCAGCTACAACCTAGCACCAGATGTAGTAAATGTTAGTGGCTGATTTCTGAATTTCTGTGGATTTATAAATACAAATTGCCCCTGTATTTGAGTCCCAAGCCTGTGTGTTTATGAGAGCCGGCACTTTGGGCAGGATTAACCATATACAAATATGGATATTCTGTTGTATTTCTTTCTAATCCAAATCATATTTATTGGTTACCAATGAATCTATATTATGTACCCTACCTCTTCTTTTCTTTTTGCCTCTTCTTTAGCAGGTAGGAAAGAAGCATGATAGACAGCTGATCATACTGCCTTCCAAGTAACCTCATTCATTTATCATACAGTGACTTATTTCTTTCTTCATGACAAAGTAACTTCACTGTTTAAAACAAACACAAACAAAATTGAAACTTTGTAATAGAATTCTTGTTCAAGTCTGTAGAAAAAGCATTGAAATTTACACAGGACAAACAGCATTTGCATATCTAGCTCATGAGTTCATCGACTATTTCCAAGCACCTCCTATACTCACCAAAAAGGAAAGATATGAGAATCATACATACATCTTTTTTCTTATCTGAGGAATCAAAATCTTTATTAATGAGACGTTGGCTTCTTTAATTCAGTTTAGAGTCAATCCATCTTTACAAAGCCCTCCCTACTTCTTGCCAAGATGATGAAGTAAAGTCTTCAGTGTGTCAGTGGACCAGCAATAATGGATCACCTGGCAGCTTGTTAGAAACACAGAATCCCAGGACACCACAGAATTGGCACTTTCGTGGGATTATCAGGTGATTCCCATTCCCGTTCCCATTTCAAAAGCACTGAAGTAAAGCAGATTTGGAAAAAACAGACAGCATGGGAAATATCTCTCAGATGGCCTAAATATGAAGCTTGATGAATCTGTAGGAATCTTAAAGCAGTATGTGGGTGGTGATGGGTTGACCCTAAAAATAGCTGCATTTTGCAGACCAGAGTCCTGCTATGGGCAGTGTCCACCCATTACTGCCCAGGATGCAAGCGCCTGGAAAGGGATGCCTGCAGCCTTACTCTTCAGCTCAAGAAATCCCTCCAACATTGACATTCCTCGCTGTTCTGGATCTTTCCTCTGCCCTTCTCTAGATGTCTGGATTAGATGGGCTGAAAGTGTCTTCCTGCCACTGCCCTTGAGTGACTCCTCAATGCCCTGTATGAGGCTGGGCTCCAGGAGAGGAAAGTTCTGGAACGATGTATAACCCGGGCATGAATTGCCCAGTGTTTTTTCTCCATGTGACATCATCTCCTCCCTTTACTCTGTCATCTTTTTCAAACCCATCAGAGAAGTGTTAATCACTTTAAGCATTGTATTTATTTCCTGATGAGACCTGTTACCTTCCTAGTAGGCTTTTCTTAAGTGTATCTTTGTTTTTGAAGAGTTAGAAAAGGCTGGTAGTCCTACAAAAGGGCAAAGACAGTAGACCAGGAACAGGCAGACCATTTTGATGTGATGCTGGGCTTGTCTTAACCCTGTGTATCACCAATGGCATCAATTTTTTTTTTATGCATGCATTTTCAACACATATTACTGAGCTCCTACTAGGGACAGGTGCTATTCTATGGAGTACAGATACATTGGTGAACAAAGTTTTTTATCCTGTTACGATAAATACTTGGAGTGGGTAAGGAAGAGGAGAGAGGACAAAAATGAGTAAAACCAAACCCCTGGCCTCAAGTCTCCAGAATAAATGGAATGATCTAGGCACAGATAGGAGGAGAAAAGGGAGAAATGAAGGAGAAGTAGAAGAGAGGAAGGGAAGAGGAAGAGAAAGAAGTCAGAAAGACCTGGGAGTGGCAGGAGATGCCAAGCACCACTGTCTGCCCAACTCAGTGACCACACGGTAGGTGCAGTGGGCTCCCGACCCAGAGTCTGTGGCTGGAGAGAACATATTTCTTTTTTGGAAGGAGGAGAACTGCAGAAGGAAAGTATGCTAAAAAGCCAGAGGCAAAGAGGCACTTGGTAACAAGAAACCTTCTGAAGAGAGGAAGTTAGGAATCAGATTATAGCAAAGATATATACTGGAATGTTAAAGCTCTGTAACTGTCAAAGGTTAGAAGGACATCTCAGAGCCTCCCACTCAGAGAGTTCTCACAGTCCTGGGCAATAGTCACACAAACGTGTCAGTGTGTGAATATGGGAGTGCATGTGTGTATGATGTGTTAGGGATCATGGGGGGTGCAGCACTAGAGCAGAGGGAAAGAATGAAGGGAAAGCCATTAAAAGCTTTGCTGAGAAAGGTATTTCTTGTGCACAAAAAAGAATCAGGCCCCTCGCTCCCTACTGGGCCCATTTCTCCTGCCTTTACCCGAGCTGTCAGGCATGAATCCCTGTAGCATTCCGTAACTAATTGACAGTAATGGGGGCCATTGGGAGTCTAAGAATACATGGCATTGCCCGGCATGCACTGGAAAGAAGGGGGGGGTGCCTCGGGGGCAGCTGTGGGGAAAATAAAGGCTGTCTTGTAAACTCTTCTTTTAATCGAAGTTAGGATGTAGAAAGTAGGGAGGAGCTAATTTAGGCAAACTTCTATTTTAGCCTAAAACTTAAAAAGTTGTAAATGTCATATCTGATCCTGAGCTAATATCCCAGGATACTAAGTTTGCCACAGAGAAGAAACAGATGGAATTTCAATTAACCCCAGGGCCCCCTGTGAAATCTATATTGTACCCTCTGGATTTACAACATATTATAATATATGACTGCAGGCTCTAGAGATTCCATCGCAAATCAACCCTCTTTATTCCAGGGGTTCGAAGACAGCTACAAAGGCCCACTTGAGAATCAAAAGTGGCTAACTCTTTACAACGTCATCCTCGGAGTTGAAACCAAACATCTAATTTTACAACAGATCTTATTTATTGAGCAATCTCATGTTTTGTTTTGTTTTGTTTTTTTAAAAGGGGACATTATTTTTTTTTTCCTTTTAATAATGATCATGTTTATGTGCTAAAATTGTTTAGGCCAAACAGAAAATTGGAAAAGATGCACCATTATCACATCCTGAAGACTGATTTACCACAGACCCGTGATGAATTAGCTTCCAAGGACTTTTATATTTTCAAAACTCAAAGCTGTGTAGGACATAGTCTTCAATAGTAAAGAGACTCCATAAAAATAAAAGCAGTGGCCTCTGATGTGACTATCACATGAAGTTACACACGTTGAAATAATTTTAAGAATTGCAAGTTGTTTTCAAAGCCAGAACGGTTTATCAGGTAATTTACAAACAAATGCTTTTGACTTTTAGTTCTTTTCTTTTCTTTCATTACTGGCCTCACCTTCCTGCACCTGTTCTTCATTTCAAAATAGTATTTCTGTAAACATTCAATTTTCCATACAAAAAACTTTTTTTTAAAGATTTTATTTATTTATTTGACAGGCAGAGATCACAAGTAGGCAGAGAGGCAGGCAGAGAGAGAGAGGAGGAAGCAGGCTCCCCGCCGAGCAGAGACCCCGATGTGGGGTTCGATCCCAGGACCTTGGGATCATGACCTGAGCTGAAGGCAGCAGCTTTAACCCACTGAGCCACCCAGGTGCCCCTCCATACAAAAAAACTTTTAAAATTAGTTTTGGCCTTTTGATAGTCAGAATAAGTTTTCTGCACATTTTTCTTAGGAGACTACTTTTCTTTAAAATTGTCCTCACCTCCAATTGCTCATGACCTGCAGGGATGAGTTATGCCTATGCGGTAGTTCTGACTCTTTCCTCCTCAGGTTGCTGCTCTGTTGTCCAGACTCTTTTAATGGAAGATTTGCCTCTGGAATATTCCTGTGGAGTATCTCTAGGAATTCTGATAAGCAAAATACCTGTACTTTGAGGAAAAAGTAATTTTGGGGAGCCGAAATGTTTCTTTTTAAAAGAAGATTGGAGGTTGACATATGATGTGAAGGGTCTTCCTCACCAAGGTAACTCTGAGGAACTGAGGACCAGAACAATCTATTAGATGCACTAACATTGACAGCTAGAAGAAGTAGAAGAGACATCATTCAAGCAGCCAAGATACTGTGTCTGCCCACTTTTCAGTTTCACAGAAGGAAATAAGAAGAATTCAGTGAGGCAGTCTCAGGGATGTTCCTTTCCAACCAGCCAGGAGGGCTGAGTTCTCTAGCCAGCTATTCTTCTCTTCCACTGAATGCACAGCTTTGGAGGGGCACCTCAGGGACCCTCTCCTTCTGTCTGCATCTTCCAGCATGTGGCTCGACCAGTAGGGGCCGTTATATGGCAAGGACATCCATCTAGAGCAAGAAGAACTTTGGTATGGCACAAGGACTCGTGGGGGCCACCAGGGAAACTCACAGAGCTGAAAAGCTTGCTCTTCCAGCAGGTTTGGAACATTGTCTCCAAGGTCAAAAGAAGGTTCTTCTGATGGAACAAACCCCCACTTCTAGTGATATTGGTTTATCCTCTTAAACCAGCCTTTAATCAGGGAAAAAAGTATGGTTGTTTTTAAACAGTCTGAACATTTGCCTATCTTGGACATCTTAATATCAGGCAATCAAAGGTTATTTTCATGTAATTATTAAGGTTTATTTCCTCATCCGAACAAAAACATGAATTTGTTATTAAACCCAAACCAACATTCATTTAAACTGTCTCATTTCCATCCTAGATATCATTTATTTTGGAAAGAGCAAATATGTGGTTACTTAAAAATAATATACCAACCAAATGTTAAGAACGACTGGGTTTTTGTTTGCTTTTTTTTTTACCCTTTGTGTTTATTTGTCACAAATGAATAATAAAAGTTAATACTATAATACTTCCTATGTGCCAGGCACTGTTCTAAATGCTTTATATGCATCCGTTTTTTAAAAATATCAGGATACTCTCTGCAGTGCCATTGTCCTCCTTTTCCAAAGAGAGAATGTTAATGACATCAACAGTGTTCCGAGTACATAGTTGTTTTCAAGCCTTTAGAGGTGATGGCCGCACATCAGGTTTTCTGATGGCTTGTTCATTTGCAGAGTTAGAAGTGACTTATCTTTTAAGACACAGTCATTACAGCTCTTCCTCTTCCTCTTCTTTCGTCACCTTCTCCACGTCCGCCTTAAACTTGCCACAATCTACAACGTCTTATTCGAGACTCCCTTAGTTATGTTTGGCAACTTCAATTTTGGTCAAGTCAAGTCTTCATATTTATCCTACTAATTCCCTATTCCAGCAGCACTAGAAGCGAAGGCAATCTAAAAGAAGACAAGGATGGTAGGAGGTGTTCCCAAATCACCTGGCTGAAACTTCATTATCACAGCAAATGGGAAGACTTCACTGAATAAGTCAACTGAAAAAATACACAGTTGGTGAAATTTTTTACTTTTTCCTTGTGTTTCCTCTGGTCCACCACGTTGGTTTTACTATTTTAGACTATCTTTTCCTGAACACCGAAACCACAATTGTTTTTAATCACTTTGCTGGGCCAAGGAAAATGTGTACATTAGAACAAACAAGTCACCTTTTAGATCTTACATATCAGTTTTTCCCAAAAATTTTCACTGACGAGGCTTTCCCACAGGTATCTATTCCTTTCCTTCAATCCTCTTGGCTCTTTCATATACAGAGAGTACCTCAATGCCAAGGCTTTGTTTATTATCTTGGCTCAGAACTGTTCTCTATTCTTTTAATTTACATACATCTTAGCTAGAGGACCAGGTTCCAAGGAAAAGAACTATTCTTTTTTCTTTGCAGATTCTGCAGAGTCTTGTTTTGTAGGTCAGACAAATCTGACAAGCTGAATTCAAGAGAGTGCTCTATATAAATGACATAGTTCCCTGAAGTCCGATCGCTGAGTGTAACAGCAGTGAATTGATTGGGAAACTAGGCCAAGTAGACAACGCATCTGAGCAAGAGTAGGAGAAAAGTTGATCTGGCCTGGGCCACAGTCTGGCATGTTGGGAGGTGATCCTAGGTCAGGACGGGATCCCTGGCGGACTGTCCAGAATTTTTTGAAGATGCAGAAGTCACAGAAGTTTAAGATTGGATTTCCTCTGAACAAAAGGAAGGGCCTCCTCTGTACCATTTGTGGGCAAGAGTTCAGAAGATATGTGTGCACTGAGAACGGCAAGCAAACCCACTGGATACCAGAGGTGAAGATGTTCAAAGGAAAGCATCAATGTGGCTGCTGGGAATCTTGGACTGGGCCATTACGGCAACACTGATTCCAGGATCTCATTCTTGGGGTTTCGACGACCGGTCATCTGTTCTCTGCAGACTGCCCTTCTTCACATAAGTGGGAATTTGGACATTTCGTTCTCTTTGTCTTTGGGAGGTCAGAGGAAGTCACCCTTAAAGAGGATCAGATTCTGCTTGTGAGAGTGCGTCACACCCTGTGGACAGTTGAGTGTAGGATATGAGACATGGGCATCACTGCAGGGATGGCTCCTTGGCTCCTCGGCATTACTGAGCAACACCAACAGTGTCACTATTGCAGCCTGACTCTTTTCTTATGTATTAGCAAGGTGTTTTTATGTCTTCAGAATTCATTTCTGCCTTTGATTAAGAATAATCAAGTAAACCGGCATTTACATAGGATCTTCCCAACAAGCTGCTAAAAGTCAATCCTAAAAACAGAGGGCTCTCCCTGTCTCTTTTTTTAAATAATAGACTTTATTTGTAGAGCAGTTTTAAGTTTCTGGAAAAAATTGAACTGAAGGTACAGACAGTTCCCATAGATGGTCTCCTCCTTTCCATTTCCTTACCTCCTTCCTCCGTGGTTTCCCCTACTATTAACATCCTGTATTGGTGTTGGTACATTTCTTACCACCTATGGGCCAATATTGATTCCTTGGTATTAACTGAAGTCCGTAGTTCACATTAGGGCTCACTCTTTGTGTTGTACATTCTATGGGTTTTGACAAATGTACAATGGATAGGTACAAAGGTACAAAGGATATGAAACATATCCACAATTACAGATGAAAACAGAGTAGTTTCACTGCCCTAAAAGCTCCTGTGTTCCACCTATTCATCCCTTCTTCTCTCCCCTCTACCCCCGGCATTTACTGATATTTTTAGCATCTCCGTACTTTTACCTTTTCCAAAATTTCACATAGCGGGAACCGTACAGATTGCCTGGTAGTTGGAATCATTCAAATTGACTTTTTACTTAATAATAAGCATTCAAGGTGCCTCTGTAATTTTATAGCTGGATGGCTCATTTCTTTTTCTCTCTAAATAATCTCCTATCATATGGACGCACCACAGTTTGTTCCTCCTTTCATCTCCTGAAGGACATCTTGGTTGCTTCCAAGCTTTACAGTTATGAATAAAGCTGCTATGAACATCCATGTGCAGCTTTGTCTGATTTTGAAGCTGAGTGACTGGAGCAAGCCTCCCAGAATTCTATATCCCCATACTTTCCCTACCGGGCTTGCTGACTGCCTGGTCCCTCATGACTTTCTGAGTCCTCACAACTGCTCTCGGTCCTCCTCCAAGCTTACCATGACAGAAGTTAAGGTCATAGTTATACCCAAATTGCCTAATGTCTGACCCCAGGCCAGGGTGAGCTGAGCCCTAAGAGACCACCATTGTAGAGAAGAGGCAATCTCGGCTGATCTGGGGGAGCCCAATATCACCAGGGCTTCTGGCCCATGAAACTTCAACTTCTGTCCTAGAAGTCACTTGGAGATACCATTTCTAGTCATGTGCCACAGATAAAAAGCTTTCATCTTCTGAGGTCAATCTGCAGCTAGCTAGATACTATCCCGTATGCCACGCTTATCACCTTTCCACCCATGTGGAGGCTCTAGCCTCAGGGAAATAGTCGTGTTTTCTGGTTCACTTAAAAAAGGATGTTCTTGGGGCACTTGGATGGCTCAAGTTCTTGAACCTGGGTGGTCGGTTCTTGATTTCAGCTCAGGTTGTGATCTCAGGGTCGTGGGATAAAGCCCTGTGTTGAGATTCTGTTTTCCTCTCCTTCTGCCCCTCCCCATCACTCGGAAACACACACTCTCTCTTTCTCTCCCAAAAAATGAATAAATAAATCTTTTTAAGAAAAGGGACGTTCTTATTAATTAGACTCTCTGCTTTAGACTTCTTCTATTGGGTTCTTCTCTGTGTTAATTTGCTGGCCTTCTGACTTCCACATATATTAAAATGCATTTGGGTTTTCTGTGGATACGAAGTTTCCATCAGCAACAGAAGTGGTCTGTTTCCTCAGACGGCACGCTCTTCTTTTCGTACTAAAGGGTAGAGGGCCCAGAAGAGCTAAAGCATCACCAAGTCTTCCGGCCTGTGGTAGTTGGAATCCCTTTCATTGCCTCTCAGAGAGGGAATTTGCCGATCAGCCAGCAGTAGAGTAGCCATGTGAAGTTTCAAGAGGCCTGAGCCCAGTCGAGGTTCAGCAGTTTGGCCCTCCTGAAGTGAGAAGGGCCTTCCATTCCACTTAAAATTCCCTCTCAGCTTAGCACCCTAGAGCTGCCTAAACATTTATCGGAAACTTGCTCATTATATAGCTCATCTTTTGAACATTCCCCAAAGAGGATTCAACTGTCAGATTTCTCATGGTGACTCTTTTGGGGGTCTACACCCCACACTCACTTTCAGAGATCTGTTTCTGGGAGAGCTCCTAGTTGGAGAACACGAGCATCATGCCGGCTGTCAGCAAAGTGGGCTTCTCCTGTTCAGGCCCACACAATGTCTCTCTACTTTGTTTAAGTGTGTGTGAAATGTGGCCAACAGCACTTCACATGAGATCACCCATGAAACTGTGCGTTAGCACTTTGGAGGAGAGGGAACAATACTGTAACCTGTCAAAGACAAGAAAGGAAGAAAGTTGGAAGTGGGCTTTTGAGATGACAATTAAGGCAGGAAAAGGAAGTAGCAGGAACTGGGGACCCAGTTTTGGCAGTCCCAAGGTAGAAGGGGGAAGAGAAATGGTTACAAAGTAGTGAGGATGAATTGAATGGGGGATCTAATTATGATGTCTTGTGCGTGGGAATCTGTGAGGATACAAAGAGAAATCCTCTGCTCTCAAGACTGGTTTGGCAATGAAAAACAATTCTCCATTTGTCATTCAGATAGCAACTACTATCTGGGAGAAAGCCACTGATTATCCTACCACCAAAAAACTTGAGTCACCGCTGCCCTGCCTCATAAGTGGACTGAGCAAGGAAGTAGGCTCAAATATTTGCGCAGGGCTGCCATGTTTTCTGAGTCCCACTTCAAGGGATTTACATATATTACCTCAGTTTAGGCCGTTATCCCTATGTTAAATCGAGTCAATGAAAGCAAGAAAGGTCAAGTGACTTGCACAAGGACACACGACTCATAATTTTGTCTTCCTCCAACTTCCAAAGCCTGTTCTCATGCTATTTAGGAGGTTTGAAACCAGCTATCCTTGTCCCTGAGTCCTGACCCTCCTCGAACCAAGGAACGGTCCTCCCCCAGGCAGAGGAGCTTAAAATTTTTCAATTAGAGATTTATTCCTTTATCCAATACTTTATTCTTTGGTAACTGAGAGGAATGAGCCATGAAAACTGCTATCATAAATGGATGCCTTACATATTTATGAGAAAACATTTATGTGAATATTTCCAATAAGGAAATTTTGATTGTGTGCCTGTGGAATGGGAAGCAGTCAGAAAGGAGACAAGGTGAGAGACTCGCACCTAAGAGGGAGGCAGAAGATAGAAGACACCCTTGTTGCTTCTCAGTGTCTGTGGGCACAGTGCTACCTGGGACAAGTCCTCCTCGCTTCTCCCTGTCTAGGTCCAGGGAACAGGAGAGTAACTGGCTGGTTACCCACAACCCCCCCCACCAAGGATCAGCCGGTGGGAGGAGGCAGGAGAGAATGCTGGCGATAGCAGAGGGGGGGGGAGCCACCGTGGGGTGGAGACAAAGGGGAAGTAACTTTTTAAAGAAAAACTGATATGCGATGAATAGAATGGCTAATCCCAAGGAGCCCTGAGAAGGCCAGACCGCCAAGCAAGGGCCTCTCTTTTTTTCACTTTCCTTTTTCTTTTCTTTTTAATTTTCTTTTATTTAATTTCGCTGCAGCACGTATAATCAATTACAGCCTGAATTGGGATAAAGGGAGGGGAAGCACTTTAATTCATAAATCAATTTTATACGGTCATCAGTCAGGTTGTGAATGCAAATACCTCTGTCGGTTTAGGTTATTCAGAATTAATTGACTCCCACCGGGCTGGGCTGCAGATGGAGAGGGCCTTTCTCACAAAGTCTTCTTGGACCCAGCATGGGGGCTGACTACTTCCTCCCTTCCCCCTCAGGCCCTCAGCCACCCCCTCCACTCCTCTCCCCTCTGGGCCCCAAACGTGGAGATGATGGGGGTGGGCGTCCGGCAAACAAGCTGGGTGGATAAGAGCCCAGAAAGATTGTTTGAAGAAGGAAGGAGATCCACAGAAAGATGAAAGCCCCCAAACAAACCCTCTTCAGCCCAGGCCCTGCAGAGACACCTTTATGTGATTAGAAATGCTTAGCTTTCAAGGGTCTGGTTTTTAAGTTCTCTTGAGCTTCTTAAATAAGAAAGAAAAAAGAAAACAAACAGAAAAGCCAGAGCCCCTGGGCTGAAGCTGAAGGGATATCATTCAGAAAGAACCGGGTGCCAGAAGTTTGTGGGGCTGCCAGATCTGAGGGGCGGAGAGCAGCCTAGGACAGACGGAGGGCCAAGTGCCTGTGGGCCCCACAGAAATGAGCATGAAGTCCCTGCCAAGGCACCTTCGGCTGATGGCCCCCGCCCTCCGTGATGGTCCCTACAGTACACAGGAGAGGAATCGGACGCAGGAAGGACCCACAGAAGCTTCCAAACTGGGCAGCAGCTCTTTCCTAAGCTGGGGTCTTCTATCTTAGGAGTTCCTTCTTTATTATTATTATTATTTTAAAAGACTTTATTTATTTATTTATTTATTTATTTATTTTGAGAGGAAAAGAGAATGAGAGAGAGAGAGAAAGAGAGAGCATGAGAAGGGGGAGGGTCAGAGGGAGAAGCAGACTCCATGCCGAGCAGGGAGCCCTCTGCGGGACTCCCTCCATCCTGGGACTCCAGGATCATGACCCAAGCTGGAGGCAGTTGCTGAACCAACTGAGCCACCCAGGTGCCTGCAGGAGTTCCTTCTAATTTGGAAAAGACACCCACCCATCCACCCATACATTCAGCATATCGTGTCTTCTCCTTTTTCGCTTTTTACCCTCAGCTACACAGACCCCTAACTGTCCTGCTCCAAATCAGACTTAGTGGTTTTCAACACCCGCCCCCACCTTAGAATCACCCAGGGGCATTTTTTTGGTTTGCTTTTTGTTCTGTTAATGCCACTGTCCAGGTGCACTTTTAGAAATTTCACTTTCCTGAGTCCTAAGGAGAGCCCAGGGAATTGGTGTGTTTTTGTTTTGTTTTGTTTGTTTGTTTGTTTTTAAAGAGCTGCAGGTGAGTCCAATGTGAAGCGAGCGTTGGAACCACTGGAAGTGTCTGAGACCCTCCCCAAACCCCTCCCCCCCACACACAACCTGGCATTGTTTCTCAAAGTCTGGTGCCTTTGAACTGCAGAGGTAGGGGTAAAAAAACATTGATAAGAGAAAAAAAGAAGAACAAAATAAAATTTGAGAAAATATATGTTGCAGATTCCCTGGTCCCTCTAGACACAGTGTAAACTAGAATCTCCGGAAAAATCTATAACTTAAGCAAGCTCTCAGTCTAAGTGTAGGAACCCGGGCTGAAGCAAAGCACCAAGAGGTCTGAACTCTCTTTGTTTAAAATCAAATCCTAGCCTGCCTGGTTGGCATCAAACTGTGTCTCGACTTAATAGTTACCTGTTTGTGGATTTTGCCAGAGAGTTCTCCTGAGACACCGACACCCAAATCTAGCAGCAAAAGGTAAAGGAATCATTTGATGAGATGACCTTAAAGGTTGCATATTCCACAACATGGATGCTTGATTCATATCGAGCCTCCAAAAAATCAGTAGCAAAATTATTTTTTTTTAAAGATTTTATTTATTTATTTGACAGAATACAAGTAGGCAGAGAGGCAGGCAGAGAGGGGGCAGCGGGGGGTAGGCTCCCTGCTGAGCAGAGAGCCCCATGTGGGGCTCAATCCCAGGACCCTGAGACCATGACCTGAGCCGAAGCATAGGCTTAACCCACTGAGCCACCCAGGCACTCCAGTGGCAAAATTCTTATGTATTTTTAACCGGAACTCAGATAATCAGCCCCAGCTCTTTAACGCAGTTGTTTATATGTAAATGAGCCATATTTATTTATTCCAAAAGGCTAAGAGGAATTCTTGGAACTGCTCCATTAGTCATTCATTTCATTTGTATTACCATGTTATGGAAGGCAATAAAACTGCCTTTCTTTAAATACTTCAGTACTTCAGCCTTCTTTCCCGAGTCAGACTTCCTCTCCAAAAAGTCTGAAGGTCTTAATAGAGATTAAATGTGTGCTTTCTCCAGCTGTACTTAGCCAGCAGGAGAGAAATTTGGGGAGGGGGAGGTTTGGAATGAAAGGGCACCTTGTTTGCAAAGCCCCATGTTTCTGAGGTAGAAGACGTCCATTTGGAAAAAAATATCCTTAGACCATGAAAGCAGTATGGCAGAGTGATTAAATACACAAGCTTCAGTCAATCCTGCCCAGCTTTGAAACTCAGCTTAGCCACTTCTATTAGGCAAGATATATAACCTCTCTGTGCCTCAGTTTCTTCCTCCTTAAAATGGGAATATCGACAGTAGTTACCTCATGGGTTGTTGTGAGGGTTAAATGAGATAAAAGCATCGGAAAAGCTAAGCAGGAAGCAAACTCAGTAATCGGCAGCCCTGACTGTGGCTGAGGGAGACAGGGTCTGAGCGGTTTCTGACGAGCAGATCAGTGGGCCTGCTGGTCTGATGGGGTCCCCCTCAGTGATGTCAGCATATCCTGGGAACCTGTTAGAAATGCCAGATTTCAGGCCCCACCCAGTACCTACTGAACAGAAACTCCCAGAATAGGGCTCAGTACCCTGCGCTTTCATAAGCTAATTATTCTCAAATTGGAGAACCACAGGGTAGATAGGCAGGCTGGAGGCTGGGGGCTGGAGGCTTTGCAGAGTTTGAAGCATTTTAGAGTCAAGCTTTTTAGGGTCTTTCCTTTGTGGTCAAGAAGGAGGCAGGACTGGGACACCTGGGTGGCTCAGTCATCAAGCATCTGCCTTCAGCTTGGATCACAATCCCAGAGTCCTGAGATCAAGCCCTGCATTGGCCTCCCTGTTCAGCGGGAGGCCTGCTTCCCCTCTCCTACTACCCTTACTTGTGTTTCTGCTCTTGCTGTGTCTCTCTCTGTCAACAAATAAATAACATCTTAAAAAAAAAAAAAAGAAGGGGGCAGGACTTACTTCTCTGGAGAGGAAATGGAGACAAAGATCTTTCACACTATTGTGAGTTTGAGATTAGGAGGAAAGGCAATGTAGAGGGATGGTAGCCCGAAGCGTCCTTCCAAAGGATAGGCATCTCACCAGTGGCCATGAGGCCCCATGTGCAAAGGCACTGTGTGCACAGCCCTGCCACACACAGCCTCTGAGACCTGCCAACCACAGACTGCCTTCTGTCCTCCACACCTCAGGCCCTCCCCAGACGCCAATGCCCAGGGGCGCCTCCAACCCCCTCTCACTCTGGACTTCAGCACACTACACTGCCCGGCTCTGTCCCTGATGAGTTCAGTGGAGGAGTCTAAGGCTCTGGGCTGGTGCAAAGGGAGAAGCTTTGCCAGGAAAAAGAGTCACAGAAAAGCAGTCTTAGCCACATTGAGATGCCAAAAGAGTATCTTCTGCCTACTGCTTTCCTTCTGAAAGAAGGTTCCCAAAGAGTCAGAAGAGGGTAATTGGGAAAAGGTGGTTTGGAGTGGCAAGAACAAAGGAGTTTGGAAGTTGTCTGTAGAAAGGCAATATTTTTTAAGTATTAAAAATAAAAGGAGAGAAAGAGAAGTCTGGGGACTTCGGAGACACCATCTCCTGATCTATAGGAGGGCTACAAAAGGAAAAGGAGACTCAGGGAGGAGCTCAAGACAGTGGCTGAAATGCACTCCCTTAATGTCGACTTCTCTTCCACAAACAATAACTGAGCAAATACTGGGCTCCAGGTACTCTGCTAGACTCAGAGAAATGCATAAAATGAAATCCCTGCCTTCAAGGAACGTCGAAATATATACAGAAGAAAATAGAGAAAAGTTTGTACATTCCTCCCAAAATGACATCTGAAGAAAGGAAACAACTCCCAAAGTTTCTTTAAACACTTTACTCAAATTTGAGGTGGGGGGTTCAGAGAACAGTGGTAATGCAGATTATCCACTCCCTACCCTCTCTCCTTTACACACACACACACACACACACACACACACACGCACACACTTTGGTAGCAATCATGTCCTTGACCAGTTGGCCAGCCAAGGACGGACCTAGTTGCTGCTGGTCCTGCCATTGTACTCCAATCTTGATCAGAAAAGCATGAGGAGTAAATTAGAGAAACAAATCCTAGACTTCCTGGTACGTAAGCCAACTCCAATCTATCCTCCTTTCAATGAGGTTGGGGTATAGGAATCTGACAAACATCAATTTCATTCCTGTGAAATGCACAAGGGTTTAGAATTGAAGAGAGAAGCAGGATTTGGACAAGTACATTTGGCTTTTTTTTTTTTTAAGATTTTATTTATTTATTTGACACAGAGAGAGAGAGATCACAACTAGGCAAAGAGACAGGCAGGGGCGGAGGGGCAGGCTCCCCACTGAGCAGAGGGCCTGATGCGGAGATGCGGGACTTGATCCCAGGACCCTGAGATCACGAACCGAGCTGAGGGCAGAGTCTTAACCCACTCGGTCACCCAGGCGCCCCAAGTATATTTGGCTTTTATCACACAGGACACATAAAACCCTTTTGTGGTGTTTATCAAGCCCCAGGGCCACTGGGTTTCACCCATCCTTAACCTGCACATACATTCTTTGTCTGAGCTCGGCCCTCCAGACCCCCACTTGGGACTGCCTCTTCTGTGGGGGAGAGAAGTCAAAGTGACCTTGTTGTGCTGTGATGGCTGGGAAATAGGTCATACTGCTCCTAAGACATCTGTCCCAGTGGTCACTTTCCCAGGTCACTGTCTGACATTCACACTTTCTCTAAATGTGAGTGGGTCAGTTATTAGGCAGAGGCAGCAAGGGAACTCTGAAAGGGGCCCCTTTGTTAGTCTCCCCGCACCAGGCTCCCAGGTGCTCCGAATCCGCTCACTTGCCCCCTGAAGGAAGAAATGAGATTTGAGTCCCTCTCGGGGCTCTGCTGATATTTATTTCCCAGCTCAGTTCCAAACAGCCAAATGCATTTTGACCATAGCTGGCTTATCAGGACCCAGGTAACAATATCAAAAACAATTGAGGGAGGAAAAAATCCCAGAACCCCTTGGGTGTTGTGTTCACAAAGTTTTTCTCTGGGCATCCTTACATGCTCAGGGTTATTCTTGTTTCCTTTCTCTTATCCTTCTTGGCCATTTTCCTCTGCTGCTTCTTTTTTCCATATTGTTCCCCAAAGCATAAGCTATGTGTCTATGATCCTGAACAAAGTTGGTTCCAAACATTTTTTTTTTTTTTAAGAACGTTCTTTAGACAAAACACAGCCCTGGCTGGAGCTGGAGGCTGCTGGGATTTCTGTGCCTTGTTTTAATGCACGGCCCCTTTCATGAAACCCAGGAGAGTTCATGGAGGCGGGAGTGGAGGAGGAAGAGGAGGAGGGGGAAGAGAGGCGTGAACCTTTACACCCAAAGTGGGACTTCAGAAGAATTTACAGCCCGTCTTTTCTGGAGACCATTAAGATTTTATTACCCTAGTACCAGCAGTTACAATACTCCATGGAGCTCAGAGCTAAGCCCAGGCCAAGGATCCTCCAGCTTGCTACACTGGAGAGAAGCCAACTCTACGGCAAAGTTCACTTCAGGAAGAGAGAGGGAACCAGCTTCGGTGGGAGGTGGGTCTGAGGAAAGATAGAGGCCCAGAAAGCAAGTAAGGTTTTATAAATCACAACCTAGGCTTTGCACTCAAACAGAGCTGGCCCGGGGTGGCTCGCCACCATTTACTAGCTTCTATCAAACAAGTGATTTAACTGCTGTAAGGCTGGGGTTTCCCATCTGTAAACTGTGGATCATAACAGCATCTACCTTACTGGATTGTGGTGAGGATTAAATGAGACAAAACCTGTAAAGACTTTAGTACAGTGCCTAGTTCCGAGTAAGAGCTGAATAGCTATTATTTTATGTTAATGTAATTTTAAGTAATGGCATTGCAGGAAGGGACACAGTTTCTTTCTTAGCTCTAAACAGTCCTTTCTGTGACAACTCTCCCCGCCAAGCCTGCTGGGTACCTGGGGTGCGTGGGGGAAAGACTAGGAGAAAAGAAGTGAAAGGAAAAGATGATAAAAGCAAAGGAGATTTCTGGGGGAAATAATGGGGAAAAGACATGCAAAAGAAAACTAAGGGAGAAAAAAGAAAATGGAACTTGCTAAAGATGGAAAGAAGTTTTGCAGCTGGGCATGGACTGAGCAGGAAATGTGGAGGAGAGGAGTAGGAGTCTGGAAACACACAGGGCTGGTTTGCTGGCCCAAGCTCCTCTGAGGAGGTAATGACTCCTGAAAGCCGTGAGCCTGTGGGTACTTAAGGGAATCTTCCCGCAGACCATATGATCCCTCCGCACATTCACTGCCAATCACAGTTCCTCCCCCTTCAGCCAGCACCAAGCCACTGGCGAATGCCCCCCGTCCCCCATCTACCACAGTCCCACTCCTGCACACTTTACTGTATCCCTGAAGGCTTTGCTCCCTAAGGTAAGGTTTGACACTTTGTGCTGTGGTCCCTCTGTGAAGAAGGGTAGGCTTAAATTATCCTGTGCCCAGAGTTTGGTCACTGCCCAACAAATGTTTGCTGAGTGAAGGAGTAACATTGTATACTTGAGGCAGGCCTATGCACTAGCAACTGGATTGAGGGTGGGGGTTGGGTGAAGAATCCGATTGTTCTGGAATTAAGTAATGGCCATAGGTATGTACTAAACCCTCCTGAATAATGCACTTTAAAATGTGAATTTTGTGGTATCTCAATAAAATACATAAAAAGCATAAGCCATAGCCTTGGAGAAGCAGTCACGATCAGGGCCTCTCTTCCCAAGTACTCTTCACGATGGGTTCTCTTCCCATCTCTTATCTCCTTATCAGAATATAAGGACAAAATGATTGTCTTTATCATGTCTTTCTTGGATTTTCAAGTCCTCTTGAAATTTAAATGAGACCACGAACGGTTAGATCTCACGGGTCCCTGGGGGGCTCAGTAGGTTAAGCGTCTGTCATCTGCTCAGGTCATGATCCCAGGGTTCTGGGATCAAGCCAGGCAATGGGCTCCCTCTTTCCCCCGGCCCATCCACCTGCTTGTGCCCTCTGTCCATCTCTCTCAAATAAGTAGATAAAATCTTTAAAAAAAAAAAAATGGTTAGAGCTCAGAAATGAGAGTGGCTAAGTAAGAGGGGCTCAGATTCCTCTTCAACATTTCTCTTGGAGCCATGAAAACTTTTCATGCTTGAATAGACCTGAAGCCAAAATTCACTTCCCTAATGAACCTCTTCACATGGTCCCAACCACCTGGCGCTCAAGCATCAACGAAATTCTAGGAAATTGTTGGCAGTATTATCTAATTTAAATTTATGTTAGCTTTGAAGTGTTTTCACCTTGTTTTTTCTGATTTTCCTTATTTTTTCTTATATTCCTTATTTTTCCTTACTTTTCAAGGGCATTCAAATGAGCAGAAATAATTTTCCAGATGGGATAAAGGAGAAAGACAAAATCTGTAAAAAACAATAGATTCTCCCGCACTTTCAGCTTCCCCTTCTACTCAAAACCTGCTTCCCCACACGTACCTAGACACTCATAGAAAACTTCCTAGCTTTGGAAAGTATTGTTTTCTATGGACACTTCAGTTCATGAGATGGTGTGGTTGACTTATACAGGGCCTTATTCTCAAAGGTTACTTTGAGTAGCTTGTTTAGTATTGATGAAGGGAACTGCTAAATCTTAAACTATCATTCTTTAATGTATCAGTAACAGACTGCTTAGGTAAACAGGGTTTCAGGTTTGGGGGCTGATGTGTGCTCTCTTCCTTAAAAATCAAGTAGGAATGAATCCATTCATGTCTGACTTCCCACTCTAAGGATTAGGCCGAATGCTGGGTCTCCAAGAAAAATTGGGAAAGCAGGTTATGTTTTGTTTCAGGTTCCTTCTCCAACAACCTATCCTGAGCAGGATAAAAGTGTGAAAAAAAATAAAATGCTATTTATTCAAACCTAATGTTGAACTAAGCAAGCAAACATTAAAATCGTCATTCATTCAGAGACTTCGCTTGAACTGAGAGACTGAAAGTTTGGAGTTTCCAAAAAGCTCACCCAGTCATTCTCTAATAATTGTTACACTCCATGAAGTACTTTCTGGAAGGAGCATTAGGGAAAGGAGCTACAATACTTAAAGTGCTCTGGGAAGGAAGAACAAGGGGTTGTGAGGTTCACTGAAAATGAAACAAATTGGGGCTGTCAGAAATTACTTTCCCTCAGATTCTAAAGAGGAGAATAAATTCTCTGAGTGAATCAGTTAGATCACTTAGGGATGTGCTGAAGAAATGTCTCTTCCCCCAAATGAGTAAGAGCTCCTAGATCAGAGGTATAACAATGTATCTTGGTCTCTAAAAATTAGGCAGTGGCAAAGTAAGCATTTTAGTAAAAGTGGACAAGGGGCCCACACCGCAAGCTTGCTGAGACTGGAGATAGCACCTGTGACCATGTTGGCCATTTTCTCACAGCAAAGAGAACCGCTTTGGTTTTTCTGCCAAGATGCCACAGGGAAACCATGTGACTTCTTAGTCTACATTTCTTCCATCATTTAAGAATGTCCCTTAGCCTCCCTGGGCATCTGTGTGCTCATCCCTAAATATGAGTAGTCTTTGATGCTGTCCAGGGCTCTTTCCAAATCGCTAATTCTCCCACTGTGATAGTCTTCAGGCATCACTAGCAGTTACCCCTGATGGCATCTAAGTACCAAGATGTTGGAAGTGATGGGCTATTCTTTGTACCTTTTCATCTAAGTGACCAAAGAACCTAAGGAGTAGCCAAGCACCCACACCCGATGCTGTCTCTTTCATATGAACCTCCTCTCCCAATCCCTTCCCACCCTCAACTGAGACAATGCCCAGAAAGAAGAGACAAGGTACTCGGTGCACTTTTGCAGAGCCCAAGAGTATGTTAGATTAAGTTCTGTTCCAGTCTGAAAAGTGTTATTTTCCCTGTTCTGGTGAGGGACGGATCACATCATCTCACTGAAGTAAAGTCCATACACAGAAATGACATCACCCCAATAGGAGAAGCCAAGAGTCTCCTCAGCCATTTCTGGAATAAGAATGGAGAAATGAGATATGAAGTTGGGGGTTGCTTTGAGAGCTTTTATGGCTAAATGCTCACTCCCCACTGATTTTTCCCTCCATTGGATGAGGTTCTGCAGACTCTCTGGCTTATAGCCACTGTCTGGAAGGGCCATTAGTGCAATCTATAACAGCCTCGCAGGGATCCACTTCTGACAGCTCTCTAAGGAAGACCAGCCCTGCTTAGGCCTCACAGATGACAGTTTGGCACTAGGTTTCCACCAGCAATCACCACATCCACACCTATCCACTCTTTCCCATGTCACACTCTTATCAGGTTTCCAAATCTCAGAGACCTGGAGATCCTGTATTTTTGGCTGAGTTTCAGCTCCCTCTTTTCAAGAGATGAAGGACACTGCTCACTATGGAAATTCCAGGGACCAGATATCTCAGGTCCTAGCTCAAGTCCCCAGAGCTGGTATCTCTTCTGTGTCTTCTTCTCTTCTGCCCATACAGCTCCATTTTGAACACCCAGTCTCCCCATCGATCCCAGTGGTGTAAGGAGCAGGGTAGGAATTGTTACTGAGGGCTACTCAATGAGGCATTCATGTTTGTGATATCTCATGTAATCTGAACATCTTGCTATCCTAAACAGAGGACACTCAGCTGGCTATTTTACTCTTGCCTTTTTGCATGAGCTGTCCCATGTTGCGACCCTTTTGTTGGCAGCAGGATTTAATCTTCTCCCCTCGATAGCCAATTTGGGAGAATTGTTTTGCTATGCTATGGCCCAGATTTGGTTATTGGGAAGAGCTGTTTAGCCAGTTTGCCTCAGCTCTGCTGGGACCTGGGTGGGAAATCTAATATCAGCCCACATGGAATCTTGCTTTGGCTTAGCTGCAGGATTATGGTTCAGAGTTCCAACGTGCCTGTCTTCAGTTACTCTGCAGGGTCACCACTGGGACACAAGGGGTCCTGCACCACTCAGCCTAAGAGGGGAATGCTCTGGTCTGGGGCTTATTACTTCTTCTTTAAACTTTAAGTAATAGCATGTTTAGCCGAAAAAGCAGTCCACAGGATGTCCTACTGTTACTAATCACCCCAATTGAGATAAATGAATATTATAACTAGCCTCACAGCAGTTCATCTCAGGTTTGTTTTTTGTTTTTTGGGTTTTTTTTTTTTTACAAAAAAGAAAGTTTTAAGGGAAAAACAAGTTTTTGTGATTTTTAGAACTCTTTTTTTAGATGGGAAGAATTGCATATAAGAGATTGTGGACCTAATTAATGGAAAAAGCATATTACGTGTTTGGCACCAGAAAGATAAAGATTCAAATCCCATAAGACTGGAGTTGCCTAACTGCTATAAGGTTCAGTTTCCTCATCTGTGAAAATGAAGATTATCATGACTACCTCACAGCATTATTTGGAAGATTAAATGAAACTTTGCAGATGCAGCACCTGGTTGGTATAGGATAAGTAGAAAGGGGGAAAAACGTAGCTGTTAATTTTAGGATATGTGGAGGGATGCAGGGATGAACTAGAAAAATCAAATGTGGGGAGAAACAGGAAACTCAGGTTTGGGGAAGGGGAGATTTTAATGGAAAGCCTTATCCTGAGCGTGAGAAAGAGGAGTCTGAAGGATAGACACTTGAAAGTGGACTACAAGGTTCCAGAGAAGGATGGAGCCTCTAAGGCGGTCGTCACAAGCTGTAGCAAGAATCTGACACACTGGAGCTAAAGGATGGGCATAAGGTTCAGCCAGAAAAGTAAAGAACCAGCGTGAGGGAACTGTTTGTGTGCTATTGGTATGTCTCAAGCATCGAGTGAATTGTTTCACTAAGAACACCAGACTTTTACTCATCTGCGTATATGTATACCCCAAGATTTAATTACACTACATGCCAGGTGACTGAATTCATCCTGCACCAAAGCCTCCAAGGAGAACTGAGAAGTAAATGATAACAGCTGCTAGGTAATGGCTGCTTACCCAGAGGGCCAGGCAGGGGGCTAGAGCATCTTACCTCTGTCACTTCCTTAAATTCTCACCATGCCGCAAGTATATTAGTTACTATATACTAAAATGAGGAAACTGAGGCTCAGAAGGGATAAATGATTGCCCAAGGTCACGTGGCTAGTAGGTGGTGGAGTTGGAATTCACCTCCAAGTCAGACTGATTTCAAGAACTACTACAGTATCTTACTTCTTGCTGGTAAACAAGAAATGTCAGTCATAGATTTTATAAAATCCATAACCTCTCAGTTGTTTTTCTATGGAAGTCGACAGTAATGGAGCTTTGGTGGGGAGGTGGGTCCCTTTCACCAGAGTCCCCCCGCACCCTTAGCTATGTCCCAGCTCCACACCAGCACCCCCTAGATGTGGCAGGCAGATGGAGCTAGGAACCATCTTTTTAAGGACCCATGAAAATGTTTCAATGTATTATAAAATCAGGAGAAAAATGAATATAATGTGTACCAACAGAGTCATAAAGGGTAATTTTAAATAATTTTATATGGAGGAAGGCCAAAGTACCTAGGGCCCATGAAAATCACAAGGTGGTCCTGCCTGCTTTCTTAAATAACCTAGAAAGCGTATGGAGTATAATTGCAAGCCTTGCATTGCACCACCTCCTCTCTCATTCATTTGAAGAGTTATATCATTCTAGAAATCCTCAAGTAGGAGGATTTCTACATATGCTTCTCTTGGCAGGCTGTTCTCTTTGGCCAACATAAGAGTTGATGTAAATATGTCCAAATACTCAGACATACAAATGTGAACAGATACTTAAATCTCAAGATACACAAGCTGTACCCAAGAATTGTGTACCCCAACTTATCCATTGGCATAAATTTACAAGCACCAGGAGCAACGCTAGGAACTTCACTGTAAACGTGTTCACCAGTATACACACACACACACACACACACACACACACACACCTCCAACAAAAGACAAATAGACAATCAGCCAAGAAGATCAAATTACTATCCCATGAACAGTTAAAAAGAGAAAAATCCCAGATTTGGAGCCAATCTGCGGTAGGTAAATAAAGGGGCAAGAGGGGGTGGGAAAAAGGATAAAGCTGTGCAAATTGAGTCAATGCGTTGATTATTTTTTTTCAAGGTCCAAGACCAGAGTGCTCGTTAATGATAACTCTCAGAGATTCCCCAATTAGGCATCCCCTGCTCTTTGAGGGGTTCCAGATCTGCCAGCCCAGCAATAACATCAGATTTGAGAACTGAGTTGTGGGTTGAGAAAAAGGGAGCAGGTCAATGCTTTGTGAGTAGCTCTGTGGTTAAATGCAAGTTCAGCTGCAAAGCCTTAGAAGAACCTATCTCATTAATTGGACCCTTTCACCTCTGTCCTTTCCATTCTTCCCACAATTCTCTCCACAGAATGTATCCAGGCAAAACAGTTGAAAGAAAGGGATTATCTGCCCTGTTCTTCAAAGCCAAGTTATTTTTGGTTAATTGGGGATGAAAATGTGAAGCAACCTCTGGGCAAAGATACCTTCTAGTCCTGCCTGTTTGGAATCAAATCCCAAATCCATACTGATAAGAAGATGTGTACTCATAAGGGGGCCTCAGGCCTCAGCATGGTTCCTGTAATATCCATTTAACTACAATGTTGGGAGATTTAGCTCCACTGATTCTTTCCACAAAGATACAATGCCACCTACGGAAATAGTAGTAATAGAAATAAGTGATAACGATGATCTCATTTAATCCTCACAGCTCCATGAATTAGGCACTTTTAAACAGAGAAGGAATTTTACAGACAAGGAGACTGAGCCTTGGAGATGTTAGATAATATACCTAAGTTCTTACAGCTAGTAAATTGTTCACATACAGCGTAAGTCAGATCTGTTATTGTTGTATAACTTACCTTGTGTTTTTTTCTCATTGTTATTCACCATTTAGGATTTGGGTTTTGGTTTTGGCTTTTTTTTTTTTTTTTTTCAAATTTTAACTATTATAAATAATTAAACAATGTACCTCTTGTGCACAAAGCTTTTCTCTTATTTTTGACTATGTTCTTAGAATAAATTCACAAGTAAGATGTCTGTATCAAGTGGTTTAAATATTTTTGTTCTCACTATGTATTATGAAATTGCATTTTTTAAAGTTTCGCTAATTTGCACTGGGGATATCACCATACAAATGCCCTACTTTTCTCAGATCCTCTTCAAAAAAATCAATTTGCTGATGAGATTTAGCTGCTTTCTGGCTGCTATTCCATGTTCAATGGTAAAGTTTCTCTGAAATTCCATTTCAGTGGCCCATAGCACAGCAAGGCTGTGAATGTGCTGGATTATAATGAGCCCCAAAAGGTCTATTACCTCTTACCCCCTTTCCTGTTTATTGGCCAATGCCTAAAATTCTACCATCAGAGGTGCATCATTTTGGCTTAAGGCTTAGAGTTTTTCTGAAATGACCTCTGGAAGGTGTTACTTTTAAATGGCTATCAGCTATTTTTATTCTGTTGTGAAGATGAGGAACCACATTATTTTGAAGAGGAGGAGGAGAGGAAGTCAGGAAACCGTGATTGGAGTTGGAGACAGAGATGGTGGAAGTTGGGGAGGGACTGAAAGCCAAGAAGAAAGAAGGTGCATATCCTTCCCTGCCCAATCTGTTTTTCTTCTTCAGTGATAATGCAAGGGATTGTAATTTCTATTGATTCATTCATTCATTCATACTATAAAAAATGTTTTTGAGTGCTTACTATGATGTAGACAGCATTATCAATGTGGGACAATGATACATCAGTGAACAAAAGATATGTCTAGATATGGGGTTACTGTCCTACAATGAAAACCACAGAGCTCTGGCAGGCCTTCCTCTCAGAAGTGTCTCATGGTGGGAAGAGTAGATGGCCCTGGAGGTTAGGGCTCACCCTGACTAGCTACTGCCAGACTCAGGCCAGGTCCCTAACTGCTTCACACTGGGTCTCAGTTCAGCAAAATGAAGGGTTTAGATGCTAGGAGGAAGGTCTCCATCGTGCTTTTCAACCCCAATCCCCTTTTTCCACCCCAGCTTGCATTTCTGCCAGTGAGCCCTCCAAGTACACAGCAGGATTAATCCATCAGCTCAGCTGGGCTGGGAGAGGAAGGGAGGCAGGCGGAGGAAGTATCAATGATATTGCACTCCAGTGAGCACTGAAGAGGCTCCATTCATGGGCCAACAAAACCTAGGAGAAGCCCCCGACTTAATCAGCCTAGGAGGCTCCAGCAGTAGGAACAAAGGAAATCAAAGCCTTACTTGGCAAACCAGACACAGTTTCTGCAATTTCCCTGAGACCTGAGCCCACTGAGTCCACCAGTATGCACACAGGCACACACACACACTCATCCCTACACACACAGACATACAGAAGCAGACTAAAGGGTTATAGGTTTCTAGAAGGAAGGGGAGGGCAAAGAAGCAAAATACCTGAGGAATTAGGTGATAGCTGATATGACTGTACAGGAGCCTCATTTTAATACTACCACTTAGGCCACACTCTAGGAATGTTTAGAGTTTAAATTTTTAAAAATCAAGATCCTTTTTACATTTAATAATCAAGGAACACTGATAAGGTTCAAAATGAAACTCTTGCTTGGACTTCTGCATAAAACCTTTTAGGGTCCTGGAGTTAAGTTTCTTACCATATTATAGCACCTGTGATGCTTTGTACCATGCCTTTCCATAAAATAGCTAGCTATGCTGACATCTCAACTATCTAGACTATCTGACATCCATCTAGTAAAGTATGCATTGCCCCATTTTATAACAGGGAAAACTGAGATTGTGTTTCTTATGGCTGCTTTATGTCTGTAGGATGCTGCTATGATCACCTGGGCCAACTTCATGAACAGGCATATTGTTGTCCCTGAGCTGATGGTGGTGCAAATGAGCAGACTGTCATCATTTTTCCATAGGTAAGTGCCTGAATGAGGACTGGCAGTTAGGATGCCACACACAGAGCAACTGGTAATTTTCCATGCTAATCTCAATGCCTTTGTCAGATGTTGAAAGTAACTGGAAGATTATATTATTGAGGTGACTCACAAAATTCATTAATCACTTGTTTTTGTTTTGTTTTGTTTTGTACTCACATGGTTGTGTGTGTGTGTGTGTGTGTGTGTGTGTGTGTGTGTGTGTTTTAATGTGACCTTCTGCTGCCCTGTACTATCACAAATTGCATCTTTCTGAAGGAAGTCTGGGGAAGTTTGCATACATGACTGTGTATCAGTAGCACTTCAGTGAATGGGCATTGTCTTTGAGAACTTGCTGGAGTTGTCAGCAAGGTTTTGTGAGGTCTTCAACAATGATATTTCCTAAATAGCTTCAGGGAAATATTTCTGGCTGAAAAGTCTAACATTAAAATGAAAAGAATTTTGCAAGCAAAGAATACAGTTTATTGTGTTCAGTTATTTCTCCATAAAGAATGGATAAGAGATGGGGGGGGAGGGTAAAAATGTGTGTTGAGCTGCCATGACCGGTAGATGATGAACAAGGTTTCCTCTTTTAAAATATGATACCCATGGCCCCAACTTACGGTAGGAAAAACCATGGAAAAGATGTTTCTTTTTCTTGGATTCAGCTATTTCCCTGTTCTGTGCTTGTCTCCCTGCTAGTGACTTGTTTTTACCTAGGAATTAGGTGACTCTTGGCATTCCAGCAAGATGTTCTTGATGTAGCTCTACCCTGGGATGATTTGCCTGAGCAGTACCCCTGACTTAGGACCAAACTCACTTCCCCACCTTCATCAACACTTTCCAGCTCAAGTTCCAATTTTCTAGTCCAGATATGACTTCCTGATAATTAGATAATTTCAGGCATTGTCCTCAGAACAGAAAACTTTGGGGGCCAAAGAGCCCTCAACACAACACTCCTCTCAACTCCTCATGGAGGATCTGCTTGGGAGTTGAATCTGGCACCTTAAGTCCTCTATTCTCCACATCACAGAGGGAGCCAGAGCCCTTGGCTGGGCTTGTGACCAAAGCAGAGGAAGCTCTTGTAGTTGTAAAGCTATTTTGAAGTTTTGTTTTGCAAAGATAGACCTCCTGGTAGCCCCATTGTTTCCTAATAGTTCCCTTTCCACTCTCAGTGGTGTGCATGCAAATTATCCAGCAACTATCAGGCCCCTTCTTCACCACATGTCTGGCCTTCCTGCTCAACTCTTTCCAGGTGAAAACACAGCCTCTGCAGACCTGCCAGCCCCCCCAAGTTGACACCTCCATCTCCAAAGTTACTTCCTGCTTTGGTGGCATCTTTCATTGGAAGGAGCTGGAGGTGTCTTGCCCAACCAACACACAGTGGGCAGAGCATATATGTCGGCAGAGTTGAACAGACTGCCAAGAAAGGGTTGGACTCCTTCTGCTGAAAAGTTCCACTAAAACTTGGCCTGCATCTAGGACAGTGATCTTCCAAGGGTGGTCTAAGGCTCACAGTGGGCTATGAGGATCTACCTTGTGAGCCTTGACAGGATTAAAACATCTTTGTGGGAGAGGTATCTTCATATGGTAGAAGATGGAATAAGTGCCTTTTACCATAGTCAAAAAAGTTTGAGAACATTGGAGAAAAGTATAACCTTGCCAGGAAGCAAGATAAGAGTACTGGTCATTCACTTTGGCGTGATGAAGACACTCTCTCAGAATGGAGGGAGGGAGGCAAGCTTCAGAAGTGCCTCTGTGGTAAAAAGCTTTAATATACTCTCATCAAGTCAGGGGCCAGGAAAGCTTCTGTCTGGGAGGGTGCCTGAGTGGGTGTCCCAGAGTTTGCCTCTGCAGAGCCCCTTATTCTTTACCTCTTATGGCTGATAACTTCCCCTCATCCACCCTACTCTCCAGACAGATACATTCTGTCCCAAAACATTCTTCAAACAGTGTGCATTCTGTAAGGGCCTATTTAGCCAGAGTGATGCCATTCCATAAAACAGTGATTTTGTTGTTTATGCAGTAAAACTTAAACTGTCCCTGCCCCCCCCTCCCCCCAGGGGACGTACTTAAAAACAAGTCCGGGAAACCAGTCCCAGGTAACAAAGCCCAAATACAAGGGTGGGTCAGGCCAGGTGGAGGTATCCAATCGGTGGGGGCGCATACTGTCTCCCTAGCTACCAAGGAGTATGGGCCCTGCCCTTTGGGTACCCTTTGGGTGCCAATTCTGACCAAGGTGATAGGCTAGTTCAAATATCTACTATAGGGTAAATTGTAATTCAATTGGTCACTTATGTGTGACCTAGCAGGACTGTGAAGCTTTCTCTGTGTGTTACAATCTCATTGGCCACCTGTGCGTGGCCACGCCCAACCACATGGCCTTTGCCCTTAAAGACTAGTCTGTAAGGCAGAGAGAGGTCACCTCTTTGCAAGAGACAGTCCTAGCTGGTCAGTTTGATTCTCTATGCTTGGCGCGAAATAAAGCTTTGCTTGACCTTCGCTTATGTATCAGTCTTGCTCCTTTGACCATGGACCCAACACATTCCATTGGTTGGATTCTCAGTGCTGTCCCACCTGGTTTCCTGAGATTTCTCCTAGTTCATCTTAATCGGAACACTATGTATTCCCAACTCTTGAGTCACACATTTAGGGATGATTTCCTGCTTTACTGCCACAGGAGTCTAATTACATCCATTGTGTATGGATTTTAATAATTAACTCTTTGAGCAAACTGTATTTCCAAAGTCTTAGAATGTATCTGCTTGTGGTCTCAGGCCCTACAATGTCTTCTAATCCTGTGGTCTATTGGAAGGAACAAACTATCCCCAAATCACAGTTTCTAAGTGACAGAGATAGACACTGAATTGGTATATTTTGTTTATTATCCCTCCTCTGAATTAGGGAGGGTTAATAAACCCTTCAGTGAAGGCAGCTCTAGACATTCTCCCCATATGGCTCATATAGAGCTGGAATGATGTTTGGCAGAGTCCCCTAACAGCAACTTCTGAAAGCAGCTGCCAATAAATGCATGCACAAACTGAAAAGTTAGCAACCCATCCCCCAGCATCTCCTCCTTCTGGAAGCTTTCAGAACCATCCCAGCTCCTGAAGAATCACTTGCTCAGCAAACATCTACTGGTAGCTTCCAAAGTGTCTGGCAGGGTGTGTGGGTGTAAGATGAGTAAAAGATGAGTAAGACACAGTGTGTGCACTCTTGGGACTCGTAGTCTAATGATGGCAGGAACATTGCTTGGTTCCAGGAACCAAGTGGTTCCTGGAATAAGTTATGGGATAATGACTGGCAAGAAGGAGAAGGAACATTTGGAATCACCTGGAGACACATTTAATCTTGCAGTTCTTCCAGAAGCCCTTTTCCCCTTCTTCCTCCTTCTCCTTGCCCTCCCACTCTTTCCTCATGGCCTGTGGAGTCTGGTTATTGGCCTGTCTGAGAGCTATGGTCACTGCTCTCCAGGATGAGTCATTCCCACCCACCCCCACACAGGGAGCAGTGCTCCCTCCTTGAAAGGAACTGGGATCTTCAGATTAAGCATAAATTTAGGCTGATTGGTTGATTGATTTATTTTAAAGAATTTTAAGAGTGAAAACCCTTATTTGCATTAAAAATGGCCTTCACCACTCTTTTTTAAAGCACAAGGACACTCAGTTTTTAAAAATGAATCTACCCTCCTGTTGTTAAACTCCAGGGCTAGAGCACTTGGACTAGTGAGGGAGAAAAAGCAAGTACACTTGCCTGCTTTAAAAAGCTAGCTAGCAGAGTTGTATTCATTTTAGCTAAAGTAAATTCCAACCAAGTGAAACGTCCCAAGAACAGGCATCCCTACATATTCTATTGTCCATAAAATGATAATCCAACATATTATGAATTTGGCAAATATTTAGTGTCAGTTGCCTTACTGATCCCTGGAAATACAGCTCAAGACACAGTCTCAACCCTGATGGTTGCTTGAGGATGCTTCTTCAAAGTAAAAAAGCACAGCTTCCCAAATGTTTAGCCAGAACTAAAACACTCACACTCTCTCTCTCTCTCCTCTCTATCCACTCTCTGTCACTCTCTCTCATTCTATATGCGTGCATGCGTGCGTGTGGGAGGGGGTTCCTCCTTTGTGTCTTTCTAACCTTCACCCATCTTTTTCTCTCCCCTCACACTGGTGATAGTCATGGTGGAGTATGTTAGCACCTACCACACTGACAACCAGGCACAACTTTGTATGATCCATGATTTGCTAACACGGTTTTATCAGTCAGGATAAACTGGGTTATGCTGCAGTAACAACTCCGAAATCTTAGTGGCTTAAAACAATGAGGATTTACGCATCGAGCCCCGCATGGGGCTCTCTGCTCAGCAGGGAGCCTGCTTCCTCCTCTCTCTCTGCCTGCCTCTCTGCCTACTTGTGATCTGTCTGTCAAATAAATAAATAAATAAATAATCTTTAAAAACAATGAGGATTTATTTTTCACTCAAGAAATATATTCATCATAAACTGGCAGGGATCTTTGCTTTTTGTATTTACTTAGAGACAGAAGCTGATGGAGCAGCTCCCATCTTGAATGTTGCTGGTTATTGTAGCAAAAGGGAAAGAAAGCTCTGAAAAGTCTCAAAAACAGGCTCCAGGATCCAGCTTGGAAGTGTCACATGTCACTTCCACACAAAATTTAAAGACTGTATCTAGTTACAAAGCTCCATTCAACTATAAAGAAGCCAGGCATTTCAACATTAAGTCTGTGCCCAGAACTGAGGAAAATGGAATATTTGCCAAATAGTAGTAGTGACTACCCACAATGGTGTGTAGTGGAATGGACAGATGCTTATCCAAACCCTAAGATGCTAGGCCACTAGGCAATTTCAGCCTCACCATAGTGAATTCTGTCTCCTCAGCCTCAAAGAAAAATAGGAAAATTATGACTACCACTAAGTCTCCATAATAGTCTGATTCCAGGGTGACACTTCATGCTATCAAAACCAAGCCGATTTGGATCTGCATCTGGTCTCACCATGTGAACTCAGGCAAATTTTTTAACTTTTCTGGTTCACAGTTTCCTCGTCCATAAAAAGGACTAACAAAACTTACCTCATAATTTTATTGTTGTGATATACTGACTGAGATAAATCATGTAAATTCCTTTTTTTTAAAGATTTTATTTATTTATTTGGCAGACAGAGATCACAAGTAGGCAGAGAGGCAGGCAGAGAGAGAGGAGGAAGCAGGCTCCCGCAGAACAGAGAGCCCAACATGGGGCTCGATCCCAGGACCCCGAGATCATGACCTGAGCCGAAGGCAGAGGCTTTAACCTACTGAGCCACCCAGGTGCCCCAATCGTGTAAATTCCTTAGTACTCCATAAGTGGTCACCACTATTGTGAGTGTTAGGATTGGAATATAAGTAAATATGCCTCCATGACTGAGAGAAATCATGTAGCAAATCTGAAGGATATTTTAAAGTTGTACCTTTTCCTTGAGACGCTCTACTAGGTGTCTAGAAAAGGAGTGTGGGCAAGATATGCAGGAGTAGCAACAATGATGCTCACGAGAAAAGACCTTGGTATGAAATTCCGCTACATGCATTCCTAAATACCGTCTATGATTAGAGTGTCTTCTCTCATCTCAAACCTTTATTGAGTGCTTCCTATGCATGGGCACTTCACATGTATTATTCCATTTGTTGTGATGAACCCTCAGCTCATACCTGTATACCCCTTTAGTGAATGGAACACACGCTCTGGTGTCAGACTGCCTAGATTAAAATTTGAACTCTAGGGGCACCTGGGTGGCTCAGTGGGTTAAAACCTCTGCCTTCGGCTCGGGTCATGATCCCAGGGTCCTAGGATAGAGCCCTGTGTTGGGCTCTCTGTTCCGTGGGGAGCCTGCTTCCTCCTCTCTCTCTCTGCCTGCCTCTCTGCCTACTTGTGATCTCTGTCAAGTAAATAAATAAAATCTTTAAAAAAAAAAATTTGAACTCTACCAATAACCAGCTATGTGACCTCAGACAACTTACTTTACCACTGGTCCATCTGTAAAATGGGAATAATAACTACATGTCACAAATTGTTAGATTAATTCGATGAGACCATGTATGTAAAAGGCTCAGTCCCATGCTTGGCATGTAATAAGGGCTCAGTGGATGTTATTTAGAATCAAGACTCTAAAAACTTAAGTCCCTTGCCCGAGATCACACAGTTAGTAATTAGCAAGATTTTAAACTCTGGCCTTTGCAAATCCAAAGCACATGTGCCTGCATCTTACACATCATTCCATTATTTCCACTCATGCAATTACCCTTAGGACAGCATCACTCTTCTGAAATTTGGGGCAGGCAGTTCTCGGGCATAGTTGAAGAAAAGCAAGAAATCATGCAGAGGCAGACTCTGATGGTGACAGTAAGTAAGTGGAGTCATTCCATGTTCAATCCTGGTCCAAACAGGCTCCAAAAGTTGCTTTAGTCTGAGACTTGGGAGGGGCTACTTCCCAGGTTTTGATGACCTGGTATTAGGTACCTGTGGGCCATCAGGCTCTGAGCTAGGTGACTTCCCTGTTTTCTCACTTATTCTTCACACAGACTTTTTTTTTTTTTTAAGATTTTATTTATTTGTCAGAGAAAGAGAGAGCACAAGCAGTGGGGAGTGGCAGGCAGAGGCAGAAGCAGGCTTCCCACTGAGCAGAGAGTCCAACATGGGACTGGATCCCAGACCCAGGACCCTGGGATCATGACCTGAGCTGAAGGCACCGACCAACCAACTGAGTCATCCAGATGTCCCTTCACATAGATTTTTAAAGGAAGTATTTCTTTTCCCCATTTTTTTCGGGAGGAGACTAAGGTTCAAAGAGTTAATTAAGTAATGTACCCAAAGTCATGCAGGTGGAAAAAGGCAAAGCCTCTGAAAGATAAATTAGGTTGAAAAAAGCCTTTATATACTGAACATTTTCATAATCTTATTTTTAATAAGTATATCTCCAGATCATCAGAATAATAAGTGCTCATTAAGGAAAGTGGGGAAAGTGATATGAGGTATAAAGTAGCATGAAAAATCATCCATAACTGTCACCCAAAGTCAATCACTATCAAGTCCTTTAGTATATTTCCTTCAGGTCTTTTTTCTACCTTTCTTTTTCATTATGTGGTTGATATCATACTGAACAATATTTAATGCTATGTTTTAGGAGACCAAGAATGAATTCAGTAGGCATTTCTAGTTAATATAACAAAATCTCTGGTTAGAAAACTTTGGGAGCTGATAATAATACCTGCCATTTATTTCCACATGCTTGGCACTGTGCAAAATGGTTTTAATTAAAGTACCTCTTTTTATCCAGACCTATGAAGTAGGTATTATATAATCAAGTAATTAGAATCTTTATGCAACCGGTATTTTAATGCATTCCTTTTTTTTTTTTAAGAGAAAGAAATAAAAGACAACAGATGAGCTGATTGATCTAATTTATTTTACAAACCCAAACAAAACACTGCCAGGTTGTGGCCTGTGGTCACCATAAGTTCTCTCCTGTTTTCCACCCCTTTTCTTCTGCTGTACAGGGGGGACTGGTGTCCATGATGGATGACCACAGTGATGACTCAGAACCATCCCAGATTAAGGGTGTTAATGACATTTCTGTCCCTTGCCTTGGACCAGCACGTGAGTAGCCCAGCTTAGGGGACCACTCAGCAGGTATGAGAAACAAGCAATGAACCACATCTCCCAGTGTGACCTGGATCATGTTCTAATTTCCTCCTTTGGTTGTTTTTGGCGGCTCTTCAGTAGCTCTCTTGTCCCCGGATCTGGACTGCAGGACTGCCTTCTCTATAGCCCTGAGAAACTTCCCTGACCTGTCACAGACTGGATGGAAAATAGTAGCAGGTTGGCTTGGTGAGGGGGCAGGGGAGGGTGGTCCTTGCACTGTGGGATACAAAGAAAAAGATAGGAGAGAAAAAAATCTTTTTGCACTTAATGAAAGTGTTCTCAGTCAAGTAAAATCTAAAAATAGCCTCTGTGTGATAAGAACACCTGACCCCTAAGGGTCCAAAAGGGAGATGTTAGGGGAGGGTCTGGCTGCAGAGATGCTAAAGGTCAGAAGCAGACTTTGGGGCTTTATTGTTGTATATGTTTAAATACTTGGTCTGTGTTTTGATAACTGAACTTGCTAATAGCCAGCCACTTGAATTGCTGCTTCCAGCTCTTTGTTTGTTTTAAATAAGAAGATTCAGCCAGTAATAATGGGAGGAGCTGCGAATGACTTCCCCAGTTGGGAGTGCCTCCTTGTTTTTCCTTCTGCCTGGGCATGCTGATGTGCAGGCCACACTCACAGACTCAGACATCTGAGGATATAGCCTAAGGGAGCCCTCCATCTGTATATTTATGTAAGAGGTGTGTATAAGAAGGCCCTCAAGTACCAAAATATATAGATAACTGTGGGTAAAAAAGAGGACTTCTGTTGGGAGAGTTTAAATATCCTATTTCTCCTATATTCATTTCTTTTGTCTTTCATTTGGCAAACCTTAAGTGAGCACCTAGTGTGAAAAGCACTATGCTCTTTGCTGTGAGACAGTTGAGATTTCTTTAAAAATGGGCCTTTACACCTCCCCTTCAAAAACTTACTATCTGGTGGGAGTACTCTGATCATCTATTAAAGCATACCCAAATCACCCACAGTGAAAGATACTATAGGAAAAATGTTTTAGGAATAATACTGAGGATAGATGTTGTAGGAATCCAGAGAAGTAAATGTCCACTTCTAGCTCAGAAGACACTGAGGAAGATAGGTACAGGAGAAGGAGTGGGCTAGAATAGAACAGCAAATATTCAGAAGCCAAAAAAAGAAAAGAAAAGAAAAGAAAAGAAAGGTCTGGTACACCAGAAGACTGGTTTACCTGCGAAGAATCACATAGGAATGTATACTGAAGTGAAATTGGAAGCTAGGGGCCAGATTGTATACAGCTTTTAATGTCAAGTTCTATTGACTTAGACACATATAGATGGGGGAGGGTCAGGGAAGTATCTCCTAGGGTCTCAGAAATGCAGGAGATAAGGGTGACATTAGAGCAGAGAACAACAGCTCCTCACTTTTAGAATGTCTACTAGGCCAACAAGTCATAGCTGTACCCTAAGGAAATATATTAATATAGAATTCATCAAAGTTGTAGAAAGAATGTAACTTTCAAATAAAAGATAGCCCTTTAAATTGAGACAATTAAGAAAAATTCATTAGATTCTGTTTGTTTTTTCATCGTGACTCCGTGAAAAGTTAATCACAGTCATTGATGTGCCTAACTCCCTTAGCCCAAGTCCAAACTTACTAAGGAAGCTTATGACTATCATATGAATCTATAGGAGAAGTTGGCACCAGAAGCTACCTTGGTGCATTTGCTGCCACCCTGGCCTCACACACTGGTCTCTTTAGAGCTTCACTAACATGAGTAGGTGTCCTCTGAGAGGATCAGCTCTTGGGACACCAGCCAAATCACATTTCTAAACCTTTAAAGCCTAAGACTAAACCCTAGATTTTGGTGAATTCATCAAGGAAAATGGATCCTTCTGGAATCTGCCCTGGACAGCTCACCAACTTTCTCTCTGGACCACCTTAGAGAGCACCACTTCATTCACAATACCCATAGTTCTAATTACAGAAAAGTTTATAGACTTAACTCTATTGCATATGTGAATCAGCAATAAATGAATAGAATGCATTTGCACTGAAAGAACCTAAATGTTTACATTTTTTGATGATTCAAGAATACTTCGCCAAAGGACGCATCTAGAATATATTAGAACTCTCAAAACATCACAGAAAACAACCCAATGTAAAACAATGGGGGGGGGTGTGATAAGATAATTGAACAGGCACTTCACCAAAGAGGATATCTGGATGACAAGTAAGCACATAAAAAGTTGTTGAACAACATTAGATATTGGGGAATGCCGATTAAAACAATAAGTTACCATTGTACATAATGGCTAGAAGAAAAAGTATTGACAATATCAAGTGCTGACAAGGAGACAAGGATACAGAGCAACTGGAACTCTCATGCATCACAGGTGAGAATGCAAAATGGCAAAGCCACAGTGGACAATGGTTTGCCATTTTCTTTCAAATGTGCACAAGCCATCTGACCCAGAAATCCTATTCCTGGATATTTATCATAGAGAAATGAAAACTTATATTCAAATGAAAACCTGTATGTGCATGTTTATAGCCACTCTAGTTATAATTATCAAAAACTTGAAATGCCCTAAACATCCTTCACTGGGTAAATGGGTACACAGAAACTACTTCAGAATCTTGTAGTACAGTATCATGAGGTGGTATCATAGAAGGAAAATGGCCATATATTTTCTTCTATTGATTAAAAGATTCCAGATAGTGTAAGGATTTTATGCAATTATGAACATGAGGAAATGTGTAAATTGTCCACTGATGCCTGTGTTAGCATGCGTGTATGAGTATGTTAAATCTGAGTGTGTAACTACTGAGTATGAAGTATGAGTTTTGAAGGAGCTAGAGGTAATGTATGTGAGTGAGAGGAGTGAGAGAAAGTCTGTGTGTAGGATAAATGAGTCTCTGTCAGTGTTGGCTTCAACTCCAGAGCTAAAGTGAGGCAACTGTCTGCCTGTGTGTATGGGTTTGATTAAGCTTTTAAAAAATTAATACTTAAAATCATTGAGTTTTTTAAAAATTGGCCTTTTGTGTGTGAGACATAGAAAAACCCTGTATTTATTTTTATTTTTTAAAAAGATTTATTTATTTATTTTAAAGAGAGAGAAGAAAGAAAGAGCACATGAGTGGGGGGGGGGAGTGGGACAGAGGGAGAGAATCTCAAGTGGACTCCTGGCTGAGCCCAGAGCTGGAGCCATTGGGGGTGGTGGACTCGATCTCACCACCCTGAGATCATGACCTGAGCTGAAATCCAGTAGGACACTTAACAGACTGAGCCACTCAGGCACCCTGAGAGCCCTGTATTTAGATGAACTCAAGAGAGTAGACAAAGAATTAGCAGGGTGTGTGGCACTGCGGGAGGAAACTGTCCCTCTCCTCATATTGGTGCAGTCTTTGCCATTCGCTGTCCTGCGTGCTGAGGGACATCACGGGGCGTGATCTATTCTCCCCACGTGTCAGCTGCTGCATCTGTAAACTAAAGTCCTAAAGTAGCAGCAATTCTTTAGGGTTCCAAAATATGTTTTACCCACAGGGGGAAAGCCATTAACTGAATGAAATGAAACATAAGTTTACCAGCAGGTGGCAACAGAGGTAATTGTGTATCTGGAAGGATTAAACTTGTATTATTTATGAACCAGAGCTGGGGACCATCAGAACTTGATTGAGCCCCCAGCTTCACTTCACTGTGCCTTACACTAGCATTCTGTGAGACAGAATTGTTCAAGGAAATTTAGTTAAACCTGTCATCCTTCCCTGACAGCTGTTGTTGTGCTCGAATTTCTAATGGGGGCTCCTCTGCGAGTCTGACAGTTTTAGTTGAAAAAAAAGAAATGGATATAGTGGCAAAACCATTTATAGTCCCACAATTAGAAGTATTTGCGGTGTAGGTAGGCTCAAAATGGTGAAATTAATGCTATGTTCAATTATAACCTCCTGGCATTATTAAATGAGTCTTACCTTAACTCTCAAAGAACAAAGATAAAGCAATTAGACTGCTTTTGAAAGTTAAAGGGACACTAAGTGAATTTCTCAGAACTTTGTTAATTCCTTCCACACAGGAGAAAACCCTTAGATTTCAATGGGAATATAAACTTTTTATTTACACGTAATAATTTCAAAGGCCAGTGGAACAGGGAAATGGCTCCTAGCCTCCTGACTCTCAGTCTCATTTCCCATGGTCTCCCTCTTCTTCTGTGGTTCATCACTCCCTTCAGTTACCCCCAATCTCTCCTAACTAGAGGGAATTTGGAATACATAATTTAGAAAAATTAAAATTACTTTTGCTATTTTTCATTGTCTCCAATTTACAGGTTTATCCAATTCCATGATATTTCTAAAAATCAGAAATAAATTACTTTTTCAATTACTTAACATTTTTTTAAAAGATTTTATTTATTTATTTGACAGAGAGAGAGATCACAAGTAGGCAGAGAGGCAGGCAGAGAGAGAGGGGGAAGCAAGCTCCCTACTGAGCAGAGAGCCCAATGTGGGGCTCAATCCCAGGACACTAAGATCATGACCTGAGCCGAAGGCAGAGGCTTAACCCACTGAGCCACCCAGGAGCCCCTTACTTAACTTATTTTTTTAAATAAACACATTCATGTGAATCAAAATTCCAGAGATACAAAAGGGTGAAAATGTTTTTCCTACCCCTTCTCCCACACAGCTCCCTTTGGAAGCAACTAATGTGACTATTTTCTGATAAATACTTCCGGAGATATTATATGCATAAACAAGCTGTTAAACACATATATTTATATGTGTGTGTATGTGTATTTGTATGTATAGATATGTACATATATAGTATATACGTCCTTTATTTTTACTTATTCTTATTTTTATTTATTCTTACAGAAATCACAGCATATTTGTTAAAAGCACCCTGCTTCTTTTTTTTTAACTTAGCTATATATCTTGGCAATCATTCCATATAAATTCAGAAAGAACTTTCTTTTTCACAGACTCAAGAGCATTATGTTGTGTGGAGGGTCCATAATTCAACCAGACCACTACAGTAAGGATGTTTCCAATTGCATGCTATTACAAACAATTCTGCCATGAATAATTTTGTTCATATGTCTGAAGGATAAATTTCTAGAAATAGAATTGCTGGATTAAAAGGCATGTGCATTTGTATACTCAATAAATACTGTAAAACTGTTCTTAGAAGTCATACCTCCCAGAAGTGCGGGAGTGCCTGTCTCTCTGCCTCTTCACCAACCAGCCCTTGCCATTGCTCTGTTTTTTGGAATTCTTCTGCTGATTCTTATTTTTCTTTTCCTATGGACTTCAGAGTCATCTTCTGTAACCGCCCCCTCACACACACACCAAACACAAAAACAAATTCAAAACCCTGTAGGAATTTTTATTGGCGTTGCATTAAATATATAAATTAACCAAGGGGGAATAGATAGTTATCTTTATGATGACAACTCTCTTTATAGATCTCTCTGTACTCTCTTTTCACTTGGTAAAGTGTTCATTTCTTTCCTCAGTAGCAGTTGGATATTTTCTTCATTCGAGCTCACACATCTCTCCTTAGTTTATCCCCCGATGTCTTGTTTTATTGTTGCTGCTATTGTCGATGGGGTGTTTCCTTTTATCTCTTCTAAGTGATTGCTGTTATATATACATACATTTCAATGCTTTGATTTCTGTGCCTAGTATCTCACCACCTTACTGAATTCTCATATTATTTGTAATAGAGTCCGTTAGGTTTTGGGGATATACAAAATGGTAACTTTATCTCCTTTCCATTTTGTATGACTGTTTTGGACTGAATGTTTGTGTCCTCTAAAAATTCATATGTCAAATCCCTAACCTCCAATGTGGCTATATTGGGAAATGGGGCTTCTAACAAAGGAATTTAGGTTAACTGAGGTCGTAAAGGTCAGGAATCCTGATTCCACAGGATGAAAGTCCTTAACAGAAGAAACACCAGAGAACTCTTGAGTTCTCTCTGGCTTTCTTTTTTCTCTTTTGCTCTCTCTTCACCATGTGAGAACACAATGAGAAGGTGGCCATCTGCAAGCCAGGAAGAGAGTCCTCACCAAAAACTGACTCTACAAGACTTTGATCTTGGACTTCTAGCCTCCAGAACCATGGGGAGATAAATTTCTGTTGTTTAAGCCACTCGGTCCAAGGCATATTGTTATGGCAGCCCTAGCACATTGATACAACCTCTATTTTCTTCATTTTATTAAATGTATTGGCTAGACAGAACCAGAACAATGTTAAGTAATAATGATAATTGTGAACATCTTTCTCTTATGTCAGAATTGAGAGAAGTATTTCTAGTGTTACCCATAATGCTGTTTTTAGGTTGATAAATATACAATTATATTAAGAAAGGAAAGATACTTCTATTTTCATTGAGTTTTTTTCTTAAGTTTTTTAATTCCAGTATTGTTAACATAGAGTGTTCTATTAGTTTCAGATATGTAATACAGTAATTCAACAAGTCTATTCATTACTCAGTACTCATCATGGTAAATGTATATTTTCACTGAGTTTCTCTTTTTATTTGTTTGTGGTATTTGTTGAAAGTTAACAAATGCCCTTTTAGCATCTCTAGTGATTGATGGTCAAATGCTTTTTCTCCTTAGATCCACTGATAGAGGTTACTGTCTTTCTATTCTCAAGCCACATATGTATTCCTAATGGATATTACACTTGATTATAGTACGTCATTCATTTTCACTGATGTTACAGTCTATTTACTGATATCTGGTTTAGGATTTGTGTATTGATATTAATAAGTGAGATTAGCCTATATTGTTTGCATGGGTTTGGGTGACAATGTTATCTCAGACATTATATCCTTTTTCTATTTCTTGGGAAAATCTTAAGAGCAGTGGAATAACCTGTTTCTTTATGGTGTAGTTGAATTCCCTGTGGCTTCCTGGTGCTTTGTCATTGTCTGGTTGTTGGGAGAATGATACTTCTTTAAAAACTTTACTATTGTTTTAAAATGATAATTTGTGTAGATATCCAATTGTCTCCTAGAAAACTATATATTTCCCAAGAAATATATCAAATTTATTTGCAAAACTTTGATGAAGATAATCTCTGTTTCTTTTATTTTCTCCTGTATTTGTAGTTATTGTTCCACTTTGTGATTTTTAAATTTTTTTTATTTTAGATATTTGTGGTTTTTCTTGATTAAGTACATGATTTTGTCCTTCAAGGAATTAGCTTTTGAATTTTATGTGCTCTAATCTTGTTTTTTCTTTAGTTAAATAATTTCTGCTTTTATTTGATTAAGTTCTGCTCTACTCCTTTTTAGGTTTATTATTATCCCTATTATCATTCAGCTCTTTTTTTTTTAACTCCTTGAGAAGCATGCTACTTCTTTCATTTTTAGCTTTTTTGTTTATTATTCTACATATGTAAGACTATGAATTTTCCTCTGAGGACTCCTTTAATTGCACCCTGCAAGTTGTAGTATGTAGTATTTCTAAATTTATTTGTGGCACAGAACTAAACTGATTGTTGTCTTGATTCATGGCACACTCTTATCATTGGTCAGTGAATAGCACTCTTTTATTTATTTATCTGTTCAGTGTCTTTATTTTAATGTGAAGAGTTTTTAAAATTATGCACTCACCACTTACCCTGTGTCTTTACAATAACCTATATCTACATACATTGTCCTTCTCATTGCCTCCATCCGCCCCCTTCTCCTCTCACTCAATTAGAGATAAACATCATCCTGAACTTTCTGTTTTTATTCCTTTTCTTCTTTTTTTTATATAGCTTAAAACATCTATTAGTCTAGTCTTAAAATATATTTTATTTTAGATTTTTAATTTCTATTATTTTCTGAAGTCTGTGCTTCTGATTTTGACTTCCTCTTTGACATAAGCTTTGTTTTACAGAGAAGTTTGTTTATCTATTTTGCAAGTCACAGAGCATTTTGTTTATTTTATTATCTTGTTTTATTATGAAGATTTGGTTTTACAACATCATGAGCTTTTTGGAGCTTATTGATGTTTTTCTTTCTCATATAAAATCTGGTCAGCTTGTTGTGAGTGCCACATAGGTCATGAAGAGACAGCATAGTGTCTAATGTCAAGTTTGATACATATCAATCAAATCTACCTCATTAATTATGTTATTTAGGTCTTCTATATCATGATTTTTTTTGTTTCCACCTGATCTGTCATGGACTGAGGGGCCCTAATTAAAATTTCTTGCTGTCGAAGATTCAGAACATCATGAGCATTAATTTATAATTTAACTGTCCATGCTTTTACTGTCAACCAGCAGAGTTTTTGCTTTTGTTTTTACTTTGATTACTGATATTTACTGCAATTTTATTCAGCAGAACTCAAGGGCAGGTGCAGCAGATTGGGTGGGCTCTGTAGTAGAAGATGGCCTGGTGCTGCACCTCAGCAGTGGTCTGGATGCCGGCCTCTGAGAGATGGCTCAAAGATCCAAAGTAGCCTCACATTTCCATCCATTTCTGCCCTTCATGCTTCTACTTCTTCCCTCCGCAGCCCAGTCAACATGGAGAATATATATATAATTAGAATATATATAATATACTATAGATATATAATATATATTATTTACAGATATTTGAAGAATACAGATAGTGGCCATACTTTCAAAGCAAAAATGTGAACACTACTGACACTGAGTATTTGGATTTTAGGTACTTCCCATACTCTGGCAGGAATGACCACTCTCAGATTATATCTTTCAAAGAATTGGTCTGTTTATTCTAGGTTATCAAATTTGTGGGCATAGAGTTGTTCATAGTATTCCTTTACTGTCCTTTTAACACTCGTGGAATCTGTGTTGATGTCGCCTCTTTCATTTCTGACCTTAGTAATTGGTGCCTTCTCTCTTTTTTCTTTTAGTTAACCTGGCTAGAGGCCTATTGATTTTATTAATCTTTTCAGAGAACCAACTTTTGGCTTTATTGATTTTCTCCCTTGATTTCTTCCTTTCAGTTTAATTGATTTACGCTCTAATTTTTATTTTTTTCTTTTCTTCTGCTTCCTTTAGATTTAATTTGCTCTTCTTTTTCTAGTTTCCTAGGTGGAGACTTCTATTATTGATCATTTATCTTTCTTCTTTTCTAATATATGCATTCAATTCTATAAATTTCCCTCTAAACCCTGCATTTGATGTGTCCTACAAGTTTTGATGAGTTTTCATTTTCATTCAGTTCAATTTTTTTTAATTTCTTTTGAGATTTCTTCTTTGACCCATGTTTAGAAGAGTTTTGTTTAATCTCCAAGAATTTTAGAAAGTTCCAGCTATCTTTTCTGATATTGATTCCTAGTTTAATTCCACTGTGGTTTGAGAGCAGACATCATATGATTTTTATTCTTTTAAATATGTTAGGGTGTGTTTTATGGCCCTGAATGTGATCTATCTTGACGAATATTCCATGTGAGCTTTGGAAGCTTCATGTGTATTCTACTGTTATTAGCTGAAGTAGTCTATAGATGTTGATTATATCCAGTTGATTGATAGGGCTATCGAGTTTAGCTATGTCCTTACTGATGTTTCGGCTTACTAGATCCATCCATTTCTGACAGAGGGGTTTTGAGGTCTCCAACTGTAATAGGAGTTTCATCTCCTTGTTTTTTTGTAATGAACTAAATGTTTATATTCACCACCACCACCAAATTCATACGTTGAAATCCTAACCCCAAAGGTGATGGTATTAAGAGTGGGACTTTGGGAGTGATTAGATCATGAGGTCAGAGTCCTCAGAAGTGGGATTAGTGCCTTTATGAAAGAGGCCCCGAGATATCTTCTGCTCCTTCTTCCATGTGAAGCTACACTGAAAAATAACCATCTTTGGACCAAGAAGCCGGCTCTCATAAGATACCAAATCTGCACACATCTTCATTTTGGACTTCCCAATATCTGGAACTGTTGAGAAATAAATGTTTGTTGTTTATAAACCATGGGTTTTTTGTTTGTTTGTTTGTTTTTGTTTTTTTGTTATGGCAGCCCAAATGGACGGTCAGGTTTTATCTTACATAGCCTGAGCCTTATTGATTGGTATGTCTACATTAAGGTTTGTTATATCTTCTGGGGGAATTGATCCTTTTATCATTGTGTAATGCTCCTTTTTATCCCTGATAACTTTCCTTCCTCTGAAGTCTGTTTTGCCTGAAATTAATATAGGTACTCCTTCTCTCTTTTGAGTAGTGCTAGCATGCTATACCTTTCTCCATCCTTCTGCTTTTGATCTTTATGTGTCTTTATATTTAAAGTGAATTTTTCTACTCACTATAAAGAATATATATATATATATATATATATATATATATATGGTCTTATTATTCATCCACTCTGACAATCTTAGTCTTTTAATCAGTGAATTTAGACCATCAATGTTTAAAGTGATTATTGAAATAATTAGATTAATATCTACCATATTTGTTATTGTTTTTTATTTGTTGCCTTTTTTCTTTATTCTTATTTTTGTCTTCTGTTCTTTCTCTGTCTTTTGTGGTTTTAATTGAGCATTTTACATGATTCTATTTTCTCTCTTTTCTTAGTGTATCAATTATACTTATTTTTTAATTTCTTGATGTAGTCACCCTAGAGTTTTCAATATACATTTACAACTAAACCAAGTCCACTTTCAAATAACACTATACTGTCTCATGGGTAGTATAGGTACTTCATAATAATAAAATATTCCTAATATCCCCCTCCTGTTTCTTGTATCAGTGTTATCATTCATTACACTTATATACAAACATGTATATGTGTGTGTGTGTGTATATATATATGGAGAGAGTGAAGCATACATCAGACACATTGTACCTATTTATCGTTTTGAACAACTGTTATTTGTTACAGCAATTAAGAATAAGAAAAACAAACATTTTTATTTATCTTCACTTATCCATTCTCCAATACTCTTCCTTTATTTTTGTAAATACAAGTTCCTGACTTAAATCATTTTCCTTCTCCCTGAAGAAGATCTAGTAACCTTTCTTGCAAGGCAGGTATACTGGACAATTTCCCTCAGATTTTGTTTGTCTCAGAAAGTCTTTCCTACTCCTTCACTTTTGAATGGTAATTTCACAGGGTACAGAATTCTAGTTTGGTTGGGTTTTTCTCTCAACACTTTAAAAATCTCACTCTAGGGGCACCTCAGTGGCTCAGTCCTTAAGCATCTGTCTTCAGCTCAGGTCATGATCCCAGGGCCCTGGGATCGAGCCCTGCATCAGGCTCCCTACTCAATAGGAAGCATGCTTCTCCATCTCCCACTCCCCCTGCTTGTGTTCTCTCTCTCACTGTGTCTCTATCTGTCAAATAAATAAATAAAATCTTTAAAAAACTCAGTCTACTCTCTTGTGTGTATGGTTTCTGAAGAGAACCCAAATATAATTTTTTATAATTTTTATTATATTTATATTTATTTGTATAAATTTTATGTTCAGTCCTCTAGGGATAAGGTGTTTTTTTCTTCCACTGATGTTTTCAAGATTTTTTCTTTATCTTTGCTTTTCTGAACTTTTAATATAATACATTTAGGTATAATGATTTTAGTATTTATTCTTAATGTTCTCTAAACTTTCTGCATCTGTGGCTTAGTTTCTATCATTAATCTGGGGAAATTCTCAGTCATTATTATTTCAAATATTTCTTCTGTTCCTTTATCTCTTTATTGTCTTTCTGGTTTTCCAATAAAGTATATGTTACTTTTGTAGTTGTCCCACTGTTCTTAGCTATTCTGGTCTTTTTTTTTTTTTTTTTTTTCCCAGCCTTTTTTTTTTTTTTTTTTCTCTGCCTTTAAGTTTTGGAAGTTTTTATTGAGATATCCTCAAGTTCAGAGGTTCTTTCTTTAGCCATTTCACAAATAAATGAGGGTGACACCACCTTCCCTCCAACCATGACAGGGATCCCCTTGTTGTTTTTATCTCTCAGGCTTGTTAACCTTGAACCTCTAACAATTCATCAGTTATAGTCCAGGTTTTCCTACTCTAGTACTGGTTCCCTCAGAAACTGCTGCTCATGGGTGTCTATCTAGTAAGTTGTGACTCTCTCTATGTTTCTGTTTCTCCAGTTTTGGGGACAGCAGTTTGTCCTGTGATCTCAGTTCTCTGGCTCTAAAAAGATTGGTTGATTTTCAGTTTTTTCAACTTTTTACTTGTTGTTAGGACAGAGTGGAGCCTTCTAGGCTCCTTATATGTTGGACAGACAACTAGAAATCTTTAAGGTAGTATTTTAAAATCTGTATACAAGTAATAATCACTTCATCCTCACAAAACATCTTACGCAAATCAGCATGAATCTGAGATGATGTTTAAAACCCAACTGACACAGAGACACTAAGAAAGTTATCCAAGGGCACACAGCAGGCTAGAAGCTGAGAAGGGATTAGATCTGGAGAGCCTAATTCCCAGCCTTGTGTGTAGACCACACTGGCTACAGACATACTGGCTAACAGCTAAACCAGATAAATGTGCATGAAGTGAGCCACTTGTGGCTGCCAAACTTGTCCTTTTGTGCATAGTCAATAAGCCAATGATCCAAAAGTCAGTGCCTTTTGCACACACATAACAAGAACCCAGCCTGGAGAGGCCGTGCTCCAAGGTGCACGTACCAACTATCTCTGATGGTCATCATAGTGATTATTCATTGCATTCGTATGGTTCTCCTCAGTTTTTGAAACATCTTTATGTAATTTATCTCAGATATTACTCCAAATCATACTAGGAGACTGTGAAATATATTTTTTTCTTTTGTTTTCTTAAAAGTTGGTAAGCCAAGGATGCCAATAACCCAGCACTGGAGCTGAATCTACCCTAATGAATATGAGGAAATAGGCAGAAGGCCTGGTTTTTAGATGAGCCAGGATGTGATCCTTGAGGTCAGATCTAAGTAGGATAGACAGCATTGGCCTGGCAGGGGACAAGGTGGAGATACCACATAGGTAAGGGAACTATGCATCTCTTAGTTACCAGAAGATGGGGAGGTCCAGTCTTCGAGAGTCTAAGCATAAATACATACCATGACCTTCGGTGTCTGGTACAGGATGTGGTATATAGAAGACAATTGGTAAATGCTTGAAGAATGAATGAATGAACTATTTTCTTCACACCACTGTCATTTTATTACTTCCTCTTCTGAGGAAAGAAGTGTTTATTAAGCACTAATCAAGTTAAGAATTAGATTCTGCCAAGTTGATTATTTAATTTGCAAAACACCACTGTAAAGAGTTTGTTGTTTTCTCTGCTCTTTATACGAAGTCTAACTACCTCTATCCTGCCTCTATAATCTTTCACCCTGCCTCTATAATCTTTCACCCGCCTGTCACTCTCCATACGTCCTGAGGCTCTTATTGTTCATTCTGGTCTCTTCTACCTGGGCAGGCACACTCCACGCCCCCCCACCTTTTCTACAATGCTTTTATTCGTTAGAGTTCGGGTTAAGACCCACCTCTTCTATGCAGCCTTCTTTAACTTGGCCCTCCGTGAAATTCCCTTTTGAATTTCTATAACTTACAGAGTTGATATCATATATTTTACACTCATCTTTCTCTTAAGTTACTGAGTTATTTTATGTACCTGTCATATCTGACTATTTGGGTTGTAAGTTCTTTGAGGATAGAGCCTGTATTCAGTGGCTAGCAAAGATCTAAGTACAAAATGGGAACTCAATGAGTAGATATTAATAGACTGATTGATTAGTTTTAAACACATAGCTGAAGAAGCTAGCTACTACCCTCACTATTTGAAAATTTCCTGGAAGACATGTAGTATTCAGGGTCATAATATGTCTGTCTATGACCAGGTGTTAAAAAGTTCTTCTCAAGCCCAGCAAACCATCCTCCTGTTTCTTCCTATCTCAGTCTTCTATTTTTCTGTTCAGATTAACTTCTACACAGGCTCCTGGCCTCACCCTCTTAGTCACCTCTGTCCTGCATTATCTCTTCTGGTTCTCTAAATTAGCTGCATGGTTCTGTCTCTTGGGTCTCCCTGCTCACATACCCTATGTCCTTGCCCTGAGCTTGAACTGCATACCCACTATCCTTTCCTAAAGTGGTCATCCAACAACATACCCAGGAAATTACAGAATTTTTATTGATATTAAAATAGGACTAAGAACAATAATGGTAAAAATAGAAATAGAATTATGCCATTGTGGCAGTCTGCAAGTTATCTACTAAAATCCTTCATTCCCTTCTTCCTGGGCACGTAGCTAAACTATTTTTCCCAGTCTTAAGTGGAACCATATAATTAAATTATTTCCAATGATGTGAATGGAAGTGCCATCTACACTTTTATAGGTCTGAACTATAAAGATTCTCGTGCGTTCTTCCATACTTTTTCTGTCAGTTGGAAGTTGTGGCCCTAATGGTTGGCATAACCACATGGTATAAGAAGCCTGGGTCCCCTAACTACCTATGGAAGAGAGTTGCAATCCACCCGGCAGCACCTCCCTTGAACAGTTATATGAGAAATAAATTTCTATTGCGTTTGAGCTAGTATACATTTGGAATTTACTTGTGGTGACAGTTTAGCCTACCCTGACTAATAAATCCATCAAGTAAATGAAAACAGGTAGAACCATCATCCCACTCATATCTAACTCTAGAGAAGCACATATTGAAAAGGAAAAGAAATATTTTCCTGATAACAAAAGGAAAAAAGTCATAATGTGAGTTATATTTGCATAAAGTGAGATAAGGAAGCTTTGTGTGATAAGGTTCTTATTGCAAAGACCTGGGTTTTTTTTTTTTTTAATTTTGTTTAAATTCTAGTTAGTTAACATTCAGTGTAATTTTATCTTCAGGTGTACAACATAATGATTCAACACTTCTATACAACACTCAGTATTCCTTACAAGTGTTCTCCCCATGACCTATTTCACCAATCCCCTCACCCAGGTCCCCTCTGGTAACCATCAGTTTGTGTGCTACAGTTAAGAGTCTGTTTATTGATTTGCCTCTCTTTCTTTTCCCTCTATGATCATTTGTTTTATTTCTTAAATTCCACATATGAGTGAATGACATATATACAAAATGGAATATTACTCGGCCATAAAAAAGAATGAAATCTTGCCATTTACAACGACGTGGATGGAGCTAGAGACTATTATGTTGAATGAAATACATCAGTCAGAGAAAGACAAAGACCTAGGTTTTTGTTTTTGTTTTTTTAAGACCTGGGTTTTTAATGGCTAATAGTCTCAGTGTGAGCTACTCTTATCCATTGCATGAAAAATTACTTGAGGACAGGCTCCTTGTTAATATATGGGCCTGACAAATATCAGAAATTAATAAATATTTAGCTTCAATAAAATCAAGATCACAGGAAGTAGGAGTCTCAATTCCTACCTATTCCAACATAGCTAGCTCTGAGGACAATACTTTAAAAGAGATATCAATAAAGTCAAATGTCTAGAGAAGAGAAGGGAATCAAGCATAGTAAGGTCTTGGAAACCATGTAAGATGGGGAGCATTTGGGAATGTAAATGTCTAATCTAGAGTAGTAGGTACACATGTGTGCATATGTGTGTAGGGATAGAGGGCTATAGAGAAGGAGTGAAAGGGTAGTGAGAACCACAACTGCCCTTAAGTAATTTGAAGAGTTGCCATGGGGAAGGGGAGCTATGTTCCATTCCTTAAAAGGTAAAATTGGCTTTATATAAAAAGAGATTTATATAAAAGAGCTTTCCACCAAGTATAGCTATTGGACAATGGGAACAGTACCTTAGAAAGAACAAAACATCCCCTCAGCAGAAGTATTTCATCCAAAGCTGGCTGCTACCAACTGAAGACATTGTAGAAGGTTATCCCGCACTGAGTGTAAGATTAGACAGTGAAGGTCCCTTCCAAAGATTCCCAGAACCTCTGAAAGATAATCTTCAGGAGGTTTGCATTAATAAGATATTCAGGAGAGGCTGTCATTGGGGATCACACGTGTTTTCCAGTAGTCTCTGAGCCTCTCTCTTGGTCCTTCCCACAAGAGTGATTCTTTGGCCCATGGTAAGAGAGGGGGACAAAGAAGGTCCAGTAGAAAGGAAGCCACATGCTAGGTCAGAGAATCCATGATCAAGGCAGTTTATTCCAAGTCTAGTTTCAGTTAGGAGAGAATAGCTGATAGAGACAGACAAAGCCATTAGCCCCTCAATAGCTACTTTACCAAATTATGCCAATTTAGTCCAGAATACCGCCTGGAAAGATAAAGCTAATTAATTAGCCACATCTGGTTTTAAGAGATTAGTACCTATTGAGAAGGAGAAAACGCTAACTTTATCATATGAGTTCCTTATGATGATCTGGGCCATTAGAGACCAGGGATGGAAGGCCCAAAGAGGACAGTATGAGGGCTGAGGTAGCCAGGGTGTTGGGGAACTGCGGAGGTGGGAGGAGGAGTAGGGAAGAGTTTGCCTACTTTGCAGTTTAGCCTGGGGCCTCAGTGTATCTCTGAGAACTTTCTCTGGCCTGATGACATTGTTTGCCAACACCCAAGCTGGGATGTCAGGACTTGTTTATAAATGGCAAACACCTTACTACAGCTCAGCCCAGTCTTCCTTGTCTATGCCAGTCTTGTCTCCTTAGGTTCAAGCCTGGTTTCCTTATCCCTCCCTCTGGGAGAAAGGAGGAATAAGGGAAAGAAGGATGCTATCTGTGCTTAATATTTGCCCAAAAGGCTGCCCATTCTCATGTTAGTCACAATACCACTACCAACTCCCCACCCCACAATTTATCCTTTCCACATCCAATATGATTACTTGACAGTTTCCTTGTCAGAGGAGTTCTGGAACCTATCCATAAGGAATCCTAGCTGATTGGCTCTCAAACATCTAGAAACCTAACAAGAGTACTGGTTAGTACAGAAACCTAGGAAGAAAGACAAGATAGGTAGTACAAGCCATTGGAGGGGAAATTGTAGTGCACTTCATAGTCAAGGAAGTCTTCACATAGAAAGAGGAAATGAACTTGAATCTTGAAGAATGAACAGATCTCAGTTACTCAAAGAGAAGGTGAGAGAATTTCAAGTTGAAGAGACTATGCAGGGAGAGGAGAATATGAGAGTATGTTAGAAGCCAATGAGTGAAAGAGTCAGACTGGATGGATCTTTTGAGGAAATTCAATGTTCAGTGCAACACTTCTCACAAACCTCCAGCTTTCATGTACCATTCCAACTCTACTCATGATTGTTTGAGAGTCTCTAGACAGGAGTGAGCATTGTATGGTTGAGGCTGTAGATTAAGGAATGCTTGGAAAATGTTTCTCTGCAAAGAATCTGGAAAAACCTCCATGAAGTTTTCAAATCAAATAGAGAAAAGTTGATTGGATAAAAGTACAGTTAAATAAATTTATAGCTGTTCAATTGCTGGAACAAAACTATATTCATCTCTTATCCCAAAATCTTCCACTGCTCATGTTTTCTCCCAGTTCTATGACTAGTCACTTACCCAAGTAGAAGTGGTAGTGAATTCTTTTTTTAGAAAGTCACCTCCATGCAATATGTGTCCTCCTTAATATCCATCACCAGGCTAATCCATACCCTCCTACTCCCTCCCCTCGAAACCCTCAGTTTGTTTCCTGGAGTTCATAATCTCTCATGGTTCATCCCCCTGCTCTGATTTTCCCCCCGTTATTTTTCCCTTCCTTCTCCTAATCTCCTCCATGCTATTCCTTAATAGCCATTGTCCTTCATGCTATTCCACAAATAAGTGAAACCATTTGATAATTGACTCTCTCTGCTTGACTTATTTCACTTAGCATAATCTCTTCTAGTTCTGTCCACATTGATGCAAAAGTTGGGTATTCATCCTTTCTGATGGCTGAGTAATATTCCATTATATATATGGACCACATATTCTTTATCCATTCATCTGTTGAAGGACATCTCAGCTCTTTCCACAGTTTGGCTATTGTGGACATTGCTGCTATGGGGTTCATGTGGCCCTTTTTTATTTTCACTACATCTGTGTCTTTGGGGTAAATACCCAGTAGAACAATTGCTGGGTCATAAGGTTGCTCTATTTTTAACTTTTTGAGGAACCTCCACACTGTTTTCCAAAGTGGCTGTACCACCTTGCATTCCCACCAACAATGTAGGAGGGTTCCCCTTTCTCCAGAACCTCTCCAACATTTGTTGTTTCTTGCCTTGTCAATTTTTGCCATTCTAACTGGTATAAGGTGGTATCTCAATGTGGTTTTGATTTGAATTTCCCTGATGGCTAATGATGATGAACATTTTTTCATGTGTCTATTAGCCATTTGTATGTCTTCTTTGGAGAAGTGTCTGTTCATGTCCTCTGTCCATTTTTTGATTTGATTATTTGTTGGTTTTTTTTGTGGGGGGAGGTGTTGAGTGTGAGAAGTTCTTAATAGATCTTGGATATCATTTGCAAATGTATTCTCCAATTCCATGGGTTGCCTCTTTGTTTTGTTGATGGCTTCCTTTGCTGTGCAGAAGCTTTTTACTTGATGAAGTCCCAAAAGCTCATTTTTTTAAAGATTTTATTTATTTATTTGACAGAGAGAGAGAGAGAGAGATCACAAGTAGGCAGAGAGGCAGGCAGAGAGAAAGGGGGAAGCAGTCTCCCTGCTGAGCAGAGAGCCCAATGTGGGGCTCAATCCCAGGACCCTGAGATCATGACCTGAGCCGAAGGCAGAGGCTTAACCCACTGAGCCACCCAGGCACCCCTAATTTTTTTTTAAGATTTTATTTATTTATTTGACAGAGAGAGAAAGAGAGATCACAAGTAGGCAGAGAGGCAGGCAGAGAGAAAGGGGGACCAAAAGATCATTTTTGCTTTTGTTTCCCTTGCCTTTGGAGACATGTCTTGAAAGAAGTTGCTGTGGCCAATGTCGAAGAGGTTACTGCTTATTTTCTCCTCTAGAACTTTGATTGATTCCTGTGTCATATTGAGATCTTTCATCCACTTAGAGTTCATCTTTGTGAATCATGGAACACTACATCAAAAACTTATGATGTACTGTATGGTGACTAACATAACATAATTTTAAAAAATTTTTTAAATAAACAAATAAATAAAAAGTCACCTCATACCAAGATCAGAGTACCACTAGCATTTCTCACAGTATGAGTTGCCACAGTTAGAGGTACTATTGGCCTTCAAGGCAGTCCGCTTTCTCCAAGACCCAAAAGTAGACCATGAAAAACCATGGTCCTGTATGTGTCACATTGTACATAGGAAACTTATATTTTCTAGTTCTTGAGTAGTGACACCTATTATTCAAATGACATTTAGGTGTGCTGGACCTTTATATAGATCAGTGTTTCCAGTTGGACCGATTCATGTGATAAGAATAAGCAGCTCAAATGCCAATGCCCCACATAATGTTCTTGCCATTGAAAAATATGAATTATGTTATATTTTCCTACTAACACTCACTGACTAGCACAAACATAGTGATTGACCTACATCTAGCATTCTGTGTAAAGCACATGCAAAGGAGAAGACAACAGTAGACAGACAAGAGAGGACTGTCCATAGAATGGAAGGAATAGTGGGAGATGTCTTTTATAATTCATCAACACACAAATAGAAAAAAAAAAAACACAAAATAGAGATGACTCATTGTTTTTGTCTTGTTCTAAGGCAGTGGATCCACCAATAAATAAGTAAAAATTAAAAAGAATCTATAATCTAAAACAAAACAAACAAACAAAAGGAATATATAATCTAAAGGATGACCTGGAAATGTGGAACATCATGGATCAAAAAGTACCAAACCATCAGCGTCCAGGACACAAAATCATAACATGCCAAATTATCTTTTCTCTAGCATGACTTTGAAAGGTTGACAATCGCTTTCTTGATGCCTCTTGAGGAATTAGGACTCAGCAGCCATCTGACCTAGAATTCAAAGTAGGGAGATGTAAGTACTCTTGAAATCCCTTCTCTGCCCAGTCTCTTGGTATTTCTGGCTGAGTTAATGGGATAGACGTTTTCAGAAATCACAGGCATGTGTGGACTATTGATGAGCAAGGAAAGTCTTCATTTCTAAAAGAGAGATTCTTCCATGGCAAGATGAGGCTACCACAGAGCTATAACCTGCCAGTCTGAAGAGATTGTGACAGAACCCATCTGGTAATTTGGTCAGGAGTTTCTCCCCAAAGTGGAAAACATCCCTGCCTCTTTTGGGAGGAGAGGAAGGGTTTGATTTTTTTTTTTTCCCCCTGAAGTTCTTAAAGCAGTAGTAATAATTATTTCTAAAGGAAAGTTGACATTTTTGTTGGAATGATCTTTGAACTGACTTTCTCTCTAATCCTTCTGACACAGAAGACTTGTTGTAGAGTTGATGAAGAAGGTCAATATTTGAATGAGATAGAAGGCCTTAAGAGAAAACCCCCTTGAGATAATTAAGGGATTAGAGGCTTGCCTTTGTTAATAAGGTGCTTATGGAGCCCAGGACCCACTCTAATATAGAGGATGGTTCTGTAGAATGGCCAGGCAACCACTTGTTTTAAACTGAGATAGGAGTGAGTACACAGAATAAAACAAGAGGGAGGGACACAGTTGAAGGAGGGAGTTTCTACCACAGTGGTCATACTGGCACCCTCTTGTGGCTCTGCCTGTGTTTAAGGGTCTATGAAACTTTCTCAACTTATTATATACATAAAGACTTGCTTCATAATCAGGAGAAAGCAGTCCATTAATCAACCACAGATCCAAATACTCAACATTTTCACACACTCACCAACCCCAATGGACAATGAAGTCTAATGGCTGCACTTAAATTTTTTAAAAGTTCAATAAAAATGCCTTTTGAAGAGGTCCATCTTTTTACTGTCTTTATACCATCTTTCACTGTTATATCATCTTTCAACAAACTCAACATAGTGTGTTGGGTATTTTTCTTCAGTTGGATAGGAGATAAAGTAGTGGACTTTTACTTAATGGGTTGTGTCTTATAAAATAAATTCCTATTCTTTAAACACAAATCAGCTCATAATACATGTCTGGGACCAAGACCAAAAGGGACCAAGGGAAGAATTCAATTCACATCTCTCATCTCAGCTGTCTAATATTTTTCATTGAGCTGAAAGGTGGGCAAATCATCTTCACTATTTAAGTGGCCCTCTACCCATTCTTTCTTTCCTTTTTTCCCCCGTTTTCTAACACATATCATCGAATTCATATCAATTAAATACACTGGGGCTTGACTCATGGATGTATCCTCATCTAAGAACCCAAGCGAGAGCTAGAGATAAAAGGTAGAGTCTGATGCTTAAGGCTTTAGCTTCAGGACAAAGTACTTTGTTGTTGGCCTCTGTCTTTCTTAATGTGTGCCCCAGAGCCTGGCACTTGGTTATCACCCTCTTCCTATTGATGATACATCTTCCTATCTTTAAGAGTTCTTTACACAATCCTTGGATGATACTTCTGGTTCAGAAAACTTTGATTAAGAAGAAACACAGATTTATGGGAAAAGGACCTGGAAAATTTCAAACAGACACATTTTTATTGCAACCCTCTGGATCTGTGGGAGAGAAAACAGGGCCCACAAGGATCAGCTCTGAATTTGCTCCAGCTCCTGGCTTTCAGTCACTCCCTTCTCTTCAAGCTCCCCACGTGAGCCAGCATTTTAATCTTTCCATCTCTCTCCCTCCTTCATCATCCCCTGTTTATTCACCTTTTCCATTCCCTAGTCTCATTTTCTCATTCTTTCTGATTGCCCCACTCTCTCACACTCATATCCCCTGATGTATCATCTTTCTGTTGGAGCCTGTACTGATGGCTCCTTTCCAAGAGCAGCAGGTTTGAAACAGCTCCAGTTTAAAATGAAGGCAGGGAGTGGGGGTGGAGTGAGGCCAAGAAAGGATATCAGCTCACTCCTGTCCAATGTGCAGAGTGCACAGCCCTCCCCAAGCCTCCAGGCTGGTGCTCACGCTCCCAATCTTCCTCCCCACCCACCCTCCCTTTCTCTCTGCCCAGACACCTCTCCACACACAGGTATGTACAAGAAAAGGCCTAATAATCCCTGGCAGGCAAGGCCAGAGACCCCCACCCTCAATCAGGCAGCTGGTTTCCATTAGATTTCCAAACCCTAAAAATACTCTCTTTTTCTCACTTATCTCTTATAATTTTTCCTTTCCCTTTCTCATGTTTCCCCTTCTGGGTTCCTTCCTGGGAGGAGACCTAAATTAGGAAGGAAAGGCATGCCAAGCTTTGCATTAACCATCTTGTCATGCTCCAGGCCTCTGGCAGAGCAGAACCCAGAAATATTGGCTTCTTGTTTGTCTAGTTTGCTGTTCCACACACTGAAGGTTGAAGTCCTCCCAGAAGAGCTGAAGGGTCGAGCTTAGCTGAACCAGAGAATGCTGCCAGGCTCACCCCATCACGTGCTCTCAGTTGTGCTCCTGGCTGAGCCCCTTGAGCCTGCTGTCAAGGTTGTCTTGTGCTTACCCCTGGATGGTAAATGGTGTCTTGTGTACAGCTCTGGAGAGCAGCATTGTGGGGTGCGGATCCCAGTCTCTGTGCACAGGCAGCGTGACTTCAGGCAAGTTACATAACCTCCCTCATTTGTAAAATTGTGCTGATAACACCTACCTCAAAGGACTGCTAGGAGGATGAAATGAAGTAACTAATGGGAAAACATTTAGTTCGAGTCTGCACTCAACAGATACTGGTTCTCTCCTCTTGCCCCTTCCAGTAGGATTTACTATGGATAAAAAACAAACCCTTCTCTACTGCTTCTACACCTTCCAAGTAATTAACTGAGCAATTAGAGAAATATTAACCCTTAAATAGCCAAGGTCTGAGTTGGGGAGTGCAAAATATTTGTTTCTTGATGGGTGTTTTCTCTCTAAGATAAAGAAGCAGAGAAAAAATGAATGTAAAATCCTACATTAGAACAATGTTTATAATTGTTTACTTCTTGTAAACCTGGCAACAAGAAGCTATGTCATTGCTGAGTCAGTGACCCCAGAGCAAAATTCCTCCAAGCCCCTCATCCCAAGCTGTGGCAGTTAAGAATGTAGACTCTGGGATCATCCTATCTCTGGGTCTGGATTGAGGTTCCAACTCTTCCTAGCCATAGAGCATCAACAAGTTTTTTACTTCTTTGGGTTTTATTTCCTCTTCTGTAACTGAGAATAATAAGAGTACTGACCTCCAAGTGTTGTTGCAAAGATTGACCTAACACAGTTCACTGCCTTTTGACCAGGGCCCGGCAGAGAAAGGGCGCGGTAAATGTTAGCCATCCTTCCCACCCAGCAAATCTTTCTTATAGTCCTGCTCCTCCATCATGGCTGTTCCCAAACTGACCTGTGTCCTGGGCGATAATCCTGCATCGATCTGCTACTCCCACCTCTGCATGTTTCTCAGGAGTCTAGTCACTTTGGTGGCTCTAGAATCCCAATCCTCACCGTGAAACAAGCTAGAAACTCCTCAACTGGCCTTTCTGTAGTGGAATGAACTTCAGGAAGACATGCACAGTGGCCAGGAGGGATGACTTTCCTGAGCCTCAACCATCTGCATCCACCAACTCTGTAGCCTTCCTGAGACCAAAGCCTTTGTCTGGGAATGCAGTCTAAGACAGACAACAGAAATGAGCAGCGCAGAGCCAAAAGTCTTTAGCCTGCTTCAGAGGGTTGGTGGTGCTGGATCTGCCCACTCTGCCTGGCTCTGGGGCTGAGAGTAAATGAGGAGCACTGCCCTCCCAGTTCAGAACCAAGTATAGCACAGAATTCCAAGGTCTTCGGCCCACAGAATTGACTCCCCTGTTCTCTGAACATAAACCGGTCTAAACTATTGGGAACTTTATAATATATTATTGTTGTTGTTGTTGTTGTTGTTTACTATTTCTTTGACCTATTTGTATACACCATTAACTGTGGAGTCAGCTAGATAGGTTCTATCCCTTCCTCACAGTGTGACTTGGGTAAATTGCTTAATCTGTCTGAACCCCGATTTGTTCATTATAAATGGGGCTAACAGCATTACAACTTTATAGATAGATCCCATCTTTCACAATAGACTTTAGCCACAGCTACTCACTCTATGACTGGTTATTCTGTTATCTTGTTCATTAAATTTCGTTAATTCAATGCCACTTCTTCTTATTCTATCTTTAGTGCCATCAGAAAACAGCTGGTCACCATCGTTCCTACATATAACTACCTTCCAGAGACCTGAAAACAGTTAATAAATCATTCCTCAGCCTTTGAACTTCAGGCTAAACAATGCCAATTTCTTTAATCTTCTTCCCAAGAGCCTATCTGAAAATCTTGAATAATTTCATTTTTGATCTCTCTCTAAATTATTAACATCTCAGGTTTTAGTGCCCAAACATGCATGTATTATTTTAATAAGGGCCTGACTAACTAGTTGACCATAGTGTGTATAAAGTTGAATTCATCTAATTCATGCTCAGCTTGGGTGCCCACTAATATCCTCCATAAATATGCATATAAATGTTAGACTATGCAAATATGAAATAGAGAAGACATATCAGTGTTTGTTCCTTTAAGAAGGCAACCGCACAACTTCTTCAGTAAATTTGTCCCATTTGCCCAGGGAGGAGAAAAAGAACTATGAAAGGGACTCTGAAGGAAATCATTAAAGTGAGGAGAAAGCTCTTAAGAAAAGAGATGTTTTCTGCCCTCTGAACCTTCCTTGCTTGATTCCGTTCTCCCATGGTGACAGAGCAGCTAATATAAGTCTGTGCTCCTCTAAGCCCCTGCAGAGCCGGGCTGGGGTAGGACAGGAAATTACCACTCAGAAAATAAATGACCTGTCCCAGAGTCTTTTGTTAATGAGTCCAGGGCATAATAAATCAAGGTGACCCAGTCTCAAGAAACACAAGCCTGTTTAAAAAAAAAAAAAAAAACACGAAACCCCCAAGCCCCAGAGATGAAGAGGAGGAGGAGGGAGAGAGGGAACCACGGGGAGTCCTTATAAATCACACCCAGATGAAACTAGTGCAGATGTTTTCTAGTTTTGGACCCACTCAAGGGGCAGAAAACAGATGCATGAGTACGTCAATGGAAGCAGCTATCTTTTTGTGAGGGAAGATGGGACAGTGGCCCCCTGGGGGACAGAGCCCCTTCTCTCACATGGTATCCTCGGGGCTTTTCGTGGCCCAGTTTCTTCCAGCTGTCTCATTCAGGTCTCTCTCTCATCAGCACGGCCTGAGTGTCTTCTTGTGTCAAATGTGGGACCCAACTTCCCACCGCAGCAGACTTGCAAAAAGAGGGCTGGTCAGGTCAATCATAGGAGGATCTTAGCTTACCGAGTAAACTATAGGCTCTCTGTGGGGGAAGTTTAACAATAGAATAGAAAGAATGTCAGATTGGAAAGCAATATTCCAGCATGTGGCAGAGAAATAAGAGCCTATCCATCTGGGTGAGACTCTCATACAAGACAGATATGCAGAGGGCATACACAGAGAGCCACAGTAGCCTGCAGAGACACGTGTCCCTGTCGACTACTTTACGAATGCAGAAACAGAGGCAAAAAGAGGCTAAGGAGTGACAAAAGGCATTTGCATTTGTGCAGAGTTTTCACCAGCATTATTTCTTTTGGAGACACCCTGTGCGTTAGGTGAAACAGGTGTTTGTCCTTTTTTACAGATGAGGAAATTGGGTCTGAGGGACTTGGGAAGAACCTCTCTGGGCCATATAGCTAGTGTATGCAGGAACTCAGAGCCACGCTTAAGTTCTCGAATCTGTCTGTTGTCCTTCCTGCTCGGACATGGCTGTGTGCCAGGGTCCCAGCTGAGAACTGTGCTGATAGGGAAAGGGTGCTGAAAGGGGAAGGGTATGCTGTGGCCAAGGTCCATCACTGTTTGGTGGCTAGTGGTAGCTGGAAGGTAGGTGAGTGCGCAAGAGGAAATTGGACCCCAGTTTTTCCCATTCTCCCCGTCATAAAGAACCCCATCATTTCATCATTAGTCATCTCCCTTCCTCCCTAGAAGCATGGTCTCTGCTGATCTCTCACTCCTACTTGCTGTTGTTTCAAAAGAAATTATGTCACACCAACCGCTTTTGTTTTTTTAATTGTTGTCTCAGGCTGAATTCAATTCCAGCCACCATCATTATGATAGCTAGTTGGTCCACGCTTTATATTTCAAAATCCTTTCATACCTGTTCCCTCCTCTGAAACTCTCAGTAAGAATTGTTGGAGAAACTTGACCAGAGTGGCTTGCCCATACTTACTCCACCCGTGAGAAAGGAGATCTCACCCCCTTGCCTGGACTACCTCCAAAATAAACACAAGCAGTCAGATCCCCTTTGCCATGTGCCCCAGTTCTGCACCGAGAGATATCTCCTTTCTCCCGAATTCTCTGTAGACTTCCTATACCAGCTCTGCCTCCTCTTGAAATAAAATTTGAGCATTGTGCTCTAGTCCAAATTGGAGCCTGAGCGTTTGCCTAACCACAGTGTCATCAACCACAACAGGAAGATGCCACAGCAGGCTGCCTAAAATAAACCAAAATAAACCCATAGCTTTTCACTTGGGACCTAGATCTGTAGAACAGCAGGCACACCCATGAAAATTAGGGCTGTTCCAAGTATTTCCGGTTTAACAGCAGCTTTCCACCAAGGCAGAACAGTGTTTTAGGTTCTCTTTCCTTGCCTTTTTTGTTTGTTTGTTTTTTTCGTTTTGGTTTTCACTTTGTTTTATTTCTTTTTTGGTTCTGCTCTATGAGTCTGAATCTTTCCTACTCAGATGTTGATTCTCAGCTGGGTCCCAGAGGCAAACCCCCCAGGATGTGGGTATATCAGTTTCCTGTTCCAAGAGAAACGGTTAAATGTCATTCAACAAATATTCATTAACTCCTACTAGTTACCGGGGACTATGTTAGTTGGTGGAGGTGATTGTGATTACACTTTATGTCATCCTTGCACTCAACAGCTGGGGGCCCTTGAGCAAGACCTTCCCCCTTCAGGGGTGTCAGTTCTTGCCTCTGTAAAGTGGCAAGGGTGCATAGTTGACTTCTGGTTCCTTTCTAATCCGATTGCTCTATGGCCCAGGAGAATCTGATGGACAGGGCCTGGGTGCGGCACATAGGAATAGATGTCCTTCTCATTTACTGATGCGCAAAACTGTAAAAGGAGAAGGTAGGGTTGCATTATTGTATTTTGCAAGGACATCAGACTTTTCAGTGTATGGGGGCAAGGGCAGAGGAGTGGCTACTGACTTTAAAGAATTCATTATACATGTCACAAAAGGTTTGTTAAATACAAATATGTGTATCACTTTATGCTCTTTTCTGATACATATTTTATATAGGTGTAATCGCTTCATCCATAATATTTTTATTTTAACTAGTGTTGTTTTGTATAAATATTCTGTATATCATATAGAGTCTTTTAATTTTTTTAGTGGCTAAGAACATTCCATTCTATCATACCAAATTTATTTTTGTATCTACTCATCTACGCCCGAACAATAGAATATTTGGACTATGTCCAGTATTTTTCCTTTGATTAATAACTTTGGCATATATTTTCCCTAAATTATTTCCTTTGGACATTCATTAAAAAAAAAAGGGGGAATTTCTTAATCAGTGATGTAATCAGATTCTAAAAGACCCAACCAATTTATAAGGCACCAGCAACTGATGAACATTTGTTTTCCTTAACCCATCTATATCATATGTAATATTTTTTATTTCTTTTGATGGCTTGAAAATTGTATAATGTTTCTAGTAACCTCAGTGATGTTTCTATTTTCATTTTTTCAATATTACTGAGGCTGATCTGTTTATCTGTTGAGTATTCTGTATTTCCTCCTATGTGGTTTATTTGTGCTTTGACCTCAAGTCTAATAGTTTCTGAAAAGCATATCAAGGCTTTTGTGGGCCAAATTCTTAAATACTACAGATATTGTGGATACTCAAATGTGAATACATTCATTATCAGGAAGACAGAGATCTCTGTCTGTTTTGTCCACTCAAGTATTCCAAGCACCTAAAATAATGCCAGGCAAACAGTAGGTGCCCAATTCATAATTACTGAATAAGTAAATAAATCATCACTTAATATTATGAGGCACCCATTTTGTTGGGACAAATATGAGCATTCAGATTTGACATGGAGGAGACAAAAATAAAATCAAAACAGCTGGAAGAGGAAGGGAGGGATGTTTCTCACTTCAGAATTTTAAAAATCCACATAAGGTGAAGTGGCAAGGTAAAAAGCTACTGAGGCACCTCTTCAGGTAATGACTTGACATTGTCAAAACATGTCACAGGTATCTGTGTGTTCTTGTCTCTCCCCCTCGTTACTGCATGCATTACTAGTGTCAGACTAACTTTACTATTATCACAGTGTGATATTAATAAAAGCAACAAACATTTTCTCAGCTTTTACTATAATGTGCAGGCACTGAATTAGCCACGGACTAGGGAGTAGGGCATAGAATTCGGTCTCTGTGTATCTATGCATTGGAATCCAACCCTCAAGAAGAGAGAACAAACTACTGACACAGATTACAATGTGTGTGAACCTCAAATGCTTTATGCTAGGTGAGAGAAGAAAGATGCGGAAGAATACATATTGTGTGATTCCGTTTATATGAAATGTCCAGAAAAGACAGATTTATCAAGATAGAAAGATCAGTGGTTGCTTAGGGTTGGGGAATAGGGTGACTACATTTTGTAGCACAAGGGGTCTCTTTGGGATGGTGGGATTGTTCTGATGCTAGATGTGGTGATAATTGCACAACTCTGTAAAATTACTGAAACCCCATTGAATTGTATACTGATGATAGGTAGATTTTACTATTTTAAAATTATAGCTCAATTAAGTGTTTTTTAAAAAGAGTGGCTAAAATGACCTGGCACTGTCAAAACAAAGCAAAACATAGTTCCCAGAGTGGGCAAACATTTAGAACACCGTCAGTTAAGGGCTGCCAGAGAGCCGACCCAGGGGCCTATGGGAGCAGTCAGGTGCCTGACCCAGTACTGGCACGCAAGGAAAGTTTCCTGGAGGAGATGATGTCTGGCTGGGAGAAATTGTTCTAGGAAGAGTAAGTGGGAGGATATGGGTTAGGTCAGACACACACTAAGTCAATGACAGCAGTATTCATGTCAAGGGAGATAGTGCTAAGGCCAAAGCCCACCTCCTTTTGAGCAGGTTTCAAGGAAGTTAAACACTGAATAATGCTTTGTATATTGGTTATAACTACCATTTGTCATGAGTCAGGACCTTCTTTTTAAAGATTTTATTTATTTATTTGAGGGAGAGCAAGAGAGAGAGAGCACAGAGGGAGAGGGAGAAGCAGACTCCCCACTGAGAAGAAAGCCCCACATGGGGCTCGATCCCAGGACCCTGAGATCATGACCTGAGCTGAAGGTGGATGCTTAACCAACTGAGCCACCCAGGTGCCGTATGAGTCAGGAGTTTTTTATCCAATAACAACAATCTTGCAAGTCGGGATTACAGACCCAAGAGACTAGGCAGAAAGGGTCCATGTTGCTTGCTAGGGATCACTTCCCCAGTATGAGGAGCAGAACTGGATTCCAAACATATGGCTGAGTCTAAAAGCCATGCTTTTCCCATTCTGTTATCTTCTCTTACCTCTGCATAGACATGTGACTATTACTGGTAGAGGATTAATGAGAAGGATATAGGTTCTGCTGACCTACTCTAAAGAATTCCTGGGGCGCCTGGGTGGCTCAATGGGTTAAAGCCTCTGCCTTCTGCTCGGGTCATGATCCCAGCGTCCTGGGATCAAGCCCCGCATCGGGCTCTCTGCTTAGTGGGGAGCCTGCTTCCTCCTCTCTCTCTCTCTCTCTGCCTACTTGTGATCTCTGTCAAATAAATAAAATCTTTAAAAAAAAAAAAAAAGAATTCCTAAAACCCATCTACAAAGAATTTGGCAAATGCAGTTTGACAGGGTCTCAGAGTCACAGCCTTTGTAATTGATCACTGTCCCTAGCACACTGTATACACTAGCCAGGCATTTGAAATGTGCCGTTCTCTAGTTAGCTTTGGTTGTGCAAGTAAAGCTCAATAATCCTGGTTCACTTTGACTTCCTGATCTAAGCTAGAAAATTATGAAATGCCATAGAAATCCAGTCTGTACTGCATAGCCGTCATTAAATGCCTTCATTAAATGCCTTTTAATACTAATTTTACATGATCACAAAAAATATTTAAGATGGTATGACTAGAACAGAAACATGATTTCTTTTAAGAATATGTTTAGTTTCCCTTTCGGAGTTTTTGAGAACTGTTCCTTCCCCTCACCTTTGGCATGAGTATCTACTCCTTATGGGAAATTGTGAGTTGGCTTGGGTGAGGCAAAGACACACATTCTTCTCTGGAAAGAATGGACTTGCATTCGTACGAGTAAAATAAATTAGGCCCAGTTTCTCCGTCCATTAATTATGTGCAATAAACAACCTTCCCCTGCTTGGAGAGAAGTACAGAAGCCCAGCACAAATTTCCTCCCCGGACTCAGGGGAAGGATCACTTGACTATCCAGGAGAAAGCCTGTGGCCTGAGAGGGCTCAGAGGATTGGAACAGGCAAGGCTCTGCCGCCAGATGTTTGTAAGAAATCCACTGATAGAGACAATCCCATGATACAATCCACAGAGGACTGCTGCGCTGTGGGGAGAGGCTAGAAATGCAGCAAAGCAAGAGAGAGAAGGAATTTGCATTCAGTTTTGCCCCTGGGAAATTTCCCAACCTTGAAGACAGCCTGTAGAGTCTAGGGAATGTACTGCCCCCGGGTAATTATGTTATTTTAGTTAGAGTCTTAGAATATGCCAAGAACATCACCCCAGTAGGAGGCGGGTGGTAGGAGAAAGGTAATGCAGGGTCTCTGATGGTCCAGAGTCAAATTGAACCAGCTGGGATTCGCAAGAGAGCGGAACCTCACCGCCACCACTCTATAGTCAGAGAAATACAGAAATGAGAGAGAAGTTTTACAGTTGGAAATGTGTTTGTGTTTTTCGCCTTTACACACTTGTGACCAATACTGCTACTCATTATTCCCCACTTCCTTATTAAGAGAACCTTAATTTTATTAAGGGATGCAGGGGTGCTCTCAGTTAAAACACTCAAGTTTCCCAGAATCCACTGAGGCTGGGAGAGGCCACATGATCCACTTTGGGCCAATGAGATGCAAGTGGAGGTCAATGCGTTGCGCTTTGGGTAATCACGCCACTCTGGCCTCTTGCCCTTTGCTCCTCCCTTCCCTTCCGGAGATTCGTGCAGACGTCTGGCCGCCATCTTTCACCATGAGAAGCATGGCTGAATGCCAGAGGTACCGAAGCTACCTGGATCCTCGGTGAATCCCCGCACACACTGCGCTAACCCCGGCCTGCCACCTCTGTACTTTTTATAATGTGAGTCCTGTCTTGTTTAAGCCGCTGTTTGTTGGGTCTGTGTGACATGCAGCCAAACAGAACCCCTAAATGATAACAAAACAAATGCAGTTAAATGAGGCCGTATTTACCTATGATGTGCTAGGTGCAGGAATAAAAGATAAGAAACCCGCTACTCTCAGAAAATTCACACACTAGCACGCATGAACGAAAATCCATAAGCAAACTGTTCTAGTTATAGGTGATGTTTTCTAAAATGGAGATTTGTTTAAAGTATTATGGGAACCAAGTCATCAGTACTAACAAGCAAAATATATGGAAGTAAATTGTGTGGAATTCTAAATTATTCCCATACCTTAGGATACATGTGCACATATAGATACATCTGATGCCCACCGAATAGCCACCATTCTTACTATTGATATAACCCCATACTATGAAGTCACAGCTCTTTTACCCTCCCTTAAGTACCACTTTATGCTTGTTTATTTTCTCTGGTGGGGTCAGAGGACCTCCATGTTTCCTAAGTAAATTTCTCAAGCCTTTGTCAATTCCTTATACACAGGAGAAACCCCAAGAAGTCCAAGGAAAAATAAACTGAGTCTCAAAGAGCAGTAGTAACAAAGGACAGTTTGATGCACACCCGGAAGTGAACGCCAAGGTGCAGCAGCAGCATTTTCACCCACTGCAGCCCCTGCTTCTGCAACTGCTGGCTCTGCCTGTCTCTTGACTGTGATTCTCTCCCCGTCTTCGTCTCCCTCCTTCCCTGTCCTACCTAACTCCCCATCAGACCTCACCAGCCTTCTAGATGGCTCTGTTCTTCCCACTTTCTCACACACCATCTCTCTCTCTCCATTATCCAATCATTAGTTTAAAAAAATAGTGAATTTTTAGAAGGTTATTTGCTGCATTTCTTAAAAGGATTTTTATCCAGGATTTTAATTTTTGAAGCTGATGATTGGATTGATTGATATTTTACAAAAACAAAGATAACTTGCCTAAGAAAATTTTTTGTAGAGATAATACATTCACTTGGGACAGAATTTAGGCAGCTTGAAAATATATACATGAAGTATCTCCCTCACATCTGCAACCTAGCTCCCTTGCTCTGGGCAACCAACTTTGCCAGGTTTTGTGTATCCTTGCAGAACAACTCTATATACATGTAAATACTTACACCCATATCCCCACTTTGTTCCATAAAAAGACGGCCACAGTTTTTTGCACCCCTTTTTTTTCACTTAATATGACTTAAAAATCCTTCAACACATGAAAAGTATTCTCATTCCTTTTTAGCTCAAAATGATCCTTTGCATGAACGTATCATAATTTAACCTTCAGCTGATGGACAATTAAGTTGTTTCCAACTTTTATTTTTTTAAAATAATGATGCAATGAATGGTATTGTATATGAATCATGTCACAGAAAAGAGTATGTTTTAGGATAAATTCATAGAAGAGAGTCAAATGATATAAGCACCTGTGATTGTGATAAGTATTGCGAAATTTCCGTTCATAAAATATACTTTTTCACACTTCCACTTGCAATGTATGGCCATGTCTATTTCTGTAAACCCTCACCAACACGGATAATCAAACTTTTTGGACTTTGTCAATTTGATCGGTAAAAAATTGTCTACCAGTATATAGTATTTAATTAGTTCCAGTATTTAATTAGTTCCTCTTATGAATAAGATTTTTCATCTTTTACACATTTCAGAGCTATTTGTAACTTCCTTTCTGTTAAATATCTATTTATATCCTTTATTGTTTCATCTCTTAGGTTGGCAGTTTTTTTTTAGTTGATATTTTCCAAGTTCTTTATTTGTTGGAGAAGTTAAATATTTATCTGTGATGTAAGATGCACATTTTCCCCCCAGTAGGTCATGAGTCTTTAGATTCTGCTTATCAAGTATTTTTACCTTGCAAAGATGCTCGGTTTAGATGTAGTCATACGTGTTCATCTTTCCATTTCTGGTTTCTAGGTTTTGCTTCATATTTAGAAAATCCTTCTGATAGGGATTTTTTAATTACCTTCTTATTCATGCATTATATTGGGTGTCAATAACTTGTTTCTTATGTGGCTGGTACAAGTGAGACAGTGACCAGGAATCAAAGCATGGAGGGGTGGGGAATGAGTGAGAATCTGGATTCACATCTTCTCTACTTGTGGCTATATTGCTAAGGAAGAGGGCTTGGACTTACTCTGACATCCAGCCCATCTACTTGTCTGCAGTGGGCAAGTGAACAGGCCCACAGCTCTGCAGGCTAAGTGTATGTGAAAGGAGGATGCTAAAATGCTTTGGTGACATGCATGCATAAACATTTGAATTTCTTCTCTCAGCATGTCACAGTGGCACATCTTGCTGGACATCTATATGCTGCCTCTCTACATATGTTAGCATTACTGTTTGTCCTCAAAGAAGAAGATTCTGGAAAAGCTCTTAACAGCTTAAAAAAAAAAATGTGTCATAGAGAGTGCAGGGCTTGGAAGAGAGTCAGTCAGCATGTGCACTCCTTGGTTGAACAGGGCTTGAGAGAGAGCCAAATTTAGATGTGTGTAATGAGGCACCTATAACGAGCTAGGACCATTCTGCCTCTCCCCCCTCTACCCCTTTCCCAGTCACAGTCTCCAGACTTAAGGGTCCCAGCTCCTTCCTCCAGATGAGGTCATAGTTCTAGATAGGTACCTGAAGTAGGAAAAGCTGCCCTCCCATAGGATTGAAAAACCTCCACCAGCCAGGAAGGGCAATTCTGAAGATGGCAGCATCCAAATTTTTAGAAGCAACAGCCCCTCTCTAAGTGTCCTTACAACACCAGATGAGCAGAGAAGCTGGCCACATACCAATCCAAACTCCACATATGGACCAGAGTATCTTGACTTACTTTTGAGGAACCCTACTCACTCAGGCTCTTAAGACCTATCTTTGGTCTTCTTATTTTTAGGGCATTTGAAACCATGCCCTTTGTACACAAGGTTCTAAACTGAGAGTAGTGGCCAGAACCCATTGGGTGATACATGGTAGGTCACTCTAAGGATATTACCTTCAATCATCGGGTGCTCCCAGAGCTTGAGCTGGAGGAAGATGAATGATGGAGCTACTTGGGTCCAGAAGAACAGAGTGATGGGAAGCCACAGGAATCAGAACTAGGAGATTTGGGTGCCAGGAGGCCAGGTCATTTCAAGTCAAGATCATGGACTGTATCTATGTCATAGACAGAATCTTGGAGCAGAGTTAGAAGTGAGAGCTCAGGGATAGAGTAGGTTTATTATACTCAGAGTCACAGCTCTGTGTGGGAGCCAAGATGGTACAGGTGAGGAGATGCTCATTTGCTGCCTGGCACCATCACCAGCTGGATATGTGATAAAGTCCATTAACATTTGGGGCAGGGTGCTTAGCTAGCTCAGTCAGTGGAGCACACAACTATTGACCTTGGGGTTGTGAGTTCAAGGCCCACATTGGGTGTAGAGATAACTTAAAAATAAAATCTGTTTAAGACACATAGATCAATGGAACAGAATAGAGAGCCCAGAAATAGACCCTCAACTCTATGGTCAACTCATCTTCGACAAAGCAGGAAAGAATGTCCAATGGAAAAAAGACAGCCTCTTCAATAAATGGTGTTGGGAAAATTGGACAGCCACATGCAGAAAAATGAAATTGGATCATTTCCTTACACCACACACGAAAATAGACTCAAAATGGATGAAGGACCTCAATGTGAGAAAGGAATCCATCAAAATCCTTGAGGAGAACACAGGCAGCAACCTCTTTGACCTCAGCCGCAGCAACATCTTCCTAGGAACATCACCAAAGGCAAGGGAAGCAAAGGCAAAAATGAACTATTGGGATTTTATCAAGATCAAAAGCTTTTGCACAGCAAAGGAAACAGTTAACAAAACCAAAAGACAACTGACAGAATGGGAGAAGATATTTGCAAACGACATATCAGATAAAGGGCTAGTGTCCAAAATCTATAAAGAACTTAGCAAACTCAACACCCAAAGAACAAATAATCCAATCAAGAAATGGGCAGAAGACATGAACAGACATTTCTGCAAAGAAGACATCCAGATGGCCAACAGACACTGAAAAAGTGCTCCATATCACTCGGCATCAGGGAAATACAAATCAAAACCACAATGAGATATCACCTCACACCAGTCAGAATGGCTAAAATTAACAAGTCAGGAAATGACAGATGCTGGCAAGGATGTGGAGAAAGGGGAACCCTCCTACACTGTTGGTGGGAATGCAAGCTGGTGCAACCACTCTGGAAAACAGCATGGAGGTTCCTCAAAATGTTGAAAATAGAACTACCCTATGACCCAGCAATTGCACTGCTGGGTATTTACCCTAAAGATACAAAGGTAGTGATCCGAAGGGGCACGTGCACCCGAATGTTTATAGCAGCAATGTCTACAATAGCCAAACTATGGAAAGAACCTAGATGTCCATCAACAGACGAATGGATAAAGAAGATGTGGTATATATACACAATGGAATACTATGCAGCCATCAAAAGAAATGAAATCTTGCCATTTGCGACGACGTGGATGGAACTAGAGGGTATCATGCTTAGCGAAATAAGTCAATCGGAGAAAGACAACTATCATATGATCTCCCTGATATGAGGGAGAGGAGATGCAACATGGGGGGTTAAGGGGGTAGGAGAAGAGTAAATGAAACAAGATGGGATTGGGAGGGAGACAAACCATAAGTGACTCTTAATCTCACAAAACAAACTGAGGGTTGCTGGGGGAAGGGGGGTTGGGAGATGGGGGGTGGGGTTATGGATATTGGGGAGGGTATGTGCTATGGTGAGTGCTGTGAAGTGTGTAAACCTGGCGATTCGCAGACCTGTACCCCTGGGGATAAAAATATATGTTTATAAAAAATAAAATTTAAAAAAAAAAAAGCAAAAACTCAGTATGAAAAAGAAAAAAAATAATAAAATCTGTTTAAAAAAAATCAAAACAAAACAAGAAAAACAAAGACACATTTGGGACATCAGTTACCACACAGGTGAGACATGGCTAACTCCACTGGTTTTAAGAGAGCCCCACCTGTTTCTGAGTTGGGAAGAGAGAGGAAGGGATTCATTTGAGTCAGGGACTCAGGATAGATAAGGACCATGCAGCGCCCAAATGGAGAAGCAGCTATATCCATAAGAATTCTATAGACAGATCCTGACCTCTGTTCCTGATTTGGGATTCAGGTCATTTGAGGACATTTTCTATCTGAAACTATGGCAGTGACTTGAGGCTTAAGTGCAAGTAGAGATCAGGAGTCCCAAGAGAAATGGCTCTGAGTTATGGACTGAAAGGTAAGGGTAATCAGCATGAAAAGAGAAGAGTGCCCATTCATTAATTCAGCACTGTTCACTGAACCCTGAGTGCCAGGTACTATTTAAGGTGCCAGGGATATAGCAGTGAACAAAACAAAGTCCCTGCTCTCCTAGTACCTCTCCTATATTCTAATGGTGGTGACAGATGATAAATGAGATATATATGTATTTTTAAATACATGTTTCTATATTTATGTGTTTATATATGTCTTCCCTCCTTCTGTATCTGTCTGTTCCCTTTGCTGGCTCTATTCATACTTACCCCTACTGCCAGTAGGTCAGTAGTGGAGGGAGGATGCTGTTCTGGATGGAATAGTCATAGAAGGCTTCATTGGTTCTGATGGCACATTTGACCAGAGCTAGAGTGAGATGAGGGAGGGAGCAATGTAAACACAGAGGGAAAAGTGTCCAAAGCAAAGGGCACAGTGAGCCCAGGGACAGGCAGGAACATCCTGGGTGCCACAAGGAGGCCCCAGTGGCTGGAAACAAGGGAGTAAGTGTGGCATCGTAGGGGATAAGATCATAGGTTGGAGGGAGCCTCATGGCGCAGGCCGCATAGGCCTTGCAAGCCATGATAAAGATTTAGGGATTCCTTTTGAGGGCAGTGAGAGGCCGCTGGAAGATCACCTACTCATCATGTTACTAGAGGGCCTGAATGACACTGTGCCATCACTTGAATGGGATTCTCCAGGGCTGTACTTACCTCCTAGCCTGTGAAAGATCGTGCCTCCCAAACCCCAATTTTGGGGTGAATGGTTGTGCCCATCAGCCTCCAATTGTGTGCTTCTGGGCTGCAGTGGGGCCTAAAGAGGGGGAGAAAGACAAAGGCTGCAAATTGCAGGCAACTTGAGCAAAGCCTTCCTCATCTGTACAGTGGTAGCTACAAGCATGGCCTTGTGGGTAGGGGTGGCTTTGACCTTTTACTTGAGCAGCATCTTGCACAAGTCAATGGCATTTATTCCAGTGTTCAGAAAGCAGTTTCTGCTTCCTAGTCTCTGAATTCTTCCTCCTAACCTCTCCATAGACCAGGCGTCTGCAAAACAGTGCCTAGGAGGACACCTGCTATGTCCATTTTCTTCTGCCTGGAATAAAGTACCAGTAGGCCCTTCACAAGCTTCTTCCTTACATAGGAAGTGAAACATCCCCTAAATTCCCCATACAGTTAAAGGACAAGCTTTGTCTACAAAGTATATAGACTCAGTTGGGAAAACCCTGCACTCCGCATGATTCAAATACATTAGCAGATATGCATTGCAAAGGACCCAGATTCCAGAAGCAGATTTCTTTCACAGGTGCCCTTCCTTGAAGCCTTAGAAAATGCAGGCAGTCTTGTTGTCCTTTGTATGTTGTGCATGCATGTGTGTTTGGCTTCCAACAGTAAGGTTTATTTTTTGCTCATGCTTCATGTCCACTGTGGATGGTTGTAGGTCTGTGCTATCCTCTTTCCAGGCCTGAGGCTGAAGGCATAATCTTTGTGTGCAACGCACTTCTCCTCATCAGAATCATTTCTGGCTAGTGGTTTTTGCAAAACAGGATGGAACACCATGCTTTATTTTGCAGAATAAACCCATACTGCCTGTCCCAAATCACCATCTCACTCCTGTCTGCCTGTTTTGTTTTTATCATAAAGTTCTTGAACACACACATTATAATATTGTCAAAGACTATTTAATGACCTACAAGAAATACACGTAGGAAAGAGTCTGTTCAGTAGAGTCATGTGCATGTCCCAAGTAGAGGTAAATATGCGTCAATATTTCCAGCAAAGTGGTGGCATTGTGGGTGATTTTTATTTTCATCTTTTTCGTGTCTATTTTCAAAAGTAAAAAATAGTTTTAAAAATCTTTACATACAAACTCCCTGGAAATAATGTCAGAAAGTTACAGTCTCAACCTCCGTCCTTTCATCTAACAACTCTTTACAATAAGGCCCTGCCAACAAGTCCTCCTTTAAATAAAGCACATGTGTGTATGTGGTAAACACTCATGGACTGATCATCTAAGCCACTGACCAACCTCCTTTTCTTAGGCACACTTGTGTGGCTTGGAACCATTCACACACAAGAGCGCAGAATTGGGAGAGATTTCCGAAATGATCTTGATCCTTATTGCCCGCTAGGGTCACAGCTCTCTCTACCGTGTCGCTGACTGAGGCTCATCTGGTCTCCACTTCATCACACCCCAGGATGGGGAGCACAGGGACAGGAGACTGACTACTAGTGGATAATAGGCTTAGTTAAGAAGGGTCACCCTATGGAGAGGAAGGAACTATCTCTCCAGAACTCCCATTGTCAGATTCTGGCCCCCAGATCTCCAGCACTTCACAGCTGTATGCATCATGGGAAATAAAAGGGGGGACTGGTGGCAAAGAGTTGAAGTTTGTATAGTCTTTCTGCTGTTTTGATTTAAGCATCTCTTTTAGCTCATCTTAGTTTCTCTTCCATGCTGCCTGGCATGACTCTAAGATTTGTCTTCTTCTCTGTTTCTCCTTTCTTCTGTCTGTGATTTCTTCCTCCTCTAAGTGAAACAACAGCAGCAGCCTCTTTCTCCCCACTTCCTCCTGGCCTCTTGTCCTCTGCAGCTGTCCCTACGCATGCATGTCCTACCCTGTACGGAGCTGGCTTTCCTTGACTTCCCCCCCACCCTCCTGTCTTCATCATCCTTTTTCCTTTCTTCCTCAAAACTTCTTCATCTCTCTTTCCCGTTCAGGGACATAGGAAACCAGACCTTATAGTAAGGCCCCTCCAAGTGTAACTCAAAAGCGGTACCTGACTATAAAACAAGTTTAGGGAAAAACAGATCATTTTTGCTTTTTGGTTTTCCCAGTGATGATTATTTCAGTGCTTTTTTTTTCTGCATTTTTATTGTAAAACACACGCAACATAAAATTTACCATTTTAAAGTTCATAATTCAGTGACATTAAATACATTCATGGTATTGTGCAACCATCATCACTCTCTAGTTCCAGAACTTTTACATCACCCCAAATGGAAACTCTGTACCCATTAAGAAGTCCCACCACTTCCTCTCCTCTCCCTGCCTCTGGCAATAACTGAACCATGTCCTGTCACTCTGGGTTTGCCATTCCCAGATATTTCATGTAAATCAAGTACGATATGTGGTCTTTTGCATCTAACGTCTTCAACTCCGCGTAATGTTTTCCAGCATGTTTTATCGCAGTTGTAGCACGCACCAGTGCTTTTGATGCCTTCATTCAGCATGCATTCATTTCTTTATATGTTGGGATAATGTTCCACTTTGTGAATATACCAGTTTGTTTATCCATTCATCAGTTGATGAATATTTGGGTTGTTTCCATCTCTCAGCAATTGTGAGTAGTGCTGCTGAGAACATTTGTCTACAGGTTTTTGAACTTGAACATAGGAACACAAATGCTTTTTTTTTTTTTTCTGAAGTAGTAATTTTTTTCTTCACAACACAGGCTTATTTGTTTCTTGCTGGAGGCTAGGGTGGGTGTCCCACTACTTTACTGATGCCCCAAGCAAAGCTCAGCCTGCCCACTGGCAATGTCCTGTCTGTTCTCTGTTCTTGTGCCTCTGCTAATCTCTTCCCCCGTTTCCTTCCCTCTCTTTCCGCCCCCCCCCACAGAGATTTGCATGTGCAGCGGTTTGGAATTCATATTGGCAAGTGGATTTCCTTCCTCTTATAGAGGTAGGGGTGTGTGTGGGGTGTGTGTGTGTGTGTGTGTGTGTGTGTGTGTGTGTGTTTTAATACTTACAATGAATATGTCTAATTCAGAGAGGCCTTAGGTCTCAGTTCTCAGCTTCCCCTAACAGGGCCCCTTTCCAACTCAATTCCAGGAAGGCAGGCTCCAAGAGCTCAAGCCAGGAGAGGTCTTTCCTCAGGCCTCAGCTCATAAAACCAAGGTGTGTCTGGGGCCCAGGACTCTGTCAGACTTGGAACTTGAGACTTCACTTGCCGGCTGCTGTCAGAGTTCAGTGCTCCCTGCCAAACCCTTGGAAAGCTGGGGGCCACAGAGAAGAGAAAGGCATCAGATTACCGCCTCCAGAAATGTGGGGGTTGCCCTATCTGACATTCCCCATGTACAGTGTACACGTGAGGAGCCACAGGCAACATTAGCATTTGGGAATCACATCACAAAATGCAGTCTGATTTTCTTGCCGCCTCTCAGCGGATGCCGTTGCTCCTTGCCCCTTTGCCTCCCCCACCTTTCTCCTGGGTTTGCCTTTCTCCCCTTCCACATCTTTTCCAGATCAGTTTCTCAGTTGATTTCCCCAAAAGGCTCTCTAGTTCTCTTCTGTCCCTTTGATTTCCTCCCCCCTCTTTTCATCCTCCAAACTTTTTCTATCCATTCCCTGTCTCCTTGCCTTTCTCAGTGTGTCTTTCGGATCTGTTTCCTTTGACACTGGTCCCAGGCCCACTGCCAAGTTTCAGACCCATTAGTGAGGTGCCTTGCTGACTGAAACACAAATCAAGACTGATCCGAGTACAATTAGCAGCTGCTCGCACCTCATCTGGAAAGCATTAGCCAGCACTAAGAGTGGAGGGAGGGAAGTATTGATGCCAAACGGAGTAGATCTCCTGTTTTGGAACATGAAGGGATATGAAGGGATCCTGACCCAGTAGATGCATAACTGAAAAAAAGATACAGACAGACAAAGAGTCCCTCATAAGAAGCAAAGATGAGGGGCCCATTAACTGACTTTGGGTATCCTTCAGCATCTAGGCCAGAGATACAGACTTCCCCACATTCGACTCGGGTGTACAACTGTCATCCAAGAAAAAGGGCCGTCTGTTCCTTTTTTTTTTTTTTTTAATTTTTTGAAGATTTTATTTATTTATTTGACAGAGAGAGACACAGCGAGAAAGGGAACACAAGCAGGGGGAGTGAGAGAGGAAGAAGCAGGCTTCCCGCTGAGCAGGGAACCTGTGCAGGACTCCGTTCCCGGACCCTGGGATCATGACCTGAGCTGAAGGCAGACGCTTAACACAGGCACCCCTGTTTGTTCCACTTAGATATTTAAACACTTGTGTGACCCAGGAGTTTTCTGCTTCCGCTGCATACTGTATTGCCTCCATACTGCTAGAAATCTAATGTGCCGTAAAAATCACCTGGCACTGAGTTAAAAATGCAGATTCTCATTCACTAGGACTGGAGAGGGGCCTGAGATTCTACCTTTATAACAAGCTGGTGGTGAAGGGTTTAGGACGAAGGGTTTAGGACAGTTCAGCTTCTGTAGCTTTGGTCAAATGCCTCTGCGAGAGGCTTATCCCAGTACCCTCGTGCTCCTCCTCGTTAGCACTCACAGTTATAATTAAGGATAAGTGATGTAATTAGCTGTTTGATGCCTATCTTCCCAACTCAAATGCAAGCTGCCCAAGGGCAAGGACCAGGCCTGTCTGGTTCACTGCTGCATCCCGGTACTAACCCTGTGTATTACATGTAGTAGGTGTTCAATAAACATCTCACAAACGAATGAAGCAACTTAATCCTCAAGGCCCTCAAAAAAAATCTCTCCTCTTTCAAAGAGCCTTCCTAGTTCAGCAGTCCTTATCTCTATCTGCCTAGTGGCATTTGATAATTTTCCATGTGTTTTAGCCCCTCAGCTATAGCATTAGCTGCTTAAAACTGAGACTTTATCTTCTGAGTTGCTGAACTTTTTTAAGCCGTTTGGAGAAACTTCCAACCCCCCCACTCCCACCCCATCTTAGTACTGGCTTGCTCTAGTAGGCATTTAATGTTAGTTGATTGAGAGACCCTAGGATGATGCCAAGTTCTATTTAGACCTCAATTATAATCCCCAAGGGGTGGCTGAATTTTCGCTGGGCCCAGAGCCAAGGTCTTACATGCCCCAGTGGAAAAACCTTTAATACTACCTAACACATTCATGGGGCGGGAAGGCTGAGACATTATGTGTACACAAAATCAAGAGATGTAATATCATGAGGCTCCCAAAGCAGTTATAAATCAAGCCACTGCAGAGGGCTGACTGCACAGCTGTGGCCATTACCTCACTCCTCTTTTCTGCGCTGAAAACGATGGCTCACATCGCATGGTTTTACTTGCCGGGGTGGGGGCTGATCTTGTCCAGGATTAGGCAGACCCTTTCTCTTTGAAACACAGAGAAGTGGCTCACAGCATTCTGCCATAGATAGAAGAATCTGATTTTGTTCGGAATTCATTGGACATCCTATTTTTCAAACATTCAGGGCTTCGTGAAACCCAGTGCGCTTTTGTCAAGCACTTTCTCCTCATAATCTTAAAACCCTGTGTATTTTAAGGGACATTTAATGCATGTGTTTTGGATTTATTTACCCTTCAATCATCAAAATTTTGTTATGCAAGACCTGTTTGATGTTTAAGAAACTTTATGAGCATTACTTGGAAGTTTAAAAACCTTGCTTTCAGGGTAAAAAACAGGAAGTGGTGTTTTTCCAAAAACACATTGCCTTTAACACAAAAAGATTTGAGGGCCTTTCCAGAATCCTAATTTCACAGGGCTCAAGGGGTTTAGAGCTAGGACAGCCCAAGCTCAAATCCCTGTCTCTTCGGTGACTCAAAGCATAGCTGCAAGTCCCAGGCTCGGCAGACACAGGCTGCCACACTTGATTGGAATTTGTGACCCTTCCAATACCCAATGGTGACAAAGCTTAATCTGTCTGGAGACTTCCAAGCATATTTTACAGCCAGTACCTGAGATGCATGTTCAATGTGTATTCCTGCAAAATGCCTGACTGTGGCCTGATTATCTTCTTAAGCAGATAAGGCATAAATCTTAGGGTGTTAGACAGCTTTTGAAGTTTGAGAGTATTTGGCAAAGAAAATCCACCAGAATGCAGCTCAAAGTTGTAATCTGTGAGGTGGATTTTCAGTGATCTAACTGATCTCAGGTGGGACATGAAGCAAGGAATGAAGGATGTCCCATGTGGCTTGTTAAGGCCCCATCCCAAATTGGCTTTAAAAACTGAGGACTACCACTTCTGTCTCTGAGTACTGATATACTTACAGGTGAAATGACTGGAGTGGGTGAGATTCAAAGTAATGTCGATGTGCAGATACACAGGGTTTATTTGTAATATCTTGTGTAAGCACAATGAGTGAGGAATAGAAAATATAAGAAGAGATTCCAATGAAAGAAAAACTGTGGTGTGCCTAACACGAAGGAGAAACTCAGTGAACAGTTATTGAGTGAGGAGTGACTACATATTGCAGAGAATAGATATCAGGACACCTGGACCCACGGCTGTCAACTCAAATAATTTTCTTACCTGTTCCAATGCAGGGACGTGGAAGCTTGGGGTTGCAGGAGAATGGAAGACTGCTGCTGGGCAGGTAGCCGTGGCCTATGTAAGTGTAAGAAGCAGAGGCATAGGGAGGTCTGTGTTCGCCAGGCCACGTGGCCTTCCTCCCCATTGTCCTCCTTCTTCTGCAGGCTTAGAGCCCAGCCTGCAAGGAGCAGAGCCCTGCATAGGGAAGGAGTCCCCCAGGAATGATACTCAGCAGCTGAGTTAACCACTCAGTCAGTTTTACTGGAGGGCCTGCCATCTGTCAAGCGTGGCATAACCATCTCAGGGCCACAATGGTGGCAAAGATACAGTAGTCTCCCTCAGGGCTTACAGTGTGGCAAAGGCAAGTGGCCAGCTTCCTGCCTGCCCAAAATTCAAGTGAGCTTGAATGGAAACAGCAGGACAGAGGAGAGATGAGCAAGAGATGGAATCAACAGCACTACCCCCGTACAGATGTGAAGGGCAAAGGAAAAGCCTACATTAAGAACACCATTAAAAATTTCAGGTCTCAGCTTCTTGGAGAATGGTGGTGAGACTCGAAAAACTGGAGATTATAGAGGAGGAAAGCAGTTGAGAGTGAAGATGCCAGGGTCAGTTTGAAACCTACCTGCTAAGTCTTGTGGGACATCTCTCTATGATAGCACTAGGGATTCTTTTCTTTTTTCATTTTGGTAGAGAAAATGGCTGCCCTGAAGGTTCTCACACCACCAACAAGAAAGAGAGGAGAATGAGCTTGAAAGCCCTCGTCAAAGGAGTTCTTGACTGGTGTCCCTCCCAGAGACCAGCAGGAACAGTTGGCTGTCTTGGCCTGGGCATGTCTACATCAGAATTAGCACACCAGTCTGTCTCACTTCTGATCATCATAAATGTTCTCAGGATGAAAGAAAAGAGTCATCTCACACCCCATTAAATGGATCAGATGTGTGTGCTTCAGTGGGTAGTGGTGAATCTACATATGGAAAATGTATTCAGAAATGCCTGACTCCAGCACTTAAATTCCATGGCACACATGGAAGGAATTGAGGAGATAGCCAAACTTCCAAATATTCCACCCACGCTGTGTAATATGGTGTCCCAATGCATCTGGAAACTGAAGAGTAACATAACATGGCGGGAAAACCTCTTCACAGCTAAACTTGGACACCTTGAACAAAACTACTTCTTTACGGGATTTCTGTATCACTATGGACTTTGCCAGTTCCACAGTATTCTGAAGAGTAACGATAGATAGTCACCTCTGGCTATCTAGAATGCTTTGGCGAATTCGTTGTTTTTTGGTTTTTGGTTTTTTTAAAGATTTTATTTATTTATTTGACAGAGATCACAAGAAGGCAGAGAGGCAGGCAGAGAGAGCGGGGGGGGGGGGGGGGGGGGGGGAACCAGGCTCCCCGCTGAGCAGAGAGCCTGATGCAGGGCTCAATCCCAGGACCCTGAGATCATGACCTGAGCCGAAGGCAGAGGCTTAACCCACTGAGCCACCAAGGTGCCCTGAATTCGTTGTTTTAAAGAGCTAAGTGTTTCAGGGAGCAAAGGGTTTATCCTTTAAATATCCAAACTTTATTTCAGTGATTTTGAATGAAATCTTTCCCTAAGGAGTATAACTTTTTTTCTTATTACGTAAACTTAATTTCACTTGAAGAACACCAGTTACAGACTATGCTATAATAAGAGATGTGTAGAAATAAGTACATGCAAAAACTGGTGAAATCCAAGGGTATGTAGTCTATTTAATGTCATCATACTGATGTTAATTTCCTCACTTTGATAATGGATTATACTTATGTAAGTTGATATTGTTGGCGGAACCCAGAAGAAGGGTACATGGGAGCTATTTTTGCAGCTTTTTATGAGTCTAAAATCATCCAAAATAAGTTTTTGTTTTTTTTAAAGTATCTTGCGATTCATTGATCAAGTGGATGAATAGAAGAAGGGAAAAAAGAAGGGGGGAGAGAGAGAAGAAGGAAAAAAGGAAGGAAAGAAAGAGGGACTCTGGATGTTTAGAGATCTAAAAAGCTATATGGGGAGAGAGTGTGAAGTATCAGAAATGTATGGGCTTTACATGCAGGCAGGCTCTGAAGTCATACCCCCTTCCTAACTTTGTGACAGATTTCTTTTCTTTTTTTTTTTTTTTTAAGATTTTATTTATTTATTAGAGCATGAGAGGGTGGAGGGTCAGAAGGAGAAGCAGACTCCCTGCTGAGCAGGGAGCCCAGTGTGGGACTTGATCCCAGGACTCCAGGATCTTGACCTGAGCCAAAGGCAGTCATTTAACCAACTGAGCCATCCAGGTGCCCTTTGTGACAGATTTCTTAAATTCTTTGAACTTCCACATTTACCTTCATAATATCAGGGATAAACACACACCCTGCAGATGATTGCTGTGTGGATTAAGTTAAACCATATGCCCAATACACCCAGTAGATGATCCATCACCCGGTGGGTACTCAATAAATTACCCTATTCGAAGTGCTTCTTTTTTTTTTTTTTTTTTTTTAATTTATTTACTTGACAGAGAGAGATCACAAGTAGATGGAGAGGCAGGCAGAGAGAGAGAGGGAAGCAGGCCCCCTGCTGAGCAGAGAGCCCGATGTGGGACTCGATCCCAGGACCCTGAGATCACGACCCGAGCCGAAGGCAGCGGCTTAACTCACTGAGCCACCCAGGCGCCCTCGAAGTGCTTCTTAATTGTGGTTGTAATTCTCTGTCTTGTTTCTATAGCTCTGATTACCAATCGTCGGGATTCCGCTCTCACACTTCAGTGCTCTCTGCCTGCTCCCCTGTTTAGTTGGCTGTTCCGCACCTGCTGTTAGCTTGATATAGTTCCACATACAGTATTAAATAGGCTCAAAATGAGAACCTCTTCTGTGAATATAGTATTTTTGTTCCATCCCACAGACATTAAGTTTAGCTGCTCAGAAACCTTTTTCATTTGACTTTCTAGTTTGGGGCTGAGTTCCAGATGAATGAGGTCACAATATTAATAATCATGGCCACCATTTATTGATCATTATAATGCTAATTATACTAAGGCTTTTATGTACATTATCTCATTTAATTCTCACCACTATTCTCTGTTTTAGTCACTACACTGGGGATTGAGAATTTCATTCCTGTCTAAGATGCCAGAGTTCATTGTCAGCAGAACTGACATCACACGACCTGGCTGACTCCAGAGCCCAGGCTCCTGTCACCAAAGATATGATAACAGCTTCCTATTCTTTCATTGCCATAAGAAGTACTTTTATTTATTTATTTATTTATTTATTTATTTATTTATTTATTTTGAGATTTTATTTATTTGAGAGGGAGAGAGAGAGATCATGAGGCAGGGGAAGATCAGAGAGGAAAGCAGACTCTCTACCCAGCAGGGAGCCTGATGCAGGACTTGATCCCAGAACTCCAGAATCATGACCTGAGCTGAAGGCAGTCGCTTAACCAACTGAGCCACTAAAGAAATTAGTAACCAAGAATCTAGCTCTTTAAAAACCTTGAAAAGATAGCAGTACTGGAAAAAGCGCTGTTTTAGACTGTAGATCCTTCATAAGTGTGTGTTGAGTGTCTCAGGAAAAAATAAACAAACACATAAACAAAAACAGGGTTTCCCCAAACTGCCTAAAGAAAGAAAACTTTCTTCGAGAACTTTCCTTCGTTCTACATCCTGACATCCCCTCATGCCCTGTGCTGAATCTGCTTCCTCCTGCACAGCATAGCGAGCCAGGAAAAACCTCTCACATAACACGAAGCTGTAGGATTTGAATTACATAATTTCGCTGTCTCTAGGCAATCTCTTAGGAATTGCCTACTATGCATTTTGAAGAATTCTTGTGTTTGGTGACCAGACATCTGAAGAAATGCTAATGATCTCGCCAGACATCTGTAGGTGTTCATTGCTCATGAGCTTAAGCCCACAGTGGGAGCCATGCTGGTACACACAAAAGAAAAAGAAGGCAGAGCATTTGGGCTAAGAGGCATGGCATGGAGAAAATGTGCCTATTCTGTAAAGGAGCAGAGGCCAGAATCCAGCAAGGTTGCAGACCTAACCAGCTATAAAGTCAGAGGAGTCCTCAAACAGAAAAGGTTGCTGGGCCTTGGCACATATTTTGCAATGGGCTGTGGTGTAAGGGATGTTTGGAACAACTGTAAACAGGAACTGCCATGCCCTTATTAGGAATAATCACTTCTCCAGGCAGAGAGTGGCTGTTGACGCTGTGTTTGTGACCCCCTTCCTCTCTCCAGGCTCTAGCCTATCCTCCCCATTGCTCCTGTAAGAACCCATTGAGTCTGTACTCTATGGTCGCTCTTGGAGATTGCTGCTCGGCACCGCCCAAGAGAAGAAAAAGCCAGAGATTCCATCTGGTTGGGGCCACCTTGATCCCAGCTACTCACAAGAGCTGTTTATTCCCACCAACACTGAACCTAGTGTAGCCCTCCTCCCTACAGGGTGGCCTTAAGAGCTGTCCAGCAGGCCTGGCAAATTTTGTCAAAGCCAGAACACTGGGCAGGACTTCAGGGGGTGGGCCTGGGTGCTCAGCAGCCTGGATTTGGAGAGGCAAGAGCTCAACAGAAGGTAGAGGCTTATGAAAAGAGCAGATTGGTGCCTCAGCTTCCTTGATGGGAAGTGCATGTAATCTGTCAGGCCTCTGTGCCAGAGGTCATTGCCCAGGGGTCACTTGGATCCAGTATCATCTATACATAGGTAGTTAAAATTATAGGCTGTGGCAACAGACAATATGGGTCAAAATTCTGGCTCTGCCTCTTTTTAGATGCATGTTACTGGGGATTAAAGTAAGACTTGGCAAGGAGCTGAATAAGAAGAAACAAAGAGCCTTTTAGAAGTCTAGGCATAGGCCACATTGCCTCAGAGGAGGTGAAGGTCGTTTATAAAAATTTGAGATTAAGGAGACTGAGCAGATTTAAAGATGAATATGAAGTGAGTTTTTCACATTTTGAGTTTTGAGAACTACTGAAATAAATGAAATGCCAAGTAGGAAGGATGAAAATATGAAATGGAGTTTAGGAGAGAGGTTAGAAGTAAATTTTCTTCATCATTGATCCATGCACGACCTTCTTTATTTCATATATTTTACCTTTAACAATATAATGAACACTGAACCTATAACCCAACTAACTGTTACCTGTAATCCACACCTACTTGGATACAGGTCCACATCCATGCCCCATGCTTCCACCCCAGAGGAAACCATGATCCGGAATCCCTGTCTATAATTCCTTTGCTTTGTTTTCTGTTTCATTACATTTATATTCTTGTCTAAAAAATCAATTGATTTTGCTTGTTTTTGAACTTTATAAAGAGGTAATACTATGATGTCTGTTGGAACTTGTTTTTGTCACTCAACCTTATGTCAATAAGATTCAGACATGTTATGTGTAGTTAAGTACCATTAAGTTTCACTACTATATAACATTCCATTGTGTGAAAATTCAGTTTCTATTACCTATTGTCATTGGGTGTATGAGGGATTTCCAGGTTTTTTTGTTTTTATTTTTGTTTTTGTATTTTTTTGCTATTCTGAATGGTGAGCTATGAACATTTTCTCATGTGTCTCTTGGTGCATGTGGGTAAGAGTTACTCTTGGGCTTATACCTAGGAATGGAATTGCTAGGTCATACAGCATACAGATGTTCAACTCTTCAAAATCATGCCAAAGTATTTTTCAGAATAGTTGTGCTAATAAGGTGAAGATTTGAGAGGTATCACCAGGGCAACCATTAGTCATAGAAGGAGATGTGTTTGTCCAGGGAGATAGTGTAAAGCAAGAAAAAAAGGAATGAGGTCTGATTCACAGAAACATGTACATTCAAGTATATACACAAGGAACGGGAGCCAGACAAGGAAATAGAAATGGATCATCAAAGGGGAGGGAGCACAACCAGGAAAGAAGAGAATCAAGCACTCCAAAAGAGAAGAGTTCCTTAAAGACTAGATAACCAACATCAAAGAATGCTGCAGAGATGAGAAGGATAAAGGTGAATAAAAGGTCATTGATCTTTTAAAAAGCTATTTGTGGCTTTGTTGACTGCTGAGGGTCAATGCCAGATTTCCAGAGATTTATGAGTAAGTGTGGGTGGGTGGTAGAGAAAAATACTGTCATTATAAATACCATTTGGACAAGTTTGACAGTTGAGGAGTAGATGTAGGAAGTTAGAGGAGGTAGCAGAGTTGAAACATCATTTTTAATTTGTAATTTTTTTAAGAATAAGGAAGACTTGACATGTTTACAGATTGAGAAGTAGAAGCCAAAGGAAAGAAAGAGACTAAAGAAGTAAGAGGTTCATTGTAAAGTCTTTCAAGGATTGGGAAAGGATAGACTCTAGAGCACAGGTTTGTTCTTACCAACTCTATTTCTCTGAGAGAGGGAAGATTTAAAAAAAAAAAAAAAAAAGCTTCAAAATACATCAAAAATTATTACCATCATGGCAATTAACATTTTTTGAGTGCCCCATGTAAAAGATACTTTCCTAAGCACATGTTATCTATCTCATTTAATTTTTAGAACAGTTCAATGGCATGGGTACTTTTTAGTCATCTCTATTATAATTTCCATTTTCCAGAAGAGGAAACCAAGGCTTAGCAACATGATTAGAACAGGCCACGTGCTCTGAATTAACAAACACAAGAATTAGGAAAGTGGAGCAAGCTTACATGAGATGGCAAAAGCTGAGGGCTGAAGGAAATCAGAGATATAAGAAAATTGAAAGAGGCTTGGACTAGGCACCATTGGTAATATGATAAGGAATTGGAGAAAGAGGGAAGACAAGTGAACATATGGGGCTCCTCCTATGTTTCAGCCTAAGTGCTAGGCCCTTTACATACATTAACTTTTTTTTCTCAATAGAAAAAAATAAAAAGATAACTAAGAAATAGCAAGGGCCCAGTAGGGATTAGAAAGCATGCAAGTATAATGGAATTACACAGTCTGGATTTTCTCCAGTATGCTTAAATGCCAGGAGCAGGAATATGAAGACTGTGCAGTTGAGTAAGAGTTGGGTAGATAATTGTGGAAGCTAAAAGGCAATAGGGTGGATGAGGCCAAAGAGAATCACTTCCTGGCTAATGTGTGGGGGGAGGCTCTTGGGGAGAAAGCCAAATAAGGTGATGGGGGCAGATGAAAGAAGGGGGAAGATCAAGGGACTCAAGTTCACAAAGGGGAACAGAGCCAGTTCAGCATTGGTGTGAGTGGGAGAGAAGTGGGAAAGTGAGAGCTTTAGGCACAGGGACTTTCTTGGTTTGGGATCTTAGAGGTTGAGCCTCTGAGTGCTGAGTAGTTTCAATTGTGGTCACTGGGGTGGGGCTGACAGAGAAGAGAATGTAGATGAAGGCTACTGGGACTGAGAAACCAGAAAGTTGGGCTATACATAGCACTTTTCAGTTCATGTTATTTTATAATCTTTAGAACCACCATTGGGGTAGGTGTTACTAGAGACATTACATTGGTGACCAAACTGGGGCTCCCCTTACTGGGAAGAAGTGCTGGAATTTGAATTGAATCTTCTGTGCCTACAACTCCCACTCAGCATTCAAGACTCAGTTCAGATATCATCTGTTAAAACAGAGCCAGGTGCCCTTCTGGGATGTCCTGAGTCTTTCTATTACCGTGTATTGCAATTGCTCATTTACCTGTCTCTCATTAGTATATAGGAACATGACTAGGTCTTTATTTCCAGGGCCTGGCACCATTTCCGATCCGGAATGGGCTCAGTAAAAGTTTATGGAATTAATGTGTTTGAAAACAATAGACTGGGTGCAGAGACTTACCAAGCCAGGAGTCTCCACTTCCAACATTCGAACTTCAAGTCCTGATAAGTTTGGTTTGGGGCAGAGAGGGGGGGAATGATTATAAAAATAAGATCAGTGTGGCAGAGGCTAATAGAAGGGCAGCCAAGAGAAGCAGTGAGGAGGGGGCCAGGGAGGGGGTGGGCTTATCTGGATAGGAATGCATTAATTAGTTCATCAAAAGCCCCAGTTTTCTGGGAGGCCACCAGGTACAACTCTGGTTTATCCTATCTCCATCACTCCCCTCCTCACCCTAGCCAGCCACAAAAGGAAGTAGAAAGGGTATCCCCCTCCTCAAAAACCCATCCTCTACCTCCTCACCACAGACTGCTTCATTCCACATTCTTCACACCAACCTTTCTTTTGCACCCCTCCCAGCTCCACCCCTGATCTGCCTCCCACTCTGCTACGTGTATACACACACACACACAGACACACACACACCCATGTCATTCCATCCCCAGATGAGCATCTCTGCTTGCTCTCTGCCTGGCAGCAGCTCCTTGCTTTCCCAGACGGAGAGAAGAGAAAGCCTGTTTTCAGTTAAGCTTTGGTCACACACAGATGCCTTTTCCATTACTCTTGTTTTTCCTCTTGAAGTGTAACATTTCTAATTAACTCTCCACAGGGGAGGAGGCCCTGTGTTAATCACCCCCATGTGAGGGGGGCAGGGTCCTTGGAGGCCAGCCCCCAGTTGCCTACAGCTAACCCCTGAGCAGGCTGCAGCAGGAGCTTCCTTCACTTTGGGGTAGGAGTGGTGATCCTGTTGGCACAGGTTGAGGGCATGTCACAGGTTTGCCCGACGCTGTGGCTAAGGTCTGCGAAATGGACATTCTTCCCAGCTCCTTTCCTGAGCTGACAGCCTGAAGACAACAAGTTAAACTTGTCTGTGTGAGGACATGGAATTTATCTTGGTTTATCTTAGAACCTAGGGGAAGAGTTAGAAAACAAGGACTGTAATAGATTTGTGAAAATCAAAAAGATCTCCTTATAGATCTGTACTTTGGTATATACCTCTAAAGCACAATTTCCCCCCACAAGTTATAGAAAGGTATAACTGAAAATTTTAAGGAGTTCCTTCTGTCCCCTACAGAGAGTTTATATCACTGCCCAAATGATAGAAGAAAATACACAAAGTTGCTTTGAAATACAGATGCTGAACAGTTAACTTAGCACAATCATGAGACCCCATGGATTAGGACACACAAGAAATTCAAATTTGGGACTCAAGAAAAAGACACATTTCATAGATTCTAAAGGTTGGCCACAGTTGTAAAAACTGCAAGTGCTTAACTTGTGATTGTCAAGCATTGGTTGTGATAAGTCCTTGGTGTGATTTTTATGAGCCACAGTGGGCCAGGAGTTGTGCTGGGAGCTTGATGGTCAGTGTGAGGTTCGCCAGGTGGGTAATCACCATGGTTTTGTGTTGGATGGGGACTGCCGTGGGGAAACTCCATCTGTGCAGAGGGCCCGGATTCTGCCTCTTTGCCTGGTTGGAGCTACACATCAGGAATCCTTGATACTGGGTGTCATGGGGTGGAGATTCACCTGACTGGTTCTGGGGCTGGGAAAAGGAATTGAAGCAGTACCCATCACCAGCAGGAATAACAAAAGCAATGGGAAGTGGGTGTGGGAACAGCAGGCTGGTAGGAGGAATTCATTTGACTGGAGGAACTGGAGACTCTTGTCAGATTTGAGGCCCAGAGAACTCTGACAAGTGAAGGACACATGCTGTTTATAATCATTAGTTAAGTAGGCTTGATTACACCCTGAAAGCTCTGGGGCCCCTCTCCCAGTCACCTGCGTCCAATTATCTAAGGGTCCATCTACCTAGAAGAGAAGCAGCATCTGGCTCTGATTCCCAGCCTGACTTGTCTCTCTCTGCACACACTCATCCTCTTTCTGACGTGAATTTAAAGGAATACAGGTGGTAGAGGGGGCCCTGGCTATTGACATGCACCCTCTAGAAAAATGTCACTGTTTTATATTTTACATCTGCCTTAAGTTGGATCACCAGCAACGTATTGCTCTCTACAGTTCACCCTGCAACAATGTCTACACAATGAGATGCTAATTTTTTCCCAGCTTTATTGAGATATGACATCTAACACTGTAAGATTGAAGTATACAGTGTAATAGTTTGATATATGTATATCATAAAATGATTACCAAGATGAGGTTAGTTAAGGCTATTCATTTCCTCACATAGTTACATTTGTGAGAACTTTTAAGACTTACTCTCTTAGAAGCTTTCAAGTATACATTGTTAACTGTAGTCGCCATGCTGTACATTAGATCCACAGGACTTACTCTCTTCTAACTGCATTCCGCACCTTTTGACCATCTTCACACATTCCTCCTCCATAACCCCCACCCCATGCCCAGGCGACCAGCAATCTACACTGTTCCTATGAGTTCGGTTTCTTTAGATTCCTATGTAAGTGGGATTATACACTATTTGTCTTTCTCTGACTTATTCCATTCAGCATAATGCCTTTCAGGTTCATCATCCACGTCTTAAATGGCAGGATTTCCTTCTTTTTATGGTTGACCAGTATTCCAGTGTGTATGTGTGTGTATCCCATTTTCTCCATTCATCTGTAGACAGACACAGGGTGCTTCCGTGCCGTGGCTATTGCGAATAATGCTGCTATGAACACAGGCGTGCAGGTATCTCTTCAAGATAATGATTTCATTTCTTTCATTTTTCATTTTCTTTAGGAAAAATTGCCAGCAGTGGAGGAACTATCTGGTGGCTAAACATTTCAAAACGAAATTTTTCTCCAGAAAGTTGGCCTATACTCCTCTTTCATCAGGAGTGATATGGTGTCCATTCCAGAGGCAGTAATAATTGAAGCAGGATTTTAAAATATTAACTATTAAATAGAAATCCTTATTGTTAACTTTAAATTACTAAGAAATGTTAGGATAGAAGTTTCTTCAAAATACATAAACTTGGGGTGCCTGAGTGGCTCAATTGGTTAAGCATCTGCCTTTGGTTCAGGTCATGATCCCAGGGTCTTGGGTTTGAGCCCCTCATGTAGGGCTCCATACTCAGAGGGAAGTCTGCTTCTCCCTCTCCCTCTGCCCTTACCCCCTTCCTGCCTTCTTGCATTCTCTCTCTCTCAAATAAAGAAGTAAAATCTTAAAAAAAATTTTTTTTTCAAATATATGTAAAAATCTGTGTAAGATAAATTCTTATCTCAAATCAATACATGGCTTTGGGGAAATTGTTTATTTGGGAAAAAATGATCTCCTTACCTAATATATGGAAATACATTCCATGTGGATTAAAGAGGCAAACATAAACAAAAAAGGTAAACCATTAAAAAAAAAAAAAAAAACCTCTAAGAAAATATAGTGTATACTTGTATCACAGAGGAGGAAAAGCAAAAAAGCCAAGAAAGAAAACAGAAAGGAAAAAATTAGTGGATCTAATTGCATACACATTCAAAACTCTTCTATTTCAAAAGTCCCACCAACAAAAGTTCATCCTCTGAGAATAAAATAGGTACAGTAGGAGGTTTCTGAACAGAAACAGTTAATATGCAGTGAATGCTTGCCAGGCACTGGCTCAGTACTTAACTTGCCTTTTATCATTTAATCCTGCAAGGTGGATATTATTACTATCGGCCCCTGGCTCGGAGGTGCTGGGGTCAACAGCAGTCAGTTGGGCTGGATAAGGTGGTATCAGTCAAGCACTGTCAGCTCACCCAGGACATTTACCACCTCCAGACTCTGCTCACCCTCCCTTTGCAAAGCTTCTTCGGACATAAGGCTGGCCTGCTTGGCGGTCACCTGCCCCTCGATGGCAGCAGAATAGCACATTGATGAATGATCTCCTTTTTCCCCAAGCCAAACACTGCTGGTTTTTGGACACTGGACTCCCCCCCCGCCGCCCCCCAGCCCAACTTTCTCCTCTACTGTCTAAGCCAATCCAGGAAAAGTCACCATAGAAAAAGAAAATATTATTAGAGCTTGTATCACAGACCAAGGGATCGTCTCCACTGAGCTGAGACAGAAAACTAATATGTTTATCAAGAAAGATTACACTTGTCTGCAAAGAGTCTCTTTCAGACTGTAGGATAAACAGAGGGAGTCACTGGCTGCCCTCTGGGCTGGTCCATTCTCAGGGCGTTTGCACGGAGCTAGTAATATGCGTGTGCTCTGTCTACCTCTGGAGAAAACAGGCTGCTGACTTCATCCAGCTTCCAGTCCTGCTCCAGAGAGGCCCAGACTCTCAGCCACAGGCATCTTTCTCCACACTGTTTTATTGTAAGATGATATTTAAGGATGTTTGAAGGGATAGAATGAAATGATTTCTCAGAAAAGATTTAAAAGTCTAAATATGTATAGTATAATTAAACAATGACTAACACTGGCCCCTCTGCTCCCTGGGAACTCTTTTGGGTCAAAGCATTGTTTAGGCTGGCCTACAGGCCAGTGATCAGGGGATGGCTCACTCCCACATGGCCTCCATGCATCCATCAGCTGCCTTGTCCCCATTAACTTGTAGAAAGAGCATGAACACAGACCTGGGTTCAAGTCCTGATGCTACTTACAAGCTGTGTGGTCTTTAGCAAAAAGATGCCTTGACCTAAAACTGGATCCTTAATCTCCGTGTCATCATCTGTGAAATGGGGATAATATATTCTATCTGTTGGAAATGTTTCAAGGATTAGTGATAATAAGGTATTCAATAATATTATTAACTTATTTTCAGAGTAAAACTTATCTCCCCAGTTCTATTTTTCCTGACTTCTCTCTGTCCCTCTTTCATTTTCTCTTAATAAAGAAAATTATCAAAGTAATGAATGTACATGGTTGAAAAAAGATGCTGATAAAAAGTGCCAGTCACTTCTCCCACCCTTTCCAAACCTAGCCTTGCTCTACAGAAGGAACTTTTGAATATTTTCTTCCATTAGTTATTTCCATATCTACAATAATATGCTTATATCATCTTTCTCTTCTTTTTTTTTTTTAAGTAAAATGTGCACATGGTAAAAAACAAATCCAGAAGTACAAAAAGAACCATCTGTGGCTTTAGTGAAAACATCTTTCAGATGTCTGAGTAATTGACCAAGGGTCCCAGATGCCATGCTCTCAAATCCATATCCATGTACAAAGGCTGCAATTTAAGTGTAGCAGAGATATGAAGGTGGGGAGGAGTGGGTCTCCTCAGAAAGGCAGCTTTTATCCAAGAACTGTCCATCAGCTTTGCTGAAAGTTCCTTAGACTATTCCTTGTCTTAAGATTTTTCTTGCCCAACCTTCCTTTCTTCACAGACCTGTGTTGTATCTGCCAATCTTCTCTGTCTCCCTCCACATTTTCCCCTCACAGATGTTCCCTAGTAAATCTCTTACACACCTAGTCCTGTCTTGGCATCTGCTCCTCAGAGGACCTCAATTAACATAGTGGTACCAGAAGTAATCCAAGAATAAGGGCAGTAAGTAGGATTCTGAGGCTGACTCCTCCAATGACCAGCAGGCAAGAGGACACCATCATAAGTGACATGTGTGGCACAGATGATCACACAGTGGTGGTCCAGTCACTGAAGATTTTGCAGAAAGTAAAAATGTCTCCATGTAGAGAGATGCCATAGCTGATGGGATGGGTCAAGTATTTGAAAAACCTTGGGGTTTCCAAATGTCTACAAAGACAGTGAATCTCCAGTTCCTACAAAGAGGTGTTGACTCCCTGCAGAAGGCTAATGAGAAATGGGGCCATTAGTAAGCAGGTAAGGACAATGTGAGAGGCCTCTTTGGTAGCTTACAAAGATACAGCTAAGAGTAGAATGAACAAAAGCCAAATCTCATAGTTAAAGTTGCAGAGCTATAGCAACATCTGAGTGTTCAGCCAGGGCAGGTCTGCTACACTAAAATATGGGCCCTCACTGGAAAATACTAGGACCCTGAAACAAAATATGGGATCAGCAAGACAGATATGCCTGGAGGTTTTGATTCTACAACCACTACTCCCTTAGACCTTCAGAATTTGCAGAAATAGCTCACTTCTTAGAGATAGCATTTCCCCTGTGCTGGAAGATGCTGCAGAAGTCTGTCCCCTGGAAGGCACACCCTATCAAGAGCTGCCCTCCAACTCCTCTCCTTGGATGATAGGCCTATCACTAGGATTAAATCCTAGAGTTAGTTGGACTGGGAAGGTGCTGGCCTTGATAAGGATGAACAAGACAAAGTAGATGGGTAGCCAGTGGGGATGCTGCTTAATCCCTACAATTAAAAATGTCAAGAATGGAGGAAATGGAGGCTGAGGGCATTCATCCTAATAAAAAGTCATGATCTCTTGCCAAGTTCCTGAACTAAGCCTAATTTAAGATCTAGGACCCACTGAGTCATGAGATACGACATAGTAATTAAGTACTGTGAACATTTTCTTCATCCTTCCCCAAGAGGGATCTATGGCCATTTATTCGGTGACTGTACACTGAAGAAAGGGGGACACCCAGATATTTAGAGGACTATTGGATACAGAGTCTTGAGTAGACACTGATGCTTGGAGACGCAAACCTTCATCATGCCCCTCTACCTCCTTAGGATGGGGGACTATGGGAACCACGTAATAATGGAGTCTTGGCTAAAGTATGGCATACCCAGGGTATGCCCACTGGGTCTCTGGATGCCAACAAGGGGTCATTTCCTCAGTGTCGAAGTGTATAGTTGGAAATGATATGTTTGCAATTGGAGTAACCCCCTCATGGAGCTCTTGCTCTGTTGAGATATTATAATGGAGAAAGTTAAATGGAAACCTCTGAAATTTCCTCCAGTCCCCTCCAATGCCAGGCCAAGATAGTAAATCAAAACCAAGGAGGGAGTGTGGCAGAAATTTTTGCCAACTTTAAAGACCAAAGGACACAGAAATGGTATTCCCCATTGTATCTCCATTTAATTCACCAGTCTGACCCTGGCAGAACCTGGTGGATCCTGAAGAATGCTATGGACTACTGCAAGGGCAACCAAGTAGTAGCCCCAACTGCAACTGCTGTGGCAGACCTGGTATCTTTCTTAGAACAGATTAAGGTGGCCACAGCATGAGCACATGGTGTGTGGCCATTGATCTGGTGAATGCATTCTTTTCAATTCTAATAAGAAGAGAGACTCAAACAGTTGACATTCATGTGAAATAAACAGCAATATTCATTTACAGTTTGCCTTAGGGCTGTGTTCATTCTCCTGCCTCTATCATAATATAGTCCAAAGAGATCCCACTACCAGGCCGTCTCAAAGAATATCACATTTTCCATGGATGACCATGCTGATTGAGCAGAAAGAACAGCATGTTTAGTTCACTGGAGGTCTTGGTAAGACTTGTGCTCTAGAAAATAGAAGATAAACCCTATGAAGATTCAAGGACCTCCTATTTCTGGAAGGTTTTTAGGGACTCAATGATTAAAGATGTGCTGGGTTCCAAAGCAAAAGACAAACTGCTGCACCTAGCATCCCCAGCACAAAGGGCTCTCATTGGAAAATACTGCCAACTGCCCAGTAGGCATCTCTGAGCTCTCGAAGCAACTCATTCCACTGTGGCAATGTATATGCTAGAGGAAACAAGGCTGCCTTCTTTGAGTAAGACTCAGAACAGAAAAGGGTTTTGAAGCAGGTCCAGGCCATAGAGCAGGCAGTCCTGCCTCTTGTGCCGTGTGGTCTAGAAGACTACAGTGGTGGTGGTGGGAAGACTTCCTGATACGGCAAATAAGAAATGAGATTGCTTATGTCATCCACCACTTCTCCTGCTTATTTCTATTATAAATAATACCTGTATGTGTAGGTCTGTCACCTGTAGACTGTGTTTTTGACTCTCTGCTTTGAAAATAAGGGTATTAGCACCCTTACCTTTTTCCATTTTCTATCTTCCAGCTTCTTTCCTCTGTCCTTTAACTTTTACATTGTCAAAGTTGGTAACATTTATATTCTGTCTTCAACCAAAACTGTCTTCCATTCTTTATATGTAGAATGACCCTAAAAATTTTAAATCAGTAAACTATATTAACAGTATTATGGCTATGCAATAATTATTCACTACTACTGTAGTGTTTTTGCCTGGTTTTGGTATTAAGATAATGCTGATCTCATAGAATGTATTTGGAAGTTTTCCTTCCTCTCTATTTTTTGAAATAGTTTGAGGAGAATAGCCATTAACTCTTCTTTAAACATTTGGTAGTATTCACCCATGAATCTGTCTGGTCCTAGACTTTTGTTTCTCAGTAATTTTTGTTATTACTGAATTCAATTCAATCATTTCCTGGCCTTTTTTTGGTAATATTTTTATTACGGATTCAATTTCATTACTAGTAATTGGGTTATTCAGGTTTTCTATTTCTTCTGGATTCAGTTTTAGAAGATTGTATGTTTCTAGGAATTTATCCATTTTTCTGGGTTGTCCAATTTGTTAGTATATTATTTTTCATAGTATTCTCTTACAGTGTTTTGTATTTCTGGTGTCAGTTGTTACTTTTCTTTTATTTCTGAAAGAAATTGGGTCCTTTCTCTTCTTTTCTTGATGAATTGGATAAAGGTTTATTAATTTTGTTTATCTTTTCAAAGAACCACCTCTAGATTTCATTGATATTGTGTGTGTGTGTGTGTGTACACACACACGCAAGGGCGCACACATCCATGTCATTTATTTGCGCTCTGACCTATATTATGTCCTTCCTTCTATTTACCTTGGGCTTTGTTATTTTTCTAGTTCTTGTAGGTGTAAGGTTAAATTGTTTATTTAAGCTTTTTCTTGTTTCTTGAGGTAAGCTTGTATTGCTCTATGTTTCTCTCTCTTCTCTCACTGCATCCCAAAGATTTTGTGTTTTCATTTTCATTGTCTCCATGTTTGTTTTCTTTTTCATTTCTTCTTTGATTTCTTTGTTTACCTATTGGCTTTTCAGGACCATGTTGTTTAGCCTCTACATGTTTGTGTTTTTTCCAATTTTTTTCTTGTGATTGATTTTTAGTTTCATATCATTGTGGCCAGAAAACATGCATGATACGATTTTAGTCTTCTTAAGTTTTGAGACTTGTGGCCCAACGTGTGATCGATCTATCCTAGAGAACATTCCATGTGCACTTGAAAAGAATGTGTATACTGTTGTTTTTGAATGGAATGTTTTGTATATATCTGTTAAGTCCATCTGGTCTAATTCATTCAAAAACACAGTTTCCATATTGATTTTGTGCCTAGATGAGCTCTCCATTGATGTAAGTGAGGTGCTGAAGTCCCCTACTATTATTGTTTTACTGTCAATTTCTCCCTTTATGTCTGGTAATATTTCCTTTATATATTTTGGTGCTCCAGTGTCGGGGGCATAGGTATTCACAATTTTTGTATCCTGTTATTGGATTGGTCCCTTTAACATTATGTAGTACCTTTTTTTTTTTTTTTTTTTGTCTCTTTTTACAGGCTTTGTTGTAAAGTGCTTTTTTGTTGTTGTTGTTGTTGTTGTTGTTTTGTCTGATATAAAGTATTGCCTCCCCAGCTATTTTTTTCATTTCCATTTACTTGGAATATCTTTTTCCACCTCTTCACTTTCAGTCTATATGTGTCTTTAGGTCTGAATTGAGGTTCTTGTAGGCAGCATATAAATAGGTCTTGTTTTTTAATCTATTCCATCACCCTGTATTTTTTGATCAGCACATTTAGACCATTTATATTTAAAATAATTACTGGTAAGTGTGTACTTATTGCCACTTTGTTTTCTGGTTGTTCTTGTAGTTCTTCACTGTTCTTTTTTTTTTTTTTCTTGCTCTCTTTGTTTGTAATTGATGACTTTCTGTTTTATTATATTTGTCTTTCTTTCTCTTTATTTTTATGTAAGTACTATAGGTTTTGGGTTTGTGGCTACCATGAAGTTTTTATGTAACATCCTAAGTATATAACAGTCTATATTAAGTTGATGGTCATTTAAATTCAAACACATTTTACAGGTATTTCCATTTTTACTCTCCATCTCCATGTCATATATATATATATATATATATATATATGTTTTCATATTTTATATTGTTTTAATCATAATTTTTTTGGTGTAATTATGGCCTTTTCTACTTCAAGAAGTTACTTAAACATTTCTTGTAAGGTCACTTTAATGGTGATAAACTCCTTTAATTTTTTGTCTGGGAAACTCTTTATCTCTCCTATTCTGAATGATAATCTTGCCAGGTACAGCATTCTTGATTGTAAATTTTTAACCTTTCAGCACTTTGAATATAGCTTGCCACTCCATTCTGGCCTACATTCTTGCCACTCCAATCAGGCTACAGCTGATCACCATATGCTGTTTTCTTTATATGTAATTTTTTGCTTATCCCTTGCTGCTTTTGAAATTCTCTCTCTATCTTTAAACTTTGACATTTTAATTATTATGTATCATGGTGTAGATGTCTTTGGGTTCACCTTGTTTGGAACTCTGTGTTTCTGAACTGGATGTGTCTTTCTTTGCCTAGGTTAGGGATTTTCAGTCATAATTTCTTCAAATAAGTTTTCTGCTCCATGTCTGATTTTTTGTGTATGTGTGGCTTTTTTTAAGATTATTTATTTATTTATTTGACAGACAGAGATCACAAGTAGGCAGAGAGAGAGAGAGGAGGGAACAGGCTCCCTGCTAAGCAGAGAGCATGATGCAGGGCTCGATCCCCGGACCCTGGGATCATGATCAGAGCTGAAGGCAGAGGCTTTAACCCACTGAGTCACCCAGGCACTCCCTGATTTTTGTTTTTATAAGTGTTCAATTTTTATTCCTTGGAAGCTTTTGGATCTTCTGTTTCACCCTGATATTCTAAAATTTTACAAATGGATGTCTAGGTGAGCACATTTCTCATTCACTGTGCTTAGTGGGACTTTTAAATATGAGGACTTGTGTCCTACTGTTCTGTGAAATTTTTTCTTTTATTTCTTTTGTAATTTTTCTCATTTTCCTCTGTTTCTTAACTTGATATTGCTATTAATCAGATATAAGAACAATTGAGGTAATATTTTTTCTTTTTCCTCTCATCTTTTATGTATTTTTGTTAAATTTTACTTTCTATGAGATTTTCTCTATATTTTACTTTCCAACCTAGAAGAGAAATTTATTATCATTATCGATATTTCAGGCATCCATAGTTTTAAGTGTTTTTAAATAGCATTCTACTCTTGCCTGACTTAAGCTATTACAAATTATTGTATTCTCAGAATGATTTTAGAACCATGGCATTCATAAAGCAAGACTTGTACCTTCTTTTTGCAATTCCATTTAAATTCTTTGTATTTTTTTCCTACTTCCAGTCTTTTCCTTTTAGTTTATCTCCATGTTTCTTCATATTTTAGGATCTTTGGTTCCTCACTTGCATTTAAATATAAGGCAGCAGGTAGACAGGTTCTAAGCTCTGTGTATGCAGATAGAACAAATCAAAAGAGGGTGTTCACGCCAGTGGTGAGGGGACAGTAAATAGGCCATTATGCTTTGAGATCCCTAAATGTCAGAGGTGTCAACTTCCAAAATTTGCCTTTTCCCAAATAGTTTGTTCTGTTTCTTTAGCGTAGATTTATCCTTTCTTCCATTTGTTGGTATCTGACCTGTGTGGTACTTCTGCACACAGTTTGCGGGGAATATATTGAAAGTTCACTGTCATGTCTATAGACTTGCTTTCTCTCCTTATTCTTGGGTCCTGGCCTCTTGAGCTCTTGAGCTTCTCCAGAGTCATTGACCACCTTCCTCCAGAGTCATTGACCAACTCCAGAGTCATTGACCAACTTCCATTGACCAATATTTTCAGGTCTGCTTCTTCCACATTGCTTCACCAGTCACTACTCTTTGATCTACTTTTAATCTTCCATAAATATTTTGAAAACTTTTGTGCCCTAAAAAAGCAAACAAAACAAAACAAAACAAAAAACATAAAAAACTTTTGTGCCCCAATGCTCCTACTTTCCATCTTGGTTAAAGAGGATTGATCATTTTTATTATTCTTTCAGTATCATTTAATATATTCTGGGAGAAAAGACATAAATGTGCATGACCAACCAACTGTCTTCAACCAAAGTCTTGTATCTTAATATCATTACTCTCCAAAACCTCAGTTCAATTAGAAATTAACATATTTGCCTGTTCTTTAATTTCATTTCTACTATCCAGTTCTGACTCTCATTATATCCCACTTGGGTTGTTACAATAACTACTTAACTAGTCAATCTAGCTTGATTTTCTGTAAAATATAAATCATGTCACTTTCCTGCTCCAGTTTTTAATGGTCTCTATTGACTGCAAACAAAAACTAAAATTTTCCTAGCATTGAAAGTTCCTAGTAATGTGTTTCTTGAGCAATCTTACCTCTCTGTCATTTATCAGATTGCTGTTTCCTCTTAGAATGTCCCTACTTCCCATCTCTATAGCTGGAAGTCTTTTTCTTTTTTTCCCTTCATTCACACTACAACTAACCTCCCTAGGTTACTATCTAAGGTGCTAGCCACTTTCTGGAAGATTTCACTTATTTTTTACTCCCTCCCCATGCCTTTCTCCCAACCCCCCAAACTCTGGTCTCTCCCAAGATGCTGGCTGAGCCTCTTTCAGAACATCTGTTACCGAAACATGGATGAGCCTCCTGAGAGCAAAGACGTGGCTTATTCACCCCATTTCTCCATAACCAACCATATAATATAGTGAGAATATTACAATAAGAATTCAGAAATTATTACTTGAGTGGACTTGGAGGGGAAATAGAAGCTAAATGCACAGGTATGCTTGTGTGTTTTACGCACACACATATAGCATGAATGTTGGATTAGACACAGCACTAAAGGGATTTTTTTCACTATCACTCATCTTTCTTTTTGCAAGCCAGAAATAGGTTATACAATCTTCTGTCCCAATGTCTTACAGTATCCCTTCAACAACCCAGGGTTTAAATCATAGGTTGTGGCCACTCACAGTTTTAAGCCCGGACCTTTCAGATGAAGAGAAGGAAAATTTGGACTGTGTGGAAAAGTCTCTTGAGTGGGGTGCCAGGAGGGGAAGGAGACTTTCGTGTTTCACCACTTTTCTCTCTCAGCTTTGCTAGATGTGATCCTGTTGTGGAGCCTGGGGGCCTGGAGCCAAGAGAGAGGTTAGCAAATATTTCCCTCCGTGTTCCTGCAGGGTTCCTGACAGAGCCCATCAGAGCTGCCTTTTATCACTGCTGCACGCTTTAGTGCATCTGTCATGGCTCTCAGACATCATGTTCCTGGCTGGATGAATCCCCCCTGCCTTCATACTCAGGATGTGGGACACAGAGAGGGCGGGGGTGGGAAGGGGAGGGAAAAAAGTGAATGGTGAAAAAGAAACTTCGAAAGTACCAAGTGACAGGCCTAGGATGAAAAACAAATTAATTTGCAAAAACAGAGGGAAATACAGTTTTAACAAATTAAAGCTAAAGATCTGACAAGGGAACAAAGGACTTAAAAAATTGGGTGAACTCAAAGTCCCAGAATGTGAGGGACTTTCAGCATTGGAACAGAGAGACTCAAGCTGCAGGCTAGTGCTGTCAGAGATGGTTTATTATTTTTAGAAGATTATAAAGCAGATCGATCATTCATGGATTCATTCTTTCACTTGGCACACACTTAGTAAGGACCTATTATGTGGAGGCCCCCGGCTAACACACTCAGAGTTCTCATGTACTCAGTTCTGCCATAAGCTTAGTCTCAGACCCAGAGAAGGAAATTTAATACATCAGAACGTCAGTTTTACCTCTGTAGAACTTGTACCCAAATCAAACCTATTAGAAAAGCACTTTAGCATTCCTTTTGTAATAGATATTTTAGGGAAAAAAAGGACTGTTGGTTTGGCATACAGCGAACTCCAGTTATTATGGGGCCTACACATCTTAATGCCACAGAAAGCCTCCCCATCTGGCCCCTCTGACGCTTCAATTTCTTCCAGTGCTGTGGGTCTGGGACACAGAGACATGAGATCTCTGTTGCTCTGAGTGAGCACCTTGAGGACAGAGATCGAATCTAGTTCATATCTACTTCCTTTTTGCATGGTGAACTGGACACTGAGTAGGTGCTCAGTTAATTTAGTTGATTGTTTGAAAGAGATCAGGAAAAGCACCAGAGAATCCATAAATGGGAACTGGGCCTTGAGGCTTGAATGTGTACTGGCTGCATTTATCAATCTGAAGGTACTTGGTAAAGGAAACTTAGTAAGTTCATGGAGAGGAAAAGAAGACTAAGGCATATCAACTGAGAACTAAAATGCATGTTGAATTCAAGGAACACAGTTTATTGAGTAGGACTAGGGCAGTATCTCCAATTTTTTTGTGTTTATAAAATTTGCTAGAGGAATTAGTTTTGACACATAGAGTCCCGACGTCTCTAAACCCAGAAATTTGGATTCAGTAACCCTGAGGTCCAGCAAGGATATCTGCATTTTAAACAAAAGCTGTCAGTTTATTTCCTTACTGGTAATCTGCAAACCATGCTTAGGGAAGGACAGGCCCAGAGATTTGGGAGGGGCGGGAGAAGGTGGGAGTGGCAAGAGCCTGTAGAAAGATGAGACCAGGGTTGGTTGAGAAGGGTTTGGACTCTATCCAGGAGGGGAGCCCTCCAGGGTTTCTAAGCAGGGGAGTGACAAGGCCAGGTCTGTGATGGAAATCAACTGTTCGAACTAAAGCTCAGGGCATTTTCTCTTTGCTTCTGCTCCATTAGATATCATTGCTTCAAGGGCCCTGAACAAATAACGTTCCATTAAGGCCTCCAGGTTTTGTAGGACCCAGAGTTCCAGTTACCAGTGGAATGTGAAGTTCACAGGCCCCGTTCAGGCTTGCAAGGAGAGGATTAATTAGGTAAAAAGGCAGTTGCACACATAAGTGGGTGCCCACACCCCAGTCTGGCCTGGTGTTTTGGTGTACTCATTCAGGCATACAATACTCTTTTCAGTTCTAAGCGCCACCTCTTGAAACAAGTTAAAAAGCGAGTTCCAAGTGAGATGCCCAAGTGCTCTGTTTTACACAGACTAATGATCAACAGCCTTTCTGTTTTTATGGTCCTGGCAACCAGACTAGGCTCACTGCTGAAGAAGCTATAGAAAAGAATTGTTGCATCTCACATCTGACTACATAGCTAAGTGCTGAAAAATATGTTTTAGGTTAAAAAAAAAGTGATTGCTTTACAAAAATTACTTGTTTCTAAAAATTTGTGCCTTGTGGGTTTGGTTTTTTTGTTTTGTTTTGTTTTGTTTTTACATTTAAAAAATGCCATATGTTTCATTGTGCTGGGACAGTGAAATTAAAATTAACATTTGTAAAGTGTTTTATCCTTCGAAAAGTACTTTCACGTGGAATATCTCCATTGATTCTCAAAATAATTGTGTGAGGTAGGTAATAACCATTATCCCATTTTACAGATCAGAAGACAAGCTGTAAGGCTTAGTGATTTTTAAAAAGCCACACAGCAGGAGAAAATGTGGTGCCAGGCCTCCTGATCCCAGCGTCCAAGATTTCCTAGTAGCTGAGGGAACCGGGGCACTTAGTGGGAATAAAGATACGTCAGTTATCCCTCTCACACCTCAACACCATACCGAAGTTCAGCTTCACAGCTGAACACAGCTAGTTGTCTCAATAATTTATTCATTTCAGATGTCTTTGACAGAGAGGTGGATGAGATCACAGACACCATTTCTATGTTGGTAGTTCACTTGATTGAAACGAGATCACCTATGAGAATTAAATTATAACATTAACTCTAATAGTTAACAAAAGATTAACATTAACAGAAGATATTCCAAGTCGCTTTAGAGGTAGAAGAACTTCCAAACCTGTAACACGTGATTATCTGAATGGAAATCTTAATGTGTCTGAAAAATAACATGTCAGACAGAGAAGAGAGTTGCTCATCATCCCAGAAACAAAGTTTCAGGACACACTTGAGCTCTTCTTAGATATCTTCTTATGTATCATGACCTAATGATTTGACTGATGGAGGCATCATGGTATAGAGAGCTTCACTGTAGTAATAGACACTACTTGACATTTGGACCCAGAAACTTAATGCTCTTGTGTTGCTTTCCTGTTCATTGAGGCAGCTCGGAGATTTGACTTCCCTATTTAAGATGTCTGTGGGGTCTCAGATACAGGCCCCCAGGCTCTCTAGGTGACTTCCAAAATGACCCCTGGCCAAGCACTCACTTATTCTTTGAAACATCTAGAGCAAGTCCTGGAGGTGATGTTCCTAGGTCCAGAATAGACCTTAACATTTGAAGGCCAGCACTAGCCCATGGCTGCTTGAATTGTCCTCTGTGGTGTTTGTTTGTTTTTTTTTAAGATTTTATTTATTTATTTGTCAGAGATAGAGAGAGTACAGGCAGGCAGAGAGACAGGCAGAGGCAGAGGGAGAAGCAGGCTCCCCGAAGAGCAAGAAGCCCAATGCGGAACTCAATCCCAGGATGCCTGGATCATGACCCGAGCCGAAAGCAGCTGCCCAACCGACTGAGCCACCCAGGTGCCCCACCTCTGGTTTTTAAATAACTGAGAAATGATTATTTTTTCCATTACATTTTTTAAGAAAAAAAGACACAAAAACAAAAATATTTTCTGCCTCCCTGTTCTAGTGAGCAATCCTGAACTCTCCTTCATTCCCACAGTACATGTTCTCTTTCAGAGATGCCTTCCCTGCTTTCCTCTCTTGTCCTTCCTCTGCCATTTCACCTGCATGATCTCCCCTGATTTTTTCAACTTTGTAGTTTAAGTAACTTTACAGAACAATTGCAAAGATAGTACAATAAATTCTCATATACCCTTCACCTAGTTTCTTTTATTGTTATCATCATTAATAACCAAGTCCAATAATCAAATCTTAAGGAACTAACATCATTACGATACTAACTAAACTATGAACTTAGATTTCATAAGTTTTTCCACCACCATCTTTTTTTCTGTGACAGAATTCAATTCGGTATCCCATGTTACATTGCATTTTCATGTCTCACTGGGTCTCAATCTTTAACAGTTCCTTAGTTTTTCTTGACATTGACACTTTGTAAGAGTATTAGTTATTTTGTAGAATACCCTTAATTTCATTTTGTCTGATGTTTTCCTTTTAGGGGAAAAAAATACCACAGAAGTGATACGTCTCTCTTAATGTCTCATACTGGGGGTACATAGTATTAATATATCTTATTATTAGTGATGTCAACATGAATCACTTGGTTGAGGTGGTCGCTAATCTCTCTCTTCACTGTAAAGACAGTTGAAAAACCTTTGTGATTGATAAATATCTTGGGGGTGATATTTTGAGACTATGCAAATATCTTTTGTCCATTGATTTTAGCATCCTAAAAATTATTGATGTGGTATTCTAATAAAGATTTCCTATTTTTCTAATTCCTTCTCATTCACTATTTAGGAATTACTCTATAAGGAAGAGCTTCTCCTTTTACTCTGTTTTATTTATTCATTCATTCAATTACTTATATCAATCCAGATTCAGGGATACTTATTTTGTTCTATTAGTTATAATCCAATACAATTGCTTTTTATTTTATTACTGAAATTGTATCGCTTTAGCTGCAGGTTGGCTTCTTTGCCCTTTCTGCACACTCCAACCCTTTTTTGAGTACTTCTTTGCTTTGTTGACAAGACAAGATGTTCCTGACTCATTGTATTTTTCCTGTCATAGCCCTAGAATCAAATACTTTTCCAAGAATTTCTAATTCTTTTTATTGGAGAGTGGTATGTAGACGCCACGATTTGAGTGCTGGGTATGCACACTATTAGTGGGATGTCATTGCTCTTGGGCCTCTCAATAGAGCTAGGAAATGTCTGTATGAATCCTAGAAGCATACTAGGTGTCTATACACCTCTATATGTTTATTTCTGTATATTTCTCTCTGTATATATATTTTTAAAACCATGAGATCATACTGATACCTCTGACTCTCATTCAACATCACAGAGTTCATTCTCTTCTTCCCCTTTTCCTTATTTGTAACTTCTTTCTCTGACACTGAGTAGCCTGGCTTTCATTTCTGCAATGAAATTTTATTTCTGTATTCATTCTGCATTTCTACAATGTGTTTATCTGTTCGGCCCTAGTATATACATAAGGTAGTTTCAGAATTGCTAACCCATATCCCTGTGAGAAATAAATTTACTAACTCGAACACCATTTTTGTATGTGGTGTTTTTTGTTTTTTTGGTGGGTTTGTTTGTTTGTTTATTTTGCTTTTAGCCTTATAATATCTAGCCAAATACTGTTTTCCAGAGGAACTTTCTTCCCCACCTCCTACGTTATCATTTTATTATTCATTCATATAGTTAGATTCAATTTGTACAGTTTGTGTTACATTCTTTATTACCTCATCCTAGTTGAGCTATTTAAAAAATTGTGTACAGTAAAATTCTCTTTGTGGGGTATAGTTTTATAAGTTTTGACAACTGTATGTTATGCATTTTTTTTAAAGATTTTATTTATTTGAGAGAGAGAGAGCACCAGCTGGGGGAGGGACAACAGGAGAGGGAGAAGCAGACTCCCCACTGAGCAGGGAGTCTGACACAGGCTGGTCACAGCCTGACCTCCCAGAACCCCAGGATCATGACCTGAGCTGAAGGCTGATGCTTAACCAACTGAGCGACCCAGGCGCCCCTATGTTATTGTTTTTAAGTTGTTTTTCTATGTCCATAAAACATTTTTTTCTTGCTTTGTATTTTTAAACATTTCTGTTTGTTTTCCAAAATGCTGCATGGTAACTGTATAAATTGGTCATTCTTGAGAGAGATAAGTATTAGCGTTTCTGTGTTTGATATCAAAAGGCCCCAAGTTGAAGGACCAAACTGTTTGTACACAGCCACTGCTTCAAATCTGGTCAAATCATTATTTCCCAACACTTAAACCACCTGTGCCTGCATAATCGGATTGACTGTGCTGTCAATCCATATTAGCTTCTAAGACATTGAACAGCTGAGGAAGTGGAGAGACTGTGGGACCTGCATTGGGAGAAAAAGAAATTCTATACACTGACAGCTACAATTCTTCCTCTTTCTCTCTCCTTTCTTTCCTTTCTTTAACAAACATCTGCCTACTGCCTACCTTATTCCAGAAGTTGTGCAAGGCATTAGGACTACAGGGGTGATTAGGGGCTTCAAGGGGATCGCATCAGTTGGGGAAAATTGAAAATACACCACAGTGTGATGTATCTCCTATGGTGGAGAAACATGGCAGTTTAAAATACTTAATTACAAAACAATGCAGGAGGTACTATAATAAGGGTAAACACCAATAAGGGTAAAATATATGAGCCGTGGATCATAAGCACCCATCATATTGGGAAACTATGGTGGGCAAAGGAAGGCCAGAAGAGCTAATAATTGAGCCAAGTTTTGCAGGACAAGTGGGAATTTGGTGCAGCAGGCAGTAAAGGTGCTCCAACAAGCTTACCACATATACAAAGGCCTAGAGACAGGATCCTGGAACATTCTGAAGAAGTTGTGTGAAGTAAGGGAGGGGAAAATGTCAGGTGGGGAGAAGAATGGTGGGAGACCACATTGAGGAGATACTTGCTCAGGACTGGTGTGAAAGGTTTCATGTACTTTGCTTAAGAGTTTGATTCCATCCTAAAAGTGGTGAGGTCACTGAAAAGGACAAGAAAGGAAGGTGGTGGGAGAGATAAGGCATCATCCAGCTTGACATTTCTACAGATGTCACCATCAGTAATCTGAAAAATGGACCATGAGGGAGGCCGATGGGAAGCAATTAATAAAGAGGCTTTTGCAATATTCCACATTATTAAAAAAATGACACAGGTCTGGACTAGGGCAACTGTAGAGTCACAAATGCAGTTGATGAATTCTGTATGTATTCAGGCAACTTCATGGGTGTGTGGCCAGTGCAGTTTCACAGAGCCTTGCACTCAGGCCCCACACTTGGTTTTAATCTCTGTGGCTGCTCTCTTGACATTTTTCTCTTTGAATTTGTGTTTTGTAAGGGAAGTTCAACTGGACAGTGGGAGCAGGCATTGGAGTTTTGGAGTCTCAGCTCATATGTGGTCCTGACTCCCACTGCCTCCCTGGGACAGAGGCTCAGCTGGCTAGTTCCGTGACATCTGGTGCCATGGACTTCTCAGACTTCCCCAGCCTATACTGGCTTCAGTCACCCTCTGCTCCTGATGGGGGCCTAGACCTAAGTGTGGGGAGGGTTGCAGTAGGGCATGTACCCTATTGCATTTCAGGAAAGGGTGAGGCGGTGGCTCTCCCCCCACTAAGCCTGGTAGTTTCACAGTGCTTTCAGTAGACATCTGGGCAGGGGCCTCTAGCCCATCCCCTAGAGTATCTTGGTATGCACATTATAACCCCTTGGGGTTTGGCCATCTGCTGTGGGTTTAAGAAAGGGGGATGGACTTCCCCACTCCTGACTGGGACCCTGCATTTTTATTTTGTACTAGACTCTGCAAAATATGTAGCCCACCCTGGTGTTTTGGCTGATGGCAAAGAACCGTGGATGGAATTGTTCCAACTCATCATGCATCATCCAGGAAGACTGCATCCTTTCTTGCCCTGTCAGAGGAGGAATAAGACGTTCTACAGTGGGGTCTCAGAGGGTGCAAAGCAGAGACTGGATCAGGGATGAATCCTGTTGCTGTAAGCTTTTTGGGAAAGACTCAAGTCCTTTCTCTATGGGGCCAGCTGGGCATAATCCTGACTTTTACTGGTTGTGGCCAGACATTCAGGGGCTAGGCTGCACAGACACAATAACCTACAAATCGTTTCAAAAACATACAACTACCTACAAATGACTGTGGGAGTAAAACTGGCAAAATCTGAATAAGGTTGATAATTGTATCAACCTCGATTAAGATATTAAGACATCTTTGATTAAGACACACTACTATAATTAGGCTAGATATTGGGCTGTATTTCTAGGAAAAGTAGGTGAAGGGTATACAGGAACTCTCTGTGTTATTTCTTAGAACCCATGTGAATCTATAATTGTCTCAAAATAAAAAGTAAAAAAAAATACAGCTGAGAGTCATATGTTTTCATTCCAAATATACCATTAGCATCTAAATGCAGAATGCTGTATTGTAGCCATCTAACCTTGTATCTAAGATCAGTCATCACTTGCTTTTAGGTAAGGATCTGGTTTTGGTTTTCAAACTAGGATTCTACCCCAGGTGCAGTACTGGTTATTGGTATCCTTTCAACATTCCTCACCACATCGATACGTTTGGCTTCAACTGCTGTGAAGGACATACTTGATTTCATTAACTCTTCATCCATCCATTTGATAAATTTATATATGGGACACCCACTATGTGCTAGGTATCATGCTAAGCGCTGGGGGTACAATGATGAAACAGGAATTGCCTTTCCGCTTGGGGATATTCCAGCTGAGGGAAGTCAGATGGACCCAACAACAGTGTTCATGATGGATGTTATGATGAAGGAGAGAAGAGTGTTCTGTGGGCAGACAACTGGAGTTGGTGGGAGGGTGGGGGGTCTGGCACTGGTTGCTAGAGGAGGTAATGCTAGTGGGAAGTCTTAAAGAGTAAATGAGAGGTAGATGACTGCAAAAGAGAAGAGTTTGAGTGGGACAGAAAGTGGGCAGATTGGGAAGCATGAGAAAGTATGATCTTTTGAGGAAGAGAGAACAGATGCTAGAGCACAAGACATAGGTAGGGGCACTGGGGAGTCAGGCTGAAGAGGTGGGCTGCATCAGAGCCGGGAATACTTGTTCCCTATAGCAAAGGAACTGGGAGCCACTAAAGAACTTTAAGGTAGAGAGTGATATGATTGCTCCTGACCTCATGTGTCCTGACTAAATAAAGACAAGTCTTATGGGGGTTTTGTTTGGTTTGGTGTTTTGTTGTTGCTGTTGTTGTTGTTGTTTCTTTTAAAAGAATGAAGAAATTATTGGGGTGGACTATGATTAATTTTTTAGTCCTTCCTTATCCCAGGCAGAGGTTCACAGGTAAGGCACTTGTCAAATTGGGTCCACTGAGCCTTGAATGATTCCATTTCTTAGTTGATGAACCAAAAGAAGGTAAAGAAGTTGAACCTGGTATCTGAATCTGAAAGGACTGGTAGTAAGTAGGGATACCCAGTATCTCTGTCTTCCTCCTAACTCTTCTTCCTTCCTTATGGCTTCTACCATAAGGGCTCCTCCCCAGAACCTAAAGAAGTGGGGTGGGGTGAAGGATGCTGGGACATAGCTGGTTTTCTGTTGCTGTGGCCAAAAGTCCCAGTGAATCCCTGGTACCATGAAGGACAAAGAAAATAATACAGCGGGAGCAAAGCAAGGCAGCACATTACCAACCTCTGAGCTTGCAACAGTAGCTTTGGCATTTGATTCTGTCCTGCTCAGTCCCCAGAACATTGATTCCCCTCCGTGGAAGCATCCCATCACTAAAAACCCTTACAAGACGTGTGAGAAACTCCTTCCCCCCTAAATGGCTGACTGAACAGATTTAACGGAGGTTGTTACCTACTGAGCGTGGTATCAAAGCTCTGAGGTCCAGTTCTCTTTGAGTTTTTGCTTTCATCTGGAGTCTCTCGCCCCCTGCCCTAGGCTGCCTTCAGCTGCACAATATCAAACAGCTGGAGTCTGGGCAGCTCCAGGATCCAAGTTTCTCAGCCTAACACGTGAGGGGGGTGGGGATGGGGAGGAGAGCAGACGGATTGAGTTGTAGAAGGTAGATGTTTCATGTGGGACTAAATGGGGCCTGTGCTTACTTCAGGGAATCTGATATTTTGGAAAAAACGGAGTCTCTGAGAACTCATTGTCAACAAATTCTATTTGTCTGGGACTTAAGGAGTGTGCAAAATCAAGCATGTGGCACTGGTCACAAAAATGGCCTTGGGTTACCCTGTTTTCCATCTCTCTGTCCTAGCTTCACCTCTGACTCAAACTTTTACTAATATAACTGCCATTTATGAAGTGCCTACTAGAGGTTACAGTCTTAACAATGCATGATCTATCAGAACAGGGGCTAGCCATAAACAGCAGGTATAATTTTATCAGATAACCCACTAACAATCATATACCGGGAGAGATACTTCATATATATTTCTAATTTCCACAGATGAAGGAACTGGGGTTCAGAATGTCTAAGCTCACAAGCTTGCTTAAAGTTAAAGACTGTATCCAAACCCAGATTTGTTTTGCTTGTACGATTTCACTTTTTTTTTTTTTTATGTCATCCTCCCCCCAGGTACCCTTATCTGTAGGCAGCCTCAGGGGGATCTGAAGACTGATCCCTTAAAGTCAGCAGAACATAGGGCAAGTAGGAATGTCTGAGTTGGCAGCACTGGACTAGAGAAGTCAGTCCCAGCCAGCTCAACTCGTATGGGGAGTAGATGGCATTGTACCAGGCTCACCTGTAATTCCGCCTGAACCATGCAATTTAGGATTTAATTACATGCTGTCTTGCATTGTTTACTAATTGTTGCAGAGATCAATCTTATACTTTCATTCATCATTCAGTCATCAAATATTTTGGAGGAACTATGCACACTTCTCCGGCGCCCTTGGCGTGGAGAGGGAGGCCAACTCAGATCCCTAGTAAATGGCCCAGAAACAAGCAAATGCGAGCTAATTTTTCTAGTAACAGATTAGAGATTTTTGTGTTTATTTTGAAAATGTCTTGGGATATTTCCCTAATAAATAAAAGCTTGATACATTCAGTAGCTAGAATTTGAAACTAGGAAGTTGGATTCAGTATTTTATTTCTAACACCTCTGATCAAGATAAAAATGTTTATCCAAACATTAGCTTTGAGAATAGGAATGTATACAAAAGCCAATTTACTAATTACTATTAATACTATGAATTTTAGTTTCTAGTCTTTAATCTAAACTCCTACATCAGAGCTCCAGTCTACTAAGGTATGCAATCCTTGTACATTTCTGTCAATTATGGTTTGTGAGTTACCCCAGTCCTTTGAATGAAGTTGGATGCCCTTAAGAAAAATAATCAGCCATTCAGAAGCCCAGAAAAGATTATTTAAAGGCTTGATGGAATGAAAGCATCTTCTAACTATGCTTTTCTTACCCACTAGGTAGCCTATAGCTCATGAAACAGTTAAAGGAAATGTTGCACTAGAAAAGCCTCAGGTTTAGGCATGAGTACCACCACTTAGTTGTTGGGGATCTCAGGCAAGTTGCTTACTTTTTCATATCTGTAAATGGAGTGAATAAAACCTACAGTAAAGGATTATTGTGGGCATTCAAGACTGAATGGACACACAGAACCAAGCATAGATGCTGTGAGGGGTAGATGTTCAGTGGATGTTACCTTATTTCTCAAGGGTTGTTGGACAGGTTATATAAGATCATAAACATAACTGAGCTCATATAGTAAGCAGTTATTGTTCAGCTTTTCCCACTTGAGCGTTGTCTCCAGTGTAGTGAATATTTTTGGCAGTTGTTTTCTTTATCTGGTTAGTGCAGTCATCCAAACTGGATAATTCAATCAAGTCTCCACTTGGGGCCTTGTGTTTGATGATCTCATTGTTGTGGAGATCTGAGAGATGAAAATGTACATTGGAGTCACTAGAGGACAATTTTGCAATACCAGCCAAAAGCCTTTAAAATGTTATATCTGTTGATCCAAAGCTCCTACTCATAGGAATTCATCCTTAGGAAATAATCAGAATTGTAAATAAAGATTTATGACAAGATGTTTAGTTAACTGGGATGCATTATCATAATACAAGTGGACAATCTAAATATATGACAATAGGGGAATGGTTGAATAAATAACAATGTCTCCGTTTGATGGAATAGTACACAGCTGTTAAAGTCAAACTTTGGAGAAGATTTAATCACATTAGAATGTTAAATCTAAAAAACAGGATAACTTCTATACACAGTAAACACAATTTTGTAAAATATGAAAGTACAGATAAATCAATGACAGAACTGGTTCCTGCTTAAATAACCAAACTCATAAGAAAAAAGTACAAAATACTGAATAAAATTATCTGTTTATCTTGTCCTTTTATATCCAAATTCTGATCAATTAGAATCATATACTCAGTGTAGAAAAAGTATGAGTTATATTGATGAGGGAAAAAAAAGGAGTAAAACGACTAGAAAAAAATGCCTCTATTAACAGTGTTATCCTTAGGTCGTGGGCTTAAAATGATTTTTCCCTTCTTTTTTTTTTTTTTTTAAGATTTTATTTATTTATTTGACAGAGAGAGATCACAAGCAGGCAGAGAGGCAGGCAGAGAGAGAGGAGGAAGCAGGCTCCCTGCTGAGCAGAGAGCCGGATGCGGGACTCGATCCCAGGACCCTGAGATCATGACCCGAGCCGAAGGCAGCGGCTCAACCCACTGAGCCACCCAGGCACCCCTGATTTTTCCCTTCTTTGCACTTTTCTGTATTTTCTAAATTTTCTTCAGTGAACATAAGTTTATACTCAGGAAGACAGATTTATATTAAAAGAAGGAAAATTATTAACTCCCTATTTCTCTTTGTCTACATCTTAGTAATTTTTCTCAGTACAATCCTCTCCAGATATGCTTCACAACGAAGGAGTTGTCTGTTTATACTCTAATGGGTGGTGTGCCTGCAGCACACTGAGGAGGAACACCCGTCCCTTGATGTCACTTCACTCACTGGGACTCCTTCCAGTCCGCTCTGCAAAACCTTAGCCATATAGTGACTTATGTAGACATATATACAGTCCCTACCTTCTCCTCCCCGACATAATACATGTGATGATCACTTTCATACTAAATGCTGCTTTCTTGATGGAGTCCAGAAAGTCCCCAAGAAAGCAAGATGCCAAAGGGAAATCACCATGAACAAAGGGCAGAGTAGCAGAAAGCACCTTACCACAAGCCCAGACTCTTATATAAATGTTTTGAGATGGCTGGGAGCTAGTGTTGGGTGGAGAGGGTTAGGATAGGGAAACTAACAGAGAGGGAAGAGGAGAATTAGACAAGGACTGCTGGAGGCAAAGGGGGAGAGTTCAGAGATACAATGTACTTACTCAGTAATAATAATAAACATAATTATGTTAATACAAAGAGCCATAAAAACAATAAACACTTCTGAGGTGCCAACAATGTGCTTGATGCTGCTACAGAATTAAACCCTCTCAATTAAGTTGTGATGTACGTCTGTCTAAACTCTGTGGGAAAGAGGAATAACCCCGTGAACAGGCTGGGGTGGGGGGTGGTGTATAAGGCCATGGGTCTTTATCCCGGCTACACAGTGTTGGTAGGGACTATGATCTCTGTTTTCTGCTGTGCTGTGACTTGTTGACTCAGAGCCCAGGGCAAGACCCAAAGACAAGAATGGAGGGAATGGAGAGTCCTAGGAGAAAGTCTGAGGAAGAAGAAAATGTGAAGGGATAAGGGACATCTTTGAGATGTTGAGCAATGAAGAGTAAGTATAGAAATATAGAAGAATCGATCTAAGAATTTCATGCATGTTGTTTGCATTGGAATCCCACATTGCCAGTGGGCATGGTACTACTAGGAGTCGCCTATGAAAAACAGACAGCTGAATACCCTGATTGGGGCTTGCAGAGAGGGAGTGTTTCACAGCAGTGGAAGGCTGCTGCTCTATGCCCTTGGGGAATTAAGAATTCTGTATCCTGGGTGAACTCCAGGCCCTGTAGTCCTGAATTGTGCCTTGGGAGGAGGATAGTAAGAAGGTGAACAAGGCTGTTGGATGGGGAGGAAAGTGGGTGTTGACGAATGTTGGGGGAGAATGTGAGAGACTACAAGAGGAGAGTGGGGATGGAGGGAATTAGAGAAGAAGAGGAAAGAGTACTTACGGGTGCACAGTTCAAAGAGGAAGTTCATTGCCTTTTCACCTGTTGGAGAGAGAACATCTCTTTTTTCATTTTGCCGCAAGGATAGGCCCAGGAGTCCAGACACACATTGTTGAAAGTACCAGATAAATCATTAAAAAACTGGCTGTCCAAATTACTAAGTATAGGAAAAAAGAAGCAGTACAGTATATTGAATACAATGTTGATGCTGCCCCTTTAAACATCTTTAGATTCGGACAGGATTAAAATCATATACTCAGTGTAAAGTATGTCCTTTTTATGGATGAGAAACTAAAGAAAACAATTGAGGCACAGAGAGGTTAAGTTTATGTGCCTTTCTCAAAGTCACACAGTGGCTTCCTGACTCCCAGGGCAGTTGTCCTGCCACAGAGGGGAGGCAGCCCCTTCATTCCCCCACTCTTAGTCTTCCTGGCCAATTCCGAGATAGTTTCCTTCCCACTTTGGCACAAATTTGAGGTTCACTTTGAACAAATGCCTTAACCTTTCTGGGTCTTGGTTTCCTCAGCTGCAATATTAGGGTGTGGACTTGAATGACCCTTCACAATCTTTGTTTTCATCCCTAAAGAATAAGAAGGGGACCCAGTTTGCCAGCAACTCAGTATATGTTTAACTCCTTAATACCCTAGGAAAGTGTTTTTACAGTTTGGCCCTAGGTCAGCATCATCATCCCCTGAGAACTTATTAGAAATGCAAATTATCGGGCCCACCCCAGACCCTATTAATCAGAAAATTGGGGGCGGGGGCCAGCAATCTGTTTTTAGTAAGGCTCCAGGAGGTTCTGATGCCGCTCAGGTGTGAGAACCGCTGCTCTGAATTGTTTTCTGCCCAACACTAAAGGGAGGTTTTAACACACACGCACACACGGAGGTAACTAACTCTTCTCTATGGCCATCCTACCTCCCTGTCCCTGCCCCTCTCATCCTTTTCCTGCTTCCTCATCTCAGGATGATAAATGGAGGTCAGGGCAGGGCGCTGTCAATGCAAGACGCGCAAACCCTCCCTCCCAAACCCACGGGGTGGGTCGGGGTAGGTGGTGTCGGGACTTCCCCGACACTGGTTTCCTGATCATTTTCTTGACAACCGCTGCCCCACTTTGGGGAGGGGGGACGCTTAATAACAAAGTTTTGGTTTTAATGCCTTAGCCAATAGTTTGCAGAATAACGAGAAAACTATTGAGAGAGGGGTGTCGGAAAAAGTTTCCGGGAGAAGTGACTGAGAGAGAAGGATAATGTTGGAGAGCAAGGGTCTGAGGTGAAGCTAAAGAGAAAATGAGGGTTCAGGGGTGTGGGAGAAAGGCAGAGGGCATTGCTCTTGGTATGGGAAAAGAGAAGTTAGGGAAAGAGCGCGGGACTGGAGTGCAATAGAAAGAAAATGGGCATTAGGAGAAAAACTGAGTCTGAGGGACTGTTTTTTGGGGGGTTCCCCCCCAAGCTTCCTTTCCTTTCCAAGACTTTTTCTCTGCTCCATCTTGCTCCTCCCCCTCCTCCCCGCCTCCTCTGCTCCCCCTCCTCGCGCGGTAATGGGAGGCTCCTAAGCAGGAGAAGCAAAAGAAGGAATTGTTTGCGAGTTCAGTCATCCAAAAAAGCTTCTTCCATATGGAGGGACCGGGTGCGCTGCGCGCGGCGTCCCCTGCCTTGTCCTGCTGCCGCCGCCGCCGCCGCGACCCCCGCTTCCTGCCGCAGAGACCCTGAGCCCCGGGCCGCCGGTGTCAGCCGCGGCGCGCACGCACGCACACTCACCCTCACACACACGCACAGACACACACTCACACCCGCCACAGCCGCACGCGCCCGCACGAGCACTCCCTCCCCGGCCGGCAACTTCTCGGGCCGGGGCTCCTTTGTTGCTCCCGCGGCGGCAGCTCTCCGGTTTTGTGAGTCCCTGAGTGTCACGGTGCGGGTTGTGTGTCCGTGCGGCGCGGTGCTGTGTGGCTCCCTCCGCGCCCACCGCCCCGGCCCTCGGGCCTCGCTAGCCCTTCCCAGGAGCCGCTGCACCAGAGGTGAGTCACGTCGCTGAAGTTTGTTTTCTTTTCACAAAAAGTTGTGTTTCTCTGTTGGTTTTGGGGAAAGGGGGAGGGCGGGAGGCGGTCGCAGGCCGGGCGAAGCCGCGGGAGAGCTGACGGCGGGAGCGGGTCCGGGCGCTCGGCCCGCGGGCTCTGGAGGGGGCTGAGGCCGAGGCAGGCGCGCGGAGCGCGGGACGAGAAGTCGGACGAAGCGGGCTTCGGGGTGCCGGGGTATCCGCCGCGGGAGAGCCGCGGCCGGGCCGGGGCCGCCGCGTCTGGTTCCCTGCGGCGCAGACTGGCCGGCAGTTCCCGGAAGCTTGTCGGTGGAAGCAGGGCCCGACCGCCTCCGAAACTTGCCCCGGAGCCTGACACCGGTGCTCCGGCTCCGTGCGCCGGGCGCTGGGGGAAGCCCGCAGGGGGTCGGCGGAACCCGGGGTTGCCCTGCACCCGCCGGCCTCTCGGGGGAGGGGGGTGCTTACCGCCCTGCGTTTCAAAGGGAAAGCCCCGAAGTGAGGGACCGAACGGACCGGGCGCGAAACAGCCCCTGAAGAGCATCCCGAGGGCGGAGGGGGGGGGAATCAAGGGGCGAGGCTGAAGTGGGGTGTTCAGAGGTGTTTGTGGGGTTGGGGCGGCGGCAAGGGGGAGTGTGTGAGTGTTGGTTCCCGCGCGAAGCATCCCCCTGGAGTTGTATTCTTTGGGTTTTTGTTTGTGTAACTGGGAGAGGTGGGAAAATGAGCCTCTGGAACAGGTGGGAAGGGGCCTAGGGAGGGGCAAGGCGGCCAGGCAGAATTTTCTGCTGGATCTTCAAAGGCCTTGCTTCACTTGCAGGTTGCCAAAGGTTAGTTAGCTCTTCCGGGTGATAGGAGGATTTTGAGAGGTAGGGCGGCCTCAGACTTGGAGGACTTCAGGGAACCCTGGGGATCCATTTAGTTTTGTTTGGGGGGGATGGGGGTGGCAGTGACAGGGTGACTTGAAAGGTTGTTGTGTTCTTCCAGAGATGTGGCAGTAGTGCTAAGAATATACCCAAACCACACGCCAGCAATCCTAAACAGGCACTATGTGGGTGTGGTGGGGTGTTCTGCCTCGCCCCCATCCCTTCTTAGCAAGTTCCGTGGGTTCGAAGAAGTTTTTGACTCAGAGTTACCTCTTTGAGAGGACTGAGTGAAAAGTACGCTTTGGTTTCAGACTCTTGTGCCGGCTTTAAATACCCTGTGCAGGAGTCATCTTTGTCACCTAGTTCTTTGTTGTTCAGATCTTTGCAAACGTTGGATATTAAATAAATGTAATTTTCCAAAATTCTTGAGTGCCCAAGTGTTTTTGATTTACTCCACAACTGGCCCCTGCACGGCTCAGCTCCGTGATGGTTTTTTCATCCCTCTGGTTACAGCCAATAAATCAATTTCCATTTCTTCCTGGTCAGCATGGACAATATTATAACCCGGTCTTGTTGGACTAAGGTGGGGGCTGGGGCCCCTCTACATCTGGGTGACCTATTTTCTGAACTTCACTTAAGTGAATCTGAGGCAAGAGCTTGGCTGTTTTGAGGTGTGTAACAGGTTTCCCAGGAACATTTCTGAGGTCTTATAATTGGCACTTTTTAATGGTCTCATAATTGAAACCCAGAAGGTTCCCATGGTAATCTTGAAGCACCTTGGGGTCAGTGGGACAGGCAGGGTGGAAACAGCAGTGGAGTTATGATTTTCCTGCCAGATGAGTTTTAGAGGGAGTTTATGTGAGAGGTAGAAATGAAAGAAGTTAAGAGTTGCCACATTGTGCCACTTTGCTGACACTGCCCAATCCCCAACCCACCCACCCCCCCGAGCCCCCCCTTTATTTCTCAGTTTGGCTCTTCAGGAGACAGGAGGCTGTCTATTCCTGTGAAATCTGAGGATTGAGATGTCAGACACTGGCCCTTTCATCCTCTTTCAAGAGATCTGAGAGGAGTAACATTACAAGAGACATTTCCTCAGGAGAAATTGCCCAAGACACAGATATTGGCTTTACTCCAGACAGATTGCTAGAGGCCATGATGGTTGGTTCCATGACCACAGCTAGGGGTGGGGGACAGAGGACCCTGCTTAACTGTGGATTGGTTGGCCTACTTGTGATAAGAGGGTGTTCCTTTCCATCCTCCAAATGGATTTGGAGATTTTCCATTCTTTGAAATGTTCTTTCAAGTGTTTGGGCTCCCAGCTCTCTTCTGCAACTTATCTGTGATTTCCATTCCCCAAGAAGGAGTAGGGAATTTTACTCCTTAAATAACTCAGTTGACCTCCCCAGGGACCCCTAGGACTTCAGCAAGAAGAGCTTGAAGTGAGTCTGGTGATCACAGTATTCCATGAGACCCTAGGGGGTCTGGGTTCAGATTTCAACAAAGTCACTAGTGGGGTTAACGAATAACGGGCTTTTTCTCTGCTTTTCAAACAAGTGGGAGGAAGCTGAAGAAGACCCAGATGCACCAGTACTTTCTGGCCTCTTGAGTAGGGAAGTATTAACCTGGCACCAAAAGATATTACTACATTTGTAGTCTGCTTTCTGAGGGTGGGGTGGGGGGTGGAATAAGAGAAATGGGAAGGGAGTGCAAATTGGGAAGGCAGAGGAAATAAAAGTGATTTGTTACATTAAAAAAAACCTATTTACCTTATCACTTAGAACTTTGTGTCTAAAAAAGTTCAGCAAACATTTTAGTACATCAGACCCTGGACTGGGAGCTTTCTTGCCCCGGAAGAATAAGCTTTCTTAGTTAAAGGGTGATTTTCCAAACTAAACCACCCCCCCCCCCCAATTTTTTTTCCAAATTTTTACTTATTGCATAAACATCTATTAATAATTTTAAAATGTTCTTTTAAATGGCCCACAGTCCCATACTATAACACAACTTGGTTTTCTTCATCCCTGTGCATACATGCTTTTCACATAGTTGTCATAAAAGTGTGATGTTTTTGTAGTCAACAGTGAAGCATCTAGAGATTTTTTGTCCAAAGACTCAGAACAGATGGTCCAACCTACTTCCCTGTTGGTGGGAACAACATAAATCCTTAGAGTGCTCCCACATGGAACCTTCACATGTAATATTTTCCTTGTATATGAGACCGAATCAGATATTTGGGGTGGGAATGGAAGTGGGTGTTTTTAATCTAGAAATCCATGGTTACAAAAAGCCTTCCTAAATAGGGCTCTTTTCTTCCTTGGAGGCTTCAGCATTTGTATGGGTGGAGAAGGGGAGGAAGAAGTCTGGAGGTAATGTTTAGAGGGTCCATCTCAAAGGTCACTGAGGTGGGGTTTTGGGAACTTAGGTTGAAGCCCTGGTTCTTCTGAGGACTCCGTCCACACCGACTCAAACCACTGAACAAACTCCTCGATCCTTGCATCTCTACTGCCACTGTGTTAGCCTCCCTCTCCAAGCTTGCCCCATCATTCCTGCCCTTCCTTTTATCCTTCCTCCATCTATACCATCTTTTCCATGGCTGCTACCACCAGGCTTCTTCATGCCCTTGACAACTTCTGTTGATGCATGGCTAGAATCCCTACTAGCTACCTATCACCACATCACCCATCCTCCATCAGTCCCATAAACAGGTCACCACCCAGCTTCAAACAGTCTAAGTTTACAACCCAAATTCCGTAGCCCTCTCACATGTGGCTCTGTCCTACCTCGTGATCATACTACTTTAGTAGGAACCTTCTGTTGCAGCCCAAACCTAACTAGTAGCTGACCCTTGATTTTTGCCTGGTTCATTCCTTGCTTCCTACCTTAACACCCCAAACCCCTTTCCTGTAAGTCCACCTTACTTTGTATGAGGCCTGCTAATAATGTCCTCTTGAGAGAGATTTGGTGAATATTGATGAAAATGGGCTGTTGGTTGCAAAGGTAATGGTTTATAAGATCAGACTTTTTTCAGTGTAATCTTTTCCTTAATCCATGGCTCATTTCATTTCTACAAGGGACCAGGTAACTAGAGATTTAAGGAAGCCTAGGATCTTAGAAAAACTGCTTTTTCTGTTTTCTTATTTATAAAATGGATTAATAAGGAATTACTATGATTTATAACAATGCACTTTATAAAAAGCCAGTACTTCTGAACTGTTTATTTTGTTGTTCAAAAGATAAGACATTTCTCTTTTTTCCCAGTCCCGCACAAACTTCCTGGAACCCATGACCCATGAAGTCTTGTCAGCACTCACACCATCTGAGGGTAGCAGCAATGAAGTAGAAGAAGCAGGTGAGGTTTTCTGCCCACAGTCTAATACCAGTGCCCTATTGGATCAGTTTCCCCCCCCCCTTCATGTTTTGTCTTGCCTCTTGAGGACAGAGTGTTTCTCATCCTTTAGCATTAGAAGGGTCTGGCTCTGAGTGGAATCTGGGCCAAACAGATTAATTCTAGTTCAGGTCAGACACTCTTTCAGTCAAAGCCAGTGGTGACCTCCTTCCCCTGGGCTGGCTGTTTTAATCTTCCTTTCCTTGAGGCAAATCTGTTCAACATGTTGAACATGTTGGATACACACCATTTACCATGGAGTTTGGAGACTGAGGCTGCTGTAGAAAAATCCTGCTTAGGTTTGGGCGAGGAAAGCCCTGTGTTTATGTCTCTGTCAGTGGTATTACAGCGAATGCCTTGTGATTTGCTACACTGGGCAGTGTTTATCTCACAAAACCCAGAGGGATTCTGTGTCATCCCAACTTTTGAAATAAAGTTAGGAAATAATTTCTCCTTTCCTAATGGTGAATTTGGCCTTATCTTCAAAGAAGGCCTTTGATGTTTGGGATAGGATTATTGGGCAGTAAGAGGAAATCATAGGCGAGAGATCAGAGCCAATAATACAGAGTCAGCCTCACTTGGTTGCCAGAGAAAATGTTGAGGAAAGTCTCAACTAGTTCTCCTGGTAAGTAACAAAGTACATAACATGACCAGGGTGAGTAGGGTTGAATAAAAAAAAAAAAAAAAAATAGCTGAGCAGCAGAAAGTATGGCAAAGGATTATTTATTTTTCCCTAAAATGAGTTTGGACAGCATTGGACAAGATGAGGCTGATGATGTATGTGTAGGCTGGCGCCTTCATCCTTTCAATAAGCTTTTATTGGGCACCTGCTGTGTGCCTGGGATCAATACCAGAGCCCACACCATCCAGAATTGCATTATTGAAGTGAGGGGAACACTGCAGTACAAACTGTAGTGTTAAAGTACTTGGACAGGGTCAGTTAAGAAAGGCTTCTTGAGGGAGGAGAGTCAGTATCTCAGACTAAGTCTTAAAGGCAGAGATGGGACTAGCAGGACTGAACTGTTCTTTGGCTTCTGCCTGTACGTGTTCATGATTTTCTCCCCGAAAACTTACTTTTCTTTAGCAGATGATAGGCTCAAGTGTTCTTGAGATAGGAGATTGCAAGTTCAGAGTACTTTTGTTAATTTTAAAAAGTGAAAGTTCTGCATTGAATACAGAACCTCAGAAATTTGAGTCTTATGATTCTAAAACCAGTAATTCAATAGCTGTCATTGGGAGGCCAGTGGGTGAGGGATGTGTGATTTTTTTTTTTCTTTCTCATCCATGTCAGATTTCAGCTGAGAAGTTTAGAGAAAACATGCCTGAATTCAGCTTTTTACCTTTCAGTTTCATTTGCCCTTTGTTCTACTGTTTGCACCAGGTTTGCTAACTCTGAAATCCTTTCCAGAGTAGCCAGTGAGGGAGCATCCTGTCACACAGTATGGGAGCTAAAGGTAAGAGGAAGAGGGCCTGCAGAGCTGGTTGACCTAGGAGATAAGCCCCTCCCCCACACCCCCAGGCAGGGCTGGAATTGGACTCTGGAGTAGGATGCTCCCCCACATCCCTGGCCCTGCCAGTATTTTTCCAGCGTAGTCCCAGCCAGGTGCCTTTACTAGTCTGAGTTTACCTAACATTACAATCACAGCAGCTTTATTAGGTATGGGTCACAGTTAATTGGAGGGGAAAATTGGGGGGTTCTGGCTTTATTACTTTTCTATGAAAGCAGAGACGGCTCTTAATTATTTCACAGATCATCCCTGCTCCTTGACTCTCTTTCTGCCCTTAATGACTATCATCCCTCAGTGATGTTCTGCTTGCTCTTCCTTTTAATGTACCTATGTCCACGTGAGGGCGATTTCATAACGCAGCCAGTCAGCACAGGGAGACCACAGAAAGCGATGGAAATTCATGACTGTTTACCTCTCATTATGAATGGATGTTTTGTAGTGAACAAGTTACATAAAAACTTACTGTGTTACAGCCAAGAGTTAGATTCTAATGACTCTTCCAATGTACAGGCCTTCCGAGTAATCACCTGCAACCCTTCCTTGACACCACTGGTGGTCTGCCATCTTGAAGGCTGTGTCCACTCCAGGTGAAAGCCCCACGGTCAGGTGCTTCTCGTTCTATAGCCTTGTGCTGCAGAGATGGAGACTGGGTGTTTAGGCCTGGCTCTCGCCTGTCTGGACTATGGCAGCTTGCCAGCAAGTTTCACTGGGTGGTCTTTGACAATGGGAGAGAGGAGGGATGGGGGAGCTCAGCTCTCCTACCCAAAGGGGAACAAGAAGGTTGGCAGCCAATCCCCTGTCACTGAAACACCACAAAGGTCTTGAGTGCTGGTGAAAAAAAATGGAACAGGTTGCTGAGGGTGGTATTGTAAAGGGGTTCGTTTTTGTTCCTCTGATTTTATAGACAGAGCCTTGTGTTTATGTGGTGAGGCTCCCTCAGGAGGGTGAGGACACAGGAAGAGCAGACACCCTTTACCATGGGAGCGGAGAATTACTCTTCTCACCCCATTCCTGGTGCCAACGAGGCAGCCCCTCCTGCCTCTTCTGTCCTTACGGTGACGTGCAGAATGTTAGCTGCCATTTAATGAGCACCGACCGTGTGCCGGCCCTCTGCTAAGCCTATAGGTACTACCCCTGCATTCCCCAAGCACCCCTCCACAGTCCTGTGGAGACGGGCAGTATGATTCTGTTCTGCAGATGAGGGGCCAGGGCTTAAAGAATTGTAGTGACTTGTTCTGTGTTCACAACCACTAAGTGGTGGAGCCAAGATTTCTTTGAAAGACTGCTGACTCCAAAACTCAGGCTTTGCAGGAAAAAAATGTCCAGACAATCTCTCCTGCTATTCTTTTGCAACTAACAAGTGAAAGGAGCTGGTGGGGGCCTTTAGGAAGCTTACCTGAAGAGACACGAACTGAAAACTGGGACCATAGCTGGAAGATTTCGTCCAGTGCAGCAGCAGCACAAGGGAAGCCAGGCTTTGTGACATGCTTGTGCTAGACTTCATAGATAGTTGTGAGAACCGCCTCCACCTGGGTCTTATCTCAGAACAGGTCTTCTGTCTCTCCCATCCCCCCTCCCTCATTATCTGCATTGGCTGTCTGAGTCTTTGCGTCCACTGTAGATGCCAGCTGAATCCACTTGCTCCTCAGGTTTCTGCAAGTCTGATCAAGCAGGTCCTCTGTGCCCTCAGCGGGGAGAGGGGGAGAAGGTGCTTGGCCCAGCAGATTCTTTTCCTGGTTAGGAGAAGTGGCAGCATGTACAGAAAGATAGCCCGGGGAAGGAGGTAGGAGCTTTGACAGGCAGGTAACTGACAGGAGATGGTAACTTGCAGGCAGATACTCATGGGACAGCCAGCAGGAAGGATTCTACAGGCAGTTACCTGCAGGAGAGCACAGCAACCTTCTACCTCCCAGCTGAGGGCAGTGGTGAAGACTTGGCTATGGAGGACTCATAGCTGCCCTGAGTTCCTTGTTTTTCTTTAACAGACATGGACAGCCTGAAGCCAGGGGGTTCTGCTTTTTGGCAGCGAATCACACAAGACATTTTGGGTTTAAGCAATAGTTACGTGACCAACTAGCTGGGTAACTGAGAGGAGTCACAGAAACTCTGAGCCTTTGTTTCCCCATCCCCACAAAGCTGCCTTTCAGAGCACTATTAGGATGCAGAAAGATCGCATAAGAGAACGCTTTTGATTCAGAATGTCTGCTCTCATCAGAAACCCAAGTTCTCTGGCATCTTGCCCGCTAGGATGAGTTAGGAGGTAAGACCTGCGAGGGAACTGGCTAGAGGTCAGAGCGTGGCCATATGGGCTGCACCTGCTTCCTGGGTTGTATCTGTGTTTTCTGAGGGCAGGAGCCTGGACTAGAGGCAGCTCATCCTATCGCCAGAAACCCTTCCCGAGCTCCAGACAAGCTGTCTTTCTCCCCGTTGAGGGAAGAGGCGGTTGGGGAGGGAGGGTCTCAGGGTCTGGCAGGAGTTGGGAGAGGAAAAGATCTTATGGCAAGGGGATCCTGGCTAACGTTCTTCCTGAGGGAGGAAAAACAGAGGCGTCTAGGGGAGTGTCTGGAGTGACCCCTCTGAGAAGATAGAGTCTGGAATGACTCTTATTAGAAGGTTGTTCAGGAGGAAGCATACTTTTAGGGCCACGTCCAGGTTGGAGATTGTGTGGCATACTGGTTAAATGTGGGCTTTGGAACCGGAAAGGCCTGGACTTGCATCCTGGCCTTGCCAATTGCTAGGTATATGACCCTGGGCTAGTTTCCTAGACTCTGAAACCCCAATTTCTTAAGGTTGTTGTAAAGAGGAGCAAGAAATGGCCTATAATGCATTTATGAAGCACATCATGAGCACCAGTAGGAGGCAGCTGTTGGGAGGAAAGGAGAGGAAAGAGGAGCATCGGGAAGTAAGGATTACTGATGGATTGAGCAGCTGGAAGGAGGGCTGGGGGGAAGGCTGTGCCAAGGGAACCCCCTGCTCAAGGCTATACAGGGATAAAGGAGTAAGCAGATGGGGACAGAGAGGATCCCACAGTGGGACAAAACCCTGCCCAGTGCACCCTTAGGTGTCCTCAGACCTGGTCAATAGGAAGAGAATTCCCACCCAGCCTCCTCCTCTGCTTCTTTCCAGTACACCATTCCATTTTACCTGCAAGGCCGAAACCTTGCTATCCTCTTTAACTCTGTACTTTCTCTCACAGTCCACTTTAAATTGACAAATAATGGCTTTACCTTTAAAATGTATCCAGAATCCTGCAACTTCTTACCACCCAGGTCTTTTACCCCTTCTTACCCAGACTGTCAAACTACGGGACTATTGCAGTAGCTTCCTCAAGGTTCTACCTGCTTCCACTCCCACTCCCCTGACTTCCCTGCCCCTGAATCTGGCCACACAGAGAAGTCAGTTTCAACTTCCAATGGAGAAGCCAGAGGTCACTTCTCTGCTCAGAACTCTCCAGGGGGTCCTGTTGAATTCAGAGACAATTCTAAAGCCTTCAGTGTGCTCAGCCCCACCCCTTGCAGCTCTCCCCTCACCTCCCACCCGCCCCCCACTGCCACCCTGGCCTCCTTGCTGCTCCTCCAACTCGCTGAGCAACTTCTTTGCCTTCTGCCTCTAACCTGAACCTAGCTGCCCTTTATTAATTCATCATTCTCTGTCCCTTCAGCCTAATTTATTTTCCGTCAAAGTTATCATCTGCTGACTGGTATCCATCCGTTTGTCCATTTGCTTCCTGCCTGCTTCTCCTCCAGAATGGAAGATCCATGAGACCAGGGATTTTTTTTTTTTCCTCCTGTGCCTGGATTAGATTCTGATATGTAACTGGTGTTCATGTTTCCCCCCCAGTAGTCTGCAGGGCTTGCCTGAATTTTGAAAAAGATATAAGAGTTTTAAACTAAAATCAAATAATTACATATGGATTTATAGAAGAAAAATGCATTCTGGGTATATGTATATGGGAGTACATGGGAGACTGGTGTGGAGAATTCTAATAATATTTGAGTGTCTATTTCAGAAATGCCAGGGAGCTGTGTGCTAGGCCACAACAGAAATAGCCCAGGTCTTCTTTGTTCCTCAAGGTGACTGTCTTCAGGATGGTCCATCGGTGTGCCCGGTGTGCCACCTGTAAGGGGAGCATAAGAACGGACGCCCCCTCTAGCCCTTCCTCATCATTCACTTCAGAGGAATTTGTGGAGCGTGTACTTTATGTCCAGCACTGTGCTAAGCCCGGCTAGGAGAGGCAGAGAAGCCCAGCGCCTTTTCTCATTCCACCCAGTTCCACAGACTCAGTGCTCACCTGGGATTTCCCAAGTGTGCCTGGACAGTCCATTTTGCTGTTCCCTTCCAGTATCACAGGGACCTGAGCTGAATTGGAGCTCTGTTGAATTGAGTTTGAAACCACAGGCCGGGGACATGAGGAACGTGATGCATTCGAGAATAGTTCAGTTCCCCGCACACATGAGGGCCTTGGGAGCCCGGGGGTCAGGCCCCATGCTAGACACGCAGGCCACAGAGATGTTCTCTGCTGCTGGAGAGCTGACAGCTGTGTGCAAGGGACAGCATGATTGGATGTCGGCCCAGTGGGGGACAGATCTGACTTCAAATTGCATCTCAGTCACTTCTGACTTGCTTCTAGATTTAGAAGCTGAGGAAGAATAAAAATAGGGATAAAGATCCCAGGAGGTCTTGTGCTGACAACAGATGTGCCTGAGAAATTAAACTACCAAGATCCCCAGACCCAACCTCTACAGCATCTCAGGGAGCTGAAGGCCTGAGCTTCCTCCTTCCGTTTTTTTTTTGTTTGTTTGTTTGTTTATTTTAACTCTTAAAAATGAATAGCTTTTTTTCTTACAGGTTGAAATTTACAGAAAAAAATTAAGTAAAAAATACAGAGTTGCCACTGTATTACCCCTGACCTCAGGCCTCTTCTCCCCATATTATCCAGATGTTGGTGCAGTACATTTGTTACAATTGTACAGTTGTTAAGCCAATATAGATACGTTGTTATTAACTAAAGTGCATGGTTTACGTTGACTATTTGTATTATACACTCTACGGGTTTTGACAAATGCATAATAACAACTATTCACCATTGCAGTGTCATACGGAATAATAGTTTCACTGCCTAAACATCCCCTGTGCTCCACTTATTAGGCCCTCTCTCTTTCCCTCCCCCAATCCCTGGCAACCAGTGCTCTTTTTTTACTGTCTTCATGGTTTTGTCTTTTCCAGATTGTCCTATAGTTGGAATCACACAGTATATAGTGTTTCCAGGTTGGCTTCTTTTACTTGGCAGTCTCCCCCGGTTTTAAATATGGCCTTCTGTCCCCATCCCTTCCCCTCCCCCACATGCCCACATCCATCTGGAGTAAAAGCCCTGTGCTGAAACCCACCTGACCAGAGCCCACGGGTCCCATGCCTTCATCGTCTCCTAGTGAACATGCCTGGCCCTGGTGCTACTGGAGTTTAGCCCAGGCTGGTAAACTGTCAGGAGCTGTCTGTGTTTTGGTTCCACATCTGGAAGTATCAGCTGTGTAGACCTTCCCATCCCATTCCTAACTAGAGACAGGAGGAGCACATGGGGCTGTTTGTCTTCCTCCTCAGTAGTTTGTTTTACTTGCTTTGGAGCTAGGGAGGAGGGTGGGGAAGTGAGCTTCCCCCAGGCAGGCAGCACTCCTTCACACCCACATCCGCTGGCTGGCCACACGTCCCCGGCCTCTGCCGTCACTGCTGTTAGCTCTGTCCAGGTCCCAGTGGTGTCTGCGCTGAGCCCTGAGAGTGCGCACTGAGGCCTGTTTTGTGGTCATTTAGGAGGAAGACCAATAGGGGCCAGAAGGACGGAGAGCATTTTCCCTGCCCAGAGGGGCTTCTTTCCTGAATTAGCCTTGTAAGCCAGGATTTCTTGGGAGCTGGAGGTAGGAACCTCAGTATTCAGGGCACTCACCAATCACTCTGAACAGGGAGGTACTCTGAGGGAGTAAGGATGTTCTAAGGGAAGCAGGAGGAGGGAGCTTCTCAAACCTAGGCCCCAGCTAGGGGAAGGGAGGTGCTGGCAAATAGGGTCCTGTGGGTCATCTAGTTGAACCAGGCTGAGAAGTTCCAGGGGCTGAGGAAGGGGGGTGTACAAGGTGCAGAGAGCTGCAATCCTGAGGAACAGGGACTGAAATTCAGATCCTAGGTTCCATTGCTTCCTGTTCAGAATAAACACAGAGCTGAGGCCAGCTGGGACCTTCGCACCCTGAAGGATGCTGGCAGGTGTGTCAGTTTAGTGTGAAGGAGGACAAAGACTCTTTGGCCCCCTTGGGAAGTCAGCTTTTGGACTGTGGAAATTCCATGCTGATGGTCCAAGTCCATACCCCCTCCTCCTCCAGTTTTCTTTCCTCATCCAGTCCACAATCCAAGCTGTATCCTGTTCAGTGACTCCCTAAAGGACACCAGGTCACCATATATTGGCTCTGCCTAGTTATCCCCAGTGCAAGTGGAGACGAATAGTACCTATCCCAGGTTTGTCACTAAGATTGTGCGCACTATTGCAGTGGAGTGTTTAAAGTTCTTCAAGCTCTTCAGAGGACACTCTCTCCAGGCAAGTTGTCCTTGACTTTGTGGTTAGGTATGGAATCGGTGTAGCCTCCTGGCCCCCTGCATTCCTGACTCTAGTTTTAGAGCCTAGGAAGCTGTGACAGTGATTACTGACCCTCAACACAGGGGAAAGCCTTGGCCCTTGCTGCAGTTTGCCCAAAGAGGCAAACAACAGAAAACTGCTGAATCATATGAATGTGGGCTCCATGTTCCTTACCAAATCCAGCCTGCTCCGCTGTCTCCCTCCTCACATTCTGTCCCCACAGGAGGTACAGTGAGAGTCCTGAGAGAGAATCCCAGACCAGCTCCTGTAGGTACATGCCAGGTAGAGCGTGCCTAGGAGCAGGGCACTTTTCCTGAATCAAGAGATAAATATATGATCTGACAAAGCATTTAGGTATTTTCTTCCCCCCCCTACTGGTCAGTGTGCAGAAGAAATCTCAGGAAGACTGGTTTAGTAAATAGCTTTATATTTACTAAAATATAAATTTATAAATGCAATGTGTTTTTTTTTAAATCACCTTTAACATAAAGAATGGCATTCTGTTGGGGATCATGCCAGGACCTCCCAAGATATGGTTGCCTGTTATTACAGGATGCTCAGGGAGGCACAGCACAGGCCTTGCTTGATTTGGGAGCTTCAGCGAGTGTTGGTGGAAGGAAGTCTCTGGGTACAGTCTGGGTCTTTTCTAGTACTTTTCAGAACAGTATGCAGTAATCAAGGCAGGGTCCAAATTTCACCCACTGCCACTCTACTCCCCTCTTTAGAAAAAGCTAGCTTCGATGGTAGCAGAACAAGGAAGCTCCTTATTAGCTAAGGTCTATGTGCTTTCAAAGTCAGAAAGTAAAAAGGAACAGCATACTCAATTAAGATGGAATCCTAGGCAGGCAGAATTCTACCCCCCCACTCCATTTACCCCACCACCACCACCACACACATACACACAGGAAATTAACAAAAATGCCCATACTAAAGCCATTGGTCTGCATGGGGGGAAAGGCAGAGAGAAACTTTGTTTCTTTACATCTCAGCCAAGATGGGGTGTGTTTCCCTGACCAAGGATGGTGTTTTTGACCTATCTTCCTGGTGTGAAGAATGCCACCCTTTGAGACTCCTGATGCTCGCAGACTGCCTCTCTTGAGTCACTTACGATTTTTTTCCAACTAGCCAGCAGTGAGCCTTGAGAGCAGTGCTGTTCGTGCTCCATCAGGCATGGGCCCCTAAACTTGTTCCAGACCATCAAATAGTGGCCTCTCCGTTCATCAGCCAACAGATCATTCAGCACTGTGCCTGCTGCCCAGAAGACACTTCTGGCATGGATTGTGAATATCTCTGAAATCCAGCCCAGAGGTTGTTTCACACTGAATGGCCTCATCCACATTCTCTCATTAAAGAAGTGCTCGGTCTGAGGAGGTGCTAGACACTCACCATTATCACCGTTGTCATCATTATTGCTCTGACTTGAGATAAATTGCTGACTTAGAATTCTTTCCTAAGCCAGTCTTCTTGGAGCTTTTGGCTATTTAAAAAGAGTTTTGTCAGTTATGGTGCATCGGGAATTTTATAGTAGAGACATGGAGGCCAAGAGAAAAGTGATAGATTCGGAAGTCCAAGACAGTTTTCTTGATGGTCTTTGAGCTGGGCCTCAAGGTCTGCACTTGGTTGATTCTGTAGTAGAGGAAAGCCAGCCAGAGAAGCTGGGGGCACATTGTTGGTGAGATATGCTCAGGGTCCTGGGGAAGGCCCATCCTAGACAGAGAAACCCCAGAAAGGAAACAGAGGGTATGGGTACAAGCCCACTTGCTCTGGGTCCTTGCACCAGAGGGCTGGGGAGATAGGCTCTCTAGGTCTCCTCTGGTTGTGGCCAGCAGTCCCCTTTCAGAGATGAGGCTGCCTCTCTGGCCCAATAACGGGGAGTTTTTCAAGGTCAAACAGCCCCTTCCCCACCAAAACCTGGGCACTCACTGAAACCTGCTTTTCAAAATGCTTTTTGGCTTAACTGAGAGGACATTGAGTAGGTGGGTCGGTGGCAGTAGGGGGGTTTCCTGGGAGTTAGTGTGGTATTGGGAAGGTTTGAGATGTTCTAGTTGTCCTTTGAAAAAAAGTTTTATTATTTGTTTGTTTAAAATCTCTAACACAGAGAAGCAGAGAGAATAGTATCATGAATGCCATCTACTCATCACCCAGATTTAACAGTTATCAGGACAAAGTGTTTTTTGTTTTGTTTTGTTTTCTTTTTTAATATTGGTTTGTTTTCATTACTATCTGTGTGCCAGATGGGACAAGGATGGTAGCCACAAGGTTGCTCTTTCCAAAAGACGTGTGTGTTCCCATCTCCCGGCCCTCCTCACAGTGGCATAGAAAGGAAAGAACACCAGCCTGGGGCACTCGAGTTTGATTCCCAGTTGTTCCATGGTGCTCTGAGATGTTTCTGTGTTACCCCCCAGATGCTGAGCTCTTAGAGAAAGCTTGAACTTTGTCTTTGGATTCTGAAGACCTAGTATTGAGTAGGTGTTCAGTGAGCATTGATTGACTTATGTGGCAAGTGATTCCATGAGACGGTGGGTTCCATCTGGATAGGTGCAAGTCATGTGAGTGCTTAGTTCACCATTTGGGGAGCAGTTCACCCAAAGTAGGAAGATGGTGGGATTCAGAGTTGGGTAGGGGGTGATTATTTGAACCCTGGAGGACCCTGAGTGTGTAAAGGGTTAGCCTTCATCATTCCAGAGTGAAGGGGCTCCTGCTTCCGCCTAGAAAGAGAGAAAAAGGATTGTAGCAGCACTGCCTGGCCCCCAGATTCTGGAGCCTGCAGGCTGTGGGTGTGGCAGAGCAGGCTCTGAGAATGAGGCTTCATCCCCAGACCCATTCCTCTGGGTGGCCACAGACAGCCCACAAGCTGCCTGCACCACCAGGCCTGCGTGTCATTCCAAGTGCTATTTTATTCACTGTGGCATTGGCAAGGAACAGGGCTCCTTCGAGTGTGGGGGAGGGGAGTCCACTTCCAGCCTTTGCAGTGCTGGGCAGCTCCGCCTCTCTGTGCCCCTCTGGGCAGGGCTGGGGATGTTAAAGGATATGAAATGGGGTGTTGGAGGAGCATGAGGGCAGATGCTGCAAACACTTCCCCCTCAGATCCAACCCCGGGTGTAGCCAGCAGGGGCCTCAGGCATGGTGGGCCAAGGCCCACAAGAGACCCCAGCCAAAGTCTCCAAGCCCTGACTTTCATCAGCGACCTGCCCCGCCCACTCCCTTCCTGATCTTTTTCAGTTTAAACTTCCAGCCCTGTCCTCCCCTCCCATACAAGCATGATGTGTGTGTTAGTGTTTTAATTTTTATTCTTGGCAGAAGTTAAGACACAAAATGGATTTGGAAGGAGATGAAACCAGTCTGGGTATATGTTGGGCAGCAGCAGCTTCATTCCTGGAGTGGGCGGGCCGTGGCGGGGGAGGGGTTGGGGTGGGGAGCTGTCTCCTCCCCTGGTAGGGACCAAACTGAAAAAGGACTGCTTTGGGGAAGGCTGGAAGCCAGAGACTAAGCTATTAACCCTTCGGGATATGGAAGACACAGTTCCAGTGGAGCCAAAGCCCTCTGGTCCAGTATGGTGTCAAATGGCTGTGGGAGTCTTGCTGGTCAACACCTGTCCCCCTTCCAGGGGGTCTGTGAGCCGCTGGAAAGACTGCTCTGCCTAAGGGACTCATTGTTACCATTTCAGGTGTTGATGTGCAAGCACTAAGATGTGCATGTGCTTGAAGAACTTCTTGTCTTCTGGTCACCTCCCAGTCCCCAGAAGTAGTGATGATGGCCCCAGTCTGGCAAGGGTTACTGTGGCCGGAAGAACTGTTTGAATCTCCTTTTCTATGGTGGAGGCCATCGTGGCCCCCAGAGTAGGCGTTCTTTGCAATGGTTGACCCCCCCCTTGGATCTTTATTTCTGTGTGAAGAGGAGAAAACTATGAATCTGAAAGTCTGGAGAATATCTGAGGAAATGTGAGAGAAGCTTTAAGAAAATGCTTTATTCTTTAAAATGTCTTAAGATACTCCATTTTTGGAATTAAAAAAAAAAAGTTTTTAGCATTAGAATTACAAAAGTTTCCTTAAAATACTTTTGTAGGGAACATTTTTATACAAAATTCTCAATTCCAGCCATGGTATCCAATGAAATCAAGGCATTTCTGATATACATTCTGAATCAAAATGGCCCCCAAATCCATGGCAGGGACACCCAGTGGTTCCCAATCTTGGCTGTACATCACAGTTTCCAGGGAAGAGTTGTGAAATACTGCTGCCCTCTCCAGATCGGGGCTTATATTTGTGTGAGGTACTGCCCAGGCATTGGGGTGCTTAGTGTCCCCAAATGATTCTTCAATCCAACAGTGCTTGTGTAAGACCAGAAGGAAGATGAGAGAGGCCAGATTAAGAAGTGGAATAATTTTATTGTCTCTTGCTACATGCTGGTGCATAGAACTTGGATCCAGACTCAAACCACTGCTGCCAGCTTTTGGATGGGATTTGGGCATTCAGACCTCAGGACTGACTCTGAGTGGGGTTGGGGACAATACATCTTTAGGAGTTGAATGCAGGGTGCATTGTGGGATCTGCCAAACCAATCCCTCCCAAAACATGGTAGCCAGTGCGTGACTCCAACTCAGGCTGACTTTGGTTTTTTTTCAGCCTTTTGCATTTCCTCCTTTGGAAAACAGGTCATTGTGTATCTGCTTGAAGTGACATCAGGACATCAAGGAGGAACATCAAGACCAGCGATCAGGGGAAGCAGATAAGCCGTGGCTTTGAAGTGTTTAGTTAAGCAAGATGCTTAATGTCTCTGAGCCTCAACTGCTGCATCTGTAAAACAGGGATGACAGTACCACCTACTTCACAGAGTTGCTTAGAGGTTAGACAAGATAATGCATGTACATTGTCTCACACACAGTAACTCAACAAAAGGTCAAGTACTTTTCTTTGATTTATTCTAAGATTGAATGTTTTTTTTCTAATTCCAAAGATATGCCTTAATCCCATATTGCAACAAAACCTGGTACGTTATATTTATTAAGTCTTGATGACTTTTAATTACATTTACAAATCAGTTACATTAGGAAATTTGTACTTGAGGAGGAAAAAGGCAGTCTTTAAATGTTAATATGCCCAACATGATAATTTCAGCAAACTAACTTCTTGATGGATATTTTATTACAATTTACTAAACAAAGTAATTTCAGACTTGTAAAGGTTAACAATATTAAATGGGTTTACATTTTTTTCCATAACACTTGTCCATACTGTATGGAAGCAGCAGATCCTGGAATTAGGGGAGGTGTTCCTTATAAGCCAGAGTTGTTGAATATTAGAGAATGGACACAGATACCTCTTTGGATATGACCACGGAACAAAGAGCAGCCTTGTAATGGCCCAGTGGGTTGTTGGGAAATGAAGTCCTCAGGTCTATGGGAAGACAAAATAACAGTGATGAAACACTATTTGGAGGTAGCTTTTTTTTTTTTAATTTGTCTTTTTAATAACGAAAATGATAATTACATAGTTAACCACTTTGAATATTTCTAAAGCATTTAATGTAAAAAGTACAAATCCCCTAATCTTTAGAGATAAAAGTTAACACTTAAGTGTCTCATGACCTCTGAATAACTATATGGCATATCATATGCAATTTTTTAAATCACAAAAATGGAATCATGCTGTTTTACAAGTTGCTTTTGGGATATTCTCCAGGAACCTCTTAGGCCACCATTTCCCAAAGTGTATTTGATGAAATTCTCCTCACTAATGGTACTCTGAGAAAAAAGAGTAGTGTGGTCAAATAAGTCCAGGCCTGTGGTTACATAAGTCCAGGTCTGTGGTTAAGTTCAGACTTCAGTGCATACTCTTTCCACCACTTGGTGATTCAAGGTGCATAACAGCATATTAAAGGCTCTGAAAAGGCCTGCAGTAAAAACAAAACAAAACAAAAACCTAATTAGTTTTTCTTAACATAGCATTTCCCTGCATTATTTTTGCCATCACATATTTACATCCAGTAGATTTTTCGAAGACCATTTTAGGCACTCTTCTTTAACCCTATTTCCCTCTGCCATCTGTGGCATAATCTTGTGGGGTAGGCAGGAAGAAAAGAGCTCCTCCTTTCATTTAATCAGCAAATCCTTACTGTGCTCCTACCGTGTGCTGAGCACTGTGATCGCTGGTGGGGATACAGGAATGAACAAGCTAGCAATCTCTCTGCCCTTGGAGATGTTAGCTTTCCCTCCTGTGCTGTGATGGCATTAGTCACATCAGGATGGCTTGCACCTGGGAATGGCGGAGCTTCAGCAAGGGATCCTCTCTGCAGCTGGTGGAGCCTTGAACAGCAGGCTAGAATTATCCCCACCCCCGATGCTCCCGTTCCCCACGCTTCTCCAATTCCCCACGCTTCTCCAATTCCCCACGCTTCTCCAATTCCCCACGCTTTGCTCCTGCTATAAATGGTGGTGCCTGACCCAGCTGGCAAGATTCCATGTGTTTGTTTTCTCTGCGTGTGCCAGACCTGCACCAAGGCCACTATGCTTTACAAGTTGGGGAGAACTGACGGGAGATGGGGTCGGTGGCTTCCAGCAGAAGGCAGGGACTGACAGACAGATGGACTGGGGCATGCTTCAGTTCTTCAAATTGGTATTTATTTTAAGTTTTAGGTGGCTTAAAAGAGCTTTGTAATCAAGAAAGAGTGGGGGTGGGCTGTGGACTAAATGTGTATATTTGGGGGTCAGGGAGGTGGTGAAGAAAGTGGGTTTGTATGAGGTCAGATAAGAGAGAAAGTAAACTGTCATGGTCCTTTCCATCTGGAGCTGGCGGTGTTTGCTGTGTGAGCACCACCTGCACACACACGTGTGTGAGTGCGGTTCTATCTGAGAGGTTGTGAGTGCACGTGCCTGGAGAGCGCAGGTGGGGGTGTCCAGCGCCTGAGATACTACCTACTCTTAGCCCTCTTTTGTTGAAATACTAGGGATAAATCTGCAACAAAGATCAGACTAGTAAAAGTGTTCCTAAAAGTAACCCGAAAGAGAATTATTCAAATTTCATAAGTTGCTATCATGTATTGAGCAACTACTTTGTACAGGTCATTATGCTAGATGGTTTACCAAGGTAATTTGTTTTTTCTTCAACATCCCTGTGTGTGATATTTTATTGTCCTACATCAAAGTGGTTCCTTCTAAGTTCAGGGTAAGGCTTTCTGGTTAGCAGGAAAGTCTGGGAGAGACCTTGTTCTTGTCACAGTGCAGTCAGATGCCAACCAAAGAGTGCTAGCTCCTGATTGCTGGTCTTGGACCTGACTTCAGCAGCTTGACCCCAAGGCTTAGTTTTTCATGTGAACGCTTCCAGATTTTCTGCCAGCATGCATGTTAAGGGTGTGTGTGTTAGGGGTGGTGTGTGTTGGTGTCTGGTGATTGGGGCTGATTTTGCCCAGCATTTGCTTGAATCAGCCCTAAAACCAGATCAACTGTGAAGCAGCCACCTGATTGTCATTCATTCTGGGTCACAGAACCTGAGACTGGCTGCGAGTCCTGTGGAGGGTGTGGATATGGGCCTGGTGCCATTGGCTGCTTAATCATCAGGAGGAAAAGGCACAGAAAATGATTGCAGGTGACACTTAATTGGAGTTGGTGGTGATTATGTCACCTAACAAAGTAAATCAAAGTCTTTTCAACCCCCAGAGTTTTCTAAATGCCCAGCTTCTAAGGAATAGCTCCCGCCTTGACTAGATGACTACAGTTCTTTCTTATCTCTGCCATTTTCACCTTTTGTGTCTCAGGTTGCTATTGGGTCACTCAACAGGTATTTGCTGAATACCTAGAACTATTTTGGATGCTGATGACGCGCTTGTGAATATCTTTACCATTCCTGATCCCTGAAGCCTCCATCCAGTAGCCAGGCAGATGGAAAGTAGTGTGTTGGTACTTGCACAGGGGAAGTGCGGGACTCTAGGGGAATAAGAGCTGGGTTCCTAACCACTGCCTGATACACAGCGGGTGCCAGGGACATGCCTTGAACAGAAGAAAGTTTCCTCGTGTGCTACTTCTCCTCACATTTTCTTCTCCACCTCCTCTTTGGCAGGCCCACCCCTACCCACCTCATGCTTGTCTGGCCTGTCTTCCCCACTGAATAAGAACCATATCCTGGTGAGGGATAGGAACGGGTATCAGACACTCAAGCACCACCTTTCTCAATTCAAGCAAGCTCGACTTTGCAGCGAGAGCACCCTTGGGGATTCATCAGAGCCAAACTCCAAGGACCAAAGGGGAAAAGATCTTGGAAATGATCTTGAAGTAGGTCTTTACAGCTTAGCAAAGATTCACTGAGTACCTACTATATGTCCAGAAGAGAGACTTGTAAACAAGTTATGATATAGTGTGAGATATGACAGTGACAAAGCTGAGGCTTAAGAGATACTCATTGGCCTCCATATTAGCTTCAAGCCTCTTTCCTACCTTAATTGATCTTTCCCATTTTAACTGATCTTACTTTGATCTTCTAGAGCTATGCTGGGAATGAACTTGGACAATAGAAAAGGGAACTCTTTTTTAGGATTCATGAAAGGCGCTACATTGGAGGACTGATCTTCTGTGCTGAGCAGGGCCTGAGTGTGTGTGTGTGTGTGTGTGTGTGTGTGTGCGCGCGCGTGCATGCGTGCGCACATACACACTTAAGTGTGTAACACATTTCTTTTCTCAGTCCCCTAATGCCTTTGTTAGTGGGTCTGGTTCCTTGCCTGTACTTAGTAAAATCAGTGGCTTATTGTTGATCTTTGCCTAAGGCCATGATGCATTTTAATTTTGGTATAGTTGAAAGATATTGTCAAAGCTGAAAGTCGACTAGGTTCCAAGTTGTTTAAGGATGAGAGGCTGCTCGTACCCTCCATCAGTGTGTGGCACCTAGTACCCAATGTGGGTTTGCTGAACTGACCTGACTTCTCCCCAAGCCTGCCCCAGGAACCTGAACTTCTCATCCTGAACTTGGGGGTTGCCAGCTATATTCCCTGCTCTTGTCAGCATGAACACTAAGTAGAGAGCCCTCACTTGTCTTACTGTGCATCTGAGACAGATCCTGTTCCCTTTCCAGAGGATTGGGGGAAGAAGCTATTTCTGTGATTCTGTGTATGCTGCAGACTGAGCAGAGCTTGCTCTCCAGTGTACTCCGGCTGTATGTCCTATCTTCTCAGGCCTCCATTGCTTTCAGTGGCTACTTTCAGATAGAATCAAGTCCCAGCCTTCCCCGAGCCTGCTTAGGACAGGTAGTAAGGCTTGTGTTTACCCACTGATCACTTAAACAGGATCATTTTCTCTTTGTCCTAGGAGATAGGACATTAAGCTGTTAAAATCTGCTGTAAGTGCTGTTCAAGCCCTAGGACAGGTTTGTTTATATACCCTGTTTGTGCTATCTACCCAGACTTTAATGAATTCCTTTTACTTGGGCTCTTGTCAACCGTGAGCATGAGAAGGTTTTGAGAGTGGAGGCTTCTGTTTCCTCTCCAGTCACTATGTTACCACTTTACCTCATTATTTACTTGTATGGATATAGCCCTGGCCATAGGCTGTAATTAGAAACAGGTAGGTGGATAGGAGCGGGTGGCTTTGTTGTAGCTTTGTTCACTCACTGACAAGGTGAGCTCCTTTCTGGAGCTGGGTTGGAAGTGGGGGTCCAAGGGATCAGGGGATTGTTTTCCTTTCTATAAACACTTTTCCATAACTTCTGGTCCCAAAGGACCTATTGTCTGATGGGGATCTTTTCCCCTTTCTCTCTGAACATGTAGAGACATTATGGAGAAATTATGATCATTATCATCATTATCATCATCAAGAGAGTGCAGAGAGAGGGCATAAACAGGGTGAGGGAGAGGTGGTGGGGAGCAGTTATTAGCTTAAGTGATATAAATGTGGACTCCAGTTGGGTAGAGAATAAGAGGCTAGAAAGCAAGTCTTGCTGGAAACTTGGAAACACTGTAGCATTCTCTGTGGATCTCTTATCCCATAGGCCTATTGTGAAGTTCTGTAAAACACTGTGTAGAATGTAGGTATTACTGCTTTTTTTTTTTTTCAACAAATATTTCTCAAACTCCTAAGGCATGTGTGTATGTAGTACAGCAAATCTGCTCAATTTTTTATAGCACAGAAGGAATAAGCAAAATGATGGTATCACTTGTGTCTGGAGTTCTTAAAATGCAGCATCTCAAAGTCTTAAACTACATTAATCTAAAAGCCCACTCGGTGGCAGTGCCACTATATGAAATTAGACCTCCAGGGAATGGCTTCCATGACATCTGTCCCCTCAAATTGTTGTGTGATTGCTATATGCCAGGCTGCTTTCACACTCAATCTCTTTAATTCTTTGTAGCAACTCAGCAAAGGAGGTATTACCATTTTCCTTTTCACAGAGCATAAACTGAGACTCAGAGATTAAGTTATGTACCCAAAGCTGCCTCTACCAGGGATAGAAGTGGCAGAGCTCCTATCTCAACCCAAGGCTCATGGCTTTTCAGTACCAGATCCCGCTGGGTTTCAACTTTGTCACTTAGCGGAAAAACACGTCTATAATAAAAAAATTTGAGTTGCCCCCTGAAATCCTCATATGATAAAGCAACGAGAAGGGTTTTGATAACCTCTCTCTCCATCTGTAAAATGTGGACAATAACACTCCCTGGGTTGTGAAGATTAAAAGTGATTGGGGCACATGAAGCCCTCAGCACTGGGCTTGGCAAAGAGTAAGAGTTCAACATATTTAGCTGCCTTTCCCACATCTCTGCTCTCCTTCTTCCTCCCCTCCTCATGCTTTCTCTTCAGGCCTCAACCCGTCCTTCTCTTTCTGATGCAACAGTTTTCTTATTTCTCCATCTCTTTTTTTTTTTTTTTTAAAGATTTTATTTATTTATTTGACATACAGAGATCACAAGTAGACAGAGAGGCAGGCAGAGAGAGAGGAGGAAGCAGGCTCCCTGCTGAGCAGAAAGCCCGATGTGGGGCCCGAACCCAGGACCTGGGATCATGACCTGAGCCGAAGGCAGCAGCTTAACCCACTGAGCCACCCAGGCGCCCCTTCTCCATCTCTTTTGCCTCTCTGCCTGTCTCATTCCACGCTGGCCTCAAGCTTAGGGTCATATTGATGTTGGCCAGTTAATACCTACCCACAGTATCCTCCTAGATTAGATTCCTTGCTGATCAGTGGCTGCAGGAAGCCAGGAGCCTCAAGCATAGTAGGGTGTTTGTTTTGGAAAGAGAGATAAGAAAGAAAACAAAGCAGGTCCTTGGATGAATCTCCAAGCCATAGGAGCCTCTGCAGAGGTACTGACTTCTGTCCTGGGACTTGGCCCTCCCCTCCAGGGCTGTCCACAATCTAAGGACCATCTGGTTTTGAAAAATAAAGGCCGTGGTTCTAGTCCTTTGCCCCTAGAAAAACCCTGTGGTTCCACCACTGATAACTGTATCTTTCTCTGTGCATCCCTCTTATAGATCCAGGGCCAGATTAACAGTCCTCCGTCTCCTATTTCTTATCTGAAAAACCCTTCAGTTTGGCAAACCTCGGCTGAGCCCCTGTGATGTGCCAAGGCTTTTTAAGATGCTAGGGTCACCAAAATGAAGTTAAGCTAGGCTTCAGGAACTTTACAGTCTGGGGTCCGAGGATAGAGATCCGAGGCCCATCACAGACACACACATGATCAAACACACAAATTATTGTGGAAATGTTGTTATAGATATGCGGAGCACTGTGGAAACTGGGAGGAGGAATAGTCACTGGAGGCATCATACAGTGTCACGTGAGGTAAGCTTTGAAGGGTAATTAAGAGTTTCTCTGGTGGAATGAAAAGAGAGGGGGAGATGGTTCTGGCAGAAGTGAGAGTGTGAAAATGCAGCTTGCCCGGATTTTAGGGCTTGTGGAAGGAAGATCTAGGAAAGGTTGACGGCAGCCCAGTTACAAAGGACCTGGAAGATTGTGCAATGGAGTTTGGACCTTACTTATTCATACTCAGTTGGGGAGCTGTGGAAGGTGGGTCAGTTAGGTCCTTAGCTTGTTTGTTTTTAACCAACCTCAAAAGGGGGGAAAAAATATCACTCCTTCCTTCCTTCACATTTTCAAGTCAGCTGCTTTTGTTTCCTTTCTAGGCCTCAGCCAACTGCTTACATGCTTTTTACAAAATGAGATCTATGTTTTTTTACTTAACCTCTTTTACATATTTTTCATGTTTCTACCTGATCTTTATAATTACCATTTTAATGGCTGCATAATAATGCCATCAGTTATTATGCTATAATTTATTTAAAGCAGTAGAGTGCAAAGGACCGAAAAGGTTTTAAAGCTGGAAGCTATTCAAATCCCAGCTGTGATTTACCATCTGTGTAATCCTAGACAAAATATTTAATTACTCCGAGGTTTAATTCATTTATAAAGTGTGTTGATCATAAACCTACCTTGCTGGGCCATTGTGAAGATTGTATCAAATTAGATGAATTATGAATTACGGCCTGGCACTTATTCAATGAGTGGTGGCTGCCCACTTATCATCTTTACTGATTGGCTGAGCTTGATGTTCTAGAAGGAAGGTAGGTGTTGATGGGTGGGTTAGATGGGGGGAGGAGAGCTCAGGGAGCCAGCCTGAGGGCTGTAGACCCACAGAGGCCAGCAGTAGTCACCACTAGTCCATGTAACTGTTGAGTATCTGAAATATGGTCCATGTGAATTGGGATGTGTAGTAAACATAGAACACACACTAGGTTGAGAAGTATGGAACAGAATATAAAACACCTTGTTAATAATTTTTATATTAAGTATACATTACCATGTTATTTTGGATGTACTGTGTTAAAAGATGTTAAAATTACTTTCACTTGATTTTAAAATATGGCTACAGAAAACTGTAAATGACATATGGGGCTTGTATTGAGTTTCTCTGGCTGCTTTGAGTCCCTATGACTGATCCCATACAGGAAAGACAGGAGGCGTAGGTACATTTGAGTGTGTGTTTATATAAGTAGATCATTAGTGGGTGTCCCCTGAGCAGTGAAATGAAAGGCAGGCATTTGTTCTAGACCAGAGAAGCTATCCCCACTTGTCTTGAGTTGGCCATCCTGGCTCTTAAGCAAGTCACACACAGCAGTGGTCACATTTCTGACCAAAGCACTCGTTGCAGGGAAGGCTCGGAAGAGCGTGACTTCTCTACTAAGCTCGCAGGGCGCTTCAGGCCCAGTTGGCAGAGAAGCACTGGGCGTCCCGCTCTCTCTTTTGTGGCGTGCTTCTCTGTCACACGTGCAGTGTGCGGGGATCCCACAACTGGGAAAAAGACCACACAGACAATGAAGGTGGAGGGATAGGCTGCTTCTGGAGGGGGGATAAGTGCTCTGAGTCCAGTATAGCCCTGCTCCACTGTGTGTCCTCACCTTCTCTGGTTTGGAGTCAGAGAAGCAGTATTCTCACCTTTATGGATTTGATGCTGAGGCTGGCTTCGGGGTAGCATTTCAGATAACCAAATCCTATTTCGGTTTTCTAGCCAGGAATTGAAATTGTACCTAGCTCTTAAAATATCCATTGTACCATTTCCTGTAGAACCCCTTTAGGGTTCTTAGGTTATAGAGCCTTAAAATCAAGGTAAAGTTTAGAAGCAAAGAAAATTTATAAGAACTTTTATATACTTTTCTACAGTTGGTCTCCCATGGGTTGAGCTCAGGAGACTACAGATTTTGGATGCATCTTAGTGGGGTAAGAACAAGGCAAGTGGAAGATACTGAGTCTGGAGGGCAAAAAGTAAACCACAACAAGCGCTAGTATCTGCCTTGCTTGAAGAAGTTTTTATCTGAATTAGCCTGCCTGACTTTGGCCTTGTTTGATATGGATAACAGAAAGGCCTGGTGATAGACCCTGGCATCGCTATGGCAGAGGCATTGCTGTACCTTTGCCAGGAGCATTCTCCTCCTAACGTACTGTCACCCGTCTGAGCCCTGACTGCTGTCGTCAGGTGGGACAAGGGTGTCACGTTCTTGGTCAGCAGTGGTTAAACTATAACAGCATGTATATGTTTCATTCACTTAGCAACCATTTACTGATCTCTTTCCACAGGCCAGCAGACACCATGGGGTTAACTGTTTTCTGAGGAGAGTATATGAAAGTTTTAATAGCTTTCCTTTGCTTTTGTTTTCTATCATGATTTTAAATTTGTGACTTTTGTTTTCTATCATGATTTTAAATTTGTGACTTTTACGGTCACAGAACAAATAGCCTTGTTTCACAACTTATGAAACTGATTCTTTTTAGAGGACTTTTACTTTTAGAGGACTTCTTGTATTCTGGGTACCAGTTTAATTTTTTCTGAAAAATGGGAGAAATGTACTCTTTACCCCTTCTCTACTCTCTGCCCTTCTTTTGGGCCTTGGAGAAGGATCCCCTCTGATCTCTGGGAGCCCCAAGTTTCCCTCCCAGCAGACATACTTGTGACAAGACTTCATCTGCTAGACAGCCCACTCCCTCAGTGCAGGGGGCCCTATGTGCCCTGGTTGGGTTGTGGCAGACTATAGCTCTCACCTCTTCCTCCATGCCAGTCAGCCAGAGGAGGAACTCAGTCCCAGTGTGGCAGGCCGGTAGGTCTTCTGCCCCTACAGAGATTAATGTTTGAAGTAGTTTCATCCCACTACACTACCTGTGACTTTTCAAGGCAATTATGAAGAGCTGACACCAAAGGCCTGACACCTGAGGCAGTTAGGTGTCCCTGGCGAAGCGACTAGCATTGGGGGTGGTGTTGGGATACCTAGGCATAGACAGCTGCATAAATACTAATGTCTCTGTGCTCCAAGGCCGTGCCGGGCTGTGCCTACCCACCACACTCTCCCTTCTGCATGTGCACAGATTCAAGCCAACACCTGCACATACACAATATATCCCCTTGCAGATGCTGTACCCCTCTCCCCACTTGGTCCCCCTGGAAGCCCCCAGTTCTCACCTCTCCCCACCAACTGCAGCCCCCACCCCAGCACTGTCATTCCTAACCCCAAAGCCCAGCCTTTCTGCCAGCCCAGGCCTCTCCAGGTTAGAGCTCTCTGGGGACCCTTTCCTATTGAAAGGAAGAAAGAAAGAAAAAGGGAGGAAAACCAGAAAGAAAGAGGAAAGCAGAAGAATGAAATTGGACCGAAGGGGCAGTGGTGCCTTGAGCTATCTCACTGCATTACAATGAATATGGACTCTATTAAGCTCCGTTCTGCCTGTTAGTGTTTCCCAGGGCAACACAGCCCCCATATGGCAAGCATGCAGCAGATTAGGCTAGGCCCCTGGGCCTCATTGAAGGCTGGGGGGGCTTGACTGGCAGTTGAACCCCCTCCCACCTCCCCCTACTCCTCACACTTGACACTGCCTGTGTTTATCTAAAGCAAGGAAGGCGGGGGTGCATTTGGAAGGGTTTTTGTCTGTCTCGGAGAGAAGGGAGAGGAGACTGGAGGCTGGGTGGGTTGAGGGAGGTTGAGGGAGGAAGGTGGATGGAGGTGGGGTGAGAGGGGATAGGCAAGGAGGGAAAAGCCTCATAAATATTCAAGAGGAGTGGTGAATGGAGAGAGAGAAATAAAGCAGATGGAATTCATGTTAAAGAATGCCACAATCACCCTGTTTTGAGCCCTCCAAAAACAAAACAAAACAAAACAAAAAAAAAAGGAATGGCTTTCTAGGAGTGTAGGAGCTGCGTTTATCCAATTAGCAGGGCTGTCAAATTGAATTTATATGGAATAGGGTGGGGGAATTGAGAAGAGAGTGTAGAAGAAAGGAAGTGGGTTTTCTTTTCTCTTAAGGTTTGTGGGGCCCCCCACCGCCCTTTATGGCTAGATTTTTAAATTTCCTTAAAGAGAAATTTAAGGAAGGGATATGTGTGACAAAGAAATGTGACTCCCTAGTAACTTTTTCCTCAAGTGATTGAGGTGGGAGAGAATTAGATCTGTCCAGTGGGCAAATCAAGAGACCACATCTTCCCTTTACTCGGAAGGCAGAGGTGGCTTCTCCAGGGATTCCTCCCCAGAACCAAGATGGTATGTCTAGATTCCTTCTTTCCCCTTTCATAGATGGTGAAGAGGTTCACCTACCTCAGTGGAAATAGGTTCTGTCTGTGTTGGTACAACTTGTTATAAATTTTTAGTTCAGTGAATGAGGAGCCCAGGTTGGGCAAATGCCACTTTGATTATTTATTGCCTTCTCAAAAACCATCAGTGAGTCTCCTGTCTGTGGTGCTCATCTCAAACTCTTTTCCCTAGTCTTCCACAGCATAACCCAATCTCAGTTTCTTACCTTGCCTCTTCCCATTCTTCTGAAAGTCCCCATAATAGGGTACAAACTCTACAGAGGAAATAAAAGAAATTCCACTAGAGTACTGGAAGAAGATATTGGAGATGCTCTTAATGTTTATTTCTTTTTTTTTTTTTTTAACTATTTTTATCTGTTTTTTTTTTTTTAAGTTTTTATTTATTTATTTATTTGACAGAGAGAGATCACAAGTAGGCAGAGAGGCAGGCAGAGAGAGGGGGAAGCAGGCTCCCTGCTGAGCAGAGAGCCTGATGCCGGGCTCCATCCCAGGACCCTGGCATCATGAACTGAGCTGAAGGCAGAGGCTTTAACCCACTGAGCCACCCAGACGCCCCTTAAGGTTTATTTCTGTCTAAAAAAAGTGAAAGGAAAGAAATTCAGCTTTCCTGATATTTAATACCAGGGTTGGCAGTGGTACCTTTAGCCTGTATATCACAGGGTGATGCATAACAACAATAGTAAAAGATCTCCTCTGGTTGACAGTGGAGACCTTCACTGGCTTATTCACTTCCCAGTTTTCCTTTTCTCTGTTGAGTGGATTTACAGATTATATAATTTACTTATGACTAAATTAATGGTCACAAAAGGACAAGTGGATTAAAGAGATTGCTGCAAAGAAACTGGGGCTGAAGAGTAGGCAGCTAATCCAAGCACACGCTAACAGGAAGAGAGCAGTAGGGCTGACCCTCTTCAAGCCACATAAGGAAGTAAAAATAATGCTAATGGAATCCCATGTGATGAGAGGTCAGCAAAGTAATTAATATTCAAGCAGACTATTTGAGAGAGGTTATAGCCATATCATTACCAATGTACCTAATCCTAAAGAGGCTTTCTGTTTTAAGGTATTAGCTTTAATTGCATTATAAACAACATTATAAACAATCATGATTAACATGTTATTAAAACAGGGTTTCACTTTTGCCTACTCTTTTCAAATTTTAGTTGGGCAGCCCATGCATTTAATTTATGAATAAATGTGAATGGGTTAGGCATATTTGCCCAGAATATTGTACTCCTAAGAAAACAAGATCAGAAAAGTTTGGAGACCACTGTTCTAGATAAACCTGTAACAGCCAAACTGCTTGACGTACCAGCCCCCAGACAGACCTTTCCCACCAGCCGTGCTCTCAGCTCTTTATATATACACACATCCCAAGGGGCCTTCTAAACCCTTTATCCAGGGAACCTTTCCTGAAGACCCAATATTGAAAATGCTCCCCTCCTATGCTCTCACTTGCCCCTTCTCATTTGTGACTGAATTGGTGATCAGTTAAGGTTTTAAGATAAGGAATGCTAAAATTGTTACATGAGAGGAATCCCCTAAACTTCAGTGGTTTTGTGCAACAGTGGTTTATTTCTTCTGTCCTGGATTGCCTTGACTTCTTCCACCTTGGAGCTAGAAACACAGGACATGTGTCACCAGGACTGGAGAGGGGAGAAATGGAAGGTGGACCCTGGTTCTCTCTCTTAATAGCCATAGCCTGGAAGGGACACATGACATATTTGCTCACACTTGCTTGGCCAGCTCTAGTCACTTGGCTCTAAACCTTCTGCAGAGGACGCTGGGTAGTGAGGAGCTTCTGGAGATTTGCTGAACACTAGCTGACTTGAAGTCCTGAGCTGTCGTTCGTCAGAGATCCATCCTGTAGTACAGTGACTTGCGTACTGTCCTCTATGGGAGATCAGTAATATTTTTTATACCTGGTAATAGTGAAATCACAGTTATCATACTTTTTACTAGACACTCAGTCAAAATCTGATTAAGGAATAATCTAGGGGGTGCCTGGGTGGCTCAGTCAGTGAAATCGAGTCCCACATCAGGCTCCTGCTCAGCGGAGAGTCGGCTTCTCTCTGCAACGCCCCCACGCCCACCCCAGTGCTCTTTCACTCTCTCTCATTCTAGCTCTTGCTCTATCACAAATACATACATAAAGTCTTTAAAAAAGAAAAAGGAATAAGCTTGGAATATATTTAGAGGCTGGCTAGAGCATGGCTTATACTTAAGAACATCAAAGTTTTGTTACTCTTGCCTGTTTGACATCAGAGTTGTCTGGGTAGATGTTCTAGGTATTAGTCTAGAACTGCACTTGCCCAGTGTGGTTCCATTAAAAACTCAGTTCCTCGTCCCAGTAGCCACACTTAAAGTGTTTGATAGCCACACGCGGCTAGTGACTATTACTGATAGTGCAAATGTAGGACATTTTCACCATTGCAGAAAGTTCTACTGAATGGGACTGTGTGAAGAATAGTACAAGATTGTTCTAGATTTGGATGTAAATGGTAGAAGAATGAAAGCAACCACAGAGAAAATTACTCCTTTTCTGTTTTTAAAAAAGATGTATTTATTTGAGAGAACGAAAAGGCGCGTGTGGGCATGTGCAAGAAGTGGAGGAGCAGAGAGAGAGGGAGACAAGCAGGCTCCCCGCTGAGCACAGAGCCTGACACGGGACTCAGTCTCTCAGGACCCTGAGATCATGCCCTGAGCAGAAACCAAGACTCAGATGCTTACCCAACTGCGCCACCCAGGCCCCGCAGAGAAAGCTACTCTTATAGATAACGATTCAGGTAACATTACTTTTCTGCGTAAGAAAGTAGATTCGTTCTTAAAGTAGTCCTAAGCAGTTGGTAAATATCTCAGAAACTGTTTGGTGGGAGGCAGTATTGGGATAGTGGAGATAGCCTGGGGCTAGGAGTCAGAGGACCTGATTTGAAGCCCTAAATCTCTCTTAATTAGCTGGGAGCCCTTCTGCAAATCACTTAGTCTTTCTGCTCCTTGCTTTTCTCATTTATAACATTTAATATCCAGAGGTGTTATTCCAAGCTATTATTTTCTCTGAGGTCCCTCCTAATTTAAAATCTTTCTTTTTAATTAGGTCTCTGGGTAAAAGTACAACTTTTTAAGTAAAAATGACCTTTCTTAAACTCTTCTGCTAAATCTGTTTAAACTCATGTATTCAGCCCTTCGGGAACTAGATTCATTTGCTTCCCAGGGATCTCCCCCAGTGCCATTCCTCTGAGCAGGAGCTCCACCTTCTTTCTTGAGGGCAGCACTCACCGATACCCCCCCGCTGCCTTCCCACAGCCACTTGACATCACCTCTTAGGAGCAAAACTTCTCCCTGCCTTCAAAGACGTTGGGAAAAGTGAATCTTACTTTCTAGAATGGGGAACTTGCAAAAAAAAACAAAAAAAGTAATTTGGGATCAAAAATATTTCTTTTTGGGGTGCCTGGGTGGCTCAGTCATTGGGCGTCTGCCTTCAGCTCGGGTCGTGATCCCGGGGTCCTGGTATTGAGCCCCGCATCTGGCTCTCTGCTCGGTGGAGGCCTGCTTCTGCCTCTCTCACTCCCCCTGCTTGTGTTCCCTCTCTCGCTGTATCTCTGTCAAATAAATAAATCTTAAAAAAAAAAAAAAAAAAATTCTTTTTTCATGTGGCTAGCCCCCCTCAACCAATGGAACAAAAACTTTGTCAGATCTTATTCTTGTCACTGAAAGGATGCTTTTTTAGAAACCATTCTCTTTACAGTATCTGCTAGATCACATGTTCTTCTGTTTCACTCATCATGGTTATTGGCCAGAGGATATCCAAAGGGTGTGCTGTGTGTTTAAGACCACGAAGGCTTCCCTGTTTTTCTAAGACAGCTGCAGTGTCCTGAGCGACCAGGGAGGGGATGTGGGCTCCTGTGCCCTGGTCTCGCCTGTGCTCCAGCCTGTCCTCTTGGGAGAAGGTGGAGCTGGCTGCCTCTTGCTGCTGATGGATTCGCAGTTGTTTGTAATTTTCTCACAAAATAAATACTCCAAGGCTATAATTTCTCGTTGGTCTCAACCCCAGAAAGTGTATTCTGTTGTTGTTTTTGGAAAGTTTTGAAAATGTCTGCTTGCTGGAGATTATTTCAGTGGGAGCATGTATGTCAGCAGTTACATTTCTCAGACACATTTTCTTTCTCTTTTCCGTGTCCAAATAACCCTTCAAAATAGCAAGTACCTAGGCCTCAATGAGGAATTCATGTCGGAAATTTATTCTCCCCTTTGTTTTTTTTTTTTTCTTCATCTCTCCTCTTTTCCTGAAAAAAATCCGTAGAAAATAAGAAGGATCTAGACATACTTTGCATTGCCAAGAAAAATAACAGGACTTACTGTTGCCTTCACCCAACTTCGGAATTGTACCTTGTTCATTTCATGGTGGGGCAGAGCCACATTGCAAGTAGGAATTCCAATTCAGCCTTAGTTGTCTTTTATGTTTAGATTACAACAGAATTCTCAGAAGATACCAATCTTTGGGATTATCTTTCTAGACCAAGCTCACCAGGTAACTCGGTCCAGGAGACAACTCTGTTTTCCAGGCTGGGAAATAGGCTGCATTATAGCTGCACTGATGCGCCTTCCTCCCTATTTTTGTCATAGCTCCGCCTTTTGTGAATGAGCCTCCGGGGTGACCTGCTTTGGGGTCATTAAATGGTATCTGTTTACAACTCTGTCATGGGGATTAATGAGTTAACTCCTTTCTCCCTCTTTACATACCTGTTTCCTCTTACACCCTTTCCCTCCCCAGATGCATTCTTTTCTCCTGGTTGCTTATAGAAGTGGGTTGGTGGTTGGTGGCAAAAGTGGGGCCTGTTTCCATTTTGATTCCTATAAATTGCCAAGGGCACAGAAGTAACAGTAATTGTTTGGCTGGTCCTCGTTAAGCAGGAGGGGGTCTGGGCTGAATTTCCTCAGTAAAACCTTTGTGGACTTTACAACCCAAACACCTCTGCAGCCACCCTGTGCTCAGATAAAACAACAGCCCTCCTGTCCTCTTTGTCTGCTTGTCGTCTTTTTGCCCTTTTTCAGTCTGTGTTCATTTCCTGCTTCCATGCCTCCTCCTTCCTTCCTTTCCCCTCCTTCCTTTCTTGAGACACAGACAGAACAGGTGCCAGCAATTTTCTCAGGGAGTTGGGCAAACTGGAGCATGTCATCATCAAGTTCCTAAAATCCTTTCACTGATAATTCATTCAGAGTTCTAGATAAATAGGTTATTTCGTTGGGGGAATAGTAGAGAATTAAAGCAAGTATCTGGAAAATTGAGAGGAAACCAAAACTTGCTTTTTGGTATTAGTTTCAAAATCTGTTAATGGAGTTTTCCTCTAGGACTCACTGTTAAAATGCCTCACTGTTCTACATCCCCCTTACTCTGAATCTGTTAAGCTCCCCACTGGGTGCAGAGCACTGATAGAAAAAAAATGTGAAAAGGTTCCTATTGTGTTTAAAGCACAGAGATTTGAAAAGATCTTCTTGGAGTCTCTGAGACCTTAGGATTCATCAGGGACCCCCCCCCCCAAACAAGGAGTCCAGCATGCATTGTGCTTATGATGGTACTGTCCATGATACTCTGGTAGTGGCAGCATGGACTGCCATGTGGCTGTGGATATCTGACCTCCTGCGGACACATGGTTCCCAACAGGTGTGTGAGATGCTCACAGCCCAGACCCTGGCCATGGCTGGGGGTCCCAGCCCCTCTAATACTGGCTCCCTTGCCCTCCTTGCTGCCTGTACACAGGGCAAGCCTGTAGCACTCGTGCCACAGTAAAATCCCCTTCTGGCTCAGGGGAGCCACTTAAAAGAAGCTTCTTTTAGATAAGAAATGACAGGAAAGTGTTCTTTGGTCTTCCAGCAGCTGTTCAGGTCAACATCTTGAATGTGGCCAGCATGTGTGCTAGAGGCAGGGGGCAAGGGGACAGAGCCAGGCCCTGTGGCAGGCAGCCTCACTCACCAGGGCCATTTCTCTCTTTCTCACAACAGAGCAGTGCGGGGGATCGTAGTACCTCTTGGAGTGAGTCCACTAGCTTATGGGACGTTGGCTCGAACCCTTTGTGACACCATGCTGCATGGGACGATGACAACTCAGAGAGAAAAAAGGCCCGAGGTCACCCTCGCTTGCCTCCTCTTGGCCACAACAGGCTGCTTTGCCGACTTGGGTGAGTGCTTTCCTTCCCTTTCTCAGCCTGCCCCTCTTACAAGAACACTTTGCCCCTTCATGTCTCATTCAGTAGTGACCCTTTAACAAGGCCTTTCTTTTCCTGGATTCCAAAGAACTCTTCATTGCCACTGGCCTTCGGGGGGTACACTTAGTAACACAAGATGAGACATCATCTTGGCAGCCTCATATTGTTGCATTTTAGTATTTTAATCGTTTTAAATATATACCAGCGGAGGAGAAGTAATAGTAACTGCCCTTAACTGAGCATTTACTGTAGGAGATTACGGCAGGCAGTTGGCGCGCATTGTCCCGGGAGCCAAGTGTTCCTAGCCCCATGCTGTAGGGAAGAAACTGAGATACAAAAAGGCTAGTGACCTGGCTCAGAAGCTGTGGCACTGGGGTTTGGGCCCAGGTCTGTCCAACCCCAAAGCTGAAGCTGCCACTCCAGTCTGCCGCCTTCTTCTTCTTCTTCTTCATCTTCTTCTTCTTCTTTTCCTTCTTCCTTCTTTCTTCTTTCTTCTTCTTCTACTTCTTCAAGATTTTATTTATTTATTTGACAGAGAGAGAGAGATCACAAGGAGGCAGAGAGGCAGGCAGAGAGAGAGGGGGAAGCAGGCTCCCCGCTGAGCAGAGAACCCGATGTGGGGCTCGATCCCAGGACCCTGAGATCATGACCTGAGCTGAAGGCAGAGGCTTAACCCACTGAGCCACCCAGGCGCCCCTCCAGTCTGCCTTCTGAGAACATGTACAGGTTGGGGAATGGACCCAAGCACCCGGGAGTTCTTCAGGGGAAGATGGACTCCCCCAGGCTGCTCAGCTTGGAAAGGCTGCCTGGGTGCTGTGCTTCTGAAAAGGTCATGTTATTGGCTTCGTGGGGATGTTCGTTCATGGCTCTGTCCCTGTTCTCCCTCCAGACCAGGTCCCTCAGGTCACTGTCCAGCCTTCTTCCATGGTCCAGAAGCTCGGAGGAACTGTGATCCTCGGCTGCGTTGTGGAACCCCCATGGATGAACACCACCTGGCGCCTGAATGGGAAGGAGCTGAATGGCTCAGATGATGCTCTGGGCATCCTCATCAGCCGTGGGACCCTCGTCGTCACCGCCCTCAGCAACCGCACCGTGGGACGGTACCAGTGTGTGGCCCGGATGCCTGCGGGAGCTGTGGCCAGCGTGCCGGCTACTGTGACACTAGCTAGTGAGTGCTGCTCCTTCCTCCTCAGCCCCAGGGCTCCTCTCTCCTCCTCTCTCCCATTCTCTTTCTCCCCCAGGCCGTCCATACCCCCTTGTCACGTACCCTTCATATGAAAGGGGGCCTTACAATTTGAAATTTCAAACTGGAGAGCAGTAAGTGCCCAGCAGTCCCCAGGGGTGGACGACCGTTGGGCTCCTGCGAAGCCACTCTCTAAGTAGGGGCCTGCTGTGGAGTAAGTGTCTAGAAGGAGGGGAACTCCACGTGGTTGAACTGTTTCCAGACTATGGCTGTGACTGAGCCAGCTGCTCCCTGTCCCCCCACCCAGTCCTCCATCCCCCATCTTCAGGGCAATTATGGTCAGAGCGTTTACAGGGCCATGTACAGTCCGAGCAGAGCTGCCCATCCCACACGTGGCCTCCTGTCTGCTTGAGGGGCAAGTGTATTCCGTATGCCAGATATATAAATAGTAGAGCACAATGAGAAGGAAACTGTGACCAAGAATAAAACGAACAGAAAAGAGGATGAGATTGGGGTACAGTCTGGTCCAAGGAGGATGCCAGGTGAAAACTTGATAGTACTCTTAATTTTTAATTATCACTTGAGTGTATTATAGTACCCCCAGTGCAAAACACACATTGCCTCATTTTCTACCCATTGTATATACAGGAGACAAGATTTAAGGAATAAACTTCTGAAGGCTGCGGGGCAGCCCCAACATCCATTCTTAAATGCTGAGTCTACAACCAGGAAATATTAAGAATGACTTCTTGTTCCTTGGCCTTGTTCCCTCGTGACCTAGCAGGGTGCCCTTACCCCTGACTGTTTGCTTCGGACTTCTATGTCACTGTCATAATCACCTTCCTGAGTGATGTGTGTTAGGGATCATGCCTAAAGCCTCAAACTTCTGCATTGCTCCTTTAAGTTTGGCTGGGGTCCCTGGGGTGTGCAAGGCAAGAGTCCCGGAGGAAAGCATTAGGAGATGAAGTAGACCAGCAGGGGAGAAAAGACCCCTCCCTGCCCTCCCGTTATCAGGTCCCTGGAGGGACATCCCTCTGTGAAAGAACAGGGCAGAGGCTGCCGGCCCTGTTGCTGTTTTCTTGGGAAATATTCAAGCAGCCCTGCCCTTTTCTTGGAGAAGGGAGAAAGCAGGGTGGGTCCTCAGCTGCCCCCCAGGGGACCAGGCTGAGCCTGGGCTGCATCTTGCTGCCTCCTCACACAGTGGGAACCATTTTCCTTGGTGGCAGAAGGAGCACATGAATCTGAGCCCCAGGCCTCTGGGAGGTAGGCTGTGCATGGTCAGTGAGGGAGGTAGGCCCTAGACCACCAGCTGGGCCCTCCCCTCCACCTGTGCTTGTGGGGTGTGAGGAGGAGGGTACGGGCAGACTTAGGTGAGGAGGGTTGAGGGTAGGGAGGGGTCATCTCATCATACAAGAAGGGCTGAGGTCAGAGCTGCACTCCTACGATCATATTCCTCTTTTATATTTTCCAATTGTAATGAAAATCACATTACAAAAAGTACAGAATTTATATATATTACATATAATAACATTTCCCCTCAGCCCACCATCGTCACACAGCCACTACTTACCATTTTGGAGGATACTTTCCAGTCTTGATCCATACCCATACTTTCTTTTTTTATTGAAGTATCTAATTGACACACAATATCAGTTTCAGGTGTACAAGATAATAATTTGACATTTGTGTGCCTTGTGAGATGGTCACCACAATAAGCCTATGTACCATCTGTCACCACACACAGTCACCTTTACTGATTGTATTCCCTGTGCTGTACATTTTATCCCCATGACTTATTTTATGACTGGAAGTTTGGACCACTTGATCTCCTTCACTAATCCCCCCCACCCCCACCACCCTTCCTCTCTGGCAACCAGGACTCTATTCTGTGTCCGTGAGTCTGGGTTTTATTTTGTTTTGTCTTTTAGATTCTACCTGTAAGTGAAATCATGGGGTACCTGTCTTTCTCTGACTCATGTCACTGAGCATGAGGGCATGCCCATACTTTCACACTGTCATAGCGACCTACTGAATATACAGCTTCTGTCCATATTCTCCCCCCTCAGCATTGTGTGGTAAGCACCTTCCCTTAGCCATATGACTATATTTACTTTTCTTTTTCTGTTGAGTATAAATGCATCCAGTAAAGTACACAAAGTGCACTAATAAGTCAACAACCGATGCATTTTTCTTATGTCCACTCCAGGTAACCATCTCTCTAGTGGGTTCCCCCTTCCCCTTACCTAGTCATCTGTCCCCCACAACCTGCAGCAGAGCAGGATCAGAGTTACCAAAGGCCCTCGAACATGCCTTGAGTGGATCTACTATATGTACTGATTGTGGGCCATTAGGTCACTTCCAGTGGTTCATTATTGCAAGTAAGATGTGCCTTTTAGTAGGGTTCGTACCTTTAAAGGATAGCGTTGCTCGTCTGCAGATGGTCAGCACGTGTCTGTGAAGGCTCAGGAAACTCCATAACCATTCATTTGGACTCATTAGGAGCCAGGCTGAACGTTTTATTTGGAGGAAGGGATAGTTGGAGAGTACAAGATTTATGTTGGAGCCCTCCTTCTACTTCAAGGTGTATCTGTATGAGGAGAAACCATTTTTCACCTTTATTTTTAAAAAATTCCTGGTCACTTCTTTCTGTGGCACTTAAAGGGATCTGCAGTTGACAGTGAGGACAAAGGGGAGGGTTTGGTTGCATCCCAGAAGGCCCAGGGAGAGAAGTGGGTTGTACGGAAGCCCAGTGAATCTTGCTTGAAAGCCAAGAACTGTTGGCTTGTCGTGGAGACATGAATCAGAAGTGAAATGTTTGGAGCTGACTGGAGGGACGGAGAAGTGCTGGAAATGAGAGCAGGCTCTGAGGAGCTGTGGCCACGGAGTGGAACTGCAGCCTGCCCAGCCCCGAGGAGGCAGGGGGGAGGAGGAAGCAGCGGCAGAATGGGGTGCTGTCTTTGGGCTAATGCCATGGGGGATTTGGCCCAGACTCAGCAGTTAGATTAAGTTTCTGAAAGCACATTCCTGAGCAGAATGGGGGCTGTGTTTTGCTGGTTGGCCGATGGAGGGAGGCTGAGTGGTGAAGGGATTACTGAGGCATGGTCTGCATTTAGAGGCAAGGCTGGGCAGTGGCATGCGGGTGCACACGCATACACATACCCACCCACACTCAGCACTTAAGGCTTCCTTTTCCTCTGGCCTCTTTCGTGTGCGTTCAGATGTTCATCCTCAGACAAAGCACTCACTGTTTGGCCTACCTAACAAGGTGCTGCCTCCTATGTCTTCATGAACTCCTAGATCACTGGGGCCTTTCGATGGTGGGGGGCTTGGACCTCTAACAAGAACTTTCCTAGTCCAGACCTCTTTGACTTAGATGCTGGGGGCTGGGGTTACTCTTGGACTTCACCCCTGTCTGGACATTGGCTTCTGGTCTTCAGTAGAACAGAAACCCATGTGGATAACTGCTGTCTTCATTCCCTGTGGAGGTGTCCATCCCACTCTCCTTTATGCAGAACTTTTCTCCTATTGAACCTAAACTTTGTGATAAATCTCTTGCTGCTAATGCCTCACTTCAGATCACCTTGTCTAATTCTTGCTTTTCAAAATACTTTTGACTTTGATCTCCTTTCTTCCTTTCTCCTTTTTTTTTTTTTTTACAAGCTTTATACAAGGAGGCCAACCACTCTATATGGCTTCAGTGTTCCCACTCTCTGCACCTGAACCAACAGCAGACATTGCCAATGGACACCATATTCCTTTTTTCTAGACTCTGATTCAACCTTAGAATTGTTCTCAACACAACCCAGCAAGTAATCACAATTCAGCAGAGCTGTGAAAACTGTTTTCTAGTCCTCACCTCTAATAATCCTTACCTCTAATAAACTCCTACATAATTCTTCATTTTTAGCTTTTTTCCCTTTTTTTTTTTTTATTCTTTAATTCTCCCAATTCTCCTATCATCCCTAGGTCCCATTTGTTGTTGGAAATAAAGCAGTGGTAACTGGGTGGTGATTCTGTACCTGGGAACTTTAGTCCTCAAACTAATGTGAAGTCTTAAGCTAATGCTGGTTTAATTGAGACTGGATCTCTAACCCCTCCACAAGGCCGTTAAGCACTAAGACCCAAGCCTGCACTTGAATTATCCTTTCTCTGGCCCCAGATGTCAGAAGGTGAGGCCACTGACAGGAAAGGAAGGAGCTCCCCTTAGGCAGCTGTCTCCATGACTCCAAATCTGAGGAAGGTCAGATGGTGACATCATTTAACCCATGAATAAAAAGAAAAGACTAACTGGTATAATGGAGAATAAAAAGGAAACTTAGAAAAGAAAAAAGAAAAGAAAAGGAAAAAAACCTTGGGTTTAAGTTTTGCCTGTGCCCTTAGGAGCTGATAGGACTTTGGGCAAGTCACTTAATCCCGCAGGTTACCACAACTCTGAAATGAGCGAAGTGATAATTATAGCATCAGTATTCATGCATTTTTTGTGTGTGTTTGTGTTTGAGGATCAAATTATGAAATAGTTCAAAATAGTACTATTTTGAAGCCTTTTATAAATGCCAGGCTTTATACGTTCACCCATTTGGTGGCTGCCTACGGGAGGCCCTGGGGCCATCGTCCAGCCCTGTGCTGCCCAGCCCCATTCTGGGAGTGGCCTTCAGAAGAACAAGTCCAGACAGTGGCAAAGCTTCCACTCCTAGCCAGAGCCAAGAGACAGGGCTGGCTCATTGGGAAGAGAGAACTAGCCCATTTCCTATGTATTTCTCAGCAGTGCATATACATATGAGCTCTAGCCGGATTCCTACCTCCTCACTGCGCTGGAGGGTGGCCGTGGTGTCACTGCATTGTGTGTTGTCCCTGTAGCCACAGAGCTGCCCATTGATGCTCCTGATGGCTCATTCTTCTAACCAGGTAGTGGTTGGCTTGTGCCAGCAGGTGGGGTGGCCCCTGGCCCTCAGCGCAGGGGGACCCCACATGCAGGAACCATGTTTCTTTCTGTTCAGCTCCCCCACCTCTGGTTCCTGTCAGACACTTCCTGGAGATCTTCTCGGCTCAGACCCTGAACCAGAATAAGCCATAAGGGACCATTGTGGCCATGTCTTTACTGAAATATTTCTAGCTTTCTTTATCTGTGTTGGAGTCCAGTTCTCCAGAGAAGCAGAACTGCTTATACGTAGAGGCACACCTTGGAGATGTCGTGAGTTTGGTTCCAGATGACTCACAAGAGCATGAGTCAAATGAATTTTTTGGTATCCTGGTGCATATAAAAGTTATGTTTATACTATTATGTAGTCTATTAAGTGTGAGATAGCATTATGACTAAAAAAAGTTTGTACCTTAATTAAAAAATATTTTATTGCTCAAAAAGTCTAACCAACTGAGCCTGTAGCGAGATGTAATCGCTGATCACAGATCACCATAACAAATATAATAATGATGAAAAGATTTGAAATATTATGAGCATTAATAAAATGTGACACAGAAAATGAGCAAATGCTGTTGGGAAAATGGCACTAATACACTTGTTTGATGCAGGATTGCCACAAACCTTCAATTCGCTAAAAAAAGAAAAAAAGTATGATAAAATGAGGTATGCCTGTATATATGTGTAGATATATATGTACATATATATCTACACATATATGTACATATATATCTACACATATATACAGGCATACCTCATTTTATATATACATCTATATATACATATACATATATATGTATGTATATATATACAGGCATACCTCATTTTATCATATTATATATATTTATATATATTATATATATATTTATACATATTTTATGTGTATAAATATATATATAATATATATATATATATATATGGAGAAGGAAACAAAGGCAGAAATAGATTTATTTTAAAGAACTGGTTGACAGGATTGTGGAGGCTGGTGAGTCCGGAATTCGTCGAGTGAGCCAGCAGGCTGGAGATCTGGGAGTACCCCCCAGCAAACTGCAGAGCACCTGTTCTCCAGCACTGAGTTCAGTGTTTGGATGTTCTGGAGATTGGTGTCCTGAGAGTTGGGGATGTGTTCCAAGTTTCCCGCAGAGCACAGGAAGACCTAACCCTTGCCTTTAAGGAGCTCTTAATCTAATGGAAAAGACTGACCACCATAACGTGTTAGCCCTAAAGCCAGTGAATCCCCAGCAGAGACAGAAACAGATTTGCCTGGGAGCTCAGGCTGACAGTGATTCATTTCAATTTCAGGGGTTGGAGGAAGATTTGGGAGTTGAGCCTTTAAAACAGTGTGTGGGGGACAATCTTTCTCTCTCATTTCTTGAGTTCTCTCATACCTTTCTAGGACCTTCAACAACTAAATTTTGCTCTTAGCATTGTGTACCTTAGATTTAAGCCCATTGCAGTTTCTGGAACAGTGCAGATGCATCCACAGGGAGCTCGATTTCCACAGTAAGGTAATTCCATGGTAAGTTCGGGGACAGCCTGAATGTAGCCACTAGATGATTGTCTCTCTCTTGCTACCCCTATCGGATTCTCCCTTAACTCTCCCCCATTTCTCACTGTTTGTTTCTCTTTTCCCTTTGGGAATGTATGTTCTGTGATTAATAAAGGAAACCTCAGAGTGTTTTCTCCAGGGCCACTCCTCTCTGCCAATCTGCTTCAGCCAACCAGTGACTCCTTGACTAAACAAGAAGGAACCATTCACTCCAAGTTGGGAAAACATTTGTTGTTAGCTTAGGCTTCTGAGGGAATCCTGTGCAAGCCCTTTGCTTTGCAGCAAGTGGGTGGTGGCAGGAAGAAGAGTTGGGGAAGGAAAGGAAACAGGTGGCGTCCGAGCTTGCCCAGGACGGGAAAGGAACCCACAGCCTGAGGCTGGGCTGGTGATTCTGCCAGGCTGGGGAGATCGAGTCAGCTCTATAAGGCGGTGGACACAGTCAGAAAGGGAGAATGAGCCTCAATGTGAGATTTAGCTGCTTTATTCTGTAAGTTTTATTTTACTTTGCCAATGGGACAAGAAAATTAGTGACCATTTATACCCAAAAGGAGCTAAGCAACTTGAATATCTAAATAGGAAATGACTAAAGAATACCTTACAGTATTAAACCAAGTCCTATTAACCAAAGTGCTGTTTTCTATTGGATACAGGCAGAAATTCATGCCTCACAAAAATTTCCCCTGATATTCTGGTGAAATCTTCAACACTAACCCCATCAGGCCTGGTGCAAGTGCCCAGACAAACCTGCAGTGTGAGCTCAGATCAGGGCATTATGGCAGCAGCTGTCTGCCCCAAACAGCCAGGGTTCCAGTTCTCTATTGAGTGATGGTCACAGTTTACCAAAAGAAGACTTCAGGTCCATGGTGCATCTTCTACTAAAGACACATTTATAATTCCTACCCTTCTTCTCTCCTCAGCATGTTCTTTGCACACACAGCCACATGCTTAAGTAAAAATCTTAGGTCCATCTTCTAATCTAAGAGCGAAGGGAGGACCTCATAGTGTGTTAAGCAGGTAGCACCTATAAATTCAATGAGCCAGAGCAGACTTTGCTCAGGAAGGTGAGGGACGCATTAATTAGCTTACTTGAAATCACTGGAGCCCTCTAAGGAACATGATGCAAGATGGTTCCTTTAAAATAAAAAAGTCGGGAGAGCAGATGAATCTGTTGGCTCCCCCTTTTCTGTGTGTGGAAAAGCTTAGGGATTTCTACCTTGACCTTGTTTGTAGACTTTCAGCCCTTCCTAGAGCCTGGTAATAACCCCAAGAACAATAGAACAGCGAGTCTGTCCTGCAGGTGGGTCAGTGTTCACATCTAAGATAAAGACAGTCCCTCAATAGTGAGCAAAAATGTCAGCAAAAGTGGAAAAAAATTTGCTGAGGCAAAAACAGCATTTTTTTTTCCTGAGGGAAAATGATGTTTAATGTTGAGTGACTGCTCCTTTACCTACAAACATGTGAAGACTTTAGGGATCACAGAACAGGACTCAGGCTGTGGCACGGCACTTAAGCCCCTCTCTCAGCCTCATCTCCCACTCTAGACCCACCAAACTCTGCCACTTTCTCATCTTGTATATTCCCCTTGTTTGGGGGATGGTGCCCCACCTGCCTGCAGCACCATCTTTTCCATTCCCTCAACATCTGGAGTGGGGTTTCCTCTTCCCAGCTTCCTCAACACCCTGTGTTTCCTTCTCTAGCCCTCTCATTTGCCTGGAGTACAGGGACTGCTGCCATTTTTCTCCATGACCACACAGCTTCCCACAGGACCTGGCACACAGTAGGCCTTCAGTGAATGTCTAGAAAGAGGAAGACTCCCAGATAAAGTGTGTCTGAAGTCTTGAAGGTCAAAAGGGGCATGCAAAAGGCAAGCAGAGTTTTCTTCACCAAACCCTGATCTATGAAGAGGCTTAAGGAAGTTAAAAAGGATGAAGCAAGGACTTAGGATATAAACAGGTTGAAAATACAAATAGATTCAGGGAGGGTTCGGAAAAATTGATGGATGTCAAAGCCTAAAGGGCTGTTTAAAAGGAATTGAGATGTTTGGAGGAAACTGGAAACTTCGACGGGAGATGCCGGTGGATGAGGCGCGGCATTCTATCAGACAGTTCATGGGACACTCTCAGAGGTGCTGGGCAGCTTGCATCAGTAGCCACCACTGCTTGTGGGAATATGTAGTTCCCGGATATTCCCAGGAATATGTAGTGCCCAGGTGGGCAGAAAAAGTGGAGCCACTTTGGGCCCTGCTGGCCTTTGGACAGTGCCCGTGCCTCCCACCCAGGGTTCTGCATGTAAGAACCATGCTGGGGCTCTCCTCTCCATTCCTGCTGAGTGTCTTGGCCTCCGTTTTCTCTCCCCTCCCTCTTCCCGTACAGGCCACCAGCCTGCCAAAGACTCTGCCAGGATCTAACTCTGGCTCTCAGGATCCTAGACCACCAGGATTCACATTAATTTTCCCATTACTAAGTTTGTAGTTTATATTTGGTTGATCAGAGAAATATGTATGATGTGGGTTGCTGGCAAGTAAATCTTTTTTTTTTTTTCCTTCTCTTAAGTGTATTTTTCAAACCATTTCATTCCTTCATCAAGTCCAAAAGAAACTCCCAAATTCTGCTAACCAGGCCTACCTCATCGCAGCACTGAAGTCAGATAGATGAGATGGCCTACAGACATCTCTGTTCATCTGGCTGCCAGACTCCATGGAGACATGGCTTCCATCCTTGTCTTCAAGGATTAATCACATTTCTTGTTCTCTTATTTAAAAAAAATTTTTTTAATGATTTAAGCCAAGAAATTCCTGAAGCCTTAGGCCAGTTTATTGCACATCATTTAATGACATTGCAAACTGGGTTCTTTTTATTTTCCCTTGTTCCTATCATGCTCCTCCTCCCTTTATGCCCTTTCTCCTCTCCTGCCCACCTCTGGTCTTGGCTTTGATCTTCTGCCCTCATCCTCCTAGTTCTTCCATCTCTCCTGCATCCTCAGCTTCCTCCCACAGCTCAAATCTGAGTACAGACCCACACCTCAACTCAAGGGGAAAGAAAGAAACACAAGATGGAACAACTAATGTATTTGGCATCTGCAAGGGTCTTTTTTTTTTTTTTTTACCCCCATGGAAACTGTTTTTACTTAAATAAGAGACAGCATGCCTTGCTTTCATTGGAAAGTGTGTTTGAAAAATTTCATGCCATGTTTCCATGGCTCTCAGGAGAGAGTTTTGGAGGCAAAATTATTTGTGCAATTGGACAGGCAAGAAAAAACAACTAACAAAAACAAACATATTTATCCACTCTCCTGGACTGCAGAGGGAAGATGAAAACTGCCTCTGCCAACCCCTCTGCCCTTTCTGGGTTGCTCCAGAGCTCAAGGGGACCTGATTTAGGCTGGAATGCTGTTGTAGAGATGGTAGGGACTAAGCCTGCAGGTACTACTCCTGCAAATTATCATATGCTGCCTTGTGTGTGTTTGTACCTGTCTTCTCTATCCGACTAACCGTCCCTGAGGTTAGGAACTGTATTTTTGTCTTCATGATCTCTTCTGCAGTGCCTGACAAACTAGACGGTTCTCTAGCTCCTGGCTGAATGAGTGAGTCAGTGATGTCTGGTAGGATGATTATGTGCCAGAGATCTACTACGGGGTAGACCCATTTTGCTCAGCCTTGTGGGCTGCAGTTCAGTTTGGTTTCAGTGGTCTGTGTGACAGGGCTACAGGCTGGCAAAATGCTTAATCACTACCCAGAATGCGTGGCTTCTGAGATACCTGCCCATGCCACAGTGAACCCCATCCCTACTGGGTGCCAGGCTTTCTCGCCTCATCTGCTTCTGAGCTGATTGCCGTGGTTTGCCACTTGTAGAGCCCTTTATTTCAGAGGACTGACCTTTGGGGTCCTGTCAAGACATGGGCCCTCAGGGAACTTGGAGGTCGAGAGTAGCGTTGTGGGTGCGCATCGGTGAGGCCCACACAGGGAGGCAATATTTGCGACCCATCACCCTCTCAAACTCCAACTCCAAGTCCATCCTGGAGAGCAGTGAGCTGCGTGCTCCACCAGACACACCTCTCCATTTTACTTCCCTTGAACCTTTGCCATCTTCCAATGCGTCATCAAGGGTAAGGGAAGGGCCACAGGGTCAGCATGTCACTGAGGAGGACTACATTAGGGTGAAGTCTTTCTGTGCTTTGTGACGTTAGCCATAGATGCAGCAAGCCACCACAAGGACAGTTGAGGCCTGGAGGCCATGAGAGTTCGGGAGTAGAATGATCTGTCCAGAAACTTGCCAGCGGCCAAGAGGCTACTGAGCCATGCTGACAACATTGCCAAGGGAGCCCCATGCGGTGCCCCCACAATCAGGTGGAACCCATCCAGACCTCAGTAGATGAGTACAGGCTTGTCTTCAGGCAAGAGGGTGGGATGGGACTGACTATACTTAAGAAATGCCTGATGGGTAGAAAATGACTTTTTTTTTAAGTGTTCAGCTGAGTTCATGGAAATGGGGGTGTGGGTGATGCCATGCAGCGTCCAGCCAAAAGGCACCATCTTACCTGACTTCTTACTTAACTGAACTTTGACTTGCAGCCTAAGAGAGGTCTCAGGGAGGGGAGGGCCAATGAGGAAACGCTTTGAAATACCTTCTGGATTACACTGGGGGGCATTCTGCTGTGGTGCAACGCACCCCGTAACTGGATGTGTAAATTCTAGAACAGTTGTGGGGAGGAGACTGCAATTAAGATTGACAGTTTTATGTCATGGGAATTCTAGAACATATACCAAATACTGTAATTTAGTTCATAGCTCTGCTGAGCTGAAGGAAGGATCTGAGCTACAAGATGAGAAGAAATTCAAAGGGGCTTGCCATTAAACTTGCCTATTTATAGTCTGTCATGTGACCCTGGTGATGGCAGCCACACCCACAGGCTTCTCACAGTTCCTGTTTTCCTCCCCGTTTTCCCTTGGCCCGGAAGGCAGGTACCTGCCGCACCCTCCAAATGTGAGGGGGAAACCCAGAGCCCGTGACACAATTTGTGTCTGAACGAATCCCTGCCATCGGTGTATCCAAGGGTTCTGTGGAAATCACGTATGGGAAGATACATCTTCCGTTAAGAAGTGGAGGCCTGGGGCGCCTGGGTGGCTCAGTGGGTTAAAGCCTCTGCCTTCGGCTCAGGTCATGTTCTCAGAGTCCTGGGATGGAGCCCCGCATCGGGCTCTCTGCTCAGCGGGGAGCCTGTTTCCCTTCCTTTCTCTCTGCCTGCCTCTCTGCCTACTTGTGATCTCTGTCTGTCAAATAAATAAATAAAATCTTAAAAAAAAAGAAGTGGAGGCCTTAGAAGGAAGGAACTGGGCAGGGTTGTGTATGCAGCCCAAACTATTTGGACTTTGTTAGAAAGCAAACAGAGACCCTCTAAACCTGGAGGTGGCCCCAAAGACCAGGGTATCTAGCCTGAAATAGCCAGAAGAATACACAGAGAGGATGCCCGAGAGGGCTCTGGGGGAAGGTAAGAGGATTAAAGCTGCAAAAACATTCCTCTAATGGACTTCTCAAACACACCAGCCCACAGGCAAGGGCAGGTGTCCTGTCAAACCACTTCCCCCTGAAACCCTATCCATCATTCTGCAGGGCGGCCTGTTAACCCCATTTGGAATTGAAGGGCCTGCCCTCTAGGCCCAGTGTGGAGCCCAGAGCAGCCTGGGGACTGGTCAGGAACCCAGCTTTGCAGACAAAGGGGCCTGAGAACAGGCTCGTTTCCTTCACGGGCAGCCAGCTAGAGCTCTGCATCTGCCTCATCTGGTGGCTGATTAGGCCATGACTGATCATCCATCTCCAGCACCACCACCCCCCTCCCCGCCCCAAGTCTCCTTCCTGCCTAAAAACAATAGAGAGGGGGTGCTCTGATTTTCAGATCCATCATCACTTTGTTCCTCTGCCTTTGATCCCTTAGTGAGACTCCACGTCTGCTCCAGAAGCCAAACTGGATATGTTTTTCCAGTGAAGCACCAGCTAAGGCTGAAGCTCGGGAAGAACAGGGAGGGGACAGGGCCAAGGACCTAAGTACTGCTTATTTGTTTTGAAGCCAGGAAGGCAGGCCTGCCAGGAGGATGCCCAGCTGGGGTGTCCTCGGTCCTGCCCACACGGGCTGTTGTGCACATGTTGGCATCAGAACAGAGGGGCTGTCTGGCCACATGCTTGACCGGTGCCCAACTTTGTGCCTCTCCCACTGCACAGCTTTCTGTCTCCAACTTAGCAGTTGTCAGAGGGTGCAGAAGGAGCCAAGAGGAGCGAGGGGGGGCGGCTGTGTTTTGTGGTGGGGGGTCGGTGAGGTGGGTGCATGGAGGAGTGTGTGCCTTGTGCCTGGGTAAGCTCTCAATTACAGTGGGGCAAGAGCCTGGGCCATTAACATGGAGATGGCTTTCTGGTGCCAAACTTCTTTCTTTCTTGTTAAATGATCTGTTAGGTTTAAGTATATCTTTGCTTGAGGCAAATTTCCTTGGACTGAAATAAAGCAGAGGAGGGGGAAAACAAAACAAAACAAAACACAAAACTCAGAAAATCTTGGTGGAGTAGTTTCAGATTTAGAGGACCGTGGATGAGAGTGCTTCTTGGTAATGGGAATTTTCCAGATGCCCCTGAGAGGACAATCGCTCACAGCTCGCTTTGTCGGGAGCCTCCTGACTTGGCAGGTACGGCACACACTGAGCAGAGGAGAATTAAGACCTTTGCATTGTTTAAGTGCATTGCTTTTGAAAGGCAGTTAGCGATATTTAGCCAGAACACGCTGCGCAGGCCGTCCACCCTCTCCCGTAGTCCTTATCTCCTTCCTCTCTGAGGAGAAACACATCCGTGGTCTTGGCTGAGAAGCACAGCCGGGACCAGATGCCATAATTTGGGGAGTCTAATGCACAATGAAAATGTGGAGTGTTTTGCTCAGACACGAAGGATTTGAAGAGCGTGATAGCAGAGCATTGAAGTGAGCACTGGCCCCTTCCATGCGTGGGGCCACATGCAGCTACACAGAGTGCACTCCCAGGAAGCTGGCCTTGGGCTCAAACTTCCCAGTTGTGCATTCATTCGGCAGAGACTTACAGAGCATATGCTGTGTCCTGAATACTGTGCAGTGGGCCTTGGGGTTGGGGCGTGGAGTGTAACATTAATAGGCTGCCCCCTAGGAATTCACGATTCAATTGGAGTCAGATGATCCCACATACAAAGTTAAACAATGACAAGATAACTCTTTAAAAGCCCGGAAGGCTCTGTACCCACCCAAAGGAAGGAATCCGTAAGGGAGATCTCCCCTGGGCCCCTATATATCACTTGGTCAGCTCGGAAAGCAAAAGTAAAAGAGGGAGATAGAAATGAATGGGGCAGTCTGTCTGTTTTTGCCGTGCCACTCGTGAGCAGCACGTATTTCCTACTCTACCTTCATCACAGCTAATTCACATCTCTCTGTGACTCCAGAGGTAACCTCTCAAGCGGCAGTTGATTTTCATAATAACCATACTTAGATAAAAGTTTCATAGAAAATATGTTGTGCTAGACCTCTGCCCTTGAGCTTGCAGTGTAGACGAAACACAACTAGGAAATTTGAGTTCATAGGCTACATAAAGGGGCATCTTGTACCTGATTTGAGGGTCCCAGCTTCCAAGATAGTCCTTCATTTGGTTGTTCAGCATTGAGCATCTGCTTATGCCAGGCCCTGGGTTAGGCTCAGAGGACACATATACAAACAAGACGGTGCCTGCCCCTAATAAGTTCACACTCAAATACTATAATCAGAGGGACAGTGATCCTTTCAAAGAAACAAAAGGACTTTCCTATCCTGGCATGGTTTGTCTAAAAGCTGGAAAGTTCCATTAAATAGGAAATCTTCTGACCTCACTGTGTGCCTTGATCCCTGGGCTCTCCTATGGTGACTGCCATTTGTTTTTGGTAATCACCTCTTACCTTCTATGAGAAACCTGACTCCCGCCTGCTCCTGTCACCTTCTTGCCCTCTCTGGGTCTCCCGGGAAACAACACAGGCAGGTGGAGTCTTGCAGCAGAATTGCAGTAAAAGCTCTGACGGCATCCACGCTCAGGAGCTGAGCAGAATGTGGTATGGTCAACATTCAGAGAGGGTGCCTCGAGGACTTTCTAATACCTTTATAAGGGAGCATCTGGGTAAAAATTCTCATCTTTCTTATTTTATCCCCATTTCATTTTATTTCTTCTCTTGAATTCAACCACAGTCCTGAAAAACAAGTTCGGGACTTTTATGGCACAGGTGTCCCATTTTGTTCAGGGACGTCAGTGATTTGGCTCATACAATGAGAGTTTTGCTGTTTGAACTGTTGAATTATTTGGGGAAACAGATGGATCGCCTCCTCTACTGGCTTAGATCCCAGTTTTGCCACCAAGCCAAGTTGGAAGAGATGGCCACTCTACTGTCAGACACCACAGCCTAGTGTTAGGACTATCAGCCCTCCCATAATCCACTGCCGTTAGCTACACTGCAGAGATCCATCTTTGCCTTAGAAAGCCCTCAGACCATCCCCAGATCCCCCACCCCCAGCCCCAAGAAAGGATTAGCCATGACTGAGAGTACAGCTCCTGGGAAGCCCAGCCTTCCTTTACAACCGTGGTTAGCAATTGAGCGGCATCTCGGATCTGTCACTTTTACCAAGGTTGTCAAAGAAGAATGAGGGAACTTGACTACACTGGAAAGAAGAGATTCTTCCATCAATCCCTTCAGTCTCCATTGGCTGAGCTGTGCCCGGGCATTTAGGACTTGATCATTGACCCATCTCCTGCCAGGTTTGGTAGGGCCAATGGGCCTGGCCAACTTGCCGCCATGTCTCAGAGTAAGAGAAGAGCCAGTCTGTGTCATGGGCATCTCCTGAAGGAATTCTCCACCCATGTCACCACTCTGCAGCTTATGTGTATAAACCAAGTTGAACTCTCATGCAGTGATGGAGGCCAAACATTCCATCCTGCAAACTCTTAGAGACAACAGAAGGCTAGAGGAAGGACTTGGACACTCCTGGAAAGCCCCCAGGGGTGAGGCTCCTGTATAGCTCCTCATTGTGACTGAAGACACCAAGGCATCCGCCCACCCTGAAACAGTGCTTTGTCTCTCTCCTCCATCGAGGCCCAGTTGGCACCTTCCCTTCTCTCCACAGACCTCCAGGACTTCAAGTTGGACGTGCAGCACGTGATTGAAGTGGATGAGGGGAACACAGCAGTCATTGCCTGCCACCTTCCTGAGAGCCACCCGAAAGCCCAGGTCCGGTACAGCGTCAAGCAGGAGTGGCTGGAGGCATCGAGGGGTAAGTGAGCAAGGAGGAGCCCTGAGGCGGAGGCTGGGGGTGGGGAAGCTGACCATCTCTGGTTACTACTTCCCCAACTCCCATCAGCATGCCCTCAGGCCTCTCCCCATGCTGATCAGCTGTCTTCTGCCTTGCTGGTTAGCCCTGTAGGATCCTAAAGGGATTGGTTTCCATAATGGAGGTCTTCTGCCCTGTTGAGAGGAATTTCTTCATCCTTTGAGGCTCTGGAAGATGTCACTGAGCTGTCACCATTTGACCAAGGCTGTCAGCACTGAGTTCTTCGTGTGTGTGCTCCCTGCCACCAGGCGCACACAGCAAGGTGGCCTCACGAACCCAGCCATCCATGGGGCTGCAGTGATGCCCCAGTGGGAGATGGAGTTCGTTCCCACACAGCAGAGGAAGCTTTCTGGTGGGACTTGGAGTTTTTCCCTCCCCATCTTCCTAGTAACACGGCTGTCTCAGCTGTCCTAGCTTCCTGCCCAGGCTACAGGGTACGTGACAGCTGGGCTAGGAGAGGCCAAGCTGTGGTCCACAGAATGACAGGGAGGAGAGGGATGTCTCTCAAGATGAAGATAGCTTCTTCCCATAGTTGACCCTTCACTCAAGGCCAAGTAGACCCTGCTTAACTGAACCCGCAGTTTAAAATGTATTCCTTTTAGAATATCCTATAGACACTTAAATATTTCCATTCACTAAGTTTTTCTGATTTTGAAAGGAATATATGTCCTTGTATTCCGGTGAGGAATATATATGTTCACTATAGAAAATAATATTTTTGAAAGGGTGAAACCCCTAATCCTGCTACTCAGAGAAAACCAGAGACTGAGAGGAATAGAGCATTAATCTCCATCATCCCCAGCAGGAGGTTGGCTATACACAGCTTCCACCACACAGGAGTCGGATTTTTCCCACTCTTCAGGCATTAACTGAGCTGAGCATCCTGGGGTGGCCCAGTGATGGGCAGGCACCAGGCTCAGTGAACATAGATTTCGGAGACACTAGGACCCCCGGGGCAGGCCAGGCCACCAGAAGGCTCTGCACTGATGGCCGGTGCTTTGCCTACCAGGAAGCTGAATACCGTCCCAGTCGTTGAGGTATCCAGAAGCCATGAATCTGCTCCTGTTGAAAGAAGCAGAACACATCTGCGGTGTCCCGTCCCCATGGCACCCCTGGTCCCGAAGCAGACAAAGTCTAGCAAACCAGTGATGCAGAAGAAGCGTTTCAGTGACCTTCATGGAGAAGGTGGTGCTTGGGAGTTAGAATATTCCTCCCTGGTTACAGAAATGCAGTGGCAAGGTGGCTCAGTGACATGACCCTGACGGAGACTCATGGGAAATTCTAAATTTATTTCCCCCCTTCCTCATGGCTTACAGGAATGATCATCTCCTCTCCCAGGTGTACAGCAGGGGCCCCTCAATCCTTACAGTGGCTCTGAGGTGACACATACTACACTATTTTACACATGAGGAGACAGGGTTTGAGAGGTTAATCAGCTTGTCCAAAATCACACCGTGCATGGCAGATCCAAAGCTTAAGCCCAGCTGTGGCAGACCCCTAATCTTGCTTCTTTTCCACCTTACTCCCTTGAAGGTATAAAATGTTCTTTCATAGACCTAGGTACTAACTCGGGGGACTTAACGAGCCAGTTTGTTGGCTGATTGGCTAGTTTTATTCCCTGGCATTGCTGTCCCCCTTGATCTGAGGTTTTACAGGGATGAGTAGTATTTTCAGTTTGGGCTTATTGGGATTCAGATGTACAGCTTATAGCTCTTGCCCTGCCTGCCCACTGGAAACTGCTGGCTGTAGTATTCTAGTCCCAACTCACCCCATGTCCCCTTCACCTTGCCCTTTTCTCAGATAACTACCTGATCATGCCATCGGGAAACCTCCAGATTGTGAATGCGAGCCAGGAGGATGAGGGAATGTACAAGTGTGCTGCCTACAACCCAGTGACCCAGGAAGTGAAAACCTCGGGCTCCAGTGACAGGCTCCGAGTGCGCCGTAAGGGGCCGGGGGGGCGGGGGTGTCTCACTGATGGAAGGGGCTGGTCAGGCTGAGACGGGAGGGGATTTGGGGAGCGGGGCACAGGCCATGCTCAAAATCTGTGTTCTCTGAGGTGGAGGTGGGAGCTGTGAGGCTCAGGCCAGTGGGGCATCCAGGACTCAGATGCAGTGGCGTCCTCTCCCCTCTAGCGGCACATGTCCCCTGCCTAGCTCTGGGGGTAGCTGTGCTTGCTGGTCCCTTTCTCCCGCCAACTGGGAGCTCTTCTTCACCATGAGACTTCCAGAGTGGGGATCTGTCGGGCCGTGGCTGCTGGGGCCAGACAGCCTGGTTGTCAACAGCTGATAGCACATGTGTAGGAAAGACGGTGATGCGCCTGTGCCCGTGTGAGGCCACAGGGCCCGCCTGGTGTGAGGCCAGGCCAAGCCTACACTGCCTGTGCCCCTGAGGTGTGCCCATCACCTCCCTCTGGTGACAGTCCGCAGAGGCTCACACGTTCCCCCAGTTGTATGAAAACAGCATCTGCCTTTGCCGAGCATTTGCTGGGGACAGGCACTTTTCTGGGCTTCCTGCTGATTCAGCAGAGGGACGTCTTCTATGGAGTCTGGTTTTAGAGGCAACACCAGAGGCAGATGTACTGTGTAGCTAATGAACTCAAACCTCAGCAGTCCCTCCGTCATGGGATTTTGTCTCTGTAATTGGGCATTCTGGTTCCTAAAGGGCCCCCCAAGCTGTGTACGTCTCGGGTCTTATAAAACCTAGATCTGCCCCTGCTTGACACCTAAAGCAGAATCACACAGGCCAACGTGGGGTAGGGGCCACTGGAGGGCAAGTGCCGCTTCTCCCCCAGGGCTGGCGAAGGATCACTCCTCCCTTAGCTGAGCGGCCGAGCCAGTAGTTGATGTGCCGTGGGGACTTGGAACACCGTACAGCTAAGGACAGAAATGCGTGTCTTTAAACAGTAGGTCCCGCTCAGCTCCGTGAGGTGCTCACACGGTGAGGGATGTTGAGCACCGAGACCTCTGAGGGGTCTGGGGGGTTACTGTGGCTCCTTGTCTTCTAGCTCACCCTCTGACTTGGAGTGCACTTGCTGAGTGCAAGCAAAAAAAGTCACCTGCACTCTCTGCCCACCCCCTCATCTTTTTCTGTGCCAACATGCATGGTTATTCATACATATGTTGTGTCAGTGCTGCTATTCCAGTCTATTAGCTCATCTCTTACAACAGCTCTCTGCAGAAGGAGGGCCTTGTTTTTGATAAAGGAACCAAGGAGCAGGGGAATGCCGTAACTGGCTTCTCTTGATGTAGGTCATAAGCCCGTGAAGAGTTCTTTGATTCCAAGTGCACACCGTCTGGGCCTGCCTTCTGGGGCCTGGCCACCTGAGGTGGGGCAGAGGGGGGTCCTCTGCACTGTGTCCTGGTCCCACAGGCTGCCCTTCACCTCCCGGCCCCTCCAGGCTCCACTGCCGAGGCTGCTCGCATCATTTACCCCCCAGAGGCCCAGACCATCATCGTCACCAAGGGCCAGAGTCTGATCCTGGAGTGTGTGGCCAGTGGGATCCCACCCCCACGGGTCACCTGGGCCAAGGATGGTTCCAGTGTCGCCGCCTATAACAAGACACGCTTCCTGCTAAGCAACCTTCTTATCGATGCCACCAGTGAGGAGGACTCGGGGACTTACCGCTGCATGGCCGACAACGGGGTCGGGGAGCCTGGTGCAGCGGTCATCCTCTATAATGTCCAGGTATTCGGTGAGTGTCTCCTGCAGACTTTCTTCTCCTTGGCCTTCGCTATGGTTGGTGTGGTCTTTCTAGGTGCTCCCAACCCCAAGGCTCAGACAGGGTCAGGGCTTGTGAGAGATCCCATGCCCAATGCGTAGTGGAGGAGGACAGAGGGAGTTGGGGATGCTTGGACCCCAGGGACTAGGCTACAGGCTTGGCATCCCTCTCTAGCCCTTTCCTATTGTGACTGACAGAAGAGACACAGGAGACTTTCCTTCCCTCTACCGACAGTCACTGGAAGGAGGGACCCATTCCTGACTACGGATCCCTCCCCAGCCTGTCCGGTCCCAGATGGGAAGACCTCAGCCTTTCTTACCCCTGCTCTGGTTTCCTGGCAGAACCCCCTGAGGTCACCATGGAGCTGTCCCAGCTTGTGATCCCGTGGGGCCAGAGTGCCAAGCTCACCTGTGAGGTGCGTGGGAACCCCCCGCCCTCTGTGCTATGGCTGAGGAATGCCGTGCCCCTCGCCTCCAGCCAGCGCCTCCGACTGTCCCGCAGGGCCCTGCGAGTGGTCAGCGTAGGGCCTGAGGATGAAGGCGTCTACCAGTGCATGGCTGAGAATGAAGTTGGGAGCGCCCATGCCGTGGTCCAGCTGAGGACCGCCAGGCCAGGTGAGTGCAGCCCAGAAGGCTGGAGATCTCAGTTGTACATTCACAGGGCTCTTTCCTCAACTGAAATCCAACTTAGAACTCCAGTATATAAAATAGATAAAAGTGGCTTTTAGTTGTAAGTTCAAGTTTACATTAACCTTAAAGTCAGAAGCTCTACATTTTCACTTTGTGAAAGTGATTAATTTTACCACTGTATTTTTTTAAAGGTTTGGTTTTTTTTATTTGTTTGAGAGAAAGGGAGAGTGAGCACACATGAGCAAGGGAGGGGCAGAGGCGGAGGAAGAGGAAAATCATCCCAAGCAGGCTCCTCATTGAGCACCGAGCCCAACCTGAGCCAAAACCAAGAGTTGGACACTCAACCAGCTGAGCCACCCGTGTGCCCCTTTACTGTTCTATTTTTATTTTTTTTTAAGATTTTATTTATTTATTTGAGAAAGAGAGAATGAGAGAGCGAGCATGAGAAGGGGGAGGGCCAAAGGGAGAAGCAGACTCCCTGCCGAGCAGGGAGCCTGATGTGGGACTTGATCCTGGGACTCCAGGATCATGACCTGAGCCGAAGGCAGTTGCTTAACCAACTGAGCCACCCAGGCGCCCTACTGTTCTATTTTTTAAAATGCTTTTTATTTTGTGGAGTCTGTGGGTCCCTAGCGTTCCATGACAGCCAGTTTAACAACCACTGATCTAGAGTAAAGAAAAGCAAATCTGTCCTTTTCAGCTTGATTGACTTCAATTGGCACCTGTGCTGCCTGAGCAGTTCCTTATGTGCTCAGCACTGGACTAAACGTTGGAGGTGGGGGATGCAGAGGAACGTAACAAAGATACAGCTTCTTCGAGGAGGAGACCAAATTCACCAAGGAAATAATTTGAGAAAAATATGATCACAAACAATGCTGAATCCACACGATCAGATGCCAACCTTCTGTGGTTCAGGAGGTCGGGTAAAAGGCAAACTCACATTAGCAGATTCTGCAGCTGCCTCCTAAAGGAGGTGTTGCTCTCCTGGCCTCTTGGATTCTCAGAGGGGGGTTACAGTCGGCTCCCCACTTCGCATGCCAGGCAGCTGCGGTGGAGTAGGGAAAGGCTGCATGGTGCTAAGTCCCCACAGGGAAGGCTCATGTCCCCCACCCCAGCATAGGCGTAAGGAGGGGGTCGCAGCATCCCACAGGAGCCGGCGGGGCTGCCCCAGGCCATGGCAAGAAGCCTGGGCCCAGGGCACCAGGCAGCCCATCTCTCCTGGCTGGGCAGTGACACAGCCCTCTCTCTTCCCACAGAACCTGACTGTGTGTGGAGTGGGCTCATGGTCACCTCAGGCTCTGAGCTGAGGGCTCCTCCTGGCCCTGCAGGTTTTCTCACTCACTTCTGTCTTCTCCCTGGGGACAGCAGTTCAGCCCACGACCAGGGGAACCAACATCCCCTTCCTTCCCTTCTCTTTCCTTCTTGGTCCTCCAGGTACAACCCTGAGGCCATGGCGGGATGCTAAGCTGGACACTGCCACCCCTTCCATGTTACCCTCCAGACCCGGAAGCCCTGACCAGATGCTAAGGGGGCGCCCAGGGCTCCCAAAGCCCCCGACCTCAGAGCAGCCAGCTTCCCCACCGTGCCCCAGGGAGAAGGGGCAGGTGGCTCCTGCCGAGGCGCCCATCATCCTCAGCTCACCCCGGACCTCGAAGACGGACTCGTACGAGCTGGTGTGGCGGCCACGGCATGAGGGTGGCGGCCGGGCGCCGATCCTCTACTACGTGGTGAAGCACCGCAAGGTATGGTGCCTGGCATTGTGCAGACCTCTCAGACCGGGCAGGGCCTTCTGCCTGCTGGCCATCTCCCTTGAGTTCCTGCGGCCTGGACCTCCCACTGCTGATCTTGACCTTCTATCTTCCGTCACTGCACTTTTCTACCACCCCCCAGGAAGGCCCTTGTGAGCTGAGGCATGTGGGACCCCAAGAGGCCCAGGAAAAGTCATGCAGGTTCCTTCAGGTTCTCTGTGCGCTGGTTTCCCAGAAGTTACCACCACCAGCTTCTCCTCCCGGGCGAGAGTTAACAGTCTCCCTATTCACCATCACCTGCCCTCCCCCTTCCCTCTGTCCTTTGTCGTTGATGTTGTTTTGTTTTTTTTTAACCAAAGGAAGCTCCACTGGGCACATCCCTGCAGGGACTCCACATGGCAAGCTTGCTCTAGGGCCAGGAAAACAAATATTTGTGAGCAAGTGTTTTCTCTGCAGGCTCTAACATAGTCCCTCAGTTTCAGGATTCCTCATGGCTCGGCTTTGACAAGCCGGCGTTGGAGCTAAGCCCATGATGTTGCTCAGACCTCAGCTGTTTCTCCTTGACAGACAGAGGCCTGTCCAACTGGGTGTTTTGGGAGCTAGCAGGGAGAGGACTCCTGGCTCTGGCAGGGTGTGGGGACAGCTGGGTAGGCCACTTTCTTCGACACAGTGTCCTGTGAGACGGGATGGGGCTATGGGCTCACCTGCTGTTACCCCACAGGGGAGAAGGACATAAGATTTCCTTTAAGAAATGTCCTGGATGAGCATTTCAGTTCATCCCAGATGTGTGCTGCTTTTTCTAAGACCATTAGACAGTAGAAAATTATTGTTCTTAAATGGATTTTTTAAATGTTATTTGATATAGGCACCATATCTTATATTCTAAAAGTATTTATCAACTGTTCTTCCCCACCAAAACCAAAAATGAACCCGGCCCTGTGTGGTGCGGTGTGTTGGCTATGCAGTAGGGTTTTCCCCTGTTCTGGATCCCACCAGCCCCTCACCTTCTGTTCTTTCCCTCTATGACCTCGGCTCAGGACAAGTCCAAAGACACACTGACTCTGGCTTGGTGGAAAGACACCGAGGCAAAACTGCCTCCTAGGTGGGGGTTGGGGGTTTGGGGGCCCATTCTCTCACTGACACTCGCCTGTGCGCCTCTTCACAGCCAGCCAGCAAAGGGCGTGAATGTATTTTTTTTAAAAAGCTGCATTGTTCTGCCCAGGTTATGGGGCAGGGCTGGTCCTAATCCTTGTTTCCCCTGTAACTAGACACCTCCATCTCAGAGCTGTACAAAGAGATCAGGGCAGGCCAAATGCTCACGATCCCCAGGAGACAAGAACCAGCAATGAGAACAAGAATCCTATTTTTCAGGCCAGTAGGTGGCCATGAAATGGCTTCACCAAGAGGCAGGCTGGCAAAGGCCATGCATGGTGATCCGGAAATGCCAGGCCGAGGCCACATTCACCCCATGTGCGTGTGACAGTGACTAATGACCATGCTGTTTCTTAGTTTTGTTTCGAGCCCAGTGGCAGTGTGAGGCCAGCACTGGGAGGACCGAGGGAGAAAGGGGTACAGGACTGTGAGAGGACCACGTCCCTGCTGGGTCTGGCTTCAGTTAGGCTCCGGCCTGTGGGGCACTGGGGGCTGCTCAGTAGACACAGCCAAGAGAGACATTATGTCTTGCAAGCCATGCGTTTCTCAAGGGACTTGCAGGTCTTACGGATCGTCACACAAGAAAGGATTTTGAAATGAAAAACCAGTGTTTGGGTTGTGTTTACAGCCCATTCTCTTGCAGGAAACTGGGAATCACTCAGCTCATTTTCACTTTTCGTGAAGCCAGTTTTACTTCCTGCCGCATCTGCGGAGCCCAGGCTACCGTGTCTGGGTTTCCAGTACCACTGAGGGTTCTCAGTTTGTAAAAACTTCTCCCCTTGGAACAAATCTTGGAAGTCTGGCATAAATGAAGCCAGACCATCCCTGTCCTTTGAATAGTAGGTTTTGTTCTACTTCGGAATATTCTGCTTAGGGATAAGGGCTTTTCCTACCAGCTGTTTAATTCTTGAGCAAACCACAGCTTCAGGTCCCAGCAGACTGTGTGAGATCTGCACTGTTGACAGTTAAGCCTTTTGTCCTGGAAGGTGGGGTAGGGAGATGAAGCAGCCTCGCGGCATCGGCATCGCTTGTCAGGGAGGAAGCCTGGATTTTTTTCTTTAAAGGGCTAGGAATTTGGGGCCATTAAAGATTAATTCATAATAGTTACAATTCATCTGCAGTCTTTAAGCACAACGTAAGGTGTGAGGGCGGGAGCAGGAGCAGGAAGATCCAAATGGCTGCAACCTGCCAAGTGGAGGATGTGGGGTGAGTCTGGAGAAAGGGTCGGGCCTCGCTGGGAACCTATTCCATGCCAGGTTCAGTGCCTGACACTTTATGTATGTCATCTCGTTTAATCTTCAGAGGAAGCCAAGAGCTTTTATTTGACTCCTTTTAGAAATAAAAACCTTAAGGATCAGAGAGGTTAGGAAACTGGCTCAGGGTTACACAGTTGGATTTAGAGACACAATCAGAATTTAAATCCAAGATTTTCTGTCTCCCAGATTCTCTTCCTAGGATGAGTTACATATGTTTATGAACATTTCCTCTGTAGTCAAGTCATGATTTTTGCGCTCACTAGCAATGTAGTTCTAGGCAAATTACTCCTCTCTCCAAGCCTTAGCATTTGTGAAGCAGGAACAAAACTAGCACCTGTCTCTTGGGCTTTTGTCAGGAAAGCTCTTCATAGGGGCTGTGAAGTGCTTGCTTCCATGCTGAGCTCACAGTAAGCACTCAGCAACTGAGACTCTTTCTACTGGTGCTGCTGCTTTTATCCTCCTAATCATCCCCCCAGAATATAAACTGAAGGGACTGTGTTTATTTGGTTTAAATAGAGCGAGGAGAAAAAAAGTTAAATGTGTAGGTTTCAGAAATATGGAGAGGAGGTCTTTGGAGAAATTCTCAGCAGCAGGAGGCCTTTCGACCCTCTGCACAGAATTTTCTTTGACGGGATGGTTAGATGAAGGATCATGGAGCCTATTTCACTGTCCCAGTGAGGAGGGAAGTCCCAGGGCCGGCAGCACCCGTCTGCGCTTGGCAGCACTACCCTCCCCAAACCAGGCCTTCTTTTCCTCCTGCCCTGTTGGATTCCATTCTGCTTTTTCCGCAAACCTCAGCCACCGGCAGCTCTGGGCTGAGATGCCGGTTCTGATACCAGCTACCTTCTCCAGCAGGTCACAAACTCCTCCGACAACTGGACCGTCTCCAGCATAGCGGCCAGCCAGCACCGCCTGACCCTCACCAGACTCGACCCTGGGAGCTTGTACGAAGTGGAGATGGCAGCTTACAACTGTGCAGGCGAAGGCCAGACAGCCATGGTCACCTTCCGAACTGGTAAGGAGCAAACATTGCCCCCAGCTTGGGGTTTTGTGGGCCTGAGCAAATCTTGTGAGGCCCAGGATGGAAGTCCTGCTCACCTTGACCCAGCTATTCACCTTGAACTTTACCTTCCTTTCAGCTGTTGCCTCCCTATGGTTTATGAGCCCAGGCTGAAGTCCTGTGTCTCATCAGAAGACCTGCCAGCTGGTCTCTCTGACCACTGCCCCCCCTCCCCAGCCAGAACACACACGTACACATGCACACACACATACACACACAGGGGCCAAATGTAGTACCAGGATGGTTAGATACCCTGCCTCCCCCCGCCACCCTCCCGGGCAGAGTCTCAGACTGAAAGAATTCTCTGGAAAGGGAGACCCAATATATCCTCCCCCACCTGCTGGTTTCAATCCATTTCCATCCAGGACGGCGGCCCAAACCTGAAATCATGGCCAGCAAGGAGCAGCAGGTCCAGAGAGATGACCCTGGAGCCAGCCCCCAGAGCAGCAGCCAGCCAGACCATGGCCGCCTCTCTGGTAAGCCCCCAGCAGCTCAGAGGGGAGGGAGTGAGCAGGAGTCAGAACTGGAACTAGGTCCACTGCCTTAGAAGGCTCATTGCTGCAGGTGGAATGGGGTCTTGTTCTGTGGGTCTGGGAAGCCTTACAATATTTTCCTGGCATCTCCCCAGCCAACCCCATTAAGAAAACATAGATTGGAGTTTTTCAAGTAAAACATGGTAGTCTGACATGCAGGTAGGGGAAATGCTAACCTTGTGGGTCCAGACAGCACAGAGGAGACAGCCACAGACTCTGGTCCCTCCGCAGGTTGACACTGCAGAAACATGGTTCTGGGGGCCCTAGCTTAAGGGCTTCTTCTGGGAGAAGGTGACCCAGGTGGTTCTGGAAGACCTGATACGACCACCAGAGGGAGAGGAATGGGGGAAGAATAGGCCCCAGTCAGGGACAGGCCAAGTTTAGTTGGAATACAACCAACTTACCGTATCCCTTCTGCTTCCTTCATCCCTCACATCTTGTTTTCTCCAGCCCCAGAAGCTCCTGACAGGCCCACTATCTCCATGGCCTCTGAGACATCAGTGTATGTGACCTGGATTCCCCGTGGGAATGGTGGCTTCCCAATCCAGTCCTTCCGTGTGGAGTACAAGAAGCTAAAGAAAGTGGGGGACTGGATTCTAGCTACCAGTGCCATCCCTCCTTCCCGGCTCTCGGTGGAGATCACTGGCCTAGAGAAAGGTAGGGGTCTGGCCACTGTCCCACCTGGTCTCCCAGCTGTCCCCGACCCCTCGGAGGACAATTGGAACTTTGGAGGCTCTTCTTTCTGCTGGTCTGCCACCTGCCATCTTGCTTATGTGGATGCCCTTGGTAGTGTCCCCTCCATCCTACAAACCCTTCCTTATCCTCCTCCTCTCTGCAAGAGGTCCATAGGTAGCCCCTCTGTGGCTCCTTTCTGAAGAAGATGGGAGTTCTTGTGTCTTTTGGGCACTTGCATTTGGGGAAGGGCTACCCAAAAGATCCCTCTAGGCTCTGGGTGTGCTGGGTGGGAGTGGGTCACAAGTGTTCTCTAGCTCCTGGGTTCAAATGAGTGTCTCTTACCAGGCACCTCCTACAAGTTCCGGGTCAGGGCTCTGAACATGCTGGGGGAGAGTGAGCCCAGCGCCCCCTCCCGGCCATATGTGGTGTCAAGCTATAGTGGCCGTGTGTACGAAAGGCCTGTGGCAGGCCCTTATATCACCTTCACCGATGCTGTCAACGAGACCACTATCATGCTCAAATGGATGGTAAGTAGCCTTGCACAGAGTGCAGCGGGGAGACGGGGTTGAGTTTCATGATGACAGGAGCTGGCTTTGCAGCGGGAGCAAGAAGGAATCTTCTGTCCTTCTAAAATCCTTCCCCTTAGATGACCACCCCCCAAGTCCCCCACAGCTGGGAATTTAGCCTGAGAGCCTCATCCTTATAGTACTCAGGCAGGTCCAGAGGGGACTTAGGTCTTTGGACAAGTGGCTGTTTCTGGTGTCCAAGAGCTGGGGGACCTTTGGGCTAAATAACAGGTGATCTTACAGCCTTCCCCCAGAAAGCCTTGGAGATATCAGCAGAAGTATTTTCCAGGCTCCCTCAGTGAATTTTTAAACTCTAGGCTGGAGTAAAATTTCTATTCACATGAGGTCTCTGCTCCCTGGTCAGCTCGTTTTTTCTCTATTCCCCGTAGTATATTCCAGCAAGTAACAACAACACCCCAATCCATGGCTTTTATATCTATTATCGACCCACAGACAGTGACAATGATAGTGACTACAAGAAGGATATGGTGGAAGGTAAGAAGCACTTTGGGTGATACAGTTTTCTCTGGTGGCAGGGGGGCCTCTGTGCTGCTGCAAGTATAAAACCTGGGCTGGTGGGACACAGAGCATCTGTGCACATATCATGGACCCGTGCCACACTTGGGGTCATCAAGATCATCAGCCCACATGCTTCCTTTCCTCCGAAGCTCCTCTGCCCCAGGGTGCCCTGCTGCCTTCACAGCACCAGCCCAGACGCATACCCTGTCCGAGTCTGATTGTAACTGGTTCCAGGCGGACCAGATGCACAGCACTACGTGTGACTTTCTGGCTGTCTTTTCTAGGGGATCGATACTGGCACTCCATCAGCCACCTGCAGCCAGAGACCTCCTACGACATTAAGATGCAGTGCTTCAATGAGGGTGGGGAGAGTGAGTTCAGCAACGTGATGATCTGTGAAACCAAAGGTGATTCTCTTTAGGCTCTCTGCTCCCCTCTTGCTATTTCTAGCCAGCTAGGACCAACTCTCTGTTGCATGTGGCAGGCTGGTAGCTCTTCCTCATGAAGACTCCTTATTTTCTAAGTACACCTAAGTGTTATCACTTTTAACCCTTCTGTTCATTTGCCTGGGCCTCAAGTATGAATAGGGTTGCCATCCTGATGGCTTCAACTGGGGAATTAACTCATACAAGAGGAGCTCAATACCCACCCTTAAGGTCAGAACTTTCTATAAACACTATAGTTCTATAACAATTGGTACTTACATTGTTGGTTTACCAAATTTAACTACAACGCCATTAGGTAGGAAAGAAACTGAGCAAGTTCACTTAGCCAGTTAGGGGTGGAGCTCACCTTGGGCCAAGTTCATCTAACTACAGGACTGGATTCTTTCTCTGCACTGAAACATGTTAAACATCTCCACATAATAACTTGTTAATATTTGCACATTGGTCAAGTGGAGAGATACCACCATCTCAATTTTGCAAATACAGAAAATGTATAATACAGGGATATTGCAAAGAACAGAATCAGAAGAGGACCACAAAGGAGTAAGAATGGAGACAAGAAAAGAATCCATTTTCCCAACATTGGCAACATTGTCTCTCTAGCTTTGCACTGCTTTCCTTCCCCTATTCAACAAATGCCCAGTGCCTCCTGTGTGTACTCCCTGCTGGCTTCCAGCCTGTGTGGTGAAGGGAGGGCAGATACTGCGCAGCCAGAAGTCCTGCAGCAAGTGACAAAGGGAGTGCCCGGGGCAAAGAGCAGAGGCTTCACAGTGGGCCGGAAGGCTTGACTCCTCAGGCTGGACAGAGCGGGACTAGTCTGAGGGGCAGGGCCAGCCTGCATACTGCCAGGTGATGGGAGGGCATGGCATCTAGAAGGACAACGAGAGAGGGAGTGCTCAGGGAAGGGCCCCGGTGATCCAGGGCATTGGATCATTGAGGACTCTGTGGCTGTGAGGTCGAGAGCGCTAACGGGCGTCCCTGCAGGAGTGGGCTGCTGTGGGGGAGAGTGCAGCAGCTGTGAAGTACAGGCGAAGAGAGGATTGAGTTAGAGTCTGTCCTGAGGTCATGTGGGTAGGACCAGGGACCACTAGCACTTTGGGGCCAGGGAAGACTAAGGGGAGTTCAAAGTGAACCATGAGGTGTCTAGCACATTGTGCATGGATGACGTTGCCATTTATTGAAATGGGGAAGCCAGAAGAGAAGCAGAGCCCGGGAGAAAGAAGGGACAAGGGGAAGCCACTCGGAGACTTCCTGGGGCTGGTTATTCTGAGCCTATGAGAGAGAAGCAGATCCCCTGGTTGGGGAGGGCCCTGGGCACAAGGACTTGGCAGCCATCAGGACACAGGAGAGAGTATAGACAGTGTGGCCTGAGAGGGACAAGGAGGGCTTCCAGTTCTGAGGAGAAAAGAGAAAAACACAAGCAACAGCCCTCAGAGAGGTAGTAAAAATCACCAGGTGTGCTGTCAGAGTCAAGAGGAGGACACTGTGAGGGGGAGTTCATGAGTCAAACCCAGCCTGCTGCCCCATGAACCAGAGGACAAGTTGCCATCTTGTCAGAGACTTGGTGTTTCCCAGTTACTGTCTGTCCTAGAGAGTCCCCCTGCCTCCATCTCCCTGCTGTACGGCCAGGCTCAGACCCAGGATTTTGCATCCCTTATCTGCCCGGGAATAGCAAATCCATGGGTAAATTCTGCCATTCCCAAGATTTTCTTCCCGAAGCTCACTGGCTCTTCTCTTGAGAAAAATCCTACACCTCTTCTGCCCAGAAGATCCAGTCTGACACCAGTGCTTGGCCCACAAATAGCTCAGGTTGTATATTGAAATAGAAGGCCGCATTCCCTTCAGCAATACCAAATCTCCCATCAGAGGGAACTGAGGCCAGTTTCATGCTGAGCTTGGACACCACACTCATCTAATACAAAGTTTTGAGGCACGGCCTTGTGAGTTTGGCCCCATTTCCTACTCCCATGGAATCAGGTTTATTGTTGGTGCTGTTTTTTGTTGTGAGGGAAATGTCAAATGATGGTGAAGTGAGTTTTGTCCACAACTACAGCTCGGAAGTCTTCTGGTCAGCCCGGTCGGCTCCCACCCCCAACTCTGGCCCCACCTCAGCTGCCACCCCCTGAAACTGCAGAGCGGCCCATGGGCACTGGGGCCATGGTGGCGCGCTCCAGCGACCTGCCCTACCTGATTGTTGGGGTCGTCCTGGGCTCCATCGTCCTCATCATTGTCGCCTTCATCCCCTTCTGTTTGTGGAGGGCCTGGTCTAAGCAAAGTGAGTAACCACCCCCCCCCCCCATCCCCTGCCCCCAGCACCTCAGGGAAGGAGCCTTGGGAGGGGAGGAGGCTCCCTTCACATTCAGAAGAGCGTGAGCTCCTGGTGCCCCACAGGGCTCAGAGAGATAAAAATATGCCAAGCCTGGGCCCTTTCCTCCCAGTACATGACCTTGGCAGATAGAAAGTATGCAGTGGAAATGGCCTGTCCTCTCTGTGTCTCTGGAACTCAGTACTTATCTGGTTTCAACTCTTTTTCATGTCTGAAGCTGCCGCTCTGACCACAAGTTCATTTTGAATGTGAAACCCCCCCAACCAACTGATTCTCTGGGTTTGCGGATGCCTTGAGCTCCCCCTCTTAGCCTCTTACTACCTATTTCTGCTTCAAATGGCAACACATCTGGGCAACTTGTCTCATTTAAACATTGCTTCTTCTGCTGGCTCACAACTTCTTTCCCCCAGCCCTGTGCCACTGTATCTCCTCACCCTTCTCCCCACTGTAGAAGAGTCCAGATGTTAGAAGTGGGTGACTGCAGGAATATTCTGAGCAAGGACAGTCTCATCCCTGGGGAAGTGTCAACTCCCTGTGTACCTGTGTAGTCAGAAGTTTTCTGAGATTTCTATGGTATTGAAGCTGCCCTGGGCCTCCTTGGCCTAAGCATACCTCTGTCCTTCTGTCCTTGCAGAACATACCACAGACCTGGGTTTTCCTCGAAGTGCCTTTCTGTCCTCCTCCTGCCAGTACACCATGGTACCACTGGGAGGACTCCCAGGCCACCAGGCCAATGGGCAGCCCTGTCTCAGTGGTCCCAGTAGACGGGCCTGTGCCAGTGGGATCCATGTGAACAGGGGCTGCCCTGCAGCTGCCACGGGCTACCCAGGGGTGAAACCTCAACACCACTGCCCGGGGGTGCCTCAGCAGGTAACGTTACCCTGGGAATGTGAGCACATGGGTGCGGGCCAGGACGGGGTAGTCGCGCTGCCTCCTGGGGCTTTTTCCCTTCTTGCCTCTCATCCTGGGCTACTGGGTCTGGCCCTTTTTAGTCAGGAACAGCTCATTCTGTTGAACACCAAACAGGAAAGTTACATGGACTCTGCTGTGACCTTTTCGTTACTCTTTCCTTTGAGCAGCAAGATGACACCAGCAGCCTGCTGAAGCCGACCATTCTTGGCACTGGATATGACCCCCCCAGTCACCAAAGTCCCAGGTAACCGGGCCTCTCCCATCCGCAGCTTCTGCTCCAGAACTTGCTTTCTCGTTAGCTCCTCAGACCCAATCTCAGTCACTAAGGAGAGTCAGGGAGGGGGGCATGTCTGACAGCCTGCTCCACCAGACTCGTCTCCTGAGGAGGTGTTGTGTTTGCAGTTATAATGCCCTTCCTGCTTTGGGGCATGGGTTGGCCTGTCAGAAGTCCTTCCCTCACTTGGCCAGCCACAGCAGCCACATGCAACTGGCTCTGTCCACAGGCCCCTAGACACCTGACTGCATATCCTTTCATGCACTCAGCATTTACATGGAATAAAATGGAAATAGACTAGAATTACCCATAGAAGTGGTGGTACGACACCTCAATGTTCAAAGGGGAGCTGTCCCTGCCCCGTCTGAGCCCGGACCAGTTCTGATGCCCTAAGACATGGAAGCAGCCAGGGCGGTGGGCATACAGGCACACTCTGCCTCCACCTCACTTCTCCATCTGGTCTCATGCCTGCAGGGGTCCCCAGTCTAGCCCAGACGAGGGCTCTTTCTTATATACGCTGCCTGATGACTCAACTCACCAGCTGCTCCAGCCCCACCAAGACTGCCGCCATCTCCAGGAGCAGCCCACCGCCACAGGCCAGTCAGGCGTGAGGAACATACCCCAGGGTCCCGGGCTGGAAGCAGCCTGGGACCCTCTTTTTCACCGAGGTTGGTGCGAGGGGCAGGGTGGGAAATTGCACAGGCTGGGGATGACATGATCTAGGTGTCCACAACCCTGCATTGGCCTAGAGAACAGTCCTCAAAGGTGGTGTTAAGACCCATCCAACAGCTCTTCTAGGGGGGGGACAGGGAGTGAGCCTGTTGCAGTGAACCAGGTGAGGCCGGCTCTACAGGGCAAGCTGTGTCCTCAAAGGCTAAGAAGAGGACAAATCCCCATTTCAGAGAAAGAAGCCCTTTTGGTCTTGGCATTTTAAAACCATTCACAAATTCCAGCCACTTCTCATCACACCAAGAGGCATTGTCTAATCATCCCAAATACCTTGCTTTGTTGGGTCTTGTCTCTTAATTAAGGGATGGGATGATATCAGTCATTAAGCAGCCGAGTCTCACATCATCATCCTAACTCTGCTCCCACAGAGTCTTTGCTCCAGGGGCCTCAGCTGCCCGCCCCATAGTCCTCTTTCGTGCCCGGCTCTTGGAAATCAGCGGGCGCTCAGTTGGGGCACAGGCTGTTTCAGACAATTGGCTAATGTTCTTAGACTCCATGGCATGAATTGTCCATTCGCGTGCAGATCCTAGACTCTGTCTCTGGGAGATAAAATTCTAAGAGACCTCCTAGAGCCAGACCAGAGCATCATCAAAACTGAACTCTGTCTGGGCTGGGATGGTTATGCCCAGAGAAGTCATACCAGAGGGGTAGACTAGCAGCTTATATCTGGGAAGAACAGGGCTTTCTTCCACATTTCATAGGCTCAGCTGACTTCATTTGCCCCAGGGTGTAGGCTTAGTGCTATATGGATTTTCATGTTTCCCATTTCTCTCTCCCTTCAGGACCCCCATGCTGCTTGGGCCTTGTACCAGTTGAAGAGGTGGACAGTCCTAACTCCTGCCAAGTGGGTGGGGGAGACTGGTGTTCCCAGCACCCCGCCGGGGCCTACATCGGGCAGGAACTTGGGATGCAGCTCTCCCCCAGCCCACCGGTGCATGTAGCTTTTGAAACACCACCTCCTACAATTTAGGCAGAAACCAATATCCCAGAAAGACTATTGTTTTTAAAAAGAGAAAAAAATTGGTATTTATTTTTCTATAATAGCCATATTTATATATTTATGCACTTGTAAATAAATGTATATGTGTTTTTATAATTCTGGAGAGACACAGAGAATCCTACCCATTGAGGTATGAGGGGGAAATCAAAGATGCCCTGATAACAGGATTCCACCTGGCAAGAGTAACACAGACTAAGGAGGCAGCCCTTCACCGGACACCTCTGCTGCTGCCCAGGAGGCCACACGAGGCCCCCAGAGAAGCTGCTGAGAGGAAGAGTCTTAGGCACACTGTCTGCAACAACGATGAGGGAAAAGCAAGGGCCCCAGTGTCACAGACTGGAGATGCTCGTGAAGATGGCTGGACCGGGTACTGCAGGAGACCTTTTCAGAAGATGCTGATGAGCACAGACTAAGATGTGTATTGTTCTATAAGCATTAACAAGCCTTCCAGAATCAATAATCTGTGGCAACCTAGCTCTGTAAAAACACTGTAACTAACTTCTAAATAAATGTTTAATCTTCCCTGTAACCTTCAACATAGTCACGGATGAGTCAGCATCCTCTTTAGATGTTAGGATTCAGTTCGACTATTTGAAGAAAATCTCCACTTGTGACATCTCAGCTCTGGCAAGAGTTTGAGAGCTGGGAAAGGTAGCAGATGTCTAATTCTTTGTCTTTTTAAGTATTGTGTTAGTAACTATTTAGTCCAAGAGGGAGACAGTGTGAAGCAGTTAAAGCAGCAGATTTGCAGTTCTCTAACTGAATGGACTCGAGGCAAAGCTTTGGTCACACAGATAGGTGTGGATGATGGAGTATTTTCTCCAGAATGCCATTTAGTTAAGTGCTAGGCTGCACGTGTGGTGGCTGATAAAACTCACTTTCCTTCTTTCCAAAGATAGACCAACATTGCCAGAGGAGTTGAATCACTAGTTGTTTAAAATCAACACTTACTTACGACCATACAGCCACAGGATCAACCTTTATGCGTGCAACTGGCACTAGCCTGAGGCTAAAGCCTTGCACAGAAAGCCCTAATGCTCAGCCATTCTCAGGAGGGAAATCTGTGCGCTGGGCTTCAGCAAAGGTGAGTGACAGATGAAGGGCAGCCTGAGGCTGTCCATCTAGGTAGGAGTCCTGGGGCCAGACTTGCCCACCCTAGTCACACCAGGGAGAAACCAGCCTCTCAGACAAGTGCACCCTCTACTGGCCGGAAGGGACACCGGGCCTGGGCTTACCTTTGTCGCTTGTTTTTTCTGTCCAACAGCTAAACTGGAAAAAGCGTTCTCAGCGAGATGTGACATGATCTTCAGAAAAGTTGTATTTAAAAAATATCTTAAGAAATAAAATGAAGGACTTCAAGGAACATGGAAATGATAGAAGAAATAAGCTGTGACTTGAGCCACGACCCTGCACTGTGGGCCTGAAAGTCACTTCCAAGAGTAAGACCGGGCCAATACTCTGTCTTCACTCAGCTAATCCAGGGCCTCTCAGAGCTGGGCTGTAACTCACCTCCTAGCCCACTGGCTTTAAATTTTATTAGATTTTTTGCTCCTTGATGACCCCAGGCAGTTGTCAATTTTGGTGAACTTTTAAGGAAGTGATATGTAAAATTGCTTTCTGCACAGCACTGGAACCATAACAATATTGAGTGGTTTTTGCTCTAAAAAAAAAAAAAAAAAAGGAAAGAAAAAATCACTTCTAAGGCACACTAAATGAGATAAATATGCATATTTACCTTAGTCAGTTGTGGGAAAAGACCAAAGTTATCAGGCCTCTAAATTTTAGCCTAGAAAATTAAGCAGCTTAGATACTCAATTTCATTTTATTTTCTATTTTTTAGATTCCGAGTAATTATTATAGTCCTTTTTAAAAGACTGATTCAGCTGGCAAGGGCTTTATAATGTACCAAGGGAAGAGTAAGACCTAGTGGGCAGGCGCTCCAGAGGGTGCAGAGCCCAGCTCAGGCCCAGAGCCCTCTCTGGGCAGCAGTCCTCCAGCACAGGACAGCCGGACTTGGCAACACTGAGCAACTGTGACTCAGGGGCTTCACTCAGCAGCTGCTTTTTCTTCTAGTGTTGGTTTGGAGGATACTGTGGAGAAGGGTTCAAAATAGCCATGTTACATTAGCAGTTGACCCAGAGGTAACGCATTGTGGATGGATATTGGCCTCACTCAGAAATAAGGCAGCTTTCTCTGAGACACAGCCAGAGGCAGAGAATAGTCTGATCAGGGAAGCAGGGGTGAATGGAAAGTTATCCCCTGCCAAAGCCAAGCCCTAGTGGTCTCCTTCTGTCTAAAGCTGAACTTCCCAAAGACTCTGAGACTATACTTAAGCACAGATTAAGACTAAGTCTGGAATCAAGTAGAAATGAAACTAAAGCTAGCTCTAGGTCTTGTCCAATTCAAAATAAAAAACTGAGTATTAACTATATTATCAAACCTAGAGGATGAAGGCCTATTTATTGTGGATGTAAGTGGTGATTTAGTCTAGTTCAATTTGGGGAGAAAAAAAAATCCTGATTGGTTACAGAGTTGAAAAACTCAGGGTATCTTTGCCATGGCTCTTCCATAGACTCTAAAGTCATTCCTGCTACAGTTAGAATCACAGAATTTCAGAATGGGAAAAAGAGCTTATCCAAATCCTTCATTTGTCAGATAATAAAATGAGGCCCAGGAAGATTACGTAACTTCCCCTGGCTCTCACCACCATCTAGGGAATGGTGTCTCCCCGGAGACCAACCCCTTTCTCCTGGCAGTTGCTCATTGTGATAGGCAGCCAGCGAGGAACGGAAGCCTCCTGCCAAACAGCTAAGTGAGTGCATCTGGAAGCTGCCCTTCCAGCTCCAGCCAAGCCTCATAGGGCTGTGGCCCCAACTCCCAGCTTGACCATAACCTTGTGAGAGACACTGAGCCCAAAGCAGGCTGCTCTCAGGAACCTGGGTGAGATAAGTGCCTGTTGTGTTAAGCAATGTTTGGGGGACCTTCGTGTAGCAATAAATAAGTAAAACTCTCAGAGCTACGACTAGCACAAAAAGCTTGAAGGGCACACATAGTTTAGGGCTTACAAGAAAGTGATAGCGGGTGTCTCCAGTAGAGAAGCTACTTCACCAGAGTATTTAATGGGCACAAATTATTCAGTTCTCTTAAATAGGAACAGGAAAACATCTTTGAAAGGAAGCAAGTCCTATCTCCTGTGGAGAGACGGATCAGCAGGCTAGTCACAGGTTAGGAAGGCGACGCTGCTGGGTCATGTTCTACGTTGATGTAACATTGCCTCACCTTTCCTTCTCCATGACCGACTTCTACTCTGGGACAGCTCAGTGGAGAAATTCATTCATATATATGGACCCATAGAGCTCTGAACCTAACGTGCTGAGCTCTGTTACTAACAGGGATCCAAATAGCAGGGAGATCATTCCCAAATGGGACAGCCATCAGCCATGACTTCCCATCACTGCTTACCTCCAAACAAAAAGGACAATCAAGTTAGTTTAAAATGTTACACACAATCAAAAGTGATGGTTAGAGACAGTCTCTCAGAGTGATATAACCTATCAAGACTTAGGGATCTACATCAAAAACAGCAAGTGACTCCACTAGAACCCAAAAGAAAATGCAGAGGACATGAAAAACTGTGGGAATACTTAGAACACCGGTAGAGCTGCAAACACCTTCAGAGAAAAGCCGCCTTGTTGACCATTTTGCAAAACACACTCCTGTGCTCCATTCAGAGCTGAGGACTTTGCGCAGCCAGGGCTGAGCAGGAAGCTGGGTAGTCTGCTTTCTGCCAGTCCCAAGCTAACCACTCTGTCTGCATTTCCTGCAGCCTGAGCCCTCAAATAACTGCTCTGTGAAGTCCACAATGTCAGAATTCTGATTTGCATCTCATTCGAAGATACTGCTGGCAGGATAGCTCGTGCTTTTGTTTTTTGTTCTCTCAGAAAACACTGAATATCAGTTTATTTTCCAAGGAATGAAAGAAGCAAGTTTTCTCACAGCTTGCTAGTTTTTCCTGCCGACGGCTAAAAATTCAGATAAGCAAGAGACAAATTTCCTACAAGATATATTGCAGGTGCTTTCTTGAAGTTTCGCGATACATACAGCCTTCTGAGGCTCCATATTCAGTCCATTGGGTTCCAAACAGATCTAAAATGGTTCAGTTCAAAGGGAAATAGATGTTGGGGGCTAGAGTCCATTCTAAGATAACCACATTAGAGAAGAGTCATTAATACTATATGACTAGATCTGGTCTTAGGCTTTTAAACAAATTCACTTTAAAATAGGACCGTTGCAGCCAGCAAGGAAACAGACTTCTGGTAAGTCATATGTCGGAAATCTTGGATGGATTTGAAGAAAAAAGCAAACTTAAAGGCCCATGGGCTTCATCTCCTCTTGCGGAGGCTGAATGGGTGGGAGGATAAGACCACCTTTCTTACGCAAGAGAGCAATCTCTTCCTTTAAGGCGGAAATCCTTTCTGCCTGCAGTTGGATCAATTCGGTGACCTTCTGTCTTGCCACAATGTCTGCTTTCCGAGGGCCCTGGAAGGCATTGCCCTGTTGAAAGAAAATACCTCCCTGCTTTAAGCATCACATGGAATGTGAAAAATTCCCCATTTTTTTGTTAGTGCTAATCTTACTGTCAGTTTAAATACCCATTGCTCCTTATTTTAAGGGGCCTTCAATTCTTCCACTGAAATCCCACCATTAGAAATGTGCCCCCCTGGCCTAATGAGTAACTCTTAAAATGAAAATCCCATTAAGTGAGCAATCTGTCATTCCTACTGGAGAGAGCTCAGCACTGAAGCCATAAAGGACGGGGTACCCACCCCCCTTTCTCTGTACAGCCCATATTTCGTTTCCCAAAAAGGAAATCTCTATTTCCTCATCTGATTCCTTCCCTTGTCCAGTCAACTCTTGCTATGCTTCAGACATTAGGTTGTTGTTGTTTTTTTTTTTTTAATTTTTATTTATTTATTTGACAGCAACAGTGAGAGAGAGAACACAAGCAGGGGGAGTGGGAGAGGGAGAAGCAGCCTTCCTGCTGACCAGGGAGCCCCATGTGGGATGCAATCCCAGGAGCCTCGGACCATGACCTGAGCTGAAGGCAGACGCTTAACAACTGAGCCACCCGGGTGCCTCCAGAAATTATTTTTAAGGCCTTTGTCCGTGGACTAGATTAGGATTTCCTGTTCTGTGTTCTTTCAGAACATTGAACCATTAAAATTTATATCTGAGACTCCTTTTTTAGGTTGAAAAAGTGGCCATTTCATATGGTTCAACCTAACTGCCTATGTGAGATCTTTCTTGCAAGATCCGGTGCCTTTAAGAGCTAGATGGATCTCACCACCCTATGTAGCACCCATCCTAGAGCATGGTACTTAAGTATAAGCTCAATAAGCTTTGAAAGCACATTAAAGGGAAGAAGATGACACTTATGTAGTATCCATTCTGTGCTTAGAGGTCAGGCAGTTGTCATGTGACTTTGAAGGAAACTTCAAAGAATCACTGAGACAATCAGAGAGCTATTGGCCCTGGCATCACAGGCCCACTAAGCCTAAAACCCTCAGTCATCATCACCTCCAGACCTCTTGTTAAGTGAGGAAAATGACCTTTATTTGTTTAAGCTCCTCTCCACAGGGCTTTTGGCTACTTGTAGCTAAGCCCAGGCCTCAGCTCATGGCATCACTCCAGATGCTCACTTCGAAGTCACCGTAACTTGCCCTCGTTTTCCTTACCATACGCAAAGTTTGGCTATTCTTACTTTGAAATGTCTGATCCTTTTTTATTCTTGCCACCTATATCCCAATTCATGCCTAGATTGCTGGAAGAATAACAGTAATGGAGTCAGCTTTGGAGGTGGACAGACCCTGGTTTAAAAACTCAGCACCATGCATTACTTCTGCGGTAGTTACTTAACTACTCTGAGCTTTGGAAGGTACTGTTTTGAGAGTTGTAGTATGAAATATTCCATGTAAAGAGACTATACATGAAAATATATTACTTTAATGCCATAAAAATTACCTATGTAAAGATAGGCATGGAAGGATCTGCTATGTAAAGAGACATACACTATTAATTTTCTTCCCCATTCAACTGATCTACTCAAACTCTTCAGACTCTTTTCTCCAATATATCTGGACTTATCAAAACACATAAAGTCGGGGCGCCTGGGTGCCTCAGTGGGTTAAAGCCTCTGCCTTTGACTCAGGTCATGATCTCAGGGTCCTGGGATCGAGCCCCGCATCGGGCTCTCTGCTCAGTGGGGAGCCTGCTTCCTCCTCTCTCTCTGCCTGCTTCTCTGCCTACTTGTGATCTGTCTGTCAAATAAATAAAATCTTAAAAAAATTTTAAAAGCACATAAAGTCAACAAGTGTTTATAACTGCTTATTGTATGAAAATCGTGTTTAGGCATTAACCTCCTGGAACACTATCCTGACTCATCACTCAAAAATTCTTCCAGTGGATAAAGGGCCCTTGATACTCAGATTTCTACTATCCTTTCATATGGAATTTCCAATGATAAACTTCCCAATTCCTCTTATTCATTCTTTCTGTGCTTAGGTGATTCTTGAACTCTAGCATGCCTCAGAATCTTCTGGAAGGCCTGTTAGAGTACAGGGCCTGTTAGAGTATAGGGCCCCTCTTCCAGAGCTGCTGATTCAGTAGATCTGTGGGTGGGGCCCGAGAATTTGCATTTCTAATAAATTCTCCAGGTGATGCTGATGCTGTTCTTCAGGGGACCACACTTTGAGAACCCCTGGCTTATACCATTTCCAGGATGCTTAAAGAAAACCAAGGGAAACAATGGGCATTTTTGCAGATAATATTGTAAGACTATGACATACGTTTTATAACATGTCACATATGTGTTAGGTTCCTAGAGGTTCCTAGAGGATACTCACCTAGGTGAACCTTGAATCAGGTGAACCTGTATGAAATACATTGTCCACCATATACTATGTACTAAGTATTATGTCAGGCTCAATAAACATTATATAAGAACAAGTTGAAAGCCATAAAAATAACAAGTGTTTTAATAAAGTAATATGAGATCCCACAATTAAAGATACCCACTTTAAATCAAATGAAATAAACACATATTGGAAATGGTTATTTGTTATAAATTTAGAGATTATTTTGGTGTCATTTGTACCTAATAATCTTAACTCACCGGGACTAAGGCAAACCCCATAGATTAGTACATATGTAAACTCATGGCACTCAAAAGGCATACAGTAAAGCTAATCCCTCAGGCTCACCTCTAAGTAGGTACCAGCAACTTCATGTCCTCAGGGACCGAGGTAGACTGGAAATGGTCCAACATCAAGGTTTGTTTAAATGCCAGCACTTGACATTCTTATGAACAACTACTTTCACAGAGCTTCCCCAACTCTGATAAAGGGTCTGAAGGAAAAAAACATACCTGCTGGTTCTGTAGTGTATTCAACCGAGAATCAAGTTTCTTCTTTTCAATACATAAATCATTCATCTGATGAAGCTTTTTGGTGTGTTCTTTTGTCTTCATCATCAACTCCCATCGCACCTGAGCAATCTTTTCCTGCCAGGGTGGGAGGATATAAAATGGGTTAAGTGAGTAAGAGAGGAAACAGAAAAATACATGCTCAGATTTGATCAAAACCATTCAGCAAATATACATATGAAAAAAATACAATCGGAAATTGCTATGAAAATGCAACCAGAGCCAGCTGCATTGGCCCTGGCTCAATTAGAGAAAAGAAGAATGTGGGTATGCTCAAAGATACAAGGAGGTAAAAAAGATAGACATAGGTATCACTTCACTGTTGAAGAATAAAATCAGTATGCATACTGAGTGCGCTATTCATTACTAAAAGGAAGAGTATTAATTTAAGCAGCAGACTTTCATATATTTTTCTTTCCCCAGTCTTGGCCCAAGATCCTCAAGTAGCCAGCTTGCATGGCCATACATCTCCTAAATGGCTTTCCTTTGTTTTTTATTGCTCCAAACATTATTTTAGATTGCACACATTATCTCCAGAAATCCCCTGAAAATCTTGGATAAGCAAAGATGAGACAAGATGACACTAGGAACCTCTTTTCCTGCCCTGTCTACTGATGAGATAAGATGGGAAACTGGAGAAGTCATAAGGACTTGGGGGCTTATAACATCTTTATACAAGCTCCTATCTTTGAATCTAGCTACAGTTGGGGCACTGCCTCCTCTCATAGCTCAGGGAACAATGTAGGCGGTAACATCTTCTAAGACCCTACCAGCAAAATAGTCCAAACTGGTTATAGAATCTATTACTTAGAGATGTTTTCTAATTTCCAGATCCAAAGGGCATGTAACAGCTATAGGGAGAACTACAACTGGGATCCTCAAAGCACAGAGGTTCCATCTCTAACACTGTCAGAGCATTTATTTTACACTAATGGAAACCTCAAAATGGAATCTTGGTCATCGTCCATTCCATTTTGTCATATTTCCACATACCCAGGACCCCAAAACCTATGCTGCACCTTTCACCCCAAGACAGGCAAGTCCCTTCAACCAAGTGAATGGTCAGGATGCTGAGACAGGCCTAAGATCACAGGGGAGCCGAGGGGGGCCCACAGACTTGTCTCTGGCTACTCAGATGCTACTCAAGAACCACTGATAGCATTTCTTGCCTTGACCCACGTTCAGCCAAGGTGGGTCACCTGTCCTCGCGGCCGTACCTCCCACATCTTCATTTCCTTTGCATTCGTTAGCTCCTTTCGAAGTTTTTTGATCTTTAGCTCTTCAAGCGTTGTGTTCACGGAAAGTGTCTGAAGGGCTTCTAGGTCTATCACACGGCCAAACTTGCTGATCATTAGTTGATGGACTGTTTCTTCCATTTCTAAAAGAAGGCAGTACTGTCTTAGTGTGTTCAGTGGCCTCCACCGTTATTAAATGAACAACACTGGTAGCAACTACTTTCCAAAGAACAGCTTTTGTAAGAGGATGGTAAAAGATTTTATGTTACCAGTTGGCTTTTCCTCCATGACTCTTCACCTGCTCCTTTCCCCACTTAAAATGCCCAATCCTATGCTGTCTTTTCGTCTACTTGAAAATCCTGCGTAAAGCAGACTCCATTTTCCCCCAGCTGCTTCCACCCTCTGCTGTGCCCCTCCTCACACTGTCAAGGGCCCCAGCTGGAAAAGGAACTCTTCAGATTTTTTTTTTTTTAAACGACTGATCTCTACAGCATCTAGTGTTAAGAACAGAGCAGGCACTTAGAGGAAGTTTCCATCATACTCCAAGTAAAAATTAAAATCTGAGTCTCAAACATTCCAGGCTCACTCTCATCTCAGATCCCATTGACTACAATGTTCTTCCCCAAATAGCCACCTGGCTCCCTCTCACCAGCCCATTTTCTTTTTTCTTCTTCTTCTTTTTTGTTAAGATTTTATTTATTTGATGGAGAGAGAGAGAGTGCATAAGCAGGGGGAATGGTTGAGGGGAGGGAGAAGCAGGCTCCCCACTGAGCAGGGAGCCCAATGTGGGGCTCCATCCCAGGACCGTGGAATCATGACCTGACCTAAAGTCAGACACTTAACCGACTGAGCCACCCAGGCGCCCCCAGCCTATTTTCTAAAACCAAGTTATAAGAATCATTTCCAATACACTCAGTTCTGAAGGGGTAACCAAGAGCAGGTCCTTTCCTCTAACCAGGGAAAACCACACTTTATCAGTATGCCACCTCTCCAGGAAGCTGTTCCTGGCTCCTACAGACCTGAACACTCTCCTTTCCCATCCCGTCTTAATTTTTCTTCTTAGCAATGATCTCCATCTAACATGCATTATAATATATCTTAGTTTTGTTTACTGTCTTTCCTCAACATGATAACAGTGGAACTTCTGGGGATAATTCCATATGTGGAGTCTGACTCCCCAAGAAAATATAATCTTGTAACAAGACTTTCTTGGTCACTGGACTGCCCCCTAAGTGAAGTCTTGAAGGCCCTAAGGTATCAGAAGATGATAGAGTTCCGCAATGGTGTGGAGATTTGTATCTGGTTATGGTTGAATATAATGATTCAACTGGCATGACTGCCATTGTGTGTGATCCAAGAGGGGCTGTTCATGTGTATTCGATGTGAGCACAGTCCCCATGGACTTGTGTAATGTAGCAGCTGTGATAATCAGTGATGCAAAAACCACATGATGCTTAGATTATTTGCACGCATGTACTAGCCTGTGGCTGCCTGCTTGGCCTCAGTAAGGACCTTGAGACTCTCTCCAGCTAGTGCCCTCTGCCATGACAGCCTCATGTACTAGGATGTGGACTCTGGTCCTTGCCATTCCCCCTGTGGAGCCAGCCTCATGCCCTTCTGATTTGATGAGGCCAACAATTACAGGGGACATAAAGCCTTCTGGAATATTTTTACCAAATGCCTTCTCCGTGGCCAAGAGCTGTGTTCTCCTTGAAATGAAGTAAACTTACCACTTCTCACCACCATGTTCTAGACTCTCCTCTATGTTCACTGGGTCTGTCAAGGGAGGAAAGCAACAAAAAACCAACTGTGGTGTTTCTCATCACTGCTAAGCCTTTGTTCTCTGGCTTACAGAAAAGGAACCTACTCCTACTTCTACTTTCAGAATCAGGAGAACTTCAACCAGACTCACAACTTGCTTTTCAGAAAATGGGTTGAGGGCAGGTGGGGAAAAGAACTGAAAGTTGCTGAATAAAACTTATGGAATTATTCCCTTTTATTTCCATTAACACTCTAAAAATTTACGTATCTCATTTCATCTTCACACATTTTCCCAAACTTGGAATTTACCCAAACTGAAACAAGCTTCTTTCTTTGTTTTCACACTAGTTTATTCCTTGGTTTAATTAACAGTACTTTCAGATATAAACAACATTCATGGCCTACCGAAGCCAGAGGAATGAGAAGTATGTGAGAAGCACTGGAACCTCGAGGATTACACCTGACAAAACTGTGTGTCTCCAATCAGTGTTATTTAAACATGCAGTCTTAATTTGTATTTTTTTTTTTATTTTATACTCCAGCCACCCATGAAGGCAGAACAATCAATACTCACTGGAAACTGGCCTCTACAAATCCAAGCAACCTAGACTGGTTGACTAGTTGACCACTATAGGCTTCCCATTTTTTTTCTTTTACAAATTAAAATATCTATTTTTTTTATTCAATTGTGGTAAAATACATAACATAAAGTGTATCATTTTAAACATTTTTAATTGTACAGTTCTGTGGCATTAAGGTAGATACTAAGGTATTGGCAATATTGTTGTTTTTAAAGTTGGAAACTTCACAACGTACACTTTCTGTTCCAAATACCAAATATTCAAAATGTATTTTAAAGGATACTAATCTTTATACTGTGCATTTTATAATATCCACCACAACTCCAGATAGATTAAAAATGCAAATATGAAGAACACTACTAATAGAGAAACTATGGATAAAATTATCTTTATGATCTCAAAACAGGAAAGGATTTCTTAAACAAGACATACACAGACACAATGCACAAGCCAAAAACATTGGTAAAATTAACTATATTAAGATTTTAAATGTTTATATCCCAAAGTAAAAAGGCAAGTCACAAACTAGAAGGAATCTGAAGTGCCTTAAAAGGCAGAATATAGAGCGCCTGGGTGGCTCAGTTGGTTGGGTGTACAACTTCAGCTCAGGTCACGACCCCAGGACCCCGGAATCAAGTCCCACATCAGGTTCCCCGTTCAGCGGGGATTCTGCTTCCTCTACCCTTCCCCCTGCTCATGTGTGCTCTTGCTTGCGCTCTCTCTTTCTCAAATAAGTAAATAAAATCTTTAAAAAAAAAAAGACAGATTATAATTAAGAACTCCCTAAAATCAATAAGAAAGCAAGAAGCAGAAGTAAAAAAAAATGGTAAGGTTTATAACAGGCAAGTTACAGAAAAGGAAACACAAATAAATGGCAAATAAATGTATGTGAAGATGTTTAACCTCACCAGAATTCAGGACACATGAATAAAAACCACAGTAAAATACAATTTAACATCCACCAGGCTGGCAAATATATTGAAGTATGACAGCATCAAATGTTCTTGAGAATATGGAGCCTGGGCCACCCTCACTGACAGGGAAGTGGCAGGTGGTTGAAGAGGGGGTTGAGATAAAATGGTACAACCATGTTGGAGGGCAGCTTGGCAATATACAGGAGTGTCTGCCAGAAATGCATAACACCCCTCTACAACCCAGACACCCCAGTCCTGGGAATTCACCTTCTCCCACGCACAGGGAGATGTGTACAAGAAGGTTCACTACAGCTCTTTCATCATGAAAAATTAGAAATAGCCAAAATATCCATCAACAGAAGATTGGAAAAAAAAAAAAAAAAACCCAACTCAGAGTCCTACAATGGAATATTGTCACGGCAGTTAAAATAAAAATAAAAAAAAAAATAAAGTGAATAAATTACAGCAGCATGGATACCTCTCAAAAATCGGTTTAATAAAGTGAACTGCAAAATGATATGAATAACATTACAGTTAAAAACAAGCAAAGTCATTCTTTATGTTGTGTGTACACACATCTGCACGTGCGCTCACCTGCCAGCCGACCCTGGGAAGGGTCCTGCGGAACAGTATCAGAAAGAAGGGTGTTCAGTTGCATCTTCCCTGTTTTGATTTCTTAAACTTGGTGGCTAGTACCTAGGTTACGTTACTCTATATTTCATCATGTGTTAAGCCTTTTAAACTTAAGAGAAATAGTTTCCACGATAAAGGATTTAGTCTTTAAAAGCAAGAGGGTGACAATTCAGTGGTCTTAGGAAAAATGGTAGCTAGGAAGACAAGAAAGTGTTTCCTTGCTCTCAGTGGTTCGATTCTGTGATTACTTACTGTTTTCAGAGTTAATTCCCTCTCTTATCAAGATAGTACTAGATAATGCGTGGGCTGAGTTACTTACTGCTTATAGTTTTCGCCATCTCTCTCTTTTCTCGGATAAGCTGTTTGCGCCTCTCCCGGCATTCCTTGTTAAGTTTTTGCTGCTTGGAATTTTCCTCATGGAGCTCTATGATTCGTTCTTGCAGGCGTCCCAAGGAATGGTTAGAAAAGACCAAGGTTCCAGAAAGATCATTAGGAATTTCTCCAAATACTACATGCTCTACCTATCAAAACCAAAACGAAACCAAGATCGAACTAAATGTAAGATCACAGAAAGCACTTCTTTTTCTGTCCTTGTTTAGGTCATTGCCTTCGGACCTTGGTCATTCCCATCATTGAGTAAGGTAAAAGCTGGGTGGCCTTAAGATCGTAAGCCACGTTATGCCCCTGTATAGACAGCAAATCTTCCCCCAGACTATGCCTAGTATCTGCTGCATAACCATGGAACAAACATTTCACGGTGGGTGTACTACGCAAATCGCTACATAAAACCAATCCAGTCTGGGTCAGGTTACACAAAATATATGTGAGGCCAATCCAAACTTTTCCTTCTAAAATACTTCTCTTCACCTGACAAAATGGGGTACGAAATGCATCTCTGCCCCTTAATATAAGCTATAATTCTAATGAGTGTGGAAATGAACAAAGAGGGCAGAAAGAGAAAGGATGTTTTCCTTTGTCTTGCCCTCCCTCATTAACAAGCAAAGATTATGACAATTCTTGTATCATTAGTTCATGTCTATTTGACGATGGTGTGCAAAGGGACGTGTGCACAAGATCCAAGATTTTAATTTCCCAGCCATTCCATTCTTAAGTCATAAGCTCCCTGGGGCACCTGGCTGACTCGGTCGGAAGAGCATGTGACTCTTAACCTTGGGGTTGTGAGTTTGAGCTTCACATTGGGAGTAGATACTCCTAAAAAAATAAAAATAAACTAAAAAAATAAATTCAAAAAAATTAAGTCCTAGGCTCATTTCCTCAGACCTGAAGCAAATTAACTGGACTTTGGAAGTGATAATGAGCCATCAGGAAATATGTACGTGTGGCTATGACTCTCTCACAACAATCTGAGAACGGATAAAAAAAAGTTGGGGTGTCATTATTCAGGTAGAATCCTCAGCAAAGGGCTGCACTTCTTCCCACAAGTGGCCCAAGAATCTTTTCTGGGAAAGCCTGGGTGTGCTGGCTCTTCTGCTTGGACGGGGTGGGGCACAGTCTCCAGACCCATCACCTGGTGGAGCTTGAGTGGAATCACCACGAGCAGTTCGTTCAGCCGTTGCTGCTTCTCCCGTTGGTAAGCCTCCAGGGCCTCCTCTGCTACATTCAGGTTAGCTGCCACAACTTTTACCTGCGGAAAGCCCCATGTGTGAAATGTGATAAATGGGGACATCTTGGGAGACAAGCAGGACCTGCTCTGTTGGGTTGCGATTAAATGAATGACCCCAGTTTGTAGCCCAGGAATGTGTATTATTTTCTTCCTGCTAAGTCATGATCCACACTGCTTTCTCAATCATTCCTATGTCTCCAGAGTAGTAAAGGTCTCGTGACTAAGAGTTCAGAAGGCATGTCCTCATCTTCCTTTTATTTTCTGCATGAAAAGCAGCTCTCAGCATGGAATGTCTTTGTCAAGATGGTGGGAATCTCACTGGGCCATCAATGACCTCAATAAACAAAAGGAAAAAGCCCTTTAAAGGAACAAAACTACTAACTATGGTACTCATGAAGTATGTTTTTCATCTAAAAAATTTGAATTTTCCAAATCATTTTCTACTTACACAAGAAGAAGCAACCTACCAAAAATATTTGTGAATATGAAGTCTTAATGATACTTTCCAGCCACAATGCACTCAGCCAAAGAATGAAGTCAGAGAAGGAATTCTCAGAAACACACCATTATTGACTGTCTACTATTGCTACACCATTTGGGGTGTGAAAAATGTCCTCACATGTGTTGTTTTATTTAATATTACAGTGAACTCCTGCGAGGTGTCCCAATTAATGGGGGGCATTTGTGATCAATTAAATAAGGTCAAGATATCCACTGATCTATTTGACAAAATTGGTAATTGGGAATCTTATCTAAGGGATGTGGTCATAATTTTGGATCTAATACATGCTTCATGTTCATACTTTTGCATGTGCTGATGCATGTACCGTTTTATATATATATGTATACATATATGTATACATATATATATATATATATTTAGGACTATGAATTAAGCAATGTTGCCCTAGGAAAGAGTATCTAAAAGAGAAAATTAGCAAATAAGGCAGAAATCAAACCCATCAACATAATTATACCGGAAGTTTAGCTTTATGGTCTCCAACACGAGATGCCCATTCCCCAAGAGGGTAAATAAAGTGATTAGGGCACAGAAAGAAAAGATCAGTTTCTATTTCTATTTATTTTTATCATATTCTTTTTCATTTCTGTTTTTGTGACTGTTTCCTAATATACAAAATATATTAGTAGAATAATTCATGGATATAATTTGTAAATAAATATACATGTATTATATATAATTTTTTTTTACTTATAGAAGTATATAATAAAAAAGTTTGGAAATCAATAATGTAGATAAAGAAAGGCCACTCTTCAAAAGAACCAACGGCCCCCATCATAACTGTGTTTGAAGAGGAAAACCTTAAAATATAACACTTAAAATGTTTAGGGGCACCTGGGTAGCTCAGTCAGTTAAGTGTCTGCCTTCAGCTCAGGTCATGATCCCAGGGTCCTGGGATCGAGCTTCATGTTGGGCTCTCTGCTCAGCAGCAAGTTGGCTTCTCCCTCTGCCTGCTACTCCCCCTATTTGTGCTCTCTCCCTCTCTGACAAATAAATACAATCTTTTAAAAAATGAATAAATAAAATGTTTCTTCTCTGTGGAGAAGGCCTAACTCCTGTCATTTCTATGAAACAGCAGTACAGTAGCTAGGAGGGTGGCTAGCACACTGGGAGAGGAGAAGTAAGTAAGTATATCATCATACTTTTTTGGATAGTGTATCATGTTCCTTTCTGAGGTTATCGATAATTTTCTTTTCTTCCACTAAGGCCTCCTCAATGTCCAGTCTTTTCTCTCGAAGTTGAAGGGCCAATTCAAAAAGACCCACATCGCAATCTGAAAAGACAGTCAAAATTAAAAGAGACCCCCACTCTTATGGAACGTACTGATATTAGAAGTGGGGATTTTGGGGCGCCTGGGTGGCTCAGTGGGTTAAGCCGCTGCCTTCGGCTCAGGTCATGATCTCAGGGTCCTGGGATCAAGTCCCACATCGGGCTCTCTGCTCAGCAAGAAGCCTGCTTCCCTCTCTCTCTCTCTCTGCCTGCCTTTCCGTCTACTTGTGATCTCTCTCTGTCAAATAAATAAATAAAATCTTTAAAAAAAAAAAAAAAGAAGTGGGGATTTTGGAGCTTCAGAATTAATAATGACCATCTGTGGGTCCACTCTAGCACACTTTCATTCCACTTCAGGCTCCACTGTTCCAGGTGAAATTATTAACAATATAAGTAATCCTGATAGTAATTCTGATACCAGCACTGACGTTCTGAGCAGTACCATGAGCCAGGCTTTCTGTTTAGGCATTTTATTTACATTCTCTATCAAGTCTCCTAGGCCTTTGCAAGGTAGAAACTGTTGTTTCCATTTTATAGGTGAGGACCTGAAGTCTCAGAGAGGTCATGTAGTGATAATGTGAACCAACGCAACTCAGGTACAGTATCTCTGTGTTACTTTCCACTATATCACACTATAGTCCACCAGGCAATTGATAAAGAATGGGAAAATAAGAGTACTATAGTGGAATTTGGAAACCTGAGTTCTAGCCCTAGATCCCCCTCCAAACTAGCTGTGAGACTTTTTTCAGGCCATTTAAGCCTGCAATAAACAAGGATTGTTTACAAGGATCCTGCTGTTAACAAGTTGTATTATAATTTTTCGAGCTCTATTTTAAAATAAGATTTAAACTTTATTTGAAATTAAGCTTTAACATTTAATTTAAAATCCATATAAAGTGGCTACAAAAATAAATATAAAAATAAATATAAAAATAAAAGAAGTTGTCTTTTCTTTACCGGACTATTCATCCATTGAGACTGGAAGAATATTGGTCTGGCTACTTCAGACTGGTTTTATCAGTGAAAACTGAGAATATAAATTGCTAAACATCTCCAGGGAACTGGCACAAAGTGCCCTTACAAAATGGATTTTAAATATGAAAATGTGAATGGGTTTGTCAAAAAGATAAAGCTTTGTAAAAAAAAAAATGTCCACATGCACACACACTACAATCTGTTATCTCTGCATAATTTGACTTTGAATCAACTATAAGTTATCTGCAAATTATTTGTCATTCATAAATGGCTGCCTAAGGGAAAAGAAAATAAATCATCCAGAGAGCCAAATACAAGTATTCATTAGATTACTTCATACAATTTCAACCACGCTTCCCTCAAATTTTATGAGACAACTGAGAATCCAAAAAAGGATCTCCTTGATATTATGAGTCCATGTTCACACTTCACAGAGAACAAATGGTTTTATCCAACTTACTTGTTGGGCAAATAGAATCATCAAAAACCTCATCATCAGATCCAGACTCATCTTCATCACTCTCTAAGCTAGATTCTTCTTCACTTGATTCATCACTTTCTTCATCTTCATCTAAATAGAGAGGAACGCATTATTAATATGCAGAGAAGTCCCTGTGTTAAGCTAAATCTCATATTTCAAAAAATAATTTTTTTTTCAGTGAGTCGATGGGAAGATAACAGATAAGGCAGGCAATTAGTCAAAGTTTTAGAAGAGTTTAAGATGGCAAAAAAATATATTACCCAAAGAAATCTACAAATTCAAGGCAATCCCTATCAAAACACAAATAGTATTTTTCACAGAACAAAAATGAATAATCTTAAAATTTATATGGACCCACAAAAGACCCTGAAGCCAAAGCAATCTTAAAAGAACAAAACTGAAGGTATCACAATCCCCGATTTCAAGATATACTACTAAACTATAATAATTAAAACAAGTCCGGGATTGAAGATGGCAGAGAAGTAGCAGGCTGAGACTACTTCAGGTAGCAGGAGATCAGCTAGATAGCTTATCTAAAGATTGCAAACACCTACAAATCCAACGGGAGATTGAAGAGAAGAAGAACAGCAATTGTAGAAACAGAAAATCAACCGCTTTCTGAAAGGTAGGACTGGTGGAGAAGTGAATCCAAAGCAACGGGAAGACAGACCGCGGGGGGAGGGGCCTGCTCCTGGCAAGTGGCGGAGCATCGGAGCACTAAATCAGGACTTTTAAAAGTCTCTTCCGCTGAGGGACATCGCTCCAGAGGCTAAACCAGGGTGAAGCCCACACGGGGTCAGCGTGGCCCCAGGTCCCGCAGGGTCACAGAAGGATTGGGGGTGTCTGAGTGTCACAGAGCTTGCAGGTATTAGAACGGGGAACCCGGCTACAGAGACAGAGCTGAGGAGTGAGCTCTCAGCTCACGGTTACCTTGAACCTGTCACAGGCTCAGTGAGCTCAGAGGGCGGCCGGAGGCCAGGGAGACGGGAGTGATTGGGCACTATTCTCTGAGGGCACACTGAGGAACGGGGCCCTGAGCTCTCAGCTCATCCGGGCTGGAGACTGGGAGGCCGCAAATTTCATTCCCGTCCTCCAGAACTCTACGGAAAGCACTCAGGGAACAAAAGCTCCCAAAGCAAACCTGAGTGGATTACTCAGCCCGGCCCCTGGTAAGGGCAGTGCAATTCCGCCTGGGGCAAAGACACTTGAGAATCACTACAACAGGCCCCTCCCCCAGAAGATCAACAAAAAATCCAGCCAGGACCAAGTTCACCTACCAAGGAGTGCAGGTTCAATACCAAGGAGAGCAGCGGAATTCCAGAGGAGGAGAAAGCAAAGCACGGAACTCATGGCTTTCTCACCATGATTCTTTAGTCTTATAGTTAATTTAATTTTTTTTTCTTTTCAATTTTTTTTCTTCTTCTTCTAATTTTTTTTAATTTTTACCCTTTTCTTTTTTAACATTTTTTAACTAGTTTATCTTATATATATATATGTATATATATATATTTCTTTTTTATATTTTTTCTTTATTTGTTTTCTTTTTTTAATTGTTTCTTTTTTTTTTCTGAACCTCTTTTTATCCCGTTTCTCCCCCCCACGATTTGGGGTCTCTTCTGATTTGGTTAAAGCATATTTTCCTGGGGTCTTTGCCACACTTTTAGTATTTTACTTGCTCCTTCATATACTCTTATCTGGACAAAATGACAAGGCTGAAAAATTCACCACAAAAAAAAGAACAAGAGGCAGTTCCTAAGGCTAGGGACCTAATCAATACAGACATTGGTAATATGTCAGATCGAGAATTCAGAATGACGATTCTCAAGGTTCTAGCCAGGCTCAAAAAAGGCATGGAAGATATTAGAGAAACCCTCTCGGGAGATATAAAAGCCCTCTCTGGAGAAATAAAAGAACTAAAATCTAACGAGGTTGAAATCAAAAAAGCTATTAATGAGGTGCAATCAAAAATGGAGGCTCTCACTGCTAGGATAAATGAGGCAGAAGAAAGAATTAGTGATATAGAAGACCAAATGACAGAGAATAAAGAAGCTGAGCAAAAGAGGGACAAACAGCTACTGGACCACGAGGGGAGAATTCAAGAGATAAGTGACACCATAAGATGAAACAACATTAGAATAATTGGGATTCCAGAAGAAGAAGAAAGAGAGAGGGGAGCAGAAGGTATATTGGAGAGAATTATTGGAGAGAATTTCCCTAATATGGCAAAAGGAACAAGCATCACAATCCAGGAGGTACAGAGAACCCTCCTCAAAATCAACAAGAATAGGTCCACACCCCGTCACCTAATAGTAAAATTTACAAGTCTTAGTGACAAAGAGAAAATCCTGAAAGCAGCCCGGGAAAAGAAGTCTGTAACATACAATGGTAAAAATATTAGATTGGCAGCAGACTTATCCACAGAGACCTGGCAGGCCAGAAAGAGCTGGCATGATATATTCAGAGCAGTAATGAGAAAAACATGCAGCCAAGAATACTATATCCAGCAAGGCTATCATTGAAAGTAGAAGGAGAGATAAAAAGCTTCCAGGACAAACAAAAACTGAAAGAATTTGCAAACACCAAACCAGCTCTACAGGAAATATTGAAAGGGGTCCTCTAAGCAAAGAGAGACCCTAAAAGTAGTAGGCCAGAAAGGAACAGAGACAATTTACAGTAACAGTCACCTTACAGGCAATACAATGGCACCAAATTCATATCTCTCAATAGTTACCCTGAATGTTAATGGGCTAAATGCCCCAATCAGAAGACAAAGGGTATCAGAATGGATAAAAAACCAAAACCCATCTATATGTTGCCTACAAGAAACTCATTTTAGACCCGTAGACACCTCCAGATTTAAAGTGAGGGGGTGGAAAACAATTTACCATGCTAATGGACATCAGAAGAAAGCAGGGGTGGCAATCCTTATATCAGATCAAATCGATTTTAAGCCAAAGACTATAATAAGAGATGAGGAAGGACAGTATATCATACTCAAAGGATCTGTCCAACAAGAAGATCTAACAATTTTAAATATCTATGCCCCTAACGTGGGAGCAGCCAACTATATAAACCAATTAATAACAAAATCAAAGAAACACATCAACAATAATACAATAATAGTAGGGGACTTTAACACTCCCCTCACTGAAATGGACAGATCATCCAAGCAAAAGATCAACAAGGAAATCAAGGCCTTAAATGACACACTGGACCAGATGGACATTACAGATATATTCAGAACATTTCATCCCAAAGCAACAGAATACACATTCTTCTCTAGTGCACATGGAACATTCTCCAGAATAGATCACATCCTCGGTCTTAAATCAGGTCTCAACCGGTATCAAAAGATTGGGATCATTCCCTGCATATTTTTGACCACAATGTTCTGAAGCTAGAACTCAATCACAAGAGGAAATTTGGAAAGAACACAAATACATGGAGACTAAACAGCATCCTTCTTAAGAATGAATGGGTCAACCAGGAAATTAAAGAAGAATTGAAAAAATTCATGGAAACAAATGTTAATGAAAACACAACGGTTCAAAATCTGTAGGACACAACAAAGGCAGTCCTGAGAGGAAAATATATAGCGGTACAAGCCTTTCTCAAGAAACAAGAAAGGTCTCAAGTACACAACCTAACCCTACACCTAAAGGAGCTGGAGAAAGAACAAGAAAGAAACCCTAAACCCAGCAGGAGAAGAGAAATCATAAAGATCAGAGAAGAAATCAATGAAATAGAAACCAAAAAAACAATAGAACAAATCAACGAAACTAGGAGCTGGTTCTTTGAAAGAATTAATAAGATTGAAAAAACCCTGGCCAGACTTATCAAAAAGAAAAGAGAAAGGACCCAAATAAATAAAATCATAAATGAAAGAGGAGAGATCACAACCAACACCAAAGAAATACAGACAATTATAAGAACATACTATGAGCAACTCTACACCAACAATCTGGAAGAAAAGGATGCATTCTTAGAGACATATAAACTACCAAAACCGAACCAGGAAGAAATAGAAAACCAGAACAGACCCATAACCAGTAAGGAGATTGAAACAGTCATCAAAAATCTCCAAATAAACAAAAGCCCAGGGCCAGATGGCTTCCCAGGGGAATTCTACCAAACATTTAAAGAAGAACTAATTCCTATTCTCCTGAAACTGTTTCAAAAAATAGAAATGGAAGGAAAACTTCCAAACTCATTTTATGAGGCCAGCATCACTTTGATCCCAAAGCCAGACAAGGATCCCATCAAAAAAGAGAACTACAGACCAATATCCTTGATGAACACAGATGCAAAAATTCTCACCAAAACACTAGCCAATAGGATCCAACAGTACATTAAAAGGATTATTCACCACGACCAAGTGGGATTTATTCCAGGGCTGCAAGGTTGGTTCAACATCCGCAAATCAATCAATGTGATACAACACATTAATAAAAGAAAGAACAAGAACCATATGATACTCTCAATAGATGCCGAAAAAGCATTTGACAAAGTACAGCATCTCTTCCTGATCAAACTCTTCAAAGTGTAGGGATAGAGGGCACATACCTCAATATTATCAAAGCCATCTATGAAAAACCGACCGTAAATATCATTCTCAATGGAGAAAAACTGAAAGCTTTTCCACTAAGGTCAGGAACACGGCAGGGATGTCCATTATCACCACTGCTGTTCAACATAGTACTAGAAGTCCTAGCCTCAGCAATCAGACAACAAAAGGAAATTAAAGGCATCCAAATAGGCAAAGAAGAAGTCCAACTATCACTCTTCGCAGATGATATGATACTACCATATCATATCATCATTTTAATGCAGAAAAGCCAGAAGACTCCACACCAAAACTGCTAGAACTTGTACAGGAATTCAGTAAAGTGTCAGGATATAAAATCAATGCACAGAAATCAGTTGCATTTCTCTACACCAACAACAAGACAGAAGAAAGAGTATTTAAGGAGTCAATCCCATTCACAATTGCACCCAAAACTGTAAGATACCTAGGAATAAACCTAACCAAAGAGGCAAAGAATCTATACTCAGAAAACTATAAAGTACTCATGAAAGAAATTGAGGAAGACACAAAGAAATGGAAAAATGTTCCATGCTCCTGGATTGGAAGAACAAATATTGTGAAAATGTCTATGCTACCTAAAGCAATCTACACATTTAATGCAATTCCTATCAAAATACCATCCATTTTTTTCAAAGAAATGAAACAAATAATCCTAGAATTTATATGGAACCAGAAAAGACCTCGAATAGCCAAAGGAATATTGAAAAAGAAAGCCAAAGTTGGTGGCATCACAATTCCGGACTTCAAGCTCTATTACAAAGCTGTCATCATCAAGACAGCATGGTACTGGCACAAAAACAGATACATAGATCAGTGGAACAGAATAGAGAGCCCAGAAATAGACCCTCAACTCTATGGTCAACTAATCTTTGACAAAGCAGGAAGGAATGTCCAATGGGAAAGACAGCCTCTTCAACAAATGGTGTTGGGAAAATTGGACAGTCACATGCAGAAAAATGAAATTGGATCATTTCCTTACACCACACATGAAAATAGACTCAAAATGAATGAAGGACCTCAATGTGAGTAAGGAATACATCAAAATCCTTGAGGAGAACATAGGCAGCAACCACTTCGACCTCAGTTGCAGCAACTTCTTCCTAGGAACATCGCCAAAGGCAAGGGAAGCAAAGGGCAAAAGTAAACTATTGGGATTTCATCAAGATCAAAAGCTTTTGCACAGCAAAGGAAACAGTTAACAAAACCAAAAGACAACCGACAAAATGGGAGAAGATATTTGCAAACGATATATCAGATAAAGGACTAGTGTCCAAAATCTATAAAGAACTTAGCAAACTCAACACCCAAAGAACAAATAATCCAATCAAGAAATGGACAGAAGACATGAACAGACATTTCTGCAAAGAAGACATCCAGATGGCCAACAGACACATGAAAAAGTGCTCCACATCACTTGGCATCAGGGAAATACAAATCAAAACCACAATGAGATATCACCTCACACCAGTCAGAATGGCTAAAATTAACAAGTCAGGAAATGACAGATGCTGGCGAGGATGCGGAGAAAGGGGAACCCTCCTACACTGTTGGTGGGAATGCAAGCTGGTGCAACCACTCTGGAAAATAGCATGGAGGTTCCTCAAAATGTTGAAAATAGAACTACCCTATGACCCAGCAACTGCACTACTGGGTATTTACCCTAAAGATACAAACGTAGTGATCCGAAGGGGCACGTGCACCCGAATGTTTATAGCAGCAATGTCTACAATAGCCAAACTATGGAAAGAACCTAGATGTCCATCAACAGACGAATGGATAAAGAAGATGTGGTATATATACACAATAGAATACTATGCAGCCATCAAAAGTAATGAAATCTTGCCATTTGTGACGACGTGGATGGAACTAGAGGGTATCATGCTTAGCGAAATAAGTCAATCGGAGAAAGACAACTATCATATGATCTCCCTGATATGAGGAAGTGGAGATGCAACATGGGGGTGCTAAGGGGGTAGGAGAAGAATAAATGAAACAAGATGTGATTGGGAGGAAGACAAACCATAAGTGACTCTTAATCTCACAAAACAAACTGAGGGTTGCTGGGGGGAGAGGGGTTGGGAGAGGGGGGTCGGGTTATGGACATTGAGGAGGGTATGTGCTATGGTGAGTGCTGTGAAGTGTGTAAACCTGGCGATTCACAGACCTGTGCCCCTGGGAATAAAAATACATTATATGTTTATTAAAATTAATTAATTAATTAATTAATTTTTTTAAAAAACAGTATGGTACTGGCACAAAAAATAGACACATAGATCAAGAGAACAAAATAGAGAGCCCAGAAATAACCCCACACTTAATATGGTCGCTCTATGACAAAGAAGGCAAGAATACACAATGGGGAAAACACAGTCTGTTTAACAAATGGTGCTGGGAAAACTGGACAGCTAAAAGAATGAAACTGGGCCACTTCTTTTATACCATACATAAACATGAACTCAAAATGGATTAGAGACCTAAATGTGAGACCATAAAACTCCTAGAAGAAAGTTGGCAGTAATTTCTTTGACATCAGCCATAGAAACATCTTTCTAGGTATGTCTCCTAAGGAAAGAGAAACAAAAGCAAAAATAAACTGTTGGAACTACACCAAAATAAAAAGCTTTTACAGAGTGAAGGAAATCATCAACAAACCAAAAAGTGAACCCAATGAATGGGAGACGATATCTGTAATGATAGATGCAATAATGGGTTAACATCCAAAATATATAAAGAACTTACACAACACCCAAAAACAAAACAAAACAACAACAACAACAACAACCCCACAAATAATCTGAATAAGAAAAGGACAGAGAACCTGAATAGACATTTCTCCAACAGATGGCCAACAGACATGGGAAAAGATGCTTAACATTACTCATCATCAGGGAAATACAAATCAAAACCACAATGAGATATCACCTTATACTTGTCAGAATGGTTAGATTCAAAAAGACAAGAAATAACAAATGTTGGCAAGGATATGGAGAAAAAGGAACCCTCATACACCGTTGGTGGGAATGTAAGCTGGTGCAACCACTGTGAAAAACAGTATGGAGTTTCCTCAAAAAATTAAAAACAGAACTACCACATGATCCAGTAATTCCACTGCTGGGTATTTACCCAAAGAAAATGAAAACACTACTTCAAAAAGATATATGCACTCTTACATTTACTGCATTATTATCTGCAATGACCAAGATAAGGATTATTACTCAGCTCCCAAAAAAGAAATGAGATCCTGCTACTTGCAACAATGTGATGGACTTAGAGGGTACAATGCTAAGTTAAATAAGTCAGAGAAAGACAAAGACCATATGATGCCACTTACACAGGGAATCTAAAAAAACAAATGAAAGAACAATAACAAAACAAAGCAAACAAGCAGAAACAGAATCATAAATACAGAAAACAAATGGATATTCTCCAGAAGGGAAGGAGGGCAGAGGGATGGGCAAAATGGGTGAGGTGGAGTGGAAGGCACAGACTTTCCAGTTATGGAATGCACAAGTCATGAGATGAAAGGAACAGCATAGGGAATATAATCAATAGTATTATATTAGTGTCACATGAGGGCAGATGGTAGCTGCACTTGTGTTAAGCATAGTATGACATAGAGAGTGGTGGAGTCACTATGTTGTACACTTGAAACTGATGTAACATTGTGTGTCAACTATACTTCAATCAAAAAATTATTTTAAAATAATAATAAAATTCTACAAAATAAAATAACCAAGTAAAAAGAAACAAACAAATAAATAAATGGTTGAGGACACAGAGACCCAAACACAAATGCCTGAGGAAGGTTGTTCAATTAATTTCAATGCACTGAATCAAAGAGGATTGAGACCAAACTGCCAAGCTGCTTCTGCTGTCACCCACCTAACACACACTTGGTTTCATAGGCCCACAATTCCTAAATTATAGTACCTTGGGAAGAAAAAAAAAAAGACTTTCATAACTTATCTGAAGTAATGCTATTTACTATCTTTATTTAGTCAACTTAGTGTGAATATTTGTATCTTGCTGCAAAAATATTAAGGTGTTTGATTTAGAGATCCTGCACTAAGTCCTGCTGGGGGTGTTAGTTGACAAAGACTCTATCCTTTGACCGAACTTGAGTCAGGCTCCCCTGAGTCCATAGTGGACCATGAGCTCAGTCCTTGACCCATTTAGTCCAATTTTAGAAGAATCCTGCTGAGTCAGTTTAGTAAAAATCTCTCCCCTTAATATCTGATCAGATTCTTCCCTAAACCTTACTGTCACTATCTTTTCACTCTGACTGATCTGCAGCAAAAATCCTGTTAGCAAAGAATTATCCAACCTCTTAGTAATTTTCTATCCACTGACTCCCACCCAGCTCCTTGACTATAAATCTCTACACTGTGTCCTTGTTGTATTCAGAATTGAGCTGATCTCTCTACCCTATTATAAAATCTCATTGTAGTGGTGCCTCTGAATAAAGTCTGCCCTATTGTTCTTTAACAAGTCCATGAATTGTTTTCTCATTAACACTGTCATATATAATCTTTTATAAAATATAAGAAATATAAAAAATACTAAAACATATCTGCCTCCCAAGAGTTCCACATAAGGGATTGTAGACCTCTTCCACACAGCTCTACCCCATTTTCTTTTAAAACACATTGAAGCCATCTATGAACCATAAATCGCCAATTGGCAATTTCTATTTCATAGAACATCAAATTAGAAATAAGAGATGGACCCCATACTGTTTAGAAGATTTCTTAAATTTAAGATCTCTATTAAAATTACTTTGAGTGGTCTGTACCACCTTATGAAATAAATCTCCAAAGTCTAAAATTAGACTTTAAAATTCCCACATAGATTTCTGCTTTTGGAAAGACAAATTAGATCTATTTTGTTCTTATCTGGCCTGCAAAATATAGCTAAAACCTGCATATTATATGTAGAACAAATATAAGAGTCTGAAAAATGGAGAGAAAGCAGAATAAATATGAAACTCAGAAGCGGAGGAACAATACTGTGGTGAATTTTTTGGACCTTCTTTTTGCCTCCTAGATCTCAGACTTAGAAATGAGTAAGTCAACAACCTGAAAACACCAGCAGATATGGACATAAAACAGCCTAACCATAGCCTACCCTCTCTAGCCAAATGGCCAAGAAAGAAGTGGCCAGGATAAAAATGTTTCAATAACCAATTATGAACACACCTTAAGCAAATGAAAAATACAAAGCCTGTTCAAAAAAATAAAAAGTATCAGAAAAAAAGGATACAAAGAAGAACTAAATAGAAATGTTAGAACTGAAAATACAATAACTAGATAAGAAACTCAATAGATGGGCTCAACAGCAGAACAGGGGGGAATAGAGGAAAGCATCCGTAAACATGAGGACAGAACAATAAAATTATCCAGTTTGAAAAGGAAAAAGAAAAGTGAAAAACCCCAAACCTCAGAGCCTCAGGGACCTATGGGACTATAATGAAAGGTCAAACATTTATGACATGAGTACCAAAGGACTGACAGAAGAGAAGTTTATTAAAAGCACTTAAAGGGGCACATGGGTGGCTCAGTGGGTTAAAGCCTCTGCCTTCAGCTCAGGTCATGATCCCTGGGTCCTGGGATCAAGCCCCACACCGGTCTCTCTGCTCAGCAGGGAGCCTGCTTCCCTTCCTCTCTCTCTGCCTGCTTATCTGCCTACTTGTGATCTCTGTCAAATAAATAATAAATAAAATCTTAAAAAGAAAAGCACTAGAAGAAATAATGACTGAAAACTTCTCAAATTTGGCAAAAGACATAAGCTGACAGATTAAAGGAGTGAACCTTCATTGGTATGAATCTCAAGAATTTACTCCAAGACACATCATAGTCAAATGTCTGGAAACTAAAGACAAAAAGACTTAACGGTTGTGAGAGGAGTGATACGGCACTTTGGGAGGTGAACAGCTTGAATATCAGAGGATTTCTTATCAGAATCCATAGAGGCCAGATGGAAGTAGCACAATATTTTTTAAATGCTGAAAGAAATAAATAGTCAACCTAGTATCCTATACCCAGTGAAAATGTCTTTCTGAAATAGGAAATCAAGACAATTTTGGATTAAGGGAAAATAAAAAAAACTTGCCACTAGTATACCTGCCCTAAAAGAATGGACAAAGGAAATTCTCTAAACAGAAGGGAAATAATTTTTTTAAAAAGGAAGTCTGGAACATCATCAAGGAAAAACTATCAAGGTAAGCAAAAATATAAGTAAATATAAAAAATATATAGGTAAAAAAATACCTCCTTTTGAATGTTTAAATTATGTTTGGTGGTTGAAGCAAAAGTTATAACATTGTCTAATGTGGTTCTAGATGTATGTAGAGGAACTGTTCAAGACAATTATATTATAAATGGAGGTGATAAAGGAATATAAAGGCAGATGAGGATTCAATACTTGACTTAAACTGGTAAAATGATAACACTGGAGGTCTAGAATAAATTATGTAATTATAATTAATTTATAAAGTAACCACTAAAAAAGTTATGCAAAAAGATACACTCAAAAGACTAGAAAAAAACGGGGCACCCGGGTGGCTCAGTGGATTAAGCCCCTGCCTTCAACTCAGGTCATGATCTTAGGGTCCTGGGATCGAGCCCCGCATCGGGCTCTCTGCTCAGCAGGGAGCCTGCTTCCCCCTCCCTCTCTCTGCCTGCCTCTCTGCCTACTTGTGATCTCTGTCTGTCAAATAAATAAAGTTTAAAAAAAAAGACTAGAAAAAATCTAAAATGGAATTCTAAAAAATGTTCAAGTAACCCATAGGAACATAGGAAAATGTAGAAGATAGAAAGCAGAGAGAATAAAAAAAAATAATAAATGGCAGACTTAAGCACAAATATATTAAATGTAAATAGTTTAAGTATACCAATTAAAAGACAAAGAATAGATAAAAAACATTAACAGTGTGTTGTCTACTAGAAATTCACTTCTCATATAACATAGTCAAATTGAAAGTAAAGGGAGTAGAAGAACTATCATGTAAACATTAATCAGAGCCAAACAGGAGTAGCTATATTAACATCAAATAAAGTAGACTTCAGAGCAAAGAAAATTACTCTGGACAGAGAAAGACTTTATCTAATGATAAAAGTGTCCCTCTATCAAGAGGATATAGGAATCCTGAATGTGTATTCATAAAACAAAGCTGTGAAATATGGAAGCAAAAACTGACAGAAATGAAAGGAGAAATAGATAAATCCATGATTATATTTGGAGACTTTAACATCCCTTCTCTCAACATTTGATTGGAACTATACAGAAAATCAGCAAGACTACCTTAGAAGACCTGCATAGCATCACCAACCAATAGGATTCAATTGAAAGTAATAGAAGGCTTAACCTGAAACAGCAGAATATACATTCTTTGCAAGTACCCAAAGAACATACACCAAGACAGACCATATGCTGAACCATTAAACCATTAAACAAATTTCAACAACCATAAAAGAACTGAAATCACACAGAATGTGGTCTCTGACCCCAGTGGGCTCTAACTAGGAATCAGTAACAGAAAGATCCCAAGAGGGGCACCTGGGTGGCTCAGTGGGCAGTGTTAAGAGGGAAATTATAGCACTAGATTAGAAAAGAGGAAAAGTCTCAAGTCAATAATTCACACTCACCTCAAAACCTAAAAACAGAAGTGCAGAAAAAATCCAAACCTAGCAGGAAAAGGCAGTAGTAAAGATAAGGGCAGAAATCAATAAAATTATAAGGAGAAAAATAATCTTTAAAAAATAAACTATCCAAACTTATCCACACTTATCCAGTTTGTTCTCAAAAAGATCAAATTGACAAACCTCCAGTAGGTCTAAAAAAAAAACAAAAATAGGGAAATAAAAAAGTTACCAATATCAAGAATGCAACAGGTGCATATGCACCTGGTGTTATGCAATAGGTGATATTACTATACGCACTTGCAGATATTCAAAAGATAATAGGGAAATACAATGAATATCCTCACACACATAAATTTGGCAACTCAGATGAAATAGACCAATTTCACACACAAAAAAGTACAAATTACAACTAGTCACCCAATATAAAATAGATAATCTAAATAGTTCTATATCTATATTAAAAACCTTTAAGTTTATAATTTTAAAATTCTCCTGAAGAAATCCACACATCCAAATTGTTTCACTGGAGAACAAAAGGATACTACCATACATTATTTTCCAGAAAATCAAAGAGAAGACCTCCTAATTCATATTGTGAATCTAGTATTATCCTGATACTAAAAACAGACAAAGATCATACAAAAAAGAGAAAAAAGCAAGCTAAAGACAAATGATCTTCATGAATATATGGACACAAAATTTCTTTTCTTTTCTTTTCTTTTTTTTGTTAGTAAGCTCTATACCCAACACGGGGCCTGACTCACAACCCCAGGAGCAAGAGCTGCATGTTCTATCAACTGAGCCAGCCAGGCGCCCCTAGGCACAAAATTTCTTAATAAAAATATTTGCAAATAGAATTCAGCAATATATAAAAAGAATTATACACTCTGGGATGGTGGTATTTCAAGGGTGTAAGTCTGATTCAATAATCAGTAATCAGCCAGTGTAAACCACCATATTAATAGGCTAAAGAAAAGAAAATCACATAATCATGAATCGATGCAGAAAAACATCTGACAGGGGCACCTGGGGGGCTCAGTGGGTTAAGCCGCTGCCTTCGGCTCAGGTCATGATCTCAGGGTCCTGGGATCGAGTCCCGCATCGGGCTCTCTGCTCGGCAGGGAGCCTGCTTCCCTCTCTCTCTCTCTCTCTCTCTCTCTGCCTGCCTCTCTGTCTACTTGTGATCTCTCTCTGTCAAATAAATAAATAAAATCTTAAAAAAAAAAGAAAAAGAAAAACATCTGACAAAATTCAATACCCATTCATGATAAAAACTTTGAAAACTAGGAACAGAGGGGAACTTCTTCAACTTGAGGGAGTGTCTACAAAATACCTACAGGTAGCATACTTAATGGTGAACTATTAAATGCTTTCTGCCTAAGATTGTGAGTAAGCCAAGGCCATCAGCTCTCAGAACTCTATTTCCATGTAGTATTGGATGTTCTAAACAGTGCAATAAGGCATTAAGAGGAAACTGGCATAAAGATCAGAAAAAAATAAATAAAACTGAACCTATCTGCAGATATAATTATTGTCTACATAGAAATTACCAAGGAATCTATCAAAAACTCCTTAACCTAATAAGTGAGGTCACAAGATAGGAGATCAACATCTAAAAAGCAATTATATTTCTATATACCGGTGTGAACATGTGACACCAAGATTTAAAAAAACACTATAAAATTGTACTAATGTATACTATTAGTATGCCACTTATTTCATTCTCTAGGATTTTGTGTGAGATTTTAAAAAAGATTTTATTTATTTATTTAATTGAGTGAGAGAGAGAGAGAGAGAGAAAAGGGGAGTAAGAAGCAGACTCCCCACTGAGCAAGGAGCCCAACATGGTACTTGATCCCAGGACCCTGAGATCACAACCTGAGCTGAAGGCAGACACTAAACTGACTGAGCCACCCAGGTGCCCTTTGTGTGATATTTTAATAAAATATTTCTACTGAAAAAAAAAAAAAAGCATTAAAAGTCACTTAAGAGGCACCTGGGTGGATCTGTTGGTTAAGTGTCCAATTCTTGATTTCAGCTCAGGTCTTTTTTTTTTTTTTTAAGATTTTATTTATTTATTTGACAGCGATCACAAGTAGGCAGAGAGGCAGGCAGAGAGAGAGAGAGGAGGAAGCAGGCTCCCCACCAAGCAGAGGGCCCAATGCGGGACTTGATCTCAGGACCCTGAAATCATGACCTGAGCCGAAGGCAGAGGCTTAACCCACTGAGCCACCCAGGTATCCCTCAGCCCAGGTCTTGATCTCAGGGTGATGAGATCAAGCCCCAACATCAAGCTCAGTGCTCAGCAGTGAGTCTGCTTGACAATATCTCCCTCCCTCTTCCTCTGTCCTTCCCCACTAACTTGCTCGCTCTTTGACTGAAAAAAAAAAAATAATAATAAAGTCACTTAAAAAAGGGAGATACTTGGGTCTAAATTGAACAAAACATGAAAATGACACAATGCTGATAAAAGAAATCAAAGCTCTAAATGCATACTGTGTTCACTCATAGGAACTCAACAAAAATGCAGATTCTCCCCACACTGACACAAAAGTTAAACACAATTGCTATCAAAATTTCAATAAGCTTTTTTGTAGATACAAAATTATGCTAAAATATGGAAAGATAAAGGAAATAGATTAGCTGAAACAATTCTGAGAAAGAAGAATAAAATGGGAGGAATTAGTTGACCTGATTTTAGAACTCAATAGTTTCTGTAATCAAGACTATAGTTTTGGTGGGGAGCTAGACAAACAGATCAGCAGAACAGAACACCTAGAAACAGATCCACACAAATATGCCCAACTGGTTTTTGACCAAGATCATAAGCAATTCAATGGGAGAAAGACAGCTTTTAAAACAAATGATGCTAGAGCAATTAGAAATTCACAGGAGGGGAAAAAAGACCTTGACCTAAGTCTCACACCTTATTTAAAATTAAGCCCAAATGGATTACAGACTTTAATGTAAAACTATAAAACTTTTAGAAATAAATAGGAGAAAATCTTTGGATCCTAGGGCTAGGCAAAGAGTTCTTAAACTTTTGACACCAAAGCAAGATTTAAAACAAAAACAAAAACACACCTGATAAATTTGGACCTCAACAAAAATCAAACCTTTTGCTCTGTGAAAGACCATGTTGAGGGAATAAAAAAAAAAAAAAAAAAAACAAGCTACACAATGAATGAAAATATTTGCAAAGCACCTATCTGACATAGGACTAGTGTCTAGACTATACAAAGGATGCTTAAACCTCAAGAGGACAAAAGCAAAAACTCCTATTCAAACATGGCCAAAAGACATGAAGAGATATTTTACCCAAGATGACATTCGGTTGGCAAATAAACACAAGAGAAGATGTGCTTGTTACATGAAACTACCCTAAGCTGTCTCAAACCAGATACACACATCACAAATTAATTCCATAGGGTTAGAGACCTACAGATTTATATCCTCTCCCTTTCAAGCCCACAGAACCTCTGTCTGTGTTGTAGGAACAAAAGGTGTCAAACATGTCCTTAGTTATTTCTCTATTTCATGTTAATGAGAAAAAATAGGATCATATGTTAAAAAGAAATTCAAACCGGCATCTCCTTCAACCTCCTTTTTCTTCACCCGCTTAATCCTCTTCTTTAGGACCTTCATTAGGAAATTAGCAAATTTATTGTTTTCTCCAACAGCTGCTTGGAAACCAGCATAGAGTGCTTTTTCTTGGTCCTGGAGCTTGGCAATTTCATTCTTTTTCTCTTCCATCTCTTTAAGAGTTTCATTTATTTTCCACTAAGGAACAAAACCAGGAATAAGTGAAAGTATTTCTGATAAACCAGGTTCAGAGAACACTGTATATTGCAATGTAAGGTTACAGTTCACAAACATTTTTTTAATCTTTTCCATAGAAGTTGACATTTCTGATGTTTGCAGAGCCATCCATTTATTTGGTTAAAATTTTATAATTCTCTGGTAAAAATCAGATAAGATCAGCTTCCTAGTGTTTAGCTTCCTCAAAAAATCTAAATTAAGTGAAATTTTTAATGTTGGCTATTATTTTTGCATGTGTGGTCTCAAAAACAAAAGATGTTTTTCATATGAAACAACTGAAACAAAAAGACATCTCATCTCTTAGTGCAGCAGCTTTACCTTAAAAATGATGTTACTATTCAGTATGTAATATCTATTTGATGGAATCTTTCTTCCTTCAAGACAGAAGTTGGATGGTATCATTTGGATGATACCATCATTTGGATGGTATCAGTTGGATGGTATTTATCTTTAAATTTAACATATACATAACAAACAAAGACACTTACTTTCTATGATACTCAATTATACATTACCATGAAACTAGTTATCATATTTGAGAAACTAGTCAACTTCTTTTCCAAGTATGTTCATAAGGATAACATATAATCAAAACTGAACTTTACATGTTAGCTAGTGACCATAAAAAGAGACTTTGAAATTTATAAACTAAATAGAAGGCTCACTTTTGAAAACTATTTTCCTACCATACAAAACATCAGATCAAATTCATTGTAAAGTCTGATTCACTTCTCTCTGACCAAGAATACCAAAAGCAGAGCAAGCAGGAGTAAGAGGGGGGTAGGGGTCGGAGAGGAGGAGAGATAAAAGAGAGGAAGACCAGAACAACAGGAGAAATTAAGTTGAGAAGATGAAGAAGGAATCAAAGAAACAAGTCCCCTCTGTACCTAAAGGATACAGCCAGCAAGCATTCTCCTGCCCATTCATACCTGCATATCCTGTTCTTCTTTGTCTAATGAATTAACACGCTCTTGAAGTATATTCTCCTGTTTTTCAAAATTCTTGAGGAGAAGCATTTCTTGAAATAATGTGACATGGTGAAGGTCAGATAATTTCATCTGAGTATCTAGTTTCAGTTTCTGATGTCTCAGAAGATGGAGTTCCGCATCAAAAGTGACTATCAGTTCTTTGATCTGAGGTGGAAAAAGATTTGACTGTATGTTAGAAGTTAAGAACAAGTAACTGTACTTTTAAAACTAATCTAACAATCCTAATTGGTTTAGGTAAAAGCATTTTCTCATTATTCTGTTATCATGGAGAGGGAATTATATGGGCTCATGTGTATGTGCAGTCCTAGAAATCAATTTATCAATATTATAAAATTTATATAAATTTATTAAGCAGTAGGGATTCTGTAACTATAGTCCTTCTAGCTATTTCTTGGCCATGATTAAGCCATCAATTGAGAATGCTCTTCTAGCTATACTATATGGTTTAAATCAGAGACTAGGAGTTCCTTGTGCATAGGGTTTCTATCTGCCTCCACTTCACCCCATAGTATCTCTACATTTCCTTTCATACAGGAAGCACTACATACTCTCCTCAACTTATTTTAAAAATTTTAAAACATTTCAAAAGGTGATTTAATTTGTGACAGAGCTGGGATAAGAATGAAATATCCCAAGTTCCAGTCTAAACCTTCTTCCACAGCCATCCCAATGATTTTAAAGGCTCAGTTCTGCTCTGATTTTGGCACAGCTTCTCTCTCACCCTCTCCCAAAGGCAATGAAGAGATCCATAGAGAGTACCAAGGACTGGTTCTCCTGAGAAAACTAGTACAATAGGTAAGAGACAAACCATTCCACGTTTCTCATTAGGCTGTGCATGATGGGGAGTCTCAACAGTCAGAAACCTGTAATGAGGGAGCGCCTAGCCTGTAGATGAGGAAAAGAAAGAGATCTGTGGGTTTGGGACAGTGAAACTACTGCTAGAGAATTTGAGAGTTAAAAAAAAAAGGAGAAAAAAATTAAACTTTTACTTATGGATAGTTGTAGACTAAGTGGGCTCCTATTTAATGTTTATTCACAAGTCTGAATTATTTTTAAATTTCTTTCAAGGCAAGACTGTATTTTTTCTGTGTAACACCATCCTGAAACTGTACCACACAGGTGTTTAAGTTGGCAAGGCTCACACTTGTTTTCCTCTCACTCACCTGATAGTCTGTAAACTTTATGAGGATAGAGAATATGTCTGGCTTAAGTGTTATTACATCCCTGCTACCTAACTAGCACTGTTCCTGCACAAAGAATGTCCAATAAATGTGTTAAGTTCATACCATTAATAAATTAGTTACAATTAAATCAATCAAAGTTTTTACTAATATCTACTATTTGTCTGGCATTTTCCAGACACTGCAGGAAAACTAAAGATGATTATTTGTGGCCCTTCTCTCAAGAACTGTGTAATCTAAGTTTCAAGACAAAACTAACACATATGAGCCCTGAGGGATGTACAGAATTGCTGAATCATTATATTGTACACCAGAAACTAATATAACACTGCATTTAGTTATTCTTCAATTAAAAAAACCAATAACCATAAAACAGCAAGAAAGAGAAGTGGAAAATGAGTTGCTGCTAGGTGGAATTGGAGTTCAGACCAAAGAAGAATATGTAATGTGGACAGAAGATTCTGGAGAAGGTTTGGAACCGGGTTGAGTTTCACATGATGACTCACAACTGAAAGGAAATCATTGCAGGTGGGAGAAAATAACAAAGGAAAAAGCAAATACAAAATTCAGAATGGGGGTGGGGAATGGGAGTGGGGAGAAGCAGGAAGAGAGAGAAAGCAGGGCTGGACAAAGTAGAGACAATAAGTGAAGAATACGTTTGGGGAGTTTTATGAGGTGCTTTCTCAGGGTGGAGCAGGACAGACACTGAGGAAGGGAACACTACACGGCTGGCAGTAAGGAGCCATCTATCCAGCAAAGGTCCTTTTCCTTCTGGATTCAGAGCACCTCCTATACAACTGGCCCCAACCTGGTCTGGTTTCCTAGAAATAAAAATAGGTGCCGTTCCAGCCCCAGAACAATTTTGAATCTGGTCATCACCATGAACACTCCCACTGATGAGGCAAATCACACATTACGGAAAGAGGAGGAGGTAAAAAAACAGAGGGTGCCCAATTTTCTCCAGAAGATTTTTAAATTATGGGCCATCCATCATCTGAAAGCTGGTCCATCATTTCCCCTTTACTGAGAATTCAGTTAGATGCCAAATAACATGGATTTGTCCTTAATTCCTAGCTTTGTCAAAGCAAAACATTTAAAAGCTCTAAAGTTTTTGGGCAGAGCACAATAATTAACAGAAGGCCAGGAATGGGGAAGAAGCTAAGCCTTCAGTGAGTTATGGGCCAGTCAGGGCTTGGGAAAGTTTATTGTAGAGAAAATTTAAATCAATAAATAAGAAAGTATATCTAGTTCTTCCCTGCTCTCCCCTCTTTCAGCTTTAAAAAGGCAGTGTCACCCTTACCCTGTTAGTTAAATACTGTTGCATGTACAAATGTTTAATCTCATCCCTTTTCATAACTTCCAGCTCTATATCAATTGGATCTGCTTTTTCAAATTCCAAAAACTTCACAGCATCTACACTGAATGATGATGCCTTTGATGATCTAGACAATGAATCTCTTGTCGTCAAATCACTGTCCTTTATAGAAGAGAGTCTGAGGAATCCTCCACCTGAGATAGCAGACTCTCCCTTTTCCAGCTGGGAGGACGTTTCATCCTGAATCTTGATCTGCTGTCGCTTAAAATTTAGGAGAGTTTCCTCATCATACTGAAATCTCTTTTCTGGAACTTCTTCCGGGAGTATCTGGGGGACTTGGGGAATAGGAATGTGCTTAGACACATGAAGAGTTGACTGGATGCTCTTCAGTTCCTGAACCAGGCACTGTATTTCCTCAATGACAGCCACTTTAAGGTCTCGAAGAGAGAGGATACATTTGTTCATGTTCTTTTTCTTTGAGTGGGCCTAATAAAAAGAATAGAAGAAAACAAAATGAGAACCCATTCACAAAGGATGGTTTGAAATATTTTTGTCCTTTAACTGGTATGTATGCCTAGCAAAAATCCAAGAAAAAAAAATTATCTGATCATTTCTATTCACTACTAAGTTACTCTTTTCTCTAGCTTTTAGGCTGTTTCCCATTGATCTTCTCCAAAAGAGGAAGACAGTGTGGTTGTGACCTCTGGTATCCCTCAGCTGGCTCATAGGGCTCAGTTCTGCTCTCCTCTTCTGACCAACGAGGGGAAGTCCTTCCTGAAGTTTTGTACTCAGCCAGAGCCTAGAGAGGGGAAGGTCATTGTTTAGTGAGGAACATATATATGTAACGGCCTATCCCTGATGGAGACTCCAGTTCCACTGGCTTAGACACATTTAGGGTTGCCACTTAGGGCCAAACTGAAGTTTAGCCTATTTTTATTCTACATTTTGCCCATATTCTTCCTGTTACTTCTTGTGCAGGGACTATCATGATCTTGAATTTCTATATCATGCACACCAACAGATTACAGGACACTTTCTCAGTTCCTTTTCCATTTACCTAAGCCAAACTATGCCCCCTGCCTCAAGCCACAGGAGCCATAGTGGCCCATTGTTTCCTCATTAACAGCTGTTTCCAAAATGCTCTTCCCAGAGCCTATAGGTAAAAGCAACCCTAATCCTGTGTACAATTAGGCAATGAGGTGGTCCAAAGGCTATTAAGAGTTACTTTGCATAAATATACAGGTTTAGGGCGCCTGGGTGGCTCAGTGGGTTAAGCCGCTGCCTTCGGCTCAGGTCATGATCTCAGAGTCCTGGGATCGAGCCCCACATCGGGCTCTCTGCTCAGCAGGGAGCCTGCTTCCCCCTCTCTCTCTGCCTGCCTCTCTGCCTACTTGTGATCTCTCTGTCAAATAAATAAATAAAATCTTTAAAAATATATATATATATATATACAGGTTTACAAAAAAGGATCAAAGGCACTTCTCCAAACTGACAGTAATACTATAGTAGTAGGAGATTTTAACATCCCACTTACATCAGTGCATACATCACCCAGATAAAAAATTAACAAGGAGACAGTGGCTTTGAATGACACATTAGGAACAGATGGACCTAACAGATATATATAAAATATTCCATCCAAAAATGGAATACACATTCTTTTCAAGTTCACATGGAATATTCTCCAGGATGGATCACATGTTAGGCCACAAAACAAGTCTCAATAATTCAAAAAGATGGAAATCATATCATGCATCTGTTTTGACCACAATGGTAGGAAAGTAAAAATCAATTGCGAGGAAAGAACACAAACACATGGAGGTTAAAAACATGGTACTCAACAATGAATGGGTTGAGTGAGACCCCAAAGAGGCAGGAAAAAGAAAGAAAGAAAGAAAGAAAGAAAGAAAGAAAGAAAGAAAGAAAGAAAAGGAAAGGAAAGGAAAGGAAAGGAAAGGAAAGGAAAAAACAGTCCAAAATCTTTGGAATGCAGTAAAAGCAGTTCTAAGAAGGAATTTTATAGTATACAGGACTACTCAAGAAATAAGAAAAAGCTCAAATAAACAACCTAATTTCACACCTAAAAGAGCTAGAAAAGAACCAAAAAAAAGCCCAAAGCTAGTAGAATGAATGAAATAATTAAGCTTAGAGCAGAAATAAATGAAATAGAAATAAACAAACAACAATAACAACAAAAAAATAAAAGATCAATGTAACAAGGAGCTGTTTCTTAAAAAATAAAATTAATACACCTTTAGCTAGACTCGTCAAGAAAAAAGGAGAAGACTCAATAAATATAATCAGAAATGAAGGAGAAATGACAACTGACTCCACAGAAATACAAAAAAATTATAAGAGAATATTATGGAAAATTATATGTCAACAAATTGGACAAACTAGAAGAAAGTAATAAAATTCCTAGAAGCATATAAACTTATAAAGTTGAATAAGGAATAGAAAATCTGAACAGATGAATTATTAGCAATGAGATTAAATCAGTAATCAAAAAATTTCCAAAAAAAAAAAAAAAAAGTCCAAGACCAAATGGACTCACAGGTGATTTTTACCAAACATTTAAAGAATTAATACCTATTCTTTTCAAACTCTTCCAAAAAATATAATAGGAAGGAAAGCTTCCAGGTACATTCTAGCCAGCATTGAAACTGACAAAGCCACTATAGGCCAACTTGTCTGATGACCATAGATGCAAAAATCAATAAGATACTAGCAAACCAAAATCAACAATACATTGAAAAAATTATTTACCACAATCAGGTAGGATTTATTCCAGGGGTGCAAGTGTGGTTCAATATTCACAAATCAATCAATGTCATATATACCATTAACCAGAGAAAGAATGAAAACTATATGATCATCCTAACAGATCCAGAAAAGACATTTGACAAAATTCAACATCTATTTATGAAAAAAAAAAAGTTCCCAACAAAGTAGATTTAGAGAGAACATGCCTCAACATAATAAAGGCCTTATATGAAAAACCCACAGCTAATATCATTACTAAATGGTGAAAAATGGACAGCTTTTCCTGAGATCAGTAACAAGACAGAGATGTCCACTTTCACCACTTCCACTCAACGTAGTACTAGAAGTCCCAGCCACAGCAATCAGACAAGAAAAAGATATAAAAGGCATCCATATTAACTTCCATCCAAGGAAGAAGTAAAACTGTCACTATTTGTAGATGACAGGATACTATATATAGGAAAAATCATAAGGAGACCATCAAAAATCTACTAGAACTGGTAAAGTAATTCTGCATAGTTACACGAGACAAAATTAATATAGAGGAATTTGTTGCATTTCTATACACTAATAACAAAGTAGCAGATAGAGAAATTAAGAAATCAATTTATTTTTTTATTTTTTTTAAGATTTTATTTATTTGAGAGAGAGAGAGAGCATGAAAGGGGTGCAGGGCAGAGGGAGAAGCCAGCTCCCTGATGAGCAGAGGGCCTGATATGGGACTTGATCCTGGGACTCCAGGATCATGACCTGAGCCAAAGGCAGTTGCTTAACCAACTGAGCCACCCAGGTGCCCAAGAAATCAATTTATAGTTGCACCAACAAGAATAAAATACCCAGGAATAAACTTAACCAAGGAAGTGAAAGATCTGTACTCTGAAAGCTATAAAACACTGATGGAACAAATTGTGGAAGACACAAATAAATGGAAAGACACTCCTCCGTGCTCATGAATTGGAAGGATTCATATTTTTAAAAATATCTATACTACCCAGAGCAATCTACAAATCTAATGCAATGCCTACCAAAATACCAACAGCATTTTTCACAGAACTACAACAAATAATTCTAAAAATTGTATGGAACCACAAAAGATCCCAAGTAGCCAAAGCAATCTTAAGAAAAAAGAACAAGGGCTGCCTGGGTGGTTCAGTGGGGTAAGCCTCTACCTTCAGCTCAGGTCCTGATCTCAGGGTTCTGGGATCAAGTCCCACATTGGGCTCTCTGCTAGGCAGGGAGCCTGCTGCCTCCTCTCTCTCTCTCTATTTGTGATCTCTCTCTCTGTCAAATAAATAAAATCTTTAAAAAAAAGAAAGAAAGAATAAAGAACAAAACTGGAGGTATCAAAATCCCAGATTTCATGATATACCACAAAGCTATAGTAATCAAAACAGTATGGTACTGGTACAAAAATAGACATGTAGATCAATGGACAGAATTGAAAACCCAGAAATAAACCCATGCTCTTATGGTCAATTAATTTACAACAACAACAAAAAAAAGGCAGGAACATACAATGGGGGAAATACAGTCTCTTCAACAAATGGTGCTGGAAAAATTGGACAGCTACATGCAAAGGAATGAAACTAGACCACTTTCTTATACCATACACAAAAATGAACTTAAAATTGATTATAGACCTAAATGTGAGACCTAAAACCATAAAATTCCTAAAAGAAAGCATAGGCAATAATTTCTTTGACATCAGCCATAGAAACATCTTTGTAGATAGGTCTCCTAAGAGAAGGGAAACAAAATCAACACAAAAGTGTTGGGAGTACACCAAAATAAAAAGATTTGTAGAACAAAGGAAACAGTCAACAAAATCAAGAGACAACCCAGTGAATGGGAGAAGATATTTGTAAATTATATATCCAATATGGAGTTAACATCCAAAATACATGAGGAACTTATGCAAATCAACACCAAAAAATAAAATAAAATAAAATAAAATAAACCAATCCAATTAAAAAATAGGCAGAGGGCCTGAATAGACATTTCCAAAGAAGACATATAAATGGTCAACAGACACATGAAAAATTGCTTAATATCACTAATCATCAGGGAAACGCAAATCAAAACTACAATGAGATATCACCTTACATCTGTCAAATGGCTAGTATCAAAAAGACAACAAGTATTGGCAAGCATGTGAAGAAAAAGAAATCCTCATGCATCACAGGTGGTAATGTAAATTGGTACCACCACTGTGGAAAATGGCATGGAGTCTCCACAAAAAATTAAAAACAGAACTATCAAATGATCCAACAATACTACTTATGGGTATTTATCTGAAGAAAACAAAAACACTAATTTGAAAGGATATATACACCCCCATATTTACTATAGCATTATTTACAATAGCGAAGATATGGAAGCAACCCTAATGTCCATCCATAGGTGAATGGATAAAAAAGAGGTGGTATGTACATACAATGAAATATGCATCTATAAAAAGGATAAGATCTGAGAAAGGAGCAAGATGACAGAGGAGTAGGAGAACTAATATCATTGGGTCCCAGGAGTTCATCTACATAGAAAAAGAGAGATAAACAACTGGACCTTGAGGGGAGAATTCAAGGGATAAATGATACCATAAGATGAAACAATATTAGAATAACTGGGATCCCAGAAGAAGGAAGAGAGAGAAGGGCAGAAGATATATTGGAGCAAATTATAGCAGAGAATTTCCCTAATTTGGGGAAGGAAACAAGTATCAAAATCCAGGAGACACAGAGATACCCCTTCAAAATCAACAAAAATAGGTCAACAACTTATTACCTAATAGTAAAACTTACAAGTCTCAGTGACAAAGAGAAAATCCTGAAAGTGGCTTGAGACAAGAGGTTTGTAACATACAACAGTAGATATATTAGATCAGCAACAGACCTATCCACAAAGACCTGGCAGGCCAGAAAGGACTGGCATGATATATTCAGAGCACTAAATGAGAAAAAGATGCAGCCAGGAATATTATATCCAGCTAGGCTGATATTGAAAATAGACGGAGAGATAAAAGGATAAAAAGAAAAAAAAAGATAAAGCTAAAAAGTTTCCAGGACAAACAAAAACTAAAAGAATTTGCAAACACCAAACCAGCCCTATAGGAAATTTTTAAAGGGGTCCTCTAAGCAAAGAGAAAGCCTAAAACAGAGACAATATACAGTCTCAATCACCTTACAGACAATACAATGGCACTAAATTCATATCTTTCAGTAGTTACTCTGAATGTAAATGAACTAAATGCCCCAATCAAAAGACACAGTGTATCAGAATGGATATATATTTTTTAATTTTATTTTTTATAAACATATATTTTTATCCCCAGGGGTACAGGTCTGCGAATCGCCAGGTTTACACACTTCACAGCACTCACCATAGCACATACCCTCCCCAATATCCATAACCCCACCCCCCCCTCCCAACCCCCCTCCTCCCATCAACCCTCAGTTTGTTTTGTGAGATTAAGAGTCACTTATGGTTTGTCTCCCTCCCAATCCCATCTTGTTACATTTATTCTTCTCCTACCCCCTTAACCCCCCATATTGCATCTCCTCTCCCTCATATCAGGGAGATCATATGATAGTTGTCTTTCTCCGATTGACTTATTTCGCTAAGCATGATACCCTCTAGTTCCATCCATGTCGTCGCAACTTAGCAAACTCAACACCCAAAGAACAAATAATCCAATCAAGAAATGGGCAGAGGACATGAACAGACATTTCTGCAAAGAAGACATCCAGATGGCCAACAGACACATGAAAAAGTGCTCCATATCACTCGGCATCAGGGAAATACAAATCAAAACCACAATGAGATATCACCTCACACCAGTCAGAATGGCTAAAATTAACAAGTCAGGAAATGACAGATGCTGGCGAGGATGTAGAGAAAGGGGAACCCTCCTACACTGTTGGTGGGAATGCAAGCTGGTGCAACCACTCTGGAAAACAGCATGGAGGTTCCTCAAAATGTTGAAAATAGAACTACCCTATGACCCAGCAATTGCACTGCTGGGTATTTACCCTAAAGATACAAACGTAGTGATCTGAAGGGGCACGTGCACCCGAATGTTTATAGCAGCAATGTCTACAATAGCCAAACTATGGAAAGAACCTAGATGTCCACCAACAGACGAATGGATAAAGAAGATGTGGTATATATACACAATGGAATACTATGCAGCCATCAAAAGAAATGAAATCTTGCCATTTGCAGAATGGATATTTTTAAAAGGCCCATTGATAAGCTGTCTGCAAGAAACTCATTTTAGACCCCAAAACACCTCCAGATTTACATTGAAGAAGTGGTAAACAATTTACCATGCTAATGGACATCAAAAGAAACTGGGGTGGCAATCCTTATATCAGACAAATTAGATTTTAAGCCAAAGACTATAATAAGAGATGAGGAAGGACACTATGACATACTTAAATGGTATGTCCAACAAGAAGATCTAACAATTTTAAATATCTCTGCCCCTAACTGAGGAGCAGCCAATTATATAAACCAATTAATAACAAAATCAAAGAAACAATAATACAATAGTAGGGAACTTTAACACCCCCCACCACCACTGAAATGGACAGATCAACCAAGCAAAAGATCAACAAGGAAATAAAGCCTTTAAATGACACACTGGACCAGATGGACATCACAGATATATTCAGAACATTCCATCCAGAAACAACAGAATACACATTCTTCTCTGGTGCACATGGAACATTCTCCAGAATGGATCACATCCTGGGTCACAAACCAGGTCTCAACTGGTACCAAAAGATTGCGATCATTCCCTGCATATTTTCAGACCACAATGCTCTGAAGCTGGAACTCAACCACAAGAGGAAATTTGGAAAGAACTCAAACACATGGAGGTTAAAGAGCATCCTATTACAGAATGAATGGGTCAACCAGGAAATTAAAGAAAAATTGAAAAAAAAATCATGGAAACAAAGGAAAATGAAAACACAACTGTTCTTTGGGACACAACAAAGGCGGTCCTGAGAGGAAAGTATATTGGAATACAAGCCTGCCTCAAGAAACAAGAAAGGTCTCAAATACACGACCTAACCCTACACCTAAAGGAGCGGGGGAAAGAACAGCAAAGAAAGCCTAAACCCCACAGGAGAAGAGAAATAATAAAGATCAAGGCAGAAACCAATTAAATAGAAACCAAAACAACCTAGAACAGATCAGCGAAAGTAGGAGCTGGTTCTTTGAAAGAATTAATAAGATTGATAAACCCCTGGCCAGACTTTTCCAAAAGAAGAGAAAGGACCCAAATTAATAAAATCATGAATGAAAGAGGAGAGATCACAACCAACACCAAAGAAATACAAACAATTATAAAGAACACATTGTGAGCAGCTATACACCAGCAAATTTAACAGTCTGGAAGAAATGGATGCATTCCTAGAGACATATAAACTACCAAAACTGGACTGGGAAGAAAAAAAGACCTGAACAGACGCATAACCAGGAAGGAAATTGAAGCGTTCATCAAAAATCTCCCAATAAACAAGAGCCCAGGGCCAGATGGCTTCCTAGGGGAATTCTACCAACCATTTAAAGAAGAATTAATTCCTATTCTCCTGAAACTGTTCCAAAAAATAGAAATGGAAGGAAAACTTCCAGACTCATTTTATGAGGCCAGCATTACCTTGATCCCCAAACCAGACAAAGACCCCATCAAAAAGAAGAATTACAGACCAATATCCTTGATGAAAATTGATGCAAAAATTCTCACCCAAATACTAGCCAATAGGATCCAACAGTACATTAAAAGGATTATTCACCACAACCAAGTGGGATTTATTCTTGGGCTGCAAGTTTGGTTCAACATCCACAAACCAATCAATGTGATACAATACATTAATAATAGAAAGAACAAGAACTATATGATACTCTCAATAGATGCTGAAAAAGCATTTGACAAAGTACTGCATCCTTTCTTGATCAAAACTCTTCACAGTGTATGGATAGGAGGTACATACGTCAATATCATCAAAGCCATCTTTGAAAAACCCACAGTGAATATCATCCTCAGTGGGGAAAATCTGAGAGCTTTTCCCCTAAGGTCGGGAATATGACAGGGCTGTCCACTATCTCCACTGCTATTCAAAATAGTACTAGAAGTCCTAGCCTCAGCAATCAGACAACAAAAAGAAATGAAAGACATCTGAATCAGCAAGGAAGAAGTCAAACTCTCACTCTTTGAAGATGATATGATATGTTATGTGGAAAACCCAGAAGACTTCACTACACAACTGCTAGAACTCATACAGGAATTCAGTAAAGTGTCAGGATATAAAATCAATGTACAGAAATCAGTTGCTTTTCTATACACCAACAGCAAGGCAGAAGAAAGAGAAATTAAGGAGTTGATCCCATTTACAAATGCACCCAGAACCATAGGATACCTAGGAATAAACCTAACCAAAGAGGCAAAGAATCTGTATTCAGAAAACTATAAAATGCTCATGAAAGAAATGGAGGAAGACATAAAGAAATGGAAAAACGTTCCATGCTCATGGACTGGAAGAACAAATATTGTGAAAATGACTATGCTACCTAGAGCAATCTACACTTTTAATGCAATCTCTATCAAAATACCATCAACGTTTTTCAAAGAAATGGAGCAAATAATCCTAAAATTTATATGGAACCAGAAAAGACCCCGTATAGCCAGGGGAATGTTGGAAAAGAAAACCAAAGTTGGCAGCATCACAATTCCAGAGTTCAAACTCTATTACAAAGCTGTCATCATCAAGAAAGTATGGTACTGGCACAAAAACAGACACATAGACCAATGGGACAGAATAGAGAGCCCAGAAATGGAACCTCAACTCTTATGGCTAACTAATCTTCAACAAAGCAGGAAACAATGTCCAATGGAAAACAGATAGTGTCTTCAACAAATGGTGTTGGGAAAATTGGACAGCCACATGCAGAAGAATAAAACTGGACCATTTCCTTACACCACACACAAAAATAGACTCCAAATGGATGAAAGGCCTCAATGTGAGATAGGAATCCATCAAATCCTTGAGGAGAACACAGGCAGCAACCTCTTCGACCTCAGCTGCAACAATGTCTTCCTAGAAACATCATCAAAGACAAGGGAAGCAAGGGCAAAAATGAACTATTGGAACTTCATCAAGATCAAAAGCTTTTGCACAGCAAAGCACACAGTCAACAAAACCAAAAGACAACTGACAGAATGGGAAAAGATATTTGCAAATGACATATCAGATAAAGGGCTAGTATCCAAAATCTACAAGAACTTAGCAAACTCAACACCCGAAGAACAAAATACCCAATCAAAAAATGGGCAGAAGACGTGAACAGACATTTCTGCAAAGAGGACATCCAAAAAGCCAACAGACACATGAAAATGTGTTCACCATCACTGGACATCAGGGAATTACAAATTAAAGCCACAATGAGATACCATCTCACTCCCATCAGAATGGCTAAAATTAACTAGTCAGGAAATGACAGGTGTTGGCAAGGATGCAGAGAAAGGGGAACCCTCCTGCACTGGTGGTGGGAATGCAAGCTGGTACAGCCACTTTGGAAAACAGCATGAAGGTTCCTCAAAAAGTTGAAAACAGAGGTACCGTAATGACCCAATCGCACTATTTGGTGTTTACCCTAAAGATACAAATGTAGTGATCCAAAGAGGCACATGCACCCGAATGTTTATAGCAGCAATGTCCACAATAGCCAAACTGTGGAAAGAACCTAGATATCCATCAACAGATGAATGGATAAAGAAGAGATGGTATACATATACAGTAGAATATTATGCAGCCATCTAAAAGAACAACCTTTTGCCATTTGCAATGATGTGGATGGAACTAGAGGGTGTTGTGCTAATTGAAATAAGTCAATCAGAGAAAGGCAATTATCATATGATCTCTCTGATATGAGGAATTTGAGAGGCAGGGCGGGAGGTTTTGGAGGGTAGGGAGTGAAAGAATGAAACAAATGGGACCAGGGACAGAGACAACTGTAAGAGACTCTTAATCTCAGGAAACAAACTGAGGGTTTCTGGGAGGTGGGGAGGGAGGGATAGGGTGGCTGGATTATGGACACTGTGAAGGGCATGTGCTATGGTGAGTGATGTGAATTGTGTAAGACTGGTGATTCACAGACCTGTACCCCAGAAGCAAGTAATATATTATATGTTAATTTTTAAAAAAGGTAAGATCTGCCATTTGTGACAACATGGACGGTCCTAGAGTATATTATGCTGAGTGAAATAACTCAGAGAAAGACAAATAACATATGATTTCAGTCCTGTGGAATTTAAGAAACAAAACAAAGAGAAACAATTAAAAAACCAGACTCTTAAATACAGAGAACTGCTGGTTGCCAGAGATAGGGTTGGAGAAAGGGTGAAATAGATTGGGATTGAGAAGTACAGAACTCTAGTTGGAAAACAAGTCACAGAGATGAAAAGTACAGCATTGGGAATATAGTCAGTAAGATAGTAGTAATGTTGTTTAGTAATAGATAACAACACTCACTGTGTTGACCACAGAGTAATGTACAGATTTTTTGGGTCATTATACTATATACCTGAAACTAATATAACAACTGAATATTATACTTCAAAAAAATGCACTTTTCCAGGCAGTCTTACAAAACTTACCTGTATGATTACTACCTATGAAGCAAGAACACTGTAACAAAATAGAGATGTTTTACACACTTAAGAATAAACATTTAAAGCATTAAGATGTAAACTGAAAACAGATAATCACGTCAAAAAACAGGCAGAAGACATGAACAGACACTTCTCCAATGAAGACATACAAATGGCTAACAGACACATGAAAAAATGTTCATCATCACTAGCCATCAGAGAGATTCAAATCAAAACCACATTGAGATACCACCTTACACCAGTTAGAATGGCCAAAATTAACAAGACAGTAAACAACGTGTGTTAGAGAAGATGTGGAGAAAGGGGAACCCTCTTACACTGTTGGTGGGAATGCAAATTGGTGCAGCCACTTTGGAGAACAGGGTGGAGATTCTTTAAGAAATTAAAAATAGAGCTTCCCTATGACCCTGCAATTGCACTCCTGGGTATTTACCCCAAAGATACAGATATAGTGAAAAGAAGGGCCATCTGTACCCCGATGTTCATAGTAGCAATGGCCACGGTCGCCAAACTGGAAAGAACCAAAATGCCCTTCAACAAACGATTGGATAAGGAAGATGCGGTCTTCCTTATGGAGTATTATGTACTATGGAGTATTATGCCTCCATCAGAAAGGATGAATACCCAACTTCTGTATCAACATGGATGGAACTGGAAGAGATTATGCTGAATGAAATAAGTCAAGCAGAGAGAGTCAATTATCATATGGTTTCACTTATTTTCAGAGCATAAGGAATAACACGGAGGACATGGGGAGATGGAGAGGAGAAGGGATTTGGGGGAAATTGGAGGGGGAGATGAACCATGAGAAACTGTGGACTCTGAGAAACAAACTGAGGGTTTTAGAGGGGCGGGGGGGTGGGAGTTGGGTGAGCCTGGTGGTGGGTATTATGGAGGGCACATATTGCATGGAGCACTGGGTGTGGTGCATAAACAATGAATTCTGGAACACTGGAAAAAAATTTTAAAATAAATAAAAATTTTTAAAAAAAGATGTAAACTCAAAATCCAGCACCTGTGTGAATGGGGGACCTCTTTGAAGCACATAGAAGACAGAATTAAGCTTAAAAACAAATCTAAGGCAACCTGATGACTATAAGGCTCACCCTTTGAAGAACCCTCTTGACACGCCGACACTTTCTTTTTAGTTTTCCAAATACCACACATACCTAAATGCTGGCCATAGGGAAGGGGAATATATAATATGCTATTTCCAAAAAAACTTGATACTTTAGTGTTTTTTAATTTAGCCAATGACATAATGACCATTTATTGACTGTGACCTTCACATTAACATTATGAGATAGACTAAATAGGTCTTGTTGTTAATTGGTATTAATACACCTTTTACAGATAATGTAACCAAGGCTTAGGGAGATTTACATGACCAGCAAAGTTTACATGGCTATTAAGTGGCAGAGATGGGAACAGAATTCTAATCTGACTTGTAGAATAGTGTGCTCTACATTATTTTATGCTGTTATATTAATAAGATGGATTTCAGTGTAATATAGTTCAAGATATCATACCTGTCCATCATCTCTAGTTAGGATTATGGAATTTTTGTAGCTGTTCATCTAAGGTAATTTTTGTTTCATTTATCATAGTCCATCCATCATTATAGAGAAAATTTTTTAACTACAATTTGCCAGTAATCCAAAATTTCAGAATGCAGATAAAATTTTTAAAAAGGAATATGTTAATTGGTTATTATTGAGACACCTAAAAACTTTGTAAATCCTAAAAAAGAAAAAGGCTAAACAATGGCCAGCCTTTTTCCTAAGTCTTTGGCAATCCACAGCAACCAAAATCTATATACAACAAAGACATGTTTGGATATCAGAAATTCAAAGTCTCCAAAATATAGTACTTTCACTGTGAAACGTACTGAGCCAAGTAATTAACTTGAAGGCTGTTTCTGCCATATTAGCTAATAATCACACAAACAAATCTCTTGTCCTCTTTGGGCCTCAGTTTCCTCATTTGTAAAAAGGAGGCATTCTAAATAATTATGAAGATCTTTTCCATTTTAATTTTTTATGCCTATATATCCTTATAGACCATCTAGTGAAATGGGTGCTTTCAGAAGAATTCCACTAAAACCTCAGGGTGCCTCTCATTGTCATGAAAGCTGCGGGTAAGTACCAGGGTGTCTAGGTGTCCCAGTTCCTCTTCCTTCTTGGCAGCATTTATTCTCATGTGCTCGGGTATCTTATAGTCTGCGGCTGTCTTCAGATTGAAGTCTCCCATATACAGCTGAGCCTCCTTGATGGCTTGAACATCTCTGGGATCTTCAAAGTCATCCTGAGGCTTACTCTTGTACCTATCAGAAAAAAAGGCAATCCAGCCACAAATATAACAATAAACTTTAGTTTGTCTACCACATATATGTATAGTCAAATTCAGTCATAAAGCAAAAGTACAATTCTAAATCTGTGGTACGACTTTTTTAAAAAATAGATTTTACTTATTTATTTGACAGAGAGAGAAAGAGATGACCAGTAGGCAGAGAGACAGACAGAGAGAGATGGGAAGCAGGCTCCCCACCGAGCAGAAAGCCCACTGTGGGGCTCAATCCCGAGACCCTGAGATCAGGACCTGAACCAAAGGCACAGACTCAACCCCCTGAGCCACCCAGGTGCTCCTCTGTGGTACTACTTTTATCTGTAGAGCCCAGCCATCTTTTTTTAAGTTAATGACTACAGACCTTCCTCAACTTACAATGGGGTTATGTACCAATAAACCTATAGCTGAAAATAGTATAAATCACAAGGATTCAAAACACCTAACTTACCTAACATTATAGTTTAGCCTATCCCACCTTAAACATACTCAGAACACTTATGTTAACGTATAGTTGGGAAAAATTAGTACAAAGTCCATTTCACAAAAAAGGGTGAAAGACAAATACCATATGATTTCAATCCTGTGGAATTAAAGAAACAAAACAAAGAGAAACAAATAAAAAAACCAGACTCTTAAATACAGAGAATTGCTGGTTGCCAAAGGTATGGTGGGGGGATGGGTAAAATAGATTGACTACTGTACTGAAAGTAAAAAACAAAAACAAAAACAAAAACAGAATGGTTATAAGTGTATTGACAGTTTATCCCCAACACTGTGTAGCTGTCTTGGAGCTGTGCTTCACTGCTTCTGCCCAGTATCATGAGTAGGTATCATACTGCATATGTCACTAGCCTGGGAAAAGATCAAAATTCAAAGTACAATTTTTACTGAATGCATATCACTTTCACATTATTGTCAAACCATCTTAAGTTGGGAACCATCTGTATTTTTATAGCACCCCATGCAAAGTCAAAATGAAATAAATAAAAACCAATAACCAGATGGTGTGAAATAATCTGAATCATTTTTAGGCTTCCATTCACTTCCAAGTGATTTATATCAAGATGGTTATTTATTCCTTCAACAGACATTAAGCCATAGGAACAGAGTGGATGTACTTTAATCAGCAAAAACTTAATTTACCTTTTTTTAAATAACATGTTTGTCATAAAATTTTCAAAAAAAAAAGGCATCTAGCTAAGAATGATATAATGAGCATGTATATTTGCCTCCCACTCTCTCCCCAAATGCCACGGAAATGATGGTGTGGAGGTATTAAAGGGAATAATTCAGGAAGGCTGAGAACAAGATAGAAAACTATGAGCAAACCAGTGATAACAATTTTAAAGGATAATGAGACCAGAGAAAACTGTGGCCCAGAATATCCCTAGGGGAAGGCTATAAAAAAAGATTGGATGTGATCTTATCAGTAGAGGTTCTAGGGAGACTCCAAGCACAGACATCAAAAGACCTAACCTACCTAATTCTTTAAAGTCAACCAACATGAACATGTACACATAGCTTGCAGTCAGCCCTTTAGGAAAACAAACAGTACAATAGCAGAGGAAACATATGTCATCTAATGCATTAATTGACAATTGTTCCTTTGTGTAAAATAGCACTAAAAGGATGGATTAATAATTTTAAAAGGAAAGGAAGTGAATGAAAGAAAGAAAAAGGAAGGGGAGAAGGGAGGAAAGGAAGGAAAGGAGGAAGAATGAATGGAAGGGAAAAAGGGAGGGAGGGAGGGAAGACAGAAAGAGAGAAAGAAAGGAAAGAAGGAATGAAAAGAAAGAGCAAGCAGATACTTCAGCTCAGGCCATATGAGGGAAATAAGGCCCATAATTATCATCATGTTATAAATAACTAGAAAACTGAGCAAAAAATATGAAACAACTATGTTCAGACATTGAATAATGGGCAGCACAGAACTATAATGCACATGAGAACTGAAACAAAATAACTAATCCTTACTATTTCTATTTCTACATGGAGGAAAGTACCAGACTGTGAAGTAGTGTTGAGATCCAAAATATTAGCCCAATAATCTCCATAATTAAGGTTACAAAGGTGAGAGTTCAGAGAAGCCAGATTGGTTAGAATTTTGTGAACAAAAATATCGGAACTATGTATAAAACAATGCCTTCAGAAATTCACATAAGGCTCTCTTTAGTTTTGGGCCAAGTATTAACCTGTGCATGTGTAATGTGAAACATCATGAAGATAAGTAAAGAACATCTGGAGAAAATACAATCGGTGGGAAGCTGTAAACAAGGAATTCTTATAGTTTACACACGGCTGGAAATCACTCCTCATGAGTTCATCTGCTGGAGAGACCTTGCTAAAGGTAGCGAACAATCAGTAGAGACCCTTAAAGAGTCATGCTTTCAAAGTAGGAAAAACAAAAGATCTGGATTTCAATCATTTCAGTCCTCACCAACATTTATAGAAAACTACACCAAAGAACACAAGAAAATATGTTCTTTTTCAAGGACACAATGGATTTTCATGAAGATAGACTATGTGCAGGCCCATACAACTCCCAGTAAGTTTATAAGAATTTAAACCATGCAAACTATTGGGAAATTAAATGGCATACTTAAACTATGGGGCACCTAGGTGTTTCAGCTGGCTAAGCTTCAGTCTTGATTTTGGCTCAGGTCATGATCTCAGGGTTGTGTTATTAAGCCCTGCATCTAGCTCCGCACTCAGCACTGAGTCTGCTTGAGATTCTCTTTCCCTCTCTCTAAAATAAAATCTTTAAAAAAATAAATCATAATCAACAAGAAATCACAAGGGTTATTAGAAAATATTTTGGACAGGGGCTCCTGAGTGGCAGAGCTGATTAAGCATCTGCCTTTGGCTCAGGTCATAATCCCAGAGTCCTGCATCAAGCCCCACATCAGGCTCCCTGCTCAGTGGGAAACCTGCTCTCCCTCTCCCTCTGGCTTGTGCACTCACTCTTCTTCTTCTCTCTTTCTCTCTCTTAAATAGATAAATAAAATTTTTAAAAAATATTTTGGACAAAATGATGCTGAAAACATATCAGAACTTATGAAGTGAAGCTCAGTGTTTCATTTGTACTTTAAATTTATATTTCAATTTATACTTTAAATGTTTATCAATAAAACAGGAAGTATAAAATCAAAGCTTACTGCTGAAACTTAAAACTTAGGCAACGGGAAAATTAACTAAACTCAAACTAATTAAAGGAAATTATATAGAACAGAAAAATCAATGACATAGAAAGCCAACAAGCAATATTTCTAAAAATCTATGACCAAAAGTTAGTTCCTTGAAAAGATAAATAAAATTGATAAGTCTTTTGCTGGAATGATCAAGAAAAAGAAAGAAGATATAAATTAAGGATATCAAAAATAAAAGAAGGGACAATGCAACATATACTATAGAAACTAAAGTAATAAGATAATAGTATGAACTATTTTATACAATAAATTTGATAATCTAGATAAAATGTACAAATTCCTTGAAAGATACAAATTACCAAAACTGATCCAAGAGGAAATATAGAATCTGAATAACACTATAACTATAAACAATTGGAATTTGCATTTATAACCTCTCAAATAATATCCTATGTCCTATGGGCTCATTGATAAATTCTATCAAATATTTAAGAAATAAATAATATGAAGCCTACACAATCCTTCACAAAATAGAAGAGAAAGGAAAACGTCTTATTTCATTTTATGCAACTAGTCTTACCCTGATAACAAACCAGAAAAGATATTGCATAACAATAAAACTAGAAACAAAGTCTTTATTTAAAAAGAAAAGTCCATAACAAAATGCCAGCAAATCAAACTCAGAAATATATACTTTTGGAAAATGTAAAAAGGCTATTTTACCAGTTTATGTAGATATGAATGCATGTAATATTTTATCAGTTTAGGGAGTACAATATAATGATTTCCTACATGTATCTATTGTGAAATGTTTGCCACAATAAGTTTAGTTAACATCCATTTACATAGTTACAATTTTTTCTTGTGATGAGAATTTTCAAGAGCTATCCTCTTAGCAACTTTCAAATACATGATATAGTATCGTTAACTAGTCATCATATTGTATATTGCCTCTCCAGAACTTATTTATATTATAAATAGAACTTTGTACCATTTGACCACCTTCCTCCCAACTCCCCAACTCTAATAATCACCAGTATATTCTGTTTCAATGATTTCAGATTTTTTAGATCCCAAATATAAGGAAAATTATATGGTATTTGTTTTTCTCTGACTTATTTTACCTAGTATAACACCCTCCAAGTCCACTGGTATTGTTGCAAATGGCAGCATTTCTCTCTTTTTAAGGCTGAAAAATATTCCGGTGTATATAGGTACCAAAGCATCTTTAACCATTCAACCATTAATGGAGACTTAGGTTGTTTCCGGTCTCAACTACTGTTAGGTTATTAATGGTGTGATAAACACAGGAGTGCAGACATCTCTTCAAAGACTATTTTAGTTTTCTTCAGCTATATACCCAGAAGTGGGATTGCTGGACCATATGGTAATCTTATTTTTAATTTTTTTGAGGAATCTCCATACTGTTTTCCATAGTGACTGCACCAATTTATGTTCCCATCAATAATGCACAAAGTTCCCTTTTTTTCTACATTTTTGTCAATACTTGTTATCTCCTGTCCTTTTGATGGTAGGTATTCTAAGAGGTGTGAGCTGATCTCACTGTAGTTCTGATTTGCATTTCCCTGAATCATTAGTGAAGTTCAGCACCTTTTCATATACTTAATGGTCTTCTGTAGGTCTCCTTTGAAAAATGTCTATATGCATCCTCTGTCCACTTTTAAATCTGTTTGCTTTTTTGCTATTAAGTTGTAAAAGTTCTTTATATATTTTAGATATTAACCCCTTATCAAAGCTATATGATTGTGAATACATTCCTTAAGTTGCCCTTTCATCTTTTTGATAGTTGCCATTACTGTACAGAAGCTTTTTTAGTTTGCTATAGTCCCACTTACTTTTGTTTTTATTGCCTTTGCTTTTGGTGTCAAACCTAAAAAATCATTGCCAAGGCCAATGTTGAGGGACTTACCACCTATGTTTTCTTCTAGGAGTTTTATGGGTTCGGGTCTTACATTCAAGTATTTAATTCATTTTGCATTAATTTTCACATATGCTGTGAGATACTTGTCCAGTGTCATTCTTTTGCATGTGGCACTTCAGTATTCCCAGTGCCATTTATTGGAGAGACTGTTCTTTCCCCATTATATATTCTTGGTTCCTTTGTCATAAATTGACCATATATGCATGGATCATTTATTTCTGGTCTATTCTATTTCATTAATTGGGTCTCTGTTTTTATGTTGAAGCCATATTGTTTTCATTGCTACAGTTTTGTAACATAGTTTGAAGTCAGGGAGTATATCTCTAACTTTATTTTTCCTTCTCAAGATGGCTTTGGCTATTTAGGGTCTTTTATGGTTCCATGCAATTTTTAGGATTTCTTTTACTATTTCTGTGGAAATTTAACAGGGACTGCACTGAGTCTATAGATTCCTTTGGATAGTACAGACATTTCTTTTTTTTTTTTCCTTATGAATTTATTTATTTATTTGACAGACAGAGATCACAAGTAGGCAGGGAGGCAGGCTGAGAGAGAGGAGGAAGCAGGCTCCCCACTGTGAGCAGAAAGCCCGATTTGGGGCTCAATCCCAGGACCCTGGGATCATGACCTGAGCTGAAGGCAGAGGCTTTAACCCCCTGAGCCACCCAGGTGCCCCTGGATAGTACAGACATTTTAACAATACTAAGTCTTCTGTGCATAAACTTTCTATTTATGTCTTCAATTTCCATTGTCAATGTCTTATTGTTTTCACTGTACAGATACTTCACATCCTTGGTTAATTTACTCCTAAGTACTTTTTCTTTTTGGTGCAATTACAAGAGGATTGTTTTCCTAATTTCTCTGAAAGTTCATTGTTAATATATGAAAACAACTGATTCTTGTATATTTATTGTATCTTGCCACTTTACTGAATTTGTTTATTACTTCTAATATTATTTTGGCAGAGTCTTTAGGATTTTCTCCATATAATATGTCATCTGAAAATAGATGTACTTCCTTCCCAATTTGGATTCTTTTTTTTTTTTCTTACCTAACTGTTCTAGCTAGGACTTCTTTTTTTTTTTTTTTGAAAGATTTTATTCATTTATTTGCCAGAGAGAGAGAGCACAAACAGAGGAAATGACAGACAGAGGGAGAGAAAGAAGCAGACTCCTTGCTGAGCAGAGAGCCCGACGTGGGACTCGATCCCAGGACCCCGAGACCATGACCAGAGCCGAAGGCAGAGGCCTAACCCTCTGAGCCACCCAGGCGCCCCCTAGCTAGGACTTCTAATAATATGTTAAAAGTAACAAGAGTGAACATCCTTGTTCCTGATTTCAGAGGGAAAGTTTTCAGCCTTTCATCATTGAGAATGATGTTAGCTGTCAGCTTATCATATGTGACCTCTATTATGTTGAGGTATATTCCTACTACATCCACTTTGGTGAGAATTTATCATGAGTAGATTTTGAATTCTGTCAAATGCTTTTCCTCTTGAGTGATCATGTGATTTTTGATAGCTTGCACAATCACAAAGGCCTGAAAGACAACTGAGTTCAGGCCAAGCTGATATGGTTATGATGGCAACATAGGAACACCCTGAACTCCTCTCTTTCACAAACTAAATCTACACCTATTTATAAAATAACTTTTTTCCAAAGAATAACTGAGGGCTGACTTAACAGCTTCAAAAGATGGACCACACAGAGAACAGCAAGAGAGATGAACACACAGTAACAAAAGGAATCACCATTCCTGATGCTGTGAACTACACTGAGAAGTATAGGTCTGAGGGATCATGAGCACATTAGTTTAAAGCTACAGTTTAAAAGGGCATTCAGAGAGAGGAGTTAAAGTGGAAGAGTAGTAGGAGCACCCTGGGATTGCCTCATTCTTTGAACACAGCTAGATTAACATCAAATCATTTGGAACACCTAGGAAATGAATCTGAGGATTGGGAGAATGATCTGCATGGTCAGAGGGAGAGAACATGGCAAGTATGAAGCACATAAACTTGAACTGGGGAGAGAAAAGCCATGGTACTGCAGTGGAGAGGGAGCCCTTTCTGCAGAGAGAATAGAGAGAGAAAGAGAGGGAGAGAGAGAGAGTATCCATCAGGTTTGCATAAAAAAACACTTCTCCAGGGGCACCTGGGTGGCTCAGTGGGTTAAAGCCTCTGCCTTCAGCTCAGGTCATGATCCCAGGGTCCTGGGATTGAGCCCCAAATCGGGCTTTCTGCTCACAGTGGGGAGCCTGCTTTCTCCTCTCTCTCAGCTTGCCTCCCTGCCTACTTGTGATCTCTGTCTGTCAAATAAATAAATAAAATCTTTAAGAAAAAAAAAAAAGAAAGAAAGAAAAACACCTCTCCAAAACCAGTGAGTGGGGAGTTGAAAGGAACTAAGTATTGCAAATTTCTGCAAGCAGTGTGTGGAGCTCAAATTCTGAGGTTTTGAAAGTGACTGACTTTTACTGGAGTTGAGACATGGTGGGTGCTTCTAAAAAAAAAAAAGGACACCTCAGGCCTGGGAGTGGAAAGCATGGTGTAAGGATCCTCTGGGTCACAATGGGAGAAAACATTCCCCTTCCAGGTGTATATTTGGAAGAGGGTATATTGCCTCTCCAAGGACAAAAGCCCCTGCAGGTGCCATCAAGCAGCCTGTCATCTGCAGGGGAAAGAGATGCACACAAAGGACATAAAACCTGACTGCAGCTTTTCACTGTGCTTCACCATAGATTCTGGGCACCTGTGCAGGTATATGACTGTTTTTCTGGGATGAAACAGGACCAGACACAGCAAGGCTCTCTGATGGAAGAGGGGAGCAAGTCTATACCATGCCAGATCATTTAGGATTTGGAGTTTTGAAACCCAGCTGCACTCCAGAGAAAAAAGGCAGGAGAGCTGTGGTTCCAGGCACACCAACAGCCCTAGGCACAAATGGGGCAAGGGCAGGGATCTGACAAAAGCCTGGGACACAAGAAGGGAGATTGTTTACTCTTTTATGAGGACTTCTTAGACAATAGTAGGTACAAGATCCCCTATCCTAGGAGGAAAGAGTGAGGTGCTACCATTTTGTCCCTCTGTGGAGGTGGGAGCCACTACAACAACCCCCACCCACCCACTATGTCCTGCAAGTGCCTGGTTACTAGGCAAGTCTGACTGTGAGGGAGAACAGCAGGTGCTCCCCCAGAAGACCAACACTGGTACCCCACATGCACCAAGTCTACTTATGAGAGAGTGGTCCAAAGTGTCAGCTTCAGTTCTGGTGAAAATAGAACCAGCCTTTATTATTTTTCTTTTTCTCTTTGGAATCAGACTTACAGTTTTTTTGTTTATTTCTTGTTTTTTTGGTTTGTTTGTTTTTAATACCTTTTCTCTTTTTTTGGATCAGGTATTTTTCCCCCACCTTTACCTTTTCTTTGGAATCAGGCTTAGAGTTTCATGTTTGTCTGTTTGGGTTTTTTTGTTATTGCTTTTCCTTTTCTTTTTTTCTTTTTCAGATCAGGGTTTTGTTTTTTGTTTTTGTTTTTCATAACCAGGCTTATTTTAAGAAACAAATCAAAGCACATCTAGTTAAAGATCCAAATACTCCACACTGTAAGCAAGGAGGAACTCTGCATAGGACTGGCCTGTGGGAAAGAACAGCCAAAACACAACAGCAGAGTACACACAGCATATACCAGAAACACTTACCAAAGTATCAGGCCCTGGACAGTTTATGACCCCTTCTCACTATAGCATTACTCTCAGGAACACAAAAAAATGATAAGACAGAGGAATTCTCCCCAAAAGAAAGATGAATAAGAAATCACAGCCAGGGATTTTCTCAAAACAGATATAAGCAATACATCTGAACAAGAACTTAGAGCAACAGTCATAAGAATGCAGCTGGGCTTGAAAGAAGCATAGATTACACTGGATGTAATCACAGTGAGGGTGGAAGAAGGAGAGGAATGGATATGTGACACAGTAGACAAAATTATGGAAAATAATGAAGCTGAAAATAAGAGGGGGGAAAAACTATTAGATCATGAAGATAGATTTAGGGAACTCTGTGATTCCAGAAAGTGCAATAATATCTGTAGCATAGGAATTCCAGAAGAAGAAGAATAGAGTTGGAAAAGGGGACAGAAGGTTTATTTGAACAAATTATAGCTGAGAACTTCCCTAATCTGGGGGAAAGAAACAGGCATTCAAATCTAAGAGGCATAAAGAACTTCTCTCAAAACCAACAAAAACAGGTTAACATCTAGACATATCATAGTGAGATTTGCAAAATGCAAAGAAAAAGAGAATTCTGAAAGGAGCTAGGGACAAAAGATTCTCAACCTACAATAGTAAACACAGAAAGTTAACAGCAGACCTGTTTACAGAAACCTGGAAGGCCAGAAAGGACTGGCATGATATATTCAACATGCTAAATGGGAAAAATATGCAATCAAGAATACTTTAACCAGTAAAGCTGTCATTCAGAATAGAAGGAGAGATAAAGAGTTTCCAAGACAAACAAAAACTAAAGGAGTTCATGAACACTAAATCAGCTCTGCAAGAAATGTTAAAAGGGACCCCTTGAATGGGAAAGAGACCAAAAGCAACAAAGACTAGAAAGAAACAGAGGCAGTCTATAGGAATAATGACTTTACAAGTAATATAATGGCACTACATTTATATCTATCAATAATTACTCTGAATGTAAATGGACTAAATGCTCCAATCAAAACACATATGGAATCAGAATGGATTAAAGGAAAAAAGACCCATTGATATGCTGCTTACAAGAGACAAATTTTAGACCTAAGACACCTCCAGATTGAAAGTGAGAGGGTGGAGAATAAGTTATCATGCTAGTAGACATCAAAAGAAAGTTGGAGTAGCCATATTTATATCAGACAAACTAGATTTTAAACCAAAGTCTGTAACAAGAGATGAACAAGGACACCATATCATAATAAACAAGAACATCTAACAATTTTAAATATTTATGTCCCCAACTTGGGAGCAGCCAAAGAAAGTCATTAATAACAACCCAATAATAATAGGGGGTTTTAACACCCCATTCACAACAATGGACAAATTATCTAAACAGAAGATCAACAAGGAAATGATGGCTTTGAATAACACACTGGACCAGATGGACTTAACAGATATATTCAAACATTTCATCCTAAAACAGCAGGATATACATTCTTTTCAAGTGCACATAGAACATTCTCCAGAAGAGATCACATAGTGGGCCACAAATCAGGCTTTTACTGGTACAAAATGACTGAGATCACACGATGCATTTTTTCAGACTACAACGTTATGAAACATGAAATCAACCACAGGAAAAAAATTGGAAAGACCACAAATGCATGAAAGTTAAACAACATCCTACTAAAGAATGAATGGGTTAAATAGGAAATTAAAGAAGAAATTTTTTAAATACATGGAAAAAATACATGGAAAGCATGTATTTTTAAAAATACATGGAAGCAAATGAAAATGAAAACGCAACAATCCAAAACCTTCAGGATGCAGAAAAGGCAGTCATGAGAGGGAAGTATTAACAATACAGGCCTTCCTCAAGAAGAAAAGTCTCAGATACAAAACCTAACCTTATACCTAAAGGAGCTACCCTACAAGCAATTTCACTATTGGGTATTTACCCCAAAGATACAAATGCAGTGACCTGAAGGGACACCTCCACCCAAATGTTTATAGCAACAATGTCCACAATAGCCAAACTATGGAAAGAACCCAGATGTCCATCAGACGAATGGATAAAGAAGATGTGTGTGTATGTGTGTTTGTGTATGCGCACACACGCACATGCACGAATGTGTGTGAATGATGAAATATGACACAGCCATCAAAAATGAAATCTTGCCATTTGCAACAATGTGGATGGAACTAGAGGCTATTATGTTAAGCAAAATAAGTCAATTAGAAAAAGATAATTATCCTATGATCTCACTGATATGTGGAATTTAAGAAACAAGGCAGAGGATCATAGGGGAAAAGAGGAAAAATGAAACAAGATGAAACCAGAGAGGGAGGCAACCATAAGGGACTCTTAATCTCAGGAAACAAACTAAGGGTTGCTGGAGGGTTGTGGAAGAACAGGGTAACTGAGTGAACGACATTGGGGAGGGTATGTGTTATAATGAGCACTGGGTATTACATAAGACTGAATCACAGACCTGTACCTCTGAAAGAAATAATACATTATATGTTAATTAATTGAATTTAATTTTTTTAAATCCAAAAAAATAAAATTTAATTTAATTTTTAAAAAAGAGCCAAAGCAATCTTGAAAACAGAAAAGCAAAGCTGGAGGCATCACAATTCCAGACTTCAAGTTATATTACAAAGCTTTAGTGATCAAGACAGTATGGTACTGGCGCAAAAACAGATACATAGATCAAAAGAATGAGTAGAAAACCCAGAAGTGAACCCACAACTACAAGGTCAATTTATCTTTAACAAAGCAGGAAAGAATATCCAAAGGAAAAAAGTCTCTTTAACAAATGGTTTTGGGAAAACTGGATAGCGCCATGCATAAGAATGAAACTAGACCACTTCCTTACACCATACACAAAATTAAATTCCAATATATGAAAGACCTAAATGTAAGACAGGAAACCATTAAAATGCTAGAGGAGAAAACAGGCAGCAACCTCTTTAACCTTGGCTGCAGCAACTTCTTACTAGACACATCTCCAGAGTCAAGGAAAACAAAAGCAATAATGAACTGTTGGGACCTCATCAGGATAAAGGACACAGTGAAAGAAACAATCAGTAAAACTAAAAGGCAACCAATGGAATGGGAGAAGATTGCATAGGGCTAGTATCCAGAATCTATAAAGAACTCATCAAAATCAACACCCAAAAAGTAGGTAACCCAATTAAGAAAAGAGCAGAAGACATGAATAGACATTTCACCAAAGAAGACATATGAATGGCCAACAGACACATAAAAAGATGCCCCATATCACTCATCATCAGGGAAACAGAAATCAAACCCATGAGATATCACCACATACCCATAAGAATGGCTAAAATTAACAACTCAGGAAAGAACAAATGTTGGCAAGCATACAGAGAAAGGGGACCCCTTTTACACTGTTGGTGGGATGCAAACTGACGCAGACATTCTGGAAGAATATAGAGGTACCTTATACAAGGCCAGAATTACCCTGATACCAAAGCCAAAGACCTTTCATAAAAACAAAATTATATGGAACACCTGGGGTCTCCATGGGTTAAGAGTCTGCCTTTGACTCAGGTCATGACCATAGGGTCCTAGGATTAAGTCCTGCACTGGGCTTCTTGCTCGGCAGGGGAGCCTGCTTCTCCCTCTGCCTGCTGCTCCCCCTGCTTGTGCACTCTTTCGCTCTCTGACAAAGAAAATCTTTTAAAAACTGTATGGTATTTTTCTTTCTCTGACTTCTTTCACTTAGCATAATACTCTCTAGCTCCATCCACATCACTGCAAATGGCAAGATTGCATTCTTTTTGATGGCTAAGTAATATCCCATTAACAGAGAGATAGATGATAGGTAGGTAGATGATAGGTAGGTTAATAGAGAGATAGATGATAGGTAGGTAGGTGGATTGTTAGGTAGATGATAGATAGATAATCACTTCTTTCTCCTTTCATCAGTCAACGGAAATTTGGGCTCTTTCTCCATAATTTGGCTATTGTTGATAGTGTAGATATAAACATTAGAGTACATGTACTGCTTCAAATCAACATTTTTGTGTCCTTTGGATAAATGCATAGTGGTGTAATTGCTGGGTTGTAGGTAGTTCTTTTTTTAACTTTCTGAGGAAACTCCATGCCGTCTTCTGGAGTGGCTGCACCAGTTTGCATTCTTTTTTTTTTTTTTTAAAGATTTTATTTATTTGACAGAGATCACAAGCAGGTAGAGAGGCAGGCAGAGAGAAAGAGAGGGGGAAGCAGGATCCTTGCTGAACAGAGAACCCGATGCGGGGCTCGATCCCCAGACCCTGAGATCATGACCTGAGCTGAAGGCAGAGGCTTAACCCACTGAGCCACCCAGGCGCCCACCAGTTTGCATTCTTAACCACAATGTAAAAAAGTTCCCCTTTCTCTGCATCCTCACCAAAATGTTGTTAAGTTATTAATTTTAGTCATTCTAACGGGTAAGAGGTGGTATCTCATCATAGTTTTGATTTGTATTTCCCTGGTGACGAGTGATATGAAACATCTTTTCATGTGTCTGTTAGCCATCTGTATGTCTCCTTTGGAGAAGGAGATATCATTCTCCTATTGGATAAGGAGACGTGTCTATCCATGTCTTCTGCCTATTTTTTAACTGGATTATTTATTTTTGGGGGGTTCAGTTGTCTAAGTTCTTTATATATTTGGATACTAACCCTTTATCAGATAGGTCATTTGCAAGTATCTTCTCCCATTCCATTGGTTGCCTTTTAGTTTTGTTGATTATTCTGTTCACTGTGCAGAAGCTTTTTATTTGGTGAAGTCCCAATAGTTTATTTTTGGTATTGTTCCCCTTGCCTCAGCTGACCTATCTGGAAAAAAATTGCTACGGCTGATGTTAAAGAGATTATTCCCTGTCTTCTCCTCTAGCATTTTAATGGCTTTCTGTCTTAAATTTAGGTCTTTCATCTATTGGAATTTATTTTTGTGTATGGTGTAAGGAAGTGGTCTAGTTTCATTCTTTTGCATGGTGCTGTCCAGTTTTCCCAACACCATTTGTTAAAGAGACTTTTTCCTTTGGATATTCTTTCCTGCTTTGTTAAAGATAAATTGACCTTGTAGTTGTGGGTTCATTTCTGGGTTTTCTACTCTGTTCTTTTGATCTGTTTTTGCACCAGTACCATACTGTCTTGATCACTAAAGCTTTGTAATATAACTTGAAGTCTGGAATTGTGATGCCTCCAGCTTTGCTTTTCTGTTTTCAAGATTGCTTTGGCTATTCAGGGTCTTTGGTAGTCCCATACAAATTTTAGGATTATTTGTTCTAGCTCTGTGAAAAAATGCTGGTGGTACTTTGATTGGGATTGCATCAAATGTGTAGATTCCTTTGGGTAACATAGACATTTTAACAATATTCATTCTTCTAATCCATGAGGATGGACTGTTTCTCCATTTCTTTGGCTTCAAGTTATTTCATCTATGTCTTAGAGTTTTTGGAATACAGATCTTTTCCTCCTTTGATTAGGTTTACTACTAGGTATGTTATGGTTTTTCTTTCTTTTTTTTTTTTGGTGCAATTGTAAAAGGGATTAATTCCTTAATTTCTCTTTCTGCTGCTTCATTATGGAATACAACAGATTTCTGTAGGTTGATTTTGTATCCTGCAACTTTACTAAATTCATGTATCAGTTCTAGCAATTTTTTGGTGAAGTCTTTTGAGTTTTCTATACAGAGTATTAGGTCATTATTTGCAAATAGTAAAAGTTTAACTTCTTCCTTGCTAATTTGGATGCCTTTTATTTCTTTATTTTGTCTGATTGCTGTGGTTAGGAATTTAAGAAACAAAACAAACAAACCTGTGGGGGGTGGGGGAGAAGGAGAACAAAACCAAGAAACAGACACTTAACTACAGAGAACAAACTGATGGTTACTGGAGGAGATGTGAGTAGGGGGGATGGGTTAAATAGGTAATGGGGATTTAAGGACAGCACTTGTGATTGGCCCCAGGTGTTGAATTTAAGTGTTGAATCACTAAATCCTACACCTGAAACCAATATTACAGTGTATGCCAACTAGCTGGAATTTAAATAAAAATTTGGGGAAAAAAAACACTATAGGCTAATATTCCTGATGAACATGGATAAAAAAAATCCTCAACTAAATATTAGCCAACTGAATTCAACAATACATTAAAAAGATATTCCTCAAGAGTAAGTAGGACTTATTTTAGGGATGCAGAGTTGGTTCTATATTCACAAATCAATCCACATAATTCACCACATTGACAAAGTAAAGGATGAAAACCATATGATCATTTCAATAAGTACAGAAAAAGCATCTGACAAAATCCATCATGCACTCATGATAAAAAAAACTCAACACAGTGGGTGTAGAGGGAACCTTATCATAATAAAGGCATGTATAGAAAAAGCCATGGCCGTCATCATACTCAACAGTAAAAAAAAAAAAAGAGAGAGAGAGAACTTTTCCTCTAAGATAAGGAACAAGAGAGAGCGGTCTACTCTCAGCTTTCATTCGGCATAGTACTGGAAGTCCTAACCAGAGCAATCATACAAGAAAAAGAAAATATATCCAAATTGATAAGGAAAGAGCAAACCTGTCACTATTTGCAGATGATAGGATAGTATACATAGAAAATCTTCAAAACTCTATTAAAAAAACTATCAGAATAAATGAATTTAGTAAATTCACAGGGTATGCAAAATTAATATAGAGAATCTGTTCCATTTCTATACACTAATTAAAAAATATCAGAAAGAGAAATTAAGAAAACACTATATGAGGATATAGACAAAAAGAATTATCATGGACTGTTTGTGAGACCACAAGTTGGTGCAACCACCATAGAAAACAGATTGGAGGTTTCTCAAAAAGTTAAAAATGAAAATACCTTTCAATTCAGTAATTCCATTACTGGATATTTACCCAAATAAAACACTAATTCAAAAAGATATATGCACCCCTGTGTTTACTGCAGCATTATTTACCAAAATATAAATATATGTATATTTATATTTTGTATATATGTGTGTGTGTGTATATATATATATATATGGCAGTAACTGAAGTGTCCATCCATAGATGATGGGTTAAGAAGATGTGGCATATGTATAATATTACTCAGCCATAAAAAAGAATGAGATCTTGCCATTTCCAACAACATGGATGGACCAAGAAGGTATCATGCTAAATGAAATAAGTCAGAAAGAGAAAGACAAATATGACATTATTTCACTTCTATGTGAAATCTAAAAATAAAATGTACAAACAAAGAAACAAAAAGCAAAATTAGACCCATAAGCACAGAAAACAAACTACAGTTACCAGATCAGAGAGGGATTGGGGAACAGGTAAAATGGGTGAAGGGTACTGGCAGGTACAGGCTTCCAGTTATGGAATGTATAAGCTATCAGGGTGAAAGGTACAGCATAGGAAATATAGTCAATGATACTATAAGAGCATTGTATGGGGACAAATGGTAGCTACACTTATGAGTATTGCATAATGTATAGAGTTGTCAAATGTACTATGTTGTACACCTGAAATTAACATTGTGTATCAACCATACTTCAATTAAAAAATAAAGTTTGAACAGTTAGTATATTAGACCCACCAATTCCACTCCTAGGTATCTATGCAAGAAAACTGAAAACACATGTTCACACAAAAATTACACTAATGTTAACAGCAACATTATTCATAATGATGAAAAAATGGAAATAACCTAAATGTATTTCAACTGATGAACTGATAAATATGATATGGGTCGTTTGGTCATAGAAAGAAATGAAGTACTGATACATGCTACAACATGGATGAAATTAAAGTCCATGAAGCAAAAAAAGCCGGCCACAAAGGCCACAGAATCCATGTATATAAGATGTCCTGAACAGACAAATTAGAGACAAACAAATGGTTGCTTAGGGTTAAGGAGAACCTGGAGGGCTCAGTCAGTTAAGTGTCCAACTATTGATTTTGGCTCAGGTTGTGGTCTAACTGTCATGAGATCGAGCCCCCCATCAGGGTCCACACTGTGCACTGAACCTGTTTAAGATTCTCTCTCCCTCTTCCTTTGCTTTTCTCCCTCCTAACCCCACTCATGCTCGTTCTTTAAAAAAAAAAAAAAAACAAAAACAAAAAAAAAAACAAAAACAAAAAAAACAAATACAAAAAAAGTGGTTACTTAGGGCTAAGAATGGGAGTTTGGGTAAATGAAGAGTGACTGCTAATGAGTGGCATTTTGGGGGGGTAATGATTTTATAAGATAGTGGTAATGTTGCACACCACAGAATATACAGGAAAATGAATCAAATTGGACATTAAATGAATGAATTCTATGATATGCAAATTATGTCTCCATAAAGTTGTTATAAAAGTTAAGAAATACAAATAAGAAAAAAGAAAGAAAAAATCCTGTAAGGTCCATAATCCTATCACCTAGAGAAAACCACTGTCGCATTTTATTGATACTGTCCCAAATTATACTGTTGCCCTATGTGCTTTTTCATTAATAATATATTGTAAACATCTTTCCATGTCAATAAACCCACCTCAACATAAAACAAAAGAGAGAGACTGAGTCCAGGCCAGGGTGAACATCTACATGAGAACACTCCATAAAGATTAGGAAAGATGACTATTTTCTCTAATATGCAGAAACAAACACACAGAGCCAAGGAAAATGAAGAAGAAAAATATATTCTAAATGAAAGAACAAGATAAAATTCCAGAAACAGACCTTAATGAAATGAAGATAAGTGATTTACCTGATAAAGAGTTTAATATAATGTTCATAGAGATGATCACCAAGGTCAGGAAAACAATGCATGAAGAAAGTGAGTTTTTCAACAGAGATAGAAAACATAAGAAAGCACCAAATAGAAAACACACAAGTGAAGAATATGATAATTGAATGGATATGTTAAAAAATAGGGCTCAACACTAAGCTAGATCAAACAGAAGAAAGGATTGATAAACTCAAAAACAGGTCAGTAGAATTCATCCAATCAGAAGAGCAAAAGAAAAGGGAATTAGAAAGACTGAACATAGCTTAAGGGACTTAAAAGACATCAACAAGCAAATTAATCTTCACATTACAGGGGTCCCAAATGAAGAAACGTGGTCAGAAGTCTTATTCAAATAATGGCTGAAAAATTCTCTAACCTGGGGAAAGAAATAGACATCCAGATCCAGGATGCCCAGAAAGTTTAAAACAAATCTGAAAAGACCCACACCAAGACACAGTGTAATAAATTGTCAAACATTAAAGACAAAGAGATCTTTAAAACAGCAAGAGAAATACAACTTGATATCTATCTAGATATCTATCTAGATATATATATATATATATATATATATATATATATATATATGTAAGAGAAATAAGACTATCAGCAGATTTTTTTTTTTTTAGCAGAAACTTTGCAGGCCAGCAAAGAGTGGCATAATAAATTCAAGTGCTAAAAGAAAAAGTCTGCCAACCAAAAATAACCTACCCAGAAAAGCTGTCCTTCAGCATTGGGGAAATAAGGTTTTCCAGACAAAAAAAAAAGCTGAAGGAGTTCGTTACCATTAGCCCAGCCTTTCAAGAAGTGCTGAAATCACTTCTTCAAGCTGAAGTGAAAGGACACTAACTAGTAATAGGAAAGCATATATAAGTATAAATTTCATCGATAAAGACAAATATATAGTTAAATTCTGAATACTCTAATATTAATGGTGGTGGGTAAATCATTTATAAATTTAGCATAAAGGCCAAAAGGCAAAAGTATTAAAAATAACCACAATGATTTTTAATGGATATATAAGGTAAAAAGATGTAAATTGTGACATCAAAAACAAAGTGTTGGAGGAGTTAAAGATAGAGCTTTAGCATGTGTTCAAAGTTAAGTTATTACCACGTTAAAATAGACTGATATATTTTATGTAAGTCTCATAGTAACCACAAAGCAAAAACCTATAATAGATACAAAAAACAAAGAGAAAGAATCCAAACATACAACATAACGAGGTCATCCAGACCAAAAAAAAAAAAATCAATAAGGAAATCTTGGACTTAAATAACAAATTAGAACAGTTGGACTTAACAAATACTTATAGACATTCCATTCAATAGTAGCAGAATGTACATTTTTAAATGCACATGGAATATTCTCCAGGATAAAGCACATTAGGCCACAAAACAAGTCTTAAGTAACTTAAAAAGCTTGAAATTATATCAAGTATCTTTTCTAACTTCAAAGGTATAAAACTAGAAATCAATTACAAGAAGGAAACTGTAAAAGAAAAAAAGAAGGAAACTGTAAAATTCATAAATATGTGGAGATTAAAAAACATGCTTTGAATAATGAATAAAGGAAAAAATCAAAACTGAAATAAAAAATAACTTGTAACAAGTAAGAAAGAAATACAACATACCTAAAACTTATAGGATGCAAGAGAGCAGTTTTAATAGGAAAGTTTATAGTGATAAATGCTTATATCAGGAAACAAAAAAAAATCTTGAACCAACTTAACCTTATACATCAATGAACTAGGGAAAAAGAGCACAAAGCACAAAGTAAGTGGAAGGAAGGAAATAACAAAAATCAAAGTAGAAATAAATGAAATAGAGACTTAAAAGATAATAGAAAAGATCAATGAAATTAAGACATGGGAATATTTTTTTTGAAAAAATAAAAACAAAATTGATAAACTTTTAATTAGACTCATAAAGAAAATAGAGAGGACTGGGTGCCTGAGTGGCTCTGTTGGTTAAGCATCTCCCTTTAGCTCAGGTCATGATTCCAGGGTCCTAGGATTGAGTCCCACATGGGGCTCCCTGCTCAGTAGGGAGCCTCTTCTCCCTCTGTCTCTGTTCCTTCTCCCTGTTCATGCTCTCTCTCTATCTCTCTCTCTCACTCTCTCTTAAATAAATAAATAAAAACTTATTTAAAAAAAGAAAGAAAATGAGAGGACTCAAATAAAATCAGAAATCAAGGAGGAGATACTACAACTGATACCACAGAAACACAAATGATCCTAAGAGACTACTATGAATAATTATATACCACCAAATTGGACTACCTAGAAGAAATGAGTAAGTTCCTAAAAATAACAACCTATGAAGTCCAAATCATGAAGAAATAGAACACATCAAATTACTAGTAAGGAGATTGAATCAGTAATCAAAAACCTCTCAACAAACAAAAGTCTAGGATCAGATTGTTTCACTGGTGAGTTATATCAAATATTTAAAGAATTAATACAAATTCTGCTCAAACTCTTCCAAAAATAACAGACGAGGGAAAATTTACAGATTGTTTTATGAGGCCAGCATTAACCTGATACCAAAATCAGACAAGAATACTACAAAAGAAGAAAAAAAATTCCAGCAATATTTTTAAAAGGAGAATACACCATGATCAAGTGAAATTTATCCTAGAAATCCTGACTTAACAATAACTGTGACCCACAATATTAAAAAATAAAATTTTAAAACCATACGGTCATCTCAATATGCATATAAAAATCATTTGATAAAAGTCAGTACCTATCCTTCATCGAAAAAAAACATTAATTTTTTTTAATAAACTAAGAACTGAAGGGAATTTCATCAACCTAATAAAGTGCTTCTAAAGGTCTGATGTCACATTTGATAATGAAAGACTGAATGTTTCTCCTCAGATTAGCAATAAGATATGGATGTTCACTCTCTCCTAGACAGTACAATGAGTCAAGAAATAAAAGACAGAGATTGGAAAGGAAGAATCTTCTTTCTCACGTAAAACATGACCATATTCAGGGCACCTGGGTGGCTCAGTGGGTTAGGGCCTCTGCCTTCGGCTCGGGTCATGGTCCCAGAGTCCTGGGATCAAGCCCCACGTCGGGCTCTCTGCTCAGCAGGGAGCCTGCTTCCTCCTCTCTCTCTCTGCCTGCCTCTCTGCCTACTTGTGATCTCTGTCTGTAAAATGAATAAATAAAATCTTTAAAAAAATAAAATAAAAAAAAAACATGACCATATTCATAAAAAAGAAAAAAAAGTGCTACTTGATCTAGTAAGTGAGCTTAGCAAGATCACTGGAATAAGGGGTGTCTGGGTGGCTCAGCTGGTTGTGTCTGCTTTCAGCTCAAGGCATGATCCCAGGATCCTAGGATCAAGCTGCACACTCAGCAAGGAGCCTGCTTCTTTCTCACATTTTCCTTGCTTGTGCACACACACACTCTCTCTCTCTCTCTCTCTCTCTCAAATAAATAAAATATTTTTTAAAAAGATCACCATGTTAAAGATAAATATAATAAAATCAGTGGAAAGAGTTCCCACTTCTAAGAAGAGGGAATAGACTTATATATTCCTATCTTCCCTGACAAATGTAAATAAAACCCCTAAACATTATATATAAAACATGAGAACATTCTGAAATGTAAAAAGAAGACCACAGACCACAAAGAACCTTGGGACCCAAGGAAGTATATGACGGTAAAATCTCTAGACTTTCTTATTGCCTCATATATCTCACATGTGGAGCTAAAGAAAATGGCCACTAGAAATACCAAAGGGTTTAGACAATAAAAGCCCAACTAAATCATGCTCTTTCTATTCTTGATCTTAGTAAGAAAGAAAACTTTTAAGATAATAAACGTTCTATTCTAGTCACACTGCATGCACACACTTGACCCAACCTCCACCCAGCCAGCAAAGGTCAAGTGGGGAGTCTATACTTTTACCACCAGCAGACTTTAACAAGGTGACACAACCCTTATAGGGATGGTGTTAAAGGAGGTGAGTTCTGGTGACCATGACCTCATCTCCAGGGTGTGATAACAAGCCTCCCTATCACAGTGCAATGGAGACACCATAGGGAACCTGGACTTCACCCTTGCCCAGTAGTAACAAGGCAATCCACCAGTCCTTGTTGAGGTGGTGTCTGAGGAAGCCTAGTGGACAGTGAAGACTTTTTAACCATCCTCCACAATATCAGTAGAAGACAACTAGAGAGCAAAGTTATTAGAGACAGCCCTAGTAGGGATCTAGAACTCCAACTGCTGACCAGCAAGTGCCCCTTCCTTCCTCAGGTGTCAACTGTGGAAAAAAATGGGTAACCTGGACTTCTATACCCATAAGATGGCATTCCCCCTTATCCTGCTCAAGTCAGAGAAAGCCAGCTAAAACTGAATATATATATATTCATATATATATATATATATATGATTCAGAGTCTCATAATACTCCAAATGTCAAGATTTCAATAAAAAATCATTTGTCATACCAAGAATCAGGATGACCTCAACTTGAATAAGAAAAGAATGATTACCAGTTTCCAAATCCAAGATGATAGAGATGTGAGAATAATATGACAATTTTAAAGCAGCCATTTATAGAGTGCTTCAACAATTAGAAAGGTGCTTGAAACAAATGGAAAAATAGAATTCAGAAAGAAATGGAAGATACAAAGAAGAACCAAATGGAAATTTTAGAGCTGTAAAGTACAGTAACCAAAATAACACTTAATGGATGGGCTCAACACCAGAATGGAGGAGACATAGAAAAGAAAAATTAATTTGAAGATAGAACAATAGAAATTATCTAATCTGAATAACAAAAAAAGACACTACAAACAAACAATATATATATATATTTTTAAATCCCACACAGAGCCTCAGAGATCTCACATTTGTGTCATTGGAATCCAAAAGGAAAGGTAAAAGAGGATAGGGCTTCAAAAAAGCTATAAGAAATAATAGCTGGAAACGTACCAAATTTCGGCAAGAGATATAGGCATACAGACTCAAAAAGTTTTATGAATCCCAAAAAGGATAAATTCAAAGATGTACCAAGATACATTATAGTCAAACTTCTGAAAACTAAGGAGGAAAAAAAAATCTTGAAAGCAGCAAGACAAAAATAACACCTTATATATAGGGGAGGGAAGCAATTTGAACAGCAGAAGATTGGTCATAAGAAACTATGGAGTCCAGCAGAAAGAAGAACAATACTTTTCACATGTTGAAAAAGAGAAATGTTGGCACAGAATTTTATGTCTAGTAAGAATATCCTTCCAGAATTAAGGAGAGATCAAGTCATTCTTAGATGAAGGAAAGCTAAGAATTTGTCACTAGCATACAACCGTAAAAGAATGGCTGAAGGAAGTTTTCTAAGCAGAAATGAAATGATAGAAGAAGGAACTTTGGAACATTAAGAAGGAAGAGATTAAAATTTTAATAGTAAAAATATTGGCAAATACATTTTACTTCTATGGTCTATGTTATGTTTTGATGATTAAAAAAACTACAACACTGTCTGATATAGTTCTAAAACATGTCTAGAGAAAATATTAATACAATTATACTATAAACAATGGAAACAAGAGGATGTGGGGGGTGTAAAGGGACTTTAGAGCAGGTAAGTTTTTTACATTTCATTCAAGCTGATAAAATGTCAACACCAGTAGACTGTGTAAGTTGTGTATACATAATGTAATAATATCTAGGGAAAATGCTTAAAAAATGCTGTACAAAGTTATACTCTCAGAATCATTATAATCATGTTGGAACTCTAAAATATTTAAGTAAACCGCAGGAAATTATGAAAAAATAAAATAGAAACAAAACAAAACAAAAAAACCCACAGAGAACATTCTCTTTGATGGCCGAGTAATATTCCATTTTATATATATACCACATCTTCTTTATTCATTCGTCTATGGACTGACATCTGGGCTCTTTCCATATTTTGCAACAATGCTGGGTGAACTAGAGGATATTATACCAAGCAAAATAAGTCAGAGAAAGAAAAATATCATATATGATTTCACTCATATGTGGAATTTAAGAAACAAAACAGATAAATATAGGGAAAGGGAAGGAAAAATAAAGTAAGATGGAAATTGAGAAGGAAGAAAACCATAAGAGATGCTGAACTCCTGGAAACTAACTGAGGGTTGCTGGAGGGAAGGTTGGTGGAGGGAAGGGATAATTGGGGGAAAGGCCTTAAGGAGAGCACATGATGAAATGTGCACTGGGTCTTATATGCAACTGATGAATCAATAAATTATACCTCTGAAACTATACAAAACTATATGGAGAACAGAAGACAAAATAAAAAATAGCAGATATAAGCCTGAAATATCAATAATTACTTGTGTAAATATATAAATAAACCCATGTGTAAATTACATAAGTGTAAATGGTCTAAATCTAAAAACTGAAGACCTGAGATTAACAGAGTGGATTAAAAAACATAACCCTACTATATACTGGTAATAAAAGACAAACTTCAAACAATAATATAGGCAGGTTAAAGTAAAAGAATGAAAACCAATATATCATTTGAATACTGAATTCTTTCTATTTAAGATCTGGAGCAAGTTGTAGATGTCCCATTGTATTTCAACATTATACTGGAAATACTAGCCAGCCTGACAAGAAAATAAGAGAAATAAAAGGCAAATGAATGGGACAAAAAATTAAACTATCCCTATTTACAGATGACAAGATTGTCTACACAGAAAATTCTAAGGAACCTACCAAAAAACTCAGAATAAAACAGTTCAGCAAGGCCACAGGATACCAGATAAACATACAAAGAAATCAATTGTATTTCTATACTAACAATGAACATGAACACATAAGATACCAAATTAAAAGCCCAATATCATTTACATTGCCAAAAAAGTGAAATAATTATGTCTAGTTCGAATAAAATATGTGTAGGACTTTTACACTAAGAACAAAACACTGATGAAAGAAATCAAAGAAGATCTAAATAAATAGAGAATCATACCATGTCCACAGATTAGAGGCTCAACATAATATGTCAAGATTTTATTCATAAATACAAACAAAAGTATTCTAAAATTTAGATAGAAAGGCAACGTAACTGGAATGGTTAAACAATTTAGGGATAAAAAAATACAGTGAGAGAAGCAATTTCAAGATCTATTACACAGCTACGGTAATCAAGGCAGTGTGTTTTCAGCAAAGGAACAGACACAGAGATCAATGGAACAGAACATGAACTTAGAATAGACACACACAAATATGCCCAGATGATTTTTCACAAAGGTGAAAATTGCAAAGCCAATTGCAAAAAAGGAGAGAGAGCCTTTTCAACAAATGTGCTGGAGCAATTGAAAATCCACGGGCAAAAAAACAAAAAGAGAAAAAAAAACACCTAACTCTAACACCTTATACAAAAGTTAACACCAAATGGATAATAGACTTAAATGTAAAAGGTAAAACTGTAAAACTTTTAGAAAAAAAAAGGAAAAAATCATTGGGGAATAGGGCTAGGCAGAGGTTCTTAGACTTGACAGCAAAAATAAGATTGATAGAAGGAAAAATTGATTAAGTGGGTTTAACAAAATTAAAACTTTTCACTCTGCAAAAGACCCTATTAAGGGAATGAAAAGACAAGCTACAGCCTGGGAGAAAATATTTGAAAACCACATAACCAACAAAGAACTAGTATCTAAAACATACAAAGAACTCTCAGAACTTAATAGCAAAATAACAAACAATCTTATTTGAACACGGGGAAAGACATGAAGAGACATTTCACCAAGCATATGTAGGTGGCAAATAAAACAAACCAAAAAAAAAAAAGTGCTTTTAAATAAAAGTACCTCATACCAGAGTTTTTAAAAGTCAACTTTAAATGATGAGAGACCTAAAGGTGAAAGCCAACACTGTAAGATAATAGAACATTAGGAAAAATAACCTGATGTTAGAATAGATAGGAATTTCTTAATATATGTTTATAAAGCTGTAAAAAAAAAAAAAAAAAAAAAGAAAGAAAGGATGAATCCCCAAGTTTTGTAGCAACATGGACAGGACTGGAAGAGATTATGCTGAGTGAAATAAGTCAAGCAGAGAGAGTCAATTATCATATGGTTTCACTTATTTGTGGAGCATAACAAATAGCATGGAGGACAAGGGGAGATGGAGAGAAGAAGGGAGTTGAGGGAAATTGGAAGGGGAGGTGAACCATGAGAGACTATGGACTCTGAAAAACGATCTGAGAATTCTGAAGGGGTGGGGGGTGGGAGGTTGGGGGCACCAGGTGGTGGGTATTGTAGAGGGCACGGATTGCATGGAGCACTGGGTGTGGTGCAAAAATAATGAATACTGTTATGCTGAAAAAAATAAAAAAATTAAAAAAAAAAAAAAAAAAGAATAGATAGGAATTTCTTATCCTTAAAAATCACTGAGTCTATTCACAAAATGGAATTCCTGGGCCCAAAACCCTAGTATGGAAGTTCCACCAAGGTATCACTACCAGATGATCTGTCTTCAATACTCCATCTCTGTTTCAGTTTCAAAGATACTTGGAAAATCATATTAAAATGAAAAAGTTTAGGTAAAGAAAGAAAAAGAAAGGGAAGCGAAAAGGAAAGGAAAGGGAAAGAAAGGAAGGAAGGAAGGAAACAAAAATGCACTCACAGTTCCTCCCATTCTTTTTTTCGTTGCTGAATCTTAAGTTGGGCCCTTTCAGCTTTTAATATAAGTTTCCTTGTTTTCTCAATTTGATTTTCCACCATAATTTCACTCAGGGTTTTAGGCCGAAACTTCTTCCCTTTTTCTATAATTGATTCTTCTGGCACACTAATGTTCCCACCTGTACAGAGAGTTAACATTTTTTTTTTCCAATCTTCTTGAAACATCAAAATGAAATTCTTAATTTTTTTAAACCTGCCATATTCTAAAAAACAGAATATAATGAATCTATAAATCACAATTTGTTTAACAACTACCATGAATTTAACCCCATAATAAGTATTTTAGAATAACAAAATAAAGAAATCTAAGTCACAGTATTTGCACTAAAGGACCTTATTGAAAAGTTGGCAAGACGAGACATATCAAATAATTAGAAAACAAGATAAATAATGAGGGGCCACTGACAGACAAACTGAGAAGTTGGGTGGGAATACTTGCGATATGGTGGGAGAAGGGAAAAACAAGCAGGTCCTATTTGACATATGTAATTTGAGATGGCATGTACTGACTGCAGTGGTCTGTGGCCATTCGAAAAATTGGTCAGAAACACACAATCAGGGGTGCCTGGGTGGCTCAGTGGGTTAAAGCCTCTGCCTTCTGCTCAGGTCATGATCCCAGGGTCCTGGGATCGAGCCCCACATCGGACTCTCTGCTCTGCGGGGAGCCTGCTTCCTCCTCTCTCTCCCTCTGCCTGCCTCTCTGCCTACTTGTGATCTCTGTCTATCAAATAAATAAATAAAATCTTAAAAAAAAAAAAAAGAAACACACAATCAAACCTATGATTCCAGAATTATACATCTACTGAGGCAATTTCTTACTTTATGTTCAAGCTACAAGAGAGATATACTTTAGATATATATTTTGGAAAAAAGTTAAATAAATAGGGGATGGTCATATAATTATAACTCATAATTTCAACTTTCATATTTCAAATATATGGGAATATGGAAAAGCAGGAGTTTAATGTGGCTTGGGTCATTTTATAAGAAAAGTATAATTCAATCTGGAATCTCTAAGAACTTGTAGAATTCAGAGAGGAGAGGAATGAATTGGTCACTCCAGTAGAAGCCTGGGTAGAAAAGTATCAGGCGTAATTAGGGAGCAGTGAGCAAGATAATAGGCTAAAAATACCAGCAGAACAGTATGAAAATGCACCATTAATAAGAAACAGAATAGGGATATACTATGGAAAGATTAAATACCAGGAAAATGATTTCAGAATTTATCTGAAAGGAGCCATTAAAGTTTTTTCAATGAAGAGGATAAGCAACATTAATGTCAGTATTGTATCATGGGCACTAGCTGTGCTGTCCTTTATTTTTGATTGGGCTCTCTGAGTCATTCCCAGAATTCTTGCCTTCCTCCTAGTCATCTGCAGTCACCCTGTGGGCAGTTACAAGAGCAGGTTGCAGCAATTAAGAGGTACTCTTTTCACACCTGAATTCTCAGCTCATCATTCTGTTTAAAGTATATGCTCTTAGAAAATAGATTGAAATGTCATCTCCTATCCCCACACCCTGGGGTAGGGTCCAAGAATCAGCAAAGAAACACTGCCTAGAAACTAGCAACTAGAGAAAGCCTAAATTTAAGAATAGGTAGATGTTGGTAGTAAGAAATTAGCAGCATCAAGTACTCTAACCCACTCAGTCACATAACCAGGGTGGGTTTTCCTTAGCAATCTGCATTAAAGAGCTGGTGTGGAACATTTGCTGGAGGAACATGGCCTCCCATTCTCAGCCATACCACACACCCCTATCATTCTTGATTATTATTCCAAAGGAATAAAGAAAGGGAGACAACACATGAAGCTCAAGCCATCAAAAAGGGTTCAAAGGTTCTGCCTACAAAAAGACAAATTCAATTTTGAAAACTTAGTAAGTAAGGATTTAAAAGCCTTCTTGTTATTTAGGCTACCTGTATCTTTCTGGCTATCTTTCCTTCCAGCTCCTTCTTTATCCAACCTCTCCAATTTGCTTGTTCTTCTGTCTGACAGACTTGTTCGCTTGGACTTGGAATACTTAGAGGGCTTCACAAGCCTATAGGAGGATATCTTGTGATCACTTTGTATGGCATGAACCACAATAGTATCACTTTCCAATGACTCACGAAATCTGAAAAAATATAACAAGTATTTGCAATAGTCACCATCTAAATCAATTATACCATTTTATAGTTTGCATGATTAATAAAATAAGACCACAATGCACTATGCTTATAAATATTATATTGTGCTAGATCCAAAATTTGACAATGCATTAACCAATATGATGTGATAGAAATTGCATAGGACTCAGTTAAAGAGCAAGTAGAATTTTCTTTCTAATGGAAACATTTAACAAACTATTATTAATCAGTATGATGCCATTGTTTTGCTAATGTATAGAAAAATGAAAAACTTTCAGGCAGACTGTAATTTAATGGTAAGTGGATCATATCAAATTCTGACAAAAAGTAATCCACCTATCTATTACGTCATATGAGATATCTCGTGTGTGTGTGTGTGTGTGTGTGTGTGTGTGTCTCATATATGTTACCCTTTTGCCTCTACAAAAAATATTAAACTCAGGAATTTATATTATTAGTTAGTTCGCTTTTCTTTTACAACCCACAGGAATTTATTCTTTATCAATTAATGGTTAATTGTTGTTATTTTGGGGGGGGGGACTCGTTCATAATTATTCCCCATTCTTTAATTTTAGAATTTAACTTACTTATGTATATAGCAATTATTCCTAGTTTATCTGCCTTTCTTACTTTTTAAATCCAATCCTTTGAAATCTATTTCTTCTTTTAAAATGGTTATTTCTAATTTTCCCTTTTCTCTTATAGCATAGTATCTTTCTCATCACTATAAAACTTATTCTTTTTATCTTCCTACCTGCTGGAGTTTTACTCTAAATTTTATCCTTCCCATAAAACACAGAAGACATGAAGGAAAATATGGATAGTTTTGGTCCCATCAAAATTTAAAACTTCTGCATAGTTAGAAAAATGTGAGCAAAGTTTAAGGCAAATGGTAGAGTACAAGAAAGCATTTCCAATATGTATAATTTAAAAATGCTTACAGGAATAATAAATAAAACTAAGGGAGAAAATAGAACTCAAGGGAAAATGAACAAGGAATCTTTCTCAGAAGATTAAATATAAATGAACTATAAATGTACAAAAAGAAATACTCTGAAGAGTAATTCTCAGAAGAATATCAATGAACTACAGACATATGAAAAGAAGTGGTTAACTTCACCAATAATCAGAAAAAAAAGCAAATTATTCTTTAAGCAAGAGTTATCTCATTTGGTTTATTAGGATGGTGGAGATGAAAACACTGGTAGTATCCAGTGTTACCCAGTGGTACAACTTTATTCTCTCCCCCATTCCAATCAGATAGTGAGGCAACTTATTTCCTTCCATATGTTTAATGAAGACACAAAGCTGAGAACAGTACATCCTGGACAGGGCGGGAAAGCAGAGAATTAAGGAAGCATGTACTTGAAGGCAAGAAGATTGGGAAAGAGGTTCCACCTGACAAGGGGGTTATGCACAAATTGAGTCCTAGAGTTGTGGGTACATATTCCCTGCTTCTGACAGCTTCTGGGGTGATATAAGGTCCCAAAGATAATGACTGCATGTGTGTTTGATCCTGGGAACAGAGGCTCCTGGCCTTACCAAAAACTACCTGCTCCAGCATAGTACAGGAACCATAGACTCAAACAAATGAAAGCAAAAGGCAGGCTGGGACAATGAGCCTCACCAGTTTAAGACTCATATTTGCCATATATATATACATTCACAAATAAACTAGTTAAAAATAGGATATATTATGTTGAAGGTTCTTCCTGAGAACTTCTTAGCTACTTTCATCTCTTGGCAGTCATCTAGATATAATTTCAAGATTCAAACATTCAGGTATTAATATGAAGTAACAAGTGCCATGAATCACAGAGCAGGGTACCAGAGAGGAAACTGCTGTATAGGGAGAGATCTCTGAAAATCTCTCTTCCAGGCTTCACATGATTATTCCTCACTGTATGCATGTGATGAGTCCACCTGAAGCTGGGGAAAGAATCACCAAAAGAGAACAGGCAGAATAATCCCCAGGCCTCACACAGGTTGGAATAGCTTGTGTTCTCACAAGCCCCATGATAAATAGAACATAGGATACAGTATACAAAAGGATTTTATCTTAGCAGTGAGGAAAAATAAGCTCTAAAGGCTGCCTAGACTTAATCTGCCTAACACAGATTAAAAACAAGACTCAAAAACTAAGATTATTTCCAAGACACTTAACTGAATCCCAAAATAAGACTCAAGAATATTTAAAAGTGACAAAAGCCCAGCACCCACAATGTGACATTCATGTCTGACATCCAGTCAAAATTTTTTAGGAAGGCAAAGAAGCAGAAAAATATAACCCAAAATAAAGAAAAATTTTTCAACCAACAGAAATAGACCCAGAAAACACAGATGATATAACTAGCAGACAAGCACATTAAAGCAGTTATTATAATATATTTTATATTTTCAGGAAATAGAGAAAAGCATGAGCACATTAAAGTGAACAAAATCCTTACTTATGACACTAGAAAATCAATAAATAATGATTAATAAATTCATATAAATACATTGTTTAGTTATAACCACTAGAAGAAATTAAAAGTGGAATCTCTTTAAGATCTATCAAATTTATGGATTAAAATACTCAGTATTTATTTTTAAAATCTATTATACCAAAGTTGATCTACAGAGTCAGTGTAATTCCAGTCAAAATCTTAACAGGTATTTTGATGAAAATTGACAAGTTGCAAAGGACCTATGTAATACTGAAGATGAAGAACAAAGAGGATTTACAATATCAGATGTTAAGAACAATTAAAAATAGTGTTATACTAGCACAAAGACAGGCCAATGGAATAGTATGAAGAGTTCAGAAATGAATATATATAAATATATAGTATTTTATATGTATATAAAATATTTATATATAAATATATGTATATAAAATATTTATATATAAATATATGTATATAACATACATATATTATGTATATATCATACATATACACAAACATACATATGTACATACATATATATGTATATATGTAAATATATAGTTACTTCATTTATGACAAACCTATCACTATAATCTAATGAGGAAAGGATGGTCTTTTCAACAAATGATATTGTCAATTGAATATCCATTGAGAAACAAATGACATCTCCATCTTACACCATCCCAAAAAAAATCAATACAGATAATGACCCCTGCTTGTGCTCTCTCACTCTCTCTGTGTCAAATAAATAAAATCTTTAAAAAAAATAGCTTTTGAATAATACACAGAATTATTTCATGAACTGGAAATAGGCACAGATTCCTTAATTACAGCATAAAAACATGAACCATAAAAGAGAAATATTGATAAAATTAACTTTAATAAAGTTAAAAACTTCTACTCAAAAAAAGACACCATTAAGAGAATGAAAACAAAGTCACAGATTAGAGCAAGATATTTTACATGCATACAAAAACACACATGCATCATATATATACATGTATCACAAATACATGTGTCATATATCTACAAAAGATTCCTATCTAGAGGAGAGGCAAGATGGCAGAGGATTAGGAGACTTAAATTTTGGTCCCAGGAATTCAGCTAGATAGTTATCAAACCATTCTGAACACCTACAAACTCAACAGGAGATCAAAGAAAAGAATAGCAGCAATTCTAGGAACAGAAAAGCGACCACTTTCTGGAAGATAGGACTTGCAGAGAAGTGAATCCGAGATGATATACGGGAAGATAGACTGCAGTGGGAGGGGCCAGCTCCCTGCAAGCTGTAGAGCAGCAGAGCACAAAATTGGAACTTTGAGAAATCTGCTCCACTGAGGGACATTGATCCAGAAGCTAAGTGGGGGTGGAGCCTTCATGGGAACAGTGTGGTCTCAGGTCCCTCAGGGTCACAGAAAGACGGGGGTGCCTGAGTGCATCAGAGTCCCAGGTATCGGAGAGGGGAGAACAGCTGGAGAGATGGAGCTGAGGAATGGGCTCTCAGGTTGGGGTTACCTTAAACCATGATCCAAGGCACAGTCGGGCCACCTCTCTTATGGCAGAGACCCAACAAGTGGCAGATCCAGAGAGACTCACCTTCTTCCTCAGGGAGGGACAGCATGGGAGTGCATGGCAGGAATCTACTGGGTTTGGAGACTCTGAGCAGAGCAGGATGCCAGAGATAGAAATGATTGTTCACAGACCAGTGAGTACAGAGTGCAGCCAGAGAGCAGGGAGACAGGAGGGATTCACTGCTTTTCTCTGAGGGTGCACTGAAGAGGGAGGCCAAGCTCTCAGCTCCTATGGGAGGAGACTGTGAGGCTGCTATTTTCATTCCCGTCCTCCAAAGCTATATGGAAAGCATTCAGGGAACAAAATCACCTGAAAGTGAACCTGAGCAGATAATTGCCTGGCCACTGTAAAGGGCAGTATAATTCTGCCTGGGGCAAAGACATTTGAGAATCACTGCAACAGGCCCCTCCCCCAGAAGATCAGCAAGAACATCCAGCCAAGAAGAAGTTCACAAATCAATGAGAACCATGGAACTCCAGAGATAGGGGAATGTAGCATGTAGAATTCATGGTTTTTTTCCATGATTCTTTGGTCTTTCAAAGTTAAACTTTTTAAATTTTATTTTTTCCTTATTCTATTTTTAAAATTTTTCTTCTCTCCTAATTTAACCTTAACTATTTTATCTTATCTATACCTTTTTAAAAATCTTTTTAAAATTTTTATTGTTATCATCACATTCTATCCCTTCATCGTATTTAATCTTATTTTTTGTATACATATAAGTTTTTCTTTCCTTAAAATTTTTGGATACAATTTCATCTAACAGATCAAAATGTACCCTAAATCTAGCGTAAGGCTTTGTTCTAGTCTCCAGCCTGATAAGATTCTCTCCTTTTTTCTATTTTTTCCTTTTGTCTTTTTTCAACCAACTTCTTTTCAATTCCTCTTATAGAATCTTTTTTAAATTTTCACCTTTACAGTCATATTCCATCCCTTCATCATGCTTACCCTTATTTTTGTGTATATATGTGTGTGTGTGTGTGTGAGATATATATAGAGATATATATATAGATATATATAGAGATATCTATATATATATTCTTCTTTCTTTAAAATTTGGGGAGGCAGTTTCTTCTAACACACCAAAATATACCTAAATCAAGTGTGTAGCTCTGTTCTAATCATATATATACATATATATGTATGTATATATATTTATGGTATATATAATAATTTTATATATGTATATTTTATATATAATTCATTATATTGTACTATATATTATATATATATATTTTATACATGTATATTATATGTAAATACAAAATATATATTATATATATATATTTTTTTCCTTTCTCCTTTCTTCTCCCCCTGGTTTTGGGTCTTTTCTGATTTGGTAAGTGTCTATTTTTCTGGGGTCATTGCTATCTTTTAGTAATTTGTTCTCTCATTCATCTAACTCTTATCTGGATAAAATGACAAAGTGGAAAAACTTACCTCAAAAAAAAGAACAAGAGGCAGTACTAACAGCTAGGGACTTAATCAATACAGACATTAGTAAGATATCAGAACCAGAGTTCAGAATGAAGATTATCAAGATGTTAGCTGGGCTTGAAAAAAGCATAGAAGATACTAGAGAATCCCTTTCTGAAGAAATAAAAGCCCTTTCTGGAGAAATAAAAGAACTAAAATCTAAACAAGTTGAAATCAAAAAGCTATTAATGACATGCAATCAGAAATGGAGGCTCTTGCTGCTAGAATAAACGAGGCAGAAGAGAGAATTATGATATAGAAGACCAAATGATGGAGAATAAGGAAGCTGAGAAAAAGAGAGATAAACAACTACTGGACCATGAGGGGAGAATTTGAGAGATAAATGATACCATAAGATGAAACAATATTAGAATAATTGGGATCCCAGAAGAAGAAGAAAGAGAAAGAAGGGCAGAAGGTATATTGGAGCAAATTATAGCAGAGAATTTCCCTCATTTGGGGAAGGGAACAAGCATCAAAATCCAGGAGGCACAGAGATACCCCCTCAAAATCAATAAAATAGGTAAATATCCCATCATCTAATAATAAACTTAGAAGTCTCAGTGACAAAGAGAAAATCCTGAAAGCAGCTCTGAACAAGAGGTCTATAACATATAACAGCAGAAATATTAGGTTGGCAATAGACCTATCCACAAAGACCTGAGAGGCCAGGAAGGACTGGCACAATATATTCAGAGCAATAAATGAGAAAAATATGCAGCCAAGAATACTATACCCAGCTAGGCTGTGATTGAAAATAGAAGGAGAAATAAAAAACTTCCAAGACAAACAAAAACTAAAAGAATTTGCAAACACCAAACCAGCCTTACAGGAAATTTTTAAAGGGGTCCTCTAAGCAAAGAGAAAGCTTAAAAGTAACAGACCAGAAAGGATCAGAGACAATATACAGTCACAATCACCTTACAGACAAAACAATGACACTAAATTCATACCTTTCAATCATTACTCTGAATGTAAATGTGCTAAATGTCCCAATCAAAAGACACAGGGTGTCAGAATGGATAAAAATACAAGACCCATCGATATGCTGTCAATTGAATGAAGAAATGAATGAATGAAGAAAATCATTTTAGACCCAAAACACCTCCAGATTTAAAGTGAAGAAGTGGTAAACAATTTACCATGCTAATGGACATCAAAAGAAAGCTGGGGTGGCAATCCTTATATCAGACAAATTAGATTTTAAGCCAAAGACTATAATAAGAGATGAGGAAGGACACTATGTCATACTTAAAGGGTCTATCCAAAAAGAAGATCTAACAATTTTAAATATCTCTGCCCCTAAACGAGGAGCAGCCAATTATATAAACCAATTATTAACAAAATCAAAGAAACACATTGACAATAATACAATAGTAGGGAACTTTAACACCCCCAACCATCACTGAAATAGACAGATGATCCAAGCAAAAGATCAACAAGGAAATAAAGCCTTTAAATGACATACTGGACCAGATGGACATCACATCACAGATATATTCAGAACCTTCAATCCAAAAATAACAGAATACACATTCTTCTCTGGTGCACATGGAACATTCTCCAGAATAGATCATATCCTGGGTCACAAATCAGGTGTCAACTGGTACCAAAAGATTGTGATCATGCCCTGCATATTTTCAGACCACAGTGTTCTGAAGCTAGAACTGAATCACAAGAGGAAAGTTGGAAAGAACTCAAACACATGGAGGTTAAAGAGCATCCTACTACAGAATGAATGGGTCAACCAGGAAATTAAAGAAGAATTGAAAAAAAATCATGGAAACAAAAGAAAATGAAAACACAACTGTTCTTTGGGACACAACAAAGGCAGTCCTGAGAGGAACATATATAGGAATACAAGCCTACCTCAAGAAACAAGAAAGGTCTCAAATACACAACCTAATCCTATACCTAAAGGAGCTGGGGAAAGAACAGCAAAGAAAGCCTAAACCCCACAGGAGAAGAGAAATAATAAAGATCAAGGCAGAAACCAATTAAATAGAAACCAAAACAACCTAGAACAGATCAGCGAAAGTAGGAGCTGGTTCTTTGAAAGAATTAATAAGATTGATAAACTCCTGGCCAGACTTATCCAAAAGAAAAGAGAAAGGACCCAAATTAATAAAATCATGAATGAAAGAAGAGAGATCACAACCAACACCAAAGAAATACAAACAATTATAAAGAACACTTTGTGAGCAGCTATACACCAGCAAATTTAACAGTCTGGAAGAAATGGATGCATTCCTAGAGACATATAAACTACCAAAACTGAACCGGGAAGAAAAAAAGACCTGAACATATGCATAACCAGGAAGGAAATTGAAGCGGTCATCAAAAATCTCCCAACAAACAAGAGCCCAGGGCCAGATGGCTTCCTAAGGGAATTCTACCAACCATTTAAAGAAGAATTAATTCCTATTCTCCTGAAACTGTTCCAAAAATTAGAAATGGAAGGGAAACTTCCAAATTCATTTGATGAGGCCAGCATTACCTTGATCCCAAAATCAAAGACCCATCAAAGAGAACGACCGACCAATATACCTGATGAACACAGATGCAAAAATTCTCAACAAAATACTTGCCAATAGGATCCAAAGGTACATTAAAAGGATTATTCACCACAACCAAGTGGGATTTATTCCTGGACTGCAAGGTTGGTTCAACATCCGCAAATCAATGTGATACAATACATTAATAATAGAAAGAACAAGAACTATATGATACTCTCAATAGATGCTGAAAAAGCAATTGACAAAGTACTGCATCTTTCTTGATCAAAACCCTTCACAGTGTATGGATATGGGGTACATACCTCAATGTCATCAAAGCCATCTTTGAAAAACCCACAGTGAATATCATCCTCAGTGGGGAAAAACTGAGAGCTTTTCCCCTAAGGTCAGGAATATGGCAGGACTGTCCACTATTCCCACTGCTATTCAACATAGTACTAGAAGTCCTAGCCTCACCAATCAGACAACGAAAAGAAATAAAAGGCATCTGAATCAGCAAGGAAGAAGTCAAACTCTCACTCTTTGCAGATGATATGATACTATATGTGGAAAACTTAAAAGACTCCACTCCAAAACTGCTAGAACTCATACGGGAATTCAGTAAAGTGTCAGGATATAAAATCAATGCACAGAAATCAGTTGCATTTCTATACACCAACAGCAAGACAGATGAAAGAGAAATTAAGGAGTCAATCCCATTTACAATTGCATCCAGAACCATAGGATACCTAGGAATAAACCTAACCAAAGAGGCAAAGAATCTGTATTCAGAAAACTAGAAAGTACTCATGAAAGAAATGGAGGAAGACAAAGAAATGGAAAAACCTTCCATGCTCATGGACTGGAAGAACAAATATTGTGAAAATGACTATGCTACCTAGAGCAATCTACACTTTTAATGCAATCTCTATCAAAATACCATCAACATTTTTCAAAGAAATGGAGCAAATAATCCTAAAATTTATATGGAACCAGAAAAGACCCCAAATAGCCAGAGGAATGTCAGAAAAGAAAGCCAAAGTTGGCAGCATCACAATTCCGGACTTCAAACTCTATTACAAAGCTGTCATCATCAAGAAAGTATGGTACTGGCACAAAAACAGACACATAGACCAATGAAACAGAATAGAGAGCACAGAAATGGAACCTCAACTCTTATGGCTAACTAATCTTCAACAAAGCAGGAAACAATGTCCAATGGAAAACAGATAGTGTCTTCAACAAATGGTGTTGGGAAAATTGGACAGCCACATGCAGAAGAATAAAACTGGACCATTTCCTTACACCACACACAAAAATAGACTCCAAATGGATGAAAGGCCTCAATGTGAGATAGGAAATCCATCAAATCCTTGAGGAGAACACAGGCAGCAACCTCTTCGACCTCAGCTGCAACAACGTCTTCCTAGAAACATCACCAAAGGCAAGGGAAGCAAGGGCAAAAATGAACTATTGGGACTTCATCAAGATCAAAAGCTTTTGCACAGCAAAGCACATAGTCAACAAAACCAAAAGACAACTGACAGAATGGGAAAAGATATTTGCAAATGACATATCAGATAAAGAGCTAGTATCCAAAATCTATAAAGAACTTAGCAAACTCAACACCCGAAGAACAAAAAACCCAATCAAGAAATGGGCAGAAAAATTATCAAGACAGGAAACAACGTGTGTTGGAGAGGATGTGGAGAAAGGGGAACCCTCTTACACTGTTGGTGGGAATGCAAGCTGGTGCAGCCACTTTGGAGAAGAGTGTGGAGATTCCTCAAGAAATTAAAAATAGAGCTTCCCTATGACCCAGCAATTGCACTACTGGGTATTTACCCCAAAGATACAGATATAGTGAAAAGAAGGGCCATCTGTACCCCAATGTTTATAGCAACAATGGCCACGGTCGCCAAACTGTGGAAAGAACCAAGATGCCCTTCAATGGACGAATGGATAAGGAAGATGTGGTCCATATACTCTATGGAGTATTATGCCTCCATCAGAAAGGATGAATACCCAACTTTTGTAGCAACATGGATGGGACTGGAAGAGATTATGCTGAGTGAAATAAGTCAAGCAGAGAGAGTCAATTATCATATGGTTTCACTTATTTGTGGAGCATAACAAATAACATGGAGGACATGGGGAGATGGAGAAGAGAAAGGAGTTGAGGGAAATTGGAAGGGGAGATGAACCATGAGAGACTATGGACTCTGAAAAACAACCTGAGGGTTTTGAAGGGGCAGGGGGTGGGAGATTGGGGGAGTCAGGTGGTGGGTATTAAGGAGGGCACGTATTGCATGGAGCACTGGGTATGGTGCAGAAACAATGAATACTGTTATGCTGAAAAGAAATTTTAAAAAAAGAAGAAGAAGAAGAAATGGGCAGAAGACATGAACAGACATTTCTGAAAAGAAGACATCCAAATGGCCAACAGACACATGAAAAAGTGTTCAACATCACTGGACATCAGGGAATTACAAATCAAAACCACAATGAGATACCACCTCACACCAGTCAGAATGGCTAAAATTATCCAGTCAGGAAATGACAGGTGTTGGCTTGGATGCAGAGAAAGGTGAACTCTTCTCCACTGTTGGTGACAGTGTAAGCTGGTACAGCCACTCTGGAAAACAGTATGGAGGTTCCTCATACAGTTGAGAATAGAGCTACCCTACAACCCAGCAATTACCCTCTTTGGTGTTTACCCTAAAGATACAAACATAGTAATCTGAAGGGGCATATGCACCCAAGTGTTTATAGCAGCAATGTCCACAATAGCTAAACTGTGGAAAGAACCTAGATGTCCATCAACAGATGAATGGATAAAGAAGAGGTGGTATACTTATACAATGGAATACTATGCAGCCATCAAAATGAATGAAATCTTGCCATTTACAACAACATAGATGTTACTAGAGGGTATCATGCTAAGCGAAATAAGTCAGTCAGAGAAAGACAATTATCATATGATCTCTCTGATATGAGGAATTTGAGAATAGGTCAGGGATTCATAGGGGGAATGGAGGGAAAAATGAAACAAGATAGGACAATGGAGGGAGACAAACTATAAAAGATTCTTAATCTCAGGAAACAAACTGAGGGCTGCTGGGCCAGAGGGGAGGGATGGGGTGGCTGGTTTATGGACATTGAGGAGGGTATGTGCTATGGTGAGTGCTGTGAATTGTGTAAGACTAATGATTCACAGACCTATACCCCTGGGGAAATAATACATTATATGTTAATTAAAAAAAGAATGAATGAATGAATGAAAAAGAAGGAGGAGGAGGAGAAAAGATTCCTATCTCGAAGATATGAATAATTCTTACAACCCAATTTTTTTTTAATTTTTTTTTTTTATTTGACAGAGAGAGATCACAAGTAGATGGAGAGGCAGGCAGAGAGAGAGAGAGGGAAGCAGGCTCCCTGCTGAGCAGAGAGCCCGATGCGGGACTCGATCCCAGGACCCTGAGATCATGACCTGAGCCGAAGGCAGCGGCTTAACCCACTGAGCCACCCAGGCGCCCCAATTTTATTTTTTATAAACATATATTTTTATCCCCAGGGGTACAGGTCTGCGAATCGCCAGGTTTACACACTTCACAGCACTCACCATAGCACATACCCTCCCCAATATACATAACCCCACCCCCCCAACCCCCCTCCCCCCAATTACAACCCAATTTTTAAAATGAACAAAAAACTTGAACCCCTAGAAAAGAGAATACACAAATAACAAATAAATATAAGAAAACAATCTAAAATCACCACTCATCAGTGAAATACCAACTTAAATCACACTGAGATACTACTATAGAATGGCTAAAATTCAAAGAAATGACAATATCAAATTACAAGCATGAGTGTTATGGGTTGAATTTTATCCACCCAGAAAGAGATTTTGAAATCTCCCAGTATCTCAAAGTGTGACCTTACATGGAAATAGGGTCTTGACAGAATAATCAAGTTAAAATGAGATTAGAACAGTCCTAATCCAACATTACTGGTGTGTTTATAAAAAGTGGAAACTTGGGCATGCTCAGAGAGAAGATTATGTGAAAAAACACAGAGAGAACACCACTTGAAGGCAGAAGATTTAGAATAATTCATCTATGGAAGGAAAACTAAAGATTGCTGGCAAAACACTAGAAGCTCAGAGAGGCATGGAGCAGATTCTCCCTCCCAGGTCTCTGAGGAAACTATTAAATAGCATTTTTCATGGAATTAGAACAAGTAATCCTAAAACTTATAGGAAACCACAAAGACATTTGTTGAGAAAAAAACAACAGAGCTGGATGTAGAACAATCCCAGATTTTATGATATGGTACAAAACTATGGTAATTAAAACAATATGGTCCTGGCACAAAAGTAGACACATAGATCAACAGAACAGAATGGAAAGCCCAGAAATAAACCCATGCTTATATGGTCAATTAATCTACAACAAAGGAAACAAGAATACACATGGGAAAGACAGTCTGTTCAACAAATGGTGCTGGGAAAACTAGATAGCTACATGTAAAAGAATGAAAATGAAACATTTTTTTAACATCATACACAAAAATAAACTCAAAATGGATTACAGACCTAAATGTGAGACCTAAAACCATAAAACTCCTGAAAGAAAATATAGGCAGTAATCTCTTAGATATCCACCATTAACAACATATATATGGATAAGTCTCTTCAGGCAAGGGAAACAAAAGCAAAAGTAAATTGTTCGGACTACACCAAAATAAAAAGCTTTTGCACAGCAAAAGAAACCATCAACAAAACATAAAGGTAACCCAATGAATGAGAGAAGACATCTGCACATAATATATCCATGGAGTCAACATCCAAAACATATAAGGAACTTATACAACACCGAAAAACCCCAAACAATTCAATTTTTCAAGGGCAAAGGATAGGAGACCTGGCTCACTCAGTTAGTAGAGCATGTGACTCTTGATCTCAGGGTCATCAGTTCAAGACCTAAGCTGGGCATAGAGCTTACTTCAAAAAAAATTTTTTTTAAATGGACAGAGGACCTGAACAGACATTTTCTCAAAGAAGACATACAGATGGCCAATAGCCACATGAAAAGATGCTCAACATCACTAATCACCAGGGAAATACAAATCAAAACCACAATGAAATATCACCTCACATCTGTCAGAATGGCTAGCATCAAAATAAATGAATAAATAACAAGTGCTGGTGAGGATGTGGGGGAAAAAAGGGACCTTCATACCCTGTTGGTGGGAATGTAAGTTGGTACAACTAGTGTGGAAAACAGTATGGAGGTTCATCAAAAAATGAACAATAGAAATACCATATGACCCAGTAATTCCAATACTGGCTATTTACCCAACGAAAACAAAAAAACTAATTTGAAGATACATGCACCCCAAGGCTTATTACTGTATTATTTACAATAGCCAAGATATGGAAGCAACCCAAGATATTACTTAAAAAGGAAAAAAGAGATTAACACACTTTCAATTACAAAATAAATAAGTCATGGAATTGAATAGTAAAGCACAGAGAATATAGTCAATAACATGGTAATAGTATATGGTGACTATACTTATTGTGGTGAGTACTAAGTAATGCACAGAATTGTTGAATCAATAGGTTGTACACCTGAAACTAATATATGTCAATTATACTTCAATATAAATAAATAAAAACATATCTTGCCTCAAAAAAAAGTAACAAACACAAAAAAACCCACCCCTCAACCAATGCTTTGATTTTGTACTTCCAGCCTCCAGAAGTTTTGTCTGTTATTTTAAGCCAACCATGTACTTTACTTTGTTATGGAAGCCCTGGGAAGCTAATACAATGGATACACTGATGGTCATGGTATAAATTGGTTGAACGATTTTGGAAACACACTGTTTGGCAGTGTCTAGTAAAGTCAAACATGCATACAATCTATGACCCAGCATTTCCACTCCTGATTATAAAGCAAACAAATAAGTTCTTATGTCCACCAAAAAACATGCACAAGAATGATCATAGCAGCACTATTATAGCCAAAAAATAGAAACAACTGAAATACCCATCAACAGTAGAGTGAATAAATAAAACATGGCATAAACATAGAAAACGATAACAAAACAATGAAAAAGAATAAACTACTGCTACCTGCAACAATGTAGATAATCTTGGGCCAATGCTAAGTAAAAGAAGCCAAATATAAAAAAGTTCATACTACAACATTCAATTTGTTTGATGAAATTCATGGACAAAATTGTGATAAACATTCATCTCTGGAGAGTTGATACTTACTGGAAGGGGCCACAAGGAAACTTTTTGGAGTGCTATATATGTTCTTAATCTGGGTAGTGGTGATACATAATTATAAAAATTTATCAAGTTGTTCAGTTAAAATTTATGCACTTTACTGAATGTAAATTGCATCTCAAAAAGGCAAAAAAAAAAAAAAAGACAATTTCCTCATGGGGAGTCCTATTGGTAGATGAGAGAGATTGGACAGAAAGTTGTCTTTCATTATAAGTCTTTTGATTCTAGCTTATTTTTTTATTTTTTAAAGATGTATATGCTCAAGTGTACCTGTGTAGCTCAGTCATTTAGTGTCTGCCTTCAGCTCAGGTCATGATCCCAGGGTTCTGGGATAGAGCCCCCATCATTGGCTCCCAGCTCAGTGGGAAGCCTGCTTCTCCCTCTCCCACTCCCCTTGCTTGTGTTCCCTCTCTCCCTGTCTCTCTCTCTCTGTCAAATAAATAAATAAAATCTTTTAAAAAAAAGATGTACATGCTCATGTGCTAACTAGATATAAAATAAATGACTTGCCAAAACCAGATAATAAATTTTTATTACATAATTTGGTTTATAAAAAATCATTTTATTTTTAAAATTTTTATACTATTTTTTAATGCCAGCATAGTTAATACAGTGTTATATTAGCTTCAGGTGTACAATACAAGTGATTTCAATACTTCCATACATCACCTGGTGCTCATCACAAGTGCCCTCTGTAATCCCCATCACCTGTCTCACACATCCCTCCTTCCACCTCTTCTCTAGTACCCATCAGTTCACTCCCTATAGTTGAGTCTATTACCCTTTGCTCATTTGTTTTTTAAATTCCACAAGTGAAATCATGGTATATGTCTTCCTCTGACTGCTTATTTTGCTTAGCATTACTCTCTAGTCCAACCATGTCATTTCAAATGGCAAGATTTCATTCTTTTTTATGGCTGAATATTCCATTGTATACATATACCACATCTTCTTTACCCATTCATCTATCTATGGACTTGGGCTGCTTCCATAATTTGGCTATTGTAAAAAAAAAAAAATGCTGCTATAAACATAGGGGTGTATGTATCCCTCTGAATTAGTTTTTTTTCTTTTTTTATTTCTTGGGTAAATACCAGTAGTGTGATTACTGGATCATTAGGTAGCTCTAGCTTTAACTTTTTGAGGAACCTCCATACTGCTTTCCATAGTAGATGCACCAATTTGCATTCCCAACAGTTCACAAAGTTTTTTTTTCTCCACATCACTGCCAATACTTGCTGTTCTTGTGTTTTTTATTTTAGCCATTCTGACAGGTATGAGGTGATATCCCATCACATTTTTTATTTGAATTTCCCTGATGATGGGAAATGTTGAGCATCTTTTCATGTGTCTGTTGGCCATCTGGACATCTTCTTTGGAGAAATGTATGTTCATGTATTCTCATTTTTAAATCAGTTTTTCAGTGTTGAGTTGAAAAATCTTATTTATTTATTTATTTATTATTTTTGAGAGAGAGAGAGAGAGAGCAAGCAGGTGAGGAGGAGCAGAGAAAGAGAGAATCTCAAGCAGGGTCCATGCATGGAGCCCAACACAGGGCTCAATCTCATGATCATGACCTCAGCTGAAATCAAGAGTCAGATGCTTAACTGACTGAGCCACCCTGGTGCTCTGAAAAATCTAATTGTTAAATTCCCCAGATTTGAATTTCTCAGAAAGCTCAAGAAGATATCAGTAGCAGTGACAAAAGTATTCCTTGAGATCTCAAGAGTTAGTAGTTACTCTAGAACACCTCTTACCTGACCACTTCGATTAAGCCACTGTGAACAACTCCATTCAAATATATGTTCTCAAACATCTTAACTTGCAGGAAATATGGATCCTACCTATTCTGTAGTTTCATGAGGCCAATCTGATGTTTCTCTTTTTCCCAAGCTAATTCTTTTTCCACTTGTTGAATTTTAAAAGCTGTTTTCCTGCCAATCTCAGCACGAATTTTGGAATCTATATCAAAATCCTGCAAAAAGTAGATTTGTTCAACAAAATGGGTACTTTTATCCATGTGTATTATCAATCTTATTTCATACACAGATACAGATTAAGTTTTGTACTCAATTTCATGTTGCATTACAATTCTCTCCCAAATATGACAAACTCTTTGTTCTAGAAAAAAAATACTTATAATTTTATTTCCACAAAATATGGAGAAAAGTTCTCAGAACTAATACCACAAATAAGGTTATATATTAAAAGATTTTCCAACAATAAAAAACAATGAATAACAGAATATTTGGAGAGTGTACAGAGTTAAAAAAATAATAGTAATTCCACCACCCCAAAGCAACTACTGGCACATAGTCAGCTAGGCACAGGATAGACATCCATGGCATATCTTCCCATATGACCTCACCCAGGAAAGACAGCTAGTCTTTGGTGTCTTTTTTTTTTTTTTAAAGATTTTATTTATTTTTTTGATAGACAGAGATCACAAGTAGGCAGAGAGGCAGGCAGAGAGAGAGGAGGAAGCAGGCTCCCCGTGGAGCAGAGAGCCCAATGTGGGGCTCGATCCCAGGACCCTGGGATCATGACCTGAGCCGAAGGCAGAGGCTTTAACCCACTGAGCCACCCAGGTGCCCCACCTTTGGTGTCTTTTTGAGGTTGCCAAATTCCAGCTGGATGTCCTTCACCAAGGGGGCCATTTCTCCCATAAGGATACTTAGGGGGCTAATGTCTTTTGCCTTTACTCTTGAAAAAACATCAGGGCACACATTCAGACTAAATTGTAAGTACTAATTAATCTTTCCAGGGGTGTTTCTGTTTTAAGTAATGATATATATAAAATGCTTAGCCACAGAACTCACCTCATGTGTTCTTTATTTTGATTTTACCCTTATTCTAATAAATGTCAATTTTTTTCATAGTAAAATAGATAAATATCTTTTAACCATTATGGGTTGGCCTTTTAATCAGTGTGAATTATCCATTATTATTTCACCAAAGCATTTTTCACATGGAATTGGCTAGGTGACTCGAAAATTATATGTATAGTTAGGATGTAAATTCTGGCTTTTTATTTGATTAGGTTCTTGACACCAATTCTACTTAGGAAGAAATATACAATGAAAAGAAAAAAACTAGCAGGCAGATGGGGATTTGTCATAAGTCAGAAAAGAAAAAAAAATACAAAATTAGCCTGAACAATTTGTTAATTCTCCCTATAGATACAACTATACTAAGTCATCTTTTAAAAATTCTGTGGACCTATCAGTTACTATCTTTTCAACAGATCTGGTGAATTATAGAAATAGAATCACAGAGAATTAAAATATATGTGTACCTTTACAATGGTTGGATATCTTGCCTAGGTACAGTATGGGTTGATAACCAGATTCAAATCTGTATTTATATCTTACCTTGTTACCGCCCCGCCCCCCAAAAGTGAGGTAGCTAAATCTGGAAGTAAACTTAGTGTTATATAAGGAGACTCTTCTGTATCCAAACCAAGTTGGGTATCAAATTCTATATTTCAGCTGCTGCCAACATGCTGACATGATAAGGGGAAGCTTAAAGATGATTTTAAGGAGTCCCTACTTTATCAACAGAATAGTCTTTATCCAAAAAAAATTGTATGTTAAAAATTAAAGTTAAATTTATTTTAGGCTTACTGTTCGCTTAAACTGCATATGCTTTGGTAATCCTTGATTCATTTCTAGAAGTTTCCAAAATTCATTCCTCAAAGCTTTGAGTTTTTCTCTCTTCCCAGCCTTTATTTCTTCCACTTCTTTCATTAACTTGTCATGTTGTCTTTTTCTTCTAGCATTCTCAATACTGAAAACAGAAATTGAAAAGGATAATGAGATACAGAAACAGCAAAAGAGGAAACAAGGACTCAATAATTTGGAAATTTTTTTGGCTTGGTCAAATTCTATAAAATGCCATTTTGCAACAGCTCAGGGCTAATTAGTGTTTATCAAAAATTTCCATACCTATAGGCTTTGGGATCTTCAATATCTTCTGGAATTGGCTCTGTTTCAATTCCAAACTGTAGAAAGGGAAGAAATGGTTAATCTTTTAAATTGCATATTTCTCTTAAAATATCTAATATGAAGTAAACTGAGTTTTTTCCTCTGCCAATTTCTATTATAGGCCTGCAAAGTACTTTTGCAAGAAATAAACAAGGGAAAATTAGGAGGAAAACTGCAATTGATTAAACTTATTTGTTTCTGCTTTATTTAAAGAGGTAGATAGAAAAAAGTCCTGAAAACTAATGGGTATGCAAAATATTAATATTACTATAATTCTGCTCCAAAATTTGAATTGCTAATATCATGAGTTACTAACAAAGAATACACACAAATTTTCTAGGTCATTTGTTTTAAAATTCTGTATTTTAGCTTATGCCCCTTTATATATGCATAAGTCTCCCTAAATACCTTACATATATATAGGAAGATTTTAAAATATATATTTTTTAAATTAAATTTTTTTGAGTATCATTGATATACAATATTTTTTAAACTTTAAGCATTTCACTTGAGCTTACTAAAAAAAAAAAAAAAGACATACAGTGACATATGCAGGAATAATACAGTTCCCCTCCTTGAGAAAGAAAGATGAAATCAGAAATATGAATCTCCTTTTAGTAAGCAAATTAGTTTAAGGGAACTATGAGGTAAATCACTTAAAATTACTTTGCTTATTCGGGTGCTATGCTATAAAATTTAAGGAAGGAGAATTATAATCCAGTGAACCAAATGAAGTCTGAGATTGTTAGCTGATTAGTTCCTAAGTAAAATTGAACTTGTTTATTCTCTATTCTTTTTCATAACAGATAGGTCTCTGGTTTATTGCCATTCCTAATGAAGAAATATGGACTATTTTTTGAAGAAGTTGTATTATTACAGTTCTAGTTTTTACACATATGAAATGTAAATCTACATATTTTTGTGTAGGATAAGGTTCAGAACTTTATTTTTTTCAAGTAATCTCTACACCCCAACATGGGGCTCAAACTCACAATCCAGGGATCAAGAGTTAAATACTCTACTGACTGAACCATCCAAGTACCCCAAAATTTAGAACTTTAGTAAAAGTGAAGTCATAAGACATGACCAGTAGAAGAGACATTGATGGCTAATACATTGTAATTACTGTTAATCACTTATGACATAACTTGATTGAATTTTATTTTTCTATTCTTTTTTTTCCAGAGCCAAGCCCCTTGGTTTTCCATTAGCAGTGTGATCTCCAGGATACCCAACCAACCATCTCTTGGCCTCAGCTGTTTATAATAAATTTGAATTAAACAGAGTTGCTACCAACTGTGCCAAAATACAGGCCAATTATTCTCAATCCCAGCTGCACATTGGAGTCATGGGGGCTGAGACCCAGGAAGAAGGCTAGATATTTTATAAAATACCGATACCTGGCCCTCACTTTCAGATATTCTGATTTAATTGCTCCTGGCTGGGGCTCAGGAATCTGTACTTTTAAGGGCTTCCCAACAGATTCTAAAGTAAGATCCTTAGACCTATGCAGAGCTTAGTACTCTATTTATTCAGTTTTTTCTGATTCTGTCTTCCTAAAAGCAGAGTTCACATCAGGGACATAAGAAATACCGATTAAATTCATATATAAAAGGATGCTATTATACAAATGTGAAATGGGTTTTTTCTGTCCAATATAGATTTCCATAGGAAGAGCTAGCACTAGGTAGAAAGAAAAAGATTCTCTTATTCTTACACTTTCCCCTTCTGTAATTCTTCTTTCTGAGCAGGAGCTCTTTGGACAACAGTCCATTCTCCTAATTTTGCTTCTATTAATAGAAATGAAAATTTACCTGCTCAAATCTGCCCTACTTTTTTGTATCTTCTTTTAAAGTTGGTTACCTATTAAATGGAATGCCAGTGTATTCACAGGAATTTTAACTATGGTCTTTTTAATACAATTCCCTCTACTTGAGGAACAATTCAAATGGTTATTAGTGATTTTTTTTTCCCAAAGGAACTACTTTGTCATGTGGTAGGGCAAATGGATATAATTTGGGGATCAATCTTCATTACAAATCCAACGATACACTCTGCTTAAGAATAGAATAATTTAACTGAATCTTTGGTCATGATCCATATTGTCATATTCTAATATTTAAAACTACCACTTTTACAACTCCTTTCAAACACACAAATTATGGTATACTTCCCATATATGCCCGTTCATTAAGTGAATAAATGAAAAGCAAAATATTTTTCTGAAAAAGTTGTACATTTTGAAAACAAAGAAATTTAACCCAGAAAGTGATTGATATAGAAAAAAATTACTCAGTCTTTTTAAATTGGGGAATTCTATACCTTTAGTGTTATAGGGGAATTCAGTGACTTTAATATTTAATAACAGAGGCACCAGAAAGTCAAAATTCTATCAAAGAATAGACTATAAAGTAAATGAGTTTTCAATTTTTAAAGAAAGTAATTTTGACATCACTACCTTAAAATTAATTTCTTTATCATTGTTATTAGTTACATACCCTAGGAGATGGCACTTCAGCTTTGATGTCTTTCTTTAGCTCAAATTCAGAAAAAATGGTGAAAACAAAGATATTACTATCTGCTCCAGTAGTCACCAAGAAACGGTCATCAAAACTAGTACAGATGCCTTTAATACATCCATAATTATTGTCATGGATATTGAAGTGCCAGTAGTCCTCTGTATTAATCAATGAAGGCTTATTTTGACTTAGGATATAGACTCGAATTGCTCCATTTTGCATTCCACAAAACATCATATCTTGGTGAATGCTAGGAAACATAAATTGTTCTTCATATTAATCTGAAAATGTTTAATTTTAAATTAATTGACAAATGGCTAAATTTTATTAACAAAAATGTTATAGACTACATTGTGCCCCCCCATTCAAATTTTGAAGCCCTAAGGAACTATGGCAGCCCTAGCAAACTGTACAAAAGAGTAAAAGGAGAAGAAAAGCCAATTTGAAATTTGGAGCTATTATATTTGATCTTCAAAAGAATGACTGGCATATATGCTTCTCAATTATTAAATCTCAATTTGTGACTATCACAAATAATATTTGTGATTTATTATTGTGATAATATATCACAAATAAATCACATTATGATAATAATATCACAAATAAATCACAAATGTGATTATCAATCACTTAAAAATCTCAATTTGTGATTTCTCCAGAATCATAGCAACACTGAACCTTCATTATTTGACCAAGCAGTAGCATACCCCTGAGTAAATCCCTACAAACCTATTGTGTGAAAAACAAATTCTGACAGAATATTTGATAAAGGGACTTGAAATATAGTTTTGGAATTAGCTTTGATTCTATTCATTATTCAATTTATTTAACTAGAAAATGTTCATATACTTCTCCAATTGGACAGATCTTCTAAAATGAACAATATTCATGATGTGCAACAACACAGGCATAAATGGGATTGGTTTTTTTAAGGCTTTCTGAAATTCAGTTCACCTGAAAGTGATAGTTTGGATGGGATTATCCTCTGTATCTTCAAGAAGACGAAAATCAAAAGGTTCATCTTTCTTTTTTGTGATAGCAGTACTCTGGTCAGATGAGGGGAACTCACAGTGATATAGAAAACCAGCATCATAGCCACCCTGGAAAAGAGAAAAATAACATGGAAAGTAGTATTTAAATATAAGATACATATGACCACATGAGGATTTTTATATTATTTCAAATTTTAAAACCTAAAATAGAGGTCTTAAAACATCTATTTTGATATGATTTCTATGATTATAGATAAGGTTTTATAAAGTATCTCCACTGTCTATTTATATGCAACTATACAATTATACAATAATAAAACACCTTACAGTAATTTGCTTTCCACTTAGAAGTTATTATAAGAGAGATACCACTTCCGATTACCTACTGAATTCCATTTTATTTCAGGTATTATTTTGCATTTAGTATTTAGTAATAGAGTTGTGTAGGACATGGTGTTCAGAGCTAGTTTTGAGTATAGTGCATTGCTCTTCTCCCAGAGGGAATGGGCAGTTCTGGAAGTGGCAGCTTAGAGGCTTAGAAGCTCAGCAGAGCATTCTGTTGCCTCATGGGCTTAGGAAGAAGAAAAGAAATCACAGGATCCTCCAAGGAGAAGGAGACACAGTAAACACACCTTCCATTGCAACCCTGGAGCACTACACACTGCATGTATGAGTCTCAATCACTGAACAGATGAAAGTGATCTAGGATTTCTAGCTGCTTTCCAGGACCAAAAATAAATTTCCAGGAAACAATGTCAACATATCTCAACAAATGCTATAGTTTTTCACATACAAGGTCAATTATTCAACTTTTTTAAAAAACCAACTAGGCATACTAGCTAAGATAAGACTTGATTATCTTAAATCAAAGGACAAACAAGATTATGGTGGGAATATAAACTGGTGCAGACACCCTAAAGCCAATACGGTGGTTCCTCAAAAAGTTAAAAATTGAACTACTCTACAGCCCAGCAGTTGCACTATAGGTATTTATCCAAAGGATACAAACATAGTGATTTGAAGGGAAACATGCACTCCAATGTTTATAGCAACAAGGTCCACAATAGCCAAAATATGGAAAGAGCCCAGATGTCCATCAACAGATGAATGGATAAAGAAGATGTAGTATGTATACATATAATGGGACACTACCCAGCCATTTAAAAAATGAAATCTTGCTATTTGCAATGATATGGGTGGAACTAGAGGGTATAATGCTAAGTGAAATGAGTCAATCAGAGAAAGACAAATACCATATGATTTCACTCATATGTGGAATTTAAGAAACAAAAACAGATGAACATAGGGAAAGGGAAGGAAAAGTAAAATAAGATGAAAACAGAAAATGAGGCTAACCTTAAGACTCTTGACTACAGGAAACAAATTGACGGTTGCTGGAGGGGAGGTGGGGGGGATGTTATAACTGGGAGATGGGCATGTAAAGAGCACTGGGTGTTATATGCAACTGAGGAATCACTAAATTCTACCCCTGAAACTAATAATACACTATATGTTAACAAAATTGAATTTAAAGAGATTTTAAAAAGACAAATCAAAGTTATGAGATATTGAGATATTTACAAAATGGACTTCAAATAACCAAGATTAGAATATATAAAGATTCTGAAGCCAAATGGAAAATTTAAGAAGTCATCTGGAATCTATAAAAAAATTAAATGGAAAAAATAAAATTCTAGAACAAATAAAATGACAAATTACAATCAGTAGATGAGTTTGAAAGCAACTAGACACAGCAGAGTTATAAAGCTGGAACAGAGATCAGATAAAGTAGTCAGGCCAAGGCAGGAGAAAGAAAAGAAAAATGGAAAATACCCCCCCGAAAAAGGCCAGTGTGTGTGTAAAGTACATACAGGACATAGTAATAAGGGTTAATATACAGAAAACTGAAATCCCAGCAGAAACAAGTAAAAAGATGGGCCAGAGCAATATTATGGTAGATAACGGCTGTGAGTTTTCCAAAACTGAATAAAACTATATTGGGATTCAAGAAATGCTATGACCACCAGCAAGATAAATATGAAGAAACGACATGCTTTAACACAAAATTTTAAGCAAAGAGAAAAAGACAGACTAGGTGTCAAAGAAACAATAAAAAGAGATTATGCTGAGGGAAATAAGCAGAGAGTCAATTATCAGATGTTTTCACTTATTTGTGAAGCATAAGAAATAACACGGAGGACATGGGGAGATGGAGAGGAGAAGGGAGTTGGGGGAAACTGGAAGGGGAGATGAACCATGAGAGACTATGGACTCTGAAAAACAATCTGAGGGTTTTGAAGTGGTGGGGGGTGGGAGGTTGGGTGAGCCTGGTGGTGGGTATTATGGAGGGCACGGATTGCATGGAACACTGGGTGTGGTACATAAACAATGAATTCTAGTACACTGAAAAGAAATCTAATAAATAGATAAATAATGCAGCTGGTAGAATGGAAGACAAAAGAGGATTAAAAGATATCAAAGTTTGGGCGCCTGGGTGGCTAAGTTGGTTAAGCGACTGCCTTCGGCTCAGGTCATGATCCTGGAGTCCTGGGATCGAGTCCCGCATCAGGCTCCCAGCTCCATGGGGAGTCTGCTTCTCCCTCTGACCTTCTCCTCGCTCATGCTCTCTCTCACTGTCTCTCTCTCAAATAAATAAATAAAATGTTTTTTTTAAAAAAAGATATCAAAGTTTGAAAACAAAATTTCCAACAAAACTAATTTTTTTAAAAAGGCAAAATGAGGACACTTTAAGAACCCTCCAAAACCCCCAAAACAGAGAATTTGTCACTAGCAGACCTACATTAAATATATAACATATATTCTATATTTAAGGCAGAAGATGCAATTACAAAGATATAGAAAGGAATTAACAACAAGAAAAAGGATAAACCAAAGTGTATCAACAATATAATAGTAAAATACCTTTTGGGGATACAAATATATATATATATATATATATATATATATATATAGAAAGAGAGAGAGAGACAATATAGGACAATGGGGAGGGAGAGGATACATGGCATTAAAGTGCTCTAAGATCTTTTTTCTCTGAAATTAAAAGAATAAATTTATATCAAATTATTATTAATTTAAAGGTGCATATTATCTTCAGGATCACCTCTAAAAGGAGGAGTGCAAGGGAAGGAAAGAGAGGTTAAGAAAAAATTTGAAGTACTAGAGCATGTTTGTAAGATAAGAATTTAGTGAACAGAAGGAAATGGATGACACAGGAGACTGGGTGGCTTACTGCAGGAATAAACTATTGGAGGAAGGGAGAGGGGTGGGATCAAAAGGCTTCAGGAAGAGCGTCGTTGGACAGTTGCAGCAGACCATCATCAACTGGAACAACAGGCAACAACAGGCAGGGCAGACAAATCTTGTATGGATCCTCACAGGGTGTCAGATCTATTTAAGACAAGTCAAGGAAGGGGACCTGGGTGGCTCAGTGGGTTAAAGCCTCTGCCTTCGGCTCAGGTCATGATCCCGTGGTCCTGGGATCGAGCCCCACATCGGGCTCTCTGCTCAGCGGGGAGCCTGCTTCCTTTCCTCTCTCTGCTGGCCTCTCTGCCTACCTGTGATTTCTGTCTGTCAAAAAAACCAAAATCTTAAAAAAAAAAAAAAAAAAAAAGACAAGTCAAGGAAAATTTTATTTTCTCAGTGAAATGTGAGAGACGATTATCTTAGAAGGCAAGGGAGGGTGCAGCATGTCTGAGGGGAGGAAGAATTACATCAGTAATTCAGCCAAGTGACAGAGCCAACAGTGCTGGGCGGGAGAATGGGCCAGCAGCATGAGCATGGACTTGAGAACTGCAGTCACAACCTCACAGGGAGACTGGTCTTCTACACAGTGTATTTGGTTGCAGGCACGGAGCTGGCAAATATCTGCATCAAGAAGAATCAGCGGCACTACCTCTGTCAATTGTACCTTAATCTTGCATGCTGGTGGAGCTTAATGGTTAAAAGCATGGACTCGAGGCCCAAACTGCCTGAGTCCACATCCTGGTTCCACCTCTCGTTAGTTATATGACCTTGGATAAGTGACATAACCTCTCCCTGCCTTGGTTTCTTCTTATGCAACATGCAAATTATAAGAGAATTTATTTTATAGGGTGGTTAGTAAATCACTTAGAAGGGTGCTCTGTACGGAATAAATAGGTTTCCATTTCCACAAATAAAAAATACCAGATACCCAGTTAAATATGAATTTCAGGTAACAAATACACCTAGGGCAAGTATGTCTCATATAATATTTATTGGGCAATCCTAAAAATAAGCAGTGAATGTGTTTGTTAAATAATAATTTTTGCATGTGTTTCAAGGATACTAGAATGCTATTACATTGTATTACAGTTGTTTCTGTGCCTCTCTCCTCCTGATATGAAGGAATTTCCTGAGGGCAGGAAACATGCCTTATTTATCCCTATGCCCTTGAACCCCACACAATAGTAGTCATCAACCATTGTTTCATAAAGATGGACAAAGCATCACTACTTTCTATCCTTTTTGCTGCTTGCCTCCCTAGAAGTTGCTAACAAAGATGTATGTCTAGGAAAAAATGAACATGGGGAGAAGTTAATGCTCATTACTCCTTGTAGTAACAATCCTTGGCTAGTCAGTGTTCTGGCCTGGCCAAAGAGCTGGGATAGGTTGTGCATAAATGGTAATCTCTCACTTACAGATATACCTCAGAGATAATAGGGGTTCAATTCCAGACCACCTCAATAAAGCTACTATTGCAATAAAGTGAGTCAAATGATTTTTTGTTTCCCAGTGCATATGAAAGTTATGTTTACAATATACCATAGTTTATTAAGTATGTAATAGCATTATGTCTAAGAAAAAAATGTACATACCTTAATTTAAAAATACTTTATTGCCCAAAACTTCTAACTGTAATCTGAGCTTTGGGCAGTCTTAATCTTCTTGCTGATGGAGGGTCTCACCTCAACATTGATGGCTGCTGACTGATCAGGGTGGTGGTTGCTGAAGGCTGGGGTGGCCACAGCCATTTCTTAAAATAAGGCAATAATGAAGTTTGCTGCATCAATTGACTTTTCCTTTCATGAATTTCTCTGTTGCATGCAATGTTGTTAGTTAACATTTTACTCAGGGTAGAACTTCTTTCAAAATTGGAGTCAATCCTCTCAAACCTTGCTGCAGCTTATCAAATAGGTTTATGTGTTATTCTAAATCCTTTGTTGCCATTTCAACCATCTTCATGGCATCTTCACAAGGAGTAGATGTCATCTCAAGAAACCACTTTTTTTTTACCCATCCATAAGAAGCAACTCCTCATCTGTTACCATTTTTATCATGGGATTGCAGCCAATTCAGTCCCATCTTCAGGGTCCATTTATAATTCTAGTTCTCTTGCTATTTCTACCACAACTGCAGTTTCTTCCTCCACTCAAGTCCCGAACCCTCAGAGTCATCCGTGAGGGTTAGAATCAACTTCTTCCAAGAAATCCTGTTAATGTTGATATTTTGACCTCTTCCCATGAATCTAGAATGGTGAATTCTTTCCAGAAGTTTTTCCATTGACTTTGCCCAGATCCGTTAGAGGAATTGCAATCTATGGCACCCATAGCCTTACAAAGCATATTTCTTAGATAATAAGACTTGAAAGTTTAAATTACTCCCTGATTCACAGGCTGCAAAATGGATGTTGCACTAGCGGGCATGACAATAACATTAATCTCACTGTATGTCTCCATCAGAGTTCTTGGGTGACCAGATGCATTGTCAATGAGCAGTAATATTTTGAAAGAATCTTTTTTTCTGAGGAGTAGGTCTCAACAGTGGGCTTAAAATATCCAGTAAACCATGTTGTAAACAGATGTGCTGTCATCTAGCTTTGTTGTTCCATTTATAGAGCACTGGCATAGACTTAATGTAATTCCTAAGGTCCAGGATTTTCAGAATGGTAAATGAGCACTGGCTTCAACTTAAGTCACCAGCTGCATTAGCCTCTGACAAGAAAAACAACCTATTCTTTGAAGCCAGGCATTGACTTCTCTCTGAAAGTCCTACATGGTATTTTCTTCCGCAATGAGACTGGTTCATCTACACTGAAAATCTCTTGCTCAGGGCCCCTGGGTGGCTGAGTCAATTAAGTGTCTACCTTAGGCTCAGCTTGTGATCCCAGGGTCCTGGGATTGAGCCCCATGTCAGGCTCCCTGCTCAGTGGGAAATCTGCTTCTCCCTCTCCCTCTGCTGCTCTCTCAGCTCATTCTCTCACTATCTCTCAAGTAAATATATAAAATATATTTTTTTAAAAGTCTCTTGTTCAGTGTAGCTATCTTCATGAATTACCTTAGCCAGATCTTCTGGAGAACTTGCTACAGCTTCTACATCAGCACTTATTACTTTGCCTTACACTTCTGTGTTATGGAGAAGGCTTCTTTCCTTCTTTTCTGAAACCGCATGAACCAAACTCTGCTAAATTCCAACTTTTCTTCTACAGCTTCCTCTTCTCTCTCAGCCTGCGTAGATTTAGAGATTTAGGGCCCTGCTCTAGATTAGGCTTTGGCTTAAGGGAATGTTGTGGCTGGTTTGATCTTGTATCCAGACCACTGAGAATTTCTCCATATTGGCAATAAGCCTGTTTTTCTTTCTTACTATTCATGTGTTCACTAGACTAGCGCTTTTAATTTCCTTCAAGAACTTTTTGTTTGCATTCACAAGTTGGCCAACTGTTTGGCACAAGAAGTCTAGTTTTTGGCCTATCTTGGCTTTTGACCTGCCTTCCTCACTGAGCTTAATCATTCTAGCTTTTGATTTAAAGTGAGAAGCATGTGACTCTTGCTTTCACTTGAACAATTAGAAGCCATTGTAAGGTTGTTAACTGGCCTGATTTCAATATTATTATATCTCAGAGAATAGGAAAGCCCAAGAAGAGGGAGAGAGGCAAGGGAATGGCTGGTTAGTGGAGCAGTCAAAACACACACCATATTTATCATTAAGTTTGTGGTCTAATATGGGTGTGGTTCATGACTCCCCCCAACAACTACAATACCAACAAAGATCAACGACCACAGATCATAACAACAAAGAATAATAATGAGAAAGTTTGAAATACTGCAAGAGTTACAAAATGTGACACAAAAACATGATGTGAGCCAATGTTTTTGGGAAAATGATGCCAATAAACTTGCTCAACACAGGATTGCCACAAACCAATTGGTGACAATCAAAGTATCTGTGAAGTACAATAAAATAGGGTATGCCTGTATACTTTTATGTCAATTATTACTTTTGTTGGTGAATGGAGATGAAATTTGTGACAAATTTATAATGAAGGAAATCTTGCTTTGCAATTGATCTATATCTTATGATAGGAGTAGAAAATGTATAATTAGAGGATATCGTTGTCACAATACTGTGACAATTCTTGGTGTCTATCTCCCTGATATCCATTTTTCTCTTCTTCTTTACTAACCAAATCTCAATTTTGTTCAGAGTGGCAATGTGACCACCTAAAAACAGCCATCTTCCCAAACTTTCGCGTGGCCACACAGCACAGCTGCAAATAACAAAATGCAAGCAAAAGTTTACAGGATAGTGTGCCCGTTATTTTCAAAATGTCACTTAGTTGCACAATTTAAAAGGCCGTAGAATCAACTGGAAGAATCCTTAGCCCTTTGCCCTTCTATCTTTAATTCTTCTCCCCTTTGACCTCCTGGAACATGTATGATTGTTATAGATGATAGCATAATAAGCAGACATAAAAGAGATATCAAGATGTTATAAAAACTGTAACTCACATTCATTCACCACAATTCACACCTTCAATAGTAGTTAATAAATGACCTTACCATAAGTTAGAAAGTAACAGTGTATTGGAAAATCATGATCATGAACTATATTTGATTAGAGCTGAGATAAAATTTATGTATTACATTGTTACTCACCAAAGAAACCCAGAACTTCCCAGGCTCAGAGTAAAATCCACAGAGGATGTGACAGGGAGTTGATGGAATAAAGATTTCAGGTAATGGCTCTTCTTCCTCTTCCTCCTCCTCCTCTAGTTGGAGTTCCTTTTCTCCATCTTCTCCCATCTCTGCTGCTAGCTGCTTCCTCCTTTCTTCCTTCTCCTTCTTCTTCAAATCCCTTAATGTCTTTCTCTTTTCTATTTCTATTAATCGCTTTTGCAAGAGACATTAAGATAGAAAAATAACTGTAAATCATTCATTTACAGTAAGGGATGACAAAATGAAAAACAGATTAGGGTTCTAGAAAAATTCACAGCTCTGATGTAAAATAATGTCATTTAAAAATAATTATCAATTTGGGGATATATTTCATCATTAACATTTTTAAATCATTTCTGTATTAACCCCGTCAATCCTAATTTTACAGAAATTATTTTCTCATTTTTTTTCCTAACAGAAGAACTAAATACAGTTTCTTCCAGTCTATCACCATCAACCCATGAATTAGGTAGATCAAAATAAGCCCTGAGAAAAGTTGTTCCTATTTTTAGTAATACTCTTAGACCCCTTGCATCTTTCAGACCTTTCAAAAGCCACCTAACACTGACATCCCTACCTCCCATCTTTTCCCTCTTTATTTCTTTTTTATCCCTCATAATTATCCAATTTATATGATCTCATCACATCAATCCCCTCCTCAAAATCACACGGTGGGAGGGGTGACTGAACAGCCTCTTCCCAACAAAAGAAAGGAGACACAGTAATGAGCGAAACCTCTATCCCCAAATGCTCTGAACTGCAGTGGGAATGGATAGTACTGAGAGAGCAGGAATAGATTTGTCTGCCTTGGGACACAGGGAAAAAAAAAAAGGCAAGGTCTAGGGATGCCTGGGTAGCTCAGTGGTTTAAAGCCTCTGTCTCTGGCTCAGGTCATGATCCCAGGATCCTGGGATCGAGCCCCACATCAGGCTCTCTGCTCAGCAGGGAGCCTGCTTCCTCCTCTCTCTGCCTGCCTCTCTGCCTACTTGTGCTCTCTGTCAAATAAATTAAAAAAATAAAAGGCAAGGTTTAAAAGAGAAACAAGTAAAAGGCGAAAGATTTATATGATCTGAAGAGAAACCAGAATATATCCAAAATCTATAAAGAACTTATCAAACTCAACACCCAAAGAACAAATCCAACCAAGAAATGAGCAGAAGACATGAACAGACGTTTCTCCAAAGAAGACATCCAAATGGCCAACAGACGCATGAAAAAATGCTCAACATCACTTGGCATCAGGGAAATACAAATGAAAACCACAGTGAAATACACCTCACACCAGTCAGAATGGCTAAAATTAACAAGGCAGGAAATGACAGATGTTGATGATATAGAAAAAGGGGAACCCTCCTACACTGCTGGTGGGAAAGTAAGCTGGAGCAGCCACTCTGGAAAACAGTATGGAGGGTCCTCAGAAAGTTGAAACAGAGCTACCCTACAACCCAGAACTACTAGGTATTTACCCTAAAGATACAAATGTAGTGATCCAAAGGGGCATCTGCACCCCAATGTTTATAGCACCAATGTCTACAATGGCCAAACTATGGAAGGAGCCCAGATGTCTATCTTGACAGATAAATAGATAAAGATGTGGTATGTATCTATAAATGGAATATTACTCAGCCATCAAAAAAAATGAAATCTTGCCATTTGCAACAACATGGATGGAACTAGAGGGTATCATGCTAAGCAAAATAAGTCAGTCAGAGAAAGACAACTGTCATATGATCTCACTGATGTGTGGAATTTAAGAAACAAAACAGAGGATCATAGGGGAAGAGAGGAAAAAATTAAATAAGATGAAACCAGAGAGGGAAGCAAACCATAAGAGACCCTTAATCATAGGAAACAAACGGAGGGTTGCTAGGGGGGATGGGGATGGGGATATGGGGTAACTAGGTGATGAACACTGGGGAGGCTATGTGTTATAATGAGTACTGGGGATAATATAAGACTGATGAGTCACAGACCTGTACCTCTGAAACAAATAATACATTGTATATTAACTAATTGAATTTAAATAAAAAATAAGTAAAATAGAGCAACTATTTTATTTATTATTTATAAATAAATAAAAGAGCAACTAGTATATAAAACAAGCAGCCTTAGAACCCTGCCAAACTGCAGGGAGATGCAGCAAATCTCTGCAGGACAGAAAGGCTGGCAAGTACCACAGATTATACTCCCCCTCCACCATGACAGTGTGAATGAGGGGAGCAAGATCTGGGCACCCTAACCAGCCTACCACATCAGTGAGCCCAAGGCACCTAGCCCCCACTAGCTCCAGTAATCTCACCAAGGAGGATCCAGGGAGGTATACACCAGGACACCCCTGGAGAGCACTCACCACAGCTCCACCTGTTGCATCACAGTGACACAGGTGCAAAGGATCCCTGAACTCTCCAGATCCACACCACATCTGCTAGGACACCCCCAATACAGAGTGCTCTGGAACCTCCTGGCTGATTCATGCTTTGGCACCAGCTGTCCCACCAGAAAGCCCCCTGTAGATAGCACAGGCATCCCCCAGCCCTGGATCCTATTACTCCACAAGGGCAGTCCCTGTGTAGCATACCCAGGGACCCCCAGCTTGTACCCACTCCACTTTCAGTTGTCCTACCAGGGCACCCTCACTGTGGAATGCTCTTAAACAACCTGGCTTATACCCATTTCCACTTCAGCTGTCTTGATAAGGTGTCTTCTACATGGAAAGCCCAGGGATTCCCTAGCTTACACCCACTTCAGCTTTAGCTGGCCTGACAGGGCACTCCTGCATAGTATGTCCTTGGACACCCTGGCCTGTTCCAGCCTGGCTTGTCACCCCATCAGGCCACTCCAGCTTGCACTGACTTCAGCTTCAGCTGGCCTGACAGGGCACCCTCTGCATATAGAGCCCCAGGATCCTCCAAATCAGCACCCAGTTCCATTTTAGCTGTCCTGCCAGGATGTCCACTGCATGAAGAGCCCTGGGACTTCCCCACTTACACCCACTTCAGCTCCAGTCATCTCACCAGGTCAGACACAGCATGGAATGCCCTGAAACCCTCAACCTACATCATCTGCAGCTCCAGCCAGCCAGAGGAAATTGCTAACTATATATAGGGGAGACCATACACAAGACCATTTCTTCAAATTTAGGAGAAGTAGCTGTCTTACCTAATTCACAAGAACAAACATGAAAGTCAAGAAAAATGGGGAGGCAGAGGAATACATTCCAAAAGAAAGAACAACACAAAACCTCCAAAAAAAGAACTAAATAAAAAGGAGATGTGCCATATGCTTTAAAAAAGAGTTCAACCAATGATCATAAAGATATTCAGCTTGCTAGAGAAAAGAGTAAAAGAACACAGTAGGCCTTCAACAAAGAAAAAATATTTTAAAAAACCAACAATGAAGAATATAATAACTGAAGTGAAGGGGGGAAAAGAACCACTAGAGGGAATCAACAGATTATGGATGCAGTAGAATGGATCAGTGATCTGGAACATAGGGTAACAGAAAGCATCCAAACTGAACAACAGAAAAAAAAAAATCAGGATAAGTTTGGAGATCTCTTGACAACATCAAGCAAACAAATATTCACATTATAGGGGTTCCAGAAGGAGAAAAAAAAAGATGCAGAAAATTCATTTGAAGACATACTAGCTTCAAAACATCACTAATCTGGGAAAAGAAACAGACATCCAGGTTTAAGAAGCACAGAAAGTTAAAAACAAGATGAACCCATGAAACATAATTATTAAAATGTCAAAGGTTAAAGATAAAGAGATTTGTAGAAGTAGCAAGAAAGTAGCAAGAAGTTACATACAAGGGAAACCCTACAAGGCTATCAGTTTTTCAGCAGAAACTTTGAAGGCCAGAGGGAGTGGCATTATATATTCAAAGTGTTGAAAGGAAAAAACCGAGAATACTACAACCGAGAATACTCTACCTGGCAAGGTTATCATTCAGAATAAAAGGAGAAAGAGTTTCCCAACCAAAGAAAAATTAAAGGGGTTTATCATCACTAAACTGGCCTTACAAAAATGTGAAAGGGATTTCTTTAAGTAGGGGAAAAAAAGCCATAATTAGAAGAAAATTATGAATTAAAAGATGCAAAATATGATGACATATACATAACATATAAAAAGTACAGCATAGGGAATATAGTCAATGGTACTGTACTAGTGTTGTATGGTGACAGGTAGTAGCTACACTTGTGAACACAGCATAATGTACAGTTTTGTTGAGTCACTATGTTGTGTACCTGAAACTGATATAACATTGTGTGTCTACTATACTGAAATAAGAATTTCTTCAAAGAACAAATGGGGGTGGGGAGGGAAGAAAAGGGAAAAAGAACTCATAATGGATCTCAATGGTCTTGAATTAAATTGAAATATCTTGGCTGGTATTTAAGGAGCCCAAGTGTTGGTCATAGATTTCTGCCACATCCCTCCAACATACTGCATCCCTCTGTCTCAACATTCCAGTCTTCATTTTTTAAAAACACCAGAAATTCTTACAACTCTGCTTTCCCTCAGGATGTTATTCCAGCTCTTATTGCCTTCCTCTCCTTTTTCATCCTCTCAAAATTCTTCTCATTTTTTTAAATACTAAATGTTCCCTCTATCTAGTCATCTTTGATCCCCTCTTACCCCCCCCATCAAACTCATATTTGTTTCACTCCACACCCCTAAAATTATTTTCTTTGCACTGTGATTTTAATATCCATTCACTACTGCCTTCTAATATAGTTGGCTGCTTTCTACCAGCTTATAAGCTCATAAAGTCAGGGTAAATGTCTTATTCTTCTTCATATTTCATCAGCACTTTTATACAATGGAATATTACTCAGCCATAAAAAAAGAATGAAATCTTGCCATTTGCAATGATGTGGATGGAGCTAGAGAATATTATACTAAGTGAAGTCAGTTAGAGAAAGACAAATCCATATGATTTCACTCATATGTAGGGCTTGGAAACAAAACATATGATCATAGGGGGAAGTGAGAGGCAAACCAAGAAACAGACTTTTTTTTTTTTTTTTCCAGAGGGGCATGCACCAGAGGAAAGGAGATGGGGGATGGGGTAGGTAGAAAATAGGGATTAAGGAGAGCACTTGTGATGAGTACCAGGTGATGTATGAAAGTGTTGAATCACTATACTGTATACCTGAAACTAAATATTACACTGTATGTTAACTGGAATTTAAATAAAAAAGTCAAGGAAAAAAAGATATTTTAAATTCTAAGAAAAACATTGGGGAGGGTACGTGCTATGGTGAGTGTTGAGAAATGTGTAAGCCTGATAATTCACAGACCTATACCCCTGGGGCAAATAATACATTATATGTTAATAGAAATAATTTTAAAAATTTTCTAAGAAAAAAACACATTAGAAGATAATGCTTCAAGGATATCTCATACCAGAATCTTAGACTTGACACTTGAGAAATGAAAACACTTTATGTCCATGTCTTTGATTTCATAGGAAACTACATCACGATTTTCCTCTTCCTCCTTTATGGTTGGAAGTGGAGTTTCAAGAACATAGCCATTCTCACAGATAATCAGTAAAGTACTGTCAGGCTGAAAAAGAAAGATTAACGTATCATTCACATTTAGGTGAATTTTTAGAAGCATAGCTCAAAAAGATCATAAATCAGGAAAAAATATAATTGCTATGTATATTAACCATTTTTTTAAAAAAAAAACTTTTTAAAGATTTTCATTTATTTATTTGACAGAGAAAGAGAGAGAGAGCCCACAAGCCCGGGGAGCTGCAGGCAGAGGGAGAGGAAGAAGCAGGGTCTCCGCTGAGCAGAAAGCCCAATGCAGGGCTCAATCCCAGGACCCTGGGATCATGACCTGAGCAGAAGGCAGACACTTAACCGACTGAGCCACCCAGGTGCCCATATACTAACCATTTTTTAAATCCTTAATCCCTCACTGCAATAATAAGTCATCTTATTAATCACTATACATAATCATTAATAAGCTAAGTGTTAACATTAGATTTAGATTTGTTTCCCTTACAGATGTCATAATACATTTTCTGAGCCAAAAATGGAGCTGTGAAGTATGTTAGTCCAAAAAGCAGAATACAGCGTTGGTGGTATAGTGGTGAGCATAGCTGCCTTCCAAAAAGCAGAATATTAAAATCAGGTTATCATTCAGAATAAAAGGCGAAGGAAAACCTGCAGTGTGTGGATGACATATCCAGTCTGAGCAGCCTTTGGTGGATCATTCTCTATCTGCCCCAGATCATTAAATGTGGATGTTCCCAAGGTTTTTGTCCTCTTCCCTCTTCTCTCACTCCATAAGCATTTCCTGGAAAATCTTATAACTAACATAAGGCTTCATTACCACTCACACACCATTAGATTCCAAATTAATTCATCTCTCTAGGCCAGACCATTCTCTCTTTTTTTAAGATGTTATTTATTTATTTGACAGAGATCACAAATAGGCAGACAGGCAGGTTGGTGGGGGGAGCAGGCTCCCTGATGAGCAGAGAGCCTGATGTGGGGCTTGATCCCAGGACCCTGGATCATGACCTGAGCCAAAGGAAGAGGTCTTAACTCACTAAGCCACCCAGGCGCCCCCAGACCATTCTCTTGATCTCCCAAAATCATATATTTAACCATGTCTGCAAAGTCCCCATCTCGATATTCTATAGACACATTATTCAAAATGTTTCTTCACTCAGTCATTTCATTCTATAATTATTATGTGTGCACTATGTATTCGGCATTTTGTGGGATGCTAAGGGTAAAATTATAAAAGAAAAATACAGCATCTGGCACTATGGAGCTTACCTCCAACAAGAGAGCTTGTCATTTAACAAATCATATAAATAAATGTAAATTATAACTGTGACAAGTGTTGCAGAGGTGCCACAAGAGCAAAGGAAGCTGTGCAAGTATTCCTGAGAAGGTGGTATCTAAGCTTCAAGGTGAAGGGGGAGTAGAATTACACAATAAGTTAGGGGAAGGATTGAGGGAGTATGCTTTACAAAGCAAATACCTTGTGCAAATATCCAGTGGCACGTTTGGGCTTACAAGGAAGTTATGGACTTGGATGGTAACACCCAGGTCAAGAGAACAGAATGAAAAGAGAGATTGGAACAGAGCTATAGGGAAACAATACTCAGTAATTGGGTGAGGAAGGCTGAAAAGGAAGGGCAAGATGTAGAATGTGGAACCAGCAGAGCATAAGGTCACAAAAGTTAAAGGGAGATGGTAATTCAGAGAATGTAAGGGTCAACAGAATCAAAGAAAGTAAGAGGTCAAGAAAGATGAGAACTGAAAATGTTAAGTTGACATCAGTGGTTTCTTTACAGGAGCAGACTTGGTAGAATGATGAGTCTAGATACTAGTCAAGAGCCTACAGGAATAATCAATCCTCTTGGAAAAGTCAGGAGAAAGATGGGGCAGTAACTAGAGGAGAATGGAAGGTTGAAGAATTTATTTTTTGTTCATGGAAGATACTCAAACACATTTAAATACCAATGGAAATGACCCAGTAAACAGGTCATTCATAGGAAATTATAATTGTGAGGTTAAATTTATGACAAGAGAAAATAAGTAGTATGAAATCTTGAAAAATTGGAAAACAGTATAATCCAAAGGAGGCGGCAGAACTGCCCTCGAATGGGAATGGAGAGGACATCTCTATTATAAAAAAGGGAAAAGGGCAGGTGGATGCACAGGTAACAGGATTTTATGTTGGGTAGTGGGAAGGTGAGGGATTCTTCTGCAACTTTTCCTCCTAACGACAAGTTGCCAACAGTTTGCGTGAGACCAAGAGGTCAAGCAGAATGCTGTGTTCTAGAGCTTTAGATATTCTTGAAGAGAAGAGAAGACAAAAGTTGAAGTTCAAATTTACAAAAACAATTAGGACTTGAGGGGATCCCAGAGAAAGGGGAATACAGAAAAGTGAACTTGACGTTCTGCTGGGCCTTTGCCTTAAAGCATTTACATGACTCTAAACTGTCTGGGAACAGATTTTGTTCATTTCCTTCAAATGTTCCATTAGTTTTCACTTCATCTATTTGAATGCTATTTACTCTTATGCATAGTATTATGCTTTCATCTAGGATATCAAAGAGGAAGCAGGGATGTTTAGAATGCAAATCAAAGAAGTTTGGTGAACCAATGAAGGGCAGGGTGGTTAGAGGTAGGGAAAAGGCTGGAATTTTCAAGATTTTCTGGTTATAGCAACAGAGAGGACAGTGGTCCCAGAATAACACAGGCAAAAGAACATGTCTTAGAGAAGCTCATGTGTTTCATTCAAACAGCTCAGAGTTATCCCCAGAAATTCAAAATTCTGCCCCAGAAATTCTGTTAATTCTACCTCCTACATAGCTCTTGTCCGCAGTCTTTCATACACTGGTCAAGTGTCTGGAACATAGCTCCCCAATAGATCTACCCACCTCTCATCTGCTTCCCCCATGCCTCACTGCTGCCCGGAGTGATCATGGTAGTGACCACGGCAGTCAGAATGAGTCTGTGTGTACATGTGGTACACCCTTATTGGAAACACAAATTATAAATAGCGGACAGAAGTTTAATGCATTCAGGAAGGCAGGAGGTCGGACCGTTGAGAACTAGTAGAAGCTAACAGCTATGGCTAACTGGGTAGCTGCAGCGTGCAGCGTATCAGTTACACTCGGTAAATTCCCTTTTTTCTCCATCTTTATTGAAGCATAACTGAAATAGAACACTGTATAAGCTTAAAGTGTACTATGTGATGGTTTGATACATGTATACATTGTGAAATGAGGGTAATTTGCTTTGACATTAGTAATTCCCAAATACAAGAAATACAGGCACTAATCTGCAGCACGGCCTGAAATAACTTTAGAATTATGTTGGGAGTTTTGGTCTCTTATGCCTATTAAAAAAAATTTAGCTTCAAAAAATAAAATTTAGCTTCTTATTTCAAAATAATTATTGATTCACAGGAAGTTACCAAGATAGTATAGAAAGGAATCATGTACCCTTCACCCAGTTTCTTCCATTGGTTACCTCTTATGCAACAATATCAAAACCAGGAAATTGACATTAATACAGAACATGTGTACAATTCTATGTCATTTTATCACATCTGTAGATTCATGGAACCATTCACGGTAATCAAGATGCAAAACTACCTCATTACCATTAGGGTCTTCAAGATGTCCCTTTGTAGTCACGCCCACCTCCTTCCCACCCACCATTTCTAACCTTTTTGGGTTTTTGACTTTGAATCTAGAGAAATTATTAAAGGATGCACATAATATCACATGTTGTGTTCATGCTTTAAAACCCAGGTCCCTTTGCAGCTTTCATTTCCTTCTCCTAAATCAACAGCACCCACCTTCTCTCCAACTACACATATCCCACCATTTCCTCAAAGTTAAGGTAGAATAATACAAAATAACAACTTATGTTAACTTATGCCCTTCTTTGTATTTCCCTGCTCTATATTCATAGCACATATTGTCTATACCACTGATATTTTAGTCACCATTTCCCTTGTGAAACCTTGTATTGTTCAGTGATAGTTTTTTAACTTCTAAAATAGGTACATTTTTTTCTCTTTCAGAAGAGATTGCTTTGTACTGCTTATTGACTCCATCGTCAGTGCCTAGCAAAGATGAAAACAATGAATATTTTTTTAAAAAGCTTTTTCTAGATACTATACTGTTGTAGCCCTTTTCTTTAGACAAGTTCAAGGTAGATTAATAGATGTTACTTCAATAATTCTGACACCTCCATACAGTTCAATAGGTATTATTATCCTAGAACCCAGGACAGCACCTGGTTTAGAAATTAAATCAACATTCAGATGACAGAATTATCTAATGCTCAAACTTAGGGAAATGAGAGGCATTAAATAAGATCAGTAACCAATCCTGAATCACCAACTGTTGTTAGGAAAAGAGTCAGTGGAAGATTCAAAGAGAAAATAGAGGTGGAAAGGGGCAGAAGCAAAGAGATAAAGATGAGGGCAAGGACATTCAGACCTTGGAACTGAACTTTTGAATGTCAAAAGGACTGATAGACCCAAGTCAACACATTCTGACATGTGCATCTCAATAAAGTCATCAGTGCTAAAGCAAAGCCTGATATAACCCAAAGTTTTGGGAGGGGAATCATGACCAACAATTTAGAGAATGGAAGAGAGAAGAGGTAATGAGTGTGATGTGGGACTCCTCAGTAATGCTCTACTAGCCAAGCTAAGAGCATCCCTGACCCCTCACTGCAGGACCCAGGAATGTGGCTAATAATTCCACCTGTTGTTCTCTCTTCCAGATCACTTCATTATGCTGTAATTGAGATTTAAACATGAAGACAAATACTAATTACTTACATGGGAGTTTGAAGACCATACTAACTGGCGAACAGGTCCAGGAGTAGTAATATACCCTATTGGCTTATAATCCTTTTCTACCTCAAAGAAGAAGACGGTTTGATCTTTACTCTAAGAAAAAGAGAAATACCCAAGAAATATGGGGTTTTTAAAAAATCTATTCCATAGAGTACAGAGTAGCACTTACTAGCTATAATATATCCTCTATATAACTATACCCACAATAATTATATTTCCCAGATTATTCTGGGAAAATTCTTATTTCAAATATTTGCTTCATTTCCCCCATGAGAACATTTGACAAACCAAGTGTTCCAGGATGTGTTTCTGAAAGAATGATCACTATACCTTACCTATACATAGGTTAACTCAAAAAATTCCACAAAGCATATGCTCACTTACTAATACATTAAAAATGTACAAGTTTATTCTCGTCACTTATGGCAATTCTGTTTAAGAACATACCTATGTGATAAAATATTGGTTATACATAACATAGGATCATAACTCCCAGGTAAAAACTTCTATTCATTTAAAATAAGCATTAGAACTCAATTTATAAGAAAATTTTGAGATGTCATGCACAGACTATACTAAAAGAATATGAACATAAAGAAACAAACTATGGGTTTATCTCTAAAATGTACATCAGCAAATAAGTTATCATCAAGTAGAAAGACAAATAAAAATAAGTTTAACCATGAAAGCTCAATAGGAAACAAAAAGAAATCTACCACTTACCCCTGTAGCTAGAATTTCTCCATCACGTTCATAAGCTAAGGCAGTGACACGAGCAGTATGGGGTTTGAAAACCTGTTTCAAATTAATATCTGCATCAGAAATTTTCTTCCGTCCTGCAAAAATTGTGAGTCCTTTTGGATCGTAAAGTTCAAGAATTCGAACCACCCCATCTTCGAATCCTGCAATAATCTGTGCTCCGGTGTAGCTTACCTTGGATAAAAATTAAATGCAACATATATGAAATTAGTTGATTAAGAAAGTTGTACTATGTAACAGATAATTCTATATTTTATTTAGCCAAGTAATTTAACATTGACTGCTCGTTGGTAAGTCCTTATACAACTTTCTGGTAACCTCCATCTATTCTAGTTCTTTATCACTGCTGCTGATGAGATGGGTAGACAATGGCAATCCAAACACTCAAGAAGCAAATGCTGGTGTAGTAGCTTGTCTACCATGTGCCAGGCACCTATCACCAGCAACTCAAGGGTGAGCATAAAGAGTTTGTCCCCGGTTTCACAGAATTTATGGTCTGGGGGAGGACAGACATTAATCATGCAGATGAGTATAAACTTATGAACAGAAATAAATGCTAAAGGAAAGACACAATATCTGAGGGCATATAACAAAGAAAGCTTACCTAGACCAAGGAAGAGATGGTGGAGCTGAGACCAGAAAGATGCCCAGAAATTAAGTTCAGGGAGATGGGAGAAGCATGCCTGGGAGAGGATATAGCTTGTGGAAAGGTCATGTGCAGAAAAGAAGCTAAAGAGAGAGTTAAGCAAGGCCCAGGTCACAAAGTGGCTTTCATGTCACATTAAGGATAGTCTTCATTCCAAGAGCAGTGAAAAGCCATTGAAATGTTTTCAGTTGGGGGTTTGGGTATGTTGTGTGCATATGTATACATGTGTGTGTCTGTGTGTGTGTATAGAGGGTAACATGATCAGATTTGCTATTTTGGAAAAGCCATCTTAGCTTCATTGTGCAAAACAGAACTGAGACGGCCTAGATAGGATGCAGGGAGACCTTTGGCAAGACCTTTAAAGCAATGGCTGCCTCACTCCAGGAGAGTGATTGTGGTCACTTGGTCTAAGATGGTATCATGGAGAGGAAGGATATGGGCATAGTTTAGAGAAAGCTATAATGACCCTATTTGGTGATGACTGAATACAGGGGAGAAGGACAGAGGGAGGTGTCAAGGATGACTGAGACATTTATTGAGATAGGAAACCACGGAAGGGAGCCAAGTGTCTGTGTGGTTTGTTGTTGCTATTACTGTTTTGGAGGCCAGCAGAGTATCATGAATCTAGTCTTGGACGTGTTGGGTTTGAGGTCCCCTGGAGATCTCAAAATGAGGAAAGCACATAGCCGGCATCTCAGAGAAGTCTGGGCTAAAGAAAAAAATCTAGCAGTGTCCCAATATACTAAATCTGCTGTCTTGGGAGGCATTCAGGAGAAAGGCAAGAGCCCTGATATTCTTTAGAGCAGAGTGATCATCACTAAGACCAGGCAGTCAGGAGAGTCTTGGTAATAAGAAAAAACTATTCCATCCAACTCCTGTTGAATGTTGTTCATTCAATAAATATTTGCTATGTGTCCAAATGTACTATAGAGGCACTAGAGGTTCAAAGTAGAATAGAGTGTAATTGTCACCCATGAAGAACAGTCTGGTGGGAAAGAGACAATAAAGCAATTCATCTTAGCGCATTGTGTAAAGGTTCATAAAATTAGTATATACATAGTCCTTTAAAAAAAAAAAATCACAGAGGAAGGAGTGCCTAGCTCTACCTGAATGAAGGTAGGGTCACAGAGGGCTATGCAGAGAGGATGTCTGACCTGAGCTGAGCCATAAAGATATGGAGTTTTCTAGAGAAGCAAAAGGGTCTAAAGATGAGGCATTTAATTCTAGCATGGTATCCAATGATCAGTACTTGGATAGGAGGCTAAAAAAGGAAACATTCTATGGACATTGCACAGCCATCTGTATAAATGATTTAATTATATGGCTATAATTGAAATACTTCAGGTAAGAATATAAATGAAGCGGGACAAAGAGTCACCCTGGTTTGGTAAGACAAACACTCTGTGGGTTTCTCCTTATTCTAAACTTTTCATTGTTCTGCCTCTAATGCCAGGCCTGAGTTCTTACTTCTGGTCTTGATTCCATCCATTTCCACATTTATCTTGGTCCTGGAACAATTTCTATTTGATTTCAACCCAAAACAGTAAGGATAAAAATTCCTCAAATACGCCCATGATATTTTAAAAACTTGGCTGCAAATTCTTTGGCATGTCCCCCATAAAGAGATGCCATTTAGGTCCCTTCCCTCCTTGAATCTGGGTGGGCCTTGTGACTGCTTCACTCAGGTGAGTACAGTACAACTGACATTATATGACTTCCAAGTCTCGTTCTAAAAGGCCCACAGCATCTGCCTGTTTATTGGAACACTAGATCTTAAAGCCCTGAGCTGCCATTTAAGAAGTATGTGCCTACCCTGAGGCCACCATGCTGTGATGAAGAAGAAGCCCCATGAAGAAGCTTTTAGGTAGGCACTCCTATTGACAGCCCAGCTTAGCCCAGTCTTCAGTCTAGGTGCCAGACTGATGAGAAAGAAGGCTTTACATGATTCCAGGACCCAGACACAATGAAGCAGAGACAATCCACTGCTGTTGTCACTGGTCTGATTTCCCAATCCAGACAGCATATGAGCAAAATAAAAAGACTGCTGTTTTATGCCACTACATTTTGCAGTAGTTCGGTACATAGCAATAGATAACTAGGACAACTCCCTATCTGCCTAAAATTTTTTCCATAGGCCTTATTATCAAACATATCACATACATTACTTATTTTTCTTTATTGTCCACTTCTGCCTCCTCTCTCCCACTAAAGTGTAAGATGCATGTGGGCAAGTATTTTTGTCTTTCTGTTCATTGCTATAGTCCCAGAAGCTAGACCAAGACCCAGCACATTGCAGGCAGGCTGGGAATATAAACAGAAGAAATGAAATCACAGTCAGCTAGATGATAGATACACAAAATTCTGTTGAGTAATTATTTTATAATATGAAATGATTACTAACTTGCAAGTGGCATAAAAATAGATTTTTATTAAAACAGGACCAAAACCACAAAAGCAAGGTCATATGATTTCTATCAAATTCTGAATGAGTGAATAAACTAAGTTAAAAGTTTTATTCTTCTCCAAAATCCAGAGTCATAAAATAGATTTCTAAGCAATAGCACTGATATATTATATTTACCAATACATTCCAGGAGAAGTTTGTTATCATTAACTCACCAGTTGGGGTACCCAAGCAAGGGCAGTACCTCCCTGTTTGAATTTCATCCGAGCCAAAGGCGTTTTGCTAGCAAAATCATAGATTCGAACAGAGCCTACAGAAAGACAGTTTTAAAAGAAACAAATTATATATATATGTCATCTTTTAAAATAAACTTGGCTCACTTAACATGTTAAGCATTATAACAAATTTCATACATAAATAAACTAATAATCTAATAAGTTTTCTTTAGTCAAAAATTTACATGAATACCCTCAACCAGGTAACTTGTAATCATGGATAATAAAGTGAACAACTGATGACTGACTGATGGATTAATTTCACTTTGCATAACCCACAAAGATTCACCATGCATCAAGGAAGGAGGAAGGTGAAAAAAAAAAAAAAGGTAAGGCATGAATGTGGATAATACCAAAATGAATGGCATATTTGTAACTTACCATATCCTTAATCTTTCACAATAACCAAGGCTGATGTACTTTAGTTCCTCTCTCCTCCACAAAAACTCACTTCACTTGCATCGAGAGGCTTACCTTTTGGAAAAGTTCTCAAATGCTTTTCATCAAACATATATAAAATTTGGGGTGGAAAACAAAACAAAAAAGACCAGATGTATTTTCATTTAGAGTTCCTACTCACAATCCAAGGCAGTAGTGGCCATGAGGTAAGTGAGGGGAGAGACTGCCAAGGCTTCAACAGCTCCAGAATGGAAGGAGAAGAGGCAGTCTGGATCTTGAGTCTGATAATAAAAAGAAATCCCATTAGATCTTAAAGAAAAGTTAACATCAAATTAAGGTCAAGTTTTTAAAAAATATATAAATAAAACCCTATAACACATGTGTGATTTTATCTGAATAGAAATTTTTAAAAGCATAATAGGTTGGGGTGCCTGGGTGTCTCAGTCAGTTAAGCATCTGACTCTTAGTTTCTGCTCAGGTCATGATCTCAGGGTGGGGAGATCAAGTCCCAAGTCAGGCTCCATGCTCAGCAGGGAGTCTACTTGAGATTCTCTCTCTCCCTCTCCCCTTATCCCTCCCATCTCTAAAATAATAAATAAATCCTTTTAAAAAACAAAGCATAAAAGGCTAGAAAGAGTTCTGGACTTTGGAATTAGGAGAAACAGTACTGGCTTCACACTTGAAGGCTTTCCATTTCCTCACCAGTAAAATGAGGTGATGACAACTGTCCACCCATTCATCAGGGTAGCTATGAGGGATGCAGAAGATAAAATAAATGAAAATACCATAAGTTTATGACAACTGTAAAGCACTGGATAACATGAGGCATTATCATTACTACTTTTCTAGTAAAGTTTGCTGAGATAGTTCATTTTTTAAATAAAATCAGAGAGAGAATAAATTCTCAGGACTAGGACAGGTTGGACAAGTTTTTGATGGGAACAATGATCAAATATAGAGAAAGACAAAATATTTTTTAAAGAAGAATAACAGACTTTTGTTATAAGAATTAGGGGGGGAAAAAGAGACAACTTACAATATTTGAAAAACTAAGGTCAAGCTTCCATATGGCTCCATTGGCATCCTAAAAAATTAAATAACCAAGACTAGTTCATCATTTTTAACTCTTATCAAATGAAAAGAATTTTCTTCTAGTTAAAGAACAAACAATAATATCAAAACCTTACATATGTTTTAAAGTGTGACGAAAATGTAACAAAAGCAACTGCTATATATCTTAGAACACACAATAAAGGAAACATTTTCATAATATATATATAGTCAGTTTAATATAATAAGAATGCTAATTGGTTTTTTGTGTATAAAGTACAGGTTAACTAAATACCAAAATTCAGGTAGTCTTCATTGACTTATCAATAGTAGTCTTAATAGTAAAATGGACTTATAGTGACAATAAATTATGTTATGATTTTAATTTTTTGTCTAGGTAACTTTAAAGAGCCAAGAGGGAAGAACACAACTTACCTGAGCTAACCAAAAATTACTTCCAATCTCGTTCATTTTTATCATAGAAAAGAGTTTGACATTCTTGCCTACTTGAAGTTCATTAATGGGTTCGATCTCTAACAATCCAGTATCATCAATAGAATCAGCAGTGTCTACTGTCTCAAAATCCCAGATCTTATAAAATAAGAAAATATGTTAATCAATGAGCAGTTTCTGAATTTATATTTTCTATAAGAAGGGGCCCTGATTGATGGCAGAGGAGTAGGAGACCTTAGTTTCATCTGGTCCCAGGAATTCAGCTAGGTAGCTATCAAATCACTCTGAACATCTGTGAACTCAACTGGAGATATAGAAAAAGAATAGCTGCAACTCTACAAATAGAACAGTGACCATTTCCTGCAAGGTAGAAGGTGTGGAGAAGTGAATCCAAGGCGATATATGGAAGGACAGACCATGGGGGTGGGGGAGGAATCTTCCATAAGCCAGCTACCAGAAAGTGATATAGCAGCACAGCACAAAATCAGAACTTTTAGAAGTCTGCTCCTGTGAGGGATGTCCCGCCTGAAAGGTGATCAGGTGGTAAAACAGGCAGAATCTTAGCTGGGACAGTATGGTCTCAAGGTCACAGGAAGACCTGTGGTGCCTGAAAGCTGCAGAGCTCCTAGGCATTGGAGTGAGGAAGCCAGCTCCTATCAGTGAGCCCAGGAGAGGGCTCTCAGCTCAGGGTTGCCATAAACCATGAACTGTGGCACAGTCATTCCACTGCTCTCTGAGTAGGAGCCCAACAAGTGGCAGAACTGGGGAGACTCCTCTTCCTCCCCGAGGAAGAGTGGTATGGTGGGTGTGCCAGAGAGGTTGCAGGGTTTAGAGACTCAAAACAGGGTTGCATGCCTGAGGTTGGAATGCTCGATCACAGGCTAAGTGAGCACAGAGTGTGGATGGAGACCAAGGAGATGGGAGTGAAGGACTGCTTTTCTCTGAGGGCTCACTGAGGAGTGGGGCCCCAAGCTCTAGGCTCTGGGGCTAGAGATTGGGAGGCCACCATGTTCATTCTCATCCTCTAAAGCTGTGTGGAAAGTCTTCAGGAACAAAAGCCACATAGAGCAATCCTCAGGAGCTGCTTACTTAGCCTGGCCCCCTGCCATAGGCAGTGAAATTTAGCCTGGGGCAAAGACACCTGAAAATCAGCAAAACAGGCTCTTTCCCCAGAAGATCAGCAAGAACATCCAGTTAAGAACAAGTTCACTGATTGTAGGGAACTGCAAAATTCCAGTGCTAGGGGAAAATAGTCTATAGAATTCATGGGGTTTTTGCCCATGATTCTTTAGTCTTCCATTTTTTATTTTTTTCTCTTTCCCCTTTCAACCAATTTCTCATTTTATCAACTCTTTTTTAAAAAATCTTTTTAATTTTCATTTTTATAGTAACATTGTATCTTTTCATTGTATTTAATTTTATTTTTGTATACATATAATTTTATCTTTCTTTACATTTTGGGATGCAGTTTCTTCTAACCAACTAAAATACACCCCGAATCTAGTGTATAGTTCTGTTCTCTTCACTTGTCTAATCATATTATTTTCTCTTCTTCTTTTCTTAAATCTTTTTTCTTTTCGTTAGTCTTTTTAAATTTTCATCTTTACAGTTACATTCCAACATTGCAATGTATTATATTTTTTTTCTTTCTTTACTATTTTGAAATCTAGTTTCTTCTAATCTACCAAAACACACCCAAAATCTGGTGTATGGCTCTGTTCTATTCACCAGCCTGATCATATTCTCTCTCCACCCCCACCCTGACCAACACACCCCCCACCACCACCCAGTTCAGGTCTCTTCTGATTTGTTAAGTGTGTATTTCTCTGGGGTCATTGTTGCCCTTTAAGTATTTTGTTCTCTTGTTCATCTATTCTTCTATGGACAAAATGACAAGATGGGAAAACTCACCTCAAAAAAGAGAGCAAGAGGCACTACTGACTGCCAGGGACCTAATTAATATGGACATTAGTAAGATGTTGGAATTAGAGTTCAAATAATTATTATAAAGATACTGGCTGGGTCTGAAAAAAAAAAGCATAGAAGACACTAGGGAATCCCTTTCTGGTGAAATAAAAGAACTAAAATCTAATCAAGTTGAAGTCAAAAAGGCTATTAATGAGATTTAATAAAAAATGGAGGCTCTAACTGTGAGGAAAAATGAGGCAGAAGAGAGAGTTAGTGATATAGAATATCAAAATGATAGAGAATAAAGAAGCTAAGAAAAAGATAAACAGCTATTGGATCATGAGGGAAGAATTTGAGAGACAAGTGATAACATAAAGTGAAACAATATTAAAATAGTTGGGCTCCCAGAAGAAGAGGAAAGAGAGAGAGAGGAGCAGAAGGTATATTGGATCAAATTATAATGGAGAACTTCCCTAATCTGGGGAAGGAACCAAGCATTCAAGCCCAGGAGGCTCAAAGAAACCCACTCAAAAAAAAAAAAAAAAAAAAATCAAGAAAAATAAGTCAGCACTGGGGTGCCTGGGTGGCTCAGACATTAAGCATCTGCCCTCGACTCAGGTCATGATCCCAGGGTCCTGGAATCAAGGCCTGCACTGGGTTCCCTGCTCAGTAGGAGGCCTCCTTCTCCCTCTCCCACTCCCCGTTTGTGTTTCCTCTCTTGCTGTCTGTCAAATAAATAAATAAAATCTTAAAAAAAAAAAATAGGTCAACACCTCGACATATAATAGTAAAACTCACAAATCTCAGAGACAAAAAGAAAATCCTAAAAGCAGCTTGAGACAAGAGGTCCATAACCTACAAGGGTAGAAATATTAGACTGGCAGCAGATCTATCCACAGAACCCTGGCAGGCCAGAAAGGACTGGCACGATATATTCAGGGTACTAAATGAGAAAAATATGCAGCCAAGAATATTTTATCCAGCTAGGATGTCATTCAAAATAGAAGAGATAAAAACCTTCTAGGACAAACAAAAACTAAAAGAATTTGTGATCGCTAAACCAGCCCTTCAAGAAATGTTAAAAGTTGGGGTGCCTGGGTGGCTCAGTGGGTTAAAGCCTCTGCCTTCAGCTCAGGTCATGATCCCAGGGTCCTGGGATCAAGCCCCGCGTCAGGCTCTCTGCTCAGGAGGGAGCCTGCTTCCCCCTCTCTCTTTCTGCCTGCCTCTCTGCCTATTTGTGATCTCTGTCTGTCAAATAAATAAATAAATAACTTAAAATTAAAAAAAAGAAAGAAATATTAAAAGTGATCCTTTAAGTGAAGAGAGAGCCAAAAAGTAATGCAGTTCAGAAAGGAACAGAGACAACATACAGAAACAGTGACTTTACAGGTAATACAATAGCACTAAAATCATATCTTTCAATAGTTACTCTGAATGTAAATGCACTAATTGCCCCCCAGTCAAAAGACACAGGGTATCAGATTGGATTAAAAAGCAAGTCCCATTGATAAGCCATATTGAAGACTCACTTTAGACCCAAAAACACCTCCACATTAAAAGTGAAGGGGCAGAAAACCATTTTTCATGCTAATGGGCATCAAAAGAAACCTGAGATGGCAATCCTTATATCAGACAAATTAGATTTTAAATCAAAGACTGTAAAAAGAGATGAGGAAGGACACTATATCATAATTAAAGGGTCTATCCAGCAAGAATATTTAACAATTGTAAATATTTATGCCCTTAACATGGGTACAGCCAATTATATAAGCAAATTACTAACAAAATCAAAGAAACACATCAATAATAATACAATAATAGTAGGGGATGTTACACCCCACTCACTGCAATGGACAAATCATCTAAGTGGAAGATCAATAAGAAAACAAGGGCTTTGAATGACACACTGGACCAGATGGACTTCACAGGTATATTCAGAGCATTCCATCCTGAAGCAAGAGAATACACCTTTTTCTCAAGTACACATGGAACATTCTCCAGAACAGATCACATACTGGGTCACAAATCAGTTCTCAACTAGTACCAAAAGATTGGGATCATTCCCTGCATATTTGTGGACCACATGCTTTGAAACTAGAACTCAATCATATGAGGAAATTTGCAAAAAAAAAAAAAAAAAAACCACAAAAAACAAAAAACCCTCATATACGTAGAGGCTAAAGAGCATCCTACTAAAAAGTGAATGGGTCAACCAGGAAATGAAAGACGAATTTAGGGGCACCTGGGTGGCCCAGTCAGTTAGGCATCTGCCTTCAGCTTAGGTCATGGTCCCAGGATCCTGGGATCGATCCCCACATTGGACACCCTCCTCAGCAGGGAACCTGCTTCTCACTCTTCTCCCACTACTTCTCTCTCTCACTACTTCTCTCTCTCTCTCTCTCTCTCTCACTACTTCTCTTTCTCTCTCGGCATCTATCTCTCTCTCTCTCGGCATCTCTCTCTCGGCATCTCTCTCTCTCTCTCGGTATTTCTCTCTCTCTCTCAGTATTTCTCTCTCTCCCTCTTCCTCTCTCTCTCTCAGTATTTCTCTCTCTTCCTCTCAAATAAAATAAATAAAAATCTAAAAGAAAAGGAATTTTAAAAATTCATGGAAACAAATGAAAATAAAAATACAACTCTTCAAAACCATTAGGATGCAGCAAAGGCAGTCCTTAGAGGGAAGCATATAGCAATACAAACCTTTCTCAAAAATTAAGTTCTCAAATATAAAACCTAACATTACATCTAAAGGAGCTAGAGGAAGAACAGCAGATAAAGCCTAAACCCAGCAGAAGAGAATTAATAAAGATTAGAGCAGAAATCAATTAAATATAAACCAAAAGAACAGCAGAACAGATCAACAAAACTAAGAGCTGGTTCTCTGAAAGAATTAATAAAACTTATAAACCCCTGGTCAGACTTACCAAAAATTAAAAAGAAAGGACCAAAATAAATAAAATCATGAATGAAAGAGGAAAGATCACAACCAACACTGAAGAAATACAAACAATTATAAGAACATATTATGAGCAACCATATGCCAACAAATTAGGCAATCTTGAAGAAATGGATACATTCCTAGAGACATAAAACTATCAAAACTGAAACAGGAAGAAATAGAAAACCTGAACAGACCCACAACCAGCCAGGAAATTGAAGCAGTAATCAAAAAAAAATCTCCCAACAAACAAGAGTCCAGGGTCAGATGGCTTCCCAGGGGAATTTTATCAAATATTTAAAGAAGAATTAATACCTATTTTTCTGAAGCTGCTTGAAAAAAAAGGAAGGAAGGAAGGAAGGAAGGAAGGCAGGCAAGAAAGAAAGAAAGAAAGAAAGAAAGAAAGAAAGAAAGAAAGAAAAGGAAAACTTCCAAACTCATTTGATGAGGCCACCATTACCTTAATCACAAAACCAGATAAAGACCCCACCAAAAGAGAATTACAGACCACTATCCCTGATGAAGATGGATGTCAAAATTCTCACCAAAATACTAGCTAATAGAATCCAGCAGTACATTAAAAGGATTATTCACCACAACCAAGTGGGATTTATACCTGGGCTGCAAGGGTGGTTCAATATCCATAAAGCAATCAATGTGATACACGACATTAATAAGAAAAGAACAAGAACCATATGATCCCCTCAGTAGATGCAGAAGAAGCATTTTGACAAAGTACACCTTTTTTCTTTTAAAGGTTTTATTTATTTGTCAGAGCACAAGCAGAGGAGGGGTAGAGGGAGAGCAGTCTCCATGCTAAGCAAGGAGCCCAATGCAGGACTTGATCCCAAGACCCTGAGATCATGACCTGACCAAAAGGCAGGTGCTTAACTGACTAAGCCACCCAGGTGTCCCTACAGTATCCTTTCATAAAACTCTTCAGTGGGTCATAGAGGGAATATACCTCAATATCATAAAAGCTATATATAAATAGCCTACAGCAAATATCATTCACAATGGGGAAAAACTTAGAGCGTTTCCCCTAAGGTCAGGAACATGGCAGAGATGTCCACTATCACTACTCTGTTCAACACAGTACTAGAAGTCCAAATCTCAGCAATCAGACAATAAAAAGTAATAAAAAGCTACCAAATGGGCAAAGAAGTCATCAAATTTTCACTCTTTGCAGATGACATGATATTCTATGTAAAAAACCCAAAATACTCCACCCCAAAATTGCTAAAACTCATTCAGGAATTCAGCAAAGTGGCAGGATATAATCAATGTACACAAATTCAGTTGCATTTCTTTTTTTTTTTTTTTTAAGATTTTATTTATTTATTTGACAGAGAGAGAGATCACAAGCAGGCAGAGAGGCAGGCAGAGAGAGAGGAGGAAGCAGGTTCCCTGCTGAGCAGAGAGCCCGATGCGGGGCTCGATCCCAGGACCCTGAGATCATGACCTGAGCCGAAGGCAGCGGCTTAACCCACTGAGCCACCCAGGCGCCCCATTCAGTTGCATTTCTATACACTAACAATGAGACAGAAGAAAGAGAAAGTAAGGAGTCAATTCCATTTACAATTGCACCAAAAAACATAAGATACCTATGAATAAATCTAACCAAAGAGGCAAAGAATCTGTATTCAAAAAACTATAGAACACTCATGAAAGAAATTGAGGAAAACACAAAGAAATGGAAAAACATTCCATGCTCATGGGTTGAAAGAACAAATACTGTCAAATGTCTATGCTACCTAGAGCAATCTACATTCAGTGCAATTCCTATCAAAATACCATCAACATTTTTCAGAGCAGTGGGACAAATAATCCTAAACTTTGTATGAAACCAGAAAAGACCCCAAATAGCCAAAGGGAAGTTGAAAAAAGAAAAAGCCAAAGCCAGTGGTATCACAATCCCAGACTTAAAACTCTATCACAAAGCTGTAATAATCAAGACAGTGTGGTACTGGCACAAAAACAGACACATAAATCAGTGGAACAGACTAGAGAACCCAGAAATGAACCCTCAACTCTACAGCTAACTAATCTTCCATAAAGCAGGAAAGAACATCCAGTGGAAAAAAAAACAGTCTCTTCAACAAATGGTGTTGAGAAAATTAGACAGCCACATGCAGCAGAATGAAACTGGATTGTTTCCTTACACCATACACAAAAACAGACTCAAAATGAATGAAAGACCTAAATGTGAGATAGGAATCCTTCAAAATCCTTGGGGATAACACAGGGAGCAACCTCTTTGACCTTGGCCACGAAAACTTCTTGCTAGAAATATCACCAAAGGCAAGGGAAACAAAGACATAAATGAACTATTGAGACTTCACCAAGACCAAAAGCTTTTGCACAGCAAAGGAAACAGTCAACAAAACCAAAGATAACTAACAGAATGGGAAAAGATATGTACAAATGCCTTATCAGATGAAGGGTTAGTATCCAAGATTTATAAGGAACTTATCAAACTCAACACCCAAAGAGTTGCTTTATTAATACAATATATTATGTATGTTAATATTTAATAGTTTGTATGTTAATACAAAACATACAAACTATTAAATACTAAGTAATTTAAATATCTAAGTCATAACAAAGAGCTAATCGAATCAAGAAATGCGCAGAAGGCATGAACAGACATTTCTCTAAAGAATACCTACAAATGGCCAAGAGACACATGAAAAAATGCTCAACACCACTTAGCATTAGGGAAATACAAATCAAAACCATAATGAGATACCACCTCACACCAGACAGAATGACTAAAATTAAAAAGTCAGGAAGCGACAGACATTGGCAAAGATGCTGAGAAAGGGGAACCCTCTTACACTGTTGGCAGGAAGGCAAGCTGGTGCAGCCACTCTCAAAAACAGCATGGAAGTTCCACAAAAAGTTGAAAATAAGAGCTACCCTACAACCCAGCAATTGCACTACAGGGTATTTACCCCCAAAATACAAATGCAGTGATCCAAAGGGGCATCTGCACCCCAATGTTTATAGCATCAATGTCTACAATGTCCACATCAACGTTCAAACTATGGAAGGAGCCCAGATGTCCATTGACAGATGAATGGATAAAGAAGATGTGGTGTATACACACCACACACACACACACACACACACACACACACACAAAATGGAATACTCAGCCATCAAAAAATGAAATCTTGCCATTTACAACAATGTGGTTGAAACTAGAGGGTTCTATGTTAAGCAAAATAAGTCAATCAGAGAAAGACAATTATATGATCTCACTCATATGTGGAATTTAAGAAACAAAACAAAGGATTATAGGGGAAAAGAAGAAAAAAAATAAAACAAGACAAAATCAGAGAGAGATAAGCCGTAAGAGACTCTTCTTAATCATAGGAAACAACTTCAGGGTTGTTGGAGGGGAGGGGGTCAGAGGATGGGGAAGCTGGGTAATGGACATTGATGTGATATATTGAACACTGGGTATAAAACTGGTGAATCACAGTTCTCTACCTCTGAAATTAATAATACATTATATGTTAATTGAATTGAATTAAAAATTTTAAAAATTAAGAAAAAAGAAAGGTCCTAATTTTATTTTTCCAAATGTCATTTCTTCTTCTTTAAGCAAATTAGCAAGTAGGTGTAAAGGGAACACCAGCCAAAACGTGATCCCTGAGATATTGCTTCCAACTGGAAAATAATAAATTATAATAGTTTCCTCTGTATATACGGAGATTACTGAGAAAATGCAGCCTGAATAAGAATTCTAATTTGCCCAATGTAAACTTTAGGTCAAGGTATTTGTCAGGTCTTTCTGGATATAAAGTGGCTCTAAGGAGTAAATGGTTCCATTATTCAGTGAGACACAATGAGCCCTGTTTTGATTTTACCAGTGATCCCCTGGAAAGGGGAAATAGGCCTTCTTAATGATTCAAGCACAATCTTCATTATAAGAGGAGAAAATGGATGTAGATGATGTCTTCACAGAAAATGGTTCTCATTATTGATTTAGACTCTACCATTCAGGTAAAGATTACTGTCCTGGGACAGGAGAACAGAATGCTATGGAAAGCATGAGGGAACACAGATTCACCTCAGGAGACAGAGAGATTGAGAAGGACTTCTCTGTGAAGTACCAAAGAACTACCCTGGATGAATCTATTGACACACCCCACCCTTTTAACCTAGACTCAATAACTCAGCCTTTGAGAAAGTAGCTTTCAAAGAGATTTGGTGTTGTCTCCTAGGCTAGCCTTGTGGGGGAGAGGCCCAAGTCCTAGGTTAGAACTAACTCCTGGGAATGGGGTAGGTTTTTCCTAAAGGATTAGATGTAGAGATTTACTGTGTAAAAGACTAAAGAAATTAGGGTGAAATTTTTTAAAAGAAGCCAGTTTAGAAATTGGAGGTGTTCATGAAGGGACCCTCTGTGAAGTATTTGACTTCTTTTCTCTTGAGGTTTCCTTCCAGTTGGTATTTTGACATTTTGGGGTGACATATATCTCAGAAGCATAGTGAATATACTTTATGACAAACAAAAGGACATAAAAATTTCCCAGAACAATGAGTAAAATCTAACAAAATTAAATTTAATATGGTAAATGTAAAAATGTATACTTGGGTTCAAAAACCAATGGCAAGAAGATAAGAGTGGGATACATAGGGCTTAAACAGTGTATTAAACATAATAAGCACAATAGGTATCATAGAATGACCAGACTATTTTCAAAAATATAGTCTTACTTCTCATAATAATGCTTCCTAAAGAACACCCCGAGAATACTACCACTCTCTTATGAAAGGCACCAGTAGGGATATGTACCAAGAGGACCACAAGGAAAATCAGCAGCCTCCAGCTTTGCCAGCAACAACTGGGTACATACACATGAGTGGGTAGGAGAAGAGGTAGGACAACAATCACGAGCACTTAGATGTTGGAGCCATGTTCCAGCCTAGGCCACACTATAGACAGGATAGTGTCTACAGGTGAGGACAAGTGAGTTCACCAGTGTAAGGAGAGGAGAGCTGCCATAGGCAAACCTCATCAGCTCACTTTTCAGTGTATTTCTAATCAGTAACCTCAGTCAAAAATAAGAAGTGTTTGGTATTTTTGTCCCTAGAAAACGGCCCATTCATACTGTGTGTTTTGAAAGGACATCAGTACCCACCATGTTCTGCTAAAGTAGGTTTTCATTTTCTGAAACTACTATGTCAACAACAGAATCAAAATAACAAAATACCCTCATAAAATGCACCCCAAAGATGCTGTAAATTAACTTCGACGAGAATTTAAATATTTACCACAAGGAAAACATTATCTAAAATACATTGGCCCTGGGAATCAATGACCACTGATCTTTTTCATAAAGTGACCTTTGTGAGAAAGAAGAATCTGGTCAAACAGGGTGATCTGGAAGGCTTTGCTGTGGGTGCTACTGACCTAGTGTCAAGAAAACTTACCCTAATACATCCATCTGCCCCAATGGTGATAACTTCGCCCTCATCCAGCATTATCTGGTTAATGGGACCCTGATGACAAGACTTCCTTGCAGCTCGACAGAGCTCAACCTTGATGAGGCCGCCTTCCCACAACAGCATGTTACCCCACTCTGATCCTGAGAGCACCTGGCAGGTATGCAGAAAGGAAGGAATGTGCATTAAAAACATACATACATGAGTATTTAGCTCTCAAAAGGCAGGTGAGAATTAGTTTTATAGCTTATCTCTCTTGATTATGAAAGTTTAAAAAAAAGTATAGAAAAATAGGAAACTATAAATATGAAAATTTGCCACTTTGGAAACAACAACTAATCACATTTGGATGTATTTCTTCCTAGCATTATGGGTAGTTTTACATCATTGTAACTAGGCTGTGCATTGTTAGTAATTTCTCAAATATACCTATAATAGCTTTCTTTGTACATCTCTTAAGGGCATAATCCAGGAGTAGAATTACTGGGTCAAAAATGAGAGACGTGTTTAAACTCTTGATAGACAAGATTCTATTTTTTTTTTCTTCTGTTTTGTTTTGTTTTGTTTCTTTTCAGTGTTCCAGAATTCATTGTTTATGCACCACACCCAGTGCTCCATGCAATATGTGTCCTCCATAATATCCACCACCAGGCTCACCCAACTTCCCACCCCCCGCCTTTCCAAAACCCTCAGATTGTTTTTCAGAGTCCACAGTCTCTCATGGTTCATTTCCCCCTCCAATTTCCCCCAACTCCCTTCTATTTCTTTTATTATGTTCAATTAGCCAGCATATAATACATCATTAGTTTTTGATGTAGTGTTCAACAATTCATTAGCTGCATGTAATACCCAGTGCTCATCATACATATCCTCCTTAATACCCATCACCCAGTTACCCTATCCCCCCACCCCACTCCCTTCTGTAACCCTCAGCTTGTTTCCCAGAGTCTCTCATGGTTTGTCTCCCTCTCTGATTTCCCCCCATTCAGTTTTCTCTCCCTTGCCCTGTGGTCCTTTGTTCCACATATGAGTGAAACCATGTAGTAAATGTATTTCACTTAGCATAATGCCCTCCAGTTCCATCCATGTGGATGCAAATGGAGGGTATTCATCCTTTCAATTCTAGTTTTTAAGAGTGATAATATTAAATGATATAAGGTGTTTCAAAAATTGTGAGGCCATTACTGAACTCAGCAGATTATAGCATAATAATATCCAATTTCAAACACGAATAATCATTTGAAACCAGCTCCTATTTATCCATTTTATCCAGCACTTCCCCAGTGTGTACCACCAAACACTAGTTCTTAGGACGTTTAACTTGTACTAGATAATAAGTCGTACTAATTAAGTATTGACTCTGTGCCGAGTGCTGTTTGAGCATTTTATATATATTAAGTTATTTAATCCTAAAAACCCATTTGAACCTGGTACATTTATTGGGGGTACCACATACAGTTATGCAGGTTGGTTATTTATTTTCCCAGAAAAGTCAGGCCAACAGGAGCCCTAACAATTACTATTCCCATTTACAAAGGAGAAAACTGAACAGAACAGTTAAGTGGCTTGTACAAAATACCCAAAGCAGTCAGGATTTTAAACCAGGAAACTTCACTCAAAAGTTCCTGTCCTGGGGCGCCTGGGTGGCTCAGTGGGTTAAAGCCTCTGTCTTCGGCTCAGGTCATGATCCCAGGGTCCTGGGATCAAGCCCCACATCGGGATCTCTGCTTAGCAGGGAGCCTGCTTTCTCCTCTCTCTCTCTGCCCACCTCTCTGCCTACTTGTGATTTCTGTCAAATAAATAAATAAAATCTTTAAAAAAAAAAAAAGTTCCTGTCCTAACACTACTTCCAAAGACATATGCTTGGATAAACAAAATCAAACAAGTTTCTTTTCTCTAGGACTCTGGAGACTTTAACATAGAAATTTCACTAGAAATCACTGAGAGGAATTTTTAGATACAAAGGAATCTGACCAAGAAAGTCTTATTTTCACAGAGCTTCTGTGCAGACTAATGTTCCATGAAACACCTTGGGAAGCTCAGATCTAGTTCTTGCCTACCTCCTCCTCATCAGTGCCCCAGTTCCCTCTCACCTAGACTAATTTACTCAGTCTTTTCTACCTCCCCAGTCTACTCATCTTACCCATTCTGCTTGTTTGACTTATCACCAAACCTCAGCTCACTTTCAGTAGTCACTATTTAGACTTGCTTTCTTCTGTCCAGTAACAAAACCACCAGAAACCACCCATGCCTGGCCGGCATTCCCTTCTAAAAGGTCATGCATGCTTAGCTTTCTTTTTTCCATTTGTCCTGAAAAATGAAATGAAAGTGACATCTTCCTTGTTGGCTCATCCCCTTGACTCCAGATTTCCCTTCCCTCAATTCATTTGGCATTTTGTGGCCAGATTGATATAGAACTTCATTTGCAACTCTACTCTTCCAATGTATGATAGTTCTGCCTGGCTATGAACTTACTTATACATAGGACCCAACTATACCTCTCAATCTAATTTCCCACTCTTTGCCAACATGAATGCTCTTTCCTGAGTAGCCTTCCAAATATAGGATACTATTCCTAACTCTAAACATTTCCTTTTGTGTCTCTCATTTTAAATGGCTTCTTTTTTCCTTTACATACAACGCAAACACTACTGAAATTTTCAAGGATATATCTTATGGCATGTTTTGCTTTTGGTTTTTTATTTGTTTGTTTGTTTGTTTTTAAGGTTTTATTTATCTATTTGAGAGAGAGAGAGAGAGCAGGGCAGAAGCAGAGGGAGAGGGAGACAATCTCCAGCAGACTCTCCACTGAGCACAGAGCCCTACCTGAGGCTGGATCCCAGGCCCCTGAGATCATGCCATGAGCAAAAACCAAGAGTCAGACGCTTAACTGACTGAACCACCCAGGTACCCCTTGTGGCCTGTTTTTAACAATCTCTCTCTTACTTTAATTTCGTGCATTATTCAGAATTTGAAACTAAAATTATTTGTGATCATTTTATAGCTTTGGATATGTATTTATTTATTTAACTAGCATCCAAGCCTTTTGATTTCCTCCCATACAACATGATTCCAAATTGAGAATATCTACTAGGTAGATGACCAGTCCCCTTTGGTTCCTCAAAATAATATTTGTATGCTAGCATTTACTTTTAACGGAGATGTTCACAAATAATACTATATAACTCATCCTAATAGGAAGCCAAATACAATATTAATGGAGAATTGATCCTATAGCAATATGCCCACAAATTTTTACAAAAGGAAGAGAGAAAATAAACTAACAATGTTATAGAATAAACTACCAGATTAAAGTTGGCAGGCATCTCTAGGTGCCACTGTGAAGTGGCTCTTTATTCCTAAATAATAATCTGGCAATGAAAGAAAAATCCACAAGACTGTATACAACCTTTGAGCCAGTAAGTCCTCTCAGAGCATCGTGACAAAAGAGGAGGGACAGATAAACATTATAAACACTGCAACTCCATGATGATGAATAACAATGTATCACTATGTTAATTTATTAAAATGCTTGCATACTTTATATATGCATGTATAATATTTAGTAAACAAAACCAAGAAAGATATTTACATATGGATTATGACAATTCCCTAGAACTATATTAATTAAAATTGATAATCTGAAGAGCCAAAATTAAACGTTCATTATATTTACAATGATAGTGTCCATCATTAATAACATTGGCAGGGCTTTTTAAAAAGTCTAATGGGCTTTCATATATTTTCATTTTGAAACCATGATTTTATTATTGTGGAATAGTGGTTGTACTCACCTTCCCATCTGGGAGCTGCATGTAACCTTCTATATCAGTAGTGGCTGTTTTGCCAAATCGACCCAATGAGCCCTGAAGCTTGAGACCCGTGAATGTTAGAGCCATTTCCCAGAACCTACAAACAAGAAAGAGACTGAATGTATCTCGAAGAGGCCTTATCTAGGTTTTCTATCTATGTTTATTCTCCCTAAGTGTTTACATGTTTCAGAGTCACACACATTATTTCATTTGCTCATTCATTAACTAATATGTATTAAAGTATCAACAACCTGTCGGACAAAGTTCTAGGCAATATAAATTCAGAATTGAGCAAAATAGACAAATTCCCTGCCTTTGTGGATATTTTATCTTGTCCTGCTGTTCTATACAACTGACCCTAGCCAAGTTTAACTATTTTAATTTAGATTTAATGTAATTAACACTAAACCAAATTTAAAACTCTGTGTTTCAGTCAGACTAGCCAGTTTCAAGTACTCAATAGCAAAAATGTAGCTAGTGTCTATTAGATTGGACAACGTAGAACATTTCCATCTTGGCAGAAAGTTGTTCTATTGAATAATACCATTTTAGAAGATGCAAACGTTTTCAAAAAACTTCTGACTTACTTGTGTAGTTTAAGAGTCATTTCTTAACACTGTGCTCTCATTCTCTCATGTATAAAATGAGACTACTAATAGCACCTACCTCGTAAACTTGTTGAAAAACTCTTAGAACACTGGCTTATACATAAAAGCGATGAATAAATGTTAGTTATTACTAACATTTCTTATTAATAGTCTAAGCAAGTGAACAGATGATGAAGAACATATAGAAAAAGAATCTGGCCTGCCAACTAGATATAAAATAGATAATGGATGGTATCAACAAGCCAATAATATGAAGCCAAAAGCTTAAACAACCAACACCCTTCTCCATGGCTATGACAGGACCCCTGATCATACATTTCCATATACTCTATTTCTTCTATAGCACTTCACACATGAAATTATTTGATTTCTCTCTCCAAAGATACAATGCAAAGAAAATATGCATTCTACTAAATGATGGGAAAATGTAAAGAGAAATGTTTAGCCTATAGCTAGCAGATTACTTGAGAATTCCCCCAAATTTCCATCTTAAAATCTGTTCAATTAATCTATATCTCTAATGAATAAATAAGAAGAGAGCCAGGTTTAAATTGGAATAAGAGCAACTTAGGATAAAAATGTCTTTCTCGAAAAGGACACTGGAAATCTAGTTATGAGCATCTCGGAGATGGTGATAGAAGGTTGTTAAATAAATGCATAAGACAGGGTAGAATGAAGACAGAAAAAGACAAAATCATTCCATCCTGGAAAAGAGAGCAGAGTATGAAAGAGTGAAAAGGACATGGAGTTTAGAGCCAGAGCCCTGAGATCAAGAGTAGGCTCTGTTAAAACTTAGTACCGAGGGTCCTGTGTTAGGATGTCAAAGTGACTTAGCCATCATACAATATTGCTACCACAGGGGCACCTGGGTGGCTCAGTGGGTTAAGCCTCTGCCTTCAGCTCAGGTCATGATCTCAGCATCCTGGGATCGAGCCCTGCATTGGGCTCTCTGCTCAGCTAAGAGCCTGTTTATCCCCCCCTCTCTCTCTCTGCCTGCCTCTCTATCTACTTGTGATCTCTCTCTCTCTCTCTGTCAAATAAATAAATAAAATTTTTTAAAATATTGCTCCCACAGATTTTAAAGTGGATCTGAAAACTCAATATGCCATGTTAGTAAGCATTACACAAACTCTTTTAGGTGGTAAAGCCTGTAAGAAGGCAGCAGGCTAAATTCTTTTTAGCTATAATGGCTTCAGTCATAAAAGCCCCATATCCAATTAGAAAAGCAGCACTACAGTTAGTTTTGAAGAGAACACATTTAAAAATTATCCTAATGTTAACATCAGCACAAATGTCTCCAGCTGGCTGATCCTCTCAGACAATATCCTTAATGATAATCTACCAGCACCTGTACCAGTCACACAACCTACTTGATGTGGCCTGATCCCGATGTAGTAAGCTGCTCATCATCTTCGGGATTGAAAGTAACCTTAAAAACTTCCTGGGAAAAAGCTTTTGTCCTCAGTATGGGCTGTTCTTCTTTCCAATTCCAGATGGTCAGTGTGTAATCAGGGCTGCTGCCAACAGAGGCTAGCAAGGTACCACTGTTGTCAAAATCCACATAAGCATAGCCCAGCTCGGTCCCATCTGAAAGGATGAATGAGAGTCTAATGAACAAAGGCAACGTTTATTTCACTTTCAAAAGTATATTATTTAAAAGAAAAAAGGAGGGAAAGAGAGCAAGTGAGCACCCTTGGTGATAAGTATTGATGAAAGAACACCAAGAATTCCCAAAGAAAGGATCCAAAAATCATGCATCACCCTTGGCTTTAGAATGAATTACATAACAGGAGGGGGGAAAATGAAGAAATCCTAGTCACATTTTGCATGAGAACACACTCCCTTTTATGAAGTGGGGGAGGGGGGTACAAAATCATGTTAGATGGCAGAAAGAGATCAATCTGTAATTAGAAATTTGCCACTGAAAAATTCATCAAATAAAAACGGAGGACTTCAGATTTCTGGTTATGCATGTAAGGAGCTTGAAAGTCACCATTTTATCCTAACAACAAATAAAAATCTGAACACAGTAAAAAATCAACAATTTTTTGTGGATTCATAAGTGAGGGAAGGACATGGGGCAAATGGCTGCTCCCAGGACAGGAGAGACTGGTGGGTGAGATGCATTTGCAACTTACCGCAGCAGGAACATCCAAACAGCAGAGAGAATCAGTACCAGGGTAATACAACCTTAAGTTTTACCTGAAGAATTGCTGGGGGCTCAGTGTGGACAAGTCTGAGAATTAAAAACTCCAGGAGGACCCAGTCATAGGTGGGCCCCAACAATATTGTGAGATGTATCCCCAGGAGCTTGACCAGGTTCCCACAGTAAATACGAGAAAAACACCTCCAGCTTTCAGCAGGGAGAGGGAGAAAACATTTTGAAACATACCAGAACACTCCGTTCTTAATAAAGCCTGTCCTCAAGAGAAACTAATTACCAGAGCCTAACTAACCTGGGGAAGGAACTCTAACCCCCTCTAACTGATGTGGTTTTGGAATACAGGTGAGGTTCGGTGGGTGGTGTCCAGAGCCAATGACAAAGAATTGTTGAGATGTCTTTGGTGCAAAATGGTGCTTTTATTAAAGCACAGAACGGGACCCATGGGCTGAAAGTGCTACTACACCATTGTATAGCATTGTGAAGGATGGCTGATTATATACAATGGGGCTCAGGGAGAAAGGAAAAGGGAGGTTTTCAAAAGAACTTTCATATGCTAAAGAAGACCTACAAGATACCAGAGGCTTTGCCATTGTCAAATTGTTTTTCCTTCTTGTAGAAATCAACATTAAGATAGTTGGGAGCTTCCTGGAGGAACATACACTCTGCTGCTTCAATGGCTGCAGGTTATAAGGTCATTTAATTGTACCTACACGTCCTTCTGGAAACTAGGTTATTGATAGAAATGCTTTGTTCTTGTAGATTGCCAAGGCATTTGTAAACAGAGAGAGACTCATGTCCTGCAGGATTGTGCTTTCTATAAGTTAACTATTTGTTTTTCCTTTCCTTAGCTTTAAGGCAGCCAGGGATGTCTAAGGAATGTCACATATATCCCATGGCGGCGGTGGGGGGTGGGGGTGTGTGTGTGGAGATTTGTGGGGTATAAGCTTCTGCTTTGTCCTCGGCTTGCCTTCTGTTCCCTCATCATAAGCATCCTTTCCCACCAAAGGGGGAGAAAACAACTCAGAAACATTTGTGAAGTTCAGTTCAGAGGCAGAGGCTCACTAAAAATTTGAGACCTCATCGGAGAACTAAAGAGCACTTCCCTTTCCCCTACACCTTACCACCAAGTTATAAAAGGCCTATTTACAGCAATTATTTGTCCCAACTACACCATGTCTGACTATCAAGAAAAAATTACAGAGACAGAACAAGCGTCAGAACCCGATATGGCACAGATGTTGGAATTATCAGACTGGGAATTTAAAAGAACTATGATTAATATGCTAAGGGTTCTAATGAGTAAAGTAGACAATATGCAAGAACCAATGGGCAATGTAAGCAGAGAAATGGAAATCTTAAGAAGGTACCAAAAGGAAATGGTAGAGATAAAAAACATTATAACAGAAATGAAAAATGTCTTTGGTGGGCTCCTTAATAAATTGGACACAGCTGAGGAAATAATCTCTGGACTACAGAACAGATTAAGAGAATCTTCTGAAAACTGTAGAGCAAAGAAAACAAAGACTGATAAAAACGGAAAAGAATATCTAAGAACTATGGAACAACTACAAAAATGTAATGTATGTAGAAGGTGAAGAAAAAGAGAAAGGAACAGAAGAAATATTTGAAAAAGTAATGACTGAGAATTTGCTGCAAATTAATATCAGACACCAAACCACAGATCCAGGAAGCTCAGAGAATACCGACTAGAATAATGCCCAGAAACTACAGAAAATGAAGATAAAGAACTCCTAAAAAAAAAAAAAAAAAGCCAAAGGGGAGAAAAACCTTACTATAGAAGAATGAAGAACTATATCCAACTTGTCAGAAACCATATAAGCAAGAAGAATAGACTGAAATATTTAAAGGAAAGGAAGGAAAAAACTCCACCAACCTAGAATTCTGTACCCTATGCAATTATTCTTCAAAAATGACAGATAAAGACTGTGCAATTATTCTTAAAAAGTGACAGATAAAGACTTTCTCAGACAAACATTGAAGGGATTTGTTGCCAGGAGACCTGCTTTGCCAGAAATGTTAAAAAGAAGTTTTCTAAACAGAAGGCAAATAACATAGGTCAGAAACTCAAATATATGTAAAGAGATGAAGAGAACTGAAGAAGGAGTAAGTGAAAGTACAATAAAAAACTTCTGATGTTCTTAATTTACATGACAAATAACAGTTTGTTCAAGAAAAGAAAACTACAAAACAGTATCTTTCATGAACATTGATGTAAAAATCCTCAACAAAATATTAGCAAATTGAATCTAACAATATATAAAAATGATTGGATTATTATTTTGTGGATATCAACTGATTTTAAAGTTCATACAGACAGGCAAAAGACCCAGAATAGTCAACATAATATTAAGTGAAAAGAACAAAGTTGGACTGATAATACCTGACTTCAAAAATTCCTATAAAGCTACAGTAATCAAGACAGTGTGACATTGGGGAAAGAGTAGATCAATGCAACAGAAAAGAAAACCCATATATAGACCAACAGAAATATAGACCAATCAAAAATCAATTGATTTTTGAAAGAAGGCAATATAACAGAACAAAGACAGTCCCTTCAATAAATGGCACTGGAATAGCGGGACATCCATAAACAACAAATAAACAAGCAAAAAATAAAATAATGTAAACATAGACCTTATACCTTTCACAAAAAATTAATTCAAAATGGATCATAGGTCTAAATAGAAAATGCAAAACTGTAAAACTCCTAGAAGATAATGTAGAAGAAAACCTAGATGACCTCAGGTGTTGGTGATGCCTTTTTAGATTTCACACCAAAGACAGGATCCATGAAAGTAATCACTGATAAGCCAAACTTCATTAAAATGAAAAGTTCCTCTGAGAAGGGCAATATCAAGAAAACGACATAACAAGACACAGACTGGGAGAAAATATTTGTAAAAGGCATATGTGATAAAGGACTGTTCCCCAAAATATACAAAGAACTCAATGCTCAATAATGAGAAATTTAAAACTTGATTATAAAATGGGCCAAAAACCTTAACACAGACAGCCTCACCAAAAATATGCAGATAACACATAAACATATAAAAAACGTTCCACAACCTGTCATCAGGGAAACACAAATTTTTTAAAAATGGAGCTACCACTAATACACCTATTTAGAATGGACAAAATCCAAATGATTGACAACACTGAATGCTGGTGAGGATGTGGAGCAACAGAAACTCTCACTCACAGCTGGTGGGAATGCAAAGTGGTACGGCCACCTTGGAAGACAGTTTGGCAGTTTCTTACAAAACTAAGCAGACCCTTACCATAGGCTCCGGTAATTGTGCTCTTTGGTATATACCCAAAGTAGTTGAAAATGTATGTTCACACAAAAGCCTGTACTCAGATATTTATTGCAGCTTTATTCATAATTGCCAAGATTTGGAAACAACTAAGATGCCCTCAATATGCAAATGAATAAACAGTGGTACTTCCAGACAATGGAATACTATTCAGCACTAAAAAGAAATCGGCGATCAAGCCATGAAAAGACAGGGAGGAAACTTCAATTCATATTTCTAAGTGAAAGAAGCCTATCTGAGAAGGCTACACACTGTATGATTCCAACTATATGACATTCTGGAAAAGGCAAAACTGCGGGGACAATAAAAAGATCAGTGGTTGGGGTGCCTGGGTGGCTCAGAAGGTTAAGCCTCTGCCTTCGGCTCAGGTCATGGTCTCAGGGTCCTGGGATTGGGCCCCACATCGGGCTCTCTGCTTGGCGGTGAGCCTGCTTCCCCCTCTCTCTGCCTGCCTCTCTGCCTACTTGTGATCTCTCACTCTCTCTCTGTCAAATAAATAAATAAAATCTTAAAATATCATTCTCAATGGAGAAAAACTGAAAGCTTTTCCGCTAAGGTCAGGAACACGGCAGGGATGTCCGTTATCACCACTGCTATTCAACATAGTACTAGAAGTCCTAGCCTCAGCAATCAGACAACAAAAGGAAATTAAAGGCATCCAAATCGGCAAAGAAGAAGTCAAACTATCACTCTTCGCAGATGATATGATACAATATGTGGAAAACCCAAAAGACTCCACTCCAAAACTGCTAGAACTTGTACAGGAATTCAGTAAAGTGTCAGGATATAAAATCAATGCACAGAAATCAGTTGCGTTTCTCTACACCAACAACAAGACAGAAGAAAGAGAAATTAAGGAGTCAATCCCATTTACAATTGCACCCAAAACTATAAGATACCTAGGAATAAACCTAACCAAATAGACTAAGAATCTATACACAGAAAACTATAAAGTACTCATGAAAGAAATTGAGGAAGACACAGAGAAATGGAAAAATGTTCCATGCTCCTGGATTGGAAGAATAAATATTGTGAAAATGTCTATGCTACCTAAAGCAATCTACACATTTAATGCAATCCCTATCAAAGTACCATCCATTTTTTTCAAAGAAATGGAACAAATAATCCTAAAATTTATATGGAACCAGAAAAGACCTCGAATAGCCAAAGGAATATTGAAAAAGAAAGCCAAAGTTGGTGGCATCACAATTCCGGACTTCAAGCTCTATTACAAAGCTGTCATCATCAAGACAGCATGGTACTGGCACAAAAACAGACACATAGATCAATGGAACAGAATAGAGAGCCCAGAAATAGACCCTCAACTCTATGGTCAACTCATCTTCGACAAAGCAGGGAAGAATGTTCAATGGAAAAAAGACAGCCTCTTCAATAAATGGTGTTGGGAAAATTGGACAGCCACATGCAGAAAAATGAAATTAGATCATTTCCTTACACCACACATGAAAATAGACTCAAAATGGATGAAGGACCTCAATGTGAGAAAGGAATCCATCAAAATCCTTGAGGAGAACACAGGCAGCAACCTCTTTGACCTCAGCCACAGCAACATCTTCCTAGGAACATCGCCAAAGGCAAGGGAAGCAAAGGGCAAAAATGAACTGTTGGGATTTCCTCAAGATCAAAAGCTTTTGCACAGCAAAGGAAACAGTTAACAAAACCAAAAGACAACTGACAGAATGGGAGAAGATATTTGCAAATGACATATCAGATAAAGGGCTAGTGTCCAAAATCTATAAAGAACTTAGCAAACTCAACACCCAAAGAACAAATAATCCAATCAAGAAATGGGCAGAAGACATGAACAGACATTTCTGCAAAGAAGACATCCAGATGGCCAACAGACACATGAAAAAGTGCTCCATATCACTCGGCATCAGGGAAATACAAATCAAAACCACAATGAGATATCACCTCACACCAGTCAGAATGGCTAAAATTAACAAGTCAGGAAATGACAGATGCTGGCGAGGATGCGGAGAAAGGGGAACCCTCCTACACTGTTGGTGGGAATGCAAGCTAGTGCAACCACTCTGGAAAACAGCATGGATGTTCCTCAAAATGTTGAAAATAGGGACGCCTGGGTGGCTCAGTTGGTTAAGCAGCTGCCTTCGGCTCAGGTCATGATCCCGGCGTCCTGAGAATGAGTCCCGCACCGGGCTCCTTGCTCAGCAGGGAGCCTGCTTCTCCCTCTGCCTCTGCCTGCCATTCTGTCTGCCTGTACTCGCTCTCTCTCCCTCTCTCTCTGACAAATAAATAAAATCTTTTTTAAAAAAAAGTTGAAAATAGAACTACTCTATGACCCAGCAATTGCACTGCTGGGTATTTACCCTAAAGATACAAACGTAGTGATCTGAAGGGGCACGTGCACCCGAATGTTTATAGCAGCAATGTCTACAATAGCCAAACTATGGAAAGAACCTAGATGTCCACCAACAGACGAATGGATAAAGAAGATGTGGTATATATACACAATGGAATACTATGCAGCCATCAAAAGAAATGAAATCTTGGGACGCCTGGGTGGCTCAGTTGGTTAAGCAGCTGCCATCGGCTCAGGTCATGATTCCAGCATCCTGGGATCGAGTCCCGCATCGGACTCCTTGCTCAGCAGGAGCCTGCTTCTCCCTCTGCCTCTGCCTGCCATTCTGTCTGCCTGTGCTTGCTCTCTCTCTCTCTCTCTGACAAATAAATAAAATCTTTAAAAAAAAAAAAAAGAAATGAAATCTTGCCATTTGCGACGACGTGGATGGAACTAGAGGGTATCATGCCTAGCGAAATAAGTCAATCGGAGAAAGACAACTATCATATGATCTCCCTGATATGAGGGAGAGGAGATGCAACATGGGGGGTTAAGAGGGTAGGAGAAGAGTAAATGAAACAAGATGGGATTGGGAGGGAGACAAACCATAAGTGACTCTTAATCTCACAAAACAAACTGAGGGTTGATGGGGGGAGGGGGCTTGGGAGGGGGAGGTGGGGTTATGGACATTGGGGAGGGTATGTGCTATGGTGAGTGCTGTGAAGTGTGTAAACCTGGCGATTCACAGACCTGTACCCCTGGGGATAAAAATATATTATATGTTTATAAAAAAAAAAAAAAGATCAGTGTTTGCCAGTGGGGATAGTCATGAATAGTCAGGGCATAGAGGATTCTTAGGACAGTGAAAATACACTGTAGGAGATGATAAGGATGGATATACATCATTAGACATTTGTCTAAACCCATAGAATACAACACAAGAGTAAACCCCAGGGGACACTGTGGACTCTGGGTGACTATAATGCACTAACAGAGACTAGTCCTCAGTAAAAATGTATCCGGTAAGTGATGTTAATAATGGGGAATGTTATGCATATGTGAAAGAAGAGGGCTATGGGTTATCTCTGAACCTTCCTCTCAATTTTATTGCAAATCTTAAACTGCTCTGAAAAGTAGTCTATTTAAAAAACTAACTACTAGAAGTAATTATATGGAGAACAAAATTTATAAGAGAACTGTGGTGATTAATTTCATTTGTGGTTATTTTAATCCAGTTGGACCTTATTCAATCAGATGAAAGTCCTTAAAAGCAAAACTGAGCTCTCCCTGAGGAAGATGAAATTCTACCTGAACATGTAGCATCAACCCAGCCCAAGAAAGTCCAGCCTAGGGGTGCCTGAGTGGCTGTCAGTTAAACAGTTGCCTTGAGCTCAGATCATTCATCCCAGAGTCCTGGGATCAAGCCCCACATCGGGCTCCCTGCTTGGCAGGAAGCCTGCTTCTCCCCTCCTGCTCCCCCTGCTTGTGCTCACTCTTTCTCTCTTTCTCTCTCTCTATGTCAAATAAATAAATAAAATCTTAAAAAAATAAATATTGTCCAGCCCACCAGCCTGCCCTACAACCTTCAGACCTGCTAGCCCCCACAAGTGCATAAGACAATTCCTTTAAATAAAGTGTTTCTGAAAGACCCTGAATGCTGTTAACCTTGAACATGGAATATTTTAGAAGATGTACTGAGCTCACCTTGAAGGATTCTGTAGGGCTTCAAAGAAGGATACTCATAGATGATAATCTTTGGGAAAACTCCTTTTTCAGCTACTGTGAAGTAAGTTTTATCAGGATGTACCTATAAAGAGTAAAATCTCACTTAAATAATAAAAGGAGAATTTTCTTATAGTCCTATTAATGTAGTATTTAGCATATGTGATTTTATAATTTATTAGGATCCCCTTCAATAGAAGACTAAAAAATGGGCATCTGATAAGTACATGGTGATGGATGTGATTTAAAATGAAACCTAGGGTGCCTGGGTGGTTCAGTGGGTTAAAGCCTTTGCCTTCGCGGCTCAGGTCATGATCCCAGGGTCCTGAGAACAAGCCCCGCATGGATAGGGGAAATCTCTCCTCAGCAGGGAGCCTGCTTCCCCCTCTCTCTCTGCCTGCCTCTCTGCCTACTTGTGATCTCTGTCAAGTAAATAGATAAAATCTTTAAAAATTAAAAAAAAAAATGAAACCTAAGGGAATGCTCATTTTAAGTTTTACTTTTGTTAATAGAACAATCTCTACCCCTACAATTTTTTTTAATTGCCATCAGAAGAGCTAGAACAATGGTTTTCAATCATTAGCACACATCAGAACCATAGGAGGGCTTACTAAGGCACAGAAGGCAAGCCAGAGTTTCTGATTCAGTGTATCAGGGTTGGGCCCCCAAAATTTGCATTTCTATCACTAACAAGTTTCAGGTGATGTTGCTGCTGCCAGCCCCTGCACCACTCTTTGAGAACAACTAAATTAGATGAATTGTTTACCCTCCATATATAAATCAGACTAGCTTTTTGTACAGAAAAATCCATGTTTCCAGAGTAGGTTACAGCTCAGTTTTTAAAAATGCACCTTGGACAAATTCACTGCAAATGTCTATAAACTTACTAGAAGTGAGAAAGATATACTATTTCCAAGCCAGACGTAGAGACAAATAGAGTAAATATGCCCCAGGTAAACTATTTGTGTCAGCATTTCAAGTGATAGCAGTATAAATCTTAGAGAATTATATGTTTATTCCTGGTATTTTTGTTCATTGGTAAGCCAATGTGCAGGAAGAGTCAATGGATATTTTAAAAATAAAAATAGGCTCTTACAAAAATCGACTATTTAAGACACATATTGTGCTTTATAAACTCTATTTTCAGTTACCATTTTGCAACTCCTGATTTTAAACCTGTGGAAGAGGAGCTTTCCTCAGAGGATACAGGTTGCACTGTAGATTTTGGTACCCAAGATAACACTGTTGCTTTTTCTTCTCCCCACCCATGGTGCCTTAAGACCTATAATAAGGTCTTCCTGCTGACACCTCTTCCACTCAAGTAAACACCCATCACTTCAGCTCGAAACAAGGTTTGGGTTTATAGGATATACACTCAGTGAGAGAAGAACACTTATTGCGTGCTTATTATGTGTCCCAGACACTGTGTGTGTTTTATGTGAATCCCCTTAAATTTTACATCAACCTTATGAGTTTGGCTACCAGTATCATTCCCACCATTTTGATGAGGAAATAGGCACAGCAAGGCTAAGTAACTTGAAGTCATACAGCTGGCAAATGTCAGAGGTAGAATTCAAGCCAGGTGTTGGAAGCCAAGAAGAAAGTGGAACTAAAAAATTGGAGTTACGAAGGACTTAGGGGGAAACAGATTACAACTACATCTTTCTAGATGCCCATTTACAGAACAATATTGGGTAGGATATGTGGTCACAGAAATCTGAAAGGGAATTCAGGCAAATCTTTTACCCCTCCAGGTCTGGTCTATAGTAAGTGAAAAAGTTGCAGCTCTCAGATCAGAAACTCTGTGGGGTTGGGCTTGGTGTTTTATTTTTAGTGGAGATGTGGAATTAATGAGTTATTTACTTTTTATTCAACATACAGATTCACCCTATCTTTTCTAAAAGATAGTTGATATGTCCCCAGAACCCACTTCTCACAGGTTTCTCACTGCTTTGCAAGAACACTTTGCAAGAACCACAAATGGTAAACTGTTTCAGGAGAAAATGAAGTGATGAGGACAGCTGAGGAAAGGCCCCTGCCACTAGCCAGGCTCTGACAGCCCCAGCACGCATGGACATCCAATTGCCCAGAGTCCAGGAGGATGATAAGGACTGCCATTCTTGACCACAGAACACCTCACCTACTGACCTCAGACCAAATCATTGTACAACAAAATAGAAATTTCAAATCTACATAATGGGAGAAAAAAAGAAGTGCTAGTTTCCTGTTTCTCAGCACTCTGCAGGTGATGTGGACCTCAGGGTACATGACCCCTCAGAGTGGCCCCTGACTGACTTCCCTCCACAGAACTCAGGTCCCTCAAGTTGGGCCTGTGAATATTTGTACACAGCTGGTGCCACGGTATCACGTACTTACATTGATCTAGGTTTTTGGTTTTTTGCTTTTTAATATGAGTCTTGTCTCTTTAGATGGATTTTAAACTCTGAATTCAGAGAGGTCATGAACCTTTTATCATTTAAATACCTGCATATTCTGAGTACTGTTGGACACACAATGTAATATAATAAATTCTTGTTGGGGTACCTGGGTGGTCCGGTCAGTTGAGCATCTGACTTTGGCTCAGGTCATGATCTCAGGGCTCTGGGGTTCTGGGATTGAGCCCCACATCAGCCTCCACACCCACTGGGGAGTCTGCTTGTCCCTCTCCACACCCCCACCTCCTTCCTCCCCCACTTCTGTTCTCTCTCTCTCTCAAATCAATAAAACCTTAAAACAATAATCCTAATTAGTTCATTAATTCTTGCTGGGGGCAGGGACTTTACCATGCACACATGCTATGTACAGATCAATGATCAAGAAAGAAATAATCATGAGACTCTCCTCACTCTTCCCTCTCACCAGGTCCTGTTTCGATAGCCACCCTAAGTTCTATTTGTGGATCTCGGACCTTCTTTACCTTCTGCATTCCCATTCATGTCCCTGCTTCACTTCTCAGAGCAAGAATCTTCAAAACCTCTCCACTCACCTCCCTTTCTAAATACCCTACCAGGTCCCATCTAATGTAATCAAAATTATTTCCCACTACCCCCTGCTAGCTTGGCCCAGTCTCTCCGTTGGATCTGCACCAGGCTTTCTGTGGGAAGCCCTCCACCTCTGCAGGGCATGGTGATGTGGGCCCTGCACCTGCCAGTTCTGTCTGGGCTGCTCACACCTGAGAGGCAGGGCGAGAGCAGGGCAGACTTCTATTTAGACCATGATCCTTCTAAAAAACTCTTTGAACATTGACTATGGAAGTGCTGCTTGTATGTGCCCCAAATCCTGTGTGTTTCTCCTCCTGTCCCTGTCTCACACAGACTACTCTGAACGGGGGCCCCTCTCATGACTCTAAAGGCACCCAGAGGTGTTTCTCAGGTTGTTATTGGTGAGAGCAGAGCTAAGGACACCTACTTTTAAGGATCACACCCAAGTAGAAAAACAGTCAAGGGAAAAACTCCGGTATGGGGCCAAGCGCTATAGAGAGCTCAAGTAAGAGACAACTAAAAAGGTATTCTTCGGATTCGGCTACTCAGCGGGCCACTGGTCACTTTAGTAAAGGCAATTTCAGTGAGGTGGGAGGGGAAAAGACAAACTTGGCTATGGAGGGAAAAGCCAGCAAGTAAAGACAAGGCATGGTTGGTTTAGAAGTGCTTTTATGAAGACATAAGTTGGTTTTATGAAGACCAGTTGGTTTAGTGTGCTTTTATATGCTGAGGATGAAAAGAAGGAGCAGCCAAAGAAATAAGAAAGAAGGCGACTAATGGAGACAGGCACCTGAGGAGGAAGGAAGACACAGCCTCCAAATCACATGCAAATCTTTGTCAACTGCTCACAAATTACTGGATGTACAATGTATACTTGATCTCCTAATGTTCAATTTTATACCTACATCTTATCTGGCACTTATCTCTATTTATGATTTGAATTATCATTTGTGCTCTTCATCTGAGTATTTTTGCAGAATGGGAACAAAGTGTTCATTATGAAAAAGCTGCAGGACAGTTGGAAGCCACTTAACCTCTATCAGCTCCAGTTTCCTTATCTGCAAAATGAGATGATCCTATCATTAACATAACGTTGTAGTACTGCACAGAGACCAGGTCAGCGAATGGAATGGCTGTAATAGTCGAATTGAAAATGCCTAAATCCCGCAATACTACCTATGGTATTGGCACCTACGAGCTGGGTTGGTCCAAGAAGAAACAGATACAAAAAGATTTTTTTTTCCAAAGTCACCAACAGCATACCCCAATGACACCAATTCCTCTACCACTGCTACTTCGCAGGTACAGCTGTTCCTTGGTTTTCAAATTCAGAAAGATCAGCTGGTTCCCAGCTATGTAGATCACAGTATCGCTGTCCAGAAGTTGTAGGTTGGCCCGCTTTCTGCAGTCATAACCAAAGGAATGACTGAGGGAAAGTTGTTAAGGAAAAGGAGTGTAACAAAGTAAGCATCCTAGAGACAGGAAACATAATGAAATAAATGTATTTTTAAAAGCTGTGCCATTAGGCAAAGGGTCGGTGTTGAAGTAGTTGAATTATACTTTGAAACTCAGTTTTTATTTATTACCAATGCAACTTTGTTTTTCAATGAAATGAAAATTCTTATACTCCGATTTAGTCGATATTTTAATTTTCGTAGGGAGATCCTGAAAGCAGATTCATTTTATAAAAGGTAAGTATTATATAGGCCTCTTCCTCGAATTTGAAAGGCGAGATGTTTAAAATTCTGACAGAATGTTTCTAAGTTCTGACAAACCAGTGATAATGTGACTAATAAATCCACATAAATGTAATTGAAATTTAATTCACATGAGCAAATTATGAAAATGAACTAAATAATATTTAGTATATAAGTATGTATAATCAATTTGCTAACATTTCCTGAGCTCATTAGTATGTATAGGTGTGTAGATGAGTGTGTGTGTGTGTACACATTTATCCTATAGAGTAAATCTGAACTAATCCAAAATAGAGGTTAAAATAACCTGTTTTTATAATACATCTTTTAAATGTATATTGTTACTACCTTCAAGTTCAAATTAATATAATCCAAAATATAAATGTATTAAGTAGATGAGATTAATCTATTAAAAATGTGATTTGCAAAAGAAATGTAATACATAGTGAAACTTAAGTAGATGGATTCATATTTTCTAAGAACTCACTAGTGAACACAGAAGCTAAAGGATCATTGAAGAAATCTTTATTTTTGAGCCCTTCTTTAAAAAATAAATTCTGATTTTAGGGGATTACTTTTATTTGTAAGTGAATATTTTTAGGGAAAGAAACTATGTAGAATTTTTAACAAGAGTATCTATAATTGTAAAAAAGAGAAAATCTTAATGCAATTTGAATTGTGAAGTATATACAAATTACAACTAACTATATGTAACTAAACCTAGCTCATTGCCTAAGAATTAAATTGAAAAAGAGAACATTTCAGAGCTTTAGATCTGTTCAAGAAAACTGAATTTTATCAATTTAATAAAGACATGAACACCTAAAATTGAATCTTATATAAAGAGCAAATGAATGTGTGATCCAAAGATCTTGTTGAAGCTGTTCAGTCCTCAGGGAAACTATCTGAGGCCTCCTTACAAAGAAGAGTGGGAACCACAGGCTCTTTATCTTCATAGAGCCTGGTATGGGGCAGGAGGCTTCATCTACACACCTTTTCCCTTTCCCCAAACTGCTATTTTCTCCTTTCCTTCCTTCTCTCCTTTCTCTGTTCCCAGGTACCAGTGTAACACTTTGGAGGGCTTAAAGCTATGTCTATAGCCATGAGTAGAAGTAGGCTACCATCCCTTCACTGACATGGATGGCAGCTGGGAATCAGACATGTGATCATTTATCTGATATTATCATCCCTAATTTCGGGGTCGGGGAGAAACTCCCTTTTACTTGCTGCCCCTCTCCAATGCAGAATGGGTAACATTGTTACTTCCCAAACTCTCCCCTTTCAAATCACAGCCTGCTTCTTCTCACAAGGTCATCTCTATTTCCCAGACTGCTGAGTGCAGTGTCTTGAGCCTCAGGCATTCAGTAAATGTCCGTTGGGTGAAATAGTTAATTAATGTATAACTAGAGTCCAATCCTTCTCTTTTAACCCCAGAAGACAGTGGCAGCCACTAACCAGAGCTCTGAAGATGTTAAATTGTGTTCTGCTATAGTTTCAACTCCTTTCCCGTTTTATCCCATCCTCTCCTCTGGCTTGTACCTTCTTAACTTCCTATCAGAGACCCAGGGCCTTCATTGTTTGTTCATGGGCATCTAGGACCCTCACTTTAAAATTACATTTAAGGGACTCCTGGGTGGTTCAGTCAATTAAGCAGCTGCCTTTGGCTCAGGTCATCATCCCAGGGTCCTAGGACTGGGACTGAGTCCTGCATCAGGCTCCTTGCTCAGCAGGGAGCCTGCTTCTCCCTCTGCCTACTGCTCCCCCGGCTTGTGCTCGCTCTCTCTGACAAATAAATACAATCTTTAAAAAAATAAAACAAAATTGCATTTAATTACATCTTATATAAATTATACTATGGTTTTGGTGCTATTTAATAAATGACATATTTCTTGATTGATTTATAAAACACAAACTTTAAAATTGAAGTAGACTCAACACAATTACTAAAGTACAAAAGAGTATGTAGGGGATACATGACAGCTAACTTCTTGGAGCTTCTCATTCTTGGAGAGTAGAACTGTCTAATGCGGGATAGTCCAGAGGGTCAGCTTTTGACTCAAGGTCTGGAACAGCTAATAATGTAATCTTTCCAAAAATGGGACAAGCTACTTTGTGACTTCCGTGGTGTTGAAAGTGTTCACAAAAAGTCTATAGCTTTTAGAGCCACTCCTCCATCATGAATAGAAGGAATTCACACCTCAAGTCAAACGTCAAGGTCACTCTGACTCTTATTATTTGGAATCTAGGCATATCTCTTTAATACAGAGATCCCTGTATCCTGGAGCAGCAAGTCCCCAGTATTGGGGGCTGGGAGAGAACAAGACCATCAAAAGTACCTGGGAAGGGATGCCTGGGTGCTCAGTTGGTTAATCCACTGCCTTTGACTCAGGTCATGATCCTAGAGTCCTGAGATTGAGTCCCACATGGGGCTCCTGGCTTGGCCAGGAGCCTGCTTCTCCCTCTGCCTGCTCTGCCTGCCTCTCCCCCTGCTTGTGCTCAGTCTCTCTCTCTCTCTGATAAACAAATAAATAAAATCTTAAAACAAAAAAAAGTACCTGGGAAGGTTTTTCAGACTACAAGTGCCCAAGACCCTCTCCCCACAGATATAATACAGTAGGTCCAGGAAAGGTCTCAGACCATGTGTTTTTCAGGAAAAGCTTCCAGGTGACACTGATAAACCACCTCATTTGAAACAAATAGGCTAAAAGAAAGGCAACAGCATAACTTTTATCAGCAACTTGTCCAAAGACCACATACACAAAAAAGTCCTCAGGAGAGAAAACTCCCAAGTTATAAGATTCAGGGTGAATTAGTTTTAGTTACACCTGGGATTGAAATAGAAAGTGATAATAACATGTTCTATCTTTATGTAAAAAGCAAAATTGAGTTATGAAGTACACAGCCCTCCTCTTTAAGCACACCTTGTATAAGAGGCCAGTCAGTGGTCTAGGCCATGGGGTCCTCTCCAGCACCCATCTAAAGATAAGCATGCTAGACTGCCAGCAAGAGCATGAATGGAAATCTTCTCCCAACTCCACCTGACAAACCTAATGTTGTACAGTGACAGCAACCTTAAATCCTCTTGTTGATTATCCCCACCTTTAAATTTTTTCATGGACTCTTACTCTGCAGACCAATTAAAACTTGTTATTTTGGACCCTTCTTCCTCAGGGTTGTCTTCTCTGATATTCATCTGATAAATAGTGTGTCAGTACCCCTGCCTGCCAATGGCATCAGTGTTTTAAGAAATCAATGAGTTTAACTTGCTAGGCATTGAGAAAGGGATGCCAGGCTGGTAGAGGTGGGAAACCAGGATAAGAGGCCTTCTGGTCTCCTGCACATCATATCTCATGAAAGAACAAGCAGAAAAGCATCATTTCTCTTTATGGTTATTTGGCATCAACAAAAGCTTGATTAAATTAAGATCATGTATTTCTATCTCAACTTCTCTAAGGGCCAAGCTTCTTAGAATCACCTAAGACAGGGATTGGCAAACTTTTCCTGGAAAGGGCCAGACAGTAAACATTCTAGGCTTTTTGAGCCAGGTGGCCTCTGTTATACCTACTTAATTCTGCCCTTGTAGTGCAACGGCAGCCACAGACAAAATGTAAATGAATGAGAATTTCTGTGTTCCAATAAGACTTTATTCACGAAAACAGACCAGAGGCCAGATTTGGTCCATGGGCTAGTTTGCCGACCCCTGACCTAAGAAGCTGAAATCCAAAAACTATACATGTATAACTGGAGTGGATACACAAGTGTGAGAAGATCCAGTGGTATGTTCGAATCCGGAGTCACAAAAGGCATCGAAATAAGTTCCGTATAGTCGTAGAAGAAGTTCTCTGAGATTTTCTTCTTAACTTCTTCCTCCACCTCTTCGGAGCCTGGAGCAAGGGCTTCCACATATTGAGAGTCTAAAAAATTAAAAGATTTTAAAGAAGAGCGTCTGGTGAATCCTAAAATTGCATTTCACAAAGACAGGCGGCAGGTACCTAGCCCGTAATATTCCAGCAGTAAGTACCACCAGTGGCCTGAACGTGGGATGCCACCCACCAATGAGCATGGGAGGAAGAGCCGACATGCCTGTGTGCATCAGGGTGAACACAGAGCTCTGGTCATGGTTTCTGTAGTCTCAAAGAGCAACTCCTAATCAGTTCCAAGTCAGAGTGAGAATTCACTAATCTGGGGGCGAACAGTCCTTAGTCCATCTAGTTCCCAGGAAACCAAGTATGAGAGTTTGGTATGTGATCCTCAGAAAGGTAATATATAGCTCCAAAGCCTCTAAATCACCCTACTAAAGCATGTTCCATGCTTTTCCTTTTATCACCCGACATACCCTGCAAGTTTTTATTTCTATGAATTTTTAACTGTTCGGTTTGGGCAATTTGTCTTTAAAACAGTTACTATTACTGTGAGAAAACTAACAATACTTTCTTACCTCCAATGTTATCCACATAGTCATAGTGAAATGAACCTGAACTTCCTTCCAAACGTTCCGTATCATAATCATCATCCTCTAAATATGATTCTCCCCCTTCAACAAATGTTTCATCTGTGGCATCCTCTCTCACAGCAACTATTAAAAGTAATTTGTTTTAATAATTCCTACATTTTGAATTAAACATTTCCTTATTTCCAAAGTAGCTAATATTTTTTTTATCACAACAGAAGTAAATTTTTAAAAAACTATGGTAAGATATCTGGAAAACCTACAAATATTTGGAAATCAAAGAACATTTAAAAATAATGTATGGGCCAAGGAGAAATCAATAAGCAAACTTAAAAATATTTCAAACTAACTGATAATTAAAATATAACATGTCAAAATTTGTGGGATGCAACTAAGGCAATGCTTAGAGGGAAATTTCTAGTTTTGTACACTTAGAAGAAGAAAAGTCAAAACTCAAACACCTAAAGCTCTACCTCAAGAATCTAGAAAAAGCAAAAAGAAAATAAAAAGAAATAATAGAAATAACAAAAATGAAAGCAAGGATCAATTAAATAAAAGGCAAATAAACAATAGAGAAAATGAGCAAAACCAAAATCCTATTCTTTGACAAGATTGGCCAAATGGAGAAACTCCCAGCTAGACCAATCAAGAATAAAGAGAGAGTCAATACAAATCTCCAACATCAGGAATGAAAATACATCCTAGAGTTATATCAACAAATTTTATAATTTAAAATAAATGTACAAATTCTATGAAACATACAAAGTTACAAAACTTACAAAAGAAGAAATAAACAACTTTCTGTTTATTAAAGAAATTGGATTCATTAGAAATTTTCTATCTGTTTGTATTTTCTTCAATTTCTTTCATCAATGTTCTATAGTTTTCAGAGTACAGGTCTTTCACCTTCTTAGTTAAGTTTATTCCTAGGTATTTTATTTTTTTTGGTGTAATTGTAAATGGGATTATTTTCTTAATTTCATTTTCTGCTACTTTGTTAACAGTGTAGAGAAAAACAACTGATTTCTGGGTATTAATTGTGCATCCTACAACTTTACTGAATTCATTTTTTACTTCTAATATTTTTTTGTGGATTCCTTAGGGTTTTCTATGTATAGTATCATGTTACCTGTGAATAGTGACAGTTTGATTTCTTTCTTAACAATATGGATGCCTTTTATTTCTTTTTCTTGTCTGATTGCTGTGGCTAGGACTTCCAGTGCTATGTTGAACAAAAACGGCAAGAGTGGACATCTTCATCCTGTTCCAGATCTTAGAGGAAAAGCTCTGTTTTTCTGTTTTTAAGCCATGGATGTTTCATACATGGCCCATATTATGTCGAGGTATGTTCTCTCTAAACATACTGTGTTCAGAGTTTTTATTGTAAATGGATGTTGGATTTTAGATGTCAAATTTTTTTTCTGCATCTATTAACATATTCTTATGATTTTTATCCTTTGTTTTGTTAAATCCATCAAATAACATTGATTGATTTGCAAATAGTGAACCATCCTCGTATCCTGAGAATAAATCCCACTTGATCATGGTGAATGATCCTTTCACCATTATTGACTGTGTTTTGCAAACATGTTGTTAAGGACTTTTGCATTTATGTTCATCAGGGATATTGGCCTGTAGTTTTCTTTTTTCGTAGCATCTGTCTGGTTTTGGTATCAGGATATTTCTGTTCTATTTGCAGTATATTCTTCCACTTGTTATCCAATTTAATCCTCAAACAACTCACAATTATCATCTTAATGGGTGAGTAAATTGAGGCTCAAAGAGGTGAAATAATCTACCCCAGATCAAACATCTCTAAGTGGTAGACCCAGGCCTCAAACCTAGAGCCCAATTCTTTCTACTATACTGTATTAGAAAAGTTAAAGACTGTAGACTTCACAAGAGAGAGCAAGACCAGATTTGCAAAGAGGTCATTATCAACATAGAGATGACAGTAAGGTCTATGGGCCAGGAACTGGAGATTAAATAGTTGAAACACAGTCTCTGCTCTTAACAAACTTAGAATTTAGTAACAGAGTTAAACAAGTAAACCATCTCTGCTGCACAAACTTAAATGCTCTTCAAAAGTGATTTTTTCCTAAATTTAATAATAAAAATCTAAGTGTATATTATAATCTTTACTTACATCTTGATGCAGACTTCAAGGAGCTCAGAGACCGTTTCCCATCACTCTTTGATTTATCTAATCTCCTCCCATCAGTATCCTGATCCCCTGGTTCCTTCATTTCCTCTGTAAGCACAAAATTGAGATGAGAAAGGGAACAGCTGTGGAAAAAAAAATCATTTACAGATATCTTTCCCCTAACAAATTCTACAAGCACCAAACACCATGTGTGTTGATAATTGTATATTTGCATAGTATCCAAGTGACTTAACGGGCAGGAGGTATAGCCACCAGCACAGACCTCTGCAGAATGGCAGAATATAGTCACAGTCCCTTTTTCTAGGCCAACTTACTGTGATGCCCTCTGATTTTCCAGAAGTCTGCAGTGAAATGCCATTCCAGTCTATCTTTTCTCAAATATTCCATCATTAAAGTTAATCCCCTCCCATGCTTACTTTGGTTCATCCCCTCCATTTCCTCTTCTCATCACTCCATCATTTAACTCCTCTGGTGTTACTAATTAATTTCAGTTTTTAAATATTTGTTCAGCGTACCTGCTATGTTATCAAGTCTTATAGTAGACACTAAATTATGGTACTGAACTAGAAATGTGATTCCTAACTTTGTGGAGTTTGTTCAGAAAGATAGATATTAAATGATCAATTAAAATACAATAAGTGCTACAAAAAGGAAAGAATAGGGTCCTGTGGGCATGTCTGGCAAGATGACTAACCCATATCCTCAAGTTCAGGAAGAAGTATTGGAGACAAGGGTGATGAGTAGAGGTTGGCCAGGCCTAGAACAGACAGAATGTATTAGGCAGAGGGAACTTGAGAGAGAGTGCTGTGTCTGTGAAGGGCTGAAAGCAGTCTGTTGTGAGTATGAAAGTGAAACACGCAGTGAAGAGGAGGCCAGTAGCAGATGATAGAACCATCTCTAAGCTTTTGCTAGGGAGTTTACAACTTATTTCTATGGCAACTGAAAGCCACTGAAAGGTTTTTTTTGTTGTTGTTGTTTTTGTTTTGTTTTGTTTTTTAAAGATTTTATTTACCCATTTGACAGACAGAGATCACAAGTAGGCAGAGAGGCAGGCAGAGAGAGAGAGAGGAGGAAGCAGGCTCCTTGCAGAGCAGAGAGCCCGATGTGGGGCTTGATCCCAGGACCCTGGGATCATGACCTGAGCCGAAGGCAGCGGCTTAACCCACTGAGCCACCCAGGCACCCTCACTGAAAGGTTTTAAGGAGGAAAGTGACACAGCAGATTTTCCCTGTCCTCCCTCTATTGCAGCTCTTTGTCTTTGTGAAAGCACCTGCTATATCCTCCTTATAAGTCTTGGCTTCTCCACCAATCACACTACTGGGTATTTACCCTAAAGATACAAATGTAGTGATCCAAAGGTGCCTATACACCTGAATATTTATAGCAGCAAAGTCCACAATAGCCAAACTATGGAAAGAACCTAGATGTCCATCAATAGATGAATGGATCAGGAAGAGGTGGTATATATATACAATGGAATACTATGCAGCCATGAAAAGAAATGAAATCTTGCCATTTGCAATGACATGTATGGAACTAGAGGGTATTATGCTGAGCGAAATAAGTCAATCAGAGAAAGACAATTATCATATGATCTCTCTGATATGAGGAATTTAAGAGGCATGGCAGGGGTTTGTGGGGAGAAGAGAAGGAAAAAATGAAACAAGATGGGATCGGGATGGAGACAAACCATAAGAGACTCTTAATCTCATGAAACAAACCAAGGGTTGCTGGGGGTGGGGTGAGGGAGAGGGTGGTTGGGTTATGGACATTGGGGAAGGTATGTGCTATGGTGAGTGCTGAATTGTGTAAGACTGATGGTTCACAGACCTGTACCCCTGGGGCAAATAATACATTATATGTTAATAAAAATAATTTTTTAAAAAACAGGAGAGTTTGAGATGTTATAATATAGTAACTATTATTCTCAACAAATACACACCAGTTACACAATTAAAAAAAAAAAGTCTTGGCTTCTCTATGCTAAACACCACATATCCTCCACCTCCTTCTACTGCAGGATTGGCAAACAGAATAGAACAACAGTTCTATTTGACTCAGATCTGTGGTTCGATTCAGGTTTGAATCTCAGTTTTGCCACATAAGCTTTCCATGAATTCAGTTGTAAACAGGAGTGAAATAAAAACAACTTACAAGACTGCTATGAGAATCAATTGAACTAGTGCATAATTTTCCTTTCCTGGTCTGTGAAGAAAGGCTAGTATGCTGAAAGCAGATGGGATACACACTACATGGTTGGTGGAGAGGGCAGTGTGAACACCACCTCCTTTCATCTGTATCTTGGGGGTCATTCCATCTGCTTTCTTGCAGTGACATCATGATGATGCCCTGCCTTGGTTTGGGGGACAATAGTGCAGGGCCCAAATGTTTTTCTTAAAAGCTATTATCAGGAAACATAGGTCCTAAAATGACACCTACGTTACTAAATTTTGTTTAGCACTTTGGGGCCATTTTTCTGGGTTACCAAAATGATGTTTTACCATTTAAAAAGTGTACGTGTGGGACGCCTGGGTGGCTCAGTTGGTTGGACGACTGCCTTTGGCTCAGGTCATGATCCCGGAGTGCTGGGATCGAGTCCCGCATCGGGCTCCCAGCTCCACGGGGAGTCTGCTTCTCTCTCTGACCTTCTCCTCGTTCATGCTCTCTCTCACTGTCTCTCTCTCTCTCAAATAAATAAATAAAATCTTTAAAAAAAAAAAAAGTGTACGTGTGTGTGTGTTTTCTCTTAATGTTCTCCCTTTCTTCTTTCTTCCTCACTCTCTTCCTTCCTTCCTTCCTTCCTCTCACCTGATTATAAAATATATAGCCACTGGGATTGGGAAGTGTGTAGGAATCAAATGATAAAAAAATCTTAAGTAGCAAGATCCTTTAAAATCAAATTCTATCATCCAGGACATTTCCTTTTCCTTCCAGTTTGGATATACAGACTTGCTTTCTACATTTATACAAGTCATGGATTTGAAAATAATTAAATAATTGTAACAATGAAATAATTTTTTAAAGATCAATATTGCAAGCTAATATCAGTTACTGCAGCGTGGTTGCACATTATCCCACCCTGTGGGTAACGGTCTTTAGGGAGATACAAACATACCTAAATGCCATATTTTCCCTCCCTGTAAAGGTTCTTTTTTTTTTTTTTTTAAAGATTTTTATTTATTTATTTGACAGAGAGAGATCACAAGCAGGCAGAGAGGCAGGTAGAGAGAGAGGAGGAAGCAGGCTCCCCGCTGAGCAGAGAGCCCGATGCGGGGCTCGATCCCAAGACCCTGAGATCATGACCTGAGCTGAAGGCAGCGGCTTAACCCACTGAGCCACCTAGGCGCCCCTGTAAAGGTTCTTTATAACGTACATTTACCAACTCAATTCTTAAAACTACTGAGCCCACTTATATCAAATGGTATTATACTAGGCATTGCCGAAGACACAAAAAAGAGCAACAGTGAGCCCTTGACCTTAAATACTTTACAATCTAGGAAGAAGAAATTGACAATTCTCTTGGAATATAGTCTCAGAATAAGCTTTTCTAAACCACTGATCCAGATACGGGGCTGACCAGAACAAGGATGATCTGAAAGTCCTGCCTGGAGAGCAACTATAGCTAAGGGTTTCCTTGATAAAAATCAACATGTAAACTATTGGAAAGAAAATAAACTATTCTTTCGGTTGCCGTGTCGCAGGCCCTAAATAAGCGGAGCAGAGCAGGCTCTGGGTTTGCCAGCCAAAGTAAATGGATATCCTGTGGCTGTTGATCAGTTAAGAACTGAGAGATAACTGTCCGTCTGCAAATTTCAGTAACACTTCAGTCTATAAACAGTTATTGCTTTATTTTCTATTGCCAGCATACAAATTTCACAACCTAAGATAACACCCATTTCTTCTCTCACACTTTTTTGGGTCAGAAATCCAGGCACACTCCGTGGGTTCTCTTGAGTTTCACGAGGTCAAAACAACGTGTTGGCAGAGCTACTTTCATTTCTGCCGGCTCTGAGGAAAAACTATTTCTAGGCTTATTTAGATTATTGGCAGAATTCAGTTCCATGTGGTTGTAGGACCAAAGTCCCTGTTTTCTTGTTGACTGTAGGCCAGGAGTTGTTCTGTTTCCAGAGGCCGCGTGGCCCATGGACCCCTTCAAAGGCAGCAATGGTAGGTCAAATACCTCTCAATGGTTTCAATCTCATAGTTTTCTTTTCTGCTTCCTATCACTAAAAATTTCATGAGATCATTTTCTGTCCTTTACTCTTCTCTTTTCCAAATACATTTATTTTGAACATACTGTACCTGATCATTAACAGGATACATATATTCTAATAAAGAGCTTGTAAGACCTAATAAATCTACTTATAAATTTATTATAAAGTGAATAAGAAACAATTACAGTAAACAATTATGGTAACAAATACAGTAACCGTTATGGTAATGCCAGTCTGTAAACAAAGGGTTTAAGCCACAACCAAAGGTAAACTGGTGTCAAGACAAAAGTGTAACCAGGTGGTGGGTATTGGGGAGGGCACATATTGCATGGAGCACTGGGTGTGGTGCAAAAACAATGAATACTGTTACACTGAAAAGAAATTAAAAAAAAAAAAGTGTACTCTTTATCTCACACTATATTATAAGCAATATATTCCTCAAGTGGCTAATATGACCATGCAATAAACTTTAATATCACAAACACAGTTACTATCAGGTTGTGTGCAGTATGGAAGAAAATACTGGAACCCAAGGAAGTTTCCCAGTGTTCTGAACTAGCACTGCTATACAAAAAATACTGAGATCTTTTCTCAGCTCTTCTGGTTCAGAAAGGGGGGCTGATGAACCTGTGAAAGGTACCTGAGCAGGTAAGGTAGGAGGGGCTCCTGATGTAGAGATTGGCAGTGTAACTGGTGAGATGGAATAAGGTGATTTTTATTCATTTGGTTGGTTGGTTAGGTTGGGGTTGTTTAGAATCAAGGAACTGGGAGGTTGTACTGTAAATTGCTGAGGCCCTGGAGCCAGAATGGCTTGGGTTCACATCCTAGTTTGGCGGAGGAGAGGGGTTAGCTTGGGCAAGGGCCAAGTCATTGGCATCCCTTAACTCTTAGTCCATTTATATGTAAAATGAAGGTGATTAATAAGGTTGTCTGGCAGAGTCATTATAAGTATTAAATGAGATCTTTTATACCGAGAGTTCTCCACACTGGCGGCACTTTCACATTACCTGGACGACTTTCATAGCATATCATTCTCAGGCTCTTACTCCCTAGGTAATTCTTTTGTGCAACCCAAGATAAGAAGCTGGGCTTAAGGACCAGAGGTTTACATAAAGAACACAGGAGGTACTCAAAAACAGTTGTTATTCTTACCATAATTACTACAAATTCTCTCCAACACAGCCAGAGCTCAATAAATGTGACCATGGAATCTTCAGACAGTTGAAAGAGGTCTTATCTAGTCCAACATCCCACCCAGTGAGAGTCACACATCTACAACATTAAGCTCAGCACTGTTAGAAAAGCAGTCTAGTGTGTTGGTCAGGCTGAGAACTGGCTAGAGCCAGCCTGTCTGTGCTTACAGCCCGGCTCTCCTTCTTACACACCCTGTGAGGTGTTAAACAGGTGTTTAGCCCCTCTGTGCCTTGGTTTTCTCATCTGTAAAGTACCTACTTCATAAGGTAAAGTACCTACTTCATAAAGCTGTTCTGAGATCTCACTGATTTAATACAGTAGAGCTTTAAGAGCAGTGCCTGACACATAGAAAGTCAGTCTACAAAATGGTTGAAGGGATAAATTTATTCATTCTTGAGTAAATGAACAAATGAAGGAACACTTCAAGGGATGATCAGTTGGCTTCGATTCAAACTTTTCAGGTTAGTGAGTAACACATTCTGCTAATGCTCAGCTCTAGTTCTTAGTTATTTTATACTAAGCTGAAATCTGCTTCCCTACAACTTAGATCCATTTGGCCTTTGTTCTTCTGGGGACATATACAAGTTTTCCTGTGTACTATAACCATTCAAGTAATTGTAGCTACTTTACTTTTCTCCCTAGATCCTCTTTTTTCCAGCTATAGCATCCCAATTCTTTCGATTACCCCTCACCAACCTGGTTTCAACTCTTTTCAGCATCCTGATAGCTCAAGAAGTTCCTTCCCAATGCATTGAATATCCCTCCCAATTTTGTATCTTTTTTGGGGGATCCAGAAATTCTCCAAAAGAGATGAACTGTTACTCTACTTGTTGGGAACAGTGTATTGCTTTAAGGCAGCCTAATACTACATTATCTTCTGGGGGCGGGGTGGTAGCTCATCATATGCTGACTCATCATAATCAGTTTGTAACCAGCCAGAACGACTACAGCACACTTTGTGGGTTCTCAACCATGTCCCATCTCATACAACTGAACAAGCTAGGCTTGGGAGGCTATTTGTGAGCTCTCTTAAAAGTCCTTTTATTAGATTGAGCTCCACTGATCCACCCTATGGCTAATTCCGTTAACCAACTCACTGAGTAGACTATCAAGTTTTGAGTCAACCCTGAGGACGTATAAAGGAAAAAAAAAAAATCATAGTACATAGTGGTGCAAAGGCATGTGTTGCTAGAAGGAGGTTGGCTGGAAACCAGAATGGTCCTGAACGCAACATTAGTTAGATTCATTCCCCAGATTCCAGGGTCCTCAGTCTCACAAACTCAGACACTCCATCTCCGCAGTGTGCCAGAGCTGACCATGTTAAGACTCAGAGATTGTCACATAAAACAGATGCTCAGTTTCTACTTAACAAAGTGAAACACCACTGTGCGAAGAATAATACTCCATGTATTTTGAATGTTTACCATGTGTCAAACACAGTTCTAAGGATTCTGCACATACTGTTTCACATGTTTCTCCAAACAACTCAATGAGTTACGTGCAATTTCCAGATGAGAACGCAGAGCAGTTACTCTGAACCTTCCCTCTCGCGCACCCATGCAGTTGGTTTCTATGTCTCGTTGCCAAGTGAACAGTCATTGAGCCTTTTGAATTCATCCTCTCCCTTCTACTCCCAGTGTTACCACCCTCATCTGGTTATGTCATCTCACCTGAACCATTACCACAGCCTCACACCTTGTCTCTCCCTTCTCTAGTCCATTTCTACCCTGCCTCTCGTAGTTCCAAAACACAGCTTTTAGGGTGCTACTTTTCCTGTTTGAAACCTATAACGTCTCCTCATGCCACAGAATAAGAACTCTGGTTCCTTGGCATGGCACAGAGGTCCCTCATCTCCACTTTCCCCCTTCCTTGCCCCTCCTTAGTCCCTTCTCCTCCTCCAAAGTCCTAGCAGCCACGTGGGACAACTCACCATGGGCTGGACACACCGAGTACGTGTATGCTCCTATATCTGCTTGTATGCAACAAGTATTTACTCGGCACCGACTTTACCCGCAATATCCTAATTAGTAACAAGAACCCCATGAAGTAAGCATTATCATCTTTCTTTTTAGATATTAGGAAACTGAAGAGCAGAGGGATCAACTTGACAAGCGTCACACAGCTAAGTGTGGGGCCATCTGGTTTGCTTGACCCCAGAACCCAGGCACTTTCCCACCAGACTCCCTGCTTCTGGCTTAGACCCGTCTAACTGGCACTCCTGGGGTCTGCTGTCTTCCGCTCCAGTCGGATTAGGAGCTCCTGGCAGGCAGGAACCGTGTCCACTTCGTAACCACGACGTCTAGCTCTATGCCCGCCAATGCCGGTCACTTCAGCGCTTGTTAAACCGACTCGTACCAAGGATGAAGGACTATGTCTCAGCGAACCTGGAGAACGCGGGTTCAGCCTGAGAGAAGTCCAAGTGGGGCTCACTGCTCCTTGACTCGCCAACAGATCTGAGGGGGAAGTTGTGGGAACTGCCCCGCTGCCGGCCTCCAAACTTACCTGAAGCACCGAGCGCGGCCGCGCGTTCCTAGTCCCGGCGCCAACCCCAGGTCTCCGTTTACGGCGGTCACCAGGCAACACCGCCCCTCCTCCCGGTGGGCGGAACCGGATGGGCGGTGAGGCGCATGCGCCGCCCAAAGGCAGCTGCGCAGGGAGAGGGGAATTCTCCGCGGAGGCCTGGAGACTCTGAATAGCCTTGGGCTTTGGTTTCGGCTGTTTCCAGGCACGTGACTCGGGTTCAAGCCGGACAGAAAAGCGCAACATTCTATCAGGTTATTATCCCATTTTAGTTTTTGTTTTGTTTTGTTTTTTTAAAGATTTTATTTATTTATTTGACAGAGAGAGATCACAAGTAGGCAGAGAGGCAGGCAGAGAGAGAGGAAGGGAAGCAGGCTCCCTGCTGAGCAGAGAGCCCGATGCCGGACGCGGGACTCGATCCCAGGACCCTGAGATCATGACCTGAGCCGAAGGCAGCGGCTTAACCCACTGAGCCACCCAGGCGCCCTTGTTTTGTTTTTTTTTTAAAGATTTTATTTATTTCACAGACAGAGATCACAAGTAGGCAGAGAGGCAGGCAGAGAGAAGAGAGGCGGAAGCAGGCTCCCCACCAAGCAGAGAGCCGGATGTGGGGCTTGATTCCGGGACTCTGGGATCCTGACCTGAGCCGAACGCAGAGGCTTTAACCCAGTGAGCCACCCAGGCGCCCCCCATTTTTTTTTTTTTTTTTTTTTTTTTTTTAAGAGAGACAGATCACAAGTAGGCAAAGAGGCAGGCAGAGGGAGAGGAAGGGAAGCAGGGTCTCTGGTGAGCAGAGAGCCCGATGTGGGGCTTGATCCCAGGACCCTGGGATCATGACCTGAGCCGAAGGCAGAGGCTTTAACCCACTGAGCCACCCAGGCACCCCCCCCCCATTTATTTTTATATCCAGTTTATACTATTATAATTATCCCAAGAATGTTATATCAATAAGCGAAATGACTTTTGAATACTTAGATACCTGCCCGGCAATTAAAAAATGGCCCCTAGGGGCCCTGATTGCACACTACCACCGCAAAGATACATCCTGGGGCTTTTTTATTGAGCTGTTTATTTGCCTCTGTTATCTCCGTTGGCTTCTGCACGGAAATGATTTTATGTTGTGGGATCCTTGGTCTCATGATGCGGGATGCGCAAAGTAGAGGCCTACCCAGAATTTCTGGGTTCCGCAGTTTGCTCCTGAGCGGCTCTGTGGTGCAGAGTCACTCGTTACCAAACATTGTTTTAAAATGGCTACCTGGTACACCTGAAACTGATAACTATCCTGTATGTTAACTGGACTTTAAATAAAAACTTAAGATACACTGGGTACAGTGTTGCAATAAGTGACAAAGCACTTTGTATCCAGAATGCATAGTGGATTCTTACAACTGAATAAAGGAAAAAAACCCCAAGAAACCTTAGAACCTAATTTTTCAAATGGGCAAAGGGCTTTAACTACTTCACCTTATCAGAGGTCTGAGTGGCCAGCAAACACAGTAGCCCTTTGCGAAATGCACACCACAACGCGCATACACCACACCCGCCGCAGTGGGTACAATTTTTAAAACTGCCAGAACCCAATGTGGAAGCTATGCAGCAACTGGAACTCTCAGAGACTGCTGGTTGGAATCTAATGGAACAACGATTTTGGAAAACCATTTGGCAGTTTCTTTAAAAGCTAAACTTATACCAGGCCATTCCTTGTCCGAGGTATTTATCCAAGAAAAACAAAAACTTCTGTCCATACAGAGCCTTGTCCGTGAACCTTGACAGCAGCTATGCTTGATAGCCAGAAACTGGAAAGAAACCCAACGGTCATTGACAGGGAAATGGATAAATACCCATACAATGGGATACTACTCAGAAGTAAAAAAGGAGGAAACTGACACACACAAAATGAATGAATCTCAGTTATAGTAAGTGAAAGAGCCAGACACCAAATAGTACAATTGTATGATTCCTTTTAGATAAATCTGTGATGACAAAAAGCACATCAGTTTTTGCCCAGGGCTAGAGTAAAGGGAGGGTTGCACTGAAGGGACGGGAGGAATCTTTTGGAGATGACCGAAATGTGTCTTGTAGTGGTAGTTTCAGCTGCCAAAAGTCAATTAATTATTCTTTTTAAGTTTAGATACAGTTAATTATATATACATTATTTCTCAATAAAGTTGATTTTTTAAAGGCTGTGTTCTATTTTGTATTTATTGGTTTCCATGTTACACAATTTTCCAAAAACTTTATTCCATGCATGTGTTGGTAGTCCTGAAATGTTCTCTTTAGTCAAGTATTCTTGACTTTTAAAGTCTCCTGATTTAAAAGATTATCTTTACTGTTAATTATCAAATGGTATATCCAGGGTGTCTGAAAAGTCAGAAAACACAGGATAAACTTATTTTTAAACAGCATGTTAGGGGAGCCTGGGTGGCTCAGTGGGTTAAGCCGCTGCCTTCGGCTCAGGTCATGATCTCAGGGTCCTGGGATCGAGCCCCGCATCGAGCCCCGCATCGGGCTCTCTGCTCAGCAGGGAGCCTGCTTCCTCCCCTCTCTCTACCTGCCTCTCTGCCTGCTTGTGATCTCTCTCTGTCAAATAAATAAATAAAATCTTTAAAAAAAAAAACAAAAAAAAACAAAAAAAACAGCATGTTAGTTATATTTTCAAATAATATTCTCAACATGTTTTCTTTCAACCTCCAAACATCTTCAGGTGAAATATCTCTAAATTTAAAGCACTGAGTCCAATGTTAATTTGAGAAAATCACAAAGAATTCACTACATAGTATCTTTAAAAATCTGGAAACACAAGTAAATAGTGTATTTATTTGTGCACCAAAAAACTGGCAATTATCATTACGGAATGCTTATTATGAGTCAGGTCCTGTCCTTAACATATTTACATATACTCACCTGTCTTACTCCTCAGAACCCTATAAGATATATCATGTCTGACTCTCAAATGGGAAAATGAGATAATGTACTCAGGGACACAGCCCAAGTGGCAGATTTGGCATTTGCATCTAAGCTTTGTGATAGCAATACTTGCAGACTTAGCCGCTGTGCTGGATCAACTATTGTAAGTTAGGAGGAGTCCAATAATTATATTTTAAAAAGAGGGGTGCCAGGGCACCTGGGTGGCTCAATGGATTAAGCCTCTGCCTCCAGCTCGGGTCATGATCTCAGGGTCCTAGGAATGAGCCCTGCAGTGGGCTCTCTGCTCAGCAGGGAGCCCGCTTCCCCCTCTGTCTCTGCCTGCCTCTCTGCCTACTTGTGATCTCTCTCCGTTAAATAAAGAAAATCTTCGGGGCGCCTGGGTGGCTCAGTGGGTTAAGCCGCTGCCTTCGGCTCAGGTCATGATTTCAGGGTCCTGGGATCGAGTCCCGCATCGGGCTCTCTGCTCAGCAGGGAGCCTGCTTCCCTCTCTCTCTCTCTCTCTCTGCCTGCCTCTCTGTCTACTTGTGATCTCTCTCTGTCAAATAAATAAATAAAATCTTTAAAAAAAAAAAAAAAAAAAGAAAATCTTTTTGAAAAAAAAAAAGGGGGGGGGGTGCCTGGGTGACTCAGTTAAGCATCTGACTCTTGATTTTAGCTCAAGTCATGATCTCAGGGACGTGGGATTGAGCCCTGCATTGGGCTCTGTGCTGAGCATGGAGCCTGATTAAGATTCTCTCTCTCCCTCTCCCTTGGGACCCTCTCCCCTGATTATGTGTTCACTATCTAAAAAGAAAAAAAAAAAAAAAAAAAGAGCTTCAAGACCTGGCTTTACCTCATACACCCTGGCATTAGACAACTTACTTACTTCATCTCCAGGGCTCAATTTCCTCACCTGTAAAGGGGAGGTGGGTGGCATTTAAAGGTGTCTGTCTACCTCAGTTTTACTGGAGATTTTGATGAGATAACCACAGCTACGGCTCAATAAAGATAGCTATAATTATTACTGTTGTTATGATTTGTACTTGCATACCATAGTCACTGTAAGATGGCAGCATAGTGTAGGCTTTGTGCAAAGACTTCTTATGTCCCATCCCAGGATCCCCACGCCTAAGTTGTGTGACTTTGAGAGGGTACTTACCCCTCCTGGTACTTCAGTTTCTTTATCTGCAAAAGAAGGTAATAGTATCTACCCCATAAAGGTATCTTAAAATCATGAAAAGTGGCTAAAACAGCGCCTGGCACTTACAAAACAGTAAATTATTATTAAATTCTGATAACTTAAAATGATCTCACTATTCAGCATAGGAATGATTGTATCATTAACTGAGGATTTGATTATCTTCTCTCCCAAGCTGTAATATGGAAAACTGCAAACCTTATTAAAGTTTAGCAAGTGATATAGCAGCTTTCTGGGGCATTTTTTTTTTTTAAGATTTTATTTATTTGAGAGAGAGTGTGTGTACAAGCAGGGTGGGGCAAAGGGACAGGGAGAAGCAGGCTCCTGCTGAGCCGGGAGCCTGGGCCTTCATCTCAGGACCATGGGATCATGACCTGAGCCAAAGGCAGAATGGACTGAGCCACCCAGGCATCCCTGGGGCATTTTGGAGAAGTTCTATGTTAGCCAAAAACTTCCTAGTCCTAACACAAGAAATAGAAGTGATCTGAGTGTGGACTAGAAAAGTGAATACAAATGTAGTACATCATCAAATATAACAGAGTTCACCCCTCTGAGATACTAAGATCAATGGTTCCCAAACTGAAGCATGCATCGGAATCCCATGAGGCGCCTATTAAAACAGACATTTTCTGATCAATGGTTCTAGGGCAGGGCCCATGAATTTTCACTTCTAACAAGTACCCTGGTGATCCTGACACTGCTGGGCAGGGCTATACTTTGAAATCCACTGGTGCAGCCAGCTCTGAAAGCTGATAGAGGGCCCAAAGTAGTGTTACTTAAAACCAAATATGCACCAATTTATGATTTGGGGGTAATAAATATCTTCATAATGTTTCCCAAACTTGGCTATACACTGGAATCATCCGAGGAGGTTTCTTAAAATGTTTCTGTCCTACTCCCAGGTCTAAGTTAACTAGTCTGGAGTGAGACTTGGCCATTGGGAATTTTAGAAGGTCCCTATATGACCCTAAAGGCAACCAAAGCTGAGAAGCACTGCTTTAGAAAGCCTAAGAGAGCAAGCTCTTTTCCCTGTTATCTATTATTCTTGGGAATTTTTTTTTTAACCTACTTTTGAAGTTTATCAATTAAAACAATTATTAGCAGGATGGATACTTAAATATCAGTTCCACAGATTGCCAATGAGCACTAGTTCTCAACTTTGGCTACACATTAAATCATCTTAAGCAGCTTTTTAAAAAATGTCATGTCAAGGGATATCTAAGTGACTCAGCTGGGTAAGCATCTGGCTTCAGCTCAGGTAATGATCCCAGGGTCCTGGGACTGAGTCCTGCGTCCAGCTCCCTGCTCACTGGGAAGCCTGCTTCTCCCCCTGCATGCTGCTTCCCCTGCTTGTGCTCTTACACACGCACTCTCAGGTGGACAGATAGGCAGACAGACATAAATGTCATGCCAACGGCTCACCTCCCAGGTAGCTGGTTTGGTCTTTTTTCCGTGCTCCCAAAGTCGAGATCCATGGCTTTTGAAGTTTAAAGGAATAAAAGGGGAAAAAGTAAACAGCCAACCAGTTGAGGAACATTAAGAGAAATTAAGTCCAAAGAATACATTCACATGAAAAAAAAAAAAAAAAGAATACATTCACATGAAATCTTGCCATTTGCAACAATGTGGATAGAACTAGAGAACACTAAGAGAAGTCAGTCGGTCAGAGAAAGATCTTGCCATTTGCAACAATGTGGATAGAACTAGAGAACACGAAGAGAAGTCAGTCCGTCAGAAAAAGACAAATACCTTATGGTCTTGCTTATATGTGTAATTTAAGAAACAAATGAGCGAAGGGGAAAAAGAAAAAGAGACAGAGAGGCACACCAATAAACAGACCATTAACTATAGTGAACAAACTGATGGTTACCAGCAGGGAGGTGGGTAGGGGGAATGGGTGAAATGGGTGATGGGGATTGGGGAGGGCACTTGTGATGAGCACCAGGTAATGTATGGAAGTGTTGAATCACTATATTGTACATCTGAAACTAATATTACATTGCATGTTAACTAACTGGAATTTAAATAAAAACTTCAAAAATTAAAAAAAAACCACACACACAAAAACAAAAAAACAATGCATTCACAGACCAAGAAGAAAACTTGACATTTCAATATTAGGAATGGTATTAAAATGGCTTTATATTCCAGGCAGGGATAGTATTTATTAAACACCAAGTTTTTAAAAAGTACATTACAGATGGAAGAACCTGCAATAATGCAAATGAATACAGATGACTTCACGTAAATAACATCAATGATACCAGGGAAGAATTATATTTTTGCCACCACAAGGAAGAGGCCCAAATGAAAGTTGCATTTGACACTTCAAAGAATACGAATAACTCAGGAGGGACAGTGTTGTCTGAGAAAGTTCCCCAAGTAGTTTCAATGTGTTTCCCCTGCCCTACTCCCACTACACCAGGTTGAGAATTCCCATCCCACAGGGAAAGAACAGAGATAATTTTAAAAGGAAGTTTAAAATAAAAGCCAGTGTCTGAGAGCCAAACAGGTGCTTTGGAGAAAACAATCTTGAATGTGTTGTAGATTCAGGGCTGGGAAAGTTGACAGCAAACTTTTGTACTGATTTCTGTTTCAAACGCTAAATATACCAATAAATCAATGTCACTGCATTTAGACACAAGCTCTATGATCATTATTTATTTGACGTACATTACAATTATTGATGACATTTTCCCAAAGCCTATCTAAGAATTTTATAATCTATACATCCACTCTTAGCTGCATAAACAAATGTGAATAGACCCCCCGCACCTATTTTTTAAAGCTGTACATTCCACTTGATGGAAAAATCCATGGACAACAGTAACTTCTTACCCAAAAAGAAATCAAAGGGAGGGCTTAATTTTTCTGAAAGCCAGACTTTAATCACCCAGAGCCATTTTATTATAAGTTATATACAAAGCAACTTAGTTCTTTAGGAAAAAATAAAAGAAATACATCACTTAAGATATACTAGACAAAAAAAGAAAACCTGAATAAAGATGAAAAAGGTAAAAATGTATTACTCAGCAAAACCTTACAATACTTATGAAATTATGAGAATATAAAACTTCAATTTCCCTAAAATCAAAATTTAATTCACAGAAGGTTGTACATTGGTTAGTTGTTGGAAATCTATTTGAAAAGATCCAAGATTTAAATAATTGCTTTATTCTTTGTTCCATAAGTACTAAGTTACAAGATCTTTGTAGGTTTTACCTAAAAGGACAAGAAAACCTGAAAACAGAAGCAGGGAAAGAAAGGGGAGTGGGAGCTCAAGAATATACTGCTGAAAACAAATTCTATACAACGAACTTCACTTATGACACATGGGTAGAAAGAGCAAACCAGCCTTCTTCATTCTGTTTTTCCATCTGTTGAACAAAGATGCAAGGTGGATTTAGAAAGTAATCAGAAACATGAACCCAGTCAAGGTTTATAATTATTTAGACCAAGTACATAGAATCAAAGTTATCCTATGTCATCACAGGATACTGAAAATTAAACTGCTACTGGCAATTTTTATTTCCTAACAAAGCCACTCCCAAATAACTGATTCCCCTGGTCAACAGATCCCCTGATTGATTGAGGAAACCTAAATTTTAAATAAAAGATGAATCCAGTATTTTATACAAACTATAGGTACAAACTTTTAAAATAGCCAAGTTATTTGATCTTAGTAAATTAAATTTGTTACTAAATTCCAGAGACTAAGGGCAAATTATATAAAACAGTCTACTTTAAAACTTTTTTAGGGGCGCCTGGGTGGCTCAGTTGGTTAAGTGTCTGAGTCTTGATTTCAGCTCAGGTCATGATCTCAGGGTTGTGGGATGGAGCCCCATGCTGGGCTCCACACTCAGCAGAGAATCTGCCTGAGGTTCTCTCTCCTCTCCCTCTGCCTCTACCTCTCTTATGTGTGTGCACACACGTGTGCTCTCTCTCTTTTAAATAAATAAGTAAATCTTTATTTAAAAAACTTTTTTAGGATATAGGAAACAGCAAAGAACAAATCTTGTAGTGCTAGACAATTGGGATATTTGAGAATAACAATCTGGGCTATAAATACTCAATATTTACTGAAGCACTCACTATCTACAGCAAATCAGAACACATGAAGAATATGTATGACACTGATTAACCGCAACTTCTCTAACCAGTGGCACACTCAAATACAGCACACTAGGGTAAAGTGACAAGAAAAGTGGCCCCAGGGCCCAGAATATCCCAATCCCACACAGCCAAAGCAAGCACCAAGGGACTTCAAGTCACGCCTGTATGTCCTGTCGCATTACTGGAATGCTTTGCCTGAAACCAGTGATTTCCAGTGTATGTTGAAATCCTATTGAATTTTACCTTATTCCTTAGCTACCCTAGAACACAAAAGAAACTATATGGCTTAATGGTTTTTTTCTAGTAAAGGTGAATTAGGAATTCTTTTCTTCTGAGAATTTTATGTCACCTGTAGGATAACAAGACCAATTAAGAATGGAAATCGCTCGGGGCGCCTGGGTGGCTCAGTGGGTTAAGCCTCTGCCTTCGGCTCAGGTCATGATCTCAGGGTCCTGGGATCAAGTCCCACATCGGGCTCTCTGCTTGGCAAGGAGCCTGCTTCCTCCTCTCTCTCTCTCTGCCTGCCTCTCTGCCTGCTTGGTCTCTCTCTGTCAAATAAATAAATAAAATCTTTAAAAAAAAAAATGGAAATCACTAAATCAACCACCTTCCCTGACCCCTATACAAATTTCACAATTACATTTTATCACATACCTTTGTTCTTGAATTAACAGGTGTGAATCGCCCACTTCCTGAGGTGGCGTTTAATGGAGAACAAGAATTACTAGTAGCCCCTGAAGATCTATTTATGAGAAATAAAAGAGTGAGAGTGTGATCTATCATCATTAACCTTCAAAAATTATATAAGACTGACAAATCTCAGTACTGGCAATGGCTGAGTTAAGTCTAAATGAGGTAATTATTTGTAACATATTTTAACCACCCTAAGTTGTTTGTTTGTTTGCTTTTAATTAATAGACTTCCATTTTTAGGGCAGTTTTAGGTTTACAAAAGGACCAAATGTAAAGTACAGAGAGCTCCAATATAGCTCTCATCTCCCCCACAGTTTCCCCTATTATTAACACTTTGCATCAGGTTACTACATTTATCACAACTGATGAGATAATATTGATACAGTATTCATTAAATCCATAGCTTGCATCAGGGCTCACCCTTTTGTTATACATTCTATGAGTTTTGACGAGTATATAATGACAATTTCCACCATCAAGTATCATGCTGTAACATTTTGAACATTAAAGGGGAAAGATGCATGTGCAAGGGCAAGGGTAAGGCTGGAAGAGTAAGGAGCCCTGGAACAGCACCGCAGTGTCCACCCTCAGTGCCATCTTTTACCAACCATGTGACCCATCTAAGCAAAACACTCAAGTAGCTCAATGAGCTTCAGTTTATTATAAAGGAGAAAAATGCTACTGGTCACTTTACCCACCCTGTCTGTCAGAGGTTATCTCCTAATTTTATAACCTATAAAGTGCTCCATATATGTACTATTATCCTATTTTTGTTCTTAACAGCCAACCCACACTGTTCTACTTAAGGCCTATTCCTCACTCCTCTTCTTTTTCCCCAGAAATTCTTCTCTCCAATTGCTTTATTTTCTCTACACGAGTGAGTCTGTCTGAACCTAAGTTAGATACTATACACTTTCTTTTTTCACAGATAGAATGAAAAACCACATTTTTTATTTTTTAAAGTAACTGTTCACATTGTAACCCTACCTTCTGGTATTTATCCCACTGGTAGGAGAGACAGTACTGCATTTTGAGCTTTCTGGGGCTTCAGCTCCTGGAACAGATACTTCAATTGTCCTCTTTCCTCCTTCTAAAATATAAAAATAAATATTAATTTCATTATCTTTCATTAAAATAAAATGAAAATTTAACTTGATTTCTATCTTACTGCAAATTGCGCATTACAAATTTGGAGGTTCTTTCTATATTTTCATTATGGCCCACAGACACCTTTGAAGGATTTTTTTGTTTGTTTGTTTCTCAAAATGAACTGTGAGACAAGAAACTTTAGTTACTAGTGTCAATTCAGTAGCATGCCAGTTCATAGAAAGCCAGAATCTTCAGACAAGTGGTATCATGTCAGATCTGGAAGTGAAAAACAGAAATTAAGAGCTAGCCCTAAAAATCTTAAGATTTTTGTCACAAAGAACTTATCTAAAATTTTCAAAAAAATTAAAAAGAAAAAGGAAAATTTCTGAAGTCATTCAATAAAAACTTTAAATCCCCTAAATCTATTACACTATTAGATTCCTGAAGGCATTAGCTTAGGAAGGGAAAGTTGGCTGAAGAGCTCATATAGCCAATGGCAAGTATAATTGTATTCATTTTCAATATTTCACAAGTAGATTATCACTTAACAAATATTTACTATCTACTACTAATGAAAGACTTAATGTCTATCCTGGGCAGTTTCACAGAGGCTCCTAGGAATCAGTACTTAAGAGCTTTATTGGGTAATGAAATCATATTTAATTGTATGACATATTCCTCCATTACCCTAGAAAACAAAAGAGGTTTTGCATGGCATATGACTATTTATATCTTTATCATCACAGTGCATAAAGGTACCCATGAAACCAAAAATTTTACTTTTAAAAAGGAATATCTTGGAGAAATCATCAAAAAAGAGTATTTTGGAGATATAACCACTGGAATGAAAAGAACTCCATTTAGGGGCACCTGGGCGGCTCAGTGGGTTAAGCCTCTGTCTCTGACTCAGGTCATGATCTCAGGATCCTGGGATCAAGCCCCGAATCAGGCTCTCTGCTCAGCTGGGAGCCCGCTTCCCCCTCTCTCTCTGCTTGCCTCTCTGCCTACTTGTAATCTCTCTCTCTGTCAAATAAATAAATAAATAAAATCTTTAAAAAAAAAAAGAATGCAGTTTGCAAATTTACCAATTTGTTTTAGAACTTCAGACAAATCACTTCTTTTCCCTCAGTTTACTTATGTATCAAAAAGCTATAAGACCAGCTCTGTATACTCCCAGGGTGTGTTGAGAACTAATTAAGATAATAGAAACAAAGTACTTTTAAACTTAAAGAACAACTGAAACAGAAGATGTCTAATGTATTACAAAATTATTCTTAAGAGTAATTTGGCTTATTCTTCTTCATTGCACTTAGCGCTAAAGACATTATCTCCTAATGCTGGACAGGGATTTGTCCTGTTTGAAGCAGTTTTCCAAAGGCCCAGAGCAGGGTGGCAGGTAGTAGATGTTCAAACGTATCGAGTGCTTTAATCAGAAGTTGCCTCTACACTTCATGACTATGAAGAAGCTAGAATAAGCAAAGAGAAAAGACCCTGGGGGAATGCATTATCTGTCATTTTCATGTAATTTTCAAGAGTCTGCTTTCTAGGTCTGGAGTTTGAAAAAAGAAATGATTTGTAACTGAGAGAAAAAGTCTTATAGGGTAGGTGGGTGGGAGGATGGGTGAAACAGGTGAAGGCGATTAAGAGCACACTAAGTAATCACTGAGTAATGTAGAGAATTGTTGGATCACTGTATCATACACCTGAAACTAATATAACACTGTATGTTAACTATACTGGAATTAATAAAAAAATTTAAGTCTTATTGGCAGATACCTTAAAGATAGCTTACTTCAACCAGCCTCAGGACAGATGAATCCGTCTAAAACACCTCAGAGAACACACTACTTAGGATATAATTATTTTCTATCCCTCACAATTAGAACCTTCTTTTATACGGGGCCAAAATTAGTCTCTCTATAGCCTTCATACAGCTCTATCCCTTGAGGGTCTTAGTAATTCAATTTTTGCCAAAGAAAACTTAAGATCTACTTCATTTCATCCATACTTTTTTGTTTGTAAATGTTATGACAACTAATTTTTCAGTCACTAGCCTATTATTCAGAAGCCCCTCTGGTTTATCACACTCCTAAATAAAATAACAGAATGGGAAGTTTAATTTACAAATAAAAATGTTTTAATTGGTTTTAATAAAATAACTTGTAATTTGTTGCTGATGAAATTCTAAATTATCATTTTGATGCTAATGTTTTATACTTAGCCACTGCATAGGTCCTAAGTGAATCATACACTATAATGAATCCCATTTACACATCAGGCAACTTAAGAACTTAGATACCAAAGATTAACTGCAGGCACCATGGTACAGCTTTCTACCAGGAGAGTGGCCTTCTAGTCTTATTTCTGTCACTTATTCTGAGACTTAGGTCTGTTTCTTTCAATGTGAAATTGAAGACATTGAAATATATGCTTTGAGATTTCTTTCAGCTCAATATATACTTGCAAAATCAAGAAAGTAAAAACTCTCATGTGTCTGGCTTTTAAATCATGAATTTGTGACCAACCAGTCCATGCTCTGGGAGGTGATGGAATGGGTGATACTGGTGGAGAGGAGAGATTCAGACCAATAAGTTTCTGCTGCTCTATTAACTGCAAGAGTTTTCCACGAGCCTCCATACTCTGCCGATTCAATTCTGCAATCCGCTCCTCCATGCTACTTGATGTTAGAGGTTGTGTTGCTGGAGAGGTCTTTAAAAAAAAAAAAAAAAAAGGCACAAATTCCACATTAAAAACAATCCAAACAATTTTAACTTTTTGTAAAACTGAGCTCTTCCACTAAGAGCCAGCTAGTTAGTATTCACGGCCCTTACTATATGTAAACTTGAATAGTAGGCAAAGAATAAAAGTCATTTAATTGAAAAATTAGGGCTAAAGGAAAGGAATACCAATCTTCTGATACTGGCACCACATAATCCCTCTAGTCCCACTGTCCATGGAGAACGTCTGTGGGACAAAGCTTCCCTTTATCTCTTCATGTTTGTTGAGGTACACAAAAGGTCCCATGAGCAAAGAGAGTACTACTACTGACCTGACTTCTAAGTAACAGGTCTATTAATGATAGATCTGTGGTGTGAATCTCAGTATAGAAAAGAGGATCTGTTATCCTCGAGAGATGCTTCTACCATCCCAATCGTCATACACGTACCATGAGTTATTTGGCAAAGATTTCTAGGAATCTTATCACTCTTCTTGACCAGGGGTCAGCCACCCCAAGCCATGTTTGGCCTCAGATATCTAATTTGAGAAATGTGGTGACTAGAAAAGAATATGAAAGGTAGAGTAAAAAAGCCACCCAAGGAATATAACATAAATTTAATATGAAAATTCCTGAGACGAATTCATGTGTCATTCTTGATTATTTCATCTAGTTAAATACGTCTCTTTGAGGAAAAAAAAAATTCCTAATAGAAATCACTAATTTGTAACATACATTCATTAATTTTAAAAAAGAGAGATAAACAAAACATTTAAAGATCACTCTGAAATTCAGATTATGACAAAGAGAGTGGTGAAGACAATAACAGATTATCCTCACTAGCCTGATCTGTATACTAATTAGAAAAGCAGGCAAGCTCAATTTTCAGCTCTGTTGCCTTTTTAAAACCAAGAGCTAGTTACCTGCTTCAAATAATTGTCAAAATTCCACAAATGCAGAAATACCTCCAATGACTCAAAATTAAGGCAATCTGTACTTATACACATCTATACCGATGGCAGCTGCCCACTCCTAATACTTCTTCCTGGTAAAAGATTGCCAGTCCCCTCTGACTATTACTCTGTGACTCCACACTCATACTGCCCTTATTTCCCGTGAGTCTGTGCTGACAGAGGTGGCCCTTAAGCCCACCCCCATCTCTTCCTAAACTTCCTCATGGAAGCCCTCAATCTATCATTGGTAAAGGCCTTTATAGAAGCAATCACCTCTGGAATCCTTAATCCATAAAGCTGCCCAGCTCCTTCCCACTGCTAAAAGACTGTTCCGTCTGCTATCAGAACCCTGACAGGAGCCACTGTGGCTCACAAAGTGGTAAAAGGACATGTCTCCCATCACTGGGACCAGCATAAGAACATGTTATAAACAGTCACTAGCTGGACTTTAGAATCCCTTTTCTCCCCATGAACAAGAAAATGAAGATTTAAGTTACCTGGTTAGCCTACAAAATTCCTTCACTATAATAGGCAGACTTTTCTATTCAAAGCATAATCCTCAGTCCGGTACCATCTGAGAACTTGTCAAAAATGCACAAGTACTATCTCAGAACTGCTCAATCAGAAACTGCATTTTAGCAAGATCTCCAGATGATTCATACATACATTAAAGTCTGACTTTAATAATCCTTTAAAACATCATTTCTACAGGAAAATGCATTGTGTGTCCTAAAAAATTAACTCCTCATGAATTGAGGCCCAGCTACACATAATTCTCTTGTATGAGCCCTATGAGAATAAAAATGCTTTCAATTAAAATGTAGCTGAATAGCAGGCTTTCAAACTCAAACTAATTTTGCATTTTATATTTATAACTTCATCTGCAGCTTAATTTCAGCTTTTCTAAACATTTTACCTTTGTCTTATTTTCCTCATTCATTTTCATCGTTTTCTATTTTATGTTGTCCTCTTTTACTGTACGTGTTAAATAAACTGATAAATAACTTTTCTTTTTTTTTGTGATGAGGACATGACAAAGCATAAGCCTTCTAGTAGCAGCCTCAAAGATATCCAGGAACCCTTTGTTCCAGCAAAGTACTTAAATTCCTAAATGTCCTTAGTCAACCCTTAACTGGTACTCACTGCAGTCATGTTGCTCACATGACTTGTCTCTTGTTTGTTTAATTCCCGAACTCCATCCCCTTGCTCTCCTCCTGGCCCAATAATATTATTCAGATGTGCCTTGATAGCTGAATTCTGCAGGGTCAACTCAGCAATTCGTGCCATGATGTCTTTTCTTTGTATTAATGCTTCACTTGTTCTAAGCTGCTGCCCGTCTCCCAGTACCGGGGTCTCTTCTGAGTACTCGGGGATTCTGGCCTGCTGAGTGTTTGAATGGGAACTACAGAAGGGCTGGGAGAGGTTAACAAAAGGAGCCTGGGCTTTGTTCTCCAGATCTTCCCCCATGTGAGACACCCTCCACCTCTGAGTGAAGAGACGACTCTCTTCACTTGAATTCTGATTGTCTGTGTCAGTAGGGAAGGCCGTCTTTTCCCAATTTTGTTCCTTCTCAATGATTTCCACAGTTGGAGGAATTCGTGGAGCAGGACGAGTTTGAACAGTCCTCCTCAATACTGTAGATAAAATTAAAACAGAATAAACATACATCATTTAGCCACAGACTGGCTCTAAAATCATCTCATTACTCATCATGGTAGTTAGAAATGTATTTCAAGAGAAGGGTCTGGTTTCTGAGTGCCTAAATTATTTTAGCAGGGAATATACCACCAATGCCACCTCAAACAATCAAATACAGAGACTTTTATATTCCTTAAGGCTTTATCAGTATCCTTATAAAAAAAAAAGTCTGCCAAGTTCACATTTTAATACATGTATTAACTCGTATCTGGGAATACTGGGGGTGTAGGGAGTATAAATACCTACTGTAAACTGAAGATAGGAAAGGCGTCTCTGAAGAAGTAAAATTTAAAAATGATTACATATGTGGCAGAAAGCAGAGCAAAGAATAGTACAGGCAGAGAGAACAACATATGTGAATGCCCAAAAATAGGAAAGAGCAAAGAAATGAGGCCAATTTAGTGTAATACAGTAACAAGGGAGAATGGGAAAAATATGAGATTGGAGAGGTGTACAGAAATATTTCTCACTCAAGCCATGTTTGGAATTTTGTAATTTAATCCAAGATCAATGAAATATGGAGAAGGTTTGACAATGACTCAATTTATATTTCTTAAATGCTGTGTTAATTGGAAGATCCAAGAATGGAAGTAGGGAGACCAGTAAGCCATTGTGGTAGTTTAAGAGAAAGATGATGATAGCTCCAACGAGGGTATGTTGGCTATAGAGATGGAGAGAAGTGGGTATACTTGAGAAATATTTTGGCAATAGAACCAAGAGTGATGAACTGGAAGCGGGGAGTAAGGGAAACACACAGATCAAGATGGCATGTGCAACTGAGTGGGCAGTGATACGATTTACAGAGATGGAGAAGATAAGAACAGATTTGGGGGAAGGGAAGCTATCAAGAATTCCACTTTGAACAGGATAAGTTTAAGTGCCTGATGATTTATCCAAATATTCCCCCAGGCAAATGGGCTCATGGGTCAGAAACTTAAGACTCATCTAGGTGAAGATACAAAACTGGAAGTCACTGGCATATAGACAGTATTGGGAGCAATGAGAATGGTTGAGATTATTTAGAGAAAAAAAATTGAACAAGAAAAGAAACCAATACCGACACATGAGAAAATCAACATGCAGAGCTGCATAAAGAGGAGAAGCTAGCAAAGCAGACTGAAGTGGGGCAGCCAGAATGGTTAGAGAAATATTACAAGAACGTGGTATGAAGGAAACCAAAAGGGAGTGGTTAACCACATACAATACTACTGTAAGACCTAGTAGAAACACAAAGAAACACAAAGAAGAAAAGTACACTGGAGTTACTAACCTGAAGGCCACTGAAGCCCATAGCAGGAGTAGTTTAGGGGAAATGACCTAATAGAGAAAGAACTGGGGAGACAGATGCTCCTAGTTCAAGACTACAGACTCACCTTCTTTCACTGACAACAAGGAAATTAAAAAATTAATAAACTCATATCAGTGAAGATTATGATCTAGGAAGAAAGTCATTAGCAAATGAGATTATTTTGACACATTTCTGAAAGACTAAAAGTGGATGGGAAGTGTATGAAAGAATGAATTGAGCAGAAGCCACAGTTTAGAACATGTATATGTTACAAGAAAGTGATAGGTAAAAGCCAGTCTTTCTGGGAGAACCGGAAAAAGGCCACTAGTTCAAAGCCGACTGTGCAGAAGGAGAAAGTGAGAAGTACGCTGAAAATTGGAGAATAACTTGAAAGTTAATCTACTTTATTGTTATGTTGGTCAAGCTGTGCTGCCTACTCGCCCCAGTCATCCTCAAAAGTGAAAAAAATAGCATTGGGGAGGGCAATTGTGGTAGCCCCAGTGAAACAGCTGGATCCTACTTACATACCCTAAAAGCAAGCTGGCAGTTAATGAAGCGTGTCCATATATCAAAGCAACTGCTGAACGGAAAGTCTATTGGGAAAAAAGACCTAGGCCAACCTACACCCCAGGAGAGAAAACCTATGCCAACTACCTATAACATTCGGTCCAGTCCTTTATTCTTAACTATGATAGGCAATGAAGGATCACCAGACATATAAGGAAAATCAACAGCACAAAACAGAAAAACCAGGATAGGAAAACAGAACAAAAGACAGAAGATGAGAAGGGAAAATTCAGATACAAAAGATAATGTAATAAAATTCTAAAGGGTATACTTAGAACAGAAGGAAAATTCAGATACAAAATATAATATAATAAAATTCTAAAGAGTATACTCAGAACAGAAGGAAAATTCAGATACAAAATATAATAAAATTCTAAAGGGTATACTCAGAAGAGAAGGAAAATTCAGATACAAAAGATAATGTAATAAAATTCTAAAGGGTATACTCAGAAGAGTGTTTCTGGAAGATAATGCATTTGCTTTGTTTTGTTGTGCTGTTTGTTGTTGTTGTTATTTTTAATTTTTATTTATTTATTTGAGAGAGAAAGAGAAGTAGACTCCCTGCTGGGCAAGGAGCCTGGCTCCAGAATCCATCCCAGGGCCCTGAAGCCATGACCTGAGCTGAAGGAAGCCGTTTAACCAACTGAGCCACCCAGGTGCCCCAAGATAATGCATTTGTAATAAGCATCAAAGAAAAAAGGACAATCAAACACTATGAAAGGGCTGTTGCTTAGAAATTAAAAATATAACTTGGTGAAATTTTAAAAAAAATAAAAGACAGGGTTGAATATAAAGTGAAAAAAAAAAAAAATCTTCCAGAATATAAGAAGGAAGATATAAGGCTAAATACATAAGAAAATGGTCCAGAAGGTCAATATACTATTTTTTAAAACTGCAGAAAGTCATGTGTCTTCATGTCCAAAAGGTCCCACTGGTGCCTCATAGTGCAATGAGAGAGGGAAAAAGAAAAAAGAAAAAAGAAAAAAAAAAACCCACACATTTAGACACACCTTATGCAAGGTCAGAATAAAAATAAAGGAATTCTAAAGCTTCCACAAAGAAAAAGTAGGTCAAATACAAAGAAATAAAAGTTAGATATTACATCACACATCTGAACTGCAATACCAGATAGTAAAAATCAATAGAACAATGCCTCAAATTTCTCAGGGTAAAGGATTATGGACCTAGAATTCTATATCTAGGCAAATTATCAACCAAGTATAACAGAAAAAGGAAAAATGTTCTCAGATTTTTAAGAACTTAGGGATTTACCTTCTATACACTCATTCTAATGATTTCTTTCAGAAACCTGAGGGAGAAAACCAAAGAGGAATAAATGGAATCCAGGAAATAGTAGATATAACCCCAGGAGTGTGACCTTAGCAAGTCTCAGGATAAGAGGTATGTGGCGGACCCGAGTGAGCAATCAGTGCAGATTGGAGCCGGTGGAAGAGCTCTGGGAATTATCTCTGGAATGAAAGTGAATTCCATGCCACACACAGTATAACTAAAGGACCAGAAGCTATCATTCATGTGTAAACAAGAGAGTAAAGCACATTATTCTTGTGTAAACAAAACTCCAGGCAAAACAAAAACTAAGGAAGAAAGTCAGTATAAATATAGAGCAAACTTAAATATTCTGAACAACTGATTAAGTGAAATAAATTCACTTTGATCTTCATACTAAGAACTTTTTCCTTCCTGTGGCACAAAGACTAATAGTAACAATAGATCAAGAAACAAAAAAACAGTCACTTGTTTTCAAGTTTCAGGAACCATCTATAGACAAGACACAGAAGACATAATTGTAGTAATGGAACAAAGGAAATGTCACCAAACTCAACACAGTAAAAGGAAATATAGACTGAGTGAAGGTGTGAAGTGGAAGCACAGGAGAGCCAGAAGGGAAGCAGAGCTAGTATCCCTGTCTTTCATAGTGGAAAGCCAAGAGCTACTGCATAGCGTTAACAAAGAAGAGATAGAAAGTATTTGAAGTCACAAAAGTTAAGCAATAGAAGAATTAAAAATTAAAATATAATCATCCAAATTAGATAGAGAAGGAAAGTAGGAGTTAATGTTAATTAAACCCTCTTCTTTAATAAAGGACAGTCTACAATTATTGCATAAAGTTAAAATTTAAGAGAAAATATATAAAAATATCTTATATTAATTATGCAGACTACCACAAAATGAGCAGAAATCAAATTGGGAAAAAATGCTTCCCTCTTAGGGCAGGCCTAAAGATGAAAGAGGAAAAGACCTTTGTATGTGCCTTTTTTAACCACATCAAAATATAAATTAGAATTGACACTTGAAAATGAAGAATGAATGGGAGATAAGAAAATGAAAACAGCATATATATACTACTCTTTCAAAAAGTGTGGCTGTAAAAGAAAGTAGAAGTCAATCAGTAGCTAACGGAAATGATCTATGATGGGAAATTCTAGGGCAATGCTGTCCATTACGAGAGTCTCTGGACATACGCAGTTATTCAAATTCAAATTCAAATCAATTAAAGTGAAATAAAATTAATAATTCAGTTCTTCAGTCACATTAGCCACATTTAAAGTGCCCACTGATGCTAGCAGCTACCAATATGAATGGAGCAGACACAGAACATTTTCATCATCACAGAAAGTTCTATTGGACAGAGCTATTCCAGAGTATAACTAAAGGCTGATAAACGGCTCTATGTACCTCCCACCTTTATCTGAACAATTTTTTATATGTGGGCATTCTAAATAAAAGTCTGAAAAATATGATGACAAAACTTCACCAACTAAGAATACATGTTCAAAGGTTATTCCATCTGCACACTATAAAAGAAATGTGTGGCATTATTTTCAAGGCAAACCTGCTAACAAAGAGGTGTCTATAACAGCCCCCAAATAATTTGCTTTAGTGGACATTTAGTATATTTGTAATCAGAGTAAAAATACTTATGGTAATTGTTTCTTTAAAAGAATTTGGGGTGCCTGGGTGGCTGAGTTCCTTAGGCATTCAACTTGATCTCAGCTCAGGTCTTGATCTCAGGGTTGTGAGTTCAAGCCCATGTTGGACCCCACACTGGGGGTGGAGCCTACTTTAAAAAAAAAAAAAGAAGAAGAACAACTTCAAGCTATCTTCCTACCACCGGTGGGAAATACTTTATAATATCTCAAGAGATCATTAGATGAGCATATTAATACCATGTAAACATTTGAAAGCTTACTTTGAGAATGAAAATCTAACCTGAACAGAAATCAGAACTGAAATCATATCTCCGATTCAGAGTTAACAATTCTCTCTAGGCTCTAAAGAGGAGATACCATTTCACAGAACTATAGAGCCAGATGAACATTAAAGATAAAAGAAAAATCTCTCATTCTGAAGCCAGAAAAATGAACGTAGAGATGGTAAGTGTCTTAGTTCCATGCCTCCCAGCTAGTCACCGGATGGGCCAAGATTCTAGCACTTCTGACCCTCAGCCTAGCACTGTCTCCCTATACCAAAAAGACTTGACAGAATTTACAGTCACATAATAAATGCCAAAACAAATCTTATCATCACAAGAACTTGTCATTTTCTTTAACTCTTATGGCCTCTTCAGGTACTTTATTGAAAAGAAGGTACAGAAAATCTGACCAAATTTCTAAGTTCCAATGACAATAAAAGTTATTATTCTGTTCCCCTGTGTAAGAATGTAAACACTCAAAGAAATAGAAAATGTATGCAAATCAGGGCTGAATAACATTTTTCTAAAAACACTGGAGGAGAATCTAAGGTAGTTTTTTGACTGAAGAATTATTAAAAAAAAAGGTTCTATAGCTCCAGAAAAAATGCACAGGTGGACAAATAAACATAATTTTCCAAACAATGAAACACTCCATGGTACTTCTGAAGAAGTACCCCAAGTTAAGAATCTCTGAGCTAAGGATAAACAATAATTTTTAGGGCGCCTGGGTGGCTCAGTGAGTTAAAGCCTCTGCCTTCAGCCCAGGTCATGATCTCAGGGTCCTGGGATCGAGGCCCGCATCGGGCTCTCTGCTCAGCGGGGAGCCTGCTTCTCCCTCTCTCTCTATCTGCCTCTCTGCCTATTTGTGATTTCTGTCTGTCAAATAAATAAATAAAATCTTAAAAAAAATTTTTTTTTAATTTTTTATTCTAAACTCTATATATGTCCTGCAAAAAGTGACCTGAAAGCTATTTTTAATTATTGATCAACTTTCATTATAAAATTACCTCAACTGACTAAGCTAAAGAAATTTCAGTGAGAAAGAGGTTAATAACCAAATCTGACTTACAAAATCCTTATAGTCACAGTTCTTACCTTTCCTTGGCTAAATTTCATTACTCTCTCTCTGGAGTACAATCTCTTGTTTCTTACCCTTTCCTATGCTCCTGGCCCACAGGGAAAGGAGGATTTCCCGTACTCTACATTTTAATGCTGAGGACTCTAATCCTTTGATCTGATATAATATTTGCAATGTCTAATAGAACAGATACATAATGAAATCTAACGTGACATTTCACCACAGGTGTAACACACATGATATACACAACCCTGAAAAATCCTCCTTTAGCTTAAAGTTTATGTGTGGCAATCAATATCTTTCAGAATTCCCTTTACTGGGTAACAATGGACACAGTATGTTGCATTTATAAAGCATAAAAAAACAACTGTCAGGCAGCTTTAGAAGAAGCCTGCTTACCGTCCTGCAAGGGAGAGAATCCTGAATTGCTCTTCTGCCTGGGTGGTGTCAACAACACAGCCGGCTCAAATATATGTGCGGGAAAACTGTTAGTCAGATTCACACTATCCGGGGGAGTTGGCACCTGAGACAGTTTAACAGGCAAGTCTTCCTGTGTGAATTCAGCCGCTTCCTCCCCTCTGAACGCCAATGGCATGGAGACATTAGCATTTACAACAGGGCCCTCTGAAGAAGATGAGAGGCTGTCAGCACTTGTAACTACAGATACACTGCAGGTATTTACACTTACATGCATTTCTACAGAAAGCTAAATCACATGGACTCTAGAGTCTTCACTTTTTAGGCCATATCGTCCTTTAGCTGTAACTCACAGGCAAGGCTCCCAAGGGGCCAGCACTGGGAAGAAGGGGCTGCTTTTGAGAAAAGCACTTAGTCCCTGAGACCTGCCTCAGCCATTGAGTTTATTTCATGCAAGTTAAATTTTAGTCAGCCACTTCTCAGAATCCCTCATGAGAAAACACTCCTAAATACATAAAATACTCACCACACACAGATACTCATCAAAGTGTTACTTAGAAGCAAAAAACATGAAAAAGCCTAACTGTCCTATTCAGACTCTGACATAGGATGGCACAGGAAGTGAAGAAAGGCTTTCCAAATACCACCACAGATGAAAAAAAGTTACAAATTTTTAAAACTCAATATTCCTTTTTCTTTCCAAGACCATCTCCTCTCCTCCTGAACCTGGTGCACAGTGATGAAAAGTGTTGGCACTAAAGCCCCAGTGGTCTAAGAAGCAAATTCTGCTACTTTCTAGTTGTATGATCTTGCTAAGCTACCAACCCTCTCAAAGCCTTGGTTTTCTCATCCTGAAAGCAGGGATAACAATAATACTTACCTCATTAGATTATCACAAGGACTAAATGAGATAATACACATAAAACACTTAAAAAGTGCCTGGCATAGTGCAAGTACCCAACATATATTAGCTGGAAATAGTGATGGCAACTGTCATCGTGACAATGTTATCTATGTACACATGACCAATAACATTTAAGTTTATAGTTTTGTTTACTCTGTGTTTAATGCCAACCTGGGATGATAAGACCATACTCACCCAGATTGTCTATCATTTTCCTGCTTGTGGATCCCCTTTCGGATACCTGATACTCTTTGTTGCTTTTTATCACAGGACAGTTCTTCATGGCATGTGTCAGAGATATAAGTTGCTCATCTGTTGTGACCATGTACTGCTGAAGTCTTGCCTGGAGAAAAAAGAATGAAATAATATCATCGCAATATCAGACCTCAGATCATTACCTAGACATGCAGAACTGTATCACCACTTTACTCCTCTAGGAACTTCAGACTTTCATTCAAATACTAAAGTCATGCATTTGTAAGAACACATAATCATAAATGTTTTAAAAGCCCCACGACAGAGGAATGGTTAAATGTATCACAGAATATTATTAATTAATAAATACACTACCATACAACAATAAGAATTAACCTTTTTACAGTGCTTTTGATCTATAAAACCTCTTTATATAAATGGTATCAACTGACTCAAGCTAATTTAACAGAATATTACACAAGCACTTATACTGATAAACATGACCCAGGAAGAAGTTACGTAATGTATATAAAATAAGGTTAAGAAAAAATATATACACCAAGATAAGAGGTATTATACACATACACATATATATGTATATGTATATGTATCCAAAATGTATAGACATTTTATAAAAATCACAGATGGTCAGAATTGTTAGTGGGACTACTGAATAAAGTACACTAAACAATTTCATACCAGCTCAAATTTTTCCCAAATTCCACAATCATCTCTAATGACCTATTCAGCATCTCCATCTAGAACTCACATATGCTTCTCAAACTTAACATGTACAAAACCAAACTCCCCCTGAACATTCCCAACTCATCAACAGCAACTGCATCCTTCTAAATGCTCAGCCCCTAACTTTGGAATCACCCTTGACTCCTCTCACATCCTTTCCTTTACCCCATATCCAAATCCAACCCATCGGAAAAATCCTACTGTTTGCCTTCAAAATAGATTAATAATATGGTCACTTTTCACAACTTCACCCAAAGATTGCTTCTGTGTTCATGACTGTATCTCCTGCACCAATAACAGTCCCCGGCCCAAATCAATACAATTTGTTGAGCCAACTAGTACATTTCACTTATTTTTTTTTCAACTAGTACATTTTAAAACTGCTCACCTTCCCAAGAGAATTGATAACCTAAATTCACACAAATACTTGTACATGAATGTTCATAGCAGCATTATTCACTCATAGTACACGAAAAGGTAGAAACAACTAAAAATGTCCATCAATTGATGAATGGATAACCAAAATGAGGTCTATCCTTATAATGGAATATTAGTGGAAAATAAAAAGGAATGAAGTACTGACACATGCTACAACATAGTTAAGCCCTGAAAACATTATGCTAAGTGAAAGAGATCAGATACAAAAGATTACATATTGCATAATTCCATTTATATGAAATATCCACATTTGGCATATCTTTAGAAACACAAAGTGGATTTATAATTGCCAGGAGCTGTAAGGAGGAGAGAACAAAGAGTGACTGCTAACAAGCTTGGGGTTTCTCTTTGGGGTGAGGAAAACATCCTGGAATTAGATAACGGTGCTGGTGTAAAACTCTGTGAATATACTAAAAACCACTGAATTGTACACTTCTATAAGATAATTAAATGGTATGTGAAATGGACAGATCAATTAAAAAAATGCATGTCTTATATCTAATATCCATTGATACAACACAACTTGCCTACTATGGCTTTTCCAGTCTCTTTTGGCTAAAAATAAAAGTAATAACAACCATCACTGGAGAACAAAGAGATAAATAAAACCATCTCTGCTCAAGCAGCTCAGTCTTTTTTTTTTTTTTTTTAAGATTTTATTTATTCATTTGTCAGAGAGAGAAAGCGCAAGCACAAGCAGGGGGAGCGACAGAGGGAGAAGCAGGCCTCCTGCTGGGCAAGGAGGCCAATGCCGGACTTGATCCCAAGACCCTCGGATCATGACTTAAGCCAAAGGCAGATGCCTAATTGACTGAGCCACCCAGGCATCCCTCAAGCAGCTCAGTCTTGATGACAGGTATACATGTATGTGTAACACAATTTGGTATATGCAGTGAGAGCAATACCCAGAGAGAACAGAAAGAGCACAAATTAAGAATGTTTAATGCACCATTGAGGCAGTATTAATTGGTTTCTAGAAGAAATACTGTGTCTTCAAAAAAAATAAATAAAAGGAGCAATTAGCTAGACAAGTGACAAAAAGGACTTATCTAATAAATATGAAGATACTGCAAACAACTTTAAATGGCATATGATTACAGGAAGCTTCCTAAATTGTATCCTCTGCTGTTTTGAAATTAGAAGTAGCTATCACAACACTTATTTCACATTTTGGATAAACTGCTATAATATTGGTAGTTACCATTTAAATGTAGATTCTGTCTTCCCCAATAGTAGTATGTTTTTTTAAAGACAGCAGACTTTTCTGTATGTTATTTGTACTTCAAGTTTCTACTACAGTACCTCCAATATAATAAATGTTCCATAAAAGCTACTGTTGATGATAATAAAGAAGAGATAAGTAATCACATCCACACAACTAAACCAAAGGCAACTAAAAGAAAATCTTACATACTCTTAAAGATACCTTATTTTACTAAATGCAGAAAAGTTGGGATCTCATCTAAGTACCTGGGTAGCAGTATTTTCTTCTCTAAGGAGAAGAATTTCAGCTGTAAGAGCATCAATGAGCTCTCGATGATCACCTAACATTTGTTCCAGGTGCTGCCTCGTCTCTACTTCTTTACGCAGTTGGACCTCGCTCTACAAAAAAAAAAAAAACAAAAAACTTCCATCAATAATAAGATAAAATTCCCATCCAAAAATAAACTCTCATCAAAAGCATCAAATACTGAAAACTAAGAGTTTCTATTCAAAACTGTCAAAGAAAATAATACAAAATATATGTGACAGTAATGAGAATGACATATTTTTATTAAAAGGTTTATATTGCATTAAAATGAAATGCTGTGTCCTTTTCCCTTCTTTATATAGAACATAATAAACAGAATGGTATACAGGCTTAAATAAGTACAAATTTTTGCCGAATAAAGTGGAGGGAAGGACACATACATATTGCTTGATTATACACAGAGCATCTCTAGAAGGATACACCTGTATCTGGCAATGACTGCTGGCTACAGGGAAGCAAACTAGTTAAATGGAAGTTAAGGGTGGGAATGAGAATTTTTATCTAGAACCTTCTGTTTCTTGGAATTTCATGCCATGTGATTCTGATCACCAATTCAACAACTAAGTTTGTTCAAATAGCTAACAAGTGGAAGCTACTAAACCTGCAATGCTTTCAGAGAGCCAAAAGTACATTCCTGGAGAGCCCTAATTTAAGGATAGAAGAATGATAAGACTTTCGTAAGTCTGACAGTACAATAAATATTTCACTAAAAAGTAATTTTAGGAAGACAGCTCCAGAGAAATTGAAACATCAGAATAGAGTGATGAACCAACTATTTTTTTATTTATTTATTTTTTTAAAGATTTTATTTATTTATTTGACAGAGAGATCACAAGTAGGCAGAGAGGCAGGCAGAGAGAGAGGAGGGAAGCAGGCTCCCCGCTGTGCAGAGAGCCCGATGCGGGGCTCGATCCCAGGACCCTGGGATCATGACCCGAGCTGAAGGCAGAGGCTTTAACCCACTGAGCCACCCAGGTGCCCCATGAACCAACTATTTTAATAATAAAATGTCCTTGAGGGGCACTGGGTGGCTCAGTGGGTTAAAGCCTCTGCCTTCAGCTCGGGTCATGATCCCAGGGTCCTGGGATCGAGCCCCGCATCGGGCTCTCTGCACAGCGGGGAGCCTGCTTCCCTCCTCTCTCTCTGCCTGCCTCTCTGCCTACTTGTGATCTCTCTGTCAAATAAATAAATCTTTAAAAAAAATAAATAAATAAATAAAATAAAATGTCCTTGAACATTTTCTGTTGTATTTGTTTAACAAATTTAAATGTATAAAACATAAGATAACAGTTTAAATAGGTTTTTTGAAAAATGAAATGTAGAGCTAGCTCTAATTCCTCAGCATTCTGAAGACTGGTTATTCAAAAATTAATTACAGAAATAATTCTTGCTTCTCTTATAAATTATTTTCAGAACAACAAAAGATCTACTTCAGACAAAGCCCAAGTAGTCACACAGATAACGTGAAGAATTTTCCTCATCTGTATCTACAGATTACAGGCATGCCACTCTCCAAACTAAAGTAGGAGTAGGAACACAGAGAAAAGCAATAGAACAAGGACACATTTAGTAGTTCTACTGAATTTAATACTGCCAAACAATATATTCAATGTCAGCATAAGACATGATTTTATTTATAGATTTACCTTACTAATTACAATTTACTACAGCTTGTATTAAAATCAATATCACTTATACTATAGGATACATAAATTGGCATGTAGAGGGAAATTAAGAGGATAAAACCTTACTGCAGATAATCTAAAACTGAGATATTTTAAACAAAGCTATTCAAATTTTATTATTCTTCATTTGGAAATTGTAATAAATTAAGTGTAGAGGAAAAAAAACCCAAATGTTTCTACCAGCACTCTGTAGAGGAGAATAACCTCTTGTTCTTACCTCTTTAAGGTACCGAACCAGGCGACAGAGGGAACCCACTAGTGACAGAGTAAAGCCTGTAAGCCCCTGACTACTCTGCAGTCCTTTGACCTCGCGTCCCGTCCACCGTTCGTATTCTTCCATTTCATGTTCCACTTCATTGATCATGTGTTTGAGGACATCTAGGCTGGAATTATTGCTGTTTGGTAAGTCTGTGGAGGCTGTGCTAGCTGTTAACACATTCTTCTTCTGCTTGGAAGGAGCACTGGAATCCAGTTTTCCTTTCACTGATAATGACAGAAGTCACCCTATTAGAAGACCAGGAAAAGCTATACCAGCAAGCTACTAGAAAAACCACTGACTGTTATTCACAGTTTACAAAAGGTTTTTATAGAAGTTATCACCATTTCTCATAAAAAATGCAGTCTAAATCAGGTTTACACTATCTATAATGAATGTACTAGAACCACCTTTCTACAGAGTTACATTGTTATACTTGGAGGCATTTCTTAGCTACCATTCAGAAAAGTCTAATCAGCTGGCTCCAACTGGATGGGTTTAAGGGAAAAAACTTTACTAAGAGATAAAGGAAGCTGTATCAAGTTATGCGTTTAACAATTCATCTTTGTAAATTGAGGGACTGAACCTTTCTTTAACAACTGTTTTTGCTTCCTTGAGTTCAGCACTTGTCCCACAACATAGCTTGAGTCTAGAGTCTCAGTAGATTCTTCAGATTGAAGCCTGGTCTGGATTCTCTTGACAGCGCTGGTAGCATTCAGAGCAGCTAAAGAAAAAAATATTTCCAAAAGAATCTCAAGTGAACAGGAAAAAAAAGTTTTAAGCATTTCAATTAACAGATCAATCAGTATTTCATTCAATTAGGTAAAGTCAGTCAAAACCCAAATAATATTCCTTTAAACATTACTATGTTTAAGGAAGAACATAATAAAACAAGTTACTGTTCTGTGAGAAATAATACAATGGGGGAACAAACCTTTTTGTTCTCCTGATGGAGGGGCAGGTGATGGAGTTCCTGGAGGGTTTTGGGACTGTGTTGTTATTTTCTGCTGAATATCAGTCCACAGTTTATTAATTAACTCAGAATTATCTTCCTTCAGTTGGTGGAGAAACCTATAAAATATGAGGCAACAAGCTATATCAGAATTAATAAATGCTATCATTTAAACTGCTCAACTGCTTAAATGTTTGATTGATAGCACTTTTAATAATTCAAAATCAAAGAAAAAAATACATTTTGCTTTAACTGGTAAGACAGGTACCTAAAATGCCAGTCTTCTTAGTGTTAGAAGGAATCATTCCATCTTCCTCCCAGTTTCCCACCCACCTTGGCTCCTGCTCGGAGGAAAAATCTGTCCTTTCTGAATTTTTGTGGTATGGGCCCCATTCTCCTCTCTTTCTCCCAGAGAAAGTACGCGGCTTGGTCCTTTCTGGTTTCTCTCTGTGAAGGAGGCTGTCCTCAGAACACAGTCTATGCTCATCACTGAAGTAAAATGACTAGAGCAGACTCTGCCCTGAGTCCCTGGGAGCAGGGAGAAGGAGTGGGAAGAAGAGCTGTAGTATAGGGAGTTAGAGAACTAAGCCTTTTGCTATAATCATCGTTAGCATTGGTAAGGCTTATACTTTATTCTCCAACCATCTGATTCCTTTATCTATTTCCCAGTTGGACTGAGACTTAAAAGGGGTAGGTGACAAAAAAGCAGGAACAACCCAGATGCCCATCAACTGATGGGTGGAGAAGTAAAATGTACTATACCCACACAACCATAAAAAGGAATGAAGTGGAGATACATGCTACAACATGGATGAATCTTGAGAACATGCCAAGTGAAAGACACCAGACACAAAAGACCACGTAGGGAATGATTCTACACATATGAAATGTCCAGAATAGGCAAATCTACAGAGATAGAGAATAGACTAATCCAATAGATTAGATAGGGCTGAAGGGCTTGGGAGGGAATGGGATTTGACTTTTAAAGAATACGGGGTTTCTTCTGGGTAATGAAAATGTTCTAAAATTGACTATAGATTGCATAACTCTGCATATACTAGAAATCATTGAATGTTATACCTTAAGTGGATGGACTGTATGGTATGTGGACTATAAATCAATAAAGCTGTTACCAAAAAAAAAAAAAAAAAAAGAGGAATGGGGAAATCTTATTTAGTGGCTCCACAAATCTCAACCTAAGGGAGTTGCTTTCATGCAAATTATGGATAGTACATTGCACATTAGCTGCTGCTACAAAATATATTTAGCAAAAGGCCTATAATGCAATCCATTCAAAGGGGGCTAGTTATCAAAGCATCAGAAAGACTCCTTTGTAAGTGTTAGTTCAAAGTCCAACCTTCCAGCTAAATCCTAAGAAAAGTGTTGTAACAAGATTTCTGTATAAGTTAGGAAAATCCAAAACAGTCTGAACTCACATTACTGTCTCTAATGTTTATACTTTTTTTTTTTTAAAGATTTTATTTATTTATTTGTCAGAGAGAGAGAGGGAGAGAGAGCAAGCACAGGCAGACAGAATGGCAGGCAGAGGGAGAAGCAGGCTCCCTGATGAGCAAGGAGCCCGATGTGGGACTCGATCCCAGGACGCTGGGATCATGACCTGAGCCGAAGGCAGCTGCTTAACCAACTGAGCCACCCAGGCGTCCCTGTTTATACTTTTTTAAGAGTCAGGTTATGTGACAACAACAAGGAAAGTAATATAATACTACCTATGACAAGTTTAAGAATGGCCTCCCTAAAGATACTTATAATTGAATCCCTAGAATCTGTGAATGTTACCTTATCTGACTAAAAAGGGACTTTGCAGATGTGATTAAGTTAAGAAGGATGTTGAGATAGATGACCTTGGATTATCTGGATGGGCCCTAAATGCAATCAAGTGCATCCTTATAAGAGGGAGAGACACAAGGAGACTCTGACACACAGACATAGAGGGTGCTGTGATGATGGAGGCAGAGATGGGAATTATACTGACTCAAGGCCAAGGAAGGCCAGCAGCCACAAGAAGTTGGAAGAGACAAGGAATGGATTTCCCCCTACAGTACCCAGAGGGAATGTGAATGGCCCTCCAACACCTTGATTTCAGCCTAGTGAAACTGATTTCAGATTTCTGGCCTCCAGCACTGTGAGAGAATAAATTTCTGTTGTTTTAAGTCATTAAGTTTATGGTAATTTGTTATAGCAGCCATAGAAAACTAATGTAGACTCTGGCACCTGGATACGAGGTGCTAGTGTAACAAAATATCCAAAAAATGCTTACCAAAAAAAGCTCTGAAATAAGAATAGGTGAGGCTGGAAGAATTTTTAGGTAAATATTAGAAAAATCCTAGGTTGCCTTACACAGGCTATTCATAGAAATATGGATGTTACAGACCCTTCCACTGTGGACCCAGGAGGAAGTGAGGAGAACGGCAGAGAAAGGCTCTATCATCATGAATGGAATACTGGTAGCAATATGAGCATTAAGGGAGCTTCTGGTGAAGGCTCACAAGGAAATGAGGAACATGTGATTGAAAACTGGAAGAAAGGCAATCCTTATTATAAAGTACCAGAAAACATAACCGAGTTGTGTGGAAAGCAGAACTTGTAAACAATGAACTTGGATACTTAGCTGTGGAGATTTCCAGCCAAAGTGTTGAAGGTACAGCCTGCTTTCTTACTGCTGCTTAGAGTGAAATGTAGGAGGAAAGAGATACACTGCAGGAAGAACTGTTAAGCCAAAAGGAACCAGAACTTGGTGATTTGGGAAATTTTCAGCCTGCCCAGAATGCAAAAGATGCTCAAATTAGGAGATATCACACTGTTAGGAAAGCACGCCCTGGAAAGGACAAGTGTATGGCTAGACAATGTTTTGCTAATCTGAAGAGATTAGGCATCTGACTCATAAATCCCCTTAATGATCTCAGCAGATAGCAACATAGATGGAATTATCCAGGGAAGATCTCTGGAGGGCCTCTTTTTCTAATGTCATCCAACATACAAAGGAAACACACAAGGTCATTTGAGAATGTTACACCAGCAGAAATACTGCAGCTTGGACTGAAAGAGACAGAGATAGGATAAAGTGAAGGAAGAGTCAGACTCCCAAAATTCTACAGTCAGCAAACAGGCTGATATGATTAAGTTAAGAATCTTGGGATGTGAGGTTATTCTGGGGGGGCTCTAAATGGTATCATGTATATTTTTATAAAAGAGAGGCAAAGGAAGAGTTGAACATACACACAGAGGGAAAGGTGATGTGAACTCAGAGGCAGAAATTGGAATGATGTAGCTGTCACAAGCCAAGGAAGACCAACAGCCATCAAAACCTGGAAGGGGCAAAGAAGGCAAAGAACAGATTCTCCTCTAGAACCTTTGGAGGAAGTGTAGCCCTCCCAAAACCTTGATTTTGGTCCAATGAAACCGATTTCAGATTTCTCCAGAATTGTTAGAGAATAAATTTCTGTTGTTTTAGGTCACACAGGAACATGTATTCATAGAAATTTTCAAACCAAAAGGCACTTAGTCTCCAGATCCCAAGTCTAATGGATCTCCTGATACCTCACGTTTAATAGTTAACAAGTAACATTTTGAGACATTAGGTATTCAAAACTGGAAACCACACAACTACTGAGATAAAACCCAGACTCACACAACTCACACAACTAATGAGATAAAACCCAACCAAATAAAAAACAGTAACTTGATTCAAATGTAAAGAATAAAAGCAATATTGCACAAGATTAGTTATATTTGGGTTCTGAAAGAAGCTTATCTTAAAAGATGATACATGTTTCCAAGTGTCCTTAAGGAAACAGCAACCAGCTAAATTTGAATCACTCCACACATCCTCCAAAACCCAAGAGACAGGGCAACAAGAGGAGCAAAAATAGCTCATAACCCATACCTTCTACATGACTGGAAAACAGATAATACTACTAACTTCAAATTACCTATAAGTAGAAAAATACACACTACACTCCAGCAAAGATATTTTCTGAGCTCCTGTCAGAAGCCCTAGCAGGGAGTGAGGGCAGCTGAAAATGACCAAACAGGTCATTTAAAAAAAAAAAAAAAAAAAGGAAAAGAAAAAGAAAATGACCAAACCAAGAAGAAAGCAGAGAGTCTACTGGTGACAAAATCACCTCCAGAAAGAAGAAGTCCACTCTAAATAGCAAATACTCAGAAAGGAAGGTCACTCACACACACACACACACACACACACACACACACACGCACATCCCAAACCTGGGCAGTCAAAATACTACTAAAAAGTGCATAGAACTCAAGGTGGTAGGTCTTGGAAAGACACCACTTCTTGATGTCAACAGGAAGAAAGAAGAGAAAAAAAAAAGTGTATTACCTTAACATGTTTAACAAGGGAGAACAGTTCAAGACAAAAAAGAACAGTATTGGAGTACAATCCAACTTTCACCTGCTGATACTTTAAAAAAAAAGAAAAAGCATCCATTAAAATAACTGTACTTCACTATAACTGAGAGAAGACCTACCCCAAACTCCCAACCCTGTGCATAAAATGTACAAACTAAAACAGTCTGCATCATACAAGACAATATAATAGAAAATGTAATTGAAATATTCTAGCCAATAAAAATTTTTCCCCTACCAAGAACAGAAGAAAACTGTAACAAAACTCTTTAAATGGAATTCAGTATACTTAAACAAGCATTTGGAGATATAGATCTTGAATCAGAAGTTCTAAAACTAAGAGCAGAGATGGACAAAAACCAGGAACAAAATAAGAATTGACTGAACTCAGGAAAGAATATAAAGAAAAAGAAAAATTCAAAAATGATGATTAAATTATAATGCATCCAATGGATAATCATTAAATAAACATTTAATAAGGAAGACTGAAGATTTTAGGAAAACAACAACAAAAAATAAAGAATAAAAGGTTAGAGAGAAAGTATTTGAAATAGAAACAAGAGATATCACTTTTATGTATGTAAAAGGAGTCTCTGAAAAAAAAAAAAAACCAATGATATCAAACTAATATCTAAAACTATAACCCAAGGAAACTTACTTCCAGGAAAAAAAAAAGAAAAAAAGAAAGAAAAAGAACCAAATCTACAAAAAAGCAAACTGTGTTGGAAAAACTGACCTGAAAAGGTAAACTCAAAACACAGCTTAGCAATATTTAAATTTTAAAGATAAAAGAATAAATTTTAAATATAAAGGACATCAATACATAAAAATGCCTAATTATTTATAAGGGCAAGAAAATTTTTCTAGCATCAGACCAGTCAAAACAACATTCAAAGTAAGCCAAGAATGGAGGAACACTTTCAAGGAAATTAAGGAAACAAAATATTAAAGATTTTATATCCAGCCAAGCTATCCTTCAAATATCAAAGCTACAGGAAAACGTTTAAGCTTTCAAGAACTCAAGAGAATAGAACTCATAAACCCTATACCATGAGCTTTGTCTAAATGAGTGATCCAACCAAAAGTTAACTAGGAAAACATCATAAAAGGACTGATGATGAGCATTTAATACATTTAACTATAGATCCAAGACTAAAACAAAAATGGCAATAATAGAGAAGAACAATATGTAAATGTTTTATGTCCTGTCAAAGCAAAAAAAAAAAAAAAATGCAGCTAAAAGAGGAGAAAGACTGAGAGAAAAAGAGAAAGAATGAGAATATAGAATAAATTATTTGTTGCATAGGTCATAGGTGGAAGTCAAAGCATACCATTTAAAACTAACACACCTGAGAGCAAAAGATTGAAGGAAATAGGGGACTAAAGGGCTCTATAAAAGGTAGATATAAAGACAACCAGCCAGAACAAAATTACAAACTTCCTAAATATCAAAAGAAATTTTTAAGAGAACACAAAAAACATTACATAGAGAAAGAAAACTATAATTATAGTATAATATACATAGTACTATAAAATAAGTTGACATCAAACACATCTACTATATCAATAAATATTACAAGCTTACTTCACCAATTAAAAAAAAAAAGACTTTTAAACTGGCTAAAATGCAAGACCCAACTCTATGTTAAATACAAAAGATACACCTAGTACACAATAATTCAGAAAAGCTAAAATAAAAGAATGAGCAAAGATGAACCAGGCAATCAGAAACAAGAAGAGAGAGGTTTCATTCCTGATACCAAAAAAAAATAGAACTGAAGCCAAAAGGCATTAAATATGACAAAGGACACTTTACGATGCTAAAAGCCATAATTCACAATGAAAATACAATACTTATGAATATCCATGTACCAAAAAACATACCAATCAGGTATTTAACTTTAAACAGAATTAAATATATTTAAACGTCATATGCAAAGAAAAATAGAAACACACTAACAGAGACTTTAATACACTATTCTCAATATAAGATAGTGACAAAAGTAAGTAAAGACAGAAGAAGTAAACAACATCATCAATGAAGCAGATCTTAAGGATATACAGATAGACCTTTATACCCTGGTAATATAGAATATACCTTCTTCTCAAGCACATAAATGGAACATTTACAAAAATTTAATTATATATTAGGCCACAAAGAAAACATCATTAAGTTCCACAAGTAGAAATATTATAAATACATTGTACACCTTAAACTTACACAATATTATGTTAATAATATCTCAATAAAGCTGGGAAACAAAGGAAATAGCCTTGGAGAAAAGGGAAGCCCTGTAAATATTTATCCATATATACCTACCGATCTACGTTAGTTTTTGACTGAGAGTTTATAGAGTTATCCAACTCATTCCCACTTTCTTCAGACTGGCTGTTAACAGTTCCTTCTCCTTCATCATCTACTTCGTTAAGAGCCTTTCTCAACATAACAATAAAAATACAAATACAAGTTGGTTATATGTACACTCATCCTTTGTTTCTTTGTGTCATTACAATAGAGAGGTCCCTCCTTCTACTGCTAACATCTCCACAAGTGCTCTAGGACCTAAACCCTCTCACCTCCTTCCACTCCATCAAGTGCCCCATTCCTCTCCTGCATCTTCAACCTCTCTGCACTGGCTTTAGCTCATCCGCATTTAAACGTGAACAAGTCTCTCTCACCGTATCTTTTCTCTTTCACCACCAAACTTGAAAGAATCTTACCCACCCCCCCCACCCCCACCCCCGCACCGCTTCTCATTTACCACCTATGCCCTACAACCTTGCTTCTGCCCTACCATTCCACTCAAACTGCTGTCTACAAGGTCAACATCTTTTTTTTATTTGTTCCTAAATCAAATAGATATTTTCAGCCTCTGCCTTCCCTTTCTTCTCTAATTGATTGGACATTAATGACTATTCCTTTCTTTCTTTCAAGATCTTCTTGATACATTCTTCCTTTTAACTCCCAAGATACCATATTTCCCTGGTTTTTATTCTATTCTTTTGGCTCTTCCTTCCATTCTCCTTCATTGATTCTTTTCTTCCTGCCCTTTCTTAATACTCAAGGTCCTCCCTTTGGGCCTTTTATCTTCTCATTTGACTCCCTTTCTGAAAGACTGTATCTAGTTCCAAAGCTGCAATTACAAGTCAAATGCTGTGAATTCTCGAATTTCTATCTTCGCCCAGATTTCTCAGGATTCCTAGACAATTATATTCAACTGCCTAAGATATTCCTAGTAGACACCCTACACACATAAACTTAACATCCAAAACTAGTCATCTTCCTAAGCCTCTCCTACCATTCTTCCAGAAGCCTTATTCCTGATATTACCTAAGACCATAAGAGTATCGCCATCTACTGAGATGCTCAAACCAACAAACTGGGAGTTATCCTTTTTTCTCATCCGTCACATCCAATCAGCTACCAAATGCTGTCAATTCTATCCTTTTTTAATCTCTCAAACCCATCTCTCTTCCCTTCTACCTCCTTCTTTTACTGCCATTGCTTAGGTTAGGCCCTCACCACTTCTCACTAAAATTCTAACCTAAGTCTTCTAACCAGATCCTCTCACCAGTCTTGTCCTTCCCAAACCCTTCTTCCACTCTACAATTGATTTCATCATGACTCTATTCTTCCTAAAATTCTTTGGTGGCTCTCCTCTTACTTTCTGGTTCTTTAGCCCTTCATTACCTAGCTCCTCCCTATCTCTCTAGCCCCAGCTCTTGCCATTTTCCCTTCCCCATAACAGAGACCATAATTATCTGAAAGCTAACATTTTTTTTATTAACATATATTATTTGTTTCAGGGGTACAGGTCTGTGATTCTTCAGTCTTACACAATTCACAGCACTCACCATAGCACATACCCTCCCGAATATCTATCACCCAGCCACCTCATCCCTCCCACCCCACTCCACTCCAGCAACCCTCAGTTTGTCTCCTGAGACCAAGAGTCTCTTAAGGTTTGTCTTCCTCGCTGGTTTTGTTTTGTTTCATTTTTCCCTTCCTTTCTCTATGATCCTCTGTTTTATTTCTCAAATTCCTAAAATCAGTGAGGTCATATGATAATTGTACCTCTCTGATTGACTTAATCTCGCTTAGCATAATACTCTCTAGTTCCATCCAGGTCGTTGCAAATGGCAAGCTTTCAGGTTTTTTGATGGCTGCATAATATCCCATAATATTCCACTCCATTCCATTCCATGCCATACCACATCTTCTTTATCCATTGATCTGTTGATGAACATCTAGGCACTTTCCATAGTTTGGGTATTGAGCTATAAACACTGGGGTGTACATGCCCCTTCAGATTGAGAAAAGACCTACTATAAACATTGGGGTGCACATGCCCCTTCAGATCACTACATTCGTATCTTTGGGGTAAATACCCAGTAGTGCTATTGCTGGGTCATAGGGTAGCTCTATTTTCAACTTTTTGAGGAATCTCCATACTACTTTCCAACATGGCTGCACCAGCTTGCACCAATTTAGCTTTACTCAAGTTACATAGTAATGTAGGAGGATTCCCCTGAAAGCTAACATTTTTAGTAAGTGCCAAAACATAATGGCTTTTGGCTATTTAAAAAATGTAACATTCTACTTAATTGCCTTTGTAAGCAGAAAACAGTAGACTTAAGTTGTTTTTTGTTTTTTGTTTTTTTTAATGATTCTGGACCTTGTAATTCCCTAGGATCGTCCCTCCAACTGATGATTCTCCTTTTTTCCTAGGACATATAAATAACCTAGGAAATTGCACTAAACAGGTATTGAGTCCTCATCAGTCCTAAAAAGTTGTTTTATTTTAATATTAAATTCTTCGTGAGCTTTAAAAAATGTTTCCCATTTCAAAATTCTAAGCATTTTGATTAATTAAGAGTTTCAGTTAGGTTGGGATACATTTTAATTAACATTTTACTACTATAATATAATTTTCCCATGTAACTGGTCAATAAATTCCAAGTTTCCTGGGTAGCTACTTTCTAAACACACCTATTAAAAGAGACTATTAACATTTAATGAAGAACTAGTATCTGGAATCATGATAGACATAACTTACCTCAGCTGATCCTCACAACAACCATAGTAAGTATATTCTACTCCCATTTAACAATAACAACAACAACAACAAAACCAAAAATACTCTGAGTCAACTCAGATACCTTAAGAAATCAACCCAAGATCCAACAGCTAGTACTAACAGAATGTAAACACAGATCCACCTGACTCTAAAGTGGAAGTTAAGAGACTCCCCACTTTCTATAATGGCAGATGGAGCGAATGCCATCTCTGATGCTAAGTGATCTTGGACAAGGCACTTAATTTTTCTGAAGCTCAGTTTTTTCACCTGCTAACTGGAGGTAATGATAGTACCTACATCATAAGTAAGTACTCAATAAATGGTTAGCTATTATTATCCAGTCCTGTCTTGTTTGGTACAAATATAACTCACCCAAAGTGTAATACGCTTGAGGAAGAACAATTCTAGCAACCATACTTGGTATTTGTTGATATTTTAAGCTTTTGAAAAGTTTACCACAATCCCTACATAAATTTAATTTCAACATAAGCATGATGGCTGTAAGGACAGCATATTACCTGAGGCTCCATGATGGATTCACTAAGAATGGCCTGCGTGTCAGGGTCTTGATTTACCACAATAGGACCCTGAGAGGAATCAGGAGCCATAGTTACATTTGGAAACCCTGCAGAAGGAAAAGAAGTCATGATTATTTTACTTCATTTAATTAAACCGACTTTACAAGCACTATACACTGCCACAGGTTTGTATTATCAAATTAAAATCTTAAATGATAATAATAGCAGCTCACACTTACACAATACTTACTATATGCCAGGCACTTTTCTAAATGCTTTTACATATATTAAATCACTTTACCCTCACAAAATCTGATGAGGTTGTTACTATTATTATTTTATAGATCAGCAAATTGAAACTCAGAGACATGAGGCAAATGGCCCAAAGTCACAATAATAAATTGTTAAGCCAGGATTCAAACCTTAAACTAAAAACTAATGATCTGTTTTTAGGGATTAAAGTAAACAATGGATTATATACACATTAAAGTGAATAATGCTATATATCTGACAAAAGGCAAAGTCTCTGTCAGAGAGAGACTGAAGTAGCTTTAGGCTTCAAAATTTAGCTTTACTCAAGTTACATACAAAAACAGACACTTTGTACGGTAACCTAACATTAATAAATTGGAAACTAAGTCATATTTATAATAAAATCTTGTATATTGCACCATGAGATATACTAGTAAATAATGACTTACCTCTATTTAGCTCCATAATTTGTAATAGTTAATACTCTTAGTGAAAAGCAAACAAATTATACTGAATCTATGCCTAACAACTCCTGTATGCTATCCACTCTAGACTACTTGTACTATAAATAATGTGATGCCCAAAAAAAGGTTTCAAGTTCTTCCAAACAGCCATTGTAGGCTATGATTAATAAGAAAAAGAAGCTTTTGTTTGAACGAAATACATTACCTGTGCGCCTACGGGGAAAATCAACAAACAGATCTTTTGCTTCAGCCATCAAATGATCAGATTTTTCTAATATCTCCTGCATCTGGTATTGATCAGAAAGAATCTAGACATGTGTTAATGATAAATATTATTATTCAGAAAAAAATCTCTATATACTATGAAATCACAAAGGAAAAGTCCATGCAAAGGTTCAGAGAATTAAAAACAACCTAAGCCACCATCCTCCCAAAATCCTTCAGTGGCAATATCCAAAAGTACCAGGAGATGGCGCTATTACAATAATTAGATTTCAGATGCTTGGCTACAATCCAAGTAAGAAATACATTATTAAACTGTGACCTAATATACACGCAAATGTAAATGTATAACAAAATAAAAGTCTTACTTAACCTTACTTTTTGAGAACCATTCTGATATTTTCTTTTAGTTTCTATTTTTTAAAATAATAGCTACAACACACTAAATTTAGCAATCCACTAATAAGTTGTGATCCACAGTTTGAAAAACACTGATTAAAGATATAAAACTCTGAGCCATATATTCAGAGGGTTTCAACCTTTAAAGTGATTTCATAATCCACTAATGGATCATGATCAACAACTTAAGAGACTATGAGGTAAGATATGAGTTTTGGGGCATCAAACAAAAAAGTGACAGTTCTGTATTTACAAACAAGGTGGACTTTTACCCTGGAGGGATGAGAACTCAAAAAATACCATTACAGTAGCGCCTCTGATTAGGCACTTTCAACTCAGGAACTTTCTTAATTATAAACAAGAGGCACAGGCAAGTCAACTCTACCCACCACCACCAGATGGCATTCTTAAACTGAGAGGAGTCATAAAACGAAACTGCCTGGTTTCCAACACTGATTCAAAACAATAAAGCGGAGCTTCTGGCAACAAATGCTCTTACCAGAATCTCTCTAGCCCATGGAAACAAGTATATAATATGATTTCAGTTATTGTTTTAAGTCATTGAGAGAAATAACAAGAGTCACATTCCGACTTTTTCCCTTTCTTCTCCTGCCGTGGCCAATCAGATTGGATGGCTCAGTTGGTGAGACTCAAGTCCTTAATTTGTTCCTTCCACAGAGTAAGTTTTGGAATGATATAAGGCAAAGAGCACATTCAGAGCCAGAAGACTAGGATCCAGCCAAGGGATACTAAGCAAAATCCAACCTTCTTTAAGCTTAGGTTCCTAAGATGTAAATGAAGATACCGCCACCTTCCCCTACCCCAAAGGGCTGTTGTAAGAATGTGGACACACTGAACACCTGTACCATTCTAGAGACATTTGGAATGTTGCTACAACTTAAATTATATTATCCCATGAGCCAAATTTCTATCCCTGGTTAGCGATCTTGTAAGTACACCCAATTAGAGCTTAGGCAACAGAGTAAATGGAGCATTATAATCTATCACTTAAACTAGAAAAATTACACACAGAATATTTCCTAATGGCAGTTTTGAGTTTACAATAAAAAAAAAAATTACTGACCTTCCATGAAAATAAGGAGATATAATTGAAAAAAGCAGATAGTAGAGGAATAATTTTATCATACAAGACCTGATTATCAATTATAATGAGGTCTCTAGGAAAGACATTACACTGTTGCACTTTGCCAGTCTCTGCCCAGCCTTCTTGGGGCAGATGGGTTGAGAGGCCAGAGATCAGGGTACTGGCTTTCTTTTGCTCTCTCTAGATTTATTCATCACTCCTCTCTGATAAAACCCATCCTCTTGGGGTGCCTGGGTGGCTCAGTGGGTTAAGCCTCTGCCTTCAGCTCAGGTCATGGTCTCAGAGTCTCAGGATCGAGCCCCGCATTGGGCTCTCTGTGCAGCAGAGAGCCTGCTTCCCCTCTCTCTCTGCCTGCCTCTCTGCCTACTTGTGCACTCTCTCTCTGTCAAATAAATAAATAAAAATCTTTATTAAAAAAAAAAAAAAAAAAACAGGGCGCCTGGGTGGCTCAGTGGGTTAAGCCACTGCCTTCGGCTCAGGTCATGATCTCAGGGTCCTGGGATCGAGTCCCGCATCGGGCTCTCTGCTCAGCAGGGAGCCTGCTTCCCTCTCTCTCTCTCTGCCTGCCTCTCTGTCTACTTGTGATCTCTCTCTGTCAAATAAATAAATAAAAATCTTTAAAAAAAAAAAAAATCCTCTTGATAAGTAAACCAATCTCTGCAAGCCCATCTGTATACATTACTTCCCAGATGGGTTCATAGAGCACAAAGTCAAACTTATGAGTAGTGGTACACATCTTGGATTCACAAAAGATCAGCCAAGATCCCTTCAAAAACACTAACAAAAACTTTTAATTCTAGCACTTTTGTTCTCTGATAATAAAAACCAAACAGAAATAGCAAATTACAGAGAGACCTGGGAAGTTATTAGACTTTTTTTTTTTAAAGATTTTATTTATTTATTTGACAGAGAGAGATCACAAGTAGGCAGAGAGGCAGGCAGAGAGAGAGGGAAGCAGGCTCCCCACAGAGCAGAGAACCCGATGCGGGGCTCGATCCCAGGACCCCGAGATCATGACCTGAGCCGAAGGCAGAGGCTTTAACCCACTGAGCCACCCAGGCGCCCCAAGTTATTAGACTTTTAAAATTCATAAAATCTTTATCGAAGTTTCCCTCTCTCTGATCGAATTTGGACCCTCATTTGCTTGATTCCCAAGGCATGAGTGCATCATACAGCGAATGATTATGCTAGCCAAAGAGCTTTTCTCTTAACTTTGTTAATCTATGTAACATCCCAGTTCTGGGGGATGGACTGGTAGCTCTAATACATGTTGATACTGCCTAAGTGAATATGCCCAAGGAAGCTTCTTCATTTGGTCCCATCACATCCCTTAACAGAGACACTACAAATTTAGCAACATTGAAATAATAGATGCTCATATCTTTGACTCAGCAGTTCCACTCTTAAGAATTTATCCTACATGGGTGTCTAGGTGGCTCAACTGGTTAAACAGCTGTCTTCTGCTCAGGTCATGATCTCAGGGTCCTGGGGTCAAGTCCCATATCGGGCTCTCTGCTCAGCGGGAAGTATGCTTCTCCTTCTCACTCTCCCTCTGTGCTCTCCCTCTCTCTCAAACAAATAAATAAATAAAATCTTTTAAAAAATTTGTTCTACAAATACAGTTTTACATGTACTTAAAAGCACATTCAAGGGTATTCAATGTATTATTTCCAGTGACAAATGAGGTAACAATCTGTGGGTGACAGACCTGCTACTTACCCACCAATTTCCTGTCTTTTCATTTTCCTTTTAACAGAATTCCCAAGTTTTAGCCAATTATACACCGAGATCTCCTGACCATTATTCTAAGTGAGAATGGTCATATGATGAATTTCTGGATAGTGGGATATAAGCCAGAATTTCTGGGTGAATTTAAAGGAGTAGCATGCATTCTCTTTCCCTTTTCATGCTGGCTGGAATACAGCTAAAGGCAGCTGGAACAGCCATTCTCTACTCAGTGATGGAAGCCCTGGAATAAAGGACCACAGAGACCCTACCAACTACCAGTTACTTCTGAACTGTTTCATAGAATCAGATTTCTATTTTGTTTAAACCACTGTATCTTCTTAACCAGAGGTCTAAACTATAGTCCATGGGACGCCTGGGTGGCTCAGTGGGTTAAAGCCTCTGCCTTCGGCTCAGGTCATGATCCCAGTGTCGGCTCAGATCATGATCTCAGGGTCTGGGATCGAGCCCAGCATCAGGCTCTCTGCTCAGCAGGGAGCCTGCTTCCCTTCCTCTCTCTGCCTGCCTCTCTGCCTATTTGTGATCTCTGTCTGTCAAATAAATAAATAAATAATCTTTAAAAAAATAAATAAACTATAGTCCAATACACTTTCTAAGTTTTCACAAATAAAGTACTGGATAAATAAATTTTGGTACATCTATATATTACCTGGCCATTAAAAAGAAAAGGGATATTTCTAAATACTGACATGGGATAACCTCCAAAATATCCTATTAAATGGAAATACTTGATCTCACTAACTGCAGAAGTTCTCAACCCTGGCAATGAATTAAAATTACATAACAACTGTCTAAAAAAATACCTAAGTAGGGCCACATTACAGGTCCACTAAATCAGATTAGCTGAATACGGATATATCTGAATCCAGATACTATGATTTTTTTATTTATTTTTTTTTAAGATTTTATTTATTTATTTCAGAGAGAAAGATTACAAGTAGGCAGAGAAGCAGGCAGAGAGAGAGAAAGGGAAGCAGGCTCCCTGCTGAGCAGAGAGCCAGATATGGGGCTCGATCCCAGGACCCTGAGATCATGACCTGAGCTGAAGGCAGAGGCTTAAACCACTGAGCCACCCAAGCGCCCCTAGATACTATGATTTTTTTAATGGAAGATCTCAACACTGACTGATCTAATGTGCAGTCAGCATTGAGAACCATGACACCAGGGCCTGAGGCATGAGACTAGAGGGACATATGAGAGACTTCACTCATCCTCTCCCACCACTCTTCCTTCAGTCCCTCCTACTACCGTATCTATTCCTTCAGGACATGAGCAGTTCAGGACAAGAGCAGGAGCCACTAGAGATGGGACACAAAAGCCCAGAGTCACCTCAAAAGGGCTGCCTTTTCTCCTGGTCACTGAGAACCTACATAATATTCAAATCCACATACTTTGTCCAAGATTATCAATGGATACTTATCTGTAAAGAACCATATTCTCTCAATCTACTGTTTTTACAAGTCCATGTAAACATTTATTTGGGAGACGGAAGTCTTCCTGATGATACATTAAGATTGAAACTTTTACCTTTCACTAACAAGCCTAATGAATTCTTCAAAAGACAGAGCAACTTAAAGCTGCAGTGAAAGTTCACCCAGAACAGCCAAGTGCCATAAGCTTCAACAATGAACAAGAAGCGCCACTACAAAGTATATTTCTTTTTCAATGATTTCATCCCAAATCAAAGGTTTTTTTGCTGTAGCTTCCTCTTATTTGCCATATTATTTATTCCTACACATCTGATTACTTATCCAAATACCTTACATCTTACAAAAGATTTAGCCAAGGACAAGTGGCTTACTAACTAACTTGTTGGACAAGCACACATTTTTTTTTTTGCAAAGTAATTAATCTAATAGCACTGTGTGTGAACTGAGAAAAATAATTATAGCAGTTTATATATGTATATAAGGAACTAATTATGTGCCGAGGAATGTACTAGTCAGTTTGTTAGTATATACCACTGAAATCTCATAACAGTACAATCAGGCAAGTCACATAAACAGTAACTTTCCATGCAGGAATTCAAACCTCTGAACTAGACGCTAATCATTACCCCACTGCTCTTTTCAGAGTCCATGTGTAAATCATTACATAAGGACACAGTCGTTTACTGAAGTCCTTCCAATGTGAATCAAATTTGGGAGGAAAGAGAGAAACCTATTTATCATTTTCTTCTCTAACTCTAAATATAACACAGTTTAGCATTACCTCCTTCATTATAGACAATCTCCTTCTCTCAAGATTAGAAATTTCTGGTTTCTGCTTCTTCCATTTTCTCTTCAAAGCTTTTTCTTGGAGTTCCCAGTGTACTAATGCTCTGTTCTTTGATTTGTGTATTTCATGACGACGTATCTGTACAAAAGAAAAAAATATAAAAGAATGCTTCAGGAACAAAGAAGTTGCCTATTCAGATGGTGGAACCACCTAATCTAATTCAACTTTTAAAAAATTTTTTCTCGTCCAACATGTGTGTATTTATACATATTCACAACCAAAATTTTCAGTCTTCTAAATCTTCAAAAGTGATTTAAAAAATATATATATCTAGAACTAGGAGACCTATGCAAAAAGACAAAATGAAAAAAATACTAATTTCTACTTCCATTGGACAGAACTATCCAATAAAATGTTATTTTCCAAACTAGAGGCCAGAATTCATTTAACAGGTGGTAAAATCAATTAGTGGGTCAAATCAACATTTTTTTAAATAAAACAGAATACAGAATAGAAAATATTAAGAGTAAATCAGACATAAGAAAGTTAAGAATTGGGGTGCCTGGGTGGCTCAGTGGGTTAAAGCCTCTGCCTTCAGCTCGGGTCATGATCCCAGGGTCCTGGGATCGAGCCTCACATCGGGCTCTCTGCTCAGCAGGGAGCCTGCTTCCCTTCGTCTCTCTCTGCCTGCCTCTCTGCCTACTTGTGATCTCTGTCAAATAAATAAATAAAATCCTTAAAAAAAAAAAAAAAAGAAAGTTAAGAATTGTTCTGTTAAACTTTTCAGTTACATATATGTGTACTTGTACAATTATACACACACATACACACACACAGAGTACAATGTAAAAGGCACAAAGTCCACTGACTCATCTTTGGCAAAGACACACCCATTTCATAATACTCACATAACTACCAAAAACTAACAATGTAGTATTTTTATAGCCCTGCAATGGCTGCAATTTGGAAGTGGGTCACTGGAAATGCAGAACTCCAGAAAAGTGGAATTCCTGAAGTAGAGATACAAGCCACAGCTTAAGAGTTGCAGGAGAGGAGTTCACTGAAGTGGCTAAGGAATAGGAACAGATATTGGCTTTATAAGCACTCTAGTATTCAGAACTATGAAGATGAATAAAATGTACTGCTTTGTTTTCACCATGTAAATAAGAAATCAGTCCATTAAGAGACCAACAACCAAATACTGTGTAAGGATTCTGAACACAAAAAACAAATGAAGATGCTACTTTTGAGATAACTGGGGTGATATGAATATGGACTTGGAATCAGACAACACTAAAAAATTATTGTTACTTTTGCTAGGTGTGATAATGGCATTGTAGTTATAGAAAAAATATCTATTTTTTAAAAATGTAAACGGAATATGTTGGCACAAAATGACATGTTCTCTGGGATTTGCTTCAAAATGCTATAGTGAAGGAAGGAAAGGGTATGAAAAATGAAGAAACTATGGTAAAATTTTAATAACTATTACATCTGGATAAACAGTACATGGAAGATCTTCATATTTTCATCTCCATTTTCATGTAAATTTGAAATTTTTCATAAAAAAATTTTTAAGTCAGTAGGACATCATTATCCTATTTACTAGGATTAAGATTTCTAGGTCCACAAAGATATACAAGAGATAGCCCTTATCACTCAAAAGCATTAACAATCTGCCCCAGGAGACTGAGCACATACATTTGACCCTTTAATGACATGGGTTTGAACTGCTTGAATCCACATATACATGAACTTTTTTCAATAAATATAGTATAGTACTGTAAATGTAATTTCTCTTCCTTATGATCTTAATAACATTTTCTTTCCTCTAGCTTACTTTTTTATATGTTATATGTATATATAACATACAATACGTATTAAACAGCTACTTATGTTATTGGTAAGGCTTCCTGTCAACAGTAGGCTATTAGTTAAGTTTCAGGGTAGTCAAAACTTATATAAGAAATTTCTGACTGTGCAGGAGGTGGCACCCTTAACCCCCACATTGTTTAAGGACCAACTGTCCATATAAAGATAAATGAAATACATTAGACAGCACATATACAATGCCTCATATACACAGTAAGTATGAGAACAGTTTAGAGGGGATACCAATTGTTGGGCAGCTTCAAAAAACTTCAAAATTAGTACAAAACTATAATAATCAAGACAATGTTGTGTGGCATAGGACAGACATATAGATCAGTGTAATAAAACTGACAGTCCAAACTAAACCCTATGTTTACAGAAAATTGATTTTTAGCAAGGATGTCAAGGGAATTCAATGGAGAAAGGACAGTCATTTTAACAAATGGTACATGGACAGTAGGCTATCCATTTAGAGAAGAATGAAGTTGGACCCCTATCTCACTATATACAAAAATTAATTCAAAATGGATCAAAGACCTAAACATAAGTGCTAAAACTGTAAAACTCTTAGAAAGAAACACAGGAGAAATTGTTGTGAATCTTGGGTTAGACAATGGTTTCTTAGATGAAACAAAAAGCACAGTTGACGGAAAAAACAGATAAACTGGAGTTTATCAAAATTAAAAATTTTGGTGCTTCAAAGAATACCATCAAGAAAATGAAAAGACAACCAATGGATAATATTGGATATTATGAATGGATAATATTTACAAATCATGTATCTGATAAGGAACTTGGATCCAGAATGTGTGAAGAACTCTTACAACTTAACAATAAAAACACAAGTAATCCAATTCTTAACTGGCTAAGGAATCTGCATAGACATTTCTCCAAAGAAGATAATACAAATGGCCAATAAGCACATAAAAGGATGTTTAACATCATTAGTCCCTAGAGCAAATCAAAAACATAATGAGATTCCACTTTACACTCATTTAGGAAAACTCAAACCAGAATAACATGTGTTGGCAAGGGATATGGAAAAATTGGAACCCTCATGCCTGCTGGTAAGAATGTAAATAGTGCAGCCACTTTGAGAAACAGTTCGGCAGCTCTTCAGAAAGCTAACTGCAGAGATACCATATGACCCAGCAATTCTACTCCCAGGTATACAACAAGAAAACTGAGAACATATGTTCACACAAAACTTGTACACCAACATTTGAAGCACCCTTATTCATAATAGTCAAAATGTGAAAACAATCCAAATGTCCAGACGGGTATATCCATACAATGTAACAGTATCAGCAATAATAGGGATGAAGTAATGACACATGCTACAACATGGATGGGCTTTGAAGACATTATGTTAGACACTAAAGGACACACATTATCTTCCATTTACATGAAATGACCAGAATATGGGTGCCTGGGTGGCTCAGTTGGTTAAGCATCCGCCTTCAGCTCAGATCATGATCCGAGTCCTGGGATCAAGCCCCACATCAAGCTGCCTGCTCAGCATGGAGTCTGCTTCTGCCTCTCCCTCTGCCCCTCCCACTGCTTGTGTTCATGCTGTCTCTTTGCTGCCCCTCTTTCTCTTAAAAAATACATAAATAAAATCTTTTTAAAAATAATTTTAAAAGGGGCGCCTGGGTGGCTCAGTGGGTTAAAGCCTCTGTCTTCAGCTCAGGTCATGATCCCAGGGTCCTGGGATAGAGCCCCACATTAGGCTCTCTGCTCAGCAGGGAGCCTGCTTCCTCTTTTCTCTGTCTCTCTCTGCCTGCCTCTCTGCCTACTTGTGCTCTCTGTCAAATAAATAAATAAAATCTTTAAAAAAAAAAAAAAGGATACAGGGTTTCTTTCAGGGAGTGATGAAAATGTTCTAAATCAGAAAATATGAATATGAATATACTGAAAACCAATGGATCATACACATTAAAAGGGTGGATTTTATGGTATGTGAATTGTATTTCAATAAAGCTGTTGTTTTTTTTAATCTATAGCAGAAACCTTTTTTAAAAGTAAGACTTGAACTAGGATAAGGAAGCAAATTAAGATTTGGATGGGTAGTCAAGAAGGTAGAGAAGGTAGAGAAACTGTTCCAACTAAAAAAAAAAATCATTTAATTGAGGCTCAAATGTGGAAATATACATGCCATATTCAAGGAATAAATTAGCACATTCACTAGACTGGTATGCTTGCATACAGAAGCAACAGTAAATAAGGCTAGAGATATGTACAGATAGAAGACAAGAGATTTAGACAGGGCAATACTGGAATAGAGAGATTTGAACAGTGATTTGAAACCAAACCTATCTAATAAAATTTTAATATATGCTAAGTGACATTCCTATGAAAAATCAGGAAGTCCAGATGATATGCTTTTCAATTTCATATAGACATAAGCAAGATTAAATATAACTAAACAACTTTCAGGAAGTACCTCTGGTTTCTATTCTGAAGGTCAGAAACCAAGTATCAAATAAAACATTGAACAAATCTTAACTTTTGATATTAAACTTACCAGATCTTCAGGAGTTGCCCGATGAACTGTTAGATCATTCACAGTATTCTGCAAAAAAAAAAGAAAAGAACCTTCTTTAAAAAAAAAAAGTTTTTCACAAAATATTAGTATATACTGGATTTTTTTTAAAATAGGATTTCAGTGTTTGTTCACTTTGGGTAATTTTCTTACAGGAAAAATTTTCTTTAAACTGGGTTAAAAAACATTTAAAATCAATTTTAATTTATTTTACATTCATTTTCCTTTTTTTTTTAGAAGCCTTCTTTTTTAAATTTTTTAAAGTTTTTTTTTTTTTTAAGTAATCTCTATACCCAACATGTGGCTCAAACTCATATGACTCTGAGATCAAGAGTTGCACGGTCTACTGACTCAGTCAGCCAGAGACCCCTCAAAGGCCTTTTTTTATTAGTTTAAGCCTGGTGTACCTTTTTTCTCCCTCATGCCAAACGGGCCTCAGTTAAAAGATTATGGACTTAACTAAGCATGCTAACCTCCAAGAAACCTTTCTTTGAAGAGTTAAGGGATTTGTTTGATCATCACATTCTAGCAAGATAAAATTGCTATTTAAAATTGAAATGAAATATTTCTATTTTTACATAATATATAAAACAAATGTGTTTATTTAAATTAAAATAAAATGTTAGTTGTTTTTTTTTAATATTTTATTTATTTATTTGAGAGAGAGAGAGAGACAGTGAGAGAGAGCATGAGGGTGGAGAAGGTCAGAGGGAGAAGCAGACACCCCATGGAGCTGGGAGCCTGATGCGGGACTCCAGGATCATGACCTGAGCTGAAGGCAGTCGCTTAACCAACTGAGCCACCCAGGCGCCCTAAAATGTTAGTTTTATTATTCAAAATTCTTACCATATTTGTTCACATTCTTCAGAGAGTTAAGTCACACCTATGAACTTACATTGTTCACTTATATGTGGTTAGGTATGAGTACATCCTAGATTTTAAAGGTTGAAACAGATTCAAAGTCCTGGGATAAAAACGACTTCCTGTCCAGGAACCAGTATTCTCAATTTAAATATTAATATGGATTCCTTTTAGTTGTCTTATTAAAACATAACAGGCTATTTTTAGGTATCTTACAGAAAATAAGTACTAAATTTACCAAGCAGGTATATATTATATTAAAACAATGAATAAAACAGGGTAGTTATATAATTCAAAATGAGTAAGTTTAACTAGTTTTCAAACCGCATTCCAAGGAATGAGGTACCTCTAAAGATTCCTAAAAGATAAACTGTGATCACTATAGAGAGGTTAAATTTGTGTGCATGCAAACAACTTGAGCATAGAATGTATCATACATAATAAGGGATAAAGTTTGAGGGCACTGTATAATTTCATAAAATGTGAGAACAGTCACATAAAAAGGCACTAAGCCAATAGGGCAGGTCTACCACACCCCACAACTCCAGGAGCTACCACTGGGATTGTGCAATGCATAACCTACAACAGCTTGAAGTAACTGCCCTACGATTTGGCTTCTCGAAAGTGACTTCAGTCATTTTGTTAGATTAGGTAAGACTGGAAATAAAACAAGTTAGTTCTACATCCAACAGATATAAGAGAATTGGATCTGGTGAAATAACTTCTGACATATTCAAAGACTTAACTTTTTGGCCATAGTTTATATTTAGCTCAAGAGTTTTCTATACTAAAACTGTTACTGCTTTCATATTAATTTAGAAAAGCACAAGATATAACCATAAGATCTTGAGATTTTTAATATAATAAAATTCAAGTATATAGGGGATATGCCTGGACTTAGTTCTCATGGGAGAAAATATAATGTCATTAATAGTACTACTGCTTGGGGCGCCTGGGTGGCTCAGTGGGTTAAAGCCTCTGCCTTCAGCTCAGGTCATGATCCCAGGGTCCTGGGATCGAGCCCCACATCAGGCTCTCTGCTCAGCAGGGAGCCTGCTTCCTCCTCTCTTTCTGCCTGCCTCTCTGCCTATTGGGATCTCTGTCTGTCAAATAAATAAATAAAAATCTTTAAAAAAAAAAAAAAGTACTACTGCTTAAAATGATTTTCTTCTGAAATTGCCTTTAAATATAACTTACATGCCATTTCAAAAACCATCTCACTATTTTTATCAAAACAGTATTATCCAGTTTGATCTCTCCTCCTTCATTTACCATTTACTCCAAATGACTTAAAACTACTTCCAAGTTTGTCTACAAAAAACGGACTTTTCCAGCACTGGAGATAATGAAAAGCAAATGAGGAAAATGCAATTTCAAATGGTGGGTTTTGATTATGTTTTGAGCAATAGCAGCAAATCAGAATAAATACTAAACTCCCACAGTAACCACTCTGAAGTGGATAGCTTCTAAGTTATCAAATGCATTTTTTTCCTTTTAATCAGTTTCATTGCCTTAGAATCACACCCTTATAATATTTTATAGCCAATCAGAGGACAACAAAGCAATATAAACATAGGTAAGTCCCCCTGAGCCCCTTCAAAAAGGCTGTCAGTTTGCCCAGAAGTTTCCAAGTCCAAAAGAATCCCTGAGATCCCAAGTAGTCCCTGACTTAGCTGCTCTCCACAACAGAAAGAAAAGGCACCTGAAGTGTCACAGTTCAAACTAAAGTACCATGCTGTGAAAAATAAAGATGCCCTTGATAATACTGAACAGTAATCAGAGTGGGAGCTGGGAGTCATATGTCCCAGGTACTTAAGACTTGTCCTGTATCTTTGTACTGAAACTGACCAGCTTCTGGAGGTAAAAAACAAACAATTCAAGGAGTAAGAGAGCAAGAACCACCCGCTTTCTCAACCCAAAATGTCACTCATATGATTATGATATCACTGGTTGCTATGGGCAAATCTTAAAATTCAGATTTCACAGAGTAGCTCCAGTTGCCTTAAAGCAGTAAGTTCTCAAAGTTTAAAAAGTGGGACTTCTTAAAAACATACTCCCCACCTTTCCTCTTCAAAAGAGGTATAGGTTACGACCTTGACTTGTGTCCTTCCAAGACCTGGGATATGACTCGCCCAGAAATCCATTCCACCCTATCACGTTCAGAGCATTGTCTCGAGTGACCAGGGCCACGTCATCACATCTATTCCCCCAGAGCAATCTTACAGGTTTATTAACCCATCTAGACTTACATCCCATTCTTGCTTCACAGACGTTTTCTTCTTCTTCACCTTCAGCACTTTCCTTCCTCCTCCCCGAGGACCATAACGGTTCACTCTGACAAGTGACATCTAGAAGTCATAATCATATCAAATTTTTAAAATACAAGAAAAAGTGGTAATTAAGTATCTCTGGATGGGGACAAAGACATCTAGGAAAAATTTAAGCATAATGAAAGGAATAGTCTTCCAAAATACTTGGTTCATTCACTTCACAATTAGAAAGCTATACTGATAACCATGATAAAACAGGTTTCAAGTTAAGAGCTTATGTCTATTTGCTTAATAAAGAACTCCAGGAATACAAATTATGATAAAGATCAGAGCTACAACAGCAGGTATAAGCTTGTCATCAGTTACAAACTTCACAATTAACAGAGAAAATGTCAGTAACAGGCTAACAGTCTGAAAGCAAAAGGAAAAAGGCAAAGAGTTGGAGTTCTTTGTTGAGCATCCTATTACTTAAAATCACTACCATAGATACATATGTGTTTACCTAAAATAAAAGGGGCTAAATTTTAGAGAACAAACAAGTTATATCATTCTAGTATATTCCCACACAGTACTAAGGGATGGTGACTGCCGATACTAAACTGACATTTGGAAGTTGCCAACATTTGCTTGGCACTCTTAAAACAGCAATGCTAAGGACACTGGACTAAATATTACCCAAAACTAGAGTAAGACTCATAGTTCCTGTACACTAGGATTTTACAAAACATGTATGTGACTTTTAACAAGCAACACATATATATGACTCCCATTCCAAAATTTCATTACACACCTAAATAGTTACAGAACTTTCCAGCGGACCCCCTTTTTTCCAAATTATCCTAAAACAAGGACAGTAGGATCTTCCTTAAACACACTTTTAAAAAATGATTAAGTGATAAAAAAATCCAAATGCAAGGATTTTCAAGAGGTTCTCCTTAGTCCTCTTTGCTTTGTCTTATCAATCACATTGACTCTTCAAACATGTTATCTATTTTCGGGGTTTACAATCCAGCAAAAGCGATAAGTCACATTTGAATTAGAGAATAATATTTAATTGTCTTATGGTGATGGTAATGAGGACAGTGGAGGTGGTAATGACTGCATTAGCTAACAGAATTAAGGTACTGTTCTAAGTAAGTTCTTCCACACAGTATTTCCTTTAATCCTAACAGTAAGCCCATTAAGTATTTACTATTTATTACTCATTTTACAGATGAGAAAGCTAAGGGACAAAGAATTTAACTAACCGTGAAGGTCACACAGGAAGTGGCAGAACCATAAATACCATTTTAAAAGATAGGGAATAGAGGGAGAGCCTAGGGGCTCAGTTGGGCTGGGCAACCAAATCTTGGTTTCCCACTCAGGTCAGGATCTCAGGTCAAGAGGTGGAGCCTTGTGTTAAGACGCCACATGCTCAGCGGGGAGTCTTCTTGAAGATTCTCACCTTCTGCCCCTCCCCCCACTCATGTGTGTGCACTCTCAAATAAATAGGAATATCTTTTTTTTCTTTCTTTTTTCTTTTTTAATAAACAAACAGAGCACCTGGGTGGCTCCGTCAGTTAACCATCTGCCTTCAGCTTCGGACATGATCTCAGGGTCCTAGGATCAAGGACCCTGTCAGGGTGCTCAGTGGGGAGTCTGCTTCTCCCTTTCCTACTGTCCCTTTCCCCTGCATGTACTCTCTCTCTCAAATACATAAATTAAATAATTTTTAAAATAAACAAATAAATAAATAAAAGATATGGAATAGGATAGAACTAAAAATCCAACACAGGGGCACCTGGGTGGCTGGCTCAGTGGGTTAAGCTGCTGCCTTCGGCTCAGGTCATGATCTCAGGGTACTGGGATCGAGTCCCGCATCAGGCTCTCTGCTCAGCAGGGAGCCTGCTTCCCTCTCTCTCTCTCTGCCTGCATCTCTGCTTACTTGTGATCTCTGTCTGTCAAATAAATAAATAAAATATTTTTAATTAATTAATTAATTAAAAAATCCAACACAAACCCTTACATTTATGGTCAGTTTCTCTCTTTTTTTTTAATTCTTTATTTAAATTCAATTAGCCAATACATAATACATCATTAGTTTCAGATGTAGTGTTCAATAATTTATCAGTTGTGTATAACACCCAGTGCTCATCACGTGTATGGTCAGTTTATTTTCAACAGAGGTTCCAAGAAACAATTCAATAGGGAAAGGATAGTCTTTTCAATAAATGGTGCTGGGACAACAGGAGATCCATATGAAAAAGAATGAATTAAGACCTTTACCTCACAATATACATAAAAATTAACTAAAAATAAATCACCAATTTCATTTTAAGAGCTAAAAGCATAAAACTCACAGTAGAAAACAGAAGCATAAATCTTCATGAAGCAGTGGTTTCTCAGATATAACACTAAAAGCACAAGAAACCAAAGGAAAAAATAGACTCCATCAAAATTTAAAACTTTTGTGCTTCAAAAAATACCATCAAGAAAATGACTTGACAACCAACAGAATGGGAGAAAATATTTGCAAATCCCATCTGATAAAAAACGTGGATCCAGGATATATAAAAGAAACTTAAAACTCACCAAGAAAAACACAAATATTGCAACTTTTAAATGGCTAAGGGAGCTGAATAAACAGTTCTCCAAAGAAGATACTAAAATTGGGCAATAAGCGCATGAAAAAATGATCAGCATCATTAGTCATTAGAGAAATGCAAATCAAAACCACAATGACATACCACCTCATACCCACTAGAATGATTATAAACAAAAGGGTGGAAATAACAAGAGTTGGTGAGAATGCAGAGAAACGATACTCTTGTATTGTTAGTGGGAATGCAAAATAGCATGGCCACTTTGGAAAACAGTTCAGTAGCTTCTGGAAAAGTTAAACAGTTACCACAATTCTAGTCTTAGGTATATGTCCAAGAATTCAAAACTTATGCCAATACAAAACTTGCACATGAATGTTCATAGCAACATTATATTCTTAATAGACAAAAAGCGGAAAAATCCCAAATGTCTACCAGCTGCTGAATGGATAAATAAAATATGGTGCATCCATACAATGGAATATTACTTAGCAATATAAGGAATGAAGTACTGACATATGCTATAACATAGCATAGGAACCTTGAGAATATTATGGTTAAGAAGCCAGACACCAAAGGCCATATATTGTATGATTCTATTTACACAAAATGTCCAGGATAGGCAAATCCATAGAGACAAAAAAGAGACAAGCAGTTGGCAGGGTCTGAAAGGAGGAGGGAATGGATGCTAATGGGAACGGGGTTTCTTTTTGAGGTGATGAAAATGTTCTAAAATGAGTCAGTCAATCAATGCACAACTCTGTAAATTTATTTAAAAGCTCTGAACTACAGACTTTTAAGGGGTAAATTTCATGGTATATAAGTTATATCTTAATAAAGCTGTTATTAAAAAGATATGGAAAATATAACAGTTGTTCAGAAATAGTTTCTAATGTATTTTACTCTCTAACCTACTCTTCAATTTACTCTGCAGAAATAAAGGAGAATAATAAAATGTCACTAAATCTGTTGGATGAATTATATACCCATTAAAATTGTATTAAGAGGGGCACCTGCGTGGCTCAGTAGGTTAAAGCCTCTGCCTTCAGCTCAGGTCATGATCCCAGGGTCCTGGGATAGAGCCCCGTATCGGGCTCTCTGCTCAGTGGGGAGCCTGCTTCCTCCTCTCTCTCTCTCTCTGCCTGCCTCTCCTCCTACTTGTGACCTCTCTCTCTCTCTGTCAAATAAATAAAATCTTAAAAAAAAAATTGTATTAAGAAAAATGTTTAATGACACAACAAAACATAAAATTAAGTGTAAAACGTAGAATATAGAACTTCAAGTATAGTATATTCTCAATGATGTTAATATACATACACTATTAATAAGCATTTATTTATGCTAAGCATTTCACATTTAATCCCACAACCCTATGAGGCACATTCTGTCTCGAGAGACAATACAGCGGTTAAGAATACAGACTGAGGGGCGCCTGGGTGGCTCAGTGGGTTAAGCCGCTGCCTTCAGCTCAGGTCATGATCTCAGGGTCCTGGGATCGAGGCCCGCATCGGGCTCTCTGCTCAGCAGGGAGCCTGCTTCCCTCTCTCTCTCTCTCTGCCTGCCTCTCCATCTACTTGTGATCTCTCTCTGTCAAATAAATAAATAAAATCTTTTTAAAAAAAAAAAAAAAGAATACAGACTGAAACTAGACTGTCTGGGTTCACATCCCAACTTTGCCAGAAATCGTAAAATGGAACTAATTAAATATGTAAGTTGCTGAAAACCCCTATCTAGAACATACTAAGTTCTAATTAGGATTAATGACGATGGTGTCATTAACTGGTGTTAATGGTGTCGACTATTAGTCCTTTCCCAAATGAGAAAAATGGGACTTAGAAAGATTAAGCACATTATATTGCTCAAAGTCACACAAATAATAATGGGCAGGTGGGAGGTGACATTCAAAATCAGGTCTGACTCAGCAGCAGCTTTTTTTGCCCATGAGCTCTGTCCCCATGCTTTAATAAAATCACCTTTTTGGGAAAAAAACAAAAACACAGGTCTCACTAAATGTAATGTACTTCCTAGAAAATGGCACTAATACTGAGTTATCTCTGGTTGGTTCTAGATTTTCCAGATTTTCTACAATGAATCCATTTTCCTCTTAAAATAATTCATTTCAAGTTATTTTATTTAAAATACTATACTTATTCAGAAGCTAAAATTTTGAAAAACCTCAGCCTCAATTCTGAAATTCTGAAAAACCTCAGCCTCAATTCTGAAAAACCAACCATGAGTCTGACAGATGCAAAAGCTTATGAGCAGTCAAAAAAGGCCCATATACTTCTTTCATTGGTGAGGCCCTCAATATAACAGTATCAGAAATTTAGGAAAAGCAGTATTTTTTAAATCATAGCCATTTGTACACTAATGGTGGCTTCTGATGATAAATATAATTATCCAAACAGAACTTTTCTTGAGCAAAGAGATGTGGAAATTTAATACAAACAACTGAACAAATGCCTGAGTATTATTTGTGGCAATGTGAACAGGTCTCAATTTTAGCATAAGAAAATGAAACATCCCAAAAAAAAACCATATTCACTGACAAAAACTGCAATGAAATGAAGGTAGATGCTATGGTCTGAATGTGTTCCCCCAAAATTCATGTTGAATCCTAAGCCCCAAAAGTGACGGCATTAGGAGGTAGGGCCTTTGGGAAGTGGGGCCTTTGGGAGGCAGAGCCCTCATGAATAGGACTAGTGCTGTCATAAAAGGGGCTCCACAGGGGCACCTGGGTGGCTCAGTGGGTTAAGCCGCTGCCTTCGGTTCAGGTCATGATCTCGGGGTCCTGGGATCGAGTCCCCACATGGGGCTCTTTGCTCAGCAGGAAGCCTGCTTCCCTCTCTCTCTCTCTCTCTCTGCCTGCCTCTCCATCTACTTGTGATCTCTCTCTGTCAAATAAATTTTAAAAAAAAGGGGGGGGGGGCGCTCCACAGATCCCTAACCCCATTCACAATGTGAGGACACACCATGTGGTGGCTATGAACCAGGAAGAGGGCCCTTACCAGAACATGACCATGTTGGAGACTTGATCCTGGACTTCACAGTCTCCAGAACTGTGAGAAAAAAATTTCTCATTTATAAGCTACCTAGTCTCCGGTATTTTGTTATGGAAGACTGAATGGACTACAATAGTCTACTACTGTTCTCGTTTTCTTTTTTTTTTTTTTTTTAAACTTCAATTTAGGCTAGCAAAGCTGGCTGTGGTTACTCTTAAGACAACCTGCAATGAATAATGCCATCGTATGATCCCTTACCCTTGAGTCTGGACAGGATCTATGACTTACTCGAGGTTTTTTCCCGCTGTGATTTGTTTTATCCAATAAAACAAGGCAAATGTGAGGAGATGTCATTCCTGTGATTACATTATGTCACACAAGTCTCTGTCTTAGGAAAGTAGAGCAAGAGAGTCTCTCCTGCTGGTTTTGAAGAAGCCGACTGCCACTTGTGACTGCCATATGGCGGAGAACTCTGACAACTGTGGGCAGCCCCGAGCAGAAAAGTCAATAAAAAGACTCCTAAGGGGGCACCTGGGTGGCTCAGTGGGTTAAGCCTCTGCCTTCAGCTCAGGTCATGATCCCAGAATCCTGGGATCGAGCCCCGCATCGGGCTCTCTGCTCAGCAGGGAGCCTGCTTCCCCCTCTCTCTCTGCCTCCCTCGCTGCCTACTTGTGATCTCTGTCTGTCAAGTAAATAAATAAAAAATCTTAAAAAAAAAAAAAAAGACTCCTAAGGCATACAGCCACAGGGAAATGAATTCTGCCAATAACCTAAGTGAGGTGAGCCTGGAAGCAGACTTTTCCCAAGCTGGGTTCTAGATGAGAACGCAGACCACCAACACATTAATCATAACTTTGTGAGACCCTAAGCACCCTATCGAGCTAAACCATGTCCAAATTCCTGCCTCACAGAAACTGTGAGATAATGAGTATTGTTTTAAGTCACTAGGTTTGTGATCATTTGTTATAGAGTATAAGAGACTAATACGCTAGCCAACTCTCAATTCCAGCCTGTGTGTGCTAAGATCACAAAGGGAGAACTAAGCTGTAATGTAGGAACAACCCTTGCACTGAAAAGTGTTCCCTTGAACATCACCAATACAAGTGGGCATATTTTTCTTAACCCAGGATCAGACTTTGCGGTCTAACAAAGAGACTTTGAGTCATTTACAGATATCAGATATCGTAGGGGAGCTGTAGTTCATACGCTGAAATGTGAGACTATTGAGATATTCTGATGGTTTTTAGTATTAAGGAGTACAAAATCAGCATAGCCCAGAAAATCTAGGCCTGTTTGGAGAAAATCTAAAATATTAATACTTTCCTAACTGTAAATTGTTGGTGCCTTCTTACCTCTTCTCAAGCCTTTTCCAACGCTAAAGACTCCCACTCCTGGAAGCCCTCCCCTCCCTTGGTTTCCCTGACACTTTTTCTCTCAGTTTCTCTCCTATTCATCTCCCCTTTTCATTGCAGGCTCTGTTGGCCCCTCCTCAGATACCACATAATCAAAAACTTCACGCAGTTCTATCTCAACCCTCTTATTACATTAGACACCCTCTCTCTTCATCCAATAATTGTTTTTTGTAAGCTATCATATGCCAGACACTGACTGGCACTGGAGATAAAGGAGTAAACAGGTCTAATATGGTACAAGCTTTCTTACTTTTACTTTCTTACTAGAAAGTAAGAAAGGTGTTCACATCTTCCCTCAGTGACCTTACTCATACCCTTGAACAAAGCTACAAGTGCACTGGGCACATAAACACACTGTTAAAATGAGCCCCAAATCAAGGATCCACATTATTCACCAACATACCAAATGCTCATTTCCAACTGCCTTCTGTGTGTATCTCCCAAATATCTCACATACAATATAGTCAAAATATAGCTTATCATCCATGCCCCTCCCCACCAACCTCTAGTTCTTGATATACAATTGGCATGCTCAGTAAATGTCTGAACTCAACTGAACTTACACAATTACCATCCTTCTGGCTGCTCCAGTTTAAAACCTTAGTTAGCATCATCTTCTATTCCTTCCTGTCTCTTAGCGAATCAGATACCGTAATCTATTCATTCTTTCCCTGAAATATCTCTCTCATCTGTCCCCTCTTCATCTCTACTAGGAATGTTTTCATCCAAGCTCTTTCTCCTAACTGAACTCCTTCACTCATATGCTACTTCGTTATCCATTATTTCAACAAATATTTTGAAAACATCTGCCAAGAGCCAGGCACAAAATACAAGAAACTAAAATAGTCTGCACCTTCACAGAGCTTAGGGTTTATCAGAAGACCACAATTAAAATGAGTAATTACAATAAAAAGAAGTAAATTCAGTGTCATGTGAATACCTAACTTACTCTACACAGTACAAAAAGACCACTACATCCCTGTAATTGCTCCCAAAATGTTTAAGCTGAGAGTTAAAGTATGAATAAAGCTAGAAGTGGGGGAAAGAATGTTCCTGGTGGGAGAAAAAGCATTTACAAAGGGTTTGAGAAGTTCAGTTTGATCAACAAATTTGAAAAGGTGAGGGGCTAGAAAGAGGTTAAAAAAGAAAGGCAGAGGACATATCATGGCCTTCTAAGCTACAGCAATTTGAACACTATCCTAAAGAAACCACAGAAGCCACTGGAGGATTTTAGGGAAGGAGAGTTATGATGAGATTTAGCAAATCCACTCTGGCTGGTGGAAAACTGACCAAAGGGAAACAGAACCTCTTTCCAAAAACTGTCCCTGCAATCAATCCTTTATCCCATATCAGGACAGAGTATAACTCTCAGCCCTTTACTTTCTTCCCCCAAAGATTTTAATAGCTCGTCCCTGCAGAGAGGACTCCAACTCAGCTACGCACTAAGACCCTCTGCCCTCCTTGTGGCAGGGCTGACCTTCCCTTCCAGTCTTTGCTCCTCTCAACCTCCCACACATATAACTCCCCCTCACAAGTTGTTCCACCCATCCTTTCTGCTCTGCGGGGAACCCCTTCAGACTTTCGCTCCCTTCTCCACGCGGTTAACTCCACTCACTCCTCAAAACTCATTCCGGCGACTCCTCCTGATAAACTCTTTCCTGACCATCCAGTCGACTGAAATGACACTCCCTGTCCCCCGGTACCCTGGGTATTCTGTCTCCCACTACACTGCAAATTCCTTGATAGCTACAATAGGGTACCCCCCAACTTCAGCTCTCTCCTCGAAAGCGCTGCGCACACTCAGAGTGCACCTAATGGGAGCGCGCTAGACACCAACACACCCACTCATCCTGACACACACAAACAGTCGCAAAACACAGAGTCGCGGTTCTCTTTCCGTACTAAGGATCCTCCACCCAGGCGCCTAAAGCCCTAGGGAACAGAAGGGAGACACCACCACCGTTTTCCCGGTCCTGCAGACCGGCCCCTAAGACGCGCTGGGGCTACAGACTGCAGGTCTCCGCCACCTCGTCGCAACCTGCCTTTCCGTTTCCCGACGGCCTCCTCCGCCTCCACTAAAACTTCAGGCTCCAGAACTGCCCGGCCCGCCACAGGATAACGCAGCCGACAACTTCCGGGATGTTGCCTAGGCTACCCGAGCCCCGCCCCCAATCCCTGGCGTATATCCGGTGAGACCAGTACGCAGGCACCTCCCACAGGCTGTCAGAAATTGTGGGAAAAGGCTTCTGTGCGTCTTTCTTTCCTGTGTGCTGTGTAAGATTCAGGGCAAGGCTTTGGAGGGTAGGCGAGTGGCACTAGCCAGTTTCTCGTGAATTCTCTCCACAACAGGCTTCACATACAACATTTACTTGCTTTCACCTTTATTTATTATTTTTTTTCCAAGAATGTTTATACTGCCTACCAATGTGCCATAGACTATAGTAGGCCCTGCGGGATCTAGAAACACTCAAGATCTCTGTCATCAGTAAGATCTCTGTATCAGTTTACTGCATAGTAGTAAACAGCTATCAACAACACCAATGTAAAATTAGAACTGTGACAAGTACTAGAAGATACTAGATACTAAATTTATAGGAATATTTGTAGGAATTACTCAGGAAATCTGAAAAGTAGATGAGTCAGCTACCAGGGAAGAATAAAACAACCCTGCAGAGGGAGGCACATATGCGAAGCTGTGTGGCAAGTGCAAAGAACTGGAACAAGTTCAGTATATCTGAAGATGAGAGAGCAGTGGGAGTGTGGTGTAAGGAAAGCTGGTTTAATAAGGCTAGAGCCAGGACAGGAAGAGCTGTGTGGGCCATGTTAAGGACTTTACAAGCATTTTATTTGAAAATATACCTAATTTGCTCCAATACGACAACTTCCTTTAGTCCTTGGTTTTCTACTGTTAAGACACATCCATACAGGGACAAGCAAATACGTTCAGCACCTTCTAGATGCTAAGAATTGCCTTCTAATAGTTTCCACTCTGACTGGGGAAGTTGATGTAGATATATTTGATGATCAATCAATATAATCATTCCCTATATACATCCTCAACTCCCTGCCCCTCTCTGAATTACTGTAATACTGGGCAAAGCCACAACTCTGGCCTTAGCAAAACTACATACTAAGTGCCTGCACCTTTGCAACTGAAACTGAAGAAGAAAAACATCCAACCATGTTGACTTTCAATTCATAATCCCTAATTTTGTTTTTTTAAAGATTTTATTTTTTTTTTTGTTTGACAGAAAGAGAGAGAGAGAGATCACAAGTAGGCAGAGAGAAAGGCAGAGAGGGAGGTGGAAGCACTAACTCACTGAGCCACCCAGGTGCCCCAAAATCACTAATTTTAAGTGTGCCCTTAAAGATGCCCAAAAACCATATTAAACTTCACCCTCCTTTGATTTCTCCGACCCTTCTACATGACAGCTTTATACCGTCTCTCACATCCAGCATATCTTCCTGTACCCTCAGTTTCAGGCAGTGGTCTTGCTTCCTAATTCATTGGACACTGAAGCAATCTGAAGAGAATTTCTGTAAGTTCATATTGCTAATTCAATCCTTCTATCGCATCTTTACCCACAAACTTGCCTTCCAGAAGCTTAACAAAACCTAAACACAAGAAAGATGAAGAACATTACATCAGTGTACATAACAAATTACACATTAAATTGTTCAGAAACATATATTTAAAATATATGTAAAAGTAAATGCATGGCAACAATTGCATAAAGGCCAGAGGACAAAAATGGAAGTCTATTACTATAAGATTCTTATATTATTCCTGATGTGTATAATATTACTTGCAGGTAGACTATAATAAGTTAAATATGTATATCATAAACCCTAAAGCCATCACTAAAATACTAAATACTAAAAATACTAAAAATTACTTGGCTAACCTAAAAGTAAGCAGAAAAAGTACAAAAAAATGAAACAAAGAACAGGTGGGAGAAATAGAAAACAAATAGCAAGATGATAGATTCATGTCAATCATTACATTAAATGTAAATGGTCTAAATACCCCTGTTAAAAGGTAGAGATTATCAGTATAGGTTTTTTTTTAATTGCTTCCTATTAGAAGAAACTACATTAAATATAAAAACTGAAGTTTAAAGGGGCACTTGGGTGGCTTAATGCGTTAAAGCCTCTACCTTCAGCTCAGGTCATGATCCCAGGGTCCTGGGATCGAGCCCCACATCGGGCTCTCTGCTCAGCAGGGAGCCTTCTTCCTCCTCTCTCTGCCTGCCTCTCTGTCTACTTGTAATCTCTGTCAAATAAATAAAATCTTTTTTAAAAAACTGAAGTTTAAAGTACAAAGATAGAAAGATATGTCATGCTAACACTGGTCAAATGAAGTTGGAATGGCTTCATCAGTATTAGATGAACTAGTTTTCAGAGCAAAGAATATTACCAGAGGTAAAAAAAGAAAAAAAAATCATTTCATGATGACAAAGAGGATATTAAATCAAAAATATATAAAAATCCTAAACACTTATTCACTTAATAAGAGAGCTTCAAAATAAATGAGGCAAAAACTGATAGAACTGCAATGTAAAATTAAAAGTCCACAATTATAATCATAAATCTCAAAGCCCTTCACTGAATAATTTATAATACAAATAGGCAGAAAATCAGCAAGGTTATAAAAGACTTTACAAAACCATCAACCGTTATGACTTGATTGACATTCATAGAACACTGGTCCAACAACCAGCAGAATCCACATTCTTTTCATATATATATACAGAAATTTTAGCAAGATGGACAATAATCTGGACCATAAAACAAATTTCAATAAATTCAGAAAGATTCAAGTCATACTAGGAATGTTCTCTGACTACAATGCAATTAAATTAGAAATCAGTAACATAATGATTCTTGTCAAATCCCTCAAAATTTGGGGAAAAAATAATACGCCTCTTAAAAAGCCATTAGTCAAACAAGAAATCAAAGCAGAATGTATTTTGAACTAAATGAAAATGAAAATACAGGATATCAAATTTTGTGAAACGTAACAGAAATAGTACTTCAAGAGAAATACATGGGACTAAACGCCTATATAGAAAAGAAAGTCTCAAATCAGTGGTCTCAGCTTTTATCTTCAGAAATTAGATAAATAAATAAAAACAAGTTAAATCCAAAGTAATAAGAAGAAAGAAAATAATAAAGATCAAAACTGAATCAATAAAATAGAAAGGCAAAATAAAAGAAAAATAATGACAGTGATGGTTGAATCTTTGAGAAGATTAAATTGCTGAACCTCTAAACAAATTGATCAGGAAAATTACCTATAAACTACCAATATCAGAAGTGAGAGCAGTGAAATATTCTACAAACACTAAAAGAATGTATTTTGAACAACCTTATGGTAATAAATTTAATAAAACAGATAAATGGACAACTTTCCTGAAAGATATAAATTACCAAAGCTTTCTCAAGAAAAAAATAGATAACCTGAATTGCTCTGTATCTGTTACAGGGAGGAAACAAGAGAGAGACATAAAGGAGGAAGGAAACTTTAGAGGGTAATGGATATATAGATAATGGTTTCACGGATATGTATGTATATAACACAAGTGATATGTGCACGTTAAATATGTGACGTTTATCATCAGTTATACTCAAGAAAGCTGTTTATATAGATTTCTTTGCATGGCCCAAATATAAACCGGGTGAGCTCCCCAAACCATAAGATGCCCTAATTAACCTAATTCCAGCTTCCACATTCCAACTTCCAATCAGTGTTTCTGAAGTTTTCCCTTTATTACACTACAAGTCTTTTTCACTCCTCTCCTATCTTTGAGTCTCTGCCTAACGCAGGTAATGGTGGCTGAAATCTTTCCTATATCAAGTTCTGAATAAACAGTCTGTTTACTCTCATGTCAATAGACTTTGTTTCCACAACTGCTTATATATATATTTTTTAAAGATTTTATTTATTTATTTGACAGAGAGAGATCACAAGTAGACGGAGAGGAAGGCAGAGAGAGAGAGAGAGGGAAGCAGGCTTCTTGCTGAGCAGAGAGCCCGATGTGGGACTCGATCCCAGGACCCTGAGATCATGACCTGAGCCGAAGGCAGCGGCTTAACCCACTGAGCCACCCAGGTGCCCCGACAACTGCTTATATTTTTTAATGACATTGATTTTTTTTTTTAATATTGGCCAGATTTGTAATAATACCTGATAAGATCCCTTTCAGTTAGGTTCAAGAGCATGTTTTATCCAATGTCTCTTCCAATTGATGAAATTGCCTGGTTGATGATCATAAAGAGCCTATTTAAGGTTATTTATTTGAGAGAGAGTGAGAGAGAGAACATGCCCGAGTTGGGCGAGGGATAAAGGGGGAGAGTCTTCAAGCAGACTCCCCACTAAGCAGTGAGCCAAGCACAAGGCTCAATCCCATGCCCTAGGAGTTCATGACCTGAGCTGAAACCAAGAGCCAGATGCTAAATGAACTGCACCACCCAGTGCCCCATAAAGAGCCTATTTAAAAGTGTTGTGAAAAGCTGGCCTTAACTTATTCATGGGTATGGTACATGATTCCCTTGCAATATTTTGCCACATCTCCATGCTACAGAGAAGAGTCTAATATCAAGCATAAAATTTCTAAATGTATGGGCCTTCCTGTTAACACTTCATTGGGACATAATCAATGTATCTCTGAGGGAATGGGTCATATGGCCTTACAGACTAGTGGAAGTACATTTAGCCAAGGGAGCTCAAGGATTTCTGAAAGTTTGGCTAATTTTAATTTAAGGACGCCATTTGTTCTTTTGATGTTTCCCTGAAGTTTGTGGATGCTAGGACAGTTTTTGAGAAAGGGTAATGATTTACAAAGTTCTTTTAAAAGGATTCATATAAATTCTGTCTTGTTCATTGGATATAAAAATTGATATACCCCAGGTTTGAAACAAAAAATCAAACAGCTTTTCAGAGACTGAAAAAAATTACAGCAAAGATTTTCAGCAAGGAAATGGTTTAACCCATGCTGTGGAGGGTGGGAACTGGATAAAACTCATCTGAAGGTGTTTAAAGGGTCTTTGAGACTTTGGCTTCCACCATGCCTCATCTTTACAGGTTGAATTCTGTCTTTTTTTAAAGTTTCTCAACTAATGTTGATTTGAAATTTTAGCAAGTTTTTTAAGATTTTATTTATTTTTTTGACAGGGAGAGATAGAGAGAGCCAGAGCACACAAGCAGCGGAAACGGCAGAGAGGAAGGGAGAAGCAAACTCCCCACTGAGCAGGGAGCCTGACGTGGGGTTTGATTCCAGGACACTGGGATCATGACTTGAGCCAAAGACAGATGCTTAACTGACTGAGCCACCCAGGCACCCCAATAGTAAGCAATTTGTCTTTACTGTGATGAGCCTTTTCATGGAGCAATTCAGCTAATAATCATTTGAAATCATCTGGTGCCACCAAATGGCCATGTTGAGTGTGCCAAGGATGATCTCAGTGAAGGATATTCTTCGTCTTTCCACTCTTCCATTTCCAAATCAGTCGTTTAATGTGGATATTTAATGATGGCCTCTTTGAGGCAATCTAGAGATTTATCCTTTGGGGTTTTAGTTAGTATCACAAGCTTGGTTAAGGCAGCTTACCTGGCAAAATGATCTGCTGGAGGATTTCCTTTAACTCTGTTAGCATCAGCCTCAGTCTTTACAATAGCCATCTCCCTGGGAGGTAGAAGTGTATCTAAAGGTTCCTTAACTTGTTGTCCACTTCTGCTGGTGTTCCAGCAGAATTAAGGAAAACTTTTTGTTTCTAAAACATCATGCACTATTCCAGAAACATGCCTGCTATCTGCATACATGTTTACTTACTCTCAGGTCTTTGTCTGATTGACAAGCTCTGCAAAATATTATAAATTCTGCCATATGCACTAACTTTATCTCAGGTAGATGACTATCCTACAAAGAAAAATTTAGATAAGTGATAGCATTAGAGATAGCCTAATAACCAGTTTCAATTCTGAAGTATGACCCATGAACAAATAGTAGGTCTAGATTCTCAATGTGAGTCTCCAGTAAAGCTAAGCAAAGTGCAGAAAGTCCCCTAACTGAAGAAAGACAATACAGGGTTCCTCTTCTTCAAAGCAAAAGAGTGGTAGGATTCAGGGTATTGTAACAGTGGCTAGGAATGTAAGAGGGAGAGGGCAACAGAAATCCATAAGCGGTTAATCAATGGACTTCAGGGTGTTGCGGGTTCTCCAGGAGACTTGACCGGTAGTCAAGTCAGTACTGCATGAGGAACCATAAAATCAACCAAGGAACCTAGAACTAATTCCACAGAAGCATGTGCAAGTTTTGCAGTGGCACTATTGCCCTAACACAGAGGGTATAATCCTTTGCAACTGGAGTAGGTGTGAGGCTACAGTAAGTGATGGGATTTTTATGGTGTCCATGAAGTTGACTTAAAGCCCTGAGGCTTTAAACCCCAGAACACTCATGCACAAATAGACAAAAGCGTTTCTGTTGTTGGTAGGGATGTCTAGGCAAGTGGGCTGTTGAGGACCCTTCTTCAGATTAAAGAAGGCTTATGTAACACTTGGGCTCCCAGAAGAGAATGGATCTTACTAAAGCCTTAGTCATTTCATAAAGAGGTGTCACAATCTCGGAAAAAAATTATACCCCTTGTCTGAAATATTAGACCTAGATGTCATCTCAGCTATAATTTTGTGAGGGGTCTAGGATAGTTTTGGATAGTCTTTATCCTTTTATGAGAGAATGTTTTTCACTCCTTCAAATAGCTCATGCCCTAAATAATGTACCTTATTTTGACAAAACTGTAATTATCTCTTTTGATATGTTATGCCTTTTTTCTGTTAAGGCTGAGAGCTACAGGCTTCTCTGAACAAAGTAGGAAATTACCCACATATTGTATCAGAAATGAAGCATAAGGGAAATTTGGATCTTTTGGTCATTGATTAAAGGCCAAAAAAAAAAAATAGGAGGGTGCTTCAGTGAACCCTTAGGGTCTAGCTATCCATATCTATCATTGCCCCCTCAGATGAAGGCAAAAGGATATTGACTCTTAAGTGTAGGAATACACCCAGAAAAGGCACTAGCAATGATCCACTACAGAGAAGGAGGTGGTGTGTGGGAGAATGGATGACAGGATGGAATTTGGGGTAGGTATTAATGGAGAAAGAGAAATAACAATTGTATTGGTGTTCTGAGATCTTAAACAAATCAATATACTTGTCCACTTGGTTTCTTTACTGGCAGGACCGGAATGTTACAAGGGTTCATGCACCTTATGAGAAAGGACTCTTTATATAAGGCTCTCAACTATAAATTTGAGTCTTTTCTTGCTCTAGCTTCTAACCTTGGGGAAGTTTGAGAACTTGATAAGCTCTAAATGAACTTTAATATATGCTGTTCCAATTATTTTTCCTATGTCAATGGGAATTTTAGCCCATAAAGAGTCAAGTACAATGTCAAGATCTGTATCGGGAGTATACATCAAGTATAGTGGAGAAGGAAAGTTTTATACGGAGCAGACACAAGTTGATTAGGAATGGATACATCCTCTGAAACCTCAAGAAATAGTCCTTCTGGTGTGCATTTAGTATTACAGCTCTATTTGCAAAGTAGATCTTTCCCTAATAAATTTGTAGATGCAGTATCACAGAGGAAGAAGAGATGTTAATCAAGGACCCAAAAGTTGTAGCTCAGTGCTGGGAGATAGGGACAAATCTGTGAGTTGTTTGAAATACTTACACTTTTGTTTTATGCTTACACCAAGGAAGAGATTGAGCAAAGATGGCGGGATTTAATGTAGAACAGTTAGTGTTGTTGGAAGATATTTTCTGTTTATCCCCAAATCTCCTATAGTTTCATCTTTTTATTTGTTTTCATGATTAAATTATGACCCAATCAACTTTTATTAGAAATGTTTTGGGTTTGGCTCTTAGACTTCTTTTTCTGGCCTTTTTCTGACCCGAAGGTTTTTCGTGGAAAGAGGGATCCTCAGGTCGCTTTCCAGGTTGGTCCAATCGGCTTTTCTCATCCAGGATTTAGCATCTGAGGTTCTAATCAACATGCATGCAAGTTGATACAGGTCAGGCAACTCTGGGTCATGTGCATCCAAAGAATTACAAATTCTTCTATGAGTCTTCGCTAGTCTTGCTTGGGTTTAGGGAAATCTTTCATTATAGCTCTTAATTTGTCTCAGATCCAAAGTTTAAATTCTACAGTCACCTGCATACCTGGCTTATGGGAAGGATAGACCATTGGAGTCAACTAGCATTTGGAGGCTTTAGAGAGTTGCTGGGAAAAGATAGGGCAACTGAACAACGGGAAAAAGAAGGAAGAGGTGCAGAAGGAGGGAATGCAGAAGGATAAGGGGGAAGGGAGAGAGCTGGCCACAGGAAAGTAACTGGAGGACTAGGAGGGGGAGGATTTACTATCTAAATGAATCTAGATTATTGGTTAAGCTTGCCAAATTTCTCATTAGTTCTGACCAAAGAATATTTTAGTAAAGGAATTTTTAACATAATTTCATTTGAAGTCCTCTGCAAGCCACTCAAAAAATGGGGTCCATTGGAGCTGAGAAATCTTTATTCTTTTTGTTTTTTAAAGCACCTGTCAAATAAACAATTTTGGTCAAGGCTGATATTCCACAATGGTCATTTAAGGCCCAGGTCATCCTTGGTGAAATTTCACCATTTGAAACATAGGTGCAAAAATTAGAATTGTAATGAGTGTACATATAAGAAGTGAAGCTTCTCAAAAAGGAAAAGAAGAATTAGACTTAGCTGAGACTATAAGAGCTGGCAGCTGGAAGTGATGCTTGTGCACTTTGAGTCTTGAGACTCCAGCTTGAAGGGAGCTGCCTCCAAATGTAGACCCAACAACCTATACCTGGGAGCAGGTGGAAAACCAGAGAGAATGTTCTCTGGGAATGAAAGCCAAACTCTAAGGACAAAACAATGGAAACAAAGGATAGCCTAGTTTTATAGATGATCCAAAGCAAAGTTTGTCCAAAAGAAGGCTGGTCCAGGGTTCTACTCTATGACAACCAATACTTTTGGAAAATATAACACAAAACAGAAGCAGGAAAGAGAGCAAAGATGGCTGAAAAGGAATGGCTGGACTCCACCAAAGATGCCAAACGAATGGAAACCAACAACAAAACCCAGATATCAAACTGAGATGAGATAGCCAAAGAATTCAGAAGCAAAAAAAGCCAAGCTCAGACATGGTCCTCACTTACCATGTCAACGTATACCCAACACAGCGAGCTGTAAGGCCCAGGGGCCCTTGGTGAGTATCGCACCTGGGTAAAGGCTGGAGCCATTCAAATGGCAATAGATTTCCTTATGCAGAGCTTGCTTGCTATAGCAAGCCACCATCTCCTCTGCTTGACCAAGACTTAAAGACAGGCAGGGGACTGGGAATGCTTTATAATGAATAAAAGGCAAGGTTTCAGAATACTCTGATTGTATCTTGGTGGCATAGAGAAGCTGCAAGCAGACTAACTAGAAGTGGGGCATTTTTATGGTTTGCAAAACATATTTGGCTTCCTCTGATGGATCTTGAGTTGGGAGCAGAGGTAAAAATTGGGGAACTTGGCAGTCACTGACCAAGTCCTGATCATTCTGGGCCATTTGCTGCAAAGATTGTGGTTTGTCTTCCTAGACTAGTTGCTGTAAAGTTTGGGGTCAGAGGTCTATTATCATATATAGTCTGGTCATTGACTGTTCATATATTCAACCTGTCACAGTGAAAGCTTGGCATTATAGATATTCTACAAGTCTGATTGCTGAACCATATTTAACTTTTTAGCTGTTGAACTAGGAGTCATACAATAACAATATTTAGTCATACAACGTGTAAACTTTCTAATATAATTTCAAAAACATTCTTCGGCCCCTCCCCCCATCTTTACAGCAAACCTTGTGACCCTGAGAGGTTAATTACCCAAGGCCATTCAATGGATTGAATGAGGATTAGATCATATTATAATTTGTAATATATAATTCAAATTGTATATATGTCATCTATAATGGCTTTAAAATAAATATTTTGGGTTCTTTGCTAAGATAAAGGATCTGTTCTAATCACTTCTAATTTCAATGCTTAAAGTTAGGGTCATAGCTCCTTCAAATACCCACAAGGCTGTCATGTGGAAGAAGGATTAAGTTTATTCCTATGGCTCCAGAGGGCAGAACCCATGCCAGTGAGTGAAAGAGAGAAAAATTTCAATTTAGAATGTGAAATACTGTTCTAGTAATGAGACACTTGCCTGCAAAAGAAGGAGTTACCTTGTGCTAAAGCCAGTTCCTCATCTCTTGTGTGCTGAGTAGGACTGCATGACCCTATAGCTGTAGAGAGTGCTTGAACTGGCCAGTCCAGCTAAACTTGAAGGACTTGATGAACGTCAAGTTTATTAAATTTTGTTAAATTCTGAAAAGAGGTATAGACACTCTAAATACAGAAGTTTAATGTCATTTAAAGTCTGGATGACTTTATCATATTTCTCAAAACAATGAGTTGCACTTTAAACTTTACCCCCAGACTCCTCTTTGAATTAGTATTTTTGTCCTTATGCCCATACATTTTCAAGAACATTTTTTTTAAAAGTGAAAATTGTCCTAATAAGTACTCTCTAACTTAATCTTCTTTTAGTATTGTTTTCTAATTGCACAGCTATGAAACATTATACCAAATGTATTGAACTCATTTGTGATATTTTGATAAATTGTAGGAATTCAGTGAGGTTAAAAACAACGACAACAACAACAACAACCTGGGGTGCCTGGGTGGTCCAGTCCGTTATGCCTCAGACTCTTGGTGTTGGCTCAGGTCATGATCTCAGGGGCATAAGATTTAGCCCTGAGTGAAACTCGGGGCTTGGTGTGGAGCCAGCTTAAGATTCTCTGTCTCCCTCACCCACTGCCCTTCCTCCCTCTTGCGCTCCCTCTCTCTCTCTAAAATAACTAAAAAAATCAAACCCTCCCTTTGAATGGTAAATGCTAGGATTCTTTTTTTTTTTTTTTTAAGAATTTATTTATTTATTTGACAGAGAGAAATCACAAGTAGGCAGAGAGACAGGCAGAGAGAGGAGGGAAGCAGGCTCCCCACCGAGCAAAGAGCCCAATGCGGGGCTCAATCCTAGGACCCTGAGATCATGACCTGAGTCGAAGGCAGAGGCTTTAACCCACTGAGCCACCCAGGCGCCCCGTAAATGCTAGGATTTTAATCTGTAACTTAATTCTTTGAACACGATCTTCTCTTTTTCTGGCTTCTCTTTAAATGTTCCTTCAGACTGAATGCAATTTTATTACTTTCTAGTTTACAAATAACTTGAAGCTGAAATAAGACAGTGAGTTCTCTTCTGCACCTGAACTGTGATTGTTTGATGTTCCCCAAGGACTTCCCAGGGATCCTCTTCCCACCTCACCCTTTATCTGTCTCTCCAGCTGTTTAAATCAAATCCTCTAAGTTTTGCCAGAAGAATAGTTCCTTATAATGACCTGTAGTTTCTCTCTTTTGAAAAACAATTCAGAACCCCAGGGATTCTCCCAGAATCTAAGAAGTCATCGCAGAAGTGAAGTAGGCAAGAAGTGGCTCAGACGGAAAGTAACCCTCTGCAGAAATCCAGCTTCTCTGAGACATTGACAACTTCCGGGACCAGATTTCAGGCGTGTTGGAAATTGTCTTCTTTACCCTATCTCTTCATTGTCTTTATGACTGTACATATGTAATAGGTACACAAACAGCGAGGGAGAGAGAAAGCGATAATGTGAGGCTCTCCCTGAGAATAGAAGATGATAAAGAAATAAAACAGGTGTCTGGGAAAGGGTTCTGTTAGTGAAGGGAGAAGTGAGAGTTAATAACCATCATTCAAACGGGCGGGAGTTCTCTGCAGGTAGCAGACAGGAAAAGCAAACTCGTGCACCCTCTTTGGGGACAGGCTCTGTTGCTTTCTCTTTCTTCGCTTGCAGTCGGTGCACATTTACTTGAAACAGACTGTATTTCCTGCTTCGTGGCTAATCAGGTTGACTCTTAAGACTAGTAACTATTTCTTTCTTTAATGTCTCTAATGCCTTTTAAAATTTATTATTTATTATTATTTTTTTGAGATTGATTAGGGACTAGATCTGTTGAAATTCTGGCTGGGTAAGTGGGGGATTATCAGAAATGAGAAAAGGGGGAGGAAAGGGACTTGGAAGCGGGAGAGCAAAGCAGCAGCCCCAGGCCCCGGTACCCTCCGCCCCCGCTACCCCTGGCCCGCGACCTCCCGCGGAGACCCCAGGCGGCTGCATCAATATTTGATCCGGTCTTCGCCCGCGGTTTGCCATCACTCGCCGGCGGGGCTTGTCAGGCATCACCCGCGCTGCGCTGAAGCGGGCGCCCAGGCCCGCCGGGGGGCTTTGGAAGGACCCGCTCTGCGCTCGCTCGCTCGCTCGCCAGGGAGGCTCTGCTTGGTGACAGGGGCGCGGCGCCCACCATGCGGAGCTGCCCGCGGCTCGCGCTGCTTTGCGCGCTGCTACCCTGGCTCCTGCGGGCGGCGGCACCCCGGCGACCCGCGCAACCCCTCCCACGCCGCGACCCCAGCGACCCCGCCAGGGGCGCCGATTTTGATCGCATCTACAGCGGGGTGGTGAGCCTCAGCACCGAGAACATCTACTCCTTCAACTACACCAGCCAGCCTGGCCAGGTAAGACACTCGCTCTCCTCGCTCGACTCCCAGGAACTTGCCAGATCTCAGATCCCCGTCGCTGCTTTGGGTCCCCTGGGAATTGACCTCGGGAGTCCTCAGGGACCAGAGGACCCTCGTTCCCTTTCCCCTTCAATGCAATCAGTGCCTTGCCCGAGGCTGCCGCATCCCCCCCGCAACCGGCCTCGGGGACAACTCTGGTTCATCTCGCACCTTCCCTGGCCTGGTCCCCTGGCATTTCGGGGCTTTGCAGAGGGGCGGGTTCCCTGCACCTTCTGTGGCTCCTGGCCCCCTGCTGGGCCTTTCTCTAGGAAACTCAAGATTTCTGGGGTGGCGGAGGGAAAGGACCGCACCTCTGTGCCTAATCCCTGGGGGAGAAGGAACCTCATTTCATTTGGATGATTCTGCCAGACCCTTCTATTTCATAGCTCCTGGGGAGGGAGAGCTGCTCAGTATCTAAAATAGGAATGTGTGAGAATGGAGCAAGCTGCAGAGCGTGTGTGTGTTCAATAGTCACTTACTGCAATTCTGTACTACTGTCACACGTCTGGGCTTCAGAAAAGCCACAAGATCTGGCCAGAGATGTTGCAACTGCAGCCATCAGCTGATCTATGAAGGTTTTGATGTTAAATAAGGGTGGATAATTGTGGGAAAGTTCTAGACCTATTTCTGACAAGAATCGAGGTGAGACAAGGGGAAGAAATGACTGCTTCAGCAAATACCCCTTTGACACATATATTCTGATTATATAATGTAGAAAAAATGCATAGGTAGATTTTTCCGTCTGATATGGTCCCCTCTGGGGCACAGAGAAAAGACTTGCCATTGTGCCTGCCTCTGGGTCTTCTTCCCATATGTGTATCTCTTACTGTGCCAGCGTTCCCTACTCCCTTGGGAAATTCCAGAACCAGATGACTCGGATACCACAATATGCCTCCCTCTCTAACTCTCAGTGAGAACCAGAACTCAGAAACCTGGTAGCTTGGAGTAGTATTGAGTAGCACGGACCAGTTTGCCCACCATTACTCCCAGACATCTCCCTGAGCAATTTCCCCATCTCCAGTATGGCACCAAAGGTCGCCATGGCAGCGCAGCCCTCACCCTGGCCAGTCGCCTTCTGACCTTCAGGTTGGATGTCCTGAAGTGAGCAGCATGCCCATGTGCAGAGCCATTCTATTGGGGACAAGTGGGAGGGACAGTTTTTAATCCTCCCAACCGTGTCACTCATCTCTTCCTGTCCAGTGTGCGGTACGGACCTGCTGACATGGCACATGAGTTGTGTTCCTAGCCCTGTAATTTGCTCAGAATGAATAGCCTGAAAAACTCCATGATCTCTGGGGTGCACTGTCAGTTTCCCCCCAAATCATCAGGAAGGGCACTCAGATGTTATGTGCAAAGTGAGTCCTGACATCAGCCTTTATTTAGTATTTCTTACACTTCTGCTTGGAAATAGATGGGCTGTTTCTTAACGGTTGCTTGGCCTTTTTGCCCTTAGTATTTGGCGAGTTTCTCTGCCACAAGCACAGGTGCTCTGTGTGCAGCTGGGTCACCTGCTTGACTTTCCTAGAAAAGCCTGAGATATTGAGGACAGGGGCAGAGTCATGTTCATTTACTAATGTTTTTGAAAAGTGAATAAGTGAAGAAAGATTGAAGGAAACTGTAAAACTAAATAAAAGTAAATAAAATAAAATACATATTTTGGGGGGCACCTGGGTGGCTCAGTCAGTTAAGCATCCAGCTCTTGATTTTGGCTCAAGTCATGATCTCAGGGCCTTGGGATTAAGCCTTGTGTCAGGTTCTTCGGCTCAGTGTGGAGTCCACTTGGGATTCTCTCTCTCTCTCCCTCTGTCCCTTCCTGCTCCTCCTTTAAAATAAATAACTAAACCTTTAAGAAAAAAAAAATATATATATATACATATTTTTAGTAGGTTGAAAGTGTGAGATCATTCCAGATAAAAACAACATTTTTAACAATTGTTATGAAATTATGCCCTTTCTGTTTTGCCTGTCTACATGTTTAAATAGTTCTTATTTTATGAAACAAGGGTGACAATTCATTTTTTTAAAGATTTTATTTATTTATTTGACAGACAGAGATCACAAGTAGGCAGAGAAGCCCGCAGAGAGAAAGGAGGAAGCAGGCTCCCTGCTGAGCAGAGAGCCTGATGCAGGGCTCGATCCCAGGACCCTAGCATCATGACCTGAACCAAAGGCAGAGCCTTTAACCCACTGAGCCACCCAGGTGTCCCTGAAAATTCATTTTTAAAATACTTTGCATAATACAATAAAAAGATGACAACCTCAGCAGTCCCTAAAATTTCACTAGTCTGAGAAATACAGTTGGGAACCATGGGGCTGGCAGATAACTCAGATGTTTTAATTATTTTAACACTGGTATGAACCAGATGTCCTCAACGCTTACAACTTTAGAGAGACCTCTTTTTAGTATGCAAATAAAACAGTGGAAACCTCAATCCTCTTACTTGAGAAATTGCCCCCTTTCACTCCCCCTGGTATTCCTGATATACCTCATATTCTCCAGAGATGGCATTTTTCTCATCTATCTATCCAAACCATTACTCTTATTTCTCTTGATGGCCTCCTCTCTTCTTGGTCCCATTTGCCCCACGTTGGATACCAGAGGCCCCATCTTCCAAGAACATGAATACCATGCCTTTGGATATAGCAGAATTTTTCTGAAGGTTTGGACTAACCTAAGGGAATTACAGAGCAGAGCAGGGTAGGTGATAGATTAAAGTAGAAATCTAGGCAATACTGTCATAACAATTTACTAGCTATTCCCCACCAGGGGAAATTTCAAGATGGTGACACTACCTTTTAGGCCTGGTTTATCACCATGCTCTTGGCTACTCCCCACCCCAAATGCTGGCCTCTTCCACTCTCTAAATTTTTGTTAATTCATGAGAAGCAGTTTGCCTCCATTGCAGATCCCAAACTCACTGAAGGGCTCTGCTAGATAAAGCACTATGAACCCAAGAGCCAAAGCTTGGCCAGGACCTTTTTCCTTTAACCTGACCCAAGTGTTGGTCAGGGATACCTCTCCTCCAGGGTTCATTTCCCACCCATCCCTCTTCAGTGCAGCAAAGAATTGGATTTAGGGGGAAAAAAGTATAGCCTTTTGAGTTTTCATCTTTTTCCCTTTAGTCTTCAAGCCATTGTTATGTTTGACATTATTTTTTCTTCACTTTGGAAGAGAAAGGCTTTTCCCAATTTAGGCTTTGGTAAGAAGGGGAAGCTGCTGTGGAAACCTAGGCCCCCAATCTTTCCTGTCAGCCACTGCCTCTCCCATACCAAACACTGATCCAAAGAACTAGTTAGCCAGGCATGTGTTATGCTAATTAGCTGAGGTCAGTATCCGGAAAAGCCTCACATGCCTTCTAGGCAGAGTAATGTAAATATGAAGTTGCCACTGGGAAAAAAAAAAAAATCACTGAAAGAATAGAGCTACTGCTTTAAAGAATAGTGAAAATAAGGATTGAAGGTGCAGGTTAAGCAAGATCATGGTTCATTTCAGTTTCCTGGAGGGGAAGTATCTGGAGACTCCTTTTCAAGGGAGTAGAGTTTCACTGCGGCGAACAGGGTGTTCTACCACTACCGGGCTGGAAATAAACTAGAAGGAAATCACCTTGTTGAGAAAGTCACCAGGCATATGTTTGACTAGGACAGAGGGCACGAAAGCAGGTTTATTGAGAAATAAGAATACTCCTGTAGAGACAGGCGGTGGCCATAATCAGATGTTTATACTTGAGGTAGATGCTGATAAGGAGGCTTTCAATAAAAAATCTACCTACCAGGCAGCAAGAAGTCTTCTCGGAAGCTTTCAGTCACAGACTTCATTGTTCTTCGTAGATCTTTTAATTTGAAATGTTTCCCTGGATATATTCTTTTTGTTTATTCAATGGAAACATTTATCTTTTAATGACATATGCTTTTTTTTTATGCCCAAGGAACAATCTTTGACTTTATTCACCTCAACCTGTGGTTGTGTATTTAGAACGAGCTATACTGCCTCTTGGATCCAAATTCAAAATGTCTATCCAGTTCTGACAAACAGTGAAATATAGATCAGGATACTCCAGTGGTAACTTCTAACTATACATTAGTGGTTACTTAGAAGAATGAAAACTTCTGATGTGATTAGCCTCAGTTCCCCTGGTCTTGGATGGACTCCCCCTGTATTCTTTATGTACTGAGGCAGGGAAACCTTCTTTGCTGGCCTCCCACTTCCTCTTACTGAACCGGACTGGTGCTTGTTTGTGAGGAGGAAATCATCTCATTAGCATGTTATCTGGTGGAACAGAATACCATAGACTGGATGGCTTACAGAGCAGACATCACTTCTCACACTTTTGGAGACTAGTTAGTCCAAGATCCAAGGGCCTAGTGTGGGCTGACTTCTAGCTTTTAGACAGTACCTTATAGTGTGGGTCTTCACGTGGCCCAGAGAGCAGAGAGAGAAGCAAGCTCTCTTCTGTCTCTTCTAAGGGCACTAATCTCCTCGTGAGCGCTCTGACCTAATGATCTAATGACCTTCCAAAGGCCTTATCTCCAATACTGTCACATGGGGGATTAGGCTTCAACATACAAATTTGGGGGCAGAAGGGGACACAAACATTTAGTCCACAGCGGTTACCATCATTTTTCTCTATGGCCCTGAAAACAAAATATCAAAGTGTCATAAGGATGTTTAGGGGCTGACATTACTCCAGTTGTGGGTCCAATTTTATGGACCATTTATGGTCCAATTCTGCCTGAGATGCCTTCTCATCTATCTAGACCTGATAGTCATGTGCTAAGTTATCAAAAAGATTCTGTAAGTATGTGATGTCCAATATGGTAGCCACTGTCCACATGTGGCTCTTGCACACTTGAAATGTGGCCAGTCACAAAATGAAATGTACCATAAATGTAGAATACACACCAGATTTCAAAGACAGTATAAAAGAACATGAAATGTGTAATTAATATTTTTGATTATATGTTTAAGTGATAATATTTTGGATATATTAAGTTATATCAAATATATTAATAAAATTAACTTCATTTGTTTGTACTTTTTAAAATAGCTACTAGAAAAAAAATTTTTTTTTTACTACTAGAAAATTTAAAAATACATATGTGAGTCATATATTTTCCTTGGACAGCACTGCTCCAAGTCCTCCAAGACTTTGGAGAAGTCATTCATCCCACAGATGGCTTTGTTGGAGGAAATAAGGCTTGAAAGGTCATAAGAGATAAAAAGAACTTGGATAGGCTGAAGGAAAGGAGAAAGGCCTTTCAGACAAGGAAAAATGTATCTGATTCCTTTTTTGACAATACTACCTCAGAAGTGGTAGTATATATTTCTACCAGGAGGCACATAATGTCTGGTTGTCTCTTTTTGTGATGATAGCCACCATTGATCATAATTGCCTAGTTTCATTAGGAACAACAAAGTAATAATATTTTAATTATATCCCTTACGTTTTCATCCATGAATTGGAATACTCCTATAATAAGAAACTTCTCATCAGCTCCTGGGGCATCTTAAGCTACTGTTTTATCTTCATTCCTTACTTTTACTTACCAATTTTCACAAAATAATTAATTAGTCCCCAAGCAGCCTATGATAAGGATCATGATATTTCATTTAGCATAAGCATGAACTCATGAATTTAAACATATCTGATATGTTTTGACCCATTGATGTTACTAAACTTATGTTCAAATTGGTCATTGGCCAGTGAAAGCCAATTTGAGTTGGATCCTGAATTCTCTTGATAAAATCCAAGTGGTCTCTGACATCTTCCTTGCTTTTTGGCATGAAAAGTTATTACAGGCTGGCTCACCAGGTTCAGTTCTTGTCTCCAACACGGAATCAGACAGATCAGGTTCCTTTGAGTAACAGAGACCACAATATGAAACTTAGAGGCTTTTATTGCTAATGGATTGGTAATTTCTTTCTAAATCTTTTCAATGGACAGAATTAAAGATAGATTGTATCATGAGCTCATACTAGCACTTCCAACTCAAATGCAGAAATACAGGCTTTTTACTTAACCTCATCCAGCTCACACAGAGATTTCCTTCTGTGCCCAAAACTCTGGTTCTCAACTATATGGACTTACTCACTTGCTTTAACCCACAACATACACACAACAGTTTTAGATAACAATACTAACACTACCACCAGTAAGATTACTGGCGACAATTTAAGATATATGTTTACAGTTCCTTTTACCTTAGGGCATATTTCATGATTGATTAAGTTGAGTCACATTACTGTGTTTTAAAGTAAGGTAACAGTGCAGTTATGTTATCCTTTCAGTGTAGTTATGTTATCAACTTAGCAGTCTGTTAAGCATTGGACACATGATTTCAGCTCAGGTCATGATCTCAGGGTCATGAGATGCAGCCCCGAGGCACCCTCACTGAGCATGAAGCCTACTTAAGATTCTCTCTCCCAGAGGCTGGTGGGATTATGGACATTGGGGAGGGTATGTGCTATGGTGAGTGCTGCGAAGTGTGTAAACCTGGCGGTTCACAGACCTGTACCCCTGAAGCTAATAATACATTATATGTTTATAAAAAAATTTTAAAATTAAAAAAAAAAAGATTCTCTCTCCCTCCCTCTCTGCCACTCCCCACCACCTCATGTGTGTGTGCGTAGACGCACATGCACAAATTATGGCCTGTAAAATGAAGCAGTTTTTTGCTGTTATTATTGTTCCAGTGGTTTCCTTTTTTACTAATATATTGATATGATGCCATTAGCCTCTTCTATTTTTGTCTCTTAGTTCTCTGTGATGAGCAACACTGAAATTAGATGGCATCTTCTTTTTTTTTTTTAAAGATTTTATTTATTTATTTATTTGTCAGAGAGAGTGAGCACAGGCAGACAGAGTGACAGCAGAGGCAGAGGGAGAAGCAGGCTCCCCGCTGAGCAAGCAGCTGGATGTGGACTCCATCCCAGGATGCTGGGATCATGACCTGAGCCGAAGGTAGCCACTTAACCGACTGAACCACCCAGGCATCCCTGGTATCTTCTTCTCCATCTCTTTTTTTCAACCCCCAAATCTAAATCCTAGTTATGCCTATAAAGAAATTAATGAACGTATTCTACTTATATTTTCTCCCCATTCTTGCCCCATTTTTGGTTAGTTGTACATACCTGATTGTCGAAGCATATAGTCATTACGAGCTACACTATCCCTCCTTACAACAAACATTTAGTCTTAGCTGTACAGGTACCTGTATATTCACAGCTAGACTTATGTTAATATTCTCCAGTCATCTGATTGTCTAAAGCTTATTCTCTAGGAGGTGCCTCCTACAAATCTTTCATGTTCATAACGCTTTGTCCACAGCCTTTGTACTTGCAAGTCCGACTAGCCGAGTATAAACCCCTTAGCTTACAGGTTTTTTTCCTTGAGTTTTAAGCATACTATTCCTTTGGTGTCTGGCAAAAGTGATAATAAAAGGGATTCTTTCCCTTGCAAGTAATTTCATTTTTCTGCCTGGATTCCTGAAAGACTCCTTTTTCTTTTTCTTTGAAATCCAGTAGTTTTACCAGACCACATCTAGTAGGTTACTCTTTCCCAGGTACATGATGTGATTTTGCAATATGTAACTTAAGCGATTATTTCTTTAATTCAGGAAATTTTCCTTAGTGTTTTTAACATTCATTTATTCCAATGCTTGTTTATCTTTTTTAGGAATTCCCTTTATACTTATGTTGGCTCTTCTTTGTTGTTTCCTATTATCTACACATTTTTCTAGAATTATTTTTTTATATCCTGCCCAGATTTTAGAAAATTTTTTCTCCTTTTCATCTTCTGTTTTCCTTACAGCATTATGGAGGTGTTTTTTTATATCCCTGTGCTCCTCCAAATTAAATATTCATTTATGTTAGGATTTTAAAATTTAACTCTGATTTTTTTCCTGAGTTCTGTCCTTTCTTTTTTAAAACTTCATTTTCTCTAATCTCATTTCTGAATTTTTAAAATTCTGACTTATGGCTTTTTTCATAGTTTTTAAGTGTTCATAATTCTTAATCTTGAAATATTATGCTATACTTTCCATCTGTTTTATAGGTACAGTTTTCCGGCATATATTCACCATCTGAAATGGTGTTTTCTGCCTCTTAATCTCTTTTACTTACAGTGACTTTGTGTGGGATTCAACTGCAGTCTTTAGGTGTTGCTCATCTTCACATTAGGTGAGTTTTTCTTATTTTAGCAGGGAAAGATGGACCTAGATAGCTTTCCTGTCTTTCTTCTCTTATCTTTGTAAAGTGATCAAAATGTGATATTCTTTCTAAGAAATTTCATAGGTCCTCTCCCCCATTTTATGGAGTCTTCCTCTTTCTATTCTAGTAAATTAAGTAAACCCAAAGAGAACATTGTTGGAACCTCTGATCTATAGCTGGTCAGTCAGGTGACAACCTCGACTTTTTAAAAAATTTGTTTATTTATTTATTTATTTAAGTACTCTCTAGACCCAACCTGGAACTCGAACTCACAACCCAAAGATCAAGAGTTGCATGCTCTTCTGACTGAGCCAGTCGAGTACCTCCAACCTTGATTGGCACCTGAAAGCAGGTGGCAGTCTTACAGAACTGAACCCTGTGGTTCTGATGCTATCTCCAAGTAGAAAGTGTCAGAATTGAGTTGAATTATGAAACACCCAGCTAATGTCTGAGAATCTCTTGGTGGTGTGGGGAAAAACATATATTGTAACTGGGGGTGCAGAACTGTACCCCCCCAGGACTAGCAAAATAATATTTCCAGGCTTTTAGGGAATCACAAGGGAAGACGACATCATCAGTTATCATCTAGGGCCTCTATTGTGACCCATTATCCAGATCATCTAGAGGGGCAGCTCTACCTCTAGATCACTTAATAAGTATAGTAAATCTCAGTTTTGAATTTACAGTTAAATGGATAAGCATATCATTATTTTTTTGATTCATGATAAACTGAAAGCCAGAAGAGTGAAACAAATTACATCAGCAATTACTGAGGCTAGACTATCCAAGTGTCTGAATTCAGGTTCATCATTTTATCCATTTTATCCATTTCATATCTTGGACTGTGGAGTTCTCAGTATATATATAGTTTTTTAATGTAGGTTTTTGTTTTCTGAAATATGATGAACTTTACATTGTCTCTGGGTGGTGAGATTATAGAGAATTTTAATGGTCTTTTCTGTTCTTTTCTGTATTTTCTGAGTATTTCATAAAAAATGTTTTACTCTCCTAAGGCAAGGACAACCACCAAGAGGCTGAGCAGCATTAGGGAAGAACACTGGGTGAGGCTCCAGAAGATGTGTGTTTTTATCTCTTTAACAACCTGTGTACCTGCAGCAAATCCTATTCCCTCCTTGAGCTTTATGTCCCCCAAGGATAAGAGAAGACCACATTTTCTCTCTCTAATGGAGTGCAGAAGTTCAGTGCTCTTTTTTTTTTTTTTACCATGTGTAAGATATTAATTTTTACATATAATTTTAAAATATCCTATACTTGTGTACAACTTTATTATTATTTTTTTAATTTTAAGTAAGCTCTATGCCCATTATGGAGCTTAAACCCACAGCCCCGAGGCCAAAAGTCACATACCCTACCAACTGAGCCACCCAGGTGCCCCAAATCTTTTTCTTTCTTATAGACAAGTAGGAGAAATGTCTTGCCGTCAAGATCATTTGTAACTATTTGTCTCATAAAAGCAAATAAATGAAAACTTTAAATTATTGTTTCTGAAAAACTCCTTTTTTGTTTGTCTTGTTGTTTCTTTTGAGACGCTTCCCATAGGGCTCTTCACTGTCTGGGAGTGTTTTTGTTCTGTTTCATCTTGCTTTGTTCCCACTTTGTGGCATGTGCTGAGCTTGTATTCCAGCCACCTTGTTTCTATCGCACATTCCTTTTGTTTCTTCCTGAGTGTCATGGCAATAGGCTTGCTTTAGTGTTGGGTTTAGTTTTTTGGTGGTTGTTACTTTGTTTTGTTTTTATTTTACTGCTGTGATGCTCCCTTCTGTGGGGGTATTTTTAGTATTTGATACAGAATGTAGGGATTTTCACTCATATGGAATATAAGGAACAATGCAGAGGATCACAGGAGAAGGGAGAGAAAACTGAATGGGAAGAAATCAGAGAGGGAGACAGACCATGAGACACTCTTAACTATAGAGAACAAACTGAAATTTGCTGGAGGGAAGGTGGTGGGGGAGGGGAGATTGGGTAATGGGTGATGGGCAGTAAGGAGGGCACTGATGAATCACTGAACTCTACATCTGAAACTAATGATGTACTATATGTTGGCTAATTGAACTTAAATTTTTAAAAAAGCAAAAAAAAAAAAAAAAAGAAAATATATATAGAGAGATTTTTCAGTCTTCCTTCCTTTCACTCTTTGGTTTCAGCACATTACCTGAAGTATCTCCTATGTCATTTCTCACTGTTGGCTTGAATCTAAAAGGCCAGGGACTTGATACTTGTAATACCGTGAAACTTCTGTGCTGCAAGATGATGCCAGTATTTCTTTCTTCCTTTCAAATGGGTTGATATTATTACACGTTGCCATGGAGCCCCCAGAGTTTGTTAGCCAGCTCTTCCTACATTGTTTAACTCTGGAGTTAACTGAAGTTCCATGTCAACACACCAAGATGGTGTGTTGATGATTTAAAGATACATCTAATGAGCTATTCGAATTGGGGCCTCACCATTCTTTCTGCTTATTTACTAAGAAAAATACCAAAGATACCATGGTGTCGCCAGGCAATAAAATCATAGTCTTTTTCATTTTGCTAAAAAAAATACATTTTTGAATATTGTTTATTTTCTTTTCTTGGATATTGTGAAAAAATGGAAAGTTTGAAGGTTTTTTTCAGTACATTAGTTGCTATGCAAACCAAAACCAAACAAAACCTAAGGGCCTGTATTCTGCTTAAAAGCTAAGGTCTGCACTGAGAATAACTATTGGACTTAACACTTAAGTCCTCAGTCTAAGATCCTTTGGTTTTCATATATAATAAGTTTCTAAAAATGTGTAAAAATTGTTTATACAGGAGAAACAATTGATTTACCGGTCAAAAGATAGTGCTCCATTCCTGGAGAAAGAAAAACAAAGCTGAGTGGCGTATAGCAAATGTAGGTTATATATTAAGTGTTATTAATAATAAAATTAATTGAAATAATTTGCTCTAGTAATTAATTACTTCCAAATTCTCACTTGTCTCATCCCCTCAGTTTATTTGAAGTGAGAATAGGCAAATAAATTGATTTTGTTCTTAGGAAGAAGGACACACAGACGCTGATTTTGTACAAAGTTAGACAGACAATTTTTCAATGGATTGGATAAGAAGAGTGGAACTGGTTTGAAGGTATCTTATATTGAAAAATGCACCCAAAGAAAGTTGAATATAAACCTTCTTTCTGATAGCACAGCTATAGGAATCCATTTTCCTCTCATAGATCTCAAGAACTGGTAAATTTTCCCTCTGTTCCACTGAAAAGTTTTTAAGAGCTAGTTCTCAGCCCATAATTTTAAGGAAGTTAATTTGGGACCCAGCCTTCTTCAGCTGATCCCAAGGCTGGCCAGCAGTGTCTATATGTAATTATGAAAGTACTGGTTTATTTAAAGGTATAAATCACCAGTTTAGGTTAAACTCCTAAGTGTTTAAATAAAATACCTTATTTCTGAAAATAGTGGCAAAATTAAGTTTATCTATTATCACCAAGTAGCATGTAACCCTGAGTAAAAGCATCCTCTGGCTACCTGTAGTCTTACAGTCAATTGGACCATTAAGAGTGTAAAGGTTTGCCCTTCCCTCTGTCTATCCTGGGACATGAAAGTTTTTCAGCTTTGTCTGCTTCCTCACTCTTCCTTTATTTATATTTTTTAAATAGACTGTTTTTCAGAGAAGTTTTAGGTTTACAAAAAATTAAGCATTAATTCATTTTTTATTTATAATTAATTATTAACATCTTGCATTAGTGTGCTACACTGATGGACCAATATTGATACAGCATTGGTGTCACCTTGATCTTTATTGTCACGGCCAGTGCAACAAATCGACCAGGGTCGAGAGGGTAAGAGGATGCTGAAAAGAAATTAACAGACAAAGAGATGGGGGCAGGAGGAGCACCAAGGAGGATGTCCAATAGTGCCAATTTTATTCAAGGCAGCAAGGCATTATATAGCTAACAGAAACAATCATAAGAAAGTATCTATTTTTAGCTGATTACTAAAGAGTTTGCAACATGCACAGAAAATCCTTCAAGCTTTCCCATGATCTATTTCCCAAGCACCAATAGCAGACCCTCTAGCGCCAGATGTACTGACTTCAAGGCCACTCAAGACATAGTTTATGTAAACACAGCACGATCTTACAGTGGTGTAGTCTATAGCCCGTGCAAGGACAGCAAGGACCAGCTAAGAATTTCTGACCCCGGCCAAATCGACTCTATCTGACTAGCAAATGTGTGGGAAGTCACGTAGGCGAGCGCGCAACACATAGCACAGACCCTTTCTCAGTGCTACTCAACTTTATCAACCTAAGCCTTTTGTTCGGCTATTCAGCCTTTAAAGGAGGCACAAGTCAGGGCCTGGTTTGGTTCTCGTCTCAAGCCTTACCGTGGCCTCCCACACTTTATTATTTGCTAAAGTTCAAATTTTACTTTATGGTTCACTCTTGGTGTTATATGCTTCCATAGGTTTTGAGAAATGTGTAATGTATCCGCCATTACAGTGGATTATACAGAATAATTTATTTCATCCCTGTAAAAAATCTCCTGTGCTTCACCCATTCACCTCTCCCTCCTACCCTCAAATCCTGAAAATGGCTAATTTTTTTTTACTGTATCTCTAGTTTTGCCTTTTCCAGAATGTCATATACTTGGAATCATATAGTATGTAGCCTTTTCAGACTTCCTTCTTTCACTTATCAATATGCATTTAAAGTTCCTTCATGGTTATTTTTCATAGCTCAATAGCTTATTTCTTTTCAGTGTTGCATAGTATGTTCTTGTTTGGATATGCCACAGTTCATTTATCCATTTACATATTGAAGGCTATCTTGGTTGCTTCCAATTTTTAACAATTACGAAGAAAGCTGCTAAAAACATTTGTGTGCAGATTTTTATACAGACATAAGTTTTCAATTCCTTTGGGTAAATACCAAGGAGCTTAATTCCTGGATCCTATGGTAAGGGCATGTTTAGCTTTGTTAGAAACTGTCAAACTGCCTTCAAAAGCAACTGCACCATTTTGTACTCCCACCAGCAATGAGAGTCCTTATTGATGGACCTCCTCGTTTGCATCCAGTATTGTCAGTGCTTTGCATTTTAGCCACTCTATTAGGGGTAGAGTGGTCTTTCATTGTTTTAATTTGCAGTTTCCTAAGAGCATATTAGCATCTTTTCATATGCTTATTTACCACCTGTGTATCTTCTTTGGTGTGGCATCTGTTCTGATCTTTTGCTCATTTTTTAATCGGATCGTTTGTTTCCTTGTTGTCAGTTTTAAGAATTCTTTGTACATTCTGGATACCAGTCTTTTTTCAGATATGAGTTTTGCAAATATTTTCTCCTGGTCTGTGCCGTATCTTCTTATTCATGTAATAGTGTTTCTTTAACAGAGCAGAAATCATTAATTGAAGAAAGTACACTTACTAATTGTTTTTCCTGAATCACACCTTGGTGTTGTATTTAAAGGGGCTCCTGGGTGGCTTAGTTGGTTAAGCATCTAACTCCTGATTTTGCTCAGGTCATGATCTTGGGGTCATGATCTCAGGATCATGAGATGGAGCCATATGTTGGACTCCACGCTGGGCATGGAGCCTGCTTGAGATTCTATCTCTCCCTCTCCCTCTGACCCTTCCCCCCTCCTACTCCCTCCCCAACACGCAGCTCTATCTCTCAAATTCATCAATTAATTAAGATAAAGTCAAAGTTCACCTAGATTTTTTCCTGTGTTATTTTGGTTATTTTCTGAAATTTTATAGCTTTGAATTTTACATTTAGGTTTATGATCCTGGTAGATTAACTTTGTGAAAGGTATAAAGTCTGTGTGTGTGTGTGTGTGTGTGTGTGTGTGTGTGTGTGTGTATTACTGCATATAATGTCCAATTGTTCCAGCATGAATTGTTGAAAAAAGATCACACTGTGTTTTTAATATTACAGTGTTATGTATATGTGTACAAGTTTATAGACCTCCTTGGACCACAGAGTCTGAAAGCAGCTCTGTACCTGGAGCTCATTGTTCTTATCACTATTTCCATAACCTCTACCATTCTTTTGTGGCTAGTTTTTTCTGTGTATCTGGTATCTCTCCGCTCATCCCATGCTTTTTATCTTTCAGAACTTTTATGAACACTGTTGGCCCATCATGTTTCTTCCTCTCTGGTTGATGTTCTCATGTTGTTGGGGGCTTTGCTACTGGTGAAGAAATTCCTTGTTCTTCATTTCAGGCAACATGTTTTTTTTTTTCCATACCTCCTGATTCAAAGCCATGATGGGTAATCTCAATCGCTAGAGAACTGGTCTCAGGATTTTTAAAGTTATGCTATAGAATTTTAATAATACCAACAGTGGAGGATGAAAAACATATGTTATTTGGGAAGTCAGCCTATATTTGTGTTGACTTCGTGTGCCATTATTTCCTTTATTCATGGCAACAAGATTTTCTTGTGAAGTCTCTTTAGCTATAGAAGTGCGATTGGGCTTGCATTTTCTGTTCTTTTTTCTAACCCTAAAAGAAACAAAAAATATTCCTGGAAACCATTGGGATAAAAAAGGATTTTTGTATTTTATCTTATTTTTTTAAGTTTTTATTTATCTGTATGTCAGAGAAAGAGAGAGAGAGCAAGCACAAAGCAGGGGGAGCAGCAGGCAGAAGGAGAAGCAGGCTCCCTGCTGAGCAAGGAGCCCAATGCAGGACTTGATTTCAGGACCCTGGGATCATGACCTGAGCTGAAGCCAGACATTTAATTGACTCACCCAGGCATCCCAGCGATATTTGTATTTTAAACTTAACAGCTAAAACAACTTTTTAAATCACCCAGTCTTTTCACTTAGCAGTAGAGAAAACTAAAAGCCAGTGAAATAAATTATTTGTCCCAAATCACGTAACTAGCTTGAAGCAAAGCTAGGAACATAACTCTGGTTTTTGAGGATATTTCCTCAGGATATTTCCACTAAACCACTCTTCCTCCCACAAAAGCACATCTGTATACTTAACCAACAACAATAAAAAAATAATCTGAAGTATGACAGTCACACTTTCAGGTCATTTGATCACACTTTACGTGATCCCTTACATGTTCCCTTATAGTTACTGAAAATCTACACAGGTTTTCATCTTTGTCTTTACCCCCCAGGAATTGTCCAGGCATCCATTCGTCTGTGTGAGTCAGGCCAGCAGGGTTGACGCTAAATAAAACTGAGAAGTTCGCAGATTTGCTTCAATATTTCCAGAGCCGCAGCCACCCACCAACCATGATCTTACTCGGACCCCCTGTGGACCCAGAGGGTCAATCTTCATCCCTTTTATGCTCCATTTTCATCAATGCTTGGGTTCCTTTGTGACAGACACGAGGCAGCTTGGAAACCCAAGCAGTTAGCCTATATGTCACTAGAAGACAGGATTTATCCTGAGAACTGGTATTTCTGGATCTCCATTAAACAACCATGAAGATAAGCCATAGCAAACAGGATTAACCAACTGTTTCTGTCCCTCTAGATTTAACTGCCCTGTTGTAGACAAATTGACTCAGTTATTTTTTTTTTAAGATTTTATTTATTTATTTGACAGATAGAGATCTCAAGTAGGCAGAGAGGCAGGCAGAGAGAGAGAGGAGGAAGCAGGCTCCCTGCTGATCAGAGAGCCTGACGTGAGGCTCGATCCCAGGACCCTGGGACCATGACCTGAGCCGAAGGCAGAGGCTTTAACCCACTGAGCCACCCAGGCACCCCAAATTGACTCAGTTATTTTAATTATCTAAACTGGAAGCATATATTAAAATATGACATGAAATACTCAATTTTTTTTTGTTCTTTCCAGTATCTGCAAGAAAAAAAAATCCGGTATTTGTCCTTGCTCTCTCACCATACCGTCTTCACCAGAGTAGAGTAATTATAACTTCCTAGGACAAAGACGATGTTTATCTGGTATTAAAAGGACAAGAAGTGGGGGATAAGGAGAGAGGCAAACAGAATGAAGTTGGTGTATGCAGAGATGGTTTGGGAGGCTATGGCCAGTAAGGCTCCAAAGTAGCAATGGGCTATGAGTGAGGTAGAAAAAGAAAGAGGGTGTGGGATTAGGCAAAGTTCTTAGCTGCAAGTGACATAGATCAACTAGCTAACTTAAGCAAAAAAGTAATTAGAAGAATGTTGGGTTGCTCACAAACCTGAGTTGCCAGGCTCAGACCACAGTGAAGGACCAAGGGAACCTAAGCTACAGGAAATTATGGCAACAGTCATGCCACAGAGTGGTTTTGTCAAGATGCCCACCTGGGAATCACCACCTCCTGCCATTAGATATGGTTATGCCAGACCCTGCTGCCATGAGCCTTACTGGTGTCAGCATTGCCAGTGAATTCTTTTTTTTTTTTTAAAGATTTTATTTATTTATTTGACAGAGAGAGATCACAAGTAGGTAGATAGGCAGGCAGAGAGAGAGAGGAGAAAGCAGGCTCCCTGCCAAGCAGAGAGCCCAATGCGGGACTCGATCCCAGGAAACCTGAGATCATGACCTGAGCCGAAGGCAGAAGCTTAACCCACTTAGCCACCCAGGCACCCCATTGCCAGTGAATTCTAAGCTCTCCCTCCATCTTTAGATCTTGTAATCACCACTGAAAAATACCAGGTGGAAGTGTCCAACTACCTGGGCACAGGTCACATGACTCTTTTGGCATCCATCATATGTGCTGCCTCCCTCAAAACTCATCAGATTTAATGGAGTGGAGGAAGTTCCTTTAAAACATGTAAAGGATTCAAATGCTGGGTAGCCTCCAAGTCAATTCCACCTAAAGTCCTTATGGGGTCTTCTCAAGCTAGGGTATTTGTTCAAAGACAGATATATAGATCCCAACGTCGGTCATCAGGGACCAAGATGTGGCAGGGAGGAAGAAGGGTGCTAGAACCTTCTATCTATGCCCATTAAAGAGATACATCTAATCAAGTTTCAGAGAAGAATTAGAGTAGTACATAGCATCTCTGCCACCATGTTCATTCCATGACTGGAAAGAGTTAATTTCTTGAATGTGGCTTTTCCTGAGACTTCTTCTGTTCATCTCAAGAAATTTTCCTATAGGATTTTTTTTAGTTGTATTATGTTAGTCACCATAAAATATATCATTAGTTTTAATGCAGTATTCCAAGATTCATTGTTTATGTACAACACCCAGTGCTCCATGCTATACATGCCCCCCTTAATACCCATCACCGGGTCAACCCATTCACCCCACCACCCTCCCCTCCAAAACCCTCAGTTTGTCTCTCAGAGTCCACAGTCTCTCATGGTTCATCTCCCCCTCTGATTTGAACCAATTCACTTTTCCTTTCCTTCTTTTAATGTCCGCTATTTTGAGGGAGGAAGATGTTTACAGACGATCAGCTTTGTCTTATTTAGAAAGCAGTTTCCTGGGGTTCCTGGGTGGCTCAGTGGATTAAAGCCTCTGCCTTCGGCCCAGGTCATGATCTCAGGGTCCTGGGATGGAGCCCAGCATCGGGCTTCCTGCTCAGCGGGGAGCCTGCTTCCCCGTCTCTCTCTGCCTGCTTCTCTGCCTACTTGTGATCTGTCAAATAAATAAATAAAATCTTTAAAAAAAAAAAAAAGGCAGTTTCCTGTAATACTTATATCCTGACAAAACTTATTTAAAACTATAAATGACACTGGTATGTCAATAAATACCATTACAGAAAGAATTGCTGGTAAGTGTCACACCATAACTCTGACAGTCATAACAATAATTTTCTAGTGCCTTTCCAGCTTCAGAGCATTAATTAAGTAGGCCTCAGAATAGCTCTCAAAGAAACTTGCCTGCAGTGCAATCATTCAGCATATAAATAAAATCTAAGGAGTGGATCCTTGAATTCTGCTTAAACCATAAAATAATTATTTTTCCCTCTTTGAGCCCCTCCACTTATACTCCAAAGTAAAGGAATTGTAAGGACAGGGAGTATAGGTGAGAGATAGGGAGAAAAAGACAGGAAAGGTAACGAGAAAAGGAACCAGGCACAGGAGATGAGCAGACCCCAATACCTAGAAGATGAGGAACCAACATGGCAGCTGGTTGTCTCCCAGGAACCAAGCCTGGACTTTCCTAAAGCGGGGAAGGTCATGGGATAGAGGAACTAATGCAAAAACTGTGAGAGAACTGGGGAGACAGAAGATGGTTAGCTCTTGAAATGAGAGACAAATGGCAGCCCATAATTTAAGAGGCCACTGGTGAGGCATAGGTTGGAGGAGAGCTCTTTTTTTTTTTTAAGATTTTTATTTATTTATTTGACAGACAGAGATCACAAGTAGGCAGAAAGGCAGACAGAGAGAGGGGGGGAAGCAGGCTCCCTGCTGAGCAGAGAGCCTGATGCAGGGCTCGATCCCAGGACCCTCAGGGATCATGGCCTGAGCCAAAGGCAGAGGCTTTAACCCACTGAGCCACCCAGGCACCTCTGGAGGAGAGTTTTTTTCTTGTGCTTCTTTGCCTCTTTCGGTTTGGCCTAGGTGGATTGCCACCTGCCCTGCCTTACCGCCCTTATGAGGGAGAAAACCTGCAGCACCAGGCCAAGGCTGGCTGGGCAACGGGTTCTCACATCTGCGAGGGCCTGCTGGAGTGCATAGGTTAACCACTGTGACCGTTGACCTGCTGACTCTGAGCATTCTCTCCTTCCCCACCGTCCCCTTCATAAGGCATAGGCCAGCAGATTATAATGGGAGCAAAAACAGTGTGCAGGAGGGAGAAGCAGGGTAGAAGTAAAATGAGATGGGGGCAGACTGGACCCCTGTGTGAGGGTGAAATGGGACGTGGTCAACTCAGAGGTTGTCCACGCTGTGGTGGGGGCGCTTTCCTTCCAGCCCCTCTTTCTACCCTGGACCCTCCTCCCATTTAGCACCGACTCGCTGGGGTTCTCAGTACTACCCCAGGTAGCTGATACTCTCAGAAGTTTGAGTTCACAGGAGAAAATGACACATGGGCAGAACAAAGCTACATGAGAGAAATCAACCTGGACGGCCTTTACCAGATGTAGTCCAACTAATAAACAGGAAGAATAAGATTTGAAAATAATCAAAGTGACTATTGTGAAAGAGATAAGGCTTCGTTAAAATGAAGTAGGTCACAGTTATAGAGATGAGCCAACTGGAAATCTCAGCGTTGAAAATAAAACTGTTTACCTGAAAACCTCAGCAATGGTTGAACATTAGAATGAACAGCGCATTAGAGAACTGGAGGACATACCTAAAGAGATGTAGGGGTATCAACAGAAAAATTAAGAAATTGGGACAGATGACCTGATTATGATATCAACATAATAGGGAGCCCACAAGAAGAAAACGAAGGGGGAGAAAGAAATATTTGTAGAAGAGTTAAGAACAGCCACTTCTCCAACATCCTGGGGGTGCTTTCTCAGGGCTTGTTGAAAGTTACAAGATTAGGAAGACTATTTCCATTCATATAATAACGGTAAATATTTGTAGTGTATATACTAAGGGCCAGATTCCAAATACAAGTCTCAGAGAGAGAGAGATGAAACAAATGCATGGAACAATGACCAACTATTACAAACCATGAAAAGATTATATAATTCAGTATAAAATTGGGTAGTGCAGTCCATAAGACTTATGTGTGTTAAATGGTGGGGTCAGTTAAGTTAGGGTCTTCGGGATAGACTTGACTTGCCACCTGTTCTTGTGAAGAAAATATGTAGGACAGCATTTCCCAAAGTACGTGCTATGGAACAATTACTTTGTAGAACAGTCTTGGTGTTGCACATAAAATGCTTTCCAAATGTAGTGGAGCTTGGCCATGTTCTGACTGCCTAACATATGAGCTCCATTCCTATATCTTTGGGGAATTCTTCATTTTAGGAGTCTTCACTGGAGCTAGAACTCCTTCCTGTACCGAAGTAGAACAGCAGCACCTGCTTACACACATACAGGGACAAACACTAACCCCAATTTCAGGCATGGCATGTGGCCTCAGTGCTACCAATCATGTCTGCCTTTCCCACACTTTAATTTGGGAGCCAGCGATGTAGAGAAGCAGCTGTTAGCGGCAACAGAGGCCACACTGGTTTCCAGCAATGGCCATGGCTATGGGGCAACACTACTTAAAACCCTCCAGAAGCTTTCTGTTGCCCTTGGAGTAAAGCCCAACCCCTCTCATGTGACTTTAAGACTCCCCAGGATTTATCATAGTCCTTCACGCACCTTCGACTTCAGCCAAACTGATTTTCTCTTAATTCTTCAAACTTCCTTCTTGCCTTTTCTCTCATTTCTCCCCCTTCTCTCCCTCTCTTCCTCCTCCCCTATGTCTACTATACTGTTCCTTTTGTTAGGACATTTCTCTTGTTCTGCCCTGCATTTTTCTGGTTAACTTGTACTCATCCTTGAAGAAAATACTCACCCTGAAAATCTATGTCATGCACTACCACAGGAACTTAGATATTAATGCCATTCTTTGTTTAACGGGCATTCCATGGGCAGACCTGTGGTCTCAGTGAAGGCAGACCAGATCCACATAGCTTGGTAATGTCCCTCCTGAACAATGCCTGGCACGGGACAGAAAGTCAAATATTGAGTGAATGAACAAACTTCATCACGAAGTAGCTGGAATGTAGCCTGTGTTTGGTTCTATACTCCGGGCCTGCCAATTATTATACCTCTTTTTAATGTTTTCCTATGTTTTTATGGGAATTGAAATGTTTAATACAAAACTTAAATCAAAAACCTAAAGAGGAAAGTTTATATGGATGCATTTGTGTGTATAATGAAATGGGCGAGTTGAGGTATGTAAAGCATGCTCCTTAGGAGAGAGTTTGGAAAGCAAAATGCTGAGTATCTAAAAGTATAGGGAATAAATAGCTCCCAAGGAGTAAACTGCTCTTTTCAATGAGATGAATGAGCTGTTCCAGGAAAGCTGTAAGCCAGACTGTGAAAGGAAATGAATATCCTATGTGAGATGGACCATATAACCTTCTCCTTTGCCAGGGGTGTTTGGGCTTCTAAGTGTGTCTCCGCACGTCAACAACTGGTTGATTGGTGAATGTGTGGGAGTGGAAAAGCACTGCCTAACCCCAAGTACAGGTGGGAGAACTCTGCCTTCCACTCTGCCTGGTGCTCTGTGGGTCACAGGGTACTGTTGCCCATACTCTACGGAGGTGGATAGTCTGGGTGTTACTGTTCCCATTCTACAGTTGAGGAAACTGAGGTCCAGAAAATTTAAGTGATTTGTTCAAGGTCACCCAGATAGTGTAACGTTGGTGCCAGACATAAAATCTAGGTCTACATATTTTTCTTCGTTATGGTGTAAATTTACAGAAGGTGGTTTTATAAGGCCGAATCAGGCAGAGGGAATTTTAAACAGTCACATCAATAACTGTAGGAATTATTTTAATGTTTATCTCTTTAAAAAGAAAGGTATAACCTTTGATTGAACTAACTCCACTCCTTATAGTAATTATAAAAATTTGGGGATGAATGCTCCATTCATTTATTTATTTTTAAAGATTTTATTTATTTATTTGACACAGAGAGAGAGAGATCACAAGTAGGCAGAGAGGTGGGGCCGGGGGGGGGAGGGGTGCAGTGGAAGCAGGCTCCCTGCTGAGCAGAGAGCCCGACATGGGGCTTGACGTGGGGCTCGATCCCAGGACCCTGAGACCATGACCCGAGCCAAAGGCAGAGGCTTTAACCCACTGAGCCACCCAGGTGCCCCTGAATGCTCCATTTAATAGGACTTTCTAGCCTCTAATAAGAAGGGGATTCAGAACTGCAAGGCCCCTTTGCCCAGGAACAGCCATTTTTCCTACTAGTCACAGAACAGCCCCTCCCAGCAGGCCTGCTTCATTCAGCATGAAGGGTCTTGGCAAGTGGGTACAAGCTGTAGGTAAGCTCATGGTCTGGGAGAGGCTCAGAGTCTTGGAGAATGACTTTATTGCTTAAAAATCCTACAAATCTAATGTTGTTTGGGTTGATTTATGTTCTCCCAAAACATATGTTGAAGTCCTAATCCCTAATCCCTAATCCCTGAATCTATGGATGTGGCCTTATCTGGACATAGAGTTTTTGCAGCTCTAACCAAGCTAAGAGGAGGTCGTTGAGGATGGCCCTAAGCCGGTGTGACCCAAGTCCTTACAAGAAGAGGGAAGTTTGCATACAGACACACACAGAAGGGAGGTCAGCATGTGAAACAGAGACACGCAGAGAGAACACCGTATGACAATAGGCAGAGATGAGATCAAAGCAGTGGTAAGCCAAGGAGCACTGAGCATTGATGGTTATCACCAAAAACTGAGCTGAGGCAAGAAAAGACTCTATCCAGAATTTCAGAGGGAGTGTGACCTGGGTGACATCTTGATTTCAGAGTTCTGGTCTGCGGGACTGTGAGGGAGTACAGTTCTGTTGTTTTAAGCCACCCAGTCTGTGGTACTCTATTAGGGCAGCCCTAGGAAACAAGTACACCTAATGCAGAATCTAGGCTAGCACCTCCCCACCTGGGTCCCTGACCATATTTCTTTTCCAGGGTAGAACAGTGGGGACATGGGCCATGTTAATCAGACCAAAGACAATGTGAGGTTCTGCAGCTAGCTGAGAGAGCGGGGGGAGAGAGAGACAGTAAGTGATGTAGTTAGCATAAGCGGATCAAGCACCAAAATAAGGATAGACTATAGCGAGATAAACCAGGAGAGCAATAAGAGTGTTTTGGAAACTGAGCATTTGCCACATCCCTGAACAACAAAAAGACTACATAAAATGAGGGCTGTTGTGCAGAAATGGGCAAAACACAAAGGCCAGTGCATCATGGCTTCTTTTTTATTTTTATAATGTAATATTTTAGATATATAAACAAGTATAGAAAATAACATAACAAACACCTATGTACCAACAACTCAGTTTAAGAAACAAAAGGCAATTAGAATTCCCTCTTTGTCCCCACCCTAAGCCATGCATGGCCATAAGAACTTGAATGTTAATGCAATTCCTTATTCAACTGGCATATCATGTACAAACCTGTGATCTCAGTGGGGCCAGACTATGTCCACATAGCTTAGTAATATATCTCCTGTGCCAGAAAATACCCGGCACAGGACAGGGAGTCAAATATTTTTTGAAAGAAAAAAAGTTCATCCTAAAGTAGCTAGAATCTAGACTGTCTTGGGATGTCCTCCATCCTCCAAAGTAACCATTTGGGGGAGACTGTTTTTCATGGGTCTCTTGATTTCTGCACATCTTATGGGAAGACACTGAATTTTTTCCTAACACTATCATTTCTAGGATATTTGTATAGCAAACAGCTGGTAGGGACAGTGTCCCTCTCTGGAATAAAGGTAAGGCAGACTTACTGCCCAATTATAAAAGATATGTGCTCCCAAGCTCTTGGTTCCTCTTCTGTCTTGCAACCCACTGATGTATGTAAGCAGCCTTCTGGGCCCATTCACATCATCTTCTTGGTACTGGGCAGCAAGAGGGAGTGACGCAAACATGCTGATGGCCATGCTGCTTGCTGTGACAAGAAATAAAGGAATAAAGGTCCTCTGTCCCTAACCCAGAAGTCTGTCTTCCATAGGATCAGTGAAACTGTGGCAACTGGGGTAAAGTTTCAGATCCTTCAAAGCTTTGGAAAACAATTATCTTCATTTTGGTGTTTATTGCTTCTGTGTATGAATATTTTACTACGGATGGATGATAGATGGATAGTTTTGTTTTGCTTGTTTACAAAGTTTATGTAAATGAGATCATGCAGTATGTATCCTTCAGCCGCCTGCTGTTTCCTCAGTTTATCTTCAGAGCGATCTGTATCGGTCCATACTGTAGCTTATTCCTTTCATTCTTGTCCATCATCCCAGTACATATGTAAGAGAGTTCCTCTTGTGTATAAACTTAGTGGGGACGCTGGGATGTAATGTGAACTCATCTTCAGCTTTAGTAGAGATGGCCAACTTGCTCTCCGAAGTGGTTGTACTAAATAACGTTTTCATAAGTGATATTCGAGAGTTCCTGATTCTCCACATCCTTGCAAATGTGTGATTATCACACTTTTGAGGCTTTACTTTTCTGATGAGTGTAAAGAACTGAGCATCTTTTCCCGTGTTCTTTGGTCATTTGTCATCTCTGCAGTTACCTATTTTTCTCTTGGGTTGGGTTTTTCTATGAGATTTAAAGACTCTTTTCATATTCAAGATATTGAAATTTTGTCTGTTTTTTTTTTTTTTTTTTTGTACAGGTAACTTATCTTATTCTGTGGCTTGTCTCTCTCCTTCATTCATGGTATTTATATAGTTTCTTGATTTCACTGTGAAGTATTAGGAGAAGCCTATATCCATAGCGATGTCTAGTAGAGTCAGGGATTCAAAATAATGGTGAGAGCATGATCTGACCAAGCATTGTGTGCAGACTGGGATATAAGAAGCTTGGTTTCCAGGCATAATTCTTCCATAGCTGAGTGTCTGTGGGGAAGTCATGTCACCTCTGTGTCTTAGGCTCCTCGTCTGTAAATAGAACCTTTGAACTAGATGGTCTTGTTGAGCACCTTCCCAAATACAAGTTTCTATAATGAGTCAAGGTCATGTGCACCAGGCAGGCAATGAAAGGACCTATGTGGACAAGTCCATCTTAACTATAGTTTGGGAAATGACTGACCAGCTACTATGCTGTTTTTCTAACTCCCCCACATGGGTAGCCACTTTGTCCTCTGTGTACCCACAGCACTTGCTCACATTGCTACCACAACATCATCACATTATGCTGTTGGTAATAACATCATTTGTCTCTCCGACTAGATCGTGAGATCCTCAAGGGTAGGGCTGCCTTTAGTGTACCCGCAGCATCCCTCATAGTTGTTAATTCACTTAATGTTTGATGTGTGATGGAGGGAGCATGGAAGGACAGCAGGAAAGGGTGGAAAGAGGGAGGGAAGGAAGGAAGGACCAAATAACCTGAACACCTAATGAACGTAACACAGTTACTTAAACTGTGCACATTAGGAAAAGCAAATACTATTTTGCTATTTTACCGGGAGACACAGTTTTTCAAGATCACACGGGAAAACAGTGCTATGCTTAATAATGGAACCCAGTAATCTCCGATTTAGAATCTGATGTTCCAACTAATAGAGCCTACAGTCTCATTAATTAAGCAAAACCAAGCCAGATTTTAAATTAAACTTGTTCTCATCCTCTTTATGCAACAGAATTATATTACTGAGAATTTTGAACTTTTCCCTGCTGACACATTCCAAAAGATTAAAAAGGGAGTCTCGAAGCTTTAAGACCTTTCATAATTGTGGTCTATATAATATCAGAAATGGAAGTACTTAAATAATTCTCCTCTCTTAGCTATAGCTCAACTCCTTGCTTGTAATGAACATAGAAAGAAAATAGATATGTTTACAGCAGTCCCCCCTTATCCATGATTTCACTTTGCACAATTTCAGTTACCCATGGACAACCACAGTCCAGAAGCAGATGATCCTCCTTCTGACATATGTCAAAAGGTCAATAGTAGCCTAATACCACGTTGCAATGCCTACATCTCTCATCTTGCTTCATCTCATCATGTAGGCATTTTAACCTCTCACATCATCACAAGAAGAAGGGTGAGTATAGTATGATATTTTGAGACAGAGAGAGAGAGAGAGCACATTCAATAACTTTTATTATAATATATTATTATATTTTATTACTAGGTATTGTTATTAATCTCTTACTGTGCCTAATGTATAAATTAAACTTCATCTACGTATGTATGTGTGGAAAAATATATATAGGGTTTGGTACTATCTGCAGTTTCAGGCAACTGCTGGCGGTCTTGGAACATACTCCCCCATGGATAAGGGTTGGGGGGACTATGAAATGCTCATGACAAAAGGAAGAAGCCACAGGAGGGGAAATCTTGGCTCTTAAGAATGGTCTCCAGAGGGAGACCTGGGTGGCTCAGTGGGTTAAAGCCTCTGCCTTCAGCTCAGGTCATGGTCTCAGGGTCCTGGGATCAGGCCCCACATTGGGCTCTCTGCTCAGGGGGGAGCCTGCTTCCCCTTCTCTCTCTGCCTGCCTCTCTGCCTACTTGTGATCTCTCTCTGTCAAAATAAATAAAATTTTTATTTTTTTTTCAAAGATTTTATTTATTTATTTGACAGAGAGAGATCACAAGTAGACAGAAAGGCAGGCAGAGAGAGAGAGGGAAGCAGGCTCCCCGCTGAGCAGAGAGCCCGATGCGGGACTCGATCCCAGGACCCTGAGATCATGACCTGAGCCAAAGGCAGCGGCTTAACCCACCGAGCCACCCAGGCGCCCCAAAATAAATAAAATTAAAAAAAAAAAAAAAGAAAAAAAAGAATGGTCTCCAGAGGCACCTGGGTGGCTCAGTTGTTAAGCATCTGCCTCTGCTCAGGTCACGATCCCAGGGTCCTGGGATTGAGTCCTGCATCAGGCTCCCTGCTCTGTGGAAAGCCTGCTTCTCCCTCCCCCACTCTCCCCGCTTGTGTTCTCTCTTGCTCTCTCTCTCTCTCTCTGTCAAATAAATAAATAAAATCTTTAAAAAAAAGAAAAGAATGGTCTGTTACAAGGTATCACGATCATGCATGGTCCAACTCTGTCCTTCATTTAGTTTTGCCTCTACAGGGCTTACTTCACTGTAGCAAATGTAATCCAATTTTCTCAGTTGCACATTAGCCTCTGAAAAAGCAAAGCAAAATTTGAACAGGACTCTATCCTTTCCTGGGGGCAATGCATTATCTATTTGTGTCGAAAAGCTGCCCAGTGTCTTCTATCTCCTACTCTAATATATTTTTCTGCAATTTATTATGTCAGTATCTCTGAGTGTTTTTATTATAATTAGTAAGACCATTACTATATAATACAAAAGTAAATGGATTATAAGAGCCAGACAAGGAATAAAATTAGGTGTGGCAGTGAGCAGGGAGTGGGGTAATCTCGTTGTGATGTATCTGTTGTGCTCCCTACAGATCTCCTTCCTTCTGGCCCAGTTTCAGCCCCATTACATACCAGCTTCCAGACACACTCATGACATTTGGTGGTGTCATGGTTGTGTACTTCATAATAATGGGCAGTTGGCAAGTTGCTGACAAACGGGGTCATCCACTAGCTGGATTTGTGGGATCAGTACTTCCCAAAGTGTAGGCTCTAATCCATGTGCCTCAGAACCCCACAGCAGGCTTGGTAAGCATGCATATTTTTAGGTTCTATGCTTGATCTGCTGAATCGGAAATGCTAGGGGTGGGCTTGAGGGATGCAAATGCCAGAAAGCAAACTAACAGTTGAGAATCACTGTCTTAAAGTGTGGGGGGAAGAAGTGGAGGGAAATCCCTTCTGGCACTGAGTACCTTAAGAAGAGAAGAGGAAGCTGCATTCCTAGATAACGGAAAAGAGGGCAGACAAGCTAAAGAGGAAGCTTGCCTAGTTTACAGTTTTCCTTAGGTTTTACCTCAGTTCTGACTACTACAGATGTAAGCCAGACTGAGCGTGCTCTAAAACCACGTGCTGCATAATGCCGGTGAGTGTTTGGATTATGAACTGCAAAAGTGAGCTTGCTTCTGAGCTCATGCATTTTGTCAACACTAGAGACACCAGAGATGAAGTTTGCAGCCCCCTAAAAGAGCCAGGCAGGTAAACAGTTAAAATACTGTATGATTCACAACAAGATACCACTTCACACCCACTAGGACAGTAATGATCAAGAAGATAGAAACAGGGGCACCTGGGTGGCTCAGTGGGTGAAGCCTCTGCCTTCGGCTCAGGTCATGATCTCAGGGTCCTGGAATCAAGCCCCACATCGGGCTCTCTGCTCAGCAGGGAGCCTGCTTCCCCAACCCCCACCTCTCTCTGCCTACTTGTGATCTCTCTCTCTCTCTCTGTCAAATAAATAAATAAAATCTTAAAAAAAAAAAAAGAAGATAGCAACAAGTATTGACAAGGATGTGGGGAAATTGAAACCCCTATATATTACCAGTAATGTAAATTGCTAGGATGTAAAATGATGAATCTCTTTAGAAAACATTTTGGCAGCTCCTCAAAAAGTTAAACGTAGAGTTGCCATGTCCTGTAATAATTCTATTTCTAGGTATACACTCAAAAGAATTGAAAACATATTCACACCAAAACTTGTATATAAATGTTCATAGCAGCATTGTTTGTAACAGCCAAAAAGTGGCAACAACCAAAATGTCCATAAACTGAAGGATACATTAAAAATGTGATACATGCATACAAAGGAATATTATTTAGCAATAAAAACAAATGCTATAAAATGGAAGAATTTTGAAAACATTATGCTAAGTGAAATAAGCCAAATACAAAAGGACATATACAGTTTGTATGAAATGTCAAGAATAGATAAATTCAAAGAGGCGAAAATTAGATTATTGGTTACCGGGGATTAAGGGAAGGAGGGAATGAGGAATGACTGCTAATGGGTACAGGGCTTATTTTTGGAGTGATGAACATATTCTGGAACTAGATAGTGGTTTTAGTTGTACAGCTCTGTAAATGTTCTAAAAACTACTGAATTATACCCTTTAAGAGGGAGTTGTGCAGCATGTGAACTATATCTCTATTTTTTTTTAAGATTTTATTTATTTATTTGTCAGAGAGAGAGAGAGCACATGCACAAGCAGAGGAAACGGCAGGCAGAGGCAGAAGCAGGCCCCTCACTAGGCAAGGAGGAACCCAATGCTGGACTCAATCCCAGGACTCTGGGATCGTGACCTGAGCCAAAGACAGATGCTTAACCAACTGAGCCACCAAGGCATCCCTGTACCTCTATTTTAAAGAGTGATAGAAGAACTGTCCACAAAAAAAAAATAATAATAAATTGGACTACATAAAAAAAATGCTTGGCAGTTGTCTATTGGAAAAACACTTCCATTTTCTTCTGCTCACACTAAACACTTCTGATACTAGATTGTGGGTTTTCGACACATCAAGTAATTCTGTGATACCAGCTGGGTGCCCTGCAGTTCAGTTCGGTTCTACCTGGTTTTAGCATCAGATCTCATAGGTTAAGATTAAGGTCAAGATTAAGCCCATAAGATTGCCCACCTCTCACTTAAGATGCCAATTACAAGTCCAGGTATTAGGGTAAATCTGAAAACTCCCAGAGTTTTCAGATGTAGTGAAAAGAAGGGCCATCTGTACCCCAATGTTTATAGTAGCAATGGCCACGGTCGCCAAACTATGGAAAGAACCATATAGGACAATGCCTAGATGACTCTGACATCTGAAGGGGCATAGCCCTGGGAATAAGAAGACTTGATGAGGTCCTTTGTCAATGAGGAGATGAACGATGAGAACGGTGGGAACATCATTGTGGGTGGAGGGGAAGGTCTGGATACAGACAGTATGAAGGACACAGAAGGAGTAGAATTCTACGACCTATTGACTGAGAAGGCTAAAGAAGTAGGAATCAAGGATGGCTCTCATCTAATGGTTCTCATTAGATGAAATGGCTTCCTGGTGAGGCCATTCAATAAGCAAGGAAATACAGATGAAATTAAAGTTGAGAGTGAAGAGAGTGATAGATTCCATTTCTGACAGGTAGAGTTTGAGGTGCTCATGGAACATCCAGAACTTAGGGAAAAGGTCTGCACTAGAGGTAGGATGTTGGTAGTTATCAGGGGCAGCTTAATTTCCATGGAAACATATAGAGCTTAGGCTCAAGAAAATGTTCCTTCATGAACAAGTGCTTCTTACCAAATTAATAAATTACTCTTGGATTGTTTCAACATTAAAAAAAAGCAAAGTTGTTTAATGAAGAATGATGTAAGAGAACCAAATAGTAGTTACATGATACCCCTGTGGTTGTTTCCTCTGTTTCCGTTTTGAACATGTAGAGCTGCAAGATTTTCTTCTTTCAGTTCTTCTCCCTAATAAAGAAGCTTTCAAGGGAACACTAAGGTTTTAATACAGCAGGAGGGGAAATCTCATGTGAAAGATCAAGTTCTGCTTTTTCATTCTGACCATGTCTTTTTCCTATTTTGTTCTTTCCATGTAGTCTATGGTATTACACAAAATAAAGGAAAACACCAGAACCATCTAGATCCAGGGCCACAGCTCAATTTTCTGTCCTTAAAACAGCCATGATAGTGTTAAATCCCTGGGGTTGATCTGTGTATTCAGAAGGAGCTGTGGAGCTGCTGATGGAGAAAAGCATTTTGTGTCAGGGACTGATTTATGCCTTGGAGCAGGGCAAAGAGAGAAATACTCAGCCCCTGTGGTATCTGTTGCTAGGGGAGCACCAGGCCATCTGCTAGGCTTTAATAAAACATGGCAATAACATTTTGGTTTGAAGCACAGAATGATTTAAGGAGCTTGCAGGTCTTTTTTAATTTTTTTGAAGATATTTGTATCTGTAGCATTTATATTCAAATGAGAAGAGACATCAATATCTTTCTTTCTCTCTTCTGGGCTTATTCTCAAAACCTTGGATTGACCGTCCAACGAAGCCTACCATTTGAAGCCTCCAGAATCTGGTTTCACTGAAGATCATGTCAGGTGGCAGCTATGATGTGTGTGTGTGTGTGTGTGTGTGTGTGTGTGTGTGTGTGTGTGTGTGTGATTTGCCTTACCCCTCTTTCTGCCCTGGCTCACAGGTGAACGCTGTGAGGGTCTATGTGAATAGTTCCTCAGAGAACCTTGACTACCCAGTTCTCGTTGTGGTTCGCCAGCAGAAAGGGGTGCTATCCTGGCAGGTCCCTCTGCTCTTCCAAGGACTGTAAGTAGATCTTCTCCTGGACAATTTTGCTACAGCTGTTTTCTTTCAATGACCTAGACCCTACTTGGTGTTTTCCCTAGTAAAAGGGGAACTCAGTCTTCTGGAATGTTGACATCACATGCATCCTAAGTGCAAATAATACTCATAACACATAACCCAAGCTGTCCAGGTCTGTTCAGTTTCCATCTTCTGTTTTTGTCTTTTAAGTACACCAGGCATCGAGCCAAATGTGGGGCTTGAACTCACAACCTTGAGATCAAGACCTGAGCTGAAATCAAGAGTCAGATGCTCAACCAACCAAGCCACCCAAGCACTCTGACTCTTTGAATTCAGATGAGCAAGCACTCTATGTAGATGTGTAGCACCCGGAAGAAGGTTTAGCATTTTCATTCTATCCACAATATTCTGTAGCTCTTGGTTACTGGATCATTCACTGAGAACAGGGCTGGGTTCAGGAATCAGCATAAGTGAGTAACACCTCCATTCTTCAAAATGCCCACAGAGTGTTCCTCCTTCATTCTATAGCAATTAAATGCTACTAAGTGCTAGAAACTAGGGAAACAGTAGTGGGGGAATTGGAAAACAAAATCCCTGCCCTTGTGTAGTTTATACTTTTGTAGGAGAAACTGTATAAGTTACTATTGCACTACTAAGAAAAAAAAAAAACAGAAGGCATTCAGACATAGGTACCTAGCATGGTGTTAACTCATTTTAGTGGCTGAGTAATTTGACAATTGAAACAATAGTAACTCTCATAGCCTTGACTTGGGCTGTGGGGCTTTTTTTTTATGTTCCATTTTGCAAAAGCTCAAAGAGTGGGAATATGAAATCAACTGGTTGTTTTATCAGCACAGTTTCCCCTTCAAAATTTGGTATTTTTTTCTTCATTGAATGAGGAAGATGGTGTAAGATAATGTAGACACCATCGAAGGGTGGTCATGGTCAGCATGAAGAGTCCTTGAGTCCCTGTTATGATATCACACAAGCCTATGCCCCAGACTAAATCACTATCAGTAGGTCCACTCTGAAATTTTATAACATAAGAAGTCGAAAACAAATTTGGAGAGAAATGAAATAAGATCGGCTTTTCTTCCTCACTTGTTCACCAAGTCTCTCTCTCATTTGTGCTTGTTTTTCCTTCCATCGGCTGCTGCAGATACCAGAGGACCTACAACTACCAGGAAGTCAGCCGTACTTTGTGTCCCTCAGAAGCAACCAATGAAACGGGACCTCTGGAACAACTGGTATTTGTAGATGTCGCCTCCATGGCTCCACTGGGTGCTCAGTACAAACTGCTGGTCACCAAGATCAAGCATTTCCAGCTACAGTAAGCAGGACGGTCTTGTGGCCCTTCTCTGTTCATTTGTCTGCTCTTCCCATGCTTGGGCGTGCTCAATCCAGCCTCCCTTCTGCCAAGTCTGCACTCAAGGAGGAAATCAGCTGCTTGGCATGTTGTGTTAGCACCTTCTGACCTTCTTGACAATGTATACCCATACAGATGAATGGACAGATGGACGAATGAATGGCTAGGATAGAGAAGTAGTCACAACATTTTTTCCAAGTCCCTCCATTAATTTTGGGTGTAGAAAAAAGTGACACAATAATTCCAAGAGCAAAAAACCCCTCACTCCCACCCCTGGTGGGGAATAAAGGTGGAAAAATTTCTCTGGTAGATAAAATCCACCCTGATTAATAAAGTGAAAGTTTCTAGGAGGGAGGTTTGAGCATTAGGATATATATTTTTAAAGTTTCCCAGGTGATTCTAACATGTAGCCAGAGTTGAGAACCACTACCTCTAAGTAATTTCTAAACATGGTGCTTACATTTAATTATTTTAATACTTAAATCTATTTAGGATATTAAACAATAGGGGAATTCATGATGATACATTTGAAGGAGGGGGCAGCCCATTCCTTGAACAGAGTGCAGTTTGAACTTCCGAGAAGCCTCACATTTACTGATTGGTCTCTGTGTCTTTGACCTGTTGCTGTCACCTGGTGGCAGTGTACTTGAATTCTCAAGCTGGTTTTCCTGGGAGGTTAATTAGACCCTTTGGAGGACTGAATTCTGTGAAACTGAAATCATAAGGTCACAACTCTGTGCAAGTGTTAATGAATGATAAGCTTGCTGGTGGGACTGCAAATCTATTCCCTCACATTGTTTTCTGTTTCCACTTCTTATAACATGACTTGACCTCAGCAACCAGACATTCAGAGCATTTCAAAATGCACACAATTACTATGGCTTTGACGAGAATAAGTAAGACTGAGAAGAGATGGTAACTGGGAATGGAAATATATTTGTGTCTCTTGTTCCTTGGCTCTGGATTGTCCCATACCAATCTTGCTGGCAACCCAGAAAGCCAGAGGATGGTGGTAATGGACAAGAGCTGGGGACCATGGTGAGATCCAAAGTCTAGATAATGAAAGAAACACTGAAAAATCAACTCAAAAATCCTAACATGGCAGTTTCTGTTGTATGTTATTGAGTGGCAGCCTGGAAGGTATCTGAAACATGTTTCAGGATTTTTTTTTTCTAGAATCATAAATTTTAAGAATGAAAGGAATTTTAGAAATTGAATCCACTCACCTCATTTTTACAGTTGAGCAAACTGATGCCCAGAGAGGTTAAGTGACTTAACTAAACACACAGCTAAGAAAGAGCAAAATCAGGACTAGAATCTCCTTCTAACTCCCAGTTCTGAGCTCTTCCCACTATAATATGCTATTTCTACTTCATGTTTAAAACTGTCCACCAAATTTTTATGTTGCCCTAAATATGTTTCTCAATTCCATGAAACATTTATTTATTCCAATCAAGTCTTAAAAATAAAATTCTGCCTTAAAGAATTACTTCCTTCCATCTAACTATCCCTCACCCACCTACACACACACACACACAGACACACAGCTTTTCCACCACTCATTGTCCCAAATTCCAGTGACCAGCATTCTGTGAAGTGGAGTGTGAAGTCACAGACAGGGAAGAGCCAGAGGCTGTAGGGGCAGGCCGACACCTCATCATGGGATGGGAGGAGCTTGGAAGGGATGTGAAGAAAGTTAGGTAGTTGTCTAAGTTGTCATAGTTGTATGGAGGATTTGAAGGAGACAAGACTGGAGGCAGAGAAATTAGAAGGCTTGATGCAGTGGTCAAGATAATAATGAGATGAACTGAAGAATTGAGAGATGAAACTGACAAAACTTGTTTGGATATGAGGAGTGAGGGAAATGGGAGAATCAAAGATGGCATCCTCCCTTGTAGATGGTGGTGCGACTAAGAAAATGAGAAGGTTGAGGAAGGAAGAGATGGTAAGTTCACTTTGGGACATGTTGAACTTCAAGTACAGATGTTGGGCAGAAGGTTGGCTATACACTAGCATGATACTCAGAAGAAAGGTCTGGATTACAGATAGCAGACTGAGTTTAAGTGCTTCGGGGAGGCTGGCCCACACAGTGCCTGAGGTGGAAGAATAGGAGAGAGCACAGAGAAACAGGTAGTAGCACCCAATCCTCTATATTTGAGATCTTGTATGCTGTGCTAGAGAGTTGTTGTTGTTGCTTTAAGATTTATTTATTTTAGAGAGTGTGCGCATGCACAAGTGGGAATGGGGGGAGCAGAGAGAGAGAGAAAGAGAGAAAACCCGAGCAGACTCTGCGCTGAGCATGGAGCCCCACACAGCGCTCAGTCTTATGACCCCAAGATCATGACCCGAGCCAAAATCAAGTCAGACTTTTAGGTGACTGAGTCCCCCCAGGTGCCCCTGCACCAGGGAGTTTAAATGCCACCTTTCAGGGGCGCCTGGGTGGCTCAGTGGGTTAAGCCGCTGCCTTCGGCTCAGGTCATGATCCCAAGTCCTGGGTTCAAGCCCCGAATCGGGCTTTCCACTCAGCAGGGAGCCTGCTTCCTCCTCTCTCTCTGCCTGCCTCTCTGCCTGCTTGTGATTTCTCTCTGTCAAATAAATAAATAAAAAATCTTTAAAAAAAAAATAAAAATAAATGCCACCTTTCAGTTTATGGGAGCCACTAAAGCTTTTAAGCAACAGGATAAAATAAACAAATCTTATTTTTAGAGATGAATTGAGTAGTCACATGGAAGATGAGTTGGAGAGAGGAGAGGGCAGAGACAAATAAGCAAATGAAAAGTTATTTGAATCGAGAAGAGTAAACAATGATTAGGAACTGAACATATTACAGCAGTAACGAAGTTGTAAGGGAGAGAAAGAGTCAAGTAATATACACAGGGATAATCCACAAATGCCAAAAAATATATGTGGCAGAATAAAAAATTCAGTCCTACCTGAGTACTTCCGGGCTCTGACCCTCCTCCAGCCTTCTAAGTAGGGATCTGAGTCTTTGTTTTGAGAAACTTGAGTGAGATAATACAGCTACCATCTCACTCAGTAGATTTTTTTTTTTAGGAAATGGGAGAGTGAAGAGGCTTTTAGACCATTTTGCCATGTGTCATACTATGTAATCGCCCTCTGGTGTTTGGGGATAGGCTACAATAATGATTTCCATTACTTTTCCAATTTTTTTCCTTACCAAATGCTACACTGGGCAAAGATGGTACTTCAGGTGGGTCAGGCACATCCGGGTTATTTATACACTAATAGAGTCAGTAAGACTTGGTGATCAATTAAATGTGGAAGTTGACAAAAAGGAAGTCCACGATGACTCCAACGATGATGTCAGAAGTCTGGTGAGGTTTACTACCCAAGAGCCATAGTGGGTCGGGATCAGGAAAACGATAGCACATTCCATTCTGATCCTGTGGAGTCTGAGGTGTTTGAGGGCCAACCAAGCACAGAAGCCCAGCAGGCGATCACACTCCCATGATGGGAGCTCAAGGGATAGCCCTGGGCTAGACGTGGAGACTTGAGATTCACTGATATTTTTTGTGAGTTTTGTGGCAATTGAATATGTATGTGATTTTTATGGCAATCGGATATATATATAATGTACATGGCTATGGAAAATGAGAAGGTCAAGAACAGCAGGTAACATTCTTATGTAAGGTATGGTCTGAAAAACCGGAGCTATCAAAAGCAGCAGAGCAGGCATAGCAGTTTTGTGGGAGAAAACCCAGGAAAGCAGGTGTCACAGAGCCCAAAGGAGGGAAGAGTTTCCAGACAGAGGGAGTGGTTGTCAGAGTCACATGTCCCAGAGAGGTAAAGTTAAGGATGAAGTCACTAGAGTTAGCAATTAGGAGGTGACTATTACCCTCACCAAAGACAACTTCAGGAAGATGGGAAAAGAATGCTCACAGTAGGGGAGAGAGGAAAAGATGAATGAGGGATGAAAGCAGAACATGATTTTAAGAAGCTGGTTTGTGAAGGAGAGGGCAGGTAGAGAATGACATCAAAGGAGTGAAATACAGGAAGGGGGGGCATTTTGTTGGGGTAGAGGGTTTTTTTGTTATTTATTTTGAAAGTGGTTGATATTGGTGTATATTTATAAGCCAAGGGTGTATAAAATTTACAGGACCGCTGAATTTTGTAGAAGCAGAGTCCTAGAGAAGGCAAGAAAGGGTGAGATGTAGCCCAGGCATGTGGAGTTTATACTCAGACCAGAGCGATGAGGTGGAAGTTTACCCATGACCAGAGGGTTGCTGGGAGGGTTGGGGGTAGCGAGGGGAGTTCATAACAGATGGCAGTAAGGAGATAACAGGGATTGGTATTCTGAAGTCCATAGTCCAAGTGAATAATAGGGCATAATTTCCTTCAGCAAACAAAGTGGGGGTTTTCCACACACACTGGTCTCTGTGCCAGGGGCTGGCTATCACAGGATGAAGAAGATGCCGGCAATCTCACAGTCTTCTCTGATACTCACCCCAAGAACAACTCAGCTTTGGTCCCTGCCTCTCTTCCCATCCTCCCTCTCTTCCCACCACCCTTTCCGTGTTCTTCTGTTTTATTACTCTTCTGTATAGGTTTCTCCTCTCACTCTTCTTCTCCTGTCTCCCTTATCTGCACACTCACCTCTCTGGATACCATCTGGTCCTTTCCTCTTCCCTCTCCCTCAAACTAAGCAAAACAAGGGAACAAAGTCAGCTTTTGAGTTTTTCTTATTTATTGAATAAACATTTATTTCCTGTGCTTAATTTGTTTAAACAAACAGGTTGAACATGTTACACTTCTTTCTCTAACGGTGAGCAGGAGTCTCTGCTTTGTTCTGTTGCTTAGTGATTCTTGGTAAAAATAAACCTTCCTCAACCTGGGGCAGGTGGCCCCCTGGGGAAGGAAGAAACATGTTTCAGCAGCAACAGACACAATGTTTATTTTGCCTACACTGTTGACTCTGTGAGAAAGAGAGGACTTAAATGAGATAGTCTTCAAGAAAATAATGGTTTTGAAGGTTGTACGTATTATACCCATAAGGAAAACATTAAAAAGAAGGGGGGAAAATCATATTGATGCCTATATATTCAGCTTTACAACTGGAATTCAAATGATAGGGGAGTATACAAAGGAAATCTCTGGCCAAAGGAAACTGGTTGCATCTGGACATCTCTTGCTGTGTGTAGCTAGCCAAAAGAATCAGTGTCTTTTTCTTTCCCCTGACCTGGCAACTGAACAGAACTGAGGCCATACACAGCATGGGGTCCCAAGGACTCTGGTCGTGGAATCTCAGGAGTCAACACACAACTGCGTTTTACACTGACTTTGCCTTCTTTAGCTGACTTGGGGCCACAAGTTTTCAATTGTTCAACAGAAGCAGTCCTTGACACTGATCGTTTCTGTTGGGAGTAGCTACACAAAAAATTGCAGCCACTGCTAAATTCTGCACCCAGTCTGCCAACAGCCTAAAACTGTTGGCCATTAAATTTAGAAATAGCGCTCAAGTTCTATGACTTCTAAACAACGCCTCCAATTATAAACTTCTTGTTAAATGTTTTGACGTGTCCTTTATAAAGGAATCTTCAGTTAAGTTTTTAAAACTTCTAACTTTTATTAAAGGAAAATTAGTAGTGGAGAGAAAGACTCTTTAGAGAGCACCAAGGGAAGGGGCCCAGGACAAGTTTAGGTTCAGGTTTCCTGAAATACAGGCCAGACTGGGGGGTTGGGGAGGAAAGGCTAGTCCCCAGGGGCCAGCACTGAGAATGCAGTGGGCTTGTGGGAGTGAGCTTCGCAGCTAAAGATGAGGCAGGAGCCAGAAAGTGTAAAAGGCCAAAAACAGCCCTTACAAAACTATAGAGAAGGCCAATTTGTCTTTGTGTGCTCCAGCTTCTTAATCCATTTCGTGTGTGTTCATGCCAGCCAGCCCTCTCTGCTACAAGGCTATGCTTGCCACGTGTTCCTCACACTCTCCTTTCCTCAGTGCTGGACTGCTGCTGTCTTTCACAGAAGAACAAAAATATCTAATAAAATTGTTCACAGTAAGGGGCGTCTGGGTGGCTCCAGTCATGATCCCAGGGTCCTGGGATTGAGCCCTGCATCCGGCTCCCTGCTCAGCGGAGAGCCTGCTTCTCCCTCTCCCTGCCTCTCTGCCTACTGGTGTTCTCTCTGTCAAATAAATAAACCAAATATTTTTTTAAAAATAGTTCACAGTAAATTACCAACTGGAGAGAAAACTGCTTCATCATATTCTTGTGGTGGTATTTGCATTTTAGAGGATGGCCTTAGAAAGCAATGTGTAACCTGAAGAGGACACAGTCATGGACAGGAATTTTACCTGGTGTGGCAGGCATTTGGAGAAGTGCTTGGGGTCAGGAGTATGCTTCTAGCCCCAGGGCCCCTCCCATGGTGACGATGTATTCACCACATTTAAAATAATGATCTTTTGCCATGGATACATCCAAATTATTTTGAAGTGCGACCTATATTATCCAAAAAGGACCTTAAGCCTTCTTTTCCTCTCTGTTTCAGCCCACTTCTGACACCTAAATCCTGTGCTTGATTGTAAAACCTTAAGAGAATCCAAAGGCAAAAGTGTCTGCAAAAGTAAACAAATAATTACTTTACTAGGTATGATGTCATGGGTATACAAAGACATAAAATTGATCCCCTCCCCAAACTGATCATTCTTGAGAGTTGAAAGCGAATCTTCATGCAGTTTACTTTGTCAGTTTGATGGCAAACGCTTTCCTTACATCGACTTTCAGATGGTTTTCTTTTACATAAATCATTTTTGCTTGCTAACTTAGCTTCTCTCTCACTTTTTCCCCTTTCCCCTCTCCCACTTTCATTTCTCAGGACAAATGTTGCCTTTCACTTCACTGCCAGCCCCTCTCAACCTCAGGTAAGTGAAGGGTTTCAAGGTTATCGTGATTCAATACCCTCCAGAAAGCCACAGTAATTGGGTAGAGTCAGCATGTGGTATTGCCTTAGACTTTCCACAGCTTGAGCTATATTTGCATTTTTGGCATGTTGTTCATATTACTTGAATTTTAGACACAACATTTAATCTTATCCCCTTAATTGATGTGAAATGGGAGGTATGACATCTGTTGGCAGATGTTCCTTGGCTCAACTTTTAGCAAACTGCGTGCCTGTTATGCACCAAGGACAGTATTCAACTGTACTAGGTGCTGGGGATATGAAGTGAAAGAGAAAAAGATGCAACTTCTGCCCTCATGGACCTTGTAATCAAAATGGGCACTGGGGGACCAGGGAGTGGAAGGCAAAACACAATACAGGTACACAAATAATTAACTGACCAGGAAATGCACTGAAAACAAGACAGACTTTAATTTCTACAGTGTTACAGGTAGAATAAATTAGTTATTCCTGTCATAAAGAGAGACCAGGAATGCTGACATGAGAAGAATTAGATATTTATGCTGTGCTTTCCATTAAACCATAATCATAAACAGAATAAATACTTGAAAACTCCCACTTAAGTTGCTTTTCTATGGACAATTCTAGCTCCTTTTCTCTTTCGCAGCTTCTAAAAGAGTAAAGTCGGGGTGCCTGGGTGGCTCAGTGGGTTAAAGCCTCTGCCTTCGGCTCAGGTCATGATCCCAGGGTCCTGGGATCGAGCCCCGTATCGGGCTCTCTGCTTGGCAGGGAGCCTGCTTCCTCCTCTCTCTCTGCTTGCCTCTCTGCCTACTTGTGATTTCTCTCTGTCAAATAAATAAAATCTTAAAAAAAAAAAATAAAAGAGTAAAGTCTATGCGATAGCAAGTTTATAACAGATTCATTTAATGTCCTGATATTTTTTGTAAATCTTCTGTAGGCTGTAATATAGCTTAGGTCATACATGGCTACTTAATTTTTTGTTTCAGATATGCTAAAACTGGGATTAACATAATCTATGGATACTGGTGTAACTCTATGACAAGCATTTATGTGCTGGTAAATATTGAACGACCAGTTCCCAGAGAGAAGCTCCTGATTTGTAGCACTTGCCCATTTCTGTGATGAAAATACCTCTATTCTGGCTAATCTCAAACTGCCAGCATGATGTCCTTGAATACAGAGTTGGGAAGAGATGGCACAATCAGCTCTCCAGACCTGTATGGGCCAGCTCCCACACATCTTTTCAGAGCTAAATTTCCCATAACTAGAGGGCCACAATCTCTCACCTTCAACATTTCCTGGCCACTTAATTCATGAAATATTTGACATCAGAGAGGGAGATAAACTGTAAGAGAATCTTAACTCTAGGAAACAAAGTGAGGGTTGCTGGAAGGGAGGGGGTGGGGGGATGGGGTAACTGGGTGATGGGCATTAAGGAGGACACGTGATGTAAAGACCACTGGGTGTTACAAGTAACTGATGAATTACTAAGCTCTACCTGGGAAGCTGATAATACACTGTATGTTAATTAATTGATTTTAAATTTTTAAAAAATAAATATAAAGCACTAGTGGCTAGGTGTAATGGGAGATATCTAAAGAGGGAGGAAAAAACTTACACCCCAACTATAGAAAGAGTCTAGTCTAATAGTGCTATACAGCACTATACTAAATATGGTAATGGAATGCTAGAGTGTACTTCCGGTTTGTAGAAAATCAGTGATGACTATCTATGAGAGCTTCCTCTTATTTTTAAAAAGGTATGTAAATATGAAAGTCTAAGTAGTTTGCATATAAATCTCAAACTGGAGTAAAACATCCTTAGAACAAACTAATAAAAAGAGAACTTTTTTGATGTCTATGCAACTTTGACCTTACTATTAACTGTTCCCATTTTGGCCGAAATTTTATATCCTCTTCAATTGTAGGACAGATTTTTCTATTTATATAAACTCACCCAAACTATTACACATTCTCACAGAACCTTTATTATCTGATAGAAGCAGGTTACAGAAACTACATAAGTAATGAAGACCCAAGGTGGTGATTTCTGGTCTGAAATCGAGCCATTGCTTTGGGTACTTGTCATTAGTTTCTTTCTGATAAAAGTAGATTTTCCAGGCAAGGGTCAAAAATATTTATTTGGGGTTGATGGTAATTTAGAGATAAAGAAGATTGATAAAATTTTGGCATATAGATAAAGCTTCAATAGCTATCTAATTTTTGCATAAAACCAACCCCTCTAATATATAGGAATATACACGATACTCATTATTGCTAACGGTGATTGCCGTAATGCTCATGAGTTACGAAGTTTGGCTTCCCTAAGAACCAAAAATACCTCTTGAGAATTCCAGAGCATTTACCTTTGGAAGAGCCCTGTGTTAAATATATGAATCAAGCTCCAAAATGAAAGGTCAGAATGAAGTGGGCTCCTGGGAGTGTTGCCATCTGTTAAAAGGCATGAACAGACTTCCAAGCAGCAGCATTAATGACATTCCTTAATCTTGAGGTTATTTTTTTTTCCCCATCAGAAGGCTTTGGATTATTGGACAACATTCTATTTTTATTGTTCTGGTTCTCAGTATAAGATTGGTAAAGAGGAGGCTGGAATACAAAATTAAGTTTTAACATGTTTTGTCTCTCCTTTAAACCGACAGATTTATTAGAGTCCTAGGATGCTGGGCTTGTTTTTGGTTGGTGTCCTCAAAATCTCTATGTCAAGCTTCTCAAACAGTTGCCACATTTATAATTATTAGACAGGAGTCTCCTTTCTTCATTTATTAGCAACATGTTTAAAACTCAGTGTTAATAAACAGTGGATTCATAATCTAATCTGGGTAAATGGTATAACTTCTTTCTATTATAAATGCTTCCTGATTCTGTTGATACCTGAGAAATAATTTTAAAGATGTCTCAGACTGCTCAAAATTGTAAACATAATTCAGGGTATGAAATAGTGCTTGATCTTTGAACAGAAATACCATCTCACTACACTCCAGCCAGGAAACAGATTCTTTAACAAGAAGTCTAGAGGCAAGGGTAGGTCTTGTGGTAATTCTTGCCTAAAGGAAGGTTGTTAAGAATCTTGAAGAACAGGCTTATCTGCTTTTCAAAGCGGAGCTTCCTGTTTCAAAAAAGGATCACCTAGAAATAAATGTCTTCGGGTTACATCTTGACTATCCCTAGTTCAAAGGGTTGGGAGGAATCTTCTTCAGCAGAAACTGGAATGAAGTGCAGGAAGGTTGAGTTGAGAGAGAAATGTTAGCAAATGAAATGACAACATTTCTGAAATGGCTACCTTGTTTTGTTCACTGCTGTGTGCCTAATATCTGGCACAAAGCCCAGAGCCCTGCACACAGCTGTTGCTCACTATATGTGAGAGGAATGGTTGACTGAATTAATGGAGATTTATGTCTGAACTTTGTGTCTAATGTGAGAGGAAACAATCCTATTCATGTAAAACCAGTTTGAGTTCATAACAGTAAAACTTTTTTGAATATTAACAAATCAATTTCTTTTTCTGATTCTCAGTATTTTCTATACAAATTTCCTGATGATGTGGACTCAGTTATCATTAAAGTCCAGTCTGAAATGGCTTATCCGTGTTCTGTTGTCTCAGTCCAGAATATCATGGTGAGTCTTAATAACGTGTCAGCCTTTCAATATGGAGCATTATATTGTCCCAGGACAAATGAAAGAGGAGGGTGAGGACCATGTCATCCTTTTACTCTGTATCTCCTGCAAAACTGCTAAATAATAAAAGCAGTATCTTGTGCACACAAGTGGATAATCTGTTTGGAGACACTGATTTGGGGGAGATAGAGAATACTTAATCCCTCACCAAAATAAACAAAGGGAAGAAGGAAGGGAGGGCAGATTGTGACAAAGAATATGGAAGACCAAACCGTGGGCTGCACAAGAAACATAGAAACCTACGGCTTAGCCTAGGTTTTAAAAATTTTATTGTAGGGGTGCCTGGGTGGCTCAGTCATTAAGCATCTGCCTTCGGCTCAGGTCATGATCCCACACTCTTGGGATCCAGCCTGGCATCAGGCTCCCTGCTCGGCGGGAAGCCTGCTTCTTCCTTGTCCACTCCCCCTGCTTGTGTTCCCTCTCTCACTGTGTCTCTCTCTGTCAAATGAATAAATAAAATCTTTTTAAAAAAAATTTTATTGTAACCATAGCCCCTTTTTGTCTCATAATGTGTTAGTAACAAATGGGAAAGGGGTCATACACTTTAAGACAAGCTTTTCAGGTCTCTTTGATATAAAGTGACCTTTAGAGGACACTTGAGAGGACTTTAGAAGTCAAGGCACCGAGTTTTAGGAGGACTGTTTCATGACTTTACTTGGAGAAAAGGTTTCCTGGTTTCTGGCCTAGTAAGGAACCCCTTGCTCTGTGATGCAGACAGAATGTGTGGTGTGTGTAGTATGGCCTTCGTGAAGCTTTCTTTTTTAACCTTCATGTGCATTACAGTGCCCAGTGTATGATCTCGACCACAATGTGGAATTTAATGGTGTCTATCAGTCCATGACCAAGAAAGCTGCGATCACCCTGCAGGTGAGACATCACTTCTGTGTTCACTATTGTCAACTACAATACATAGTTTATGGTCAGGTTACCTGTTGGACTAACATCCAGAAATTATCATTCACTGTGTGCCTTGGATCTCTTTCCTTTATGATAGGTTTTAAAATAAAGATTGCTGGGTGCCTGGGTGGCTCAGTGGGTTAAAGCCTTTGCCTTGGGCTCAGGTCATGATCTTGGGGTCTTGGGATAGAGCCCCACATTGGACTCCCTGCTCAGCGGGGAGTCTGCACCTTCTCCCTCTCCTTATACTCCTCCCTAACCCCTACTTGTGCTCTCTCTCTCACTCTTTCTCTCAAATAAATAAAATTTTTAAAAAATAAAAGTAAAAATAATAAAATAAAACAAAGATCGCTACTCCTGAAATCAAAGCCCAGGCCATGGGCTTTGCCCCATTCCCCTTGCGAAGTCCTGGGAGCCCATGATGCAGTGGGACACATATCTGACAGAGTGCTTAGAGAGGTAGGGTGAGATGCCAATCTCCTCATTGGGGGTTCCCAATTTAGTGTGAAGCTTGATCTATTTAAAGGAATTGAACCAATTCTAATACTCTATATACCTATAACAGTAACCAAAAGAGGACTTCCATTCTGGACAGAATGGATATGTTCAAAGGAATATAGATCACATGTGTATAGCAGTTCACCCTTTTGTCATTTGTCATTAAATTATTTCAATGGCAGTTTTATAGAAAAAATGAATATATATCATGTCAGTAGATTTTCAAAAAGATTCTGTCCCTGCCTTTAGGGTGGTGTTTACCTAAGTTACTTACAACTTGGTCTGTTCTCCAGGGTGAGGTGATACTGTTTACTGAATAACAAGGAATGAAGAGAGGTTAATTATAATTTAGCTATCAAATGTCAAAAGTTCTATTAAGCTTTAATTTCCTAGTGCTTCAGTTTTGATACACCAAATAGCTGTTCTTGTTCACTCATGAGTAAGGGGCCTGGGACACAGAGAAGCACACTTAGAGAAAGTTAAAGCCAGGACTTAACAACTCAGGTCTCCTCACTTAAATCTTCACATCCCTAACCTAAATTACTTAATTGTGGCTGTGTGACTTTCAGGAAAGTCATTTATCATTAGATTTTTTTTTTATTTCTTAAAGATTTTATTTATTTATTAGAGAGAGAGAGTGAGTGCACAAGCAGGGGGAAGGGGCAGAGGGAGAGGGAGAGGCAAACTCCGCGCTGAGCAGGGAGCCAGATGTGGGGCTCAATCCTAGGACCCTGAGATCGTGACCTGAGCTGAAGGCAGATGCTTAACCCACTGAGCCACCCAGGCACCCCTATCATTAGATTTTTAAATAATAAAGACTTAATATAGTGAACCTAAAACACTCTAGAGTATGCTTATTTTAAAAACAGCATATACAAGTAATAATTATTAAACACAGGCTGTTGACATATTTTTTACCTGGGACCTATTACAGTTCTAAGCACCTAAGTGGACACAACATAGAGTGAAATTAGAATAGTGTATCTATTTGCTTGAAATTTTTGTGTGTAACAATTATTTTATTGTGGATAAAATCTGGAGTAAATCATGGGTATCTGAAGGTTCTTTCTAAGAAATAAGAGGGCAGGGGTGAGCTCCACTTTTCTTCTCTTTCCTCTCTTCCTGCCCCCCATGGACTTTCTCCCCTTTTGCTATCCTTTCTTGCTCTCACTAGTTGTTATGTCTCACACAGAAGAAGGATTTTCCAGGCGAGCAGTTCTTCGTGGTATTTGTGATAAAGCCTGAAGATTACGCCTGTGGAGGATCTTTCTTTATCCAGGGTAAGAAACAGTCCCTCAGACCACGTGAGGTATATACTCTCAGTAGACCTTTTACTCAACAGATATTTGGTTTTATCAAATAATGATTTTACATAGCATATCAGGGTCCACTTTCTAAGATCAATTTGGTAATGGAGCCACTGTATTTATCAGCAGTTATCATTTCCACAGGATATACAAGGAAAATTCAAAGTTCTCAGTTTCAGTTGCCAAAATTATACCTGGCAAGATGGTAAGAAAGCAAAGTGGGACAGTTTCTCCCCATGACAGGGATTGTGTGAGCCCATAGGCACAGGATAGATGGTTCTGGGTAACTACCCAGGAACCACTGTGGGAAAGGCACAGGCTGTTGACTGAAAACCAGACCCTCGGCAGCTGATGAGCCACACATGATTAACACAGAGGGTGTCCACTATTGAGTTTAACATGGTTCCCTTGCCATTAGGTGAAATTTCAGCTTATGCATTCTTTAATCTCTTAATTATGCAGTCTAGAGTTTTGCCAGTGTCCATTGATCTTTGGTAAACTACAAGTCCTTCTATGACTATATAACAAAAAACAAAGTTTCACTGGCTGGAATAATGCAAACCAAAAGATGAGACAGCTTTTGTTTTTGTGGCTGTTTCCTTCAGATGTCTGTGGCCTACTGAGCCACACGGATAGCAGAGGAAGGGTCTTCACTCGAGAAGGGGGGGCTGCAGTCTCGTTGCTTCAATACTACCAAAATGCACCCAAGCAAAGGCCAAATTGAATGTTCGGCCCAAAGGGGTATCAGATGGTCTGCAACTTTGGAGGTTAGGTTTTCCTCTAGTTCTTGCTACAAGAAAATTCAACAACCAGAGCTAATGGTGGACAGTTTTGAACAACTGTTCAGATGAAAGGCCAAGAACCAAGTATCTGATCTACTGTGCCTCGTTCTTTTTTACCAGAAAAGGAGAACCAAACCTGGAATCTACAACGAACAAAGAACCTTAAAGTGACCATTGTTCCTTCCATTAAAGGTGGGTGTTGGCTCTAGGATTCAATGGAGAAAGATTTCTATGTCAGGAAGTCAGTCATATGCATCGTTGCTTATGTCATCCTTCCAGAGAAATATCATAAGAAAACTGATATTTAACTTAGAGATAGAAGAGACAGTCAAAGCATTCTGTTAAATCTCTTCCAGAAAGAGAGGGAACTCAATTGTGAAGTTGTATACAGGAAGTCCCTTCCTAGCTTCCACGGGGTACTCATGACTGTGAAAGGTGGCATTTGTGGATAAAGTCTGGGGCAACTCCGGCAGCTTTGCTGCCTTTGCAGCAAATGGAAATGTATTAGGATTTCAGAATGGGTGTGATGGAGATGGGCCCTTGAAGCTGTCCTGTCCCAAACATGGTCCTCTTTTCTCCTGAGGACTCGCTGACTAAAGTTGTTTCTCTTCCCTCAGGATCTGTTTATGTGAAATCCATCCTTCTCAGTTCCCTCATCTTCTTCTCCTTCTACTTGGGATGCCTGCTTATCGCATTTGTTCATTATATCAGGTAGGTCAAGAGTATCAAGAAATGTTCACCCCTTCTCCTGTCTCTGCACAGGGATTAGAGCATTGGGCTTTAGAGCCGTATTGACTAGATTCAACTCTACCTCAACCACCAGCTGTGTGACCTTGGGCTAGTTACTAAACATTTCTGTGCTTCAGTTTCCTACTCATCAAAATGAGATCATAATTTCCCTCCTGGAATTGTAAAACTGCAGTGTTTATGTCAATGTCCTACACAGAGTAAGTGCTGGTAGAGTGTTAGTTCTTTTCATAGTTAATAAAACCTCAACGGAAAGACAGTGTGGGTATTTTTTTGGACCAGAAAGTCCTATAAATCCTATGGACTGTAGGAAATGATGAGTTCTTCCTAATATGGAGAAACACATTAGATATTCCATTAATAGTTTTAAATATTCCATCAATGAGTAAATTAATGCCTGAAATAAATCTTGAGGTATAATAAATAGCAGGGGTGATGTGCTCTGCTACTGCATTACCAGCTGCTTTCTTTCTACTGCAGCATCAATTTTCCAGTAAAATGTCCCTGGAGAGATAAAAGGAGATGATTGTACTGTAATTTGACCAAGACAATTTCCCTTCCCAAGAGTTTGGAGCCCATAATAAAAAGAGCCCCAGTTTCTCCTTACATCTCTGAGCAGACCCAAACACTGTGAATTCTGTACTTTGTTGTGGTCTCTGGGAAACAACTACAAAGGAATGGCAGAAGGCCTATAATAAACAAATGTTCTTTCCCATCTTGAACATGTAAAGAAAACAAAGCATGGGTTTTCAGCACAGAGTTCTCAGACTACTGGGCAAGTTCATGGCATCAGTAGAAAACCTTCATGGCCACTACTGGCACAGAGCTGTCTCAGTGATCCAGGCCTCTTTCTGGTTCAAACAATAACTCTCTTCAGGGAACTTTATAGAGCTTTTCAATTGAGAAACTGAATTTTAAATCCCTGGGACTACCACTGGCCACATCTGGCACAATTTGACCATCAAAATCATTAAGAATAATACGGTTATAAACCATTGAGAAAAATAGAAATCCGTGAATCCAAACTGATAAAGAAAAGAAGGAAGGAAGGAAAGGAAAGGAAGGGAGGAAGGGCAAGCCTAAATACCTCCAGATACAAATCTGAAGTCACTAAAACAGGCACACATTAGGGAAGGGAACCATTAGCAAATGCTGACAGTGTAAGGGAGGACTCTTGCCTACATCAGAATGCCAAAAGCTGACTTGAAAATATGAAGGGAGTGCTGCAGTTGGAAAATCATCATTTTGCATAGATTAAGAATCATCAGTGGATACTAAACTAAGAGGGAAATCTGATGAGAATCAAGGTACTGCACTGCCGTAAAGTGCATCCCCATGATTTGCTTCCTAGTTGTAAGGGAAACATAGTGACTCTACAACGGAAACGCAGACACAGATTAGCTGGGTGATCAAAATTAATGTGAGCAAGGGGAAGAGGACATGGGATGCTCTGAGGAGACAGCACCATGGATGCAACAGTCCAGCCAGAAATGCATATTTTGTATTAAATCCTGAGGGAAGATTGATACAATTCAAAATGACAAACACTCTATTAGAATGTGTATTCAAAGACAAAGGCAGACCTCGTGGCCTAGATTGAAGGAGACAAGAGATATGGGCAACTAAAGGCAATACCTGGTCTCAGATTGGATCTTTTGCTAGAAGAAGAATATGCTATAAAGGACATTATTGGATCAGTTAACAAAATCGCACTACAGACACATTAGATAAGAGTAACATATTGAAGTCGAATTTGCTGAATTTGATGGTATTGTGGTTAAGTAAGAGAATATCAGAATATCTTTATTCTTTGCAAGTATTGAGGGTGCCTGGCTGGCTCAGTCAGTAAAGCATGGGACTCCCGAGGTCCTGAGTTTGAGCCCCATGTTCGGTATACGGTTTACTTTAAAAAAATGGAAATACTTGGGAATAACAGTTCATGACATAAGCAACTTACTTTCACATGATTCAAAAAATTATATATATTTGTGTGTGTGTTATATATATACACATATATATTATACACATGCAGAATGATAAAGCAAATGCGCTATCATGCTAACAGTAAGTGAATCTAAATAAAGGCTATATGGGTGTTCTGTATTTTATTCTTTCTTTTACCACTTCTCTGTAAATTCAAAGTTATTTTCTAATAAAAGTTAATAACAAAAACCCCAGTGTACAGGCAAACATATCTGGAAAGTATATACATTAACTGATTACCAGCCTACTTACTTTACTAGATCACAATGGCTGACATTTAATAGGTACCCTGCTGGGCCTCTGAGCTGATTATCTCATCAAATACCCTACAACAAGGACTAGTATTATCACCACTTGAAGGTTAAGGAAATTGAGGCCTAGAGAGGTGAAGCAGTTGAACCAAAAATTCATAGCCAATAAATGAGGGAGCTGGGATTTATCTGAACTTGCAGACAGCCTGGGTCCAGAGCCTGCCAGGCTGGTCAAGACAGATCTGGAGTGGTCAGGGCATGTGAGGGAGAGCAGTCCTGATCAGGGAGGCCAAGCCAAAAGTCGGGCCCCCCAACATGGGTACGATTGGAAAAGGACCCAAAAAGCTTTCCATTTTGACTCAGATGAGCTCCAAGCTCAAGCAAAAAGAAGTTCATCTCTTCTGCCTCTCTTAGGAAGACCATCTCTATGCCTGATGATTTAAATTTTAGAAGATAGGATTTTTACCTCATTAGTTAACTAGCATGGGTAATCAACATACAAACAGACAAAAAGTTAAGATCTGGATATCAGTCTCCTTAAAGTTGTCATTCGGCCTACAGAAGCAAGCACAGTTTTTACAAGTTGTGGTATAAGGCTCTGTTGAAACCTCTGGCCGCCGGATTATTTTGCTACAGTCGACTGCACAAGCATGGATTCTTTCCAAATATAGAGAAACTGAAAATAGAAATCTAGAGACATAAGAACTATCTGGCATTCTTTTTTTTTTTTTTTCTTTTTAAAGATTTCATTTACTTATTTGACACACAGAGATCACAAGTAGGCAGGGAGAGAGAGAAGGGAGGAAGGAGGCTCTCCACTGAGCAGGGAACCCGATGCAGGGCTTGATCCCAGGACCCTGAGATCATGACCCAAGCCGAAGGCAGAGGCTTTAACCCACTAAGCCACCCAGGTGCCCCCTATCCGGGATTCTTAATAAGAGGACAGACTGAGGGAAAATGTTAATGGGACTCTTCCCTCATTGAACTAAGCAGAAATAACAAAGTGTTCTACAAAACCAAATGAAGGCAGTCCTGGAGCATAAGGCCACTTGCTTGGTGAGCTCCCTGTACTTTATTATTAATGTATGTGGGGTTTGCAGTATATGCTATGAAGTCAGGATGAAACATGAATAAGAGACTTGGCTCCCACCCTCAGGAAGCTAAGAATCCAAGTACTAGCTGTACTGACTTGAACCTAAACCCCCGTTCCCCTGCCATTCCCAGCCACAGTCCATTCAACAAGCATTCAAGGAGCCACTACAATAAATGTGCCGACCCTGGGCCAAACACTGGATACATGTTCTCTTACTCATTTCTCCCAACCATCCTGCCAGACATTGAGTTCAAACCGCACACTCCTGAGAGCATTCACCCTTCCCTTGCTTCTTCCACTGGTTATCGATGGCCACAGTAATGCTGCATAACAACCATAAAAACTCCAATGTCATACAGCAATAAGTAGTTAAGTTTACTTAAAAATCTCTGGGTCAGCAAGATGCTGCTGCTAATCCAGACCAGGCTCAGAGCTCTCAGTTGGGTGTGGTCACAGAGTGAGATCACCTGGCGAGTCCGCGAGAGCGGGCTCCTGCTGGACCGGCCTCAGCGGCCCTTGATCTCTCCCATTCCAGCTGGCTGACCCTGGCTTCCTATATCTCCGAGAGAGATGACAGAAGAGCGCAAGGCCTGCTTAAGATGTAGGGTCAGCAGTGGCATTGTATCACTTCTCCCTTCCAGTAGTCAACACAAGTCCTGCGGCCAGCCTTGATTCCAGAGGTGAAGATACAGACTCCACCTTTTTTTTTTTTTAAAGATTTTATTTATTTATTTGACAGAGAGAGATCACAAGTAGACGGAGAGGCAGGCAGAGAGAGAGGGAAGCAGGCTCCCCGCTGAGCAGAGAGCCCGATGCGGGACTCGATCCCAGGACCCTGAGATCATGACCTGAGCCGAAGGCAGCGGCTTAACCCACTGAGCCACCCAGGCGCCCCCAGACTCCACCTTTTGATGTAAGGAGCTGAATGCAAGAGGAGGTGTCACCATTTTGTAATCAGCTGGCCCTGTTCTCATCTCCTTTTTCTCTTTGCACCTGGGATACTGCCCGCCTCAGCCTAGCTTTCTAAATCATTTAACCCCTCTACTGAAGAATTTTGTCAGCTCCGAAACCTATGGCAAATGTGGATAAAGGCTGTTAGTACAAACACATCATCTTTTATGAGTCCATAGAATTGCTTGCCAGTTAATATCACTAGGATTGTTTTAAAAGGAGATTTCAACAAGTGTTGGTGAGGATGTGAAGGAAAAGAACCTTTGTGAACCGTTGGTGGGAATGCAAACTGGTGCAGCCACTGTGGAAAACAGTATGGAGGTTCCTCAAAAAGTTAAAAATAGAGCTACCCCATGATCCAGTAATGGCATTACTGGGTATTTACCACAAAGTGCAATAGCATTAATTAAAGAGTATTATGCTAAGTGAAATAAGTCAGTCTTCTAGAGAGACAGAGACAGACCATATGACTTCACTCATGTGGAATCTAAGAAACAAAACAAATGAGCAATGGGGGTGTGGGGGAATAAGAAAGACAAAGCAAGAAACAGACTCTTAACTATAGAGAACAAACTGATGGTTACTAGAGTGGGGGGGCGGGGGATCAGTGAAACAGGTGAAGGGGATTCAAGAATGCACTTACCATGATGAACACTGGGTAATGTATAGAGTTGTTGAATAACTATTTGTACACCTGAAATCAATATAACACTGTATGTTAACTATACTGGAATTAAAATTTTAAATTTAATTTTTTTTTAAAAAGGGACTTTGCCAGAGCTTCATTTGCCAGCTAAAACAGTTAATCCAAATTGTAGCTGCTCTCTTTAAAAATATGTTTTTTTCATTCAACAAACATTTAGTTATAATTTCCTATGTGCCAGGCTCTGTCCCAGAGCTTAAGGATGCAGTGGTGAACAAGACAGTCTAGGGACGCCTGGGTGGCTCAGTTGGTTGGACGACTGCCTTCGGCTCAGGTCATGATCCTGGAGTCCCGGAATCGAGTCCCGCATCGGGCTCCTGGCTACATGGGGGGTCTGCTTCTCTCTCTGACCTTCTCCTCGCTCATGCTCTCTCTCACTGTCTCTCTCTCAAATAAATAAATAAAATCTTTAAAAAAAAAAAAAAGTCTAGATCTGGCTCCAAAAGAACTTATATTTTACAAAGGAAAAACACACAAGCAAGCAATTAATAAGGCAAATAATTTCAGCTAGTGACAGGAGGAGAAAAAAAAAACACTGTAGTGTGATAGAGAATGGATTGGGAAAGCTACTTTAGATTTGATTTGTTCAGCAAGGAAGATCTCTCAGAAGTGAGACTTCAATAGCAAAAAGGAGCCAACCATGTGAGAATGTGGTGAGAGAGTGGCCCAGACAGAGAACAATAGCAAAGGCCCTGAGGCAGGGATGAGTTTGCTGTGTCTAGGAACAAAAGAGGTATGAAGAGAAGTTCTTCCACCAAACATACTAGGATCAGGAGTGTGCAACTTCTAGAGTTGCCATCTGGAAGTAAACAAGAGCACGTACCAAAGCACAAGCATGTCTAACCCCTAACTTTCCTCCTCCCTGACTCTAACCTCACATCCAAAAGAGATGCTCCTTTTGTGAGAAGATGGTAATTCACATTTTAGTGTTTCACGGACATTCCCAAATGATATACCTGGCTTTTTTAGTAAAAGTTTACTGACACATAATTCACAGATCATAAGATTCACCCTTTTAAAGTATACAGTTCAGTGGTTTTTAGTATATTCACAGTTGCAAAAACCGTCACCACTATTTGATTTTCATCACCTCTAAAGAGAAACTTTCATCGAGATTACAGGATATAAGATCGATATACAAAAATCAGTTGTATTTCTACACACTAGCAATGAACAATCCAAGCATGGAGTTAAGAAAACAATTCCATTTTCAATAGTACCAAAAATAATAAAATACTAGGGGCATATGGGTGACTCATTAGGTTGAGTGTCTGACTCTTGGTTTTGGCTCAGGTCCTGATCTGGGATCGAGCCCCACATGGGGTGGAGATGCCCGTGCACACTCAGCAGGGAGTCTGCTTGAGGATTCTCTCTCTCTCCCTCTGCCCCTCCCTCTGCTCACACTCTCTCTCCAAAATAAATAAATATTTTTAAAAATAATAAGAAACTGGGGCACCTGGGTGGCTCTGCCTTCAGCACGGGTCGTGATCTCAGGGTCCTAGGATCAAACTCCGCATCCAGGGTCTCTGCTCAGTGGGGAGCCTGCTTCCCCCTCTCTCTCTGCCTGCCTCTCTGCCTACTTGTGATCTCTCTCTGTCAAATAAATAAACAAAATCTTTTTAAAATAATAATAATAATAAACTTAATAAATTTAACAAATTAAATATAAAATTTGTACACTGAAAATGACAAAACATCCTTGAAACAAATTAAAGAGGACCTAAATAAATGGAAAGATGTCCCATGTTCATGGTTTGGAAGAATGAATATTACTAAGATGGTGTAGTAAAATCATGGTCCCCAAAAGATGTCCAAATCCTAACATCCAGAACTTGTAAACATGTTACTTTACATAGCAAAAAGAAATTTTACAGATGTGATAAATTATGGACATTGTTCTGGATTATCCATGTGGGTACAATCTAATCACAAGGGTCCTTGTAAGAGGGAGACAAGTGGGTCAAGGGCAGAAGGAAATGTGATGATAGAAGCAGAGGTTGGAGCAGTGCACTTTGACGGTAGAGGAAGGGACTATGAGTCAAGGAATGCAGGTGGCCTCTAGGAGCTAGACAGGGCAAGGAAAAGTATAATCCCCCAGGAGAGTCTGGAAGGAATACAGCCTTGCTTGCTACCTTAGTTTTAGCCATATAAGATGCATTTTGGAATTCTGACATCCAGAACTGTAAGATAATAAATTTATATCATTCTAAGCCACTAAGTTTGTGATAATTTTTTATAGCAGCAACAGAAACTAAAACACATTGGGCAATACTCCCCAAACTGATCTATAGATTCAAAACAATCCCTATCAAAGTCCCAGCTGACTTTCTCACAGAAACTGACAAACTGATCTTAAAATTTATAGGGAAATGCAAGGGACCCAGAATAGGTAAAATAGTCATTAAAGAAAAAAAAAAAAAAAAGAACAAAACTGGAGGTCTTACACCTTTTGATATCAAAACTTACTACAAAGCTGCATAATCAAAACTTTGGCACTGATATATGGAAAGACATATAAATCAATGGAATAGAATAGAGAGTTTAGAAATAAACTCCTTACATCTATGATCCTATTTTTAACAAGGGTACCAAGATAATTCAATGGAGAAAGGATATTCTTTCCAACAAATATTGTTGAGACAACTGGGTATCAACCTGAAAAAGAACACAGTTTTGTCCCACCTTACACCATAGGAAAAAATTAACTCAAGGAGTGCCTGGATCGCTCAATCAGCAGAGCACGTGACTCTTGATCTCTGGGTCATGAGTTCAAGGCCCACAGTGGGTGTAAGGATTACTTAAGAAAAAAAATCTTTGGGGTGCCTGGGTGGCTCACTCAGTTAAAGCAGCTGCCTTCGGCTCAGGTCATGATACCAGGGCCCTGGGATCGAGCCCCACATGGTGCTTAGCAGAGAGCCTCCCTCTGCCTCCGCCTGCCGCTGAGCCCACTTGTTCTCTTTCTGTCAAATAAATAAATAAAATCTTTAAAAAAATAAGAATAAACTTAAATAAAATAAAATCTTTTAAAAAATGAACTCAGATCAAAGATCTAAATATAAGAATTAAATCTATAAAACTCTTAGAAGAAAACATAGGTGTAAATCTTTTGTAACCTTGGATTAGGCAATAGTTTCTTAGGGCACCAGAAGCATAAGTAACAAAAGAAAAAATATAGATAAATTAGACTTCATCAAAATTAAAACTTTTGTACTTTTTAAAAAAAATTTTTAAAGATTTTATTTATTTGACAGAGAGAGGGAACACAAGCAGAGGGAGCAGCAGGCAGAGGGAGAGAGAGAAGCAGACTCCCTGCTAAGCAGAGAGCCTGATGTGGGATTCCATCCCAGAACCCTGGGATCATAAGCTGAGCCGATGCAGATGCTGAGCTGATGCAGATGCTTAACCGACGGAGCCACACAGGGGCCTCTGTGCTTCTTCTTCTTCTTTTTTTTTTTTTTTAAGATTTATTTATTTTATTTTAGAGAGAGAAAGAGAATGGGAGCTGGAGGGGCAGAGGGAGAGGGAACATGAATCTCAAGCAGGCTCCCCACTGAGCACAGATCCCAACATGGGGCTCCATCTCTCAATCCTGACACCACGACCTGAGCTGAAACCAAGAGTCAGGCGCTTAACCGGCTGTGCCACCCAGGAACCCCAAAACTTCTGTACTTTTAAAGGGCCTATCAAGGAAGTGGCTCAGTGGGTTAAGCCTCTGCCTTCAGCTCAGGTCATGATCTCAGGGTCCTGGGACCAAGCCCCTGCAACAGGCTCTCTGCTCCGCAGGGAGCCTGCTTCCCTTCCTCTCTCTCTGACTGCCTCTCTGCCTACTTGTGATCTCTGTCTGTCGAATAAAGAAAAATCTTTTTAAAAAATTTTTTAAAAAAGGAAGTGAAAACACAACACAAAATGGGAGAAAATGTTTGTGACACATATCTGTTAAGAGTCTAGTATCCATACTATATAAAGAATTCTTATAAGCCAATGATACAAAGAAAAATAAATAAAAAGGGCAAAGGATTTGAATAGATATTTCTCCAAAGAAGATAAACAAGTGGCCAACAAGCATATGAAAAGATGCTCAACATCATCAGCCATCAGGGAAATGTAAATCAAAACAGCAATGAGATATCACTCCTTATCCACTAGGATGACTACAGTATTTTTTTAATGGAAAACAACAAGAGTTGGTAAAGTTGTGGAGAAATTGACACCTTACACAATGCTAGTAGGAATGCAAAATAGTTCCTGCTATAATGCTACTGTGGAAAGTTTTGAAAAAAAAAAAAAAATACAGTTACCTAATACCCAATACCTCCGTACCTAGGTATACCCAAGAGAATTCAATATCCACACAGAAACTTGTACTCAAATGTTCATAGCAGTGCTATTCCTGATAGCCAAAACATGGAAACAACCAAATGTCCGAGTGTAAACAAAGAAATGAAACATGGTGTACCATACAAAGGAGTATTATTCAATCATAAAAGACTGATGTATTAATTCATGCTACACATAGATGAACTCTGAAAGCACTATGCTTAATGAATGAAGCCAGTCGAAAAAAGACATTTAGTATGTTTTACATGAAACTTCCAGAACAGGCAAATAAATAGAGACTGAAAGTAGATTTGTGGTTGTCTGAAATATACAGAAGCGGGTATTGGGGAGTGACTGCTAATAGGCTTTTAATTTGGGGGGGTGATAGAAATTTCTGGAATTAGATAATAGTGATAGTGGCACAGTATTGTGGGTTTTTTAAAGATTTATTTATTTGTTTGTTTGTTGGAGAGAGAGCACAAGTAGAGGGAGAGGGAGAAGTGGCTTCCCACTGAGCAGGGAGCCTGATGCAGGACTCCATCCCAGGACCCTGGGATCATAACCTGAGCTGAAGGCAGATGCTTAACTAACCGAACCACTCATTTGCATAGTTGCACAGTTTTGTGAACATATTAAAATTCATTGAAATGTACACATTGAAGGGTGAACTTTATGGTGTGTGAATTATCTGAAAATAAAGGAATCTGAGAATAAATTAATGAATTTATGCACGTAGAAACATGCTTAGGAGTGGAATTGGCCATATGATAAGTCTATGTTTAACTTTCTGAGGAACTGCCAAAGAGTTTTCCAAAGTGGCTACACCATTCTACAGTCCGGCCAGCAGTGTGTCAGAGTGCCAGTTTCTCCACATGCAAAGGCTCATTTTTAAGAGATTCTAGCAGACAATTCGGCAACAAAGTCTATGGGGAACAAATGTAAAAGGCTGAGGTTTTCATTATCTTAGAAGCATGTGTGTGCGTTTGTTTACAGGTTTCAAAGAAAATCCATCGATGGAAGCTTTGGTTCCAGTGATGGTAAGAAAAACCCTGGTTTCAAATTCAAATGATTATCGAGTGTGTGGCAACATCCCATTTGGTGGTACTTTTTTCTCTTTGCCCTTTGTAATTTCCAAACCCTCTCTCGTCCTCTCCCACAGAGTAATCTAATCTGCACTCTTTCTACAGAAAGCAGAGCGAGTGAGAACCAGTTCTCACAGTTGGTAATTACTGAGCTGTGGAGCTCATGCTAAAAACCTTTGCTCGGAGTGTCCCTTGCAGTTACCCATACCATTTATCAGCCATTCATCTTTTTTTTAAAGTTGAGTCTTTTCTAGGATGTAAATTGTTGTCCCCAAACTGACTTGTGAACAAAAGTAAGAATTTATTGTGTCACCTCTAATACAGAGCTCACTTTTCCCAAATTGAGAAAGAGGCTTTTTTTTTGTTCACGTAGCTAAAAACCTGAAATGTCTGAAACTAATTAGTATAATAAAGAGTATAATAACTCTTTGATTATTTGACCATCGTAAGATGCCCTTTCCTCCACTCTGATAATTTGAACAAAGGAATTAAATTACCTGATCTTTTTATCAAGTCTTTAAAAAATTTAACTGTCCTCATTTTTTTAATTGAGAAATAATTGGCCAGTAATACTGTGTAAGTTTCAGGTATAAACTCAATGATTTGGTATCTGTATATATTGCAAAACAATCAGCACCGTGAGTCTGGTTAACATCCATCACCACAGACAGTTACAATTTTTTTTTTCTTGTGATGAGAACTTGTAAGATCTACTCTTTTAGGAACTTTCAAATATATGAAAAGTAGCATGAACTACAGTCACCAGGCAGCATCTTACATCCCCAGGACTCATTTATCTTATAACTGGAAGTTTATACCTTTTGTAAATGTCCTCATTTTTTAAAAGTCTAAATCAGTGTGAGTTACTCAGTGTTTGTAAGTTCTTTGGCATAGAGTGCTTATTTGGAAAAGGAACGATGAAATGAAACTTGATTAAGTCACATACAGCAGATGTTTAGTTCTGTATTTTCTGTACTTAAATGAGCCCACAGAATATTAGAAAGACACAAACCCGTCCCCTACACACCCAGCGGGAACATTTCTCACTCTGCTGGAGGGCTGCTTCTCCTGCCTTCCTTTGATTTTTTGTTTTCCTCAATGTCAGCATGTTTATTTTTCCAGCCACCCAGGCAATTGGTTTTGATAACATTTCAACTGTGAAAGGACACCTGCTCTAGTGTCTTTAAAATCTGAAGTCCTACTTTCCCTTGTATTCATAGAATGTGTAAATGAATTTGTCTTCTCTCTGGATCTCATCTTTTTTCTTCTGGTGTTCTCCAAGTTTTGCTCTTAGTTTAGGTCTCCACTGAACTTAGAAAGCCTGATTAATCAGATCCCATTAGTGCTCTGTGAAAGAATGGTCTGTTATTTTTATTGTATGAGTGAAGACATTTTATTATGTAATGTAAATTATTGTAATGATAATATTGTAATAATAATAAGGAATTTCCATGTTTGGAAGAGTTTCCTGAACAGTTAAATATAAGTGGACAGAACTGAGATCTTTAGCCAAATCATTATCCAAGATCAAGAAGGCTCTGAAAATTAGCTACGAGCTACAGGCACCCTTCAGATGGCAAGCAGAAATGAATGAATGAATGAATGATAGAAAGAAGGAAGGAAGGAGAGGAGGAGAGGAGAGGAAAGGAAGGGAGAGAGAGAGAAAGAGAAAGAGAGGAAGGGAGGGAGAAAGAGAGAAGGAGGGAAGAAGGGGTAGAGGGAGAAAGAAAGTAAAGATGCATCGGTTAGGATTCACATGGTTGCAAATAACAACAAGATAGAGCTCAAAACATGCTTAAATAATAAAGAGGCTCCTCTCTTTGCAAGTTGAGCAGAAGGGTGGGCTTCAGGGTTGACTGAGTCTGGTGGCTCTGGTCCTTTTCCCTGCCTTCCCTTGACTCTGCTTTACTTCCAGTGCTGATGTGAGGTGAATTAGTTTGACACCCTCACCTGAAAATGTCCGAAAGGAAGGACTTTTTCAGGAGCACCCAGTAACTTCTCATATTTCACTGGTGTAGAGTGGATCATTTACTTATTGTTATATCAGTCACTGCAAAGGAGTAGATTTACCTGCAGATCAATCAAGCCTACTTACAGATCAATCAGGCCTACTTACAGAACTAGATCTTCTTCCTCTAAGACCTGTTTCTCAAATTTAACATTGTTGATGTTACAGGCCGGGTAATTCTTTGTTGTTAGAGGCTGTCCTCTAGGATGTTTAACTGCATTCTTCACCTCTACCCACTAGAAACCAGTAGTACACGCCATCCTCGTGACAACTAAAACTGTCTCCAGACATTGCCAAATGTCTTCTTGGGGGCAGAATGGCCTACCCACCTCTACAGCCCCAATTGAGAATATCTGACTTAAGCACCTGGACTGCCAGGTGAGGATACCAGAACAAAGATCCCAGCTTAGTTAGGAAATAGGGAATAGGATTGCTCACCACAAAGGGCTTTGAAATAGGGAAAGGTCAGGAGACTTTTTTATGCAGACAGGCTATATCAGAAAATGGCCCATGACCACAAGTGAAACAAGACCTAGATGCTGAAGACAAGAGCAGAGAAGACACACTCTACGCTAGGAAAGAACTAGTTAGCAACTCTTTAAAGCACATCAAAGGGAGCATTGAGAAACCAGCCTGGAGCAAGAGACAGAAGCAAGTGAGGGACACTATCTATCTGAAAGCTAAGGTGAGACACTGCGGGGGCAGGGGGACTTTGCCTTGCTTAGGAACGAGGATGCAGAAATGCCTTTCTCTCCCAGGGGTCCAGTATCCATGTGACTGTGGGGGCTACAGGAAGATCAGTGGAGATCAGAGCTACAGGGAATAGCAGAGGCACTGGTAACCAGAGCAAAAGCTAGGAGTACTATATGAAAGGGAAGGAGGATCCCATTAGACTTGGGATCCACCCAAATCAGTGCGGACCCAGACGTCTGAAAGGGAGAGGACAAATGCTGCCACAACAAGAAGATGAGGCAGGAAAACTCTTGCAAGAGAGAAGAAGCCCACTTCACTCAGCCCAGTAGGATGGTGGGAGGAAGATGGCAGGGGAGTGGGGGTAATGACAAAGTGACCAAGTGAGCAGGACGTGTGTATCTTCCTCTCCGTGCTGAACTCTGGGAGTGTGGTTATGGAGTATTGACAGGTTAAACGGAAGACCAAAACAGGAGATTTTACCCAGATTGTCAGTGGGGACTCAGGATGCCTGTCTTTTTTTTTTTTTTCCTCACAAACATTCTCTTTATAGATAAGCTTAACACTGGTGGCAAATTTTAATAGAGTAGAAAGGCTTCACATATATTGTTCATATATATATATATATATACACATACATATATATACACACACACACATATATATTACAAATATATATATAAAGACATTAAAGATAAATATATATATTTAACAAATATATATATATATATATATATATATATATGTAAAGATTTATTTTGTCAGAGAGAGCACAAGCAAGGGGAGCAGCAGGCAGAGGGAGAGGGAGAAGCAGGTTCCCCATTGAGCAGGGAGCCTGGTGTGTGATTCGATCCCAGGACCCTAGGATCATGACACAAGCCAGAGACAGATGCTTAACCAACTAAGCCACCCGGGCATCCCTGTTTATATTTAAAGTTTTTGTATCTTTCTGAAGAGAGAAGCTCTCAAACTAATGTGCACTGAGGAGGCAGGTCAGCTCTGAGGCCCCAAGGCCCTGCCCCCTGTGCGCTATGGGGGGAGGGGGGGTCATGAACCCGAGGCCCTTGCCAGCTCCTCCCCGCAGAGAGAGTTCCAGGAGCGCTCCCACCATTGGAGGAGTTCTAAGACTGGATCTTTTCTATTCTAGTTGCCCTTTTATTTTTTTTTTTTAAAGATTTTATTTATTTATTTGACAGACAGAGATCACAGGTAGGCAGAGAGGCAGGCAGAGAGAGGAAGGGAAGCAGGCTCCCTGCTGAGCAGAGAGCCCGATGTGGGGCTTGATCCCAGGACCCTGGGATCATGACCCGAGCCGAAGGCAGAGGCTTTAACCCGCTGAGCCACCCAGGCGCCCCATCTAGTTGCCCTTTTAAACCAGGGCTTTTGTCTGTGCCGCAAGGTGGACAGATTTGCTCCCAGTCCCTCAGAACTATACCAGCCACCCCAGTTCCTCCAGGGCCCTTCGTTCGCATTAGCGCGGCTTTGTTTTTCCTGCTGTTCTATCTTTAGCTGTGCCGAAGCTGCTCAGTCAGCCCTCAGATCTTCAGGAGGAATGGCTCTATAAATAGGTGCAGATTTGGTGTGTCCGTGGAGGAGGTGAGTTCAGTGTCTTCCCACGTTGCCATCTTGGACTGGAACTCTCTCCCTAACTTTTGAGACTTTGGGGATAGGTAGCCTATTGGCGTAAAACTGAAATTTCTTGGCAGTGAGTTCGCGTCGTTTCTGACTCCCTCTTCAGCTTCCGACCTCCTGAGTCCAGAGGCAGAACACAGGACAATTATAAATATGAAGCCTCTGAAAGATCCAAACGTGCTCAAAGTGAGGTTTTTCTCCTCACACTGAGCATTCAACATAAAAAGCCAGCATGTGAGCATATCTTATGCAATGTTAACAAAGTAAACAGATGGCAAAGGGTTTGTGCTCAGGAAAAAAAAAAAAAAAAGATGCCAGAACAAGTTTCTTCATTAAGATGAGCTCATTCACAACTTTTATGTTTACTTATTCCCAGCCAGAACATCTTGGTCTGTCCTATAAACTGATATTTTGTGTTTAATTCTTTCTGAATACCATAGAGAGTTAAATATAAGTATATAACTCCCCTTATGGAGCATCAAGTATATTTGAAGTTTGGGAGAGAACGCTTTGGTTTTCTGCATTCCGTGAAGTCCTTCGACGTTAGAAAAATTAATAGAATACTGTTATCCAGTGTTGGCCAATCTCATATTTAAGCTGAGCCTGTAGATGTCCACTGAGTTACACATCTTTGTGTGCGGGCCACTGTAGTTCCGTGAAAATCCTGATGCTGTTGTCCCTCATAGAGCTACACGGGCGTTGCAGCTGCCTCCCGGTGGGAACAGCGGCCCGGGACTACATCAGAACCACCGCCCGCTCAGTTATAAGCCAGAGCTGAGTATCAAAGGCAGTACCACATCGGAGTCTGAACAGACCCATGCAGCTGACTTTTGCTTTGTAATGAAGTTTCACCTCACAAAACAGGGATCGTTTTTTGTTTGCTCGCTTGCTTTGATCTTAGCTTTTGTGTTTTTTTCCTCCTTTGTTCACACCCACAAAAATACTACTTCCCACAAACCATTTCAACCTCCTACCATAACCAGACTCAGCCTTTTCCTAGGCACACTTCTGCTTCTCATAGCAGAGGGCTTCTCAGTAACACCAAAATGCCCCAAAGTGTGGGTGTTAAGATTTTAGTGTCATTCTCTACCTATTCTTTAAACATTTAATATTTTTAATTACATCTTTTTTAAAGGATGTAGGCTGATGGTTAAAAAGAGGGAGCTTAAAGCTACAGATTTAATCCGTATCAAAATATGGCGTTTTTCACTAGAAAAGAACTAGAACAAATAATCCTAAAATTTGTATAAACCACAGGAGGCCATGAATAGCCAAAGCAACCTTGAAAAGATGACCCAAACTGGAGCTTTCGCAATCCCAGATTTCAGGATATATTACAAAGCTGTAGTGATCAAAACAGTCTGGTACTGGCACAAAAATGACACGTGGAAAAAGGAAAAAGGAAAAAGTCTCTTCAACAAATGGTGCTGGGAAAACTGGACAGGTATATACACCAGAATGAAACTGGACCACTGTCCTATACCATATACAAAAAATAAACTCAAAATAAATTAAAGACCTAAATCCATAAGACTTCTAGAAGAGAACATAAGCTGTAATCTCTTTGACACTGGCCTTAGCAACATTAGCTATGTCTCCTCAGGCAAGGGAAACAAAGGCAAAAATAAACTCTCGGGACTACACGAAAATAAAAATTTCTGCACACCAAAGGAAACCATCAACAACAACAAAAAAGACAACTTACTGAATGGGAGAAGATATTTGCAAATGATTTATCCAATAAGGGATTATATCCAAAATATATAAAGAACCTATATGACTCAACACCAAAAAAAAAAAAAAAAAAAAAAAAAAAAAAAACCAGACAAATAATCCATTTTAAAAATGGGTAGAAGAGGGATACCTGGGTGGCTCAGTCGGTTAAGCTGCTGCCTTCCGCTCAGGTCATGATCCAGGGTCCTGGAATCGAGTCCCACATTGGGCTCCTTGCTCATCAGGGAGCCTGCTTCTCCCTCCGCCTCTGCCTGCTTGTGAGCTCTTTCTTTTTCTCTCTCTCTGACAAATAAATAAATAAAATCTTTAAAAAAAATGGGTAGAAGACATGAACAGACATTTCTCCAAAAGGAGACATCCAATGGCCAACAGACACATGAAAAGATGTTCAACATCAGTCATCATCAGGGAAATACAAATGAAAACCACAATAAGATACCTGTCATACTGTCAGAATGGCTAAAATAAAAAACACAAGAAACAGCAAGTGTTGGTAATGATGTGGAGGAAAAGAATCCTCGTGCACTCTTGGTGGGAATGCACACAGGTGCAGCTGTTGTGGAAAACAGTATGAAGTTTCCTCAAAAAATTGAAAAATAGAATTATCATATATCCAATAATTTCTACTGGGCATTTACCCAAAGAAAATGAAAACAATAATTCAAAATGTTATATGTACCCCTATGTTTCTTGCAGCATTATTTATAATGACCAAATTATGGAAACAGCCCAAGTGTCTATAGGTAGATGAATGGATGAAGAAGCTGTGGGGTGTGTGTGTGTGTGTGTGTGTTTGTGTGTGTAACAGAATATTACTCAGGGGCGCCTGGGTGGCTCAGTCCTTTAAGTGGCTGACCCTTGGTTTCTGCTCAGGTCATGATCTTAGGGTGGTAAGACTGAGCCTCATATCGGGCTGCGCGCTCAGCAGGGAGTCTGCCTCAGGATTCTCTCTCTCCCCCCTCTGTATCTCCCCCTCGCACACTGTCTCTCTAAAATAAATAAATAAGTCTTTAAAAAGAAAAAGAATACTATTTAGCCATAAGAAAGAATGAAATCTTGCCATTTCCAACAGCATGGATGAATCTAGAGGGTATAATGCTGAGTGAAATAAGTCAGTCAGAGAAAGACAAATACCATATGATTTCGCTCATTTGTGGAATTTAAGAAACAAAGCAAACGAACAAAGAAAAAAAAAGATGAATAAAAAAAACAGATTTTTAAATACAGAAAATAAACTGGCGGTCACCGGGGGAGGTGGGTGGGGAGATGGGTGAAGCTGGTGATGGGAATTCAGAGTACACTGATGATAAACACTGCGTTATGTATAGAATGTCGAATCATGTTGTACACCTGGAACTAGTATAACACTCTATGTTAATTATATTTGAATAGAAAGTTTTAAAAAGAGGGAGTTTAAGCTTGGAAAGAGAAAAATGTGAAAGACACTGAGGGAAATGTAAAAGACCACATCACCTGGGATGAGCCCATCACCATGGTTTCTGTGAGACTCCCCACAGTGAACTAGACAGAAGATACTAGCATGACCCAATAGAGCATCATCAGTAAGCAGCAGCGGACCACCTAAAAAGCAAAGGTTATGCTTAGATATTTCTTTAAAGTATCAGCTTACTATAGTGGAGATGCAAATAAGTCTCAACCTCCTTGTCTCTTTTTTTTTTTAAGATTTTATTTATTTATTTGACAGAGAGAGATCACAAGCAGGCAGAGAGGCAGGCAGAGAGAGAGGAGGAAGCAGGCTCCCTGCTGAGCAGAGAGCCCGATGTGGGACTCGATCCCAGGACCCTGAGATCATGACCTGAGCCGAAGGCAGCGGCTTAACCCACTGAGCCACCCAGGCGCCCCCTCCTTGTCTCTTTTGAAGATATTCTTGGGCACTCTGTGAAAGTAACACACTTGATATTCATATCTTGAAAGAAAATCCCTGTATTATTTTTCAGTTATGAAGATAGTTTGGGGGGCACCAGGCCTTCGGCTCAGATCATGACCCCAGGGTCCTGGGATTGAGCCCTGTGTCAGGCTCTCTGCTCAGTAGGGAGTCTGCTTCTCCCTCTCCTCTCTGCCTCTACCCTGCTCCCCTCCCCCCATTCATATCCTCTTTTTCTCTCTCAAATAAATAAATACAATCTTTAAAGAAAGAAGAAGAAGAAGAAGAAGAAGAAGAAGAAGAAGAAGAAGAAGAAGAAGAAGAAGAAGAAGAAAGAAGAAAAAGAAGAAAGAAGAAGAAGGAGAAAAAGAAAAGTTTTGGGGCACCTGGGTGGTGCAGTCGGTTAAGCATCTGACTCTTGGTTTCAGCTCAGGTCATGATCCCAGGGTCAGGAGATCAAGCCCTGAGTGAGGCTGCATGCTGGGCGTGGAGTCTGCTTAAGATTCTTCCTCCCCCTCTCCCTCTGACCCTCTCCCTGCTCACACACACACACACACACACTCTCTCTCTCTCTCTCTTTCCCCCCCAAAAAGAAGAAGAAGATAAGTTTTAACTGAAACCAATGCAATGAACCTCTCTCCATCCACTATCCAAGGAACTCTGGGCAAATCCTTGATTTCTCAAGTGTCTCCCTTATGTTATGTTTTAAAATGGTGATCACAGTACCTACCTCATAGGGCTATTGAAAAATTAAAAGAGTAAATTCTTGCAAAGAACTTCAAAGGGTGTCTGACATACACTAAGTTATCAGTAAACACTGGCCAGTAGTAGTAGTAGTTAGTAGTAACAGCAGCAAGCACAGCAGTAGTAACAGCAATGGGAGCATGAGTTACGGTAGCAGTACTAGTGGGTGTGGGAATAGTAAGTGGGACTCATTACGGTCAATAGTCGCAGCAGCAAAGCTCTGTGCTCTTAACTATGGCCAAATCTGTCCTAGGTCAAAGAGCCCATCAAATTGTACATGACGTTTCCACATGATACTGCTATTGCACACAAAAAAATTTAATATCTCATACTTAAGCGTCTGCAAATAACCTCCTTCTTTGCCTTGAAGTTGGACGAAAAGCATAGAGGGTGTTGACACCATGTTACATATTTACGGGTGAGCCCAAGAAGGGCCAAGGAACATCTACTCTCTTGAAGTAATAAGACACAGATCAAGGAATCCCCAGGCCTAGGGATAGTGCCAGGGAGTCTGCATTCTGAGGGCCTGGAAACAGCCTTGCCCACCAGGACCACTGTATTAGTCAAAGGCCTTGCTGTCCAGCTGAGCCCACTCTTGGCTAAGCTACCAAAAGGAGGAAGGAAATGGAGTCTCCCAGGCCATCTTTTATCACACGGCTAAATATTTTGAATTCAGGATTTAATTCTTTTTCTTCATGAAGAAAAAGAATGGACACACCAAGAGTTTAAAAACATGATATAGCCTACAAATTGGCTTGTTTGTAATGTTTTTACTACCCACCAGTGGGAGGAAGTTTATGAGCTGGGTGAGGAGAGCTGGCTGTGACAAGAGATAAACTGTTGGAGGCTTTTGGTTCCACGTGTTATGTACTAGAGCAGGAATGTAAGCTGTAACGAGTGTATTTTCTATGAAGAAATGGAAAGATATTTACAATGAGGTTGTTATAGACTATCCTCAGTTATGTGTCTTCACTGAAAATGTATTTCCCTTAAACAGTATACCAGACTGACCGGTTCACTCACAGACTTTTTTGACTGGAATGTGATACAAGCAACATCACCTCAGAAGAAAGATACAATATTGTGATTCCCGCCAGCCTGATAACATCCCAGATCCTCTACAAAGCTCAGGAGGCAGTGAAGACATATTCTCCTGCATCTCCACAGACCAGGGTGGCTCCTGGAAACATTGTAGCATTTAGAGTCAGAGAAACGGCCTAGATAGGCTGCTTGTTTGTGGCTTCTCCTCTCCTTGTTCAGCTCCGCCTAATCCTCAGAGGTGGATAAACTCACTGAGCATCTTGCCTCATAACCAAGGAGACTGTCCGGAGATGTTTTCCTCCGATGCTTGAGTGGCCTGGCTCCAGAGGACACCGCCAGACTCAGGAACGAGGTCGCTCCCTGGGCTGCTACCAGGAGAACCTCAATGGAAACATTTGAGGAACATTATCTTATTCGATTTTTCTCTCCCTGCCAACAGACATTTGGCAACAGATCCAGAAATCTCTCTCAAAATATCTCACATTCTTCCTCATCCCCAGCTCAGTTGTCATCATTGGTTGCTCCGAGGAGTGGATTAATTTCCTCCCTATCTGGGCTCATCCTGCAGATAGGGTACTGCTAAATGCTATTTTAAAAACATCTAAATTACAGCGCTTTAATTCCATGTTTCTGTTCAGTGGTGGCCTTCCTCAAAATAATTTCAAGACCTGTGCTCCTTTGTTCTTGGGACTCTGCAGTCCCTTCAGGCGGGAACCAGGAGGGTTTTTTCCCCTGTGAAGTGCGAAAGAGCAAATAATGTCAGATGTCTCTCTCGCAATTTCTCAACTCTGCCGCTATAGCCAAAGGCAGCCATAGACGAACCCAAATGACCGTGGCTTTATTTCCATAGAACTTCATATATGAACACTGGAATTTGAATTTCATATAATTTTTACCTGTCATGAACTCTTCCTTTGATTTCATTCCCCAACCATTTAAAAATTTTAAAACCATTCTTACTTCAAGAGGCAGACAACAACAAGACCTGTACCCCTGGGGCTAATAATATATGTTAATTTAAAAAAAAGAAAGAAAGAAAAATAAAATAGAATGAAAGAAATCAAACTATATCTATATACATATACATACACATATATATGTGTGTGTATATATACATATATATGTATGTATGTATGTATGTATATACATACATATAAAAGAATGGAAATTATTCAAAAAGAGGTGAAAATAAGAAAAAAACCTGAAAAAACAAATAAAAGTCTAAAAAAAAAAAGAGGCAGGCAAAAACAGGTGGTGGGCTAGATTTGGCCCACAGGTCAAGTTCAGTGAGTCTTGTATTCGAGTAAAAAGAAAATCAAGTTCAAAATGTTGTGATCTGATTATTCAAACTACTTAGAGTTGTGTTGTTTTGTTTTGGCAACTGGATGTTAAGTGTTGGCCTCTCTGTGTTTCTTTCCAACAGGCTCTGAAAACATGGTGGCGTCCCATCCCATTGCTGCCGGCACCCCTGAAGGAAGCAATTATGGGGCAATAGGTATTTCCTACAATGAGTTCACTCGTTGAATTATTTCCTAATTCTCCAGAGAATAGGATATAAAGGGCCCTCCAGCCACTACTGATTGTGAGAGTGCGTGATGCGGTCATCCTGTAAGATTGTCTTTTCTTTATAAGATGTATCGGTTGGGTGATCTGGAAGTCTCCTTCCAGCTCTAACTCTCTCCAGTTCTGTTCTTCTGTGCCAGCCACACGTAAGCAGAATTCCCTACTGTGGCTGCCATCGACCCCCAAGGTCCCCGTGGGGATACTTTCAGACCCAGCCTGAGTTTAGGGCATGAACAGTGTGTCAGAGTCAAGTCAGGGAGCCTGACATCAATTGACGAGCTGTTTCATTCTCAGGTTTCAGTGGAGTGAGGGCGATCAGAATAGTAAGGCTCTGCTGCAGGTGAACATGGCCATAGGCAAACAATTGCTCTTTCTGGCTAACTTCATAACTGAACCTAGTCATTCACATGGCAACCCCCCAGTGTTCATTGTGTGGCCTGAAAGAGACAGAATTCCTGTGGGTCTGTGAATGATTCATTTAAAATGTCAGGGCAAAGGGGCTGAGAGTCCTTATTCTATTAGTGTGCTGAAGCTTGGAGAAGCATGTGAGTTTCGTGCAGGCTACTTATTTCTGGTTCTGCGAGAACAGGCGAGTGTGTGTGTGTGTGTGTGTGTGTGCGCGCGCGCGCGTTTAATTCTCTGAACCAGAGAAATAAAGCGGAAGGTAGGCTCTGCTCATGGGCTCATCGAGCTGCACAAATTCCCATCTGCTCTGGGAAACAGTCACGAGAACACAAGGATTCTTCTTCCTGAGAGTGGTGTTCTCATGCTGTAATCATAGATGCAGCATGTGGGGGGTCTCAGCGTACACATACTTTATCCACGAGCAATATATAGCCCCTAGATATGTGTGTGCTTACACGGACATGTGGAAGATGCCATACAGAACCGTGCATGTACATGTTTATATATTTATGTTCATATTTTAAAATATGAAACATGACATATAAACATCATCTTATTTTTGCATACAAATACCTTATCAGAGCAAATGCCTTTATGTTCTTCATATATATTTGGCCCTAGAAATAGACAATGTAAATATAAAAAAATAGGAGAAGAGGAAAATTAGAAGTCCATTGAGGAGGAATTAAGAGAAAGAACATGTGTTGTGGGGAAGGAGTTCATTTTTCAACACAACATTTTCAAGAATGAGTCAGCACTGTGCTTTTTTACAGAGAGGAATGGGCTCCATGGTACTGGCTCTGGAAGGCAGCTGAGTTTTCTCTGTTTCAGAGGAGTCAAGCTCCAGTCCTGGCAGGCAGATGTCCTCCTCCGATGGTGGGCAGACGTGCCAGTCAGACACAGACAGCTCCGTGGAGGAGAGTGACTTCGACACCATGCCAGACATTGAGAGTGACAAGAACGTTATCCGGACCAAGGTACCTCTGCCTGACCAAACTCAGGGTGAAGGCGGAAAGAAAGTTCAACAAACACACCTTCAGCAAAACTCCGTTTCCTCTCTTTTCCTTGCAAGGGAAAACCAAACTTCCCTGAGGGCTTTAAAGATAAAACACAAGTACAGACTAAAAGCAATACTCGGCTAATTAGCATCTCTTTCTGGAAGAAGGAAGCGAGAGCATTTAGAACACTGCAATCTATTCCCGTCTTCAGGGTCTGGGGGCTCGAGGCTGGCTCAATCAGAAGGGCATGGGACTCTTGATCTCTGGGTTGTAAGTTCAAGCCCCACGTTGGGTGTAGAGATTACTTGAGTAAATAAAACTTTAAACAACACCACTCAGGGTCTGAAGTGGCTGACTGAGGACCAGAAGGGCAGAAGAGATCCAGCAGATGGAAGTAGAGATTCACTGAGGGGTACACCCGGGAAAACTCCCTGGTTTTGCACATAGCGTCCTTCAGGAATAAAGCTCATTTCTTTCTGGCGTATATTTATTATATTGTGTTGTAGCCAGTAAAGGAGATGAAAGCAGGTTGTCTAATTTCAATCCTGTCATTCAAGAACCACACAGTGGACATCTCTGAAAACTGAAAACCCATTCCTGAGATATATGAAGCATCTGAGACTCCCAATACGTTTTCCGCATCAGCCAATTCTTACTATTTCAGAGAAAATGCTAGGATTTTTATTGAGGTGTTGTGGGGGAAAAATTTGAAAGAAACGTTTTATTAAATCATTTTAATCCCTAGCGAGGGATTGGATTGAAATTTTGTAAAGCTCTCCTTTGTATCTTCTGCCATGTACAGTTGTGCACTCTCTTTTTATTTGGTATCCTAGATGTTCCTTTACCTGTCAGATCTGTCCAGGAAGGACCGGAGAATTGTCAGCAAAAAATATAAGATTTATTTTTGGTGAGTAGATGCCTATTGGGACCATGCTTCCCTAAGTAAAATGAAAGTTTTCTTAGTAAAAGCCACAATCACTTATGACACCAGTTTCCATTTAATGAGGCAAAAGTATAGATGTTTTGAGAATTCATGTTACATTCTGTAAGAAAAACAAAAATAACTATAAAAGGCAACCAGCCCCAAATTAAAGACATACAAAGTTGGGGAACCTGGGTGGCTCAGTCAGTTAAGTGTCTGCCTTCAGCTTGGGTCATGGTCTCAGGGTCCTGGGATTGAGTCCCTCATCTGGCTCCCTGCTTGGCAGGGAGCCTGCTTCTCCCTCTCCCGCCCCACCTACTTGTGCACTCACTCTCTCTTTCTCTGACAAAAATAAAATCTTTAAAAAAAAAAAAAAAAAGGAAAAATGAGAATGGTAGTAGAATCCCTTTTGTTTAGGGATCACACCAACTCCCATTTCCAGAAAGACAACAATAACATGTCACTACCTTCCATGAGAGACACTACACTGGAGTCTTTATGTTCTTAGTATGTATTCTGTCTTCTCACCCTGCCTGGCTCTTAGAAGAGCCAGTGATTTCCAGGACTAGAGATCTACAGCTTCTCAGAGTAGCTGGAAACCACCCTGAAAGGAGATGGTACCCCAGGGGGTGATAAACAGACCCGTGGTGGTCAAGCACCTAGATGCAGCTTCTCTCCAAACTGAGAGGCTGAGCTGCCTGGCAGGTGACACCCTTACACTCCCGACCTCTGCTCAGAAATCCCAAACTGACGCTGTGACAGCTCTTCCGTTCTTTTCTCTGGAGGGCCGCCATTTTACTTGGATACAGATATCCCAGGGAAGCAGAGGCAGTGGGGGCCCCGTGGAATTTCATAGTGGGACCATCATTTTGGAACTAAGGTATCTTAGAGAGCCATATCCCTTCATATACTCCATCTCCCATTACTTACACTCTGATCACTTTTAATCAGACGGCATTCTAAAGGAAGAGGCCCTCATCCATAATTTGGGTAAAGCAGAAACAAGGGTTATTTATAGTTTTACCAGTGATTATAGTATTGGGATGCTGCAGAGACAGGAGCTCTATAATCCGTTTCTAACTACTTTTACAAGTGAACTAAGGAGTTATGAGGTGGACGGATTCTTTTTTTAAAAAAATTGAGCAAAGATTCATTGTTAATTTGGAAACAACTATTTCCGGTTCTTTCTGCCTGCTTAGGAACATCGTCACCATCGCTGTGTTTTATGCGCTGCCTGTGATCCAGCTGGTTATCACCTACCAGACAGTAAGTGCTGCCCAGATCCCAGAATCCCAGTTTCCTACCGCGGGGAGAGATCTTTGCTAGGACTTACAGAGAAAGGGATCTATCACTTGAGCTCAGTCCAAGTGTGAATTTCCCATTTCAGTTCCAACTGGACCTGTCCATTGCTTCATCTTTGATGGCCCTTTAGATCTAGTTCCCAACTGTTTTATCACTGAAGGGCTTGAGACCTCTTGTATTATTTTGTCACCCAAATCGAAGGTATCACCTGATGCTCTTTCAGTCATAATATCTAGCAACTACATCTGTCATTTACCAGGCTGAACTTCTGATTATCAAGGGGTAATGAATAGAGTAAATAAGTTCTAGACCAAAACAAAGAAACCCGGTGTGTAATTTAGCCTGCACCCTCTCGTTGAGGGTAACTATTTTCTTATAAAACTAAAAACAGCTTTACAAAACTAGTAAGATATTCAAATTTAGAAAATATAAAATAAGAACAAAAATTAAGTAAAAACAAATAAACAAAGATAGTAATTAAAGCAGCTTGAGAATCCTCCTCATAGTTCATAGAACCTTAGGATCCAGATCCCATAATTACCTTCTCCAGCGTTTATCACACACCGAAAGCCTGCTTTGAAAGGATGAGGCTGACAGTGTTTCTAATACAGCGTCTCCCAAACGGCTGTGCATCAAAATCACCTGGGGAGTTTTTAAATCCTGATGTCCAGGCTCTACCCTATACCAAATTAGATCCAAGTCTCTGAGAATAGAACCAGGCACCCGTATTGATTAAACCCCCAGTGACTCTAGTGTACAGCCAAGTTTGAAAGCCAATGGTCTAATAGTATTTAGCCAATTCCCTACCTAATAATGCAATAAGGGTGAGGACTCTTATGAGGTTTGGGCTCCACTGCTTCTAATCTCCAGGGTCCTGTAGGAAGATAGAGCTATACTATGGTCTGGGAAGGTTCTTAACGTTAGAGATGGTGATAAAGACAGATAACTGAACACAACCCCCCTCACATCACCTTGCTCTGTGGTTATCACTACTGCGCGCAGAAAGGGACAGCTCTGTACCCTCCCAACACGCATCTAGAAAATAGAACATAGCATGACGGTCCTAATAACCCTGTGCTGTGTGAGGAGGGCAGATGACGACCCATCCCCTGCTGAGGAGGAACACTGGTTACATGGTAAATCACTGTGAGCAGGGCCTGCCTTTTGTGATCTCAGGCTGGGCTCAGCAGATGGAGAAACACTGCATCTCCTCTTCTCACTCTTGATGTTGCAGGTGGCGAATGTCACTGGCAATCAGGACATCTGCTACTACAACTTCCTCTGTGCTCACCCCCTGGGCGTCCTGAGGTAAGCCCTGCCCTCCAGTTGCCCGTGAGGCACTTAGAGATGCCTTTCTAGATGATGCAACGTCAGTTTTAAAAAATACTAAAAACAACCATGGAAAACTACCCCAGTTGAGGGTAAAGAGGGATGAAATCTAGAAGTTTTGAGACCAGATGTGCTCCTCTCATTCCTGTATAGGGGCCGCAGGAGAGAGTCCTAAGAATAACCAGCTGAGAAGAGGGCGGGGATGTTTCGAAAAGATCAGGTCCTAGATGTAACGACTCACATCCATGCGCATGATTTCCTCGTACATTAATCCACTGAACAACCTCATAAACTAGATAGGATTATCATTACTCCCACTTTCAGATGAAGATGCTAAGGCTTAGAAAGGTAAGGCCTTGGGGGAGGTTCTTCACCTGTCAGTGATGTCAGGACTCGAACCCAGGCCTGCTGCCTCCAAGGCCATGCTCTACCCTCCAGAACATGGGGAAGTAGAAAGAGCATTTGTCTGGCAGCTGGGAGCCAGGCTTCTTGTTCCAGAACTAAACCAGCCTCAGTTTCCTGAAATAAAGCAGCTGGCTATGACCAGCTGACACTTCACCATTACAGAGCTGAATACTGACATGCACAGCACGGGTCCGGCTGTGAGAATTCCCTCTCACAGCGCAGCTGAGACCCTCGGCCAAGCTGCCCATCCCTGAAGCAGCTGTTTCCCAGGATTCATTCCATGCCAGTCCTCGGGATAAGAGAGGACTGAGTGGGTATCAGGGAAGCCAATCAGGCATCCAGGGCAGAAACGGACAGACACATTATCACAGGCTAGACATCCTAAAATAAAGGAGTAAGGCTAAAGATGATCTCTGATGATTTGCCAGTCGTGAAATCTGATGAGAAGGCTGGGCAGAAAACATGGGATGCTGAGAGTACTCACTCGTTCATGCGCGCATTCCTTCATTCATCCTCCAAATCTCCTGGATCGCCTGGACTCTCTCATGGTTTCCCTCTCATCCCTTAGTGCCTTCAACAACATTCTCAGTAACCTGGGCCACGTGTTCCTGGGCTTCCTCTTCTTGCTGATAGTCTTGCGCCGGGACATTCTCCATCGCAGAGCCCTGGAAGCCAAGGACATCTTTGCCATGGTGAGGAGAGGGCAACCAAATCAGACGTGGGAGCCAGGAAGGGTCATGGTTCTGAACTGTATCTGCAAAGGGGAGGGACATCTGGCTGGATTGTGTGGTGTTGGATTACAGGAAACGAATAACAGGAGGCCAGAAGCTTGGGTTTCCAAATTGCATGGCTATATCACCAGTTGGTGTCTTTCCACTGACCGTGCTCTCTCCTCTTTCAGGAATATGGGATTCCTAAACACTTTGGTGTTTTCTATGCAATGGGTATTGCGTTGATGATGGAAGGAGTGCTCAGTGCTTGTTACCACGTCTGCCCTAATTACTCCAACTTCCAATTCGGTAATTAGAATTTCCATCAACCACACAGATTTGAGTTATAGGAGTCATGTCCTGGGATCCTTCCCAAATGTATGCAAGAATTGAATGATATTTTATGTGAACAAAAGTGATTTGAGGGCACCTCCTCACAGGACATGGTTTTCATGGGTCATGCCATCTTTTCTCTCTGACCACCTTTCAGACTACAAAAGGCTCAATGTTCAATGATGATCCCATGGTTAGATCTGCAGGTGGGCAATGGGCAGATAGAATCCACCAACAGACATCAGGAATTTTCCCTTAGTATAATTTGGCTTAGCTTAGCAATTAGACTGCTTTGGGTTGAAAATAATAGAAAGCCCAATTCAACTGGATTAAATAAGGACAATTATCAGCTCACCTTCTGCAAGTGCAAAGGTGGGAAAGGCTTGCGATGGATTTATCAGGTGGCTGTGGCTCCAGTTCTCTGCAATGCCTTGGGCTGGGCTCGGCCTGTAGGCTGATTTTATCCTCAAGCTTTTAGGAAACTCATGATGGCAAAAATAGCTACAGCAGGTCCTGGCTTCCCGTCTCTACTTCATGATGTTTGGTGGATACAGCAAGCTGGTTTCCAGAAGCCTTCATTTAAAAGCAAGGAAATTTCTTTGCCAAAAACCCCCAGATGACGTTCTTCCATACCTCAGTAGTTTAAATAGCCACAAGCCCACGGTTGGCTCAAGCATGGGTTGGTACACCGATCATGGTGGCAACGGTGGGGCACTACCTTTAGACCAAGAGACCCACTGGTAGAACCAGGAGTTGGAGTTAGCTTTGCCAAAACAAATAGGAAAGGCATGAATTTCTGAATTGAAAATGAGGCAAGATATCTGAGTTAATACTGATATGCTGTCAGAAAGGAGGCGGGGGAGAACTGATGCTAGTAGTAGGCAATTAACAGCGACCCCCACACTCAAGGATAGGGATTTTAAAAGCATTCTTTTTTATGTTTGTGTTCTAGCCTCTGTCTGTGAATCCAGAACACCACAGAAATTCTGTCACATTTAATTTTCTTTAGTTAGAAACATTTTTAATAGAAAAAAAACTGTAGAGAACTGTATCAGTCACCACTCAGAACAAATGCCAACATTTTTTAAATATTTGCCTTGAATCCACTTTTTAAGAAATAAAATGCCGTGATAAAGTTTGAGGTTCCTTGAACTGCTTTCCAAACTTATTCCTCCCTTCCCCAGAGGCAACAGCTATGACTAATTTGATATTTATCAGTCCAGTTTGTTTTTATAATTCTATTACATTTGTAGTAAATTAATATTTAGTTATCACACTCTGTTCTGTAACCTTTTTTTTCACCCAATGATATGTTTTCAAGATTTACCAATATTGAATCAAGGACATCCAGTTCATTCATTTTTAAGGACTGTCATCTTCTGTAATAAAAATATGAACACTGCATCTATGGGCACCATCCAGACGTTGCACACAGTGTCCAGTGAACAACCTTACGTAGTTCTCTTTGTGCACACGTGGGAGAGGTTCCCTGGGACACTTAGACGTAGAATTTTGGAGTCACCTGGCTTATGCATCTTCCATTGCCAAAATACTCAGTTTCTGCAGAGTATTAATTCCTACTTCCACTAGCTGCCTGAGAGTTCCCGTTCCCCTACATCAGCATGAACGTGTTATTGTCTGACATTTAAATGTTTCGCTACATTCTTGAGTAATATGGGACATTGCCTTGTTGTTTGAATTTGTACTTCCATACTTCTCATGCAACTACGCCACATTTCATTTCTAGCTGTTTTCCATCCCTTGGCTGTAAAGCTGGGTATGAGCAGCGATCAACATGGTTCTATTTCAGGACGCTGATAAGGACCTACCAGGCCATGTAGGATGCTTTTTATTGTCCCAGCTCCCTAATTGTCACCAGTATGGACTCCTGTTACAACTGCTAAGCAGCAGCATTTAAACACAAATTCCTCCACAAGTAGGGATAGTCAGTTACTTACCATGTCATCGGATGCTTTGCTTCCGTGAAGTAGGAACAGCCTCGGAGGACTTTAGAAATGGGATGTGTGGGGTCTGGCTAGAGAACGTGGGGTAGAGGCTGTCCCGTTGGAGGTCTCCACATAGTCTGAGGGCGACAAATACTCCAGGGCCTGAGGCAGGGGTTTCCCAGGCTCCAGAGGATCTGTCTGGGGCCAACTGGGTCCTAACTGTTTCCATTCCTCCTGTGTGCCCTCAGATACCTCCTTCATGTACATGATCGCCGGCCTCTGCATGCTGAAGCTCTACCAGACCCGCCACCCAGACATCAATGCCAGCGCCTACGCTGCCTACGCCTCCTTTGCGGCAGTCATCACGCTCACCGTCCTTGGAGTGGTGCGTGCCCACCTCCCAGCCCCCGCTGCCTTGAGCCCCGCTTTCCTAGGGGGCACCCCCTTGGGAGGTTTTCCATTGTTTGCTTGCTTGACCTCAGGAGAACAGGTTTGAATGAATCACAACCCTTGGTTCCTGATAGGCGGCCATCGGGGGTCAATTCATGGTATTTTACTGACGTACTGAGCTAGTTATCTCTAATAATGTAAGAGGCACCTGTAAAGCTAGCCCTGCAGAGTTTTGCCGTCACACTGGGACCTGACTCACGTGAGATCGGCATAGAGATGGACAACCTGATCGGAGAGAGACTGAGTGGACGCCACTCGTGGAATGTGCAGGGACATGTGTGGGTTGGGTGCAGTTATTTGAAGAGTATTGGCTCCCAACTCTACACCTGTTGCCCTTTCATTGTTGCTGTTCGGTGCCTCCCCCATTTCTTCCCTCTCCCATTGTCACAGGTAGCCATTCGTTTTGGCGCAGTAAGGCACCTGTGAGCTCACAGAAGTTAGGGGCGGCGGGGAGACACCACGATGCATGCACGGCTGGAGTTTGACTCTGTATGCATACATGACAGAATGATTTTCATGAGTTCTGTGGGGAACAGCCCCGATGAAGGTAACTTCCATCTTTACTCCTAGGTGTTTGGAAAAAATGACCTGTGGTTCTGGGTCATCTTCTCTGCAATCCATATCCTGGTGTCCCTGGCCCTCAGCACCCAGATCTACTACATGGGTCGTTTCAAGATAGGTGAGTCACCTGTTACCCTATACTGAACACACTGATGAACGTACCCCAAGAAAACATTGTCTTTGCTTACCCTAAATGGAAGTGTTGGGGGTCATAATGAACACGGTCTCTGAATTCTGTGTTTAGTAACTTCTCCTGTATTGGGTCACCGTGAACTGTTGCCACTAGTTCTCTTTTCAACCGAGAACTAAGCTTGCCCTACCTCAGACTGAGGCAGACCTCCAGCTCCAAGTCCCAGTGCTATATAACTCACGGAACTCTGAAAGTGTGTTTGAAGAATGGTGCACCCATCGTGCCACTCGTTCCACCTAGAGAAATCCTTTTCAGTCTGTAGCATCTAAAAGGAGCATTTCTCTGAGCAGGCTAAATGGTTATCGAGAATGAATTCTATATTGTTTTCAAATTCTGGGACTGGAACGAATACTTTGAGACTTAACCATTCTTAACAGGCAGGACACCAGCTGAACTCCCTCACAACAATGTACATGTACCACCATAGAGCACTGACTGCTCTATGGAAATCCATTTCTGATCTGGGACCATCACTCGTTATATGCGGGAACAGATTTGAGTCATTGTAGAGAATTACATTTCCCCAGTCCTTTGAAGGGCCAGGAAGTCAGACTTAAATATTCTTTTATATGTTTCAAGAAAATTAATTACATATAAACATAGGCCCATCCCTAATATTTGCAGAGCCCAAAGCAAGACTGTGAATAAAAGTCCACATAATCATATGTGTAAAAATTTTGAAGTTCTAAAGCTGGCTAAAAAAAAAAAAAAAAAAAAAGAACCTATTAAATACATGAAAGGAAGGAGAGAAGAAAGGGAGGTAGGGAGGGAGAGAGGGAGACCAACAAATTGATGAATATAATATGCCTTCATTACAACCTAGAAGGTCCAGGCTCAAATTTAAAATGTCAGCTCCTCAAGAACACTCCAGAACACAGCTGATTAGGAGAGCTGGTCTCCGGCCCCTATCCGTCTTTTCTTTCCACTCTGGCTCTGTCCTGCATCTTAAGCAGTCTCACAGGTGTGCACATCAACATTCTTGCCCAACATCCAGTTGGCCACTCCCTGCCCCTAGAGGTGCTCACTCTAACAGCACCCAATGCCCTCAGGAAGATCAACGGGTGAAGAGGGCTATGCAGGCTCTGAGTGAACTCAAGTCCATCTGGGCAGAGAACTCTAAGCTCTGGAATTCAGAATGTGGTCCAGAAGGAGAAGGAGTAACTCCCTCATCCAGCAGACCCCTCACTCACTGGGGATTGAGGACCTTTAAAATATGGCCAGGTCTAAGAGTGATTCTACATAAACAAGTTGCTTTATGATTAGAAAGCTGAATAAAACAATTTCAGCAGTGTAGTTTTCTCCTTGGGCTCAGTCAGCAGATTGGCTTTGGCGTTAACATAGCCAATGTATCTTCAAGTTGTCCAGTGGAAGCATCGCTAAGTGGTTGTGTAGAGCATTTAGTCTGGGCTCTGGTCATGTCCCAACCTCCAGACTCACAGGTGAGTGAAGTCATGCAAAGTCAACTTTGAAAAGGAAAATAATTTGAAGCACTATTGTTCTGGCTTCTCCCGGGTTCTCCCAGAATTGGAGAAACAAACTTGAATTCAGATATATGTGACAGGAGGGGCCATTAATAATACATAAGGGAGCTTTTAGTATATTTATACTACTTTTTCCCCGTGTGATTTTGCCTTACTGTATTAGTTTACCTTATTAAAAAGGAGAAATGTAATGTATTATGTTATGGCCATGTGATCGTCTGGAGCGTCTCAACAGGAAAAAGATGTCACACATGAAGATGGAGGATTTGATCACAAAGGGACCCTTCCTTAGACAAGGTCGAGGTAGAGGAGAGTGAATGGGGTAGCCTGGCAACCTGGAGTCAGGAGCAAGGAAGCCCAAAGGACAGGGAGGGAGTGGTTACCAAAATGTGGAAGGAGAGGAAGTCACTCTGAAAGGAGCAGTGACCTTTAGATGACAGACATGGGCCAGTCTGAGGCATCCTCCCAGGGAAGGTGCCAGGTGGATGTACACTCCAAGCTCACTCTCTTCCCTGAGCCCCTCCAATCTCCTGCTAGGGCTTCCCGCTATCCAAATCCATGTGGGACAGAGGTGTGGCCAAGGTCAATGGAGGACAGCTAGTGCATAGCATCACTGAGATGTTCAATTTCTCTACTCAGGGAGTCTTCCTCAAGTGATCACAGATTTACCAGTGTCTAAAGGAAAATGTGCCATTCTATGGTGACAATGGTCGCAACTATATTTAGTCCAAAGACGGAAAGTTGGGCTAGTGGACCGTGGCTCAGCCAACACCAGCCTTACTGCCCATTGTATAAGCTGTCTCTCATTTCTAGAATGACCTACACCCTTCTCTGTGGCCCTCAGGCGCTACCTGAAAATGAATGTGGACACAGGAAAGGCAGCAGGGATGGGACAGAGCATTTCCTAAGGAGACAGAAAACCAGAGAACTCCTTGCCTAGATCCTGACTATGCTTCAGAGCAGGGGTTTGCTCATGAGAGAGGACGGACAGCACATTGCAAGCAGTGCCCAAAGGAGATAGGGAGAGACAGACGTCTCCTGCCCTCTAAGGAATAGTAGACTTGGGAATGTTTGAGCCAGGCAGAAAGATTCTGTGTTCTCTACGATGAGAAAACATTATTTTTTTAATTGGAAAATAAAATGAAAGTCATCGCTTTGAGAGGAAAAATAAAATGACCAGTAGTTTACCTGTTTGGCTACCTTCTTATACCATTTTCTTTTCTCATTTCTTCTCTGCTTTCCACTGATTCAGACGGGTCTGATACAGGTAACGTTCAGCCACCCTTCTCAGGGTTCTTGGTTGTTTTCTTAACAAAGCGACGGGCAGGGCTGTCCTGCCAGCTCTGCTCCCCAGAACCCCCTTCCAGGCTGAGCACGATCAGTGAGGGGAGGAGGGAGAGAGGGGGGAGGGGTCAGGGATGCGCTCCAACCCAGCCTGCCCCCTGCCTCTTCTGGGCTATTGCATGGACCCACCCCTCCCTCCTCCATCCCGCAGTATAGCCAGTCTAGAGAAGTCTGGTTCCACTGACCCCAGGGGTAGACATGAAGGGGAACAGCATTCACAACAGAGCTGGGGTCCCCTCTCGCAGAAATGCTGGCTTTGAGCAGACCCCAGCCTTCCTGTGACGTCTGCGGGGTAGATGGCCCGCAGAAAGACTGCTCTACCTATGACCCTCACTTGGTTCATACGACAATCATAACACCTACACTTGCTGTGTTTCATCCTATGCTTTTGAAGGACAGCATTTAAAACTTCCTTTCCTGTCTATTTCTCACCTTCTTAACTTACAACCCTCTGATTCCAGCTTCCTGACAAGTTTAGGCTTTCCGAACATGCTTCATAAATGGCAGTACCCCAGGGTTCAGTTCTTACTGACTTAGAACCACATGGAGAAATACAGATTAGAATTTTTGCAAGCGAAGATTCCCCATCCTCTAGAGAGAGCAGGTGTTTTAAGGTAGCTTGAGGGTCCCATCACATCTCTGCTCTGGAGGAACCAGCACTGGGGTGAACTGTAAACAAAGGGAATCTTAGCCCAAGGGGCCCGTGGAATGACTGGCCAGCCACCCACATTACTGGTGAGCGCTTGTTACTGTGTCCCCCTCACTTGCCTCTCTGCAGGTTGATGCCTGGATCTAGCTTGCCTCCCGGGACAGCCTGGGGGCGGCAGACACTGGTTTTTAAGGCCAACATATATTGCTGACCTATTCGGTGTGCAAAGCATAAAGTGAAGGCGACATCATCTTGGCCCTCAAAGCCTGGGCCATTGGGGAGTATCTTGTATGACCTCTGACTCAGTCTTCCCATGCGATTGTGTCATCGGCAGACTTGGGGATTTTCCGACGGGCTGCGATGGTGTTCTACACGGACTTTGTCCACCAGTGTAGCCGGCCGCTGTACATGGTACGTGCGCATCCTGTGTGCCTTGGCCTTCTCCCAGAGAGCGCGGGAACAGGAGGAGGGGCAGGCTCGGGGCAGACGCTCAGGTTCTCTAAGTCGAGAGAGCCAGATGGCCCAGGGTGGCGGAGGTCCAGTTAGGGGGAAGAAGTGTGTTACTTTCTCTTCTCGTTCATGGGAAAGCAAGCTGGGTTGGATCTATTTTTATACATGAAACGCTGCTAGTGTATAAAGAGAACATATGTGTATACATAGAAAACTACTAAACAGTGACAATTGCTCTGGGGAAGGATCAAGGCAGGGCATCCGTGTATAAAATCACCCAAAGAAATATGATTATTTCACTTGAGGAAAGGGAAGAGGCACTCGCTCCATAATTGTACCCAGACAGCAGGCACGAACCAGGCCTGTCCCAAGCAAACCCGGGCACCTATCACTCCAGTTGCTTTCCACAGGATACATTTGTTTGATTTTTATACCTTGTTTGACTTTTTTACAGTGGGCAAGAATATTCTTTCAAAATTGTGGTTATTCATTAGTGGCTGAAACACAAGTCCTAAAAATTCACCATTGTTCTCAGTATATTATACATTGCTCCATGGAGTAGAGGGATGGGGGCCCTGGTCCCAGCTCTATCTTGGCTGGTGGGCCAGCGACCTTAGGAAGGCCACATATGTCCCCTGAGTCACGGGGGACCTTTACAGCAGCAACTGGTGCTGCTGTTTGGGCTTGGCACACCAGAGTTCCCTAAGTACTTGCTAACAGTGTATGATCCCAGGATGTTTACATAAAGCAATATGAGAATATCTGAGGCATCTAGAGCTTGGGCAGGAGCTGTAGGCACCAAACCTACAGGGTTTTATTCATGTGAAAACTTAAAAATCCAGTAGGACCTGTGAGTCTTTGGGGAGTTAAGCATGCTTTAGCTGTGAACCGGGAAGAACAATTAACGTTTTGTTTGTTTGCTTGCTTACAGTAAGGGATACAGGCTGTCTTTTTTTTTTCCCCCCCAATAGACTATTTTTTTTAGAGCCGCTTTTTAGGATCCGCAAAAAATTGAGCCAAAAATACAGAGATTTCCCATCGATCCCTTCCCCCACCCATGCACAGCCTCCCCCACTATCCACACCCCCAACCAAAGCTGTACATTCGTTAGAATCAATGAACCTATATGAACACGTCATAATCATTCCGAGTCTGTAGTGTACATTCTTTGAGTTTTGACAAATTTGTAATGACAGGATTCACCATTGTAGTATCCTACAAAGTCGTTTCCCTGCCCTAAAAATCCCCTGGGTTCCACCTGTTCTTCCCACTCTCCCTCCCCTCTGATGCCTGGAAACCACTGATCTTTCTACTGTCTCCAAAGTCTTGCATTTGCCTGAACATCATATAGCTGGAATAATACAGATTTTAGCCTTTTCAGATTAGCTTCTTTCACTTATTAATAGGCATTTGAGATGTCTCCGTGTCTTTTCATGGCTCGGTAGCTCATTACTTTTCAGCACCAAATACCACTCCATGGTCTGGATGCATTACTACACTTTGTGTATCCATTCACTTGCCGAGGGACACTTGGTAATTTGGCACATACAAATAAAGCTGCTATAAAAATTGGAGCTCAGGGGTGTCTGGGTGGTTCAGTCAATTGAGCATCTGACTCTTGACTCAGCTCTGGTCTTGATCTCACGGTCGTGAGTTCGAGCCCCACATTGGGCTCTGCACTGGGCATGGAGCCTACTTTAAAAAAAAAATTTGTGCGCAGGTTTTTGTGTGGTCCTATGTTTTAGGGTGTTTTAAATTCTTTTGGACAAGTACCTAGGAGGGCAGTTTCTGGATCGTATGGCAAAACTATATATAGTTTTTGGGACGCCTGGGTGGCTCAGTTGGTTAAGCAGCTGCTCAGGTCATGATCCCAGCATCCTGGGATCGAGTCCCACATTGGGCTCCTTGCTCAGCGGGGAGCCTGCTTCTCCCTCTGCCTCTGCCTGCCATTCTGTCTGCCTGTGCTCGCTCTCTCTCCCTCTCTCTCTGACAAATAAATAAAATCTTTAAAAAAAAAAAGCTATATATAGTTTTCTAAGACACTGTCAAACTGTGTACAGTCCAAAGTGGCTGTACTATTGGGCATTCCCAGCAGCAGTGAATGAGCCTTCCTATTGCTCCACATCCATGCTAACATTTGGGGGGACCCATGTTTTAGCCTTTCTAATAGATGGATTCATTTTTTTTTAATGAAGATATTTCCTCCAAACTGGATGGATCACCCACAAAGACTGAGCATCGCCACTTTTAAATAGTCAGCAAAGCCATGCAAATTAAAGCATAATCAGAAACCACCTAAAAGTTTTGAGTTGTACGCAGAGGTGCAGGACCAGATTGTGAATGAATCCCTATCAGAGTCATTTTCCTCTGAGATGGACCTTTCCAATTTTTCCCACTAGTAGTGTCTTTAGTGTTGAATCTGTGTGATTAGAGATCAGGAGCCTGGGAACTTCAGGGCCTCCGTGGAGCCAGAGTAAGGGGTAGGAAACCAGTGCCTCCCAGGTGAGTCCCACAAACCACCACATGGCCCATGAAGTAACACAATGCCAGAGAAGATCAGCAGCTTAATGCTTTTTAACTACAGAGTCAGCTATAGACACTGCTCACTGAGAAGTGGGCCCCAGGTGCCCAGCTACCCTCAGCACTGTGGGGAATCAGTAAGAGTTCTGTTTACTGACCACATCTTTGATGCTGTTTCGTCTGCTCAGTCCCAGGACTTGTGGTTGGTTCTCATGGCGGGTTAGGGTCCGACTATCGGCACAGCTTTCTTAACGATGGAAACTCTTCCACCAGGCAATTGTTTTCCTGTAATAGATGTTTCCCAGGTGGTAGGTTAAAAAAAAAAGTGATGTGTGCAGCCTCTCATTTGATGTTTTCTTACCAGGACAGAATGGTGTTGCTCATCGTGGGGAATCTGGTGAACTGGTCTTTGTAAGTAGTCTTAGGAAGACAAGTCTTCTCTCTTCGTTGATGTCTAGAAAACTATGGTTTCGCTTTCCTTGGCTGTCATTTTTATAAAGAAATATGAAACTAAGGTGAGTGTAAGACTGTGCTTGCCCCAGGGACTTGAAAGAAAGGTAATTTTTCCTTCTGCAAAGAATGCACTAAGAAGCCTTGTGTAGTGACAGTGGCCTCTCTTCAGGCATTGAGTTGAGTTTAATGCACTGAATTCATTTGCTCAACAAGACCAACATCAAATTTGTTATCTGCATGGATAGACTATGCAGATAGTTAGACGATAGAGACTAAGCAAGTAGATGTAAAAATGAAGCATAGTTTTAAATTCTTATAGAACTCTCCATAAATGCTACCCAGCAGACATTTCCCTTTCTTACTGTGTGAGTGTGTGGAGGGGGGGTGTACAAGTCTCTTTCCTATTTCTTTCTTTCCCTGTAGTCTCAATCTTCCTACCATACCAATATCCTCCTTCTTTCCCTTCATTATCACCTTGGCCTTTTGTCTTCAAATGCCTTCAAAATAGAACAGTACAACAGACACATATTTTCTATCTATACTTTATACAACGTGTTCTCAACTTTAAAATGTGAATAAGTGAAATTAAAATGTGAATAATCCCTCCAAAAAAATCAGTAAATTTAATTGCTTTTATTTGTGGTTCTTAGATGATGTGCTAGAAATTTCAGCAACCTTTGATAGAAAGATGACTCCCTACCCCTGCCCCCCTTTAAGACATGAAAGGAATGGAAGAAGAGGCATTCCTCTTCAGGGGAAGCCATAATCTGGTCATGACAATTCAAAACTTATTTGGGGTAATGCTTCTGGAAAAATCTGCCCATAATGTTGTCACCCAGGGATTACCTCCAGGTAAGGTCTACACCTGTGAAGGTGTAGTGAAGGTCTACACCTCCTTTACATAGAGATACGTTGAGGTGGGTGATTCTTGGAGCTTGGTGCTCTTCCTGACCACTCTTTGGGGGCAGACTGCACAGTCCTGATGACTGCAAGAAAGGGTGCTGGGTGCTGGTAGGAGGAAAGGGACCAATTGCTTGATAACGAGTAACTGAAAACCAGTACTGACAATCACCTGGCTTGTCCCTGCCTCTCTGTAACCAAAACCAAACACATAATCTGCTCACAAGACAAGGTGAATGGCCTCTCTTTTCTTATACAGGAACTCTTTGGGCATCAAGGCCTGCAGGGATGAATGAGGTGTGATGACACACCAACACTAGGATAGCCTGGTAGGGGGTTACCGTCCTCTTCGTTCCTCCATCCTCAGTTTCTTGTGGACATTACAGGACATGGTGTCCTGTAAGTCATGGTATGACTTAATATGAATGTTATTTTAAAAGTAATCACTCTTATATGGTCATGAAGGATGGTGTGAGTCTGTGTACATAGAAAGAGAGAGATGTATGTACATATATATGTAAGTCCACAGACACACACAGAATGAGAGAGAGATAAACCAAATGTGGCAAATGCTAATAATGGGTGAATCTGAGTAAAAAGTATACAAGAGTTTTTGGTATATTGAAGAATTCAAATTCTGGGAGGAGGAAATTTCCTATATTATATAGAACAAAGTTGGTTGGAATACAAAGTGAACCAAAAGAAAGTCCATTAAGAACAGCTTTACACTTCAAATACTTCAGAATAAACTTTGAGATAGGAGGACCCTTTCACAGAAAACTTAATTAACCTTATTAGGAGACATAAAGGAAAACTTAATTGAACGAAGAGAGATGTCACGCCCTAGGTGAGAAGATCAGCTGTTGTAAAGATATTATTTCTCAAGTACATGCATAAATTTCAACTTAGAATTAAGTTAATAGGATTTTATTCTGAAATTATTTGCCTACTTAGCGTAAAATTTCCGAAGGTCTCCACAAAAGAAGATTAACAGAACAAAGGGCAGAGGAGTATAGTGACTAGTCCAGTTTTATCCAACAGAACTTTCTGGAGTGATATAAATGTTCTACATGGCATTGTCCCATACGGTAGCTGTCAGCCAAATATGGTTACTGAACACTTGAAATGTGGCTGGTGTGACTGAGGCACTGAATTTTCTATTTTATTTAATTGTCATTAATTTAGATATAAATGGCCACATGTAGCCACATACTGGGTAGTGTAAGCTAGCCTAATCAGATAATTTGAAATAGTCTAAAATAATAACATGGTGACCCAAAATTAGAAATTAGCAACAAATTAGTGAAGCAGTGTGGAGAGGATAGAAATCCAACTATGTTTGTGTACATGTCTATATTTATAAAAACAAGCTTTTCAAAACAAGGACATAGGAAGGGTCTTAAATAAAGAGTTTTCGTGTAGCTGAATAGAAATGTGGAACATGCTAAAGGCTCATGCTAAACCCCAACCAAAATAAACTTCAGTACTGGTTTAAAAACCATAGGCAGGGCGCCTGGGTGGCTCAGTGGGTTAAAGCCTCTGCCTTCAGCTCAGGTCATGATCCCAGGGTCCTGGGATCGAGCCCTGCATCAGGCTCTCTGCTCAGCAGGGAGCCTGCTTCCTCCTCTCTTCTCTCTGCCTGCCTCTCCCCTACTTGTGATCTCTCTCTGTCAAATAAATAAAATCTTTAAAAAATAAAAATAAAATAAAAATAAAAACCACAGGCAGAGAGCAAGAATTTGATAATGTGTGTCAAGGCAATTTTTGAGATAATTCTACTTCCAGTAATCTAGTCTAATGAATTAATCTTAAATGCAAAAAAAAAGAAAAAAGGAAAAAGAAAAAGAAGAAGAAAGAAAAGCGCGCTGTGTCTGAAGGGATTCAGTTAGTTGTTGAGGTGTTCTTTAGAATAATGAAAAGCTGCAGGACGCCTAGGCCCGAAAGATGATTGTGGTACCTCCACTTATGGGACTCTTACAATCATCAAAAATGCCAGGTCTGAAAGAGGTGTCGTAATTTATGGAGGTTCAAGCTTTTTTTAATCACCCTCCTCCCCAAAATACAAGCGGGGAGTGAAGAAGCCAAGAAAGTTACGAATCCGCCTTGATGCCTACAAAGTCATTCTCCTTACACCCAGCGCGCTCTTTGGACTGGTCTATCGGCCCAGGGACTTCGCTTCCTACATGCTGGGGATCTTCATCTGTAACCTGCTGCTCTACCTGGCCTTTTACATCATCATGAAGGTAAGAGTGGGCACTGGGGGTCCGCCCCCACCCTGGCAGCCCTGGGGCGCATGCACGCAGGACCCCAGCAGGGCAGCATCTACTTCCCACCCACAGCTTCGAAGCTCCGAGAAGCTCCTTCCGATCCCGCTCTTCTGCATCGTGGCCACAGCTTTGATGTGGGCCGCCTCGCTGTACTTTTTCTTCCAGAATCTCAGCAGCTGGGAGGTAAGAGGGTGGTTTTCTTGGCCAAGGAAATGTTCTCCCTCCATCTTGCCTCCCGGACCTTCCTACCTCCCTCTCTTCACACACTTGTGGTTGTTTGTCTTTGAAACGGAAGCTTTTTCTGAGAGAGATCGTGTAGAACTGATCTTCATTACATGTCGTGGGACGATCCCACCCACACCCCCCGTGATGTTTAATGTGTGTAAAAACCTTGTTGCGTGCGTGTTCTTCTCCTAACCCGCATCCATAAACGGATCCTCAGCTGTTGGCCTTTGTAAATCCGTGGCACAGAGAGGAGAGCAGAGGCCTGGGAACCCAGGATTGTACCCGGTAACAGAGAGGAGGCCTTCACTCTCCACCACCACAATCGATTTTAGAACATTTCCATCACCCCAGAAAGCCAGCCTGGACCCATTAGTTGCCGCTCCCCATTTCTCCCTCACGCCTTGGCCATAGGCAACCACTAATCTCTCTCTATAGCTCTGCCTGTTCTGGATATTTCTTACCCATTTATCATGCAGCATGTGCCTTTGAGTCTGGCGCAGGCACTCATCCATGGGGTCGCATGTGTCCGTAGCCATCTCTTTTTATTGCTGAATAACACTCCCTTGTGTGGAGACAGCGCTCCTCCTCTCTCATCAGTCACCGGACATGTGGATTGTTCCCATTCTTTGGCTCTTGCAAATGCAGCCGTGGTGAATATGGTGTACGTGTTTTTGTGTGGACTCCTGTGGTTTTGGAAGCTTACTTTTGGAACCAGGCATCCAGTAGTGTCTTCGTAGCTTTCTGGATGTTCGGCCCTCTAAAAAGTTGAACTGTGGGAAGGCTCACCCACATCCTGTCTCACCTTCCTCCAGGGCACCCCAGCCGAATCCCGGGAGAAGAACCGGGAGTGTATCCTGATGGATTTCTTTGATGACCATGACGTCTGGCACTTCCTCTCTGCCACTGCTCTGTTCTTCTCATTCTTGGTGAGTTGATAAATACTTTTTTTAAAGAAATATACTTTTTTAAAAAGATTTTGCTCATTTATTTGGGAGAAAGAGAGTGAGCAAGAGAGAAATGGAGGAGGGGGAGAGGCAGGGGAAGAGGGAGAAGCAGACCCCCTGCTGAGCAGGGAGCCCCACTCAGGACTGGATCCCAGGATCCTGAGATCATGACCTGAGCAGAAGGCAGACATTTAACTGACTGAGCCACCCAGGCGCCCCTAAAAATACCTTTTGGTTAATTTCTTCTTTCTTCACATCCCATACGTTTTTTCTTTTTCCCCCTCTTCCTTACCCTTTTGTATTTCTCTCGTACTTCCCTTTCCAGTTCCTCATTGTAATTCAGTATACAGACGATTTTTTTTTCTCCTTCAGTTAGAGCTTTGTTTTCCTTTTCCTTTTACTCCCGAATATTTTAAGACAGAGTGACAAAATGATTTTTCTTAAATGCCCCTGGTCCGGACTGAATTTGTTGTTAGAACTCGCATGGCATGAATCGCCCCAAAAATCACTTTGGCATTCACTCACATTCGGGTGACATTAGATAATTCCTCCCTGTGCTGCCCTCACACTCCTCCTCCTCTTCCAGTCTCACTGAATATCTTACAGATATTTTACAAATTCCTAGCGTACTCAGGGGAGCAGCCCAGGCCTCTGCTGCTTCTCACCAGTCTCCCCAGACCTCTCCTGTAATCCCTCCATTTCTTGCGACCCAAAACACCTTTCCAGAAGCTGTGCATATACTAACAACCTTGGATGATCACTCCTGGCATCGATTCATCCTCATTTACAAATTTTTCCAAATTAAAACTCCGCAGTGCCTGGACACAGATTCAGCCGGCAAAACAACGCGGCGAAGGAGACCTGTGCCTCTGGCACTCCCCGAGGTGCGGGCGCTGCGGCTGCACTGTCTCGCGAGCGGAGCGGGGCTGCCCCCTGGTGGTTAGCTGGGGAAGTTCAACAATCCGCATAAACCTCGTTCCTCGTGACTTTTATTTCTGATGAACACTTTCATTAGAGAAAAAGAGATAAACAAAAGTGGGGTGAAAGTTTCCACGCGAAGAAGTGATGGCAGAGGGAACTAAAAATGGAGGATGGGTGTGCATTACTTATATAGCCATACTCTATATGCAATAAGACTTCCTTTCCTCTAGATCATAAGCCAAATGTCCCTAAGTGATAACTTCCCTGGCCACCCTATTAGCACTTTTTTTTTACCTTTCCTCACCCCATAGTTCTTGTGTCCCCTCCGTAGTCTAATTTTCATTACTGTTTTTATTGCATATTATTACCCAGTACACCATACTTAGCTCACCTCATTAGCATGCTATACTGTACTCAGGTATTTGCTTCACGTCTGCAGTTGTCTCTCAAATGTAAGCTCCAGAAGGGCTGGAAGTTTTGTCCCTTGTGTTCCAAACTATATCTCTGGCATTTAGAATAGCACACCATAGACCCCCGATAAACATTTGAATTAATACATGAATTATGTAATCCTAATAATCACCTGTAGAGAGCGCTGCATTGCAGAAAGCTGTAGAGGACAGAAAGGCAAGTAAGGGGTAAGAGCCAGCCTGTGTGGGTAGGTGCTTACCCCGGCTGTGACTGTGCAGCTCCATCATCTCTCTGCCTCTCTCGTTCCAGGTTTTGTTAACCTTGGATGATGACCTAGATGTGGTCCGGAGAGACCAGATCCCTGTCTTCTGAGCCTCCAGCTTTAAGAGAGGGAGAGGGAGCAGTCGATCTTGGTGCTGTTTCATGAAAATACAGGGACTGCAGCAAGTCCAAATTGCACCACTGCCAAATGCTCCACTCCCCCTCTGTCAAGTCAGTTCTGTGCGCATTCCCCCAGGAAGGTGAGGGGCTGGAGGGAGACTCAAGCCTGCGAGCAGGGCAGCAGAAGAGAAGCCATGCGTATGGCCAGAGGCAAGCCCTGAAGAGTCAAGGGACTCCCATCCCCTGTTGTGTGCAGCCCTGACATGGACGAAAGCTGCATCCAAGTCAACTCACTGTCTTGGGACCTCTCCCACCCCCACGAGATTTACCAGCTAGGGGGAGCTACACTGCCCTCTTCATCCAGCTGCCTCCAGGCCCAGAGAGGCCAGCAGCTTGGGTCTCCTGCTCAGACTTGAGGTGACCCCCTCTGCACCTCCACATGTTGCTCTACACATCCCAGAGCACCAGCTTGCTCCTCCGAGGTCCAGGGACGACGGAGAATCCTCAGAGTCCGGTGGAGGGCTGAACCCAAGCCCTACCCAACTGGGATAGTTCTTTTAGTAGGACCAGCTAATCACCTCCTTGGAAGGAATGCTGTATGTGTCTCCCAGGCTCCTGACCCCGTTAGAAAGGCTCTGGATTGGGCTTTGTCACACAGTTGTTCTCACAGGTGACTGTCTCTGGGCCCAAGTCTTGGGTGCTTACCTACTTCTGTGTCTTCATCTCACTGCTGTGTGTTGACCCCACGACTCAGGCTCTTCTCTCTCGGGAAGGCTCTATTACCCCATTAGCTCCAAGGCAGAAGGGGAAACAGGAAAAACTCTTCTAGCCTCAGGAATGAGAGGATTGACAGATAGGCCGAGAGACTGGTGACATCGGCATCAAGCAAACAGACCTCACCCTAAGGACGTGGCTCCCAGGGCAAATGCAGCAAAGGCGAAATTGCTTTCTCGTGCCTCCAATTCAGACAGCTAAATTCTGGGCCCACATCACCTGTGGGGAATAAATCATTGCTCTAATCAGGGGCACTGCACTGGGGGGTCCTCCACCACCAACCAAACCCCCTGTCACTTTCTGCAGATCAGGGGCTCCAGATTTTCTCCCTGGAGCTCTCTAGAAATAATTCTTGGGGTGAACTCATTTTACTCATCCTCTTGAGTTGCAAAGAGCAAGCCGATTGAGGACTGCCTTTTGTTTGCACCTGATTTTCATTCTCTCCCAGCAAGATGTGACAGAGCTCAGCCACCCACTTCTCTCACACTGTCCGGCAACTCTGCCCCTGACAAGCCCCATCTGGACCAAGCACCCTCATTACCTGGAGTAAGATGTAATCAGAAAATAGACATACAAATGTGTACCCCATATATATTTGCCTGTAAAACTGAAGTCACCTGTACCCCCTGCTTTCTTGATCATTCATTAGAGAAATGGATTAGGTGTCCTTTAAAAAAAATTATTCTGTCTCTAAAATATTTGCATAATGTCCAAAAATCACATTTTGGAAGTTTGAAAAGTTTAACAACGCAAAGATGCTTTTAATGGAACTTTCTGTGATTTACTTTTCCTAAAGTGGCCCCAAATTCATATTTGGTTTTCTGCTTTTCTTTATTCCTTAAAAACTGTTGGCTTCCATAGGCCATACGAAGACCACCTATTAAATGGTGGTGTTAGTCTAAGATCTAAACAAATCTCAAATCTGTTTAACTATGGTGTATTTGACCTAATTCTTTTATTTTAATGGATGGTTTCAAAAAAAAAAAAAAGATGCACTAAGAAAATGTGGACAAAGTCTGTTCGAGTGGCCCTGTGGCCCAAAGTGAATAAATTGTGAGATGCATTACCCGTGCAGTTGCTTGTTTGGGGAATGTGTCAGGTGGGGCTGCCGTGTGCTTGACTGTGTTCCAATCGTGTCTGTATTGTGCTGTGAACTCACACACCGTGGTTAGTTCTTTTCTCTTCAGCAGGACTAAAAACCCAGACCAAGCCCGCCCTTAGAGTCCTCAATTCCTCACGCACTTGTTGCTATTGCTTTCTACAATGGCAACGTTGTGGCCGGAGGACATGAGAAGGTCATCCGACAGCATCCGTGGGATTAATAGGAATGGGGTGGGGGGCGGGGGGCAATTGGAGCTTTTCACAGCCCAACGGGCCCCCGTCCACAGCTTGCGCCTGTGCCCATGGACGTTGCTTTTTAAAGAGAAGTGAAGGTAACTCTGAAAGCCAAGTTCAGCCGGAGGTAACCGGAGAAAACAGTCACTGTGAAGAGGCTTTTGGCAGAGCAGGCACAGAAGTAATCAGAGGAGGTCAGCGGGATCAGGACAGACATGTGGCGGCCAGAGGAGCAAAGCTGTGCACAGAAAAAAAAGGACCTCTTCACACCTCTGACGAATGCTGGAGAGGCGAGTCCACCTGTTGACATTGCGTGGTTGAGGGATTAGCCCGGTTTTATTTTAGCAGCAGGAGAAGCTGGTGGAAAACCAGAGTCTATCTGGGGAAGGGACTTTCGGTGACTGCAGGAGCTCACCCAACCAGCTCCCCAGGGAAGAGAAAGTGGCAGCTGCTTCCTTGAGAGCTCTGACCAGCCACCAGAATGTTCTGTGGGGTCACCAAATGCATGGGTCAGCAAGTCTGACAACCTCCAAATATTTCTCCTTCCGGGAGATAGTGTCTCTTTGTAAAGCTTGGGAGAAAGGGAGAAACAAAGATAAACATTATTCATGGAAAGGACAGTGGAGTCTGAGAAAGATTCTGGAGCCTGATTTTAGACCAAATATGTTCACATGCTCACTTTGTGACCTGGGGCAAGTCGCTGGAACTCTCTGATCCTCTCCTATCACGCCCGCTACGTGAGGGAGACAGAAGTGGAGATGTGCAGAGCCCCGAGGGCAGTGCAGGGACAGAGGATGGTGTCATCTACCCCCGTGAACCCCACAGGGGGCAGCCTCTCCACCAGGATGGCCTCTCTCTCCTCTAGGTGCTGTTCACTGAAACCTGCTGTTCCGTTTCCTGTCCTCAGTTCCAGGAGGCCCTGAAGGCAGTCTGGGGGCCTCTTTGCCTTCAGAGATACTGTCCAGATTTATCAAATCTCCCAGCCCTGGGGCCCCCTTGCCCTTTGCTGCTGCACGTCACTGTCTCTGGCTCTTAATGCTCTTACTCCAACTCCAATGAAAAATCACTCCCAAAGTTAGGCCAAGTGGAAAATCCAGCTCTGTGGGTCACACCTCATTACCTCCACCTCTGCCCTGGGAATCTCAAAGAAAACCTGGATTTGCTCCTTTTTCGAGTAGCTGTTCCTACTATCGTTCAGGGAAAGCCCTGTGCAAACGTTCCCCTCACCCTCCCCGCCCCCTCAACAAATGCTCCGGAGGGAAAGCCTGGAGGGTCATCCCACATGAAGAGGGGCTTCAGCCTTTGGGAAAGAGAACTGGCCCCAGAAAGAAGCAGGAGAAGCTCATCCAGGTTTTGAAACGACTAATATCGCTGGTGAAACTAAGGAAAAGCATTGTGAGTAAAGATGCGATCTGCCCTGCCTGAGAAATGTAAAAAGCCTTGGTTAGCATGATTCTGCCCAGTTTGTGACAGGTTTCTTTGTGGTGGTTGTCAACGCTGTTTGGTGGAGACGGGATATATTGGGTGACTAGGTTTTATTGTCCCCTCAATATTAAATTGTCCCCTCAATATTATCCCCTCACTATTGCCAATGAGGTAAACCTTGGTGCTTAACACATGTGAATTCAAATAAGCTTCGTGGAACTCACAGATCAGCCTTCCCCATGAGTTTCCATCAGGGCCGTAGTAATAGTTTTGCTTGGACGGGATCCTCTGCGAGAAGAGACCTCCTACCCTGTGAGCTCCAATGGCGGATTTTGTACAGTTTTCCCTCAAGGGTGGTCTTGCTGTTCTTACTGATGCACAAGGAAGACTAAGTGGTTACCATTGTTCACATAGAATTACCCCTTGTTCTTTCCAACCTCAGGGAAATGGACTCTACCTTCTTCCTAAATATCCCTAGAATAGGAGATTTTATCATCTTCCCTAAATTTCAAATTTTTAAAAATTTTATCATTTTCCCTAAACTTCAAATTTTAAAAAATTTGTTTGGCTCTGTCCTATGTCCTTTTTGTCACCTGAAAGTTTCTGTCATCTCAGATTTACACATTTCGCTAGAGATGAAAAATAATTAACCACCATATTTTATACATAGAATAGCCTTGAAGTCGTATCACCTCTCAGTCAAGAGCTAAACAAAGTCTAGGTGTTTTATCTCTTGTTCAGCATTATAGTTCTGATTTAGAAAATAAGAGATTCAAACAGTGAAAGATTTTCAAGTCTGGGCAAGAGAAGTCTGACACCAATCCCACTATGGTTCGCTCCTGGGGCCCTCCTCTGCCCTATCTCCCCACCTTCTTTATGAATTAGGACTCTAAATTTTTAAGTGACTATCAAGTTATCCAAAATAATTCAAAAGCTCTCTATAACATTGCCATCACAGAAAAAAGTTGATTTGCATTTTATGATCTTTATTATATAAAGATCATAATATATATTTATGATCTATATTATTATGTTGCCTATCTGAGCTTTTCATAAGGCTCAGTACCCAGTCTTAGGCAGGCCCCTTTGGGGAAGAGGACAAATTCAGACCTGAGGCTCACTCTGCTTGTCTCTCAACATAGGACACCTGATAAAATAACCTACTTGTCAAAGGATCCATTTCTCTTTTAACCTTTCCTTCCTCACCTCTTCTCTGTCCACTTACATAGAGTCTGAAATACTGCTTTGGCTAAGAGTCAATCAGAAGTACACAGGCCAGACTCTGTGTGGAGGTGGACACAGCAATCGACAAACACACAATCTCTTCCGTCATAGGATCCGGGGACCAAAAGGGAAGATGGACATGAAGCACATCCTCACAATCTGTCAGTTAAGTGGGCCAAGCTCTCCAACAAGAGAGTGGTCTTCTGAGAATCTTATCATTAGATCCAAACCAGAAAAAAGTCCAAATTAGCACCAGCAATGTTTATCCCCAGATGTGAAGTCCTAAACTTGCTGCTGATACAACGTAGCTTCTCTCCTGCTTGAACTGACCACCTCCAGTTTTTCATAAGGAAAATGAAAGTCCCAATTTCAGTCTTAGTGGATAACAGAGATCCAGAGAGAGAGTTGGAGTGGGGATCATCTCAATCCATTCTCGAGGAAGCAAAAACTGCTCCAACTCCCTAATTCTGAGGAACTGCAATGACCCATCCCTCACTGCTTTAGGACAAGCAGGAGACTGAGCTTCTCCACCTGCCCTTTTAGCGGAGCCTTGTTGTTGGAAACCATTGCCTTCCCACCTCAAACGCTAGAATCTTCAAGTCTGCAGAACTGATCATTACAACAGATCATTTGGCATCAGGTATCGTGTCAAGGGTTTTATGTACATTACCGTCTTTAATCCTGAACCCCACCTCCCTGTAAAGGAGGCAGCGCTATTACATTTGCCAGATGGAGAAACTGACACTCCAGTCACTGTTGTCTAGATGAAGTGAATGGTGCCAAAACCTGGGTTCTTAGTCTGAAATGAGTAGCTTGGGTACAGAGATCAGAGAAAGGGAAGACAGACTGTGTTGTAAGGAAAGCTCTACTCTCATGTATGTGTGTGTCTATACGTGCAAACCATGTAGCCTAGAATTGTGTAACTATTGAACACCTTAACAAAAAGAGAAGGTTTCAGCAAAATTCAGAAGATGCATGTCTGTTACATAAACCTGAGTAACAATGAAACCTACCATGCTTTAGGAAAGCCAACGGATAAAACCACGGGTTTGGATCACTGTGGCTCGCTTAAACTGGAACAGCTGGATTCATGGGAGGGCTGTTGCTTCAGCCTCTGAGGTTGTAACGTTAAAAACCAAAGTCCATTTTATAAATTCAAAGATTGTACTTGGCAAAGGGCTACAGGCCCAAAGATCCATTTTAAATTAAAATACATGTTTTTCATAAGGTGTCAGCTCTCCACTGGAAGCCTACTGGGTCAGAAACACAATTAACAATGGAGAGAAAGCAGAGGCATGCAGTCGGTTTCTGTTTCCTAAAAAACATTCACAGACTCAAAAAATCGCCACATCAAAAAGTCCTCCAAATCTGCCTCTCAGACGGATCAATGCTGGTCTGGTAGATCAGGCAGAATTCACCACTCCTGTCAACAGCTGAACCATCTTCCGACGTGGGGACGGGGCCCATCTCTCCCTTTCTAGAAGGGAGTGGTTTCATCTCACCAAACAGAGGAATAGGAAGGAGACTGCGTTGAACTGGAGAATCAGCATTCTCCACTGGAAATAAGTGATAGTAGTGGTAAATGTTTAAATGTGTCCTGAAATAAGAGCAAAAATAACATGACTTGGTTTGCGACACTGATATACTAACCAGTGTTCTTCTCCTATCCTAAGCTGTCTGTTGGGCTACTCAGCAGCATTTTAAAAAAATGGGATTTAACCTAATCAAATCATGAGTTCCCAGAAAACCTCCCTGAAGCGGCAAGTTCTCCACCATCACAATTTGGATTCAGCCTCTTTCCAAACCACAGATCTGAATATGATTAAGACAATGTACAAAAACAAAACCCGACCTGCTCAGCCCAAACTTAGTTAAAGGCTGGGTTTTCATTATCTTCCCTAAAATCTGGGACTTACTGGATCGTGGGAACACGGGTGGCACATTGATACCAGTGAGCCAACCTACCAGACTTCTCAACTTATGTAGGCAGTAAATTAGCATTATGGCCTTAATTTCTTTTTTTTTTTAAAGATTTTATTTATTTGACAGAGATCACAAGTAGGCAGAGAGGCAGGCAGAGAGAGAGAGGGGAGGGGTAAGCAGGCTCCCTGCTGAGCAGAGAGCCCGATGCGGGACTCGATCCCAGGACCCTGGGATCATGACCTGAGCTGAAGGCAGAGGCTTTAACCCACTGAGCCACCCAGGCACCCACATTATGGCCTTAATTTCTCACAGAAAGAAGAGGTCAAAGGGGCTGTTGACATTGACCAACACACTGTAGTCTAGTATTCCCTGCATTTCAGTGTCCTGAGTAGGGGAGATAGAGGCAAGGAAGGTCCTGGAAAATAACTGGCCTCTTTACATTCAAATATTCCTTTGCAACTGTGTGAAAACTTTCAAATATCAAACCTCTTTCATCCCTCACATGAACTGTGTGAGGTAGGATAGATAATGTTCCAACTAATAAACTAAGACCTCTTGCCCAAAGTCTTGCAGCCTGGTAACAGGAGCCAGATACAAAATAATGCCATTGCCTTTTCTTTGTCTAAAGAACGACAGTAAAATAGCTTTTAGATTTTACTGATTCAAGAAATTGACCAAGAGAAAACCAACATCAGTTCAGATTTCCGTAGACCATTTTTTCTTAACTTTTTATTGAGACACGTGTAAACTATATCACGTAATGCACGTAAACTATATTATGTAACACACGTATGTGCACATGTGCACATGCGTATGCACTAATGTAACCAGCACCCACCCTGAGATTCAAAAGGTTTCCCACATCCTTGTGCCTGATCCAAGTCAAATCCCTGCCCCAGAGATAACCACTGTTCTGGCTTTTCTCCGTATAGACAAATGTTGCCTGTTCTTGAACTTCATATATGTGGAATTCTGCAGTATATGCTCCTTCTCATCTGGCTTCTGTCATTCAATATGTCTGTGAGATTCATCCATGTAAAAAAGAGGAGGCTGCGACATTTGTGATATCATAAATGGACGTAGAGGGCGTTATGCTAAGTGAAATAGGTCAAACAGAGAAAGACAAATATATTATTTCATTCACATGTGGAATCTAAAACAAAACAAAAGCAGAATCAGCTAACTACAGGAAACAAACAGATGGTTACAGAGAGGAGACGGGGAGGGGGAGGGGTAAATGGCCGAAGGGGAGTGAGAGATCCAGGCTTCCAGTTATGGAATGAATAAACCGTGAAGACAAAAGGGAAAATACAGGGAATATAGTCAGTGGTATTGTAATAACATTGTATGGTGACAGATGGTAGCTACACTTGTGGCCAGTATAGCATAATATAAAAAGAAGTTGAATCATTATGTTGTACCCTGAAACTAATGTAACATCATGTGTCAACTATACTCAAATAAAAAGAAATTTTTTTAAAGAACGCAATGACTATTAGCACAGTAGTGGTGCCACTGCCTTGATTTGTGCTAAAGCCCCAACAGTTTCACACACCATCACTTTTGCAACATCAGCGTGAATACCAATGCAGTTATGGCATGTCACACCTTAGCACTATCATAAACATGACTATGAGGGGCGCCTGGGTGGCTCAGTCATTAAGCGTCTGCCTTCAGTGCAGGTCATGATCCCAGGGTTCTGGGATCGAGTCCCGAATCGGGCTCTCTGCTAGCAGGAAGCCTGCTTCTGCCTCTCCCACTCCCCTACTTCTGTTCCCTCTCTTGCCGTCTCTCTCTCTCTCTCTGTCAAATAGATGGAAACTTAAAACCAAAAAAAGAAGAAAAGAAAATCTTTAAAAACAATAATAATAACATTGACCTCACAGATTCCCTAAGCTCAGAGAGCCCCAGAGTCCTGGGGCCTACGTTTTAAGAACCACTACCCCAGAAGTTGTAGTGTTCTACCTTTTACATTTAGGTCTGTGACCCAACTTGAATCAATTTTTGTATATAGTGTGAAATAGAGATGCCCAGGATTTTTTCCCCCTCCATACTGATATCCAATTGCTACAGCCCTATTTACTGAAAATACCACCTTTTACTCACTGAAATCCAACTGGCACCTTTGTCATCAATCAAGAGACTCTAACATGTACTCTATTTCTGAGATTTCTGTTCCTTCCCATTGGTCTACTATTTTTTCCTTGTGCCAATATCATACTGTTTTAAGTGTTGGAGCTTTATAGTGAGCTTTCGATCTTTTTTATTGAGATATAATTGACCTATTACATGAGTTTCAGTTGTACAACAAACTGATTTGATATTCGTATCCTTTATTCTGCCAGCAGTGTTGTATAGTTTTGGGTCAGTAGCTTTATTCTTTGGTAACACACTGGTCAGCAACATCAAAAAAATGTTGACTATATTGGTAAATAATGATCATCTTTGTCTTGTTCCTAACTTCAGGGGGAAGTCACTAAGTATAATATAAGCTGCAATTCTGTGTTTGGTGTTTTGTTTGGGTTGTAGATACAATTCGTCACTTAGAATGTTCCCTTCTCTTCCTATTTTGTTTAGCTTTTTTACCATGAATGGATGCTGAATTTTATCAACGGTTTGAGTGTACATGTTTTTTTTCTCCTTTATTCGGAGACAGTGAGTGCATAAATTGATTTTAAAACGTTAAACCTACATTCCTGAAATAAACCCTGTTAGGTCATAATTCATAATTCTTTCCTTGTATCACTAGATGCAATTTGCTGACATGTTCTTTAGAATTTTCACATCTATGTTCATAAGAATACTGACCTATACTTTTCTTTTACCCTAATGTTGTGACAGGTTTGGTATCAAGGTTACGTTAACTTCCTAAAACAAGTTTGTAAGTGATCCCTCTAACTCTATTTCATGAGTTTGGGTAGATCAGTGTTATTTCTTCCTTTAACATTTAGAAGAATTTTTCACTAAAATCACTTGAGCTTTTGAGTTATCTTTGTGGAAAGATATTTATTTTTGTGGAAAGACCTTTAAAAGAACAGCTTGATTGAGATATGGGAATAAATGATCTCTAACCTCCTCATTTTACCCATTTTAATATTAGAATATAGTTTATTCATTCGTAAAACCAAAACTTCATGTGTGAGATAAACACCTGAGTATCTACTATTCAGTTCAATGGAACATACCAGTGCTTGAAGTACCCCTACTTGATACAATCCCCCTCCCTCCTTTCCTAAGAAGCACCCATTATCCCGAACTTTGGGTTTATCATTTCCTTAATTTATGATTTTTATCATATCTGTAAGCATCCTTGAGCAATAAATTGTTTGATTTATAGGCATTTAATCTTATGTCACTTTATGCTGTTCAAACTCCCCTGCAACTAATTTTTCCCTTCAAACTTCAGGCTTGTAAAATGTAATCAAGTTGGGGGCACCTGGGTCGCTCAGTTGATTAAGCTTCCAACTCGATTTTTTTTTTTTAAAGATTTTTATCTATTTATTTGACAAGTAGGCAGAGAGGCAGGCAGAGAGAGAAGGTGAAGCAGGCTCCCGGCTGAGCAGAGAGCCCGATGCGGGGCTCGATCCCAGGACCCTGAGATCATGACCTGAGCTGAATGAAGGCAGAGGCTTAACCCACTGAGCCACCCTTCCAAGGTGCCCCTTCCAACTCGATTTTGGCTCAGGTCCCGATCTCAGGGTCATGATTTCGGGGTCACGAGATCGAGCCCTCTGCTGAGCTCCGCACTCGGTGCAGGTCTGCTTGTCCCTCTCCTGCTCCTGCTCCTTCTCCTCCTCTCTTCCTCCTCCTGCTCCCATGAGCTCTCTCTCTCTCAAATAAATAAAATCTTCAAAAAAACATGTAACCAAGCTGATGTGGATAGCTGTAATGAAAGACCCATTTTTTGTTCCAAAGTTCTGTGCCTCAGTTTCCTCCACTATAAATACACGAGGAGGAGCTTAGCTTCATCATCTGTCAGTACTCTTCCAGATCTGAAAGTCCAGTTTTACTTTTAACAGTAGGTACAGAGTGTATAGTTTGCCCTAACAGTATGGTGCTCGTCATAATTATAATTTATTTGAGGTTGACTCTTTGATCAGGAACACGGTTCCCATGGGAAATGTGTCATGGTATCATTTTCAGACATTTCAGCAAAATTGGAAGATTACTCGAGTAGAAAACTTTGGTATGCAAGACAAGTCATTTTAATACCAGGTTTGAGGCAGCACATGCAATGGTTAGAAAAGACAGAATTCACAATGCAAAAATGCAAAGTTTATTTTCTTAAATAAAATACTATATTCATATCTATACAAATAATTATTACAACCATTAAAATGTTACATTTACCAATAAAAATTTCAAAACTTTAAACAAGAGCATGGTTCAGAATATTCACACCCTAATACAATGCATTTGTAAAAAGATGTCAAAATAAACAGGACCTATTCTTATTTACAACTGTAGGACAATCCTGATCATATTATACATATCTGCTCTGGATTCCATTACAAAACAAATTAGTTCCCATTAGAATTATAAACCAGGTGATTTACAGTAATAGGACACAGTACACAGCAGACATCGCTGGCATGGGAATAGATACAAATATTACACTATTGAAAAACTACAGTTAGGTTTTTTTTTCTGGTGACTGCTCTACAGTAAGCCTCTCACCCAGTGTATCTTTAAATAATTTGCGAAGGTAATTATGTTCGCAGGTTTTTCCACCTATTTTACCAAAATGTGTGTGCACGTGTGTGTGTGCATGTATGCGTGTGTGGGTGTGTGTATATGGCCTGCTGAACATGGAAGTGAATCTTTTCTTCACAGTAACACAACTGCAGCATTTTAAGCAACACTGTCTGGTCCCTTTCTTCTTGGAAGATCAACCGTTCAACTCCCTTAAAGGTTACCAATATAGTCAAGTCCAGTGCCTCGATGACCCCACAAATGAGAATGGTTTTAAGACTTAAGGGATGGGGATAAAGAGATCCAGAGAAGTGAGGAAGAAGTGAGATGGAGGGAACTCTTAAGTTTCTGTAACAGAGTATGGTGTAGAGCTGTACACACAACTGAGCCAAAAAAAAAAAAAAAAAACCCAAAAGCAAAAACCCCACACCTTATGATCATTTTAAAAAGTATTAAATTACAAGATAGAGATTCTATGTCTCATGAGATCTCCGGTGACAGATGATGCAGACTATCATCCAAAACAACACCAATTTGAGTATTTTATCCAATACTCTCAACCCAAGTTGGCTCGTGTTTATGAAGCATCTGAAAGCATGCCTGCCCCTGAGCCGTACAGTTGACAGGGTTTGTGCCAGTATGGAAATAACGGTGTTGAATGACCACCACCTACAAGCTCAGACTTTAAAAGGAGTTTTGCTTCTAAGCAGTACATTTTTTACAAGCTCGGCATCAAAGATGGCTCAGAGGATGATAAGGCAACAGTGAGAAACAGCTGTTCTTGTCTTCTAGGTGTTTGATTACACAGCACATACCATTCTGGCTGGTCCTTTGCTATGTAACAGAGGAGTGGGTGAGTAGTATGTTCCAATGGCTGGTCTTCGGACCAGAGGCACAGTTTCAAGTAAAGTGCAGTACCAGGATGGAGGCATGTGGGCAGAACTAGAAGCTCCGTGTCCAAGAAGGTCCTCATGCTGGACTGCCTCCATCTAAACTTGGTGTTCCCCCACAGACTCTGGTAAAAACACTGTCTGGCTCACATAGGAAGGGAGGAAGGGTAGAATGCAGAGAGAATACAGTTAAGCCCCCCCCCCCCCCAAAAAAGGGACCCTTTTCTGTGGGGAGCATTTAGCCCAAAATGTACTTCAAGAAGAAATGAATTTCTGGCCTTTAATTTGCATATAGGTATCATAAAATCATCACTCACAGATTAACTTCATACTAGTTTATTTGGCTATTATTATTGCCCTCTGGATGTATACAACCATAAGCAATTATCTCCGGACAAAGGGAGAATTTATACAGACAACAGTACTATGACTTCCAGATTCCTAAAGATATCAACCCAAAGCTATCTGATCTTAGTACCACCTTCGCGCTTTCTGAAACTCCTCCATGGGAAGAAAGGAAATTCATCAAAACAAGGAACAGAACTCTATGGTATATTCAAAATTTTAAATTAATTCTAATTTTGTTTCAAGAAATTCTTGTTACCTCTTGATAGAACAGGAGATACAGTGGTTCCCGAAGCCAGGAATTGGGAATCAGATATAGGAGCACGACTCATTATATCAAACAATGATCCAAGAGATGGATGGGCCCAATAAACCTTTAAAGGCAGAGAAGTAATCATCCTAAGGAAATAAACAGGCTCCCTGCTGTCTGTCTGACATGGAGCAGATGGAAGAAAAAAGGAGTGTAGGTACCTACAGATCAGAGGAAGGGTAAAGCCAAGAAGATGCTGGTTAGTAAGTCTTTACTTTTTCTCAAATTTTTAAAACTTCACTCCCATTAAAATAAATGTGTTTGCACATTTTTTTTTTTGAATATAAATTTTAGCCTTTCCATGACATGGATAATGTTAGAAGGCAAGAGCAAGGCAAATAAATTTTCTTTAAAGCATTTAAATAATTTTATATTTTCAGAAGGCTGATTAGGAAAACAAACCCCAAAAAAGGCTGATTTTTAAAAATTGATCTTTATTGCAATTCACCCTGATATGTAACTGGAAATTGCTGCAGAAGAATATTCCCTCCTCATTCTTCTCCTTCCACAGTTCTATTATGTTAAATTTTAAAAAGCATGATCACTGTGGAATATCACTCCTTACTTAGAAAAAAGGTACCATCCCTGGTCCCTCCAAAAGGTCTTCCAATATAAACAAAAATAAACTTTCTTAAATGGTATAAAATATCGCCCAAACAACCAGTATGTACCAAAAAAAAAAAAAAAGACATCAAACTTGATTTCTTTTATCCATGATTGACACATCAGAAATTTATACATGAGAAATCTGAAATTTTTCACCTCATTAGAAGCTACTGTGTTAAATCTTTAGAGAAATCACTTTCTCTAATTGATTCTGTGATCAACAACACTAAAAGAGATAGAAATAATTTAATTAATGATTCTCACTTTGATTCATACATTTGTATATGTTTGTGTACTTAAGAAATCAAAAATTTATGGAAATTGTTTTTACATTCTATAGACCCAGTTCTATATTAGCAAGCCAAGCCAAAAATAACAATAAATTTACTATAACCAAAATTGACTGTTTCCTGTCACACTTTTGCCAAAAATTATATCCAGAGACCGCTAGATATTAAATAATGAATTTCCTCCCCAAAATCATGTAGCTCTGATTACCAAATGCTTAATATACAGCTGGTAAATCTCATACACTCATGCTTTTCAATCAAATAAGATTACTATGCTCTGAACACTTTCAGAATTGAGTCCACATATACGACGATCTCTTACATACACATGCACATCTGTAAGATAACTAGAGCTACACATAAGCAGAAGCCAAACCATTTGCAGATGGTCACATCTTTCTTCAGATGGTCAAATAAGCTTTCCTGAAGGGTAGAGGCTGATTTGGGATCAAAGTATTATGTGCTTGGAATGAAAGCTCAAAAAAACGGAAATGCTATCTCTGAACTGGGCTGAGCGGAAAAAGAAAATCAATCCAACAGAGGAACAGCTGACAGTACCAACCTTTCAGGCCTTTCTACTGCGAAGTTCAAATTGATCTTCTCCTTAGCCTGTTACCATTGTTCTAATTATATCGAACAGTGCCCAGTTCTTCAGAACTCAACAACCGCCACGCTGTGCGTGTGTGCACTTGTATGTGTATGTGAAAGGCAGAGAGAGTGACAGGGAGAGGGAGGGAGGGAGGGAGGGAGAAGAGCCCAACATAGTGAACACTATCCTTCTTGAAATTGGCAGGTTGGACCTTTCAAGTACAGAGAAAAACCCAAATGTCATAACTTAAAACTCAGTTAAGGTAATTAGTTTAAAAACAAGCCACGAATCTCACTTTTTTCCCAATTACAAGTTCTAACTACTGTGTTTATCTGTTGTCTTATTTGAGTAACTCCTATTCTTCACCATGACCATTTTGAAGGTAAAAATACAGCTTTTCTTGTTTATAACTCTTTTTTTTTTTTTTTTTGCCCCCAGGAGGCTGCTTCAGTGGGCAGCAGGAAGAGAGAGGAAGGTTTGGTAAATATAGTTCAAGAGGCACACATGACCCTTTTACTGAGTCTTCACTAGAGGTATTCGCCAGAGTTAACTGCTCTGACCCAGCCTGAGGAGGCATTTTTGAGGAGGAAAAAAATAAAATGCTGGTCCTTGGGTTGCCTTTATTAACAGAGCAGACGGAACCATTTACATGTCTCTCTCCCACTCCATCCCCTATTTGGCAGAATATAACAACAACAACAAATAGGTTTGAGAATATGAGTATATATGGTTGTTTTCATAGGCTTTAAGTTTTCTAAATTCAATATATTAGTGTGTGTGTGTGTGTGCGTGTGTGTGCACATGTGTGTACAAAATTAACTTCTAAGGGGCTTTTAAAAACCCTGACATCAAGTTTTCCAATACTTCAGTGAGTCTCAGGTCACAATTTCCATTTCCAGATGGCAGGACAATTTTTGAAGGACCAGCTTATACTTTAAAATCTATGTCTGTGCACACACACACACACACACACACACACACATGCACATACATACACACACCTGAACATATACAAAGACAATTTTCTGAAGCACCATTTCACATCTGCCATCAGGAAAAATAATGAACAAATTCATCTTCTCATTATAAGTCTACTATGAAGGGTAATAATGTAACATACAATGCCATATTTTAAATATAAATATCAGTAAGTGAAAATACTGACAGAGCTTAAGACTCTGCTCAGAAATATTTAAAAAGTAAGGCTCAAATAATCGTGTAGATTCCAAACACTATTTACTGAGCAGTCCCTAATGATTAAACAAATATAAAAGAAATTATTTCAGGATCAAATGAACAGAATGAAGAGAGAATACTGAAACAAAATTTAACTGATGAAACGACAATCTTTAACTGAACACAAGTGAAACTCCACAATACAACTGCTTTCCCCTTATGACCCGATGCAAAATGCAAGCGCAAAATGGAGAATGTCTATGTACTTTGCTTTTTAGATTGCTATTTTTAAGGCTAAGTAAGGAAGACCTTTGTGTTCTAGGATCTTGGCACATTAAAAGATAAAATGGCTCTCTAATGTGAAGAAAAGACATTAAATTCAGATAACCGATGGATTGTTATAATTAAGAAGGAAGCCTCTACCTAAACCAGACCTTGGGAGTAAAGGCTGATTAAACAACTCATTTACCTGCTAACTGCTTGACTTTAACCATGGACATTCATTTCATATTAATTCAACACCTGCCATGGGTAAGAAACTGTTCTAGATGCGGATATCGGCCAAGCATTTGGTGATGTGCCATTGCATTGCATCAAAGTGTCTGGATTTTTGGAGAGCAATTCAACTATCTCAAGTACCTATTTTACAAATGATCAACAATCAAGTTTAAAATCTGGGTTCTTTCTTACTACTCAGCACATGCCAAAAGGATCTCTTCCAACTTACAGCTGATTAGTATTTAGGGAATATAAGATTCCAAATCAAACTTGAAAATCTAACTCCGTTCAGAAAATTTAAAAAGCACACCGTGCAGTTAAAAATGAAAAGATAATTTGTTTTTGACAACCCATGATTTGCATCATTTCTGACGTGACTTCCCTACATTCAGAAGGTAACTGGAAATTGATCATACAAACACAGATATACACACACACACGATCTCCCTCTCCATGTGCATTACGTGTGCACACGCACACAAACATATCTGTAGTCTCAGCCGATACATGGACATGTAGTCTATCAAAATTCAGACAGCTGAACTGCAGTCATGACCTAAAATATGGCTTATGTTGTGGGCAGGTCTGTTTGAGGACTGCTTGGAAGAGTCGGAGGCAGAGGAGTTTGCTATGGTAAGCAAAGGTGACATTGCCGAGCCATCCGGAAGAGCTGTAGCTATTTCTGGAAACAAAGATGTCATGTTAAAGTTGGACAAGTGAGAGTTGGTCATGTGCATTGGCGGCATATCAGGGAGCAGAGGAAAACTTGGTTGACCAAAACCAACAGGCCTGGGAGGAGACAGAATTGATCCAAATCGGTTATTTAGGCTTCCACTGTTGACTTTCTCAGTGCTAGGATTTGAGAACATCTGATTGGAAAAATACGGGATTGAAATATCATTGGACAGTGTAGGATGAGCAGGAGAGTACGGGGGATAGAAGGAGGGTAGAGTATTCTGGGGGTCTACAGGGATGAGAGCTGGCGTTCGAGTGGCACTAGGCTGAGTTACCTGTGGAATGAAAGAAGTATTAGCATTTATTGGTGGATTCATGCCACCCTCAGGAATAAAAGGAAAACCGAAATTTTGTGATAGTGTATGCTGGTCAGGTGCCGAATTATCGTTAGGTATTTGTGGGCTATCGGGCATGAAACGAACAATACTTCCTCTCTTCTCTGTAGTGGGCTGCTGGCGTCCAAGAATCATACTGCCACTAGTAGACAGAGGAAGATGGGGAAGACTCGGATCAAAGACATTACTGTGTCTTTGGTTTCCAGAACGATTCCTTTCAGGCTGACGGATTTTGGAACCACTGCTGTCTTGCAAGGGATGCCTTGATCGCTGGGGAACTGAAGAGTTAGTTGGACGTACAGGAGGCCCTTGCTCAGCATTTCCGTGAGACACAGATGGATGGGGCAGAGCTGGCCTTGCAACCCCATGCATGTTGGTTGTGACTGGAGGGTTCATGTGGCCCTTGGTCCCATGACTGTCAGTTATCCTCATGGGATTGGACTTCTGCACAGAAACATTGGGACTTGTGTTCCGACCTTGAATATCTCCTGAAGAAGAAGAACTGGAGAAAGGAATATTCAAGGTGCTGTTCCTGGTGTTAATTGCACCTAGGGACATGTCACAGCTTTCCCTGTTCTGACTCTCGCTCTCTCTTCTAATATGTACACTTTCATGAGCTGGGGGACAATTATATTCAATGGCAGAGGATGGACCACACTGTGTGTTCCTCTGATGTTCCGAGAGTGGTCTCTGTGTTCCAAGGACCTGATCACCAAGGTGAGGGGCAAGTAAGCTCTGCATGAAACTCTGGTGGCATGTGTTTTCACTGTCCCTTGGTGGGATGGCATTTCCTGCTGGGATACTCTGAACCGGTGGATAAGGTAATCTCTTTTGGCGGTCGATTGGTGGTGGACCAGGGTTTTGACTGATTCGAAAAGCCTGGGACTGCATAGTCCTCAGGGATGATACAGGGTTACCTATTTCATTATTTCTTGAGGACTGTACTTCAAAATTACTCGGGGGCTGTTGACTGGCTCCACTTGGTTTAAACGTCTGACAGTCAGAAAGGCGGATCTCCGGGGCAATGGGATGGTCCACCCGACCCTGCATATTGTGAAGGGCCAAGCTCTTATTCCTGGGAACATCAAGATAGCTTCTCATTTCAAGCTGATCTGAAACTCTGGAACCCTGAATTGATATGCCCATTCTCTGCTCGGAATTAGAAGACGTCTTTCCAATGAGTGCCTCAGCAGAATAACTTGAAACCCTATTTCTCTCTGGCCTGTGTGGAGCACAGGTCATGTCTGAAGGTCTCGTCACAATACTTGGCTGGGAAACCATTTGCTGCTCCATGCCTCTTGATGTCAGAAGCCTCTGCATTGGGTTATGCCCAGATACGTGTTCCGAAGAAACCCCTGAACCTTGCTGCCTGCTCCCAACATCCGGCTGCTGGTGCAGAAGATCTTGACTGAGATGGTTCTGGGGATGGTTATGGTGGTTCCGGCTGGCCGAAGGGTTTTCACAACTCTTCTCCGGCTGCGAACTTCCGAAGTGCTGCTGCATCTGTTGCTGCATCTGCTGATGGTGGGGGTGTGGCTGACCGCTCTTGGGCCGGGGCTGATCAGTTCCAGGGTGCTTTGGTTGCAAGGCAAGCTGAGAGGCCTGAGTGCCCTGAACAAGATTCCGCTTTTTCTGCATCTGAACTTCCTGTTGTAGAGTCCTCTGTTGGTGGACGTTATGGGGCTGAGAGTGGACAGAGCTCTCTGCGTGAGGTATGTGATGCTGCAGCTGATACAGGTGATGCCTCTCTCGCACTGCTTGCTGCTGCTGCTGCTGCTGCTGCTGCTTTAGGTAGAGGTGGTTACTGTGCAGGTGGGACACCCCCTGGGCCGGAACATGCTGCTGCAGGGCCTGGAGATGTTGACTGGCCTGGGTCTGCTGCTGCTCAGCGACCGAATTCTGAGAGCTGCACTGCACTTCCGTTTGTCTCAATGCGGGGGCCACAAAATTGTTACTAGGTGGGAACAGTCGGGTGAGGCCGTCCCCATGTGCTGGGTTGCTGATGGGCACCACAGAGTTCGCAGAGTTGGGAGGGAGCTGACTGACCATCATCTGAGCCTGATCAGAAATGCTGTCTGGAGTTCGGCTCATCAGGGACATTGCCTCAAGCCTCAGCGGGGCTGGCTGGCAATGCTTCTGACGTTTAGCCGAAGACAATACAAGGTCATCTTGGACAGCACGCTTAGCAGAGTCTTTGCGGCTTTCCTGGCTTGGCTTTAAGAGGGGCTCTTGGATCTGTGGATTTGCTATGGTGCCAGTTATGGTGCTGAGCTGTTCCTGGGTATAATCGGTCATCAGAGCTGGTCCGGGAGGCTGACCGGTGTAGGAGCTAGATGCCACCGTCAGATTAACTGTTGCAGGAACAGTTGTTTGCTCTGAAGTTTGGGGCAAACCAGCACAGCTGACCAGAGGATGGCTGATGCTGCTCTGGTGGATAAGATTATTCACGCTCAAACTGGTGATGCTTGGTGACTGAGAGGTTGAAACCTGTAAAGAGGCACTGGATGTTTTCATTCCCACAGAACAACTTGGTTTCCCAAGGGGCCGATCCACTGTGGCTTCAATCGAATCCTGAGAAGTAAATTCATTTGGTGTTGCTTCTGCCTGTCCTGCGCCACCCTCTTTAGATACCTGTGTTTTGAAAGGCTGGTCCCCCTCTAGAGGCGATGCTTCAGCAGGCTTCGAAGTGACATCCCTTATGTCAGCCTGGCTGCCAGCTCTTCCCTTCTCAAGGCTGTCCTGGTCAAAAATAGCTCTTGCCGCAAGAGCGACAATGTCAGTTTGCTCTACAAAGGTACAGCTGTCACACGTGTTGGTCGTTGTACTGCTGCTGACATCCTCTCTAGTCGTTTCAGGAAGCATGGACGCCACTGAGAAACTACGGCTGCTGCCAGAGCTGGTTGACATGGGAGAGTCCGCCTGTCTGCTGACCAGCAAGGAGCCACTGATGACCTCCGGATCAGGGACGCACGAGTGAGGCGGCCCTGGGTCTCTATCGTCACTGCTCATCAGTAAGAGCTCCTGTTTGGGATGTAAATCGACACCTGCATCAACCAATTTAGAGTTTTCTGAAGAAAAGTCAGGATGGTCCACTTGGACTGAAAGAGAGAGTTTCTGAGGGTCCTTCTCTTTCTCAAGACCAGAAAGCAGTGCAGTCAAACCCGGCCCCTTTAAGAGACCCGTCGCTTGCAACGTATCAGGTGAATCTTGCTCTACCCCGCAAGGTTCCTCAATGACCTCTACCTCAGAAACACAGTCCGTACCGGCAGTGCTGGCGGTAGATGACAGACCAGAAACCTGAGAAACCAAAACGTGGGGATCATTCGGAGATGGAATCAACACATTAGCTGAAGTGCAGGATTTGGCAGCATCTGACAACGCCAAACTAGTTGCTGGCTTATCCTGAGGGGTCTCGCGTTGCAAAATGGGGGCAGAATCTTTGGATTTTGCTGGGGCCATGACAAAATGTTCACTCGGTACAGATTCTTGGGAGGGCAAGCTAGTCTCTTCTCCTGACTTAGATTTGGGTAGAGATTCAGGTATCACTGACTCAGAATTCAGAACGTCCATAGAATGTGCACCAGAAACACTTACACTGTTTGCCTGGGACCCGGCGACAGACGGTAACCCAACAGGGAGGCTTTCCAGCAGTCCGTCATTATTACACGATGGTTCCGCTGTGGCGTCAGTGCTGGCGCAGTCAAACTTGCCCACATCTCTGACTGGATTCAGGGGGCACGCCGACTTGTTAGCTGCGAAGTGTTTCTTGGCACCTGGCTTCTTATTCAACCTTTTCGACTTCACATTAGGTAAACAAGCTACGGCGTTCACGGAGGGAGTAGTTATTAGACTGTAAGCACTGGGTAGTGTGGCCGAATTATCAGTTGTCACAGGAGATGCCACAGTTGTTGTTAATGAAACATTGTTAACTGGGGTGGTCTGACTATTTGCAGCAGTCGGAGGATTGGCAGACTGGCTAATAGACAACTGTACACAGCTTTGCCCAGCCATCTGCGATATGCTTTGATTGAGGCTGGCCAAAGCTCCAAACGTATTCAGGGCAACGTTGGTATTTGGATCTTCGCTGGTGGTGGGTTGGATAATTTGCATAGGGGTTTGATTTGTAGTTCCTGATGAGGACATCACAGGCTGCAAAGCAAAGAGCTGTCCATTTAAAGAAATGGTTTGAGGCTGCTGTTGGTTTGACATGGTAACAGAAAAAGTTTGTGTTGAACTAGATGTTGCTAAAGATGAAGGTCTTGGTAAAATATGGACAAGATGCTTTCCTCCAAAAGTCTGTGGGGTTGAAACATTCTGCACTGAATTATTAGACCCTATTAGAGGACTGGCTCCATTGACAGGGAGTCGAACAGAACCAGGAGGTGGAGCAGAGAGGAGCGGCAAGGGGTTCTGATTAGCTGCCTGTATGATCACTATCTGTTGACCCACGGTTTGGTTGGGAACCTCTGCTCTCATCACCGCTGGGCAAGGGGTCGTGCTGGGGGGCTGGAGAATGATAACGTTTTGATTACCTGGAGCTGTGTTAACAGCCGACCCAACGGGCTGAGCCATCTGAATAACCTGCATTGCTGAATTCAAAGGAAGGATATTTTTTGGAGGCTGAGATTTAACTTGTGGTTGGGCAATCAGCGGCTGCATAGGTAAAGACGGGCAAGAAGGCAAGGTTACAACCACTTGCTCAACTGCCTGCCCATCTGCTGGAAAGGAATTACTCAAGTTAACACCTGTAGCGACGGGTCTCCTGTGGTTGGCTGTGGTAGGGCTGGGACCAGACTCATTTACTACTGGAGTCACAGCAGAAGACGGTGTCTGGCTCAAGGGTTGAATAGTGTTTCCCGCCAGTTGCAGAGTAGTCCATGTTGTCTGTGTGTTTCCAGCGGAGGAGATTCGGGTAAGGCTATTCATGTTTTTTAAATCTGAAGCGCTAACACTTGAAGAAGGCAAAGAACAAGAAAGTGTCCAACTTTCCAAAGGGCTTGCAGAGAGAGTGCTTACGGGAGCGGCGGTCTTCCCTCCTCCGGGGGCAGAGGGGGCCACCACTGTAGTAACAGCTGCAGAGTCTGCGCCCTTGCTAATGCTCACTGGACAGGAATCACCTGCAGACCTGGGGGGCTGGGAGCAGACTGTGGTGGTAACTGAAACAACGAAGGTGGTTTGAAAATCATTTCTGAAATCCTGTATGCTCAGGCAGGACTTACTTCCATGGTGTACTTTCGCAGCAGTCGCCGAGGAAGCGGTAGGGATGCTTGTGGCACAAGGGACTGTTTTCCTCACTAATTTGGGGCTCTCTTGCCCATTCTTATTTTCAGGAGAATTCTGATCATTCAGACATGTGTGCAAGGGACGATGTTGGTGGGCTTCAGGCCCAATGGGAACAGCAATCAGTGAGCCACTGGTGGCACCAAGCACACTCGATTCACTTTCAGAGGTGGAAAGCTCGAGAATGTTTTGAGCAGAAATGGTAGCAGGAAGACAAAGAGGAACAGGCTGGTTGGCCAATGCAGAAACTGTGGTTTGATGCCATGGCTTGTTTTCAGGAGGGTAAACTCCAGAAATAGACACAGGAGTCACCAGATTGCAAGCCCTCTGTACTGGTGCCACGTTGGCGGTCTGCTTTTGTAAATTATGACCAACATTAAAGGTTATCCCCTGAACAGCTGTTCCCTGGCTATTTCCACCAGGCTGACTCCCATTGGAATAAACAATGATATTTTTTTGAACCTGATCACTGGGAATAACAACAGAGACCTTTGAGTTTTTAAGATTTCCTTTCCAGTGGATTGTGGGGTCATCATATAGGCATATGTCATTTGCTTTCAGTAATTCGATATATCGACCATTTTCTTTTTGAATTTCTTCCAGTTGTTTACGTAGCTTTTTAATTTCTTCAGCTACAATATTAAAAATAAAAATGAAACAATTACCTGTTAATGCCAGTATTTACAGTAACTTAAGAAAAAGCTGTATGCTAACTACTCAGTTCTAATTCTAGTCTTTCTAAATAGCTCAACTGAGAATGTTCAGTTCTCTTCTAAAGCAAATTCTTTCTCCTTTTTACAGTGGTATATCAAGCCTCTATTCTATCCTTTTTAAAAAATGTATCGTTGAGGGCCAATGACCCAAAGGTCCAAAATTACTCACAATGTAGAAATCTCAAAATTCCCAATTCAAAAATTCCCAATAGGGCAGCTCCAAAGGCAAAAGGAGGAAAGATATACTGTTATCATGGTAACGTGCCAGGAAAATAGCACTGAGTATCAATATGATAGGCTGTAACAGCAAACATTATTTGTGGTAGTAGTGGGTAGTCCCCTTTATAAATGGCTTTAGACTCCTATTTCATTCGGAAACAACAGAGCCCAAGTGAACGCGTGAAAGTAAAGTAGTAGAGTACCGACGAGAGCATCAATAATGGAACTTGAATTTTCCTTGGGAGCGCCAAGATACATACACTGCTGTCACACCCCACTCTTTCTTTCCAAAGGGGAAGAACTTCCCCCACAGATCCTATGACTGGGGCAGCCTTGGCTGCTGTTGTTTATGCTCTGTGACCCCACACATCCCGCCTGTCTTGCCACTCTCCCTCCACCAAGGGTGGCCAATCTTCAAAGCCAGTGCCCTCTGAGGGGGCCTGAAATAAAAAGTTCTGTTATGATGAGGATGAGTTGAGACTAGCAGATTATTCTTCTCAGACTTTTAAACTAAGAGACACAGAAGAAAGATGCCAGTGTGCCATGAACATCAGAAACAACTGGACAATTATTATGGACCCAATAATAATGATGACTGTTCTCACTTACTACACACTTACTATAAGCACTTTTCATTCATCGTCTCATTTAATAACAATAATAACAATGACCACAGCAATGGGTAACATTTACTATATGCCAGCTTGACTCTAAGTACCGTACCTGCATTATCTCTTTTAATCCTCATAACAACCATGAGATGGGAACTACCTATTGTCATCAGTATTTTGAGGTATGAGAAACAGACTCAGGGTAATCACATAAATTTGTCTAAAAATCAACCACATACATGCTAGGATTATCTTCCATTTTAAGAAAAGGAAACTGAGACTGGGAAAGGTGAAGTAATAAGCACAGGTACTGATTGCGTCAGTGAAGAGGAGACTCAGCCCAGGTGGGCCTGACTCCCAGGGCCACCGCTCAGACCACGGCGCAGCCTGTCATGTGGGCAGTGAGCATGTGGGGAAGCTGCTGGGGGAAGAAAAGAGAAAAGAGCAGAGGCACCAAAAAGAACCAAAGAAAGGCTGGTGACTTAAGCTGCCTCAAGCTAGGGCCCACCTGCTCAGTGTTTCCTGAGCCCCAGGCAACTTGTATTCTTCGAACAGGCTCCCTTTTCCCTGAGGTAGCTTGACTGCCTCAGCCTCTAGGCTGTGAAACCAAAGGAGCTCTCCTGAGAAAAGTCCACATAGCATTCTGGCCTTGACACCCCTTCTGTGGAGTGCCTCAGAACGGTTACCAAGTATTATGAAACTACCTACCAGCATCATAAAACAAGGCCTGAGTTGTAAAAGACAGCTGACGTGGGGAGGCGGGAGGATAAGTGGACATCTAACTTAAAGTAAGCAATGAGAATTCAGAAGGCTGACCTTTCCGGATATACAATGAACACAGCCCAACGCTGCCCCCACCTCAGCAAATTCTACCTTTATTCTTCTCCTTTTAAGGTGACCTACTGAATTGTCACAGGAAATTCTTTCTCTGCTCTAGTCAGAGCCATAAATAAAGGACAATTCAAACTGCCTACCGCTCTGAGCTTTACACTTGCTTGGGATATTTTTCTTTTCAGCTGTTATAAAAAACTGAAAATTTTTTAACAATGTGATTATCTAAAAAATAATGACTAATAAAAATCAAATTCCATTAAATGATCAGGCAGTCTGAAACACACATTACATGCAATATAAACAATTATGAATGGAATGTTTTGACCTTTTGAGTTAATTCACAGCTAAGTCTTGGCCCCGGGCGTATCTTTATTTTATTTTTAAGTTACACTGAGCAGGACTCTCCCCTATATCCCCTAGCTGGAAGATCCAAGTGGAATAAAAGAGATCCACCATTATTTGTCTCATGAGTTAAGCAAACACAAAGTACACAGAAGAGTCCAAAATCAAAATTCTGTATGCCTGAAAGATTAGAGTTGTTCAAGGAGCGGGTGGGTAGGTAAACTACGATGAATTTATTTTACAACACTATTCTCTCAGACCCACTGAAGATACAATCTTAACAATGTTTCTGGTCAAAAAAAGCCTTCTGTATCCACTATAAGTTGCCCTGTGACACAAAGACCTGAACACTGAACAAAAAGAATCTTCAAATCTTTACCTTGTTCATTGTTTCCTCCATTAAGCAGGAGTTCATCATTTTGCCTTTTCAATTCTGTTATATATTTAAAGGCTTGGTCCAGGATCATATTCTTGCTCTGCCAAAGAGAATTAACCATTTAAAAGTTTCACTGAAGAGTAAGAACTTGCCAAAAGAAACTTAGAGCTTTGGTTTTATCACATATATGTGATATGCATCTTTTCAAAATTAAACAAGCACCATATTCAAATGCTTCTACTGTTCATTTTTCATTTACTAAGTATTTATTGCACATCTACTATGTGTCAGGTTCTGTTCTAAGCACTGGAGATATAATAAACAAAACAGACAAAATTCCTGACCTGCAGGAATATACAAGTTTTATATATATATTTATACACACACACACATACACACATATACATATATTTATATAAAATCAGGTAGTGCTAAGTGCTATGAAGAAAAAATAAAGCAGGGTAAAGAGGAGGCCAGAGATGGCAGAGGTCACTCTGTCCTACGAACTGAATGTTTATGACCCCCTGTAACTCATGTTGAACCCCTGATCCCTGATATGATGGTATCTGTAGGTGGGCCTTTGGGAGGTAGTTAGGTCATGAGGGTAGATCCCTCATGAATGAGATCAGTGCCCTTAGAAGAAAAGATATGAGAGAGGTGATCGTGCTCTTTGTCATGCGAGGACATAGCCAGGAAAAGAACTTACACCAGGAGCTGATGTATGCTTACACTTTGGAGCCTCCAGAACTGTGAGAAGTAAATTTCTATTGTTTAAACCACCCAGGCTATGTTATTTTTCTTATAAGAGCCCAAACTAAGATACTGTACTATAATCTATTTTGCATGGATAGGCTGGAGAAGGCCTCTCGTTAGACAAAGCAAAAACCTGAAGGAAGTACCAGGAAGTATGCCCCATGGATACTTGGAGGAAAAGGCTCCAGGTATTAGGATCAACAAGGACAAAGGCCCCCAAGCAGGGCTGTGTTCACACACTGGAGGAATCATGGTGAAGTGAGAGGTGAAGTATATAGGGGAAGAGTGGTAGGAGGAAGAGGCCAGAGAGGGCTTTCAAGGCCATGTGAAGATTTTAGACTTCTTTACTCTATGAACAATTATTAAAAATAAAACATAATAAATGACATTCCTTTTGGTTTTAGTTCTCTAGACCTTATTCCAGAGGCAACTGCCATAAAGTTACTTGTATATCCTTCCAGAAACATTCTATGCTAATACAAGGATTTTTTATCTATCCAAAAAAAAAAAAAAAACCAAAACAAAACAAAACAACAACACAGAACAGATAAACAGTATGCTACATTATTCTTTTTTATTTAAAAATATATCTTGGAGGGGTACCTGGGTGTCTCAGTGGGTTAAAGCCTCTGCCTTCGGCTCAGGTCATGATCCCAGGGTCCTGGGATCGAGCCCCGCATCGGGCTCTCTGCTCAGTGGGGAGCCTGCTTCCCCCTCTCTCTCTCTGCCTGCCTCTCTGCCTACTTGTGATCTCTGTCAAATAAATAAATAAAATTTTTTAAAGAAAAATAAAAATATATCTTGGAGATATTTCCATGTAGAGTTTAGATATCTATGTTATACTTTCTAAAGGCTGAATTTATTTTAGAGTCCATTACTGACAACTATTTAATCTGCATAAGAGGCATTTTGTTTTTTTGTTATTCAGCTATTAAAAATGTTGCAGTGAATGTTTAATTTCTATTCCAGTATGTATATTATTAAATATCCCCAGTACTTTCTCAGATAACTCTTTTCAGGTGGAATCAGTGATTCAGGGCTTTGGTTCACAAAGTTACAATTCTGGGTTTCTTAGATTGAGTCCCAACAGAGACCCAATATAATCTAGGAAATATTTTACTGAGAGAGAAAAGATAAATATTATCCTTTCTTAAAGCAAGAGTTGAGACAAAGGCAAAACATGATAATGCCCATCTACTTGCCTCTCTACTGCAGACGGGGCTGAGGACATGTAGCAACAGTGAAGAAAATCTTAATCTACTTCGCTTCTGGGAGCCAAATACGGACTTCCATTGCACATTCTAGGACAGCAAGGAAGTTGAATGACTATGGTTTCCTTTCAGAGAAACTTGTAGGAATGAAAACCAAGAGCAGGAAAATAAGATATTACTGGGCAAACACCAAAATTTCCTGAGAAACTCCTGTACATTGACATATGGAGAAAGGAAAACAATCAGAAGACAGTTCCTGCCCTTAAATTTGCTATCATGTTAAGGAAACTCAAAGTACATTAAACACACACACACACACAAATGAAAAAACACACGTATGCAAGACTAAGTACAACCCTGTAGAAGAGAATGAAAAGAAAGTGAAGCGTAAGACCTTGCCAAGGGAGATGGTGTTGAGAAGCAAGGAAATTGATCTGGCCCTCTGAAAGCCTGGGGAGGTACAGGACGGACCGGGAAGCTCCAGCTACCACAAAAGGTAGGGTAAGGTATGGGGTTAAACTGAAGAGACTGGTGGAAAGACTCTTCTTATGCAGTAATAAAAACCCCCTCTCTCCCACAGACACATCCTCCGCAGCTGGATGACTTCCCCTTCCTGTACCAATGCAGGAGACAAGTTCTGTAAAATCTGAACTAGAGAATTTTGGCCTCAGAGATGGTTGGCACAGAAGTGGACAAGATGAGGCAACTCAATGAAGACAGGAGGGTAAAGTAAAATTCTGCCTCCTAAAGCATGAGACTCTCCAGCACCCGTTCCCCAACCAGCTCCCAGAATATGGCAACCAGTCTTATACTCCTCTTCCCACCCTTCCCACTCCTAAACAGGGTGCTGAAGGATTCTTCTCTGGAAAATAAAAGTTAATAGCTAGTCCCAAAAGTAAACAAGCTACCAATACTGATATTTTTTAGTGCCACAAAAACAATAATACTAGATTACCACGTAATCACTCAACAGTTAGGGCACCAAAAGTCAAGCCTATTCAATCAGCTTTTTAATGCCTCATTCTCAAATATGAGAAAACAGCTAAGTATCACTAAAATTTAAGGAAAGTCCCCAAAATGAAAGACAAAACAACAAAACAAAGGGGAAAAAAAGAAAATTAGAAGAAACAAAAACAAGAAAAAAAATTTTAAAAACCTATGTAACATTCTCAGAGATGACATAATATTGTATTCATGAACCAAACATACAATATGAAAAAAAAACCAAAGAGAATAAGAAAAAGACTCTTGAAAGTATTAAATTAAAATTAAAAGTATGAGAGCTGAAATTTAAAAACAGAAGAGTTGGAAAAGACCAGTTGAGACTGAAGAATGGCAGAAGGTTCCAGAAGTAAAGTCTCAAAGGAAAAAGAGAAAACAGAAATTATGTGATACACTCGACTATGCAGTAACCCTAAAGAGACTGTTGAAAGTGTGGAAAGAATTAAAGAGAGGTATAGAGAGAAGTGCCTAAGAGGCTCAGTTAGTAGAGCATGGGACCCTTGATCTCAGGGTTGTGAGTTCAAGCCCCACATTGGGTGTAGAGCTCACTTAAAAATAAAAAATAAATTTTTAAAAATTTAAATAAATAAATATCAAGATTGGCATATAAACAGGTAAGCAAATGAAAAGTGAGGCAATTATTGACCCAAAAAAACACAAAAGAGACATACAAGACAAAACATAGTAATAGTATTCCCTCCTATAATTAACCATATTTTCAGTCTAAAAAACAAAAAACTGAATACCAATTTAACCAAAAGTTTGAGTAGAATTATATCGGGAGGATTAGACAAGGTGAAGCCAAAGGAAAAGAATAAGAAAACAATAGATAAAATCTAAAATAGAAATATTAAGATACAGTAATATAAGCTTATTATTTCAAAATATAAAGGTTATTTCAGAAGAAAGAGTTGAGAATGGATGCCTTTAAGTTGTTGTACTGGACTTGGGAAGCAAGAAGTCCAGAGGCTCATATTGTTGTTGTAAGGTTTTTAGTGTTATTTGTTATGTTTGTATATTAATTTTCACATATATTAATTTAATTAAAAATTAACCAAAAGGCTAAGACAAATTAAGAAATCCCATTATAATGAAACACTACATAACCATGAAAAAGAAAGGAGATCATATGAGGAAGGGTATCTGTAACTAAAAGTCTAGTATATACCAGTGAGTGAAAATGACAAGGCAGGTTATAAAACAGCACTTGGTGTCTAGATATAGATACAGATATATAATCATAAACCAATGTGTAACAACATGTCTAAGATGAGTAACAATAATAGTTATAATAGTATAATAGTCATAACAGTAGTTATAACTTGGAAGTAGCATGTCAATTTATTTTTCAAACATTTTTATGCCTTCCATATTGTTTCCATTTTGTTTTATTTTGTTTTGTTTTCAGTAAGCACATTTTATCCTCATTATCACAGGAAACAAAAAGCTATATTCATGAAGGAATACTGTCCCGTTTAAAAGCTGAGATTTATGTACCATTGGAAGTTGATAGGGCACAGAGAATAAAATAGAGATCTTTGGAAGATACTAGGTAAGAATTTAAGACAAAAAAATATGATTTACAGAAAATAAAAGAAATGCCTGGTTAATACAATAGCACATAAATAAAGGTAATCATAGGACTGAATAATTCAAGATCTTAAGGCCTAAAAATTATGTGGTCCATCTGACCATGTAGAATGCTCTGCTATAAGACTGCTGTAAGTATGGGGAAATTAAAGATAGGTATATAGAAAATTAAGCAAATGAAAAACAATGAGGCAAGTAACTATATACCATAAACAACAGGAAACAAAAATAATCATTCTGAGCAAAGAAACAACTTAGAGAATTATCTCTTCACAAGTAAGGAATGAAAATATGAGTGGACTTCTTACCTGTTTGAGGGCAGGGGAACACGGGATCAGCTCTCCTATCCTATTTATTCCAGCATTGATTTTCTTCTTTCTATGCCTCTCCACTAGACAGGGAGGAAAATCCATTTATCAAACCTTTTGGTACCAATGCCAAAGTTTGTTATTCTCCCTGGGTAAAGAAATCCCTAACAAAATTTTATCAAACAGTATCTCCTGGAGACAAATAACTACAATTAGATTTCTAAGAATGTCATATTTTAAGTCTAGTATTATAGGAACTGATATAAGTAATACTTCTATTAACATTTTAAAAATGTGATCTATAATAATTAAATTCAAATTATAAACAGAAGTTGCTAATTATGTTTCAAGTAATTACTAGAGATTTTAGTGATATCTGAAATTTAAGAACCTATTAACAAGCTAAGTTACTAAACAGCTGTATTTTCATATGGGCAAAGGAGACCTACTTAGATTACGAACCTTAAAACACCTTTTAGATGACTAGAAGGCATTTTTCAAATAGAACAGCTATTAGTTATTACTTAAAATTTCTACGGAGTCTGGTCTACTCACTTTGTCCACACAGGACTTTTCCCATCTAGGAAATTGAGTAACTGACAACATCTCAATCAAATTAACTGAGAAATATTCCAGGCTTATATGCTACAACTTTAAAGATCATATGGAAGGGTCAAGAGGATATAAGATGATCTAAATAACCGCAACAAGACACTGTAAGTAGAAACATTAGTCTTGGCTATTTTCTGTCAGGTTTCTGAAACCTTCCTTTCTAGTAAAATTCCAGTTCTTCTAAGAGGATGATCTTTCAGACTGACCATAAGCAGGTCTTGTTTTGTAGAATACATACTTTTTGCTTCATAGTCTAGCAGTAAAGACATCTTTTCAATGACATCTAATTACTCTCTCAAAATAAATTACTATCAGGACATACTTATGACACCATGTGAGCTGACTCCAATAAAAATATTTAGTTCTATGGCCAAAAAAGATTAGATTTAATTCATTTGGCCAAAGAATGCAAAGGAGTAAAGTATATAACTCACTTATCTTCTGAATTCTCTTACAGTAGTATTTGTTCTTATCTAAGAGTGGATTTTTAAATGTGTGGAGGTAGAAAAAAACAAAAAAAACCCCAGCAACATTAAGACTCTTTACCCACAGTGACAAAGGGGAATTCAAAGGCAGGAAATTCCCATTTTGGGGAGCAGCAATACTCCACCAGTGTTCACCACCTCTTTCCATAGACAAAAATTCCCCCAGGGTCCTTTCCCTAAGGAAAGGAAGGTATCATTTATAGAGTAATAGTTATTAACTTCTAAAATACTTTGTTTGAGATCTGGACTGTAGCCCCTGAAAAATAGTGTTATAAAATGTACCAAATTATAAAAGTACATACAATTGCTTCTATGAATGTTTATCTGGCTTTGGCCTAGAATTTTGATATTTTGAGATAAAATCAAATATGTATTTTCTACATTTCCCTGTAATTGAGGACTCCATAACTTCATTAAGACTGTTCACATTTCTAGGACCTTTAAGGTCTACAGCCTGCTCCTCATCTCTCCCCTACTCCTGTAGGCAACCAGCCCCCTCTAGAATTTCTGCAAAGACACATACTCTTTATTCCATTTGGCAGAGGTAGAGCTGGACCTCCTCAGTGAGTGAAACCACTTAAATCACTAGTTCCAGGGATACATATTAATCCTTAAATTATTTAAATAGACAATGAATCAAAAAATAAGCAAACCATCTTCGTGAGACTGGGGGCTTTTTGTCAATTAAACAATAAAGGAATAAAAAAGTAAGGAACAGGGGCACCTGGGTGGCTCAATCAGTTGAGCATCTGCCTTCAGCATGATCTTGGGGTCCTGGGATGGAGCCCCACTTAGGGCTCCCTGCTCAGAAGGGAGTCTGCTTCTCCCTCTGACCCTCCTCCTCACTCATGCTTTCTCTCTCAAAGAAATAAATAAAATCTTTAAAAAAAAAAAAAAGTAAGGAACATTTTCCTAAAACATAATGAATAATGATGCTATGCTTATAACACAAAAACTTACAATCAACTACAGTATAATTTCATTTTGAATGCAAAAAGTGCTAACAAATATAATTGAAATTGTTGTTTCTACCTGCATTGTGTGTCTCCCGGTTTTTCTTTCTGAAACAAAAAGATAAAAGGAACATGAAAATAATGGGAAAACATTTTTAACACTTTATATTTTGAGAACTGTAAGAATAAATTTTATGAATTTGTATTTGTTGTATCAACAGGAAACCATCCAAAGAAACATTTTCTTAATATATATTATGGTATGGAAAACATAACTGTAGGTAAATCAATGTAAATTTAGAATCTACGATTTCTAGAAGTAACTACAATTCTCTATTCTTCCATACCCAGAAGTCATTGGTTGGGAAGTAAATCAATCACTGAAAAAACCTTAACTATTTGAAAAATGTAATTAAAGAGCTAGTCAACTCTCAAAGAGATACCCCAAGTAGGTGACCTCTGATGTTTGCCCTGGTGGCTGGCAAGGGGTGCTGTGAATGTGTAAGGGATACAAGAACAGGAGGAAACTTTTAATCCCAGGGAGAAAAAGGCAGCCAACAGCACCCAGGCACAGATTACTGGCATTTGAGCCATGTTTTGCATTTGTGTACCTAAAAGCTAATTTCCTAAAACCACTGATTTTCCCTTTTATGTACAAACATTAGCATTCCCTAATAGCTATTTGGTAAAGAAAGAGAATGGGGATTTTAATATTAATGAAAGCACCAGGCATGCAATTCTAAGCAGAAACACTGCCCCAAATGCTGGAAATTCAGAAAGGGGCTTATACAAAGAACCAGAAGTAATGTACTGCTGTGCATATTGTAATGTTAGAAAATTATAATGTCAGAAAATTGTAATGTCACAAAACGTCTATTTAAATTGACTTCAGTCTAAATGAACTTATGATCTATAAAGACTATAATACTGTGTGCAAGTAAAAATTTCAGGAGAAGGTAAACATTTAACACAGATTTGGTATTATACAATTTTACTTACTTACTATCATTCTTACTTGTTACACTGTTAATAAAATAAGGAGGACAGGTAAATTTTAACTCTATATTCCTTTTGGTACATCTGTATTTATTTATCCACACATATTCTGAAGAGTAATGGCAGGGTGGCTAAGTGGGTTAAGGCCTCTGCCTTCGGCTCGGGTGGTGATCCCAGGGTTCTGGGATCGAGCCCCACATTGGGCTCTCCGCTCGGCGGGGAGCCTGCTTCCCCCTCTCTCTGCCTACTTGTAATCTCTGTCAAATAAACGAAATCTTTAAAAAAAATGGTTTTCCAGGCACCCAAATGAAAGTTCCCTGAGGACTGCCTTTTTAGCAAAGTAGGGACTAATTCTGCTTTTTATCTGCCCAAACTATATATTATTTTTGGACTGGGGCTACATACCTGTGCTGCTTTTTTGTAGGAGTCTCATTCTCTGTCATTTCTGGCATGATTACAGTGATAGGAACCTACAAGGCATAGAAAGACACACCAGAAAGTTTAAAGTCAGTATGTCAGAGAAATTGATTAATAGAAATTTGGTTTGAATACCAAAATGCTAAAAAACAAAAGTGACATCATGAAAAAAGCGCTAGCTTAGCTGTCGTGGATAGAGAAAGGTATAAGAAAACAGGACAAAGACAAACCATACGTGACTCTTAATCTCACAAAACTGAGGGTTGATGGGGGGAGGGGGGTTGGGAGAGGGGGAATGGGGTTATGGACATTGGGGAGGGTATGTGCTATGGTGAGTGCTGTGAAGTGTGTAAACCTGGCGATTCACAGACCTGTACCCCTGGGGATAAAAATATATGTTTATAAAAAATAAAATATATTTAAAAAAAAGAAAACAGGACAAAAAAACATCGTAACTAGCAAATGGAGGGCATGGTGAATGTCAAATGGGAGGAACAGCCAGGAAGCGCTCGAGAAGACTGGAATAGAGAAAGATCATCATGGGCTTGAAAATTTAGAAAGGCTTAATGGTGGTGTGGATTTGAGCAAGACCAAGAACGACAGGTAAAACATATTTGATTTGGGAGAGTATGCTCTTTGTTCGCGATACTGTTTAAAGTGTTCTACAAAATTTAAACTAAAACAATAGTCCTCCCCTCTGAACACAGAAAAAACAAAAGCGACAAGTGCACAAACACATAATATTTCATACACGGAAGCAACCGCTCAATCAACTCATTCACTTATTTGCTAGCTTTCTCTCAAACTGCTAGAAGTCTTACATTATCACTCAAGAGTCATGAAAATCTGGATAGGACTATGGAAATTCTACTTATACTTAAAATATCAGGATACTAAAGAATATACATACTGTAAGGAAATATATTCATATGCCCCAAAAAGCCTGAAAGCAAATACATGAAGATACTAGTTAATTGTAGTTATGTAAGGCAGCAATATTATAGGTGTTTTCTCCCCTTCTCTGATTTTCAAAAATTTCATAATGAAAACCTTAATGCTTTTTAGTCTCAGGGACTGACGGCCTTTCAAAAGCAGTCTGTCCAGCTGGGATACCTGTTCCTGCACACTGAAGGAGGTGCAAGGGCAGTTTCCCATTTTCTGAGTGTGAATTGGAAGTCAGAAAGCATGAGTTCAGGGGTACCTGGGTGGTTAAAGTGTCCAATTCTTGATTTTGGCTCAGGCTATGATCTCAGGGTCATGAGATAGAGTCTGAGTGGGGCCCCAAGGTAGGCAAGGAGCCTGTTTGGGATTCTTGCTCTCCCTCTCTCTCTGTCCCTCCCCCTACCATGTATGTCTGTACATGCAAGCGCTCTCTCTAAGAGAAGGAAGGAAGGGAAGAAGGACGGAAGGAAGGAAGGAAGGAAGGAGGGAGGGAGGGAGGGAGGGAAGGAAGAGAAAGCAAGCAAGCATGAGTTTAAAATCTGGTTCTACCATTTCCTAGCCATAAGGTCCTAGGCAAGCTAGATTAGCCTTTTGGAACCTCAGATGCTTCGTCTTCAAAATGGACCATAATCAAAGCATCTAGACCATTATTTTGAGAAAGAAATAAAAAATGCAGGGGGAACACAGCAGCAGGGTGCCCAGCAGCAAAAAAGAATTCAACCAATGTTAGCCATGAATAATAATGAAGGTATTTCAGGTTCCACTCTAGCCCTGGAAAGGTGGAAGAAGGGTCCAGGGAAATAAGAAGAAGTGAATGCTGACAAGGTAATGACAGGAAGTATTGGCTGAAGCAGCCTATGGAGAAATGTGCACTCAAGACCCATTTCCAGCAGCTGATTCCACCTTCTCCCTAACATCAGTGATGGCACACATCAGCCTAAAAGCAACACACTCACATTAGATAACCACATAACAACAATGTGAGGCGTGTGAGTAAATAAATAAATCCCTGTCACCTTTCTCACCCAAGGGCTTGCAGAATTTCTTCACTTTTGATTCCTGGCTTCCAACGCCTCCTGTTTCTGATCCAAATCTATCATCTTCTGCCAGAAGATGGTCTATAAGTTATGTCTTCTTCTTACTACACAAGAGAAAAATCAATGTATGTTTATAGTTGCTGGGTTTCCATTAACAGCATGTAAAATGACTGGCAACCCCTGGCATGTAGACAAATTTTTAGTGGCATACAGAATTACCCTGAATTCTCCCCACCACTTGAAAGATAACAAACATAGTTGCTTTAAAAAGTCACTCTCCAGGGGTGCCTGGGTGGCTCAGTGGGTTAAGCCGCTGCCTTAGGCTCAGGTCATGATCTCAGGGTCCTGGAATCGAGCCCCGCATCGGGCTCTCTGCTCAGCAGGGAGCCTGCTTCCTCCTCTCTCTCTGCCTGCCTCTCTGCCTGTCAAATAAATAAATAAATAAATAAATAAATAAATAAATAAATCTATCTTAAAAAAAAAAAAAAAGTCACTCTCCAGTGGGTTGCCCATGTCCCCCAACCCTCCCCCACCAAAAAATGGTAGCAAGGACTACAGCCATTGGATGGTTCCCAGGAGATTCTCTCCTTCCTCTCAGACAAGCTCACTGTCCTTCAAGTTCTTACCTTCCTCCACCTAGGTCTTGCACTAAGATCTGCCCTCAATCATAAATTATCTTCCCTCAGTCTCCTACTTTCCTCTTCTCTCTTGTGACAGTGATTGAGAACTAACTCAAGGGTGTGGCAGTGACACGAAAAGATGGCCTCTCATCATATATGCTCTAAAACATGTCGATTTGGGGGCTTCTTCCCAAAGAAGTGCTGGGTAGGACCCAGGAATTTGTATTTTCAACAAGGTACTAGTTAAAAACTACAAAATTGTCAGCCCATCCATGACCCACTGAATCAGTCTCTGAGGGAGGAATTCCAATCTTTAAGGGAGGAGTCTGAAATTTAATAATGCCCCCAGGGGATTCTTATCAGGAAACTTTAGAGAGGGGGGCAGGTATCTTTAGTTGGTGGAATTTCAGGCATCTGACTGATCACCTATTGTAAGAGAGATTATTTGGGATACTGTAAGACAACTGAACATAAAATTTCACCTATAAACCCATAAGGTCAGATTTCCCGTGTATCCATGAGTCACCATTTGGTCATTAGTGTCAGAGTTCCCATTGTTCCTCTGGAGACTTCTGAAAGTTTGCAGATTCATGTTCCAATTAAGATACATGAAGTAGGGGCACCTGGGTGGCTCAGTGGGTTAAGCCGCTGCCTTCGGCTCAGGTCATGATCTCAGGGTCCTGGGATCGAGTCCCACATCGGGCTCTCTGCTCAGCAAGAAGCCTGCTTCCCTCTCTCTCTCTCTCTCTCTCTCTCTGCCTGCCTCTCCGTCTACTTGTGATCTCTCTCTGTCAAATAAATAAAAAAAAAAAAAAAACACAAAAAGATACATGAAGTAAAAGTTCCAATCTTTTAAACATTTAGAATCTTAAAGTAAATGATGCCAGAGGCCTATCACATAAGTAAACATATTCATTGCATGGGGGTGGGGGTGAGAGGCAGAGGTTTAACTGAAAGAGGCTTATCATCTGCTTTACCAAATGTCTCTATAAATATCCATCTCAAACCACATTTTAACCAATTCAACTATGTTTATCAATGCACAACTGTTTCCAGATGCTACTCCTAATATTAAAATTGCATCCCTCACATTAGAAAAGAAAACTTACTGAAAAAAATAAACTATATAATACTGTCTTAAATCCTTGTCCACCAATTCATTAACCTACTAATAAGGAAATGTTACTTTTACAAATATACCTTTTAAAATATTTAAAGTGCCATGAATTTTTAAGGCAAAATTTCTAAATGTTTTATTAGTAACCCATGAATTACTATTTTTCATGGTAAGAGAGAATTATTTCTGAAATTAATCAAATACAATGGTTCTTAAAGTGTGGTTTTGAGATCACTTGCATCAAAATCACAACTTTTAAAACTGTTTTTAATCCTGACAGCAAAACTTACATAGAGTAAAATTCATAAATCTTAAGTACAACATTCAGTGAGTTCTGACCAAGGCACACACTTGTTTGACCCAACCCGTAGCAAGGTGCAGAACATTATTATGACTAGAGAAAGTTCTCATGATCTTTTCTAATCAATACCTCCCCCTACTCCCACAGAGACAACCAGTGTTCTCATTTTTTTCACCATTGAGCTTTATATGCCTTAACTGAGAATTCCGCTGTGTCAAGCTTTTACTCAGCTTAACACTTCTGAAATTCATCCAGCAGTTTGTTCCTTTTTATTGCTGAGTACCACTGTGTAACTGTGTGGGAGTTTATAGTTCAGTTTATTCATTTTTGTGTTGATGAACACCTGGCCTATTCCTGTGTTTTGGCTACTATGAATAAAGCTGCTATCCATGAACATTTCTGTGTAACATTTTTTGTGGATATCATCTTTCTTTCTGCTGAGTAAATATCTAGGAGTAGAAATGCTTCTTCTATACCCTGCAGTTTTACTCCTAAGTATCCATCCAAGATATACTACCTATAAAAGGATATCCACAAAAAGACTTCTATAAAAACATTTGTCACACTTTACCCAGAGTGACAATACCATTTTGCACTCCCCCACAAAATGTAAGAGTTCTGGTTGCTCCATATCCTTCCAACATTGGGTTTTGCCTACTTAATCATTTCAACCATTCTGGTGTTTATATAGTGGAGTCTCATTTTAGTTTAATTTTCATTTCCTAGATGATTGATAATATTGAGTACTTTTTCCTGTGCATGTTAAGGCCATTTGTAGATCTTATTTTGTCTGCTCATAACTTTTTGCCATAACATCTTCTGGATACCTGTCCTTTATCTGAAATGTATTTTGCAATATTTTCTCTCATTCTGTGGTCTACCTATGCATTTTCTTAATTGTGTCTTTTGGTAAGCAAAAGGTCTTGATGAAGTAAAACTTACCAATTTTTAATTTATGATAATTCCTTTTATGGCCTGTCCAAGAAACCTTTACTCATCCCCAAGATATTCTCTATGATTGCTCCTACAAGGATTACGATACTGTCATATTTAGATCAATGATCCATATTATGTAAGACAGGAGATAGGGGTTAAAGTTCATTTTTTCTTCCGTATTGATAGTTATTCCAACATCATGTGTTGAAAAGATTTCCTTTCCTCAAATGGTACCTTTATTAAAAATCGAATGTCCATATTAGTGCAGTTCCATTTCTAGGCTCTCTCTTTTAAGCTATCCTTATGCTACTACCAAACAGTACTGATAAAGCATATGTTTAAAATATAGATTCCTATACCCCACCCCAGACCTACTTTCTGGACAGTCCAGAAATACGAAGTTCTAACAAGCTTCCTAGTTGATTTTTCTGTACCGTAAAGTTTGAGAAGGACATTATTTTAATATTGGTTCTCTAAAACTGAAACAAATCAATGAGTTCACTGAAGTAATGAGTCCACATGGGAAGAACAGTGAACCTGGAATTAGGAAAGTGAGTTCTCATTCAAGATGTCCTACTCAAAAGTGAGGTATCATTTTATTTATCACAACTTAGGGCCCACAATTCTTCACATGTAAAACAAGAGGGTAGGACCAGACCCAACCATTCAGGTGTGGACTGAGTGCCCACACTGCCTAGGAATTACAGATGTAAAGATGAAAAAGGCAAGTCTTCCCTCAAGAAGAACACAGTCTAGAACAGGGTTATCAAAGAATTTTGTGCAGTGAAAATAGTCTATATCTGAGCTGTGCATATGGCCATCGTTCATCACATGTGGGTATTAAATGCTTGAAATGTGGCTAGTGAGACCATGGAATTAACTTTTAATTTTACATAATTTTGAGTAATTTAAATTAAATAGTTACATGTGGCTAGTGGTTATCATATTGGGCAGCACAGGGAATTTTAAAAATAATTTAAAAGAAGATGAATTTAAAAATTAGTTAATGAGTATCAACTTCCTAGTTTTGATATTGTCCTACAGCTATAAGTCACTACTAGGGGAAGGTACATCAGTAGTACATGGATTCAGTAGTACGTAGTATTTTTGTAACTTTCCTTGAGTCTATAATTATTTGAAAATAAGAAGTTTTTTTTTTAATTAATTAATTTGACAGAGATCACAAGCAGGCAGAGAGGCAGGCAGAGAGAGGAAGGGAAGCAGGCTCCCCACTGAGAAGAGAGCCCAATGTGGAGCTTGATCCCAGGACCCTGGGATCATGACCCGAGCCAAAGGCAGAGGCTTTAACCCACTGAGCCACCCAGGTGCCCCTGAAAATAAAAAGTTTTAAAAAGCAAATTTAAAAAATCGGTAAATGCCACATACATAAAAAAGTCTTGTGAGTCTGAGAACTGCTCCAAGAATAAACAAAATATGGGAGGAAGGGAAGGTGCAGGAGGTGCAGAGAGAAAGAAAACTTGGACTAGACTGTGAAGGAATTTTCTGTGTCTAATAAGTATATTTAGCTTTTATCTCAAGATCAGTGGTTGTCAGATCAGTGATGGTCTGAAATAGAGCCCCCCTGGTCTATAGTAAAATGAAAAAAAGTACAATGAAGTAAAAATTTTTTTCTTTTTTATTGACATGTCACTTACATACAACAAGTCATTAATTTAAGTCCACTGCTCGATGAATTTATATATGTGACTACACCCATGTAGACACCACTAAGATGAAGATATAGAACATTACCTCAACAGGCTCTCTCAAGGTCCCTGCCACTTAATCCCTTGGAATTTCTTTCAAAAATATATATTCAAAGAAGAATATATATTTCCAAGGAAGACAAACAAATGACCAACAAGTACATAAAAAGGTGTTCAACATCATTAATCATCAGGGAAATGCAAATCAAAACCATAATGAGATCTCACCTCACAACTATTAGAATAACTATTACCCAAAGGCAAAAGATAACAAGTGTTAGTAAAGATATAGAAAAAAGGGAACCCTTGTACACAATAAATGAGAATGTAAATTGGTATAGCCATTATGGAAAACATTATGGAGGTTTCTCAAAAATTAAAAAGAGAAGTACCAAAGGATCCAACAATCCCACTTCTGGATATTTATCTGAAGGAAATAAAAACACCATCTGCAATCCTGTGTTCACAACAGCCAAGACATGCAAACAACCTAAGTGTCCATCGACAGGTGAATGGGTAAGGAAAATGTGACACACATATGTATATATGCAATGAAATATATATATTTACATATATAGGTACATAATGGAATATTATTCAGCCTTTAAAAAAGAAGGAAATCCTGGTATTTATGACATGAATCAACCTGGAGGACATTATGTTAAGTGAAATAAGCCAGATACAGAAAGACAAATAATGCATAATCACACCCACATGTAGAAACTAAAAAAGTTGAACTCATGATAATAGAGGGTAGCAAGGTAGCCGCCAGTGGCTAGGAGATAGGGGAAATGGGACATGCTCATCAGGGGTACAGACATTCGGTTTTAAGATGAATAAGTTCTGGAGACTTAATGTACAGTATGATGACTGTAGTTAATATGATTTGTTGTATACTTGCAATTTGCTAAGAGAGAAGATCTTAAAATCTTTTGTTCTTGCCACAAAAAGTAACTATGTGAGGGGATGGATATGTACATTAGCTTGGCCACAGTAATAATTTCACATTGTATACATATCGAAACAATTTACTGTATACCATAAATACGTATAATATTTATTCATCAATCATACCTCAATAAGGCTGGAAAAATATGTTTATATAGATTTAATATATTTAATATATATCTTATATATTAAATATGTTTATATATATATATAAAATATATGTTTATACTGAAAACTATGCTATTACCTCACACATTGCTGGTGGGAATGTGAAATTGTACAGTCCCTTTGGAAAACAGTTTGGCAGCTCCTCAAATAGTCAAAACACAGAGTCCCTCCATGATCCAGCAACACCACCTAGGTATATACCCAAAAGAACTGAAAACACATGTTCACACAAAAACATGTACATGGATGTTTGTTGCGGCAGTACTCATAATAGCCAGTGAGTCAAAACAAGCCAAATGTCCATGTGAATGATGAATGGATAAGTAAAATGAGCTTGTCCACACAAGGGAATGTTATTCAGCAATACAAAGATATGAAGTACTGCTATAGCACGGGTAACACCTGAAAACCTTGAAGCCTGACCCAAAAGGTCACATATTGTATAATCCTACTTATATGAAATGTCAAGAAGCAAATCCATAGAGACAGAAAGTAGATCAGTGGTTGCCAGGAGTGGGGAGAGGGAATGAAGTGTGATGGCTAATGGGTATGAGTTTTTTGGGGGGATGATGCTCTTGAATTAGATTTTGGAGATGATTGCACAACTTTGTAAATATGCTAAAAAGCAATGAATTATACACTTTAAAAGGGTGTTTTGTGACATACAAATTATATCTTAATAAAAAATACAAATAAAAAATGAAAGGGAAAGCAAAAAATTACGCTATAAATGTAAAATGTTTGACATCTCCAGATTTAATCAATGCTCTGTTGGCAAACACTTTTTAAAAATTTATTTTAAAATAATTATATAACCATTTGTACACATTACATAACTATTTTATACACATAGCCCCATCTAATACTCACTAATTTATAAAGTAAGTGGCATTAAAATAATTTAGTAATTTGTCCATAGTCACATAGTTAAGAAGTGGTGAGGCAGGATTCTAACTTAATATAATCAAACTCCAGAGCCCAGGTCCTTAACTATTTTCATATAGTGCTTCTCTACCTCCCCCCTCCCTTGCAGAAAGAAAGAAAGAAAGAAAGAGAGAGAGAGAGAGAGAAAACACAGCATGGTGCATTTGTACCATATATAGTACATTTTAGCAAAATCACGTCTTCAACTACAATTCTGTTTCAATTTATATCTTATTGTCCTGAACATATGTACGTGATAATATCTAGCCCAGAAAACTTATTTTCTCGTAAGGCCCCTGTTCACAGAAGACAAAAACATCAATCAGAAGCCATATGCAAATAAAAAGCAACTTGATTTATAGTTTTCTCATAAAACAAAATATTCAAATAATCTGCTTTAAACATGTGTTAAATGTTTGAGGTAGAATCCTACTGTTAGGGGCGCCTGGGTGGCTCAGTGGGTTAAGCCGCTGCCTTCGGCTCAGGTCATGATCCCAGGTCCTGGGTTCGAGCCCCACATGGGGCTTTCTGCTCAGCGGGGAGCCTGCTTCCTCCTCTCTCTCTGCCTGCCTCTCTGCCTACTTGTGATTTCTCTCTGTCAAATAAATAAATAAAATCTTTAAAAAAAAAAAAAAGAATCCTACTGTTAGGGATTGTTTAGAAAGACTGAAAAAAGAGGGCTCACAATTTAAAAAATTACCACAGAGCTACAGTAACCACGATAGTGTGGTATTGGCATAAAGAAAGACATGCAGATCAATGGAATCAAACTAAGAGCCCAGAAATAAACCCTTACATTTGTGACCAACTGGTTTTCAACAAGGATGCCAAAACCATTCAGTGGGGGAAAGAACAGCTTTTCCAACAAATGATGCTGGGGCAATGGGACAGTCACATGCAAGAGAATGAAGTTAGACCCCTACCTTGTAACACATACAAAAATTAACTCAGAAAGAACCGTATCCTAGCTCAACATAATAGCTAACACTTTAAAACTCTTATCTATGAAACCAAAAGCACAAGTGACAAAATAAAAATATATTCAATTTCAAAATTAAAAATTTTTGTGCTCAGAGGGCACCATCAAGAAAATGAAAAAATGGAGTGCCTGGGTGGCTCAGTGGGTTAAAGCCTCTGCTTTCCGCTCAGGTCATGATCCCAGGGTCCTGGGATCAAGCCCCACATCGGGCTCTCTGCTCAGCGGGGAGCCTGCTTCCCCCCGCTCTCTCTGCAATCTTTAAAAAATAAAAAAATAAATAAAAAATTTTTGTGCTCAGAGGGCACCATCAAGAAAATGAAAAAATGGAGTGCCTGGGTGGCTCAGTGGGTTAAGTGTCTGCCTTCAGCTCAGGTCATGATCCCAAGGTTCTGGGATGGAGCCCCGCACTGGGCTTCCTGCTCAGTGGGGAGTCTGCTTCTCCCTCTCCCACTCTCACATCCCCCTGCCTGTACTTTCTCTCGCACTCTGTCAAATAAATAAGATCTTTCAAATAAATAAATAAACAAACCATGTGAGACATGACCTCATATCTGTCAGGATGGCTAAAATAAAAATGACAGTCCATAACAAGCGTTGGTGATGACCTCATATCTGTCAGGATGGCTAAAATAAAAATGGCAGTCCATAACAAGCGTTGGTGGGGAGGTGGAGAAACCGGAGCTCTCATATACTGCTGGTGGGATTAAAAAATGGTACCACCCCTTTGGAACAATTTGGCAGTTCCTTAAAATGTTACACATAGAGTTACCATAGGACCAAGCATTTCTACTACATTTACGCAAGATAACTAAAAACAACTGTTCGCACACAAAAACTTGTATGTCAATGTTCACAGCAGGAATATTCATAATATCCAAAGAGGGAAAGAACCCAAATGTATACCAGCTGATGAAGGGATAAATTAATTGTGGTATATTCACACAACAGAATATAACTCAGCAATGAAAAGGAATGAAATACTGATACAGGATGGATAAAACTTGAAAACATTATACAGTGTGAAAGAAGCCAATCACAGAAGACAGCATATTGTATGATTCCCATCTACTTTAAATTCGGGAACATGAAAATTTAGAGAGACTGAAAGTAAATTAGCGGTTGCCAGGGGCTGAGGAAGATGAGGAATGTCTGCTAATGGCCGTGGGGGGCGGGGGGGGGCACAGGTAGGGGAGGTATTTGTTCTTTCAGGGATGAGATGTTCTGAGATTAGACTATGGTGATGGTTGCACAACTCTGCAAATATACTAAAACCACTGAATTTCACTTTAACCTTTACGGTATATGAATTGTATCTCAACTGCCCCGTTTAAAAAAAAAAAAAGGAAAGAAAACATTTAATGAAAGTCTCTTTGGGTAATTTGAAATTCTCTACCCATTCATCTTTTCCACCAGTTTATATGTCTGTTTGTTTTCAACATAAAATACTTTTTTTTTGGTTACCAATCATCCTCAATTTTCCTAATACAGAAAATATGTGAAGCTACCAAGAATAAGTACTAGCATTTTTTTTTTTTTTTAAGTAGGTCTAGGGGCACCTTTGTGGCTCAGTAGGTTAAAGTCTCTGGCTCAGGTCATGATCCCAGGGTTCTGGGATCGAGACCCGCATCATCGGACTCCTTGCTCAGCGGGAAGCCTGCTTCTCCCTCTCCCTCTGCCTGCTACTCCCCTTGCTCCTTCGTGCTCTGTGTCTCTCTGACAAATAATAAATAAAATCTTTATAAATAAATAAATAAATAAAATATTTTAGTTGAAAACACTTTATGGTACATTGCTTAAACATAATTTGTCCATGGTTTGTGGAAAATCTTTTCAACCCTATACTTAATTCTGTTTTGCTGCTGCTTAATGTATTCCTAAGTATTTTACAATTATTTAAAATGTTTTATGGAACAGCTACATAGGCAGTTTTGTTTTTTTTTTAAAGATTTTATTTATTTATTTGACAGACAGAGATTACAAGTAGGCAGAGAGGCAGGCAGAGAGAGAGGAGGAAGCAGGCTCCCTGCTGAGCAGAAAGCCCGATGCGGGGCTCGATCCCAGGACTCTGAGACCATGACCCGAGCCGAAGGCAGAGGCTTTAACCCACTGAGCCACCCAGGCGCCCCTACATAGGCAGTTTTTAAATATGTTCTATTTCTTTATCTGAGATCTCTAGTAAATCCTTAGCTTTCTCAAATCAAAATGACTTAACCCACTGAACTAGAGGAGGATCCACAGAAATGATAACACAACTAAGCTTAAATCTCTGGTCTGGGTCACAGCCATTTTTATCCCTAGCATAATTATAACAAATGCAATTTTATCCTCCTTAATGGCTTATTTAACAGTTTTTAACAGTTTTTCCTTATAACAAAAATCATATATACCTAGAAATATATACCTAGAAAGCCAGACACAAAGAAAAAAATGAAACTACTCTCAATCATGTCACTTGACCAGAATCCACAAGAATCACTGTTGACATTCTTACAGATTTCTTATGGATTTTTTTTTTCTGCACACGCCTGAGTTTTAACAAATGTTAGACCACAAGCAATTCTGTATTCTGCATTTTATGTAAGGTGAGCATTTCTCCATCATTAAATATACAAAATCGTGATTATAGCTTGTATGTTTGACATCATGAATGTGTATGCTCTATCATCTTATTTAATGTGTTAGGCATCTTTGCCCTCTGTATTTTGCTATATAAGTTATTATTTGTATTTATCATCTCCAGCATATTTTAGGTTAATAATTCTCTACCTATAATGTCCTATTACTTGGCCTACCTGTTCGACTCATTAAATCATGAAATCTGGCACATCTGTATTATATAGTTCGGGATAACACAGGGGTGCTTTTCATAGCCCCAAGAATCCTTCCTCTATGTGTTTGGTTTCAGCAGCTGCTTTCCATCTTGGTGGGCACTTGGGGACTTATTTATGAGCATGCTATGTTGTCTTCTGCTTTGTGTAACTGCTATCTGAAGTGCTCATTTCTAAAAAATAAAATTAAATTAAATTAAATAAATTAAGCCCTCATTTCTTTTGCCATTACGGAAATGTTACATGCTTTAGCAACATCTGTTGGCTGCTTCCTGTCAATTGCATCGCCACCAAACTTGCTGCTCTCAGTCAGGGTGTTTCCTAAATGCCAACCTGGAGATACTATAACATATATAAAGAAAGGAAATTAATAAAGTCCTGCCACGGAGCTTTCACTGTGAAGCTGAGTCAAATGGTACCTCAAGAAGAAGAAACAAGCCAAAGGTTTTAAATGTTTATTTACAAACTACACAAGTAACCAATCTATATAAAAATGATTTTCAAAGAGTACAGAAATACATAAAGTTAAATGGAAAAGTTACTCAGCTCTACAATCATGCTTTCTAGGAATACTCACTGTAAACAGTTTGGAATTTGTTAGACCCTTTTCTTGCTCCTGTCCATACAAACTACAAACACTCCTAGCTAAGAAATTATAATGAAATTCCACACATTAAGTTTTTAAAAGTTTGGGGCACTTGGGTGGCTCAGTCAGTGGAGTGTCTAACTCTTGATTTTGGCTCAGGTCATGATCTCAGGGTTGTGGGATAGAGCCCCATGTAAGTCTCCGTACTCAGCGGGAGAGTCTGCTTGAGATTCTTTCTCTCCCTCTGCCTCTGTTCCTCTCCTACTTCTCTCTAAAATAAATAAATAAATCTTTAAAGAAATTCAATTGCAAAAGTAATCCCTACCCTTTGCAAAAATTTTAAACAGCACAGAGGTATATAAAGTACCAATGATCCCTCTGCTTTAAAGTCTGGTGATATCAATTCCAGACATTTTCCCTATATAAGTCCAAGCAATTACTTATGTACATATTAGTAACGGCTACACTGAAAGAACAGGACATAAAATAGAAATACTATAAAATACCTTCCATGGTCAGTTCAAATCTCTGTAGGGTGATCCTGCTCCTTAGATAAAATTTAGGGTGGATGGAGCGCCTGGGTGGCTCAGAGGGTTAAGGCCTCTGCCTTCGGTTCAGGTCATGATCCCGGGGTCCTGGGATCGAGCCCTGCATCGGGCTCTCTCCTTGGTGGGGAGCCTGCTTCCTCCTCTCTCTCTCTGCCTGCCTCTCTGCCTACTTGTGATCATTCTCTGTCGAATAAATAAATAAAATCTTAAAAAAAAAAATTTAGGGTGGATCCCATGACTTTACTGATAACACTTATACAAAAGAAATCCTCTACTCATTTTTAGTCACCAACAATCATTGAGAATATCTTAATATGGTTCCTTTGATGCAGGTAATGCATCTCCCCATAGTGCCTCCGATATTCCCTCCCCTACCCCTAGTCTTTGTCTGTTCTTAAGGCTTCCTCTGTCCTTAAGGCTTCCAGTCCCTTTATTTCTGCTGAGGTAGCCCTGCCCCTGATGGGAGGCCTGTAGCAGAGTGTCCAGGGCTCCTCCTGACATACTGTGGATCCATGTCTGGTCCACAGAAACATGTACCTCCCAATTAGAAATTTACCATACAAGTCATATTCACATATGTGCAAAAGGACATTTATTCAAGGATATTCTTTACAAAATTGTTTCAAGTAGCAAAGGACAAGGAAACACCCCAAAGGCTCACCAAATGAATGACTTTTTTCTTTTTTAAAGGAGAATGATTGGGGCACTTGGGTGACAGTCGGTTAAGTGTCTGACTCTTGGCTTTGGCTCAGATTGTAATCTCCAGTTATTGAGATCAAGCCCTGTGTTGGGCTCCGTGCTCAGCAGGGAGTCTGCTTGGGACTCTGTCTCCCTCTCCCTCTACCCCTTCCCCCGCTCTAAAATAAATAAATAGGGGTGCGTGGCTGGCTCAGTTGACTGAGCGTCCAACTCTTGGTTTCAGCTCAGGTCATGATCTCATGGTCGTGGGATCGAGCCCCTGCGCTGGGCTCTGCTCAGCACAGTCTGCTTGAGATTTTCTCCCTCTGCTCCTCCCCTCAACATGCTCTTTCTCTCTCTCAAATAAATTCATAAAATCTTTTTAAAAATAATAATACAATAAATAAATATCTTAAAAGAATGATTAAATATGTCACATTATTTTGAATCATCTGAAATTGCCCACATTTGACATTTTCTGCTTCTAGAAAATTTCAGATGGTTCAATCTAAAACAGACTGAATCATAATATCTAAATATTCAATCTAAATATATGTATATGTGTTTATATATGTGTATAATACAAATGTATGTATATAACATATATGTATGTGTGTGTGTATATATATATCTGTAATTACAAAATGGGCTGTATTATGTCTCCCTCGAGTCACTGTTTAAGTCCTAAACCCTAGTACTGTGGAATGTGACTGCATTTGGAAATAGGGCCTTTTTTTTTTTAAGATTTTATTTTATTTATTTGACAGAGAGACAGAAAGAGAGGGAACACAAGCAGGGGGAGTGGGAGAGGGTGAGGCAGGCTTCCCCCTGAGCAGGGAACCCGATGCGAGGCTCAATCCCAGGACCCTGGGATCATGACCTGAGCCGAAGGCAGATGCTTAACAACTGAGCCACCCAGGCACCCCAGAAATAGGGTCTTTAAAGAGATAATTAAGTTAAAATGGGTCGTTAGGGTGGGCTCTAATCTAGCATGACTGGTGTCCTTACAAGAAAAGGAGATTAAGGGGTGCCTGGGTGGCTCAGTCAGCTAAATTTTAAATTATTTTTTTAAATACTATACTGAAAAACAAAAAAGTAAATATTACTCCTAACTACATCCTTTTATTGTGGGGAGGAGAATTAAAGAACCCACTACCACCTATTCCATTTTACTCTCCCAGTTGAGAATCAATTCGGTACCAATTTTCTTGATCTTTCTTCAGCATTATCTATATATTTGTATTATTATCCCATGCACATAAACTTTTTTTTTTACCTTAGAATTTAATGTTATCAACTTTCTTTTTTTTGTTGTTGTTGTTTTTTCAGCATAACAGTATTCATTATTTTTGCACCACACCCAGTGCTCCATGCAATCCGTGCCCTCTACAATACCCACCACCTGGTGCCCCCAACCTCCCACCCCCCACCCCTTCAAAATTCTCAGATCGTTTTTCAGAGTCCATAGTCTCTCATGGTTCACCTCCCCTTCCAATTTCCCTCAACTCCCTTCTCCTCTCCATCTCCCCTTGTCCTCCATGCTATTAGTTATGCTCCACAAATAAGTGAAACCATAGCACATAAACTTTTTATACAAATGAAATCATGCTATATATGTCACTCTGTAACATGCTTTATTTTTCCTTAGAAATATAAACATCATTCCAGGTAAATCCATATCAATTTACCTTATTCTTTCTAATACCTACACAGTGTTATGAAACACAAAGCCATAATTTATTCAGCTGTTCCCCATTGACCAAACTCATTTTTTCCTTCTTCCCCTCTTATTATTTTTGCTACTAAAAACAATTCTGAAAAAAAGACTGCAATCAACATCTTTTAAGCTTTTCTCAGTCTAAAAGGCAACAAAATTTATCTTATTGCTTAACTTGCATCTCACTGATGACTAGTGAGGCTAAATACCCTTTCACATGGTATGAATCATTTATATTTTTTCTGTGATTTGCTTTTTATTATCTTGACTTTTTCTTCCTTGTAATTTCAACTCTTACACCCTCTTCAACCTGAGCTGAAATAAAGAGTTTTCCAAGTAGTTTTATTCCTCTTTGGCTCCCCTTTTGTTAATTTATATGCATATATATCAACTGTTTCCTTGTATTATGATTGACAATAAGTAGTATCTAATTTTTAGGGATGCCTGGCTGGAGAGCTGGTAGAGACTGTGGCACTTGAGCTCCAGGATACAAATTTGACCCCAACACTGGGTGTAGAGATTACTTAAACAAATAAACTTTTTTAAAAAGTAGCTGATTTTTAGAATTTGAGGTTTTCCTTTAGGCCTCTTACATGATATATTTTTGTTAACTGTTATATGAGTGTTTGAGAAGAGTGTGTATTATTAGCTCCTTAGGTATAAAGCCATAGTAAATATTTTTAAAAGTTAATGTTTGCTCTTTGAAATAAACATTGATAACAAATTACTGTTCATTTTCTTCTACTTAACATTTGCTCAGGGTATGCATATGTGTATTTGATTTTTAAGCTTTCTGCATTACTTTGTTTTATATTTGTCTGAAGTGACCAAATTTGGTTTTATACAATCTAAGGGCCTTTTTTTAAAAAAGAAAAAAGAGAGAGAGAATTTATTCCAGTCATATTTATTGTAAACATTGTCCCATATGCTCATAGTCTGTTCTCTCTCTCCTCCCACCCTGACTTTTTTACTTTTTTTTGCCTGATTTTTTGTTTGTTTTCCTCCCTCGATACCTGTTTTCCTTTTCTACCTGTTTGATTTATGAATTTCCCTAACAATTTTAAGAGACATACTACAGTGGACATTTGATATTTTCTCCTCTCCACTTCATGAAATTCCCCAGTTTTCACTTAGGTATATACCTCTAAATCAGCCCTTGTGTTTCACTGATAGTTTATGGCAGGTCTTGAGAAGTGATTTTTTTTTTCTGGCCACAGTAACTGGTCTCAGATTGGTCCACACATAGCAAACCTCGGGATTTTTCTTTGATGGTGTGGGTAGCTATGCTCTTTCCCTTTCCAATTTAAAGAGAAAGCATAAAATTTCAAATACAGACATCTTGCATAAGAAAGAAGCCAGTTTGAGGATGAAAGTGTACACAAAGAAAAGCAAAGCTGGGAGGCTAGAACAGAGAGTAAAGGAATTGCTTATCAATAATCTAAAGTATCTTAATATTAAAATTTAAATCTGTTTTCTTCCTATTAAAAACAGTATCTATGGTCTCCTCTGCTCCCACCACAAAAGTTTTAACAGATTCTATGTTACCCACCAACTGCCCACCGCCCATCTCCCATCCCAAGCACTTATTGCAACTATGTAGAATTTTAGCTCTAGAATGGCTAGTTCTCTTCCAAGATCTATTTTGCAAGTCCAACAGCTCCTAATTTTCTTCTTTGTCCTTTTGTATGTTATTTAAGAAGAACTCCTTGGTTTGATTATCTAGTCCTTTAACTTAATCATCAAGTACAACCATGCTGCTATTCGGCCTGCTATTGAAGTTTTTATTTCAGAAAACATGTTTACAATTTCCCAAAACTTTCTTATTCTCATTTCTTTTTCATAGCACCCACTGCTGTTTTATGGAAATTACATGCTCTCAAATTTTTTAGGATATTTTTGGACAAAAATGTTATCTTTGTCCACTACATTCAGTTTGTTTTCTCAAAGATCAATTCCTCTTTACGTTCAGCTTGATGTTACTCTTTCATCCTAATGGTTTTCCTTAAATATTTAGTGAGAATCAGTTAACTGAATTGACAGATGAAGTTGGTTTCCCTAACTCAGTGATTCTTAATTCTGGATGCACTACAGAAATCATCTTTTTAAAGAAAGCTCCCTCCTTGATTTTAATGTGCATCCACCACTAAGAACCAATACTTTAACACATTTAAAAATCACTCTTCTCCCTGCCATGAATGTGAATGCTGACTGTAAGAGTTCTGGCTGTCAAAACTATCACACATTGGTGAAGGAGGTGAACAATGAGATGGGTGCCTTCCGAAGGAAGGAGCTCCACATGCACAGTGACAAGTGGAAATTCTCTAAAGTATAACCCTGATTCTCTCCCTGGCCCTAAAGTCCATGATGGAGATACCCTCAGTTTATATAAATATGTTCTAGGAGCTTAGCCCTGTGAGTAAACACTATAATTAGGTATCCTAATTGGTCCTGCTACGATTGTTCTGAAGTCTGCTAATTAATTACCTTTGACCACTGCTATGATCTGAATGTTTCTTTCCCACCTCAAAATTCGTACATTGAAATCCTAAAACTGAAGGTATTATGAGGTAGGGCCTTTGGGAAATGTTTGGGTCATGGGAGCAAAGTCCTCATAAATGGGATTAGCGCCCTTACGAAAGAGAGCCCAGAGAGCTTGCTTGCCCCTTCCACCATGTGAGGGTACAGCATGAAGTACGCAATCTGCAACCTGGAAGAAGGCCTTCACCAGAATCCAACCATGCTGGCACCATAATTTGAACTCCCAGCCTCCAGAACTGTGAGAAATAAATATCTGTTGTTTATAAGCCACTCAATCTATGATATTTTGTTATAGCAGCCTGAATGAACTAGGATAACCAGCCTCTACCCCTTCCTACTTTTCAAAGGCTCTGAGTATTGGGATCTTCCAGAATTGCAGTGGGAAGACTCACTTTCCTACTTATTCACCTTTAAGTCTATATTGAGTTGCAGATTTCTCCACACTGTATGGTTCCGCCATCAACATGATCCCACATACTTAACATTTTTCACAAATTCCTCCATTTTTTGATCTTTAGATTAAATACCATTCCCAGCTTTTGAACACTAATAAAGATGTGTCCTTATTTTCCTATTTTTAATTCTTTTTGTTACTTACCTAGATTTTGTTAAGATTACTTATTTTAGAGGAAGGGAGGGGCAGAGGGAGGACAGATGGAGTCTTAAGCAAACTCCGTGATGACCGCAGAGCCTGATGCAGGGCTCAATCTCATGACCCTGAGATCATGACCTGAGCAGAAACCAGGAGTTGTCATTCAACCGACCCCAGCACCCAGGCACCCCTGGATTTTTTCATTATACAAATAAAATAACCTTATATTAAGATCATACTGAAGGATTTAAGTTATAAAAGATGTAGTCTCTCACACCAACTTTTCCCTCCTGAAATTTCCGATTAACATGACCTAAGTAATTACTGCTATATTACTATTTTTCCCTTTCCATGTTCTATTCTCTGGAAGTGGGTTCTAAGTCTAGCCCACTCAATGAGAGGGGAACTAATCTCCATCTCTTTGAGAAGGGAGTAACTAAATATATTTTTATAATTATTCTGCAAAGGATATTTGTCTCTTCTACTCCAATTTATGCATTCAATCATTTATTTATATCAGTTTGGACTCAAGGAAATATTTATTTTATCCTTTCAGTCAAAATAGAATGCTACAGTTATTTCATTGTTGAAATTGTTCAAGCTTTGGCCATTGCGCACTTTCAGGCTGGCTCCTGTGTCCTTTTCACAAGCCCTCCCCTCTCTCCCACCCCCATTTTTTTTAGCACTTCCTTACTTTTTGGCACCATTTGATGCTCTGGGCTCATCTTGTGATATATATCATATTGGTTCTGTTTCTCTGGAGAACCCTAAAATAGTAGGTAATCAATAAGTATACTGGTGAAGGAATGAATGACTGGGGCAAGTTACAGTAATTTTTTAAGGCTCCAAAAGCAATTCTGAGGCATAGCCACTATAATCACTGATATCCCACATACCCGTTACCTCAGATTAATGAATAAATGGTATAGGTGAATGGGAATAGTCTTGATACAGACCTAGAATCAAATCTTAAAGCTGGCATTCACTAGCTATTTGGTTTTAAAGTAAGTATTCCTTGGGGTGCCTGGCTGGCTTAGTCCATGAAGTATGCGACTCTTGATCTCAGAGTTATAGATTCAAGCCCCATGGTAGGTGCAGAGATTAGTTTAAAAAATCATAACTTTTTTTAAAAGTTCTTCCATAAAATAAGTAAATAAATATTCCTTGAAGTCTTGACGTCTTCACATTTAAGACTGAGAGACTATCACCATCCTCAGGGAGGACTGTTACGAGTTTACACGATAATACATTCAGTGGATCAAGCAAAGCGTCTGGTACAAAGCAAGCACTCAATACACAAAAGTTGCCTTTTTCCATTTTCCCCCTAATTCACTGGGAAGACGGAGATCACCTGGTACCAGTTCCTTAACTGTATTCTACATATAACATAACAGACCTCTGCCCATGCATCTGTCCCTTCAGCCTACCAGAACATCCTAAAGCTAACTTTTCCATCTATGAAGAGGGACTCTAGACTTGATTCCTTTCTCTTCTTAACCATTTCTCTTCTGCTTCCAAAATATGGAGCTTATTAAATAAGAATTCACTGCCTTCCCTATCACTCCATTCCTCGCCTACTTCTCCTCTAAAACTTCTCCTCTTTCCTTCACTGACCAATCCCGCCTACTCCATAGCAGTCTTCTGATTGTTCCTGCCAACCAAAACTGCTTTCTTGGAGGTCAGAACTATTGTTCCCCACATGAGAGGCGGAGTCTTTCTCTGCCTTCCCTCTCCTCTCTGCAGGACTAGAGGCTGCTGCTGTCTCCCCTTCCTCCACACCTCCTCTCCTAAATTGTCTTCCTCCTCCCCAATTACACATAATCTTTCTCTCACATGAATGCTTGTCTCTCACTTTGATTTCCAAGGCTCAATGCTGTTTCTTTCCTATTTGCTTTTTTTCTACAAAGTTTCAAACTATTTCTGTGTAAAAGGCATTACCTTTTTATAATAAAGCTCCAAATCTTCGGTTAGACAAGTTCTGTTCAGAACATTTCATTTCAAAACCAATTAACAGTCTTTGCAACATGGTGAATTGCCCTGCCTCTTCAGAGACTTTCTTCCAATTTCTCCATTTTATCAATGACACCAGAACTTTAACCTGTCTCTAAACCCAAATACAATCTGCAAATTTTCTCACCAAACCCTATCAATTCTTTTCACAATGTTCATCTCCTCCTGTTTATTCCTACCACCTCAGATTAGGCCCTGTTTTACACATATCTGGCTCTTAATAGTCTTTTTGGCTCCCAGTCTTTCCTTTATTCTTCAATGGTTTCATATTCCAATGTCTCAGTAATCTTTCCAATTCACAGTACTCAGCATGTCCCCCACCTGCTCTAGAACTACAGTACTATTTTCCACAATCTACTGGATCAAATCCAAACTCTTGGGTCCTAGTTTTCATGATCCTACCTAACACCACCTTCTTCACTGGCCAGTCTCACTCACCACTTAAACACTTAATACAACACACACAGGAGCAGAGCTATCAAGCTAATCATGCCATCTACCCTTCCCTCCTCTCCAGTCCAGACACGTTCTTCCCTGTGCTCCTTATCAGCTGTTCATTTTTGTTAAATCTTTGCTACTTGCCCACTGAAATGACCTTTCCACTATGCTGTTTTTTTCAAATACAATTAACCCTTTTTTTAAAAGATTTTATTTATTTGTCAGAGAGAGAGACTGAGCAAGCAAGGGGAGCTATGGCAGAGGGAGAAGCAGGCTCCCCGCTGAGCAAGGAGCCCCCTGGGGGACTGGATCCTGGGATCAAGACCTGAGCCACCCAGGTGTCCCTGCTATTAACCCTTTGAGGACCAGTGCAAGTCTGTCCTCTTCTCTAAAACCTCCTATAACATTTCTAGAACACTAAACCCACTACCTTTGTCCTGGATTCTATCATTCTCACTTCTTAGTAATCTTGTTACATAATATCTCTTCTCTCTAATATATTATTAATCCCTCCTTCTCTGTTAGTGGTTTTCCATTAAAATATATCCTTATTCAATTTTTTTTATTTTAAAAGGCAAAAAAAATTTTTTTCTGACCTTGCAACTCCTTCTATGTGTTCCCATTCTTTCTTCCTCCCAACCATCAGACTTCTTGAACAAGTAATTTATACTCATTGTCCCTTCTTCCTCAAGTCCCATCCACTCTTCTCCTCACCATTACCTGGTTTTTACTCATAAAATTGCTTGCAGAAGAATTCCACAGTATCAAATCCAATGAACTCTGTAGGAAATATCTGTTGCTTTGGTGTTACGGCAACAATACCTCACTTTTCCTTTAGAAAACTTCTCTGCCTGATTTCTGAGGTCTGATAGGCCTATCAAAAATGGGCTTGGGGCTCCTGGGTGGCTCAGTGGGTTAAGGCCTCTGCCTTCGAATTGGATCATGATCCCAAGGTTCTGGGATCAAGCCCTGAATCGGGCTCTCTGCTCAGCGGGGAGCCTGCTTCCCCCTCTCTCTCTCTCTGCCTCCCTCTCTGCCTACTTGTGATCTCTGTCAAATAAATAAACAAAATCTTAAAAAAAAAAAAAAAAAGGGGGCTTCTCTCTGGGGTGGGCACACGGCTGAACCAAAGGACCACACAAGGCAGAAAGGTGGCTCTGGCTGAGTTAGCCCCATGGGCCCATGTGATCTTAGAAGCTGCTGTCCCCAGGCCTTCCCAAGGCTTGATTATTCTGGCTTTCTTCACTTCTGTGAGCTTACCCAATATCTATCCATAAATCTAACCATAAATTTTCTGCTTAAGTTAGCTGAAGGCAATTTCTATTGCTCATAACCAATGAGAAATCAGAGTAGAGGTTAGAGTTACCTCTAATGGTTATACAACAACTTTCTTCTCCCTGTCTCCTTTACTGTGGCTTCTGTTGTTTAAGAAATTATAGTAGTTTGCATGGAGCACTGGGTGTGGTGCATAAACAATGAATTCTGGAACACTGAAATTAAAAAAAAAAAGATTAAAAAAAAAAGAAATTATAGTAGCTAAGGTGACAATGCTTTCACCAGGGTACCCAATAATGGCTTCATTAATTGTGAGGTGAGGCTATGTGGGGCTCTACATGCAGCCAGGTGATAGTTAAAAGCAAAGGTATGGGAGCATAGATGAAAACTGGAGGAATCCTGGGGTACCTCTTTGTATTACCACTAGCAGTGAAGTTACCAGTAGAATACTGCTACCCTACACAGGCAAGACCTACAAGGGTTCAAAGCAATCAGGAATAAAAGTATGTCTGACTCCAAAGTCCATACTCTTTAGCATACCACTTTCTATTGATATCAGTCTACCTGCAGCTCCTTAATCAAGAAATGATCCCTCTCACTTCCATGCCTTTGTACCTGTTAGTTTGTCTGGGATGTTCCTATTAACATTCCAGCTGAAAACTTCTCATTATCCTCTTTGAAACTTTCTCTGGTCCCTAGAGATTAGTCCCAAACATCCTGACCTAATACTCCACAATGTCTTAACATGTGTCTTATCAATGTCTTAGCTCTACATGCTTACTGGTTTTTTCCACTAGTCTGTAAAGTTTCTAAATGATAGAAACATCTTTTATGTTTGTATCCTCAACAATGAGTACTCAGTATATGGGAGTAATAAATATCTATTTAAAGAATATCTTGGGGCACCTGGGTGGCTCAGTGGTTAAGCCTCTGCCTTCAGCTCAGGTCATGATCTCAGGGTCCCAGGATCGAGTCCCACATCGGGCTCTCTGCTCTGCAGGGAGCCTGCTTCCTCCTCTCTCTCTCTCTGCTTGCCTGTCTGCCCACTTGTGATCTCTCTCTGTCAGATAAATAAAATCTTAAAAAAAAAAAAAAAAGAATATCTGGCTTTTTTTTTTTTTTAAGATTTTATGTTATTTATTTGTTGGCGGGGGGTGGGGCACAAACAGGGAGAGTGGCAGGCAGATGGAGAAGCACACTCCCTAATGAGCAAAAGCTCAATGAGGGACTCAATCTCAGGACCCTATGATCATGACCTGAGCCGAAGGCAGACACTTAACCAACAGAGCTAGCCAGGCATCCCAATATCTGGTCGTTCTTAATTTTCCATAGTATTAACCACTGTATCTGAGATTTGGGGTACTTATATTTAAATTAGCATCTAATGAATACTGTATTCAGTTCCTTAATTATTTGATATGGTGTTCCCCAATCCTTCCTATAAGTCTAAGAACTTCTAAGAGCTGAGTTCCCAGTGTTTACTATTTCTGTACTCTTTAGCACCTTCGGGCATTAGGCACATGGTAAGCACTCAATACATACTTGAAGAACTGAATTTAAAACACAGTATTAGCACATTAATAAGAGCAACTTATCATGCTCCACGATCTAATTAAAAGATCTGGCCTTCTGAAATAGTACAATTGTACTCTATGGAAAATTTAATGAGAAAAAGAAAAATTATCCAATTGGACAGTTAAAAGCTCTTAGTGAGAGTTCCACAAATATTTTACAGATAACAAGAGTCAACCTGTAGAGCTGAGAGTAAAAGACTCAAGCTATATATCCCCATGCATATTGGAAGTAAGATTACAAGTTTAAGGGGTCTGCCAAAACCACAACTACTTAAATTCCACTAACCCTTAACAAATTCATAACAGAAGACATAAAAATATTTAATAGCAAATCAATCAATGTCAAATCAACCTATGCTAAAGATGTACAGGGTTATCTCTGCATGATATATAACATGGTAGTCATTTACTCATTCAACAAACATTTATTAAGTCCCTATGAATGACAAGTGTTAAGTTAGGTCCTATAATCACAAAGACGGGGCACCTGGCTGGCTCAGTCAGTACAGCATGCAACTCTTGATCTCAGGGTTGTAAGTTCAAAACCCACGTTGGGTATAGAGATTACTTAAAAATAAAATCTTTTAAAAAATAATAAATAAATAAAATTACAAAGATGAAGAGAACACAGTTCCCATTATTGGGGGTTGCATTTTTGCTGTCCTGCAATGGTATTTAAGAATACAATGTGATGCTGGGGCGCCTGGGTGGCTCAGTGGGTTAAGCCGCTGCCTTCGGCTCAGGTCATGATCTCAGGGTCCTGGGATCGAGTCCCACATCGGGCTCTCTGCTCAGCAAGAAGCCTGCTTCCCTCTCTCTCTCTGCCTGCCTCTCCGTCTACTTGTGATCTCTCTCTGTCAAATAAATAAATAAAAAATCTTAAAAAAAAAAAAAGAATACAATGTGATGGATGTGGAGCCTACTTTAAAAAAAAATAGAGAGAAAAATAGAATACAACGTGAAACATACTGCCTGGAGTTGCTCAACGTGGAGGCTCTTGGTAGCAGTCTGGTGCAAAAAGTGGATAAACACATACCTTTGGCAATGTGATTAGCCTTAACCCAGAAATAAGTACAAAATGTTATGAGGTCACTGAGAAAAAAATAATAACCTACTGGAGAAATCAGGAAAAGATATGGAAGACATTGACATCCATATATGAGTTCAAAGCAAGCCAAGGTGTGAGAAAGCTACCACGACAGAAACACCTGAGACAGAATCAAACCTGAAACTAGGGTTGTAAGCAGGGTCAGAAGGATTCCAAAGCAAACCAATCCAACTCATAGAAAACCACTGTAGAAGAGCCAAAAAGTAAAATACTCCTTGCTGTTAAGCTTGAGAGTAATAAAACACATATACAAAAGAAATTATGGTATAAGTATAAAGGGAGTCTTTTAAACAACGATGGCATAAAAGTTCAAAGGGAGCCAATCACTAAGAGTTAGGGCTCTTAGGAAAACCTTCATAAAAGTAGATTTAGAACTATCATTGGTGGGGAAAGGAGCACGGGGAGGGCTGTCTACGTGGTGGGAAAGACCAATGTCATTAACAAAAGCAGAGATCTGAACTACATAGTTGTGGGACCATGAGGAGGTCCAGAGGTTTAGAAGCACTGGGTAAAAACTGGACACACGAATGAAGGCCTGATTTAGCAAAGCCTGGAACACAAGCCTAGCAGCTGTTCTAGACTCAGTAGCTGTCAACCATGACTGCTAAATAGAAACATATGGGGAACTTTAAAAATTATACCTCTGGCTAGGGCTCACCTCACATCAAAAGTAAGAGAATCTCTGAGGGGAGTGGTGAGGACATTAAAATGTAAAAGCATACAAGGTGACTCGACTCTACAGTCCAGAGTCAGAATCACTGGGCTTGGGTATAGAAAAGTAAGGCATGACAGATGTGGTTAAGACCTAAGGTTGATTTCAGTCCCTGTTTATAAGTAACAATTCTGAACTGATTGCCTGTTGAAGGTTATCTTCCAACCTGAGTTAAACATTCTGTTTTCTTAGTGTTTCTTTTCCCTTGTTGACAGTGCTAAGCTCTGAAAATCAGAAAATAACCCATCAATTTCTCTCACATGATCGGTTCATTGACTGCGCAGTCTGAAACCCAGAATTTTATTTCCATGATGTCCTACAGACAACTAACTTAGAAAATAAATATTTCAATCCTATGTTGCCCTTATACCCCTGCAGTGAAGTGCTTTCATATTAAGGAATGTTCTAGGTTGCATCCATGTTTGGATTTTACAAAATTCTCTTTTAAATTTAGAAAGAGTGTAATATCTACATATACAAGAGGCGTACTACTTATACTTAGGCCAGAGCAAAATGTGAGATATTAAGTATTCATTCTTGTAGTACCTGGAGACATTATACTATTCCTGGTTTCAGATGTGCAATGATTACCAAGTACTTTGCTTATTTTGTAACAAATAACTGTCAGAATACTTCACAAATAAAGGGAAACAAAAGAATGTATCCTATACAACAACTCTGTGCTACATTAAACAACCGTTTGTGGAAGAAAAAAATCACCAAGATGATTAAAGAGTATGACAGCCTGTTGATCCTTCAAAAAGCAGGGTGGTGTGTTTGCTCACTTGTTTTCAAAGAAAAAGCAGAGATACCAATATGCTTCAGGGTGCATGTTACTCACCAAAGTGTCTATTCAAGAAATCTATACTTGGCTTATAGGTCAGGAACTGTGTTCTTTATACGAAATTAAGTTAGCCACAACTATCTTATTTTCCGTGGTGTTAGGTCACGGTATCTACTTAATGGTAAAATGGTGTGAGAACTTAAGTTGGAAGCCCATAGCACACACATAGGTTAGTTTATGCAGTCTCTTATTCCCACATAAAGTTAATAAACTCGAAAGACCATATCCCAACGTAACCGTGGGGCGGGGAAAGGGCAGTGAGTAAAGGAAAACCCAAGAGTCAAAATGTAAAACATGAAAAGGAAATATGGAGCCAGATTTCAAGAGTTGGCTATTCGCTTGAACTGATCCTACTAAGAAAGAAAAAGAAAGGCTTCTTAAAAGAAAACGCAAGCCTAACTCTCTGACTATAGGGGTGAGACTTAAAAAGCAAGTCGCAGGAGTCTGACCAGTGGGTCCAAGGAAAATTCAGAGAGCAAAGAAATAAATAAAAGCGGATGAAGGAGACAGGAAAAGGTGAAGGAGGCAGGCAAAGGCCATCCGGTGTGAACCGGGATGCCCGGGTCTTTATGCACCCAGGGCGGCGTGGAGGCTCTCTCGCCCCGAGCGTTCCTGGGGGCCGGGCCGCAGCGCGAGTCCCCCACCGGTCTGGCACCAGGGGGCGCGGGGCGCCAGAGGTCGGGGAGAAGAGGGGCAGGCGCAGCGCCCACGCTCTCACCCCACGGGGCTCCGCACTCAGGGGTCCCCAGGAAGGAGACACACTCTGCGCAGCCCTCGTCTCCGGGACCGGGAGGGGGTGGGTGGAGCAGAGCCCGGAGCCGCCCCCCGGAGCCGCCCCCGCAGCCCTGGCCCCCGCCCCCCGCCCCGGCTGTCAGCGGCCCCCTCCCGCAGTCACTCACCCGCGGGCTGCGCGGTCTCGGCCGCGGCGGCAGCGGCGGCGGCGACCCCCGCCTGGGTCATGATCCCAGGCGGGTATGGCAGGGGTGTCCGACCGCCGGGGCGAATCTCTCCGTCCGCGGCCGCCGCCTGCTCCTCTGGGGCTGGGGGAGCGCGGGCCCAGGCCCTCCTCTCCCCCCGCCCCCGCCGCCTCTTCTTGCGGCCACCGCCGCCGCTGCGAGCCCGAGCCCTCAAGGCCGGAGACCCGGCGGCAGCGCGGCCTCAACTTTCCCAGCCCCCCTCCCCCCGCCCCTCCCCGCCCCTCCCCGCCCCTCCCGCGGCCGCCGCTCGGCAGGCGAACAGCCTACCCTGAGTGCGCCGCGCTCCCGCCTCTGCCACTCAGCCCACCAACCCGGCCCCGGGGAGGCTGCCGAGGTAGCCAATCAGAGCCGGGACGCCGGTGCGCTAGGCTGGAGGGCGGGAGGAGACGGAGGGAAAACCGAGGAGTGAACGGGCCTCGGGCGGCCCAATGAGGAGGGCCGGGGGGCGGAGGTGTGCAAGTTGGGTTGAAGGAACAGGAAATATTCTTAAAGGTAGAGTGATGGGCAGCAAGGAAAGCCAGTAGGTGACTGAGAGAGAGGTGGGCCTGGTTCATTAAAGGGGACGCCTTGAGAACCTAGAAGAGGAGGTGCTTTAAAAAACTACTTTGTATCTTGTTCTCTGTGCTGCTTGTCACCTCTTCCAAGTTTGGAAGTGGAAAAACTGAAAAGGAAGAGGTCATGGAAGGCTTTCAGGAACGATTAGAGAACTCCTCATAGCTTAGAGGGTAGGAAGGAGAATGATGCCTCCGTCACAAGAAGTGGGCAAGAAAAGAGAATCCAGACGTCTCCTACTGACTGCTCTTTTCCCTGGAAGATCGTTGCCGACCTGACGGTGCTTGAATTTGTGGGATGTGATAATCTGTCATCCTGCATTGGCAACAAAGCACAGATTCCTTTGAACTGGAGATGACGCGTGTTCAGAAATGCCCTGGGAGCCTCCCAATTGGGGGGAAACTGTATGGGGCATTGGGGGATGGGGTTTGGAACCTCAGTCTTGCGTTCCTAGAGATCTGCATCTGAAAGGTGTAGAGCAGCGGGTAATGAATGGAGACCTGAAGGTCCCCTAACTCCCAAATGGGATTGGAGCTCTGGAAACGTGATCATAACTCCCTTTTCCTCGTTTCGCTTCCTATTTCATAACTCTTCCCCTCCTGAAACAGGTGTCCTCCACCTAGTGGTAGTGAAAGATTTCCAAGCACTTCCACAACCGGGTTTGGAAATGTCTCAGGTATTGGACTTCCAGGGGCCAGACCAGGTAACTTTCAGAAGGTGCACACAGGGCCTGGCACAATGGGAATTACTTGAGCCTGTGTACAGAAGATGCTGACCTTGTATTGGGAAAAGTGCAAAGTTAAACTAACTGCATCTTAATATTTGTACAGCAGTTTAAAGGGTATGATAACCCAGAAAGCCTTTAAAATTGCTTCTAAACTGTGGAACTTTTACACTTTTTTCCTTTAACATTTTCATCCATCTCGGCATATGTAGTTCTAATTAGCCTCTGAATTGACTTAGCACAACCAAATCAAAGCTGCAGATTAGGGGCGCCTGGGTGGCTCAGTGGGTTAAGCCACTGCCTTCGGCTCAGGTCATGATCTCAGGGTCCTGGGATCAAGCCCCACATCGGGCTCTCTGCTCAGCCGGGAGCCTGCTTTCCCCTCTCTCTCTGCCTGCCTCTCTGCCTACTTGTGATCTCTCTGTCACATAAAAAAAAAAATAAAAATAAATAAATAAAAATAAAACAAAGCTGCAGATTAGAAAGACCCTACAATTCAGAACGTAATAGTAATGCTAATAGCACCTACATGAAATTATATAGAATTAATGCCTTTTTTAAAAAAACTTGGGGCGCCTGGGTGGCTCAGTGGGTTAAAGCCTCTGCCTGTCGGTTCAGGTCATGATCCCGGGGTCCTGGGATCGAGCCCCGCATCGGGCTCTCTGCTCGGCAGGAAGCCTGCTTCCTCCTCTCTCTCTGCCTGCCTCTCTGCCTACTTGTGATCTCTGTCTGTCAAATAAATAAATAAAATCTAAAAAAAAAATAAATAAATAAATAAAACTTCAGGGGCACCTGGGTGGCTCAGTGGGTTAAGCCTCTACCTTTAGCTCAGGTCATGATCTCAGGGTCCTGTGATCAAACACCACCCCCCACCCCCGCCCCAAAATCGGGCTCTCTGCTCAGCCTCTCTGCCTACTTGTGATTTCTCTCTCTGTGTGTCAAATAAATAAATAAAATCTTTAAAATAAATAAATAAATAAAAAATTTTAAAAATCTTTGAAAAAAAGCTATTCTGCTTAATAAATATCATATCTGGGGTGTGTATGATTTTCTAAACAACTACAGTTTATCGAGTCTAAAGTAAAATAACACAGTTTTGACGGTTCAAGAGAACAGAATTTAAGAGTTTCTTTGGACCACTGTTAAAAATAACACATTAACACCTTTCTAACACAACTTAGTGTTAAATAAGAGGAATTTCTGCTGGATAAGATGTTAGCTTTTTATTTTATCCGCATTCCTAACTGAAGCTGAAATCCTCATCATAGATCTTCCTACTGGCTTTGTGCATTCAGCATTGGTTTACTGCACTAGATATAAGAGGATGACATCAAGTAACCACACCAGTCCAATTTTCCGGCTAGCAGGCATGCGTTTGCAGTGCATAGAGTGGTGATAAAATACGGTGGCCAAGTGAAACTGGTCTCCGTGCCTCCAGGCCAAGTCCATTTTTTACACAGTCCAGGTGAATCTGGTTTTCACTCACATACTTAAGACCCTTCAGTGGCTCTGAAAGAGATCGTGAGGTAGAAGCCCCTTGTTTGCATCTTCGATTTCATTTCCTAACAACTCTTTTTCTCTATTGCTGGGGATGTTCGTCTAGGAAACGGGCACTGACAGCACACGGGGGGACCGTGTTCCGGGGGGTTGCGGCTCCGCAGGGCTGCTCTCAGCTCCGCTCCATCCACCCGCTTCGTGTCCTCAGAAGCAGGGGCTGAGCAATGTGCCTCCTTCGTGGGAACCGGAGTGCGGGGTCTGGTGGGGCCCGGTGGGGCCCTAACACCAGCTGAGCGCTGTCCTCCTCTCCGCGACCTCTGGGCGCCGCGCCTCCTACCACCAGGTTCGTGGGGTCGCGCTTGGAGCCCCAAACACTGATCTGCACGCTGGCATTTTCTTTTCAGGTTTCAGAAATAAATGGCAGAGAGGCAAGTGAATAGTCATCTCTTGAAATCTACTTCCGTATTTCCTGTGGAAACTGCCCAATTGTATTCCAGAGTGATTGCAAGATTTCGCATTTTCAACAGCTCTGTCAGAGAGTCCACATCATCACCAACCCTGGATGTTGTCAGTCTTTTTTTTTTTTTTTTTTTTATTTTATTTATTTGACAGAGAGACACAGCAAAAGAGGTAACACAAGCGAGGGCGGGGGCGGGGCGGGGGAGAGGTGAAAGAGGGAGAAGCAGGCTTCCTTGCTGAGCAAGGAGCCCTATGTGGGGCTTGATCCCAGGACTCTGGGATCATGACCTGAACTGAAGGCAGACGCTGAACGACTGAGCCACCTAGGAGCCCCTATTGTCAGTCTTTTAAATTCTAGCCATTATAGTGGGAATGACATGGTTCCTCGTGATTTTAATTTGCCTTTCTCTAATTATTAGTGATGTTAAAAATATTTTTGCCTGTTTATTGATCAGTTGCATCTTTGGTAAAGTGTTCCAAAAAAATTTTTTTAAGATTTTATTTATTGGGCCGCCTGGGTGGCTCAGTGGGTTAAGCCTCTGCCTTCACTACGGGTCATGATCTCAGGGTCCTGGGATGGAGCCCCGCATCTGGCTCTCTGCTCAGCAGGAAGCCTGCTTCCCCTCCCCCTCCGCCTTCTGCCTGCCTCTGCCTACTCATAATCTCTGTATCTCTGTCTGTCAAATAAATAAAATCTTTTTTTTTTTAGATTTTATTTATCTATTTATTTTTAAAAGGGTTTGGAAAGGGTGCAAGTAAGGGGAGGGGCTGAGGGAGAGGGAGAAGCAGACTCCCTGCTGAGCAAGGAGCCCAGTGCAGGGCTGCATCTCAGGACCCTGAGATCATGACCTGAGCGCAAGGTAGTTGCTTAACCAACTGAGCCACCCAGGCGCCCCAAGTGTTCAAATCTTTAGCCCACTTTTAAATCAGATGCTTGTCTTACTGAGTTGTGAAAGTTTTTTGTACATTCTGTATGAAAATCCTTTCTCTGATATGTGTTATGCAAAATACCTTCAACCATCTGTGACTTTACAAAGTAAAAACAAAATAGCTTTACTGAGGTATGACTGACCAACAACAAATGGAGCATACTCAAAATGTTCAAGGTGGGTTCCCTGTTTGGCTCAGTTGGTAGAACATGGAACTCTTGATCTGGGATCCTGCGTTCAAGCCCTGTGTTGGGTGTAGAGCTTGCAATAAAAATAAATACACAAATACATAAATAAAATGTACAACATTTTTGACATATGTACACACCTTTGAAACTGTCTCCACAATCAAAAATAATGTCCTCGGGGCGCCTTGGTGGCTCACTGGGTTAAGCCGCTGCCTTTAGCTCAGGTCATGATCTCAGGGTCCTGGGATCGAGCCCCGCATCTGGCTCTCTCCTCAGCAGGGAGCCTGCTTCCTTTCCTCTCTCTCTCTGCCTGCCTCTCTGCCTACTTGTGATCTCTGTCAAATAAATAAATAAATAAAAATCTTAAAAAAAAAAATAATGTCCTCAAATTTCCTCGTGCTCCATATTATTCCTACCTCTTGCTCTCATCCTGCTCTTTAGGCAACAATTAAACTGCTTTTTGTTGCTATAATTTGTTTACATTTTCTAGAATTTTATGTAAATGGAATCATTCATTGTATACTCTTTTGTCTATCTTCTTTCATTCAGCATATCATTTTTTGAGATTCATCCACTTTGTTATGTGTATCAATAATTTACTAGGTTTTGTTGCTAAGTAGTATTCAGTTGTATGGATATGTTATCTATATTCAGGTTGGGGAAGAGTTAGACCGTTTACAATTTTTGACTATTACTAATAAAGATGCTAGAACATTTGTGCACAGATCTTTTTAGGGATATTTGCTTTCATTTTCCTTAGTTAATACTTGGGTAAGTATCCCATGGAATGGCTGAGGCATATAGTAAGTGTATCTTTTTTTAAAACTGCCAAAATTAGTCATAAAAAAAATGAGATCTTGCTATTTGCAACAACATGGGTGGACCTAGAGGGCATTATGTTAAGTAAAATAAGTCAGACAGAGAAAGACAAATATCACATGATTGCACTCACATATGGAATCTGAAAAACAAGTCAAATGAACAAACTACTGGTGGTTGCCAGAGGGAGAGGTAGGTGGGTGAATGGGAAATAGCAGAAGGGGATTAAAAAGTACACATTTCCAGTTATAAATGTCAAAGGGATGAAAAGTACCACATAGGGAATATAGTCAATGGAATAGTAATAACTTTACTGTGACAGATCGTATTACACCTATTGTGGTGAGCATTTCTTAATGTATATAAATGTCAAATCACTAAGTTGTTCACCGGAAATTATTGTAATATTATATGTCACCTATACTTCAATTGAAAATAATAAACAAACAGGAGGCCTGGGTGGCTTAGTCTGTTAAGCGGCTACCATTGGCTCAGGTCATGATCCCAGAGTCCTGGGATCAAATCCCACATCAGGCTCCCTGCTCAGGGGCGAGCCTGCTTCTCCTTCTCCCTCCACTGCTCCCTCCTACTCCGGCTCATTCTCTCTCTCTCTCTCAAATAAATTTTTTTAAAAATCTAAAAATATAATATATACATAAAGACATACTGCCAAACTGTTTTTCCAAAGTTGTGACATTTTATCATCTCACCAGGAGAGTATGAAATTTGAATTGTACCATATCCTTGCGAACACTTAATATGGTGATTCTTTTCAAAGTTTAGTCATTCTAATAGGTGTATAGTGGTATTTCATTGTGACTATAATTTGCATTTCCTTAATGACTAATATATTGAGAATCTTTTCATGTACTTATTAGCCCTTTGTGTATCTTCTGTGAAGTGCTGTTCCAATCTTTGGTCATTTTTATTGTTTTTTTTGTTGTTGTTATTTATTGAGTTTCAAGAGTTCTTTATATATTCTGGATACATATTCTTTATCAGATATGTGATGTGCAATATAATCCCCCAGTTCCTGGGTTGTCTTTTCATTCTCTTAATACTTTTCAAAATGTAATTCTTAATTTTAAGTCCAACTTATCAGTTACCTCTTCTATTGATCATACTTATGGTGTCATGTCTAAGAAATCTTTAACCAATACAAGGTCACACAGATTTTTTTTCTCCTATTTTTTTTCTGGAAGTTTTATGGCTTTATGTTTTATTTTATTTATTTTTAAAAAAGATTTTATTCATTTATTTGAAAGACAGAAATCACAAGTAGGCAGAGAGTCAGGCAGAGAGAGAGGAAGGGAAGCAGGCTCCCTGCACAGCAGAGAGCCCGATATGGGGCTCAATCCCAGGACCCTGGGATCATGACCTGAGCCGAAAGGGAGAGGCTTTAACCCACTGAGCCACCCAAGCGCCCATGGCTTTATGTTTTATATTTAGATCCAGAGTGTATTTTAAGTTAATTGTATACTGTGAAAATATGGATCAAAGTTTATGTTTTTGCATTGGGAAATCCAGTTTTTCTAGAACCAATTATAAAGACCATCATTCCTCTTTTGAGTTGTCATTCTACCTTAGACAAAAATCTATTGATCATATATGTATACTTGTTTTCCTCGACTCTTTTCTGTTCCACTAATCTATATGTCAATCTTAACACCAATATCACACTATTTGATCACTGAAACTTTATAAGCCTTGAAGTCAAATAGTATAAGACCTCCAGTTTTCTTGTTCCTTTTTAATTTTGGAACACACACACACACACACACAATTAAATTAAATTTTAAAAAATAATAATAAATAAATTGCTTTAGCTGTCCTAGATCCTTTGCATTTCCATATAGACTAAAGTTTGTCAAGTTAAAAAAAAACCTGCTAAAACTTTGATGGGGGTGATGTATAATTCAATTTGGGAAGAAGTTATAACTTAATAGTGAGTCTTTGGATTCATATGTTCTATCTCTCCATTTATTTGGATCTTTTACATTTTTTTCAGGAATTTTTTTTTAAGATTTTATTTATTTATTTGTCAGAGAGAGCGAGGGAGAGAGAGCGAGCACAGGCAGACAGAGGCAGAGGGAGAAGCAGGTTCCCCGACGAGCAAGGAGCCCGATGCGGGACTCGATCCCAGGACGCTGGGATCATGACCTGAGCCGAAGGCAGCTGCTTAACCAACTGAGCCACCCAGGCGTCCCTTTTCAGGAATGTTTTATATAGCATTCTGTATCCAGGTCTTGCCTATATTTTGTTAAATTTATCCCCAAATATCTCATATTTTATGCTACTATAAATGTTACCTTTTATTTATTTTCTTAACATTATCTTCTAAATTCCAATTTCTAATTGTTATTGTTAAAAATACGATTGATATTTGTATCCTGTGACCTTGTTACATTCACTTATTCATTCTAGTAGCTTTTAAAAAAATATTTATTTATTTGAGAGAGAGAGAGAGAGCGTGAGCAGAGGAAAAGGGCAAATGGAGAGGGAGAAGAGGACCCACCGCCCCCACCCCCCCATTAGGGAGCCTGATGCAGGGCTCAATCCCAAGACCCTGAGATCATGACCTGAGTGAAGCGAGATGCTTAACTGACTGAGCCACTCCAGCGCCCCTGTTCTAATAGCTTAAAAAAAAAAAAATTATAGCATTTCTACTTCATCATGTCATGTGCACATAAAGACCATTTTCTTTCTTTCTATCCAATTTGCACACTCTTTATTTCTTTTTCTTGTTTTACTGGACTGACTAGAGCTTCCACTGCCTTATTGTAGAAGGGTTACAACAGTCATCCTGCTTTCTTCCCAAAGGTACAAAATCCAGTTTTTTACTGGATTAAGTATGATAGTAGCTGTAGGCTTCTTGAAGTTTTTATCATGAATGAGTGTTGAATTTTGTCAAAATTTTTTTCTGCACCTTATTGAGATAATAATCATATTTTCCCTTTAAATTTGTTAATATGATGAATTACACCAACTGATTTTCAATTGTTAAATTAACCTCTTAATCCTGGGACTAAGCCTATTCGATCAGGATATAACCTTTTAATAAATTGCTATATTTGATTTGCTAATTTTTTAAAGGGTTTTCCTGTCTTCATGAGGAATATTAGTCTATAGTTTTCTTGTAATGTTTTACAAGTTTCTTGTAATGGTATACTGGTACCAATAATTGGTATAATGCTGCCCTCATAAAATGAATTAGTCAACATTCTTTCCTGTACTGTTTTCTTGAAAAGTATATTATTTCCTCCTTAGATATTTGATAGAATTCACAAGGCAAGTCATCTTAGCCTGAAATATTCTTTGTGGGAAGGATTTTTTTTTTTAAGATTTTATTTATTTATTTGACAGAGAGAGCACACACTTGCAGTGGGGGAGAGGGAGATGCAGGCTCCCTGATGAGCTCAGAAGGCCAACACTTAATTCACTGGGGCACCCCCATGGGAAAGATTTTAGCTACACTTTCTTTCAAACATATAAGGCTATTCAAGTTACTTATTTTTTTTAAAGATTTTATTTATTTATTTGACAGAGAGAAATCACAAGCAGGCAGAGAGGCAGGCAGAGAGAGAGGAGGAAGCAGGCTCCCTGCTGAGCAGAAAGCCCGATGCGGGGCTCGAACCCAGGACCTGGGATCATGACCTGAGCTGAAGGCAGGGGCCTAACCCACTGAGCAACCCAGGTGCCCCCAAGTTACTTATTTAAAAAATATCATATATATATACATATATATATATATATGTATATATATACATATATATATGGCAGCTTATTGAATTATAATTCACATACCATACAATTTACCCAGAGTGGCTGAATAATATTCCATTGTACGGATATGGAACATTTTGTTTATTCATTCATCAGTTAATGGCCATTTGGGTTGCTTCCACTCCTTAGCTACTATGAATAATACTGCTGTAAACATTCATGTTAACCTTTTGTAGAACTGCATAACTACTTCTTGAGTGACCTGACTGATTACTGTCTGTCAAAAATTTTGTCCATTTCATCTAAGTTACTTTATTACCCTTTTATTGCCAGTGAGTTCTCTAGTGATGTGCCCTCTCTTTAATTACAATGTTGATAATTTGTTTCTTCCCTGTGTGTGTCTGGGGGGCAGTTTTAGTCAATATGGCTAGAAGAAAGGTTTATAAATTTTATTTTTTCAAAGAAGTAACTTTTGGTTTTATTTTTTAAAGATTTTATTTTTTAATTTTCTAAAGGTAAACTATCTGCCCAATGTGGAGCTTGAACTTATGACCCAGGGAGCAAGGGTCACATGCTGTACTGACTGAGCTAGCCAGGTGCCCCTTATATTTTTTTAATGTTTTTTTTTTTTTCAATTTTATTGGTTTCTAATTTTTATTATGTCCTTCCTTCAGCTCATGTTAGCTTTAACTGGCTCTTCTTTTTGTAGTTTCTTAAAGTGGAAGCTTATTTTCTAGAGTCAAGATCTTTAATATTTTAATACATTAATAAGTTATTTATAATATTTAATAATACATTTAATACTATAAATGATCCTTTAGGCACTTTGTTAATTAAATCCCACAATTTTGATAAATTGTTTTCATTTTTCTTCTGTTCAAATTTTTTCTAACTTCTCTGCAATTTTTTCTTAAGAGTTATTCAGAAGCATGTTGTTTAATTTCCAAATATTTGGGGGATTTTCCAGATAGATTCGCTATTGTTAATTTAGCTATTGATTTGGTCTGGTGTGGTTAAAGAACATGATTTGCAAGGTATTAATTCTTTTAAAGGGATTGTGACTTATTTTATGGCCCAAGATATGGTCCATTTGGGAGAATAATCTTTATATACTTGTAAAGAATGTATATTCTGATGTTGATGGGTGAAATATTCTATACATGCTAATAGGTCATTGGTTAAAACTGTTATCACATCTTTTAAACGTGTTTTCTATCTACCTGTCTTATTATTTACCAGGAGTTTGGAATCTCTAATTGTAATTGTGGATTTGTCTATTTCACCTGTCAGTTTTTGCGTCATGTATTTTGAAGCTGTTATTATGTTTGTATACATTTAAGATTGTATTTTCCTGATGAATTGATTCTATTATCATAAATATGCATCTTTGGGGCACCTCAGTGACTCAGTTGTTAAGCGTCTGCCTTCAGCTGGGGTCATGATCCCAGGGTCCTGGGATCAAGCGGCATCTGGCTCCCTGCTCAGCAGAAAGCCTGCTTCTCCCTCTCCCACTCCCTCTGCTTGTGTTCCCTCTCTCACTGTGTCTTTCTCTGTCAAATAAATAAATAAAATCTTAAATAAATAAATAAATAAATATCCATCTTTATCCCAGGAAATGAATTTTGTTCTAGAATCTACCTTGGTATTAATTTAGCCACTCCAGCTTTCCTTTGATTGTTTACATGGTATATCTTTTCCATCCTTTCCTCTTTAAAGTTAACCTACTGGGGCACCTGGATGGCTCAGTGGGTTGAGCCTCCGACTCTTGACTTCAGGTCAGGTCACAATCTCAGTGCCATGAGACCAAGCTCAGGCATAGGGCTTTGCGATGGGCACACAGCCAGCTTAAGATTCTCTCTCCCCCTGCCCACTCCCTCCCCCCCATTGCACGTACAGGCACACTCGCTCAAAAGAAAAAAGCCTTAAAAAAAAAAAAAAAGTAAAGTGCACCTACTAGTTCACTTATATTTAAAGATCTATTTATCTATTTGAGAGAGAAAGAACACGAGAGAGCATAAGGGGTGGGAGGAGTAGAACCTCGAGCAGACTCAACGCTGAGCATGGAGCCTGAGGTGAGGCTCGAACTCAGGACCCTGAGATCATTACCTGAGCTGAAACCAAGAGTCAGACACTTAACCGACTCTGCCCCTTAAAAAGTAAGTTTCTTAAAGGGGGCTTTGTTTCTTTTTAAAATACCCAGTATTTTATACTGATTAATATCCAGTATAAAGAATCTTTGCCTTTCAATGGGCATTTAAACTATTTACATTCAATGTCATGACTGGTGTGCTTAAAGTTTCATCTTGGTTTGTTTTCTATGTCTCATCTATTCTTTGTTCAGTGCAATTTTGTATCTTGCCTTTTCCCACTTTAATCATATTACTTTTAGAGCTAGTTAATATTGACATACTATATTTTAACCTTCCCTTATTATTCAGCATTTAATAAAAAAGATTTTATTTATTTGAGAGAGAATAAGCAGGGAGAATGGCAGAGGGAGAGGGAGAAGCAGACTCCCTGCTGAGCAAGGAGCCTGATGTTGGGCTGGATCCCATGACTCTGGGATCATGACCTGAGCCAAAGGCAAACGCTTAACCCACTGAGCCAGCCAGGAGTCCCTTACTATTTTGTCTGCTTCCATTTAATTCATTGTGAACAGTATTACACAGGTGGCTTCCCCTAACTTGGTAATTATATCAGTAAGATTTATTTCTCCAAACTGTAGTGAGTACACTAATCCCAGCTCAGCCTCTTAACTAGTTGTGACTTTGGGAAAGTTACTTTCTCTAAGCCTGTTTCTGAAGCTATAAAATGAAGCTTGTGAAAGTTCCTACCACCAGACTGCTGTGTGAATTAAATAACGTAACTTATATGGATGATTGATCAGTGCCTGATAAACTCTGAATGTTATTGCAATGAATGAATCCACTGCAAGGAAGTAGGGTTAGGCCTGGCAGGGCACAAATGTTTTCAAATTCTCAACATTAAGGCAAAAATAAAGCCATAGTTGCTTTTTTTTTTTTAATAAATTGCCTATTAGACTCCTCTTTCCCATTAATTATATTTCCTTTGTGAGTTTCTTCTGTAAATTAAGATCTTAATATTTTTGTTAAATATGAGCTCTTTAAAGTTGGCTTGATATATTTTCCATTTTTTTTTACTACATATATTTGTAATTCTGTTAAATCTGACCATATTTTTAAAAACTTTGTGATTTCTGTAATTTCCTCAGAGGATACCCCTGCCAGAATACTGTTGGACTTCAGTGTTCTGCAGACATTTTGAGGCACTTTATACTTTTACAACCATGAATGTGGCATTACCTTCTCTTCCATGAATTCTCTAAGTTCCAAAGGAACTTCTTGTCTTATATAAACTCATAGTTTTTAGTACTTTACTCCTCCTTTGTGAGTTTTCATTTTCCAGCTTCGAGTGCTGACAGAATGCTCTTGATGCTTGTGTCTAGCTTTTATTTATTTTTAAATTTACTTTTATTTTAGAGCAGGGGGGAGGGGGAGAGGGAGAGAGAGAATTTCAAGCGGACTCCCCACTGAGTGTGGAGTCCAACACGGGGCTCGACCTCACAATCCTGAGATCATGACCCAAGTTGCGATCAAGTCAGAGGCTTATTACCCAACTGTGCCACCCAGGTGCCCCGTGTCTAGCGTTTATTAAACTATTAAACTTAGTTGGTTCTCTATTAAAATGTTGCTATCTTAGGTTTTTCAATTCCAAAGCTTTATAGCATTTACAGTGATTATCCTTTTTTTAACCTGCGTAAAAAAGGCAGTTGAATCTCATTGTTGAGAACCAAAGTAAAACTGTCTCCTCGAAATGCTATAAAATGTATTATACCTCCAACATACTACCTCATGGCATCTAAAATATTTGTTCCCTGTGAGGGTAGGGGACCACGCCCATCATTTTCATTTCTCTGTTGTTAGTGCCTGACCCATTGTGGGTACGCTCCCTGACCAAATCTCATGTAAGGCAGTGTAATTTAGCCCTATGTTATAAAGAGCACTTTATTTATTTATTTTTAATTTTGAAGACTGACAATAATCCAGCAACCATGCCCTAAATTTGCCCCAGGTCATAATGTATTATTAGCTGAATTTTGATTTAGAGTAAAGACCCTAGACAATTCTTTGTAGGTGGAAAGGTTTGGCAAGAAAAGGGGAAGCCAGTTAAGTATGGGATAGTGGTGGTAGTTACAACTGCAGGAGTTAAGTGTTTTAACCATAATCAAATAAATAAAAAGTCCCCAACAGGTGGATATTTTTTTTTTTTTTAAGATTTTTATTTATTTGACAGAGAGATCACAGTAGGCAGAGAGGCAGGCAGTGAGAGAGGGGTAAGCAGGCTCCCCGCTGAGCAGAGAAACCAAGGCAGGCCTCAATCCCAGGACCCTGAGATCATGACCTGAGCTGAAGGCAGTGGCTTATCCCACTGAGCCACCCAGGCATTCCTGGGTGGTCATTTTTAATATCTGTCATCATGGGAAGTGGTCTGTTAGGGATCAAAAACCAAAATGATGGAGACCTAGGGATGCAGAAGTTTACACTCTGGATTCTGGTGCATAAGGTCAAATTGTGTAGAAGGTCATTCCTAATTTGGCTGACAGTTTTGAGCTAGTCTGCTGTTTCTAAATTGTAGCTTCCTCAAGGGAAGTTTAGACTGGGTAGGCCGAGTCCAGGGGGAAAAGTAGAACCTCTCTCTACAAAGTAAGCTCAATGTTTTCTGTTGCATTTTCTTATCTCTTTTGTGCTCTCTCTCCTACTTTTAGTCTTGGCCTATGGGAATTCGGTTTCTTGTTTTTACTCAGACCAATGTTATGAGAAAGCAAGTCAATATAGGCAATATTCATTTTAACCGAGTCCCTTCCAAAGTTAAGGTAAAGTCAACATCCTTGGAGGCTCTGCTCATTTTAGTAGAGGCAAGCCTTTACTTTGACATGAATTCTAAATAATTAGAATTTTGCTTCCTTTTAAAGAGGCCCTCTTACCTGCCTAGCTTACAATATTAGGTGCTCAATATTAATTTGTAGAACAATTTTTAACTTTTATATAAGGAAAAGGCAGGTAACTTTCTCACACAGGAAGATGGCAAGAACAAAGAAAGTTACAAAACTGCTTTGAGAGTGCTATGATACTGTCACCCTACTGGATTTCACTGTTTTATATACAAATTATTTCAACTTGTGTATTCAAATTTCACCTGCATGTTGTACCTAATAGTTTTGGTATACTTTAGTGTAGGAGACTGCTCGTGACAAATATGATTCAAAAGATGGTTCAAATCCTTATGGAGAACTTTGTGGTAAATTTCAATAAATTGGGAGTATCAAAGTTCACAGACTGCAAAATATTCCATCCTGATACAGTAGCTTCCCAAATGGTGAATTTAAGATTTCATCAGCACTTAGTAATAAAACAGACCATTAATTCTTTTGAGATTTAAATTCTATGCTTAGGGTGCCAGGCTGGCTCACTTGGTAGGGCATGCAACTCTTGGATCTTGGGGGTTATAAATTCAAGCCCCACATTGGGTGTAGAAATTATTAAAAATAAAATAAAATAAAAGTAAATTCTATGCTGTTTAAGTAGTGACTGCTTCATAATAACTTTAATAACTTTACGTTCCCAACTATTCCTTTGATTCTAGGTAAGTTTTTTTTTTTTTTTAACCTAAGGAATCAAGTATTTTAGAAAATTGGAAAGGCTGAGAATTTGTCCCAGTAACTGATTATTTCTGATGTCACATTCCTCAATGTTTTATCAAGTTAACTACACCTACATTTAAAAATCTCACTCAAGGGGCCCCTGGGTGGCTCAGTGGGTTAAAGCCTCTGCTTTCGGCTCAGGTCATGGTCCCAGGGTCCTGGGATCGAGCCCTGCATTGGGCTCTCTGCTCAGCAAGGAGCCTGCTTTCCTTCCTCTCTCTCTGCCTACCTGTGATCTCTGTCAAATAAATTAAAAAAAAAAAAATTTTTTTTTTAAATTTAAAAATCTCACTCAAGCCCTTTTTTCCACATGTCTGTTACTTGGTTGTATGTAACTTTTTTCCCTGTTACTATGTTAGTTATGTAACAACATAAACTAGGACTAAATTCCTATGGTATAGCCTTATAAGGGAAATCCAATTCAGGACCCTCTGCCATGATTCCCTGAAAATTCTTATAAGCTAACCACTCCTTACTATTGCTGTACCCAACTCAGAAATGTTCAAATCACCCAGGTAGAAAAGCACAATCTGGAAGACAGATTACTGTATACCACCACCTAGCCAATGAAACTCAACCGTTAGAACTTCTAGACTTGCTTCCTATTTCTTTCATGCTCTGAATGGTAAATTAGTGTTTTCTAACCCTCATTTAGGAAACTAAACCCTTCAGAGAGTAAGGTAACAGAAGCTTTCCAACTACCTTGTCTTGGTTGTCAAAAAAACCAACATTTTCTCTAAGCATAATGTAGGAGGTCCACATTGACTCACACCTCCTGCTAATTATATCCTTATGTCTCCCCTTTCCATGCCGTAGCAGGATGGTACAGAGGTTGGTCTGTGACCAAGAGAATATAGCAGAAATAAATATGTTGCTTCCGGAGATAGGACATACAAGAATATGGCCCGCTGGTAACTCTCTTGGATCACTTCCTCTTGGGGAAGCCAGATACCACATGTCACCCAGGTAGCCTTGGAGAGACACCCATCTGGTGAAAATCTGAGTCCCTCCAGTGGAACAAGTCATTTTAGAAGTCACTTCTCCAGCCTTAGTCAAGCCTTCAATGATGTGGCCCTGGCTGAATTTCACTGCAATCTGATGATACCTCAAACCAGAACCACCCAGCTAAGATGCTCCTGGATTCCTCACTCAGAAACTGGGTGACCAAACATGTTTGTGGTTAAGCTGCTGAATTTGGGGATGATGTGCCACACAATAACTAAGATACAATGGGCAAAGATCACCTGTTGTTTCCTGAAGGAGCAAAATTCTAATCACAACACTTCTAAGATACCAAATTAATTTATGTTAATAACAAAATATTAAGTTCATGTTTCTTTGGTATTCAGAAAAAGATTTAAGCCATTCCCAACTCACTCAACTACTAAACTCCTTCCACACTGCTAACAAAAAGAAAAAATTTCAATATATGTTACCTGTAGTCAATGCACACTAATTAGATCATAGCTTAACGTATCAGTTGTTTTTAACAATTACATTTAAAACTTCCCAGCAGTAAGACCTCTCCTTGGATCTTAATTTTTTCTCACACTGGGATAGAACTGCAGATACCCAACAGTATTCCTAGCAAGTTCCAAAAGGTCTGAATTAGGAGGCCTGGATAGCACTTGGCCCATTTTAATGTTTTAAGTTAGATCTTAAAGAAATGTTAAAGTAAATAAAACTGTATGGCCAAGAGTAAACAATGACTACATATAACTGCTGTATATTTTATATTGTATGTATGCTGAATACTCAGTATTCAACACAGTGCAGGGTTTTCTTTGACACTTATCAGACATCATAGATTACTACCAGAACATCACATAAGTTTATTTCAGATGTAACAGCAATGTTAAAATCAACAAGTTTAATTTTTAACTGCACCAAGTAAACTTGCCATTTAAGTATTTTTAAAGTTATTCCCTCCAAAAAACTGAGGGAGCTTTTCTCTTCCACCCCAGAAACTACAGTTTCCCAATAGTTCTATTTTTGGAGGACTTTCAATTGATGAATAAACTGCTTTGGGGATATTTTAGAACTTCTTTCCCCAAATGAAAACTAGTCTGGACAAATTATCTATTGCATAGATTTCTCTGCAGATTCTTTTCTTTAGAACCTAAATGCAATTACCATAAGGATAATCTTTACCTATCCGCCCCATAGTAAAAACTATCTGTCCTAAAAAATATGATGGATATATGCTCTGATCTTCCAGTTAATAGAATTGTTTTACCTCAACAATTTTTATGCTCCAAAATAGCCAACTCAAATGGGACATTACTCGAGTCTTTACTGACTCATAGGCACGTGAACTAGTGCCCAGCTTCTACATCCTCCTTTTCCTTAAATGGATGGAATTACTTAATACAAGTTTGACGTAGGACAATTAACCCTTTCCAAACAAGTCTGATGTAGGACAACTAACCTTTTCAAACATACCATTTAGGTAAAGTCATTGTCTAGTGTGGAAAAAGAAACTATAATGATAGGGAGCCTACATACATACTCAATTCAAAATTTATTTTTTTCCCCCTCCTTAAATAACATGTACTTAATTGTCATGAGGCAGCTATTCAGTTTTCAATAACCACATTTAGGGATACATTCATAGGACTGATTAGATAGTCCTGGTGAAATGGTTATAGAAATAGAGGCAGTGTCATCTCAGAAAACTCATTTATATATCAAAATCTATTTTGATATCTGGAAGTTTACAAAAAGGCTGAATTCTTCAAACTAAGTATGCCTTCTGTAACTCAAGCACTCTTCTCTTGGCAAGAGCAAGCTGAAGCTTATCCAGGAAGGTAAAGGTGCTTAATGCTAACTTTTTTCCTGTTTATACTCGGACTGCTGAAGAAACTGATACCCAAGAAACCAGCATGATCTTTCTACATTTTTACTATCTTAAGATTCAAATCCTATATACTCATTCAACTATCTCTCTTTTCCTGTATTACTCTTGGCACTCAAGATTGCTGAAGTCTATTGTACTTTGTACTTTCACATTCTCAAAAAAGATTATAAAATGTGCATCAACATTGTGTAATTTTGTCATTTAACATATTTGGAGAGATGAGATTGCTATTATCAGAATGTACATAAGGATAAGTATTATGAATCAAACTTCCCTTTAAAGTCAAATGACAAGAAAATTCAAGCCCTGTGCATTGTTTTAAAGTCTAATGAGAACATTTCATGGGCCACTAGTATTGGCAATCTAGAAAATTTTAAATATTGGATATAGGGCTATGGAGGAAAACATGAAATTTCAGATGTCTCCTATCTTACAAAAAGTTATCAAGCCGTCCAAGCCACTCCTTATGTGCCAGAAAATGATCTGGCATAAATAGTCCCATCAGTAAAGGAGGTCGCAGTGACATCTGTTATTAACACTTCTGAACTTCTATTTTCCCAAGAATAGAAGCAATATGTTTAACAATTGCCCCCTCAAATCCTTAAGCTCAATTCTCATAGGCACAGAAAATAAGCAAATCTGGGATGTTCTCCAACAGATAAGCAGTAGCACAGCTATGTTATTCTCAAAAATACTGTCTAGATATTCTTCCCTATATAATCAAATGCTCTGTGGCCTCGCTTTTAATAGTCCGCATTAGCTGGCATTAAATGCATTTATTGTGCCACAAGTCCATCTAAGCTTCCTTTTAGGTGTTTTTAAATATGTCCAAGAGACAATACCTGCTTCAGGTTTATCTTAGGGGTACTCACCTGTAAGGACATCAACTCCCATTTTTAAAGTTAGACTAACTATTGTGGGTTTACTGAAGACACGAAAAAAAGAGAGGATACACACAAAAAAGTAAATCACAACAAACCTTTTTAGGTCAGTTAAAGGCCATGTCTCTAGCTGGGATATTAAAAAAAATTAATCTCACCAGCCACACTCTAAAAGTTAATGCCACTAATAACAATCAACAGCAGGAAAAATAAACCTGCTAACAACCAGTCCACTCATTAGCAAAAAGCAGTTTAACTCAAATACTGAGACCAAAGTAAAACACTACCTACCCAAACTGTCCCACCTACCCTCAGCGAGGAAGAAAGAAATAATTGCTTAAAAAAAAAAAAAAAAAAGCTTAGTATTTCTTACAAGGATAAAAATGGTCCAACTCCTGAGACAACACTCAGAAGGACAAAAGGTGGAGTGAAGGCAATGTCTAGGGATTAGTATCCCAGTCTTGAAAAACCCAAAGTACCACAAACACACTAAACTTGTCTTTGAATTACAGAACAAGATATTGCTGCTGTTTCTTTTTGTCTTTTGATATATACAACATTTTGTAGGCTCTGCCCTTCAATGTGAAAGCAGGAGATTTAAAAAAAAAAAATTGACACTGACACCCAAATTTTTGGGACCATATATATCTTAACTGTGAAACCAAACAGATCTATACTTCCTCCTTCCTACAATCAAACCACCTCACAAAAATAAGAAAACTAAAACAATCCAAACATGATTAATCTTGAAAGTCCTTGGAAGTATTAAACATTTTTTAGAGGAAAGAAAAAGGAAGAAAGGAGGACGAACAAGAACAAGAAGGGGGGGGGGAGAAAGAAAGAGGGGGAAAAAAATCAATGGGCCTCTCTTTTATTTGGCGACAAGCAAGTGCAAGAAAGTTCATTTCTAATTTGTTCAGTTGTCTGTCTTTTGCACATCTGCATTCTGGCCAGAAGGGACTTTGAGGTTTTTCTGCAACACATGAGCATCTGCGGGCTCTATCCTCTTATAGTAGTTCTTCTTTGTCTCAATAATCTCAAAGCCAAACTTCCTGTAGAAGTCAATTGCCGATTCATTGCTGATCTGGACATGCCTAAGATACAGGAGGGTATCAGGGGGGAAAAAAAAAAGATTTCATCAGCTTTTGTGTATTCTCCACAAATAATTTCAAATTGGTTAGAGCCAGAATACTGCACACATCTGTTAGATTCTCCGCATAATTACTAGCAATCAACAAAGATTAGGTATTCATCTCAGAAAAACCGGATGATGAACATACACTTTTAACCTAACTATTACATTTGCAAGATAGCTGGCGGAGGTTAGGAGTCTCAGAAATAGTGTTTACTCTTACAATCAACAAAGGGCAAAGTATCCTAGTTAGCATAACATTTTTCACTGCAAGGGGAAAAAAGATTCCAGTAACTAAAAATGGGGAAATAACCGTAAGGATGATTCAAAGACCATATTAACATATGCAGAAAGAAAAAAGACAGAAAAATAACATAACTAGGCTCTCAAATGCCTGAACATATCCTCCCTGATTTATAAAAAATATGCTATATTTTGAAAATAAATAATTTGAGCTTTCTCAATTACTCTTCAAAATAGCATTATATAATTTACTCTCTCCCACTGTCAAAGTTAAAATGAGAATAATCTAAATACCCTTATTATAAAAAATCCATAGTTGTGATCTAACCTTGGCTCTTAATCTGAGTTCTATAATATTGATATTATATTAATATAGTATCAGCTAGGTACTCTCTGATTTTGATTATTAAACTCTACTACTAATGAACATATCAATGAGAACCTTAAACAGAACCTAGAGAATGGATAAGATGAGAAAAGTAGTATTAATGATACTAATTCTTCAATTGTGAAGACTTGAGTTTTAATCTTGGTTTACTCTGTGACTTTAGTGCTCCCACCCCAACGAATGAAGCAAATCTTATCTCAGATTCCTTATCTATTATTGAAACAAAAGAAAACTTCATAACCACTACTTCCATGGTTTTTCCAAAAGACAATGAAACAAGTAACCAGATTTTTAAAGTTTCTAGTAAAGGTTTCTATTTCCAGTCTATTAAATTCTTTTTTATAAAGAATTTTTATATAAAATCTATATATACTTCTATATACAGTCTATAAAATCATTATACTTACAGATAGATGTTGTCAAAAGTGCCATCTTTTTCACAGATGTTTAAGACATGATTTAACATTTTAGTTCCTATTAACAAGACAAACAACAAATAAGTAATTTCATAAAAATCAATCTTTACACATCTAACTGCCATCTTAACATTTACTGGGTCTTAACAGAACTTGAGGTAAACACGAGACAACCGATTTTTAAAAATTTTCTTCTTTCCCTACATTATCTACATATGTTTAAAACTCATAGCAGAAAAGCAACCTTTACATATACAAGCCCTTCCATGTAAAAGGAAAACAGAAAAAAGCAAAAGGGACATTGATAACAAATCTATATAGGGCTTCCACTTGAAATATGTTAATAGTTATTTTCCACCTTACATAATTCAGTAATTCTTTCCCAATATTCCCAAAAGAAATGGTTTGACTCACTGGGTCAGAAACAGTAGTCATGTATTTACATTTCTCTAAACAAATAAAAAAAAACCCCACAAGTTAAAATTACCTATTCCTAGCCTTCGGTATGGTGCCAGACATCCTAGTGTCATGATGTAAAGTCTCTTCTGATTCTGTGAATGATCCACCCTACAGCATACTGCACCTACTGCAATATCATTGAAATAGGCTGCCATGGAAAATATAAAAATATAAAGTTCAAAGACAGAATAACATATTTTATTCAATCTTCCTCCCCTTCTATAAGAACTAAATTATTGCTATTGGCCATAAATTTTATTAGCTATTCTGAATAATAACTTCAAAAATTTCCTACTTTTTAGGGATTTAAGTCTCTTCTAGAGTAAACACAAATATGTGAAAACACACACACTAAAGTAGAGAAGACATTTAACATTTCCGTTTAAAATTCAAGTATTGTCTTGGTTTCTTTGAGATTTTTCTCAGAACCTGAATCACCCCCATTTCCTGACTTGTAAAATAAGGAAATTAAATTAGTTAACTCTGCTCTAATATTAAAAACTAGGGTCAAGAATACCAACAAACAAATGAAGGGGGGGAAAAAACATATTATACCAAGTTTTGCTAGCTCGCCAACCTCCAGCACATCCTTGTAGAACTTGTCATTGTAGCTGACTGGAAAGATGACCTGGTTTAGTCTCTTCAACTGTTTAATATTGTGTGGTGTCACATCTCCCAGCTCGATCCGGCTACTGGAACAAACCAAAATGTACTCAATAAAATATAATTAGCTTTATTTGTTATGATGAACATTCTTAGAAGACTACGAAGTTTTTTTACATGACTGATAAATCCAACCTTTCATAGTGACTTTATACTCCTAGAAAGATTACCATTTATAAGATTATGCCAGCTATTCCATCCAAATTCAATTTGTAGCTTTCAAACAACTGTATACATTTAGAGATAAATATGGTAAACGACAGTTACTAAGAAGGTCAGACTAGTATTTGATATAAAAGCCAGAATTTTCCTTGTAGTTTACAGTTCAGAAGAATTTAAACATCTATTACTGATCAAAAGGACTGATGATACCAAATGTTGGCAAGGGGGTGGCAAATGGGAATGGCGAAATGTAAACAGATAGAGTATCTCTGGAAGACACTCTAGTACTACATATGCATCAAAAAGCCTGAGAGGCTAAGTCATTAAGACTCTGCCTTTGGCTAGGGCGGATTCCAGGGTCCTGGAATTGAGCCCTCTGCATCAGGCTCCCTGCTCAGCACTCCCCCGGTTTGTGTCCCTCTCTTGCTGTGTCTTCTGTCAAATAAATAAGTAAAACATTTTAAAAAGTAAAAATGTTTGTGTTCTCTCTCCCCCTTTTGGGTTCCCTCTCTCGCTGTGTCTTCTGTCAAATAAATATGAGACTGACGCGCTACCTACTGCGCTAACGAGGCACCTTCTTCTGTCAAATAAATAAATAAAACATTTTAAAAAGTAAAATAAGCCTGAGAGGCACATTTCCTTTACGGAAGTAATCCTACTCCAGAAACTTATCCTGAAAAAATAATCCAAATAGGCAAAAGTTATGTATATTCTACTAATTGCGCTAGGAACAACCCACAACAGTCATTTGGGGTGGTTTTCCAAATCCAGATTCCTGGACTTCACCCCACTTTCAGAAGCAGAATCTCTGGAAATGAAACTAAGGAATCCACATGGTGGTGGGAGAGCTTTACTTATCAAGAATGCAACAGAAGTATTCCTTAAAAAAAAAAACAAAAAAAAACTACGTAATCAAAACAAACTGGTTCCAAGGGAAAAGAGTTAAGGTTAAAAAGATTGACTCACAGTAACAAAGCCATGTTGCCTCTAGGCCATCAACCAAGGGATTTTTTAACAACTCAAGTCAGTATCACTAATGTAAAATAAAGGTTGATCAAGGGGCACCTGGATGGCTCAGTGGGTTAAAGCCTCTGCCTTCGGCTCAGGTCATGATCCCAGGGGCCTGGGATGGAGCCCCACATCGGGCTCTCTGCTGGGCGGGGAGCCTGCTTCCTCCTCTCTCTCTCTGCCTACTTGTGATCTCTGTCAAATAAATAAATAAAATCTTAAAAAAAAAAAAAGGGTTGATCAAATATGAAAGACAAACCTGAATACCACTAACATTATCATTAGTAGAGTTGCTTACATACATTATTGGCCTTCTTAAGAATCACAATAGTGATTTCTAATTCTTTATATAAGATGACAAAATTCTTTAAATAAGATCAAATCAAAATAAAAACAAGTTGAAAAATAAAAACAATCTGATGCCACCCAAGTAGCTAGAAAATGTGGGTCCTACTCACTGGGTGCTAGTTGCTAGCTAGTTCCAGATCACAATGACATTAGTCAATAGCCAGGGAATGCAAACAACACACCCTAATTAATCATTTGCACCCTATGCATACAGGTTTTGAAAACTGTTGGAGGAATGACTAAACGAAAATGTTAATCATCACACTTTTATAATGGTAAAAAAGAAAAACCTAAGTGTCCCCAATAGAGAACTGGTTAAATAAAGCATGCATGATACATTAATATTATTAGCAGAGAAACACTGATACATTGTTTGGGGGGGTGGCGCGGGGGGGAAACACATTCTAAATATATGTAATATATAAATATCTAAAATAGCTTTTGTTAATATAGAGAAAAAATGCTTTAAACAATATACAAAAAGTGTGTGATCAGAATCGTGGGTGGCACCTGGCTGGCTCAGTTCAGTAGAACATGATGAGGCTCTTGATCTCATGGTTATAAGGTGGAATCATGGCCATGTTGGGAGAAGATTACTTAAAAATACAATCCTTAATAATAATAATAAAAGAATGGTGGGTAATTTAAAAAAGAGTATTCTCTGAAATGTTACAATTTAGATTATTAGAAAACAGAATACAGACCATAACGCCCATTTGGAACTTTAGCCTTCTTGCCTCAATTATTTCATTTTTATGCTGTTTTTTTATTACTTACTATGACCCATCACCCTTGTATATTTTGCATATTTTCTTAAAATCTGAGCAGTTTCTTAGTAGACATACAAATTCTTAAGATGCAAACACCACAGTAAAAAATAGAGTTCCCTTTGTTATATTTTCTTCCAATTTCTAGACACATAAAGTAAATATGAGTAAATGTGGCCTCTCCTAAGTATTTCACATCTAAAATGAATTCCTTTTGTGAGATTCAGATCCTCTTTAACTAGGGAATATCTCATTCATAGAACAACTCCCCTTTTCATTAAAGCAGGATCCTGGCTTTCTCTTCTTTAAGACTGAGTAAATAACATTTTACTGAAACCTTTTTCTGATTAAAACCTGCTTAGGTTCACTTACCCACCATCCACCACTCAGACCTTTTATAAGCAGATACAGTTATAATGTAAAATACAGACCCCTTAAAATACAGAGAACATGGAGTGCCTGGGTGGCAGAGTCTTTTAAGCATCTGACTCTTGGTTTCTGCTTGGGTGGTGGATATTTCAGGGTCATGAGCTCAAGTCCTGCGCTAGGCCGAGCTCAGTGCAGAGTCCATTTAGGAGTCTCTCTCCCCCTTTCCCTCGGCCCCTCCCCCATTCTGAAATAAACAAATCTTAAAAAAAAAAAAAGTACAGGGATGACATATCACCTACACTCTGTGTTCTTTTCTTTAGCAAAAGGATTCCTATCATTTAATTAATGTATCTATCACCTTGCATTTTTTTTTAAGAACACTTACGGTTTACTCTCTTAGCAAGTTTCAATTATATCCATTAGATCGTCAGACCTTATTAATTTTACAGCTACAAGTTTGTACCTTTTTATCAATTTCTGCCTATTCCCCCCACCCTGGCAACCACTTATCTACTCTCTGTTTCTATGAGTTTGACTTTTTTATTTGTAGATTTCACATATAAGTAATACCATGCAGTGTTCGTCTTTCTGACTTATTTTACTTAGCATAATGCTACTCTTTAACTGAGTATAGCACCCCAAATTTGGTACAGTAATATATTTTAAATATAATATAGCATTTATTTATTATATTCAGAGCATGGTATTTAAAAATTATCCACTGCAATTAAGGGTCAGACTCTGTATTTCAAAAGTCATTGAAAAACCACATTATAAAGTCTAACCATAAACAATAAAGGAAAATTTAACCTAGGAAGTCAAGCTTCCAAATTTTAAGTGAAAGAACATGATTTTTAAAAAAAGTTTAAGAATGATTTCCAGGGGCGCCTGGGTGGCTCAGTGGGTTAAAGCCGCTGCCTTCGGCTCAGGTCATGATCCCAGGGTCCTGGGATCGAGCCCCGCATCGGGCTCTCTGCTCAGCGGGGAGCCTGCTTCCCTTCCTCTCTCTCTCTGCCTGCCTCTCTGCCTGCTTGTGATTTCTGTCTGTCAAATAAATAAATAAAATCTTTAAAAAAAAAAAAGAAAAGAAAAAAAAAAAAAAAGAATGATTTCCAGGTGGGGCGCCTGGCTGGCTCAGCTGGAAGGGCATGCAACTCTTGATCTTGGGGTCATGAGCTTGAACCCCACACTGGGTACAGGGATTACTTAAAAATATATAAAAACTTGAAAATAAATGATTTCTCGGTAATTGTCGGGCTTGAAGTATCTTTCTAATTTTTAAAAGGATAATAACCAGGTATTTCTTAACTTCATACAGAAGGAAAAGGTGGTATGGTTCAATGTGCTAGATGAAATCTAATAAAAATTAACTACTAAAAAAGTTTCCATTGGAGTAGGCAGATCAAGCCTATTCAAATATGGAACACTGTATTAAATCATTAGGGAATAGGCAGCTTAATCTTTTCCTGCCTAATTAAAAAAACATACAAGTCTTGATTAAAAAAAAAAAAAAAGTCCATCACCATAGAAATGACTCAGGAAGTGAAAATATCCTGAAATATTACCAGAAGTAAGTTTGATGCAAAGTCTTCCTGTATTTTTCTATGCATATGTATATATATATATACACACACATACATATTTCAAAACAGAATTGAGATACTATTCATATTGTTTGGTAGCTGTTTAAGAAATACCTTAAATATGACTTTGTCAGCAAAATTCACTTTCAAATACAGTTTATCTTTCACGAACATGATATGCCTGACTGAAATGGAATACTTCTGTAATCTTGATCACTTAGCTCTGAATTATTTTAAGATGTGGATATTCTAAATATATCAGAGCAACTTGTACATATAATTTAGCAAAGAACATGTTGTATCAAAGGTATATAGTGCTATACAGAAATGTCAAGGGGTGCCTGGGTGGCTCAGTGGGTTAAAGCCTCTGCCTTCGGCTCAGGTCTTGATCTTAGGGTCCTGGGATGGAGCCCAGCATCCAGCTCTCTGCTCAGCAGGGAGTCTGCCCCCCCCCCCCCCCGCCTGCCTCTCTGCCTGCTTGTGATCTGTCTGTAAAATAAATAAATAAAATCTTAAAAAAAAAAAAGGGAGTTCTATGAATCTGTAATTTTCTGAAGTTCTTAAGAACATAATAGTTGCCTATTCAAAGCACAAATCAGGTATTTCAATAAATATTTGAACACCTATGTGCTAACACCTGGAATGCAAAATACAGTGTCTAAGTGTGTATATTACACATATTCACACACAATTGTATACATATAATACACATACATAATATATATAAAATACAATGTCTTAGTAGTAACACATGCACACAAAGTACAAAAATAATACTAGAATGGAAGTAATCCTGGGATCAGATGTGAAGGGTGACTAAGAGTTTGTTCTGTAGGAAGCCAAGAAATGAAATTTTTAAAAAAGATTTTATTTATTTGACAGAGAGAGAGAGCACAAGCAAGGGGATCAGCAGAGGGAGAGGGAGAAGCAGGCTTCCACCGAACAGGGAGCCCAATGTGGGGCTCAACTCCAGGACCCTGGGATCGTGACCTGAGTGGAAGGCAGACGCTTAACAGACTGAGCCACTCAGGCACCCCAAGAAATGAATGGAAAAAAAAAAAAAAAAAAAAAAAAAAAAGATTTATTTGAGAGTGAGAAAGACAGAACACGAGGAGGGGAGGGGCCGACGGAGAGGAAGCAGCGGACTCCCCACTAAGCAGGTAGCCCTGACCTGGGGCTCCATGTGGGACTCCAGGATCATGGCCTGAGCTGAAGGGAGACGCTTAACTGACTGAGCTACCCAGGTGCACTAAGAAATGAATTCTAAAAAGAAGGTAGAACATGAACAAAACAGCAATGATATGTTCCTAAAATTACAGGCAGTTTGATTTGGAAAAACAAAATGTACTCTGTGGCTCTCTTCCTCTGGGCTACCTGCTGAGGGTACAGCCATCTCCTACACTTAACTTGGCATCACAGCCATCCTCAGACCTCTGGTGAAGACCAAGATTGTTAAAAAGTGAACCAAGAAGTTCATTCTGCATCAGTCAGATCAATATGTCAAAATTAAGTGCAACTGGCTGAAACTGAGGCATTGATAATAGGGTGTACAGAAGATTCAAGGGCCAGATCCTGATGCCCAATACTGATTATAAGAGCAACAAGAAAAAAAACACGTTATCCAGTGGCCTCCAGAAGTCCCTAGTCCACAAGGTCAAAGAGCTTGAAGTGCTGTTAACATGCAATAAATCTTACTGTGCAGAGACTGTTCATAACTTCTCCTCCAAGAACCACAAAGCCATTGTGGAAAGAGCAGCCAGCTGGCCATCAGAGTATCAGTCCCAATGCCAGGCTGCACAGCAAAGAAAATGAATGCAGACAGCGTATATGCAAGTTGCATTTGTGTTAATAAAACCGTAAAACTACAAAAAAGGTGTTCTTTCTGTAAATGTGGAAGCTGGGATTGGAGAGGAAGAACCACCAATTTTATAAGGGGCTTGCACATCAGGATGGTACTTGGCTATCTTCTCTACCTACACTTATTCTCTTGCTTGACCTCAATCTCATCTTCTTACTGCTTTGATGCTGCCATCTTCCAAATCTGTCTCTTCCTTAGAAATCACTCCTAAACTCCAAAACATCTACAGCAGACACCTCAAATTAAATATATCCAACACGAGATCTCTGACCGCCCCCCAATCTGCTTCACCTGCAGCTTTCTCTGTTGATAGCCTCTCCATCAGTGACTGCCGATTACTCTCTTACCTTATTTAAATGATACCTCAAGAAAGTTTATTCTGAGAAATCTGTTTTTCTTTGTACTGTTCCTGGATACGCGTTCTTATCAATCAGGATTATGTTTGGCCTTGAACAAAGTTTGGAAGTGTTCCTTCTTACTCTTGAATTTTGTCAATGTTTGCTTCATGTATTTCCAAGTTATCTGAAGAGAATATTTGGGATGTTATAAATTGACGAATTGGTCCTGTTATCCTTTTGAAATGTCCTCCTTTTTGCTGTAATAGTCCCGGTCTTAAAATCTACTTTGTTCATTAATACAGACATACTACTTTCTTCTAATCAATGCCGCGTCATGTATCTTTTACCATCTTTTACTTTCAACTCTTCTATGTCCTTGTAATTTAAAGTGTCTTTTGTAAAAAGCACATATTTAAGTCTTGTTCCTCTGACAATGGGAGTATTTTTACTACACAGTTCTTTTTTCTAAATATTATACAATGTCCAGGTATTACTTTTATGTATTAAAATACCATGAGGGGTGCCTGGGTGGCTCAGTTGGTTGTAAACAACTCTTGGTTTGGTTTTGGCTCAGGTCAGGCTCTCAGAGTTGTGGGATGAGTCCTCCGTTTGGCTTCACACTCAGTGCCAGTCTCCTTATCCCTATCCCTCCCATTCCCTTCTGACCTTCCGCAGGCACATGGGCTCTGCATCTTGAGTGAATGAATGAATGAATGAATGAAAGAAATCTTTAAAAGAAAAATAAAAGAATAAAAATAAAATAGCATGATAGAAAAAGGTGGAAAATGTCATCACATTGAGTCATGCTAATCCTCTCTGTATCATTCCAATTTTAGTATATATACTGCCAAAGCAAGCACTGACAATTGAAGCATTTGGTCTGTCTACACAATGTAATTATTGATGTAGTCTACTCAAGTCCACCAGCTTGCAAATTTTCTATATGTACTCTTAGTAGTTCCTTTATTTTTCAAGCCCTATTTGAGGGATCAATTTTCATTCTTGGCTTAAAAAAAATGTTTTAAAGTTTACATAAAATTAAATTCACTTTTCTTGGTGTATAGTTCTGAGTTTTCACAAACATGCATAATAACACCTATCAAGATACAGAAAGGTTCCATCACCCCAAAAATCTCCCTCATGGCCCTCTGTAGAGTTGCAACTGTAACACCACTCCCAGGCAACTATTAATCTGTTTTCTGTTCCCCATATCTTTGCTTCTTCAAGAATGTCACATAAATGGAATCACAGGAATACACAGCCATTTGCTTGGCTTCCTTCATTCAACATACTGACTTTGAGATTCACCACACTGCTGTATCAATAGTTCCTTCCTTGTTATTGCTGAGTAGTATTGCACAGTATGGATATACCACTGTTTCTCCTTTTATTGAAAAGGCATCTGGGTCTACATACACATTTCTCTATAGGTTCTTCTATTTTTACAATTTCTCTTGATTATGAGAGGTAATGACCAAGTGGGATTTACTACTGGACTGCAAGGTTGGTTCAACATCTGCAACTCAATCAATGTGATGCAATACATTAATAAAAGAACAAGAACCATATGATACTCTCAGTAGATGCTGAAAAAGCATTTGACAAAGTACAGCATCCATTCCTGATAAAAACTCTTCACAGTGTAGGGTTAGAGGGTACATATCTCAGTATCATAAAATGAAAAACTCACAGCAAATATCATTCTCAATGGGAAGAAACTGAGAGCTTCTCCCCTAAAGTCAGGAACATGGCAGGGATGTCCACTATCACCACTGCTATTCAACATAGTACTAGAAGTCCTAGCCTTAGCAATCAGACAACAACAACAAAAAAGGCATCTGAACTGGCAAAGAAGTCAAACTCTCACTCTTTGCAGATGATATACTTTATGTGCAAAACCCAGAAGACTCCACTCCAAAACTGTTAGAACTCATACAGGAATTCAGTAAAGGGCAGGATATAAAATCAATACACAGAAATCAGTTGCATTTCTTTCTTTCTTTTTTTTTTAAAGATTTTATTTATTTATTTGACAGACAGAGATCACAGGTAGGCAGAGAGGCAGGCAGAGAGAAAAGAAGGAAAGCAGGCTCCCCAATGAGCAGAGAGCCCGATGCAGGACTCGATCCCAGGACCCTGAGATCACGACCTGAGCCGAAGGCAAAGGCTTTAACCCACTAAGCCATGCAGGCACCCCGAAATCAGTTGCATTTCTATACACTAACAGCAAGACAAGAAAGGGAAATTAAGGTGTCGATCCCATTTACAATTGCACCCAGAACCATAGATACCGAGGGAATAAATCTAACCAAAGAGGCAAAGAATCTATACTCGGAAAATATAGAGTACTCATGCAAGAAATTGAGGAAGACACAAAGAAATGGAAAAACATTCCATACTCATGGACTGGAAGAACAAATATTGTGAAAATGTCTATGCTACCTAGCGCAATCTACACTTTTAATGCAATCCCTATGAAAATACCATCAATTTTTTCAAAGAAATGCAACAAAAGACTTTGAATACCCAGAGGATTGATGAAAACGAAAAACCAAGTTGGTGGCATCACAATTCTAGATTTCAAGCTCTATTCCAAAGCTGTAATCATCAAGACACAGAGATCAATGGAACAGAACAGAGTCCAGAAATGGACCCTCAACTCTATGGTCAACTAATCTTCAACAAAGCAGGAAAGAATGCCCAATGGAAGAAAAAAGTCTCTTCAAAATATGGTGTTGAGAAAACAGCCACATGCAGAAGAATGAAACTGGACCATTTCCTCATACCACACATAAAAATAGACTCAAAATGGATGAAAGACCTCAATGTGAGACAGGAATCCATCAAAATCCTTGAGGAGAACACAGGCAGCAACTTCTTCAACCTCCATTGCAGAAACTTCTTCCTGGAAACATCGCCAAAGGCATGAGAGGCAAGGGCAAAAATGAACTACTGGGACCTGATCAAGATAAAAAGCTTTTGCACAACAAGGCAAAAAGTGAACAAAACCAAAAGACAACTGACAGATTGCGAGAAGGTATTTGCAAAGGACATATCAGATAAAGGGCTAGTATCTAAAATCTAGAAAGAACTTATCAAACTCAACACCCAAAGAACAAATACCCCAATCAAGAAATGGGCAGAAGACATGAACAGACATTTCAGCAAAGATATCCAAATGGCCAACAGACACATGAAGAAGTGCTCCACATCACTCAGCATCAGGGAAATACAAATCAAAACCACACTGAGATACCACCGCACTTCAATCAGAATGGCTAAAATTAACCAGTCAGGAAAGGACAGGTGTTGGTGAGGATGTGGAGAAAGGGGAACCCTCCTACACTGTTGGTGGGAATGCAAGCTGGTGCAGCTGCTCTGGAAAACAGTATGGAGGTTCCTCAAAAAGTTGAAAATAGAGCTACCCTACAACCCAGCAATTGTACTACTGGGTAATTTACCCTAAAGATACAAATGTAGTGATCTGAAGGGGCACATGCACCCAAATGTTTATAGAAGCAATGTCCACAATAGCCAAACTATGGAAAGAGCCTAGATGTCCATCAACAGATGAAAAGAGAGATGTGATGTGTGTGTGTACATATATATACATGTATACACACACACACTGGAATACTATGCACTCATCAAAAAACCCACAGGAAATCTTGCCATTTGCAACAATGTGGATAACTAGAGGGTATTATGCTAAGCAAAATAATTCAATCAGAGAAGACAATTATCATATGTTCTCACTGATATGAGGAATTTGAAAAAGAAGACAGAGGATCATAGGGGAAGGGAGGGAAAAAATGAAACAAGATGAAACCAGAGAGGAAGACAAATCATCAGAGACTCTTAATCTCAGGAAACAAACTGAGGGCTGCTGGAGGGGAGGGGAGGGGAGTGGAAGGGATGGGGTAGCTGGGTGATGGACATTGGGGAAGGTATGTGCTACAGTGAGGGGAAAAAAAAAAGAATATAAAAAAAAAGTATTTGGAACATTAAGAAAATTAGGCAAATTAGAGGATCTAATTGATGAGCTTTGTGATTTCAATTTAAAATGAGTGAAAAGGGGCCCCTGGGTGGATCAGGTGGTTAAGCATCTCCCTGCGGCAGGGGACATGATCCCAGGGTCCAGGGATTGAGCCCCATGTCAGGCTTCCTGCTTAGCACGGAGCCTGCTTCTCTCTCTCCCCTCTGCCTGCTGCACCCCCCTGCTTGCGCTCTGTCAAATAAATAAAATCTTTTTAAAAAATTAACTCTTTAAAAAAATAAAAATAAATTGGGTTCTCTAAGTGGGTTTTAAGTGTATTATGGATACACGTCCTTTGTATACTAGTATATTGCAAATAACCTGAGGCCCCTTCCCACTTTTTATATTTGTTTTTCTCTTAAATAGCCATGTGGTATAATTTATACAACATAAAATTCATGTTTTAAATGTACAATGAGTTTTAGCCTATTTACAGAGTTGTGTGACCATCACCTCAATTCAGCTTTAGAACATTCACCCCCAAATCCCTTGTGCAAATCTAAAGTAAATCCCCTTTGCTACCCAAAGGCAGACATTAAATCTACTTTCTAGGGCGCCTGGGTGGCTCAGTGGGTTAAGCCGCTGCCTTCGGCTCAGGTCATGATCTCAGGGTCCTGGGATCGAGGCCCGCATCGGGCTCTCTGCTCAGCAGGGAGCCTGCTTCCCTCTCTCTCTCTCTCTCTGCCTGCCTCTCCGTCTACTTGTGATCTCTCTCTGTCAAATAAATAAATAAAATCTTTAAAAATAAATAAATAAATAAATAAATAAATAAATAAATCTACTTTCTATGTATCTGATTTTTCTGGACATTTCATATAAATAGAATCATAAAATAAATGTGATCTTCTGTACTACTACACTTCTTTTATGCAGCATGTTTCTGAGGTTGATCCATGATGTAATGTGTCAGCAGCTGAACAAGATTGCACCGTAAGGATATACCACATTCTGTTTACCCATTCACCATCTGATGGGCATTTTAACAGTATTAAATTCATGGCCATTATAAATAATGGTGTTATGAATACTGCATACAAGTCTGTGTGTGGACATAAGCTTTAGCTTTTCTCTGGTAGATACCTATAAGTGGGATTGATGGGTTGTATGGCAAATATGCTTAACTTTTTAAAGAAACCACCTGTGGTAGGTAGAACAATGGCCCCAAAGGACGTCCATGTTCCAATCCCAAGAATCTTTAATACGTTATTTTACATGGAAAATACACGCTGCAAAATGTAATTAAGACCCTGAGGTGGGACGATTAACCAGGACTAACTGGGTGGGCCCAATGTCATCAAAGAGGCCTTAAGAGTCAGAGAAGAGAATAGGACAAAAGAAGCAGAAACAAGAGATTTCAAGATGCTACACTGTAAGCTTTGAAGATGAAGGACTACAAAACAAGGAATGCACGTGGCCTTATAGCAGCTGAAAAGGCAAGGAAACCGATTCTCATCTATAACATCTAGAAGAAACACACTGTTTTTGTATTCATTTCTTACTGCCTTAAGGAATTATCACTGAGTAGCTTAAACCAGAAATTTATTCTCTGGAGACTGGGAGTTCAAAATCAGGTCAGCAGGACCATGTTCTCTGAATCCGGAGTAGAATCCTTCCTTGCTACTGCTAGCTCCTGGTGGCCTCAGATACTTCCTGGCTTGGGGCAATAACAAGTCTAATGTCTGCTTCTATCTTCACTTGGGTGTTCTGTATGTGTGTCTCCTTTCCTCTTCCTATGAGGACACTAGTCATTGGATTTAAAACCCTCTCTAATGGAGCATGACTATCTTAATTACATCTGCAAAGACCCTATTTTTTTTTTCTTTCTTTTTAAAAGACTTATTTATTTGAGAGAGAGAGAAGAGAGAGAGAGAGGAGGGGCAGAGGGAGAGAGAGAAGCAGGCCCCCACTGAGCAGGAAGCCCAATGCAGGGCTCAATCCCAGGACCCTGGGATCATGACCTGAGCCAAAGGCAGACACTTAACTGACTGAGCCACCCAGGTGCCCCGAAAAGACCCCATTTCTAAATAATGTCATGTGCTGAGGTCCCAAGTAGACATGAATTTTTCTTGAGGGAGGCGGGGATACTATTTAAAATCACTATACCGGGGCGCCTGGGTGGCTCAGAGGGTTAAAGCCTCTGCCTTCGGCTCAGGTCATGATCCCAGGGTCCTGGGATCGAGCCCCGCGTCGGGCTCTCTGCTCAGCAGGGAGCCTGCTTCCCTTCCTCTTTCTGCCTGCCTCTCTGCCTGCTTGTGATCTCTCTCTGTCAAATAAATAAATAAAAAATCTTAAAAAAAAATGAATAAATAAAATAAAATAAAATAAAATAAAATAAAATCACTATACCTACCAACACCTTGATTTTAAAAACCCATTTCAGATTCTTCATCATAAGAACTAAGGTAATAATTTGTTTTTAGGCAATTTAAGTTTGTAGTAATTTGTTATAGCAGTAATGTAAAACTAGTACATTCCTAATGTGTTTTCCAAAGCAGCTGTACCATCCGCATTCCTACCAGCAATGCATTAGGGTTCTAGTTTCTCTACAGCCTCATCAACACTTTATTTGAGAGAGTATGTGTATGAGAGAGCAGGGAGGGGGCAGAGGGAGAAAGAATCTCAAGCAGACTCCCTGCTAAGCGAGGAGACCAATGTTCCACAACCCTGAGATCATGACCTGAACCAAAACCAAGAGTTGGATGCTTAACCAGACTGAGGCACAAGGCACCCCCTCACCAACACTTTTTATTGTCTTTTTATGTATAGTCATTTTTGTGGTATAAAGTGATAATCTCATAGGATATGCATTTCTCTAATGACTAATAATGTCGAGCTTCATTCTGCACCGTTATTAGCCATTTGTCCATCTTTGATGAAACATCTTATTTAAGATTCTCTAGGCCTGAGAATAAACCTTAGGTTTTTACATTAACTAATAAAGAATTCCCATTTTTATATTGGATTGCTTATTTTATTGAGACATAAGAGTTCTTTATATATTCTGGATACAAATTCCTTATCTGATATATAATTTGCAACTATTTTCACCCAATTTCTGGCTTGCCTTTTCATTCTAACAGTGTATCATACTAATGTAAACTGTTACTAAGAGCAGAAACTGAAAATCCTCTGTACCATCTTCAGAAATGTAAATCTAAAAACTATAAAACTATTCTAAAGTAAGTTTGTTGGGGCACCTAGGTGGCTCAATCGGTTGGTTAAGTGTCTGCCTTGGCCTCAGGTCATGATCCCTGGTCCAGGATTAAGCCCAGCCTCAGGCTCCCTGTTCAGTGGAGAGCCTGCTTATCCCTCTCCCTCTGCACCCTCCCAACTCGTGCTCACCCTTGCTCCTTCCCTCCCTCCCTTTCTCTCAAAAAAATAAAATGTTTTGGGGCGCCTGGGTGGCTCAGTGGGTTAAAGCCTCTGCCTTCGGCCCAGGTCATGATCCCAGGGTCCTGGGATCGAGCCCCACATCAGGCTCTCTGCTCAGCAGGGAGCCTGCTTCCTCCTCTCTCTCTCTCTGCCTGCCTCTCTGCCTGCTTGTGATCTCTATCTATCAAATAAATAAATAAAATCTTTAAAAAAAAAAAATAAAATAAAATGTTTTAAAAAAATGAAGTAAGTTTGTTTTTTAAAAAGGGAGGAGAAACTGTCAGATTAAGAGGTGATGAGACATTTCAGCCAATTAAAATGTGTGGATCTTTCTGGATTTTGATTTGAAAAGGACATTTAAAAGACAAATGAGAAAAACCAAATACAGACTGGATATCAGATTGTAAGATAATATTAGGTAATACAATATTACAGGTTTTTTTTTTTAAAGTCATCCTTGATAAAGATGCATACTATATTATTCACAGATAGAACAGGATAGTATATCAAGAATTTCCTTTGGGGGTGCATGGATGGCTCAGTGGTTTAAAGCCTCTGCCCTCGGCTCGGGTCATGATCTCAGGGTCCTGGGATCGAGCCCCGCATCGGGCTCTCTGATTGACAGGGAGCCTGCTTCCTCCTCTCTCTCTGCCTGCCTTTCTGCCTTCTTGTGATCTCTCTCTCTGTCAAATAAATAAATAAAATCGATTAAAAAAAAAAAAAAGAATTTCCTTGAAGTACTCCAGCAAAAAAGGAAAAAGGGAAAGTACTGATCAGGCAAAGACATAATAATATGAGAATGAATACCACCTACTGGAACTATGAATGTACTGAGAGCTCAATGCACTACTTTTATAGGTGTTTGAAAATTTCCATAACAAAACAAAACAAAACAAAACAAATTACTTATTTTCATAAGGGACTACTAGCTGTAGCACTCAGCACTTACGTTAAGTTTTACAGCAACTTTGGCTAAGAAAGAACAAAGATGCGCTACTTTTGATACTAAAACTCATGGTAGAATGCACTTGATGCCTGACTTACTCTCGACCATCTGAAAAACAGTAAAAGGCAAGGATTTCAAACCTTTAACAAACCACAACCCCTCAATTTCCAGCTGTACCAAGCCTTCAGTTTGCAGAAATGTTGAATAGGAGTTGGATAAGAATGGGCCTTCCATTCTGTTACATACCTCCTCTTCTAAATCCATCAATCTCAGGATAGCCTGTTACACAGTCTTTGCCTTTGGTATAAATGGCCACACGTACTGACACTTTTTTCCCATTAAAACTACTGTCAAACACGTTTTAGGTAAGAATGGTCATTTTAAAAAATTATTTATATAATATAGTTTAAATGCTACCTAATGTTATGGGAAGCAATGTTGGCATTAAGTAGATAAAAACAATTAAATAGTAGGGGGAAAGCATTCAGAGTCTTTACATTAATTTATCTCATAGGAATTCCCTTTTTTAACACATCACTTTCAGTTATTTCCTGAAATACAAATACTGCATTGTATATATCCTCTGATTATGTGAACAGATCATCATATTACCAAATCATAGTGAAATAGAACATCTAAAAACATAACTACTAAAAGAAACAATTTTGGGGCGCCTGAGTGGCTCAGTGGGTTAAAGCCTCTGCCTTCGGCTCAGGTCATGATCCCAGGGTCCTGGGATCGAGCCCCACATCGGGCTCTCTGCTCAGCGGGGAGTCTGCTTCCTCCCTCTCTCTCTGCCTGCCTCTCTGCCTGCTTGTGATCTCTGTCTGTCAAATAAATAAATAAATAAAATCTTTAAAAAATAATAATAAAAGAAAAGAAAAGAAAAGATTTTAGGGGTAAACAAACAGGAGATCATAAAGAAGTTTGAGAAACAATTTTCAAGAGCATAGGGAAAAAGTCTAGAGAAGCAGTGTCACAAAATTCAAGAATGGATCCCAAACCCACCTCTACACCAGAATCACTTTGCCAGTTAAAAACTCAAATTTTCATATCCCACTGTGGAATCTTTAATAATTAAGGCTTCTTATGTTAACCACACAAGTTTAGGATCCACCTAAATTAATAAACCTCCCACTGCATATATGTGACCTTCCATATCCAAGAATTCTGGTGAGGGAAAGAGAGGCTAAAGACGGGCGTAGAGAAGTGGATTTCATATAAAATGTTAAATCATCTTCCCTATGTAAGTAACAAAGTATATTACGCTATAGCTTTAATGTTTGTGATACAGCTAGTATTGAGTCTCAAATTCAAATCAGCATCTCAAAACCTGGTTATTAATTACTACACTGTTAACTTACTTCAGATTAAGATTTCAATGTAACTTATTCTTTTTTTAAGATTTATTTAGAGAGAGAGAGCGAGAGAGCGCGTGCATGCACAAGCAGGGGGAGATAAAGAATCCCAAGCAGACTCCACCCCGAGTGCGGAGTCCTAAGTGGGGCTTGAGCTCACAACCCTGAGGTCGTGACCTGAGCCAAAATCAAGAGTCGGATGCCTAACCCACTGAGCCTTCCCAGCACCCCACATTTCAGTGTAATTCAACAACATAAACTATCTTAATATTAATTTAGGACCTCTACTCCATAGATAAGCCCCAAATTCCTGGACTAAAAGTCAAATCTGCTACATCTATTAGACTCGACAGTTTTTTGTTTTTAATTTAAGTTGGCTGCAAATATTTAAATCAGAAGCTTTTACATAAAGCCTACATTTCTGGTCTTTTTTTCACTCATTTATCTTATCTGCCTGGTCCCAGGTTCCTGTTGGCACCAGTTTACAACCCTAAATGTAAAAACTGAATATGGTAGTAATTTAAGAAACTATTCTCTTGGGTCAAATTCATGTGACATGTCATTTTTTTCTTGTATCAATCTAATCTGTAACAAACCCCATGTCTCTTCACACCAAAGATTTTAGAATAAGAATCTAAACGGGGAAAACTGATATAGCAGAAGTACCCATGGATACCAAGTTCTTAGACCTGAAAAGTTACTTGCCCCCTACTTTATAGAGCCCATTAGTTATTTACTTATAACAGCACCACAAGATTAATCTGTTAGTCAAATCTCATAGCATTTTCCTGCTTAGAATATGGTAGAAAATCTTTACCTGTGGCTTAAAACAAGCACTGTGATATAATGGTAATGCATGTTACGTATTCAGCATAGCAACATCAGATAATAACAACTCAAATGTTTTTAGCTATTGAAGGTAATGTCAATTATGCCCAAAATTATAAAAACAAATTTTAGTAGCAATATTCTGAAGGGCCACAAGATGGAGGTGTGACTACACACAATATGTCTTTCTCCATGAAGTCTGACTCAAGTTATACTATAAAAAAAGAGAAAACGAAGGACTGTATAGAGAAAGTTTAAAGTCTAACCATTTATATTTTAAGTGATTATTCAGTACACCTTAGCACAAAATTTTAACTACTTGCTCACTTCTTGTGCAGTGTTTGATCTGGAAGGGACCTTTGAAGCCAATGGGTCCATTCCTCTTCATTTCACAGATGATGGAACTGAAGCCCAGAGAGATGTACCTGTGGTTATATAGCCATTTATCAACAAAGCTAGAACCATGCCTATGCCTACAAATTTCCATTATAGTGCAAGATCAACCATACATAGGACTCCCCTTCAAAAGAGTCATCTTTACTCAAGGTTACTGAGAGAGCGAAATACCAAACCAGGAACATTTATGTAAAGTGTACTAATGACAAAGGGGATTAAAGTGTTTTAGTAAGGATCAAAGTATGCCTATGGTCCTTTGATACAAAATTTTGAGGGGCTTAGGGTAGGTAATTTTTTCTCAGCTAGCAGTAATCTGGTCTAAACTCTTGCCTTCAAGTAAATTACATGAAAGAGTGATTCCTCTAAAATATAAATTCCTTTAACTTAAAAGTCCATTGAAAATTTATCAAAGCACAGCTTAAAAACTAATTGCTCACGAGGCCTGAACCTGTCATCCTGCTGAGATTTCCACCTCATCTGAACTATATTACACTGTTTGTACCCTTTCAAGGCACAGCAGCTCTCTGCTGTGAGCATTTATTTTTATACCTTACCTCTTTTACTGAGCTACAAGACTTACAGCAGGACCTCAAATATTTCAAGGAATTGATGAACTACTTCCAGTAAGTCCAAGAATCTCTAGGTCCTTAATTTAACTGATGGGCTTTCTCTCATGTCATCTAGATTTTAGGGTTTCTCAATCCTAGTACTACTGATATTCAGGGCTGGGTAATTCTTTGTGAAGGGGATTCTGGAGCACTGTAGGGGATTTAGCATAATCTCTAGCCTCTACCCACTAAATGCCCCATCCCACTGTGACAACCCAAAATGCCTCCACACATTACCAGTTAGTTATCCAGGGATGGGAGATATAACCCTGGTTGACTATCACTGTTCTAGAGGTTTAGCAGGTATCAAGAAAGTGATGGTGGGTGGATTAGCTCTACAAGATGCATGAGTGCAAGTATAACGTGTGCAAAAATCTCAGCAATTATTTGAGTGGGTACAAGAAGTGCTAAACACACACTAGATATAATCTACTTAAGGTTATAACCTAAAGATAATTAAATAATTCTAGGAAAAAGTTTTCCATGGTCATCCATATCTTCATTTAGAGCTCCTTCCCAGCTATGGCTTTTCCCTTACTACAACCTAAACGTTGCTTTCTTTTACTTCCAAGTCTCTAAATCCAAGCATATATTTTCTAACTGCTTACTAGTTATCTCTACAGGAACCTCATATTCAACACATTGAAAACTGAACTCACCATCCTCCACAGGAAATTAAAACATCCTATTCTCTATCTTTAATGAGTAGTCCCATCACCCATCCAATATAAAAATTTAGTTTTATATGTACTCTTACATCCCATTTTAGTCTGTTAATTCTGCTCCTCAAGTATCTTCATAACCTGCCCATATACCCCTTCTCTAAGCAGAATGCTTCAGACAATCATTTCAACACAAATTCTAATAGCCTAATGAAGGCGGAAAAGACTAGAACCAACGAGACAAAGCCATCATGATGCAGTCAGAATCATCTTTTAAAAACACAAATCTGATCACTTTACTTCTAATGCTTAATGCTGCACATAACCAACCAAAAGAAACTTGAATAGCACTGCATATAAAGCCCTCATCACCTAGCTGGGGCCACTGGCCTAGCCTCTCTCTCTCCCACCTTGTTTTTTGGCCATATAAGACTTCAAAAATTCCAAAACCCACCAAACTTTCTTTCCTTCTTGGTTCACCTCTGTAATGTTGCTTCATTAAAAGACTAAAGATACTAAACCTATAGATACATTAATAGATTATGGGTGCTTTCTTAGAGCTATTGTAAAGATTAATAGAGAATTTATTGCCTGGAGATATACTAGGTAGCTATAAAAAATAAAAGGGCCATGAGGGGGAAGGATGGGAGAGGAAATCTCAAAAGGCAGACACAAAAGCAAAATGAAGAAAGCAGCTTAAAAGAGAACAGTTCAAATATTCCAAAGTTTTGTTTCTAGGTATCATAAAAAGAGCAAGCTAACAAGAGACAAGGGATGGCAAACATGTAACACACACACCACAGCAGTCATGGTAGGTATTAATAATGACATCACTTTTTTTTTGGTTTGGCAATCTAAGAACTCATCAAAGCTATCAGCAGATTAAATACCAATTGATTAAATATTATCAACAGATTAAAACAGGCACATGAATTTCAACTTCTGGCTGCTCTTATTTAAGCTATTCTTTCTAAAGACAAAGAAACCAAGACCCAGAGATCAAAAAAAACTATTAGTGACCGCTAACAATCATTACTGGCATACTGAACTACAAAGTGTGGTTGCTTTTAGTTCAATGTTTTTTGTGTTAAAGTAAGTCTCCTTTAAAAAGATAAATCATGGGGCGCCTGGGTGGCTCAGTGGGTTAAGCCGCTGCCTTCGGCTCAGGTCATGATCCCAGGTCCTGGGTTCGAGCCCCACGGCGGGCTTTCTGCTCAGCAGGGAGCCTGCTTCCTCCTCTCTCTCTGCCTGCCTCTCTGCCTACTTGTGATTTCTCTCTGTCAAATGAATAAATAAAATCTTTAAAAAAAAAAAAAAAAGATAAATCATGCTGGAGAGTCTGGGTGGCTCAGTCTGTTAAGTAGTGTACGACTCTTGATTTCGGCTGGGGCCATGACCTCAGGGTCTTGAAACTGAGCCCTGAGTGGTGGTCCATGCTCAGCAGAGTCTGCTTGTCCCTTTCCCTCACCCCGTCCTTCTCCCAACTTGTGTGTATGCTCTCTAATAAATATATAAGATATTTTTTAAAGAATTATTCTATGAATAATAATCTACATGGATTACTATGTAATCCAAGTATATCTTTAAATATACTGTAGTTTTCTGGAAAGAGAAATAAAATGCTCCTAAGTACAATTCTCCTTTCTTAACTTAGTTTATAACAAGTTCCATCTGTAAAAAATTTCTTCTCATGAGCTGGGTCCTAAATTGGCATCATCGCTCTGACAATATTTACTAATTTGAAAGTTTCAACCCCATTTTCTAAAGAACATTATCTTTGGTTGTTTTGCAATTTGAAGTCAAAACACTCAATATCCAAATTAAAAACTGGTTAAGTTACAAAAGTAACAGGTAAGTCCCAAACATATGCAAATGGCCAGTAAAAGTAGGAAATGTCCAAATTTACTAAGTAATCAAAATAACAGTAACCAAAAAAAGGTGGGGAGAGAAATACCATTCATCATCTAATTAGCAAAGTAAAACTAGAGTTAGGCTATTATGTGAATATGTCCTCAAACCCAACTTGTAAAGAAACTGTTATTTCTATCATTTTACAAATGCTCGATGTATGCCACTCACCCCAGAAGAGGGTAATTTACACCACCAATGGCTGACATGGCAGCCATAATGTCTTCCTTCATTTCCTTAAGGTTTTTGCAAGTGCCCCTCCCATTCCCCCAATAGCCCTTGGAGAAGAAAAGGGAACTCTCATACACTGGTGGCAGTATGAAATTGCCACTATCTTTCTAGAGGTCAAGTGGCAACAAATATCAGAGCTTTAAAAAAACAAGTATCTTCTGATCCAAAAAATTCACTTCTAGGGAATTATCCAAAAGAAATAAGGATATGTGTCAAGTAGTTTTATAAACAAGCATTCACTGCAGCACTATCGAGGACTTACGAGAAGCCTCTGGACTTAAAAAAAAAAAGGTTTTCCATTAACAGCTTCAGCAATGATACAGGCAGAATACAGGTCGCACTAGCTCAGGAAAGGCAAATGCATACTCCCTATTATCCCTTCTCCATCATGGTAGACAAGGTGAATGGATTACAGTATTTTAGTCTAAAACCAAGAGTGGCCTCAGAATCCTTCATCACAGAGGTATATGACCAGTCATGTATTATCTGTTGACCCACAAGCTACACATTTAGAAACACCATCTAAAATTGGATCCTGAAAAAAGGGATCATGTTTTACATGAAATTTTTTTTGGATCTAGCACAGCACTATCCAAAACAAATACAATTTGAGTTACATATGTAATTTTAAAATTTCTAGTATCTACGTTAACAAGGCAAAAAGAAATAGATGAAATTATTTCAACATGAAATCAAAATAAAAATTAATTTCACTTCTTTAAGAATTTTTTTTCATACTAAGTCTTAAATAAAGACTTAAATGACCTGAGCCGAAGGCAGCGGCTAAACCAACTGAGCCACCCAGGCGCCCCTATTTACTTATTTTTGATATCTCTAAATCCAACATGGGGCCTAAACTCACAACCCCGAGATCAAGAGTTACCCAGTCATGCGACTGAGTCAGTTAGGCACTCCCATACCAAGTCTTTTTAAAATCCAGTGTGTATTACACAGCAAATCTCAATTCGGATGCTAATTTCCCTTGCAAACACTTGATCTATATTTACATTTCACAAACTTTATAGATTCACCAATCCAGGCTGTTCCAAACATATTTGAAAATTATCCAACAACTGACTTTGAGTATCAGTTTTTAAAACTAAAATTTTAATTTAAATTCAGGGCGCCTGGGTGGTTCAGCAGGTTAAGCGTCTGCATTCGGCTCAGGTCATGATCCCAGGGTCCTGGGATCGAGTTCCGCAGAGGGATCCCTGCTCAGCGGGGAGCCTGCTTCTCCCTCTCTCACCCCACCCCCTGCTTGTGCTGTCAAATAAGTAAATAAAATCTTTCAAAAAATAAAAATAAAAAATAAAATTTTAATTAAAATTCAGTTCCTCAGTAACACAAGCCACATTTCATCTGTTCAACAGCCTACTTACTGTAGCTAGCCATTATTGTATTGCACAGGACAGGACTAACATTCTTCCAATAAGTTAGGCAATGAATGTATATAGGAACCAATGGAAGAGATCAAATCAAGAGAAAGCAGTATTTGCCATAAGACAAATATATAGTTTTTAGGGGCGCCTGGGTGGCTCAGTGGGTTGGGCCGCTGCCTTCGGCTGGGTTAAGGTCTCAGAGTCCTGGGATCGAGCCCCGCATCGGGCTCTCTGCTAAGCGGGGAGCCTGCTTCCTCCTGTCTCTCTGCCTGCCTCTCTGCCTGCTTGTGATATCTCTGTCAAATAAATAAATAAAATCTTTAAAAAAAAAGAGAGAGACAAATATATAGTTTTTAAACTACAATACATACAGTTTTCATTTCTGTGATGAAAAGAAGTTTCTATTGGTTACAACTGGTATTTTAATGGTTTCTGTGGGCTGTCCTTAAAAAAAAAATAAAGACAGCTATTTAAATAATTGAGAAGTTTATCTTTTCATATGGCATAAAGCTGGAAGTCATACCTAATATGTTTAAGAGAAAATCAGAATTCAAAAGGATTTCCACAGGCCAAAATGGGAATGTTAAGTAAAGTGAAATTTAATACAGATATTAGTTTGGCCTGGCAAAAGCACTGGCTTTGAAAGATAATGCTTTGTATAGATAACCTTTAAAAATCCTTTTTCAACCCTGAAATTCATGATTATTCTTTTTTCAGAACTTTACCACCAGTTGTCCACAATCACTGGAAAAAAAATCACCAACACTGATGGCAACATAGCTTTAGTCACCAATGCACATATCTGTATTGGCAGATCTACTTTCTAAATTATATGATTTTATTTACAGACAGATGCAAACATCAGATCTTATGATTTATGGTATAGTTGTACCTGATCACTTACATATTGAAATAAATACCTTATTATAGTTTACTTTTACTTCTCTCTTATATTGGTTACAACATTATATTGATTTTCTAAAGAAATTGTGGCACAGGTAGGTTATATTTTATGTGAATTCATTTCGACAAAGCAAGGGAATATTACAAAGTATTTTATTTTATTTTTTTTTAAGATTTTATTTATTTATTTGACAGAGAGATCACAAGCAGGCAGAGAGGCAGGCAGAGAGAGAGGAGGAAGCAGGCTCCCTGCTGAGCAGAGAGCCCGATGCGGGGCTCGATCCCAGGACTCTGAGATCATGACCTGAGCCGAAGGCAGCGGCTTAACCCACTGAGCCACCCAGGAGCCCCTACAAAGTATTTTAAAATACAGTATCTCAATCCACATCCCATAAATTTATTGGCTTCACAGAAGCCAGAGTATGAATTGGAGGTTTATAAAAGTTCCTGAATTCTCCTTCAGCCTCCCGGCCTGTCCCCCTACAAAAACAGCAATACAACCTCAAAAAACAAACAAATCTGTTTTACTTAAGTATGTAAATTTGTATGGTAAAGAGCACAAATCTTTTTCACAGCTCATTGACTTTTTAACATATGTATATATCTATGCAATTAATATCCAAAGTAAAGATAGAGAATATTTCTAGCACTTCAGAAAACTCTCTTACGCTTCCTAGTCCGTATGCTGTCAGAGGTAACTGTACTTCAACATAGATTCTTTGGACAGCAGAATCTTCTACTTTGGGAACTACACTGTTTTATATATTGTATTATATCATTCTTACCTACTTTCCTATCTTTACTTTGCATATATTCATACCTTGTTAAAGACTTTTTTAAGTAAACTCCTCCCCAGTGTCTAGATCCCAATATGGTGCCAAACTCCCCACCAGGAGATCAAGACCCAACTGAGATCCAGAGCCAAAAGCTCAACAGACTGAGCCACCCAGGCGCCCCAAACACATTTTTATTAGAACTAATTTATAACTCTTTGCTAAAATTCAAAGGTAAATGGATTCAGTTTTACTTTCTATTATACTGACTAGTTATATTGCCATCTCAGTCATGGCTGTAACTTCTTGCTTGAATATCATCTTCCCTAGAGAGTAATAATAGATAAAAATTATCAGCCTGCCATCCACAAATTCAACCTACATCCCTGGGTCCATAAAAATAAGGAGCTTCAGTACAAAGGAAATAACACCTTGTAATATACCCTCAAGTTTCTAGACCATGTATATAAATACATGCAATAATTAAAAACTGGAAATTTATCTACTTTGGAGAAAAGGCAAAAATACATGCCAATACAATGGAATGTCCTACTGCTACTACTAATAAAAACAAACTATAAGTATGAAGAAAAATCAGATAAAATAGTAAGTTTTAAAAGTTTGAAAATGGGGGCGCCTGGGTGGCTCAGTGGGTTAAAGCCTCTGCCTTCTGCTCAGGTCATGATCTCAGAGTCCTGGGATCCAGCCCCACACAGGCTCTCTGCTCAGCAGGGAGCCTGCTTCCTCCTCTCTCTCTGCCTGCCTCTCTGCCTATTTGTGATCTCTGTCAAATAAATAAATAAAATGTTAAAAAAAATTTTAAAAAAATTGAAAATGATAGGCAATACAGATGACATAAAATATTTAAATAGTAGATTAGAGTTAGAAGTTCTTCATGTTTCCAATTTTAGATATTTCAACTTACAGCTCAGTTAGCTCAATATACAATAAAACTCTTAGCAAATAAAATTTCATACAAAAACACATAATCAGGACCATGGTTTCATTTTCTTAGGCCTTTCCAAATCAAGAGTCAGGACTATAACACTAACTACACTGTCCAGGGTGATACAATTCTTTGAACTAAAGGAGCTTAGAATCTTTTAAATGTCTATTGTCTTCATTTTTTCTGTGTCTTACATACAAGATTTAGAAATGTAAAAAATTTTAAAGTCCCATCTTACCTGGTAGTTATTCACCTGGGAAGTTAAAGGGACTATTCCTGTGAAATCATCTTAAAAGTTTATCATTAGGAACACAACTTTAAGTTTCCAATCATAGTGATAGGAACTACACTTAAAGACTCTTCATTTGGGGGCTAGCTGCTGCTGGCTGGCAGTACAAATTCAGTAACTATAAATTTCCTCTAAATTTGGCCAGTTACTCATTTCTGGGGATTTGCCACCATCATGTTATTACACATAAATCGCCCTTTTAAGTTAAAAAAAAAAATTACCTTGAACACTCAAGGTAACTGAAGGTAGACTGTGAATAATACCACTGTTTGACCCCATTTCTATTGCCAAGTTAGGCATTAGAAAGAACATTACACCCTAGCAAGACTGAGCTAAGACCAAAGATTTTGGATCTAAGCACCCAGAATAGAAATTCTCTTGGAAACCTTCCTTTATAAATCCATGCAGTCTCAACTGTGGGAACTATTCAGCCTCATTTTTAGTACTCTAACAGAACAAGATGAGAAGTATTGTATACTGAGAATAAAAGATAAGAATAAAAAACGAAGAGTGCTCAGTCAGTTAAAAGTCTGCCTTCCTCTGGGGTCATGGTCCTCCTGGGATTCAGCACCCTAGGGTTCCCTGCTTCCCAGGGAGTCTGCTTCTCCCTCTTGCCCCTGCTCTCTGTCAAATAAATAAAATGTTACAAAAAAAAAAATAGTAATAAAAACGAGTAAGAGAAAGGGGGGAAAAAAGAAGAAAAACCTCACTAAATTATACTGGATCATATATAAAACAGCCAAACTTCATAGATCACGATTCAAGCGCTGCAAATAGTTTCCATACCCAATTAGTATCCTGATTGGAACTCTTTAGAACTCGATGCTTAATATGAAGGTACTATGAATATTTCATCATTTCTGAACTTTAATGGAAAAACCAACAATTCAACATTAGAATTAATTTCCAGTGTTTAAAGCAACATCGGAGTGAGGAACCATGTACAGACAAGGTCAATTAACCCCCTTCTTGGACTTCTTGGACCTCTTCGACCCCAATCACATATACACACCGAGAGCCTTGTTTCACGCAGCATGGGATTTTTCGAAGACTGACTTTTATTTCATCCTCAGAAGGCTGAACAGTTTGAAAGACTTCACTAACTCAACATATATTAACTGACTTGCTATAATACAAAAAAATCCAGGCATCACAGAAAGCTTTTAACATTGATAAAAGGAGAGCTCCAAAACGGCTAATTTAGGAGATATTTTAAAACACCGTGTTATGTCGTTAATATTTTAATAGTATGTAATTTAATAGTGAAGTGATATCCAAATGGAAATAGTTGAGCCAAAATAATCCCTAATTTTATTCAAAAGAAAACTTAAAAATATTAATTTTGCTAATCACCTCAAAAAAGCTTCGTTGCAGTATCCAAGGACCGCCCCTCACCGCCCCCCACGCTCCCCCCACCACCAAGCACAGGGGCAACAGCAAACTACTGAAGCAATAGCTCCACCTACTGATCGGCAATACTTCCTTAAACATTTTGGCACCCCAAGAATACAAGAGCTCACGCTCTCTCCCCCTCCTCCACTCGCTCTGACCCAACCCAAATCCAGTTGAGTCACTAGCTCTTAATACTCATCTCCATGCTCTTTATTCCAATTCCTTCTCCCTCCAGAAGGTTCTGCACAGCTCCCAAGTGTGAATAAGACTGAAAGGTGTCAAAGACCGCGGGTCCCAGGGCTGAGCCTGGATCTGAAGAGGACAACCAGACTACTGCACTTGGAGTGGCGGGCCGGGGGTGGCTCAGCCGTCCGCCCCCCGGGTGGGAGGCCCAAGGCGCCTCACAAGAGCTTTTCCCTGTTGCCCTACTCGGCTGCTGGTCTCCGTTCAACCCACACTCATACTCGAGTCGAAATCCTGGGTTCCGGGGGTCTTGCCTCTGCTGGCCCTTCAGCCCGCCAACAGCCCCGCGCCAAGCATCCGCCCCCTCCGCTGAGCAGAGAGAAGCCCAGAAATCTCCCTCCGTCGGGTCTTCGCCCGGAGTCTCTCCCCGTCTTTGCAGTCCCTCTACCCCGCCGGCCCGGCCCTGCCCGGCTGCCCTTCCTCACCCTTTCATCTTCCCCGCCTGCTGAGGCCGTTGTTACCACCGATATCAACGCCGTTGTCGTCGCCGCCCTGAGCTCTCCGCGCCCTCAGCTCGGGCCACTCAACCCCCACAAGCCGGCCTCCCCGCCTAGGGAAGGGAGCTGAGCGGGTGACGGAGGCCGCGAGAGTCAATCGCAGCCTTGCGTCTCCGGAGGGGGCGGGGGTGTCTCCCGCCGCCGCGCTGTGCCGCCGCTTCTCCACACGTGCACACCGGGCTATCCACTCTCGCCCGCCGCCGCCGCCAGCCAGACCCGCCGCCGCGCTCTGACCTTTCACCCCGCCCCCTCCGCGCGCCGGCGCGCCGGCCGCCTGCGCGCAGCCGCACTGCTGGCCTCCGCGCACCCTTCCCCCTCCATTTCAGGACCTCCATTTTCCTACGAGGCTGTGGCCTCTGGCGTCATCTTTCTCCTCCCATCCCTTACGACACTACTCCTGGGGCTTGCCCGGTAGGCCCTGGCGGTAAAATCCGGATTTTTCCACCCCTCCCTCTCTTCTCCAATTTTAGCAAGATCAATCTTCCCCGGCCCGGTCCTGTTCTTCCAGTTGGTAGTCTCCGGAATGACCTTCAAACGCTGTCTCCTAATAGAATTTTATAATGGTTCTTAAATGTAAAAGAAATCCGTGGAAGACCCAAACAAATGAGATGTTTTGAAGACTAACGTAATTAACAATCGGCCGGACAACTTGGCTCCCGTTCAGCACGAGCCAAGTTTTGAGGTCACGTGATTGCCTGGGTTTAAGCCTGGGATTTCAGCGGCGGGCCACTGTGGTACAGAATGCCCTCGCCATTTCCGGTCCCTAGATCATAGCATAAACGTCACTTCCTTAGCAATGCACTTTAACCCTTTTCACTTACGCCCTCTACATTACACTTTACGACACAATCTTTGGGAGATTTTTTGTTTTTTTCTCTGGTTTTATCGCAAGAAAATAAGTGGTCAAACGATTCGCAAAAATACAGGTCCCCGAAATGCAGCACGCGTGCCTGGGGGCGGCAGGGCGGAGCTCGAGGTCACGTGAATATCTGGGCCCGCCCCCCCTCTGCAGCTGAAGACTTCCCCTCCCGCAGTGACAGAGCCTCTGGTCCGTGATCGGTACTGTTCCTGCACCTCGCGCCCCGGCAGGTGAGCGGCGACCGGTAACCGACGACTGGTGGGAAGAGGAGAAGGGGTGGGAAGAGGAAGAGAAGAGAAAGTGTAAACGGCCAGCCTCCGTTGTCCGGGGCTTTCTCCTCGCTGTCATCCTGCACTGGCTAGGAGCTCTTTTCTCCAGTTTTCCTGACCCTCGCTTACCCCACTGTGGTTGCCCCCGCCAGTTAGGGGTGAGACGTCCACCTTTCCCGGGGTTGGGGGTGAGTGCGGCCATTATGGCTCCCTATTCGGAGTCTTTGGGGCTTCGGATAATGGGTTTGGTTCAGCCCTTTCTCGGGGTCCGCAGTAGTCTCCGGGTCTTATTCCCCAAAGCCCATTCTTTTGCAGAGGCCCTGCTTCGTCTTTATCTTCAGCCTTGGGCTGGGAAGCTGGGGGGTAGGAAAAACCCTGGAGGCAGAGGCGTCTCCGGTGAGACGGGCTTGGGAGAGAATGTCACTGATGTGGCCTCACTGCGGAGTCACTGTAAAGCTTGCTCCGAATGTGCTTTCTCAATAATTCGGAGTTTTTAATCTGACAGCCCTGTATGAGACGTTCTGTAGGTATTCACATAATTTGGTTGGCCTTGGAAGGGTAAAAGCAGGCCTTTTACCTTTCTCTGATTTTATGATGCAGGAAGGGAGAAAACATTTGGAAGAATAAAGATGTACTAGCTTCAAAACAAGAGGTGTTGGTAATGCGCCAGTCTCAATTGAATGGGGAGGCGTTGAAAGATGATGGTGTTGCGGTTTCGTGCTCTGCAGGAGACCCAGACTAGCTTATGGAAAACTGACTGGGTTTCCCCGACAGGGAAGTAATTCTTCAGAAACTGATTGGGCTGGAAATATAATGAAACCAAATGTATTTGACCTTACACTTAGAGGTAAGAAGGTTAAGTCAAGATATCACTTACTTTATATTTTCTGCCTTTGACATTCTCTTTCATCCTTTCTACCTGAAATCCTACCTAATTGCTGTTCCCAATCGATTTCTTGACCAGTGGGTAAATTTATATTAAGTAGCACTTATATTCCTTCTTAGCCTTCCCTATTTGTGTAACTCCAACTGACTACTTCAGATTTTGATGAATAGTGTTTTGTGAAAATACAGAAATTATTTTGCTTAGGTTCTTGCCCAACCCAGTGTACTCCCACATCACATGTAATGTATAACCAATGTTTTGACCCTAAACAATGTGCTTTAATTTAGGGAAAAGTGTTTTCCAGTTTGGGGTTAAACTCTTTTATTTATACTGCAAACTCAGAAAGTCCCCTGGTTCTTTTAAATTGAAAGGCCTTACAGAATTTACAAATTTGATTTTTAAAATTTAAATTACACTTTTTTAAAATCTGAAAAGTCATGTTCTCTGTTAGACCTTTTAGTTTTCTAGCCAATGTAATAAAATAATCCCGTCAGTGGGCTGAAAAGTGAGGAAGATGGAATTCTTTATCTTTGAGTAGTGGATGTGATTGATTTGTTTTTGGTTTTCTGTATCATCCAAATTCTCTACAATAAACTGATTTTGTTAAGGGGAACAAAAGGTTAAAATCTAGTGTAATATTAATTTAACAAAACATTTTTATAGTAAGTTCAAAATAGAAAAACCCACCGATTGATGCTCCTTGCCAAAAAACCATAACTTTAAAAATTGGCCTTGCTTTCCCTGAGTAATAAACAAGACCTCTATCCTGGATTTACAGTTTTAGCATTTTGTGCTATTTTCCTGTCTACTGGTATGTTTAGGTAGCCATGCATGCTACCAAAAATAAATACAGTTTCATCCATCAGTTTGCTCCAGAGTAAGGCGCTCTGATCTCTAGAGGAGAGAAAAACATAAGCAGTGTTGCTTCATTGGCCAGGTGACATTCCAGCAAATAAGCCTCATTTTTTAAAAGCCCTGGAAGTCCGAACCAGTCCTGTCTGGGTGAGACCAAAGTAAGAAAGAGAAAAACCAGCTAAAGAGCATTAAGTACTAGAGGGGAAAATGTCAGTATGAAAGAGGTTGTGAATGAGTCTGCAGTTTTACTTCACAATTTCCCCAATTTTAGGGAACTCTGAAAGCAGTAGCTTAGACCACTAATGAAATTAGCAGCAGGAATTGGTGACTAAATTGCTATTAAAGTTGAGTGTGAAAAAGAGCTTTAACATTATGTGTAATTCATACACAAACAAGTGATTTGAAGCTAGGAAGCCATTTCTGAAACTAACTTGCCTTTTTTTTTTTTTAAATTAAGACTTAATTTATTTATTTTAGAGAGAGAGCTAGGGTAGGAGCAGAGGGAGAGACTCTACCCTTGAGCGCAGGGCGGGAGGCTTGGGGCTTGGGGCTTGATCCCACAACCCTGAGATCATGACCCCAGGCAAAATCAAGGGTCCAGTGCTTAACCACCTGAGCCACCCAGGCACCCCTGAAGCTAGCTTTTTACAAGTTTATGAGTATTACAAGGAGAAACCTTAACTTCATTAGGGAATTGAGCTATAGTCTCAACAGTAAATGACCCACAGGAGTTTTTGTATTAAGATCCCTGACATTGCTTGTAGGCAGTTTCTGAGGTCTTTCTTAATATTTCTCTGCCTTCATAGATTATCAGCACCACCAAGAATGCTTTGTCCCCCTATTGACAGAACTAGCCCCTCAGTCCTATAGCGCTCACACTGTTCTCTGTTCTTCTGTTTTCACTTCTAGCACAGTGTATTTGATTACTGTTGGTTGGGCTGTTCCTTAGTAAACCATAAAGCTCCCAGGAGTTCAAGGATAGTGACTCTACTGTTGTGTCTTCAGAACCAGGATGCTGAAGTACCTGATGAGTCTTTAGTAAATTTTATTTATTTATTGAATGAATGTTTGATAGGAAGGTTAAGCTAGTTTTAAATCTCTTAAAAATTATAGCTCCTTTTATGGTTGTATACTAAGTATGAGTTTTCAAATATAATTTGGTAATAATAACCATCCAAATCATGGTCAGAAGAATAGACAGAAACATAGACTTTATTAATGCTGTGATCAATGTATTTTCACAGCATATATGTTTACTAGTAGGTATGGTTATCGTCCAGATATGGAAGGGAAGAAGAGTGAGTTGTCCAGGGGTGCCTGGGTGGCTCAGAGGGTTAAAGCCTCTGCCTTCGGCTCAGGTCATGATCCCAGGGTCCTGGGATCGAGCCCCGCATCGGGCTCTCTCCTTGGCGGGGAGCCTGCTTCCTCCTCTCTCTCTGCCTGCCTCTCTGCCTACTTGTGATCTCTCTCTGTCGAATAAATAAAAACCTTTAAAAAAAAAAGAGTGAGTTGTCCTTAAAAATGTGGCTCTGTATAGGCTACAAGTGATACAGCACTAGAGTGAAAATCAGGGGATGATCGTTCAACCTTCCCACTTTAGTTATATGCTTTTTATTTTATTTTATTTTATTTTTTAAAGATTTTATTTATTTATTTGACAGACAGAGATCACAAGTAGGCAGAGAGGCAGGCAGAGAGAGAGGAGGAAGCAGGCTCCCTGCTGAGCAGAGAGCCCGATGTGAGGCTCGATCCCAGGACCCTGGGATCATGACCTGAGCCGAAGGCAGAGGCTTTAACCCACTGAGCCACCCAGGTGCCCGAGTTATATGCTTTTTAAAGTAAAGTTGAGAGTGGAGGCTTAGGATTTGATACTAATTTAATACCTCCTCTCGAGGGTATTGTGAGTTCAAGTGAGAGAAACCCTAGATAATCTATATGAAAGTATTTTTTTAATAATTTAAAAAAATTTTTTGTAAACATATAATGTCTTATTAGCCCCAGGGGTACAGGTCTGTGAATTGCCAGGTTTATACACTTCACAGCACTCACCTTCCCCAATGTCCATAACCCACCACCCTCTCCCTAACCCCCTCCCCCCAGCAACCCTCGGTTTGTTTTATGAGATGTAAGAGTCTCTAATGGTTTGTCTCCCTCCCGATCCCACCTTGTTTCATTTATTCTTTTCCTACCCCCCAGACCCCCCACGTTGCATCTCCACTTCCTCATATCAGAGAGATCATATGATAGTTGTCTTTCTCTGATTGATTTATTTTGCTAAGCATAATACTAAGCATAATACTAATACATAATACTATATGCTAAGCATATCTAGTTCAATCCACATCATTGCAAATGGCAAGATTTCATTTCTTTTGATGGCTGCATAGTATTCCATTGTATATATATACCACCTCTTCTTTATCCATTCATCTGTTGATGGACATCTAGGTTCTTTCCGTAGTTTGGCTGTTGTGGACATTGCTGCTATAAACATTCGGGTGCACGTGCCCCTTTGGATCACTATGTTTGTATCTTTAGGGTAAATACCCAGATTTTCAATTACTGGGTCGTAGGGTAGCTCTATTTTCAACGTTTTGAGGAACCTCCATGCTGGTTTCCAGAGTGGTTGCACCAGCTTGCATTCCCACCAACAGTGTAGGAGGGTTCCCCTTTATATGAAAGTGTTTTAAAAACTAAGTGGTATTTATTTTATTTTAAGATTTTATTTATTTATTTGACAGAGAGTGAGAGAGACAGAGAGGGAACATAAGCAGAGGGAGTGGAGTAGGGGGAGAAGCAGGCTTCCTGCTGAGCAGGGAGCCTGATGTGGGACTGGATCCCAGGACCCAGGGATCATGACCTGAGCTGAAGGCAAATATTTAACAACTGAGCCACCCAGGCATCCCCAAAACTAACTGGTATTTAAATGTAAAGCAATATAGTGTAGACTTGATGAGTATAGACTTCCCAGTCATACTGACCTGGGTTCAGGTTCTGGCCCTACCACTTATTTAGGCTGTATGATCTTGGACAATTTATTTAATCTAAGCTTAAATTTTCTCATATTTAAGTTTATCCAATAGGTGCTATTAAATTAGATCATGAATACAGGGAGCCTAGTACATGCTTTGTAAATTTTTGTTTACTTTTACCTGGTTTGGTTTTATATACTGAATTTTTTTTTTTTAAAGATTATTTATTTATTTGACAGAGAGAGATCACAAGCAGACGGAGAGGCAGGCAGAGAGAGAGAGAGAGGGAAGCAGGCTTCCTGCTGAGCAGAGAGCCCGATGTGGGACTCGATCCCAGGACCCTGAGATCATGACCTGAGCTGAAGGCAGCGGCTTAACCCACTGAGCCACCCAGGCGCCCCTACTGAATTTTTTTTTAAGATGTTATTTATTTAAGACAGAAAGCGAGCACTGCCCGCATGTGCACATGAGCAAGCATGAGCAGGGAGGAGGGGCAAAAGCAGGCACCTCGCTGAGCAGGGAGCTGAATGTGGGGCTCCCTCCCAGTGTCCTGGGATCATGACCTGAGCTAAAGGCAGCCACTTAACCAATGGAGCCACCCAGGTGCCTTCTATATACTGAATTTTTGAAGGACACTTAAGGCAACCTTTAAAATTGAACAAGTTTGGGATGAAGAGAAACGAATATAATTTGAAATGAGGCTAATTACCAAAAAATAGAGGACTAGAAAAATGTACTTACAGCAAAGATTCTAAAACAGATATATCAATAGAAACTGAGAAATATCAACATGAGTCCCATTATTTTGGCAACATCAGTGACTTAATGTTTTTATATAGATTTTCCAAAGCTCATGATTATTAATATGTGGAATCAATTAAGGAGGTATTTCTTCTCTTCCTAAATTTTTATCCCTACAGTGCATTATAGAAATACATTAAAATTGTACAGAGTTATAGAGAAGGGACTTATGAGTTTATGCTTATGTTTAAAAATTTTACCTTTTATTTTACATGTCTTTATATTTCATTTTTGTCCTCAGATGGAGTAGGGGTATGTAGAGAATATAACAGGTACATGAACTAGAGTAAAAAAATTCTCCTTCTAAATTCATGATTCACAAAGATTAATGGTTTTATACTGGAAAAATACCAGTAAATTAGATAATAATTGAAAAATAGTTATCATGAGTTTATGTTTCACCTTAATCCTGAAAAATTTATTACTCATTTGTTCTAAGGAAAAATTTTATGAAGAGATTATTGAATTTAATGTTAACCTCTATATTTTGGTGAAATAAATTGTGGTCAGTGTTTTCCATTTAATTTCTTTAATTTCCTTCTGTAGAGACTTTAAAAGTTTTACAATTCTTTTTTTTCCTATTGTGAAATGAAACTGACTCTGGTTTGTATAAGTGTATTCTTTTATATGCATATAGTATATACATATTGTATATATAGTAAATATATTTTTTGTGTACGTGTTTATGAAGAGAACTGGAATGGGTGTATATATTCCCTGTATAGGTTCTTCTTTTTACTTGAAACTATCAAAGCTACTTTTAAAATTAGCTAACTACTGTGATAAAATTATCTATGACTAACTTATTTATAACTCCCTTTTATATTCGTTTGTTGTTAGCTCTGTTTAATAAATTTTATAACCATAATTAGACTGTTCTTAAAAATTGGTATTCAGGGTGCCTGAGCTGCACAGTTGTTAAGCATCTATCTGCCTTCAGCTTAGGTCATGATCCCAGGGTCCTTGGATTGAGCCCCAAATAGAGCTCCCTGCTCAGCCGGAAGCCTACTTCTCTCTCTCCACTTCCCCTGCTCATGTTCCCTCTCTCACTGTCTCTCTCTGTCAAATAAATAAATAAAACATTAAAAAAATTAAAAAATAAAAATTGGTATTCATAGGTATTTTCAGATTAACCTGGCTACTTTTATGGTAGCAAAAAATTTTCAGTTTTGACTCTTAATGCTCTCTATAAAAACTTGTTCTTTTGGTGATAAATCTTTCTTAAAATTATACCTATAACATGTCATGTTTCGTTTCTTTTCTGAAAAGCAGTTAAGCATACTTCGTTGAAAATAAAATGGATAATGCTTGGTATGATACAGAAGAGCTCCAGATGTGTTTGAGCAATGAAAAACCACCAGACTTCATATTTTGTTTTAGTTATTTCTTTAGTTTTTTAAAAAGGAGTGTTTATTTAAAAGTAGAATGGAGAAGACTAATTAATTTGGAAAATATTTGTAAAATTGAAGAAAGAGCATGATAAGAACTATGTAGTGGTGATTATATATACAGATTGGAAAATTGGAAGGAAATGCATCAGAATAAGTGATTATCTCTAGACTAGGAAATTAAAGATTTAGAATTACTCTTCCTTTTGTGCATGTGAATTTCTACAATCAATAGTCATTGCTTTGGGCAGCAAATTTTTAAGAATTTGATATGGAGAATTAAGGCATTTAAATAAGGATTTCAGGACGCCTGGGTGGCTCAGTCAGTTAAGCGGCTGCCTTCGGCTCAGGTCATGATCCCAGGCCCCTGGGATCGAGTCCCGCATTGGACTCCTTTCTCAGTGGGGAGCCTGCTTCTCTCTTTCTGCCTCTGCCTGCCTCTCTGCCTACTTGTGATCTCTGCCTGTCAAATAAATAAATAAAATCTTAAAATAAATAAATAAATAAGGATTTCATCTAAATTATCTGAATATCTTAAGTGAAAATGTTTCAGTTTATCCAGATAACTAAATAAGTTATTTAATTTTATCAGTGCAGATATATTTTTAGGCATATATAAGCACAGCAAAATTTTAAAAGCAGAATTAAATTCCTGCATATAAGGGAATTTAATACATGACAAAGCTCTGTTTCAATCCAGTGGGAGAAAATGGCACATATATAGTAAAAGTAACTGACACAACTTGTCTGCCTAGAAGAAAATAAAGTGGAGCGCTGCTTTGCAGCACAGGCACAAAATAATTTGAGAGGGATTAAAAACTTAAATGTAAACAATAAAATATTTAAAATATTAATACCCTGAATATTCTTTGTACATACATTCTAGATGTAGTAACTTTCAATGGCAAAGATAAACAACAAAAAGCAAATTTGAAAAAAAGTGTTTGAAGTATGTATAACAGTTAAAGAGTTAACATTTGTAAGAACTATTACATATTAAGTAAAAGTCCATACAATAGAAACATAGATAAACATGTACCAGAACTTGATAGAAGAGAAATTTATTCAACAAATGTGGAAAAAAAAGACATAAAACTTCACTAGCAATCGATATGCTGACAATGAAATATTCTTTTCTGACTGGCAAAAATTTTAAGTGGTAAACCTACTGCTAGTAGGGATCTGAGGTAGAAGACTTTCTCACAGGATGCTAGTGGAGATGTGAATTGTTACAGTGTTTTTAGTAAACAATTAGTATCTGTTAATACTGAAAATATATATTTTTCAATCCAGCAGTTCAACTCTGTGGCAACTTTTCCTTAGAAATGAAGACAGGTGCCTGAATGGATCAGTCAGTTAAGTGTCAGCCTTGGGCTCAGGTCATGATCTTGGGTTCCTGAGGTTGAGCCCCTTGTCAGGCTCACTGCTCAATGAGGAACCTGCTTCTCCCTCTTCCTCTGCCCTTCCTCCTGCTCATGTGCTCTCTCACTCTCTCTCTCAAATAAATAAATACAATCTTTTAAAAAAGAAAGACAGTCAAGCATTTATGTAAATGTTGATTGCAGCAATGTTTTATAGTAGCAAAAACCTGGGAACACAGGGAATGTCTGTCAGGAGTACCATTATATAAATCATGGCATAGGCATATCCTGGAATATTTTTGAAGTTATTAAAAAATGGGATTTAATTCTATACTGAGGAGTTGAAAGGATCTCTATCCTGTATCTTAAGTGACAAAGGCAAAGTTAGAGAAATGTATGTAATGAGATCCCATTTTTGTAAAACAGTTGAAAAAACACTTTGAGTTTTGTGTATGCTTAAACAGTTAACATTGGAAGAATAAGCAAAAGAAAAAAGAAAGAAAAAAGTACCCGCAATAACATGCATGTAAAACTGTTTACATATGTCTGTACAAGATGAATTGCAAGAAAAGATAGTCACCAAAATGTCTAGTGGCTATCTCAGAGTGGTTGGATGGGCATTTCAGGTGTTTTTTACTTTTGTCCTTACTCATTTCTATATTACTGTGTTTTTATTTTTACAATGAACATAGTGTATCTATAATTACAAAAAAACAAAGCCGTTGACATTAAAAAAAATAAACATTCTGATAGGGCAAAGAAGGAATTAGTAAGGAGAAAAATACCACTTGAAATGACCAGAAATGGCAATTATCTGAAATATTTTTTTACTTATTCTCATGTCTGAGGGGAAAGTGTATAAATTATCCTGATAATTCCATAAATTCTCCTTAATTTTGTATATGTGGTAACCTTTGTGTACCCAATAAGAAATTGTCATTAAGAATGTGCAGGGAGGGGCTCCTGGGTGGCTCAGTGGGTTAAGCCTCTGCCTTGGGCTCAGGTCATGATCTCAGAGTCCTGGGATCGAGTCCGACATCGGGCTTTCTGCTTGTCAGGGAGCCTGCTTCCCCCTCTCTCTCTCTGCCTGCCTCTCTGCTTACTCGTGATCTCTCTCTCTCTCTCTGTCAAATAAATCTTAAAAAAAAAAAAAAAATGCAGGGAAATGCTAGGCATTACCAGATTGGGTTGCAAATATACTTTTTATTTTTGGTGTCGATATTAAGTTTTCCAGAAACTCTATGCCTGGGAGATAGAGAATATTGCACAAATATGGGGTGTATCCCCTGACTTAATCACATGACAAAATCAGAATAAGGAAAAGTCTACATTTGGGTTTTAGTTAATAATTAAAAAAAAAACAAAAACCCAAAAAACCAGATACAATGAGTAACTCTCCTTTGGAAAGCTTTAATTAAGAATTATCTTTTTTTTTTTCTTTCTTTTTTTTAAAGTAAGCTCTATGTCCAATGTGGGGCTTGAACTCGTAACTCTGAGATTAAGAGTTACATGCTGTACCCACTGAGCCAGGCCAGGTGCCCCTCAAATAGGAATGTCTTTAAAGAGGCAAAATTAAAAGTATTGATAATTATTTAATACTTTATTTCAGTCCTTTTAAGAGGCTGAAGTTAATACATCGTTCAAGGCTTTAATAGAAAATGGCAGGGTACCTGGGTGGCTCAGTTGGTTAAGCATCTGCCTTCAGCTCAGGTCATGATCCCAGGGTCCTGGGATCAAACTCTGCATCAGGCTCCCTGCTTAGTGGGAAATCTGCCTCACCCTCTCCCTCTTCTATTCCCCCTGCTTGTGCTCTCTTTCTGACCAAAAAAAAACTTAAAAAAAAAAAGAAAATGGCAGATGCTTTAGAGTTGGATTTTTTGCATGTTTAAAACATCTGTATTTGTTTCTCATGTTCATCTTTTTTGTTTTCCTCTTTTCATTACCAATATTACTAATTTGATGGTATATATGTTCTTTATCACAACACATACAGATTTCTTTTTGAAAATAATTGGGATATATGTAAATAACAAGTAATTTTCAAGTAGTATCGAGAGGCAACATAGCAAGGAGGTTAAGGGCATAAGCACTGGAGACCGACTGGGTCACATCCTGGCTCTGCTGCTTCCTAGCAGTGTGACTTTGGAGGAAGTTGTTTTTATCTGTCTGCATTTTTCTCAGCTTTAAAATACAGATAGTAAAAGTATTTACTTTGTTAAGTGTTGTGAGGATTAAATGAATTATATAAGGAAAGTGATTAGATCTATTGGCACATAATAAGATCTATATAAATATTTGTCATTATTTAGTTACTATGCTCTTTGTTCAGTTAGGTATATACAGTAATTTTATTACTTGGCTTAATTGTTTTAGCACTCACTGAATCATTCAGTAATATTTTTAATCAAGTTGAATGGATAATACATGTACAAATGCAGTAAAAATTATGTACTTATATGTGTGTGTTTTATCCTTCTCTCCCAATCCTTTTTTTTTTTTTTTTGTTTTTCCACCTCAAAGGTAGTACCTCTTCACATTGTTCTGGGCATTACATTTTTCACTTAACAATGTTATCTTGGAGATCTTTTTATATTTGTACAGTTGAGGCGACATCATTCTTTTAAATAATAGTCTAGTATTCAGTTGTACTAATGTGTCATCATCATCATATGTAACATTTATTGAGAGTTTACTACTGATCCAGGCACTTTTTCGTAATGTTTTAGTTGTATTCATTCATGGAAGCCTCACAGAAACCTTATGAAATAGGTGCTGTATTTATCCCCATTTAATAAATGAACCAAATTAGGCATGGGGTGGTTAAATGTCCAGCAGTGTCACACAGTTCATAATACAACTCAGGATTTGAATCCAGAGCATCTTTCCAGAGTTTATCTTAATACTGCTGAGTATTACAGCTGCTTATACTATGGCAAGTTATTTAACTAGTCTCCATAGTAATGGACATTTTCAAACTTTTGATATAAGAAACAGACTATTATATTTTGATAACAGGACATTTTGTACACATTAAGGAAATTCCTGTATATGGAAGAACTGGGTCAAAGGATATGTACCTTTTGACATTTGGTGGAAATGGCCACATTACTCTAGAATTTAGCAATGCACAAAAGTGCAGATTTGTCCTCAGTCTTGTGCTGAAATCTGCCAAATCATTTAGCTTGAGTCTTTGGGAACCTGAGTAGCGAAATGCCTTGAACATTTCTAGCATCCCTGAATTATGAGTGATCTACCATCTTGTGATAGCATAGGCTACCTATCATATCTACTTAGTGTAACAATGTCAGTATAAGAACAAAGTAAAACATTTGGACTTCTTGGTACTTTGAAATAATGGTAAGTATTCTCATTATGATTTGAAGTATTGCTTATGTGATTTATGCATTGAAATGCTAATTTCAGACTTCAATTCAGAAGTCTGAATGTGTACCATTGAAAGAGTAAAATGCTGATAGTTAATAATTGTGAAAGTTGCCAGTTTTATGTACCAAAACAATTATGTAAGTGCTTTCAAATAAATAGGAAATCAGATTGCCAATTAATAAGACCATTGAGAGTGTGATAGCTAAATGTACAAATAATTATGTATTTTCTTGTGAAAAATGGGTTTTCGATTACCTGTAAGTCCTGGTCTTAGGTAATGCAGAATTGGGCAGTTGGGGGTTTTATTCAGCTGAGTTATAGCATCCACACATTGTTAAAACTATACTTCTGCTCAGTGTCCTCTGTCTCATTTGTTTCAAGAAAGGCAAAAAATTATCTTTAATTCAAAAAGGCAGGCTGACCTGGCGATTCGCAGACCTGTACCCCTGGGGATAAAAATATATGTTTATAAAGCTGTAAAAAAAAAAAAAGAAAGAAAGGATGAATCCCCAAGTTTTGTAGCAACATGGACGGGACTGGAAGAGATTATGCTGAGTGAAATAAGTCAAGCAGAGAGAGTCAATTATCATATGGTTTCACTTATTTGTGGAGCATAACAAATAGCATGGAGGACAAGGGGAGATGGAGAGGAGAAGGGAGTTGAGGGAAATTGGAAGGGGAGGTGAACCATGAGAGACTATGGACTCTGAAAAACGATCTGAGAATTTTGAAGAGGTGGGGGGTGGGAGGTTGGGGGCACCAGGTGGTGGGTATTGTAGAGGGCACGGATTGCATGGAGCACTGGGTGTGGTGCAAAAATAATGAATACTGTTATGCTGAAAAAAATAAAAAAAAATTATTAAATAAAAAAAAAAGAAAAAAAAAAAAAAAAAGGCAGGCTGATTGACACCAAATTCTTTAATGTGATCCTAAACAGACACTTAAAATACAGAATCTGCTCAGGTCCCAACTTACCTGTACCTACAGTGCTCAAATGTGCCTACAGTACTTGAATGCAGATTTACAGTACTTGCTATTGTTCCGCCGTGGGTGTGTGTTTTAAATATGATCTCATCCTTACCCGAAGATACTGTTGGATTAGGAGGGTGGGGGAAATACCTATAATGAGGCAGAGATAAACAGGCTATCAATTCTTTATTGTGAACTATTTCTAACTAGAGCAGTATAAAACAATAGACAATAACTCTCTCTCTACTTTTATCCTCTAAATGAGTCATTGAACCATAACAACTTTGATATCCAAAATATCAGAGCTTTGCCTGTGACTTGGAAGACAAACCTTTCTATACCTCATATTTCAAAAATTCATTTGAGATAAGGTTAAGATTTTTCCAAAATCCTCATCCAAGATACTGCCATTAAGTCCTGTTCTGAAAACATAGATAATTAAGTACTTTAAAGGCATATCTGACTTCGGTACTTCTGAGCTGTTAAGTATTCCCAGGATTTGCTGAATTTGAGGATATTGAAGGATACAGCCTTATCGGGAGCCACATAAATTCATTCTAAACAGACAAAAACCTGTTAGGCTGTTTTTGCCAATTCCCCCTGTGATGCTCCTGAGGTTAAGATTCTCTTCTGAGTTTCATAAGCCACGTTGTCTTTTACAACTATTAATTGACAAGTAAAAACAAAAATGAATGTGGTATATACTGTGTAAGTGTTTATAACCTGTGGAAGTCATATTGCTAATGCTTTGTGCTTTTGGAAAAAATAGTTTTACTGAGGTATAATTGACATACTTGCACATATTTAAAGTACTTGGTGTTTTGATACATGTATACACCTGTGAAACCATCACTGCAAGCGATATAGTGAACATGTCATCACTTCCAAAAGTGGGTTAAAGCCTCTGCCTTCAGCTCAGGTCCTGATCCCAAGGTCCTGGGATCAAGCCCCGCATAGGCTCTCTGCTCACTGGGGAGCCTGCTTCCTCCTCTCTCTCTGCCTGCTTCTCCACTTAACTTGTGATCTCTCTCTGTCAAATCATTTCTCATTTCTCATTCTTCCTTGTAATCCCTTACTTCCGTATCTCCCCACTACGCATTTCTAAGCAACCATTGATCTTTTTTCTGTCATTGTAGGTTAGTTTGCGTTTTCTAGAATTTAATTAAATAGAACCCTTTTTTTTTTTTTTTTCCGTGTCTGCCTTTTAGTTAGCATAATTATTTTGGGATCCTTCCAGGTTGTTAAGCATTTCAGTGTATCATTTTTTCATTGCTGAGTATTATTTCATTGTATAACTATACCAAGATTTGTTTATCTATTCATCTGTTGGTAGATATTAGGGTTGTCTTTCCACTTTTTGGCTGTTATAAATAAAGCTGCTATAAACATCCATATGAAAGTCTTTGCACATAAGCTTTCATTTCTTTTTTAAATTGTTTTTATTTTAAGGTATTTTTTAAATCTTATTTTTAAGTAATCTCTGTACTCAATGTGGGGCTCAAACTAATAACCCCAAGATCACCAGTCTCATGCTCTACTGACTGAGCCAGCCAGGTGCCCCATAAGCTTTCATTTCTTATGGATAAATACCGAGGAGTAGAATGGCTGGATCCTATGTAGGTGTATGTTTAGCTTTTTCAGAAACTGCCAAATTGTTTTCCAAAATGCTTGTATCATTTTACATTCCTGCCACCAGTATATGATAGTTCTAGTTCTGTATCCTTACCAACATTTCCTGTGGGTTTTTTTTTTTTTAAATTTTAGCTATTCTATTAGGTATGGAGTAGCATTTTATTTTGCTTTTAATTTGCCTCTTAATAAAAAAAATAATAATAGTTTGCCTCTTAATGATGTTAAGTATCTTTCATGTAGTTATTTACCATCCATATATTTTCCTTAGTGAAATATTTTTCAAAACTTTTGCTTGTCATATTAACTGTGTTTTTTTATACCCAGTTTTGGGAATTTTAAAATATATTCTGGATATGTCCTTTATTATATTTATGCTTTGCAAATATTTTTGCCCAGTCTGGAACTTGGCTTTTTGTTCTAACAGTATTTTGAAGAGCAAAAGCTTGTGATTTTCATGAAGTATAAGATATCAGTTGTTCTTTTATGGACTGTGTTTTGAGTATTTTATCTAATAAATCTACCTAGTCCAAGATCACAAAGGAAGTTTATGGTTTTCAGGTTTTATATTTAGGTCTACCATCCAATTTTAGTTTATTTTTGTATATGCTACAAGGTATGGATTGAAGTACCTTTTTTTTTTGCATTTGCATATAGACTTGTTCTACCACTTATTAAAAGACTTTCTCCACTGACTTGCCTTTGCACTTTTGTCAAAAGTCAGTTGTCCACTTATATCTGTTTATATAGCCATTTTGAGCTAATAAGTGTTTATAGAATTTTAAATCATCTTACCAGGCAGAACGATAGAGATTTTATGTAATCTTTGTAGAATGATTTGGTTTTTTGACATTCATAATAAGCAAAATAACCATTAAGATTTCAGGATTTTCAGCTTCTAACAAAAGGTTTTATATTAGAAGATCATTCTATGATGATGGTATTTGGTTTTCCTTTGGCCTCACCTAAGTACTGTTTTTTTTTGTTTGTTTTTTTAATTTTTATTTTTATCTTGGCCATTGGGCATTAGGCCAAGATGTGTATTTAGTGCACTTCAAAGTTGTTGTATCAGTTTTCACTCAGTGAATGCGTGTGCTTATTTCCCACGTAACCTTTGCCAGTATTGTCACTGAGCAGTATTTAGTAATTGTCTACTCTGTGTCAGGGTGCTTTACTATGTAATTGGGGTACTCAACGAATGAGACAGGTATAGCCCCTGTTTCCCTGACATTTACAGTCTGGCAGTGGAGACAGACATTGAACAACTCTGTTCACAGATTTTTAATTACAGTAGTAGCAAGTATGACAAAGGAGCAATATTGAAGACTGAACACATACCCAGAGGAACTGGAAGTTAATTCCTTAGCACATCGTACTATTGAAAACCTCTATCTGTGATTAAATCCTTCTCTCCCCACAGCTACTTTAGTTAAATAAATAAATCCTGGTTGTTATTAATCATGGAATACTCGGCAAACCATTAGAAATGCAACTTCTTGCCCTCTGAATTGGAAATGTCTGTGAACTTTTGACTAAAGTCATACCTTTAAGTCCATGTTGTGAAATGTTTTCTCACCTATACTAGGCACCGTTCTTTCCCACCTCTGTGCACACTTTGTCCTTTAGGTCATATTTTCATTGCAGAGATTTTATGAATTCCTGAGTTGAAGGTGAACCTGTTTATGGTGATGTTTCTTTTAACATTAGGTTAATGTGTCTTTGTACACTTTGTAAACCTTTTATCTCTTCTATTCCATCCATAAAATAAGTGACAGGACAGATCCATTTGAATACATAAATAACACTTTATAATACAAGTGTAATAGCATTTTCACTGCAACACTGTTTGTGCTGACTCTCCTGTGTACATTGTTCTCAGATATGTGTATTACTTGTATTTGGCCAGGTTGGCTGTTTGGGATATGTTTACTGGGAAAACATTCCAGAAAATTTCTCCTTAATTAACAGTTGAAAGAGTGACATAGTAATCATAGGCAGTTTCCAGGAGAAGTTTCTTAGTGTTTTGAGCAATGGTTGAAAAATTTCTAGGTTGATTACTTTGAAAGGGGATAGTTCTCATACATGACCGCTGACATTTTCTTTAATTGGCTTGGTCACTTCAGCTGCAGTTTATCTGAGACAACCTGTACAAAAGCTATACAACTGTTGCGGTGCTCAAAGGCCATGAAGGTTAAGGGTCCTCTCAGAAGAGAATTTGCTGAGGACAGTGCTTGGTACTGTGAACTTGGACTTGCAGGCTGTTTAACACAAGAAATTTCATTATTATTATTAAATACCCTGGGGGTTAGGGGAAGACTGTAGGATTTCAAATAAATTAATACTTCATTTTGTTATTAGATCTTAAAGATATTTCAAGTTTTTAATTTTTGCATTGTTAAACACATATGTAGATAAATCCTTATCTGCATGTTAAATAGATTCCCAGAGGTACAATTTATAATCAAACGGTTTGAGGGGGGCACCTGGGTGGCTCAGTAGTTTAAGTCTCTGCCTTCAGCTCAGGTCATGATCCCAGTGTCCTGGGATCGAGCCCCGAGTCGGGCTCTCTGCTCAGCGGGGAGCCTGTTTCCCCCCACCTCCCTGCCTCTCTGCCTGCTTGTGATTTCTGTCTGTCAAATAAATAAATAAAATCTTTAAAAGAGGGGGGTTGAACATTTAAGGCCCTTGATCCATATTGCCAAATTGCTTCCTATATTTCTTAGAAACTAATAAACCCAAATTGACCTTTCCTTGATGGTTATAGGTAATTCTTATGACCCTTAATTCACAGTCTCTTTCATTATCTACTTTATTTATTCTTGGAGTGTAGCCCTCTAATAATTTAGTATTTTGTTACTTTAAATCTGCAGTGATCTAAATATTAGGTAATATTTTTTAATTGTACATAAATCGAGTCAAGATAATACGAAGGTGGGGCACCTGGGTGCTCAGTGGGTTAAAGCCTCTGCCTTCAGCCCAGGTCCTGATCCCAAGGTCCTGGGATCAAGCCCCGCATAGGCTCTCTGCTCACTGGGGAGCCTGCTTCCTCCTCTCTCTGCCTGCTTCTCCACTTAACTTGTGATCTCTCTCTGTCAAATAAATAAATAATCTTAAAAAAAAAAAAAGATAATACTAAGGTCTCTTGAAACTGTAGAAACGTAAAGACAGTCATCTTAGCAGTTTAGAAATCTGTTTTCTATTTCTTAGTCTTGATTCTAATGACAGTTGACAAGTCTGACCTCCTTCGGTATAAATATTATACTGTATTCAGTACTAATACTGTGTATTATTATTTCTAGGAAATACTTCCCCCCCCCCCCGACATTTTAACAACTGTGAAATTAATGTCCTAAAATTTCTGGAGTATAATTGAAGAGTATGTTACAGTTGATGGTATCTTAGATTAGATGAAATATGGTATTACGTCTAGGTAGGGGTGTGTGTGTGTGTGTGTGTGTGTGTGTGTGTAAGAACTGCTCTTATGAAACATCAGCATAAAAGAGTATCCTTATGGATCCTTACTGTGTTGCCTTACCTTCGCTTCCCCTAGTTAGTAAGTTAAAATAAATAAAAGTATACTAGCAAAGTGTAAAAAATAAAAATAGCAAAAAGTGGGAAGCTGTCTCATTACCCAGTAAGGAGGATTATTGGGTAAGCTATGGCATTCCTTTAATCAAATATTACACAGTTTAAGATAATACTCGTGTGAGAATTCTCACAATATGTGAGAATTCTCACAATATGTGAGAATATATTACAGTATTGATTACAAGAATGTCAAAAATTGTGAGGAAATAAGTCAACATTTAAGTGATGAGACTTTTGAGTACTTTAAAAATTGTAAGCATACTGCTTTTGAAAATAAACTTTAAAATTATATAATACACGCTTATTTTCTTTATTATTTATATCACTTGGCTCTCTTGGCTTCTTACATCGTAGGTAAGTTAGGAAATTAATCAAGGGACTTTCTTCAGGGATTCATTTTTTTTCAACCTGAAATCGAGAAAATGTTCTAAAAATTCACAAAAAGTCAAATGGGATAGTAATATTAGCTTCACTAGAACTTTTTTACACTCCAGTTTAAGTTTTACCCAAGAAATAAGAAAAATAAGAGGAATTTCTCACTTGGGTACTATTTATGTAGCTTCATTGTTCCAAATTTATGACAGTCTATTAACCAGCAAGTTTCCACTACAGTTCCCTGTTATTAACAGTAACAGAATTCGGTCTGTTTTCATTAATATTCTTATTTGCTCCAAAGATGTTCATTTTCCACTTAGATATGCCCATTCATTTTGTACTTCATTGACAGTCTGTCCGTCCTTCCTTCCTTTCTCCCTTTTTTCCTTCCTTCCTTCTTTCTTTCTTTCCCTCCTTCCTTCCTATTATAATAAATTGGTTAGGTTTGTATTATAAAGCTAGGCACTAATAAAATATGGCATTTGCCCTGTTCTTTAAGAATTTTAGTTTTAGGGGATACCTGGGTGTCTCTTTTGGTTAAGCATCCAACTGTTGATTCTGGCTCAGGTCATGGTCTGAGGATGGTGGGATCAAGCCCTGCGTCCGGCTACATGTCATGCTCTGCGAAGAGTCTGCTTCTCTCCCTTGTTCTCTCCCTCCACCCCTCCCTAAACTGCCCCCCCATCAAATAATGGATAAGTCTTTCTTTCTTTCTTTCTTTCTTTCTTTCTTTCTTTCTTTTTTTTTAAAGAATCACAATTTTTTTAGGAGATGGATATTTTAGGAGCAGTCAATTCCTGGTTGTTCTTATTCTTTAGTTTGCGAATGATCTGTCTCCTTTTTTTCATCTCCCTTTACCTACATATTAACCTTTGTAATTTTATTTTAAAGATTTTGTTTATTTATTTGACACGGAGAGACACAGTGAGAAAGGGAACACAATAAGCAGGAGGAGTGGGAGAGGGAGAAACAGGCTTCCCGCCGAGCAGGGAGGCTGATGTAGGGCTCTATCCCAGGACCCTGGGATCATGACCTGAGCCACCCAAGGTGCCTCAACCTTTGTAATTATAATATAGATTCAGTTACTAATGAAAAACAGGCACCCTTGGCTTTAAAAAGGAAAAAGTAATAGAGCTGTTGGCTGAAATAAGGTGTTTTGAATTATTTATGGTAAAATGCCTACGCATTAAAACGAGACTAAATCTGGGCTTCACCACTGTATAACTCTGTTGTCTCAAGTAGGTGGCTTAAGTCTCAAAACCTATCACCTAATCAAACACCACCAATGTGTGGGGCGCCTGGGTGGCTCAGTGGGTTGGGCCGCTGCCTTCGGCTCGGGTCATGATCTCACAGTCCTAGGATTGAGTCCCGCATCGGACTCTCTGCTCAGCGGGGAGCCTGCTTCCCTCTCTCCCTGCCTGCTTCTCTGTCTACTTGTGATCTCTCTCTGTCAAATAAATAAATAGAATCCTTAAAAAAAAAACAAAAAACACCACCAATGTCATAAGACTGTTAAGTGTTAAATGATATGTGCCCGTTTTTTAACATAATGCCTGGAGTGTAATATGTGCATAATGAATAGTAGTTGATATTATCTATTTTCATTTTCAGACATTTTTATCAAGTTACTGCTGTGCAAGGCACTTTGCTGTGTGGGAGAAGGGGCCAGAAAATAATAAACATGCTCCCTGAAAGCAGGGATACGCAAATATATTCATATCATGGCTTATCATTGATTATAGGCTTCTAGCCTATACATTTTTTAATTTATTTAATTTATTTTATTTTTTATTTTTTATAAACATATATTTTTACCCCCAGGGGTACAGGTCTGCGAATCGCCAGGTTTACACACTTCACAGCACTCAGCATAGCACATACCCTCCCCAATATCCATAACCCCACCCCCCCTCTCCCAACCCCCCTCCCCGCATCAACCCTCAGTTTGTTTTGTGAGATTAAGAGTCATAGCCTATAAATTTATATACCATAGAACTTACACAGTAAATAAAGTATTTGGGGTTCTTAGCTAAAACTTTGGGTTATTCCATACTATAGTACCATTTTTATTTTTAAAAATTTGAAGTAAAAGGAATCTTAATTGCTTATTTCTAGAAATACTGTAAAAATTGTGGGCAAGACTGTCAATAAACCTAAAGCATATGTAGCTGATAGTTTGAATTCTGTTCCCCACTTAAGCGTTCACCTAGCTTTTACAGTTACTGTTTCTTGTACAGAAATGCCTTTTTTTTTTTATAAGTGGAGGGGTGTATGTGTGCATGTCCTCAAAAAGTTTTATTCCAAGAGAAATAAATTTTTCCTGATTCCGTTAGTCCGGTTTGCCATCTGTGATTTTTCTGTACTCTACTCTTTGGTTCTCAAATTTGTCTGCACATTTCCTTATTGTCCATCTCAGTAATTTTTGTAAACTATTTAATGACCTTATGTTTGCCTTTGTTCTTAACTTTTTGATCTATCCATTCTTATTTATTTATTTAACTTTAAAAAAAAAGATTTTATTTATATATTTGACAGAGAGAGAGAGAGAGAGGGAACACAAGCAGCGGGAGTGGGAGAAGGAGAAGCAGGCTTCCTGCCGAGCAGGGAGCCCCATGCAGGGCTCAATTCCAGGACCTTGGGATCACAACCTAAGCCAAAGACAGAAGCTTAACTCCTGAGTCACCTAGGCGCCCCTGACTTTTTTTTTTTTTTAAAGTAGGCTCCACACCAAGCATGGAGCTCAATGCAGAGCTTGAAATCAAGACCTGAGATGAAATCAAGAGTCGAACACTTAACCGACTAAGCCACCCAGGCACCCCCATTCTTCTTTTTTAAAATAGCAATGTGAAATCTGTATAACATTAAAATGTTTATTCTTTCTTTTTTTTTTTTTTTAAGATTTTATTTATTTATTTGACAGAGAGACATGGAACACAAGCAGAGGGAATGGGAGAGGAAGAAGCAGGCTTCCCGCAAGTAGGGGAGCCCGATGTGGGCCTCGATTCCGGGACTCTGGGATCATGACCTGAGCCGAGGGCAGCCACTTAATGGCTAAGCCACCCAGGTGCCCTAAAAGTGTTTATTCTTGAAACTCTTTCCTTTCTTCTTAGATTGGTTAATTTAACAGACCAGGAAAAGCAACAAGGACCCAGATGCGGAGTGGCCTGTCTGCTTAGATTAGCTCCCCATGAGGTTCCAAGTTGGCTTCACATCCCATGCAGATGAACACATCCCAAGGGGAAAAAAGTGTTTCTCATGGCCTGTATCTTTTTAAAAAGTAAGGAGATTATTTCCACAAGCTTTCCAACAGACTTTGCCTTTCCTGTTATTGGTCAGAACATCATTTTATGCTCATTTCCAAACCAGTTATTCTCAAAGAAACTAGAATTACCTTGATGGCTTACCAAAATTGGAGCCAGCTTAGGGTTTTGTTGGCAAGATAAAAATAGAAACTAGCTAAGCATAGTCATCTGCTGCATAAACTTTTCTTTTTTTTTTTTTTTAAAGATTTTATTTATTTATTTGACAGACAGAAATCACAAGTAGGCAGAGAGGCAGGCAGAGAGAGAGAGGGAGAAGCAGGCTTCCCGCTGAACAGAGAGCCCGATGCGAGGCTCGATCCCAGGACCCTGGGATCATGACCTGAGCCGAAGGCAGAGGCTTTAACCCACTGAGCCACCCAGGCGCCCCCTGCATAAACTTTTCTAATGGAGTTGCTGGGTGGGTAGATTAAATAAAATGAATAGGAATGTGTTTCACAAAATGATGTAGTACTGTACTAGAATACAAGGTAATGTTATTAGCTGAAATTCTACTTATTTTATAACTTTTTGACTAACTATAAGAATGTCAAACAGATTTATGATGCCTTTTTCTAAGAAGGTAAACTGTATACAAAATGAAGTATGAAGTGCCCCAGGATTTTATATGTAAATAATATTGTTCTGGAATCTTGGTATGTAGCTCTTACATAGCACCTCATACTTGCCCCCCAGCAGACCCTCTTCTTTCTGGAATGACGAAATTACTATACAGTGTTTTAACCAGTAGCAATTTAGAGAGGACCTTGTGAAATGGAAGAAACAGAACTGGGCCTCCGATGTCGTGATTTGTCACTGCAGTGTTCTGCAAGGTGGAGAGAGTGATGACTCATTAGATCAGATGGTTGCCTGTGATTACTTATGGAGTTTTTACCCTTCTACAGCAGGGTTTTGTTTTGTTTTTAATTCTTTATAAATATGGTGGAAAATCCTACAGTCTATGACTATAGGAATCTTGGTTGTAAGTTGCATTTACTTTTTATCCTCGAAGTAGGAATCAAGCACATAAAGGCAAAGTTTTTATGTAATCATTAAGTTGATTTCTCTATGAGTGCAACTATGTATGCCACATTATTTTGAAGCAAGCAATTGTTTTTAAAGTAGGTATTGTGCTTTTTTTTTAAATGATGGGAAGCAACAATAGGTGTATGTTGTAATAGGAAGGAGTTATTAAATAACATATAAAACCTAATGTAGCATGAAATCATGTTATTTTGGATATTATGGAAATTTGGGATAGGATTAATTTTCAGTGTACTGTAACTTGCAATATAATTTGCTTATTTCAAGTTAAGATGTTGTGGGATGTTGTCTCATACATCTTTAAAAGCCTATGCTTTTTCACATAGAAGCATAAGCATTAAGTAATGAAACAGAAGATTTTAGTTTAGAGTATTTTTATTTTCACTATTTTCATAGATAACAATAAAGGGGTGATTAATGGATACAAAATATTATGTTGTATGACCATATATATCAAACTGCCAAATGCTTAGCCCTATTCAGTGATTAAGTCAATATAAGTCTATCTAATAAATAATTTTTATTTTGTTTGTTGTGGGAAGGAAGCAATTTCAGATTTATCTTGTAAAACAGATATTGTATATAATAGAGTGCAAAACTTGCTTAGATTAAGAGAATATACAAGAGCATACAAAGAAATTTTCCTGGGGGTGCCTGGGTGTCTCAGTTGATTAAGGGTCCAACTCTTGATTTTTTTCAGGTCATGATCTCAGGGTCTTGAGATAGAGCTCTGCATTGGGCTCAGTGCTGAACATGGAGCCTGCTTAAGATTCTCTTTTCCTCTCTCTGCACTCCTCCCCTGCCACCTGCTCACTCAAGCACATGCATTCTCTCTCTTTCTAAAAAAAAAGAAATTTACCAGCTTACAGTAGACTGGTATAACATCCTGTTCTCTGTCAGGAAGATTGGGAGAAAATAGAGGAGTATTTATTCACTGTTTACTTGTTTATCTCATATTGGGGTGCTTTGGTGAAAAAGCTTTAGAATTACAATGGGAACCCGTAGTGCTGTGGGAATTGAAAAATTAATGTTCAAAAAAGCTCATTACCTTTGACGAGTTCATGGAAGTTTCTCAAAGTGTACAGGTTGGATCCAAAAACTTTCAGACCTGGAAAACATATTTTCCAGCTCTGTCAGAGAAAGTACTTTAGAAGTTAAATAAACTCTTAATTGGGACTCTGTTCCTAGAATTACTGATGATGGGTTCTGAGTTTTATATTGAAGACAAAAGCAAGGTCCTGGAAGAAACTAAGGCTTTGGTTGTATGGTGAGCCGACCTCTATGTCAGTTGCTTGACTTAGCCCAAGTATTGTCCTAAGTGCCCTACTTTCTAAAGCCACTTTTGTGTTTCTTTCCTCCTTTGCAGAATAACTAGTTACAGGATAACTAAGAAAACAGGCCAAAGATCGTTGTGGTTCAAGTGTGAGTCTCAGTTTCAGTTATCCAGGGAGTAATTATTCACTTTATTCATTATTTGAGCATTTGGGGTTCTCTGGAATCAGAAGCCAAGAAAGAGTTGTTTAAGATGTTCATTAGGGATCAACACATGTGAAAGGAAGGGGGCAGATGCCGAATTGGGCAGAGAAGTTGAGATGCGATTCAAGCCTGGAAAAGCCTTAGCTGACCCTGTGGGGAGATCTGTCTGGAGTGAGTCTTATGAGAGTATCCCACATCCGGTTGACATGGCTGGGTTTTTATACCTCCAGTTTGCTCGATCACCAAGTGCAGGTGGCCAGCAAAGGATGTGAATGTGGGCCAGGCAGCTCTCTGCATCTGAGGCCAACCCTGAAGGGGTGATAGCTGCTGGCTATCCACTGGCGACACTCCCTGTCCTTTCTTGAAGGGGAATCTGGTTGCTTCATCTCCTTGTCTCATTTGATAACACTGTTGCCTGGAGGCAGAGACTGTTGTCCTTCCTGCTGCAGAGGATTGTTTAGAAGCAAACGGTAGAAATCAGCCTAGTTAATTGAGGCATAGAGTGCAGGGCCTTAAGAAGCCTGGGCATTGGAGTCAGACTGCTGAGGTTCAAATCCTACGGGTAAAGCTTGCCAATTTTGTGATCTTGGGCAAAGTTACTTAAGTCTCCATTCCTTGGGTTTTCCATTTATAAAATAGCAATGGCATTAGTGGGTATGAAGTTATTAAGTAACTCTTCACTGAGTGCTTATTTTCTTTGCCCAGGCACTGTTTTCTTTGCCCTCATGAAACTTGCACTGTAGGGAGTGACCCAGGTAATAAAAAAGTGAGTTAAAAAGAAAAATTATATTCTTTCAGGTAGTTAGTTGTAAGTGGTATGAAGAAAAGCAGGGTAAGAGCATTGAGGATGACACTGGGACCAGGGGGACTATTCATGGGAGTGAGGAAACACTTTCCAGGCAGGAGCACAGCAAGCGGAAACGTCTGAGTTGCTGGAGCTGAGATTAAAGTTTAACTGTGTTAAAGCATCAGAAATGGACAAAAGTCCAGGGAATGCCTGTATTTTATATTTTGAAAACTCATGTTTTCATAATTTTCTTATTTTGTCCTGAGAGATTAAGACCTGGTTTGGGGATGTATTTGCAACCATTTCTCTGCATGAACACAGTGGAGTAGAAAAAGCTAAGTTACGCATAATCATTATCATGTATTTCTCCTCTTAACATTGACTTTTTAAAAAATTAAATCATCTTGATTCGCTGTATAAGAATATTAACCAGATGAATGCAAGTTTGTGGATCTGGTGAAAACATATCTAAATTTATAGAATTATTATTTAGGCTCTTAATTCCCTTATTAGTTTGATACCACTGTTTCTAATGTCTGCTGTCTTCGGCATAAATAATACATGCCTAAAAATAATACAGTTAAAAACTATAGAATCATTAGTTTCCATGGTGGCTAGGATTAGTCAGCTGAGTGATAAACCCACAAGGTAGCTGAATCATGAATAAGCCCTTTGATTTCCGCTAATCATTGCTCATACATTTGGAGGTTCTCACTGTTGTTTTAAAGGGCATGTATATAAATACTTATTTTTAAAAATCAGAACAGATGCCTGTATTGCCTCATGAACTTTCTCCAGAATACCTTCATAAACCCTGGAAGATTTGAATCATCTGTGAGGAAGCTCTACTGAATAATGTCTCCTTGTTCATCCTTCAAGATTCTTCTTACTCTTTTCTAAGTCATTCCTGTCCTGCCCAAGTCCAGGTTTGATGCCTTTGCTTTATGCTCTTCCAAATCAGCCTGACAGCTCCTAAAGGAGCACATGTGTCACTTGTTACTACATATTTGCCTTTATATCCCACCAGGCCAGGAATTCCATGGGGGAGAGACTGTGTCTTACTACTCCCTTACATTTTATATTTTCATTCTGTAACACACAGCACCTGGCACATCCTTGATGCTTAAAATCTGTTTAGTTTCAACAGATAAAGTTATGATTAAATACACTTAATAGCGAAGAAAAAAACTAGCCAAGGGACTAGATTTGGTTCAAGTAACAAGAAGGTAGAAATATACTAGGTGCCTTTTAGATATTAGCCAAGATTAGCTTGTAATAACAGAATACAGTTAGTAGTCATCACTATTTCTTTTCTGTTAGGCTTACTTTTAGGTCTCATGCAACACCCTCATTAGATTTTATAGATTAAACTGAGGTTCAAAAGTTTGAAAGAATTTGATTTGCCTGAGGATATAATTTATAAATTCAAACTCAGTCTGTCTGACTCAAAGCCTTAGTCTCTGTTTCAATAAAAAGAACAGGACAAACGAAATGGTACTCATCAGTTCTCACTTGTATAATGTTTAGAATACTGTTTTTTATTTTATTTGCTCCCCTTTAGAAGAAACATTGAGGGACACCTGCGTGGCTCAGTTGGTTGAGCCTCTGACTCTTGATTTTGGCTCGTGTCATGATCCTCCGGGTTGGGTCATGGGATTGGACTCCATGCTCAGTGCAGAGTCTGCTTGTCCCTCTCTTACTACTCACCACTCCCCTTCCCCACATTCATGTACTGTCTCTCTCAAATAAATAAAATCTTCAAAAATAAATAAAACAAACTTTGATATTATGAAATCCTTCCAGAAAAGAGTAGCCTTGGGAGAGAAAGATCTGAAAAAATTTTTGAAAGTTAAAGGCACTAAAGAGAATTTCCTTGGAAGAGGGACATCCTCTCTGTGGCTATAGCAGTTGGAAGAAATAGGGCCAGAGGGTAGAAGCAATGGGGAAGTAGATTTTTATGGGATATAAGGCACTCAGAGGAGATTTTTTTAAAAAAACAGAATGGCTTTTTCAACATTGAAGCCTTGCTTAAATAGTGGTATTGCTGATGAAATTCTTATAAGCATTTTATATTTCACAAGGAACATTCAAATTTATAATTCAGCCACAACTGTGGCATAGGTATTAGCATTATTCCTACTTTTCAAATGAAGGTACAAAGAGATTTTGATTTGTCCAGATCCTCCTGCAGCATATCACTGGTAGAACCAGGGTGTCCAAAGTCTGCTGACTCAAAATTTCATGCTCTTTCCACTTGATAGGCAGGTGACCATGTATCATGCATGCTATGTAGGAAATACCCATATTTGAGGAAGAAGTTAGACTGTGATTGTCACGTTGTCTTCTGACTCTGAAAATCTTTTTCTGAAGATTAAAATTTGACCTCAGTTGTTTGTTCACTACTTCTTTGAAGACTTGCCTAGCCCGTTTCCCAAATAAAAGTCTGTCTTTAGGGGCACCTGGGTGGCTCAGCGGGTTAATAAGCCTCTGCCTTTGGCTCAGGTCATGATCTCAGGATCCTGGGATCGAGCCCCAAATCAGGCGCTCTGCTCAGCAGGGAGCCTGCTTTTCCCTCTCTCTCTGTCTGCCTCTCTGCCTACTTGTGACCTCTCTCTCTCTCAAATAAATAAAATCTTTAAAAAAAAAAAAGTCTGTCTTTAAACTTTGTTTTTTTTTCTTATTATCTAAGTGGTCTCTAGAAAAATTTGTTCTTTTTGTATTCCAGTCTTTTGCAGTTCCTTAGCTGCTAACTTAACAGTCCCTTCTACTGCATCTTGAGGAAGCTGGAAAATCCTAGTAAACCAGATTCCCCTTTTCTTTACTTCCTCCCTCAACTGCCCTTCCAATTTAATTTTCCTATTGAGAACACAAAAATCTTTCTCTCTCTTATTGTGACACTTGGACTATGGTTATCTGGTTTATTTTTTTCTTTCTAATTCAATTCCATTGTTTCCAGTGGGCATAAGTATACCCTACCCTTTATCAATAAATAACCAGCCTTGATAGTCTCTACCTTATCACCAATGTCATCTTTAAGTTCTTGATACTTTTCTTGACCCTTGGAGAAACCACATGGAGAAACAGTCTCCTGTTTCTCCATGTGGTTTTCATCTTTGTTTTCACTCATACTTGTTTCTTTAATCACTTGGTTCTTCCTTGTTAACTTTATCCAGCATTCCCCTTCTGAAGAGTGTATCAAGCCAGAACTCCACTGTTAACGACTTCATTGTTACACTCTCCTCCCCAATTCTTCGCTTTCTTGGTTGATGGATTACAAATTGTGCCCCATGGAGTATATGGTTCCCTAGTGATCCTTCAGTGGCTCCAGAAAGACAAAAACACTACTCAACCCTGCCTGAATTAATCCCCAATCTCAAGGTTTGTTTTTGCTTTTTCTGTTCTGTATTCTTTCTATCTGGACTAAACTTTGCCTCAAAACTTACTTTTCACCTCTCTGTTCCCCTTATCTCATCCGTATTGGTTTGTACATTTCCCACATCTGAATCAATTTCTTCTCTGCTTCCAATGTGTGGTCATTTTGGAAGGCAGCTGTGCTTACCACTATACTACCAATGCCCAGTGTGTTGTGATTTTGAACACTAAAGTCATTTTGCTTTATAGTACATTTGTTTAAAGCCAGTGAAAGTTCCTTTTATTCATAGTCCTTATTCCCTAAGTTCAACACAGTGCCTTTTCAAATAGGAGCTCAATAAACATTTAATAAATTGAATTCCATTGACACTCAAGCCATAACTTTCCAGAGCTTTTCAGCTTCTCATCTTGCCTGCATTTCCTCCCCTACTGTAATCTGTTATTTGAATTAAACATCATCCTTCTCATAACAGTTCCCCCTTGGTTGTTTCCTATTGTTTATAGGCTAAAGTCCACTTGGCATTCATTTCAAGACCCACATATTAATCTCTACCTTTGCATCCTTATTTTTCACTTCTACTGTAATACAAACCTTTTATTCCAGTCAGACTGGTCTGTTAACTGTTCCTGCAAATTTTATTTCCATTCTTGGGGCACCTGGGTGGCTCATTGGGTTAAAGCCTTTGCCTTCCGCTCAGGTCATGATCCCAGGGTCCTGGGATGGAGCCCACCGTCAGGCTCTCTGCTCCGAGGGGAGCCTTCCTCCTCTCTCTCTCTGCCTGCCTCTCTGCCTACTTGTGATCTCTGTCTGTCAAATAAATAAAATCTTTAAAAAAATTTATTTCCGTTGTTTTGTTCTTGTTATTTCCCCCACTTGGAATGCCTTTGCTGTCCTCCTTTTCTTAGTTTGTGCTGATTCTGTCTGACCTTGAAGAATTCTTCCCTAAACATTCTAGTCTTTGTACTTTTAGTAAATAAGTGTGTATTATTTGGTACTCAAATATTTATTGATCTGTTACCCTTACTTTATGGTTGTTTGGGGGCATTATGAGCTTTTTATACATGTATTTTATCTCCTTTATTAAATTGCCAATAATTATTAAGTTATACCAGCAATCAAAAATAAACTTTCTGGTTTGGGATCTGCAATCAGTTTTCTGTTTGTTCTTGAACGGTTCATTCTTTGGGTTTTTGAGATTGCATACCTATAAAGTAAAGAAGTTGAACTGAATTTCTTAAACTGTTCTGTGTTCTGCTTTAAAAAAAAAAAGAGGAAGGAAAAGGGAAATTGCTTTCAGAAAAATTATAAAGATAGATAATACATTAAAAATTTTTTATTGTAAGATATAATTTGTCAGAAAAGTTATAAAGACAGATAATACATTAAAATACATTCGTTGTAAGATTTAATTTGTCAGATGGTGAAAGTAAAGCAGGAAAGAAGAGAGGTGTGTTGCAATATAGATGGCCAGAGAAGCACCTCAGAGAAGGGGACATTTAGCAAAGACATGAAAGAGAGATGGGAGTGGCTATCTAGGAGAAGAGTAACCCAGGCATGGGGACAAGTACAAGGATCCTGGGGCAGAATGCATGTGTTTTTGAGAAATGGCAAAGAGTTCAGTATGTGTATGCAGAATGATTATGGAGAAGAATAGCTGGAGAGGAGGTTAGAATGGTAATGGCAAGAGGACAGGATGTAGGGCTGGATAAACCATCGGAAAGACTTCACATGGTTTATTATGTTCCTTGGTATTTTCCATGGGATACATTGCATAAGAATATGTAATTTTGAATTTTAATAACTGTAGACCATTCAGAAATGAGGTACTTTTAACTATTTTAGAATTTTATATTTTACGCTAAAGAAGTGGTAATAGCTCAAGAATACACCAATGATGAGAGTTGACTACTTACGTCAATTCTTTTGCTTTAGGGTTTGTGGTTATAACTTTTTTTTTTTTAAACCATAGGTGAATTAACATGATGGATTTCTCCAAGCTACCCAAAATACTTGATGAAGATAAAGAAAGCACGTTTGGTTATGTGCATGGGGTCTCAGGACCTGGTAAGTAATATGTAATAATCTGAATAGTAAAGAAGATTCCTAACTTCAATTAATGTCTTTTTGAGGTGTATTAGGTAAAATATATAGGTTTCTCTTCACCCATATAAGTTCTGTTTGTCCCTAAAAGATTTCATAGTTGCTATAAGACTGAGTTAATGTCTCCATCATAAGAGCTTCTCTTGCATTCATTATCTTAATTTGATAATTTTTGGATGCTAATTTGTAATATCCTATTTATTATGTAAACATATAATTGGAGTTCAGAGTTTTAGATATGTCTGTTTTTTTGTTGAATCTGTGGTGTATATAGCTTTTAGTATGTAATACCTTGCAGATAATAGGCATTCAGTAAATATATGTTTATGTGGTTTGAACTTAAATAATTTTTTTCAGAGCTTTTCTCAACAGTATCATTCTTGGCTCTTTGCATATATGAATCCTTCTGAACGTTTATGTCAGATATCACATAACTAGCTATCTGTGGGAAAGAAGTTTTATGATGTAAAAATAATAGAAAGCAGTTTAGAAACTTTGTTTATTCTCCCAGAACTTGGGATACTGCATTTTAAATGATAAATCTCATTCTAATATTCATTTTACCACCTACAAAATATGATTCACTGGTTTTCCGTAGGTAAACCGCTCATTGATTTATAGTCCTTAGTGCCATGAATATTTTTCCGTATGTCTTTTTGTAAACCTCATGCTGTAGGCTTTTTTGTTTTAATCACAGAGGTGATGACCCTTTTTTAGTGTTAATGCACATGAAGTCAGTCAGTCACAGTGTTTATTTCTCCCTATGAAGCTTCTACAGCTTAGAACATGCTGTCTGAGCGTGAACTCATCAGCAAAAATACTTTTCACTGTCTTCAGTCTCTTGCCAACAGTTTTCCTCTTGATGATCAGAAGGGTCTTTGGGAAAGTCAGGCAACACTCAAGAACTTTTAGGGAAGAGACAAAAAAGAACACCTGGGGCGCCTAGGTGGCTTAGTCGTTAAGTGTCTGCCTTTGGATCAGGTCATGATCCCAGGGTCCTGAGATTGAGCCCCTCATCGGGCTCCTTTCTTTGGGGAACCTGCTTCTCCCTCTCCCACTCCCCCTGCTTGTGTTCTCTCTCTGTCTCTGTCAAATATACTAAAATCTTGGGGTGGGAGGGTGGGAAGAACACCAACAAAAGAGTTTAGGTAAAAATATTTTTCTGAAACTTATAGTAAACTGCTCCTGGAACCTCTTTATTATTCTTAAGTATTAAATAAAATGGTAGAGAAATGGCATACTTTGGGGTTTATGAAATATGATTTAAAATTTTAGGGGCACCAGGGTGGCTCAGTTTGGTTAAGGGTCAGACTCTGATTTCGGGTGAGGTCACGATCTCAGGGTTGTGAGATCAAGCCCACAGAGTTGGACTTCATGCTGGTTGTGGAGCCTGCTTAAGATTCTCTCTCTTCCTCTCCCCTCCCCCCTTAAACAAATAATAAAATAACATTTTAGTTGTCTCTGTCATTTCAGTTCATCTTAATTATTCTTACATAGTAGGTATAGAGTTAAATATTTATGAAATTAACAAATCTTTATTGTTCTAATCCAAGTTAATTAAGTAGTAATACTTTAACGGTTTCCACTTGAATATTGCTAATATATAGTTCTAATTAATTGCATCAGAAGACTAAATACTAAAAATACAGATACTGATTAATTGGGACTTCACCCACTGGTGATGACTGATTATAAACATCCTTTGAAAGGATGAAAGATCTATGAAAAAAATTATTATTTTTTAAAGATTTTATATCTTAGATAATCTCTACACCCATCGTGGGGCTTGAACTCACAATCCTGACATCAGGAGTTGCATGCTGTGCCAACTGAGCCAGCTAGGTGCCCCTGAAAAAAAATTTTTTGACGCATATGTGAGTTTTTCTAGGTAGAGCTGTCATTAGTTTATCAAAGGTGTCCTTGTCCCAGAAGAGTTTTAAGAACCAGTAATATGAAGTGTTAGAAATGAAAATAAAGATGTTGTTTTATATATTGTTTCTCAAAGGAATGGTGACAATACAGTGAACTGATAATTGTGTTGCATTCTACCATGCTACTAGCTAAAGTTCTTGTTCTAACTTTGGTTTAAAAATTTTTTTATTGTTCCCAAATCCATCATTCCATGTTTTATAGCAACTTCAGTTGGTCAAAATTTTGTCTCAATGCTGCTAGGTAAGAGTTTGCCATATAGAACTTCAGACTTTTTGAAAATAATTTTCATGTGTATTATGTAAATGAAATGAATAAGCTTTAGCCTAACAGATTTCTTTTGTTTATCTGTATATCATATGCTAAAAATGCATATTTTTGTGAAACTGTATGTATGTTTCATAGCAGGTGTTTTATTTTTCTTAATATGTGAGAGAGGTGTGTTACTGGATTGATCAGATATTTCAGTTATCTGTAACTGTTCACAGAATCTTCAGTTACCAAATACTTATTTGTTCTTTTCAGTGGTCACAGCCTGTGACATGGCAGGTGCGGCCATGTATGAGCTGGTGAGAGTGGGCCACAGTGAACTGGTTGGAGAGATTATCCGATTAGAGGGTGACATGGCTACTATCCAGGTGTATGAAGAAACTTGTATCCTTTTTGGTTCAATTTCTTGCCACTTCCTACAAGTCAGAATTTAAGGATTTATGGCAAAGGTGGAAGCAGCAACAACCAGTCGTATCAAAAGGATGAGATCTTGGTGTTGTAAAGAAACCTGATTTATACAGGAATTTGAGGAAAGGTACTAGGAATTACTGATCTTATTTTAAGCAGTTAGTATTGTCTTCTGAACTTTCATTGCCCTTTATATTTTGGTAGTTCACAAACTTTAGGGGAAACCAATTATAATTTTTCTTAAGAGTAACATACTGTAGAGGAAAGCATAAACAGAATAATAACATCTACTCTTATGGTTAGAATTCTCTGATCATGATTTCTGTTTAAAGTAGAAAATTTCGGGATGCCTGGGTGGCTCAGTTGGTTAAGCGGCTGCCTTCGGCTCAGGTCATGATCCCAGCGTCCTGGGATCGAGTCCCACATCGGGCTCCTTGCTCAGCGGGGAGCCTGCTTCTCCCTCTGCCTCTGCTGCCACTCTGCCTGCCTGTGCTCACTCTCTCTCTCTGGCAAATAAATAAATAAAATCTTAAAAAAAAAAAAAAACCAAAACCCTAGCAAAGTCATTAAAAATAATAATAATAAAGTAGAAAATTTCATGAATAAGTCACTACTCTTTATCTTATCCTAATAAATAATGCTGGATGACATGTTGCATTATAACTTTAGCACTAGGGAATCTTTACTACTTGTTTATCATACTTTTGGCTTTTAAACATAGTATTTATTTTTAGTTTTCTATGAAAAAGAGATAACATGTTAGGCTTTGTGAAGAGGAACCACTTTTTTTAACTTCACTTATATATTTTACTTAAATTGATTTTCAAGATCAGCATTAATTCTTATTTATTACTATCATTTGAAATTTATTTATTTTTTTATTTATTTATTTTTTAATTTTTTTTTTTTTTTTTAATTTATTTGACAGACAGATCACAGGTAGGCAGAGAGGCAGGCAGAGAGAAAGAGGAGGAGGAGGCAGGCTCCCTGCTGAGCGGAGAGCCCGATGCGGGACTCGATCCCAGGACCCTGGGATCATGACCTGAGCCGAAGGCAGAGGCTTTAACCACTGAGCCACCCAGGCACCCCCTGAAATTTTTTTATTGAAGTAGAGTTGGCATACAATATAATACTAGTTTCAGGTATATAACATAGGGATTTGACAGTTAACATTTCTTATGAAATGCTCACCATGATAAGTGTAGTTCTCATCTGTTACCAAAGTTATTATAATATTATTGGCTACATTCCCCATGCTATACCTTTTTATCCCCATGACTAATTTATTTTATAACTGGAAGTTTGTACCTCTTAATATCCTTCACCTATTTTGCCCATCCACCCAACCTTCTCATCTCTGGCAACCACTAGGTTGTTCTCTGTATTTGATGAATCTGTCTCTGTTTCTGTTTTTTCATTTGTTTTGTTTTCTAGATTCCACACTTAAGTGAAATTATATGGTATTTGTTTTTCTCTATTTTTCTCTGTCTTACTTCATGTTTTACTTCCATTTTCTCTGTCTTCATTTTTCTCTGACTCACTTCATGGACCTTCTTGGTCCACCCCTGTTGTTGTAAATGGCAAGATTTCATTATTTTTTTGTGGCTGAGGAATATTTTATTGTGTAATATAATGTGTATGTGTGTGTGTGTGTATGTATATATATATTTATATATGTATATATAAATATATATATACATACACACACACACACACAAAATGAAACACAATACACAATATATTCTCTCTATATATACATATACACATCTCTGTATTCTCTCTATATACACATGCCATAATATTCTTTACACACACAAACACACATGGTTTATATCCATTAATCTATCAGTGGACACTTAGGATACTTACATATCTTGGCTGTTGTAAATAATGTTGCTATAAATATAGGGGCAGCATTGGTTCTTTGGCTATTTAATTAAGCTTTACTTGATACAACTTTTTTGCCATACTAAAATACGTTTTTTCAGGTAGCTGTTCTTGCTGTGTGAGTGCTGGGGTGCTAAATCAAAATAAAATTATCTAAAAATTTAAGTAAAATTAGAAGTCTTTGTAGCTATGAAATCATGACTAATTAAAAGAATTTTTTAAAGTTTTTTTAATCTAATATCAGCTTTATATTTCAATCTTTTATGTGGTTTGAAGACTTAAAAACAAATGAACATGTATACAGTGACAGCCCTTTCCACCATTGTCATCCTATATCTGACCAATTTTCCAAACACACATGCAGCCATTTTTATTAATTCCTTTTATTGTATATCCTTCTAGTTTGTTAATTGCATATATGAACCAATATAAATATGATTTTTTCTAACTTTTTTTCCCCAAAAGACCGCATATCATATGCACTATTCTACACTTTGCTTTTTTTACTTAAAAATACATCTATTATGGAAGATGGATAGGGATATGATAAAGTATAGGAAAATGTTAATGGTAAGATCTAACTGGTGGATAAAAGAATTGACTGTAAAATTCTTTCAACTTTGCTCTAGGTTTGAAAAGTTTCATATTGGGGGCGCCTGGGTAGCTCAGTCGGTTGAGCTTCTGCCTTCGGCTCAAATCATGATCCCAAGAGTTCCAGAATCGAGCCCCACATTGGGTTCCCTGCTTGGCAGGGAGTCTGCTTCTCCCTCTGCCTTTCACCCCACTCATGCTCTCTCTCCCACTCTCACTCTCTCTCAAATAAATAAATAAAATCTTTTTTTTTTTAAGATTTTATTTATTCACTTGACAGAGAGATCACAAGTAGGCAGAGAGAGAGGGGGGAAGCAGGCTCCCTGCTGAGCAGAGAGCCCGATGCAGGGCTCAATCCCAGGACCCTGAGATCGTGACCTGAGCTGAAAGCAGAGGCTTTAACCCACTGAGCCACCCAGGCGCTCCAACAAATAAAATCTTCAAAAAAGAAAAGTTTCATATTGGAAATGAAAATACATTTTGCAGGGATGCCTGGGTGGCTCAGTCAGTTAAGCCACTGCCTTCGGCTCAGGTCATGGTCCCAGGGTTCTGGGATCGAGTTCTGCATCGGGCTCCCTGCTCAGCAGGGAGCCAGCTTCTCTCTCCGCCGCTGCCTGCCACTCTGCCCACTTGTGCGTGCTCGCTCGCTCTCTCTCTTTCTTTCTGACAAATAGATAAATCTTTTTAAAAAATACATTTTGGAGATCTTTCTAGAGCAATTCATTGAAAGTCCTCTATTTTGTTTTAAAAGCTACATAGAGTTACATCATATGAATGTACCATTATTTATTAATCTCTTTAATGATAGAAATTTTGGTTGTGTCTAGTCTACATATGTTATAAACAGTGTTATAGTGTAACTATAGTACAAATTCATGGGAGTTTGATTCTTGGGTCAAGGTTTTTTTTTTTTTAAGTTGTTTTTTTTTTTGATAGACAGAGATCACAAGTAGGCAGAGGCAGGCAGTGGAGGGGGAAGGGGTGGAAACAGGTTCCCTGATGAGCAGAGAGCCTTAATGCGGGGCTCAATCCCAGGACCCCGAGATCATGACCTGAGCTGAAGGCAGAGGCTTAACCCACTGAGCCACCCAGGCGCCCCTGGGTCAAGGTTATGTGTTTTATTTTATTTATTTATTTTTTAAGATTTTATTTATTTATTTGACAGAGAGACAGTAAGAGAGAGCATGAGCGAGGAGAAGGTCAGAGGGAGAAGCAGACTCCCTATGGAGCTGGGAGCCTGATGTGGGACTCGATCCCGGGACCCCGGGATCATGACCTGAGCCGAAGGCAGAGGCTTTAACCCACTGAGCCACCCAGGCGCCCCAAAGTTGTACTGATTTTACTCCTATCAGTCAACAAGTATGTGAACAACATGGTTTCGGTGTGCTTATTTGCAGGTTTTATTTTTTTCCTTTTCAAAATCACTTGTTAAGATTTTAAGATTTTTCTCAGGTACTAATATCCTTTCTGTGGGACTGATATTTCTTAGTAGTATAGTTGAAACAATGTATTCACAATGTATTGCTTCTGTGTTTAGCCCTGTGGTTCCCAAACTGTGCAGGAGGCACACTGGGCAGCTGCTGCAAACTCATGTGACATGCCAGGGCATTTAAAATTTTTGAGGTTAACATCAGAATATTAGACATACTGTCAGACATCATGTGAACCAGTAACTTCAGTTAAGAGACACTTTCATTATCCTACTTATACTATATTCTTGTCAATGATGTCATATCTTTGCAAAGCTGAGTGGTGATTGTTAAGCAGGTATCATACAAAAATGAATGTGGAACAGGTATTTGTCTGATTCTAATGTTTGAAAATTTTACAGTACATTTGAAGAACTGATGTTATTTAAAAATGAAATTAAAATGCCTTTTTTTTTCTTTTAATCTCTATATATTTTTCTCTTAAAGTGACACTCAATTGTTAGGACATATATGTTTGTTAAGTTGGTTGGATAGAACTATTTAGTAAATGGAATTATTAAATATATCTTTTGTCATAGGGCGCTGTGAAAAAGTTACTGAAACCCTGAGGATGTTGCAAATTAAGGAAGTTTGAGAATTTCTGTTTTAGCTTCTTAAGTATCATCTCCTCTTCCAACTGTGGTATTTCCTTCTTACAGTGTTTCTAAACTTTCATAGTGAGTTTTCCTCAACTACTATTTCTAGCTGGTGTGTCTGTTGGAGATCCTGTACTCCGCACTGGTAAACCCCTCTCAGTAGAGCTTGGGCCTGGCATCATGGGAGCTATTTTTGATGGTATTCAGAGACCTTTGTCAGATATCAGCAGTCAGACTCAAAGTATCTACATTCCCAGAGGAGTAAATGTGTCTGCTCTTAGCAGAGATGTCAAATGGGATTTTACACCTTGCAAAAACCTACGGGTATGTCTTTATAACCAAGATTTCTAAAGTTGGTGAAAGAATGTGAAATAGATGTTTAGCGAACTATTTTGTACTTTATCAAATAAAAATAGACCACAGAAGCATAGTTTAAATTTTTCTTTAAATCTGCTAGAAGAATTATAGAACTAATGTGTTTTATTGATAAGTGAGGCAGATGATTTAAATAATGGCAGCAAGGATGAATCTACTTGGCATTTATTTAAACAAACAGCTTGATGTTTATTTGAACGTTAAATAGCAAATGTACTTGTTCTCTAGGTTGGTAGTCACATCACTGGTGGAGATATTTATGGAATTGTCAATGAGAACTCACTCATCAAACACAAAATCATGTTACCCCCACGAAACAGAGGAACTGTAACTTACATTGCTCCACCTGGAAATTACGATACCTCAGTAAGTATTATGTAAACTTTATCTCATAGTGTGGCACTACCTGATAATTGTCCCATTTTAGTGTCCTAAATAGTAATAGAATTGATACTTAATGTGTAGGTTTTAAATACCTCCCATAATTTTTTTTTTTTTAACCATGATGATTTGGTACCCTTATCATTGCAAAATGATTACCACAATAGGGTTAGTTAATACTTCCATCAGAGCACTTTGGGTGCTTAATGTGTGGGTGTGGGTGTGGTGAGAACATTTAAGATCTACTCTGTTAGCAGCTTTTAAGTATATAATACAATACAGTGAACTACAGTCATCATGTTATATGTTAGATTCATTTATTTTTTTTTCAAGTTTTTATTCAAATTCCTGTTAACATACAATGTAATATTAGTTGCAGGTGTAGAATTTAATGATTTATCAGTTACATATAACATCCAATGCTCATCACAACAGGTGGCCTCTTTTTTTTTTTTTTTTTTTTAAGATTTTATTTATTTGTCTGACAGAGAAAGAGAGACAGTGAAGGAGGGAATACAAGGAGGGGGAGTGAGAGAGGGAGAAGCAGGCTTCCCACCGAGTGGGGAGCCTGATATGGGGCTCAATCCCAGGGCTCTGGGATTATGACCTGAGCCAAAGGCAGACCCTTAAGGACTGAGCCACCCAGGCGCCCCTGCAAGGGGCCTCTTCAATACCCATCATCCATTTAGCCCATCCCCCTGCCGCCCACCCCCCACCCCAAGTAACTCTCAGTTTGTCCTCTACAGTTAAAAGTCTGTTTTATGGTTGCCTCTCTTCCTCTCTTCACCCCGCCCCGTGTTCATCTATTTTTCTTAAATTCCACATACAAGTGAAATCCTATGCTGTTTATCTTTGACTGACTTATTTCGCTTTTAGCATAATACTCTTTAGGTCCATCCACATTGTTGCAGATGGCAAGATTTCATTCTTTTTCTATGGCTGAGTAATATACCTCCATATATATATATATATATATATATATGAAAAGAGCCCAAATATCCATCCACTGATGAATGGATGGATATTTGGGCTCTTTTCATGGTTTGACTATTGTTGATAATGCTGCCATAAACATTGGGGTGCATGTATCCCTTTGAGTCATATTTCTGTATCTTTTGGGTAATTACCTACAGTGAAATTGCTGAGTTGTAGGGTAGTTCTATTTTTAACTTTTGAGGAACCTCCATACTGTTTTCCAGCATAGCTGCACCACAAATTTACATTCCCACTAACAGTGCAAGAGGGCTCCCCTTTCTCTACATCCTTGCCAACACCTGTTGTTCCCTGTAAATAATTCCTATAATTTTTTAAGATTTTTTTTTGATTTTATTTTTAAACTTGGGCTTGGGAATACAAAAAGCAGAACATACTGAGGTTGTTTTTTTTTTTTACGGGAAAGCAATATGTAGTGTAACATTTTCTTACCTTCTTAACTTATGCTACATTACTTAAAGCCTGATCTTTTAGGCATAGAATAGACTTACTTTGCTTTTAACTGTCAGTATATATTTATATAGTAAACTGTATGACAGATTATATGAATTCTGACTCTGGATGAGCTATTTAAAACTTAGTCCTTGAATGTTATTGATAGTCATATCATATCAGTAGACAAATAATAGTCTTTGTGGGTATGAAGATAACTTTATAGGAGTCTCCTATAGGAGACCATTATAACAAATAATCTGTTCCCAACAAAATGTGATAAAAGAATATTTTTCTAATCATTCCACAAGAATAAGTCTGTTCTCTACAAAATATTGAGAACAAAAGAGTTAAGTAATCATTCGGGTTCTGGGCCATCAGCCAACCTGACTCACTAGCTTTGAGACTCATACACTCCTACACAGATGAAACACTCTGAGGTAGGTAATTCAAATTCACTTATCAACAAAATTACTGATATCTATAAGTCTGGATGTTGGGATTGTTTTTGAATAGTTGAAAACATCCCAGTGTTCATAAATGTTAGAGTATTACTCATCTTTTTGCATTTGTAAATATTTAATATTTAACTTTATTAAATATGTTAGGGTTCTTAATAGGTAAGCATTTTTAATTAAATCAGTATAAGAGGGGCGCCTGGCTGGCTCAGTGGGTTAGGGCCTCTGCCTTTGGCTCAGGTCATGATCCCAGCATCCTGGGATCGAGCCCCGCATCGGTCTCTCTGCTCAGCGGGGAGCCTGCTCCCCCCTCTCTCTGCCTGCCTCCTCTGCCTACTTGTGATCTCTGTCTGTCGAATAAATAAATAAAATCTTTAAAAAAAAAATCAGTATAAGAACATTGTAATAGGGCGCCTGGGTGGCTCAGTGGGTTAAGCCGCTGCCTTCGGCTCAGGTCATGATCTCAGGGTCCTGGTATTGAGTCCTGCATCGGGCTCTCTGCTCAGCAGGGAGCCTGCTTCCCTCTCTCTCTCTCTCTCTCTCTGCCTGCCTCTCTGTCTGCTTGTGATCTCTCTGTCAAATAAAAAAAAAAAAATCTTAAAAAAAAAAAAAGAACATTGTAATAAAGTAAGCACACAAAGCATACAAAGTATGCTTTACATACAAAGTAAATTCTGAAAGTTTTCATTTATCTGCCAGTCCCAAGAGTGTCATCTGTATCTTTTAAGACTTGGCCCTGTGCATATCCATATAATTTATTTAACTATTCCTCTGTTACTTGAAATACCTCTTTCTCAAAACTCCTATTTTTTAATTCTTGAAACAGTAATAAGTGCACCTGGCTAAAAAAATGAGAACTCTGTATATAAAGATGAGCGTTAAGAAATAAAGATCTCCTTCTCTACTTCCACATACCACCTCTCCACCCCCAAGGGGAATCTGGAATTACTTTGATTTTAGAGGAAGGAATGTTCATGGATTTGACTGTACATAACATCCTGCCATATTTTTATAGGATGTTGTCTTGGAGCTTGAATTTGAAGGCGTAAAGGAAAAGTTTAGCATGGTACAAGTATGGCCTGTACGTCAAGTTCGGCCAGTCACTGAGAAGCTGCCAGCTAATCATCCCTTGTTGACTGGCCAGAGGGTTCTTGATGCCCTTTTTCCGTAAGTTTGAGCTGTGCCCTGTGTTTTTTTTTTCCCTCAGGATTATATGTGTTTATTGTTTCACTGGTTTATAGATAAAAGGTTTCCTGTGCTCATCCTATAATAAATTTATCTAGAGAAATAATAGTGAACTAGTTAAATATGTTCATATATTGCCAGTGCTTGTTATAGAGTCAAATCATTGAAGATTTATTGTTTCACAGTTGCAAAAGGAAAGGTTTTTTTCCTGAAACTTTCTGAAAAAATAAAATTTCCAGAAGAAAATCTGTGCCCAAAGATACGACTATCTTTAAATGGTTATCCTAGAATGAGTAGATTGATATCATTCACTATAAGTCAGTGGTTTCTAAAATCAACGGAGCTCTCCATGCTGCCCAGGACACTTTCTGTAGTCCGCACTTTGCCATTTTCTTCGACTGCTTAAAAATCTCTTTTAATTCTCAGGCTTCACCATACCCTGCTTTACTTTCAACAGATGACTTCATCATTTAATCCACAGGAAAGACTGAAGCCATTGTACAGTAACTCCTTTAACCTTGATCACTAACCCGCATACATCCCACTGACCCTTGAAACCTACTCTCTGAGTTATTCTCGCTATTTCTCATTAAGATCTTCGATCCTGTGGCTTCTTATTAGTCAATACCTCCTGTTTCCATATCCTTCAGTATCTAGCTTAAGCTTACTAGTCTGTCAATTTCTGCATATTTGCCGGGATGCTAAATTTTCTTGTTCTTTTATTTCTGTTACACCTAGCAACATCCCTCCCGGCAGCATCCAGCTGTGAGCCCATCCAGCTATCCCCTTCTCTCAGGTCTACACACAGGCTGCTGAGAAAATCAGATAACCAGTGCAAGTTAGTACGTGACTGCTGGGTCACGTCCAGCATTTCCCTCTTTACCATTCTCCTCCTCTACTCAGCAGCTTTTCAGACCTCTACACCTGTGTCAAAGCCTCAGCTCCATTCTTCCTTCTTTGTTTGGCAAAAAGTGATCATGCTAGAGCCTTCACAGAGAACTTAGAGGCTATCACATTTGAAACTCCTTCAGTTAATGTGCACTTCCATTGATTCCTTCTTCCTTTCCTCTTTCTGGACTATATCCTACCTCATGTCTCCTCAGAGACCTCACTTTAGGCTATCTCCCTTTAGATAAGCTTCAAGGTTATCTTCCCTTTATTTCCATCTATTGAAAAAAATGTCTACCTTCTACCCCTTACTCCTTTCTACCTTCCACTACTTGTCTCCTCATCTTCATAGCGAGACCTCTTGAAAAAATAAATTGACCATCTCCACTTTTCCCTCTCTGATTCATGTTGCCCACCCAGTTGAAACTACTCTCACTAATATCCTTCACTCCCATACTGATAATTCAATAAATAAGTTTTAGTATTTCCTTAATTCCTGTAACTTCAGATATTGCTTTCTACTCCTTCCTCCTTGAAATATCCTCTTTCTTTGTTTTTCCTATTAGCTTCTGTCCACAAGTTCTTATTCTCCATTTCAGGTCCCTTCTCCCTTAATTTTGATATTAAGAGTTTTTTCACACTCATGACTTAAATGTTAAATATTAACATGATGACTTCCAAATCTGTATCTTCCTCCCAGATCTCACCTGAGTTCCACACTCAGTCACTTCTGTTCATACCTCTCTTTTTGAATGCCTTAGAGGTACCTCAGAGTCAGTATGTTCATAGCTAAAATCATTATCTTAATCACCACTCTTTGAAAGTTGCTCCTTTTTTTGTTGTCTCTTGGAACCAATGTCACTGTCATCCATCTGGTAAAATGCGGAATCCGAAATCTGTGACTCCTCTCAAGGATCATTCTTACCTGCCCACACCTTATTATTGAACAAGTGCTTTTATTCTGTTACCTGGATATTTTTAAATCTGTATCTTTCATCCCTACTCCATGATTTTAATAAAGGATCCTACCCTAATTCCTGCAATAATCACATTTTAATCAGACTTCTTCTCTTCAGTCTTGCCTTCTTTCTAAGTATTGTCCATATTACATAATGACCCATCTAAAACAATGTCTGGTCCTGCACTGTTTTGCTTGAAACCTCTAAGTCCACTTCACTGCTTTTCAAACAAATACTCCATAACTCCTTACAAAACTGACTGTGATCTGGCTGTCACTTACTTTCCAGTATCTCAGCCACTTGACTGCCCTAGCACCTTATATACCATCTGCCAGGCATCCTGAGGGACTTTTAGTTCCTCAAGCAGTGCTCCTTCTTGCCCTTGGGCCTTTGAATATGCTGTTTCCTCTGCTTGGAACATTATTTCCCTTCGTCTGGCTAATTTCTGTTCCCTTTCAGGTCTTAGCTACTGTCAGAAGGATCTCCTAACCCCACTCCAATCCAGTGTTGGACTTTGTATCCCTTCCTGTGTTCTCACATAGCACCTTGGATGTTCTCTGTGATAGCACTTTTCACACTGAATTGTTGAATTTCCAAACTGGGTCACACCCAGCCCTGCCTCCCCACCCAAGTTAAAAGTGATTTGAGAGATGGGCTCAGTTTATTGAAGTCATTGAACAGTTTGAAGGGGATAAAACTTTAATGCATATTAGTTTTATATTGAAGAAGTCTATCATTATTATTAAGGCTATGGTGTTTCTGTGAATTTTATAGTAGAACACAATATTACAAAGACATTTTCCTTAGCATTACATTTCATTTCTCCTTCCCACACCCTCCTGCTCTACCTGCATACACATATACACACGGACACACACGGACACGGACACAGACACACACCACAACATGTACTTTCCTCTGCCCTTAAGGGTGATTCACTCTCTGGTACCACTTCATAGGGAAAGTTTGAACATAGCTGCTAAATGGCACTGTAATCACCAGCTGCCTCTTCATTTTACCCTGCTGGAATGTGGGCTTTGTGCAGACAGAAACATAGCTATCGTATTTGCTGGTGTCTCTCCAGTATCTCCAGGCAGTGTTTAATGCCTAGGAAGTACTTCATAAATAGTTACACAATGTATAAAAAGGGATTGACAGTACACCTTAATACAAGTCCTCATTCATTAACCTTTACGGCAGGATATGGTTTTCTTAGGTCTTATTTTTTGCCTCAGAAGACAACTTAGTAAATTTGTTTAAATTTGTCTTTTAGCTTTAATTCCTATATTGTGCTTTCATAAACTAATTTATATAAGCATTCCAAAGATCATTAGTACTGTTTTATTTATTTTTGTATTCCTTTTCCCCAGGTACGTTTTGGCATATATTCTCACTTTCTAACTATTAAAGATGGTAGAGATGATTAATGATAATAAAAAAAAATACTCTGTTATAGCTATCAGTTGGGGGAGCAATTTTTGTATCTGTAGCTGTGTATCTATCTTTGTGTATATAGTTATATATAGATATTGATACAGATGAAAGTATTTCAAAGTGCTTTTTTTCCTTAACTTGTATTTTTGTGTTACTTACCTACTTTATTTGTTAGTATTTATTACCAAGTAAAGTAATCCACTTTGTTTTCTTTGCTTAGATGTGTACAGGGAGGAACTACTGCAATCCCGGGGGCTTTTGGCTGTGGGAAGACAGTGATATCACAGTCCCTATCCAAGTATTCCAACAGTGATGTGATCATCTATGTAGGATGTGGTGAACGAGGAAATGAGATGTCTGAAGTCCTCCGAGACTTCCCAGAGGTTTGTATATATAAAGCTTCAAGTGTTATTCTAGAGAAAATGCCACTAATCAACTTTCAGTGGCAATTAATAAAGCTTTGTGTCAGATCTTTAGCAATGCTCTCATTTGTCAAGGATCTCTTAAGGAATTTTCTAATTATATTTGTGATTCAATTTTTATATTCAAGGAAAGGAATTTGACTTTTTCAGTCAGATACTTTAAAGTTTCTTTTCATGGTGTTGTGGTTTTCAGTTATTAGGAGAAAGAGAAAATAGACAAAGTATTTATGGATGAGAACTTTATATCGGTTTTATATGATCTATTAGGTTGCTAAACTAATATTCCTTCTTCCATAAAATAATGGATTTCATTTATGAAATAGAAATAATGCCTGTCTTCTTACAGCACAGTGAGGTAGGGAGAAAGGGTTGGAGTGATGGGAAATAATACTTCAGGAAAACTGATTATAAAACGAATTAAGTATGGGTAAATTGTAAAAAAAAAAAAAAATGGGGGACTAAAATGTTCTATTTGGAAATTAGAGGATCAAAATAGATTGTTTGTCTCTAGCTCACAATGGAAGTTGATGGTAAGGTGGAATCAATTATGAAGAGGACAGCTTTGGTAGCCAATACCTCCAATATGCCTGTTGCTGCTAGAGAAGCTTCTATTTATACTGGTGAGTATATGAATTGGAATAAAAGCAGTTTACATCTGGGGGCACTTGGGTGACGCAGTTGGTTAAGAGTCCAGCTCTTGATTTTGGCTCAGGTCATGATCTCAGGTCCTAGGATCAAGCCCCATGCTGGGCTCTGTGCTTGGTGGGGAGTCGGCTTGGGATTCTTCACCTCTCTGTGGCCCTCCCCGCACTCGCTCACCCTCTGTTTCTCTCTCTAAAGTAAATCTTAAAGAAAAAAAAGGCAGTTTATATCTGTTCATAAGTTTAAAGCTAGCATGACCATAAATGACACATTTACTATTGTTTTTTTTATTACATGTTTTACCATTGCTCTAACTCCAAATATATCTGTATCTCTATAACTTGAATTACCAGTTTTGAATTATATCTTGATGGCTGGCTATAAAAGATAAGAAAATCCATGTGTTTATGTATTACCTCCCATCTTTGCTCCCACTTCTGTCCCAGATTTTGGTACTCTTATTTCTACATTTTCAGGATTTATAATATTCACATTCTGTTGTGTAACCCTACATACAATATTTTTATTAGCCTTAAACCTAGAATACAATGGAGTTAGTTCCCACAGCAGACCTTTGGCTATAGTTTCTCCATTCGTTTCGTGGTTGGCTAAAATCTGATTTTATGAAGTTCCTTCAAGAAAGGCTCAGGAAAACTATATTCCATAGATTCTTTTTTCTTCATAAGTTTGCTTTTTTCCACTGCCTGTAAATTTTTTTTTTCTTTCTCTTTAAGTAATCTCTACACCCAACTTGGGGCTCGAACTAATGACCCCAAGATCAAGACTTGCACACTCTTCCAACTGAGCCAGTCAGATCCCTCTCCACTGCCTTTAAATTTTAATAGTAGTTTGGCTGGGTATAAATATTTTGGATCAATATTTGTTTCCTTGAGACCTCTTATTCTAGCATTAAGAGCTAGGGAGAAGAGGACATCTGGGTGGTATAGTCAGTTGGCCTTGGATTCTTGGTTTTGACTCAGATTAATTTCTCAGGGTTGTAGGATTGAGCCCCACATCAGGCTCCACACTCAGTGCAGAGCCTGCTTGGGATTCTCTCTCCCTTTTCCTCTGCCTCTCCTGGTGTGCTCACTCATGTGAGCTCTCTCTCTCTCTCTCAAAATAAATAATTTTTTTTTTTTAATGCCAGGTAAAGATTTGAAACTGACCTGTTTTGTGTTTTTTTTCCCATTACTGATTTTTCTTTTTGCCCGAAGGAATTTCTCTTTTAAGTTTTATAACTTTATTAGGATATATGCCAGTATTGATAGTTTTGGTGAATTTTCCCTGAAACATACTTACCTTTTCAACCAATGAATAGGCTGTTTTGGGGGTTGGGGGGGAGTTTTCAAGAATTGTTTCTGAAACTTTTTCTCTTATCTTATGGTTATCTTCTTCAAACTAGACATACTGGTCTCCTTTATCTATTTTCCACACGTATCTTTTCTCTCTGATCCTCTTTATTTAGCCTTTTGTCCATTTGTTCACAGGATAATCAGGGTTTATTGTTAACTTTGCTTCTGATGAAACCTTCATTTCTGTAATGGCTTTATTTTTTCTTCCAGCTCTTTGTTGAATTCTGCTTCCTCATGAAACCTCTTTTCTGAGCTTACTGTATATTTCTTGAGATTTTATTTTGTAAAATAAAATAAAGGATGCATTATTAACATTTTCTTTCATTAATTAATTATGATTTTATTATTACAAATAAATAAATGAATTTATGATTTTATTATTAATTATTTAATTAATTCATTAATTAAGTGTGGCCACAGCTTTCATTGGTTCTTTGGCAGGTTCTTTGACCATCATTGCATTTGCTCTTCTGTCTTTTTTCTTCTGTATTTTTGTGTAGTTCTGGTACTGATGTGTATTGTTAACTATTACCTTGAGATGGGAGGGGGTGGCAGGATTCCTTCATAGGAATCTGTGAAGTTTGTTATGGCATGGAGTTGTGTAAGTAAGTTATTTTGCTCCTCTCTTCTACCACAGAAATCTACGGCTGCAAAGTCACTTACAATGAATTCTCTCTTCTACCCTGCCTCACCTCACTCTTCCTCACTGTAGAGGAGTGCCTACATGTATTTTGTTTGTCACCATCTCCCTGCTTCTTGATGCCAGACTGGATCCAAGGAATCTGTATCCCTTGTGCAGTGTTCCAAACAAAGGATTCTTGGTTTTGCCCCTGTTCTGCAGAGGCTTAATCTGAGACATCCAGCTTCTTGTGAATTCTTGTGGGTTTTTACCCATTTAGGTGGGTAAATGGGTTTTACCTCATTCAGGTGGCTTTCCTCATAATTTTGTTTTGGGACTAAACGTATTCCCTTGTTTTTAATAATAGTTTTTATATTTCTTGTTCTCCTTGTTTGGTGATTACTTGTGTGAGAAAGAGAAAGTGACATATTCATCTGTCTTAAGACAGGAGTTCTTCTTTTAAATAGCTGCACAGTATCCCAGCTCTATGGCTACATCATAACGGATTTAACCAGCATCTTTCTGTAGACACTTGGATTATTGATCTTTTTTTGCTATCACAAACCTTGTATCACTAAAACATCTTTATGTGTGTTTTTTTATAGTTTTTTTTCATGTTTTATGCACATTTCTTTGTCCATTTTTGTAAGGTAAATTTGTAGAAGTAAAATTGCCAAGCATACAACGGCTAATGTAGATTTTTGATTTTGATAACCCTTCAAAAGGGTTATCAGCAAACAAAAGTTCTGTTTCTCCATATCTTTACCAGTAATTATCAGACACATAGACATTTGAAGGAATATTGCAGTGAATGCTAATTTTCTCAGTACCTAGATTTGACAATTCACATTTTACTATCCCTTCTTTATATTAGGTACCTATTCAGTCTGTATTTCTTTCCTGAGCTAGCATTTTTCCTCTCTGAATTAATCATTTGAAAACTGCTTTCTGTCCATGTTTCTTTTGGATAGGACTCCTTTTTCTTACTGATTTATGAAAGCTTTGAAATTAGCGTTTTATCTGTCATGAGTTGCCAGTGTTTTCCCAGTTTGTTCATCTTTTGATTTTGTCTGAGGTGTTGTTTTTTTAACTGGTAGGAACTGATATCGTTAGGTCTGTGAAACTCCTTTGAAGTTTACTCATGTGTATCTGTCTCTTCCATTAAGTCTTTCTAATACAAGCATTAATAAGCATCATCACAGATACTGAAAATGTAGCCATGCTGGTATAAGAGAGGACCTGATCTTATCATCACATTGGAATATTTGATGACAAATGTGTTTTTTTAAGCCTCAGTAATGAGAACTGATATTTTTTTGAAGATTTTGACCATGGAATCATCTTTTTAGAAGACTTAGATATCAGTATTTCTTATTCTGAAAGATGTAATATGATAGATAATAAAGTGATGAATTTTCTAGTGCATTTTGTTTTACTTCTATGTGCCTCTGTTTCTTTACTGATAAAATAAAGGAATCAGGGCATTAGATTTTGGGGCTCTTACAATGTAGTAACAACTATAATTTTCTAGTATCTTAAGTTGTATAGTATGTTGTACTTTTCAGAGGATGTTTATATGTATCATCTCATCTGATTTGTACAGATAGAGCAAGAGTTATTCCATTTTAACAGATTAGGAAACCACACTGGGAAATGAAGCTAACTTGCTGAGGTTAATGACAGAACAAAAACTAGAACCCGGGACTTCTTTCTGTATGTTAGGCTCTTCTAAATGGTTTACTATAAGTAATTTAATAAAATGGAACCTGATAATGCACAGCAGAATGATCTGGATAATTAAATATTACTCAGGTTAATAACATTTTCAACTTTTGAAAAATAACCAAACAAGCTAATTAGTTGGGGGGTTGGAAATTAATTTCAGGCTTAATTATCTCAACAAGGAATAAGGAAAAAGTCTTTTCCTACTTTTTAAAATGTGTATTATATTAGATTAGGCTATGGCAACAAATAAACCCAAACTTGTCATTGCTCAGTATAACAGATGTTTTCCTCAAGTGGTCAGGGGTCATTCTGGACTGGGACCCAGGCTGAAATGTACTTTTTCATTTTTAACTCACAACTTCCAGGGCTCCTGGGAGTCCACTCTATATCAGTAAGTGAGAAGGAATAAAGAGCATGGAAGGATGTCTGGCTTGCTTGATGATGGAACTCATTACTTTGACTTTCATTCTGTCAGCTCGAGGTCAATTACATGGTCATATCTAAATATTAAGGAGGCCAGGAAACATAATTCAACTGTGTGCACAAAAGAAGAGGGAGAATAGATTTTGGTGAGCACCTAGCAGTCTATCTCATGTCCTTGTTGTTAAGTTTTCTTAAGGGTAACAAAGTCAGGATTCTACGTTGTAAAACTATAATTTGCAATATTCTTCCCAATTTAGGAATTACGCTGTCAGAATATTTCCGTGACATGGGTTATCACGTCAGTATGATGGCTGACTCTACCTCTAGATGGGCAGAGGCCCTTAGAGAAATCTCCGGCCGCTTGGCTGAAATGCCTGCAGGTAAGTCTTTTTATTGCTTAGCATGTAAGAAGGCTGATAGGATTTTTAGGATTGGCTTAGAACCCCTCTTAAATTTCTTTTTTGATTTTTCAGATAGTGGATATCCTGCATATCTTGGTGCCCGTCTGGCCTCTTTCTATGAGCGAGCCGGCAGGGTGAAATGTCTGGGAAATCCTGAAAGGGAAGGAAGTGTCAGCATTGTAGGAGCGTAAGCATCTCAATCACTTACTTTTCAGAAGGAAAATTGAAATTCATTTATTTTAAAGAGAAAAGGTTCAGCTTCCTCCAAGGGTAGTGGTTCTTTTTTTTTTTTTAAGATTTTATTTATTTATTTGACAGGCAGAGATCACAAGTAGACAGAGAGGCAGGCAGAGAGAGGGAGAAGCAGGCTCCCCGTGGAGCTGAGAGCCCAATGTGGGGCTCGATCCCAGGACCAAGGATCATGACCTGAGCCAAAGGCAAAGGCTTTAACCTACTGAGTCATCCAGGTGTCCCTGGGGGTAGTGGTTCTTAACCAAGATTACACTCCAGGGTCACCCAAAGAGTTCTTTACAATGTTACATGTTTAGGTTCTCTCTGCATATTCTGGTTATTTGACTTAACTGATTTATCATATTTAAGTCACAATGTCTTAATAACTTAGAAAATTATAGACCTGTTAAGGTAACATTGTATCATGGTAAAAAAGTGGAGATCCATGATCACTACATAAAGCCATACTTTGTTTTTAGAACTTTTTCTTCCTTCCTGTTTCATCTTTTGGTTAGAATCATGAAACTGATTATCTCTCTCATTTCTAGTACTGGAAGGTATTCAGTAGCTACCATTGTTATTTGCAACTTAGTACTGATTTTTATTAATGTTTGTATGTAAGTTTCTCTTATTCTAAAATTTAGTTCTAAAGGTTAGTTCTAGGGGTACCTGGGTGTCTCAGTTGGTTTAGCGTCTGCCTTCAGCTCAGGTCATGATGCCAAGGTTCTGGGATCTGCTGTTCTACACCCACACTCCCCATCCCCCACCAGCGACCACTTGGGCTCTGTGGCTCTCTCTCTCTCTAATAAGTAAATAAAATCTTAAAAATAAAATAAAGGTTAGTTCTAAAGTTATTTACATTAATACTGACTTTCAAACAGTTTTTATTTTCATATGCCAGTTACTTTTCTTAAACATCTCTAATGACTTTTTTCCCCCCTTTAAATATAGGGTTTCTCCACCTGGTGGTGATTTTTCTGATCCAGTTACATCTGCTACTCTTGGTATTGTTCAGGTATGTCTTTTCCTAGCATAGTCAACTTCTGAGGTTTTCCACCTTGACTCTGCTCTAATGTCATTATCTAAATCATCATGAAGTATTTAATTTACTCACCGAAGAGTAAGCAGTAGGAAAGTCCGTTTTAGAAACATTTTGTCACTGAGAGCTTTCAATACTGTCCATTCTTTCTTAGCTCTTTGCCCACGATTTATAACAAGCTAAATTTCTTTAAGTGGAAAATACATCCAGAATAGCAGAGTTTTATTAGTGTTAGAATAATACTAGCCTTTAAGTGAGAGTAACCCTAATTGTAGAAACAAATAGGCCTAAAAATGCATAATGGCAAAAACTCAGTGGAAGTTTCTTTTTTCTCATGGTATGGTCTAAAGCAGATGATTGTATTAGAGGGTGGCTCTTTCCCACTCACTAGTAATTCAGAGAGCAGGGTTCCTTCCAGCTTGGGGCTTCACTGTCACCCAGCCTGGTAACTTCCTGCATCGGGTTGGCAGGGGGGAAACGGTGGAGAAGGCACACCCACACTGTGAACTCTGGGCTCAGAGGCAGTCACCCCACTCATTCTAGTTGGCCACACCCAGATGAAAAAGCCAAGCTGGAAAATATAGTTTCTGCCTACGCAGCTTCTTCCAGGGACAAGGCATGAATTGTAGTGGATAGCTAGTCAACTTGGCTATCAAAAGAAGCCAAAATGAAAGATGTATACAATTCAGGGCTATCGTAAAGAAAATAGCAAAGAAAATAAATGTTGATATATTCGTAAGTATATGTATTATTAGTGGGGAAAGAGAATATTTGCTTCTGTTTCTGTCAGTATCTGATAAAAGAAATGGCAGAGGCTATATTTATAACTCTCAAGGTGTTTGCTAACATTTTGCTAACATTTTGAGTTTCAATTTCAGGGAAAGGGCGAGCAAAGTTAAGAATGCATAAAATATATGTGAACATTTGGCCTTAGAAAAATGACTGTTAGATCTTACTGGATTGGCCTTTAATAGGGAATTGAATTTAGTCATGATGTTTCAAGATGTTTAATCAAAGTGAAGAATCTATTCTGTCAGTAAGAACTTTCTGATTTCTCTGTTTATGTGGCACCGTAATGAGTTTTCAAGAGAGTCCATTTTTCTTCTATCAGATTTGCCACACTGCTAAGGAAATTCAGATACAATTTGAATTTGATTTATAAATGATATCCATCCTGATACTAAAAGGAATATATTTTTTTAATTTTAAGTTGTATTCTATTTCAACTACATGTGGGATATACTAAAAAGATTGATGATTTGACCAAAATATCATAGAATTGCATATTTAGGACAAACATATATACCCTGACTTTAAAAAAATTTTTTTAAGAAATTCACTGTATTTGTCTGTTTTGTTTTTAAATCAGGTATTCTGGGGCTTAGATAAGAAACTAGCTCAACGTAAGCATTTCCCCTCTGTCAACTGGTTAATCAGCTACAGCAAGTACATGCGTGCCTTGGACGAGTACTATGACAAACACTTCACAGAATTTGTTCCTCTGAGGACCAAAGCTAAGGAGATTCTGCAGGAGGAAGAAGACCTGGCAGAAATTGTACAACTTGTGGGAAAGGTGAGTGGTTAAGTCCCATGGAGGACAGGTCTGTGAGTTATACTGGTCTGTTGCAAGGACAGAACACTGGATATGCAGCTTCTTGCCTAGCAAACTGAGTACTTATTAAATATTTTTTCAACTAGTAGAAGTTTGGCTTATCCTTTATCCAGCAGATATTTGCAGGTCCTATTTGTGTTACGGAAGGTAGAAAGATGATTATTGTTTTGGTTATCTATTGCTGAATAACAAACCACTCCTAATACTTAGAGGTTTGAACAGTGTTTTACTGCTCGTAGTTTTGGGGTTGATGGACCATTGGAATTATTGCTTGGGCCCCTCATACAGTTGCAGTCATATGGTGGCTGAGGGCTGGGGTCATGTGAAAGGTTGTTCCCTCATATGTTTAGTGTTTGGGCTGAGGTGGCTAGAATAGCTAAGGGTTGGCTGGGCATTTCTCTCTCTACGTAGTATCTCCTTGTGACAGTTTAGGGCTCTCAGAGAGAGTTGATTGAAAAGAGAGGAAGTCAAATCCAATAGCCTCTTAAGCCTTGGTCTCACAACTGGTATATTACTTCTGTCTTATGTTCTGGTCATAGCCACAGATCTTGCCCAGATTCAAGAAGAGGGGCTTGTGGGGCGCCTGGGTGGCTCAGTGGATTAAGCCACTGCCTTCAGCTCAGGTCATGGTCTCGGGGTCCTGGGATTGAGCCCCGCATCGGGCTCTCTGCTCCGCAGGGAGCCTGCTTCCCCTTCTCTCTCTGCCTGCCTCTCTGCCTACTTGTGATCTCTCTCTCTCTGTGTCAAATAAATAAATAAAATATTTAAAAAAAAAAAAAAAAAGAAGAGGGGCTTGTACTTCAAAATGGTCTATCAAGAGGGGTGACTAAGTTGTTCCAGTCTTTGTATTCTTTTTGATCCTTTGTAGCACTTGGCATAGTCCTCGTTAATACTCTAGATGAGAAAAATGCATGATTTACTTTTATTTCTTAAAATACAGTGTACCCATCACCAACCAAATTAGAGGTAGTGTGGTTTGGATCTGTTATATTTTTGCAGGAGCACCAGGGCTAGGAATCAGAAGGATTTTTAAAGTCACCTCCTAATTTCTTTTTCCACAAATGATAGTATTATTACATAGCTAGCACATATTAAGTACTCATTATTTATAAATGAGTACTGTGGCCCTAAGTATGAGGAAGTAGAAACAAAGACCTCTAGAACCAGAAAAGACAATATAAGACCAAAAAAAGCTCAAGCTAATTTTCTTTATGAATGTTGGTATCAAAATCCCAGATTCTGCAGGGTATTAAAAAGAATAAAATAATACAGCATGAGCAAGTATTTATCTCAGGAATGCAAATATGATTCAACTAAATAAATAATAAAACTAACTAAATAAATAACTGGTAAATAGTAAATAACTAAATAAATAAACTGAAACTAAATAAAATAGTAACTAGTAAATAGCTAAGTAAGTAAATAATTAAACTAGTAAAGTTTATCTCAGGAATGCAAATATGATTTTTGTAACTCACCAATGTAATGGAAAAAGGACATCTTAACCAATGCGGAAGAAGTATTTGAAATTCATTACTTATAATTGTTTTTTTTTTGTTGTTTTTTTTTGTTGTTTTGTTTTTTAAGATTTTATTTATTTATTTGACAGAGAGATCACAAGCAGGCAGAGAGGCAGGCAGAGAGAGAGGAGGAAGCAGGCTCCCTGCTGAGCAGAGAGCCCGATGCGGGGCTCGATCCCAGGACTCTGAGATCATGACCTGAGCCGAAGACAGCGGCCTAACCCACTGAGCCACCCAGGCGCCCCATTACTTATAATTGTTTACTTTTCTTTTAGAGAGAGAGAAAGAGAGAGAGCAAGAGCGAGTGGGAGAGGGACAGAGGGAGAAGGAAAGAGAAAATCCCAAGCACGCTCCGTTGTTAGAGCAGAGTCCAACACAGGGCCCAATCCTACAACCCTGAGATCATGACCCGAGCCAAAATCAAGAGTCAGACACCTAACCGACTGAGCCACCCACTGTCCATCTGACTCTTGATTTCAACTTGGGTCGTGATCTCAGGGTCATGGGATCAAGCCCTGCACTGGGCTCTACGCCAAGTGTGGAGACTGCTTGGAATTGTCTCTCTCCCTCTGCTCCCCCTCACTTCACATGCTGCCTCTCAAAAAAGAAAAAAAATAGGGAAATTGCACACCATGGAGAATGAGGTCTGAAAGACCTAGAAGCAAACTGTGTGTGGCACACGGCAACATGGATGGTTCTAAAAAAGTGTCAGACACAAACGTGACTGCTCTACATAATTTAAAATACTAATACAAAATGAATGAATTTATGCACATAAAAGGATACACAATTTAATACTTATGGTTGAAGAGGGGATTAGGGATAAAAGGGATTAAAAAAAAAAAAAAACAGGAGAAAGAAAAGAAAGACCTGATCCTTACCTCTAAGAAGCTTAGTTGCACATAGATGACAAAAGACTGCAGTTAACTTACTGGGCTTGTTCCTTTGCCACCATTTCCAACAAATCTTTACTGGCTAGGCTGATTAGAATGATTGCCGAAGTTAAAGCTTTTGAGGCAGTGATAGTTAAAGAAGCTCTAACAGCACTCAGGCATAGATGAGTACATGCTTACTATACTTTGCATTTACATAGTTTTTTTTTTTAAAGATTTTATTTTTAAGTAATCTTATCCCCCACCATGGAGGGCAAACTCAAAACCCCAAGATCAAGAGTTGCACATTCCACTGACTAATCCAGCCAGGCACCCCATGCATTTACATAGTTCTAAATACCATGTAATTTTTTTAAAGTAATAGTTTAGGCCACCTGGGTGGCTCAGCTTTTAGGCGTCTGCCTTAGGCTCGGGTCGTGACCCCAGGGTCCTGGGATCAAGCCCTGTGTCGGGCTCCCTGCTCAGTGGGAAGCCTGGTTCTCCCTCTCCCTGTGCTTCTCCCCTTGCTTGTATTCCCTCTCTTACTGTGTCTCTGCTTTGTCAAATAAATAAATAAAATCTTTTTAAAAAATTAAAAAGTAACTGTTTATGGAATGTGAAGATTTTTTTGAGACAAAGTCAAGACTCAGAATTCAGATAGTTAGGCTAGCAAGACAGGATGTGAACAAAGTGTTTCAAAAAAAAGAAGATTAATTTATTTGTATTCCATGTTCATAGCAGCACTTATTCACAATAGCTAAGAGATAGAAGCAACCCAACTATCTTTTGATTACTGAATGGATAAACAAAATGTGGTGTGTATATGTAATGGGATATTATCCAGCCTTAGAAAGGAAGGAGACTTCTTTTTTTTTTTTTTTTTTTTAGATTTTATTTATTTGGACAGAGAGACAGTAGGCAGAGAGGCAGGCAGAGAGAGAGGAGGAAGCAGGCTCCCCGCTGAGCAGAGAGCCCAGTGCAGGGCTCGATCCCAGGACCCTGGGACCAGGACCCGAGCCGAAGGCAGAGGCTTTAACCCACTGAGCCATCCAGGTGCCCCAGGAAGGAGACTTCTAACACATGCTACAACATGGATGAACCTTGAGGACATTATGTTAAGTGATATAAAACAGTCACAAAAAGACAATACAGTATGATTCCATCTAAAGTAGTCACATAGGAACAGAAAGTGGGATGGTAGTTACCAGGGTCTAGGAGAGGAGGAAAAGGAGAATTTCTATTTAATGGGTATAGAGTTTCCAATTTGCAGGATGACCAGTTAGAGAAATCTGTTCAACAGCAATGCAAATAGACTGAGCACTATTGAACTACACTTAAAAATGGTTAAGATGAAAGCTTGTTACATGTTTTTACCACAATAAAATCAGGCATTTATGAAGTGAATTTGTTAATGATAGATGATTGTGTGTTGACTATACAGTTTTTGCTTGCTTAATTGATTACAATCACTAGTTCCATATTACGGAAGTAAATTTCTTTAAAAAAATTTTTTTTTCCCTAGGCTTCTCTAGCCGAAACAGATAAAATCACTCTGGAGGTAGCAAAACTTATCAAAGATGATTTCTTACAACAAAATGGATATACTCCTTATGACAGGTAACCTATCCTGATTCTCTTTTGTTATTTGAGGATATTCTGTTGAGTTTTGAAGAAAGAGCTGCCTCCACATTAGAAATCCTTTTTTTTCCTCATACAGACAGAACTCTAACTCGATATATAGGTTTACTTTGTGTTTTCATAGCAAATATCTAATGACTTAATATGTCCCCTTATCTTTGATTTTATTCATTTGTGTAGTTATGACAGTGTTTTCACTTATTATCCAGCCATCTTTAATTAGATTAGATTGTGGAGTAGTATGTAGAGTCCAGGGATCATTGCCTTCCTCAGGTGCTTTTCTCACCACCTCTTACAACTGCCTGTGCCACTTCTATTCTTTTCCTAAGTAATTGTGTCGTACTTTCCTACTGTGTTTCCCAGTAGTCCTAGTCTCTTTCTTTCTGCCATAGTCTCTGTTAGATATCCCACTGTGCCTGCTACTGCTATGGCTTATTTAAAGTCTCCATTTCTTTTAAACTTCAATAAATTAAGCCATTTCACCATAGGCTAGCTTTTCTCCCTCAGATCTTATTTGGACTGAAGAGGGAACTGAACACATGGGAAAATTACCAGAATGTAGCACAAGCAGAAAATATGGCAATATAATCAGTAAGCCTCAAAAATCTGTATCAGGAACTTAAGAAGCTGTGGCCATCCATACAAAGATAACCAACCAAAGGAAAATTGTTCAGAAAGTGTAATATAGAATGTGCGTAAAATTTGTATGCAAGTGTGTTTAAATGTGTCAGAAAGTTGACAAGCATGCATGTGATCCAAGTTGAATATTAACTTGTGTGTCCTCATTATTAAAAGGTGTTGGTAACTGAAAATGGACACACTAATGGGAGAAGGAACTACTATTCACTTTAGGAATTTTCAGTTTTCTGCTTTTCTATTACTCATTAAACCTTAACCCCACTATCACAAGGAGTCTTTGCAATGTCGTTATTTTACCATCTGGCTTATTCTTTTAACCGCACTGTATAAAAACAAACCTTCAGAGAGTTGTTAGATTATAGCAGTACTGTTTGATTGTTCTTCCTCTTTGATTATTTTAATAGATAAAAATAAACATCTCTCTTTAAATAAATAAATATCTCCATCTATCCATCCACCCCATTTTCCATCTCTACCCAAAAGCTCTGCTCAAGTAGTCGTTAGTCTTTTCCACTTTTCTTTTTCATTCATTATTATCATCTGATAAATATAAGTAGACTGCTTATTTAAATAAAGAAGCTAGTGCGCCAGTATTTTATGGATGAAGTATGAACCTGCCTTGGATTTTATTTTTATTAATTACTTTGATTTTCACTTAAACCCTAGGTTCTGCCCATTCTACAAGACGGTCGGGATGCTGTCCAACATGATCGCATTTTATGATATGGCCCGTAGAGCTGTTGAGACCACTGCACAGAGTGACAATAAAATCACGTGGTCCATTATCCGTGAGCACATGGGAGAGATCCTCTATAAACTTTCCTCCATGAAATTCAAGGTATATTTTGTTTCTACTGAACTTTTTTAAGTAGGAAATGTTTCTTTTTATTATTTTAACTCTTTTCAGACAACCTATTTATTTACAAACCTGGTGTGTGAGACTTGCTTTATCATTTTCACACATGCTCAGGCTATGTAAAACCAGAAGAAACCGCAAATTTACATTCAAATAAGAATTCTAGAGATAAAAATTATAGTATGTCATGTCTAAAATAAATGCTGACATATTTTCCCTTTTGTCTGAACTGCCAGCCAATTTAGAGCTAAAATCATGGCTGAAGAGCAATTACTTTTCCTCAGGTACCAATTACCATCTTATCTCCATGCTTATCTGAAATGACTTACGCTGTTTACTTCTAAGTATCCTATTACACATCATTTCCCCGCCCCCCCCATTACACACTGTTTTTAACTTCTGGGTGAGTTCTCATTTTTTTTTTTAAGTAACAACATAAATAACTAAATGAAATTATCAGTAGAAGCTTGAATGTGTAAGATTGTTTTCAAAATAGTTGGTCAATTGGGTTGTATTTAATTATTTCTAAGTCATGACATACAAGAACATTTACTAATGACCTGTTGAGAAATTGAGAACAATTTTCTGACCATGTGTTATATATATAGTATTTGTTTACACTATAGGTTGAAAATAAATCTGTAAAAATAGACACTCAGTGTATCAAGAATTTGAAAATATTCACACTCTTTGAGTCCTGTCATTCCAATTCAGAACATATAACCCAAGGAAATAATCAGATTTTTTTTTTTAGTTGGAAGTATAGTTGACACACAATAATCAGAGATTTTTTATGTGAATATATAAAAGATTGTTTATTAAACTTCTTAAATGTCATTCAAGAGTGAACAGGGTCAATTATGGCATGTACAATTCTAGCAAGAATATTATGAAGACATTAATATTTTTTCTCAAGAAAATCCAAAGATAATGGGGAAATGCTTATGGTATAATGAGTGAAAAATACCAGGTTGCAAAAAATTCCGCATTGTAATTTGATCCAAATTTTATTTTTTAAAAATTATACATTCATATGGATAAAGAAAATAAGATACACACATACATACTGTGGAGTATTACTCAACCATACAGGAGTGGAATCTTGCCCCTTGCAACATGGATAGATCTAGAGAGTATAATGCTAAGTGAGATAAGTCGGTTAGAGGAAGGCAAATATTATATGATTTCACTCATACAAGTTTAAGAAACAAAACAAACGAACAAGGGGAAAAAGAAACAAACCAAAAAAACAGACTCTTAAATAGAGAACAATCTCGTAGTTGCCAGAGGGGAGATGGCTGAGGGAATGAGTGAAACAGGTGAAGAGGACTAAGAGTACACTATTATTGGGACGCCTGGGCAGCCCTGTCAGTTAAGCATCTGTTTTTGGCTCGGGTCATTAGGCTCCTTGAGCAGCAGGTAGCCCGCTTCTCCCTGTGCCTACTGTTCCTGCTGCTTGTGCTCTTTCTCTCTCTCTGACAAATGAATAAATAAAATCTTTAAAGGAGGACAAGGGGAGTTAGAGAGAAGAAGGGAGTTGGGGGAAATTGGAAGGGGAGGTGAACCATGAGACACTATGGACTCTGAAAAACAATCTGAGGGGTTTGAAGTGGTGGGGGGTGGGAGGTTGGGGGAGCCAGGTGGTGGGTATTAGAGAGGGCACGGATTGCATGGAGCAGTGGGTGTGGTGCAAAAACAATGAATACTATTATGCTGAAAATAAATAAATAAATAAATAAATAAATAAAAGAAAATGTCCATTTAAAAAAAAAAAAAGATTTTAAAAATCACTATATTATACACCCAAAACTAATACAATACTATAAATTATACTAAAATAAAATTATACATTCATAGGAAGAGGATATAAAATATATGCAATCAGGGGGCCTGGGTGGCTTAGTCAGTTAAGTGTCTGCCTTTGGCTCTGGTCATGATCCCAGGATCCTGGGATTAAACCCCACATCGGGCTCCCTGCTCAGTTAGTAACCTGCTTTTTCCTCTCCCTCTGTCCCCAGCTCATGCTCGCTCTCTCTCATTCTCTATCTCAAATAAATAAATAAATAAAATATTTATTTTTAAAAAGTGGTGAGAGTGGACCTCCTCCTCTTGTTCCTGAACTAAGGGGAAAAGCTCTCTTTTTAAATAAATACATACTGAATGTATATTGAATACATGAATGAATATTTGAATATATGAATATATATTATATTTATATATTTATATAATATAAATATATTCAATAGTAATATTGCATAATATATAGTATATTACATATTATTCTAATATGTACTATGTATACTATATAGTATTATTACTATTACAATAGTAATAATATATATAATATATACTATAATATATATTTTCAATTCTAATGTGATGATTTCTGGTAGTGTGATTCGAGGTGGTATCTTTTTCCTGTTTACATGCACAGTATATCAGATTGACAACTCGGTTTGTTTTTTTTTTAAGCTCTTGTTTTGTTTTTAAAGATTTCTTTCTTTATTTGAGAGAGCAAGAGCACAAGTGAGGAAGGGGCAGAGGGAGAGAGAATCCTCAAGCAGACTCCTTACCAAGTGCGGAGCCAGACAGGACTCAATCCCAGGACAGCTGAGATCATGACTTGAGCAGAAATAAAGAGTTGACCACTTAACTGACTGAGCCACCCAGGCGCCCCTCTTATTTTTTTTTTTTTGTCATTAAATATTCTTCTGTAGCATTATTTGTGGCTGGAGAGTGATATTTTCCTATTGTTAAGTATTTAAGAAATTTCCAGTTGTTGCTATGGACCCCTTTGTTTATGTAGTTGGTTTTATGTATTTTTCTTTTATAGGTTCCCAGAAGGAGACCGATTCAGTCAGAGAGTTTAAATATTTTAAAGTCTCTTTTACACATACTGCTCAATTAAGTTGTTTTCCATAGGGATTGAAAATGTGTTGTCTTTTAAGATTATTTTAGAAATTTTACTTCCCTCTAAAAATGTGATATTATAAGACCTTGAACAATAAATTATGTTTTGACTAAATTAATTCCAACTATCATGTACATGCAGTAGAATGCATCTAATACGTGATACTGTATAATTCTCTCTTATATTGCATATTGTTGAGGATAAATCCATTGGTCATTGAATACAGTTAGCAAGCCAAATAAAAAACCAGAATTTTATCTTTTTTTTTTTTAATTTTGTATTTAAATGTAATTTAGTAACATATAGTGTATTATTAGTTTCAGGGAAATCAAAATTTTGTCTTCTTTCTGATAGATTGGGGTATTCCTCCTTCCATACATTTCTACTTTAAAGGAAAATAAGGATAATTTTGACTCCTGCCTCTGTTTTGCCAGTATACCTCACTTAACCTAATACTGAAAATATGTTCAATATAAGTAACTTACTACCTGTCCTGAAAATTATTTTCCAAAGGCAAATTGAGTTCTGTCCTGTCTCTTTTCAGGATCCAGTGAAAGATGGTGAGGCAAAGATCAAGGCCGACTATGCACAACTTCTTGAAGATATGCAGAACGCATTTCGTAGCCTTGAGGATTAGAACTGTGATTTCTTTCCTTCTTTTCCTGAGCAAGCTCCTCTCGTATGTGTATATTTTCCTAAATTTCTCATCGCCAAACCCTTTGCTTCTTTATTGTGCAGCTTCGAGGCTAATGCCTATGTGTGTTACCATTTGTTTCCCTGTTTACCTGGTAGGTCTTATATAAAACAAACATTCCTTTCTTCCAGTGTTTGAAGGGCCTCCATGATCCTTTCTCCGAAGTGGTGAATGTAGTAAATATGATATATAATGGCTACACTACTGTAAACTTGTCTGTAGGGTGACATCCCTCCTTGTCCTGGGTTTGCCCTTTCCTCCTTGCCATTAAATTGTAAACAGGACTAATGCATGTACTCTCTTTGCAATAGATTTGGAATGGAAGGCCAGATTTCTATACATTTTGACAGGTACTTTGTGAAATGACTCAATATCTATGTGGTAAGGTTATTTGCAGCTTAGCATTTTGCTAAGTAACTGCTTTGCAGGATATAATTGCTTTTTTAAAGACGTGAATGATTAATGTTCCAATTACACATTGCTTCCCCCAGTATATATCAGGAATGTTTATAGGAAACTGTTGGAAACTCTACTGTTTTTGAAACAGGCGTTTGTGGGACTCAGCACAGTTTATGAATCAGTACCCTCCAAAAAAGTGGAAAAGGAGCCAGGTGGTCAAACTTAAACATCCTCTTGTTAAAGCATATTGTATTTCAGTGTGAAAAGTTCAGTATCAAGGACTATACTACTGCATTACCAGGAAATTCTTTTTAAAATCACATTTAAAACAATCACTGGGAACTTGATCCACATCACACCCTTTTCTTTTTCTCAAATGTCTTAGAAGCCTGAGCTTCTAAGAATCATATGGGGGGGGGCGGTAAAATGCCACCAAGAAGGGGTTCAGTGTGGTTAAAGGCTGTTCGCACCATTAAGGACCAGCTGGACTGTAGTGAGGCTTGGGGCCAGAGTGGCATTACGTTTTTACAAGGTAATGATATGTGTCACGTGTTTGCATGTTTGTTTCGTGAACTTTTGAACAACCAGTTTACGAGTTTACTGGCTCAAGAGTTTTCCCAGAATATCTGTAGCAATAGCAGCATAACAGTTTCCATTCTATTTAATAGGGATGAAATTAATTCTTACATCTGCTGATGACAGAATCTGGGTCACGTGAAAAAAAGATAATTTCATCCTGTCTTTTCAGTATATGTTTTCAAATAATAATTTCTGTGTTTGTGTAAGGCATACTGTAGAACAGCTCTGAGAGCAACAGTTTCTCATTAACTCTTTCTAACCAATAGTGCTGGCACCATTGTTTCCTCTTTGGGGAGAGGAAAGGGTATGTGAACATGTCTAACAATCTCAAATACCCAAACATAATAGCATAAATAAGGTATTTATTTTATGCCTCAGCATATTATTATTTAATTTTTAGGTAACGTGTTTCTTTTGATCCATTAAGGAAAGATGCCGTGAGTAGACAATTCAGCGATAGTGTGTTGAAATCCTTGCGGATTGCATGTTTTGACAGTGGCTTGCTCTTCAGGATAGATATTCTTCCATGCAGTTCTCTCTCTTTTTTTTAACCTTTCCAAATACTGGAAGATAAAAATTATGCGGTGATTTGTTGAGATGCGGACTTAATGGTGCTGCTTTATCAGTTTGCTTTCAATGTGGCCTCCTACCCAGAGGCCCAAAGACCAATGGAAATGAAAAGGATTTCAGAAATGTTCTATTCCTACCTTAAACCTACCAGCAAACTAGGATTGTGATAGTAATGAATGGTATGATGAAGAAAGTTTGACCAAGTTTGTTTTTTGTCGTTCTGAATTTACGATGTAATTCCTACTCCCTTCTAAGTCTGTTGATGTATGGGAGTGAAGAAGCTGGAGAAGATGCTCTGATATTCTTTGTAAGTGTCCCTCCACCTTTGTGTTGTAGAATTTCAAATTGGTCACTGATCATATTTCTTTGGTAAGAATGTGTTAAAATTACAACAATCTTTTAAAAAGATGATGCAGTTCTATATTTATTGTGCTATGCCTGGTCCTGAGTGGAGCCAGTTAAACAAGTTTCATATGTATTTTTCCAGTGTTAAACCTCACACATTGTACCCTTTGGAAATTTCCTTCCATCCTGAAGAACGAATAGAAGAGGCCATATATATTGCCTCCTTATCCTTGAGATTTCACTATCTTTATGTTAAAAGTTGTGTATAATTGTTAAAATCTATGAAAGAATAAAAAGTGGATTTAAATTAACATTTTTTCTTTGTGTGTGTGTGTTTGCTAGAAAACATGCCATCTAGTTGTATTTTGACTTAATTGTTTTCAGTATGAACTTTAAAATTTTTTGTTCCTCCCTTTCTTTACGGATTATTAAGATCATGAAATTGAGTTGGAGCCCTTGCTATAGACCGCAAAAAGTCTTATAATCAGATACCCGTATGATTTGGAAGTGTAGTTAGTACACAGAATCCCATGCCATCCTGAATATTACTTCAGATTTGAAAAGTGAATGGTTTCTAAAAGTCCAGTTAAAAATTAAAGGAGAGCAGTGGTACTCATTTCTATTTTTGACAAATGAACTAAACCTTGTAATTCATGATTTTACAAGCCAAATCATTTAAGATCCAATGTAGCAACATGTTACTTAGGACACATCTTATTTTTTTAAGTGTATTTCTAACAACTTCCAAGGAAGTAAAGAGAAGTGTGAAATGAACCACTCTATATTAGTATATTAATATCAAGTGCCAAGTTTTTATAGAGAAATGCTTAAAAATTCATAGGAAAGCTTATTTATTATACAATGTTTGGGTAATTTTTAGTCCACTTGGTAATAGTATCGCAGTATCTTTGGGTTATTCTTTTAATGTATTGCTACAATATAAGAGCACAGAGAAGGAAAGCAACTTTCTCAAGTGGGCTGTGATAAAATGCCACTGAAGTTGTTCTAAGAGCCTCCTCTTAGTTTGGGTTACCCCGGAAGTGGACTCAGACAAGTAGTTGAGTACAGGCGTTTATTTGGGATGTGATCTCAGGACACACCAGTAGGGGAGTAAGAATTCAGGCAGAATTGAACGAAGCCAGTAAAAATTCATTATCAAGTAAGTTAATACTTGGGACTATTTAGCACAATGCTGCCATGGAGTTCTGGGAGCAACTGAATACGCACCTCCGTTACCCCACCTGTGGTGCAAGAGAACTGGGGTATTTGTGTCAGTCATTGATTGACAGCCAGCTCCTGTCAGTCATCCAGTGAAGACTGTTCCCACAAAGACTGGAGGACTCAGTGCCTAGCACTTGCACACAGGTAGATCGGCCACTGGTAGCCACAGAAAAGCCCACAAAGAGATTTGGGTGCAGGTAGTTGGGAGATTGGGCTGTTGTGCAGTGAAATGGTAGGCATGGCCCAGGAGATTTAGGTGGGACACTCCTCTAGCAACTGCTTCAGACTTCTTAAGAGCCCAGGAAAAAAAGATTACTTGATCAGTAACTAAAAAGCCACTGTTCCACACTGTTCTAAAAATAAGGAACCACCCTGTAAAAGAAAGGACAGTCTTTGGAACCCAGGCAGCCTGATGCGGACAAGCGTACTCTCAATCACCACACTACATCCTGCCTCTATATTTGGAAGGAGTTTGTTGTTGGGTTGTTGTTGCTTTTTAATTCATTTATGAGAGAGAGAGAGAGAGCGGGAGAGGGAGAACGCACATAGGGGGAGTGGCTGAAGCAGGCTTCCCGCTGAACAGTGAGCCCGATGCAGGGCTCGATCCTATGACTACAGGATCTTGACCTGAACTGAGGGCAGTTGCTTAACTGACTGAGCCACCCAGGCATGCCTGGAAAGATTTTTTTCAAAGGGAAGATGTTCTTTAAAGACCAAATAGTGCACCTATTATGGTTATCAACAGGCAGATGTGGGGTTTAAAACTCCTGAAATAAAACAGTTTCTTGGGGCACCTGGGTGGCTCAGTGGGTTAAAGCCTCTGCCTTCAGCTCAGGTCATGATCTCAGGGTCCTGGGATCGAGCCCCGCATCGGGCTCTCTGCTCAGCGGGGAGCCTGCTTCCTCCTCTCTCTCTCCCTCTCTGCCTGCCTCTCTGACTACTTGTAATCTCTATCAAATAAATAAAATCTTTAAAAAAAAACAGTTTCTTAGATTAATGAGAATTTTGGTCATTTATTCCAACCTCATTAACACAGAAGACGAAATTGAACTCCAGAGAGGTTAACTGATTTGCCCTATATCACACTGCCACTTAATACCAGCACTCAACCCTCCTGATTTCCAGTGTCTCTGTAGTAAGTCATACCATATACTTTTTCCTTATGTATGTACTTTCCTTACAACCAGGAAGTTGGTTTGAATAAATGTGACATACAAAGATAGATAAACCAGAAGAAAAGTAGGGCGGACTGACTGGCTGAACAAGGTAGTCATAGACAGTGTGATGACTCACTTAAAGAAGGAAAATGTAGCTGGGAAACAGAGTTTGAGCCAGTTTAGGGAGGTGGGTCTGGAAATAAATAACTCTTTTTATCAAAACTACAAGTCATCAAAATGTGGAAGAACGAGAACATAAACAATTCATGACAAATATCTTAAAAGGACTTGTATCCAGCCAGAATTCATAAAGAACTACAAGTCACACACACACGCACGCACACACGCACGCACGGAGATAAATCTTAATAGATAAATGGGTAAAAGACCATGAACAGGCACCTCACAAAATGGCCCGTTAATATATGAAAAAGATTCTTAGCTTCTAGTCACCAGGGAAATGCGAATTAAAATTACAGTGTGATACCATTTCATACCTACTAGAAGGACTAAAATGGGAAGAACAGTGTTGGTGAGGATGTGGACTAACCAGAATTGTCATACATGTGGGAATACAAATATAAACTTGTACAATCAGTTCAGAGAACTATTCTGGTAGTGTCTACAAGGTTGAATTAGTAATGCCTAATAACCTAGGAATAGTCTTCCTAGGTTATTAGGCATTACAACAGAAATGAATACATACATGTTCACCAAAAGACATGCGCCACAATGTTCATAGCAGCGCTATTTGCAATAGCCCCAAACTGAAAACTATCTAAATGGTAGTTTGGAAGAATAGATAAGCAAACTGCCTGTTCACACAATGAAATAATATATAGAAATGAGAGTTAACGCAACAACATGTATGAATCTCACAAATATAATGGTTAAGGAAGCCAAACAAGAGAATACACACTGTATGATTCCATTAATACAGAATTCAAAACCACAACACTAATACATGGTGTTTGAAGTCAGGATAGAGGTCACACATGGTGGGGAAGGGGATATTATAACATTACAACAAGTGGCTCGCATATGGGGGACTTCTGGGGTGTTGATGCTCTGATTCTTGTGGGTCCTGCTTACATGGGTGTGTTCATTTTGTAAGAATTCACACACATGATTCAAGCACATTTTTTTAAGCACATTTCTGTACATATGTCCTACTTAAGTTTACCAAGAGAAAAAATCTTACACCGAAGGATTTCTATTTATTTAAAGTAGCTTTGGGGGCGCCTGGGTGGCTCAGTGGGTTAAGCCGCTGCCTTCGGCTCAGGTCATGATCTCAGGGTCCTGGGATCGAGCCCCACGTCGGGCTCTCTGCTCAGCGGGGAGCCTGCTTCCTCCTCTCTCTCTGCCTGCCTCTCTGCCTGCTTCTCTGCCTGCTTGTGATTTCTCTCTGTCAGATAAATAAATAAAATCTTTAAAAAAAAAATAAAGTAGCTTTGTTGGGCGGGGAGCCTACTTAAAAAAAAATAATAAATAATATATAAGTAAAGTAGTTTTTCACTAAGAAATGTTTAGTGGTGGCTTTAAAATGCTTTTAAGTTCTACCTAATAATAAAATCATGTTTTTGTTTGATTTTTAAACTTGCACTTTTCTAGAAGTGATAAATTTGAATTTTTCAATTCAGGAACTCTCAATTCCAAAGCAATTTCTTAACAGTTCTCAAAGTAATTTCTCAAAATAATTTACTTTGTCAAACAGGTGACCAGGATTTGGGGAATAGTCTGTTCTTAGACCAGTGAAGCTAATGAAACCACACAGACGTGCTAGAGCCAGTCACAAACAAGCGTGTATTCAGATGTCCTGAATACACAGCAGTCCTCCAAGTAGCAATGGATGACTATAAAAATGTTTGATGTTTTTTGTTTGTTTGTTTTTAAGATTTTATTTATTTATTTGACAGAGATCACAAGTAGGCAGAGAGGCAGGCAGAGAGAAAGGAAGGGAAGCAGGCTCCCTGCTGAGCAGAGAGCCCGCCGTGGGACGTGGGGCTTGATCCCAGGACCCTGAGATCATGACCTGAGCGGAAGGCAGAGGCCCAACCCACCGAGCCACCCAGGCGCCCAGGCGCCCCTGTTTGATGTTTTAAATAAGTATATGTGTCTCGATTAGCTGTTTCTGAAACCTCTCTGAACATAAGAAACATATGGGGTTGTATTTATGATAGAGATTTCCGGGCCCGCCCTAAATGGACTGAACTGAAATGTATTCTAGGGAAAGGGTATAGGAGCCCATTTAACAAACATCCCAGGTAATTCTTAGCATGGGGCAAGTTTTGTGAAGCAAGTATCTTTACTCAATGCTCAGACAATGAAATGTAACAAAGGAGAGTTAAGTATTCTCCAAATGTTAACTAGCTGTGCCATAATCGCAGAGTTAGAAAATTTTACTGAACCACATGTCCTATTTAAGATATCCCTTGTTACTGAACTTAAACACTGCTGTGCTGATTTACACGTATTCTGACTGATTTAGATTCAGAATGATCCGACGGTAGGACAAAGTATTCCAAAATCATGGCATTCAAACAGTAGTAATTGTTATATGTATAGATTTCAAGCAGGATTGTTACAGTATTTACTGAATGGACTGGCAGTTTCTCTTCTGCCCATTTCTTTACATGCAGGCGAATTCAAAAAGGAATCAAAATTCTGTGACATATTTGAATTTTGTCATATTACAGGCTTAGTTTGTGAATATAATTATAAAAGAGTGTAGTTTAGTTCCATTTTTTAAAAACAGCATTTGTCTTGGGATTCAAATTCTTTTTAAAAAGTCCATTAAGATAATTTTTTAGTTTGATTTTTCAACCATCATCTGAATAGCTCTTACACTATTGTAACTTCCAAATAGCTAATAACATCTAGCATTTACTAGATGACTTAAAATTGCACTAAAAGTTTCGGATACCCTGCATAAAAGCCAAATTGCCTTCAATCACATAAAATCATATTCATGGCCTTTATTTTTAAATTTCATTCTTTATCTTAAAGCCATTATGAAGACCTTTGACACTTGTCCTAAAAACACTATTTAGGACAGTATTTCCTCAAGCATGGCATGCAAGTTAGACTCTCTGGAAGCATGCTGAGATGGAGATAGGGGTGCAAGTTGCTCCTTTGGAATCAATGCTGAGAAAAGAAGGGGCAAAACGGGGTGTGCATAGTGGAAATCAAAATACAAAGCAGGCCTGACAAAGACTTGGCCACTCCTGGGGGGAAGCTCTAAAGCAAATATTGCCAATCACAGTTGACATGCATCTGACTGAAACGGCCTGCCCTTATTACTCCCGCCTCCCTTGGACTCCAGGTTGAGGCTGCCCTGGGAGGACATGACCTCTGGTGAGGTGACATTGGGGACCTGACCTGGAAGGAGCTAACAGCAGAAGGTTGTCCGCCAGACACTCCTGGCAGCTGGGCAACACGTTGCATACATGTCTTTCCTTGAAGGGAGATCTGCACAGCACAGTTCTGTGCCATAAGATGGTTTTCAAAGAAAGACATGTATATTTTTCAATGTATTGAAGTGAACTTTTAGTACTTCATATCCAAGATTTCAAGGATTTTCTTAGGGAGGAAGCCAAACAGTAAATATTAAAAGTGAGTTATTGTTAAAGAAAAATATGAAGTATAAAAAGTTATAGACAAAAAGATGCAACAAAAATCATGAAGGTAGTCTTCAAAGTAGAAACTGCAGCAACACTGCCTGTAAGTTGAAAGCCAGACCTGATTGTTTTAGTGCCTGTTAAAATATAAGTGCTAGCCAGATACTTTTTAAAAGGACCCTAAATGTTGTCTTGATCCCAGACAGAAACTCATCATCAAATGCAGAACTCCTCAGGAGGTGACATTCAAAAATATATATTTCTTACTAGAGCTTTTTTAAATATACATTTCTTACTAGAGCTTTAAAACACAGCTGTTCTCAATAACATCGTCATCATCAGTTGCTCTTGTTCTAGTAGGCTCTTTCCCCTTTGTCTGATAGCAGGAACAGAATAGCATGGTCAGTGAGAGCATAAGATCTCAAGTTAGACTGTATGGTTTCAAATCCCAGCTTTGCTACATACTAGCTGTGCAACCTTGGACAATTAACCTCTCAGTTTTCTCATCTGTAAAATAGGGATGATAAAAATATCTACCTGTTTTGGTTAGGATTAAGTTTAACTTAAGTTAATCCCAATAATGTGGAAGTCCAAAATAATGTGGTTAAAATAAGGTCAAAGCATATATATATATATATATATATTTTTTTTTTTTTTTAAACAGAAATGTAAGCATCCTAGTGCTGGTAAAGTGGATATTGACCTTCAGGTGTTCAAGTTTGTTCTTTTCCATCCTCAATACATGTCTTTCATCCTCAAGTCCAAGATGGCTGCTCTAGCTCCTGCCATCAAGCCTACAAAGCATATTCCACCCATCAGGAATAAGGAAATGTATCCTTTTCCTTAAGGGCATTTCTGACACATAACTGGGCCATACTTAGTTACAAGGTCATGTCTATCTGCAAAACAAATTGGAAGATGTAACCTTTATTCCAGGCAGCTGTGAGCCAAGATCATGAGTTTCTCATGATGGTGATCTCATCATGATCTCAAAGATCAGAGTTTCTCAATGATGGATGCATCATCCCTAGGGATGTTTGGGAAATTTATGAAGGTCTTAAAATTTGTCACAGTGAATGGTGGGTGCTCATGCACCCCTGTGTGTGTACATGTGCGTGCACGTGTGTGTGCATGCGCGTGCATGTTTTGAATGGGGACTTCTTTGCCAGGGACATTTAGTGGATAGGGGCAAAGGTGCTAGATATTTTGAAATGTGAAGGAATAAAAAGTCATCTGAGAGTCTCCTGCATGAATCTCACATATTCCACCAGACATTCATATAGGTTAAGCACTTGTTTATAAATATCTGTCCCTACACTAGTAAAAGTTGTGAATTTTAATATCATCAAATGTGTTCTCCTTCATGATTGGTACTTTTTTGTGTCTTGTTTTGAAAATCCTGGAATTCATGAAGACACTCTCTAATATTATCTTCTGAAAGTTAAATTATTTGTCTTTCATGCTTAGGTGTGGTGGAAGGTAGAAGAATCCAATTTCATTTTTCCAGACGAATGCCCTCTATTTGGAGAGCCAGTTACTGTAAAACACATCCTTCCCCAAGGCTATGCAGTATCACTTCTGTCATAAATCAAGAGTTTACGTAAATAAGAAATTTCTGGGTTGCCTATCATTTTTCATTGTTCATATTTGTCTATCCCTGAACTATTAGTACTCTGTTTTTATTACTGCGGCTTTATAATAAATGTTTATATATAACAGGACAAATCTTAACATTTGCTGTTCTTCAAAGCTTGCCACTTTGTTGTTCTTATTTTGGCTGTTCTTTGCAATTCTAGAATAAGATTTTAATTTTAATTAGACTTATATTTAATCTATTTTTTTTTAAAAAGGGTTTTATTTATTTATTTGAGAGAGAGAGCACAAGTGGGGAGTGAAGTAGAGGGGGAGGGAGAGGGACAAGCAGACTCTGCACTGAGCCCCAATGCGGGGCTCAATCTCAGGACCCTGAGATCATGACCTGAGCCGAAACCAAGAGTCAGACTCTTAAGGGACTGAGCCCCCCAGGCGCCCCTATATTTAATCTAAATTTGAAGAATACTTGATATTTTTAAAATATTTTTGAGTATTCCAATCAATGAACATGCTACATCATTCCATTTATTTTTTTCTTTAAAAAGTTTAATATCTACTTTAAAAATCTATAAAGAAGTCCAGCACAATTCTTGTTAGATTTATTCTTAAGCATTTAATATTTATACAGGCAATGCATGTATTTACCCCTTCAAAAATATATATTTTTTCGGATAGATATAAGGAACAGGGACTTGAACAGATACTTATATACGTATGTTCATAGCACCATTACTCACAATCCCCGAAAGTTGGAAGTAGCTCAAGTGTCCATTGGATGAATGGATAAATAAAACGTGGTATGTAAATCTACAACAAAGCAGGAAAGAATATTCAGTGGAAAAAAGACAGTCTCTTCAACAAATGGTGTTGGGAAAATTGAACAGCCACATGCAGAAGAATGAAACTGGATCATTTCCTAATACACCATACACAAAAATAGACTCAAAATGAATGAAAAATCTAAAGGTGAAATAGAAATCCATCAAATTCCTAGAGAGAACACAGGCAGCAACCTTTTCAACCTCAGCCACAGCAACTTCTTGCTAAACACATCTCCAAAGGCAAGGGAAACAAAGGCAAAAATGAATTATTGGGACTCCATCAAAATAAAAACTTTTGCATGGCGAAGAAAACAGCCAACCAAACCAAAAGACAACCTACAGAATAGGAGAAGATATTTGCAAATGTCATATCAGATAAAGGACTAGTATCCAAAATCTATAATGAACTTATCAAACTCAACACCCAAAGAACAAATAATCCATCCAATCAAGGAATGGGCAGAAGACATGAACAGATATTTCTCCAAAGAAGACATACAAATATTAAAAACCATAATTAATTGCAACAATGTGAATGTACTTAATGCCACTGAATTGTATACTTGAAAATGGTTAAAATGAAAAAAAAAATAAAAATAGTTAAAATGTTAAGGGGTATCTGCCTGGCTCATTTGATAGAATATCTGACTCTTGATCTCAAGCCCCATGTTGGGTGTAGAGCTTATATTAAAAGCAAAAAGTAAAAAAATAGTTAAAATGTTAAGTTTATTTTATGTGTATTTTAAACACAACAAACACAACACAACAAAATTTTAAAAATGAAAAAAAAAAAAACCCCAAAACCCTAGCATAAGATATATTTCAGAAAAGCAACTACTTTTTTGTTTATACTTCTGGAAATTTCCCATATACACAAATACATACTTAAAAACTCTCAGAAGCATAGCATACATTTTATTATATATCTGGTTTCTTTTTTTCTTTTTTTTTTTTAAAGATTTTATTTAGTTATTTGACAGACAGAGATCACAAGTAGGCAGAGAGGCAGGTAGAGAGAGAGAGGAAGGGGAGCAGGCTCTCTGCTGAGCAGAGAGCCCGATGTGGGGCTCGATCCCAGGACCCTGAGACCATGACCTGAGCCGAAGGCAGAGGCTTAACCCACTGAGCCACCCAGGAGCCCCTCTGGTTTCTTTTTTACTCAATAATACATGTTAGAGAGTTGACCATTTGTCTGCATAAATTTCTTTTTTTTTTATTTTAATTTTAATTTATTTTTTATAAGCATATAATATATTTTTATCCCCAGGGGTACAGGTCTGTGAATCGCCAGGTTTACACACTTCACAGCACTCACCATAGCACATACCCTCCCCAATGTCCACAACCTCACCCCCTTCTCCCAACCCCCCTCCCCCCATCAACCCTCAGTTTGTTTTGTGAGATTAAGAGTCACTTATGGTTTGTCTCCCTCCCAATCCCATCTTGTTTCATTTATTCTTCTCCTACCCCCTTAACCCCCATGTTGCATCTCCACTTCCTCATATCAGGGAGATCATATGATAGTTGTCTTTCTCCGATTGACTTATTTCGCTAAGCATGATACCCTCTAGTTCTGTCTGCATAAATTTCTATGCCATTGTTTATAAAGGCCAAGTAATGTTCCTTGGCTATGTCATTGTTAATTTTTTTTTTACTTATTTATTTTAATTTTAAATTAAACTTTCTTTTAGATAATTGTAAATTTACACGCACTTGTAATTAAGAAATAATGCAGAAATAATATGTACCCTTTATTCAGTCCCCCCAGTGGTAACATCTTGCAAAACTGTAGTATAATATCATAACCAGGATAATAGCATTGATACAATTGAGCAGTCTCATTCAGATTTCCCCAGGTTGCTTTCTTTAGGGGTGTGTGTGTGTGTGTGTGTGTGTGTGTGTGTGTTTAGTTCTGTGCAATTTAATCACATATGTCGGTTCAGGTATCTACCACTAGTCAAGATATGGAACAGTTCCAATACTACAAGGATCCCTGTTATGGACCTTTTGTAACCACACCTCCTTTCTCCTACCATCCTTTTGCTTTCCAACTCATCCCTAACCCCGAATAACCACAAGACTTAATTTTTAGGGGCGCCTGGGTGGCTCAGTGGGTCAGGCCTCTGCCTTCGGCTCAGGTCATGATCTCAGGGTCCTGGGATCGAGCCCCATGTCGGGCTCTCTGCTCAGCAGGGAGGCTGCTTCCCCCACTCTCTCTGCCTGCCTCTCTGCCTACTTGTGATCTCTCTCTTTCTCTCTCTGTCAAATAAATAAATAAAATCTTTTTTTTAAAAGACATTTTTTACAAATTTTTTTCATGAAAAATTTCAGGTATACAGAAAACTGGAGATAATGGTATAATAAACCCCAAGGGCACCTGGCTGGCTCAATTAGTAGAACACTGAATCTTTATGTTGTAAGTTCGAGCCCCACGCTGGGGATGAAGATTACAAAAGAATAAATTAAAAACAACAACAACAACAAAAGCCCTCAAGATGCCAGTTAACTAGGTTGGACAATTCTTTATATTTACCACATTTTATTTATTATTTTTGCTGAACTATTTTGAAACAAACCATACCCATCAAGAAATTTCTCTGCTAACTATTTCAAAATCCATCTGCAAAAAGTAAGGGCCTTTCTTTCTCCTCCTCCTCCTCCTTCTTCTCCTTCTTCTTTTTTTTTTTTTTTTACATAACCACAATAATTGACAATTACATAATTAAATAACTGATAATTATAATTAGCATGCTTAACAAAAATAATTTCTTAATATTAGCTAATACACAGATGGTATTTACATTTCCCCAGTTGTTTTTAAATAAATTCTTAGGGTTAAATTCTTAGGATTTTTTTTCAAATCAGAATACAAATAATAGCTACATATCACATTTTGTTCTTATGCCTCTTAAGTTTTTTTAAATCTAAAATGGGCCTCCTTTTTATTCATGTCATTGATTTGTCTTCACCCCATATTCTGGACCTAATTGCTTCCTCATGGATTCATCTATTTTCTTCCTTCATCCACTTCATTTATGCATGTCAGTATATATAGTGTCTTTTTAAATAAACTTCTTTTATTAAAGTATACAAATAGAAAAGTGCAGCTTGAGTTTTTACCAAACGATCACTCATAAGTAAATAACAACCAAAAGTACAATTAGATCATTAGGGGCACCCACAAGACCCTTCAAGCCACTAACCCACCCCAGAGGTAACCACAAGACATAGCACCTACATTTGAACTTTTTTATGAATGGAATTATTAGAATGATTCTCTTTTATCTGGTTTCTTTCATTCTGAATTCTACTTGTGAGAATCATCTGTGTTTTTGAAGATAGCAATTATTTTATTATTTTTCCTTCCATCTATATATTTAATTGTGTTATTATATCATTATTTATCAGTTTTGCTGATGATAAATATTTGAGTTGGTCCAATTTGGGGGCTACTGCAAACAGTATTGCTATGAGTATTCTTTTATATATCTGTTGGTAAACATTTGGTGCATATTTTATGCATAGCCCAATGAGTGAAAGCACTATGACATGGGGTATGCTTATGTTAAAACTTTAGTAGATATTGATGATTTTCCAAGTGATTCTACCAATTTACTCTCTTAACAGAAAATGAGAATTCTAGTTCTCTACATTCCCTCAACACTTGGTATTGTCAGTCTATAATCTAATCCATCTGTGGGTGGGTGGTGAAATCTTATTTTTTTTGTCTTTTTCTTACGGTTAATGAGATTGAGGGCAATTCCTATGTTTATTGGATATATGAAGTACCTATTCAAATATTTTACCTATTATAAAATTGAGTCATCTTGCTTTTTCTTGTTGACTCATAGTTATTTTGGGTTATGGATGCAAATCCTAGAATGACTAATATGTGTTTAAAAAAATCCTGTGTGTGTATGTGTGTGTGTGTGAGTGTGTGAGTGTATTAAAACTGATCATGGGTTTACATGCTGTCAGCCAGTCTTGACGTTAACATTCTTATATTTCACCTAATGATCTTAACAGTCATTGAAGATTATTGCTTTGATCGAGACTGCCCAATAGAACTTTCAGTTAATGAAAATGTTCTAAATCTGTGCTGTCAGAATGATAGCTAACCAACTGAGCACTGAAATGTAGTAGTGTGACTGAGGAATTGAATTCTAATATCAATTAATTTAAATGTTTTTATTTTTTAAAAGATTTTATTTATTTATTTATAGAGCATGAGGAAGGGGAGGCGCAAAGGGAGAGAGAGAATCTCAAGAAGACTCTGTGCTGAGCTTGGAGCCTGATATGGGGCTTGATCCTTGACCCTGAAATCATGACCTGAGCCAAAAATCAAAAGTCATATGCTTAATGGACTGACACAAGGTGCCCCTTAATTAATTTAAATTTAAATAGCAAATTGTGGTTAGTGGTTACTATATTGAAGAGTACAAGTCTAGTTTCATTATTGCTGCTTGTGATATCCAATTTTATCATCCCTTCTACAATTATTAGCTGAGATTCTTCTAGAAAAAAAGGAGATCCAGGATGGCTTTATACTAAATTCACAGCTTAAAGTTTCTTTGAAACAATGAGTGTGAATATGGTCTACAAAGCAGAATAATGGTTGGTTTATAATTACAAACTTTCAGGTACGTGCTGTCTAACTACCTTCCAGTTTCTTGTGGGTGAGAATATGGGATGGGTTTTTTTCAAGTTTACTCGCTGCTTTGTGGGGAGATGGTTCCCATTAGATTCTCCACACTGGGATTTTTTTTCTTCTGTCATTCTCCTCACTGTGCCTTGATTTTGTCTTCTGTCATTCTCCTCACTTTGGCCAGGTTCAGGGCAAAAGCAATTTCATTACTTGACTCACTTTTCTATGTTCCTTAGACACTGGCCTGGTAACTCTTACAATCTTGTCAGGTCTCTGATGATTTACAGAAGATCTCTGAAAATATCTTATAAAGTACTTTTAGTTATTCCTAGTGGGAAGTTTGGTCCAATGATGTTACCCATCCTATTTCCAAAACTAGAAATGGAACTCTATCATGTATTCTTTAAACCTCACAACTCTAAAGAGTTACTATTATTCTTCTTCCCCTTTTTTTCCCAGATAAGCAGATGAAGCATACAGAAGAAACTTGCACACAATCACATAGCTAGCGGACACTGGAGCCAGAATTTAAATCCACTTTTATTTTACTTAAGCCTTTTCCCTTAAACACTCAACTATACACATTATTTAGATTGAAGACTTTCAGTGGCTTTTATGAGTTATTTAACTTTTTAATTTTGCTTTTTAAAAGTATAACAATGAACCCAGATGCTAAATAAAAAGGTGTTTAAATATTAAAATCAAGTTTTATTTTTAACATATTAATGGCTACTACCAAAAAATTTCTGGAGTTAAACTATGTACCTGAAGTAAATGGTGAGGTGTTAGGATAAAAGCAAGAGAGCACAGATAAAAATATTATTTGCAGTCGTTCCAGTTGGTAAACTGGCCATAGCTCCTTTACCAGACCAACTGACACCGGCAGCCAAGAACTCATGGCACATTTATACTGAAACTTGCCCTCAACCAGCAGGAGGTGGCACATCTGGCAATGTCTAGAAGGTTAAGGATTCCATGTCTGCGCTCCCCCAGCCCCCACACCCAGTGGTCACAAGCCAATATGAGGGTATCAAAGACCAGTCCTCTTACCTCAAGGAGACACAAGTCTGTGGTAACATTCATTCTCTAGAGCTCCCTGTGGGATCAGGCTATACATCTCTCATCAGTGTCTCCTCTTCTTTCCTGTTTCCCTCACTCCCTTACACATTTCTCCAGAGCAGCACTACCCTCAGGAAGTCACTCACATGATTTGTCTCACACTTGACTTTCAGGGAACTGAACTAAATATGTTACCTTCCATTTCCTCCCTCTGCTCCATTTTTCTCTTCCACAGAAATTCTCACTGAGTAGAAATGACCATGTCCTCTGATTTTTCCAGCCGTGTTGAATATAGTCAGACAAGTATCTTGTTCTGAGAAGTTCTGACTAAAAGAAGGTCTTGGAATTGTAGCCTTTGGGGCACCTGGGTGGCTCAATCAGTTAAGCATCTGCCTTCTGCTCAGGTCATGATCTCAGGGTCCTGGGATTGAGTCCCACATCGAGCTCTCCGCTCAGCAGGAAATCTGCTTCTCCCTCTCTCTCTCAAATAAATAAATAAAATATTAAAAGAAAAAAGAGAAATTGTAGCCTTCATTTCAAGGGAATTGAGAATTCAAATCCACATCTTTTTCTTCTATGTCTTTCTTCTGTTCTAGGATCTGAATCAGACATCGATGCCATTTTCCAAGGGGCTGTACTTACTTTTAAATGTACCATTGTGTGGTCCAAGGTAAGTTACCCATTAGTATTAGTAGTCTCTGCTTCCAACATAGCTACACAAAAAATACTACCCATTTTACAATTTGTATTTATCATTGAGTTCTAATCACAATGAGCACAGTTTCTATTCTTATCTTCAGTAGGCGGAATTAACACTTATCCATGAATTACAACTGCTAAATTGCAAATGATCTCACTAGAGATTTTTAAAAATGATACTCCTGTGTCTTGTTAGATTCAATAAAATGGATAATGTAGTTTCTAAATATATCTAATTTTCAGGAAGAATATTATATGAAAGAAAACATTGTCTCAATATGTTTGATGATTTCTAAATTTAATTACACTATCAGTAGTGTAAAACATTTGCTTATATCTTTGTAAAAACAAAGTATTCCTACGTAAAATAGCAATGTTAAAATTGTGAAGTTATAGATGTGGTTAAGGCACAGGGATAGGAGAGGGGTGAGAAGTTTGGCAGGTCAGATTCCGGTATGTTTATTTATTGAACATCATAAGGTAGAGTGCTACATTAGATATTTAATATAAGGCATCCCATGTCAGAAATTGGCTCCAGGTGGATTTAAATAATTCACAGTTTAATGAAATGCAATCTAGAAACCCAATAGCTTTAGCAAGTGACGTAGCCAGTGTCTCAGTTTGCACTTCTCTCTTTTACCCCAATACTAGCTTCTATTTCATATGTATCCTTCACTTTGACCAGTCTCTACTAGTGGTTCTGTCCAGTGGATCTCTTCCTACTCTCCCAGGAAATGTTATCCTTTCTCAGTCTTAAACTTCTCTATTGGCTTTTCCCAGTTAGGTTAAAAATATATTCCAGGGGCGCCTGGGTGGCTCAGTGGGTTGGGCCGCTGCCTTTGGCTCAGGTCATGATCCCAGGTCCTGGGTTCGAGCCCCGCATCGGGCTTTCTGCTCAGCGGGGAGCCTGCTTCCTCCTCTCTCTCTGCCTGCCTCTCTGCCTACTTGTGATTTCTCTCTGTCAAATAAATAAATAAAATCTTTAAAAATATATATATATTCCAGCCACTTGCATCTTACAAAAACCATTCAAGTCAAAACAAAAACTCTTCTGTCCACCTAACAGCCAATCAGCAACACTTAACTAAAAGGGTAATTATTTTTGTTAATTGATTTTTAGTTACTTAAAAATACCATGAAACAAATCATGCATACAGAAGAATATATAATATTTACATGGACAATTTAACAATATAAGTATGTATGTATCCATTAATGAGATTAAGAAATAGAACACTTAAGTAACATAGAAACCCTCCATGTCCCTCCATCAATTGCAATTGCATCCATCTCCCTTCCCTTGAAGATAAACATTACCCTGAAATTTATGTTAATTAGTTCCTTCCTTCAATTTATAGATTTGCTGGGAGCCTGGGTGGCTTCAGTCAGTTAAACATCTGGGTTGGTTCAGGTCATGATCCCGGGGTCCTGGGAATTGAGTCCCGCCTTGGGCTCCCTGCTCTGTAGGGAGTCTGCCTCTCCTTCTGCCCCTCCTCCCCCTCGTTCTCTCAATCTTTCTCTCAGATAAATAAATGAAGTCTTTAAAAAAATTTATAGTTTTGCAGCCTACGTATGTATCTCTAAATAATACATTCCTTAGTTTAAAAAAAAAAAGAGCAGAACAGCTGAGTGCCAAGTGAGTAGCAAGAGATAATCTTTCTCTATGAGGAAGGGTGACGCTGGCTTCTAGGAGAAAATCAGCTCAACAGAGCCTATGGGTCATGATTTGGCGTCAGGTTCCCTGAGCATTTACAGAAATCCTTTCTAGGAAGGTCAGAGGGCAAGGGCCTTCGGGCAACTTGACAAGCATAGGGTTCACCATAGTTTGAGCGCTCTGACCAGATACTAGGCATTTAGCAAAAGTACAGCTAGAAAGGGGCACCTGGGTGGCTCAGCCAGCTAAGCATTTGCCTTTGGCTCAGATCATGATCCTGGGGTCTTGGGATCCAGGCTCATGTGGGGCTCCCTGTTCAATGGGGAGCCTGCTTCTCTCTCTACCTCTGCCTGCTTGTGCTCTCTCTCTCACACACTCTCTCAAATAAATGAATAAAATCTTAAAAAAAAAAAAAAAGTATGGCCAGAGAGAGTGGAGCGCTCTGTTTTCTGCTTCTAAACCTCCCTTGGTTCCTTCCAGACCTCAGGAGAAAGTCAAAGCAGAAACCTACAGAGAGAAGCAGCGGAGCATGCAGGCAGAATAGCTACTTTACAAGCTAAGTACAGAAAAGAATCTGAGCATGGCCTGTAGGGGCGGGGAGGGGGTGTGTGTGGATTCTGTCCTCAGCTAGAGGAGAAGGAAAAGGAGAAAAAATTCTGTTTCTTTGGAGATTAATATAGCCATCAAGACTAATCTGGTTATGCCCTATAATTTTATTTATGTCAGTCAGTACAAGACATCCAAGGCTTCCAGCTCTCTACCCCCAAACTCTCATCACCAAGCAGCTCTCTCCATCCTCTTGCTCTCTCCCACCATCCCCTCCTTCCCTAACTCTCAGATTCCTTCTTGGTGTGCTGTGGAATTCAAGATCAAACATCTAAAAAATCCCTATAGTCAGAATTCTGAGAGGTGTTTTTGTTTGGTTGGTTGGTTGGTTTTCCCCCTGGAAATTCTCTAGAACTTCTCTTTACTTTGCTGTGACTAAATCTAGCTTTCTGCTGAGGACATTGCTCTCCCTGCAGTCCTCTCAAGTGGCGGCCATTTTCTCTCCCATACTGTCACAGTACTTGTGGGAGCTTTATTTCCAGAAGGCCCGCAGTGATCCTGCCTTCTGGGAGTCAGGCCCTGTATAGTCGCCTCCCACAGAGAATCAGACCTAACTCTTTAACCCAATAGGAGGTGTGTGTGAGACAGTGCATAATTCCCAGGGCTAGGTCATAAAAGGCATCTTCTGCATCAACATGCTCTGAGGAAAGGCTCTGCCATACAAAGAGGGCTCAAGCAGCCTCTTGGATAGGCCCACGTGGAGAGGAACTGAGGCTTTGGAGCAGCAGCCAACACCATGTTGCTGGTCGTGTAAATGACACACCTTGAATGTGGTTCTTCCAGTTTTAACCAGACCTTTTGATGACTGAAGCCCTACATGGCTAATGAGGGCAAGCTCATGAGAGACTGTGAGCCAGAACTGCCCACCTAAGTTGCTCCCAAGTCCTCGACTGCCAAGAAACCATGAGACATAATGAATGATTACTGCTGTTTTCAGCCACTAGGGTTTTAGGTTATGTGTCATGCAGCATAGTAATTAACCGGAACATGACTGGGTCCAGAGAAAGTGATGGCCTGTTCTCTCATTACCTCCAGATTCCTCTCTTTCACTCTTCCCCATACCTAAAACCCTAGCTTTGAATTTCGTGTGAGAAAATAATGTCACGTGGTTGGCTTGGTCGGTTGATCATCTGCCTTTGGCTCAGGGCCCTGGGATTGAGCCTTGTATCAAGCTCCTTGCTCAGAAAGGAGTCTGCTTCTTCCCCTGACCCTTCCTGCTCTCATGCTCTCTCTCTCTCATTCTCTCTCAGATAAATACATTTCTTACATAAATAAATAAATAAAATTTAAAAGAAAAAATAAAACAATGCCCCAGACTACCTATCTTTATTATGATTGTGTACCAACTCATTCATGTTCCTTTTTTTATTGAAGATTTTTGTTCCTTGCTCATGGTCACTTTCCTTTATGCAACTATTTTTATACTTGGTGTTTTAGTCCATTTGGGTTGTCATAACAAATACTGTAGACTGGGTGGCTTATAAAAACAGAAGTTTACTTCTCACTGTTCTGGAGGCTGGGAAGTCTAGGATCAAGGTGCTGGCATAGCTGCGTTTTGGTGGCACCCTCTTCCTGGTTCATAACTGACACCTTCTCTCTGTGTCCTTACATGGTAGAAGGGGCAAGGAGCTCTCTGGAGTCTCTTTTATAAGAGCACTAATTCCATTCTTGAGAGCAGAGCCTCCCAAAGGCCCTACGTCCTGCTACCATCACCTTTGGGGGTTAGGATTGATTCAATATACAAATTTGGGGGGGGACACATTCAGACCATAGCACTTGGTGATTTCAGTATCCACTAAAATCGTATCTCTAATCCCTGCTTTTTTAGTTCCTTGACCTTGCCCTCATCATTTTGTCTACTCTAGGCAATCAGCCCTTCTGAGGCTCATATCAGAGAACTTGTCTTTATAACCGCAGCTTGTCCACAATCCCAATCACAAGCATCAATTCCTATTTTTCCAACTCGTCACCTCTATAGTTATTTTCTTTAAAAAAAAAATTAATGTTCTGGAGCAGCTAGGTGCCTCATTAGGTTAAGCATCTGCCTTTGCCTGAGGTCATGATCTCGGGGTCCTGGGATTGAGCCCCATATTGGGATCCCCGCTCAGCTCCCTGCTCAGCAGGGAGTTTACTTCTCCTTCTCCTTCTGCCCTTCACCCCCACTTGTGTGTTCTCTCTCTCTCTCTTTCTCTCTCTCTGTCTCAAATAGATAAATAAAATGTTTACAGAGAATTAATGTTCTTACTCATTGTGATGAGCATCGGGTGTTGTATGAAGTGTTGAATCACTACATTGTACACTTGAAAGCAATATTATGCTGTATGTTAACTAACTGGAATTTAAATAAAAACTTAAAAAAATTAATGTACTTTTCCAAATTTTTATGGATTTTGCCACGTGAGAAACAGAATGAGCTTCTTCTTGTCACATTGTTTACATAGAGCTGACAACTCTTAATTGTAGCTGTCTATTACCAGCCATCCTTCAACCCCAACTAGATTTACCAGCCTTTAATTCTAGTATTTTTCACTTTGTCTTTCACACTCCTATAACCTTACTTTACCTCTTACCCAGTTTGGATTCCAAGGAAAATCATTACTGGCTCACACATGCACACTCATCTCCCTTGCTCCCTTCTTGCTTTAGTATATTCATCTAGTAAAATTCAACTCTAATTAAATCCAACTCAGCCCTTTCTGTGCTTGCACTAGTGCAACAGCAGAAAAACACACACCTGTGCAGGCTGGTTTTGCTTTACTTTGACGGGTTATAATAGTTTCTAATTTTATGAAATAAGGGAAGTTGAAAAATAGTATGAAGAGTTCCCATATAGGGGCGCCTGGGTGGCTCAGTGGGTTAAGCCGCTGCCTTCGGCTCAGGTCATGATCTCAGGGTCCTGGGATCGAGCCCCGCATCGGGCTCTCTGCTCAGCAGGGAGCCTGCTTCCTCCTCTCTCTCTGACTGCCTCTCTGCCTGCTTGTGATCTCTCTCTGTCAAATAAATAAATAAAATCTTAAAAAAAAAAAAAAGAGTTCCCATATACCCTTGACTCACATTCCCCAATTATTAACATTTCTGTGTTTGCTTTATTTGTTTGATTAATCTCTCTCTCTGCGCACATAACTTTTTTCTGAATATTTGAGAGTGAGTTAAACCTAAACACGTGACTTAAACAGAAATAAATATATAGCAGTATATTTCCCCAAACAAGGACATTCTCACCATAGTATGATTATCAAAATGGAAATTAATATTGAACAAATACCATCGCCTCATCTGTAGACTTTATTCAAAGTTTTCCAGTTGTTCAATCATGTCCTTTATACCAAAAAAGAAATAAAATAAAATAAAAAATTCTGGTTTAGTATCCCATCCAAGGTCATACACTGCAGCTCATTGCCACATATCTTTCAACTTCTTTAATATGGAGCAATAGTACAATCTTCCTATGGCTTTTAGGAGCTTGATATTTCTGAGGAATTCAAGTCAATTATTTGTAGAATGTCCCTCAATTTAAATTTGTCTGATGTTTCTCCTGATTAGATTGATAGCATGCATTTTTGATACCATATGTAGTTTTGTACCTTGCTTTTGTTCTTTAACAATATATTTTGTAGCTCTTTCCATAATCAATACTTTATGAGTTTCCTTATTCTTTTTTGTTGTTGTTGTTGGCCATTATCTCCTCAAATATTCTTTCTGTCTCTCTCTCTCCTCTCCTTCTGAGGACTTTCATTTATGTATGTTGGTCCATTTGATGGTGCCAGAGATCTCTTAGATTCTGCTCATTTTTTCTTCAGACTTTTTTTTCTCTTTCTGCTCCTCAGAATTGATAACTTCTACAGACCTATCTTTAAGTTTGCTGACTCTTTCTTCTGCCAGCTCTAATCTGCTACTGAATTCCTCTAGTGCATTTTTTTTTAAGATTTTATTTATTTATTTGACAGACAGAGATCACAAGGAGGCAGAGAGGCAGGCAGAGAGAGAGGGGGAAGTAGGCTCCCTGCTGAGCAGAGAGCCCAATGAGGGGCTCGATCCCAGGACCCTGAGATCATGACCTGAGCCGAAGGCAGAGGCTTAACCCACTGAGCCACCCAGGCGCCCCTCTAGTGCATTTTTCATTTCTGTGATTATACTTTTCAACTCCAGATGTCCTAAGTGATCTCTTTTATAATTTCTTTATTGATAGTCTCTATTGGGTGAGACATCGTTCTCATAGTTTCCATGTTTATACATGGTTTCCTTTAACTCTTTGAGCATATATAAAACAGCTGATTTAAAGTTTTGTCTGTTCAGTGTCTGGGCCTTATTAGGGACAGTTTTGATTAACTTTTCCTGTATATGGGGCATGCTTTTTTGTTTCTTCTTACAAAAGCCTTATAATTTTTTGTTGAGAACTGGACATTTTTAATATTATATTGTGGCAACTCTGGGAAATCAGATTGTTCCCCTTCCTGTTTCACAGAGTTTGTTGGTTCCACAGAGTTTGTTGTTGTTGTTTGTTTTACTACTTTTTTTTTATTATTATTGTGATAAAATATACATAAGACGAAGTTTACCATTATATCCATTTCAAGTGTGCCATTCAGTGGAAGTAAGCACATTCATGTTGCTGTGCAATCATCACCACTGTCCCCCATCAGAAATTTTTCATCTTTCCAAACTGAAACTCCATACCCTTTAAACAATAACTCCCCATTCTGCCCTTCCTCCAGCCACCTGAAACCACCATCCTACTTTTTGGCTCTATAAGTTTCAATACTCGTAAGTTGAACTAATTTTGTAAATTTATGCTCTTTGTCATGTGCAGCCACAGAAATCTATTCTGTTAGCTTAGTGATCAGCTAGTCATTTGATAGAGATTTTTAAACTCCAAAAAGCAAAGAAAGAAAGGAAGTAAGGAAAGAAAGAAAGAAGAAAAGAGAAAGAGAGAAAGAAAAGGAAAAAGAGAGAAAGAGAATGAAGGAAAGAAAGAAAAAAAGAAAGAGATGTTGAAGAAAGGAAGAAAAAAAGATAGAAAGAAAAAGAAAGAGATAAAGAGAAAGAAGGAAGGAAAGAAAAAGAAAGAAGAAAAGAAAGGGAAAGAGAATAAAAGGAAAGGAAAGGAAGGAAAGAAGAAAAGAGGAAGAAAGAAAGAAAAGGAGAAAAAAAGAAAGAAAGGAAGGAAGGAAGAAAGAAAGATCCAGTCTTTGCAGGCGGTGTTTTGGCATGCCTACAACATTCATTCTGACAGTTTATAGCTCCTCCTTTGCTTTGCCTTCCTGCTGTGCAGAGCCTCAAGGAAAGAGATTAGTGCCTTCCGAGGTCATCTCTGTGCATGCTTCTGTGCATATGTGTGACTTTCTAGATTCCCTGGAATTTGGAGGAGCTTTTCAAGGCCCTCATTCTCCAGACTTTCCTCCCAAACTTTTCAGACAGCCCACTGTTTGCCTTAATTCTTTTCCTTTGCGCTAAGTTGCAGGGGAAAATTCATTGGCCTGCAAATGTTTGCTACCAGCCCTCCCCTTTAAGGTATCTGTCCCATCCCTGAGTTGTGAGTTAGGTGAAATAAATTCAAATCATTGGGCTGTCCTTCATGGAGCCACCAGACAGGTCAAAGCAAACGACCCCAATTCTTTAATAAGTTCTGTGCTACCCCTTCCAAGACTAGGAACTTGAACCTGTGGGCTGTTGTGGAGTGGGGGATGGTACCAGAGTCAAATAAAATGTCACAAAGCTCTCTTATTGAGACTCAGCTGGTTTTTATTTTGTTTCTGTTTTTGTTTTAGAGAGGTGGAAAGGCAGGGGGAAGAGCAGAGGGAGAGAAGAAAGCAAATTTCAAGCAGGCTCCATGCCCAGAGCAGAGCCCAACAAGGGACTTGATCTCACAACCCTGAGATCATGACCCAAGCCAAAATCAAGAGTCAGATGCTTAACTGCTTAGCCACCTGAGGCACCCAGGCACTGCTGTCTTTTCTATGGTTGGGTATCTTAATAAATCATACATAGAAGGTGGGAAGAACAAAGTGCCGTGAAAACTGTGACTGACAGAGAAGCAGCAGTGACTCCCATCTACAGCATAGGGGATGTTTGGTCCTTTGGGTCCTTTTTGTCCACATTTTTGTCTCTGTTGACGTGACTATGGACTGGACTTGTTTTGGTCTTGTTCTATCATGGTCGGAGAGTGGCTCTTTTTAAAATGTTGGTGTTGGGGCGCCTGGGTGGCTCAGTGGGTTAGGCCGCTGCCTTCAGCTCAGGTCATGATCTCAGGGTCCTGGGATCAAGTCCCGCATCGGGCTCTCTGCTCAGCAGGGAGCCTGCTTCCCTCTCTCTCTCTCTCTCTCTGCCTGCCTCTCCATCTACTTGTGATCTCTCTCTGTCAAAAAAATAAATAAAATCTTTAAAATGTTGGTGTTGTGTGTGATTTTTTATGTACAGCAGATCACTGTGGCCTGCTGGGAGGACCCTGCCATCTTCTGGCTGTCATGGACTGCTGGCAAGCAATCCCAAAAGAACTTGCACAGACTCAACTCATCACATTTATTCACTTGTCTGCACTTGTGCCCTTATATTCTTTAGTGATAGGAAGGACGACCAGTCCCACATTCCTATTCTAGGCCAGCCCATCCATTAGCATACTAGATTCTATCTCTTAACCCATTCAAGGTCTTCACTCCAGCAGCTCTTTCTATCTCTCCAGCATCAGAAATTTTTCCTCTCTGTTGGATCATTCCCATGAGTATTCAAATATGCTGCTATTGTTCCCATCTTAGGAAAAAACATAAAAATTTGAAAACAAAGCAAGAAACAAATCGTCCTTTGACCCTAAGTCTACCCTCTGCTACCACCTGATTTCACTGCCTCATTTAGAGCAAGACTCTTCCAAGTAGTTGTTTATACTGCCTTCTACTCCCTTCTCTTTTCTCTTGAGTCTGCTTTCTACTTTTTGTTCTTGTTAAGGTCACTAATGATCTCCAGACTGCTAAATAAAGAGCGATACAGAACTATTCTCAGTTCTCATCCTGCTTGACCTGTTAGCAATATCTGACATCTCTGATTTTTTTCATCCTCTTTGAAATATTTTATTTGGCATCAGGGTGAGGTCTTTTACCTCACTGGCTATTTCTTCTCAGAGTCTTTGGTGTTTCCTCTTTATCTCCTCAGCTTCGAAATCTCTATTTAAAAACAATGTCATCCTTGGGTGCCTGGGTGGCTCAGTTGAATAAGCGTCTGCCCTTCGGCTCAGGTCATGATCCCAGGGTTATGGGATCAAGCCTCATGGCAGGCTCTAAGCTCAGCGGGGAGCCTGCTTCTCCCTCTCCCTGCCACTCCCCCTGTTTATGCTCTCTCTGTCAAATAAATAATAAAATCTTAAAAAAATAAAAACTATGTCATCCTTTTAAAATTGGGTCTAAAATCTAGATTCACTGAGCCCGACCTCAGGATCTTTATTAGATTATTTTCATTTTTTCCCCCTTTACAAATACTTTAAACCATTTAGTGGGATGGCACTGTGAGGGGTTTTGAAATCTGAGCAGGGTAAGACAGGTGTACACACAGAATGCAGTGACCATGATGCTAGGGCAAGGTGTATAGGGTGGGATGGAGGAAGAGGGAGTCTGTGCAGGGGGCATTTAATATTGCACATTGAAGGAGAAATGGCAACAATTGGTAACATGTGATTCGGGGCTAGATTATTGCAAAGGATATTATTGGGACAATTGGTGGAATTTTAATGTGGTGTAAGAATTAGAAGGTAGTAATATAATGTTAATTTCCCAATTTTGTTGGTCATATTATGATTGCTGGAGAGAAATACTCACCTAAGTGTTCAGAGTTAATAGGGCACACTGTTGACAGTTTACTTTTAAATTGCTCAGAGAAAAGGTATTGTAACATATTTGCAACTTTTCTGTAAATTCGAAATTCTTTCAAAATTTAAAGAAGTTTAAATAGTTTTAAAATACTTTATATAATAATCATATTCATCTTGTACCATTAAAAAATATTGGCAATATTAAGTTCTTTCAATCCAAAGTAAAGTTCTTGGCATGACTTCAATTCAAGAAGTAGGCATTTGTGATTCAGCCTTTTCTTGCACACATGGAAGGAAAACACAACTTGTGCTAATTTTGCAGGAAAAAGACAGTATATCCCTTCTTGATTATCTTATTAAGTAATTATTCTTTAACATGTAATATGTTTAAAAATATAGGCAGCATCTGACTTTTTGTGCAAGTGGATTTGACTCTCCCTCTTCAACTTTACATTATGATTATTTTCAAACATACAGAAATAGAAAAAGAATAACTGAATAGTGGTATACCCTCCACATAAATTGAATAATTGTTAACAGTTTGCTATTTTGCTCTCTCTTTCTCCTTATCTATCATCTTAATTTATATAGGTAGTTAGAACAACAACAACAAAAATACCATAGGTTAGGTGGCTTAAACAACAACATTTCTCACAATTCTGGAGTCTAGGAAATCCAGACTTGAGACACCTGCAGATTCTGTCTGGTGAGAACCCATATCCTGTTCATAGACTGCAGTATTCTTACAGTGTCCACACATGGTGGAAGGGGGTTATGGGCCAACGTATGAATTTGGGGAGGACACATTCAGACTATGGCATCTCTATTTGTTGAAGCATTTGAAATCAAGTTGTAGGCAACATGACACGTCACTCCTAAATACGAGTGTTTGAGCACGAATGTTCTGGTAATAAAGACATTCTCCAAGGGGTGTCTGAGTGGGTTAAGTGGGTTAAGTCTCTGCCTTTGGCTCAGGTCATGATCTCAGTGTCCTGGGGTCAAGCCCCACATCTGGCTCTCTGCTCAGCAGGGAGCCTGCTTCCTCCTCTCTCTCTGCCTGCCTCTCTGCCTACTTATGATCTCTTGTCTGTCAAATAATAAACTCTTAAAAAAAAGACATTCTCCAACATAACCATAAAGTATTAATAATTCATAAATGAATATCAGTAACTTTATCCACATATTGTTACTTCTTCCATAACACTTTCATATACATATTTCATATTCAGTCTTTCTCAATTGCTCTAGAATGTCTTTTATAGCTGTTTTTTGGGAGGGAGGGAACCAGGATCTGCAACACTCAAGAGCTTTTAATCAATAACTTCAAGCCCTTATTTGAAGGAACAAGACTGCCTGAGATTCACTTCTTTGCACATTGGAGCAGAGTATGTATTGTGAGAAAGAGAGGGTGAGGGGGTGCTTCTGAGCAGTGACTTGTGCACAGGAGTTTGAGGTTGGGAGGTGGGTAAGGACGGGGGCTCATCTTGATCCCTAGTAGAGACTGGACTCCAGGCTAACAAATTAACATCACATCCTTACCAGTTAGCCCAGGGCAACTGCCGCCAGAGGGCGCAAGGCGCCGCCGCCAGGACTTCAGGTGGCCCTCGGAGGTCTGGCGGCGGGGACGTGTGGGGCCCAAAGTCCGGAGCGCGCGCCGGGGAGCGGGGTTGGGAGGAGGTGGGCGCGGGGCGCGCGCCTGGCCGCCCCCTCCACGCGCGGGGCGCGCGTGCGCGGTTCCGCTGCGGCGGAGGGAGCCGCGATGGAGGGCGCTTTGACTGTCCGCCAGGTAAGCGGCGCCTCGCTTGGGGCGGCTTCCCTAGCGGTGGCTGGACCGGCAGTTTTCTTCACCGTAGTGGTTTGAGCCCCCTCACCTTCTGATCATTAATTCCTCCCTTCCCCTGCCTTGGTGCTCTTTGGAGTCATTTGGAAAATTGTTACCGAGGAAACGGTTTCCTGTGCTTCCTGCGAGCCTTCCCCTCTGGGCAACGGTGGAACGTCGGCTTCTCTGTGGGCGTGGAGAACTGGAATTTGGCCCCGAAAAGCCCTAGCCCAGATGTCTCAGCCTCAGGCCCCACTGACTCAGGCTCCAGGGTCGCGATTCTGACCCGACGTCCCGTCGGTCCAGTCCCAACCGCTTCCCCAATCAGCTCTGGAATAAAGGGCCCAGAATGGAGTTTAAATCACTGTGCTGTCAACCAAGCTTTTGGTTTCAACTGGTTTTATTGGTTTACTGCCTTATTGGACAAACGGAAGAACTTGCTGATTAAGATTCGGGGTGAAACCCTACTTTTGTTGCAGGGGCACCTGCACTGCTGAACACGATGCTCGTTACATTTACATATTGGTTGTGTGTATAAATTTTACTTTTGGAGAATTGCAATCAGTGCGATACCTTTTATCCGAGAGGCATTTTGCAGTTTACAATATTGTAGAGGCATTCAAATAATTTTGTTGAATGAGCAAATGAAGGTCCTATTTCAATGGATTCTCACAACGTTACTATGAAATAGGTACGGTAGATATTAACGAACCCAATTATTTATTCATCCCTATGCCGGGTACTGGGTATTCAGATAAGATGATGAGTAACAGAGACATGATCCCTGCTGTCAATGAGTTTATAGTCCAGACCAGAGAGCGTTATTGCCCCAACTGTAGAGTGGAGAAAACAGATTTAGAGAGACTGCCAAGATCATAAAATCAGTAAGTTAAAGAGGAAAGATTCTGTTGCAGGCACTCTATAAAGCCGGAATGAACCTCCTCCTCCTCACCAAGAATTTGATTTGGTATAGAATGATGCCACATAGACCGCCGCCCACCACCACCCACACACATACCGTGAGTGTATGAAAAGGCTTATTACTTATATGTAATTTCTTATTAAATATTTACATAATGAAAAGGGAAGAGTGGGACAGGCTTCTCAAGCAGATCCTAAATGACTTAAAAGGGCAAGGAAAGGAAGCTAGATCCGGGTTTTTATTGAGCTTAAAGTTGGCATCTGGGTGAGCCTTCCTGTGTGTGGACTGGGGCTTGCTTGGTTTGACGCTGTCACCCACACCAAAGCTAAGATTGACCACACTTTCTTACCAGATTCCCCATTTGAGGGACAGAAGAGAAAAAGGAGGAGCTTAATGGGTGTCCGCAGGCAAACATAAAAAAATTGAATGAGACTCCTTACTATAATTCACCCCACATGTTCAGCTCATGACTGAAATGTACTATTTTTCATTTAGTTTTTGACCTTTTGTAAGTGAGCCGTCATGGCTGTCTGTGAGGCCTGCTGCCTGTCCCCCATAGGAAGATGAAAGTTCCATTGAATGCCTTGTTCAAGAGCCCGATGCTGTATTTTGAGAAATAAAATGAGGGCTTTGGTCACTGTTAGTAAGGTCTGGAACTCTAACAAGGATAGGAGTGTTTTTGATGAGGCCTTTTATTATGGTTTTTGCATATGTAGAACCATGGATGTTCTTGATTTATATTTTGAATATCTGTGAAACAGATTTCCGGAGTTCTTTACCCCAAAAGGTGCAGCTCTTAGGCAGTGCCCCAGGAGTCTGTAAAAAGGTGCAGATGGAGCCAATTGTTGGCCCAAGCATCTCCTGTCAAGATGACTGTGGAAAGTTCAGCTAGTTGTGCTGACCCTTGGGTGCTTACCTTTATCAGGGACATCTTGGTTAAGGGATGAAAAGCAGTACATATCTAGTGAGCTCCATTGTATGTAATGGTATTACTGCTGTCCCTTGAACAGAAAAATTTGTCCATTGAACTTCAAATGGAAGTTTGAAGCGTACAAACTCTGATTGCACTTCACTCAGCTGAACCCAAGTTACTCCTCAGGTTTTCAAGGGATTCAGAGTGGTGACCTCCTCTAGCACCATGACATCTAACAAAAGAATGAGGACAGGGGAGAGCATGTCCTTCTGCAGGTGGGATATGTCATGGGGCCCCGATTTGGTTTTATCCTGTAGCAAGGAGGGCTTGGTGGTTGTGCTGAGCTGCAAGGTGTTGCTTTTAGAACCCAAGGCATGAACAGCTGGGTTTGGAGGATTACAGGCACTGGGCTCGTAGATCCTTTATTTCCAGGGAAGTCCATCATGCTGTCAGTAACTGCTGCTTTAATGGCATATAGTGTGGAGCTAGGGAGATAGTTTCTTGCATCAGAACCTGTGGACAGCTTACAGACACTGTGGGTGGTGCAGGCTCCAGTTGCTGAAGTCTCTATGGTAAAGGATTCTTTGTGTGTATGTGTGTGTGTGCATGTTTTGTTGGCGGGGAGTAGCACTAACAGAAGTGTCTATGATAATTTTGACAAATTTTAGAATCATTTTTGGGAGGGGTCCTCATTCAGCATGACTCATTTGCAAGTAACAGTGTAGATAGGCTTAAGTAAAATTTGTAATGAGGAATATTTTTCTCCAGACCCCCAAAATGCCTGACAAATATTGAGCTTGTTTTAATATTGTGGGTGCCAAGAGGGTTTTCTTGACATTATTAGGGGTGGAGAGGCCCTTGGTTTACTAAATACTTTTAACTAAGGTGGCAGTCCTTATGCTGTGTTTGGGGCAATGGTCCATCCCCTTTTTGTGAACTCCTTTGTGCATATTTGTATGTCCTGACTGGTATGTCAGAAGAATGTCTTCAGAGGAGACTGTAATCTATGTAATGTCATACTTGTGCTCCTGGAGAAAAATGGATACAATTACGATATTGCCTGTAAAGGTTGCATGTGACGGCAAGCCTTTCGAGGTATCTTGTGTGGCTAGCTAGATAAAGGTATATCGTGTCCCACTAGAGGTGAAGGAAAAATGTGACTGAGAGGTTACTGAGAGAGACATTGACTAGAATATTAGCCAGATTTAAAATATCAAATATTTCCTAGTTTCTGATTGGATAGAGTCAATAATTTCCGTAGTACTGGGGACAGGGGCCTTAATGGGTAGGTGCACCGCATCAAGGGCATCAAATGCCCGCATCAAATGTGAGGCACCATTCATTTTCCCAACTTTAACAGGCCACATTAGGCTGTTAAATGGAAAAGCAGTAGGGATAACCAGTCTTTCACTAATTAGGTCCTATATAATAAATCCCAATCCTCTAAGGCCCTGTTTTATGTTATATTGAATTGTATTTACTATTTTAGCTAGAGGTTGGGGGAGGGCTGGTCCATAGGGTCTCACTTTTTTTTTTTTAAGATTTTATTTATTTATTTGACAGAGAGATCACAAGCAGGCAGAGAGGCAGGCAGAGAGAGAGGAAGAAGCAGTCTCCCCGCCGAGCAGAGAGCCCGATGCGGGGCTCGATGCGGGGCTCGATGCGGGGCTCGATGCGGGGCTCGATCCCAGGACTCTGGGATCACAACCCAAGCCGAAGGCAGAGGCTTTAACCCACTGAGCCACCCAGGGTCTCGCTTTTTAAAAAGCCATTTGTACGCTCCAAAGACTATTTAAATTTTTTGTTGGGTCAGAGCATCCATTGCCCATATGGGATATTTTAGGGTGATGTGTACTATACTATATTACCAGGGAGAATTTAGGCAAGGCAGTACTTCTGGGGGTTAAAGTGATGCATACCTATTTACGGTCCATTTTATGTTGAGTAATTCCCTTAAGATTATAGGAGGTGCCTTGTTTAAATTTAGTGGGATCTCCAGGTAACTATAGTTTGAGCCCAGTATTGATTAAAGTCATGAAAATTTGCCACTTGATACATTTCAACAGATGTTGAAGTTAATTAAAAAACCTTTGCCATACAGATACAAAAGCCAATCTTTATCTTTTATTGTATAAATTATTTTAATAAGTTTTGCATTTTGGATTTCCAACTAGGCCAAATTGTGGATTTCTGTTTCAGTTTTTCTGTTTGGTTTCTTTTTTTCTTTTTTGGTTTGTTGCTTTGTTTGTTTCTTTTTCTCTCCCTCTTGGTGGTGAGTGAATATGGTGGTGAGTGGAGGGAGTCCTGTCTACCATTTCATATTTATAAATTTGAACCTTCAGGGAGCCTCAAGTCAGTATCGCCAGGGCTAAGGGTATGTGGTTATTTTATGGAGCTTAAAAACCCTATTTTGGGGCACCTGTGCAGCTCAATTGGTTAAGCATCTGCCTTCAGCTCAGGTCATGATCCCAGAGTCCTGGGATTGAGCCCCCTGGGGCTCCTGCTTCTCTCTCTCCCTGCTTCTCCCTTTCTCTTTGCCTGCTGCTTTGCCTGCTTGTGCTCTCTCTGTCTCTTTCACTGAGTCAAATAAATAAATAAATAAAATCTTAAAAAAAAAAAAAAAGCCCTGAGCTTAAGTTGAGGCTGAATTACCCCTTTGCTGTGCCACCTGGGTGCCATGGGTGGTTTTCTCTGTAAACCCAAGGATCAGGATTTCTGTTACAACAGAGGCATAGGTGGCAGCAGCAGCAGGACAAGCAGGAACAACAGAGGTATTTAAGGGGCCTGGTGAGCTCTAATTGTTCTCACAAGGGCTGCTCCCTTCCCTCCTCCGAACTCTTTTCTCTCCCTTTTGTAAACTCCATAATGGCTCTCTTTCAGGAGCGACCACCCATTGGGCCCACATCTTGCATAGGGTATACTCTCCCCGCCCACCACCAGTCCTCAATGGGGGCCAATGCCTGATTCATTTGTTTTTAACTCAATTGTTTGTATAAATCCGAGTGAATTTGCCAGCTTCCCACAAATGGTTAGTAAGGTTGCTTCCACTCTCTTACTATTACAAATATTACAAACATTGTTGACTCTATGTACACAGGGTTTTAGTTTATACCCATTTTAGGCCTTACTAGGTACTGCAGATTACTCTTCAAAGAGGTTGAGCTAATTGTCACTCCCATTGCATGGTATTTTTGCTGTTTAATCTTCCTCTAGCTGACTATGAACTTCTGGAGGCTAAGGACTTTGTTTTATTCATTTTTAAAAAAAGATTTTATTTATTTATTTGACAGACGGAGATCACAAGTAGGCAGAGAGGCAGGCATAGAGAGAGAGAGCCTGATGCAATGGGGGGCTCCATCCCAGGACGCTGGGATCATGACCTGAGCCGAAGGCAGAGGCTTTAACCCACTGAACCACCCAGGCACCCCTGTTTTATTAATTTTTTAATTCCCAGTGCTAATTAAACTACCTAACAGTAGTAGTCATTGGAGAATATTTGTCACATGTGTGAATACATGAACTGTAGAGGGAAAAAAAACCATTAGTGTTTTCTAAAAGCTTAAATATTGTTTTCAAGTTAATTTATCTAGTTTGAACATTAACTCTTCTCATTTTAAAATGAGCGTTTCTCAGTAAGTAATTTAAATTATTGGTACTTGTTCCCAGGTAATAAACGAAGGGGAATCAAGCTTTGCTGCTGAGCCCCAGGAAGAGTTAGAGGAGAATCCTGGTCCAGTTGTGGATGAGAGTAATACAGTTTCAGCAAAAAAACAGGGACCAAATTTACATAACTGGAGTAGTGACTGGAGCTTTTGGGTAATATTTTTTTCTTCCTTATATCTTCATTTTAATCTTAAATACAAATTTTCTTTAAGTTTATAACAACTCATAAAATATAATGTTGTCTTATTAGCATCTAGATTTCAGATGTTTGTAAGTCCAGAGTCCAAGACATTTCTGATTATGCTCTCCTTTGGCCACTAGAATGCACTGTTGTCTGGTTTGTTGGAGTGGAATTGTCTGCTTCGGTTTCCCTGGAAGAAAACTACACCACAGAACTGGATTCCACTTACACTGTTGTTCACTGTATTAGCAAGACTAATGTTATGCAGAAACCGTATTTCTAAATGTTACTGAGAAATCAGCTATTTTACATAATTTTGATTTAAAGAATTAGCTTTGATACCGAAAAGGAAGTGTAACAATATTTGACCTGTAGCATATTAATAATTATAAGATAGGTTTTAAAGGTAAGAGTTTCACATTCTGTTTGCACTGTACTTACTTGGTTGTATGACCTGAATATGGTTCAGGTTTCCCCCACTGTAAAATGAGACTCCTGCTTGTTGATTAGGTGCACAGAGTTTTTTGGTAAGAATAACATTTCTATTGCTGTATGAATGCTAACATTTATTATTTTAAAGGGCTCGTTCTAAATCTAGCGGTTCCTGACAGTTATGAGATCTTTGAAAGAATCTGGTATAATGCAACTATAAATGAACTTTATACAAGATTATAAGGCATTTATAGTTCAATATTAACTTGATCTCTTGACGATTAGGTATATACTTGGTAGCAGAATTTCTTTTCTTTTTTTTTTTTTAAGATTTTATTTATTTATTTGACAGAGAGAGACACAGCAAGAGAGGGAACACAAGCAGGAGACATGAGAGAGGGAGAAGCAGGCTTCCCGCTGAGCAGAGAGCCGGATGTGATGCCTGGCTAGATCCCAGGACCCTGGGATCATGACCTGAGCTGAAGGCAGATGCTTAACAACTGAGCCGCCCAGGTGCCCCAGTAGCAGAATTTCTTATAATTTTAGAGTAACCTAAAAAAGACATGATATTAACAGGTTATAAAGATTAGTATAAGTACCATTATTCTGTTCATAATTAATAGCTCAGTTTTTGAATATTACTGAAACTTTTTTAAAAAAGATATTATCTGTTTATTCATGAGAGACAGAAACAGAGAGAGAGAGAGGGAGAAGCAGGCTCCCCTCGGATCAGGGATCCCAATGTGGGGTCTGATCCCAGGACCCCGGGACCGCGACCCAAGCTAAAGGCAGATACTCAACCAACTGAGCCACCCTGGTGTCCCAAATGCTATTGAAACTTAACATAAATAACCGTTTCTTAATTCCTGTTAAGAAATGCAACTAAGTTTTAATTATTTATTTATTTTTTCGTGCTCTTGATCCTTTTTGGACGAGAGCTTAAAGACTACTGATTTTGAAGATTTTATTTATTTATTTGAGAGAGAGAGAGAAAGTGAGAGAGAGCATGAGAGGGATGAAGGTCTGAGGGAGAAGCAGATTTCCCACGGAGCTGGAAGCCTGATGTGGGACTGGATCCCAGGACTCCAGGATCTTGATCTGAGCTGAAGGCAGTCGCTTCACCAGCTGAGCCACTCCAGCACCCTTCAACATAAGTTTTTAAAAACCATATCCTGGGACGCCTGGGTGGCTCAGTTGGTTGAGCCGCTGCCTTCGGCTCGGGTCATGATCCCGGCGTCCTGGGATCAAGTCCCGCATCAGGCTCCTTGTTCTGTGGGGAGCCTGCTTCTCCCTCTGCCTCTGCCTGCCACTCTGTCTGCCTGTGCTCTCTCTCTCTCTCTCTGACGAATAAATAAATAAAATCTTAAAAAAAAAAAATAAAAAAAATAAAAACCATATCCTAAAGAAAATGTTTAATTGCTAAGAAATATACCAAAAAACTACACATCCTGAAAATTATGTCATCTATATTGATTATATTACTTTTGGTTACATTCAGAGAAAGTTTTTGACTATTATAATGTTTTAGCCATTCTGCACTATGATTTTTGTTGCTACGTTATAGATTGGAAAACCTTTATAGTTCTAAGAGCTATCTACAGGACTAAAAAGTCGCTGTGGTTATTCTTGGCAGACTTAAAGCAAGAAGAAGGGTAAAGCAAGAAAAGGAACAAGCAGGGGAATGAGGATTTAGTAATAAGAGAGAGAAAAAGAAGATATATGCGTTCTAGAGCTTTGCTACTCAAAGTGTAGAATGTGGGGCCAACAAATTTGGCATCACCTGTCAGCTGATTAGAAATGCAGTCTTGGGCCCAGCCTCAGATCTACTGAATTAAAATCTTTATTTCACAAGAGTTCCAGGAGATTTATATGCACTTTCAAGTTTGAGAAGCACTTGTTTAGAGTGTTAAAAGTCTACTTTGGCTGAGTTTGTGTCTCTGTGCTGATTACAGGCACCTTACTTTGAGGAATTTTTTTTTTTTTTTGAGGAATTTTTGTATGAATTCACATGGAATAGATTTATTTATTTTTTTATTTTTTAAAGATTTCACCTATTTATTTGTCGGAGAGTGAGAGAGAGAGAGAGAGAGCAAGCGAGTGCAAGCAGGGGGAGCTGCAGGCAGAGGGAGAAGTAGGCTTCTTGCTGAGCAAGGAGCCAGATGTGGGACTTGATCCCAGCACCCTGGGATCATGACCTGAGCCGAAGGCAGATGCTTAATGACTGAACCACCCAGTTCTCCCACACGGAATAGATTTAAAGACAAATACAACCTATTAAAAGTTTTACTGACCTTTTGGAGGTCACTTGCCGAGAAAGTGTACTATCAGAACTGAGAAGCAAACAAAACCAAAAGGAGCCTGAATAGCTAAATCAAAGGTCATGCTTATGTACCTTGTGGAGGAGAATTCCTCAAGTAGTCATTTGGAATATCTTTAATATATTTTTGACATATTTTTATAAGCCTAAATCAGTTGGTTCCCGTTTTATGGTTGAATAGGGTATTGGAGATAGGGGAATTATTTGGTGATAACACATGGACAATGGGAAGAAATGACATCAGAAGCTCAAAAAGTGTAGCAACGTGGGCCTCTTAATGTGGAGGCCAAAGGTCTATGTAGATTAGCTGGCTCTAATATAATACAGTTATTGGTAGAAGTGATGGTTAAAAAGTCTGCAAAATAATGCACTTTTTCTCTGCCATTTTAAATCCATCTGCTTCTACCACTGACACCACCCTGTTGCTGTTTTCAGATTCTCCTGGCAGTAAAGTTGGAATTGAATGAGTGTAGTAAGATGGTTGCGTTCACTGAGGGAGCCCAGATCAACACAGGAAAGACCAGTACCAAGGCAGGGAATATTCATGAGACACATGACCTGGTAGTTAAGCAAATAATTGAAAAAACGTCAAGAGCTGGTTCACTGGAATACCCAAGGAATCTGGATTTGTGCTTTTACACTTATGGGTTTCTACCAAAAGGAATTGATAACTTTTTTTAAATTAACATATTATGTATTATTTGCCTCAGGGGTACAGGTCTTTGAATCATCAGGCTTACACATTTTGCAGCACTCACCATAGCACATACCCTCCCCAATGTCCATAACCCAGCCACCCTATACATCCCTGCCCACCCAGCAACCCTCAGTTTGATTTGTGAGATTGAGAGTCTCTTATGGTTTGTCTCCTCAACCAGTCCCATCTTGTTTCATTTTTTCTCTCCCAACCCCCATGACCCCCTGCCCTGCCTCTTAAGTTCTTCGTATCAGAACCCCCACCCTGCCTCTCAAATTTCTCATATCAGAGAGATCATGTGATAATTGTTTTTCTCTGATTGACTTATTTCACTTTGCATGATACCCTCTAGTTCCATCCACATCATTGCAAATGGCAAGATTTCGTTTCTTTTGATGGCTGCATAGTATTCTATTGTATTTATATACCAAATCTTCTTTTGGTTTGGTACATAAATATATATATTTATAAATATATAAATATATATATATATAAATTATAAATTATAAATATATATATATATCCATATATATCCACTCATCTGTTGTTGGACATCTATGTTCTTTCCATAGTTTGGCTATTGTGGACATTGCTGCTATAAACATTTGGGTGCACGTGGTCCTTCGGATCACTACATTTGTATCTTTAGGGTAAATACCCAGTAGTGCAATTACTAGCAGGTAGTGTAGCTCTGTTTTAAACTTTTTGAGGAAGCTCCATGCTGTTTTCCAGAGTGGCTGCACCAGCTTGCATTCCCACCAACAGTGTAGGAGGGTTCCCCTTTCTCTGTATTCTTGCCAGCACCTGTCATTTCCTGACTTGTTAATTTTAGCTATTCTGACTGATCTGAGGTGGTATCTTACTGTGGTTTTGATTTGTATTTCCCTGATGCCGAGTGATGTTGAGCACTTTTTCATGTGTCTTTTGGCCATTTGGATGCCTTCTTTGCTGAAATGTCTGTTCATGTCTTCTGCTCATTTCTTGATTGGATTCTTTATTCTTTGGGTGTTGAGTTTGCTAAGTTCTTTATAGATTTTGGATACTAGCCCTTTATCTGACATGTCATTTGTGAATATCTTCTCCCATTCTGTCAGGTGTCTTTTGGTTTTGTTGACCGTTTCCTTTGCTGTGCAAAAGCTTTTGATCTTGATGAAGTCCCCATAGTTCATTTTTGCTCTTGCTTCCCTTGCCTTTGGTGATGTTTCTAAGGAGAATTTGCTATGGCTGAGGTCAAAGAGGTTGCTGCCTGTGTTCTCCTCAAGGATTTTGATGGATTCCTGTCTCACATTGAGGTCTTTCATTCATTTTGAGTCTATTTTTTTGTATGGTGTAAGGAAATGGTCCAATTTCATTCTTCTGCATATGGCTGTCCAATTTTTCCAACACCATTTGTTGAAGAGACTGGAATTGATAACTTTTTAAAGTTTTGGTATTTAAAAGAGGTAAGCTCCAGGGACATGAAAAAAATCACTGGTGTAGAATAACTCATATACTCTGGCCTGGCTAACTCAGTTGTTCCACAGTAGTGAATTTAGAGGGCAGTGTGATTGTCATTGGGTGAATTGGAGATTGGGCACAAAAGATCTGGGATGGAGTGTACACTCTGTCCCTGGTGATTACACTGTCTTGTGCTCTTGAGTATGTTGTTGAGTATGTCTGTCAGGTGCCTCACTTATAAAATGAGAGATTGGGTCATAGTATTAAAACATTGGTGTGTCTTGAATCAATATGAGAAAAAAAGCGGAGGCGGTGTTTGGCTAGCAGGTGCTCATAATTTACATTCCTGGTAGCTGCATATCAGTTATAAAAAACTCTAGGCATATATAGTGGGAATATGTTACATGGAGAACACCTTTCCTTAAGAGTGGTAAAGAGGGTTGAAAAGTGCTGGATAAGAGGACCTCCTATTTGTAATATTGGAAAATATGTTTTTATGATTCCCCATAAATAAGAAAATTGTGAGAACTTGACAAAAGGATACAAGACAGTGAAGTAGAGTTCACTAAAGGTTTTTTGTTGTTGTTGAGGCTGGTTTCTTTTTAGACCTTATCCATTTAATCTTGTGCTGCTTAACAGATTGACTAGTGAGTGTCTTTCTGAGAGTAGGACTTTATTTTTTAAGTTTTATTTAATTCCAGGGCAGTTAACAGCTGACAGGTGGACTTTAATTTAAAGGCGTTTGATTAGGACACCTAGGTGGCTCAGTCTGTTTACCGGGTGCCTTTGGCTCAGGTCATGATCCCAGGGTCCTGGGATCAAGTCCTGCACCCTGCTCAGGGGAAAGCCTGTTTCTCCCTCTGCCTCTGCTGCTCCCCTTGCTTGTGCTCTCTCTCTCTCTTTCCCTCTCTCACTGTTGAAAAATAAATAAAATCTTTAAAAAAAAAAAAGGAGTTTGATTAAATCACCATAGACCTGATAGTGAGACCAACAGCAGCAGATTTTCTATTTCAATCCTATAATATAGAAAGAGGAATCTTAATTGTTATATTTTTTTTCTTTTTTTAATTTAAAAATTACAATATTTCTCAGGTCATAATTTCTCAGGTTGTGCTCCCTGCTCAGTGGAGAGTCTGCTTCTCCCTCTGCCTGCTGCTCCCCTTGCTTTATGCTTTCTTTTTTAATTTTATTTTAAAGGACTATTTTTTAAAAAGATTTTATTTATTTATTTGACAGAGATCACAAGTAGGCAGAGAGGCAGGCAGAGAGAGGGGGGGAGGCAGGCTCCCTGCTGAGCAGAGAGCCCGATGCAGGAGCTGAAGGCAGAGGCTTTATTTAGCTCACTGAGCCACCCAGATGCCCCTACTTTATGCTTTCTTTCTTTCTCTCTCTCTTACTCTTACTCTATCTATAAATAAAATATTTATAAATAAATAAATAAAATAAAAAATTAAAATATTTAATCTTTGTATGTGGGAAATGAGTTTTATTAATAACTTTTAAGTCCCAATGTGACAAAAATTATATGAAAGGGAAAAAACCTTGAAATAAACTTAATGGCAAATAAATATGAATACTTTTGCTCTTTAACTCTTAGTAAAAGTACATAGCAGAAACAACATCAACAAAACCAAATCCCTAAAAACTGACAAAACAAAAACTCCTTTTTTTTTCCTGACTAAAATAATGGTGGATTCCAGGTGGATCAATGTCCCAGAGGAAGAGCCTACAGAGATTTGCAGCAGACATATTGATTTAATGTAACTTCTTTTCGTGATGTAGGGCTAGTAACTATTAAGAGTAGAAAAAAACCTTTAAGATTTTCTTTTGCTTATGCTTAGAAAATGACACACTGGGGCACCTGGGTGCCTCAGTTGTTTAAATGCCTGACTCTTGATTTCAGCTAAGGTCATGATCTCAGAGTTGAGAGATTAAGCACCACATTGGGCTCTGCACTTAGCATGGAGCCTGGTTAAGATTCTTTCTCTCCTTTCCCTCTATCTCTCCATTTCACCTCCGTACTTGCATGCTCTCTCTTTCAATAAATAAATAAATAAAATAAAAATAAAAAATATTTTTGTTCTAAAACATTTTTTAAAAGATTTTTTTTATTTACTTGAAAGTGAGAGAGAGCACATGAGCAGGGGGAGGGGCAGAGGGAGAGGGAGAAGCAGGCTCCCTGCTGAGCATGGAGGCCACTGTGGGGTTGATCCCAGGACCCTGGGATCGTGACTTGAGCCAAAGGCAGACGCCTACCCGACTAAGCCACCCAGGTGCCCCTGTTCTAAAACAAGAATAAAGCAAGTCTAGATTTCGAACCATTATATATGTACAAATAATAAGTACTAGTGTTTTGTTAGAAAAATATTTAGAGTTGAATTTTTCTAGATCACAAGCAATTTTTTTCTAATTATATAAGAAATCAGGAGTCTTGACTCTGTACTTTATCATTGGATTATAGCATGATCATAGTCATGTTATTCACAAGTAAGCTTTCTGCTTATAAGTGGGGATAAAAGTTGTCACAGACCTGATTTGAGCTAGGTACATCATGAGGATTAATTAATGTTGCACTGTTAAATAACAATAAAAACCCAAACCCAAGAGGATTAATTAGTATGTTTGCAACATACTTTGGCAACTTTGGAGAGGTGTTTTCTATAATCATATGTTAATCTCTCCCAATGTACCTTGGATTTATTGAAGCTAAAAAGGATATTTTAGACTTTCACTTTGATAACTGATGGAAAAAATAAACTTATTTTCCAACTTCTGTTGGATTTGAAAGTCATATTTTATCCAATTAAAATTTAATTATAGATAGATTTTCTTTGAAAACCTAGATATCTTAAAACCTTTAGATTTAATTATGAGGGGATAGGAACTAACGTTTCTGGCAATACGGAAAGAGAACATTTAAACTTAAAAGCTCTTCTACTATAAAGTACCTAGAAATGTGGATGAAATGTTACAAACATGTTTTTAAAATGAATGTCTGGGCTCACAAAATAGCAAGGGAAATACCTAAGGGCTAAAAAAGAAGAGGGAACTGATTACCAGAGTTGTAAGCTCAGGAGCTAATGCTGAGACAGCCCTGAGGAGTTTATTTGTCTCAGTCATGAAAGCTTTAATGGCCACACTGGGATTGGAGATGATGCCTTGGACTTGTATGGATTAGAACTGGGAACTCCTTATAAAGCCATGACTCTCGAAGAGTTATACATTCTATGAAGCGCGGACTAGGAAAGAAATTCCTAGTCTACCCACACCTGCCTGCTTGAAGATAAGGAAGCTTACTGCCCAGACTTGTGCTTGGAGTGGAGAAGGATGGACATCTTCCTGAGAATACACAACTGTAGTCCATCTCTCATGACATTTTGGGACTGGAATTTAATACTATATGAGTGAGCAGAAGGAGATTCAATAAATAGCATATTTCTATTACACCCTCAAAACTTCAGATAAAACTATTAAAGATAAAGACTATTAAACCATCATTGGATATTAATAAAGACTTAATAGAAGGAATTAAGCATGTGATAAATGGGTAAAGCATTTTATTTTTAATTCAGAGAGAGAGGGAGTGAGCAGGGGGAGGGTCAGAAGAAGAGGGAGAAAGACTCAGACTCTGTGCCGAATACCAAGCCCAACATGGGATTTGATCTCATGGCCCCGAGATCATAACCTGAGCTGAAACCAAGAGTCAGACCCTTAACTGACTGAGCCCCCCAGGCACCCCTGGCTAAGACATTCTTAAAAACACCAGGCAAATTTGGGAGACAACCAAATACAATTTCTAGAAATGAAAAATGTAGTCATTGAAATAATAATTTAATAATTCAGTGGAAGGACACCTGGGTGGCTCAGTCAAGCGTCTGCCTTTGTCTCAGGTCATGATCCCAGGGTCCTGGGATTGAATGCCGCATCAGTCTCCCTGCTGAGCAGGGAGCCTGCTTCTCCCTCTGCCTGTCATTCCTCCTGTTTGTGCTCGTTCACTCACTCTCTCTCTTTGACAAATAAATAATATTTATAAAAAAATAAAAATTCAGTGAACATGGGAAATAGCAGCTAAAGAGAAAAATCAGTAAACTGGTATAGGAGGAAATTGTTACACTGTGCCACTGAGAGATAAAGATAGAAAAATTTGAGGGACGCCTGGGTGGCTCAGTTGGTTGGACGACTGCCTTCGGCTCAGGTCATGATCCCGGGGTCCTGGGATGGAGTCCCACATCGGGCACCCAGCTCCATGGGGAGTCTGCTTCTCCCTCTGACCTTCTCCTCCCTCATGCTCTCTCTCACTGTCTCGCTCTCAAATAAATAAATAAAATCTTTAAAAAAAAAAAAAGATAGAAAAATTTGAAAGAGAATGGCTTACGTAATAAGGAGAAAAGTAGAGTCCAGTATGAATCTAATAGAAGTTTCATATTCAAAAATATATGCCTGAAAATTTTCCACTTTTGATGAAAGACCAGAATCAGGAAGTACAGTGAGTCTCTCACAGGATAAATGAAAAGAATATATGAGCAGAGACATTGTTATCAAACAAATGGCAAAGGTAGATATACATGAATTAAGATAGGAATAACTTTTCCAAAAAAGTTTATTTATTTATTTTTAGTAATTTCTGCACCTAGCATGCGGCTTGAACTCACAACCTTGAGATCAAGAGTCACATGCTCTTCTGACTGAGCCAGGCAAGCACTCCAGGAATAGTAATTTAATAATTCATTTAAGTGTCTTCTTTGCACCAGGCTGTTCTAAGTGTCTCTGCCATTCTAGAGCTGATTGGGAAATGAATAGTATGCACATAACCAAATGTGTAATGTATTTCGTTTCAAGCTTTTATTTCAATTCTAGTTAACATATAGTATAGGTATTGATTTCAGGGGTAATTTAGTGAATCATCACTTATATACAACACCCAGTGCTCATCACAAGTGGCCTCCTTAATACCTATCACCCACTTAGCCCATTCCCTGCCCACATCCCTTACAGCAACCCTCAGTTTGTTCTCTATAGTTTATATAGCTAATAGTCTCTTATGATTTGCCCCCCCCCTCTTTTTTCCTGCAAATGTGTAGTGTTATGTCAGGTAGTAAGAGAAGACAATAGAGAAATGTAAGGTATAGAGAATCACATGGAAGGGAGTAGCATTTTCAATTAGGATGGCCTGGAAAAGCTTTTCTGAGGAGGTGCCATTTTGAGAGAGCCCTATATCAGGGACAAGAAAAGAACATAGATGAATCACGTGAGGAGGGGAAAAAGGAAGTGGTGCTCCGTGGACAGGCAAGAGGCAGGAATAAGACTGGCTTGTTTGACAAACAGCTTACTGATGGAGTCAGATGTGGTGAGTGAGGAAGAAGAAAAAAGCCAAGGAGAATGATTCCTAGATTTCTGATCAGTGCAACTAGGTGCATGGAAGCATCACTTAGGAGATGAGAAAGACAGGACAGAAGTAGTTTTGGGGGTTGAGAAAATCAAGTTGGAGACGCATATATGATACGCAAGTAGAAAAGTCTAGTAGGTTATTGGATTTATGACTTGAATTTCAGGAGAGAGATTGAATAAGGAAGTAAATTTGGGAGACTTTGAGTATGGATGGTATTTAAAGACAGATTTATAAAGATTAGATGAGATAACCAATGGAAAAAATATGGATTAAAAAAAAGAAGTAGACTCTCCAATGTTTAGAACCTCTCTCCAATGTTTAGGTGGTAGAGCAGGAACTAGCAAAAGAAACTGAGATTTGGCTAATCAGATAAAATCTTAGGAAGTGTGGTATCCTCAAAGTGATTAATGTCTTTTAAGGACAGAGTGACCTATTGTGATAGGTAGAGTGAGGCCTGAAAAATGATTACTGGATTTGCAAAGTAGAGGTTACTAGTGACATTAAAAAGTACAGTTTGGGGGTAACTGGGTGGCTCAGTTGGTTAAGCATCTGTCTTCTGCTCAGGTTATGATTTTCGGGTCCTGGGATTGAGCCCTGGGTCAGGCTCCCTGCTCAGTGGGAAGTCTGCTTCTTTTTTTTTTTTTTTCCTATTTTATTTTTTATAAGCATATAATATATTTTTATCCCCAGGGGTACAGGTCTGTGAATCACCAGGTTTACACACTTCACAGCACTCACCATAGCATATACCCTCCCCAATGTCCATAACCCCACCCCCGCTCTCCTAACCCCCCTCCCCCCATCAACCCTCAGTTTGTTTTGTGAGATTAAGAGTCACTTATGGTTTGTCTCCCTCCCAATCCCATCTTGTTTCATTTACTCTTCTCCTACCCCCTCAACCCCCCATGTTGCATCTCCTCTCCCTCATATCAGGGAGATCATATGATAGTTGTCTTTCTCCGATTGACTTATTTCGCTAAGCATGATACCCTCTAGTTCCATCCACATTGTCGCAAATGGCAAGATTTCATTTCTTTTGGGGCGCCTGGGTGGCTCAGTGGGTTAAGCCGCTGCCTTCGGCTCAGGTCATGATCTTGGAGTCCTGGGATCGAGCCCCACATCGGGCTCTCTGCTCTGCGGGGAGCCTGCTTCCTCCTCTCTCTCTGCCTGCCTTTCTGCCTGCTTGTGATCTCTCTGTCAAATAAATAAAAAAATAAAAAAATAAATAAAAAAAAAAGATTTCATTTCTTTTGATGGCTGCATAGTATTCCATTGTGTATATATACCACATCTTCTTTATCCATTCGTCTGTTGGTGGACATCTAGGTTCTTTCCATAGTTTGGCTATTGTAGACATTGCTGCTATAAACATTTGGGTGCACGTGCCCCTTCGGATCACTACGTTTGTATCTTTAGGGTAAATACCCAGCAGTGCAATTGCTGGGTCATAGGGTAGTTCTATTTTCAACATTTTGAGGAACCTCCATGCTGTTTTCCAGAGTGGTTGCACCAGCTTACAGGGAAGTCTGCTTCTACCTCTCCCTTTGCCCCTCTACTTTCTCCTTCCTCCCCACCAAATAAATAAATAAAATCTTTAAACATGTATACTTCTTTAAAGATGACAACATCAACATGGGAAAATATTTTGGAAAAGCAACATGACTCCTAAGAAATTATGAATAAATTAACATATTTAATAAATGACATAGATAATATGGAAAATACCTGATATAGTAATGTGTTATTGGGATATTAATTAAGGCTTCATCCTAAGTATATCCTTTTGATTATCTAGTATAATGAGAAATTTGAAAGATTTTATTTATTTGAGAGAGAGAGAGAATGAGCGGGTGGGGGCTAGGCAGAAGGAGAGGGAAAAGCAGGCTCCCCACTGAACAGGGAGCCTGACTGGGGGCTCAATCCCAGGACCCCAAAATCATTATCTGAACTGAAGGCAGACACTCAACTGACTGAACCACCCAGTCTCCCCAACAATGAGAAATTTTAAATAGCACATATAAACCAAATCTAAAGGAATACAAAAATTCTAACCCAGCATTCTTTATCTGCCTTTCCAAAAAACCTTTTATTAGGTATGAGATGTGAACTTAAAAGCCATGACATTGGGGCGCCTGGGTGGCTCAGTGGGTTAAGCCGCTGCCTTCGGCTCAGGTCATGATCTCAGGGTCCTGGGATCGAGTCCCGCATCGGGCTCTCTGCTCGGCAGGGAGCCTGCTTCCCTCTCTCTCTCTGCCTGCCTCTCTGTATACTTGTGATCTCTCTCTGTCAAATCAATAAATAAAATCTTAAAAAAAAAAAAAAAGCCATGACATTGATCCTATGAGCCACATCTAAGAGGGAGTTTCTATTACACTAGTCACATTGTTCTCAATAATTAAATAATTTTACTTGTATTATTTGTCTGGTGATGTCGTTATTAACAAGGAGTACTAAAATGGCCTAAAGATATGCAGTTGGAGGGAGAACATAGAAGGGTGTGAAGATACAAATGGCCAACAGATGCATGAAAAAATGCTCAACATCACTTGGCATCAGGGAAATTCAAATCAAAACCACAGTGAGATACCACCTCACACGGAATTGCTGAAATTAACAAGTCAGGAAATGACAGATGTTGGCAAGGATGCAGAGAAAGGGGAACCTTCCTACACTGCTGGTGGGAATGCAGGCTGGTACAGCCACTCTGGAAAACAGTATGGAGGTTCCTCAAAAAATTGAAGATAAAGCTACCCCACGACCCAGCATTACAATATCAGGTATTTACTCCAAAGATACAGATGTGGTGACCCAAAGTCATCTGCACCCCAATGTTTATAGCAGCAATGTCCACGATAGCCTAACTATGGAAAGAACCCAGATGTCTATTGACAGATGAATGGATAAAGATGATGTGGTATAAATACACAATGGAATATTACTCAGCCATCAAAAAAATTGACATCTTGCTATTGCAACAACATGGGTGGAACTAGAGGGTATTATGCTAAGTGAAATAAATCAATCAGAGAAAGACAATTATCATGATCTCACTCACATGTGGAATTTAAGAAAGAAAACAGAGGATCATAGGGGAAGGGAGGGAAAAATAAAGTGAAATCAGAGAGGGAGACAAAGCATAAGAGACTCTTAATTATAGGAAACAAACAGGGTTGCTGGAGGGAAGGGGTTTGGGGGGATAGGGTAACAGGGTGATGGACATTAAGGAGGGCATGTGATGTAGTAAGCACTGGGCATTATATAAGCTTGATGAATTACTGAGCTCTACCTCTTAAACTAAAAATACACTATATGTTAATTAATTGAATTTAAATTAAAAAAATTAAAAAAGGATGTGGAGAATGACCTGTGAATCAGTTTTAAAAGCACTTTAAGCATTTCTACCTCTTACGTAGAATTAACACATTTATTCTAACCCTACAAAGTTTCTCGTATTTTTTTTTCTACTTTTAGTTTGAGATAATTTTAGACTCACGTGTAGTTATAAGAAATGATACAGAAAGAGGCACCTGGGTGCCTCAGTTGGTTGAGCATCTGTCTTCAGCTCAGATCATAATCCCAGAGTCCTGGGATCGAGACCAACATGGTTGGGCTCCCTGTTCAGTGGGGAGCCTGCTTCTCTCTCTCCCTCTGTCCCTCCCACTGCTTGTGCTCCCTCTCTCTCAAATAAATAAGTAAAATCTTAAAAAAAAATGATACAGATAACCTGTACCCTTTAAACAATTTTCCCCCATGGATTACACCTTGCAAAAGTATAGTACCATACCACATTGATACTTGCTGATACCACATTGATACAGAACATTTTCATCACAGCAAGAATCCTTTTTTTTTTTTAAAGATTTTATTTATTTATTTGACAGAGAGAGATCACAAGTAGGCAGAGAGGCAGGCAGAGAGAGAGGGAAGCAGGCTCCTCGCAGAGCAGAGAGCCTGATGCGGGGCTCGATCCCAGGACCCTGAGATCATGACCTGAGCCGAAAGCAGAGGCTTTAACCCACTGAGCCATCCAGGCACCCCAGCAAGAATCCTTTTTACAGACAGAGCCTTTTATAGTGCCCTGCCCCCTACTCAACCCTTGTCAACCACTAAGCTGTTCTCCATTTTTATAATTATGTCATTTCAAGAATATTATATAAATGGTATCATACGGTATGTAACCTTTTCAATTTTCATTCATAATTTGCTGGTGTTCCATCTAATTTGGTTTGTGTACCAAGAGTTCATTCCTTTTTAAAGTTTATGTATGAATGTATGTATGTATGTATGTATGTATGTGTGTGTGTGTGTGTGTATATATATATATATTTTTTTTTTAATTTATTTTAAGTAGTCTCTATACTCAGTGTGGGGCTCAAACTTATGACCCAGAGATCATGAGTCACACACTCTTCTGAGCCAACCAGCAACCCAGTTTATTCCTTTTTAATGCTGAGTAGTATTCCATGGTTGGAAGTACCACAGTTTTAACTATATATCCATTGGGCTAGCTCCAGTCTGGGGCTATGATGAATAAAACTGCTGTAGATGTTCATGTACAGGTTTTTGTGTGAACATAAGTTTTCCTCTCTAGGGGTAAATGCCCAGGAATACAATTGCTCGGTCATTGATAGTTGCATATCTACTTTTTAAGAAACTGCCAATCTGGTTTCCAGAGTGGCTGTACTGTTTTATGTTCCCACCAATGTATGGGTGATCTAGTTTCTCCATATTCTTGCCTCCTTGCTGAATGTTTTTATCTTGAAAGGAGCCCTTCCATGTTAATTTTAGAATAATTTTGTGTCAGATATTTTTTAGGATACCATTTTAATTCCTTTTGATATTTCCACTTCTGGTGCTTTTCACTGTTTCTTGTGGATTTTAGTTACCATACTATAACATTTCTTTGCAGCTAAAGGACTTCATTTTGCATTTCTTTAAAGCAGATCTGTTGTCTCCATTGTTTATGATGAGAAGTCAGCCATTAATTGTCCTGGTTTCTACCTATATATATGAGTCATTTTTCTCTTGCTGTTTTCTCTTGCTCCTTTGTCTTTTAACAATTTAGCTATGCTGTAGTTCTTTAAATATTTTTTTAATTTAAAATAATTTTAAAATTTTCATTATTTTCAATTTTTATCTTCTTAATTTTATATATAGGTGTATGTTTTAAGGTTTATTTATTTATTTTAGAGAGAGAGAGAGAGAGCGCACATGAGAGTTGGGTAGGGACACAGGAAGAGGGAGAGAATCTCAAGCAGACTCTCTGCTGAGTGCAGAGCCTGACATGGGGCTCCATCTCACAACCCTGACATCATGACCTGAACTGAACTCAGGAGTCAGACACTTACAAGCTGAGCCACCCACGTATCCCAGAATCTCTTTTCTTGGTTAATTGAGCTTCTTTGATCTATCAATTAATGTTTTTCCTCAGATTTTGAAAGTTTTAACCATTGTTTCCCTAAATGTTTTTCTGTCTCCCTTTTCCTTCTGTTATTCTTTATTTTGAGTCAATTAATGTTGCCCCACAGACCTCTGAGTCTGTTAACTTTCTACAGTCTTTTTCATTCTATTCTTCAAATTAGATAAGTTTTGCTAATCTAAGTTTGCTGATTCTTTCCCGCCATATAGAATTTTGTGTTGAGCCCTTCTGGTGGATTTTTTATTTTAGTGAATGTAGTTTTCAACTCCAGAATGTCTTTTTTTTTTTTTCTTAAAAGAATTTTTAAAATGTATTTGTTGACATTCTGTGGTTGTTGAATCACTATTGTCATATTTTCCTTTAATTTTTTTTTTTGAGATTTTATTTATTTGAGAGACAGCACAAGCCAGAGGGGCAGGAGAATAGAATAGTAATAATTTTGTATCAGATATTTTTTAGGATACCATTTTAATTCCATTAAATAGGAGAGGGAGAGAGAGAATCCCAAGCAGACTCCATGCTGAGTGTGGAACCCAGTGTGCGGCTTGATCCCAGGACCTTGAGATCATGACCTGAACTGAAACCAAGAGTTGCATGCTGAACCGACTGTGCCACCCAAGCACCCCTTCCTTTAATTCTTTAGCATGGTTCTCTTCAGTTGTTTGTATATATTTATAATAACTGCTTTGATGTTCTTGTCTGCTAAATCTAGTATCTGGGGACCCTGAAAGACTCTGTTGCCTGCTTCTCTTTCTTTAGTATGAGTCATATTTTTCTGTTTCTTTGCATGTTTCATAATTTTTGTTAAAAATTGTACAATTTAGATGATGTATTGTAGCAACCATGGATTCTGATCACATCCTCTCTACCCCTAAAGCTTATCATCGATGATTTCTGATTGTTTAGTAACTTATCCTGGAGTAAATATGTGAAACCTGTTTGTCCAGTCTCTGCTCAGTTTGTTGTTGTTGTTATTTTTAAGGCTGACTTCCCAGTGCTCACCCCTTATTTCAGCCAGTGATTGGTCAGAAATTGTGCTCAAGTGTAGCCACTCTGGAAAATAGCACAGAGGTTCCTTAGAAAGTTGAAAATAGAGAGAGCTACACTATGACCCAGCAATCACACTACTGGGTATTTACCTTAAAGATACAAATGTAGTGATCTGAAGGGGCATGTGCACCTGAATATTTATAGCAGCAATGTCCACAATAGCCAAACTATGGAAAGAACCTAAATGTCCATCAACAGATGAATGGATAAAGAAGAGGTGATATATGTATATAATGGAATACTATGCAGCCATCAAAATAAACAAAATCTTGCCATTTGCAATGACATGATGGAACTAGAGGGTATTATGCTGAGTGAAATAAGTCAATCAGAGAAAGGCAATTATCATATGATCTCCCTGATACGAAGAATTTGAGAGGCAGAGTGGGGAGGTTTGGGGGATAGGGAAGGAAAAAAATGAAAGAAGATTGATTGGATCAGGAGGGAGACAAACCATAAGAGACTCTTAATCTCACAAAACAAACTGAGGGTTGCTGGGGGGAGGAGGGGTATGGAGAGGGTGGTTGCTTTATGGACATTGGGGAGGGTGTGTGATATGGTGAGTGCTGTGAAGTATGTAAGCCTGATGATTCACAGACCTGTATCCCTGGGGCAAATAATGCATTATAGGTTAGTAAAATAATAATAAAAAAAAAAAAGAAATTGTGCTCAAATGCACAGAGGCAGTAGTATTTTTCCCTTCTGTTGAGAGATCTGTGAATAGGTTGGGGAACGCATTCAGTATTCAGGACATTTTCAAGTTTGTCTCAATTTTTATGTTTTCCCTCAGGAAAACTTATTTCTGTAGCCACAAATGTGTGGATAGTTTGGGAGTTCTCTAGTCTCTGCTACACATGCATTCTACTTCTGTTTAGCTAGGAATACATGGGAAGTTTATCAAGCCCATTTATGGTTGTCTTTCCTCCAAGATCTCTGTGATGTTCCCTGCTAATCTGCCAGTGGGCTTGTTTCTGGCCCCAGTTGAGACTGCAACCTCACACTCTTGTGGACAGCTTCAGAATTTTCCTTTTTACTTTGGGGCATAGCTTTTCTGCTCTGCACTCTGAATCAACTCAGCCACCTCTGTCTGCATAGCTGCTAGTTTTCATGGCCTATAGAACTGTCACATTGACTTTATTGAATGGGGGAGGAAGAGTAATGCGAACTGGTCAAGGAAACGGTGCCACAGACTTCTGCTGCTCCTAAGTGCAGTAGATTTTCATGAACAAATACTTCTCAGTTTATTGTATGCCTGTTTCCAGTAATTTGAGATGATGTTTTGACATTTTTTTTTCCAGCTGTATCTTTGCTTTTGCAGAGAGAATTTGTTAAACTCCTTACTCCAACATGCTGGGAGCTTCCTTTTGGTGATTTTTGAAATGTTTATGTATGTGGTTTTTCATATAAAAACATACAAAATATTGCATGAAAATCATGTTAGGGGCGCCTGGGTGGCTCAGTGGGTTAAAGCCTCTGCCTTCGGCTCGGGTCATGGTCCCAGGGTCCTGGGATCAAGCCCCGCATTGGGCTCTCTGCTCAGCAGGAAGCCCTCTTCCTCCTCTCTCTCTGCCTGCCTCTCTGCCTGCTAGTGATCTCTATCTGTCAAATAAAAAAAAAAAATCATGTTATTTACAGCCCATTTAAAATTTATTTTCGAAGACTACATTTCTGTTAATCTAATGAAGATTATAATTACATTGAAATTTAATCTTTTTATTGTTGCAGATTTCAAGTTCCACCTATAAAGACAGGAATGAGGAATACAAAAGACAATTCACACATTTACCTGATACAGAGAAGCTAATAGCAGGTAAAAAAGACAGGAAGTTGTAAAAAAAATTTTACTACCTCATTATCAAAATAGAACTGACAAGTGACAATATTTGTAGAATATTTAAGCCTTTGTGCTAGATAGAAAATATTTTTGAAGATAAGTGTCATATTAGGCAATGTAAAACTAAGTTGTAATTTGGGGAGGAGTGATTTCTCACATAAAAATATTAAATACTTCCATGTGTCCTGCCCCATGCTTTAATAAAACCACCATTTTGTAACCCCCCCAAAAAATAAATAAAATAAAAAAGTACTAGCTAAGAAAATAGAACTAAAAGAAAGTTATCGACAATTTCTTCTGGTGCTTGTTTCATACGGTTTTGTAGGAAAAATTTTAAATTTGATGTTCAATATATATTACCTTTCCCTGGAAAAATGTATTCCTTAACAGATTATAGAGCAATTTTATAAAATTTTCTAGGGCTATATTATTTTCTTTCCTTTTTTAAGATTTTATTTATTTATTTATTTGACAGAGAGAGAGCTCACAAGTAGGGCTATATTATTTTCATGTAAACTTTAATTTCTTAGAAGTTTGTTTATGTATTGTTTTAGTAGTCTCTGTACCCAACGTGGGACTCGAATTCATGACCTTGAGATCAAGAGTCACATACTCTTCCAGCTGAGCCAGCCAGGTGCCCTCATGAAATCTTTCAGATAGATTTTATTTGAAATAGACTTTAAGAGGAAAAATTTAGCCATTTTTCTTATAAAAAGTGCTTTATTTTTTATATAAGCTTAATATAGATTTTTTGTGATCAAAATAAAAATCAAAATTTTAGTGTGTATTTCATTTAAACCATTTATACATAGAAATTTCTGATTTCTGATACTGTTGGGCAATATTCCATAAAATGTAACTGAATTTCTAGATAGTTCGGATTAGTACCTAAATATCATTATAATCAATTAAAACAACTTCTAAGAACTTTTGAAAGTAATGCATTCTTATGACAAAATATTCAAACGCTATATAAGGGCATATAATGGGAAGTGAGTGGTCCTTCTGACCAAGACTACTGCAACATTTTTCCTGGCCTATGTAACCTCTTTTAGTGATTTTTTTTATGTATGTTTCCAAACATTTTCTGCAAGTATTTCAAGAGGCATGTACATATATCCCTAAAGGAATTTAAATTAAGAACATACGGTGCCTTACTCTTTGAACCTTGTTTTGGGTCTTTTTATTAGCATTACCTAAGGATCCACTTCATTCTTTCAATGCCTGCCTGGTATTCCACTAAATGAACTTTGTACCATAATTTATTTAACAAATCCTTGATTGATGGACATTTTGCTTGCTTCTTGTCTTTTACTATTTTTGCTAATATTACACTGAAACTTTTACATTTGTTTTGGCATATATGTGCGCACATATTGTAGGATAAATTTTACAAAGTTAAGTTGTGGCAAAAAGGTAATGAGCATTTAAAAAGTTTACCGATGCCAAGGGCGCCTGGGTGGCTCAGTCACTGGGCGTCTGCCCTTGGCTCAGGATCATGACCTGGGACTGGGAGTGAGCTCCACCTCAGGCTTCCTGCTCAGCAGGGAATCTGCTTCTCCCTCTCCCTCTCCTCCTGGTTGTGTTTCCTCTCACTGTCTCTCTCTCTTTCTGTCAAATGAATAAACAGAATCTTTCAAAAAATAATGTAGAAAGTTTCCTATTGCCAATTTACTCCAAAAGGCTTCACCAATTTGCATTTTCATTAAGTGTACGTAAGTACCTGTTTGCCACACCTCAGGAACTTTGCTTTAGTAGAATTTGGTAGGTAGAAATGGTACTTCATCCTTGTTTAAATATGCATTTCTTTAATTATAAAGGAGGTTGAACATTATTCATATGTCTGTAAACCATTTGTATTTCTTCTTCTGTGAACATTTCTCATCATAAACTTGCCCATTTTTCTGGTGGTGGTTTGTCTTTTTCTTAATTTGTAGTAGCTTGTTAGATGTTTAAAAAATTAGATCTTTTTCATGTGTGTTGCAAATGTTTCTTGCCAGTTTGTCACTTGAAATTAAATACTTTTCATAGAAAGCTTTACAAAATTTATCATACTTGTCGTTGCTATCTTGAAAGTCTGATGATACAGTGACATATACTCATTATAAAACATTAAAGCTATAGAGAAAAATATAAAGAAAAAAATTGAAAATTATTGGTAATCATAATACCTACATATAATTTTGGTTAAAATTGTCAGATAAGGGACGCCTGAGTGGCTCAGTGGGTTAAGCCGCTGCCTTCGGCTCAGGTCATGATCCCAGCGTCCTGGGATCGAGTCCCACATCGGGCTCCTTGTTCTGTAGGGAGCCTGCTTCTCCCTCTGCCTCTGCCTGCCACTCTGTCTGCCTGTGCTCGCTCTCTCTCTCTCTCTCTGACAAATAAATAAATAAAATCTTTAAAAAAAAAAAAAGAAAGAAAATTGTCAGATAACTTTTCTAGGTATTTTTCAGTATGTAAATTTGCTTTTAAAAATTTACATTTTGTAGTGTTCTCTCACTGATACAATAAACCTGTTCCATTTATAAAATTTGGAAAATACAGACTTTTACAAAGTAGAATTAATACCATATATAAATATACTAAGCTACAGACCGAGAGAAAATAGTTGATAATCCCATATCTGATTTTTTAAAGATGAACAGGACTGGCCCTCTTTGAAAGAATATATAACCGGGGCACCTGGGTGGCTCTGTGGGTTCATGCCTCTGCCTTCACCTCAGGTCATGATCCCAGGGTTCTGGGTTCGAGCCCCGCATTGGGCTCTCTGCTCAGCAGACTCTCATCTTAATTTGTAGTAGCTTACTAGAGTGTAGTAAGTAGTTTGGAGTGCAAACTAGAGTAGCTGCTTTGGATGGCAAGTTGGCATTTTCTTGTAAAGTTACACATATGCTTAACCAATCCTAATTATTTTCTTAAGTGAACTATAAACCTGTGTTCCCAAAAGTCCTGTGGCATGATTGTTTATAGCATTTTTAGTAATAATTGGGGAATACCCAAGATGTCATTCAACTGGTGAATGAGATCTCCTTGAAAAAATGGTCCATTCTGGGGCTGGGACAATGAAAAATATAAGATAAGTGACTGTGGAGTATCTTGTAGTTTATAGTGCCAGAAAATAAGGAAGTGCTTAAAAAAAAAAGGAGCTTGAAAAAAGCTTGAAAAAACTTGAAAAACTTGAAAAAACTTGAAAAAACTCCCAGTGGTCAAAGACAGAATAATTTAAGCAATAATAAAATCAATAATGACAATATTGGATTATAACCTAAAGAATAAAATAAATATCCATCAGTCTATATTGCTATAAATGCTTGAATAATTAAATGTGTCAGGGGGAAGACACAGATCTTCCTCCAGTAGTATTCCCAGGTAATTTATATGCACTTAAAGTGTGAGAAGTACTGTTGTAGGATAACACTTGAGTGCCATACTAGGTTCTTATTCTCTGCACTTATAATAATGATGATGAAGAGGATCTCTAAAAGATTTTAACCAATCTATGTATATTTATACAACTGATTTCACCAGTGTGACCCCATGCGTAGCAATATAAGAAGCCACTAATTTCACTAATGAAATCCCTTTTCTAATGTGATTATGCTGATTAGCCAAACATTTCTTTTTAAACAGTTAATAAAGGTAATAGAAGGGCTTACAGTAGCCGCTGAAGGAGTATAGTCCTAATTAAAGTCCTAATTGTTAGCTGACCTCTCCCAGTGTGAAGCCCTGATTAGGACAACTAACTATCCCTAGAACATTTCTAAAAACGTTTGCTTTAGCTGGAGTCCACATTTTCACTCCTAATATTCATTTGTGCCTTCTTTTTTTCTTGCTTAATCCTGGCCAAAGAAAATATTATGTTGGGGAAATATAATTAAAAAGAAAATATCCTACCCATCCAGAAAACTCCACAAAACTAGAAAAGAAAGAAAACAGTTTTATTATTGAAAAAGCATTCAACTGAAATGGGACTTGCACCACAGGTAATCTGTAAAAGAGATTGTGAGGAAAGACAGAAATCTCACCTTTTTAAATAACCAAAGAGTTGCAACCCTTTACAAATGCTCTAAAGATAAATGATAACTAGTCTTCAAGAGGACTGATAGTACTGTTTATCGCACGCAGTTCATCATAAATTCACCTGATAATTGGGGCTACTCTCTGTTTTAACTAACTGGCTTTATGAAAAGGAAAAATAAACTTACATCTTTATGACAAGAGTTAATTTTACAACTTGGAGCGAGGTGCCCACTGAAGTTAAGCTTCTACCATATCACAGAAACGGAGAGAAAGGGTGCTATCTCTCTTGATGTTTACATTTTAAAGAGGTGACTGCTAGGTCCTTAAGAAAACATTCCTGGGTTGTAAAACTGGCCAGGGGCTTATTTCACTTTTTAAAAGATTCACATATATCTGAAAGGAGCAAGAAAGAATTTACAAATTTTGTACAGAAAATAAAGAGACGTGAAGGAGTCTTTTTTCCCCTTTTTGCACCGGGGAAAATTAATTTTTTTCTTTTTCAATTTGTATTTACCTTGACAGTTGTCTCAGTAAAAAGCAAACAACACAAAAAAATGTAAAGTATAAAAAAGGAGATTGGTTGTGGCCCCTGGGTGGCTCAGTTGGTTGAGTGTCCAACTCTTGATTTGGCTCAAGTCATGGTCTCGGGGTTGTAGGATCAAGCCCCACCTCCAGCTCCGAACTGGGTGTGAAGCCTGCTTGGAATTCTCTCTCTCCTTCTCCTCTACCTCTCCCTGCTCACTCACTCTCTAAAAAAAATAAAAAATGAAAAAGGAGAATGGTTTCTTTTCTTTTTTTTTAAGACTTTATTTATTTGACAGAGATCACAAGTAGGCAGAGAGGCAGGCAGAGAGACAGAGGAGGAAGCAGGCTCCCTACTGAGCAGAGTGCCCGAAGAGGGGCTCCATCCATCCCAGGACCCTGAGATCATGACCTGAGCCCAAGGCAGAGGCTTAATCCACTGAGCCACCCAGGTGCCCAAGAATGGTTTCTTTTATAATTTAAATATTAAATCTGAAAGCAGTCCTAAAAATGTTGTTCTGGAGAGTCTTTTTTAAGGCAATGTTAGCATTATTGTGTTCCCATAGATGATTGCTGCTAGATAAGGATATTTTGGAAAAAAAAAAAAAAAAGAATACTTTGGGATGTATATTTCCTGACATGATTGTTTAAGAACACATTCTTTGAATTCACTGTTATCTCCCTTATGGATAGATGATGTCTAAATCCTTTGATAAAACTATAAATAGGACATCTTGTTTATTTATTGTGCAATCTTACTCTAGAAGTATATGGTGCTTATTCACTCCATCTGTATTTCCATAACACTTGGTACATATTTCCACTCTAACCTTTGTTGTGTTATAGTTAATAAATCTTTAAGAATTGGAGCCATTCAATTGTTCCAAAATTGATTATGTAATAACTAGTTAGTTGATGTTAACACACATATCAAAGTGATCTATGTTGCTTGGTTAATTTACTTAATTTTATTCTATCTTTCTAGTCACTAATTATAAAGTTATAAAATCCACAGGCCAATTTTTTTTTTCATAGACCAATTTTTGATAAACATTTTCTTATTCCATTCTAGATGAATCAGATAGTTATTTGACTCAATCAGGTAGAATATTGCCTTCTGATATGATAATTACACGTTTACTTATCAGTAGGGAAATTGAGAGTAAAAAAATAAAAGTAAAATCCCCTGGCTTAAAAAATTTTTTTTCCATTTCTTGCATGGGCCATATTGCTAGAAAGCCATTTTATAAAAAAATGTTTATTGAGGTATAGTTTATTCCAATAAAATATATCTGTTTTGGGATTCCCACCCCCCTCTCCTTTTTCACCTCTATCCTAAAGGTTGGGGGAAGGAATAGAAGGAGAGGGAGAAAGACAATCTTCAGCAGACTCCTTGCTGAATTTGGAGCAGGATGGGACTTGGGGCTCTATCCCACCACGCTGAGACCATAACCTGACTTGAAATCAAGAGTCAGATGCTTAACTGACTGAGCCAGCCAGGTGCCCCAGGAAAACCCTTTTTTAAAACACTGAAAAAAATCTGTCAATCTATGTCAAATAGTCTTCAGTTAAAATAATCTGGTTGGTTGCTATAGCTTTGAACATAGTTAATGTAAAATGGTGCAGTGGTTCTCATAGTGTGGTACACAGGCTAGCGGTGTTGGTGTTACCTGGGATCATGTTAGACTTGAAAGTCTTTACCCTGCTCCAGACATATTTAATCAGAAACTCTGGGGAGGGGCCTAGCAATCTGTGTTTTAATAAGTGTGCCAAGTATTTCTGATCTGAAATGCAAGAAGCACTAAATTAATAAAATGGTTCAGTGGCTTAGATAAAAATTTCAGGACACCTCAAGGTGACCTTGAGCCCAATCCCTGTTTTAGAGATGCATACCCATAATGAGTAACTTAATCTACTTAATTATTTACTAGGACTTTTGTTTGGGGGCATCTCAGTTTTGTTCTGCTGAAGGAAACATTTTGCAAGAATTACTTTGCTCAATTTTTAGTATTTACTTAGAAATTTAACATGATTAAATTTAAATATTTTGAGGTTTATACCTCAATGACGTTTTCCTAAAATTGTTAATCACTTTATATAGTTTTTAAATTTATCATTTATTTTTTATTTTTTTATTTTATTTTTTTTTTAAGATTTTATTTATTTATTTGACAGAGAGATCACAAGCAGGCAGAGAGGCAGGCAGAGAGAGAGGAGGAAGCAGGCTCCCTGCTGAGCAGAGAGCCCGATGCGGGGCTCGATCCCAGGACCCTGAGATCATGACCTGAGCCGAAGGCAGCGGCTTAACCCACTGAGCCACCCAGGCACCCCTTAAATTTATCATTTAAACTAAATCTTCTCACAGCGATGAGGGAGCAGAAGGCTGGCTGAAGACAAAGCACAAGCTGACACCCTGCAAACCCCCCACCCCCACACACTTCCCACTCCTGGGGTGGGACACATGTGACGTTATTCCAGGCATCTCCCAACTGTCTTAATGTTAATACCCAGCTAGAGGGGAAAACAACCTTAACTTGACAAGGTCATGGCCTCTAGTATTTTGTAGGTATCTTGTAGGTGGGTCCTCTTCAGCATATGAAAGTTCTTTTGAAATGCTTTCCCTTACTTCCCCCTACTCCTGAGTATATAATCAGCCACCCCTCACAACCGCAGTACAGCTGGTCTTTCTGCCCACCGTCCTGTACCTGTGCTTTAATAAACCACCATTTTGCACCAGAGATGTCTCAAGAATTCTTTTTTGTTTGTCAGCTTCAGAGCTTACCCCACCAAACCTCACCTATATCCCCAAACTCCATCAACAGCACCCCTTTATATCTTGAATTATTGATAATTTAACCATACTATTTACATTAGCCAAAGAGCCAAATCTAAATCATGGTATTAACTTACTGGTGGATAGTGGCATTTATCAGAACACCCCTGATTTTGCTGGATTTTAGTGCTGAGGCAGAGAGGATCAACTTTGAAACTAACTTAAAATCTACACAATTTTTGGAGTAATTATTGTCCCCTTCCTCACCCTTTTCCAATGTCTAATCACCACTCTCCCATCAGTATTACCTCTTAAATATCTCAAGTATATTTACTTGAGTAAAGTAGTTACATAAAACTATTTCTTTCTCTTAATACTGTCATTTCTAGGTCTAAGCCACCATCAGTTTGCCCCTGGACTTTCAACTCATTTATATGAATCTATTCTCCTAGTGTGGAAAAAAGTAGTCTTGAATAATACACATCTGATCAGGCTCCTTCTGCTTGAAACTCATCAATGGGAAAACAAAACAAAACACCTCATCAGTGGCTTCTTGTAAAGTTCACAGTCTACCGTAGTCTGTCAACCTTACATGATCTAGTTTCTCCAGCTTCTCTAGCCCAAAGTTCTTTGTATAGTTGCTCAGGTGTGCTTTTTCTTTCTACCACAGGGTCTTCACACATGCTCTTTCCTCATAGTCCAGCTGACCATTTATTGACCTTTAGTTCTTAGTTTAAAAACTACTTTTTCTGATATACACTCTCCCTACCCAATCCCCTCATGCCTGTGTCCTCTTTGTAATAGTCTCTCATAGCTTTCTCTACACTTTGATCATTATACTTATTTTGTATTTGTTTGTTAATTGTATACCTTCCCTTCTAGACTGTTCCATGAGGGCAAGGCCCATGTTTGGTAATGCTAGTGCCAGCAAAATATCTGGTGTATGGTGCCCAAAGTATCTGAATCAGTGAGTGATTGAATGAACAAACAAACTAATGAACAAAGAGTGATGACTTTTCGTGTGTTAAAGTAGGATGAGATTATAAAGTTGCCAGATTTTTGTGAATAAGCTGTTCCTTATTCTTGTGTGTCTAGATTATGCTTGTGCTCTTCAGAGGGACATTTTGCTTCAGGGACGTCTATATCTTTCAGAAAACTGGCTGTGTTTCTATAGCAACATCTTCAGATGGGAAACTACAGTAAGCTGTATTTAGATTTGATTTGTTGATACAAATAATTGCATAGGTAGAAATATATGCAGTCTTCCTAAAAATAATATACTTTAGATTCCAAAGTAAATTTATATATATTTGTATATTGTACTTGTATTGCATGTAATAGATATATATACAATTTATATACTGTTGAAGTATGTAATCTATTTTCTTAGTACATTGAGCTCCATTTGTACATATTTAATACAGTTTGAGAAAGAGATTTCAGGTTGAAAAAAGCTTGAACATATATCCATTTGACTGCCAAAATCATGTCTTATGTGACAGACTGTCTGAATTTTGTTTGTGTGTGTATGTGTTAATATGGAACATGAACACCCACATGTCTTTTCACACTCTATCCTAAACTTAGAGATAAGAACTGTGGTGGAAATTATTGATGGGGGAGAATGTCTGACTGCTTACCCTGTTTTTTTCAGAGAATGAAAGCATGTACTTATTATTATTAACTCCTTCATTCTTCAGTGGAATATTCTGGATTAGGTTGATGTAATACTTGGTATTTTGTGCTGTACATGTTTCTGAAAAATCCATATAATAATTTTTCATTCTTTTGTGTGTTTAGATTTGTATTGCATTAAAGAACATAACCTTCATGACTAAGGAGAAAACTGCTCGACTCATCCCAAATGCTATCCAGATTGTTACAGAGGGTGAAAAGGTGAAAAGCTTTTCTGCCTTTGCTTTATTATATAATGTGGAGAAAATCTGCATCATACTGATACATTAGTGTTGGTAATTTTTCTTGGAGTTAGGAATTTGTAGTAGAGATACATCGTATTTAATACTAAATTTCTGTATAGTTAAATACTTTTTGCTAATTAAATGACTGCTAACATTTTTTTCAACATGTAATCAACATTTTTTTATTAACTCTGCTGACATTTTTTTGTGCTTTATAGTTCACAGAGAACTTTTTCCCATATTTTTCACTTCATTATAAGAGGTAGGTAAGGAAAGCATTAGTAAAACATCATTATTTCTGAATACCCTAATAATTTCATGATATTATTTAGTCAATAATACCTGCACAGAAGCAACTAATAAAAACAAATTGTTCTGGTGAACAGAGAGATTTGGGGTAGTGTATAAGTAAACACATAATCACTATAATATTTTTTTAGGATGGTAGTTATCTTTAACTGTCATCATTTTTATTATTTACCTACAATATCTGCTACTTTTTAGTGGGGATATATGAAGAATCTTTCTGAACCCACCTGGAAGATTGATTAGGGCTCTGTGTGTGACATTAGAGGCATAATGCTGAGAAAGAAAAAGGAAGAAGGGAGGAAAAGAGGGCAAACATGGAGAAGAAGGAGAGGGAAGGAGAAGGAAGGAAGGAAGGGAAGCAATGAAAGAAAAAAAGAGAGAAAGGGGAGAAGCAGGGGAGAGAAACATTATAACATTGAATCATTATAATGATAATTTTAAATATTGTAGTTTCTTTCAAATGTACTTTACATTTTATTTTTGTTTTAAATAATCTATGCTTACAGAATACTTCCAAGTACAATACAAAAAACTTTCCCCTCTGAACTATTTGAGGGTAAGTTGTCACTCTGAAGCCTCATCACTCCAGATATCACCCCAGATAGTCTAGCGTGTATACCCTCATACATGGAGGCCCTTCTTACTTACTTGGGCTCTGAATGTATCAAGGAGATTTTCCAAATAGAATTATATCCTTCCATGTGGACAACCTCCTCAACTTTTCTGGTTTTGACATTGTTTTGGGCTACTACAGCTCTTTTCTGCCCTCACCTCTACTGTGGATGCCGGCTTTCTCTGTTCCACCAACAGCTTTAGGGCTGAACTGCTCAGGAAAGGAAGAAGAACTAAAAAAAATTTTAATATTACAATCAATATACGAATACATTGCATTCCCTAACAAAGTCACAAAACAGTTCTTAAACTAACATCTTTCTTCCATGCCTATAATCCCTAATCCCATTGCTTTTCTAGAGGCAAACACTGTTATTAGTTTGATATGTATCTTTTCAGACTTTTTCCCTTTGTGTGTATAAATATCTATATCTATAAATACACATATAGACACATGCATACATGTATCTTTGTGTGTCTATATATATAGACATACATATATATGTGTATATATATAGTTTTGCTTTGTTTTTGAAGCAAATGCTACTTTATACATGTTGGTTTTCAGTTCTTTCTTAAAAAGAAGTTAATATCTCTTGGAGTCATAGCACATCTAGATGGAGCTATTTCTGTTTACTCATATTCTGTTTATTCTGTTTATTCATGTAATTTCTGTTTATTCATTGACCATTAGTTCATTTCCAACATTTTGTTATTATTAACAATGGTGCCATGGACAGCCTGACTGTGCCTTCTTAAGCCCAATGTATGGCTGTTTCTCACATCTATAGTGACATTTCAGGGTCAAGCATTTTAATTTTAATAATGATAACAACAACTATCATTTGTTGAACATACTTGTTTTAACACTGTTTTAAGTTCTGTATAGATATTTTCTCATTTAATTCTCACAAAAATTTGTTACTATATTTTATTCTCATTTTTCTCAGATGAGGAAATTAAGCAAAAGAAAAAGAACCCAAGGGGCACCTGGGTGGCTCAGTGGGTTAAAGCCTTTGCCTTCAGCTCAGGTCATGATCCTGGGATCCAGCCCCGAAGCAACAGGCTCTCTGCTCAGCAGGGAGCCTGCTTCCTCCTCTTTCTCTGCCTGCTTCTCTGCCTACTTGTGATCTCTGCCTGTCAAATAAATAAATAAATAAATCTTAAAAAAAAAAAAGAAGAAAAATAACCCAAAGTCATAGGTCTAAGTGGTAGATTATATACAAGAGTGGATAGAATTGATAAATTATTTAGTTTAAGAAGTGGGAACTATAGTTTTATCTTTTCTTATTTAGATACCAATCTTTTAAATTCTTGCATTTCAGTAAGAAAGTTACCTTTTTATGAATGTTAGCAGTTTATTGACCTAATATTTGTAAATGGTCTGTTTGGGCAGGTAAAATTATGTAATACAGTGATTCAAATGGAAATTTTTTTCTTTTTGTTTCCTTTTTTAAAAAAATTGTATAATGTCCCTCAAGTTATGGCAGTGTACCTTGTGCCACTGAATTTTCAAAATGTATCATTTTTTTTTTAACTGTGCTTCAAATAAATAGAAAAAATAGTTCTAAAAAAAAGAAGTGGGAACCAAATGGACTAGGAGATTTTTCTTATCTATATATCTGAACAAAATGATATAAGATTATGATAATGCAAGAAAGCAAAACAGTTTGGTCTAAGGAAAGGAAATAGAGGATAAATAGTTATCATTAAGTAGTTATCATTAGGCCACATATTATGTATATAATTCTATTTGGAAAATCTCCTCAATATAGTCTTGTTATGAAAAGTTTTGCTTCATGGAGAGTATTACATAGCAACATTTCAATTTATTAACTGGAAAATAGCACTTTAAAATTTTCCTATGAAAAGTGTAAATGCCCAAAATATTATTTGTTTGACTTTTTTTTTTTTTCTTAGCAAATCAAACATATAACTGAGCTTTCTCATCCTTAAAAATAACTACTCAATCATGAAAAGTCACTAACTATGGGGTCGGAAGGATGATACACTGAGAGACTGTATTTAGTGCTGTCACTTGTCAGATTTTCTCATAAAAGCCTATTTTAAAACGTGACTTTGCAAAATCAGTTAAATGCAGAGGAAGAGATGGGGCTAAAAGCAAACATAGAATTATAGATTGAAACATGCTATTTTTTTTCTATAGCATTCAAAGCAAAGTTAAGTTTTAACATGGGTGTTTTACATCTATAATTAGTAGAAATTAAGCATTTCTGGATTTTTTTTAGAAGACTATGAAAGATATGATTTGAAATTAAGATCCTTAAAATAAGTTGATCTCTGAAATCCACTTGAATTTTTGAAAGATTTATTCATTTATTTATTTTTAGAGAGAGAGGAAGTGTGTGCATGAGTAGGGGGAGGGGCAGAGAGAGAATCTTCAAGCGGATGCCCTGCTGAGCATGGAGCCCATGACTCATAAGATCTTAATCTGAGCCAAAACCATTTTAACTGACTGATTTAACTGATCACTCATTTAACTGACTGAGACACTTAGGGGCCCCCACTTGCATTTTTTTTTTTAATGCTTTATGTATACTTGGCTCATGTGGACACCAAATCATGCCTCTTTGGAAAGTTCAGAATAAATATAGTTTTAATCTTTTTCATAAGTTTTTAAGATTATTGTAATAAACTATGTGTAGATAAATATTTACCTATTTCAAGCTCCTTTTCTGAGTAAATATTGATAAAATTGTATTTCCTGTAAGATAAAGTTTTTAAAAATTTTATTTATTTTATTAGAGAGCATGTGCCTGTATGGGGGTGCAGAAGGAGGAGAGACTCTAAGTAGACTCCATGCTGAGCATGGAGCCCAATGTGGGGTTCTACCTCAGGACCCTAAGATCAGACTTAACAGGCTGAGCCACCCACATGCCCCTGTAAGATAGTTTTTAAAGACACCTTGTTCAAGCTCCAATTACCTATTTTTATTCTATTGTAGCAAAGAGTGAAACAAAAATAATATATGAAATAGGGAATGGTGTCCTATTAGTTTGCTTTAATCATAGCAGGTGCCAACAGATCTTCATGACAGATACTGTCACCCACCCCCACTTTTTTTAATGACACTGAAATTATCTCACCATTTTTCTTTGCAGTTTTTCTTTACATCTTTTGGTGCCAGAGATAGAAGTTACCTCAGTATCTTTAGGTTGTGGCAGAATGTACTGTTAGACAAGGTAAGTGTTCATACCAGAGGCAGGTGCTTCTTATAATAGCAACCTCCCAATGTGTACCTCCACAGTGTTTGCAAGTTGAATTTTTCTGGAGTTAATTTGACTAGACTATATAAATTCCAAGATGAACCATGAAGCAAAACAGAATCCATAGTTATGTTAAGATGTTAATTTTACAGTAAGTCTCCCTTTTATCTGCAGGGAATGTGGTCCAAGGCCCATAGTGGATGCCTGAAATTGCACATAGTACTGAACTCAATATATATGCTATGTTTTTCCTATACATCCATACCTATGATAAAATTTCACTTATAAATGAGGCACAGTAATAGATTCATAAAAATAACTAATAATAAAATAGAATAATTATAACAATATACCATAATAAAACTTATGTGAATGTGGTATCTCTCTCGCTCTCAAGATATCTTATTGTACTGTACTTATCTTCTTCTTGTGATGATATGAGATAATGAAATGACTGCATGATGCAATGAGGTGAGGTGAATGACAGGCATTGTGATGTATTGTTAGGCTACTACTGACATTCTGATGGTGTGTCAGAAGGAGGACAATCTGCTTCCTGACTGTGGTTGACTGTGGAAACTGAAAGGGGGGAAAGTGAACCTGTGGATAAGGAGGGGACTACTGCAATCCCCAGGGTAACCATCAAGAAAATAACTTTAAAAATATGGTAAAAGTAACCTCAAGGGAATTAAAATTGGTACACTAGAACTATCTGTTTAACATGTATGAAGGCAGTAATGGAGGAATAGAGGGACAAAAAGACATAAGATACATAGAAAACAAATATCAAAATGGCAGACATTATATTTAAATCATTAAACATAGATTAAGCACTTCAATCAGAAGGCAGAAGTAGGCAGAAAGAATGAAAAAAAAACCAAACCATGCTCTGACTCTATGCTGTCTGTTTGAAACATGTTAAAGATACAAATAGATGGAAAAAAAGACACTATTACAAATAGTATTCAAAAAATAGCTGAAGTGACTGCAGTAGAATCAGACAAAATAGACTTTGAGATAAAAATAAAGACAAGGAATGATATTTTATCATAATAAAAGGGTCAATCCATCTGGAATATATAACAATTATAAACTTACATCTAAGAACCTGTGTGTGTGTGAGTGTGTGGGTGTGTGGGTGTGTGTGTATATATATTCTCCTAATAACAGAACCCTAAAATACATCAAACAGAACTAGCAGAATGAAGGGGGAAATAGATAATTTTATTAATATCTAGTTGGAGATATTAATAGTTGGAGATTTCAATACCCCACTTTTAATGATGGATAGAATAACCACAGAGATCAAAAAGGAGATAGAAAATTTGAACAAAACTATAAACTAACTAGAACTAAAAGACATCTATGAGACTCTCAAAGGAGAATATACATCTTTCTCAAGTACACATGGAACACTCTCCTGACAGACCGTATGCTAGGTCATAAAAGCAACCTTAATAAATGCAAGAGGATTGAAATAATGTAATGGACTGTACAGTGAATGAAATTAAAAGTCAATAACAGAAATTTGACAATTCATAAAAAGTGGATATTAAACAAAACATTTCTAAATAACCAATGAGTGAAAGAAGAAATCACAAGAGAAATTAGAACATACTTCAAGTTAAATGAAAACAAAAACATAACATACCAAAACTCATTGGGTGCGGTTAAAGCAATGAATAGAGGAGATTTTATAACTATAAATATCCATATTAAAAAAAGGATTGATCTCAGGGTGCCTGGGTGGCTCAGTTGTTAAGCATCTGCCTTCAGCTCAGGTCATGATCCCAGGGCCCTGGGATCGAGCCCCACTTTGGGCTTCCTGATCATCAGGAAGCCTGCTTCTCTCTCTCTCCCACTCCCCCTCCTTGTGTTCCCTCTCTTGCTGTGTCTCTCTGTCAAATTTAAAAAAAAAAAATCAATAACCTAACTTTCCACCTTAAGTATTAGGGCAAAGAAAACAAACTAAAGACAAACAGAAGCAAGGAAACGCTAAAGACTAGAACCGAATGAATGAAATAGAGAATAGAAAAACAGACAATCAACAGAATGAAAAGTTCTTTCTTTGAAAAGATCAGTGAAGTTTAACTAGATGACCAAGAAAAAAGATTAAAATTATTACATTCAGAAGTGAAACTGATAGCATTACTACTGACCTTACAAAATGAAAAGGGTTCATACTATGGACATTTTATGCCAACAAATTAGTTAACCTAAGTGAAATGGACAATTGTGACTAGAAAGTCATAAATCATTGCAACTGACTCAAGTAAGAATAAAAAATCTGAATAAACCTATAACAAGGAAAGAGATTGAATTAGCAATAAAAAAAAAATCTACCCGCAAAGGAAAGCTCAGGCCCAGATGGCTTCAATGGTAAATTCTGCCAAATGTTTACAGTAGAATTAACATTAATCCTTCATAAAGTATTTCAAAAAATAGAGGAGAAGAGAATACTTCACAACTCAGTCCAAGAGGCCATTATTACTTTCATAACCAAGTCCATACAAAGAACTTCACAAAAAACCTACAGGGCAATATTTATGTTCACTGTGTCTATGTTCATTTTGTCTATGAATATAGACATAAAAATCCTCAACAAAACCAAAGTAATTTAGCGAAACAAATCCAGCAACATATAAAAACAATTTTAAAACAATTAAATGCCATGACTAGGTAAGATTTATACAAGATTGATTAAACATATGAAAATCATTCAATGGGGGCTCCTGGGTGGCTCAGTGGGTTAAACTTCTGCCTTTGCCTCGGGTCATGATCTCAGGGTCCTGGGATCCAGCCGGGGCGTCGGGCTCTCTGCTCAGCAGGGAGCCTGTCCGCGCCCCCCTGCCTGCCCCTCTGCCTACTTGTGATCTCTCTGTCAAATAAATAGATACAATCTTTAAAAAAAAAAAAAAAGAAAATCATTCAATGTAATACACTATATTAGTAGAATAAAGGACAAAACCCACATGATCATCACAGTCAAAAAAGAAAAAAAAAAGTGACAATATCCAACATAAAGAAAAACAAAACCAAAACCAAAGTAGGACTAGCAGGGAATTTCTTTGACTTGATAAAGCTTACAGCTAACATACTTAATGGCAAGAGACTAATGCTTCCCCACCTTAGGTCAGGAACAAGACAAGAATGTCCTTTCTTGGTTCTGACTTCTATAGGGAGGGGAAAATAGGTAAGAAAAAGAAGTAAAAGACATTCAGATTAAAAATGAAGAAATAAAACTATATTCACTGGCAGATGATATGGTTTTGTATTTGTAAAATTCTAAGGAAATCATTAGAAACCCATTAGAACTAATAAGTTCAGGAAGTTGCAGAATATATGATCAAAATACAAAAATCAATTATATTTTATACACTGACAGTGAATAATCCCAAAATTAAAAAAATGATTCACTTATAATAATATCAAAAAGAATAAAATACTTGGGAATAAATTTAACAAAAGAACTTTAAGATGAACACTGAAAGTTAATATAGTTAAAAGAAACTAAAGAAGACAAGTGAAAAAAATCTCATGCTCATGGGTCAGAAGACTTGATACGGTTAAGATGGCAATATTCCCCATTCCCCAGGTTGATCTGCAGATTCAGTGCAATCCCTATCAAAATCCCAACTGGCATTTATTTATTTATTTATTTATTTATTCTTTTTTTTTTTTTAATTGAAAAGCAGATCCTAAAATTCATATGAAATGCAAGGTACCCAGAATAGTCAAAACAGTCTTGAAAAAGAACAAAACTGGATTAATTAGTCTGTTAGGGCTGCCATAACAAAATACTACAGACCTGGCAGCCTAAACAACTTAAATCTATTTTCTCACGCTTCTGGAAGCTGGAAGTCCCAGATCATGGAATAGGCAAGGTGAATTTCTGGTGGGACCCATCTCGCTGGCTTGCAGCCTTCTCATTGTGTCCTCACATGGCTTTCCCTCTATTCATGCACACTCTTGGTGGCTCTTCCTCTTATATGAATACCAGTCCTATTAGGGTAGGGCTCCGCCCTCTCAACTCTATCTTAGCTGGGGCTGCAATAACAAAATGCTATAGACAGGATGACTGAAATGACAGAAATTTATTTCCTCATAGTTCTAGAGGCTGGAAGTCTGAGACTGGGATGACAGCTTTGATGGGGTTCTGGTGAGAACACTTCCTGGCCTTCTCATTGTGTTCTGACACAGCCGGGAAGGAAAGAGAGAGCCAGAGCCAGAGCCAGAGCCAGAGCCAGAGCAAGCTAACTCTCTGATATCTTCCTATAAGGGCACTAATCCCATCATGAGAGTCCCGCCCTCATTTACCTCATCTAAACCTAATTATCTCCCAGAGGCCCTACTCCAAATGTTGGGAGTTTGGGTTTCAACATGAATTTTGAGGGGAACAATTCAGTGCATAGCAACCTCATTAACCTTAATTTTCTCCTTAAGGTCCCTACGTCCAAATTAGTCACGTTGGGGGTTTAGGGCATTACATACCAATTTTAGGGGAATGCAATTCAGTCTGTACCATTGGAGGACTTGCACTTTTTGTTTTGATGTTTACTACAAAGCTGCAATAATGAAGGCAGTAGGTTTACTGATGTAGGTCTAGACAATACACGTTAATGAAATAGAATTGAGAGTCCAGAAATACAATCTTACACTTATCGGCCCTAATTTGATTTTTTACAAGGGTGCCAAAACAGTTACACAGGGAAAGAAGTCTTTTCACCAAATGGTACTGGAATAACTAAATGATCCATACAAAAGAATGAGTTTTGATTCCTACTTCAGGCCATATACAAATATTAAATCAAAATGGATCATAGACCCAAAGGTATGATCTTAAAGTATAAAACTTTCAGAAGAAACTGTAGCTATAAATCTTCATGACTTTTGGATTAGACAGTTGTTTCTTAGATATGACACCAAAAGCTCAAGTGACAAAAGAAAAAAGTAGATAAATTGGATTTCATCAAAATTAAAAACTTTTATGCTTGAAGGTGTCCATCAAGAAAGTGAAAAGACAACACATTGGATTGGGAGAAAGTATTTGCAGGTTATATATCTGATCAGGCATTTATATCCAGAACATATCAAGAACTCTTACAACTCAACAAGAAAAAGACAAATAGCCCATTAAGAAAATGCACAAAGGATTCGAATATTCATTCCTCCAAAGAGGGTATACAAATGGCCAATAAGTGCGGTCAAAGATGTGCAATGTCTTCAGCTACTGGGGAAACATAAAACCACAACAAGATACCACTTCACGGGACGCCTGGGTGGCTCAGTTGGTTGGACGACTGCCTTCGGCTCAGGTCATGATCCTGGAGTCCCGGGATCGAGTCCCACATCGGGCTTCCAGCTCCACAGGGAGTCTGCTTCTCTCTCTGACCTTCTCCTCGCTCATGCTCTCTCTCACTGTCTCTCTCTCTCAAATAAATAAATTAAAAAAAAAAAAAAAGATACCACTTCACAACCCCTGGGATGGCTGAAATAGACATTAACAAATGTTGAGGATATGGAGTAATGAAATCTCTCATAAATTCTGGTGGGGTTGTGAAATTATGAAAACTTTGAAGAATAGTTTGGCAGTTTCTCAAAATGTTAAACATAGTTACTGCATGACCCAGCAATTCCACTCCTAGGTTTTTATACAAGAGAATTGAAAGTGTGTGCTCACACAGATACTTGCACTTGAAGGTTCTTAGCATTACTCATAAAGCCAAAAAGTGGAAACATCCTAAATGTTCATCAACTGGTGAATGGTGAGAAAAATGTATATTCACACAATGGAATATTATTCATCAATAAAAAGGAGTGAAGTACCAATACATGTTACAACATAGATGAACCTTGAAGCATTATCGTATGTGAAAAAAGCCCATCCCCAAAGAACATATACTGTATGATTCTGCTTTTATGAAATGTCCAGAATAGGCAAATTCACAGAAGTAGAAAGTAAATTTGTTTCCAGGAGGAGGGAGGAATGAAAAATTAACTGCTAATGGATTTGGGTAACTTTGGGCAGATGAAATGTTGTGATAGTTGTACAGCTCAGGATATGCGAAAAAATTCTGAATTGTACACAAAGTGAGTTTTGTGATATGTGATTTATATTTCAATAAATTCTGTTAAAAAAAAAAAATGGCTTGGAGGGTGGAGTAGAGATTTCCAGCTGTTAAGAAAGTTTCCTTTGCTGCTGGAGCTCAAACACCACAGGCCAGAACTCTATCTTCTCTCTTCCCAACTCTCCAGCTAAGTCCCTCACTGGAGTGGACAAATTGTGGCCTCCTTGGCTCTTAGGGTTGAATGTTTTTCCAACTTTGGGGGGGCTGCTGTGGTCAGGGACTTCCAAACAGTGCCCCACTGGGATGCTTTCACTTCCAGGAGTGCTGGGGGTAGGAAGTAGCTTGGAAGTCCCCAAATGGAGGGTGAGGGTGGGAGTGGGGGAGTTTCCCAAGCCCAGCCCCTCCGCCCTCCTCAAGGGACTAGAAAGGAGGGCAGCAAAGCACCATGTCCAAGCTTGTCCCACTCTCCTGAGTCTTTCTTGGCATTTGGGCATCCTGGTTCCTTGGAGCCCCATGGCCATGGTCCTGGACAGGGTGATGCGGGCCTCAGAGTGAGGAGTCTGGTGGCCCGCAGCAGCCACTGGCAAGAGTATGAAGTGGCTGCATTAAGGCTTGCTGCCCTACAGCTCTGTGTTGCCCTTTCCAGGTTGTGCTGCAGGAAGCCTCTTTCTGGGCTTAGGCCCACCATGTTCGGATGCATTGCTATAGTTACAGTGGGCTGCTCTTAATGGCATGGGGTGAAAACTCCAGTGTTGCCCTAGGGACCTGGCTAGTGCTACTCTCCAGTGCCAAGGTTTTCGAGTGCTCTGGAAATCCCCCAGGTGCATTTCCCTCATTCTAATAAGGAGCCAAAGACTGCTACTGCATTTGGTTATGCACCTGATCTGAGTGTCCCTCCCCAAATCCAATTTGCGCTTATCACAGATGAGAAAGTTGTGATACATCCTTATGAAAACAAATAACTCCAGGGAAGTGATGAAGTTCAGGTTTATAGATGAGCCAAGGAAGAAACTGAGATCTGAATTTTAATGAAAAAATTGAAAAAGTTCTTTGGTTTTTAAAAAAGATTTTATTTATTTATTTGAGAGAGAGAGAGAGTGAGCATGAGAGAGAGCATGAACAGGGGGGAGGGGCAGAGGGAATGGGAGAAACAGCCTTCCTTGCTGAGCAGGGAGCTCAATATGGGTCTGGATGTAGGACTGGATCCCAGGACCCTGGCACCATGATTAGAGCAAAGGCAGATGCTTAACCTACTGAGACACCCAGGTGCCCCATCCTTCGTTTTTTAAAGTGATAAAGCCACATTGGTTAGATTTCTTGATCTTTTGTAATACTATTAAAAAAACTCCATAAAATCCATAAAATGCACAGCGTAACTACAGAGTTCTATAAAACAACACAAGTCTTTTGAATAATGTCATATTTATTAAAAATTGAAAAAGTTCTTTGGTTTTTAAAAAGGATTTTATTTATTTATTTTATTTATTTATTTGAGAGAGAGAGAGAGAGTGAGCATGAGAGAGAGCATGAACGGGGGGAGGGGCAGAGGGAGAGGGAGAGACTTTAAGTTCAGAATATTATATTCATATTTACTTGTAATTAGGAATCTGAGAGTAATAGTAAATATGTCTACTTAGCTTACTTTTTACATGAGAAGGCCTTAAATATAATGCAATATAATGCATTATATTTAATATAATGCAATATAATGCATTATATTTAATATAATGCAATATAATGCATTATATTTAATATAATGCAATATAATGCATTATATTTAATATAATGCAAGTCAGTTTAGTTCACAGCCTTTGAGCTTAGCACCCTTTTTCTTGACAGCACATTGAGTATCTGGGATTTGTGCAGCCAAAAGACAGTGGCAGCTCCATTCTTCCATACAAATAATCTATAGTTTCTGTCTTTTGTAAATAACTATGCAACCATGGTTTAAGGTAAGGCTCTAGGCCCCTCCCACCCTCGGCTATTTTGTTTAGTTTAAAGCTCTTATCCCTTCCATGCTCTATATCAGAGCCCAACAATCTTGCCACCTGTTTTTATATGGCCCACAAAGTGGGATATGGCTTTACATTTTTATTTTATTTTATTTATTATTTATTTTCTTCTTACGGGAGTGAGGGGCAGAGGGAGAAGCAAAGAAAGAATCTTAAGCAGGCTCCATGCCCAGCATGAGGCTGAATGTGGGGCTTGATGTCACGACCCTGAGATCATGAACTGAGCCGAAATCAAGAGTTGCATACTTAATGGACTGATCATCCAGGGCCCCTAACTTTACGTTTTTAAACAAATAAAAAAAGGAATAATATTTTATGACAGAAGAATATTTCATGACAATTCAAATTTCACTGTTTATTAATAAAATTTTACTGAAACATAGCCATGCTCATTTGTTTATGTATTACTTGGCTGCTTTCACACTGCAGTGGCAGAGCTGAATAGTTGCAGTGGAGACCGAATGGTCCACAAGGCCCAAACTATTTGCTATATAGCCTTTCACAGAAAGTTTTTGACCTCAGAACAATATTACAGCCAAATTTATCTTTCTAAAAAATGCATACCTACTAATATTAGCTTCCTGCTTAATACTCATTTCTCTTGGAATAAAAATATACAATTTTTTTAAAGATTTTTTAATTTTTATTTATGACAGAGAGAGAGATCACAAGTAGGCAGAGAGGCAGGCAGAGAGAGAGAGAGGAGGAAGCAGACTCCCCGCCGAGCAGAGAGCGGGACGCCGGGCTCGATCCCAGGACCCGAGATCCTGACCCAAGCCAAAGGCAGCGGCTTAATCCACTGAGCCACCCAGGCGCCCCAAAAATATACAATTTTTTATAGGGATCCCATGTTCTGACAGTAGCCCACCACTCCGGCTTCATCTCAGTACATCTTCCTGGTTCTTAAGTGTTCTGCCTTTTTGTTTTGTTTTGTTTTGTTTTTTTCCTGCACGAGATCTTCAGCCTCAGTCTTTGTGCCTGCCTCTTTCCCACCCCTCAGTCTGAACTGATACTCATTAATAAAACTAAGTCTAAGTCAGGTCCATTCCTTCACCTTCCTATAACGTCTTGTGCTTTTCCTTTGTCACACTCATTACACTTATAATTCTTTGTTCTATTTCTGTTCTTCTCATTTGCGTATAAAGATCTTGAAGATAAGGACCATGTCTGTCTTGCTCATTGTTTTATGTTCAGTGACAAATGCAGTGTTTACTGTAGAGCTGGTTTGGCATACATCTTGGTGTACTCACTGTCTTCTGGCACTCTGGCCATAGTGCCCTTTATTCTCAAAAGTGGACAGTAAGTTAAAGGGTTGTATTATAAATAGATGACTCTCAATAAATACTTTTTGACTCAATTTAGTAAAACCTCAATGATTTAGACTCCTGGTAATCATTACATTTAAGTAACAATACTTCACTTCTCTGCTCAAGGAAAAGGCAAATGATGGGAAGAAAACACAGGCTTTTAATTACAGAAAGAGCATTCAAGGTATGCCCTAAGTTCAATGTTCATTTGACTCAATTTCTTAAATCTCTACGTGCCGTGAGAACAAATAATTACCTTGAAACACTAAAAAATCCTCAGTTGCCAAAAGAGTGCTATTTTCTGTGTATTTGAATTATTACAAAAACAAGTTGTAGGGACACCAGGGTGGTTCAGTTTGTTAAGCGTCTGCCTTCCGCTCAGGTCATTATCCTGGGGTCCTGGGATCAAGTCCTGAATCAGGCTCCTTGCTCAGGAGGGAGCCTGCGTCTCCCTCTGCCTGTCCCTCCCACAGCTTGTGCGCACTCTCTCTCTCTGACGAATAAATAAAATCCTTAAAAAAAAAAAGAAAAAAGAAAAAACAAGATGTATATATAAGGTTATTACTTTTAACAGGCTTAAAACTTTTGTTAAAAGCTCAAATCTTAATATTGATCCTTTCATGTTCCTAGTGATATAATATTATTGGATTTAGGATTATTGATACAATACAGGCAGGATGAAAATGTTCTTTCAGTGAGATAATAATGGTCTCTCTTGCCAGTACATAGGGGCTTCTATGAAGCTAGCTCTTGATGCAAATTTAAGAGTACATTTGAGAGTGATTATTCTTTTTTTTTTTTCTTTTCTTGAGAGAGAGAGAGAGAGAGAGAGTGCTAGTGGGCAGAGGAGCAGAGGGAGAGGGAGAGAGAGAACACCATACAGGCTCCATGTTCAGAATGGAGTGTGAAGTGGGACTCAATCTCACCACTCTGAGATCAAGACCTGAGTCAAAATCAAGAGTTGGACCTTGAATAAGCCACCCAGGTGCCCTGAGATAGGAATGAAAGAGTGATTATTTAAATCCAGGGCCTCTAAGAGCAGAAAACTGTACACGTTTAAAATTCTAAATGAGACAGAATGGCTTTCAGACTTACTCCCTAAGGGCAGAAGGAGGTACATGCGTCAGAATTAGGGATGAGATGATAAGAGGGGCTCTTCAGATGTATACAGACCCCCTCCCTCTCCAAATTATGGTATCTGTCATTCTAGCTTCTATTTTGGGAATTGCTAATAGGAGAATGACTAAAGAGTGTCCTGTTCCTCAGGGGTGTTGGGGAGAAAATGGGTTTAAAACAGTTGATTGATTGTGTTAGTATATATAAAGAAGGAATATGTCAGTCTGAAGAAGGGGGTTTGGCTGGACTTAGGCCAAGAACTTAGGACTTAGGACAGAAAAATAGAGTCACAGAGGCAGACTGTGATCACTAGACAATGTATAGAGATGAATCATCTGGCCACACCAACATCACAATTGGTCCTTGAAAACTGTCCACCTTTGCTCTGATTCCATGCTTATCATGCAAGTTTCTGATTACTAATACCTGGCTGCCAAGGTGTTGAGGCACCCAGTGTGGCAGAAGGAAAGACTTCGGATGTTTAGAAAGGCCTGCTCCCCTATTGTCCGTGAGTGTATTTGCTACTGAGTGAGTGTATGCCGTCTGTGAGTGTGGCTCCTTAACGTCAGCTACTCTGAGCACAGCTTCAGGGTGCCAACAGTGCTGAGGCCGTTCTCCAAAAGGTGGTCAGTTGATGAAGTTAATGTCAAATTTTGAGACCTTTTGGAAGAGTGTCATCCATCCTTCTGTAGACTCCTCAGCCTTATCAAATCCCCTTACTTTTTCTTGGGCTTCTCCCCAATGATCACTTCTTTTGGAATTACTTGGAAATCTAGAAGTTTTCTAGTAGTGCTATAAATCTAGTAAGTGCAACATTCAAACCTACCTGGAAAAAATAAATGTAAAATTGCTAACTATTTTAGTTACATTTTCTATAAAATAGCCTGGTAAGGGGGAAGTATTTGGATTCTTATGTTGTTCCCTCTTGTTTACCTTTTTGATTAGTAGAACTCCTCCACCCTTTTTCCCTTGGTCAGTGAAGTGTATGTGTCCTACCTGGTCCCCCAAGCCAGAAACCTGGAGGTATCCTTGTTTCTTACCTCTTCTTTTCCAGCCATGTCATGTTTTTCATGAAGCCCCTCATTATTTCTAGCTTGAACCATTACAGTAGTCTTCTAATGATCTCTTTTTAACACTGTAATCTGTCCCTTAGATTGTTACTACAGTGATAATAGTTTTAAAAGAGTGTCTCTCAAAAACACAGTTTTGAACTTTTTACTTTTCTATGTGAAATTAGTAGGTGGCTTATTATATTTGAACAGTGTAAACCCCATATTCTTTAGCATCGCTTGCAAGGCTCCTCATGCCCTGGCTGCTTCCCCCTTCCCCACTGACTCCTTCCTTCCCCCTTCCCCTTCTTTCCCTTCCACCAGTGCTAGTCATATTGAACTTGTTTTCCAGGCTGTTTCACTCCCTGGCACCCTTGTACTCGCCATGTATGTGCTCCTTGTACTTGCTCTGTCGGCAGCATTCCACACTGCTATATGCTTCCGCCATTTTGAGCACCTTCTTCCCTTGATTTCCATGATATCATTCCTTCTGGACTTTGCTCTTACCTCCCTGGTATTTCCCTCATTCTTTCTTGCTGGTGGCTCCTCTTCTACTCAGCCTTTGTGTACGAGGGAAGGGTCAGGTCCTGTTTTCCCCCTTAAGCCTCCTAAATTTACTGTATATTCATGGTTTACTCTAGGGATTTTTATATTTAGCAAAGGTATACAAAATCATTTCCAGTACAGCTAATCCATATTTTTCTCATAGTAATTTGGTTACCATAGTAGAGTAAGGATATCTAGCCACAGTTTCAGCCTTTGAGAACTACCATATCAAGTCAAAAGCACTAATTTTTTAGACAGTGGACTCTAGCCCCCAGGTGTGCTCTCTACAGTTTGGAGTAGTATTCTCCAGTGTCGCTCTGGTCCTTCATTCTGCTATTGCATAGATTTATTAGGTTTTAGCAACCCCCCCAAAATGATATCCTTGCAGTTCATTGAGTAACATTTGATGTTGTCTATATATCTTACTAAATTAAATGAAATAACTAGGTAGAAATTGAGGCAAAGTGTGATTTTTCATTTAGAAGAAAATTTTAATTCGGAGAAATAAATTGAAATTGGTAGATGAGACTCTCAGTAGTGTTCATTGCAGTCCAGGTCCCTGCCAGGAAATTATTCTGAAGAAAGTAAAAAATATTTTTAAAGGAAAGAACTATTGAGTCATGAAGATGTAAACTTTTCAGTGATGAATGATGTGCTGAGTGCTTATTGTAATTGCTCAACCTGAATAGCTTGCTCTTCCTGCTATTTCCTGGCATTCCATTTATAATACTCAAGAAGTAATCTTGAAAGTTGTAAAGGGTTAATGCACAAGTCTGCTAGAACTGCTACATCAATACTGAAGAAGCAGCATATGAAGAAGTAATAATGACATTGCCAGAGTTGAATAGAACGTGTTAGCATGGAGAAAAAATTTAACCCCTAATATATTTAATCTCTAAAATGAGATTGGAATAATATTGTGATAGGCATCTTACAAAGTTGAGCACAAGCAGATATTTTCATTGGCATTTTATTGTTTCTAATCTTGCGTGGAACCGAAGAAATTGAGATCTGTCCCTTTAATAAAACCCTGTTTACCTAGCCTCTTCTAGTGGGAGTGGCTTAGGAACCTGTAGAGTGAGGTGTAACTACCACTTCTGCATTCTGACCTGCAACCTCGGAAAGAGTGCTGGTACTAACTACATAACAGGAAGTGACAAATAATGTGCTTTAAACTCAATAGAACATGTCTTTCATAAGGAGAAGGCTCTCATAACAAAAACGAGAAGATTGAAGCAGTGATTTCACATAGTTGTCATTAAGTATTTGGAACTCTGCTGCAGATAAAGACTGCAGAATACTTAGAATACAAAGCTTTCTGGGCCAGAAATTGATCTTCTGACTTGAGTCTTATCTGATTGCTACTTGGTTCATCTTTATTTTGTTAAAGTACTCTCTGCCGGCTGAACCCAGGAGACCCTCCATTGTTTGCAGGTAGGTGGTCTGCCTTTGTTTAAAATTTAGGTTGTTTTTTGAAACAACCTAATTCAGATAATTATTATTATTCAGAGAATTATGAATATCAGTCTGGGTATATGTTTTAATGTTTAAATATTCAGCATGACTACCACATTTAGCACAATAACCACATTTTTTGTGACTTCTGACCAACTTTGTAGAAAAAGTTATTATTTTTTTTATTTTTTATTTTTTATTTTTTTAAGATTTGTTTAAAAGATTTTATTTATTTATTTGTCAGAGAGAGAGCACAAGCAGGCAGAGTGGCAGGCAGAGGTAGAGAGAGAAACAGGCTCCCTGCCGGACAAGGAGCCCAATGTGGGACTCCATCCCAGGACCCTGGGATCATAACCTGAGCCGAAGGCAGCAGCTTAACCGACTGGGCCACCCAGGCGTCCCTAGAAAAAGTTATTTTTAACAAATTAGCAGATCTGTAAGATGGTGAATTTAAGATGGTAAAAAAGATGATTAAATGAATTCAATTTTGTTTTCCATTAATTTATATATATGTACATACTTTATACCTTTATATAAAATAGTAAGTATATACTTTTATATTTGTATATAAAAATACACTTTATATATGAACTAATAGATTAAAAAAAGTGTATTACCCTATTTACTGTTAACTTCCTGATAGTATTTGATAATATATTTTAAAGTTGCATTTTTGTTGTTACTATTTTACGTCTACATTTCATGTCTTTCACTCTTGGAAAGCTGTCTGAATATTTATCATTAGTTTATCTACTTCCTTTAGTCTGTTTGGAATACTTTGATTTTTATTATTCCAGAGAAGTTTTTGTAAAAGGTTAATCTTCCATAAGTATATTGAAATTTTCTTGTTTCTCTTTATAAAGTTAACCATCCATTTATGACACTAAAAGTATTTCAAAGGTAGTGTCTTTGAAAGATGAGTTATTAGTATGAGCTAATTGCTATTCACAAATGGCTTTTCTGGTGTGGAAGTCAGAAAAGAAATGTGTGGGGGTATCTTTAGGATGAAGGACAGTGGTTCCTTAACTTTCTCTGCTACTAGTTATCCTTTTTATTTTTTCTTTCATGGACACTAATCTTCAAAAGACTTTGCCCATCAAACAAGTGGTGTACACTAAATAATAAAATGTTAGAACATTATTGTTTGTTAGACACACATTATTTACAATGAGAGTTTCTTATCAGCCTTAGATAACTCCTCAAGGCTAATGTAATTCAGACCCAGAGAGCCCTGACAATTACTTAGCTTGAATAACTTTATTGTAGGTAACTGTTTGGATATTTTTGATTTTTTAAAGTACTGATAATATCTGAATTTTCTTCAGCTGCTCTTGTAGAAACCCAGTAGTCTGGGTATGGCAGATTGAAAACTGGTGGTCTAAAGTGTAGAAATTTTATTCTCATCTCTTTGAGGTTCCATGAAATATACTGAAGGTCATCTAGTGTAATGTAACAAAGATTCCATAGCCACCAGACAGGGAGAAGAAACGAGGAGGAAGAAAATAAAGAAGTGGCAATTGTCAAGGGAAATATCAGGGAGGAATTTAAGGCATATGTATGTTTAGGCCTCATTAGATCTCCCTGTCTTTATTTTCTGACTTCAAATCTGACTTAATTTTTTTGACTTTAAGTTTTTTACTCCAGTTAGGTGAATAAACTGTTAACTGACTTCTGAACAAGTATTACCTGGGGCATCTGGATGGCTTAGTCAGTTAGGTGGCCAACTCTTGATTTGGGCTCAGGTCATGATCTCAGGGTCCTGGGATCAAGCCTTGCCTTGGGGGTCCATGATTCCTCAAGCAGAATCCTCTGCTTGAGGAGTCTCTCTTTCCCTTTCCCTATGCCTCTCCCCTCACCCACATGAGTGTGTGTGCTTGCTTTCTCTAAAATAAAAATAAATAAACCTAAAAAACAAAAAGCAAGGATTACCTATGTTCTTTATGTATGTATTCTGTATTTGTATTTCCTCATTTTTCCATTTTCCCCATTCATGTCCTTCCTTCAGCTCTGCTGAAGACCCTTCTCCAGTGTGTAGCCTTATCTAATACAAATATTACATGTAAATGCACAGTAATATTTCTTGCATTTAGGCTTTTATATGTTGATTCTACTAGTACTTTAGTACTTAATAAATTATAGCCCATTATATTTAACTTAAAAAGTCTCTCATGGTTCTTCAACTATATTTAAGTTGTTTGAGAGCAAGGAGCTTAACTTATACATTATTTTTTTATTATTATGTTCAATTAGCCTATACAGTACGTCATTAGTTTTAGATGTAGTGTTCAATGATTCATTAGTTGTGTATAACACCCAGTGCTCATCACCACACGAGTCCTCCTTAATATCCATCACCTGTTTACCCCCTCCCCCCACCCCCCTCCCTTCTGTAACCCTCAGTTTGGTTCCTAGAGTCCAGAGTCTCTCATGGTTTGTCTTCCTCTCTGATTTCTTCCTATTCACTTTTCCTTCCTTTCCCCTGTGTTCCTCCATGCTATTCCTTATGTTCCACATATGAGTGAAACCATATGATAATTGTCTTTTTCTGCTTGACTTATTTCACTTAGCATAATCCCCTCCAGTTCCATCCATGTCGATGCAAATGGTAGGAATCCATCCTTTCTGATGACTGAGTAATATTCCATTGTATATATGAACCACACCTTCTTTATCCATTCATCTGTTGAAGGACATCTCAGCTCCTTCCAGAGTTTGGCTATTGTGGACATTGCTGCTATGAACATTGGGGTGCATGTGCCCCTCCTTTTCACTACATCTGTATCTTTGGGGTAAATACCTAGTAGTGCAATTGCTGGCTCATAGGATAGCTCTACTTTTAATGTCTTGAAGAAACTCCATACTGTTCTCCAGAGTGGCTGTACCAGCTTGCATTCCCACCAACAGTGCAAGAGTGTTCCTTTTTCTCCACATCCTCACCAACATTTGTTTTTTCCCATCTTAATAATTTTTGCCATTCTAACTGGTGTAAATAAATCTTTTTTAAAGATTTATTTATTTGAGAGAAAGTCAAGGTTAAGAGAATGAGTGAGGGGAGGGGCAGAGGGAGAAGCAGACTCCCTGTGGAGCAGGGAGCCCGATGTAGGACTCTCTCCCAGGACCCTGGGATCACAACCGGAGCCAAAGGCAGACGCTTAACCAACTGAGCCACCCAGGCACCCTCATTATGGTTTTGATTTGTATTTCCCTGATGGCTAGAGATGTTGAACATTTTTTCATGTGTCTGTTAGCCATTTGTATGTCTTTGGAGAAGTATCTGTTCATGTCTTCTGCCCATTTCTTGACTGGATTATTTGTGTTTTGGGTGTTGAGTTTGAGAAGTTCTTTATAGATCTTGGATACCAGCCCTTTATCTGTAATGTCACTTGCAGAGTATCATCTCCTATTCTGTGGGTTTCCTCTTAGTTCTGTTGACTGTTTACTTTGCTGTGGAGAAGCTTTTTATCTTGATGAAGTCTGAAAAGTCCATTTTTGCTTTCTTGTACCTTACTTTTGCCCTCCTTGGCCATCTAGTGCAGTGATACATGTTTGGTAGGTTCTAAATAAATATTTGTTGGATGAATGAGAGGAAGAATCTTGCCAACAGTTGCCTCAGGTGTTATGTTGCCTCCCTTTACCTTGCTTAATCATGTAATTATATTAGACCTAAAATATTTCTAAAAATCAGACCATTGGTTATCATACTCTTACGGTTTTTGTTTTGCTATGTAATGTACAAGTTTTTGGTATTAGATGATTTTAACTCTGATATGATACCTACAAAGAACAAGTTGGATTTTGTTAAAAGTAAATCAGAGAAAATACTCTGAATTCTAGCCTGTTGCCTTTTATATTTGAGGAAAATATAACTTAAAGTTTACTGATATATCATTTTTTTTTTTAAGATTTTATTTATTTATTTGACAGAGCACAAGCAGGGGGAGCAGCAGGCAGAGAGAGGGAGAGGGGAAGGAGAAGCAGGCTACCTGCTGAGCAAAGAGCCCAATGCTGGGCTGGATCCCAGGACCTTGGGATTATGACCTGAGCCAAAGGCAGATGCTCAGCTGAGCTACCCAGGCACCCCTGATATATAAGGTTTTTAAAATGGTTGAAATATTCAGATACATTACAGATTAAGAAGATGATTCTGAATTGATGATTGGAACTCTGAGTGTTGATCCAGTGGTCACAGCAGAGGGGTTGGATTATAGAATTTAAATTTCACATTGGTGATTGCCTGATATTGTGAACAAACTATTCTACGAAAAGACCATTTTAAACATCATATTTCTCATTTACAGTAGTTATTATGTTACACACTTTAAAATCAGCATTTTATCAACTCCCACTATCAATCCTGTTGTATAAGTTTTGTTGACACATTTTTTTTACAGATACAGAAAACTGACATCTAGAAAGGTCAAATAACTACCAAAGTTACACATTTAGAATCTGCACAACAGATCATTTTGACTTCAGAATTCATGTTTTGAATCACTGTGTTATCCTAGCCTATCTTTTCCAATACTCAGTGTAATTTTTCTGTCCTTTTAGAGCTTGACCAGACAGGAATTCTGGCAGCTGCTCCAGCAGAACTATGGCAATGAGCTAGGCTTAAATGCTGAAGAGATGGAAAACTTGTCTCTGTCGATCGAGGATAATGCACAGCCCAGGTAGAGCAAAATGTTTTGAAATTTCACGATTTATTAATCATGAATTCAAGCAGAATTATTTTAGACTTTCCTAATTTAGAATTTCTATTAATTCATCATTGGGTAGAATTTGCCTCTTTGTTCTCTGTAGTGGAATGCAGTGAAAGGTGAGGACAGTGAGTAGTAGTGCTAAATTGGTAAGCAAATACAGGACATATAAGGAAATGTCAATTTTGTAACTGTGTCATCTAGGATTTACTAAAAGTGTGGTTTTAGTAAAGCTTTTTCTTAAGGATCTGGAGAAGTACCTAGTGACATCTCTGATCTTATAGATAACAATAAAATAAACTAGCTGGTAGATACTTTGAGGAATACAAAGATAATATGATATTTCCTCGAGAAAACCCTAGTGTGGTGTTTGACATGTAGTTGGTACTCAACAAATATTGAGTGCGTTAATGAAAGGGACTGATGGTACTGTGGGGAATGCAAATAATTATAATACAAGGTTGAAAATAATAAAGGCCAAGAGTAGCAATAGATAATGTGATAAAGAAATTCAGAGATGAGAGAGATCATTTTTGACTGGTAGGTATCCACTGGGAAGAGTGGATATTTTTATTAGCCTGTGCAAATAAAAGTACATTTTGTCCAATGGTGATTGAGGTCATAGCAGTAAAAACAACTAGGGGTAATACATTAAAATTCTATAGTAGACTTTATAAGTGAAATAAGCAAGTGAAAGGAGCAAGTCACCAAAGACCACATATCGTATGGTTCCATGGATATGAGATGGAATCCAGAATGAGTAGAGCCATAGGGACAGAAAGATTAGTAGTTGCCAGAGGCTGGGAGGAAGAGGGAATGGGGAGTGATTGCTAATGGGTACAGGATTTCTTTTTGGGGATGAACATGTTCTAAAACAAGATAGTGGTGATCATGATTGTGCAACTCTGCAACCACTGTATTTTACACTTTAAATGGGTGAATTTTATGGTACGTGAATTATATCTTAATAGAACTCTTACTTAAACATTCTATAGCAAATAAATCTTAATATAGAAAGCTTTCAGAAGTCCACCATGTATACAATTTTTCCTTTATTTAGGTAGCTTTCTAGTTATGCTGATCCTCTTTATACCATTTCAGCTCAGCATCAATATTTTAGTCTTTTTTTAATGTGGTTGCACATGCATATTTTATTAGTTTTCTGTAAAGTTAAAAATTTCCATTGTACTACTCTTCTTGTAAAGTTTACTAGTCTCTCTTAGGTCTTGGAAACAATTGACATAATGCAGAGATCCTTGGATTATGATGGAGAAGATCTGGGTTCTAGTCTGGACTTGGCCACCAAGTAGCTGCACAACCTCAAACCAATCTTCTTGTCTTTCTGATCCTCACTTTATTCACCTCTGAAATTAGGCAGTTCAACTCGATGAGCTCTAGGGTCACTGCCAACTCGAGGAGTTTCTAGTCTTTAAAGAAGAAGAGACTGAATATTTTTTAGCAGATTCTTCATATCCTCTAAGGTCCAGCTTTTTGAAGTCACCAGAAAGGTTGCTGTTGTCTTCTGGTGATTGAGTGCTTTCTTAGAGAATGTGTAGCCAGATCCTCATCCCCCTTCTCCTTTTCCCTTTCTTCCCACTTCCTGAAAGAAGTGTATCTGTCTCAAACCTTTATTTCCTCAGCTATTCCATCTTCATCTTCATTTTCATTTTCTCCATCATTATCCCTCCTTTTTCCTTTCTGTATTTCTCTGAAGTTCACTCCCATCCTTAAAATCCTCACATGCAGATACTCATTTGCTGGGCTAGTCTCCAAGGAGCCATTTTTCTTGTTGGGTCCCCTCAGCCCTGCCATTTTGCCTGGCCAAGAGTGACTTGGTGGCAGATCTAAGTGTTATTTGGGTAGGGTAGAATAGGGGTGTTCCTCAGGATGACATGGCTGAAGATGTTAGGCTGCTACTTTATTTTAGAAGAGCTTTAAGTCTCTATGTAAGCAAAGATTACATTGGAATAATTGCTTAGTAAGTTTGAGACCTAGACATTAGATCAGTTGTACTCCTTTTATGTTTCATAGATTTTCCTTTCTTTATGCTCTTCCCTAAGAGAGGAAAAGTAGGTCTCAGCACATTTGTTAGTGTCATGTTCCTAGGGCCATATGAGAGCTGTTCCTTAAACTTTATTCTTAGGAATGAGAAGAGCAAGAAGGTGGGCATGGACTGATTGATGGGGTCTGTGCTCAGATATCAGGAGCTCCCCCTTCTGGGAGGGACTCACCACCTCAGCTGGAACTGAATCAGAAGGAAGGAGATCTGAAATTGCCTTCTGGAGTTGACTGGCATCCAACTCAGACCCCTGCCCTGCACCTTTCAAAGCTTTGTGGGGTTCATAACTGAAATTTAAATAAGCTATAATATTCATTGTATTAACTGTTGTTACAGCCGCTTGTACTTGGTTAATTTTTTAATGGTTTCTGAAATTTATAAAATCCCATGTGAGCATATTTTGTTTTCAGAAATAAAGTCAATCTGCATGTGATTTAAGAAGATGGCCTTGTTATAATTAGGGCTTATTTGTAACATTACAAACACCCATTTGTTGTCAAAATGCTTTATAATAGCAAAGGACCTCAGTGGGGAGACTGAATCACTTATTTGTGTGGAATTGACCTTGATTATATTCTATAATGATGTGTTTCTTACAGAAGTCCAGGAAGAAGTAGCTTGGATGACTGTGGGGAGAGAGATGAAAAATTTTCCAAGTCCATCAGTTTTACCCGAGAATCAGTTAATCGGGTTTCAGAAGCAGAGTCAATTGATGGAAATCCACCAAAAGTTAGTGCATGATATCCCTTTTAAAATATATCTGATGCTGCCATGTGTTAATCATAATGCAAGATCAAATAAAAATATACTGTACAAAATGTTTAAAAATTTAAGATGTCAGGCTGCTCCTTTGTCTTAGGAGAAAGGTTTTAAGTCTATAAGTAGCAGAGGTTATAAGGGAATGATGTGTGGTTTTATTCAGAGCTGGATATGGTGCAGAACTACTAGACAGTTTCCTGAGCATTAGTCTCTAAGGGGGATAGACATCATTAAAAATATAATAAGGTAGAGTAATTTGTAGTTAGCAGATTTTTCAGATTAAGTGGTAGGAAAAATCTCTTTTGAAAGGGAAGATGAGAACCCTGTGCCACATGCTTGAATAACAGGAGGTGCTTCTTGACTATGAAAGCAGGCACATCAGGTTAATTCATGTTACTTAGTTTCTTCTTTTATTTTTTCAACTATCATTATAAGCCCATTGCTTTTTTTTTTTTTTTTAATTTCAATGAGTTTCTATCATTTTAGTCATTATTTTTTTTAATGCTCATTTTGTCTCCTCTGCCAATGGGAGCCCCTTCAGGTTGGCTGCTTTTTTTTCTTTTTAAAAGATTTTATTTATTTGACACAGAGAGAGAGATCACAAGTAGGCAGAGAGGCACGCGGGGGGGGGGGGGGGGGGAGCAGGCTCCCCGCTGAGCCAGAGACCCCAATGTGGGGCTTGATCCCAGAACCCTGAGATCATGACCTGAGCCGAAGGCAGAAGCTTAACCCACTGAGCCACACAGGTGCCCCTGTTTTGTCTTTTTTGAAATGATCAGTAATCTTTGATGGCTTCCTTTCTTTCTATCACAATAATGTGACCTAGGCACACTGTACACTTACTGTCCCAGACTCAGTATCAACCATTTTCCTAATGGGCCACAGTTCTTCATGAAGGATGGTATTTGGAGACCACATTCTGAGTGCTGAGAGTCCTCCTATGGTAGGGTTTTCGTTCTGCTGATTGGGGATGCAAGTCTGGGCTGCACCTGAATTTCTTGGTTTAAAGCAGAGGGTTGCTTTCAAATCCTGCCTCTGCCACTTGCTACCTGAATGCCTTTAAAGAAGTCAACTTAATTACTTCACATTTCTATGCTTTTGTTTTCTCAGTTATAAGATGAAGACAGTAATACCCCATAGGGTTTTTAAATAAGGATTAAATGAATTAATATATGTGAAAGTGCTTTGAACGATCCCTAATACACATTAAGTATTCAATAACCATAAGCTATTATTTTAAGGTGAATCTGCATGTAGCCAGCGAGGGCCTTTTTCTATCTTCTCACTTGGAGCCAACCAGCATCTGTGAATAAGTGTCAGGAAAACATTGAAACAGAGTATGTAGAGTCCATCAACTTACCAGCTTGTTTCCGGCAACTGTCATGCATCTATCCCAGTCTGAATTTGTACTGTGGATTTCTTGACAAACTATTCATCTAGAGACCCTTAGGAACTTACTGCTGATATATGGGAGGTGATTCTGGGTGCTAATCTCTTTATATGTTCTCACTGAGAAAACCAAACCACTCAATTTTAGGGAGGTAACAGGATAGGACATTTCTTGCAATCTCCTGATCCTTTTACAAAAGCCTGACTTTGAGGACTGGATTCTCAAAACTACTACTCTTGAGTCTTTCTTACTACGTACTGCCTTGATATTGTCTTCTGTACCTGCTCTTAGAATAGTTAATCCTTTGGTTCTTGCTTCTAGTTTTGTCCCTAAAGGATGTCATATTTCCTTTAAGGAAAGAGAATGGAATATAGAGGAAGGCATTAATGTTTTAAGATTGACCATACATTCATTGATGTTTTGTATAGATGTTTTCAGGTTATAGAAACAAGTAATATGGAAGTCCACTCCTTTTTTTTTTAAAGATTTTATTTATTTGACAGAGAGAGACACAGGAAGAGGAACACAAGCAGGGGGAGTGGGAGAGAGGGAAGCAGGCTTCCTGCTGAGTAGGGGGTCTGATGCAGGGCTTGATCCCAGGACCTGAGCCCAAGGCAGATGCTTTAAGGACTTAGCCACCCAGGCACCCCCAACTCCTTTTTTTTCATTCAAGAACAGTGTAATGAGATTCTCAGAGGTCAAAAAATATCATACATCACTTACTTTGTGTCATTTTTACTTCCTAGAAAGTTGGAAATAACAAAAACTGAAAAATAATAGTTTTAAAACATTTTAAGATGAATTATAACTTTTTAAAGTCATAAAATTAATATTCTTTGAAAAATCCAGGAAATACAGAAAAGACTACAAAGAAATAAAAATTGTGCAGCTGCCAACCACTCAAAAATAGTGACTGTTACTTTTCCTGAAACTATCTGTCCATATTCTTTATAATAGGAGCCATATCTTAATTACAAACAACAGGAGAAATATGTATGGAAGGTTACTCTATTTAGCATCTGCTGAAGAGATTCTGGGTCAGCTAGTAAGCATGTTGCTTTGTAGTGTGGAACTCCCAAATAAATCAAGTCTCAATTTTGGCAGTGATCTCTGCTTAAAGAATCAGTCTTTTGACTAGGGTCAGTCCTTTGACTAGGTTAAACCCAATTATAATAGAATCCTACTTGAATAATAACATAGTAATAGCATTCAGACTTTAATGCCTAACATTAAATTTATTATGGAAATGATGTGCCTTGATTAAATCACCCCAGAAAGTACAGATAGTATCATATATTGAATATCTTTTAATGCCCAATTCCTTAATCCCTTAACAGCAAAGCCAACTGTGTTCTTTCAAGTTTGCTATGAAATTAATGTTTCCTATTAATCCAATCTCCTCTACTGTACTCTTATGTGACTCTTATCTTTCTATTTTCTTTCCCTTTCCCCTGTAGTTACTGGTCTTGAGAATGGGGGAGTTCTCTTCCTTGAGATGATGGGGCAGGTATTGTCTGGGGACACTAATTGGATTTGATTCCGCTCCCTTGCCTACCCCAAAGAAACTGCTCTTCCATTATTTTTGTCCTCTGCTCCCCTTTCCCTTCTGCTTAAGTGATTCACATGATGTTAACTGTGAGTTCTTTTTTATGATGTTCTTCATAAGTTTATTGTTTATTAATACATAAGTATATTATAAGATAATATATTACTATTTATCAATATTTTATGGACTATATTGGAAATGTGATGTAAAAATAACATATTTTCCAAAGAGCTGCATTTCAAAGCATTTTTGTTTTTAAAGATTCCTCCTTAAAATCTAAGCCAATAATCTGTTTTTTAAATTGGATTATTTGCCTTTTAGGGGCTAGAGAAAGAGGAACCCCAAAATGAGAAACAGATGAAAAAGAGTCCTTTACTAACTTCAGAAAAGAGATTAAGCAGAGTGTCGTCAAAATCACTGGACTTGAATAAAAATGAATATCTTTCTCTGGATAAAAGCAGCACCTCAGATTCTGTTGATGAAGGTAGAGAATTTCTTATAAATTTTAATAAAATTTGTTGTGTCTTTTAATGTTTATGTTTGTATTGGGTGAGTACAGAATGAGGATTTAGTTGTATTAGACACATTCTCACTCTATAAAGAACCAAAAGAAAGGTGGAAGTTAATAGAAAATAGGAGAAAGAAGTAACTAGGTCTCACCCATCTCCACTTTTCAGAAGCTTGGAATTTGGAGATCTCCATCACATGTAACTTTTAGAATTCCAGGCCTTGAGTCAATGAAGATGACGCAGTAGCAATGGAAAAGCAAATCTAAGTAAAAACCTGCATAGTGTTCCAGACACCATAATTGTACTTTCCTTTCACTACTGACAAAAAAGAAAAAAGGAAGGAAAAAAAGAGAGATACAAAAGCAGAGAATTGTTTAAAAGAAACTTCATAAGAAATCATGGTCTCTCTGCCTTCTCTAAGTTAATAGCTGGGGCTTATCATACTTATTAAGTGGGCATTTTAAGGAACCTTTTTGTTTGTTTGTTTGTTTTTAAACTGTTAGATTGTTGACATCTGAAGTCTGAAATCTATGAAAACCAAATCTGAATCAATTTTGGTTTGGGAACACTGTATCAAGGATCTTTAGTGAAAACTAAATCTATTGCTTTTAAATACATAAATAAAAATTCAGTAGTTCCTAAAAATCACAGAATGCATTAAGAAGACAGTTGTTGAGTTCTTTTGAAAAGATAGTTGAGAGGTTTTTTTAAAAAAAGATTCAGCTCCATGAATGAGAAGATTCTCTTAGTGTCCTTACCATTCATGCTTTGGTATGCAGCCGTGTGAATTAGTAATCTGCTTGGCTGAACCTCTGACTTTAGGAAGATCTACTCTGGCACCCAGTGGCCAGATAGGTAAGTGACGCCAAAACAGGGATTTATTTTCCTCCTCTCTTACCTGCTCTTTCGTAAGAATGGTCCTTAAAAAGAAGTTTCCTTATTGATCCTATTAGATTAACATTAACGATAAGCTTCGTAAAGGATAATACTAAATCTCATATAAGATGCATTCATATCTAGAAATTAAGATTAACAGTACCGTAGTTGCTGCATTGCATGTGAGCCCTGATCCCATTTCCTCCCTTACTGGCATCCCTTTAAAGACTGGTTTTACAGCAGTAAGACCTTACATGTAACATTGGGCCTTCTTTTGCGGAGGTTTTCTTTAAGGTGCATAGGATAGCTTCTTTCTTATTAGATTATCATTACATAATAAATCAAGTACTTGTATTGTTTTCACTAAGCAGATTCCAAAATCTTAGGCTTATCAGACATATTTAAATGCATATTATAATGAATCTTTTTTTTTTTTTTTTATTTTCTGGAAGTTGTGAGGTTATGAAGACACTTGAAATCAGTGATCTGAGGAAAATAAGAAAGGTCCAAAGAAGTAAACCATCGCAGGAAATTTGTCTGTGGATTTAGAGGGAGTTAGGTAGATGGCAGATTATTTTAAACCCAATATCATTTTATTTAAAATGATAGTATTTTGATCTACCCTTGTGAGCATTCTGCCTGAGAAAATGAGAGGATTTCCTTTTTTCCTCTTTTCTGCCACCTAGAGATTGTAATCTTTGGGAGGGGGGCACTGGACCATTTTGAAGTAGAGACTCCCTCTAGGCTCATGTATCCCTGAGTGGAATCTGCAGAGCAGAGCATCATGGACTATCTCACGGAGGGACCGGAAACAACTAGTTCAGTCCCTTTGATGTAGAGTTTAATTGAAGCCCATATCTGGAAACTTAGCCTAGAATCTGCTTTGACTGGCTTCTTTTTTTTTTTTTTTTTTAAGATTTTATTTATTTATTTGACAGAGATCACAAGTAGGCAGAGAGGCAGGCAGAGAGAGAGGAGGAAGCAGGCTTCTCGCTGAGCAGAGAGCCCAATGCGGGGCTCGATCGCAGGACCCTGGGATCATGACCTGAGCTGAAGGCAGAGGCTTTAGCCCACTGAGCCACCCAGGCGCCCCGACTGGCTTCTTTTTTAAATGTTCTTACTCTATGGTAGGCAGCTTAGAACCCACCAAGATTGAAGGGTGCCTTTTTGGGGATATTTCTGTCCTTCTGGACATGTGTTCTGGGCTGCCAGCTCCTGAACAAAATGCTAAGCATTGTGTTTTAATCTGTTAAACCATAGATGAACTTAAAAATTTGACATGTAATACTTCACAGAATAAGAGGTAAAACCGTCTTTATCTGGAATGTTGTTGCTGATAATCTTTCTTCAGCTTATTAACTACATTTCCAGTTTTGGGTAGGGGTTTAGAGCCTATGAGTAGGTGCTAGGGGTTTCCTGGTAGGTGAAGATGAGTTGACACAATGTATCCATATCTACAAGTATAAGGAATTTATGGCCATGTTTTCAGTCATGGTAATATTTCTGTTGCTGTTAGGATTTACTTCTTCACCTGCCCTGCTCTCTCATGTCATGGGGAGTCTGTGAAACCTCTGCGCCAGGAGGTAGAGCCTTAGGTGGAAGCTGACACGCTGGCTGATGGCGTGAGACCCTTGGGCTGTGTCATGACAGAGTTAAGTTTAATTGTATATAGCTAGGATTAGAACGTGTGACAGGATTCCCTAACCAAAGTCACATATGTTGAGAATGGAAGCTAAGTCAGGCAAAGCTTAGGCTAGGGGAGGGGCACATTAGAATAGCAAAACTAGAATCCATGACCTATAGCTGACAGAATAGGATGAACTGGAAAGTCAAGCAAAGAAAAGCAGAAATCAAATATCACGTGATGCTTATTGATTACTAAAGGTGAGGACAAGTAGACCTCTGGAGAAAGCTGAGAAAAAGCCATGAAAATAGTCTAGCACATCAGGGAAGCCGCCATGAGACTAAACCAGGTAACCCTGACATAGTTATCTGAGTCAGGTTTTTGAGCAACACTCTCAAATTGAACTTGGGTTTTCAGATGCAAAGAAAGCCCTCAATTTGAGTCTAGAAGACAGCCGGTCACCAGTTTTTAGAAGATAGAAGATATAACAAATTGTGTGTTCTTAGTTACTCAAACTCCAATCATCTGCTGTTCTTGCATATCTATCTTGTACATTTTTCGTGAACCCTTTAAACATTATCAACATATGTTTTATTCCTTTATGCCTGTATCCTTCTCATATTTATATATCTGTCTCACTCTTCCCATCATTTCCACTGGCCACTTTCAAACGGATAGGTTTGAATATTTTCAATTCAAGAAATATTTCTTCTTTATTGGAAATAGTAACCTACTACCAGGTTGAGTGGTGTTCCTTTCCCTATTTGATACACTAGTTCCTAGCTTCATAGTTACAGCAATATTATTGGTGATGTTACTTGGACAGGAGGCTTTAAAATACTGTGTATGTCATAAATAAATAATCCCAGGTGGAAATAGTTTATTTCATGTCCTTACTTCTTTGAATTAATTTACATACAAAGGTATTAATTTCTAGCAGTAGTACCACGAATTCTATTTTGTCAGTCATAATACAGAACAATTTATCTAATAATGGAGTTTAAGTGAAATGTGAAAATACGTTAAAATGTCTATATGAGTGTAATTTTCTTTCCTTCATGAATGGAACAAGAAACTTACTTTTGAAAAATTGCAGTTTGAGAACTCCTTAGAGAAATGAATGCTTCTAGGGCTGAGGTGGGGAATACACAAAATGAGGCTGGAGTTTTCTTTGGGGCCAGAAATAAAGAAATGTTAAAAAAAAAAAAGTATCAAAAGGGCATAGGAGTCAACCTGAAAGAGCTCCTAATGGCCAAAGCAAAAAAAAAAAAAAAAAATTGAGCAAAAAAATAAATAATGATAGCACTGGATTATAACCTAAAGTATAAAATAACTACTCATGAGCCCATACTGATATAAATGATCAAATAAATATGTAAATGGGGGAGAAAGCACAAGTCTTCCTTACAGAGTTTTAAATAATATACATAGATACTCCCCCTTCTAGGAGGTGGAGCTTAGTTCTCCCTCTCTTGAGGGTGGGTTGAACTTAGTGACTCATTTGTAGCAAACAGAACATGGAAAAGTGAACATGGTAACTTTACAGTGGAAGAACCTCCCACACGGCACTTTAACCAAGTGATCATGGGTACCGTTATCATAAATCACACTGATAGCCCAGATCCCCTGAATTTGCTAAGAAGGGCACTTCACCTCTGTGGGCATTCTTCCCCAAATCCACAACCCCAGTCTAATCATGAAAAAACAGACAAACCCAAACTGAGGGACAGTCTACAAAATACCTGACCAGGGTTCCTCAAGTGTGTAAGGCCATTAAAAAACAAGGAAAGCATGAGGGACTATTACTATTGGAAGAGACAAGAGAGATAAAACAATTAAATGCAAAGTGACATTTTGGATTGGATCCTTGTACAGAAAAAGGACATTACTGGGAAAGGGTGGGAATAATACCTGGTGTCATTAATTGTAAATAAAAAATTATTCAAGATAAAAAGCTAAAAAATATGGTTGTAAAATGATAGTCCTATAAATAAAAATTGATCCGAAGGTACTTTTTTTTTAGCATCCTCAGTATTTATTAAAAATAGTAATTTAATACTTACATGCCTAGTACCTGATGTATACAGTTGTTTAAAATTGACATGGTCCCTACTCACATGGAACTTGGACTCTTCTGCAGGAGAGAGGCAATAAATAAGTCAATAAGCCAATAAAGATGTAATTCAAATCGGGATAAGATCTGAGGGAAACGAGCAGGATCAATAGAAGCACCTGTACTAGTTCTCTTTCTTTGTGAATATATGAATTATTTTTACAATGAACATATGTTCTATTTCAGAAAAAGCTATTTCTCAAGCCTAATTGGGTAGTTATCTTGCAAAACCTTAGCATGTTACCTCACTTCAGTGATTTATTTCTATATCAAAAGAGCCATTATTTGAAATTGCCGTGACTAGCTTTTGCCTACACATAGTATTGTTGCAGGGAAAAGGTAAATCCGTACCTGCCTGATATCCCTAAGTTCTTTGCACCTGTAACAAAATAGACACAAATTATTTAATGAGGGAGAAAAAAAAAACAATACTTGGGATGAAGGAAGAAGAATTGTTCTGATTCTTAGATTACTGCCTTTACTTGACCAGACTGTTTCCCAAGGGTTTAATATTGACTGATGCTCTACACAGCTAATTTTTAGAGCATATCTTGTAATATGAGGAGCTCTTGTCACAGTTTTTATTCTGTATTGATGGAGCATGATCTTTGAGATAAATAATCCCAGTCCTGAAATCATTAAAATTTCATATTGGATTGCTTTACTTTATTTCCTTTTTACCAGGCTCTTATTCCTAGCTTTTTTCTTCTCTCTCTCTCTCTCTCTTTCTCTCTCTCTCTTTTTACCCTTTCCTTTCCTTCCCTTCCCTTTCCTTTCCTTTTTCCCTTCCTTTCTAAATTAAACTCCTGGCAGTATAAAATAGAGGATAAGTTTGTGTGCCCTGGAGCTGCAGTGAATTCAAGTTCCATTTCAGTTAGTCACTAGTTATGGAGCTCTGGCAATCCGTTCCTCAGTTTTCCTCATCTATATGGTGAGATGATAATGATACCACCCATCTCCCAGGATTGCTGTGGGGTTAAGATGAATGGATACTGTAAGGTGCTTAGTACAGTGCCTGACTTATAGTAAGTACCCTATAAGCAGGACTATTTTATATAATGTTTCTAGGGAACATGAGGAGAAACAGATATAGTTTCTTTATTGCCACCAATAGTTTTCAACATCATTATCATTATCAGGCTCCCCCAAAAATGTAATATTCCATTATTTAGCTTTGAAGAATACTTTTCAGAAGGACTTCTTAGTTCTTTTAATGTGTGGTATTGAGAATAGGTTGTGAATATGATGATACTTATCTTGGGGCAGTCAGCTTTAAATCAGGCTGGAAACATTATTCAGCCTTCCAAGTTAGTGAGTGCAACAAGTGTTAGAGCCATTCATGACTTAATATATACTGAATATATGAGCATTTAGAAATAAGACCTGCTAATTGCTGTGGTAGATACATTCCTGTGTGTTCCAGTATTAATCCTATCACTTTTGAAAGACTCTTGAGTGATATATTATGGGAGTTTGATATCATTTAAGTTAGGTATTTTTATATCTTTTGGGTTTTGATGACTGAAACATTGATCATATATAGTTTCATTAGATGTATATTATGTATACTTACATACAGTACCTATGTATATAATGCCAATTTAGAGTTTTAATAGTGTTTTGGAATGTGCTGATCATTGTAATCACATTTAAAAATCATTTTGTAACAAAACAAACAAAACAAAATCTTGAAATTACCATTCCTTGGTTTCTTCCCTTTCAGTCCTGTGGTTTGTTTGTTTGTTTCCCCAGAAAATGTTCCTGAGAAAGATCTTCATGGAAGACTTTATATCAACCGTGTTTTTCATATCAGTGCTGAAAGAATGTTTGAATTGCTCTTCACCAGTTCACGCTTTATGCAGAGATTTGCCAATTCTAGGAATATAATCGGTTGGTCTTGTGTTTATCTAATGATAAATATGGGAGAATTTTGTTATCCTTTAAGAGTTGAGCCTATATTAATGATATATGTTGTCGGGGGGGGGAAATAAGGCTTTGATTTTATTTTGGTGAAATATAAACTGGTATTTAAGCATTTTGGTTAAATTCACATGTGAGCATTGATTAACTGTTCAACTAGTCAGATCCTACCTACAATTAAGTTCAAACTCTTTGAAACGAAAACTCCGTTTATTTATTAATGTAGCAGTTCATTTGGGTTGAACCTTATTTAAAAGGATTCCATTGTGGAGCAATTGGATTCTAGCAGGGTATAAACTTGTATAGTCACTTTGCAAAATGGTTTGGCAGTAAGCTGAACATAAAAATTCTCTCTGACTCTGCAGTTCTACCTATGTAAGTATGTGTCCTTCAGAAATGGATACATGTGTGCTCTGAATGACATGTACTATAGTGTTCGTGGCAGCATATTTATAATGGTCCCAAAACAAAACAGCCCAAATATCCACCAGTTACTAGAATGGGTTAACAAATTGTGTGTGTTTACAAAAAAGAATACTATATAGTAATAAAAAAAGCAAATTCCTGCTGCTTTTAATAGTATTCGTAAATCTCACAGATGTAATGTTAAGCTAGAGAAGCCAGACACAAAAGAGTACATACTATGGTTTCTTAATATAAAGTTCAAAACAGGCAAAACTAATTTATGGACACAGAATCAGCATAGTATTTACTGTGTGGAGTGTTGGGTGGGTAGAGAGTGGGAGGGAACTTCTGGGATGTTGGTAAAATCTATCTTGATCTGGGTGATGGTACACAGGTGTGTTTTCTTTGTGCAAATTCATGGAGCTATACTCTTTGATTGCAGTGTCTATGGTATATCTCAATGAAAATACAAAAGAAAAAAGATTCTAGCTAAGAAATTAGTTATACTTATAAAAAGGATTCTAGGATGCCTGGGTGTCTCAGTGGGTTAAAGCCTCTGCCTTCAGCCCAGGTCATGATCCCAACATCCTGGGATCGAGTCCCTCTTCGGGCTCTCTGCTCAGCAGGGAGCCTGCTTCCCTCTCTCTCTCTGCCTGCCTTTCTGCCTACTTGTAATCTCTGTCTATCAAATAAAGTAAATAAATAAAAAAAAATTAAAAAGGATTCTATGTGTTGTAAGTTCTATTTTGGTAAACATCTCGAATAAGCTTATAGTTAGTTTGAAACTGATTTTATCCTAAGTATTCCAGAATATTTTATAAACTTTGGGAGCACATGGTTTAGCTTGCTATAATTTTATATAGCAAACAGCAGCAGAGATTCATACAAGTTGAGTCATTTGATATAGTCAAAGAGAAAGTTATTCTACAGTCAATTTAAATATAGTTCATAATTAAGCCACTTTATTAACCATTACATATTACTGCTTTATGTGCAACTCCTATGTAAATATAACCATATTTGTAGATTATATCATTGATAGCTTTTGAGCCCTGTGATTATATTAAGAATTTCATGTTTAAAAAAATCATTTTTTCCCGTTCTTTTAGTTTTAAGAATGCGGAATATTTGGGGGATACAAATTTTCTTCTTCCCTCAGTAGCTTATGTTTAATATATCTCTTCTGAATCTATTTTGTATTTTCTTGCTATTCATATCTGTCTAGAGAACTTGATATTTCAGAAGCGTTGGATATGTTATTTTTCTTAATATTCTAAGATGATGCCTGTTGATACTGTATTGCCATTTTAATGGCTCAAAGTTCCATGAGGAACTAACTGGTACGAAATGAAATTTGTTTTTTTTTTTTTTTCTTTCTCTTTCTTTTTTTTCCTTTTAAAAAATAGATCTTATTTATTTATTTGAGAGAGAGAGAGAGCAGAAGGAGAGACAAAGGGGGAGGAAGAGAGAATCTCAAGCAAACTCCATACTAAACGCAGACCCCAACTCTGTGCTTAATCCCAGGACCCTGAGATCATGACCTGAGCCGAAATCAAGAGTAGGCTGCTGGGGCGCCTGGGTGGCTCAGTGGCTTAAGCCTCTGCCTTCAGCTCAGGTCATGATCTCAGGGTCCTGGGATCGAGCCCCACATTGGGCTCCCTGCTCAGCGGGGAGCCTGCTTCCCCCCCGCCCCCTCTGCCTGCGTCTCTGCCTACTTGTGATCTCTCTCTGTGTCAAGTAAATAAATAAAATCTTTAAAAAAAAAAAAAAAAGAGTAGGCTGCTTAACTGACTGAGCCAGCCAGGCACCCCTCAAGTTTGTTCTTTGACTCACAACTGTATTAGTTGTCTGATAGCATATCTAGCTTCAATATGGGTCACTACGTTTGCTATCTGATGTTACAAGTGGCTTTTGGAAGCAAAGGCTTCTGGCTAATTACAAGTATAAACAGTAATAGGAATGTTGCTATTTAGACCTAGAATTAGTCAGAAGGTTTGCTTCCAAGGAGATGATTTGTTTATGATTGCACACTATTCTGCTCTCTTCTGAACTTGTTACCTGGTAATCAAAGTTCAGTGTTTTGAGAGTGGGGTTCAAAGGCTTCTTTTTATTTTTATTATTTTTAAAAGGTTATTTATTTATTTATTTGAGAGAGAGAGAGAGAGAGAGAGCGCGCGAGAACAAGCAGGGGAACAGCAGAGGGAGAAGGCGAAGTGGGCTCCCTGCTCAATATGGGGCTCCATCCCAGGACTCTGGGATTGGTCTGAGCCAAAGGCAGACACTTAACCAACTGAGCCATCTAGGTGCCCCACAAAGACTTCTCTTTAATAATATTAAGAAATAGTTCTTTTTTAACAGAAAGATTTGTGTAAAGTCAGTTGTTTGTGGATTTAATCTAATTTCAGCACTAAGATGGTACTATTGGATTTTTTTTTTAATTAAGGAGCTTTTAAATAAGTATTTATTTAAATTTGTGTTTACAGCTGTGTGACACTACTTTTATAATTCAAAACTCAGTGTTAAGTCTTTCTATTCAGCTTTTTAATTTTGGAAATTATAAATCTTTAGAAAAGTTGCAAGAATAGTATAATAAAACCCATATAGCCATTCCCAAGATTCACCATTTTTTTTTGGTGGCAAAATGTACATAACATAAAATATACCATTTGAACTATTTTTTTTAAAGGTTTTACTTATTTATTTCACAGACAGAGATCACAAGTAGGCAGAGAGGCAGGCAGAAAGAGAGAGGAGGAAGCAGGCTCCCCGTGGAGCAGAGAGCCCGATGTGTGGCTCGATCCCAGGACCCTGGGATCATGACCTGAGCCGAAGGCAGAGGCTTTAAACCACTGAGCCACCCAGGCGCCCCCCCCCCATTTGAACTATTTTTAAGTGTTCAATTCAGTGGCATTAAGTACATTCACATTTTGCAAACATCATCACCATCCATCTCCAGAACTGTTTCATCTTCCCAAACTGCAGCTCTACCTATTAAACCATAAGTCTCCATTCCTCCTTCTCCCAGCTGCTGATGACTACCATTCTACTTTGTGTCTTTATAAATTTGACTGCTTTAGGTATCTCTTATAAGTGGAATCACACAATATTTGTTCCTTTGTGACTGGCTTATTTCACTTAGCATGTCTTCAAGGTTTATCTACGTTGTAGCATGTGTTAGAATTTCCTTCCTTTTTAAGGCTGATTACTATTATATTGTGTATATATAGCACCTTTTGCTTATCCATTCATACACTGATGGAGTTTTGAGTTGTTTCTACATTTTAGTTATTGTGAATAATGCTGCTGTGAACAGTGATGTACAAATATCTGTTTGAGTCCCTGCTTTCAGTTCCCTTGGGTATATACCTAGGAATGGAATTACTGGATTATGGGTGATTCTATGGTTAGCTTTTTGAGGAATGGCCATACTGTTTTCCAAGTGGTTGCATCATTCCCCCCCACCAGCAATGTGTAAAGATTCCAATTTTTCCACATCCTTGCCAGCACTTGTTATTTTCAGTCTTTGTAAAAATAGCCATCCTAATGGGTGTGAAGACTCACCAATTTTTTTTAAATTTTATTTTTAATAAACATATAATATATTTTTATCCCCAGGGGTACAGGTCTGTGAATTGCCAGGTTTACACACTTCACAGCACTCACCATAGCACATACCCTCCCCAATGTCCATAACCCCACCCCCCCTTGCCCAACCCCCCTCCCCCCATCAACCCTCAGTTTGTTTTGTGAGATTAAGAGTCACTTATGGTTTGTCTTCCTCCCAATCCCATCTTGTTTCATTTACTCTTCTCCTACCCCCTTAACTCCCCATGTTGCATCTTCTCTCCCTCATATCAGGGAGATCATATGATAGTTGTCTTTCTCCGATTGACTTATTTCTCTAAGCATGATACCCTCTAGTTCCATCCACGTTGTCGCAAATGGCAAGATTTCATTTCTTTTGATGGCTGCATAGTATTCCATTGTGTATATATACCACATCTTCTTTATCCATTCGTCTGTTGATGGACATCTAGGTTCTTTCCATAGTTTGGCTATTGTAGACATTGCTGCTATAAACATTTGGGTGCACGTGCCCCTTCGGATCACTACGTTTGTATCTTTAGGGTAAATACCCAGCAGTGCAATTGCTGGGTCATAGGGTAGTTCTATTTTCAACATTTTGAGGAACCTCCATGCTGTTTTCCAGAGTGGTTGCACCAGCTTGCATTCCCACCAACAGTGTAGGAGGGTTCCCCTTTCTCCGCATCCTCGTCAGCATCTGTCATTCCCTGACTTGTTAATTTTAGCCATTCTGACTGGTGTGAGGTGATATCTCATTGTGGTTTTGATTTGTATTTCCCTGATGCCGAGTGATATGGAGCACTTTTTCATGTGTCTGTTGGCCATCTGGATGTCTTCTTTGCAGAAATGTCTGTTCATGTCTTCTGCCCATTTCTTGATTGGATTATTTGTTCTTTGGGTGTTGAGTTTGCTAAGTTCTTTATAGATTTTGGACACTAGCCCTTTATCTGATATGTCATTTGCAAATATCTTCTCCCATTCTGTCAGTTGTCTTTTGGTTTTGTTAACTGTTTCCTTTGCTGTGCAAAAGCTTTTGATCTTGATAAAATCCCAAGAGTTCATTTTTGCCCTTGCTTCCCTTCCCTTTGGTGATGTTCCTAGGAAGATGTTGCTGTGGCTGAGGTCAAAGAGCTTGCTGCCTGTGTTCTCCTCAAGGATTTTGATGGATTCCTTTCTCACATTGAGGTCCTTCATCCACTTTGAGTCTATTTTCGTGTGTGGTGTAAGGAAATGATCCAATTTCATTTTTCTGCATGTGGCCGTCCAATTTTCCCATCACCATTTATTGAAGAGGCTGTCTTTTTTCCATTGGACATTCTTTCCTGCTTTGTCGAAGATGAGTTGACCATAGAGTTGAGGGTCTATTTCTGGGCTCTCTATTCTGTTCCATTGATCTATGTGTCTGTTTTTGTGCCAGTACCATGCTGTCTTGATGATGACAGCTTTGTAATAGAGCTTGAAGTCCGGAATTGTGATGCCACCAACTTTGGCTTTCTTTTTCAATTTTGCTTTGGCCATTCGAGGTCTTTTCTGGTTCCATATAAATTTTAGGATTATTTGTTCCATTTCTTTGAAAAAAATGGATGGTACTTTGATAGGAATTGCATTAAATGTGTAGATTGCTTTAGGTAGCATAGATATTTTCACAATATTTATTCTTCCAATCCAGGAGCATGGAACATTTTTCCATTTCTTTGTGTCTTCCTCAATTTCTTTCATGAGTACTTTATAGTTTTCTGTGTATAGATTCTTAGTCTCTTTGGTTAGGTTTATTCCTAGGTATCTTATGGTTTTGGGTGCAATTGTAAATGGGATGGACTCCTTAATTTCTCTTTCTTCTGTCTTGTTGTTGGTGTAGAGAAATGCAACTGATTTCTGTGCATTGATTTTATATCCTGACACTTTACTGAATTCCTGTACAAGTTCTAGCAGTTTTGGAGTGGAGTCTTTTGGGTTTTCCACATATATTATCATATCATCTGCGAAGAGTGATAGTTTGACTTCTTCTTTGCCGATTTGGATGCCTTTAATTTCCTTTTGTTGTCTGATTGCTGAGGCTAGGGCTTCCAGTACTATGTTGAATAGCAGTGGTGATAACGGACATCCCTGCCGTGTTCCTGACCTTAGCGGAAAAGCTTTCAGTTTTTCTCCATTGAGAATGATATTTGCGGAAGACTCACCAATTTTTAAAATGTTATTACATCAAAGGATTCATAAACTATTCTGCAATTCCTGCTTTTTATTACTTTATTTCAGTATATCAAAATGACACATGTGTCCTTTGTATATTGTTGCCATTCTTCTTATAATTTCATCCCCAATTTTTTCTGTCATGATGAGCTTTACTTAGGTACTGGGGGGCTTGATTATTTAAAAATATTGTTAATTATATGATATTCTGGTACACGATATTCAGTAGGATTGTTGGTGACGTTGGTGATAATATAAGTGGAAGACATACTTTTATCCTTGTTAATAGTTGCTTTGTTAACAGCAGAATTCAGTGATATCTTAAAATTCTGTTGCTAATTAGCAATGGATTATTTGTATAACTTCTTGAAATAGGCTGACATGATCAGAATAATTTTTGGAAAATTATTTTAGATTAAATTTTGTATTTCTTTCATATACAACTAAATAAATTATTTTTTACAGCAAATTCTGTATGTTAAGGGTGCCTGGCTGCTCAGTGAGAAGAGCATGCAACTCTTGATCTTGGGATCATGAGTTCAAGCCCCACATTGGGTGTAGAGATCATAAATAAATAAATATTGTGTATATATAATATATTACAGAATTTTGCATGGTAGATTCTATAGTTTGTGATGCTGTCTTTTTAGTTCCAAGATTTTTTCATATACTGAAAAGGCTGCTGGGGTCCCTCAAAAAATCTGGAGACCCAGCTGTATGAAAGAAGTGGAGTAAAATTGCCTATATCATAAAGCTTGCCTCATTTTGTTTGGATGATGGGTAATGGGTTAGTTAAAGGCATCTGTATTTTAGGATGTTACAAATAGCAGTCAAGCATACTAATTGCCTAAGTCCTGAGTGCTAACGGCATTAGGTGATTTAGTCAAATCTTTGAAAAAAGTTCATGATGCTGTTACCTGTATATTCCTAGTCTTTGCCTTGTTAAATGATCTTTGCTGTATGGTGCTATATTCTAAAATATATTTCTGTTCAAAGTATGTTTTTACTCACTGTGTTATTATTATTTTTTAATAAAGATTTTTTTTTTTGAGAGAGCGCACAAGTTAGGAAGGGGCCGGGGGAGAGAGAGGAGGAGAAGCGGACTCTCTGCTGAGCATGAGCAGATCCCAGGCCCCCAACCCCCCCAAGATCATGACCTGAGCCATAGGGAAATGCCTACCTGGCTGAGCCACCAAGGTGCCCCTCACTGTGTTATTATTAAGCAAATAAGAATTTTAACCAAGATGTTGCCATAAATTCAAAGAGATTTTCTTACAGCTTTCTTAGTATAGAAATGTTATATAGTTATTTATATTCCATAGCTCCCTCCTTGATTAAAGATTTTGACAGATAAGCTATTAACATTACATGATTTCTTATTAACATCATTTTTCCACAAGCTGGGATCAAGGTCTTATTTTTTTTTAATTTTTATTCTTTTTGAGAGCCTTGTTTTTACATAATGGCAAATGTCTTTCAAGGTTTTGTCCTTAATAATGGGAATGTTAAAAAGTTGTTCTGTTTGTGTTTGATAAGGCAGGTGCCATTACTTCTCTTTCCAGGTACTGGGAGCTTCAAAATGAAGACTCCAGATGAAACAACTTTTAATTTGTTGTTAAAGTGTATTAATAGACAACAGTTTAGAAGTAAATGAATCAAAGATGTGGAATATGTCATATACAAGAATAGTGCCTTATGTTTAATTTTACTTTAGTGTTGAAATGATAACAGTCATAAGGAAGTTAGAACTGTCCAAAAATAAAAATTGAAATAATTAAAAACTACTTCGTTCCATTAATCATCAGGGAAATGCAAATCAAAACCACAAGGAGATACCATCTCACACCTGTTAGAATGGCTAGAATCAAAAACACAGGACATAACAAGTGTTGGCAAGGATGTGGAGAAAAAGGAACACTTGTGCACTGTTGGTGGGAATGCAAATTAGTGCAGTCACTATGGAAAACAGTATGGAGCTTTCTGAAAATATTAAAAATAGAATTACTGTATGATCCAGTAATTCCATTTTTGGATCTTTACCCAAAGAAAATGAAAGCAATAATTCAAAAAGATACATGTACCCCCATGTTTATTGCAGCATTATTTATGATAGCACAGATATGGAAGCAACCCAGGTGCCCATCAATTGATGAATGGATAAAGAATGGTACATATGTGTGTGTGTGTGTGTGTAGATATATATAATGGAATATTACCCATCCATAAAAAAGAATGAGATTTTGCCATTTCCAATAACAGGGATGGGCATGGAGGGTAAAATGCAAAGTGAAATGAGATGGAGAAGGACAAATATAGTATGATTTCATTCATATGCGGAATTTAAGAAAACAAAAGAAACAACAAAGAACAAAAGAGACAAAAAGCCAGACCTAAATACAGAGAACAAACTGGCGGTAGCCAGAAGGAAGGTGTGTGGGAGCGGATGGGTGAAATACGTGAAGGAGATTAAGAGTACATTTATCATAGGGGCACCTGGGTGGCTCAGTGGGTTAGAGCCTCTGTTTCCAGCTCAAGTCATGATCCTAGGGTCCTGGGTTTGTAGCCCCGCATCGCATCGGGCTCTCTGCTCAGCAGGGAGCCTGCTTCCCCTCTCTCTGCCTACTTGTGATCTCTGTCAAAGAAATAAAATCTTAAAAAAAAAAAAAGAGTACATTTATCATAGGTAAAGTATAGAATTGTTGAATCATATTGTATACCTGAGGCTAATATAACACTGTATGTTAATTTCAGGTGTACAATATAATAATTATATAATAATACAATATAATATGTACAAAATAATATAATAATATAACAATATAATAAGACAAAAAAACCTACCTCTGATTCCATTTTAAGTCATACTCTTCAGATTTTTAGAACCAACTCTCTTTTTATGTTTGCTGTTATTAGATGTAGTGTCCACCCCTTGGAAAGTAGAACCTGGAGGTGATCAACTGAGAACCATGACCTACACTATAGTCCTTAATAATCCACTTACTGGAAAGTGCACTGCTGCCACTGAAAAACAGGTATGTCTACTCTGTCAGTATTCCAAAATATCATATGTGTGGGGTGAGAGAAGATGCCTGTCAGTCACCAGTTTACAAGACGATTTTAAGAAATAAGTGGCAAAAAAAAAAAAAAAAAGAGGGAGGAGAAACTGTCAGATTAAAAGGAGATTTAAGAGGCATATCAACCAAATCAACCCAATCCTAATTCAAACAAACCAACTAAAAATATATTTATGAGATTTAAGGAATTGCTAATTTTTACATGTAGTAGTGGTATTGCAGCTATGTTTTAAAGAAAAGAGTATCTTTTAAAGACACAGTAAAGAAATTATGAAGAGATACACTGGCATATTTAAGAATAAAATTATACTGGTATCTGGGGTATCCTTTAAAAGTAATCTAGCCAGGCAGAGCATGGTGGTGGAGGGAGGGAGTGTGGGGATGGGATACGGACGAAGCAGGACTGGCAAGAGTTAATGTTGTTCAAGCTGGTTGATGAGTTTGTGAGGCTTCATTACACTTCATTTCTATTTTTGTGTATGTTTGAGCTTTTTTATAATAAAGAGTTTTAAAAAGAACAGTACTGGAATCCAATTACAGGATCCCGTCAGGAGTTAGGGCCAAATAACTAGAGGGCAGCAGTGATGTATGGGAAGAGATTATAAAATACTCAGTGCTCTCCTCAGTGGCCAGCGTGGCACTGTCTAGTGGAGTTCGTGTTTGACCAAATTGTATTGAAGTGTAATGTATCTGTTCTGCAAATAGAAAATATCTTAACATCTGAACTAGTTTTGTGGTTGTGGCTTTTGCCCAATGTTAAAAAGGACTTAAATTTTTTTTTTCAAAAGATTTTCAAACATTTAAGAAAAGTTTGGTATTTTGACATGGGGGTCTTTGATAACCTTGAAAAGCTATGATTAAAATGAGGAAGGCTTGGTCATCAAACACTCCAAATTCTGTTTTGGGAAAGCTGTGTTTTCTTTGGTCATCCTCTTCCTTCACTATTTTGGTGAAGGGTGATTGTTAAATTTTTAAGAATTTTGGAGTGGATCCTCGCTTCGTTCAATTGAATTTTGAATTATTCCCCTATCGGGAACATTTAAAATTCTTTGTAAACTAATAACATACACAAGAAACTATAAATTTTCTCTTTCTTCCTCAAACCTAAAAGAAAGAAAAAAATGATTATGCAATGAAATGGCAGAGAGGCAGCAAAATCTACTTTTGTGAATCCTATCTTCTCAATTCATAGACAGCACAGCCAACATGGAGGCTTTTCCAGTTTGAGAAGGAATTCTAGTTATATATATTCTAAATTGGCAAGGAGTTTAATATATTAAACTTGTACATGCAAAATTTTTTTAAATCTTATTTTGGCAGACACTGTATAAAGAAAGTCGGGAAGCACAATTTTATTTGGTAGATTCAGAAGTCCTGACACATGATGTTCCCTACCATGATTACTTCTATACCCTGAACAGATACCATATCATCCGATCCTCAAAACAGAAATGCCGGCTGAGGTGAGCTATCGTAAATGAGTGTTTTAGTCAGGCTAGGTGAGATTATATTCTGGAACATACATATCAATCCTAAAATCTTAGCAGCCTTACACAACCAAGCTTTATTCCCTGTTCACATTACATGTCCATGTCAGCAGAGGAATGGGGTTCCTCACTCAAGGCCACATGGTAATGAGTGCTTTGACATCCTGGAGCAACACAATCCAGAATATGTGTCATTGCTGTTGCTACAGGAAGAGAAAGTTGTAGAACTGTGTTCACAGTCCAGTGGCCAGAACTAGTCACAGGGCCCTATTTAACGTCAGGAGCACATGGTTAGCACATTGTTGCAATGGGAAATCAGAAATGGTTGAGCATCAAAGATAGTGATGGCCCACCATGGGCTTTGCCTGGTCTTAGCTAATGTAGTTACTTTCACCTAATTTATGGCCACTAGAGATTTTTTATAAAAGGCGTTTAGGAAATTTAGAATTTATTTTGAGCCTGTATTGCTATTTAAGTAAAGAAAACTCGGGGCTAGAGATAGAAAAAAAATGAAATGCCAAGTACTTAGAAGGAAAATTTCATGAAGTTATTAGTAGCATACAGCAATTTTTTAAGAAGTCCTCATCGGTGAACAAATTTTCTTTTATGATCTAATGATTTTGAGTCTTTTTGGCTTTCCACTGAACATAATCTTACACTTAATTGCAATGTTAATACAACTAAATTCTTTCCTTTAAAGAATTATTCTTCTTTCCTCCTTATTTTATTAGAGTTTCCACTGATTTGAAATACAGAAAACAACCATGGGCCATTATCAAATCTCTAATTGAAAAGAATTCCTGGAGTTCCTTGGAGGACTATTTCAAACAGCTTGGTTTGTAAATTTCTTCATTTATCTATTTTTGTAAAGATAGTATTTATTAACAAAACAGATTGATTCTTCATTTGGCTTCATAACTGGAACTAGTAGATGATGTTGGATTGACTCCCAACATCTAACGATACCCCACTTGGAATTTGAAAATTTTTAATTTTAATTGGTCTAACAAACATTTACATTATGTTTATTATATGCCAGATGTGTTTGTGTGCTTGATAAATATTAGTCCCTTAGAAACCTGTGGGGTAGATATTGTTATTTTTTCCCATTTTACTAAAGAATAAATATTGAAAGAGAAGTTAAGTGACTTGTCTAAGATCACAGTTAGGAGCTATCACAGCCTCTTCAAGGAGCCAAGGAAGCTGACTGCAGTGAGAGACTGTGTAACTTGATCACAAATACATACTTGTGCTCCTTGGTGCCTCCCCCCTCCACCCCTTAGGAATGCAGCTTCCCTGGGTTTACACAGGACCACTTAGCAATGGTAGGTATCATGTAGGTATCATGTACATGTATGGATTTGGTGGCGATGGGTAGTAGACTGGGGAAGTGATATTGTTGTTACATTTGGATATTCCTTAAAATAAAACATGACAAAAATATATATATACATGACTATAAATTAATTCTTTTTTTAAAAGATTTTATCTATTTATTTGACAGAGAGAGAGACAGCAAGAGAGGGAACACAGCAGGGGGAGTGGGAGAGGCAGAAGCAGGCTTCCTGCTGAGTGCGGAGCCCGATGCGGGTCTCGATCCCAGAACCACGACCAGGATCATGACCCAAGCTGAAGGCAGATGCTTAATGACTGGGCAACCCATGCATCCCTATAATTAATTCTGGTTAAAGAAAAGCAGGGTCAGTCAGTTCAGGGTAAACCAAGTCTTCATCATCTAATTTGTTGATTATTTTCCTTGCTCTTCTCTCTTGGCTATTCATTATTAAACTCCTAATCAGGAGCAAAGAAAATGAAATTCAAAAATTAGTTTGGCCACTGGATAATGAACTTCTAATAAAAAATCTGGTGAAGGAAAGGTTGAAACAAATGACAAAAATGAGGTTTTTTTGTTGTTTGTAGATTTTCCTTATTAGGACTTATTAGGACTTACTTTTTTACAAACCCTTATTGAAAACTAGACCTATAATATGCTACTTCTTCCTTTGATATTGACAATCAACTACCACAAAATATCTTGGAAGTCTTTCTAATGCGCCAATGTAAGTGGGTAGCCTGTTGTTTTCATAACTGAAATCATTATGTTAATATTTAATATAGCACATGGTGAATTTGCTCTGATGATCCCATCATTTATTAATATAGATAATTCTTCCTAGAGTAGTGACCCCTCATTATAGGATCACTTTACCCTCCAAAACTTTTTATTAAGAGTAAGGTTTGGATCTAGACCATGAGAACTTAATAGTTAAAGTTACCAAGGCTTAAAAAAACAAAACAAAACAAACCCCTAAACACAAAACAACCCCTCCTGCCCCTGTATCTTATAGTTGAAGTTTCTCCACTGTCTAAAGCTTTCTTTTTTCCTTCATAGAATCAGACTTGTTAATGGAAGAATCTATGTTAAATCAGTCCATTGAGGACACCGGAAAACTTAGTGGCTTGAGAAGGAGAAGGCGAACACTCAACCGAACAGCAGAAACAGTTCCTAAACTTTCTTCTCAGCGTTCTTCTGGAGATGTGGGCTTAGATGCCAGAGGGGACATTTCAGGTAGCTGCTATCGGGTAAACAGAGATGGAAGATTATAGTTTACTTAGATCAAGCGGAGTATGTGTCTTGTTTATAGACATGTCAATTAGGAGGTCTCCCTTTTTCCTCTTCTTTTTTTTTTTTTTTTCATTTTTCCTCTTCTGATAATGTTTATCTGAGTTCTTTTTTTTTTTTTAAAGATTTTATTTATTTATTTGACAGAGAGATCACAAGCAGGCAGAGAGGCAGGCAGAGAGAGGAGGAAGCAGGCTCCCCGCTGAGCAGAGAGCCCGATGCGGGGCTCGATCCCAGGACTCGGAGATCATGACCTGAGCCGAAGGCAGCGGCTTAACCCACTGAGTCACCCAGGCGCCCCATGTTTATCTGAGTTCTTTAAAAATAACTAATGTATAAATGTAAAGAAGCAGTTGCAAAATGGCAGGCATATGGCCAGTCGATGTATTTTTTGGGGCCCGTGTGATATTTTAAAAATTGGATGTTTTTATATGAAAACTCAGATCTGGCAGTTCTGGACTCAAATCCCTTCACAGCAACAATCAGTCAGAGCTTAGTAGTAGCTTCTCCAATAGACAGAGCATGTGCTCCCCAAGTCACCAGTCCCTACCACCGTCCCTGGCTGCTAGATGCTTCACTCACGAATTTTTGACCTCGCATATTTACAGACATTTGATTTCTACCCTTGAGAGTACTAAAGTGCTTGTATGTTTTTAATTCTTATGTACTCTCAGGTCCAGCCCAAAAAGTTCCAAAGATGGAATTTGACTTTTATTATCCCCACTCTCAACTTGGAAAACACCTTGTCTCTACTGTTACTTCCTCCCTCTCAGAGCTATAAAACTCTCTTCCTTCTCACCGCTCTACTTATCAATTCCTCTTCTAAGGCTTATATCTTAGTGTGAATGTTTATCTGCTATTTAAGCTTAATAATATTTTAGTTTTGGAATTTAAAAGTTAGGGCAACAGAGAACAGGTGAGGATGATTAGAAAACTTTTTTAAGGGGAGAAGCATTGTACAGAAACCCAGCTTAAACATTATTTGCAGAGATGGAACTTAGCTAGAGATCATACATGATACTTTGAATTGCTTATTTTAGAGCAAATTAATTTTTATGTAGGCTGAATTTGCAGGACAGTTGGAGGTTTTCTTTTTGTGGATTTGTTTGAAATTAGTGAAGATATTAGAAACCAACAAAGGGTGTTGGGAATTTACATCAAGTTGTCTTTACAAATCATGTAAAAATTTTCCTCTCTAGTTCTTTTCAAATGAAATTAAATTTTAACCAGTGTTAATCACAATCCTGTTCTAATATGTTTTTCTGTGTGTGATCTGCAGGAAAGAAAAAGGAAATGGAAAGCTATAACATTGCCCTTATTGTGGTGATGAGTATTTTGTAAGTATTTGTTTTGAGTGCTTATTTTGCTTGTGTCTTCACATATCTTTTAATAGTTTCTAAAAGAATTTGGATTTGTATGTTATTGTGTAAAAATTGCCACTATTTGACTAATTTATAAAATTAGTATATATAAAATATATATAGTATATATATACTATATATATATATTGTATATATATATAGTATATATAGTATATAAAACTAATCTATAAAAACATTAATTTTATATGCTTCAATCTGATAGTTTTTTATTTTCAGGGGAATTATTAAATTTGAGCAAATGCCAAGTACACAGCCAATAAATATTTTTAATTAATTAGTTAGTTAATTAGGTAGGCTTCATACATGGAGCCCAACACAGGGCTTGAACTCATAACCCTGAGATCATGACCTGAGCTGAGATCAAGCATCAGATGCTTAACTGACTGAGCCACGCAGACACCACTAATGTTTTTTTTAATTAATCTGACTTTTTTCTACCATTATAGATTTTTATTGGAAGTTTCATAAACTTAAAGAGTATATTTATATATGTAGCTGGTGAGATCCCAATAGTGTCATTTTGCACTATTTAATTAGACCAGTGATTCTTACCCTTTAAGATCACTTTCTAAAATGCAGACTTCTAGACCCCAGTCCCAGAGATTGAGTTAGTAGGTCTTGAGCAAGAATCTACTCGGGAAGACATACTTAGACTATTTTTTACTTGGCTGTATTTGAGTATTGAGGTAGTCAATTAGATTTAATTGAATTGGTTCTGACTGGGTGATACACTCTTGGTGAACATTTTTTGGAATGAAGTTCTCATACCAGCTGCTTTTTCTAAATATAGATTTCAGAATGTAGAAAATGTTTGATATACAAAAGGTTTTCATATGCTCCTTAAGTTGGTTTGCTGTGACAATTTTGAATATTAAGTATTATCAGTGATCTTTTATGGTACTATGCAAAAAATTTATAGTCAGATGTTGAAATGTTGATTTACATACGATTTCAGTTCTTGCTCTTACCTTAGGTCTCATTTTTAGCAAAATCCTTTTCTGGGCAGGTACAGATGAATACTGTATATATTTAAGGGTAAGCCAATATTTTAACAGAAAAAATAAGAGAGATATGATGCCCCCTACATATTTGCATATATGTATAATAAGAAATATATCCATCAATTGAAAGGCTGCTATGAGAACAAATAGAGCAAATTCATTAGCATGGAACATTTTATATATGACAACATTCATGTATATTTGGGATTTGATACTTCCTTTGTCTAAGTTGAACTAGAAAAAATTTTTGCTGGATAGTAATTTAAAAAATTTGTTTTGGTTTTCCATGGGAGTAAGGTGCCAGTTCATATATGTAAGATCAAGTCTATATTGATCTTCATTTCCTTTTTGAAGTGCAGCATTATGGGTGTATAATTGCTTAAGCTAGAGGCACCCAAAAATAGATCTGGAAAGCTTATCTGGTAGATTTCTAAGCTGGTGGTTGCACCTCAGGTCTGGCTGGGATTCCTCCCAGAGAAGAGAGATATCAGGGACAATCCCAACCTGCTTTCTTTGAGGACTTTACTGTCACTCTAGTTACTTTTCAACCTTTTCTTCACTATTTAATACCTAAATATAATTATTTCATATAATAAAATAGGAATAACTGATTTAAATAGTAATAATTGGAAACTACTCTAGAACAACATATATTTTTAGAGTTTTGTGTGTATATTCTATATGAGCCGAGCTTTAGGCCTGGACAAGAGTGAATTAACCAGGTGTTATTTGCTCTGCCTAGTTTGCTGTTGCTAGTTTTGTTGAATGTGACGCTGTTTCTGAAGCTGTCAAAGATAGAATATGCTGCTCAGTCCTTTTACCATCTCCACCTCCAAGAAGAGAGATCTTTACAGTAAGTCTTTCCCCCCAACCTGTTATTATTTCAATAATTCTTTAGTTGTAGAAAACTTAATTCTGGTTTAGAGATTTGGATCTGCTAACTATTCTGTAGTCAGAAAGTTTTTTTGTTTATTTGCAAAGTTATAGGACATGAATGGTTTTTAGAAATGAAAGATCAGAAGCTATTCCCGATTTTTAAGGTTTTGTTTTTTTATTTTCCCCAGTTTAGCCTCTGATATGGTGTCAAGAGTGGAAAGTATTCAAAAGAAAAAAGACCAGGCCCATCATTTAAAAGGAGTGCTCCGAGACTCCATCTTGATGCTCGAACAGGTACCGTAGGACTTAGTACTTTCATAGAGGTATGAACCAGCTGCTCCTCTGGTCGTGAGAAGAGTCACGATACCGTTATTTGAAGAAAGTCCCCTCCTAGAGGCAACTACCCTTGCCCGTTTCTGTATGATGCGTTTTACATGTATAGTCACTTGTATTTTTTTCAAGATCAAAGCCTACTGTATACACTGTTGTATGCCCTCATTTTATAATTAGTAATATATTTTGAAGATGTTTCTTTATCAGCATGAACATTTGACTCTTGAATAATGGTGGGGTTAGGGGTGCTGACACCTACATAGTTGAAAATTGTGTATAACTTTTGACTCCCCACGAACTTAACTACATATAGCCTACTGTTGAGCAGAAGCCTTACTGATAACACAGTCAATTGTTATTTTGTATGTTATATGTATTATATGCTATATTTTTATAATAAAGTTAAGCTAGAGAAAAGAAAATGTTATTAAGAAAATCATAAAGAAGAGAAAACACATTTACAGTGGTGTCCTGTAAAAAATTCTGTGTACGAGTGGTCCCATGCCATTCAAACCCATGTTGTTCAAAGGGCAACTGTATACATCTAACTCATTCTTTTTATTGATGCTTCTATATAAAAATTTATGCTTAATAGTAACTCTTTTCATAAAAATGATAGGTCCTGTATACACTGTTATTTTATCTATTATCCTTATATCTTGGAGATGCTTTGATATTAGCATATAAAGGACTTCCTCTTTTTTTAACAACTGCATAGAATTCAAACTGTATAAATGTGGTACAATTAATTATTTCACCAGTTCTCCATTGAAGAATGACCATTTAAGTTATTTTGATGTTTTGCTATAAACATTTATCTCTTGAACACAGTATTATCAGTATGTGCTGCTCAGTTCCATGAACCAAAATTTAGGATTCCCTTTGAAAAATAAAGATTACTGTTTCCATTATGATAAAGTATATGCATACTTTTCAAGATTGAAAACTGGAGAGTGGTGGAAGAGAAGAAAACCTATAGTTCTAGCATTCAGTCATTAATATTTTGTTTCCTTCCATTCTTTCTTCTGTGCATTGGTTTGTTTTTTAGAAGATCCAGTTATTGAGCATTTTTTAGGATATCACGTGGGGCATTAAAGATGACATCTTCCACTAGGCATTCTTCTAATGCACAGTAGCTACAGCTGCTGGTGACATTCTCCATCCTCCCTCCCCTGGCAAGAGTGGGTCATATTTCCATTTTTCCTCCTCAGCGTCCTATTTCCCCAACTTTCTATTGATAACCTTGCCTCAGGAGGAAAGAGAGTTTTTCTCTCCTTCTATACCCAAATCTACAGATCTCCAGTCGCTGCACCCCATCCTCTTGTCCATGCCTGTCCGAGCAGTGCTCTGCCTGTAGGGAGATTACCAGCAGGTGTTAGTGGGAGACTCCATCCATCACCCTCCAGCATCCTGTTTTCATTTTCCCTGGTCAGCTGGATTGTTCCCATCTACACATGGTCCTGCTGTGCGCTCTCCTACATTAAAGCACCCACACCATCCACATCCTTCTCCTCCTTCCCATCTCTCTCGCTGTCTTTCACAGTCTGGCTTTTTCAGAGTTGTCTGCTGTGGCTGTCACTACTTTATCCTTCATAACCCATTCACTTTTTTAAGGTTTTATTTTCACCAAAGTGACTCCTTCACATGGTTAACTTTTCTACAAGGTTTTTTCAGAAAAACAGCAGTCCCACTATGTACTTTGCCAAACACAACAGTCTTTAACTCTTTTAGTTTCTTTTTACCTCCATGCTGATAAGTAACAAGCATGTATTGATACTTCTTGATTTTTCAGTTTTAGACATGACCTTTCGACCTCCTATTATGGAAGACAAAGGTTTTCTTTTCTTTCATCTCTTCTTGTCCTCTTTTCTGATTCCCCCATCCTCCCAAGGAAGTTACAATTTTGGTGAGATCAATATCCAGTGTTTGCTTTGTTTTGATTAAGTTTTCTATTCTGAGCTGAGCCATGGAATAAACCATGACTACTTTTTCTTTTCTGTGCTTTTCCTTATCCTTGAAATTGTTTTATGACAATTGATTAGTTTATTGTATTATTTATAAGTATCTCATCTCCTACAGCTCTGCCTCTTGTAACCTTCATTCACCTCAGGTATTCTATGAGTGGAGCCTTCTGACTGGCTCTAGTCAGGCCCAAGGGCCCTCTCTGCAGGTGCCCAGCTTTCAGCCTGGGGATTCCTGTTGAGTACTCCCTCTGTTCCCTATATCCAGAATGTTTTTTGCTTTCTTGGTTTACTCCTTTCTTTTAATGGAGCACATCCTCTAGTAGCTTCCTGAGAAAGAGAACGTGGAGGTAAATATTTTAAGACTTCCCTAGTGTGAGAAGTTTTTATTCTGTCCTTCCCCTTGATGAATAGTTTGGCTGGGGATAGAATTTTAGCTTGGAAACAAAGTTCCTTCAGAGCATTGCTCCATTGTTTTTCAACTTCCAGTGTTGAGAATTCTGAGGCTGTTACCATTTCTCATTCTTCAGTCTGGAAACTCAGGCCCTTTAGTTCTGGGAAATACTGAGTTACACAGTTGATGATCTCGTCCCCTCCACTCTCCCTCTTCTGACTTTCTAGGGCTCCTGTAATTCAGATGTCTGCCTTCTTTTGGACAGGCTGTCTAATCTTCTTATTTTTTCTTTCCAGCTTCTATCTTTTTGCTTTTTTGTTCTGCTTCCTCAGAGTTCCTCAACTTAATCTTCACATTCTTCTTCCAATTTTTGCTAACAAGTTTTAAATTTCAAAGACCTATTACTTTCCTGAATTTTCTTTTTTTTTATACCATTGTGATCTTCTAAAATGACTATAGTATCTTCATCTCTCTGATCATATTACTGATGGTTAATAATTTTTCCCCTTCTTCTGGCCTACTTGCTTTACATCAAGATCCTTTCCCCCTGTTTTGATATCTATCCTTAGAGTAAGAGGATTTCACTAGATGTCGGTAGTCTTTGTGTGTATCAGAAGCTCTTAAGCTCTTAACGTGGATTGGTTTGATATACCCTGAACTTCTCTGTAGATCTGGCAGGGCTGTTGGTTGAGAAATCCTGGTATCACTATCTTTAGGTCCTTCCTCTTAGATTGATCAGTTTCCATAGAGAATAGCCTTCCAGTCTCCATCTGAAGGATTAAGGGCTGGCTGCCAGCATTTTAGGAGCAGAGTGAAAGTAAGAGGGATGCAGGAGGGCAGGGCGTAGGGGGATGGTCTCAACACTTTTTTTGTATAATCGTCATTTTTAGTTCTTTTCTCTTTATTCCAACTTCCAGAGATTTCTGTCAATTCCCGAGGCTTTTGAGGCTTCTGGGTAAATTTGGTTGGTTCTCAAGCTTTCTCTACAGTTAGTTTAGGATTCCACCTTTTCTGGTCTGCTAAGTCATCCATCTGCTTTCTAGTTTCCGATGTTGTGTTGTTGCTTTTGCTGTTTCAGTTTTCCCTGTCCTCATGGATTTATGCCTAAAAAAATCCTTTTATTGTGCTTTTAGTGGGGTTTCAGGAGGGAGCAAAATTAGATACCTATATTTAAGCCACTCATTTGCTCTTCAGCCTACTCCTGCCTTGTCTTCTTCCCCCATGTCGTCCAATGAAATTGCTCAAGCTAAGGTCCCCAGTGACCTCTGGCTTTTAAAATTAATATACATTTTTTTAGTTTACATCTTACTGTGTGAACATTTGACAAAAGCTGACCACTCCTTTTTTTTTTTTTTTTTAAAGATTTTATTTATTTGTCAGAGAGAGAGGGAGAGCGAGCAAGCACAGGCAGACAGAATGGCAGGCAGAGGCAGAGGGAGAAGCAGGCTCCCCGCCAAGCAAGGAGCCCGATGTGGGACTCCATTCCAGGACGCTGGGATCATAACCCGAGCCGAAGGCAGCTGCTTAACCAACTGAGCCACCCAGGCGTCCCTGACCACTCCTTTCTTGAAGCGTATCTAATCTTTCCTTCTTTAAAACCATGGAAGACCCTGGGGCACATGGGTGGCTCAATTTTTGAGTGTCTGCCTTCAGCTCAGGTCATGATTCCACCGCCCTGTGATCGAGCCCCGCATTGGGCTCCCTGCTCTGTGAGCCTGCTTCTCCCTCTCCCTCTGCCTGCTGCTCCCCATGTTGTGCTCTCTTTCTCTCTCTCTCTGTCAAATAAATAAATAAAATCTTAAAAAAAAAAAGAAATTTTAATTAAGAAAAAAAGAAAAACCCAGCTTTCGTGTGATATAAATGACATATTATAAAATTTACCTTTTAAAGAATTTCTAGCATATTCACAAAGTTGTACAGCCATCACTACTGCCTAAATTCCAGAGCATTTTTATCACCCCCAAATGAAATCCTGTACCCATTAGCAGTCTCTCAACTCCTACAATCACTAATCTACTTTTTATATCTATAGGTTTGCTCATTCTGGGCATTTCACATAAATGGAATTATTATGGTCTTTGTGACTGTCTCTTGTACTTAGCATAAAGCAAAACTGCTTTTTGCTGGCTAAAACCATCTCCTCTCCCTGGCCTAGTACTGCCAGGCCTTTTGTGTTAGATTCTCTTCCCTTCTCCTCTACTTCCCATTAGGTGGTCTCATCCACTCCCCTTGCTTGTGCTACACATGCCATTGATTCCCAAATCCATCTCTCTTACCCGGACCTCTTCCCTGAGCCCCAGGCTCACGCAGTCACCTGATGACTGGCATCTTCACCTGGATGCTAACGGGCCACCACTAACTGATCATGTCCAAAACAGAATTCAGTTTTCATCCTGAGCCGGACTGACTCTCCTCTACCTGACGTATTTCAGAAAATGACACTGCCTTCCTCCAGTCAAAAACTTAATGCCTTGTGGAATTATATATTTATATATGTGATGATTCGTTTTAGTTCTGTATTCCTCACTGGTCTGTAAGCTCCCTGAAGGCAGGGTTAGTGCCTTTCTGGTCTACCATTGTATACCCAGTGCTTTGCTTAGTATATACCCAGCATGTAATAGGTCAGGAATTAACATTTGCTGAATGAATGAACAAATGAATGAATATAAAGAAGCATAAAACAGAATTCTTGCTCTCAAGTTGCCTGTAATTTTATTAGAGAAATCAGATGTCCATGTGTATTGTTAAAAACTATAAAAAAGTACAAAGTTAAGTGTCAAGTAAATGGTAATACTTTGGGAGTTTAAAGGCAGGATGATTACGGAAGGCAACACGGAGAGGGTGGGGATGGGGAAGTTCTAAATGGATGAAGACAAGGTTGAGCATAATAGCAACAGAGGCCTGCAGGGAGAACCAGATTCGTTTGGGGGATAGTGGAGAGACCAGTGCAACCTGAGAAACCATTTAGAAAACCCATCTGCTGGGGGGCAGCATGCACAGCAGGACAGTGGAGGGAGAGGTGCAGGACCACAGCGGACAGGAAGAGCTTAGCAGTCATGCTGATGTGTTTTATAAATTCAGTCTTTTATTTGGGCATCAGTATAAACCAAACTATATTGAATATAAATATAAACATTTGGCATAAAAATAAGAAAACATGTTAAACTGATTTTGAAAATTAATTTTGTTTGCAGTTAAAGAGCTCACTCATTATGCTTCAGAGAACTTTTGATCTACTAAATAAGAACAAGACTGGCATGACTGTCAAAAGCTAGTGATCTCAAGGCCTGAAATTGTAGAGATACTTGGAACTAAAAGGAAACATCTTAAAGAAAACCAGAGGATGAAGCATTTTAATTGTCATCGGAACATTTCCACATTTGCTTATTATTGGTACTTCTAACATGAACATTCGTTTTAACAACACTAATTTGATAAGTAGTTTCTGATGGTCTTAACAATCCATTCTTCACTTCTTATACATAATTCCAAGCAGTGAATTTCTCCAGTGAAGCATGAAATATTTTGTGGATTTGAATTTCTGATACAAAGAGAAAATGAGACACTCTGAACTGATTTTTACAGTGAGGTTTAAAGTTTGATGCTTTATCTGTTAGCATAGAATCAGTAGGTGTCCAGTAGGCTGCTTTCCCAGTTGAGATACATTCAAGAGGCTAAAGAAGACAATAGAAGAATAAACCTTTTTATCATTACTACTTTTGAAGGACCAGTCTTCAGGCATATATTATAACATTTCTCAGTTTGTGTACTATAAATATTACAATGTCTTCACTTATTTAGCATGTAAATTCAACAGTCAAACCTTTTGAGTCTGCAGGTTGGTAATTATTATCTGAAATATTCTTGAGCTATGTTGTATTTTTCTAAAGAAATAGTTGTTTCTTCTTCAGGTAGCTATCAGAGGTGAGATTATCTTGCCCCTTCATGTATCAGATAGTGGAAGAGTGAATCTGGAAGAGGAAACATATAGGATAGCAACACTCAGAATGAAGAACCATGCTCTGATTTTATAAAACAGAGGATTACATTAAAATCTGGGCATTTGGTGACAGATCAGATGAATACTTGAACTAAGCTTGGCTTCAGCTTAGCAGTCTTTCATGGTGGAAGTGAACCACCTGGTTGAAAATAATTTGTGGGTTACTTTTCATATGTCTTCATTTATTCATTCTTGTGTGCGGCTTGTTTCAGCTGGTAAGTTATAACCAGACACGAATTTCTAGCTCTTCAGTAAAAACTTTTGGGGCATTATGTCCCAATACTAGGGCCCTGACTGAAGTTCAAAGTCAGACAGATGTTTTGGCTCTTTCATGAAAAGTTTTTAGGCATAGATGTCTCAATACAAGCGATGTCTTTGGGACAAGAGAAAGACAGTGCTGAATGATTTGTATATATTCTCACTGTTTGGACAATGCTTGCCTTAATTAAATGTTTCTTTCTTTCCCCAGAGCCACAGGAGATAGCTAAAGTCATTTTTGAGATGCCTGTAGAGAATGAAAATATTGACTTAATTACTGGGAAAATGGATTTCTCTGGGTGATTTCCAACAAAATTATCTTGGGGGTACCAGTGTACTTACCTGGGGATTTTTTGATCTATGAAGTGTGGCTGTGAGTGAGTTACTGGATTATAAACTTGAAGACTTTGTTCTCTGTTAAATTCACAAAAATGATCAGTGGCAAGCTGAATATTTTTGTGATTAAAACTTATACTTCATAAATATACCTCAAAGAAAATTACCAAAGTTGCTTTATAGATTAAGACTAAACATGTATGTATGTAGAACTTAATTAATTGCATTTGAGCCTGTTGTGTAAATTGAATATCAATAAAACCCAAAATGTCTTTAGTTGTAGTTTTTCTTTTTCTGTTAAAAAAACAAAACAAAACAACAACATGGGGCGCCTGGATGGCTCAGTGGGTTAAGCCGCTGCCTTCTGCTCAGGTCATGTTCTCAGGGTCATGGGATCGAGCCCCACATCAGGCTCTTTGCTCAGCAGGGAGCCTGCTTCCCTCTCTCTCTCTGCCTGCCTCTCTGTCTACTTGTGGTCTCTCTCTGTCAAATAAATAAATAAAATCTTTAAACAACAACAACAACAACAACAAAAAGCACAAATAACTAGAAACTTGCTATAGTGAAAACGTGTATATGGGCCTACACTTTTTAAAAAATTTTGTGCAAAAATAAAACCCAAAGAGGAGTCATTTCATTTCAAATATGCAGACTGTTTGATTTCAAATATGCAGACTGTTGGGACAAAAGTACTAGGCCTGCCGGTCGAACGTAGAATCTGCTCGCCAGAAATCATGAAAAAGAACCAGCTTTATAAATGAACAGATCAGGGACAGCGATGGGCCTTTAAGGGAAGGCTGGAGAATTTGGGGGCGGTGCCTCGGTAACAATTTGCGGTGGTGATCTCCACCTAAGCCTGTTGCCGGCCTCCGAATGAAGACTGGACGACCCACGGGTCTCCAGGGCTTGGGGAATCCTCCGGGTTCCCGGGTTTCCCATCTTTCCGTCCACACCTCCCCTGGTCGAGGGCTCTGGGGTTGCCCCGCCCACGTACCGCCCGCAGGCACCCGCGGGGCAGCACAGGGGCCGGTCCGGGCGGAGGTGCCGGGCCAGCCCTGGGCCCCGCCACCCGCACCCCACCCCCCGGTGCCGGTCCTCAGGTCCTCGCTACCTCCGGGCGCCAGGGCCTCGGGCCGGGGGAGGGGCCTGGCCGGCGGGCTCCCCGAGGCTGCGGGCGCCGCACGTGCGGGCGGGCGGGGATCCCCAGCGCCGGGGGCGGGGCACCCGGAAGCGCGCGCGGACTTGCCACGCCGAGCCGGCGGGCAGGAGGACGGCGCGGAGGCGGGCGCGCTGCCCGGGCCGCGGCCGCCTGTGTTCACAGGTGGGCGGCGGCGGAGGCGCGGCGGAGCGGAGCCCGGGTCTCTGGGACTCCAGCCGTCACACCGAGAGCCCAGGGAGAAGAGCTGGGAAGACGCGTCCGCGCCTCGGGAGGAATCAACCTTTCTTCCCCCCACCTGGGCCTCTTCCGCGGCAATCGCACCTCGGCCCCGGAATACAGGTAACTTCCATTCCAAGGTCATTCTTTGGGCGGGGCGGCGCTCGCGGCCCGCCCACGTCCTCACTGTCGGCGGGGGCGGGAGAGGTGCGCCCTGCGCGGAGCGGGAGCAGCCGGGCTGGACGGCGACCCCGGGCGCTGCACGGGCTTCTGGTGGCCTCCCCGGAGCCGGCTGCGCGTGCAGTCCCCGGCGGCAGAAGCTTTTCTCCGCCCGCAGCCCAGAGGGCGAGTTTCCACCTGCACCCGGGCTTTGGGCGGTGACTGCCGCCCTCCGCATCCTGCCGGCAGGTGAGCGCAGCCGCCTGCGCCCAGGCTGTCCCGGCCGTGTGGTCAGCTGTCACCATGGAAACCGCTGGTACCCAGACGACGCCAGCCCTGGTGGGAAGGGGCGGTGAAGGCAGCTGGGAGCCCCTAGAGCTTCCTGTCTGGCGGAGCCCAGGAAGAAAAGCCTGATGAAAAAGAGACTCCCCCTCCCCCGCTTTTTTCTCCTGTTTGATTTCTCAGGCGTTGGCGGATAATCAGAGACGTGGATGTGTTTACAAGATGTGAGTCGTGTTGTTTACACCTTTCCCTACTGAGGGCTTCCTTCCACCTCGTGACAGGTGGAAATCATGACACAGAAGGGCAGTATGAAGCCAGTGAAGAAAAACAAAGCGGAAGAACCTGAATTGGAGCCCCTGTGCTGCTGCGAGTACATCGATCGAAATGGGGAGAAGAACCACGTGGCTGCTTGTTTGTGTGATTGCCAGGATCTCGATGAAGGGTGTGATAGGTAAGGGCAGAGCGGTTCATGAAGCTGACCCCACTGGCTCTTTTGAGAACTACCATGCTTGCTTGAAGTGTAGCCATCCAGAACACTAGATTTTGCTCTTGATGCTTTTTCAAAGGATCTAAAATTGAGAGTGATCTTCTGTGTCAGGTGTGAGGATTTCATGAAGGTGAGTTATTCAGTAGTGCACAACTGCACAGCTGTCTATTCTGCTCAGTTTAGTAGGACATTATTACTTTTCACTTAAAGGGAGAAGATGATGGAGAGAACAAGCAAATAAAGGGATAGTGGCAAGTTAAGTGTATAAAAAAATAAGGCGCAGAGCAGTAGAATCTGTACATTTAGAGAATTTATGTATTTAAAAAAAATTTTTTTAAAAGATTGCATTTATTCACCTGACAGAGAGCACAAGCAGGGAGAAAGGAAGAGGAGAGACAGGCTCCCAGCCAATCAGGGAGCCCGATGTGGGACTCAATCCCAGGACCCCGAGATCATGTCCCAAACTGAAGGCATCACTCAACCAACTGAGCCACCCAGGCACCCAGAATCTGTACATTTAAAGTGAACACATTGGTGCTAGAGAGAACACATTCTCTGTGTTCTCAATGTCTCGAGATTGACTACTTGAGGCTGGACTGTACCTGACCACCAAGGGTCTTGAAGGCCGAAAGCTCATGTTCCTGCTGTTGGCATTGGTCTCACCCCTTGTCCCTGGGGAGGAAATCCAGCAGCAGGCACATGCCTGCGCTGGGCTGGCTGTTTTCAGCACCGGCAGTGACACTGTCTTGACCGATATTCATTGTATTTGGCTTTTATTTTCACCGTTCTCCAAAGGGTTGGAAATTAATATCCAAAAAGATGATTTTTCAACATCAGGGGAAAAAATTTCTGTACCAAACAGTAATAACGGGGTTTTAAACCATCTTCTAAATAATTATATACCTAAAATTTGTTGCCATATGGGAAGCACAATGTGGGAGGAGAATAAGGATGTTGGAAACTTGGCTTTTCCCATCAATAATTACTTCCGGTTAAAAAAAGTGACTGTAGGGGCGCCTGGGTGGCTCAGTGGGTTAAAGCCGCTGCCTTCGGCTCAGGTCATGATCCCAGGTCCTGGGATCGAGCCCCGCATCGGGCTCTCTGCTCAGCAGGGAGCCTGCTTCCCTTCCTCTCTCTGCCTGCCTCTCTGCCTACCTGTGATCTCTGTCTGTCAAATAAATAAATAAAATCTTTAAAAAAATAAAAAATAAAAAAAAAAAGTGACTGTAGCGGCACGTTGCTGACTTAAAGCTTGGTGTATTCATCTAGACGTGAAAAGTGTCTTGGGACCACTGTACTGCCCTGCCAGAACCCTGAAGACCCTGTAGACCTTTTGTAATTCTTCCTTAACAGTGTTTTTAGTCTTTTTACAGGTATTTTTAAATGGACTTAGTCTAAAATCTATACGGAGAAAATGGAGCACTCTGCTTTAATGAATGGAAAAATGATGCTGTTTCCATAACCTCCATCACTCGAGACCACAGCTCTTCCATTAACCTCTTTCTCTCTTCTAGCCCTTGAGACCCAGGCTGTCCTTGAGCTCTCTCTCCTGCTCCCGCCGTACCCGTCTCAGGAGATAGGCTCCCAGTCTTCCTTCTGTCCTGTTGCTCTGTGTGACTCCCATGTACTTACCTTCCCTCATGGCCAAGTTATTGCGTTACTTTTCTAAATTGTTTGTCTACATCAAGAGTTACCATCCTTTGTCTTGCTAGCTTAAGTGTGCAAACATATCAACAAATACCGTGGGTCCACGAAGCTCAGTCATTTTGCTCTGAGTTTGCTCTCCACTCTTCCTCACACAGTACCTCCCCGCCCTCCTGCCCCCGGCCCTGCTAGACTGGTGACTCCCGGGGCGCAGGACAGGTGTGTGCTGCACACGTCTGGCTTCACTGGAACACCTCCCTGCCTCCCCCACCCCCCACATGCTAGCCCGCCATCGAGGTGGGGCACAGAGCCCACCTTTCTCACAGAGACTCCCCCCCTCATGATTCCACTCAGCAGCGTGCATTCCCCTCTGAGCACGCCTTATGGTGTTTGGCCACAATAGTTCACTGGGCGATTCTGTTGCTTTGTCTCTTCTCTGATCCTTCCCAAATTCCCATGTTGTCTTCACAACTAGATTATGAATTTTTTTTGAGGATCTTAAGTCTCTCTACTCTCCCCAATCTGAGTAGTATGTGCACAGAATGTGTGTTTATTCCTATGTTTTTGCTTCGTGGAAAAAAGTGTTAACGGTTCCATTTGTAAACATTCTTTTCTCTCTGTGCTCTTCTGCGTAGATGGATCACGGGTAAATCCGTGCCGCCGGAGACCTGTGAAAGAATCATGGATACTATTTCTGATCGCCTCCGAATTCCTGGGCTCAAGGGAGCCCAAAAAGTCAACATTAGCATCCTGCCCCCACTCATCCTGCTGCCCGTCTTCCTGCGTGTGGCTTCCTGGCATTTCCTCCTGGGGGTGGTGGTTTTGACCTCCCTTCCTGTGCTGGCTCTGTGGTACTATTACCTCACTCACAGAAGGAAAGAGCAGACCCTATTTTTCCTGAGCCTCGGACTCTTCTCTCTGGGTTACATGTACTACGTGTTCCTGCAGGAAGTCGTCCCCAAAGGGCGTGTGGGGCCCACTCAGCTGGCTCTTCTTACCTGCGGGTTATTCCTGATACTCTTAGCCTTGTACAGAGCCAAGAAGAATCCAGGCTACCTCAGAAATCCAGCAAGCAGTGACAGATCTCTAGGCAGCAGCCAAACTGAAAGCCTGAGCAGAGACGGGCAGGAGAAGACCAGAGGGCTCCCCGCTGCGGAATCAGCTGGCAGCCTCAGCAACCGCACGCCCAGGGATGATCTTAAGGGCCCTTGCAGGGTGTCAGCTGGAAGTCCCGCCAAGGTGAAGGAGGACTGGTGTGCCAAGTGCCAGCTGGTGCGGCCGGCCCGTGCGTGGCACTGCCGGATATGTGGCATCTGTGTCCGGAGGATGGATCATCACTGTGTCTGGTAGGTGGGAAAGTCTGGAGGCTTGCAAAGTGGAAGGCCCCATAAGCCCCGGGCCCTGTTTGATCTTCCTGTGTGCCGTCCAAAAATTTCAGTCGATCCCAGCTTCACACCTTGCAGATATTTGTGGGCTGGTATGAAGTTCCCACTTAGTCATCCGTTTTCCGGGTTTCGCAAATGTAGTCCCTTCAGTCATTTGCTGGAGGGCTTGGTTATTGTTGTTGCTGTTTTGCTGTTCCCTTCCGAGCTGCCCCCCCCCGCCCAGTGACTTTCTCCTTTATGAAAGAGAAGTATTTGCAGTGAGGTGATTTTTTTTTAAAAAAGAGTGGATCAGAATCAATATAGGTATAGTTCCCTGTGCTGTGCCTCTTGAACATGGAGCTCAGGAAAGTATACCATATTTGTAGGGACTTTGTCCCCCTCCCCATACGTCTTTCATCGTTCTGATGACTCTTAGCCTGCATTATTGAGGGACGGCCCTGCCAGGTAGTTCCCAGTTTTGTTATTTGCTCTTTGCAGAGAAATGGGCTTTCGTGGCGCCTGCCAGCTGGCCAGCGCCTAATGAGGACATGCAAGGCCCCTGCGATGTGAAGTGCAACTTTCAAAGATAGTGTTGCTGCTTCGCTGTGTGCATCTAAAAGGGGCAGAGTTTACTCAGACGTGAATGCTGTAAGTAGCATGTTTGCTACTCTCTAGCTCTTAGCTGTCACGGCACTCGTGGTGAGTGAAGTCTGCTTTCTGTGGCTGGGGTTCTGTCATTCCGCGTACCCTCCTCCCCCATAGAAAGGGACGGAGAGGGTGCAGCAAGGCCAGGAGGGCCTTGGAGAGGACCTCAGGTGGGGGCTCGAGCCAGGGGCATCTCTTATCTAGGGCTTTCTTTTTTTTTTTTTTTTTAAGATTTTATTTATTTATTTGACAGAGATCACAAGTAGACGGAGAGAGGCAGGCAGAGAGAGAGAGAGAGAGAGGGAAGCAGGCTCCCTGCTGAGCAGAGAGCCCGATTCGGGACTCGATCCCAGGACTCTGAGATCATGACCTGAGCCGAAGGCAGCGGCTTAACCCACTGAGCCACCCAGGCGCCCCTGTCTAGGGCTTTCTTTAGGAATACGCAGGTATTATCACTTTCAGATTTTAACTTCTGAGTCTTCATCATGTATTCTTGTGTGTACGTGTGGGCATGTGTATGTGCTCGTGTGTGTCTGCGAGTGTGTGTGTGTGTGTGCGCGCACACGTGCACTCGAGAGCTGGTTTGCAGAGGGCCCCACAGTTCTGCGTGAAAGACGACCTCTGCCCCTGGGGCCTCCTGGTGTGCGCCCTGCCCAGCACATGGCCACGACGAGACAGAACTCCCTCCCTGACAAGTTAGTCTGCATATTAGCAGTTCTCCACCCCACACCACATTTCTAACTTCTTGGGATCTTTGTATTAATATATGAATTTAATACGTATTTTCCTCGAGTGTGTAATACTTAAGGCTTTTTAGGTTTTCCTTACTGATACCATCCTTTCCTTCTCATGGTGGTTACAGTGTTAACCCTCTTCATGGTTGGGTGATAAACTCATTACGATTTAGAAAGATTTGTTAGTCAGGTTCTGCTTTTTACTCAGTTTTGTCCTAATGATACGATTTCACTTTGGAAAGAGCAGAGAACATAAGACTACACCTCTCAGTGGGCAAGTTTTGCATTCCCTAAAGTTGAAAAAAGAACTTACTTTTTAATTGGTGAAATTCGCATGATCTGTTTTTGAAACTCTCTTGTTTATTATGTGCGTTAGATGGAAACTTTTTTCCTTTTTCATTGAACCCTAGTGGATCTACAATGTTATATTACGGTGGGTGCACAGTGAGCGGTCACTCAGCATTTCTGTTCATTATGCAATGATCACCGTGATAAATTTCTCTTCCGTCTATATCAAGAACTTTAAAAAAATGTTTGCTTTTTCTTCCCCCTCTGCTGGTTTGAGGATAAACAGCTGTGTTGGAGAATCCAATCATCAAGCATTTATACTTGCCCTTTCGATCTTCTTGCTCACCTCGGTGTACGGGATAACACTGACCTTGGACACCATTTGTAGAGATAGAAGTGTCTTCACAGCTCTCTTCTATTGTCCTGGAGTCTATGCAGATTACAGGTGAGATGTGACTACCAGAGCACCGAGGCCCAGAGACAAGGGAGTGGGCGTTGCTGTTAATGCAAGGGGCCATGCTTTGCTGCTAGGTTAGGAGTCTTCAACCAATAAATAGGACAGGTTATTGGATGCTGGGTATCTTTGAAATGGACAACAAAATTGTGCATTTTTCTAGGGTGATGTCAAAACGATCCTTGACCCTGCAGATAGGACTGGGCTCACTCAGGGACTTCTGGAGTCAGATGACCCCTTGCACGCCCATGGTAGCAATGGCGAACTGCCAGCCGTGAACCAGCAGTCCCAGGGGATGTGCGGCATCTGTTTTGTCATAAATGACCATGGAAAGTCCTGGCTTGATTGAGGCTTTCTCACGCTCTCTAGTCTTGTCTTGATTTATTGCTTCTGGCCCTTTTGTGGAGCGCTCACAATTTGTATAACATTTCTTTACTTTTTAACCTCTATTGGTTTGTCCTGTCCTACTTTTTAAAAAATCACCACTCATGATTACTGTGGTATCTAGGTCAGAATTTCCTCTGTTAGGTTGGGGCACATTTATACATTGTGAAGGTCTCCATGCCCTGTCAGCAGCTAGGGCTTTGCCACCGTGAGCCCAGCCAGCGCCTCCCCAGATAGCTGTGGGCTCCCTGCCTGTGTTCCTTGTGCCCCGCTCCACGTTTCCTTTGATGCGGATGCTGTGTGGTGTCTGGTGACCCCCGTCTGAGCAAGGACAGCACTGCCCCCCCAGGGTCCTTTTCTTTCTTATCACTGTTTGTTCTCGGAACAGCCCCTGCTTTGCCCACCTCGCACCCCTGTGAAAGTATTTCTTAGTCTGTGGATAGATGATGTCGCCATTATAGATCTGGATATTTGTGCACATAATTAGAACAGATGTGTCCTCCTCCTTGGGCTAAGTTCCTTTTCTTTCTGTATTTGAGAGTGTTAGTAGGTTGTGAAGTTCTGCAGTCACACCGCACGCGATAGATATCCTACAGCAGAGTGTGTCTGTGTGTCACTAAGCACGAGTTCTGTGGTCTTGCTGTGGGCCACTGACGTGGAATGAGGAACACAGTTTGCCATGGGGGCCCACCCTCTGGCCAGGTGCCTCACTTCAGCCTGCTGAGCCCTGGTGTCCCTCATCTTTATGGTGAGGTCGTTTTCTCTGAGTCCCTCTCAGCTTAACAAATAAAGATTTGGGATGGGTTAATTTCCAGCTCTTCATTTGCAAATGTTAGAAAATAGTCTTTTGGCAGAAGTTCATATCAGCAGCTTCTCCTCCTGGCTTGTCCTGGGTGATTCTGTTTGGCTGGAAGAAGCTGGACCTGAAGTGTGACGGGTGCTCCTACCTAGCAGGATGTGGTGTTGGGGCTTGTTGTCTCCCCTACGCTCACCAGCACTGTGCTGAGAAGAGTGGAGACGAATGGCTTTAGCACTGCCCCTGCCCACCCACGGCTTCCTGGAGGATGTGGATGGCAGTGTCGCGGTGCCTTCGTTTTCCCCTCAGTTAAGAGCATCTTAGGAATTGTTCGTACATCTGATCGATTTTGAGTGCTGTTACGTCAGGCACTGCATTGCTTGGGGAGATATGAAAGGCAAAAACGTCCTTGCTGTTCCGGTGTGACATACTGGGAAAAGAGGCAGCAAGAATGAGAGCATAAACCAGGACATGTGAGTGGTCACAGGTTAAGCACTTTGGTGTTTGGGGTGGAAAAACATCTTCTGATTGGGATAGCTGGGGAAGGCACCAGAGTCCTTGGTGACGGGTTCCGCATGTGTCAGACGTGAGGGCAGTGCCCGGCTTTCTGACAGAAACGACTGGTCTGCTGACCCGCCCTTTGTCCTCCCAGCTCGGCTCTGTCCTTCACCTGCGTGTGGTACTCCGTGATCATCACGGTGGGCATGGCGTACATCTTCCTCATCCAGCTGATCAACATCAGTTACAACGTCACCGAGCGGGAAGTCCAGCAGGCCCTGCGGCAGAAGACGGGGCGCCGGCTCCTCTATGGGCTTATCGTGGACACAGGCCAGTACAACCGGGGCTTCCTGCGGAACTGGCACCAGTTCTCCACCCTGGGCAGCCACCCCTGCCACCACCCCGCCGAGGACATTGTCTGAAGTGCCTTGCGTGTGGCCCTGTGAGGGGCGGCTCCCCCCACCGCTCCCTCCCCTCGTACACGTCGGCGTCTGTGCAGGGTGTGCGTTTTTCTCCCCAGTTTCTGAAAGGCTGTCTCGGGCCATGCTCAGGTTTAGACACAGGACTGGGAAGAAAATGAACTGTTCTGATTTCACCTTAAGAGATTTTTATATCGAAGCAGTAAAAGTAGAGCCATTTTTTTCCAGTCACCTTGTTCACAAACTCAGTCGCCAGGGGCGGAAGAGGTTGTGGTTCCCAACACACAGATTGGTAGAAGCCATTCCCATCTCTAGTGGGGAGAAAGAGTTTGGATAAGGATCGTTCCAATCTCTCTTTCAGTTCCTGATAGCCATGTGACCCTTTGTTGAGTCACTTCCCTGAGTCTCAGGTTCATCCGTGAAGTGGGGTACTGCTGCCTGCCTCGGCTGCCTCACAGTCGTGAGGGTCGTGCGAGGGACGAGGTGTGTGGTAAGCACTGGAAAACGACCGAAGCACCCAAGAGGGGTGCAGTGTTATTAGAAAAACTCAAAGGCTGAGAAAAATTTGTGTAGGTCAGAGTACTGAAGCCAGAATTATCCGAATAATCCATTGTCAGCATTTCAGAATGAAAGAAAGCTCCTGAAATACCACATCGTACAGTTATGGTAATTTCTTTCTCTGAAGTCTTAGATGCTAGCTAATCTGATGGGTTCTCACTGTCACCAGATCCTGCAGGGACAGTCGATAACAATTATAATTATCAGTAGTATAATATACAGTGGTCATGAGTTTAGGTGACGAGCCCTTTGATTTATCTCATTTCTTCTATATTTATTGTTTGGATTTACTTTAACTCCAAACTCCAAAGGCATTATTGTTTTCTCCCTCTTTCCATGTTTCACCTGGGAAGGTGCTAGCACACTTACGATGAGGCTGGAAGAGGGAAACAGCCTCTGGGGGAACAATTTACCCTCTTTCCTGGGTAGGGTGGCTGGTTAATATCAAGGGCTTTTTTTTTTTTCCCTCATGTAAGTAATGCAAACCCTACAGTGACAGCACTTTGTTGCAAAAACCAGTTTTGTGGCGTTTATATTCTTCTGGCATGAACTCTCTAAGGGGTTGATAGACATCTTCCTGCTTGCACGTTACCTTTCATTCACCTCGCCCTAGACAAAATATCTCACTTGGAGAGAAAAAACAGGCTATATATGGTTTCCACTAATTAATGGATTATGGTTCTTCCCTAGCTCTTCCTAAAATCGTAAGTTATCTTTTTTATCATATCTTGAAACTGAGAATGTGTAAAAGATTAAATATTTATAGAGAATGGGTCTGTTCTGCCATAGACTTAGGATGAGGCCATTTCAGATAGGAAAAATACCCTCTTGAAATATTTGGTTTTATTCATGTTCTCATTTTGCAGTTCCAGAGAAAATTCATGAGTCTTTAAGTTTGCTTTGGTTTATACCTTAATATTGGGGAAATATTGCCGGCTTTTTCAGTCTGTCTGTGCATGCTGCTGTCATAAGACTTTTATAAGTGTTGAGAGGAAATACTGCTACTTCCTGTGGCTCTATCCTCTGCTGCTGGCACCGTCCCTGTCCTGCCGTGAAACAAAGCTGTCCTTAAGACAGTCACCACACTTCTATACAAGCTTGTCGCTGCTCTCCCCTGACATGGATCGTTTAAGCGGTGAGAGGCTCCCTATTCCACTGGGATGAGCCACAGAGCAAGTCTGGGGATGTTAGCAGTCTGTGGTTTCTACAGGGATGCCCTTGCTCTAGCCCAGAGTTGAGCATTCATTTGGAACTAACATTGGGTCTGATAGAACTAATTCCTTTCTGCTGGGTTTGTGAGAGGAGAGAGAGAGAGGAATAATGTTAAGGACAGCACATGTGGCCCGAGCTCTCTAGTCATAGTCTCTTGAATGCAGATGTATGGCCAACTCTGATTGTCTCAGAGTTGATGATAGAATTCATGGAAACAATAGTGTAGTCGGTAATTTCAGCCTCTTGCCAGATCTTTAACAACCATCCAAATATGACCTGATCATAATGAGTAGTACCCAAGAGACCACAGTCATGTGGGAGAATTAGGAATGACCACCATTTTTATAACAGCACACCCCCCTCATAGTTGATCTACATGGGGCCTCTCGGGTTCCCTCACCTGCATAAGGACTCCCTGTTTGTTATTCCCGCTGGTTGGGATGAAGTTGCTTGTTTTGTTTCTTGAGATCGTGATCAGCATTTTACAGAAGAAAGCTCAAACTTTTGAAAAGCTCCATGGTTTTATGGGGGTAAAAGCCTTTTGAAGTATTTGCACCAGAAGGAGCAGCAAATGGGGGGCTCTTTGTGAGCAGGGTTTCTGTGGGCCCCAGGACACTCTAAATCTGGGCTCCTGGGTTCTTACACCTTTTTATGACCTGGAACTATTTGAGGAATTTTGTCCTTTTAAAGACAGGGCCTCTGTGAACGATTAAGCCCCAGAGAAACCTGTGGTGGCAGAGGTGGTAGCCGTGGGGGGAATTGCTTTGCAAACTTAAAAACTGGCAGTTTGTTGGCCAGAGGCCAGTCTTCCCCCACCCGGCAGAATTCCCTCCCCCCATGCCCTTCTTCCTCAGCCTATTAATAGACATATTGATATGGAGCTTTAGCAAACCATCCACTGTATTCTGACCACTTACATTATGGTCATGCCTTTGTGTACTATTCCTGGGGAAAAGAAATGGGTCCATTCACAAGATTTAAGGGAAATAGTTGAGGATCAGGATTGCATGAAAGGAGAAAAGTCCTTCAGTATTTAGAATTATTTTTTAATGATACCCAAAGAGTACTTCATGGTTATAGCTGGGCCTACCTGAAATGAACTGACCATTAACAAGCCTTAAGTGAGTTTTGGGGACACTGCTGGTCATCTCACCTCAGCCACCTCTGTGTCTGCTTAGGATACTGGAACTCTTTGCCATTCAAGTAGCATTGTCCTTTGGTGAATGAAGTAATTGTTGTCTTCACTGTGCTACCTGTCTAGCAGAAAGAGTGCTGCAGACTTTCTCTTATGCAATAGTCCTTCGTACTTCTAATATTTTTAGTAAGAGAAAATTTTCTATACTAGAATCTTCCACTGCCAGAAAACACAATGCCAGTAAGGTTCACTAGAATACTGACCATCTGCTTCATAGACTCTCTAGTATATTTCCTTTGACTAGGACATAAGCTTTTTACTACAAAGCTCAACTAACAGAAGCAAAAATGTGACCTCTAGAAGCACAGTTTTAACCAGGATGTTTAACAGTGTTTTTTTGAAATTTAAGGGTCTCTTTAAATGAGGTAAGTAGGTTTATAGGACTTCATTTTAGCCATATTTAGGTACCCTGCATTTGAAAAAAGAGAATTTCCTCAAACAAGCAAGGGAGGATAGAGACTTTTGCTTGAGGCACCTGTTTGGAATCTGGTTTTCTCATCAGCAGCATGGCAAGTATGCCATTTTTTATTAAACACTGCCAAGGCGATGCCGGGGAAGGAGGAGAGCTCTGCTTAACTTAGTGCTGAACAAAATTCCTTGTGTTCTTGTGGGTGTTTACTGTGATGAACAGAAACTTCCTGCAAAGTCAGCTAGATGTAATCTTGTTGCTGACGGACTGCTACCACACTCGAGCTGGCACCCGGTGCTTCGCTGTAGTAGCAGCGGCGGCCAGGACTGAATGGTTCGTGGAGACAGGTCTTTTAGAGGCTGCAGCTATCTCCAGCTGTTTCCGAGTTGGGCTTTTGACTTCCTGCTACTCTAGCCTTCCTGGCAGCACCTTCTCTTCTAGGGAATTCACGCTTCAAAGGCAAAGCTTTAAACCTGGAGCCAGTGGACTCTAGTTACCGATGCAGCAAACATCCTGCCTTTCTTCCCATGGCACCACTGACCCAATGCCGTGTTCTAGAACTTGCAGGCTCAGGCTGCTCTGATCCTGTGATCTGGGTGATTCGATGATTTGCATTGTTAGGGCTTTCGGGCCTTTTCATTTGATTACATCTCTCAGTCTGATTGTTAGGCTTAAGGAAACCCAGGGATATTTAATGTTCAATATTTAATGCACTTGGCCCGGCAACATTAAAGGGGATTCCTGACGCCAACTCTGGAGGCTGCGGGCTAGACATTTTGCACTGTTTTTATACTTGTATTCGTATCCTCTTATCACCTCAGATCAGACACAGGGCCTTTTAAATGGAGATTTAAAAATTTAACTGCCATTTATGTAAAATAATGTACTGTGACCAAGTTGCTTAAATGGAAAATAAAGTGCTTTCTTTAAAGGAAATAGTTGGTGTTTATTAGTGTGTTTATTAGCGTGTCTCCTGAACTCTCTTGCTTTAAGGGACATCTGTGTTAAGAGCTGGGCTGCTCCTCTGGCTACTGAGGTGTCCCCGTCCTTCGGACCTCCGTTATCCTTGGCCCTAAACAGTCCTTTTCCTGTTGGTTACTTTGTCTAGTTTTATAGGCCAGGGATACTGCTATTTTGGGCATTTTGTTAGCAGTAATATTCCTAATCATGTCTTTAGGATAGCCCAGCAAGAACTACAGGTGATTTACTAAGCGATTTTCCTGTGGGTAAGTAGGTAAAAAGGGCACCTGGGTGGCTCAGATGGTAAAGTGTCTGCCTTTGGCTCAGGTCATGATCCCAGGGCCCTGGGATCAAGCCCCTCATTGGTGTCTGCTTGGTGGGGAGTCTGCGTCTCCTTCCTCTGCCTGCCACTCCCCCTGCCTGTGCTCTCTTTCTCTTTGTGTCAAATAAATAAAATCCTTTAAATAAAAAAAAAAAAAAGGAGGGAGGTAGAAAGTCCTCACTGGCCCAGTCAGAATATGGGCTGCTAAAGACTCAATGGCTAATTGACGTTTGAGGTGAAGTAAAAATAAAGGAAAGCTTAAGAGAGGAAACTTAAGCTTTATGGCATTTCTTTAGGCCCTTGGCATGTTTACTTAAAGGATTCACCCTTCCTTATCTGCAGGCTTGGCAGGGATAGGAACTTGGTATTTGATGTCTGGGGGTTGATGGTAGCTGGTACTGTGCTTTGCACTACAGGTCGGGATGAGCAGATTGGGTTTTGAATGGAAAGAGACTACAGATGAGTTTCTTTTAGTCCCGTTTTCATTAGTGGGTGTTAGTCTAAAAGAGTTTGTAAATGACAGTTATATAATCATATTAAAGGAAAAGACGTGGGGACACAGACACTGTAGAAGGAATAAACTTCAATTTAGGGTGTTTTGTCATTTCTGAGTAAATCTTAACACATGTTCCACAGAAAAAGGATGTAAGTCATTGCAGACAGTGGAACTGCCTATCCCTTCTAGGAAATAAGGACAATAACGATTGAACCATACACAGAATTTTATCTTACCACTCGAAATTGTAAACCTAGCAAATACTGGTAGTTACCTCAGGGCTGCAAAGGACTTTCTTGTTCTACTGGGTAGTACACTTGTCTATTAAATTTGTTATAATGAACATGTATTTTGTAATGAAATTTTTTTTCACTAGCAGGTAATTCAGACAATTCACAGAAGAGCATTTCATCAGTCTTTATAGTCATCTGCACCTTAAAGATGAAATCATTCTTTGAATCCATCACGCTATGTGGATCAAACTGAGCTGAAGGCTAGAGGACAGACAGGTATGTTATTTAGAAGTTGCAGCTGGGAGCACATGCAGACATGTTAACGAACTGCTGGACTGCCCCTGAGAGCGTTACATTAGCTTTTGGAATTCCCTCCATGCTTGTCAGGATGCACTGAAGAGAAGGGTCTTTGGTGCCACCGTGTCCCCCAAATAAGGAGATAGTCCTGCGCTTTGCAGCAGCTGCACTGAGTCCCATTTGATAGGCGGCTTTCCATGGGGAGTGGGGGGGGGTGTGGGGGGTGCATGGCGTCCAGCAGAGCGCCTGTTGCTGACGCTGCACTATCACTGACCACTATGACTCCTTCCCTGCATACTCCCTTGAATTTCTATAAAGTTACATTTGTCAACAACTCATGGTACACCAGAAGGACACGTTTCCTTTGGAGACTCAGGCAAGGAAACACTTGTCCTCTTTAAAGTTTATGATGCTAAAAATATATAGAATGCATCTGAATAGTTGAGATTTACACTGTTCTTTGATCCTGCTGTGCTAAATGCTTTAGTGAACTAATTAGTAATCAACAGAAATCAAAGGAGGAAGTAAAAACTGCCCAGGTAATCCTCTTGATCCAAGAAGTATCTGCCAGGTGACGGAGCGGGTGTCTGCCCCTCACGCATGGATGCCCGTCCTGCACCCTGCGCGCTCACGCGGCGCCAGTCTCTGCTGCCCGAGGGTCACCGGGATGCGAGCGGCTGGAAGTCCGGGAGAATTTCAGCCACCCTCCGACGGAGTTGCTCTCGCCTTTCTTCTTTTATTCTTTCCTCTTTCATAAATTTCACAAACTTCTTCCATGTCTCAAATGTGACCCAGAGAATCCTCCTTGAAACAGAAAAGGAAAAAAAGTTACACACTACGGAAAAGTTGACTTTCCATCTGAAGTATATTAAAAACTATAGAAGAATGATTCTTTGAATACAGTGTTATATAAAACATACAGAGAGCAAAATTGGAATTCAGACCGAAATGCTATGAAAAGGGTTGCCTGGGTGGCTCAGTCGATAAGCATCTGCCTTTGGCTTAGGTCATGATCCCAGGGTCCTGGGATCAAGCCCCGCCTAGGGCTCCCTGCTCAGCAGGAAGCCTGTTCTCCCTTTCCCATTCCTCCTGAATGTGTTATCTCTCTCGCCGTGTCTCTGTCAAATGAATAAATAAAATATTTTTAAAAAGAAATGCTATGAAGAAAATAAAGTGGCAAAATAGGATGGAGGGACTGATAGATCATTTTTATTTCCCATCAGGCGATCAGGGAAACCCTCTGTGAGGAGACATTTGGGCAGAGCACCCGGGGGCCTGTGAAAATGCGGCCCATGAGACACCCTCAGGTGATCTGATCAGAGCCTGTGTCTTATGCTCAAGACAGGACCCGTGGACCAAAGACTCTAGCAGCCAGAGCCCTCAAGGAAAAGATGCTGGAGAAGCAAAGGCAGCACCACAGTTACAGGGTCTGAGGCCCAGGTACTTAGACGTACAGACATACCTCTTTGTGTCACACTTTGCAGATACTGCCTTTTTCATAAACTGGAGATCTGTGGCAGCAACCCTGCACTGAGCGAGTCTGCCGGCACCACTTTTCCCAACAGCATCTGCTTACTTCATGTTTCTGTGTTGCATTTTGGTAATTCTCTCAATACTTCAAACATTTTCATCATCACGGGTGTCTGTTGCAGTGATCTGGGATCAGTGACCTTTGCTGTGAACACTGATGTTGGGGGCATGAACCACGTCCACATGAGACAGCAAACTTAACTGATAAATGTGTGTGTTCTGACTGCTCGACTAGCCGTTCCATCTCTCTCCCTCTACTCAGGCTTCCCTAGTCCGAGACGCAAGGATATTGAAATTAGGTGAGTTAATAACCCTGCACTGGCTTCCATGTGTTAAAGTGAGAGGAAAAGTCACACATCTCTCACTGTAAATCAAAAGCTAGAAATGATTAACCTTAGTGAGGAAGGCATGTCAAAAGCCAAGATAGGCCAAAAGCTAGGCATCATTTGCCAAAAAGCCAAATTGTGAATGCAAAGGAAAAGTTCTTGAAGGAAATTAAAAGTGCTAGTCCACTGAACACACAAATACTAAGGAAGCAAAACAGACTTATTGCCGACATGGAGAAAGTCTAAATAGTCTGGATAGAAGATCAAACCAGCCATGATATTCTCTTCAGCCAAAGCCTAATCCAGAGCAAGGCCCGAACTCTTCAATTCTAGGAAGGCTGAGAGAAGAAGCAGCTGCAGAAAAGCTGGAAGCCAGCAGAGATGGTTCATGAAGTTTAAGGAAATAACCATCTTCGTAACACAAAAGTGAAGGGGCAGCAGCAAATTCTCTAGAAGTTCTGGCCAAGGTAATTAATGAAGATGGCTACACTGAACAACAGGTTTTCATTGTAGATGAAACAGTCTTATTGTGGAAGATGATGCCATCCAAGACTTCGCAGACGTCGATGCCTGGCTTCAAAGCTTCAAGCCCCTAACAAGAGAGTCAAGCCTGACTCTCTTGTTAGGGGCTAAGCAGCTGGTGACTTGAACTGAAGCCAGTGTTCCTTGACCACTCCAAAATCCAGGGCCCTTAAGAATTCTGCTAAATCCACTCTGCCTGTGCTCTATAAATGGGACAACAAAGCCTGGCTGACAGCACATTTGTTTACAATATGGTTTACTGAATATCTTAAGCTCACTGTTGAGACCTATTGCTCAGGGGAAAAAACAGGTTCCTTGCAAAACAGGACTGCTAACTGACAATGTGCTTGGTCACCCAAGAGCTCTGATGGAGATGGACAACGAGATTAATGTTTTCATCCCGCTAGCACAATATCCATTCCGCAGGCCATGGAACAAGGAGTCATTTTGACTGTCAATTCTTTATCATTTAAGAAATACATTTCTTAGGACTTTACCTCTCATAGATCGTGATTCTTCTGATGCATCTGGGCAAAGTAAATTGGAAACCTTCTGGAAAGAATTCACCATTCTAGCTGTCATTAGGAACATTCATAATTCATGGGAAGAGGTCAAAATATCAACATTCCCAGGACTGTAGAAGAAGTCAATGCCAACCCTCATGGGTTGAGAGGTTCCAGAATGGAGTGGAGCAAGTAGCGCAGATGTGGGGGAAACAGCAAGAGAACTAGAATGAGAAGTAAAGCCTGAAGATGGGGTTAAGCTGCTGCAATCTCACGCTACAGCTTTAATGGACGAATGACGGCTCCTTATGGATGAGGAAAGAAAGTAGTTTCTTGAGATGGAATCTTCTCCTGGTGAAGATTGATGACGTGACAACAAAGGATTTAGAATATTACATAAATTTAGTTGATAAAGTAGCAACAAGGGATGAGAAGATTAATTCCAATTTTAGAAGAAGTTCTGCTGTGGGTAAAATACTACCAAACGGTGTCGTATGCTACAGAGAAATTGTGAAAGGAGTCGTCAATAGGTGCAGTAAACTTCACTGTTGTCTTTTTAAAGAAATTGCAGCAGCCACCTCCACCTTCAGCAACGGCCATCCTAATCAGTCAGCAGTCTTTAACAGGGAGGCAAGACCTTCTGTCAGCAAAAAGATCAAGACCCCCTGAAAGCTCAGATGACAGCCTTTTTAGCAATAAAGTATTTTTAAATTAAGTATATACATTGTTTTTTTAAAACATAATTCTATTGCACATTTAATAGTATAGTATGAACATAACTTTTAAAAATACTGGGAAAATAAAAATTCATTCAACTTGCTAATTCTGACATTCGCTTTACTGCAGTGGTCTGGAACTGAGCCCACAACATCTCTGAGGTGCGCTTGTGCCTACTGTTTAAAAAGCCCTCTGGTAACATCACATCCAACAAGGAATGCCACCACCCTTGAATTTTAGTTGAGAAAATATTATATTAATGTCAGGTTCTGGAATCACGGTTCTGGAGGATCCCAAGTTGAAGTGAGATTATCTGCTGTTAGAGGGGAGACCCGCAATGGCCTTTTAGGGTAACACAACTACGTGCACACTAGGGCTGTGAAGGTAAGCCAGACAATCTCCGCCCAAAGACGGAGTCACCCTGGTGAACAGATCACTTCAAAGCAGTGAGGGGCCGTCATGGTGGAGATACGCACCGGGTGCTCCCCCAGTCTGGTAGTGAGGGGCATCACAAGTCTTTTTTTTTTTTTTTTTTTTAAGATTTTATTTATTTATTTGACAGAGAGAGATCACAAGTAAGCAGAGAGGCAGGCAGAGAGAGAGGAGGAAGCAGGCTCCCCGCTGAGCAGAGAGCCCGATGCGGGGCTCGAACCCAGGACCTGGGATCATGACCTGAGCCGAAGGCAGCAGCTTAACCCACTGAGCCACCCAGGCGCCCCCATCACAAGTCTTTGAAAGAGATGATCTGAACTGAGTTTTGTCAGACAAAAGGCTTTTTCTAGAAGAGAACATGTCTTGAGTACAGGCAAAAGAGGCAAGAACAGCATGGTGTGTGTGAGGAATTACAAGCAAAGTTATGTGGCTGAAACAAAAATGTAGAGTAGCTCAGTTTGTATTTTCACAACTCGAGGCACAGATGGCATTTAGTCTAGCTTCTTGACCTTCTCAAGAAATCCTGGAATGCATCACAGCCCCCATTAACTCTATGGCTAATGGCTATATGCTGTTTCTGATAATGTTGATTTTTGTTGCTGGAAGTTAAAACCTAAAAGGCTACAAGGAGTGGAGCTGCTTCAAATTGGCTTTCTTCCTTCATCCATCCAGGCCTCCACTGACAGCCACCCGTCCTTGGCTATCTGCCCACTCCGTCCTCACCCGTCTCTCACTTTTACCTGTTCACAGTTCTCCTGCCTACCATCCCACTTTCTGACTTCTATATTTCATCTCCTACTGTTCTCCCCTAATGGAAATGCTGTGCCCCACTCCCGCAGAGGAAATCTTCCCAGACTGTCATTGCTGGCATTTATGTTTCCCTCTTCAGAACTCCTATAGCACGTGGACTACTGAATTATGAGAGCCAGACACCATGTTATTGGGTATTTTTTTTATGCTTGGCAAGTATGTTTTGATAGATGACCTGTGGATGTTTTATGTAATAAATGTGATTTAAGTCACAACATAAGAGTTCTTAACCTGTGGTCCAAAAACTCCCTGACATTTTATATAACACTGTATGGGATGAGCATAGGGGAGTATCTGGGGGTCTTGGTATGTGACTTATAACTGTGAAGGGGCCTATGACTCCAGAATGCTTCAGAACTATAGTACTGAGGCAATATTGGAAATATAACAAGTACTTCTTTTTTTTTTCTTATTTTTTAAAGATTTTATTTATTTATTTGACAGAGATCACAAGCAGGCAGAGAGAGAGAGGAAGGGAAGCAGGCTCCCTGCTGAGCAGAGAGCCCGATGTGGGGCTCGATCCCCGGGCCCTGGGATCATGACCCGAGCTGAAGGCAAAGGCTTTAACCCACTGAGCCGCCCAGGCGCCCCACAAGTACTTCTTTGTTGCTTGTTACAGTCTTTGTTTTAAAGTGTATTTTGTCCCTCATAGGTATTTCTACCCGTTTTCTTTTCCCTTCCTTTTGTAGGATAAATGTTTGTCCATCCCCTCACTTTCAATCTTTCAGTGTCTTTAGGTCTGAAAGGAGTGTCGTGTAGGCAGCATATAGATGGGTCTTGCTCTGTTATTCATTCTGTCATCTTATGTCTTTTGACTGGAGCATGTAGTCTATTATATTCAAAGTAATTATTGACAAGTATGTGCTTATTGCCATTGTTTTATGGTTATTTTTGTCGTTGTTTGTTCACTTCTTCTCTTGCTCTTCTCTCATGGTTTGTTGGCTTTCTTTAGTGATATACTTGGATTCTTTTCTCTTTATTTTTTGCGTATCTATTACATGTTTTTGATATCATTAGGTTTACATATAACATTTTCTGCATATAGTGGTCTATATTAAGTTGATGGTTGCTTAAGTTTGAACTCATTATAAAGCCATAAATTTTTACTCCCTTCTTCCCCCAACCACCATGTTTTAGATATATGGTATCATACTTTACATTCTTTTATTCTGTGACTCTCTTGACCCCCCCCCCCCTTTTTTTTGTATTCTTTGTTTCAGAGGGGCAGCTCTGTGATTCATCAGTCTTACACAATTCACAGCACTCACCATAGCACATACCCTTTCCAATGTCCATCATCCAGCCACTCCATCCCTCCCACCCCGCCTGCCCTCTAGCAACCCTCAGTTTATTTCCTGAGATTAAGAGTCTCTTATGGTTTGTCTCCCTCTTTGGTTTCATCCTGTTTCATTTTTCCTTCCTTTCCCCTAGGATCCTCTGTCTTGTTTCTCAAATTCCTCGTATCAGTGAGATCACGTGATAGTTGTCTTTCTCTGATTGACTTATTTCCTCTGCATAATACCTTCTAGTTCCATCCACACTGCTGCAAATGGCAAGATTTTGGGTTTTTTGGATGGCTGCATAGTATTCCATTGTATATGCATACCACATCTTCTTTATCCATTCATTTGGTGATAGATAGCTAGGCTCTTTCCATAGTTTGGCTATTGTGGACATTGCCGCTATAAACAATCGGGTGCACATGCTCCTTCGGATCACTACGTTTGTACCTTTAGGTAAATACCCAGTAGTACAATTGCTGGATTGTAGCATAGCGGTATTTTCTGAGGAACCTCCATGCTATTTTCCAGAGTAGCTCCACCAGCTTGCATTTCTAACAACAGTGTAGGAGGGATCCCCTTTCTCTGCATCCTCGCCAACAGCTATCATTTCCTGACTGATTAATTTTAGCCATTCTGACTGGTGTGAGGTGGTATCTCACTGTGGTTTTGATTTGTATTTCCCTGATGCCAAGTGATGTAGAGCACTTTTTCATGTGTCTGTTGGCCATCTGGATGTCTTCTTTGCCTAAATGTCTGTTCATGTCTTCTGCCCATTTCTTGATTGGATTATTTGTTCTTTGGGTGTTGAGTTTGATAAGCTTTTATAGATTTTGGATACTAGTCCTTTATCTTCATGACCAATTTTTATATATATACTTAATTTTATTGCTTTTGTGCTTCCTACTTTTCTTATTCCTGATTATGGTCTTTCCTTTCCACTCAAAGAATCCCCTTTAACATTTTTTGTAAGGCTAGTTTAGTGGTGATAAATTTCTTTAATTTTTGTTTGTCTGGGAAACTATGTCTCCTATTCTGAAAGATTAGCCTTGCTGAATAAAATATTTGTGGTTGGAAATTTTTTTTTCAGCACTTTGAATATATCATGTCTTCCTTCTGATCTGCAACGTTGCTGAAAAATCAGCTGATAGCCTTATGGGGTGTCCCTTATATGTAACTTTTTTCTTGTTGCTCTTAAAACTCTCTAGCACTACCTTTTTGCTATTTTAATTACCTTGTATTTTGGTGTAAAAAGAGACAAAGAAGGACACTACATAATCATAAAGGGAACAATCTAACAAGAAGATCATTGTAAATAACTATGCACCCAACATGAGAGGACCCAAATACATAGAGCAGCCAGTGAACATAAAGGAAGTAATTGATAGTAATACAATAATAGTAGGACAATTTAACATCCCATTTAGATCAATGGAAAGATCATCCAAACAGAAAATCAACAAGGAAACAATAGCTTGGAATGATACATTGGACCAGATGGATCTAATAGATACATTCAGAACATTCCATCCTAAAACATCAGAATACACATTCTTTTCCAGTGCACATGGAACATTCTCAGATCAGATGTTAGGACACAAAGCAACTCTCAACAAATCCAAAAAGATCAAAGTCATACCATGCATCTTTTCATTCACAAGAAAAAAATCTGGAAGTAACGAAATACATAGAGGTTGAATAACATCCTCCTAAACAATGAGTAGGTCAACCCAGAAATCAAACAGGAAATCAAAAAATACACGGAGGCAAATGAAAATGAAAATACAATAGTCCAAAAATCTTTGGGATGTGGCCAGAGCTGTTCCAAGAGGGAAGTTTATAGCAACACAGGCCTACCTCAAGAAGGAAGAAAAACCTCAAACCTAACCTTATACCTAAAGGAGCTAGAAAAAGAACAAACAAAACCCAAAACCAGTAGAAGCAAGGAAATAATAAAGACTAGAACAGAAATAAATTGAAGGTAAAAACAAAACAAAAAACAAAAAATGCCACAAGAGAACAGATCAATGAAACCAGGATCAATGAAACTGGTTCTTTGAAAAGGTCAACAGAATTGATAAACCTTTAGCCAGACTCATCAACAAAAAAAGAGGACTGAGAAATGAAAGAGGAAAAATAATAACCAATACCACAGAAATATAAAGGGTTGTAAGAGAATATTATGAAAAGCTATATGCCAACAAATTGGACAACCTAGAAGTAGATAAAATCCTAGAAACATATAACCTCCCAAAACTCAAATAAAAATTTGAATAGACCAGTTACCAACAATGAGATTGGATCAGTAACCACAAATTCCCAACAAACAAAAGTCTAGGACCAGATGTCTTCACAGGTGAGTTTGACCAAATATTTAAAGAGAAGGTTAAGACCTATTCTTCTCAAACTATTCCAAAAAATAGTAGAGGAAGGAAAGTTTCCAAATTCATTCTATAAGGCCAGCATTACCCCAATACCAAAACCAGATGAACACACTACAAGAAAGGGGTGCCCAGGTGGCGCAGTTGGTTAAGCATCTGACTCTTGATCTCAGGGTCGTGAGTTTAACCCCTACATTGGCCTTCAGGCTGGGCATGGGTGGAGCCTACTTAAAAAAAAAAAAAAGAGGGGCACCTGGGTGGCTCAGTGGGTTGAAAACTCTGCCTTTGGCTCGGGTCATGATCCCAGGGTCCTGGGATCGAGCCCCACATTGGGCTCTCTGCTTAGTGGGGAGCCTGCTTCCCTCTCTCTCTCTGCCTGCCTCTCTGCCTACTTGTGATTTCTGTCTGTCAAATAAATAAACAAAATCTTAAAAAAAAAAAAAAGAGGCACTATAAAAAAGAGACCTATAGGCCAATGTCTCTAATGAACACAGACACCAAAGTCCTCAACAAAATAATCCAGCAATATATTAGAAAAAGAAATCATTTACCACAATGAAGTGGGATTTATTCCTGGGATGCAAGGGTGGTTCAATATTCACAAAAGAATCAATGTGATACATTGATTAGAGACAGGATTAAAATCAGAGACAGGATTAAAAACCACATGATCATTTCAATAAATACAGAAAAAGTGAAAAGTATTTGACAATGTACAACCTCCATTCATGATAAAAACTCTCTACAAAGTAGGTTTAGCGGGAACAAACCTCAACATAATAAAGGCCAGATATGAAAGAAAGGAAGAAAAGAAAGAGAGAGAAGGAAAGAACAAAAGGCCATACATGAAAAATCCACAGCTAACATCATACTCAATGGTGAAAGATGGAGAGCTTTCCCCCTAAATCAGGAACAAGACAAGGATGCCCACTCTCACCATTTTTATTCAACATAATACTGGAAGTCCTAGCCACAGCAATCAGACAAGAAAAAGAAATAAAAATCATCCAAACTGGTAAGGAAGAAGATAAAACTTTCACTATTTGCAGATGACATGATATTACCTCTAGAAAACCCTAAAGACTCTACCAAAAAATTAGAATAAATGAATTCATAAGGATGCATAATACAAATTCAATATACAGAAGTCCATTGCATTTCTATACACCAGTAATGAAGTAGCAGACAGAGAAATTAAGAAAACAGTTCCATTTACAAGTGCACCAAAAATAATAAAATACCTAGGAATAACTTTAAGGAGGTGAAAGACCTGTATTCTGAAAATTATAAAACAGCGATGAAAGAAATGGAAGATGAGACAAACCAATGGAAAGATATTCCAAGCTCATAGATTGGGAGAACAGATATTGTTAAAATGTCCCTACAACTCAGTTAATCTACAGATTGAATGCAATCCTTATCAAAATACCAACAGCATTTTTCACAGAACTAAAACAAATAATCCTAAAATTTGTATGGAACCACAAAAAAACTCCAAATAGTGAAAGAAGTCTTGAGAGAGAACAAAACTGGAGGTATCACAATCCCAGATTTCAAGATAAACTACAAAGCTGTGGTAATCAAAACAGTACGGTACTGGCACAAAAGTAGAAACACTGACCTTTGGAATAAGATAGAGAGCTCAGAAATAAACCCATGATTATATGGGCAATTAATCTTCAAAAAAGGAGGTAAGACTATGCAATGGGAAAAGGACGGACAATCTGTTCAACAAATGTGTTGGGTAAATTGGACAGCTACATGCAAAAGCAAGAAATTGGACCACTTAATTACACCGTACAGAAAAACTTAACATGGGTTAAAGACCTAAATGTGAGAACTAAGACCATGAAAATCCTAAAAGAGAGTATAGGCAGTAATTTCTTGGACATCAGCCACAGCAACATTTTTCTAGATAGGTCTCCTAAGGCAAGGGAAACAAAAGCAAAAATAAACTATTGGGACTACATCAAAATAAAAAACTTCTGCAAAGGAAACAATCAACAAAACAAAAAGACAGCCTACAAAATGGAGAAGATATTTGCAAATGATATATCCAATAAGGGGTTAGTGTCCAAAATATATAAAGAACTTATACAACTCAACACAAAAAAGCAATCTGATTAAAAAATGGGACAGAAGACATGAAGATGTATTTCTCCAGAGAAGACATACAGATGGCCAACTGGCACATGAAACATCACTCATCGTCAGGGAAATGCAAATCAAAACCCTAAGAAATAACAAGTGTTGGCAAGGATGTGGAGAAAAAGGAACCCTTGTGCACTGTTAGGAATGCAAACTGATGCAACTGCTGTAAAAAATAGTATGGAGGTTCCTCAAAAATTAAAAATGGAATATCCTATGATCAGGAAATTCCACTGTTTTTTTTTTTTAATTTTTTTTATTTTTTAAAGATTTTATTTATTTATTTGACAGAGATCACAAGTAGGCAGAGAGGCAGGCCGAGAGAGAGAGCAGGAAGCAAGCTCCTCCTGAGGAGAGAGACTGATGCGGGGCTCGGTCCCAGGACCCTGGAATCATGACCTGAGCTGAAGGCAGAGGCTTTAACCCACTGAGCCACCCAGGCGCCCCTCCACTGGGTATTTACTCAGAATATAAAAACATTAATTTGAAAAAATGTAAGCACCCCCATGTTTATTGCAGCACTGTTTACAATAGCCACATATGAAAGCAATACAATAGATTAAGGAGATGTGGGGTGTGTGTGTGTGTGTGTGTGTGTGTATTATACGAACATAACATACACACACGCACACACATACATATATATAATGGTATATTATTCAGCCATAAAACGAATGGAATCTTGCCATTTGCAACAACATGGATGGATCCAGAGGGTAGGTATAATGTTCAGTAAAGTAAGTCAGAGAAAGACAAATACCGTATGATTTCACTTATATGTGGAATTTAAGAAATAAGAAAGAGACAAATAACAACCAAAAAACCCCAGAATTTTAAATACAAAGAACAAACGGGCGGTTGCCGGAGGGGAGAGGGGTATGGGGATGGGTGATACAGGTGAAGGTGATTAAGAGTGCATTTACTGTTTAAGAAACAAAACAGATGAATACAGGGGAAAGGGAGGAAAAATTAGATTAAAAACAGAGAGGGAAGCAATCCATAAGAAACTCTTAACTATAGGAAACAGAGGGTGGCTGGGGAGGAACAAACCTCAACATAATAAAGGCCATAATAATAATATGGGTGGGGGAATGGGATAAATGGGTGATGGGCATTAAGGAAGATACTTGATGTAATGAGCACTGGGTATTATATGCAACTGATGAATGCATATAATTCATAACTGGGGGAATGGGATAAATGGGTGATGGGCATTAAGGAAGATACTTGATGTAATGAGCACTGGGTATTATATGCAACTGATGAATCACTGAACTCTACCTCTGAAACTAATCTATGTCAACTAAATTGAATTTAAAAATAAAAAAGTTTAGCAAAAAGTACACATTTATTCTGTTAAAAGACTCACAGTGCACATTTAATATATTAAAGGCTCTGAGATTTCTCTAATAAGCCCCTTTAATTTTCATTAAAGAGGTGCACTTATTGTTATGAGCACTGAGTAGTGTATAGAATTGTTGAATTACTATATTGTATATCTGAAACTAACACTGCATATTAATTACACTGGAATTAAAACAATGAGGATAATAATAGTAATTGCTCAGTCATGGAGATGTCATTTATCCAGTGCCATCACATATGTGAAACCAATAGAACAGTATCTATAATATTAAAAAAAAACTACTGGTTCATGCAAGAGGAGCCGGACAAGCACACAGCTGAGCTCTCATGGCAGAACTCCACAGGAAGTACCGATGATGAGACACTTAGGTCTGGGTGACATCTTGTCCCATCAAGTATAAAATTCCAGATTTACAGATTGTAACTCTATATGTAATTATAAATTGATATATTAAGAAGTGATATAAATATGTAAGATTATACCTCATGTTCTTATTAGGATCATCTCAGTGTTACTGAAATTTTTAACCCACTGAGCCACCCAGGCGCCCCAGTGTTACTGAAATTTTTAGATGAGGCCTCACACTAATAAATGTCTCTCCTTCCTTCCCTTTCCGCCACAACTTTTCTAGATAATATTCTTTAATTCATATAACACTGAATAAGAACTTGAATATCAATTTTTAAATGTTAAAGTTCCTTTTAAAAGACCCGTGACTAAACAATAGTGTCACTCCTGCAAGAAAATGCATCCATTCATTTACGGACCGAGTATCACAGTACCTGCTCTGCACCTGTACTGGGGATTACCACCACCTGGGAACACAGCACTGAGTAAGATGAGTAAGATGCGGCACTTCTATTGTTGGGAGGGACAGAGGATAAATAAATGTATAACTTCAGACAGTCTTCAGTGCTATGAAGAAAACAGGGTGGGACAGTGGCTAGACAGGGATATGGAGACTGGGAGGTCAGGGAGGTGCACTGATCAGGTTGTGTGAAAGCTCCAAGGAAGCCACGAGGTCTGTCTGAGGAGCCATGGAGGGGTCAGCCATGGAGGACAGAGCAAAGATGGAAGCCATCAAGTCCTGGTGATGATTTTTTTTTTTTTTTTTTTTTTTAATTGAGAGAGTGAGCAAGAGAGACAGAAGACAGAGAGTGCATAAGTAGGGAGAGGGAGAAGCAGACTCCTTGCTGAGCTGGGAGCCCAATGCAGGGCTTGGCTCAATCCCAGGACCCTGGGATCACGACCTGAGCCGAAGGTAGATGCGCAACCTGAGTGAGCCAACCCTGGTGATGCTTTATATCAACTAGAAACTGGCTGAGAATTTATTTCTTGTTGAATGCATGGATTTCCATACTGATTTCCTAACTTCAAGCCCTGCATAGGACCACTATCTTACTACTGTATCTTACAGTTTACAAACAAGACTGAATTAGAAAACTGGTGAAGAAGGTGGGCTACAGGAAGAAGAGAATGGTTTGGAGTCAGAAAGCCTGATTCAGAGCCCAGGCTCCATCATTTGGTATTTGTGTACTAAATCAATCTGCTACTTGCAGCTTCCGTTTCCTTGCCTGAAATTGGAAATCCTGACACTGCTCCCCTCCTCTCTGGGGTGTGTGAACACCCTCTCTGGCTGTCCTGCGCCACACTGGGCAGCCGTCCCAGTGAATCTCTCAGTCTGTACATGGCAGCTGAGAAACAGAAAGATAATAAAGGTGGACAAATAGGATGTTTAATAACAACACTTGAACAACGACAGTAAATAAAACATAGCTATTATTTGGGGGCTAAGCATGTGCTAAGTGAGGTACCATGTTACCCTGTTTAGTCTTCTCAACAATGCTATTAGATTGGTTCTGTTGTTATCCCCATTTTACAAAAGAGGACTGGGAAGCTCTGAAGGGTTATTTGTCCAGGGTCATGCAAACAGAGTCTTAAACGTCAACCTTCAAAGGGAAGCATTTATTCAAAGGCAAGTCCTCTGAGTATCCTCACTCATTGCTTATTTTATTTTAGACCAAATTAGAATCAACTTGCTTACTGTTTTCCTGGCCCACAGATTTCAGTAACCTGTAAACAAGGGTGAATACGGTTTGCTGGTGGTGGGCACCTTAGCGGCAAGACAGGAATGCTTTTATAAAAACCAGAAAGGCACATACAAGCAAATGAAAACAAAGGAACCAAAAATTAATCTGGGTGTAGTGAGTTAGGGGTCACTTCTCCAGTTAAAGAATAATCTTCCCGCCTCAGATCTTGGAGGCATCTGCCCACCACATCATGCTCGTAAACAATGACTACTGATCATTAAAACACAGATCATTTGTTTACTCTCAAGGGAAAGTATGTAATGAAATTTATAACATTTCCATCCAAAATACTTAAAATTAGGAATCCAAGCAAAAATGTATATAAGAATAGCTTATTCCCTAAGGACACTGGCTTAAATAAAACATAACTGTATTATAAATATTAATAGGATGTATACCACGATTCCACTTCTGTAAAGTTCCAAACCAGGCAACACAAAATTATAGCCTCGAAGGCTGCATCCTTAGGTCAAAGTGAAAAGAAACCCAAGGATGTACTCATTATAAAAGTCAGGGGAGCTGTTTACCTTGGGAGGGAAGGGCAGGGCTTATAATTGGGAAGGAGCCTGTGGGGATTTCCAGGGGCCGGCAGTATCCTATTTCTTGACCTCAGTGGTGGTGACATGGGAGTCCACTTGACAGTAATTCATTAAGCTGTATCTGTATGATTTAAACACTTTTCTCTATTGGTGGTGTATTTCAGAGTAAATGTTAAAGACTGAACTTCAGAGATAAACCTGTACGACTAATAGTCAGTACACTTTGCTCAGGTGATTCATGTATTTCTCATCATTTCACCCTCTGGATGCCCCTGTGAGGCAGAGAGGGCAGGCATCCTCCTCCCCCTCATTTTAAGATGGAGACCCAGGAGTTCTAGGGGTTTCCAAAGAGTCACTGGATGAGCTGGGACTCCCCCCGCTGTCTGGTTAGCTTCAAGTACCCAGCTCTCCCAACCCTCACCTCATCCATAAGCCATATCCCAGGCATAGAATACACTGTGGAAGAGTTATGAAGTCTGAGTGAATTTCCTCAGAAATCAGAACCTCACCTGTCATGATGTTCCATTGCAATCTCGTGCTTGCTCTGGGAATCAATCTGGGCCTCCCTGACCATATTAAACCAGGCCCTGAATATCTTCTTCTGAAGAAAATGTACCCACAGTTTTTGTACTTGTTCCTCCAGATCAGTCAGGTACTGGGGATGAAGAAAGGAATAGAAGTGAGACAAATAATATCACAGACAAAGAATTAGAGCTTATTAAACAGTACAAAAGAGAACTGCAACAAATACAAAAGAACAAAGGACACTGGGGGCATAAAGAGAAAAAGATAGCATGGCAGCCAAGATAATATCCTCTGCAATGTATTAAAAAAACAATGGAGCCAGAGGTGTGGAAACAGTTCTAAGCCTGAGGGGGTAGGTTTCTAGTAAAATCACTTAAGCAATTATGGGATAAGCAACAAGAAATGAGTATAAAAGCAAAAGCTGATGTAATGTTACATTAAGTTTATAAACAGTTTATGGACACTCTGTGTGAAAAGTGTTTTACACTTAGGAAGAACTGATTTGACATTTTCATTTTCATTTCAAAGCAAGGAACTGGACCGACTATTCTATATTGTTCTTGAAAAAAAAAAAACACACACAATAGTTATGGACATCTGGATTGCACCTAATTTTCTTACATAGGATTGAGCAAAGACATGTATTTAAAGCTTCCTTCCCTGTGTAGCCTTACCTGTAGCCAGCTCCGGATAACTCTCCGAAGCAATATTTGGCAATAGAACTGATCAGCCCGGGCTGTGTTCCTAGCCAGGATTTCCTGACTATACTGGAACCAGGACAGCAGGCATTTTCTCTGTAGAGCCAAAGAGTGATGTTCTTCAGCCACCTGGACAATTTTTAAATGAGAAAAGCAATTTATTCCTTGTATGTTTAATCACTTAAGGAACTACACATCACCTTGGCAAATAATGCTATAAACTACATGTAGGCCACTATAGAGGGAATAATCTTAAGGGCATTCAGACTATGTCCTAAGAGCTCTAACTACTGACCCTACTTTATGGGGGTTTTAGATTCACATCATGCACAGCCTTGCAGCGCTGACTCCGCGAAGACCACAGTGACTGGCTGGTTATTAAGAAAATGGAATAAACCTCCAAAGCCATTATTTCACTTGCATCAAGTTTCAAAGTGTGTAGGTGATGATATTCTCAGTTTGTTCTCCTGGAGCTTGGACAGCAACTCTATAATAAACCTCTCTATTATGTACTTAACCACTGTCTAACTGAGGAAATGCCAATATTTTCAACTAGTTTTCTAGTAGGAGCTGTCACCAGCATTGAAATTTAGACATTGTCAATAAACCACGAAAACATTTGATAGGAAAATAACATGATGAATAATTTAATGTCTTACCAACTTAAAAGGTTCAGAGAGAGCATCATTCTACCAAAATAAACATGTAACTCAAAGTTTGTGAATTTTACAAGGTAACTATTGTATTCTTTTAAGAGGCAGGCAGGAAAAACCCTTCCCTCTCAATCCCATCCATACAATTGTACCTTTTTCTAAGCCTTGCCTAACCAGCCAGCACCATAAATGGGAGTGATCCAAGTGAATCTCTTGACAGTCCTACTTATTGGCCCAAATGATACCATCCAGGAGGCCATTGGGGCACTCGAAACCACTGTCTGGCCTGACTCATCCCAGTCTGGGAGCCAAAAGGCAAGGGGAGCCTCCTACGCTTCCTGCTCTTTGTCCTCTGGGAAAACAGAGAACCAGGAAGAAAAAGATTATCAAAAGGTCTCAAAGAAGTTCTGAAATGGTTTTTGGATTAAATATCCTATAGATACATGAGTTTAAGGGAAAAAATGCTAAATAAGTCTTCTGAAAAAATGTTACAAACAAGGCTGGGACTGTTTAACTGGATCTTTCTTTTTTCTTAATTTTGTTTGTATCCCTTCCTAGAAGCCAACTCAGATGGGTAAAGAAGCTACCCCTTCCTTTTACTGTGCTCCAGAACTTTTCCTTTTATTTCTTATTTTTTAACTTTCACCTAGTGGTTACCATCTACCTTAATACTCTGGTTCTGACAGTTTAATGACATGCCAGAACCGGGTTGCTTTCCTGGACTGTGTTCCCAGGTGCTGGCTACACTTTGGCTTTGTAACCAATGTGCTATGTGACTTCTAAGGCTCAGTGCCCTTATTACAAATAGAAAGAGGTGGAGAGGACTGCTAATGCTCTAAAATTCTACTACCTTGTTGTGACAGACTGAATAGTGGGCCCTCAGGGATGTACATGTCCTGATCCCTGGAACCTGTAAATATGTTACCTTATGTGGTACAAGGGATTTTGCAGATATGATTAAGTGAAAGATTATAAAATGGGGAGATTATCCTGTATGATATGCAAGAGCCCTAAATATAATCACAAGAATGCTTGTCAGAGGGAGGTGACAGGGTCAGCATTAGTGTATGTGACCTGAAAGCAGAGAGAAGAGTGATTCGAGGAGGCAGCTGAGAGCAACAGGATGCCGGTGGCCACTGGAAGGTGAAAGAGGCTCGGAAACAGATTCCACCCCCCTTGGAACCACCAGAAGGAAGGTACCCTGCTGATACTCTGACCTTGGCCCAGCAAGTCCAGTTTTAAGTTAGTAAATGTGTTATTGTAAGTTGCTAATGTTGTGGTAATTTGTTGTAACAGCAATAGGAAGCGAATGCACTTGTTATGAGCTACAACGGGGATTCCCAAAATGTGGTGCTCAGACCACTCAGAATTCCCCAGGCTACTTATTAAAAAATGCAGATTCCCTGACACACACCAGCCAGCAACTCAGACATACCAAGAATACCTGGAGGTGAAACCAGGAATGTGCATTTTTGTAAGATCTCCAGATGAACGGATAACAGGTTTTATGAACAGAAAAGTTTGGAAAGGCTGGTTTCAGATCTGTCTTCCTGTTTTTCTTTTAATTGGGTTTTTCTGTACTTAAAGCCTATAGTTGTCATTTTCAGATCAAACTCCTGTTTCCATTTTTTTATTTAAATAAAGAAATAGAAAAATTTGAATTTGGTTATTCACCCATAGATTCAATTTGTTTCAGCATTTTATACCTTTTTTGAATTTATTCAAATACTAGGACCAAAAAAGAAGAGCTGATAGGAATATAAGAATGAATCTTTCCATTCACTGTCTGCTTTTCCTTTGCGTATTAATAAATGAACCCCCCCCAATATACAAAAGCCAGATAAAACAAAACTAGAAGCATTCAGTTAGATAGCAAATGATCTTTGTAGTAGTGTACTGTAAGGAAATTTTCAGTTCAAATTTCAGATTTCATTTCCAGATTCATTCACTCAGAAGACTAGAGAGTCAGCCCTTCTCTCTCATTACAAGGAAAAAGCCACAGCAGCATAGCAATGGCTCGGGGCACAGATGGATCCTCTTGCCCTCAGGCCAGATCACCACAAATGGCCTTCCTCAGCTGGTTTGGAATACTCAGTAATTCCAGAACCATTGGTAAGGAGGCTGAGGACAAAAAATCAGGGACAGAGGAAAAAAACAATTTTGGGAAGGTAAAAAAGTATGAAAAACAGGGAGAGAACAAAGAGAATGAAGAATGAATAGGCAGGGAGCCTACGTCACGTTTCCAGAGGTATAATCTGCAGCATTACTCAATTTAGTGGGACTCATGATACTTGGTTTTCATAACCCAAAACGCTAGTTTTACTCTTCAATATTAACCTGGCCAAATGTGTAAGAAATAGTGGTCATACCTAGAATTACTGTGCTTATTTTTAAACAATTCTAAAAATAACATCTCATCTATTTTGAGCTCCTGATCATTTAGTTTAGAATGCCCTGCCCTATGCACTGGGTAAGTTTGAAGCTTACTATCAAGTAACACTTGATTTTATATATCTCTGTGTGGCAGAGGAGGTTATGGTTCCCTATAATAGGATTACAGATCCCTACTCTATGTATGTGATTTCATAATGCCTCTCAATGAAGTAGATGGAATTTTTCCTCCCCTTAATGACCTTGAGTTTGTCTCTATGATTTGCTTCGGCCAATGAAATGTTAGTGGACCGGATACAAGGAGAGGTGTGGTGTGGGCTGTTTACGTCATTGGGCTTAGTTGTTGCACAGTAGACATTTGCCAGGTGAAAAGCACGGCCTGAATTACTGCTGAAGCCAGAAAGAGGCTGTGGAGAGACCTGAATGTAATCCACAGCTGGCCCACAGACGTGTGAGTAAGAAACAAATGTCTAAATTGCAAACCACTGATTTTTGAGGGCGTTATGCAGCTTTATTGAAACAGAAACCTAATACTTTATGGTAATTATTTCCTCTTTATGAGAAACATGGCTAAAATTGAGAGGCCTCTATTCATCTTACTTTGAAAAAGTCTTTAATAAAAAATCTACTCATTTTGTTTCCAACCTATGCAATTATAGAAATCTTTCTCTGTCTTGGAAGACCAAATCTGAACTCTTATCCAAAACAAAGAATTACATACACTTGGTTAGCTTTTATTTTTAGCTTTTAAATCACCAAGCAGCCCTCAATTTGAATTGGGTGTTTATTCCATTTGAAAAGTCCATTTTGTAATTTTGGGAGGAAGTGTGTGACACCATACCTGGATGTTTTGCTTGTTTTGCAGTCTCAATCTCTTCCAAGGTTCCAGGCCTTTTCTCCTTAGCAACATCCTTTCATAATGTTCTTTGGCTACTGCTTCCAGCTGCTGGTTCCTCTTAATTCTCTTCTGCTTCTCTAGTTCTTTCTGGGAAAAATTAAAAAGTGAAAATGCTGAGAAAGGACCAAGATGGTGACATAGGAGGTCCTGGACTTCCTTCTGGCCTTGGATGCATTCAATGTATAGCTACATACAGAGCATTTCCCTCTGTTAGAAATATAGAAACTAGCTGAGTGACTCTTCCCTATCAGGTGAATGAGAAAAGCACCCATTATCAAATTGGGTAGGAAGGACTGAAACACGCTTCTGACATAAACCCCATCCCTGGCACAGCACCATACAACAGGGAGAGAACTCCCAACTTGGAGCTTCTCTCTGAGGAATGAAGGGTTTGGACTGCATATCTGGCACTTCATCTTTTAAAACAACTACTCAGGAAAAGGGCCATAAAATGACTGCCTCTGAAAGCCACTGGGGCTTGGGTCCATGAGATACACAAAACGACAGGAAACAAAGAAACGGTTCTTAATGGATGTGTGCGCACTTCCTATCCCCTTAGGGTTCAGCCCTGAAAGAGCAGACAAACATGCTCATCTCCCAGTCGCTCTGAAAGCAGTTGGACCGTAGAGTAAGCTAATGCCTGAGGGTCCAGCTTCTAATTTAGCACACATTTAGGGGTTGGTTGTGGTCCTCCCCAAAGGAAGTGCCCTATAGACTCTTATTCTGCCTTCTCCCTCTAGCTCACTCCAATAAAACCAAACAACCAGCACCTCTCTGGAAGGAGCTTGGACACAATCTGGTGACCCAACATTTATGATTACCACTTGAGGGATGGGACCCTGGTTTGCTTGGCTCGGAAAGCCAGTGGAGCTTACATTTACAAGTTCTACAGGACCGTAACAAAGAAGTAATTTTTAAATGGGTGTAGGAGCACCCTTCTCCCCTTGTGGGCTCAGTGCAGAGGGAGCAGGCAAAACACATCTCATAGTTTCTCCCTGAAAGGGGCTTAGTTACCCTACATTCCCAGCTGCTACTTGAGGGTACAGTGTTGTTGTTGTTGTTGTTGTTGTTTTTTAATATATTTTTTCTTCTTTTCCTTTATTAATTATTTTTATTAACATATAATGTATTATTTGCCCCAGGGGTACAGGTCTGTGAATTGTCAGGTTTACACATTTCACAGGAGGGTACGGTTTTTTAATCAGCTTGGATCTAGGTGCTGACTGAGATTTTCCCCTTTGGGACATGGATAAGTATTGGTACAGCTCAACTACTGGGCGCTAAGAACAAAGACAACAGATTGGATGATCACAAAGTTTTGAGAGACAGTCAAGAACCTGGGTGAGGCTGACTGACAAGATTCATCTCCCACAAGAGACTGTTCTGTCAAGACTATGAGAGATGGCTACTTTATTTCATGTGCAGAAATCAACAGGAAGAGTCAAGAAAAGTAGAGAAACGGGAATATCTTCCAATGAAAAGAACAAGATGAATCTCTAGAAATCAATCTTAATGAAATAAATGATTTACTCAATAGACAATTCAAAAGAGTGATCATAAAAAAATGCCCACTGAGTAATGCATGAACAAAGAATTTCACCAAAGAGATACAAAATATATATTAAAAAACCCCCAAACATAAATCATATAGCTGAAGAATACAGTAACTGAACTGAAAAATTTGATAAAGGGTTCAACATCAGGCTATATCCGCAGAAGAAAGGATAAGCCAATTTAAAGACAGAGCAGAGAATTCATCCAATCAGGGGAAAAAGAAAAAAACAATGAAGATAGAATAATGGACTGACAGGACATCATCAAGGGTAGAAATATATGCATTACAGGGGTTCTAGAAGAAAGGAGGGGGCAGAAAGCTTATTTAGAGAAATGCTGAAAAATTCCCTGGGGAAAGAAAGAGACATCCGTATCCAGGAAGCCCAAAGAATAGCAAACAATATACATCTAAAGAGGGACACACCAAGACAATTAAACTGTTAAAAGTTAAAGAAAAGTAGAGTATCAGCAAGAGAAAAGCAACTTGTTACATACAAGAGCACTCCCATAAGACAATCAACAAGTTTTTTAGCAGAAACCTTGCAGGACAAAGGGAGTGGGATGATATATTCAAAGTGCTAGAAGAAAAAACCAGCCAAACAAGAATAGTCTGCCCAGCAAAGATGTCCTTCACAATTGAAGGAGAAATAAAAGAATTTTCCAGACAAACCAAAGCAAAATAAATTCACTACCACTAGACCAGCCTTACTTAAATCCCAACACTGAAAAAGACTAGTTCAAGGGGCAACTGGGTAGCTCAATTGGTTAGGTATCCAACTCTTGGTTTTGCCTCAGGTCATGATCTCAGAGTCCTGAGATCCAGCCCTGCATCAGGATCTCTGCTCATCCGGAGTCTGCTTCCCTGCCCCCTCTCTCTATGTCCCCTCCCCACTAGTGTACTCTCTCTCTCTCTCAATCTCAAATAAATAAATAAAATAAATCTTTTTTTTTAAAAAAGGGCTCTAAGTTGAAGTGAAGGACACTAGTTAGTAACATAAAAACATATGAAACTGTAAAATTCACTGGTAAAGGTATATATATAAAAATAGTTTAATAGAAAATAATATGGTAATGATGGTAGGTGAATCTCTTATAACTCTAGTATAAAGGTTAAAAGACAAAAGTATTAAAAATAGCTATAATAATAATTTGTTAATGGATGAACACTATAAAAGATGTAAATTGTGGGGTGCCTGGGTGCTCCAGTCAGTTGAACATCTGACTCTTGGTTTTAGCTCAGGTTGTGGTCTCAGTGTTGTGAGTTCAAGTCCCACACCGGGCTCTACACTCAGCATGGAGTCTGCTTCAGATTCTCTCTTACCCCCTCTGCCCCTCCCACTCATGCTCTCTCTCTAAAATAAATAAATAAAATCTTAAAAAAAAAGGTTGTAAATTGTGACATCAAATACAAACTTTGGGAGCAGGAGTATAAAAATGTAGAGGTTTTGCATACATTTGAAGTTATAGCTTAAAACAGACTGTTAAAACTACAAGATGTCTTATGCAAGCTTCATGCAACCACAAAGCATAAGCCTATAGTAAATAAATAAAAAAGATTAAGAGAAAGGAATCAAAGCATAACACTACAGAGAGTCATTAAATTACAAAGGAAGAAAGCAAGAGAGGAAGAAAGGAATAAAGGAACTATAAAAGAGCTAGAAAACAGTTAGCAAAATGGCAATCATAAGCCACGCCTATCAATATTTTAAATGCACACAGACTACGTTCTCCAGTGAAAAGCCATACATACAGTGGCTGAATGGATGAAAAAAATCAGGACCCAAACTGCTGCCTATGAGTGGCTCATTTCAACTTTAAGGACACACAGAGACTGAAAGTGAAGTGATAGAAAAGAGATACTCCATGCAAACAGAAGCCAAAAGACAGCAGGAGTAGTAGCCTTATATCAGATAAAACAGACGTTAAGCCAAAGACTGTAATAAGAGATTTTAAAAAAGGTCATTTGGGGCGCCTGGGTGGCTCAGTGGGTTAAAGACTCTGCCTTCAGCTCAGGTCATGATCCCAGGGTCCTGGGATCGAGCCCCACATCGGGCTCTCTGCTCTGCAGGGAGCCTGCTTCCTCTTCTCTCTCTCTCTCTCTGCCTGCCTCTCTGCCTACTTGTGATCTCTGTCAAATAAATAAATGAAATCTTAAAAAAAAAAAAAGTCATTATACCATGACAAAAGGGTCAGTTCATCAAGAGCATATAACAATTATAAATATTTATACACCCGTCTTCCTCCACGGTTCCCTTGGTTCTCCACCCCTCCTTCCCATGGTGCTCAGTGGATCATGGTCAATCCTCCAGTGAGGTAGATCAAGATCAAAGCTGGCATGGCGAAGTGATTGGTCAAAGAAAAAATTATGCATGAAACAGAAGCAAAAGAAGAAAAGATTGGAAAAAAAAAAAAAAGAAAGCTGATGGTGAAAATCATTCAATTAAAAAGCAGGAGAGATCCTATAAGAGTCCTAGATAATGATCCCAGATTGCTAGCACAGGTTGGAAGCTGCATATACTGATCTGCAGTTAGTAGAGAGTGGAAAAGACTTGCAAGAAGCTGAGGACTAAAAGGAGTGTGTTTAGTATTAGATTTAGTGAAGTTAGAAGCCTGAAGTTTTCTGTGTAGGGTGTTTTTTGCATTAAATCTTGGGATCCATTCCACGATTAATTATTTTTGACCATTGCTGTGTGTAGTAGTATGAGAATGTGCTTCTTTTTACTCAGTTGCGTATATTTTTCTTTGCCTAATTTCATGTATCAAATGAGTTCATCTAATAAAAAAAATTTATTCACCCAATTTTTAATTAATTTTTTATTTTTTCAGTATAACAGTATTCATTATTTTTGCACCACACCCAGTGCTCCATGCAATCCGTGCCCTCTACAATACCCACCACCTGGTGCCCCCAACCTCCCACCCCCCACCCCTTCAAAATTCTCAGATCGTTTTTCAGAGTCCATAGTCTCTCATGGTTCACCTCCCCTTCCAATTTCCCTCAACTCCCTTCTCCTCTCCATCTCCCCTTGTCCTCCATGCTATTTGTTATGCTCCACAAATAAGTGAAACCATATGATAATTGACTCTCTCTGCTTGACTTATTTCACTCAGCATAATCTCTTCCAGTCCCGTCCATGTTGCTACAAAACTTGGGTATTCATCCTTTCTTTTTTCTTTTACTTTTTTTTTTTTTACACTTTATAAACATATATTTTTATCCCCAGGGGTACAGGTCTGTGAATCGCCAGGTTTACACACTTCACAGCACTCACCATAGCACATACCCTCCCCAATATCCATAACCCCACCCCCCTCTCCCAACCCCCTCCCCCCATCAACCCTCAGTTTGTTTTGTGAGATTAAGAGTCATTTATGGTTTGTCTCCCTCCCAATCCCATCTTGTTTCATTTACTCTTCTCCTACCCCCTCAACCCTATGCACCCAATTTTTGAATCACCCAAATACATAAAGCAAATACTAACATTCTGAGGGGAGATCTAGAGAGCAGTACAGTAATAGTAGGAAACCTAAATAACCCACTTTAAACAAATGGATAGATCACATTGACAGAAAATCACTATGGAAACACTGGACTTAAATTATATGCTTGACCAGATGGACCGAAGAGACATATGCAGAACATTTCATTCAACAACAGCAGAATAATGCATTTTTCTCAAGGGTACAGGGAATATTCTCCAGGATAGATCGTATGTTATATGACACAAAACAAATCTTAATAAATTGAAAAAAACTGGTATCATATCAAGCATCTTTTCCAACCACGATGTTATGAAATTAAAAATCAATTACAAAAGGAAAACTGGAAAACACACAAATACATGAAGATTAAACAACATGCTTTACAAACAACCAATGAGTCAAAGAAGAAATCAAAAGGGAAATCAAAAAACATGTCCAGGCAAAGGAAAATGTAAACAAAATAAACCAAAACTTATGAGATGCAGCAAAAGCAGTTTTAAGAGGGAAGTTTATAGCAGTTAACACTTAGATTAGAATAAACAAAAGATCTCAAACAGCTTAACTATACATCTCAACAAACTAGAAGAAGAAATAACTATGCCCAAAGTTAGCAGAAGGGTGAAAGAAAGATCAGTGCAGAAATAAATGAAATAGAGACTAGAAAAACAATAGAAAAGATCAAAGAAACTAAGAGATGTCTATTTTAAAAGATAAAACAGACAAACCTGTGGCTAGACTAAGAAAAAATGGAGAGACTTAAATAAAATCAGAAATGAAAGAGAAAACACAGAAATAGTAAGGATCATAACAAACTACTATGAACAATTATATACCAACAACTTAAATAACCTACAAATGGATAAATTCCTAAAAACATACAACTTTTACTAAGACTGAATCATGAAGAATTAGAAAATCTGAACAGACGGATTACTAGCGAAGAGACTGAATAAGTAATCAAAATCCTTCCGACAAAGAGAAGTCCAAAACCAGAAAGTGCGCCACTGGTAAATTCCACCAAGTATTTTACGAATGAATACCAATCCTTCTTAAACTCTTCCAAAAAGTGTGAGAGAAGAGAACACTTCCCTAAGTCATTTTACAAGGCCAATATTTCCCTGACACCAAAGCCAGACAAGTACTCAAGAAAATTATAGGCCAGTATCCCTGATGAACATAAAATCTCAACAAAATATCAGCAAATCGAATTAAACAGTGCATTAAAAGTATCACACATTATGATCAAGTGGGATTTATTCCAGGGATGCAGGGATGGTTCAACATCCACAAATCACTCACTGTGATACTCCCATGTTACAAAATGAAGGATAAAAATCCTATGATCATCTCAATACATGCAGAAAACGTATCTGACACAATTCAACACCCTTTTATGATAAAACCTCTCCACAAATTGGGTACAGAAGGAACGTATCTCAACATAATAAAGACCATACTTGAGAAGCTCACAGCTAACGTCACACCCAACACTGAAAAGCTTCTCCTCTACTATTATGAACAAGACAAGGATGCCCACTCTCATCAATTTTATTCAAAATAGTGTTGGAAGTGTCAGAGCAATTAGGCAAGAAAAATAAATAAAGACATCCAAATTAGGAAAGAAGTAAAATTATCTCTCTCTGCAGATGACATGGTATTATATATCAAAAATCCTAAAGACTCCACCAGAAACTATAAAAGAAATTGAAGAAGACACAAATGTTCTATATGGGTAGATTTTTTTTTCTTCTTCTGTGATTTGTCCTGCATAACCAGCCACCAAGATCTGCACATACGTAGGCAGGCTAAGGAATGTTGTTTGTGAGACTTGTGATGTGTGAATAACGATGGGAGCCTGGTTGTTGAAATACATTTCCTGGTCTCTAGGTCAGAACTGGCCCTTCTGTTCTGGATGTCAAGATCTCTAAATCTTGTCTCACGTCCCCTCCTGCTCCAGGCCGCACTGGCTCCCTAGAATGGAATCCGGGAGGGGAAGCAGACGCACATAGCCCAGGCTTCTTCCCTTCTATTACCTTCATCTATGTGTAGATTTCTTTCCTCTTCTGTTTCTATTAGGTTTCTATAATAACAATAATAAAGTTTTCTTTTCTTTTTCACAAACCAAAACACAGCTGTTGTGAATCTTTTCACAGAACAATAAATAAATGGAAAGATCCACTGTCTTCATGGATTGGATGAATTAATATTGTTAAAATGTCCATACTACCCAAAGCAATTTATAGATTCATTGTAATCCCTATCAAAATTCCAATGGTATTTTTCATAGAAATTAAAAAAAAAATCCTAAAATTTGTATGGGACCATGAAAAATCTTGAATAGCCAAAGCAGTTTTGAGAAAGAAGAACAAAGCTGGAGGCATCATATTTCTTTTCTTTTTTTTTTTTTTTAAAGATTTTATTTATATATTTGACAGAGAGAGAGATCACAAGTAGGCAGAGAGGCAGAGAGAGAGGGGGAAGCAGGCTCCCTCTTGAGCAGAAAGCCCGATGCGGGACTCGATCCCAGGACCCTGAGATCATGACCTGAGCTGAAGGCAGAGGCTTAACCCACTGAGCCACCCAGGCGCCCCTGGAGGCATCATATTTCTTAATTTCAAACTATATCACAAAGCTACAGTAAGTAAAACAGTATGGTATTGGCATTAAAAAAAAAAGACACATAGATTAATGGAATAGGATAGAGAGCCCAGAAATAAACCCATGCATATATGGTCAATTAATTTTCAAAAGGAGCCAAGAATATACAAAGGGGGAAAGTCTGTTCAATAAACGGTGCTGGGAAAACTGGATAGCCTCCTGCAAAATAATAAAACTGGACCTTTATCTAACACCATCCATAAAAATCAACTAAAAATGGATGAAAGACTTCAGTGGAAGACCTGAAACTAAAACTCTTGGAAGAAAACACAGTAGGTAAGCTCCTTGACACTGGACTTGGGAGATGAGCTTTTGTACTGAACACCTTAAAACAAAGGCAACAAAAGCAAGAATAAACAAGTGGGATTATATCAATCTAAAAAGCTTCTGTAGGGGCGCCTGGGTGGCTCAGTGGGTTAAGCCGCTGCCTTTGGCTCAGGTCATGATCTCAGGGTCCTGGGATCGAGCCCCGCATCGGGCTCTCTGCTCAGCAGGGAGCCTGCTTCCTCCTCTCTCTCTGCCTGCCTCTCTGCCTGCTTGTGATCTCTCTGTCAAATAAATAAATAAAATCTTTAAAAAAAAAATAAAAAAATAAAAAGCTTCTGTAGAGCAAAGGAAACCATAAACAAAATGAAAAGGTAATCTATGGAATGGAACAAAATATTTGCAAACCAGATTTCTGATAAAGGGTTAATACCAAAAATTTACAAGGAACCCATACAACTCAAAAGCAAAACCCCCCCAAATAACCCATCTAAAAAATGGGTAAAGAACCTGAATAGATAGATGTTTTTCCAAAGAAGACATACAAATGGTCAATAGGTTATATGAAAAGCTACTCAAATATCACTAATCATCAGGGAAATACAAATCAAAACCACAATGAGGTATCTATCACCTCACAACTGTTAAAATGGCTATTACCAAATTCCTAGAAACAGAGAAGAGAATGTGGTTGCAATTGGGGGATGGGGAGGAATAGGGAGAGCCTGGAAAAGGGGTACAGACTTTTAGTTGTGAGATGAATGTAGTCTGAGGACCTAAAGTGTAACATGGTGACTGTAGTTTTTAATACACTATTTTATAATTGAAATTAACTGAGAGAACTTAAGTGTACACATACACACACACACACACACACACACACGGCAGGTAAATATATAAGGTGACAGCTGTGTTAACCCAACTGTGAGAATCCTTTTACAATGTTTAAGTACAACAAATCATCCTGTTGGACATTTTAAGTACCTTACAATTTTGTAAATTATACCTCAGCAAAACTGAAAAAATAAGTAAAAATGCCATGACCAAAACACTAATGAAATTTCATTTCAACAAATAGGTAATTAATTTAATTTGAAAGTATAACCACTAAACCATGTGCTAATCATGGTACCAGAACACTGGAGCATTAAAGGAAACAATTCTGCCAAGCAGCTGAGGAAAAGGTGGTCATGAGTACTACAAGAATCAGTACTATGCATGGTCTTAGACATATTCAGCGTTGTTCACAGATTATTTGTATCTTACTATGTTACTAAAAAGTAAAGTATTTAGTTAGGACAGCAATCAATATTTCTCCCTCATTATTATGAGAAACCTAGCAATACAGCGCCTTCATTTAGATTACAGGGTAGAGAGATACATGTAAATAACCCTAAAGATACTCCACACTGCATTAAAAGCCTAGAATAATATTCTTTTTTTTTTTTTTTAAAGATTTTATTTATTTATTTGACAGAGAGAGATCACAAGTAGACGGAGAGGAAGGCAGAGAGAGAGAGAGAGAGAGAGGGAAGCAGGCTTCTCGCTGAGCAGAGAGCCCGACGTGGGACTCGATCCCAGGACCCTGAGATCATGACCTGAGCCGAAGGCAGCGGCTTAACCCACTGAGCCACCCAGGCGCCCTAGAATAATATTCTTACACTGCACTCTTTTTAAAAGGGATGCCTGGGTGGCTCAGTTGGTTGAGTGGCTGCCTTCGGCTCGGGTTGTGATCCCAGCGTCCTGGGATCGAGTCCCACATCGGGCTCCCTGCTCGGCAGGGAGCCTGCTTCTCCCTCTGCCTCTGCCTGCCATTCTGTCTGCCTATGCTTGCTCTCTCTCCCTCTCTCTCTCTGACAAATAAATAAAATCTTAAAAAAAAAAAAAAAAAGAAAAAAAAAGTGATGAACAAGTAAGTCCAGAAAAAAGTTAAAAGTATTTGATGATCATTTGGCAGTGAGAAAGAGTAACCATATCTGGTAATACCCTGAGGAAAGACTTCCCTTGCTTCTCAAAGAAGAACGCACCCCTTGAGGGGCTGATGGAGAAAGATGACAGAAGTGTAATGTTTACTGTATTTTTCTATTTTTAATAAAAATAGGCTATAATAAAAATGAGAAAAATAAAACTACCTAAAAATGGTGAGTGGTAGCAAGTGATATCCCTTACAAAAGTCATAAGAGAAAAGTAAAGACTGCAGACTGTCTTCACAATAGTTGTCATTTACATAATATAAATACAAAAACATTTCATTTAAGTCCCCCCCCCCCAATTTCACTTCAGGAAAAGTGTGGTGAATTGGCTGAATCTTACAAGCTACCTAATTGTGGAGTCTTCTGTGAGAAAAAAAATGAGAGCATGCACCAGAACATTTTCACTATGGAAGGGAGATTTGCCTGATCTTCTTTTTTTTTTTTTTTTTTTTTTCTTTTTTTAAAGATTTTATTTATTTGAGAGAGAGGCAGTGAGAGAGAGCATGAGCGAGGAGAAGGTCAGAGAGAGAAGCAGACTCCCCATGGAGATGGGAGCCCTTTGCGGGACTCGATCCCGGGACTCCCAGGATCATGCCCTGAGCCGAAGGCAGTCGTCCAACCAACTGAGCCACCCAGGCGTCCCTTGCCTGATCTTCTAATCCAAACTACCTGTTTCAGTACAAATTCCTCAAAATGAAATGTCCACATACTCTGAAATACTAATCCCAAATTATCTTTATAATCTTGACTTCAGACATCTGAAATGTTGAACTGGATGGCCAGAAATAAAAACTATTTACAGGAATTTTCTTAGGAGTAACAAGTAACAGCGGAGGGTTATGTGGTGGGTGAAAACAGAAAGTAGCCATTTTCACATCCATGAAATGCTCCTGTAGCACTAGACAGCAGTTATGACTTACAGACAGGAATCTAACACGGACAATAAGCCTTTGGAGAAACCCTCAGGTTGGTCAACCCTGTTCACAGGCACACACTAGGTTACAGTGTAACTATTTTCCTAGAATTACAACTCCATGGCTGGTGGTGTAGGCTCCAAAGGAAATCCATTTTCCGATGGAGTGGGGAAAAATAGCCTTCTTTTAAGTTTACTTTTCCATGAAAAAAAGAGAAAGAAAAACATCTACTAGAGATCTTCTTAAGCCAAAATTTTATATTACATAGCATTATATATATATAAATTTATATTTAAGATTTTATCTACCTATTTGACAGAAAGAGAGAGAAAGAGAAAGCACAAGCAGGGGGAGCCGCAGAGGGAGAAGAAAACAGGCTCCCAGCTGAGCAACGGGATTTAAGAGTTTAGATTTTTATTTTCAAAAGGTTATTGTATGAGACCCACCAAGTGGCCATCCTACTGCTACATCGGACAGGCTATCCTGTCAAAGCCACAGGAACACTAAGCAACACTTGCACATCAGAGACCATGCTGCCTGAGACGTCCTGCCATGGCTACAGAGGCCCCCTCTGAAAAATGCAGCGCTTCTAGGTCTGGGGGAATTGTAGGTAACAAGGATCACAGAGGGCAGCCATATTGTGACCCTGAACCACTTCCTGAATATGGAGAACAAATTTGTCATGAGCTTATCCCTGAGGAATTCTTCCAGTTTCCTTAGCCTAAAATATGGTAAGGACTTATCTTGTATTTTCTATCCAAAGAAATACATGTGATTGCCCTAGAGAACTTCTCTACCATATCAGAAACTCCTCTATATAATTAGAAATAAGGTACGTCACACCATAAACTAATAAACTTAATGAGTAAAAAAAGTCCAACTAGAAGAGATGAAGCAGGCTCCCATCAACACATCGAGGATGTGACTATTCAGAGAAGTCATAGCAGGTACTGGCTCAGAAGTGTCATCATCTTTTTGATGTCAGAGGAATAACGCTGCCATGGCCTTGGTGACTGCTTGCTGGGAGTAGCTACATAAAGTATACAAGGAGTTAAAAAATCACCTGTGCAGAGTATGATGCACCAAATGGAAAAAGAGCCTGTGATAAACTGGGTGGAAAAATATACTACGGAGAGCAAGACTGCCCAGAAGAAAATGAGAAAACTGCCAAGGGCATTTTTATTTTTTAAGAGAGAGGGAGCAGGGGCACCTGGGTGGCTCAGTGCTTAAAGCCTCTGCCTTTGGCTCAGGTCATGATCTCAGGGTCCTGGGATCGAGCCCCAACTCGGACTCCCTGCTTGGCAGGGAGCCTGCTTCCCCCTCTCTCTCTGCCTGCCTCTCTGCCTATTTATGATCTCTCTCTCTGTCAAATAAATAAATAAAATCTTAAAAAAAAAAAAAAAGAGGGAGCACATGCAAGTGGGGGTAGGATGGGGTAAGGCAGAGGGAGAGAATCTTTTCTTTTTAAATTTTTAAAAAAGATTATTTATTTATTTGAGGGGGGGTACAAGTTAGTGCGAGCAGGGGAGTGACAGGCAGAGGGAGAGAGAGAAGCAGGGAGCCCGATGTGCGGCTCAGTCCCAGGGCCCTGAGATCATGAACCTGAGCCAAAGCCAGGCACTTAATTGACTGAGGCACCCAGGTGCCCCAAATAGAGAGAATCTCTTTATTTTGATTTATTTATTTTTTAAAAGATTTTATTTGTCAGAGAGAGACACAGAGAGATAGGGAACACAAGCGGGGGAGTGGGAGAGGGAGAAGTGGGCTTCCACTGAGCAGAAGCTGAAGAGAGCAGCTTAAGGACTGAGCCACCCAGGTGCTCCTGGAGAGAGAGAATCTTTTTTTTTTTTTTTTAAGATTTTTTTATTTATTTGACAGAGAGATCACAAGTAGGCAGATAGAAATGGGGAAGCAGGCTCCCCGCTGAGCAGAGAACCCAACATGGGGCTCGATCCCAGGACCCTGAGATCATGACCAGAGCTGAAGGCAAAGGCTTAACCCTCTGAGCCACCCAGGTGCCACTGGAGAGAGAGAATCTTAAGTGGGTTCCAGGTCCAGCACAGAGCCTGATGTGGGGCTTGATCCCGTGACCCCAAATTCATGACCTGAGCTGAAACCAAGAGTTGCATGCTCAGCTGAGCCACACAGGCACCCTACCAAGTGAAATTTAGATCTGAAGCGCTTGTAAAGAAAATTCAAACACCACCAATTTGTACATGCATCTATCTTGATTGAAATAGCTATAGATGATTTATTAAATAGAAACTAGTCTATGTGCCAAAATCTTTTTGTCTACTATTATGGTCTGAAGTTGTATTTTACCTGGGGGTCATTGTCATAGGGACATTCTGCCTTTTTGCAGGCTTTTGCTCTAGGAACTCCACCTTTTTGTAGGCTCTCACGGAGAAGATCAGGGAGAATCCAGATAAAGTTCCTACCATGGTTCTGGCTAGTGAAGAGGAACAGCAACCACTCTAAGATCTGCCCCGACCATTCTCCCTTGGGAAACAAAAGCCTTCACCTGCACGTGGCCCCACCTGAGGACATTAGTGGAATGCTACTGCAGCTGGGGGTACCCAGACTAGCCCCCCATCTCATTTAAGTGGAGGCGGAACCTCAGAGGGAAGGGCTTTAAGGTTACAGACTGAGCCAGGGGATACAAAAAGAAGGGAACAGAGGAGTAGGAACAGAAATTCTTCTGACTGCCCAATACTGTGTACTCCAAAGACAGATTTAATTAGAATGTTATAGAGTGTTTCCCCTCATCCATACCCCACCAGCATGCAAACAAATCTCTAGTAATAACAGTGGCGTGTACCTGAGAGACCTGCAAGAGATAGATAGACTTTCTCTGGGGAACAGCACAGAGAGAAGACCTGAAGCCAAAAAAAAAAAAAAAAAAAAAGAGAGAGAGAAACAAAGTTGCTAGTGTAAATGAAGTCTATGGTACTCATAGCAATAGCAAACCTCAACAATGGTAACCATGGCAACACAAAACTTCAAATGTAGTCCAACTCTTGGCTAGATTAACACAAATCTCCACACTAAAGGCCTATTTATCTCAGTTTCTACTGCTCTCTTCAACAAGCCCGGCTTTCAACAACAACAATGACAACAATGATGAAGATGTACCAAAAGATAAGCAATAAATACAGTCTAAGAGAATCAATCTTTAGAACAACACTCAGATATGACAGAAATTTTGGAACTACCAGAGAGGGAATTTTAATTTTTAAATAACTTCTAATAACATTCAAGGCTCTAATGGGCAAGGTAGTCATCATTCAAGATCAGATATGTAATTTTAAGAGAGCTATGGAAACTATAATAGACAGTCAAATGAAAATGCTAGAAAATAAAAAAAAAAAAAAACCATGGTAACAGAAATGAAGAGAGCCTTCAAAGGGCTCATCACTAGACTTGACATATTCAAGGAAAGAATCAGATAACCTGAAATTAGTAGAAATACACAAACTGAAAGGTAAAGAGAAAAAAGAATGAAAAACACAACAGAACATCCAAAAGCTGTGGGACAGTATCAGTGTAAGGCAAGCATTGCAAACTGGAATCCCAGAAGGGGGAGAAAACGAAAGGGACAGGTGAAATATCTGAAGAATAACGGGTAAATATATTCCAAAATTACTGACAGATACAAAGCCACATATCTAAGAAACAGAGACCAGGGAAAAAAGAGTCAGGGAAAAAAAAACAACAACAAATAAATCACATTTGGGCATATTATATTCAAATTGCTGAAAACCAAAGACAGAAAAAAATCTTGAAGGCAATTGGGGGAAAAGAACCCACCTTACCTACTGCTATTGACAGAATGTTTATAACCCCCTCTGGATTCATATGTTGAAGTTCTCTAACAATCAGTGTGGTTTTATTTGGACATGAGGCCTCTAAGGAAGTAATGAAGGTAAAATGAGGTCCTAAAAGTGAGATTAGTATCCTTTTAACTCACCAGAGAGCTCATGTACTCCTCTTCTCACTAGGAAAGGTCATGGGAGGACACAGTGAGAAGGTGGCCATCTATAAGCCAGGACTAGAGCCTTCACCAGAAACCAACCATGCTGGCACCCTGATCTCAGATGGCCAATCTACAGAACTGGCAACCCAAGCAGATTAAGACATCTACAATAAAGGAACAAAGATAAGAATGACAGCAAACTTGTCAGAAACCAGGTAAGCAGAAGACAACAGAATGACATAGGTGAAGTGCTGAAAGAAAAATTATCAACCCAGAATTCTATATCCAGTGAAAATACCTTCAAAAGTGAGGGAGAGTGGCACCTGGGTAGCTAGCTCAGTTGGTTAAGTCGGTTCTCTCTCCCCATCTCTCCCTGCCCCTCCCTGCCCTGCTCATGTGCTCTCTTTCTCTTAAAAAAAAAAAGAAAAAAAAGTGAAGAAGAAACAAAACTTTTTCAGACAAATGAAAACTAAGAGAATTCACTACCAGCAGACCTATCCTACAGGAAATGTTTAAGGCGATTTTTCAGGCAGAGGGAATATGATAGAGTTAAAATCTTAGATCTACACAAAGAAATAAAGAGCATCAGAAATGAAAGAAATTAAAAACTATAATCTTCAGCTTATTTTTTTAAAGACTTATTTGGGAGACAGAGCACACATGTGAGTGGGGTGGGGGAGGGGAAGAGGGAAAGGGGGAGAGAGAATCTTAAGCAGGCTCCACACCTAGCACAGAGCCCAACACAGGGCTCTATTTCATTATTCTGAGATCATGACCTGAGCCAAAATCAAGAGCTGGATGCTTAACTGAATGAGCCACCCAAGTGCCCCCAGCTTATTTTTAGGCACACTAAAACACAAATTGTTTAAAGCAATAAAAGTAAGAAGGTACTGGGTATTTATAATACATATAAAAGTAAAATACATGACATATATGACAGTAAAGATGAGAGACTGAATCTTCCCCCTGAGATCTGGAACAAGGCAAGGAATAAGAACAAGTGTATCTCACTACTCCTTATTCAATCTTGCACTGGAATTGCTCCTGGCTAGTTCAATAAGGCAAGACAAATAAAAGGCATACAAATCAGAAAGGAAGAAATAAAACTGCCTTTATTGGCAGACAACTTGTAGAAAATGCCAAAGAATCTACAAAAAACAAAAAACAAAAAACCCCGCCTAGAATAAGTGAGTTTTAGCAAGGTTGCAGGATACAAGGTCAACATACAAAAATGAACTGTGTTCCTATATACCAGCAATGAAAAAACTGAATTTAAAATTAAAAAAAAAAAAAAAAGCATCATTTATCAGAGCACCAAAAAAGATGTAGGTACAAATCTACCAATCATATACAAGGTATGCAAAAAGCTATAAAACACTCATGAAACAAAAATCTAAATAAATGGGGAGCTATACCATGCTCATAGAGTAAAGACTCAGTGTTGTTAAGATGTCAATTCTCTAATTTGAACTATAGATTCAATATGATCCCAATCAAAATCTAAGCAAGATTTTTTTGGTACACATTGATAAATTAGTCTAAAACTTATATAAAAAGGCAAAGAATAACGAAGTAATTCTGAAACAGAAGAATAAAGTGGAAGAATTCCCACTGTCCAATTTCAATATCTACTATAAAGGTACAGCCATCAAAGGCAGGTGGTAGTCGCAAAGGAATATACATAAAGGGTAACAGAACGGAAAAGACACGATGAGAAGTCAGAAAAACTGGAAACACTGGTGAAATGTGAATAAAGTCTGGTCTTAATAATAATGTACTAATGTTGGTTTCTTCATTTTGACAAATGCACTATGGTAATGTAAGGTGATAATGTTAAGGAGAAACTGAAATTGAGTGAAGGGTATACAAAAGCTCCTAGTACTACCTTTGCAACTTTTTTATAAACCTAAAGTAAACCAAAATAAAAAGTTTATTATTTTTTTTTAAGATTTTAATTTATTTATTTGACAGAGATCACAAGTAGGCAGAGAAGCAGGCAGAGAGAGAGGAAGGGAAGCAGGCTCCTTGCTGAGCAGAGAGCCCAATTTGGGGCTCGATCCCAGGACCCCAGGATCATGACCTGAGCCGAAGGCAGAGGCCTTAATCCACTGAGCCACCCAGGTGCCCCCAAAAGTTTATTTTTAAAAAATAGTGAGTATTAAGGAGGGCACTTGTTGCGATAAGCACCAGGTGTTGTATATAAGTGATGAATCGCTACATTCTACACCTGAAACTAATATCAAATTGTATGTTAGCTGGAATTTACATAAAAATTGAAAAAAATTTACTGTTAACATATAAATAAAAACGTTGAAGAATTCTGAATGGTAAATGAAAATATTCATAAGAGATTCTTAAATGCAAAAAAGCAGATTAAAAACTATATACACTTTACCCCCACCCCCAAATTATCAATCTATTAAGAGAAAGATGCTTAGAGAAAACGAAGTAAATATACTAGGATATTTAGTTACCTCTTATAGCGGAGCTCATAGTTTTCCATTTTTTTTTTTTTTAAAGATTTTATTTATTTATTTGACAGAGAGAGATCACAAGTAGGCAGAGAGGCAGGCAGAGAGAGAGGAAGGGAAGCAGGCTTCCTGCTGAGCAGCGAGCCCGATGCGGGACTTGATCCCAGGACCCTGAGATCATGACCTGAGCCGAAGGCAGCGGCTTAACCCACTGAGACACCCAGGGGCCCCATAGTTTTCCATTTTTTTTGTAGTTTTCAAATATTCTACAATGAATCATAATATAAGATGTATTGAATTTGTATCATTGTGTTCAAGTATTTTTAATTTTATATCATAGTAGTTATGGGATATCAATGAGAAGAGTAAACATCATTCAAGGACTTGACCTCTTCTGGGGAAGGGGTTAGTACAGTTTTGGTCGTATGCAAGAAAGTTGTATCATGTTAAGCAGAATTATGATCTTCTTGTCTTTATTTAGAGATTAAGTATGGTTTAAGGAGATGTGTATGGGTGCCAAGTGTATCAGGGGGAGACTTGTATGGTTAATTTTATGTGCCAACTTGAACGTGCCGCAGGGTGCCTAGATTAAACATTTATGGGTGTATCTGCGAATGTGTTTTGGGATGAGATTAGCATTTGAATCCATGGAGTCTGTTAGACTGCCCTCCTAAATGTGGGCGGGCATCATCCAATCCCTTGAGGGCTAACTAGACCCAAAACCAAAACACCCAAAAAACCCAAAAGGAGGAATCTGCCCCTTTTTCCTTCCTGGCTGCCTGCTTGAGCCAGGCCATTGGTCTTTTCCTGCCCTTGAACTAGAGTTTATACCATCAATTCAAACTAGGACTGGAATTACATTGCTGGCTTTCCTGGGTCTCTGGCTTGCAGATGGTAGACTGTAGGACTTCTCAGCCTCTATAATCACATGAGCCAATTCCTCATAATAAATCTCTTCCTACACATATAACTTATTTCTTCTGTTTCTCTGTAGAATCCTAATGCAATTTCCAATTAGAATCTCTTTTCTATGAAAATATCTCTATCTCCTCAATGTTTATAGGTCTTGCCTTCTATGGCTCTCTTGATCTCCTTTGCCTTCCATGGCTCTCCTTGATCACCTAGCATGGAGCCTAATGCAGAGCTTGAACTCATGACCCTGAGATTAAGACCTGAGCTGAGATCAAAAGTTGGACACTTAACTGACTGAACCACCCAGGCACCCCTTCTTTGTTCTTTGAGCCACAAGACAACATGTGCTGTTCTATATTGTCTGCAGGCATATTTAGGCCTTAATCTTTCCAATTAGAATTCAATACTCTTGAAAGTAAGAGTTTTATCTCTTATTTCTTGGGTGTATATTTTCTTCCATTTGTTCATTTACTTGTTCATTCATTCACTCACTCATTCAACACCCTTGCTAAGTTGCTACTGTATGCCAGGGACACTGCTCACCAATACAACAGTGAGCAACACCAGACTGCTCCCTTTACTCTCAAGGAGATTCCAGTTTAGTTAGAGATGCTGAAATCAATAAGACAACCACAAAACATATGCATAATTATAAGCTCTGGTAATGCTTTGAAGGAAATATATTTCAGAGGTAAAAGGGGAATATAAACCTAACCTTGGGTGGAGAAGAGAGTGTACAAGGCAAGAAAGGCTCATCTGGGAGAAGCCATGTTTGAGCTACAATCTGAAGAATGAGGTTCTCACTACAGTGCGTGAAAGGGTGGAGGTGCGAGAAGAGTGTTCTGGAGGGAAGCGTGAGGATGGAGAAGGTGCACAGGGTCACGGTATTGTACACAATAGACTTTAAGCAGGTGACTGACCAAACAGATTCTACGAACCATTTTCTGCAGTCTCTTCTCTTCTCGTTTTTTCTTAAGCTGAGCCTCCTTTTCTTCTGCTTCCCTCTTCTGACGCTCCTCCTCTTGGGCCTTTAACTGGGCCTGGTCAAGAGGAGAGTTGTAAAAAATAAGAATGCTATGTTTGTATGGAAGTAAGATTTTTTATGTTGAGGAATGTCAAGTATCTACCAAGAGTACCCGCCTGTCTCTGAAAGAAGCCCATATTTTCTGATAAAAGTAGAAAATCCAACCAACAGGTAGTCAGTTGTGGAACTTGAAAGTTTCTTCTCTACTTGGAAAGGAGATACAGAGCAAGAAGAGAACATTAATTTTTCATCAAATAATGATTCCTTTTTAGTTCTTATTTTTACTTGTGAAGTACTAAGTCCAAACGCCATACAGCGTAGGACAAATTTTTTCTTTCATTTCACACACAAAAAACCCCCAAACTGTTGAAACTGTTTCTCTTAGTAGATACAAAATCTATTTTTGATAGTCTAGGTCAAAACTGTGCAAGAACTACTCACCTTTGCAACTTACCAGGTTGAACATCTAAATCTAAATATGTAAATCTTCCTCATTGCTGGCTCCCATCAACTTTTATAACATTTCCTTCTTGCTATGCTAATGGTGCTACTGTTTTCTCTCTTTCTTTTCCTAAAATTTTCAGAGTTTAGGCCAGTGGATAAAAAGCTATTTCTGGTTAATCTAGCTCGATTGTCTCAAGATACTTAAACAAGCTAGGCTTCATTTCTTTTTTATTTTTTTAGAGGGGGATGGAGAGGTGGTGGGGAGTGGAATAGAGAGAGAGAAAATCTTAAGCAGGCGGACCTGATGTGGAGCTTGCGATCTCATGACCCTGAGATCATGACCTGAGCCAAAATTAAGAGTTAGATGCTTAATCGACTGAGCCACCCATGCACCTCTAGGCTTCATTTTTTCTTTTCTTTCTTTTTTTTTTTAATAAACACCTATACAAATCCTTTTTCTTGCCTCAGGTTTCATTCTTGATTTACCAATTTGTCCTCTTCTTGTTTCTTCTTCCTCTCTGCCAAGATCCGCCTACGTTCAGCTCGCTGAACTGCTCTCTCTTCCATGGCTAGAAAATAGTAACAGAGTTCCAATATCAAAAATATAAGGAGCACTGCAAAAGAAATGTCTCTACATTTTATAGCAAAATTTCGTGTTATTGTTAGGGTTTTCTTGCAAGTTGAGTGTTTACAATTTCAGAAACATTTATTTGTTTATAAATATAAAATTTATATTTTAAAAATATAAGTTGTAGTTGTATTTATAAATATGTAAGTACATATATGTTATTTATATACCCCCTACAGGTTAAAGACCTATAATACTATCCTCATCAATGATGAACAATTTGCAAATTGTTTTCACTTTTCTATTAGAATAACTGTTTACTGGTTTAAATAAGACAGTGTACCTTGATGATACTTTTATTACTGAAACCCAGAAACCAGAATTTTAAATTGGTAATCCTTTAATGAATGGGGAAAACTTTAACTACATCTAACAAATACTTGGACAGTACAGTCAGTCCTCAAATCCCATTGAGTCTGCTCTTCTTCCTAAGTCATTATACCTACGTTTGTATATGTAACAACAACAACTAACAAACTAAAGTTTAGGGTCATGATGAATACATTAAAATCTAGTTTTAAAGTTTGGATAGATATCCAGATGGGCAGGAAATGGAATTGTACTAGGCATTTGGAGAACTGGCATCAGAACGAATTCAAGTGTCAGACTCCTGTTCTTGACAGTCTATTAAATATCGATCCAAAAGAAGCAAATGTGCAAGATGGTCTGATAATATGACTCTGTCATCAGTCGGGACTTTTACAGGAGAGGGGAATGGGGGGGGAGGAGTATCAAGTTCTGCTCACCTAAGTCAGCCAATAGTTACTTTTGCTTCCTTGTGCCATGTTATAGAGAAGATGATTTAAGTCCAAGTTTCAAGAATTAATAAACAAAAAACTCACCAGGCTATTTCTTACAGATATTAAGTGTTTGCATTGCTTTAAAAAGAAGAGTGGGGGTGCCACAGATGGTGGCAGGGAGGCTGTCTTTAAAGAGGCAGAAACAGAACAGAGGATTAAAGTGAGAGCCCTGAGAGGCAGGCTCTGGTAATAAGCATGTTCCCCATCTTTTCTAGAGCTAATCACTAAAGACCACTTGAAAAGTAGCCTGGAGTTCTAAAATATGTTAACTCCTTGATCAAACAATCATTTTTTTAAAAATAATCACACCAAACTAGGCATTTCCTGATCATGCTCAGTGGTAGGCAAAGATGGCATCAACTGCCGTCCTGGCAGAAAGTCAACACAAGACTGCTAATTTCTTCATTAAAATGAATGGACTTCAGGCACAGTGTGCTTCAGATGGCATCACTTCTTGTAAGGGCAGCAATCTTGCCAAAGGTGAAAAATCAGACTTACAACTACAATATAACTGCCGATGTGCCCACCTCCAAGTACAAACATATGCATACGCATGACTACACAGAAAAAACAATCAGTGGATTCGCTAGGTGGCGAATGCTTTTCTTCTCATAGTATTGTTTCGTTTAAATAGTGATTTCTACATGTATCAAAAATATTATTAAATTAAAATGTCTGGTTTGTAGATTTCATTACTAAATGCCTATCATCAAGGTACAACTCATAAAATCATATGGATTGCTGTAAAAGGATCAATAATTCAAGATTAACAAAGTATAATGACAGATGATCTTTATCAATGTTTGTCCTTAGCAGCTACTCAAGATTTTTTTGTGTAACTGTCCCACTTTTTTTCATAATCCAAACCAATTCAAAATGATATACCTTTCAACACCCTCCCACCTTTGGTATTCTTTGGGAAGGCCAAAAAGTTTGGCAGAGAGGGCAGGAAAAAAATGCATGGAACTCTCCGGTGCATTGCACTCCTCACATGTCTAGCCATCTTTGACCAGGCTCTGCCAAGTCTCAAAACTTAAGAGTCACCAGGATTCAGTCCTTGGCATATTCTAATTCAGGAAGGAAGATAACCACCACCAGGCCACCACCCAGACCGCCCTGCCTTTTAGTATGGGGTGGGGTGCCTTCTGCTGCCTTGGGTTCCTTCTGGGTCCAGAGAGAGAATTTGGGGAGTCACCTCCTCTACCATCAGTCTCAGGGGAAGCAACAGGCGAACTGGGGGTAAAAAAAAAAAAAGAAAAAGAAAAAAAAAAGGAAAAGAATTCAGACCAATAACCAGCTTTGTTCAAAGCTTTTAAACCTGAGAAACTCAAAGCATTTCACAAATTATAATTAATCTTTACTCTCTAAGATAACTATGTATTAAACCCACTCTATATGTTGGTGTAACAAGGTATGGAAAAGTTGAGTGACTGGCCGGAGTGTGCAATTAGTCAGATGCTCTGACTCCCACCCCAGGGCTTCAAATCATTAGGTATCTATCACCCACTTCTTAGCCTTATCACGTGAACTGAGGATGTCTCAAACACGTCTGGAACCATTGTAAGTGACTTCTGAGAAATTTGGACTCTTATTCCAGCCTCAAAGATGTTTACTTTTATCCAAAACAACTGCAAATTTAAGCTAGGTAATGAGCCAGCCCAGGGGCTGCTCCATTTGTACCTGACATTGTACAACCTGGCTTCTCAGAACCACACATAATCAGAAACCCAGAACTGAGGTAGAGCAAGTAAGCACTGTTCTCTTTTACTGATATAGTAACAGAGCTCCTTGACAAAAGTAGAACACAAATGGTACCTGTATAACTCACAGGTAGCCAGTTGCCTCAAATATTATAAGTACCTGTCACGGATCAGTCACAATGTAGGGGGGTTGCTTTGTTCTGAATTGTGTACTTTCAAAGAAAGGGAGAAATCATGGAGTCTGGGAGCTGGGCAAAAGAAGTTCAGGGGCCTATCTACCACAGGTGAAAAAACCCCAATCGTAAGTCCAAAGAATATTCTGATATAGTGGACATACTTTGGAAGCACCTGGCAGGTTCTTTTGGGTTCTCTTCTCCTGGGATTCGATAGCAGGCAGCTCTGGGCATCAGTGACTGCTGCAGCCCGCTCTGCAGCCCACCGAGCCTCTGCCAGCCTCTGGCTTTCCTTCAGCTCCAGAATTGTTTTCTGCTGTTCCTGAAGTTTCTTCTTTTGCTTTTCAATCAACAGTTGCTGGAAGACATGGCGGTTGTGGAAATGACCCAAGCACATGGATTCTGCTTTCTGGCTGGTAGTTCTGAGCTGTTTGCTGCTGCCAGGCTGCTGGGAGGGCTCAGCATCCCCGGTCGTGTGCTGATTGTTATCACATGGGTTCAGAGGGACTTGCTGGAGGGGAACCTGCAAGTCACTCTTTGTTGGTCTTCCTAGGTGGGGGCTGGGCATGCAATCATGGCTTCCTGAGGGAGGCTTTTCCCACAGAGGTGGCCCAGCAGTCACCTGAGAGAGAGGGAGCACGTTACACTTTAGCTATTTAAAGGACTGTGTTGACGAGATCCCACGTCATCTAATCACTGGCCTGTGCTCCGGACCTGGCTATCTCAGAGGCTACCAGCCTTAGCTCTGTGAGCTATTCTCAGAGTGTGGGCTGCTGCTCACCATGGAACCTGCGTGGGCAAGTGGCTGCAGTGTACAGGCCATTGCCATGGGCCAGGCCATTTGCAATAAGAAAACTGTACTCAGAAATTTCTGATTTGGATAGTTCATTTGTGAATGAGGCAGGATTACTCCAGATATATATTACAGGAACTTTAATCTACATGAATTAACTCTGAATTTTGTGGCAAAGGACATTCTCCCTCAAGAATGTTTGAAAACTACCAAATACCTTTACAAATCAATAATAGCTCTGTTCTCTCAATGCTTCTCTTGCCACTAATAACTTAATCACAGGGTATGTATGTATGTATTATTCACTCATTCATTCATTCATTCTCAGGATCAAAGCATGGATTACAGTTTACAATCTCCAGACTATTGCCAGGCTATCCGTGGGGAATATTTGTAAGCCCAGGATTACCAGGCAAATATCTGTATTACATAAGAATATTATCAATAATATTATATTTTAGCATACAGCTGAATAGTTTTAAAAGCTTTATCCTAAGAAGATGTGGTATATATATATATATATATACAATGGAATACTATGCAGCCATCAAAAGAAATGAAATCTTGCCATTTGCGATGACATGGATGGAACTAGAGGGTATTATGCTTAGGGAAATAAGGCAATTGGAGAAAGACAACTATCATATGATCTCCCTGATATAAGGAAGTGGAGAAGCAATGTGGAGGGTATGGGGGGGTAGGAATAGAATAAATGAAACAAGATGGGATTGGGAGGGAGACAAACCATAAGAGACTAATCTCACAAAACAAACTGAGGGTTGCTGGAGGGGGGGGCAGGGAGAGGGTGGTGGGGTTATGGACATTGGGGAAGGTATGTGCTGTGGTGAGTGCCGCGGAGTGTGTGAACCTGACAATTCACAGACCTGTACCCCTGGGGCTAATAATACATTATATGTTAATAAAAAAAAAACAGTTAAAAAAATAAATAAAAGCTTTATCCTGTAATGAATCTCATTTAATAGACTGAGGTATCGTACCCAATTTTAAGTTCTATATAGGGGGGAGGAAACAGAATTCTTAATTGGAAAAACATCTCCTGGCCAAAATAATGCATAGTTTAAACGTCTCTTCTAGAATGGTTTGATTCCACGGCCTAAGGTCTGACCAGCTTTTGATTCTGCCATCTGTAGTGGTACAAGGAGAAAGATACTATGGACTACTTGTTTCTTAGAAGCTTCTTGCTCTAAGGTACTCAAAAATATTTTTCATGATGATGGAAATATTTCCTATAGACTCAGCTGGAGTGAAAAAAGTGATATATGGAAACTCTGACATGCTAAAGACTAAAAAATAACCTTCTATTGCAGAAATGTCAATGGACATTTATTCATAAGAACACCTGCTTAAGTAATTTAGAATCAAGCAGGGTATATATTTTAGACCCTTTTAAACTTTGTGATAATGGTACATTATTAACCCAGCAAGACTGTAAAAACCTTGAGTATAGCAAAACGATTTCTTTTGGATCACAGTAACTTTTCAAGGTGAAAATAAGAGAATGAAACAAAGCTTAATGGTACAGACTGTACTTACTAGTACAGGACTGAACAGTCTGGCATAATTAGTGAAAGTCATCTATTAGCTAACTGATAATTTTGAAAATTTTCAAGGTATAATGCATGCATTTGTGGTACATGAGTATATAATGTATAATTAGTGGGCATCTAACTAAAGATACCATATTTTATTTGTTCATATTACACTCTACACTCTGGAAAAAAATTGGGGTTTATCTAATAAACTAGAGAGTCTATTACATCCTTTTATTTTCACTTGCTCTATTTTTTATGCTATCTTTTCTTGATAAAATTCTGTTCAGAGATTTAAAGGCTTTTATTTGAGTCCTATATATACACATAGTAATTTTTGTGTTTTATACATATAAAAAAAGTTTGTTGACTTTTCAAAAATTTACAGATAACAACAGTGTAACTCTGCAAAGTAAAAGGTTCAGAAAGCTATTTCTTAAGATGGAGACTCTGGGGTCTTAATGGAAACAAAATTATCAAACTGACATAAAGGTAGATAAATTGCCTAGAGGACCTAAGTCTCAATAAGGATCCTCATGATATCCCTTTGCTGAGACCCTATGCTTAAATTAAAACCAGCCTGGGTGTGGTGCAAACAATGAATTCTGGAACACTGAAAAGAAATAAAATAAAATAATAAATAAATACATACATACATACATACATACCAGCCTACTTGCTGGGAGTAATCAGGGTAAAAAGCAAGACTGAGGCCCCTCTGGTACCCAACTTAATTTTATATGTCTGAGTTAAATACTCAGTAGCATTAGGTGGAGGGGTCTGGGATGAAGGTGAGGGTAGAAGATTTTCTCCAAAGGACTTTTCAAATATGACAAGTGCAATTATGAAATAAAAAATTGATAGGATTCACTTTATGAAAACTGAGACTCTGTATAGTACCAAAACACCAAAAATTACCCAAAAAGACAAATGAAAAAATGAAAAAAAATTTTTGCAAAATATACAGTAATAAAAACACCAGTAGTCTTAAAAATATAAAGAGCTCCTATAAATAGGAAAAGTAGAAAAATGTATAAGGGCATGAATAGACAAGTTATTAAATATCTATCTTTCTATATCCATTTTCACAAACATATATATGTAAACGGCCATTACAGAAAATGTTTAACCTCACTAGTAATAAAAAAATACAAATACTGAAGCAATAATAAGATGAAAATATTTTACTATCAACTTAACAAAAATGAAAATGTGTTACAAGGCAGGAAAATAGGCATTTCTTTGGCACAGCCTTTCTGGAAAGGCAATTTGGCAATAGTTTTTAAAATGTGCATTCTATTTTTAGAATATTTATTATTATAAAATATAATAAAAATAATAAGATAAATATAATAATATAAAAATATTCTATTTTTTATATCCTAAGTAAAGCATTTAAGTAAAAGTGGATGTGTGCAAAGATTTCGTTACAAAGATGATCACTGAAGCACTGTTTGCAATAGTGACAAACTGGAAACAACTTAAATGTCCAGCAATACAGAAAAAGGTAAACAGATTCTAGCTTAGGGTTCATGACTGAATATCCGAGAGCCACTACAAAATGATGGCACTGAATAGCAGTCCTTAATCACAGGGTTTTCATCAGGTTCACCTGTGAAAGTTAAAAAAAAATAATACAGGTACCCCACAACCAGAAATTCTGACTGAGCAGGTCTGATCTGTGGTTTACTGTCAGCTGAGAACTAATGTTGAAGCAGTAGATTTAGTGACCTAGAAAATCCTCATGTTATATATTGTGAAACTGCAACTTTTTTTTTTTTAGAAAAACACAACAGTTAAATTGTTATTAGGGAAAAAATGGCCTTATTTCCTCTGTATTATGTATTGTGAAAAAGCAGGTATCCTCAATAACTTGGCTGAAGAACATTTAAAAGCTAAATAAAATATTAAGGAGAAAAATTTCCATATGCCTATATAGAGAAAAGACTATACAGCTATCCAACATGTTACTGGTGGTTATCTCCAGATGACGGAATTATAGGCTACTTTGCCTTTTCTCTGTCATTTTCTCCTATCAAATTACCATAATTAACACATATGATTTTTCTTATTAGAAAAATAAAAACTTAAAAATTTCCCATATGTATATATGTATGTATGTATGTGTGTGTATATAACAAGCTCATTTAGATAGGAAATGTCTGATGATCAAGTATGAGGAGTTCCAGAGTTATAAACAATGCTTTATACAACTATTCCTGAAGGAGTCTTTCACTTAGTTGTTTTCAATTCCCTCTCTATATTATGTCCCTGCTAAGTCTCAAGTATACCAAAGTTTGTATGTGATATATAAAAAGAAGATTCAGTTCAAGAAAATAAACACTGACTGAATGGTAACCTCTGTACACTGTACACAGCTCACACACCCTCTAGACTAAGTCCAGGCAGAGAAGGCAATCTGATGGCGGCTAACATAACCCAGGCTACACAAGGGCAGAGCTCAAATGCCACTGTTTAATAAGCAGAAGACCAAGCAAAAACAATGTACCTCTCCATGTTTTACAGGTGGATCCACCACAGCTGCTGCCTCCTCAAGTAGACTGATGCCTGATGACCCCTTTGTGCTGAGCTTCCCTAGTGAGGCTGCCTCCAGCAGCTCATTCATTTTCTTTCTAGTTTCCTCCTTCGCTAGAGCCAGCTCCCTCTTCAGGATCTCCGCACGGTGCCAACGCTGCCATTCTGTAAAGTGGTGTCGGAGAACCTGTTTCCGGTTACACTCAGTGGCCAGCTGTTGTTTTCTAAGCAACAAAGTATTTCCCGTTAATAAGAAGAAGCTATTTACAGCTTATTAGTTGATAATATACATGAAACACAAGCCTAAAGGAGTCCCAGAAATGTTCCATCTTAGATGCATCATATCCTTTTATTTAAGCTAAATGGAATCACTTTATCAAACTCCCTGGTACAAAAGGTCTGCTTGTAGAGGATGTTGGCACCTTAAGAGATTGCCTCAGAAGAAAGAGTTCTATCACATCACAGAAGCATATTACATTTTTTAAATTACCATAAAATAGAGTGCTTATGGAGGGGAAGAAGCAAAAGAAATAGGCATATAAATAACCAAGTTTAAAACGATGAGTGCGTGAGGGAGATGTCAGCCATGCTTGCAAATCTAAGGAAGACAGAGGTTTGGAAGAAAGGGAGTGGAAGAAGATAGAACAAGTGAACTGTCAATAATAAATTAAGTATAAGGCTTATATAAAGTCAATGAGTGTGGCTCTTATGAAAGAAGGATGTGATCAGAGACAGGGTCTCTAAAGAGAAGGATTCATTTATCAAACCCTTAAACTGAATGAATGAAGGATACCTGCTCAACACCAGAAATGTGTGAAACACATGTGAAAGACAAAGCTCTTGCTCTCGTTGAACTCATTCACAGTCCAGTAGCGGGTCTGGTTTATTCTCTTCATAAGGAAGAGCTCTTTTTGATTCCTGGAAACTTTGTGCTATTATGGGACATCACTGAGTGGAGCTGGGAACTTCTTGCTACCTTCCTTCCCAAAGAGGATCTCCATTAGGAGACATTTTTGTGGTGGCCAGTTGAGAATTTAGGCATGGAGGTCTCTGAGTTCTATCTACAAGTGGATGATTATTACCCCTGAAGAAGTAAGGTGTAGAGTTTGGAACTTATTATATCGCATCAGGGGTTAGTTTGGAGGTTTAAAATCTACTATTGTTTAGAAACCTACTTGATTTCATTTTGTAAAGGTGATTCAAGTAAGTTCTCTATAATACTATTTGCATACCCATTTCTGTTAAACATCCATAATGCTTAGCTCTCCTCATGGACTCTTTGGGGTTATATATATTAAAAAAATCATCAAGTTCTTAAGTCAATGAGTCAGGAGAACATTTCTAGAGTTTTTATTTTTTGTAATTTTTTTAATTTATTTTTTTTCAAAGATTTTATTTATTTATTTGACAGAGAGAAATCACAAGTAAGCAGAGAGGCAGGCAGAGAGAGAGGAGGAAGCAGGCTCCCTGCTGAGCAGAAAGCCCGATGTGGGGCTCGAACCCAGGACCTGAGATCATGACCTGAGCCGAAGGCAGCGGCTTAACCCACTGAGCCACCCAGGCACCCCATTTCTAGAGTTTTTAAATGCCTAAGTGATTTAAATATTTTTTGACTGGCACCTACAGTAAGAAAAATGTTACACTGTGACACAATATACAAGTTTAAGTATATATGTATGTGCGTATGAAACAAAAGTATATATAATTGGAACAGATGTTTCACTAAACAATATCTACCCTTACTACCAGAGGAGCATTCTGGCATTTCTGTTCCATTCCTTTTCTTTGAAAAATACAGCTCACCTAGAGCCTGATTTCAGGACCCATGAATGGGTTAAAACCCTTGATCTGAGAAAGACTACTCTAAAGTCACAGAATTTAACCTATGTCAGAGGAGTTGGATGAAACAACCAATCAGGGAGAGTAGAGACAACTGAAATAGTGAAATTCAGGATAAACACTAACAACAACTCTGCCAGCAGTGTATTTCATTGTATTTAATTACTTCCCTCTACTGTATTAATGACAGGTACTCAATTAATACTTGATTGATGTTTTTGTAATAAAAGTACAATATAGGTGGTAATATTTATACGTCGAATTTAATTTCATGGAAATAAATGATCTAATATGGGACTGAATAACTTTAAAATACAAATTTTAGAGGAAATAAGGATAACAAATCAGGTAGCAATCCAGGTAAGAAAAAAGCTCCAAAACATCAATGTTTAAATAGTGAAACAAGTAAAAAGCCTATAGCACTTTTCTTGAGTGAAGATCATAAATTTCCACTGGATAGAAGATATATTCTGCTCTGTCTGATTAATGTGAAATTCAATTTACATCAATCTGCTCAGGAAGGGGGAGTGTGAAATTTACCTGATGTGTTAACTTCATGTTTTTAGAGAATAAACAGCCAAAAGCAGCACTAGGGTAAGCAACTGTCAAGGAAGAGATTATTTGGACAGTATAAAAAGACAAAGAGAAAAATATTTCTGCAACTATCACAAAAAGACTAAAAAGTAAGAAAATGGGTAAAAACTGCATGTTGACCAAAGTGCTTAGAGCCCACGCTATAGTGGTTATGTAGGGGATTTCAAAATGTATTTAAGATCTCTACATTTGTGCATTGAAATGGAAGAACAGAAATGCAGAAGCTAGGGATCCAGACGCAAAGCTGGTTTTATTTCTTTCCTCTGCAGTTCACTTCGGCAGAGGGATAATATTCCAAATAAGCTAACTTCCATACTTTTTAAAAGATGACACTAAAAATATAAATATTTCTGAAAGTGAAAAATTACTTAAACTTCCTAAAACCTCAATCTGATGCAGTACTTAGGTAAGCTAACCAAAAGAAATGGTTTCAGATGCAGTTCCCAGATAATCATAAAATGAAGGACAGAGTTCCCTTAAGGAAAACATGCTTCCAAGCTGAAATCTGGGAATTTCTAGCAAGAGTATATAAATTGATCATCATAGTTACATAACTGCATGCACAGAAAGGCTGTCCCTAAAGACCAAATATGATGGAAAAAACTCCATTTTCTTTCCTCTTCAAGGAAAAACCTGGTTCTTCCCCACTGTGTTTGTCTCCTTTACCTTTTCAGAGAACACCTCATTTCTGTCACTACAGTCACCAAATGTGTAGAAGTCTTTCCCTAGGCCAACAAGCAACTCTTGGACACACAGCAAGGTATCCAAGAACTCAACTCAGTTCCGATACTATCTACCCCAAAGACAGTGTCAGATCCCACAGGTTAAAGGCTCAGTCCCATAAGACTCTCCCTTCTCCCCTCATCCCCCAGCTTCAGATGTCAGTCACAAACCCAGGTTATCTATCACCTGTGTTTCTGGTCAATTGGTTATAGAACAGAGGTTCCAACCACTCCATCTTTGGGTTTAATTTACTTGAGTAGCTCACACAACTCAGGGAAACATTTAGGTTGACCTGTTTATTGAAGGATATGATGAAGGATATAGATGAAAAGCCAGATAAAGAGATGCATAAAGTGAAGTCTGGGAGGATCCTGAGCACAAGAGCTTCTGTCCCCATGTATTTGGAGTGTCAATGTGGATGTGTTCAGCTGCCTGGAAGTTCCTTGAACACCGTACTTTTGGGATTTTATGGAGGCTTCATCATGTAGCTATAGTTGATGTTAACTCCATTTAAGCCTTTTTCCTTTTTCAAGAGAATGGGGGACAAGGCCCCAAATTCCAAGTTTCTGATCATGGCTTGGTCTTTCAGTGATCAATCCTCAACCAAGAGCCATCCAGGAGCCAAACCAGAGCTATCTCATTAGAACAAAAGACACTCCTATCACTCAGGAAATTACAAGGGTTTCAAGAGTTCTGTGTCAGGAACAGAGGTCAAAGATCAATATTAGAACAAGAGATGTTCCTATCATTTCTTATGTTCTTATCATTTAGGAAATTACATGGGTTTTAGGAGATCTGTTCAGGAACCAGGGGCAGAGACCAATATCTATCTTCTATTATTTCACACCTAAGATTATAAAATATAAAGGTTTAAATAGGAATTTAAATATGAACTGTGCTGTTCAGAATCAACACCTCAAATGATGCTTACTGATCAGCGCATGTTCTAGAACCTGTTAAGTCAGAAGAATACTAACGAGACAGGCGACACTAGATAAGCCCCTGGAAGTTTCTAAGCCTCAGTTTCCTCCTAAAAATGGTGTCACCCTAAAAAACAAAACCTACATTGCCTGTCCTACAGAATTTTTTTTTTAAAGATCTAATTGAAAACACACACACACACACACACACACCTGAATATATAGAACAAACTCATGGAAGTTAACACTCTCTTAGGACAAGACCACTAGATATCTATAAAGTGTCTTAAATTTTTTAAAAGGAAATGAGAAATGATAAATAAATAACCACACAACGTGATTGGATTGAGTGCTAAAATCTGACGCAGAACACGAAAACAGCAGCGGTGCGAACAGCTGCATTTGGGATGAGCAGGAACGAGGATGGATACACTAATGCATTCAATAATGCACCAGGTAGCCCCCAGGGAAAGAGTGGAAGCTGACAATGATTCTGTCTGAAAGAGTTTTAAAGCAAGCCAGGCAGTGCGAGTGTGGGCCCCTGCCTATCTGACCTATGAGGAGCTTTACCAGCTTCGGATGCCATGCAGTTTCTGGCCTCTCGCCTGGATACCCAGGCAAATATGGAGGTAAGAGCACCGAACATGATATGCAGAGGGGCTCCATAAGTGATTGCCCAAAAGAATGCTAAAATGAGGTGTGGGGATATGGGGATACCTGACAGTCTATTTTCAGCTCAGCCTCCCTACCTCTAGGCTAGCATGTGGGCTCACCCCAGCCTGCTCTCCCACAAGCTGGCTATGAGCTGGTTTACCAGTTTTTTCCCCAAATTAAAAAACGCCCCCTCCTACTTAGCCACACTTCTCGCTCAGAAGATGGGGCCCATGAATTCCTATTTTTAAAAGCTCCTCGGGGGATTATAATGTACGATAGCCAAGTCTATGTCACTCCTAAGTATTTTTCTTTTGGTGCCTTCTGTTGCAATTATTTTTAGTATTTGGGTACCATTTTTCACTTCACTTAGACTGAAAACTCCTAGAAGGTAAGCGTTTAACACTTTTTTTCCAAGTCCCCTTTCCTGTACTTAGGAGAGAGCCTAGTGCCCAGTAAACGTCAGTAAAGCTGATTGGCTGAAAGAATAAATTCTATCAAATGGAATGAAAAAATGAGTGAACAAATGAATGCTATGGTTCGAGGGAAGCCAAAGAGCCAGTCTGTCCACCTGTTGGCCACAGGACCCTCAAGGCCTCAGATCCCCATTACTGACATTTTGGGCACTGTTTCCAGACAACACCTGTGAAAGTATAAGAAGTTTCCTGAGAGGGATAACATCAATTGTAAACAGTATGTAATACATCAACAGTAAAAAAGTATGAGGGACTTGAGGGACAAAGGGAAGAGGTAAAAGCATACTCTAGGAAAGGCACAGAACTCTGGTGCAAGAGAGGGAAGGACTATAGGCAATGTGGAGGTTAGTAAGGGAAGGACAGAGGTGCTTCTCAGGTGAGAACTGAGAAAACAGGGGCTCAGGAAGGGCTGGTGGAGGACGCTGAAAACAAGCCCTGCTTCTTCCTAGTTTTGTCCAGGGCTGGTGGCCATAAATGTAAGAGAGGAAGGGAGAGAGGACCAAAGGGCCTAACTTCGCGTGTGTACCAGGTTTCTGTTGTATTGTCTAAGCAAATGAATTTTTCGGGATCTGGGAATATTTGTTAATGTTGAGATTGTATTATGATATGGTACTGGAATTTTATAATACCACTTCCATAGCTACTTTTAAAAGAAAAGAGATAGATAAAAATAGGAGAGAGAGAGAAAGAGAAAGAAAGAAAGAAAATAAAGAAGAGGAAAGAAAGAGAAAGAAAGAAAGAAAGAAAGAAAGAAAGAAAGAAAGAAAGAAAGAAAGAAAGAAAGAGGAAGGAAGGAAGGAAGGAAGGAAGGAAGGAAGGAAGGAAGGAAGGAGCAAGCCAGGAAAGCTGGACCCTGAACAGGGGACAGGCCAGTGGGGGGAAACTCTAGGTGTCAAAAACAAATGGGGATCAGGAGCTGGAGGATGAGGACATAGCTGACATCTGAGTCATGGGCACAGCACACGATTTCCATGTCCGGGTGGATAAGCCACAGAGCTCATTCACTCACTGACTCACTTATTATTCAACAAATATATATTTGGTGCCCAGTGAGGTTTAAGGGGAAACTCTGATGAACACAGAAAAGAGGCTCTCTAGACATGCTCAATCCCACTGACATTTCTTGGTTTCTGCTCATAGGATCTACTCCTGAGCTTTTTCCCCACCTTTAATATCCCAACCTTCTTTGAACAAAAACACCCAACTTAATTTCTAGAACCAAGAAAAACATGCAGAGGAGCCAGGGATTTGTAGGAAAGCAGCACAAAGAATGGTTTGTATTTAATAGCTCCTTTCTTCTCATGTTTCTAGCATGACTTATCTTTTAATTACTGCTTTATTTTTCATCTTTTTCATCTGCAACCATCTAAAGTAAATCGCCATAGAACCGAAAAATATGGCTGTCTAAGCACCTAGATGCAATTTAACATTTAACACAGAAGCAGGGTGGTATAGGAAAAAGCATCTGACTCAGAATCAAAAAACCAGACTCTAGTCTTGGATTAGCTACTCTTACCTTCAAGACCTTGAGAGTCGTTTACTCTCTCTAGGCCTTTCTTTTAACATCTATAAAATGATGGGCAGGATTAGACCATCCTTGAGGTGACTTCCTACTCTAAAATTTTTTTGCTCTAAAGTTTGTAGTAAAAAGTTATGTGTTTTCTAACTCTGGCACTTAAAAAAATGTAGTATCCATTCTGAACATTTAAAAATAGACACCTGAAAATAATTCACAGATATGAGACAAAAAGTTCTAAGATCTTTAAAAAAATTGGCACATCATGCTATTATGAAATCCCCATTTAGTGATTTTTATATTTAAACAGTTTAATTGGAATGAAATCTCAAGTTCTTCAGATTTTTCTTCCACAAGTTTCTTCTGGCATGTAAATTTCACAGGACACTTTTAACTTCCTTACTCAGTTTCTACTCCCTTCAGGCCCTCACTCATGTTACTTCCCCTTTAGAGAACCTCCAGTTTCCCTCTTTTACCCAGCAAACCCTGCTAGCCATTCATTTATCAGTAGGCTATCATCCCAATTCCTTTTATCAATCAGTGGATACTGAGAACTTAGAAACAAATTATGGGAAAGAGTTTTCTATGCTGCCTTCCCCCTCCTCCCACTCCAATGAAGATTCCCCCAACATACTGTAAAGAAAAGGAAGCTAAGTCATCCTTCTGCTTAAAATCTGTCAAAGATTCACCTTTATTTAACAAAGAATCCCTAAACTCCTTGTCTTGGCATTCAAGGACTTTTACAAGTTGATGAACTTGAGAACCACATACCTGATGATCTCCAGCCCACCTGGATGGCTACACTACATGTCATTACCTCATCTCCCTGTCCCCATCTAGGCGTTATCTACCTGTGGTAAGGAGTCCAGTTCATGACCTACCTTCCTGATGAAGCCCTTCCTGGCACTCTGTAGGAGCCTCCCCAGTCCCTGTGACACTCTGTTCTGCTAAATCCTCAGTGGCACAGGGGACACACTATGCAGTTTATGATGCTGCTCAGCACTTGTCCCGTTTCTAGATCTTGTCTCCCCTACAGAACTGTGAGGCTTTGCGTCCACCCCGGGGCCAGATGCTGTCACAGGGTTGCACAACTCTAGGGGGCACTACTTTCCTCTACATAACAATGATTTCACATACCATTCATTCAAGTTTCACCCTGAATGGCTAACAGAGTTGCCGGTGAGAGAAGTGATCACACACAAGAACATAAACTGTCCCCACCCCCAAATAAACAAATGGTTCCTTTTAAAGCCATGATTTTGGTTCAAGGGTGCAAAGTTGAACTTGGAAATGAAAAGAAGAAAATGTATTTAATTTTAAGATGCTGGGACAAAGCAAGTTTTATTTGAAGACAAATTCTGTCATTCACAAGTGTAAGAGGGAGCCGATATAAAGGTATCAAAACCTCTAAACAGGGTGTGGAACAAAAGATAGAGGAGTGGGAAGAATTACCTTGGCAGGTCTGCCTTCCTAGATGGGTGTTCCCTGTGTCCCTAATTAACATTCTGTGTGTAGACAGGGATTTCTATCAATGAGAATTACTGGTGTATAAACCAAACTCTGTCTTCTGAATTGTAAGATGGCCTAAGGTGCAATACTGTGACATCAGAGGACCAGGGAAAAAGAATAATACTTGCTTCCATCAAAAAGGAAAGCATGGACATTAGCATATTTTAATTAAATGTTTTTCACTTACAAATTTCAGTTAAAATTTTCTAGCTTTTTTCTTTTTTTTTTTTTTTAAAGATTTTATTTATTTATTTGACAGAGAGATCACAAGCAGGCAGAGAGGCAGGCAGAGAGAGAGGAGGAAGCAGGCTCCCCGATGAGCAGAGAGCCCGATGCGGGGCTCGATCCCAGGACTCCGAGATCATGACCTGAGCCGAAGGCAGCGGCCCAACCCACTGAGCCACCCAGGCGCCCCTCTAGCTTTTTTCTAGAGGGAAGAAAAAACCCAGCAATAACCACATTTTATAATGGATGATCTACTTTTTAGAGCTTATTTCAGGATTCTTTATGAGGACAAATGCCCTAAACACACCAGGGTTTTCAGGATACAAATAACAGTACCTGTTTTCTTCCCTAAGGTCGTTCTGCATGGCTTCAGTCTCCCGCGCCAACTTCTGGGATCTGGTGTAGTCTCTCCAGGCCCTCAGGACCTTCAGCTGAAACTTCCAGTCAGACAGGGTCCCAGCTTTTCCCAGCTTAATCCTATGATCAAGAATCAGCTTGTGCCAGGCAGAGAAATATCGTTTTTGACACTGCAACAGAAATATGTGGAAAATCACCACTGATGAGCACTCGTGTCTCTAATATCTAATACCGAGAGCTGTCACCTCAGATTCCCCCCTCACACTTTTTCTTGCAAATCTAGGAACTGCTGTCTTGATGGAAGGGAACAAAGTACAACCGCTTTATGCTAATAACGACAACAAATATTCAAGTCATGCAGGTGAGGTACTCTCAGGCTCATGACTTAAACTCCAATACTTAGTTCTCCCGGTAAAGCATCAGTCCTATGGGGAGCCTGAGTAACAGTCACATCTAAGACTCGAGTTCAGGGACTTGTTTGAAAAGCCTGAAACAACTGCTTCCAGTAAGATTGCCAGCTTGTCTTAGAGTTTAAAATACCAACTGATTAATTCATTCCTATTATTAACACTGCTGATGTCCTGCACAAAGGAATCTGGAAGACCCCCTGGAGGACAGAATGGGGGTCTCTGGTCCCTGGAAACAAGATAGCTTCAGCTGAGCCACCACTGACCATGACAGAGCTTTGGTGAGTGCCTAGAGACCAGCTGCTTAGGACGTCTGGAATCTTTCATGATGTGCATCTGACACTAAGTTCCACTGGGCCTGAGGATGTCCCCAGAGAAGTACTTTATTCATGGTCCTAGTCTAAGAAAATCTCTGAGATCTAGCCCGTGCCTACATCTCCAACCTTCACAGTAAACTTCATGTCCCCACTACATCCCGTAACTTTCAGCTCTTGGCCTTATATCAACCACACTGTTTTACACTTTCCTATGTTCATACTAATTTCTTAGTCCCCCTTTTCTGCCCTTTCTTTGACTGACTACTTCAGGACTCACTTCTCTCTGTAAGTTCTCCTGTTACCAACCACTCTCCCCAAATATAAGCATCCTTCTACTGTGTTCCCGGAGCAACCTCTGCTTTCTTCCATCAAAACACTCATTACACTATACTATAACTACCTGGTTTACTGGTTTCCACTAGACTGTGAGCCTCCAGATGGAGGGCACTGAGTCCCATGAATGAAAATGGAAAATCTGAGAGTTGTACCAAGTGTCGGTAGCAATACAACAGAAAAGAACCTCACAGTAAGTGACTTTGTGGGAGGCAGAGGGGGACCTGATGACCAGCTTCAAGCACTTGCTAGCTTTCCTGGGGTCAGTGTATTAACTGCTTCTATCTGTGTAACAACACTTACCTTTCACTATTTCAAATCTAGTAAGCAGCCACCACTGGGTTTAAATTGGGGAACTCTGAACAAAATTAAGATATAATCTCTCTTTTGAGAGGTTGTAGGGAAAGAGGGCAAATAAATTAAAAGACTAATAACCTAAGGGAGCATATGTTAGAATTCTTAGAAACAGCCCATTTGGCTAGCAATGTTTTCTTACACAAGAATTCAGGTCTGTTCCCATTTAGACAAATTACAAAATCTTTATTATTATTTATCAGGAGAAACCATGGCAAACTTTAAAAAGCTCTCACTCCCTTTCCATCATGTCTAGACCTTCACCTTAGATCCCCTGGAAGTAAGGGAAGAAGAGAAGAGACAGAGGAAGGAAGGGAGATTTGCTGAATACAGGTTATGCCTGCAGTCATAAAAAGGAAAAGACAAATACACATAGTTACCAGGTTGAGTTTTTGCATTATTTGCCAGTCTAACCCACAAAATACAGCATGAAAAAAATATAATTAACTTGTGTGCCATTGTCAAAAGAAAATATCCTCTGTCTACCAAATTCATTTAAGAGACTCCTCTTGATGTACAGCTATCTCTAATTTTAACTCCTAAAATATATCTAATGATGAAATAGTATAAACATAATCCACCTAGACAATAATAACACTATTAATAGTGTGCTTCTTGGATTTCTACATTCCTTGTCTATTAAGTTCAAGGCATTACTGTAAGCACAATATTATATGCATTTTTTAAAAGATTTTATTTATTTACTTGAGAGAGAAATCACAAGTAGGCAGAGAGGCAGGCAGAGAGAGAGGAGGAAGCAGGCTCCCTGCTGAGCAGGGAGCCTGATGTGGGGCTCGATCCCAGGACCCTGAGATCATGACCTGAGCCGAAGGCAGAGTCTTTAACCCACTGAGCCACCCAGGCGCCCCTTATATGCATTTTATTAATTCATAGACCATCATTAGAAAACAGAGAGACTGCAGGTATTACTATGATTTCCTTACCAAGCTGAACTTCATGTAGAGAAGAGTTAATGACTAAATTCACAGAGTGAAAAGTTAGTGGTACACCTAAGGCTAAAACAAAAACATTCTGTCATCCTGATGACCCAAACTATTAGGCAAAAAGTCTCCTAAGAACGAAGGGCAAAATCTTTGTTTCTTTTATACTGAAAGAGAAAGAAGTCAGTATATAACCAACATGGTAGAAGAGCACCTCTAGAGTAAAACTGAATTTAAGAGGGGAAAATTTGAGTTCATAAATGCTATAGTCAACATATTTCTTTAAAACAGTTATGTTTGGGGGCGCCTGGGTGGCTCAGTGGGTTAAGCGGCTGCCTTCGGCTCAGGTCATGATCTCGGAGTCCTGGGATCGAGCCCCGCATCGGGCTCTCTGCTCTCTCGGGGAGCCTGCTACCTCCTCTCTCTCTGCCTGCCTCTCTGCCTGCTTGTGATCTCTCTGTCAAATAAAAAAAAAAAAAGTTAAAAAAAAAAAAACAGTTATGTTTGGGGGCGCCTGGGTGGCTCAGTGGGTTGAGGCCTCTGCCTTCGGCTCGGGTCATGTTCCCGGGGTCCTGGGATCGGGCCCTGCGTCGGGCTCTCTCCTCGGTGGGGAGCCTGCTTCCCCCCACCCCTCTGCCTGCCTCTCTGCCTACTTGTGATCTCTGTCTGTCAAATAAATAAATAAATCTTTAAAACACACACACACACACACACACAAAAAAAAACAGTTATGTTTGGATTTTGAAAGGGAAATGATCAGTTTTAAAGGTCTGTAATTCAGTTTTACTACATAGAAGGTGGTGACAGCAAAGTGACAGACTCACAGCAACTGCTTTCTTGAAATCAACTTATTGGTTTTTTCCTGTCTATTCAAAAGAGCAATCCCATTAAAATTTAAATGAAAAAATACAAGTATGAACCAAGAATAGCCACTTAGTTATTCTTGACTCATAGCAAACGTTATTCAGGCAAATGGGAGTCCCATAAATGTGGCTAGAGGAAAATATTTGGGAAAGGAGAATATTCTCAGTCCTGTCTTCTCTGGAAGATGCCAGCACTCTGCTTTTATTTAGAAGGGATGAGAAGTGGCACACTTCCATAGTCATGAGCTATTTATTCCTTCTATTACCTCTCCCCCCAGCTGAGTCCCTGCTGTTCCCAGGCCTGCTTCTCCTCTTCAATACTGCGCTCTGGAGCGACAACCGTACTCTATCCTTTTGCTCTCTGAAAAAAGAATTATTATTTAATAGCATAATAGGGTTGGAAGAGGAATACACTCTGTTTAATACATTCTAATTAATAAGTTTTGTTTCAGAATTTAATGTTTTAACTAGCTGGATGACTAGGCTGACCTCCCTCCCTTTCTTACCCAGTTCCTTTATTTCTGCACCATGTTTTATTTCTGATAGATTTTCAAATAGAGTCATGGATTTTAACTTTAACATAGTAGTGGTGAAAATTAAGGTTTTCTACAGGTAAGTAAAATTCTGAAAATCATGGTGGGAAGAACTGTTCCTAAATACATTATCTCTAATAATTTATAAAATAAAATACTATAAAGTGGAATTTCAAAAGTTTTTAAGGGAAATGCTCTTCTCCTCTCAAAATCTTCCACAAGACATCATTTGATCATTAAGGATTCCACTCAAGAGAAGAAATGACAGCTCAACCTGCTAAATTTATTACCTGCACTGGAGTTGCCCTCTTTTTGTTGGCAAGAAAAGCTCTTCCCTGAAGTGTAATCACACTGCTGTCACGGAGAGTGATTGACGTTAGGTGGAACAGCAATTTGCTATCTAATCTTCATTGTAATTCTAACCCTGTCACTAGAGATGCTTGTTCTGATTAATGAAGTGGGTAACTCATCAAAATTCCTCAGCTATTTCCCTTTTGTCAGAAAGCTCAGTGATAATTGCATCAAAATTCTCAGTCATGAAAAAATAAACAATGCATTGTAAAGAGGACAAAAATGTCAACAAGTTTACAATTTATTTCTGCTGAACAGAACTAACTGTGGTGCAACCAGTGGTAGAGGGGAGTTGGCCAACGCTCGCCTCCACGTCAGGAAGAAAGCTACACGCCCCCTAGGACCCTTGCTAGGTGACTCCTTGCTGCTCCCTGGCCCAAAGGAATAGGGGGTCTATAGCTAAGTAAGGAAGTAACTTTTTCCTTTTGGGGACCACTACAGCTAGGCAAAAGCCTCAAGGAACCTCTGCAGTCCCTGGGGGTTGAGGAGAGGAGGATCCCATCCCGGCAAAATGAATGCCCTTCAGAAGGAGTATCCTGTGACCAACCCTACTCCTGATTTTCATAATTATGCCCCAAAGAAAAGAGAGGAAACTGTAGTGCCCCTACCACAAAGCATAAACACTCCTATAACTAATTACATTAGGGAAAAATACATTCAGTTCTCTGCACACAGTGCTAAGACCTAGACAATGCCTGGTTCCATGGAAAAGCCCAGAGGCCTAAACTTTGACAACCAAATCTGTGAGAAAAGCTAACACTGGTTACAGAAAAAAAGCTACTTTTGTTATATCCCAGAAGATGTAAAGCTCTTTTAACTTCAGTATTTAAATTTTTTTTCTCCTTCCTTTTTTAAACTTAAAACAAAAACAAAAACAAAAAATACCCTTATTATAGAAATTGAACAAACATACCCAAAAGTAGAACAGAAGAATAAACTCCTCATTCAGCTTTAAAAATTACCAACATTTTGCTGATCTTATTTTCTCTCTCCTTCATCCATTTTTTTTTTTCTGGAATATTTACAAATAAAGCCCATACATCAGACATTCTGTCACTTCACTCATTAAATGTGTGCGTATGTACTGCCAACATAAGGACATTTTGTAAATTCTTCTTAATTTCTGCTAAGAACTTTAATCAATAATATTGCTTTTATTAATCTAGTTCTGTTTCACTTCAGAAATAATACAATTTCAGAAAGCAATTGCTTAATCGTACCATGCGGTAAACTCTTAACGAGCAAAACTCTCTGGGATCTTTCAAAGAATGGTCACAAGACAACCTATAACCTGACTATTCATTAGCATAGTTCTCCTTCCTCAACGTAGCTTAGACCAGTTTTCAGGGAGGGCAGACCTGCTGCTTCCCATGACCTCTCTCCTTTCTTCCTTCTTCCTCTTCTAGACTTCCTTCCCCCTCTACCAACACCCACTCCCTGCCCATTCTCCCCCACTCCCAGACACACACACTCGAACTAAGCCAAGAGTACAGCTCACCTCAGAATTTATGAGACAAATGTTAGGTTCACCTCCAGGGTAGTCTGACAGTAAAACAATATGATGTCATTTGTTTCTATCCATGTGGTTCTCAAGATCGTTAAAAATATTCACCTGAAATGTCTAGTATTTAGGAGAAAAGATATTTTATACTGTAAAATTTTATGGAATGGGCTCCATTTATGCCAAAGGCTCTTTTCTCATTTTTTTTGAAAGAATTTAATCAGTACTTTCTCAAAAGACAAAAAAATTACTTATACATGAATTGGAACCTCTGGCTCAAAAACGGCTCCACGGCATTTTGAAAAGCAAAACACCAATACGATGTTTCGGTAAAGTGGCGCTCACTGTCCCTTCTGGGAGAATGCGAAACGTGAGTGACTCACAGGGTGAAGGTAAGACAGAATAGAACAGCAGAATAAACCACCTCCTTACTAATGCTGATAAAATTTTACTTGGAAATTTCCCAGAGTTAGCTGTATGAAGTAATATTTACTGTTTCAAAACTCTCCTAAAATGCATACCACACTCACTCTTTGGCAGTAAGCTTAGAGGGGAGAGTTATAAGAATCCCAATGTCCTTCACGTGTGCCCGACATTTCTTTCTCTGCAGTTTTATTTGCAAAGAGGTTTTCCCTCATTTCCTTCCTTAGACAGAGAGAGGATGGTTGCTATGTTTCCACTCAGAAATGGCTTTACTTCAGTGGCATGTAGGGAGCCCCGACAGAACGAAGATCTTTGGGGATGAATCGTGCCATATAAATCAAGGTGCTTAACTACAGTTTTCATCATCTTGTCAGAAAAATCCAGGCTTCTTTTCCATGTATCTTCATGTTCCCCTGGTTTAGTTGGGGCGGGGGGGGGAGTGGTGGTTTAGAAGGTGCTACGTCTTAAGCAATGATTCCTTTGGGTCACTATTAATCTTACTAACAGAAAAACCCAACCACAAGCAAACCAAAAACCTTCCCCCACAGAATTAAGATTTAAGTTAATATCAACCCATCTTTCCTTGCTCTCTTCAACTTTCACAAGCAGCAAGAGATCACAGACTTTCTCATCTTCCTAAGAAAACATAAAATGTATTTCGGAACAGGGTGAGAATTAAGAGGGCCATTTCCCAAATAGTATAAGAGTTTCATAGTTAATCCCTTGTTGTTTCTGCTAATTAGCAATGACATGAGGATTGCTGCATCTCCCCGAGAGATTTCACTACAAGATCAAAGAGAAAATAGGATGGAAAATGGAAGTAGAAAGTTTCCATACAAAAAGAGATGTTTTTGATAAAACAAAGAGACCAGGCAATGAAATATGTGGGGAAGACGCATGGACACCGCTGCACCTGAACTTCTGGTTGGATGAGAGGGCCAGCTCTGTTTCTCTCACAAGTCTCCTATTGAATGACTGGGCCCACACATGATGCTAAGAGATTGTTTGCGGGAACAAATACAATCCACAGTTAAAGCACAGGGAATTACAAGAATTAAAGGAGCTTGAACTAGAACTCCTCCTAGAAACTGATTCTTTAAAGTCTTCCTACAAATACTCTATATAGCTTGCTGTTGGGTTTGTGCCAGTGAACCATTTTGAGGGCGCTGACAAGAGTTTCCTGTTATCTAGCCGCTCACTGCAAGCCAGCTAGGCATTTTCCCCCTTTTTATCCTGTGGTTGTATTTAGGCTGCTGAGTGTCCAAGTTTCATTACCCAAGGGCAGCTTTAGACTCCTTTAGAACCAGGCGAGGAGATGTGGACTGGGGCCAAGGTAATGAGCCCAAGGGGCCTGCTACTCCGTGGCATTTACCAGAGGACTGTCCTGTCTTCAGCCAAGTCTACGTAAAAGCCTGAGGAGTCTGGCAGGTGGATTTTCCCCATGTCTGTTACACTCACATACACGGGGGAAATAAAAATTACAGGTTCACTAGCCATATTGCAAATGAATAACATAATCACACTGAAGCGGAAGGGGAAGAACAGAACTAACTTAAGTAATAATATTCTGGCTGAATATGACTGAAAATGAAAATAATGTACAAATATTGTACTCTGGTTAGTGAATTTGTTTACATAGCAGTACAGGTCAGCAATTCTGAAACTACTTTTATAGTGTATCAGGATTAAATCAGTAAATATATTTTGGATAATGGGCACCAGGTTTCTCACTGCCAGAGAAAGGAATTATAAGTAAGCAAGGGGGAATGGGTACACTGAAACGTGTGGTGCTGGATTAGGGCTGAAGGCATCATTATGAACTCATGATTATTTTAATAAACATACAGATAGTTATAGAAAGAAGTTATAAATAAGGAAGAGGGAAGGTTATGATGACCCCTGTGTTACTGTACTGGAATTCAAGACACCAGTATGACTCACAGATTTTAATATGTATATAGATAGACAAACACAGAAATACATATAATGTCTATATATGTCTGGGTTAGTATACACATTTCCCAGCTCTGTCTGCTGAGTAGTGACACCCCAGTAGCAGTAATTCATACATGAATATGTAAGTCATAGCACTGTTCATATTTGGGTTTCTAAATAATATTCTCCAATAAAGAAACTAGAGTTTCATGTACTAGTGGTTGATTCCACAGCTAGAACAGGGAAACTATAAGATGGGCCTGGAATGTCCTATGGTACCAAAAAGAAAGTGCTCAAAAAAGGACAGAAGAATTTTGAAGGAAAAAGAAGTCGACCTGAAAGATTTCCCAATGGCCAAAGGCAGAACAATCTGAGTAACAGAGTAAACAATGATAGTAATAGATTACCCACAGAATAAAATAAATATCCATGAGCCCATACTGATAAAAGATATAACTGAATAAATGAAAAAAATAAATGGGGAGAAAGGACAGGTTTTCTTTCTAGAAACATTTCAATTAATAAATGGAGAAGAAATGATGGAAATACAATATCATCATTAGACAAATACATTAATGTTACAGGCAAGATCTAACAATGGATGCTAAAATTAACAAGTCAAAGTTTAAGGAGAAACAGGGTATTTGCATAGTTTTACAATATCTCCTCTATGACATTCCAAAGGAGATATGGTAACTTTACAGTACAGGAGCACCTGGGTGGCTCAGCTGGTTAAGCCTCTGAATCTTGGTTTTAGCGCAGGTCATGATTTCAGGGTTGTGAGATCAGGCTCTGAACTGGGCATGGAGCCTGCTTGAGATTCTCTGTTTCCCTCTCTCCCTTGCCCCACCCATGCTTGCTCATGCTCGATCTCTCTCAAAAAATACAAAAAAAAAACAAACAATAAAAAATAAAAATTAAAGACACTTTGCAGTACAGAAACCCAGCATACAAACATTGTGTACCCCCGATATGATCCTAAGAAGCCACAGCATCACTTCTTGTAGGAATCTTGCCCAAAATGCATAATCTCAATCTAAGCATGAGAAAATATCAGAAAACCCAAATTGAGAGACATTCTACTTTAAAAAATGTCAAGGTCGCAAAAGACAAGGAAAGACTGAGGAGCTATCATAAAGCTGGAAGAGGCAAAGGAGACATGACAGCTATATGAAACAGAATTATGGACTGAGTCCTAGCTATATACTCCTAGGCATTCTCTAATGCAGAATTGTGGGCTGAGTCCTGGAATAGAAAAAGGATAGAGTGGAAAAACTGGTGACATTCTAATAAGGTCTATAGTTTAGCTGATGGTATTTAATGTTATCGTACCAAGGTTAATTTCCTAGTTTTGATAATTATGCTACACTTGTATAAGATGTTAGCATTGGGGAAAGCTGCGTGAAGGGAATTCAGGTATTCTGTGTCTTGTTTTTGCAATTTTTCTGTATGCCTAAAATTATTTCAAAGTAAGAACTTAACAACAATATAGTGTAGGCTTAGATCAAGCAGAATCTGTGAGGAGTGGAGATAATTTATTCATAATCACATTTTTAAGTTACACTGGTTGGTCTTTTTAAAACTGAGTAATCTGTTTTAGGTAGACCACTAATTTTGTAAAACTCTTTACAAGTGTCTAAAATTCATAGCTAGCCACTTCTATCTAAAACATGTATTATTTCTTCCTGTACAGTGAGCTTCACTGAAATTTAAAAATTAAGTTTCTAGAAAACACATGTCTTATTCATCTCTCATTGGTTGGATAACGTATCATGGCACGTTTCCTCACTTCTTCTCTAGATGGCCCCCTGAGTACTATCTCCTTTCCTATTTTCCTTCAGAAATCTGAACTATTATTGTAGAACACATCAATTCTGTCTCGTGAAGGATACAACATCTGAGTCCTTGCCAATCTTTCTCAAAATGTTAATCCCAACTCTTAATCCTGCTACTCTTCCCTCGCTAATCCTAAAGCCAAAATTCTGACCAAAGCTCTTGTTGTTCTATATCTTAATAATTATGTCTTGCTCATCAGTCCAAAATGCCTCCATCAAACATAGTCTCTCTCTCTCTCTCTCTCTCTCTCTTTTTTTTTAAGATTTGAGAGAGAGAGAGAGTGGGCACAAGGAAGAGGAAGAAGCAGACTCCCTGCTGAGCAGGGAGCCTGAAACAGGACTCCATTCCAGCACCCTGAGATCATGACCTGAGCCAAAGGCAGATGCTTAACTGACTGAGCCACCTAGGCACCTCATGTCTCTCTCTTTTTAAATCGTTTAGATTATGCTTTTGCTCATATCCCAGTTATCAATATTATATTCAAATTCCTGTTACTGATTTCCAGGACTTCTGTAAGTCTGTCCTTGATTTATCAAGCTCCCTCAATATCATCTTGACATTGTCTTTTTTCTTGTTAAATCAGTGCATTCCTGCATTCACTTCACGAACTTTCACTGAATTTCAGCAAAGCCTAAGGCTCTGGGTGTGTGTTACAAGAAATATAAAATATCCATATTTATCTTTTCTCATCCAGCCTTCTCATTTTACAAACATTCCAACTAATCCCTTTCACCTGAAATGTTATAAGTCCCAAATGCGTACTGCTGTCAATCCCACTTCACTAAGAGAAACTTCTGCTTAGATTTGCCTGGAAAGGAAGCCCATCTATCAATAAAAATTAACCTTTTTTTTTTAAATAAAAAGTGAAAGTAAAAGGAGAAAAGAGTAATAAAAATGCAGACCATAAAAAGGAGAAGTGTATCCTTGCTTTAAGATCCTAGCTACCAGAAGGCAAGTGACTTTTCTGAATAATTCTGAATAATCCAGAAGACTGTGGAAGCCAAGCTTTCAAAACTACCAGAGATCTACATTTGTAGTTACATGCTATTGAAAAGAGTAATTTAGGAAGCCACCCTAAATCACACCTGATTTCCCAAGATCACGCAGAGTATCTATAAGAATAGCCCCCAGACAGGGGAATGGAGCACTGTCCCATGCCTTTGGCCAGCTGGGCAGCACAGAACCAACAGTGTGGGCAATTTGGTGTTTGCAATGAGGCTCCGCTGGGCTTTAGTGAGACACTGGCCCATCTCTGATGGAGCCCTCTGTCATTTATGTCACAGAATGCTGAAAAAAGAGATGTTATAATTCCCACCTGATGATTTTCCTTAAAAGTCTGGATTAATAACTCTCTCAGTTTCTTCTTTCTTTCTTTTGACATTTTTTCTTCATCCAGAAGAACATAATCATTTTGAAACATGCCTTTTTTGGCATTTTTTGGAGAATTTTCTTCCTGCTTTTTCCTCTCTCTGTTAACAATTTAAAAAATACATGTATGAACAACAGATTTAATGATGGGTAATTACTACCTACTATAGTGGAATGAACACTGAATTTTCCATCAGAAGACAGATTTTTAGATCTGGTCCTAAAACTACATTGTAGGGAGATTTTTTTTTTTTTTTTTAGCCTTAGTTTATTCCTTTATAAAATGTAGATTAAATGAAATAAGAATCTGTTATACTCTGAAAATTAGAAAGCCCTATAAATATTTTAGTAAAGTATTTTTACTGAGTATATCATTGAGGAATACTTTGATCAAAATTTGAGAGTTAACAACATGTAGACATAAGTTCTCTCTTTTTTTCCAAGGGAGGGACAAAAAAAAGGACTCTCAGGTAAAGAAAAAGGGATGAGATTTATACCCCAAGCCTTTTTACAAAGTTTCTAAGGAGAAAAATAATAAAAGAATCAGGTATTCTTGTGTAAGGAGAGAGTGGAATTTGTGTTCATTCTAACATAGCTGAAAAGAGAAAAAACAAATTAATAACAATAAGGAAAAAGCCTTCAGGCAAGTGACAGGAATTGCTCTGTAACTTTGTTGCTCATCTCTCTGGTCATCCTCTGGCTCACCCACATATCCTTTCTCAGCCAGGTCATCCCTCTTCCACATGCCAATTCAAGCAAGCTCACGGGTCAGTCACTGCCTTTTTTTTTGGAGTGTACTAAAGTATATGTACATGTATGTGTGGAAGGTCCATATACTACCAACAATACAGTAAAAACAGCACCTAGTCAGAAATTGGGATTCATGGGCTCTGGCCACAAACCAGCTGTGAAAACTCACACAAGTCTGTCTTTATGAATTCCACCTTCAACTTACAGAAACTCAAGTTGAGAGGGACGCCAGAATACTCTATATTCTCATCGACATGGAGCACACAATGTTGTATCTTATTATTGGTGATGTTAACCATCACTTGGTTAAGGGGACCTCTCCAGTATAAAGTTGCCATTTTCCCCTTAATTAATAAATTAATAATTAACAAATCTCTTAGAGGAGATATTTTGAAACTATGCAATGAAGCAGATTTAGGGTAGCTTACAGATAAATTAAAAAGCTCTATCGATAATAAAATTTTATTGACTCTATCCAAATGCCATAACAATGTTATATTAGACAGCTATAGGCAGATCCCAGTGGCCATTTAAAGAAATACAGTTCTAATACCATGGATCTGATTTTCTAAAATAACATTAAAATATGTATCTGTTATGAAAGGAATAGGTGCCCATTGTGAAAAACTGGAGATATAAAAGCCATCCATATATCCAGAAAAAAAAAAAAGGATAATATGTCAGTACTGTCTCATTGTATAACCATTTTCATTAATTTCTCCAGAATTTATTAATGTCCATTATGAATAATATTATATTATCTTTGTGCACAAATCTTTGTCTGGATTTCTGATCAATTTCTTGGGGGTATTTTCCTAAGAGGAATTTCCAGGTCCAGCAGTAACAACAACTTTATGGCTCCTGTTGTTTATTGCCAAATTGCCTTCTGGAACGTTTAAATCAGCTCCTCTGCTAGCACTATAGCATGTTATCTGAATCACTGTAACCATGGAATGGATAAGATTTTAACTTTTAAAAGAAACGAGCGGTCAGTGAGCATCTGTCAAGTGCCCGCTATGAGCAGAGCATCCCGCTACCATCAAATGTTACTTGTTTTCATGATGTATTTTAGGTCAGCCTAGATTTTTCAGGGTTTAAAAGCAATCTGAAAAGTAAGGTCGACCTTAGCAAGAATTCACTAAAACACCAGTGATTGCTTTCTGAAAGGAATGGCGTCTGGAGGAGGCCTGAGCCTGGCACTTGAAAGAGCGAAGCACTCTGTCCACTGCCGAGCTTTTTTAAATTGGATAGAATCAGAAAAATCAGGACCACAGGGGGAAAAGCTGTGTAGGCTGATGGGGGTGGGAGGAATTATCTAATAGGTCTTTCTGGCCTCTGAGTTTGAGTGTTCAGTCCCTTCAGTTTGAGTGTTCAGTCCCTTCAGGCACGTTGCTCCAAGGCGTTTTGCAGTTCATGCATCAGTGCTGTTTCTCAGAATAAATACACTAGTTATTTCATTTAGAAGCTCATTTTCTGCATGTGGATACATAACAGTACTACATCCTGTGAGGACTATTTTGATTTTCCTCTTATGTCAGATATTCTTGTGCTTTATCAGTGGTTGGGAGACAATGATGACTCTGTATGATTATCAGAAGATAAGACACTCACACCCTTCACAAAGGTGTCTGCACAATTAGCAGACAACTTTAACACTGTTCAGGTAACCAAAGAAATGCAAACTAACCAATATAATACCTATTAAAAGTGCAAAAATAATGATAGTACTCCCCGGTTCTAAGAAGAGTGTGGTAAACCGGCCCATTGCCAGCAATAGTGTAAATCAGTACAACCCATTGGGAAAGCAATCTGGCGATGTTTCAAGAGTCTTCAAAGGCCTATACCATTTAACTCGGTAATTACATGCCTAAGGGTGTAAAAAACTCTATGCTTAAGGAAGCTCACTGCATTATTATATGGTGAAAAACCTGAAATAGTTGAAATGCTTATCAGATGGGGGTAAGGTCATTACATAAATTACAGTCTAGGAACTCAATGGAACTGAGACCTCAGGACTCTGAGCAATGTGTTAATTAAAACAAGCAAAATAAATGTACTTTATCGTTGCAATTAAATATGTAAAGTGATCAAGACCCATAAGAAATAGAAAAACGTAAACAGTTAATTTGTTAAGATTGTGGAATTGTGGGTGATTTCTTCTTTGTATTTTGTTACCACAATGTCCATATTTTTAACTTCCAAAACGACTGTTTAGACAAAAAAAACCCTCCACACTGCTCACCACGGTTGGCTTACATTTTCCATGCTTCTTCCACAGTGCGTCTCCTCTCAATTATCTCCCTCCGCAGCTTTACCATCTCCCTTTGAATCTCCTCCTCCTCTTTCTTGGCCTCCAGAGCCTTCTTTTTCTTCTCTTCCTGCACCAAATACTGAGCCTCTAAGAAGACCGATTTTTTCAGGGTCTTCTCCATTCTCTGGCGCTCCAGTTCCTTCTCACGTCTCATGCGATTTTCTTTTACCTTAAAGAGAATACAGGGAGGGTGAAACGCAGCCTTTCAAATAGAAAAGGATAAAACAAAAGCTTAGAATACATTTTCAAGTTCATGATATGCCCAGTTTGAAACATTCTGGTCCAGGAGCCCACTGTTCATTGGAAGAATACGAAAAACTCATTTTTTACCTGGGTAAGAGCCAATACAAGAGTCTAGATGAAGTCAGGTGAGAGACTCCCAGAACTCTGACAATGATTTGCACCATGGAAATATTAAAAATCTACGGGTCAGATGCCAAGCTCTGGATTCTTACTTAGTAATGATATCCCACCCCTAAAATTTTCTAAGGTGTATACTACTGCTGTTTATGGAGGCCCTGTGGGCATGCTGATTATAATTTAAGAAAGAATACAGGTATTTTGGGGAGACTACATCGTGAAAGATGCAGCAGTGATGGGCGCCTGGGTGGCTCAGTGGGTTAAGCCTCTGCCTTCGGCTCAGGTCATGATCTCAGGGTCCTGGGATCGAGTCCTGCATCAGGCTCTCTGCTCAGTGGGGAGCCGGCTTCTTCCTCTCTCTCTCTCTGCCAGCCTCTCTGACTACTTGTGATCTCTGTCTGTCAAATAAATAAATAAATCTTTAAAAAAAAAAAAAGATACAACAGTGATTTACTGCTATGAGGAACACAACACTATTCACTATTGTTATTTAAATGTATTAATGATTCTGGCTCATATTTGGAAATCAAAACCATGACTTTCACTGATATTTCTGAATAAGCACAATTTTTCAAACCTATTAATTTTCCAGAGCCCTTTCTAGTTATTAATTAAGGAGTGCTCCTTTACCTCCCTCTTCACTGACCTTTACCCTTTCTTTACTCTCCACTTTGTTAAGACTTGTAGATATTGGCAATCTCTTGTTGAACCTTCTCTCCTCCCTTTTATCATAAACCCGAACTAGAACCATACTTCTAACCCTTTTTCTAACATCCTCAGTGCTAATTAGGCACATCTTAATAGTTTAAAGCAATCAGAAATTCAGGGTTATAAAAAAACAAGATACAATGTATAGACATTCATTCTAGTTCAGTCTTAGTTCTGGACATGTGGAAAAGACTTGGTCATTCTGATTTCCTGAAGATCCCCTACAAAGAGTTGAGACACATCTTTTTCCTATAATCCACTATTTATTCCCTTTGAAGAGAAGAAAGTTCCCATATGCCCTTCTAATTCAAAACAGCTGAACTAGATTTAATTCAGATCTGTCCTCCCTTTCAAATTATAATCACAAAATGAGTGAATTTTTCAGTTGTCTGGAAAAGAATTATCATTATAACATTCACTAGAATATTCATGATATTAATATTTTCATGCCACAGTTCAAAAATCAAATTCAAGCAAAACCAATCTACATATTTATAATAGATAATACCATATACAAACTAATAAAGTTTAGTTCACCACTCCATTGTTCAAAATCAGTTATTCTTTTTTTTGGTTTTCTTAAATAAATTGTTTCCTGTCCTCAGTTTATGAGCATTATTTTTCTTCTGAAGTTCTATTTTATTTTTATTCTTTCTAACCAAACCACAGATGGCACTCTTTTTCATAATAAAGCCTAAGTCTTTATTTAAGCTTATTAAATGTGCTACACAAAGATTGCTTCCTGTTACCCATTTTAATTTTGTTTTTCCCTCCCACCTGCTTATGTCTCATCTCCATGGTAAGACGAGGATCCTTCTGCTGCTGCTTGTCTTGGTTTCCATTCATTCCAAGATCTTCCAACATTCCAGAATCCACCACTTTTTTATGGAGCAGATGGTCTATAAATTTTTGAACGGTGGTACTTTCCTCTTCTTCCTCCAAATAGCCACACAACTCTGGGGGAGACAGAGCAACAACAAAAAAAGGGAAAATTTTAAAAAAAATTTAGTACAATTTCCATATTTATATAATCCTGGTACAATAAAAATACGAAGCTGTGAGTGTTCAATAAATAGTAACTGATAATGCCAATTGGATGAGCACAGGCCTCAGCAATTAACTACCTTCAAATGAGAGGAAAAAAATTTCACTCATGAGGAATTACCCTCACCCAAGTCACAAAATACTCCTTCACTGCCAAATGCAAAAGACACTACTTCAGTCTAAACATCCTTGAAGACTCCATTGTTTATTTTAAATGGCTTTATTGAGGTATAACTGACAACAATACACTGTAAATATTTAAAGTCTACCATAAGTTTTGACATATACATCTACCAGTAAAATCATGACTATAATCAAGATAAAGAACGTGTCTGTCAGCTCCAAAAGGGTTCTCATGCTGATTTACAATCTCCTCCTCCCACTCCTCCCCATGTTCTCGGTCTTATCCCAGGCAACCACAGACCTGCTTTCCTCTCACGATAAATTAATTTACATTTTCTAGAATTTCTTATCAATTAAATCATACACGATGTACTCTCTTTTTGGTCAGGCTTCTTTTACTCAGCATAATTATCTCTGAGATTCATCATGTTGTTGTATCAATAGTTTATCACTTTTTATTGCTGATTAGTATTCCACTGTATGGGTATACCATAATTTGCTCATTCATTCATGGATAGACATTTGGGCTGTTTCCAGATTTTGGCTATGACAAAGTTGTTATAAACATTTGTGTACAAGTTTTTGTATGAACATATGCTTTCTTTTCTCTTGGAAAAATGCCTAGGAGTGGAATGGCTGGATCACAGAAGTATCTGTTCAACTTTTTAAAAAACTGTCAAACAGTTCTCCAAAGTGGTTACAAAATTTTATATTCTCACCAGCAGTACTGGTGTGCTCCAGTTCCTCTATCCTCACCAATACTTAGTATGGTCAGTCTTTGGATATAAGCCATTTTGATAGGTATGTAATGGTTACTCAAGGTAGTTCTAATCTGCATTTTCTCAATGACTAATGTTATGAACATCTTCCTCATTGATGTTCTGTTTAGTTCCATGCATTACTGAAAATGGGGTATGAGGTCTCCAAATAATTTGGAGACTTGTGCAATTATCTATTTCTCCCTTTGACTTTGTCAGTTTTTACTTCATGTGCTTTGGGGCTCTTTTTCTTTCCTTTTTAACATTTTATTTGAGACAGAGAGAACATGAACGGGGAGGGCAGAGGGAGAGGAAGAAGCAGCTTCTCCATTTAGCAGGGAGTCCGATATAGGGCTCAATCCCAGGACCCTGAAATCATGACCTGAGCTGAAGGTAGATGCTTAGCCAACTGAGCCACCCACGCACCCCTATTTTGGAACTCTTTTTTTAGGTGCACGTATGTTTATACTTATGTTTTCTTGATGGCTGACCTTATTATCATTATGAAATGCCCTTCTTTGTCCCTAGTAACAATTTCTTATGGTAAAGTCTATTTTTTTTTTTTTTTCTGATATTAGTAAGCTGCTCTGTCTCTTTTGGTTAATGATTACATAGTATACCTTTTCCCATCTTTTTACTTTCAATCTATTCATGTCTTTGAATCTAAACTGTGTCTCCTGTAGATAGCATATAGTTACATATTTTAAAAATCATTCTGTCAATCTTTGTCTTTTAATTGGAATATTTAATTAAATGTAATTCATTTAGGTACGACTACGTACGTACCTATGTACATACAAACATAAGGTACGACTTATGTTTGTCATTTTCATATGTTTTCTATATGTCTTCTGTAAGTGCCATTTGTCAAGTTGAGGAATTACTAGTTTGCTAAGTATTTTTTTTTATCAGGGATGGATGTTAGATTTTGCCAAGTACTTTTTCTGTGTCTATTGAGATAATCCCATGTTAATCAATATTTTTGGTAAATATCCTTTTTTAATGGCTCAGAATAGGAATGTTTTAATCTTAAAAAAGAAAGAAAGAAAGAAAGAAAACAGAACAAAAAGCTCTACAAGCATAAGAAGAGTGAGGCCTGGTATGATACTAGATGATAATTGCCAATCTAAATAAATACAACTAGATCTATTAGCATCATATGAAAGGACTAATAGTTTCACTATATTCCATACAGTTTCAGAATAAATATGAAGTATGGAAATGCCTCACTTTAATAATGATATTAATAAATTAGAAAACATCCAAAAGGTGGCAACCAGCATAATAAGATTTAGAAATGATGTGATATGAAGAACTGTTTTGAGAACTGGTATATTTAAGCTAGGAACACTGAAGTATAGGAGAGATCAGACATGATTATATCACAAACAAACAAACAAAAACAACAATACTTCTCTTGGGAGAGGGAACATGGTATTATTTTCTCTTGTGCTAAAGAGTTACAGAGGTCAAACTCCTACTTCTCCCAAGAGAAAATATATGAGGATTAGAGCCCAACAATAGCACCTTTATCCTGGGAGATGTGCCAGCAGAAATTATATCACCCATGTGAGGGATACTAAGGAATGATCTCTATCTGAGGGGGTGAAAAGGGGAGATCAGACCAGGTGATCTTGAAGGATTCCTCTAACTTTAAGAGCTCATGATTTTGTGATTGCTGGGCTGGGAATATTGTAGGTTGTGTACAGTCCTAAACAAGGGGAATGCTGCCAGGTGAGTTTACCAAGCATGTGTGTGAGTCACACGAGGAGCTGCCACCACCATTGCCGGGCCTACCTTTACGCTGAGGAAAAAACATACCAAATTCCGAGTACACTCAATGAACCCTCACTCACTAGTTGGCCGTATAAGCAGTAAACTCTTTTATAAATGTGAAATGTTTAAATGTAGCCACATCAAAATAAAGAGTCATCCATCAATATATGGGAAGAGACACTCAAAGAGCATTAATTGCTATTATAGTCATAAGAAGAATTACAAATAGAATATTTTAATTTAAAAAACACCATGAATGTATTGAGGATATATGTAAGTAATTTAAATTGAACCAAGAAAAATTAAAGCCAATTATAAAACTAAGCAGACCATAGCAAATAATATATCATTCATTATTTAAAACAATTAAAAAGACTTCTTAGATACATTCATTAGATGTTAAAGCTTAGAACAATCAAAAAAGTTCTTACCATCAAACTTGTCATATTTCAAATGATCACTGGCTTCTGGCATAGGAAGGGTATTTGACCCAGTGTCTTCAGTATCATCGTCACCATCACTTGCTAGTTCTTGCTTAAGTTTGGTGTCTAACCAGTCACTGACAAGCTCCTGAGCTGTCAACAAAGCAAAAAAATTTTTAATATTACTATTACTTCAGAGACTTTCTTCTTTCACTGTTTTCATTCACTCAGTAAATACTGAGTATCTATCATGTGTCAGGTACTGTGCTAGATGCTGAGAAAAGAGCAACAAACAGAAAAGGACAAATAAAACTTATCACCAACCAAGTTTACATTTTAACTGGAGAAAAGAGACAATAAATAAGTAAATCAGAAAAACAGAGCTGACAAGTGAGAAACGGTATGTAAAGAAACGGAAGGTAAGTATTGGCAGTTTGAAACTGGGGGTTCAAAGAAGGCCTCGTTGAGAAGATATTTGGGCAAAAAAGGGAAGAAAGTGAGGAAGTGAGCCATATGGACATGTGAGGAAATCTTATTTATTCCATGCAGAGGGAAAGCAGTTGCAAAGGCCCTAAGGAAGAGAATGTCCAGAGTGTTGGAGAAGTAGCAAAGAGGCAGTGCGGCTAGAAAGGAGTGAGTGAAGGGGAATAACAGGAGATAAAGGAAAGAGATAATGTGGGGATCAGATTTTGAGCTGTGGTTCTAGATCATGATGATCTTGTCCCCCCAGTGGACATTTGGCAACATCTGGAGCCATTTTTGGTTATTGTAACAGGGATAAGTGATACTAGCATCTGGTAGGCAGAGGCCAGATATGCTGTTAAACATCAGCAATGTACAGGACAGCCCCCGCCCCAAAGATAATTATCTAATTATCTGTTGTATCATCTACAGTGCTGAGGTTGAAAATCCCTTACACAGAAGCAGGGGATAACAGTTGGGAGATAAATGCAATAATCCAGGAAAGAAGTGATAGTAGCCTGGACCTGGACAGGAAGTAATAAAAATGGTCCAATTTTAGAAAGTATTGCCTTGAGGTGGAACTGACAGGATTTGCTGATGTAGTGGATATGGGAAATGAGAGAAAGAAATCTACAAGGTTTCTGGCTGAAGCAACTGCAAAAATGGAGATGCCATTTACTAAGACAGGGAAGGCCGAGGGACAAGCAGGTTTAGAGGGAAGATCAGGAATTCAGTTTTAGGCTAGTTCAGTTTGAAATGCTTAGGAGACATACAAATAAGAATGTCAAACAGGTATTGGCTATACCACTCTGGATTTCTGGGGAGAAGTCCAAGCTGAAGAAATAAATGTGGGTGTTGTCAGCATATGGATAGAACTGAAAGCCACAGAAGTGGATGAGAGCACCAAAAGAGGAAGATGGATAGAGAAATGGTTCCAGGAATAAGCCCTGAAGAACTCCGGTATTTAGGGGTTGAAGAGATAAGGCAGAACCAGAACAGCAGACTTGGAAGGAGAGGCCACTGAGGTAGGAGGAAAATCAAATAATGAGATATCCTGGAAGCCAACTTCTATTTGAATTTCTTTCTTAGTAATATTCAGAAATCTTCAATATATAGGTATGAGAGAAAATGTCTACTTTAGCAATACTTTCATCACTATCATCATTATCAAACAGCTCTACGGGTAGGACATACGGGTGTCAAAGTAAAGTATGTATTTCAGCACTATCTTCATAACATGTGTTACCATGATCACATAGAGCGCTGAGGGAATGGAATATTTCTTACATTAAATGAGGCCAAAAGGCGGGGTGCCTGGGTGGCTCAGTCCTTAAGCGTCTGCCTTTGGCTCAGGTCATGATCCCAGTATCCTGGGATTGAGCCCTGCATGGGGATCCCTGCTCAGTGAGGAGCCTGCTTCTCCCTCTCCCACTCCCACTCCCTTGCTTGTGTTCCCTCTCTTACTGCCTCTCTGTCAAATAAATAAATCTTAAAAAAAAAAAAAAAAATGAGGCCAAAAGGCATTTTAAATAGATAGGAATACAGGACATATAAAATAGAAAACAATGAATCAAGATAGTAGAAACCATGTAAAAAGTATACTAGCAATGTTATTGGCTTTCAGAGGAAGGTAGAGAAAGGGAACAGATTTTTTTTTTAAAGATTTTATTTATTTATTTGAGAGAGAGAGAGAGAGAGAAAGAGAGGGGAGAAGGTCAGAGGGAGAAGCAGACTCCCCATGGAGCTGGAAGCCCGATGTGGGACTTGATCCTGGAACCCCAAGATCATGACCTGAGCCGAAGGCAGTTGCTTAACCAACTGAGCCACCCAGGCGGCCCAAGGGAACAGATATTTACTGAGTAACCCTGTGTACAATAATTCAGACATTTATATGTATAATAATTTATATGTGAATAAGTCAGATTTACTAAATGCCATTCATTAGTAAATAGGGATTTGCTATGCAGTCCCCCAAAAGAACAAAGAACGGGAACTGCCCTCCCTTGGAGGGTTCAACTGCAGGAACATCTCCTTTTGGATCAGAGGCTCTAAGGCTATATTAAAGCAGAGTTTCTCAAACTATGTTCCTTAGAACATTGGTTCTTATTGAGTATTAATAGATGATTGATGAGAGGAGAAAAAAAGGATATAAGCCTTTGAAAACCATGTCATACATACACTAGTACTTTCCAATGTGTAGCACTAATTCTTCAGGATAGGAATATGGATTTCAGGATAAAAAGAGTTTCAAAGTATAGGAAACTTGGGAATTGGGATAACTAACCATTTTTTAGACAGCATGACTTCTCAGAAACTTTAAGAGGCTAAAGTATATTATGTATTCCCACCAGTGGGTTGGGAGACAGGGTGTGCAAGGTGTAGCCTTGCCAATTTCAGAACCAATCTCCTTTTCCCATCTCCCGTTCTACCAACTGCCCAAGACCAAGGGCCTTTACTGCTCACCCAGACCACTATACCAGCCTCTCACTGAACTCCCTCTTCCCTCCTTTTCTCCCCTATAATTCACTTTTGTATATTTAAAATATTGATCTGCTTAAAACCCTTCAATGATGTCCCATCATACTCAGAATAAAATCTAAATTCTCCTACCAGGCTTATTCTCCTACCATAGGTAACAGGTATTCTGCTCACTCCTGCAAGCTCATCTCCATTGGGAAGTTCCAGCCACACTGGTTTTCCTTCAGTTCCTGAAGCACACCAAGCTTGTCTGTACTTTAACTCTTGACTCTACTCTTCCCTCTGTCTGGAATGCCCTTCCACCATTATGGGTTAGCTGGCTCCTTCTTATTACTCAGGTCCAAACCTGAATGATTTATCACTACCTAATAATTTTAAGTTTCCTTTGTTCTTACAGTAGAATGTGCATCCCATGAAAGCAAGGGCTTTGCCTCTCTTGTTCAAAACCTGTTCCTCCAGTGCCTAAAATAGTACCCGGCACAGGTATAATTATATATATATTTGTATATAATAGATTTTATTATAAACGTAAGTTGTAATTATAAACTTAAGTTGTTATTATATACATACTTATAAATAATTTTATATATATGTATATTTTGAATGAAGACAGGCTATGAATAAATAGAGCCATTTAATAGAATAAATTAATGGAATAAAAAGAGACAATAGTCTAAATGGAAGCTGGCTTCCAGGACATGACCGCTCTGACTTTCCTCCTACCTCTGTGGCCTTTCCTTTCCAGTCTTTGCTGGTTCCCCTGATTTCTTCATCCCTAAATGCTGGGGTTCCCCAGAGTATCAGAAACTAAATACTAAATTACAGAATAGTAAATGTTTTGGGGAGGTAGGAATGTTAGATAAGTTTAGACTCTCTTCATAAAGAATAAAGTGGATTTACAAACTAATGGTCAAATGATCTCCTAAGACTAGATCAAGTGATCATGCTGCCCTCCGTGCTGCAGGAGGGACACCTATAACACCCACCAGGCAGCTGTGTCGTATCAAACTGCCTCTGGATGTGGTTCCATTTTGGGAGACAAAATGGGCCTTAAATATAGCCTTATTTATAATGTTGGAGTTCACTCCAGGATAGATCGGTTTCAGGGAGGTAGGAAGACACAAAACTTAAGAGCAAGAGAAAGAAAAGTCTCCATCCTGTACTCTTGAAATGCATGGGTCATGCTTTAGCAGGCTGTATTCTAAAGAACTGTTAACACTGCAGCAAAAACGTATTTTCTTACCTTCTGCATAGATTTCATCATGATCCTCTATTTGCTCAGATGTTTCCAAATCTATGATTTCGCTCCAAAGCCTTCTGGACAAATTGGAATTTGTAGCAGAAAATGCTTTTGAAACTGCAAATTCGGAGGCTTTCTCCACCTTCTTTCATATCATAGAAAAAAAACCATTAAGATGACAACAACCTTGTTAGGGCTAATGGATTTCTCTCCTACTCAAGAAACTGATTTTCTACCACCAACTAAGATACTTCCACTGTTCCATTTTTTTTTTTAATTTCTTTTCAGCGTAACAGTATTCATTGTTTTTGCACCACACCCAGTGCTCCATGCAATCCATGCCCTCCCAATACCCACCACCTGGTTCCCCCAACCTCCCACCCCCCGCCCCTTCAAAATCCTCAGATTGTTTTTCAGAGTCCATAGTCTCTCACTGTTCCATTTTAAAAGGAATCCTGGAGGCTTAAACATCCCAAATAATTTCATTTTTTAAACATGAAATTGCAATAGTTTCCCAAATTCTAACATGTATTCACAATGTCTATTTTTGAACAAAAGTTATTACTTAAACTTTAGATTACTTTTGTTTAGAGCATTAGTGATTGGATCCTGACACTTGGATATTTTATTTTAAATAAAAAATACAGTATTATTAGCTCCCAATGCTACCAGGATCTGCATATGAATATAAAGCAGAGGCAGAGCAGCTACACTTCCTCAAAATCCTACCCCTGGAATGAACCTCCCATCATACATTAAACAAACTATAGGCTCAATGAAATTGGGATTATAGCCATCCAGAATGGTTTGAATCAACAGTAAAAACATGGCCCAATTAATGGGATTGGTGGAGGTGGGCAAACTGTTGGCACTTTGATTTATCTGCACAATATAAAAGAACTTCTTTTACAATTAAATCCCTGACTTTCTCCCTCCCCGCAAACTTGGTCTCCTCCACATCTGCTGTATTCCCAGGCTTCCAACCTAGGTGACAATGCCATTTTTTCAGTTCTCAGGATGAAAACCTTGGGAGTCCCTGAATCTATTCTCTCCCTCTTACCCCAAAACCAATCTGTCAGAAAATCTGTTGACTCTATTTTCAAAATATATCCAGAGTCTGACCCCTTCTTATCATCTCTACTGCCATCACCTGGTTCAAAGCACCACAATTTCCTGACAGGTTTTCTGTGATCGCCTCCCACCACAGCTCAATTGGTCCCTTTGAAATGAAAGCCGTACATAACTCTGCTCAAAATCCTTTCATGGTTCCCTATTTCACTCAGAATAAAAATCAAAGTCCTTACTTCAAGGTCCTGCACCATGAAGCCCTTTGTAAACTCTCCAACCTTCTCCTCTGCTACATCCCATTGCTCACTTGACTTCAGCCACACCGACCTTGTGCATGCCTTCTCAAATGTGCCAAGCATGGTCACACCTCATGGCCTTTGTTCTTACTTCCCCTCTGCTGCACTGCTATCCCTTGATAGCCATACAACTCTCTTGCCACCTCATGTCTTTACCCAAATGTCACCTTCATAGTAAGGCTTTCTCGAACTACCCTACGTGAAATTGTAACCACCCTCCTCACAGCTCTAGAGAGAGCTTCCCCTTCTCTGTTCTTTCTCTATAGCACTTATGACCTCATAACATATTTTGCTCTATATTATCTCCCCTTAGTAGAATGTGAGCAGGCATGTTTGTCCTCGTCATGTGTGAAACCCCCAGTACCTATAAGACCACTTGGCATATAACAGGTGCCCCATAAATATTTGTTAAAACAATGAATACATGTAAAATTTATTTTTTTTAAAGATTTATTTATTTGAGAGCGAGCGAGCAAGTGAGCAAGCAAGCAAGAGAGCATGTGTGCACAAGCAAGGGGAGAGGCAGAGTGAGGGAGACAAGCAGACTCCCCTCTGAGCGGCGACCCTGACTCCAGCTTCAATCCTGAGATCACAACCTGAGCCGAAGTCAAGAGTTGGACACTCAACCAACTGAACCACTCATGTGCCCCTAAAATTCATTTTAAAAAGCTGTACTTACCCACAGTTTATATTCCTCCCTATTTTGAAAATGATTTTTCCTCCTGCCCTTCTTGGAAAGACTGGCCAGTCAAAACTTGCCAGGGCCTTTACCTTTTAAATTCTCAAGGGTTTCATGTATTAAGTTTGAATTAGAAACAGAGGAGTAAAGTTGAAAAGCTAAAGGTAATTTGAAAAAGATGTAGAAAACAGAACACACAGGAAAAGATATGAATCAGAAGAAAACATGATCTAATCAGGGTTAGAATAAAGAAAGTATCATTCATTCTTTATGAGTCACTCTGGAGAGATCTGTCTCCCACATTATTTCTTGGCCTCTGATGTGCCCAAATTTATGATGGTTGATACGGCATTTATTGGATGGTCATAATATGCTTGGCACATAGTCCTTTCCTTTAAGGTTTTAAAATTCTAAGACAGCAAGATGAATTTCATCTATATCATGTATGTGTATGTTATATACACATATAACATTTTAAAATGTTAGTATAATCTGAATAAATCTAATATAAAATGTTGCCAAATTCAACGCAGAAAGAATGTGACAACACATCTTGGGTAGTTCTTTTTGGGCTTTTGCATATTGTAAAAGCCGTGTCACAGCTAAAAATAAAGAAATGGTTTCTAAAGGTAAATTATTGTGATTTAGTTACTAGTTTGTACTGAGAGTTGACCTCTCCCTCTGCAGTTTTTTGTCCAATAACAATGGTGTAATGTACCTCCCTTCTACTTTTTAACAATTGCTTCGGCCTACATTATAAACCAAGAACCACTAGGGAAAAAAAAGATCAACTTTCAGTTTTTAAACTAACATTCACAAACAAAAAATAAACAACAAAAACAGGATTGTAGATTTTGTTCCTTAGGCTATGAATGAAAGAAAGAACTCTGTATGAGAGATCATCTCACCTGAACTGGAATTGGTATAGATTCTTAACAAAGGAAGTAAAGACAGCTTGGACACAGGGGCAGACTGATTTTGGTAATAAAGAAGGACATGGACTAGTACTTACAAGGAAGGGTTGTTTGCTTGGCTCTCACAAACCAAGTGTTTGGAATATCACTTAAAATGAAAATTTTGGTAAAAAAAAAAAAAAACAACTAGATGATATTGGGGATTAGAAATAGTCTCTGGGGACGCCTGGGTGGTTCAGTGGGTTGAGGCCTCTGCCTTCAGCTCGGGTCATGATCTCAGGGTCCTGGGATCGAGCCCCACATCAGGCTCTCTGCTCGGTGGGGAGCCTGCTTCCCCCTCTCTCTGCCTGCTTCTCTGCCTACTTGTAATCTCTGTCTGTAAAATAAAAAAAATAAAAAATAAAAATAAGAAATAGTCTCTGTATTTCCTTATTTAAAGTATTACATCCTTACCACTTCGCTCAAAATAAATATGTGAGAGACAGAAGAGGTCTATCTTTTTTTTTTTTTTAAGATTTTTTTTTAATTTTTATTTATTTATTTGACAGAGAGATCACAAGTAGGCAGAGAGGCAGGCAGAGAGAGAGGAGGAAGCAGGCTCCCTGCCGAGCAGAGAGCCCGATGCGGGGCTCGATCCCAGGACTCTGAGATCATGACCTGAGCCGAAGGCAGTGGCTTAACCCACTGAGCCACCCAGGCGCCCCAGAAGAGGTCTATCTTAAATTATATTTCAATAACACAAAGTGTCAATTTAACAGCTTACTATTTAAGCAAGTTGATTGAAGGACTGAAGGCTAGCACTGTTCTCACTACCTTAGTGGACATTGAGGGGAAAGCAAAACAAAAAGTGACTATCAAAGAGTTCACCTTTATCTAACTACCACTTACCTACTACCTACTATTTATTGCGTCATGTGCCACGTGTGCAAGACACAACAAAAGAATCGCTCTAAAGGAACACAAAGTGATTAGAAAGAGTTTCTAATCAAATGTTTCTTACTCAGTAACTGTGTTACATGTAAATATACAACTTATAAAGAAACTATCTTAAGTTACTCCCATGATCTTATAAATACTCAGTAAGAGCTCCTTACATCCCATGACACACATCAATCCCAATGTCCACTCGACAGCAGGCACAGCAACTATAATGCACTCTTTCATTTCCTCAAGGCTGGGAGGTACAAGCACAACTTTCTCAACATACCCTCAAGTGCAAACTGCATGTTTATAAATAATAGTTTGGGGAGTAACATATTTTTCAGAGTGTCCAAGTTTTTAAAAAATCACTCTGTATACAGGCAAATGCTGAATGCAGTCTCTGTTGTGTATGAATGTCAATACAATTCCCAGGGAAAAAGTATTAGAAGATGGGATTACGTGGTTGAGGTGGGTCAGGGGAAGTTGTTCACTGAGAGGGGCACCTCAAGCTGAATTTTAAGGGAAAGATCTAGAATGGCCTTCCAGAGAGGAATGGTATCCCAGTCTTGGAGGATCAGTGTGAGTCAAACTAAACGGAAGACAGAAGGGGAAGGAGACTGGCCTGACAAAAGTCACACAGAGTATCAGCAAAGGTGTTGTTGCAGGTTGATTTATATTACAGCTAGATTGACAGAGGGCCTTAAATGCCCATCTGGAACTTAAAGTTTCATCGGGTGGCATACAGAATCCCTGAGAGTTAAGAATAGAGAATCAATGAAAATGTTTAAAAAGCTTAATTATCAAAGTAACAGAATGCACAGGAGTAAAGAGACGAGTCAGTCAATCAAATCAGGATGAGGATAAATTGTAAGTTATAGTGAATTGTTGCATTTTCGGTGAGCTGCCCCAGAACGCAGAGTTCTACTCAAGGTCTGCCTGATTCTAAGTGACTTCAGCGTCCCTCCGGGAGACTTACCAACATTTCAGCCTCAAAGTTTGCTTGACTCCTGTATTCCAATGGCCTTTCCCACAATCGTACTTCCACAACCCACTGACGTGGTCCTGAACCACATCACGTAGAATCTTCCATTGTTCAACCCCAAAGCTGATAACCCCTCCCCAACATCAGCCTCCTGTCTATCTACCTCTTTTGCTCCCCCTCCTCTGCTACATTGGTGTTGCACCTAACCACAACCTTCATCAAATTAGGCCTCCTCGGGGCATCTGGGTGGCTCAGTGGGTTAAAGCCTCTGCCTTCGGCTCGGGTCATGATCCCAGCGTCTTGGGATCGAGCCCCGCATCGGGCTCTCTGCTCAGCGGGGAGCCTGCTTTCCTTCCTCTCTCTCTGCCTGCCTCTCTGCCTACTTGTGATTTCTGTCAAAAAAAAAAAAAAAAAAAATTAGGCCTCCTCCTCCTTTAAAGGGTCCCCTCCTTCCTACTCTGCCTGGATATTCAGCTACTCTCTTACGTAAGCCTCAGATCTCTTGCATCTTTGCTTCTGCAGTGAAAACTCTCAAGCCTGGATCAATCTGCTCTACCAATTTTTGGTACCACGTAAGATTTTGGTTACCTGATTCAGCCAAGTCCCCAGGGCTGCCCCAGTGATCTCTTCTGTTTGAAGAAAGCCCTTTCTCGACCTTCACCATGCTCCATACCCTTTCCATATTCTCTTCCTTCTTCCATGGAACAAGGTCTAAGCTGACTTTGAGAGGGTGGTGCACTCAAGGGGATTTGGAAGTCTTAGGTCCAGAAGTCCTAACTGTTTAGGATACCCCCAGAGCTGGGTTACATTAGGGAACAAAATCATTAAAGAAGACAGGAGTGAATAGAAAAGTAGTAAGAGAAGCAAGAGAAAACAGCGTCATAAAAAGATAATGAAGGAGAAGATTTCTATAATTAAAAAAAGTGACAACTGTATCAAAGGAACCTTACAAAGTTTGAGGATGAAGAAGAGAACAGTGGATTTGATCAGGAAGTCATTTATGACAACTGTTTCTGCGGAGTGGTGAGAAACAGAAACAGGAGGAGGAAAATTACTGCAGACACCAGAGGATAATGAAAATGCAAGGGAAGGAGTCTAGACTATACATTCAAAGACACTGGATAAGAAAATGATGTACCATAATCAGAATGGACTGCAGGGTCAAGTAAGGACTTACTTTTTTTTTTTTTTTTTTGAGATGAGAGATTTGAGGGCATAATGGAGACAGAGCTACCACAGAAATTTTAGAGGAATGCTAAAAATCTAACTGGTCAAGCTGTCTGACAACTGCATAAAGTCAGAGCAGAATTTTATCCTTCTCTTTCACTTAAATCTTCCCTTCTGGAGGGGAGAGTAACTAAATGTGCAACTGAGCCCTGCAGGGGCTTGGCACTGGGACACTCAGCACAGACATGGAAACTAGGCTTTGTAGGAGGCTGGGGGTGGGCTTCCCAGAGGCTGGCCTCCATAATGGCAAATCTGTTTTACTGGTCTTCTAAGTCAGACCTTCTGCAGGAACCAGGAAGCCTTCTCTGCACCGTCTATATTAGTGTCCCCCACCACATGCTTCTATTACATCCTTAATTCTCCCAAGAGTTTTAAGTAAGTTGTTAACTCCACTGGACTATAAACTCTGGGAAGGCAGGGATTATACCTGCCCCATCTTCAGTGTTCAACAGAATGGCCTAGTACTTAGAAGGACTTAATAAATACTGGCTGGATAAATAAATAGTTAACAGGGATTACATGTGGCTTAGGTTCCATCTGGAACTTATAATGCCTGTCAATTTAGATAAGTAATAGCTCTTCAAAATACGACCAGGCAGAATGGTATTTTCCCAGGAAAATGCTGCATGATTTTGAAACATATGCTGCACAAACGAATTGAGTATGGCAAGATGCCAAACTGACACTCAGAGGCATGCACCTGAAGTAGTTTAATAGTACTTTCAACTTAAATGGTACTTGGACTCAAAAACACCTATCTCAGGCCTGGAAAAGAGCTCAGAAAGTTAACCTAACTCAATCCCCCCCCTCACAGAACGCTCAAACATACTCTTCATTAGTCCTAACATTAAGTGGCCGTTTAGAATCCACTTGAATACTTCCATTGATAGAAAATACATCTCTTTATGAGAATGCCCACTCCAATTTTGGCTCCCTCCAGTTATGAGAAAACTCTTACGATGCATGCACGGCTTTCCTAATGCATTGGTCCCATAGATCAATGTAACTACAGTACAGTCTTTCCAATATCCGAACAAGGCCACCACATCCTCTCTTACAGCTTCTTCTCCCCTGCTTCTTTAGTCCTCTTCATAGGATCCTCACAACATTTGAAAAAGCATGTCTAGGGGCACCTGGATGGCTCAACTGGTTAAGTGTCTGCCTTTGGCTCAGATTATGATCACAGAGTCCCAAAATCAAGATCAAGCCCCACAGCTCTCCCTCCCTCCACCCCTCCCCCTGCTTGTGAATGCTCTCTCTCAAATAAATAAATAAAATCTTAAAAAAAAAAGAGCATGTTTATACTAAATTTCTTTCATTCATATTTTCAGGAGAAGCAACAGAATGAAAAAGAAATACGAAGGAATCTAAAACTAAAGCAACACATGAGTCCCATGAGAATAAAAATAGCAAAACATGCACAAAATGGAGATCTATCAGTACTCCTTCCCATCAGATTATGTCTGACTCTTAACTCTCTATCTTAAATGTGCAATATCCTTACCTTAATCCAGTGTTCCACATTGTCAGGGTCAAAGGCAGGCTGTAGATAACATATAGAGAATATTAATACACAGCAATAACTTTATCAATTTTGCCATTTTAATCTATCCTTCTGACTAAAGCATATGGAAATGTGTCCTTCTTCTTTCCCCAAGCCATTTCATCAGCAAGTTCAGCAAGAACACAGAATGATGGTCAGAAGAAGAAACGTGAAACCTTCTCTGGGAGCTCTTCTGTTTTTATCTCCTGCCTAAGCCCACTTGGAGATTCTAATTTAATTGGTCTGGAATAGGGCCCAGGTATTTTTTTTTTTTTTAAGCTCTCCAGGGGGACACTGGGGTGACTCAGTTGGTTAAAGTGGTGGACTCTTGATTTTGCCTTGGGTCATGATCTCAGGGTCCTGGGATCGAGTCCTGTGTCAGTCTCTGTGCTCAGCACACGTCTGCTTGTCTCTCTCCCTCTGCTCCTCCTCTCGTACTCTCTAATAAAGAAATAATATCTTTAATTAAAAAAAAAATAAAGCTCTCCAAGAGACAAAATAGAGGAATGCTAGATATATTCCTTATAAAAAACTAAATAAGCACTGATTAATGAGCCAGATTATTCAAAAGTCATGGAAGCAAATCTGCTTGGAGAAAGGTATGCCCCCTTCCTCAGGTCCCTCTTTTCAAGAATAACCTGTAGCAAGGGGCTTTCCTATCTTACCTACAGCAGGACTGTTGTTTGGTCCAATATAACCGGGGGTGGGGGTGGCGGTGGGAGGATGTGGTGGGAGATAATCAATCTTCTGTCTTATAAAGCAGAAAATGAAGTAAAGATCATTTTTACCCAGGTCAGTCAGATATTAATCTAAAATTAGAAATCAGACCAGTAGGACACCTCCTTTCTTCACTCTCTGTAACTCTCAGAAGCTCGTAGAATTCCCTATAATAGTCACTTAGCAAACAGAGGTATTTGCTTTGCTAATAATTCAGGGGGTATTTAAATAAAGAAGGGAATATCTAAACTAGCATACTGTCACATGGAGGAAGGTAAGGTGTAATACTCTCTTTCACTTACATAACACTTCACCTTCAAAGTACCTTAAGATAACTAATTAATGCAGCTGTAGTGCTGAATAATTTTGTCTCTGCAACAAAGAAAGAGCTGATCCTATTAAAACACAACTGAACTCCAAGAAGCTCTTGTGCTTTTTCCTTTTTATCCTCTAGGCAGTAACAATGAGTACTAGCAGCAAAATCTTTCCTTTTGGAGTCTTTTTTTTTTTTTTTTAAGAATTTATTTATTTATGTGACAGAGAGAGCACAAGCAGGCAGAGGCAGGCAGAGAGAGGAGGAAGCAGGCTCCCTGCTGAGCAGAGAGCCCGATGTGGGGCTCGATCCCAGGACTCTGAGATCATGACCTGAGCCGAAGGCAGTGGCTTAACCCACTGAGCCACCCAGGCGCCCCTCCTTTTGGAGTCTTAAGAAACTGTCCCAAATTTTACCTTTCATCATCAAGTCTATACCCATGACCTATTTGGGATCCAATCTCTTGTGGAACTAGCACATTACAATAGGAGCAGACTCTGTTTCCAACTCTCTCTAGTGTTCCTATCTAACCCTCTGGTATCTGGGGCAAGATATTCACCAAGTGGAATATGTCCAGGGCATTATTTAGCAGATATATTTAGAACACACTGCAAGCACGATTGTCTAGAGCCCTAAGAATGCCACATCTCTACAGATTTTTTTTTTTTTTTTTTTTTTTTAAGAAAGTGTAACTTCAGGGTGAAAACAGCTGGTGAAACTGCTCTGGAGCTGGAAGCTGAGAAGCCACTCCATTTTGGTACTCTCACTTACATTTCAAGCATTTATTTTTGTGGCTGTTAAAAAGGTAGTCTGGAAAGCGCACACCGTGTGACTATGACTTTGCACATGGCATTTATGTATGTTTCAAGTTTAAAATAGGGTTACCAGTTTTCCATGTCTTTGGATGCTAAGGCATCAAAGGAGGTAACAGATATAAAAAGGAAATGTTGGTTGAATTAAAAAAGAATTCAACTGAATCAAGTACTGGTATGTCTAATATCCACTTGCATTCCTGAGTTCGTTTTGATACTTTATGAAAAATTAGAAGGGAGGAATATGAGGCAGAGGACTTAACATGAAGATCTGCCCTCTCCAATAACGATCCAGAATTTGGAAAGAAGAGAAGGAAGGAAGGAAAGAGAGGAAAGGGAGGGAGGAAGGATGGAAGGAAGAAATGTGCAGGAACGTCCCTAAAATTGCTGAGGTGGGAATGCGTGGCGAGGGAGTTCAAGAATTCTCTTCACCACGATGGGCACTAGCCGACCTCTCCTGTTTAAGAAGATGTTAATACTTCTTTCACGATGCTGCCCACCAAAGTAGCAAGGTATCCAGACCCCCAAGTTCATAGGCCCCCTTCGCCAGGGCAATGCTGTATCCAGGGCGGTCAAGGCAAGGGGGAGCCGGGTAAGGATGCCCCTGGGGGAAGAGGGAGGTAGTGCAGCCCAGCCGGCAGGCCTCGGGGCCGGTCCCCGCCCCCCCCTCCTCCCCCAGAGCTCCCGTTTGGAATGGATCACCTTGGGACTCGGCTTCCTTGTAAACTGTTTCCAGCGATTCGGCCCCGTCCTCTTCCTTGAGGAGGACCTTTCCTGGGGGGCCAGCAGCATTTTCCAGGTTCAGGCCTGACCACCGCAAAGCTGGAACGACCGCTCACTTGCCGGGCTCCTTCCGGGTCGTCCTGGGAGTTGTAGTTCTTCCGGCCGCAAGGAAGGCAGAAATGAGGTGCTGCCGAACCACTACTCCCAGGAGGCTGTGCGCAGGCGGAACGGGTTTGCTCAGTAACCTATGGTAACGGTAGCGGCCCCGCGGCAGCGCAGTCACTAGAGCTCACTTTGATATCACCTTTGCCTTTTCCTGGCGCCCGGTGATGACGCAGTGTTCCCTGATTGGCTCAGCAGCGGAGGCGGTGGTTTAGGGGGCCGAGTATTCTGTAAGCCGGACACGTGGTAGCGAACTACGAGGAGTTTGAGGGGTCTCAAGGCGAAAACAAGTTGGGAGGTGTGCAGGTAAGTGCCCCCTTTTCCTGTTAGAATGAGGGCTACCACGGGCGGATGAGTCACGTCGCGCCCAGACGCGTACTCGTTGTGTTGCAGTAACTGTAGTTAGAATCCTGACATGTTTCGCCTTCCCTTTTCTGGCTGTCCTGGCGTATCTTGGCTTCTCAAAGTCCAGATTCTCCCAAATCGTGTAAGCTTCACTGCATCTCAGAAAGCAAAGGACCCCCTTTCCATTACCGGCCTCTGCTCAAGAATCAGGCTCTCAGCCGGAAGTGTTTTCTGGACTGCACAGAATACTTGGGAGGGTTGGGACGATCTCGAATCCTTCTGCTAAGGGCTTCGTGAGGTCGGGGCCACTGGAGGGGGGCCCATGGAGTGAAGAAAAATCCATCCTTATTGACTGAACTTAGATGTTCCCGGAGGCAGTACTTCCTAGGATACGTGGGTTTGTCAGGCAGGGCAGTGGTTTACAGTGGGAGCTTGGACTCAGCTTTGTGGCTCTATGGCCCGAGGAAACCTTAGTAACGCAGACCCTGGATTTACTCATTGGCAAACCTAAATCATTGGAATGTCTTAACGAAGAAAAATCAATATAAACATAGCGCTTTGCCAGGAAACATAATCTAAGCTAGACTTGAGAAGGGTGAAAATGAGATCAGGGAAGTTGTGTCCTCGTACTATTGCAGAGATCACAGGACCTGCTCTGTAACTTGAGTGTCCATCAGAAGGGTGATTTTTGAATAAATTGTGTCACACCCAATTTATGTAATATCATGAAGTAGTTATTTTAAAAGGGTAAGTTAGTTCTGTGTCTCTTCTCCAGGAAAGATATCCATTTCCTCCTGGGAAAAAGCAAATTGTAGAGAAGTACATACCATGTGGTATGTTTCCATTAAAAAAAAAAAAAAAATCCCCAGGCGCCTGGGTGGCTCAGTGGGTTAAAGCCTCTATCTTCCGCTCAGGTCATGGTCCTAGAGTCCTGGGATCGAGCCCCATGTAAGGCTCTCTGCTCAGCAGGGAGCCTGCTTCCTCCTCTCTCTGCCTACCTTTTTGCCTACTTGTGATGTCTGTCAAATAAATAAATAAAATCTTAAAAAAAAAATCCCCTCCCATATAGGAGTATGTTTAGATATTTGTATGAGTATGGAGAAAGGTTGTAGAGGGTGGGAGGATGAATAGAGGCAGAGAAAGAAGATAAGGGAAAGCCAGAACAATAGTAACACTACACAAAATGGAAAATATGGCAATAAAATTCTATCTTAACATTACAGTTAATATCTAAAATTGCATATGTGTATGGACAAGATGGAACTTCTAATTGGCTGTTGGCCAAGTAGATACAACCTCTAAAGCCAAACTTCCGTGATTTAAGTCCTGGCTCTGCTTCTTCCCAGATGGTGACTCTATTACCCTCAGTATCTCATGTGTAAAATGCGCTTAATAATAGCATCTGTCTTACGAGGTCGATTTGATGATACATTTTAGCAGGGTTAATATGTAAAAGACAGTAAATGCCCAATAAATGTTAGTTGCTACTATTGTCATTATGTGAAATTGTTAACTTATATTGTGATGACTGGCATATTTAAATTTACTTCTGCCATCTTATTTTGTATTTCTATATTTGATGTGCTTTTTGTTCTTTTTTCCTCTTTCTTGCCTTTTATTATATTAACCAGTTTTTTTTTATCATCCCCCATCCATCACCAATGGTTTCAGAAATTATGCATTCTGTCATTAATCTTTTAATGGTTACTTTGAAATTTTTGACGCACATACCTAACAGTTTGACATGATTCATTATCTCTCTCTCCCCTCCCAAATAGTGTAAAGATTTTAGAATACTCTACCTCTGAATAGTCTCTGTTTCATCTTCTATTATTGTTTACTAGAATTTTACTTATTTATTTATTTATTAAAATTTTTAAAGACTTTATTTATCTGTTTGACAGAGAGAGAAAGACAGCGAGAGAGGGAACACAAGCACAGGGAGTGGGAGAGGGAGAAGCAGGCTCCCCGCTGAGCAGAGAGCCCGATGCAGGGCTCCATCCCAGGACCCTAAGATCATGACCTGAGCTGAAAGCAGACACTTAACGACTGAGCCACCCAGCCACCCCCATCATTTCTGTGTCTTTCTGAGTCAACTCAGTGCACCATATTGTTTAGAAGTCCTTCAGACTTTTTTCTATGCATATACAAACATTGTAGCATGTATGTTTACTTGTGTGTTTATGAATATATATACGGTTTTTCTTTGAAATGGTTTTGTTTCTTTTGAAACATGTGCTCGCCTAAGCTTGCTCTTTTCCCTTAGCATATCACAGTCATGACAGTCTATAGAGAATTCATATAAAAAAAATTTTAGAAATCCCTTCTTCTGAGGGAATGCTGGAGTGTGACGGGGCCCATGTGACACTGGAAGTGTTAGAACAGGTACAGTGCTACCAGAGGTGCAGGGAATCTCTGTTAGTCCTCGTGAAGGCATAATCCATTGACAGCTTATCACTTATCCTGAAAGTGATAAACTTTTTTCTGTGAAGCATTTCCAGATTATTTTTTAATGGCTTTTCCTTAAGACTTCCCCAGGAACTCTGTTTGTAAAAGTGAAGTGTGAATGTATATTTAGAAAAGCAAAACACTGGGCGCCTAGGTGGCTCAGTGGGTTAAGGCCTCTGCCTTCAGCTCAGGTCATGACCTCAGGGTCTTGGGATCGAGCCTGCATCAGGCTCTATGCTCAGCAGGGAGCCTGCTTCCCTCTCTCTCTCTGCCTGCCTCTCTGCCTACTTGTGATCTGTCAAATAAATAAATAAAATCTTTAAACAAAAAAAAAAAGAAAAGCATAGCAGCACAAATCTTAGAAGATACCTATAATGAGTGACCCACAGGGGAGAGGGTGATGACAAAGGCAAATAAAAGTTGATATTTTGGAGACTATTGGTTTGTTTCTTGAGAAATTTGCTTGGTTTAGATTATATCCCTCCCAAAGCATGTTTTAAAAAAAAGTACATGAATATGTGTATGGCATATTTATGTTTACATTACCTCATAATAAAAACTTGTTGTATTTGAGCCCTTAGAGAATCGTACTTATAAAATTTATAAAAATTACCATAACCTGAACAGTGAATGGGGAAAGGATAGTGTGGTTCTTCTAGCTCCAGGAAAGTTGCGTGCTTTTTTTTTTTTTTAATATTTATTTCCAGTTGAAAGGCATTTTCTAATGCCTTCAAATAGTTGTATTCATTTTCATGACACAGAGGATCACTGACAATAGCAATTTATCTATTATAATACTTTTTCTTAAATGCAGCCATCTACTTTTCCTTGTTTGCCTTTTTTTTGGTGACATGTTGATTTATTGTCATTAGGATGGGACTCTTAAGAAGCCCCAAACAGGGGCACCTGGGTGGCTCAGAGGGTTAAGCCTCTGCCTTCGGCTCAGGTTATGGTCTCGGGGTCCTGGAATAGAGCCCCTCATTGGGCTGTCTGTTCGGCAGGGAGCCTGCTTCCTCCTCCCTCTCTGCCTGCCTCTCTGCCTACTTGCGATCTCTCTGTGTCAAATAAATAAATAAAATCTTTCAAAAAAAAAAAAAAAGAAGCCCCAAACAGCAGATGGGAGTACATAGCATCAGAGTCCTGCACCGTGGAGAGGGTCAGGTGGATATTCCTCTCTAGCTGACCTCGTGGGTTCAGTACACTAAGCTGAGGATTTTGAATTTTATCTTTAAAAATATGGGGATTAAAGTTTTGTGCATTGTATCACAGGAGAACCCATCTCTGCATCTAAGAACATGGTGGCCAGTGTCCTCTAGAGCTCCCTACCAGACCTTGGGTTAAGAATGAAGACATCTATTTCTTCAATTGAGGGAACAGCAGGGTAAAGGAGATAAGAGAAAATGCTTTCAGAATCGAGCAGATGATTAATCACATTTGAAACTCTTCTGTTAGGAGATAGGGACTCCTAGAATATGTTCATTTTTTCCTTCCACAAAGATAGGTCTAAAAGGTCCCCAAGAGAAAGCTAAGCCTTGGAAGCCAAGAGTCTGGGCTTCCAGATTTAGCTGCTGCTTCTCTCGGAGAGTGCCTGTGTTTAACCTTGGGGTATCTGATTTGGTTGTATTACAGAACCAGTGGGTTTCCCTTCAGTTTTCTTTACATATCTAATCATTACTTACCCTTCCTATTCCAGTTAATATGCTCACGTGGCATTTGGATTCCTGTGTGGTACCCTATGGGGCATGAATACAGCAACTGGTCCTCCTTCCTTTTTTCGTTCTCAGATTAAATAATGTGATTCTGATTTTGTTGTTCAGTCTTTGAGATGGTTTGTTTGAGCCTGACCCTGAGGGTGGATCTGTGCTAGCTGTATGGACAAGATCAGCCTCAGGGCTGTTACCCAAAAGGACCAGGAACTAGTCCAGGAACTAGCCAAGATCCCTGATAAAAAGTAATACTGAACTGCTTATGAATTACATGTGTGCTCCATGTGATTTCTCACCTTTATTTCGACACCATATGAGAACAAATTGGACAATAATCTCAAGTCTCAGAGATAATCTCTATCTTTTGGTGTATATTGTTCCATATGATTTAGTAAACACCAGGACACTGTTTTGGAACCTGCTTTCTTTATTTAACAACATATTAGGAGAAATTGTTATGTTAGGTAGTATTCTCTCAAATTGGAGAATGGAAAAATGGATCAAATTAGTAATTAATATGGCCTAAACAGTGTGGCTTTCTTCTATACACATTTTCAAGGCTGAAAACTAGCCTTTGGGAAAAGAGTGCACACTCTTTTCTGTGATTAGTCCTTACTCCTGTCCTTCCATTTGTTTGATTTTCATCAGTACAGATAAAAATTCCACCACTGAATTTAAATGTGGTTGATGTCATCATTTTGCTCTGGGTCTTTGGGGGGAAGTTGTCTTACTCTCTATCTTCTTCCATTTCCTTCTTCCTAATATCTAAAACAGTTGTAGACTGGAAATAGTAATAAACATGCTGTCATTCATCATCGTGTAGGTTGCTTTGTAAAGTGCTTAGCCTTTAGATGTCATGGAACTCCTGAATTTACTCTTTTTTTCTTATCAGGACCTAGAGGAATCTCTTAGGATGAAGCTCAGTCTTACCAAGGTTGTTAATGGCTGTCGCCTAGGAAAAATAAAAAACCTGGGCAAAGCAGGGGACCGCACCATGGACATTCCAGCCTGCCTTCTGTACACCAAGACCGGCTCTGCCCCACACCTGACCCATCAGACACTGCATACTATCCATGGGCTTCCTGCCATGGCTCAGCTTACGCTGTCCTCGTTGTAAGTGTTAGACCCAATCACTTAAGTAGCACCTCTGCCAGCAGCTCAGATACCTCAATAAAGTGCAGTGAAGAAAAAGACTTTTTTGATTATATGCACAAAATTTATAGATTTTGAGAATGAAATCAGGAGATGTCAAGTGTTATACATCATCTGGCCCTAATCTGGAAGGCCAGACCTACATATCAGATCTGCTTCACTAGTCCTCTGATCCAACGGTGCCAGGATGGTGGCCCTCATTGCCGCCACTCCCAGAGGTGACAGGGCAGGGAATGCACTGTGAGAACTAAACTTGGACTCTAGAGGCTACCTTCATGCACCAGCCTTAGACGTTTCCCTGTGTCTGCACCTGTACTTGATAGTCCTGCTTAATGAAAACAAAACTAATGAAGTTAGATCATTTTATATAATGTATGTACTGACTTTATGCTTAATTGAAGAACCTGCTGTATGATGAAATAACTCTGCAATATTGTGTTAATAATAGTGATTTTAAAGGGGAGAGGGGAAGAAGAAAATCCGGGCATTTGGAAGTGGTTGATCTTTGCCAATTTCTGTTTGCCCCGAACTAGTTGTAAATTGAAGACCTGTACTCTGGCTAATGAACACAGCCTAATGAGTTGGGACTCTTGAACAATGGTGTACTTTGTTGTTCAAGACCACATTTACTGTCACGTAGCTTGTTTGGGTGAAGTAGGTTCCAGTTGCTGCATAGTGTCTGTAGAATGATTCATTATTATGTATTTTTCTGTTTTGCTTATAGGGCAGAACACCATGAAGTCTTGGCAGAATATAAGGACGGAATTGGAAAGTTTATAGGTAAAAGTTAGGTTATTTGTGTTTGCCTTGTGATGTATTAATTTGAAGTTTGGAGGTGATGTTGACTGATCTTTTATTTGTACATTTACTTATTCATTAGTTTAATGAGCATTTATTGGGCATCTAAGAACTATGCACTGGGGATTCAAAGATGAGTAGGAACAGTTGCTTCCTTAATGGAACTCAGAGCCTGTCTTGAATAAAGATAAATACGTAATTCTAGTACGATGCAGGGACCTCATTTGCAAGATTAGGAATGTGTACATGTACCAGGATAGGCCAGAGGGAGGAGCACATAACTTGCTGTAGGGTTCATGTGGACAGAGGTCAGACTAAGGAAAGGATTCTTGAGAAAGGGAGGAAGAAGGGGTACTTTATCTGAGTCAAGGAAAAGTAGAAGTTAGCCAGGTCGGGAGGTGGGCACAGTGGTGGGGATAGAGAGGTGTAGGCAGACATCCCAGGCACAGAGCGAAGACCCAGAGTTAAGAAATTGCATGGGATATACCTAAGATCCAAAGCAGTCTAGCCATGTTTGAGCCTAAAACATAAGATGAAGCCGAAGATGAAGTGTTTATCTGTAGCTGTATTCTGGTATGTTAATATTCTCTTTTGTTCAGAAATAGATTTTATACGGAGATGCGTGTATCCATTTGTTTATAGGAAAAGCTTCACATTGGCAGCTACAGAATCCATTCTTCTGCAGACCACTTTGTCCTGAGCTGCCTCCCAATATCTAAGACTCATGAATGAAGATTCTGAAGTGAATGAAGATTCTGTTTCCATTGGTTATTCCGTCCTCTGCTTCTGTCGGGGAATTGCATGATGATTCGTTGGTCACAAGGCCCTGTTTTTAAGTAGAAGGATTTATGTAATGTTTTCCTTGGGCTGAATCCAATTTTAAAACCAGCTTTAAAGTATACAAGCATATAATTAAGTGAAAATAGCTTAAAAAGCTTTCTAGAGATAACTATAATAATTGAAATTGTGGGAAAATAGGTGGAGAACTGCAGAGTTGGGGTTTTTTTTTATTTGTTTTTTGCTTGCTTTGTTTTCTGGGCCTTTTTTCAGTGAATTTTTTTTTTTTAAATGAAAATTTAAGGTAGCATGGGAAATTTAAGCACATATGGATTAGTAAGCACTTAAAAAATGTTTTTTAAATGACTGTATTTTTGACTAAAGAACCCAAGAAATTGTCATCTTGAGTCAATGAAACTTACTGAGAATTCAGTCCATTTTCAGTGTCTTGTAGCTTCCCTGTAATTCTGCTCCTAGGTCCCATGATGTGGGATGGCTTTATTATTAGTGAGATTACCTTTTGACCATATCATTTTGTCTTTCCAGTGGCTAGTTCCATTGGATGGTACCTAAAATGAACATACTTGATATTATATATTTTTTAAGACAAATCAAGTAGAGGCAACATGCCACTAATCATTTTTATTGTATTTCATACTTTAAGATACATTTTTCCTTTGTAGCAACTCATTAGTCATTAGACACGAACATTTAATTCTTTTTTCAAATGAGTAGATTTTAAAGGTAATCTTTTCATTCATATTGACAGGCCTCTTATAATTATGAACAGGATACTATATCTAGAGATGCTTTATCCAGCAGTACATATATGAAGCTGCTGTCCGTTACAACACAGTGCAATTGTTGATGTAAGTGCTTTCAGGAGTTCTTTTTTATGTTTGCACAGGCATGCCGGAATCGCTCTTGTACTGTTCCCTGCATGATCCAGTCAGCCCCTGCCCAGCCGGTTATGTAACAAACAAGGTGTGTTCTCAGAAGGGCCTCCAGGGCTGCAGCTTTGTCCTAAAAGTCAGCCTATTGTATCCTTTCAATGCTAGATCCCACTGCCCGGGATGCTAGCCCATTCCTGGCCCCTTTATACCTTCTTATTTCGAGGAACATAATGGCATGAGTGGTTTATAGGAATTAAAGTAGGGCTGCCTGCAGACGGGGTTAAGGTGAGGAATATATCCTCAGCATTTTCATTCTTACAAAAAATTGGGGGATGAAAGAGGGTCAAGTACATGGCAAAAAAAGAAATTGCTATGATGGTAGAAAGCACTAGTTTTTTTATGCCATGCTTTATTTGCAGTTTTAACAACCTCAGGAAGCGCTAGGAAAGTTGCTGATGAGTGTTATCACATGTATGACTATATATAGTAGAATCTCGGTATAATACTGCTTGCTTTTAGAATAGCGTTTGAAAAAGCTGGGTTCACAGCCAGAGATTTTAGCTAGTGAAGAACAGTATCAAAAGGACTTCGTTAAAAGTTTCCACCTGAGACATGGCACAATGGTCTTGTCCCTGAGGACGACGTTCTGGCAAGTCCTCTGTGTGTGCTCCTGCTTTACAAATGCGACTACTTTTCTTGTACCCACTTTATTGATGTCAACGATGTCTGTTCATCTTATCTAAGATGAAGTATTTTAAATTATTCTGTTTTAAACTTCTTTTTATTTTGTAATTTTAATCCAAAAGAATATTTTTACCTCAGTTATCTACCCCCATTTGTAAGGGAGAGAGGATTCATTTAAACGATGTTCTTAAGCGTTAGGCCAGAATAAAAAGACTCTATGTGGCTTCCCCATTTATGTCCTTGTCAGTCTCTTCTAAGAAGAAAGGTACTATACAGGAAGGAGTAACCAAGAAAGAACATCATATAGAGATGCTTCTGTACATTCTGACTTCTTTGTATCTGTATCTAACTCGATCCAGTAAACACTTACTAACCTTCACTAATGTATGAAGCCCTAGGCTAGGCTTTTGCGGCACAAACAGGAATTGGGATTCTCAGTACTATCGTTTCTATAAAAGATGTAAGTACACATTGCTATAGGAGCTTAGGGGAGTGAGTGATGGATTATGCCCAGATAGGTTTTGGGAGGTCAATAGAGGATGATACTTGAACTTTGTTTTGACGGATGCGTGGTATTTTACCAGGCAGAGAAGTAGGAGGAGGGCATTTCAGCCAAAAGGAACAATGTGATCAAAGACAGAGAAAGATCAAAGCCTGTGGATCTGTTTAGGGACAACATGCATGGGGTGGGGTCTCAGGGAATGGAACACTGAACTGGAAAAGTATAACAAAGAATTCTTGGGACTAGCTCAGAAGCTGGCTCTGTGGCCACGGATGGATTCTCTATGAGCTATAAGGTGCTCAGAGAATTAGGATATAATAAAGGAAGCTTCTTCTACCCTCCATGTCTAAGATAATGAAATGCCACCATCTCTCCATTTATAAAGAATTAAATTCAGTATTGCTTTATCATTTTACTATTTCCTTTTGATTTACATCTTACTCTTGCTGATTCCTCATCATTTTGTTCCGTGGCAGTCTGTGTCCGTGTGGGGTCTTGGGGGACGAGTGGAAATGACTGCTTCCAAGTTCATGGCAATTCAGCAGGCCCTTCAGCCAGACTGGTTCCAGTGTCTCTCAGATGGAGAGGCGTCTTGTGAGGAAGCCACTTCTATAAAAAGAGCCAGAAAGTCTGTTGATCGATCGCTTCTATTCCTGGATAACTGTCTACGGCTACAGGAAGAGTCAGAGGTAAGGATGCACTGCCCACCACTCCTTTCTGTTTGAAACTCTCGCTTACTGACGTTCCATACTCTTGCCTTTGCTCCTCCTGCTTCTCTGCTTCTCAATTCCTGATCTCTTACTCCCCTGTTTTCTTTTCCTGAACCACAAGTATCCTAACTCTCTAGAATTCTGTCTTGGGCTCTTTTTTCTCCCCACTCTGGGTGTTTTCCCTGGGTAGCCTCACCTTGGTTTTATTTGCTGAATAATTCTGAAATTGCATGGATAATCAAGCTTGCTCTGTGTGGCTTCAGAATGACATAAAGTGGACTTCAGCTGGGTTCTACTAGAATATCCCTTCACATGCACCTCAAACTCAGGTAACCAAACTCAGTATCTGATCTCCTCAAACCTTTTCCTGTCTCAGTTCATAGTAGCCACCAAGGTCCTCAGCCCAGCAATTTGAGTCTTCCCTTTTTAAAAAAATTTTCCTTGAAATCAATTAATAAACATAGAGTATATTATTAGTTTCAGAGGTAGAGTTTAGCGATTCATCAGTCGTACATAATACCCAGTGCTCATTACATCACATGTGCTCCTTAATGCCCGTCACCCAGTTACTCCGTCCCCCCATCTACCTCCCCTTCAGCAAACCTCAGTTTGTTTTCCAGAGTTTAAGAGTCCCTTATGTTTTGTCTCCCTCCCTGATTTTGTCTAATTTTTTCCCCTCCCTTCCCCTATGTTCATCTGTTTTGTTTCTTAAATTCCACATTCAAGGCTCTTTTTAATACCCGGTTTAATATCCAGTGGTTTGCTTCTTCTTGATTCCATCTCCCTAAATATATCTAGGATCTGCCCCCATCTCCCCATCTTTCTTCTCACCACCTTGAGGCATAATAACCTCATCATCTCTTATGTAGACATTACCTTTTAATTATTCTGTCTCTTCTTGTTTCCATCGAATCCATCGTCAGCCCTGCTATCTGAGAGATTGTCATAAAACACAAATAGGATCCCATATCGACTTCCCAAAGAGAATTTAATGACTCTCTATTTCAACTCTGATGTGACATGGCCTCTGCCTATTCCTCCAGCTCAGTGCTGACCACTTTTCTCCTGTGGCTGTGGCCCTTCTTAGTCACCCGCAGTTCCCTGAGGCATTACCCTGTTTCATTCTGCTGGGGCTGTACACAGACTTCCTTCTTGACTATTTCCTTTTTTCTTATCTCCAGCCATATTGTGTCTCTTGCTTCCAGATCCGGCTCATTGCATTCCATTCCTCATTCTAGGAAACTGTCCCTGACCCTTCCAGGAAGTTCTGTTCATCCTCAGCCACCTCCTTTAATTTGTACGTGACTGTATTATAGCTCCAGTCATTTCGTAGTGCGATGATTTCTGTATGTGCATGTCTTCATTAGATTGTGACCTCCTTAAATTCAATTTTTGAATGTCCTTTTTGTATCTCCATCATGTACCAAATACCTGACATAAGTAAGCCCTCAGTAAATGCTTGCTGATGGTGGCTGGTTATGTCAGGCTGGGGAGGATGAAGCTGTGGCGGTGGACCAGAGAGCCTGCTAGCAGAGTGAATGAAGCTGGGAAAGGATGCAGTCACTAGGAGAGAGCAGAGCTTTTGAGAGAAGAGAAGGTGCGAGCGGAGGGGAGAATTCAGTGTTGACTTCACTTATGTGGAGTAATCCTGAGCAGTGGTCAGGGTCCCACAATGGCAAAGTACCCTGAGATTGAGGAACATTGTTATCTTGAGTGTACCAATAAAAAATTTAATTGACTGATAAAGTTAGTGTACATAAAATCATAGAGGAAACTTGGTTGTCATTCTGAATAGAACTCTGGGTATCTGCAGTAAGAGTTCAGCATGGGGACACTGCCGTGGGTCCTGATTGTTAGTGTTGCTCACTAGCAATTGTTTTGAGCCAGTAATTATCCTTGTAGGATGAGTAATGTTTCCATGAGTAGAAGGGAGGACAGGGAGTGTGACGGCATGATTATTAGAACAGCCGGCTGAGCCTCAAGTCCCTCTTCTGTGCTAGTCAGCCTTACACTTCACATTTTTGCTGTGCAGTGGTCCCTCTTTCTATCCCTATGATCTGCTGTTGTCTTGACATGATTATTAATAGCGCCCCTTTTTATGCTTTCATGTGTCTCATATTTTTTTTGAAAGAGCACTTTTTATTACTCTTACATACAGAAAATTCAGCAGTGCACACTTAACCCAGTTTGGTGGCCAGTTCTTTAGCTTCTGCCTTTTTTCACCTTGACTGTGTGAACCACCGACTTTCGATCCAGAACATTGCCTCCCCAGTGATGGCAGATATCATCATATCTATCATTGTAGTTGGTTCTGACAGCTTCCAGCAGCTTAGCCCGAGGTCCTTTGTCTTCCAAGTTAACCTGTGTGAAAAGCAGCAGTGGTGCAGGTCTTCCCATGGACCAGACGCTGCAGCCTGGCCTTCCCCTTGATAATGCAGTAGGGAACCCCCATCTTATGACACAGGATGGGCATGAAGACAACAGGCTGAATGGGATCCACATCATGTGCAATCACCATCAGCTGAGTCTTCTGGTTTTCCACCAAGGTGGTGACTCTTAACCCCAGCTGGAAGGACAGGTGGCATCTTAGTGGAGACATTCCCTTTGCTGGCCGCTTTCTTTCAGCCCAGGCCAAAAATCTCTGCTTCTTCTCTTGCTTTGTCTCTGATCTGTATTTGTGGGCCAGCTTTAGCGGCTGAGTAGCTTAGTGGTCCAGGGGCAAGGTCTTGGGTGAACTGGTTAATTGCAGGAGGTACTTTTAGACATTTATAGAGAAAAGCCCTTTGCTGCTGCAGCTAGATGTAGTGGGGCCATTGGACACAGCAGATGAGGTCCCTCTTGGGCTGGATGTCTTGTCCAATGCGAAAACTCTTGAGCCTTTCCTCAGGCAGGGGATTGACCACCTTCTTGGCCTCCTGTTTCTTCATGACAGCAGGGGCCAGGGCCCCTTTCCACCCCTTAGCCTTCTTTCCTTTTGGCATCTTGGATGGCTGGTGGAAAGGGCACATGTATTCCATTTTAAACAATAAATTATATGATTATATTTCTTATGTCCATGAAAGGGGGTTTCCCAGATAGGGCTGTGCCAGTCACATTTAGACACATTTAGGGGCAGGTCCATGTAACTACCTGCTTTGTATGTCTGCATACATCTTTCCCTTTTCCTGTGATTTCTTCCTTTTTTACTCACTGGATCTTCTTATTCTGAATGCCCTTAAATACTGAAGCTCTCCAACATTCTGGTGTAGGCTCTCTTTTCTTCCTAGGCCAGTGAAGGCAAATGGATTTCATCCTACGGTGCTTGGAGCTGTGCCTGGGCACAGCAGGAAGAGAGTATCTGTCAGCTATGTCTGCTGTGGGGAGTGGCAGCAGTGTGCCAGGTGTCCACAGTTCCAGCCTGGGTAGTCACATTTGCTGCACACGTGTCCTCAGTGGCTGCTGACCTCAGACTCAGAACGCACAAAACAGAATGATCATCTTGCGTCACCCTCCACTGTTTTCCTAGGATTCCTTGTCATTGCTCTTCCCATCCTATCCCTGGACTTCCAAAACAGGAGCCAGCAGTCATCCTAGACTTTTCATCCTCTCCATGGGCAACTAATCAGTCAAGTTTGTTGATCGTACCTTCTTTTTTTTTTTCTTTTAAGGATTTTTATGTATTTGAGAGAGAGAGAGCACATGCACAAGGAGGGAGAGGGAAAAGCAGAGCAGGGAGCTTGACATGGTACTCAATCCCAGGACCCAGAGACCACAACTCGAGTCCAGGGCAGACACCTAACTGACTGAGCCACCCAGGCGCCCCGTTGATCATACCTTCTGATGAAGTTTCAGATCCTGTCCCTCCCCTTCACCCACTGCCACTTCCTTAGACTGGGTCCTCTTCATCTTTCATTCGAATTTTATTTATTTATTTATTTGTCAGAGAGAGAGAGAGGGAGAGAGAGCGAGCACAGGCAGACAGAATGGCAGGCAGAGGCAGAGGGAGAAGCAGGCTCCCTGATGAGCAAGGAGCCCGATGTGGGACTCGATCCCAGGACGCTGGGATCACGACCTGTGCCGAAGGCAGCTGCTTAACCAACCGAGCCACCCAGGCGTCCCATTTCATTCGAATTATTAAACTTGCCTCCTGCGTATCCTTTAGCCATACTCACTCTTAAATCATTCTTCATACAGCAGTCCAAGTGTTCTTTCTGATTATGTCCGTCCTACTTAAATTGAGATGCGAAATTCCCTGTTCACAGCACTCCAGGCTCTCTTCCCATTCTCTTCTACCAGAGAGCCACTGTTGCTTTGCATTTTTACTTCTTAGTTGCATACACATAGTGTTTATATATGCTTTACTGTATGGGATTTTCATTACATGAGTATGATCATATGTTCAGAAATGTGCTTGTTTTTGTTTAGCAATAGCTCAAAACTCTTTCTGTAGGTGCCTATAGTGCTGTATCTGCTGCATTATTTCTAACACCTGCATAGGAAGCCGTACTACGAGTATATCAGAATTCCTGTAAGCCTTTGCTCTATTGATGTATGTTTAAGTTGTTTCCAGGTTTTCATTACTGTAAACATTTTGTAAATAGACCTTGATGCATATGAATGAATATATTTGTAGGAATAATTCTTAGAAGTGGAATTTTAGGATGTAAAGATAAAAGAATTGACATTTTGAGAATATTGTCTACTAGCACTCCCAAGAAGCTGAACTAATCTGTACTTTCTCTCATTATCAGAATATGTGGTATTTCTCTAACACTTTTACCTCCACAGTGTTGCTTTCTATCTTTTAACTATTTTGTCAGAGTGATGGGCAAAAGTGGCATCTAACTATTTCCATTTTGTATCTCTTTCCTGGTGAGCTTTGGTTAGCTCTCCATGTGTGTATGGGGCATTCACATTTACTTGGTATTATTGAAGTTCACATTCACATACCTGCCCTGATTCCTATGGGGTTGTCATTTCCATAGAAGATTTGTTAGAGGTTTTCTATGGTATAAGTTTTTGTCTATTCCAATAAGCAGTGAGCTTTCCTTTGCCTTTGTTGAGAGTATATTTCACTAGAGAAATTTTGTATTCAAATACATTAGCCTTTTCTGGTAAGCTTTAGCTTGCTTAGGGAGACCTTCCTTACTCCAAGATTATAAAAACTTGAATATATCTTTTTCAGATTTGTGTAACTCTTTTGTATGTTTAGATTAGAGGGCCACGTGGGATTTCTTTTTGAGGATGGTGTATGGTGTAGTTTGATTTTTTTCCAAACAGGTGGTAAGTTATCCCAACCACAGAGTTCTTAAAGTTCTCTCTAATGGAGAGACTTGGGGGTAGCAAGCCTAAAGCAGGCCTGAATAGTCATTTAAATGAATGAAAACTGATCCTTTTGTCCTTTCCCTCTCATAATACTTGCTCAGTGTGTGTTTAATTTAACCTAAGACCAAACATGACTGCATGTATCGATTGCTCAATTTCTCCTCAGTCTTTTCTTATCTGTTTGGGTGGCTTTCAAGTTGTGTGTTTTGGAGCCCACAAGGTTCCCAGGGAGGAGGGAGCTCCATCTCATGCTTCAACTGTAGCAGCTGCACCGAGATCTCTTCCATGTGAAGTTCATTTAAACAAAGATCTCCACTACTGGAAACAGTTAAAAGCATTCAGTCCTTTCTCCCCTTAGGTCCTTCAGAGAAGTGCCATCATTGGAGTGATTGAAGGTGGAGACGTGATGGAGGAGAGGCTGAGATCAGCACGAGAGACGGCCAAGCGGCCCGTAGGCGGCTTCCTTCTGGATGGCTTTCAAGGGAATCCAGCAACCCTGGAAACTAGACTGTACTTGCTATCATCAGTCACTGCAGAGCTGCCGGAGGACAAACCAAGGCTAGTGTTCAGTTAGGGCACAGGCCACGCTTCGGGGGCTTCAGGGCAGGAGTGCTGGTGATTGTGTATTATGCAGAGTCTCTACGTGAACATGTCTTTTGATGAACTGATTATGGCCTTTCTGGGCTGAGTCTGCTGAGGCCGACTATCGGGGAAGTTTCCATCACGGCTCTCCTACTTTTGATTTCAGAATGTAGATGAGGACAATCGCCAAGTGAATTAGTTTATTTGATCCTCATAAATGAGGGCAACTGTTATCTGTTTCTTCTCATTTTTACTCCAATGTTTGTCTACTTGCTTCATTATTACATGGCGCCTGGGGACAGGTATAAAATCATGTGGAACTCTGGCCTTAATCAAGGGAAGTTGAGGACAGATCTGGGGTGCCTAGCAGAATGAACATGGGCTGTAGTAATAAGGACATTGAAGAAGTTCTTAGATTTGAGGCAGGTAGCTAAGTCACTTTTGAAATCAATAGGACTGGCAACACTAATGGGGCTAGTTCTTTCCATAAACAGGATTCACTCTCTACTGGTATAGAGAAACAATCTGCAGTTTCAAAGCTCAAAATCCCAAGGTTCTAGGTGCAGCTGATGTCTTATTAGACTACCCACATTTTTCTTTTTTTTCTTTTTTGTTTTAAAACCCTAGTCTTTCATCCAACTTGGTATGAATATTCGTGCTTTTTTCCTACAGATCTATTAAGAGGTTTGATTATAGGATGCTGTTTTATGCCCCTCGGGTTGTTGGATGGTATATAGTATATATAAATGTTATCACTTAAAAAAAATCCAGGTATAACTTATAATAGTGTGTGAATCTATGTATAGTTTGATGGATTTTTACACACGTATACAACCCTGGAAACCTCAGCCAAAGCAAGATACTTCCAGCAGTCCGGGCAGCACCTACCCCATAGCTTTAACCTAGCTCTCCTGTATTCATTGTTCCCCACCCTGTGCTGATTTTGTTCTGGTGCAGATAACAATTCAGCACTAGTATTTCTAGTCATTTTCTGACTTCTTTGAGCTAAGTGCTCACAGATGTCTGTTACTGGATTTGAGAGCTGGGATTGTTTTCATTCTATATGTGCGTAGAAATGCCAGCTTCAGTTGGAGAGGAGTTCTAAAACATTACATTAGTTGAAGGAAACTAGTCAGAAAAACCGGCATATATTTAAGTGTTTGAGTTGTTTAATATTACATAAGCCTTTTTTGGACTTCTCTTAGAAATCAGGGAGTCTGTAAGCTTTTCTCTGCCAGTTCATAAAAGGGACTATGGGTAGAAAAACAAACATAAAAAATAGCAGCCAGCCAGCCAGCCAGCCAACCCTGATCTAGTGCACCTCCCCTTCTTGTTTTAGTGGCAAAACCCAGCTGAGTGGTATGATCGCTCCCACAATGCCTTACCTGTTAACTCTGAAAATACCATCTCATTCCACCATGCAGACTTTTTATTAATGGAGAAAATAAAAGAAGAATAAAGAAAGTCAAATAGAGTCTTAAATCTTATGGCCAGAGTTGAAAGTCTGAGAGCAAGAGTTGCTTTGTAAATGAACCTATGAAGAATACAGTAGATTAAAAATGTCTTTCTTAAACCAATTATAAGAAATCCTAGGCAAATATACTTTAAACATGGAAAGATTTGAGGAGGAAATAAAAAATACAATTGCACTCTTTAAAAAAAAATTTTTTTTAAAGATTTTATTTACTTATTTGACAGACAGAGATCACAAGTAGTCAGAAAGGCAGGCAGAGAGAGAGAGGGGGAAGCAGGCTCCCTGCCGAACAGAGAGCCCGATGCAGGGCTCGATCTAAGAACCCTGGGATCATGACCTGAGCCGAAGGCAGAGGCTTTAACCCACTGAGCCACCCAGGCGCCCCTAAAATTTTTTTTTAAAAAATTGATAGGGGCACCTGGGAGACTCAGTCCACTAAGCATCTGCATTTGGCTCAGGGCCTGATCCCGGGATCCTGGAATCTCTCCCCATGTTGCTCAGTGGAAAGCCTGCTTCTCCCTCTCACACTCCCCTTGCTTGTGTTTCCTCTCTCCCCATCTCTCTCTGTCAAATAAATAAAAGCTTAAAAAAATAAATAAAATAAAAATTGATGTATAGTTGACATATAACTTTGCACTCTCAAGAAAATCTGTGTAGTAGTTAGATAGGGTGTAAACTTCAGTTGAAGACTAGGAAGGTTTTTTAGAAGGAGTGGGAGGGGAAAGGAAACTAACCTTTATTGAACTTCTGTTTGGGTCCAGAGACTTGACAGTGTGCTTTTTCAAATACCTCCTCAATCTTTACAACAAATCTATGAGGTATGTATTACTGCTCCTGTTTTTAAGATTATAAAACTAAAACCCAGAATGGTTAAGAAACCTTCCCAAAGTAGCACAATAAGTGAATAAAAGGCAGAACTGGGATTGGAGCCCAGGTCTCTCTGCTGCCAAAGCCCTTCTTTCTATCGCATCTTATTATCTGTTGCCTGCCATGCAACCGTCATTGGTGGGTTTCATTATTACTACTACTTTTTTTTTTTTAAAGATTTTATTTATTGAGAGAGTGCACATGAGCAGGCGGAGAGGTAGAGGAATAGGGAAAGAGGGGGAGAGGGAGAAGCAGACTCCGTGCTAAGCAGGGAGCCCAATGTGGTGCTCAATCCCAGGACCCTGAGATCATGACCTGAGCCAAAATCAGACACTTAACTGACTGAGCCATCCAGGTTCCCTCATTATGACTACTTTTAATGCCCTCTGGGAAGAGTTTCTGCTTCCATTTCTAGCATTGTCCTCACGTCCGTGTTCTTACTATTGTTTTCACAGGCTTATCTGTGGAGTCAGCCGGCCAGATGAGGTCCTCGAGTGTATCGAAAGGGGAGTGGATTTATTTGAGAGTTTTTTCCCTTATCAAGTGACAGAGCGGGGATGTGCCCTGACTTTCAACTTTGATTACCAGCCAAACCCTGAAGAGACACGTAGGTCTTCTGAAGTTAGTCTCTGTGTTATCCTCAAGTTTCTTCTGTTTCCTCTTCAAGCCAGAAATATGTGCATACTGTAACACCAGCCTTTTATAAAACTACCATGTTTGTTTCTTATCTGTATGCTCTGGCATGTCGGCACACAAAACCGGGTCCTTAGTGCTATACCTGTAGCTCAATATTAGGGAGTGATCTTAGAGTGAGAACCAAGAAAAACAAAACCCTTTCTATTAACAATCTGAAAAAAGAACATTCAGAATAAATAGTGATGAAAATCTAAGAACAGAAAACCTTTGAACTACTTGGTAAAAGTTAATTCAGTTTTTCACAGAAGACTTCTTGTCTGTTTTTTGCACACTCCATGCTATCAAAATACAGGGAGTTTCTCACCCTCTGATCTTAGTGTTACTTAGGCTTTTTTTTTTTTAACACACAAATGTGAACGCTAATATTGCTTTGAAGCACCACCATTTTCTTGTATTGATTAGTTACTCAGAAGTCATGAATATCAGTTTCAGAGTCTGAACATTTGACTGACAGTGGAAAAAGAATTGGGATATGGGCTATGGGCCAGGATCCCTTGGAAAAACTACCAAGTTTTTTGGAGAATGTTGCACGCCTGGCCTTCCTTCTGGCCTTCTCAGGTGTGATTTCCTTCCCTGCTTCCTGCTGTCCTTTGAATTCTACCTCTGTCACCTCTGGCCTTACATTTAACTTGGGCCAGAGACTTCCTTAAAGATTCATTTTATTCCCCACAAGTTATTAAAATTTCATCCAGAAGATGTTAACAGTTTTGTAAAGCAACCCAACCATTAACCTAAATTGAATTACTTCTGGAAACAAAACAGATCCGATTGGTCAGATTCTTTTATACCAGGAGGTCAGTTTTGCTGTCCTTTAAACTGACTAGAACATAATGTATATGGGTAGAAAAGCATTCCACAAATACTATAAAATATTCATTTACAAGCCTAAGTATTTCCACAAGGACATGGGTAGCTGTTAATCATTCTGTGCCATGAATATTCAAAACTTAAGAACCTGATATTCAGTTCTCCAGAACAAACAGATTCCTTTTTGGCTAGAGAAAGCTGTTTCTTTATGATTAGAAAAGTTGAAATAGTTTGAACATTTTCCATTAAAGTAGTATTATTAATCATAGGTGTATATGTGTATATGTAGTAAATTATTTTGTCAATTATAAAGTGAAAAGTATAGAGGAATAAGTTGCCTAATACAGGAACTAATATAGTGCCCCCTAGGATAAGGATTTTCCAGAAAGCCAGGGCATTACTGTGGTTTCCCACATCAGTATGCAAATTCATGGCAGCAAAATTATAACAGCCCTCTGCTCAATGCTCAGGTCACTTCTCTTTTTCCTTTGATCTGGACAAAATTACCTCCTTAGGACTGTCTGCCCATTCCCCTTGGGCTGCCCTGAGTTTGTTACTACTCATTTCCAGTAAAACTTCTCTACTTGCCCCTGTTCAAGATAGCTCGCTCTTTGCCTAGTGACCAGTGTTTTCCTTATATATGCAGGAATGTTCTTTCTTAAAGAGTTCAAGGGAACAACTCAAGTCTTCATTTAGTTCTGGATAATCTGAGTTCCGTGTAAGGCTAGGGTCCCCATATAGAATACATAAATTAAAACCATATTCTACTTTTAATCTATTTGGAACATAAGCAGTTATAAAGCACAATTAATTTGCGTGTATATGATGACAAGACATAACTCCAGTATATACACACAAATTTCTCTCTCTCTCTCTCTCAAACACACACACATACACACACTCTCTCTCCCCAACTGTTTTCTTAAAATCACTCCTTGACAGTAAGATTATATATTATCTACTTGTAACCATAGTTTGCTTAGACATTGTTGAATCTCCAAGTTTTGATATTATAGAGAATATGTCAGTGATCATCTTGGTCCAATTTACTACTTTTCTTGTGTCATCTCCTTAGGACAAATTCTTATGAGTGGAATTATAAGGTCAAAGGCCATAAAATATAACTAAAATAATCTCCCAATGGCCAGTCTGTATCTGACTTTATTCAAGACTTTTTGTTGGTTTGTCCTTCAGTATTACAACAAAATGGGATACAGGAAGAAATAAAATATGTGGATCAAACAAAGAAGATTAAAACAACCAGTTGCAACCAAGAAATGACATCATTTGAAATTAATCTGAAGGAAAAAAAGTAAGGAATTTTTTTAGATTTTGATTTCTTTTTAATTTCAGTCTGTTTTAAAAGTTTATGTAACTGTTCCCTTTTCAGTTTATGACTTCATAAAATATTTATAGTTGGATATTATTTGGGCCTTCTTAAATTCAGTTCCAGAAAAACTTGTTTTTTCTGCAGATGAATTTGTGTACTTTGTCATGTCAGAAAACCGAGGCTAGATAACTGTTGTTTTAGAAGAGCTGTCAGAAAGATTAGACCAAATCCATTGTCTGGTGTCTTTTACTCTTTCTGATTACTTTAAATAATGTCAGAGCAAAATAAAGATTTCAAGATAAAAAACAACAAAGCATTTCAATTCTAAGGAAATTAAGTCATCTTGGTTATATACAGATTATAAATCTTAATAAAATATTTCCCTCTGTGAAGAATGAACTAAGAGACCTTATAACTTCGTATTTGGCCCAAAGTAGTAATTATTAGTGAACCACTGAGAGGTTTTTCTGTGAGTTTGGTATTCTCACTTTAGTGCTGGGGTGTTTTTGGTCTTATGTAAAGGAGCGTTCTAGGGATTCGGACTTAATTTACGTCTAAGAATAGTACAGACTTGAAAACTTATGAAAGAATATGAAAAGCCTACGTCTAATCTGTATTCTATAGGGACTTCTTGGTTGTAGGTCTGAAATGGTGATGTTTACTCATTTAACTTCTTAAAAAATAGCCGAGGAGATTCATTTCTGTTTTTCAAATGGTAGGGTAATATAAATGGATTACTACTAAACTTCCCTCACATTGTAGATTTAGCTGGAAAGTGTAGTTTTCTTATTGTGAGCACTAGACTTCAAGTTCAGAGCCTAGCACTACTCATTGGCTCTGTAACCTTGGTCAGATCATTTAACTTCCTTTTTTTTTTTATAAGGTAAGCTCCATGCCCACTGTGGGGCTTGAACTCAAAAACCCTGAGATCAAGAGTTATATGTTCTACTGACTGAGCCAGCCAGGCACCCCTTAACTTCTTTTTAATAGCTGATAAAAAGTAACACATATGTAGTATGTGTTAAGTATAGCTTAGTATGTGCCCAGCAATGTCCAAATCCTTTTGGTTGTTTTGTTTTATTTTTTTAAGATTTTATTTATTTGACAGAAAGAGAGCACACAGCAGGGGGAGCAGCAGGCAGAGGGAGGAGGAGAAGCAGGCTCCCCGCTGTGCAGGGAGCATGACGGACGTGGGGCTCAATCTCCGAACCCTGGGATCATGACCCGAGCTAAAGGCAGACACCCAAGAGATTGAGCCACCCAAGCAGCCTCCCCCTTTTTGAAAAGATTTTATTTATTTATTTATTTGACAGAGAAAGAGCGAATCCTTTTAATTCATTTAATTCTTATAATAACTCCCTAAGGTAGATGCTGTTATTACACTTATTACCATAGCAGATGAGAAAACAGATACAGAGGGACGTTAAGTGACTTGCCCGAGTGAATTGTGAACCGGACATCAAGCCTAGGCTCTATAGCTCTGGAGGCCTTCCTCTCGACCCCCCAGTGGTCTTCACTGGGAAATGACTGTAGAAATGCCTGTCTTCCAAAGTGGTTGCAGAGATTCAGTAAGACAGTGTATGTCAAAGTGCTTTGCAATCCAGCCACACACACAAACTCTGGGAGTGAAAGGTCGTACTGTGTCTTCTGTACTAGTTCTGGTGGCGAGGGTAAGAAGTGTGTCATGCTTCAGAACAGCATTTACTGTCACTGTGTGCCCTTACAGTGTGACTAACAAAGCTCAGTGTGCAGGAGTGATCCCGGGGCTCTCTCTTAATGCTCTCTGTAAGCTTCAGTCCAGGAGGTTAGGTCTGTCAGGAGAAGACTCCCGAGTTTCCTGACTCATCATGCTCTAGGTTAACTTATCACCACATTGTCATCCTAAGCAGGTGTCCAGCACTATATTTGCCAATGAGGTTATTAATTATTGCTTATGTACCGGCCGAATAGATAGCCTAGGCTGTGAATGTCTTGTAGTCCTCATTGTTTGGACTATCACTGTGACTTCCTTCGGCAGGTACCAGGAGGACTTTGATCCACTTGTGAGAGGGTGTTCCTGTTACTGCTGTAAGAATCATACTCGTGCGTACATCCACCATCTGCTGGTGACCAACGAGCTGTTGGCTGGGGTCCTGCTCATGATGCACAACTTTGAACATTATTTTGGATTTTTCCACTCCATCCGGGAAGCACTAAAAAGCGACAGACTGGCACAGTTGAAAGAGCTCGTCCGCAGGCAAGCATCTTGAGACCTGGCACACTCGAGTCTGACTCTTCACACTGAGCCTGTCCTGCTGTTAGAATGTGGGAAGAAGAGAACAAGAAATGAACTTGGCTTTAACCGTTTATATCGGAGAATGAGATCTGCCCATAAATAAGGAACGTTTGAACCAAACTCTGCCCACTTGAGGCTCAAGAGATTTCTTCTCAGGACTTAAGTGACCCAGACTGATCAGAAAGAACTGAACCATGACCTTTAGTATTTCAGTGATGACTCTTTTTTAGCAAATGGAGATTCGTTTAGTCAAAGACAAAAGCTTTAGTTGTGAAGGGACAGCTTTGAAGTGGGGTTGATGAGATTATGTGGGTTCGTGAAGTTGGATCAGAGCTTGAAAAGATGATTGGTCATGAGCAGCATGACTGTTGACTGTAAAAGGAATCTGGCTGATTTAAGAGTTTCCTAGTTTTAATCCTTATATTCTCAGGAGCATCTTGGACACTTCTGCCTTCCCAGCTGCCTCCCTGCTGCAATCAATCAGAAAAGGCTCTTGTGACTTAACTAGGCTCGCGTCTTCATGGGATGTGGGGCTCACACATCACTCTAGGATCAATTGGCCCAGGGCACACGCCTTCATTTGACCACATGATCTGTGTGTGACTTGTCTCTCGAGAGCCCATGCAGTTGCCCGTTATGAGCCAAAAGTCTGCCTACATGCTTTCGTCTGATCAGACAGATCCGCTGTGGTCTGCCCTTCAGACTCATTAATAGTCTCGCCACGTAATAACTGTGGCCCCATCACTTGGGGAGATTCATTCACCATGTGTTCACTTGGAGAGAGCCCTGGCCCAGCAATTGGAAGACTGGGTTTTCAGTTCTGCTCAGCTGTGACACCAGGCAAATCACTTACCCACTCCATGCCTATTTCCTCCTGAACAAACAGGGACAGGCAGGGGGGTAAGACTACATAAACTTCCAAGATTCTATCTAGCTGTAATGTGGGGGAAACAAAAAGTTTTAGATTATCTCTGCAACCTTCTTGTGTCCTGATCCCTGTTGGCCTGGTGTAAAAATGGAGTGGTGCCGAGAATCAGGCAATAGTAGAGTTTGAGAGCCAAGAAAGAGGTTCGGGCTGTGACTTCTGAAGTGGTTGGTGAGTTGGCATCAGCAGATCCTGAGACTGGGAAGATCTTCCTGGATCCTCTCTAATTCTATGAGTTTTTTCTGCTTTCACCAGAGGAGTGACGTTTGTGTTGATGTGACAGGTGATTTTTATTTTCTTTGGGCTTTTCTCTGTTTGTCATGTTTTCTGTAAGAGTATATCCACACATAGTTTTTGTAAAAGCAGCCAACAGAACCAAAAAAACACCTTTGTTTTTGTAGGAGCATGGAATATATTTGTTTTACTTTCTTAGGCTATAATTTGCTATTTTTTCATTTCAGTGGGCATTACTGAACATTGTTTTTAATTATTATGTGGTTACTTTATTTTTATGTTAGGTATCTTTTTATTTTTTATTAATGGTTAGGAATGCCCGTGACATTCCTATAATCTCTCCTCCATGAATGGCAAGGGTAGTTAAGAAAGAGTGTCTGCTCTCAAGGATCTGCTTGCTTTGAAATATATTGGACTAGGGACGCCTGGGTGGCTCAGTTGGTTGGGCAGCTGCCTTCGGCTCGGGTCATGATCCCAGCGTCCTGGGATCGAGTCCCACATCGGGCTCCTTGCTTGGCGGCGAGCCTGCTTCTCCCTCTGCCTCTGCCTGCCACTCTGTCTGCCTGTGCTCACTCTCGCTTCTCTCTATGACAAATAAATAAAATCTTTAAAAAAAAATATATATATATATATATTGGACTAGACTTGTTCATATGTTTATATTCCTTTTCAATGCCAAATCCATTGTTGGAGGAATATTAATACCCCAGAATCCATATAAAATTTATGAGTTATTTATGTTCAAAACACTGGATAGTCTGCTCAAGCATTGTTCATTTTTCTGGGTCTTTTTCTTATTAGCACATTTGGAAAAAATGGTTTTTTCCTTTAATGTAAGTCTGTTAAAGTCAATAGCCAATAAATATTTTTAATTAAAAAAATATACTGTCTTGTTTCCTGTAAATAGTAGTGAGTCTATTAAGCAAACTATTAAATTTCCATGATACTAGAAATGTTCTCCATTGGAAAAGAATTTTTTTCTACATTTATTTCATCTGTGGTCATTGTTTTAAGTGCACTCATACTAAATGCAAAATCCAAGGAGATTTAGCAATGTATCTGTCTCTTTAAATTATACAATTAGGGACCTTAAGGCCATGCTAGCACATAATAAAAATAATAATAATCATAACCTATTGAGAGGATTTTTAACATACTGGGCACCTTAGTAAATGCTCTCCTTATATATCTCGTTGACCCTCAGAGTGCCGTTCTAAGGTGTTGATATTATTCCTGTGTTAAGAACTGGGTTTCAGGAAGGCTGAGTAGCCTGCCTGAGGGCCTACCAGGAATTTCTGGAAGGTTCAGTAGTTTGCCTAAGGACCTAACACTAGTTAGCTCCTAAGTTAAACTTCAGCTGCATCTAAGATTCTGTGGTTGAGCATTGCATTGAGTAGCCTCTTGTGACTTGCTCCTGGGTTGAAGGGGCTAAAAGAAGGGAGAGAACTAGAAAGGCCATGAGGCCCGGAGGTGCTGGAGGCTTCTAGAGCCTCAGTGCAGTGTGGCCTGGCTCCTACTCCCGCCATGGGGAAGGGCCGGCACTGGCATGTGTCGCCCACGGTCCCATGCTGGCCCCCGCAGGTGCCATTCCACATCCCCCACTTCCTCCCGCCCCAAGTCTTGGAACTACAATCACACCCTGAATGGTGTCCAAAGGGCTGGGGTCTGCAGTCAGTTCAAGCGGACTCGGAATCTGGGAGTCTGAGGTCTCCTAAATGCCTTAGGGGAGCACCACTCTAGTCTTCTCTGGGAACAAAGTGAAAAGAATCTTCGAAAATGTTTTTTAGCCAAATACTTGGGTAATTAAAGCATTTTAATAAAAATTTCAAACAAAGACCATCAAAAGGTCAAGAATCGAGTGTGTAAGCAACTATCTTATCCAGGAATTTGTTTTTCCTGTCGAGGCAGCTTGGAGCTCACTGAGGAACCACAGAGTTAAATGATGATCCTGTGCCTTCCTGATTAGGAACAGGCTGCTCTCTGCAGTTTGATTAGTCTCTCTCGGAGCTGTGGGATTACAGCTTATTAAAACTGACAGTGCTGTGGAGGGCAGGGAGCTGGGAAGGTCAAATTTACACGCTGAGCCAGCCACTAGCCAGGCTCTGCCTTTACCTGAAGGTTTTGTGTAATTGGCATTCATTTTAATATTCCTTTTTGTTTCTTTCCCTGTTCTTCAACGTTCAGGTCTCAGCCTCACTTTACACCTTTTCTCTCCCATCCTTCTCAGGGGAGTCCCTGACTTATGACCACACAACCCAAATAATAGTATGCAAAACAGAAAAGCCCAGGGCAAGCAACGTGAATTAGAGTAACCATGTATCCTCCTTTCCCACAATGGCCCTGGTTTGTGTCTGTGCATCCAGGCATAATTAAAAAGAGCACTTTCAAAAGTGCCATAGTTTGGATGACAAATTATATGGTCACCATGATGAGTGCTAGAGATGCTCCAACCGGAGAGCAAGTGCCTCATCTAAATGGGACAGCCGCTCCCCACCTCTCGCCACTCGCTGCTGTGGGGCCAGAGCCGTCAGAGCTTCCGGTCTCTCGGCAAAGCCCCAAATCTGGATTTTCAGAAATCTCACAATTTGTAAACGCTGGTTCCATTAAAAAGAAAAAAGAAAAAAAGAAAAAAAACCAAAAACCAAAAAACCCTCTGCTAGCCAAATAAAACCTAGGTGCTCCGAGCGGGAAGCCTCAGGTTTAGAATTGGGAGGGAAAGCTTTGTGACATCTTTAGCATTTAAAATTTTCTCAGTGACTCATCAAAACATACAGAAAAAGCACCTCTGGTTTCTAGCTCCTGTGCTGATTACAGATTCCCGCATTAAGAGATCCCTACGTTGTCCCAACCCCATGGCACGGATCCCCAGAGAACTCCCAGCTCCATTTTAAATCTGCTCAAAGGGAAGGAATGCATCGTCCTGTTCAGCCAATTTTATGGATGAGAGCCGCTAGGCCTGGAGAAGGAAGCCCAGCAGTCAGTGGGTCTTTGCTCTCCAGGACTTTAAACAGATGCATGTTTTTTCCCAGTTACCACTCTGGCTCTCCTACGCTTCCCGCGTCTTCTGCTGAGCTGTGCCCTTCCAGGGCCAGCAGAGCTTTCCCAGTACTCACTTTCCAGTGATCCTTTCTGACTCACAAAACCGGTTGGTACCAGGACATAAGGGCTCCCATCGCACCTTCCAGCATTAACAGCAATAGGCCTGGCCTGACACGGTGAGAGCTCAATTACGGTGCGTCAAGTGAACGGATATTCTCGGAGCAGCTGAGGCCTTCTCTGCGGATTGTAGCCAGCTGAGCGCTGGTTAGAAGTGACTCGCACAGCAGTGCATGGTGGGACCAGGGCTGAATGTCTTGTCAGTAGTGGCTTTATCTCGCTCGATGCTTTGCAGGCTCCCAGTGACCTGGCACATTTCTTTTTTCTTCTTTTACTTGGTTTGCTTTCTACCCATTAGCATCTCCTAGGGCTGGCCTCAAAGCAATTTCCCCTGCTTTGACAAGAGGAACTCAGAGTGAACTTTTCTTTTGTTCTCATTCCTCACGATGCACTTTGAGACCAGGCTGAAGCTGCCAAGAAGTTCAAACGGCCCCCGAGCTTCCGCTGGTACAATTCAAGGGATTAGCACGTCCTCTCTGCACACTCTCCCTAATGGTCGCCTCCTTCCCTGAGCCTCTGTCCCCTGTGGTCTGCTCCTTTGTCTGAGAAACACATTTTCTCTTATTATCACCTAGTTCCCTGCCTGCTTCTGATGGCTTCAGCTCGCCTCCTAATGAAATCAAGATGTTGCTATTAATGGTCTTCTCTTTGCTAACAGCTTAGACTCACTTCCTTTTATTTAGTCCTTTTCCCTTCCCTCCCAAGCCACATACTCATCTCTGCTTCAAATAAAAATTTCCTAACCCTTTCATAACTACTGCTTTAGAGCTGCTACCAATAAGTCATGAGAGGGAGGAGATAAAAGGGGACAGATCCCAAAAGGTGAGGGGGGTGGTGTGGAAGGGATCCTCCAATAATTGAGAACAGGGCAAGCATCTTCAGGAGTCCTTTTGAGTGAAGAAATTAGGCGACATTAGCCCCCTAGACTGAACATCATAAGCCCAGTGGTCTGGTGAAGTTTTCCTCTAGTTCTTATGGATGGAATGGGAAGATCATTTCCCCTCTAAAAAATTTTCTTCTTTTCAAAGTTGAAATAATGCTTATCCCCGTCTTGGTATCACTTATATTAGTCATAAATCCATTTATAGGATCTAGTGACATAAGAGATGTAAGAACTTTTCAAATCATGCCCCTCAAAAGTTAAAATATTACCCCCATCATCCAGCATTTTGCATTCCCTACTTACTTATTTTTATTTTGGTTTAACAGTCTTATATAACATTTCCATCATAATTCCGTTTATCATTCCCCATGCTGAAGAAAATACAAGCTATGCAAATATACTCAGTTCCCCCACATGGTAATTTACACATCAAAAGAGAAAAAAAGACAGTGACAGAGTATGTTCAGTTTTTTCTTTTTTTACCCTATATCTGATTTTGGTTTGACTCTCCAATTTCATGTTGTTTGAGTAGAAAAGTTGCTTCTAGTCATGTTGAAAAAGTCAGTTCAACTTCACTTTTTCACTAGAACGTTCACTATTACCCCAAATCCCAAGTGTCAAAAGCCAGATTTATTCTCCTTTGTCAGTCACACTGGTTTTCAACTTCAACTTCCTTACCTCTGTCAGTGGCGTCTGTCTTCCAGTCAGTCCAGCTGGAAAACTTACTTCTTGGATGCAGAGAAGGGATGAAGATGAGATTTCAAGAGAGAGAGATCAACAAGACTTGATGACTGGCTCAAAGGATTCAACGCCGATTACCACCTGTCCTGCCCTCCTCGACCCCTTTCCGACCTCCCCCACCCTCCCTTCCTGATTTACCTTTAGTATTCACTGTTACTAGGCTAAGCTGTCATAAATATTATCTTCCACAGGATACTCCTTGACTCAAAACCTCCAATGGCTCCCCAGTGCCATCCAGGGCAAGGGCGGGCTGGCTGATGAATTCCTAGGCTTGTTATGATCTTAGAGCCAAATCGCCCATAAAAACTTGCTTTTCTAGACTCCTAGACTCTCAGGATTGAGAGAGGAGAGGCTTCTGTTCTGGTTTTCTCGGTTCATCAAGGTACCTATCTAGGCATTTGATTTGCTCAGGTCTTCAGTTCTGTGAGCCTCATCTCCCACCCAGGCTACCAGCTCTGTAAGGAAAAGATAATTCCTCATGGAGGAATATTTTCCCTCTGTGCATCCTACCCCCTGCCCTAGATTGCAACATCTGGGACCGCTGAAATAATGAAAGGGGGAGCATGTAAGTAGTTTCCTTCCCATCACATGTCTGTGGTGTGGCTTCTGCTCCTCTGCCTTAACATATTGCTTGTCCCATTCTGCTTTGCATTACAGTTTGTTCAATAATTCCTGTGTTTTAGCCTATTACCTTCTTTACTGTTCATGGAGGACCGGCGAAGTTAATATTCTCCCATTTACAGAGAAGAAACTGACCCAGAGAGGTGAAGTGACTTGCTTTATTTGAACTGGCTACGACGACTCCGACGCCCAGCATTTTTCCATTTCACTCCCTGACCTCCCCAAATCGTGTTTCTCTTATACAGAGCATCTGCCTCCTTCAGAAACAAAGGCCAGAGGCAGGTGCAGGCCTGTGCCAAACCAAACTTTCTCCTGTGATCCATCACCTCTCCTGGTTGTCCTCTGGGCTACCGCTGCCATAATGACTCCCTGGCCCTCCAGGAGAGGTAAGTCAGGATGACTTAGTAACTGTTTTTCTTTTCCCTTTTTTGTTCCCAGAAATCTGCCGCAGCATTTTAATAATGAGAGGGGCTGAGGAGTGACCCAGAGATCATAATTTTATTTTGGTCAAAGGCTCATATATTTACATTTAAATGAAAAGCAAAAGGACATGTACATTGTAGAAGGCAGGGGCGGAAATTAGCTTAGCCTTTCTCCTTTTCAGAAAGAGAATTCTTTGGTGACACAGAGAATAAAATTTTAGGACTGGAAGGAATGTTACAGATCATTTATTCAACTCCCTCAGTTTACAGAGGTGGGACTGGGGCTCAGAAAGATAGTGTGCCTGACCCGAGGTCCAACAGGAAATGAGAGGCAAGGCTTCCTTTCTCAGCCACAGCCCTTCTCCCCATCCCTCTCTTGTTCTGCTTGGATGCGGCCTCAGTATTCTACAGCTCCTACATCATAGACAACATGCTGATGGTGCTTAATTTTATATGTTAACTGGACTGGGCTAAGGGATGCCCAGAAAGTTGGTAACACGTTATTTCTGGCCATGTCCGTCAGGGTGTTCCAGGAAAAAATTAGCATTTGAGTCAGTCGACTGAATAAAGAAGAGGCTATCACCAGTTCAGTGGGCTTCATCCAATCTGTCGAGGGCCTGAATAAAACCGAAAGGTGGAAGAAGGGTAAATTGGCTTTTTTGCCAGAGCTGGGACATCTATCTTTGATGGACCAGTGCTCCTAGTTCTTGAGCCTTCAGATGTGGATTAGGACTCATACCATTGGCTCCCCTGGTCCTCAGCTTCTCCAGGCCTCCAGCTTGCAGATGACAGATAAGATCTTGGGACTTCTTGGTCTCTGTAATCGTGTGAGCCAATCCCTATACTAAATCTCCCCCTCCTATCTATCATCTCTCTGTCTCCTACGGACTCTGCTCCTGGGGAGAAGAATCCTGAGTGATATTATTTCAACACTCAGGCAGTGGCTCTAGCCTTCCCAGCGGCTGGGATAATGGTGATTCTTCAACACAGAGGTTGTTAGTGTGGCCGGTGATGTGGGGGGCACAGGATTGCACGAAGAGGGGAGCGGCAAGCAGGACACAGTTCATTCTCTCTCCAAGGGAGGAGAGGAGCCCGACATCTAGAGAAATGTCAGTGAGTTTCTGTCCAGCTGAGCCTTTTAAGGAGTTTGGAAGGATGTGAGAGGGTTACAGCTATGTTCATGGGGGCTGTGGGGAGGGGGGTCAACTCTTGGCCAGGTAGAGCAGGAGGTGGCAGGTTTTTCAAGGGGGCTCTGTTTGGCACTCTTCCAGGATGAGGGTTGTGGTCAGGCTCGAGAAGAATATATTTTGTAGTTGTGGTCTATTCTCTGAGAATGTAGGGCCCCGTGACCTAGAAAAACAAAGAATTAGGGCCCAGGCAGATACCTGTGAGTTTTGTCTGTCAGCTTGGCTGCAGGGTGGGGGGTGCTTCTGAATGGATTCCTTTCAGGGATTATTTTGTTTGTAGATACATTCTTAAAAGACTTCATTGGGGCTCCTGGGTGGTGGGTTAAGCCTCTGCCTTTGGCTCAGGTCATGATCCCAGGGTCCTGGTATCGAGCCCCACATCGGGCTCTCTGCTCTGCAGGGAGCCTGCTTCCTCCTCTCTCTCTCTCTGCCTGCCTCTCTGCCTACTTGTGATCTCTGTCTGTCAAATAAATAAAGAACATCTAAAAAAAAAAAAAAGACTTCATTGACCTCATTATGATTGTGGGCATCATGGAAGTTAGCAAAGATGTCTCAAGCCCTTTCCAATGTAGGATGCCATTTATAATCTCCTACGCCCCCTCCCATAATAATAAAAGGCCCACCGATTTTTGTGGAATGCTGGTTTGTCTCAGGAGAGGGGAAGGACAGAACAGTGGCGCTCCTCTTCTAGGGCCCCAACAGATGATCCTATCTTTTTCTCATGGGTCCTTAATGGCCTATGGAATTTAGTCTAGACAGTCAGTACATAAAAATCCACATCTTGATCTGGGACTTCCCATATTTTGTCACCAGGGATATTGCTCGGTCACATACATCTTCCTCACTCCAATTCTCTTTAATACCCCGTATTCATTCTTGCATCCAGTCAAGAAAAAGCTATCCACTTCCAAATATGTGTCAGGCACTCTCGATACTTGGGATTCTATGCCAAACAGCTCACAGAGAGCACTTGCCTTCTTGGAACTTTCAGACCATGAGCAAACTCCCAAAATGTGTTCTACAGAATCAGAAAGTTTGCTTTGCTCGTGTAGTCTACTAAATCATATCCCAACTACAGAAGATTATAAAACTTTCCTAAGAGATGAGAAAATGTGGAGAACCACTAGATGACAATATGAGTTGATAAAGAAAAACAAAATGTTAGATTTTTACTATTCATCATCAAAAGAACAGAACTATGGGCCAAGTCAGTGAGCTGAGTTCACCTCTGAGCTGGTGGTTGGGGCACTCACACTAATTCAGTCTGTGCAGTGTTCATGGTAAGGCTCCCAGCAAATCCAGAATCCCTCCAAAAGGTATAATCATTCCCATTTTATATTTGAGGAAACAGGTTGAAACAGTGAAATGGCTGCTTAAAATTACTTTGATTTGGGGAATATCTGGTTCTGAAGCCTGTGCTATTATTTCTACCCTCACCCCCTCCTTGCTTACTACTGGTCCTTGGGCCCAGGATAAGTCTCTGCAAAGGGCGGCAAGATAATATAACCTGCCTACTCTTAATAAACATGTTTCAGGGCATTTGACTGGCTCAGTCAGGGGAACATGTGACTCTTGATCTTGGGGGTGTGAATTTGAGCCCCATGTCGGATATAGAGATTACTTGAAAATAAAATCTTTTAAAAAAATAAATAAGTGTGTTCCTATGTAGCCACGCCACTGATTTTTTTTTTTTAAACTAAATTTTGAAAAACGTCATTTAACCTTGATGTCTAAGAAGATCATCATGGGAGTAGAGACCTTTTCTAATGACCCTGCAATTTGTCAAAACCTTTTTGGAGCAACATCTGGAAATCCAGTTTGGGAAAGGAGTTCAGACCAGAAAGCGTATCAGTGAGTACTTACAATGATAACACTGTGTACATGCTTTAAATTTTAGAAACTAACAGAGGACCATTTCAATCCTTGTTCCATAGAAACTAACAGAGGGCCATTTCAATCTTTATGCAATGAGATGGTCAAGCTAGGTAATTCTGGTTATTAGTTTTATTTATTTACTTGACAGAGAAAGAGAAAGAGAGAGAGAGAGCAGCAGAGGGAGAGGGAGAAAGCAGACTCCCCGATGAGCAGGGAGCCCGATGTAAGGCTCCATTTCAGGACTCTGGGATCATGATCCGAGCCGAAGTCAGATGCTTAACTGACTGAGCCACCCAGGTGCCCCTGGTTATGAGTTTTTAAAGGGCGTGGGCTTATGAGTTGAAGTGACTGCAAAGTACCGTGCCGCTGCTTTTCTTGTGTGATTTTGAAGTCCATAACGAGATCCTAGCCACGTAGCCACCTTTGGAGTGTTCTTTTGGAGATTCAGAAAGCAAAAAAGCTGCCATTTCATGGTATTAACCTGTTAGGTGCTCAGCGATACCCACTGATGAATGATCGCTTCATTCAACAAACATGTGTTGCCTGCTTATAATCCCATGTTTGCTCGATGGTGGAGATATAAAGGCGAAAACATCAGGGTTTTTTGCATTTGGAGTCACAGCTTACTAGAGAAAATAAACACTTCATTGCAGAATGGCACAGTACCCACATTACTGGTGGGGTAGTCAAAGCACCATGGTATGAAAGTGGGCAAGTTTCTTTTCGAGCCAAAATAAGAACGTGTAGTTGGCGAATCTACTTACGGGTGTCATAGCGAGCATAGTTGACTTGGCAACTTAAGAAAGGATGTATAGGGTTTTACCAAGGGAAGAAGATTCCAGGCCACTAATAAAGTGGTCTGAGAATTCCTCCCAGATCTGCCTTGTGTTCTCCCCACAATGCCATTGCCTCCGATTATCATTCTGTTACTCATCACAGACTCATTCAACCAAAATTGGCTGACAGATGAGGCAGGCAGTGTCAGTGATACAAAAGAAAGGAGCATTGCCTTTTTTGATTAAAACAACAACAACAACAACAACAACAACAAAACCAACCACCCACAACCTCCAAAGTTAAGCCCTGGAGGAAGATGATGCTCCATGAGGGGATGGCTAGGTAGTAGTTCCAGTGTCCTCCCTCTGAGATTTAACTTCCTCTGGCGGCCATGGACTCTCTCCTTCCTGTGAGCTTCTCCCAGAGAAACACTGGTTCACGCTGGATTTGAAACATTTGTTTCCTTCCCAGAAAGCAGTTGAAATTCCATTTTCTTCACATAATCGAGCAGATTTAGACCCACAGTCTTTTTTTCCCCCACTTCAGCACTGGTGGCAGAGGGAACACAGGGGAGATAGTGCCACAACTGGGTGTCTCCTTCCAAGCCAGGGGAGGCATTCCAGCCAATGTCATGCCACTCTTGGAGTCAGAAGTGATTAATGTATCAACAGCCGAATCTATCTTCATTATCTCTTTTGCAGTGGGTTCCGTAAACAAAACCTTCTCCGTTCTTTGATGGTAACGTTAAACAGCGAACGGGTGCCATTTTCTTAATAGTGGTCAATCAGCTCGTGTCCACTCTCATCCCTTCCCCTTACTCCCACCTGGATTATTTTGAAACAAATCTCAGACATTTTATAAATTCAGTTGTAAATATTTCTATAAGTATCTTTAAAAGATAAGGACTCTTTTTTAAAAAATGTAAACACAGTACTATTATTTCGTTTAAACATTCATAATACATTACTACAACCAAATACCCAGACAGTATTAAAATTTCCTCCATCACCTCAAAATTTTTTACAGTTTTCTTGTTTGAATCAGCTTCTGTGCAGCTACTGAGTGCTTGAAATGTGGCTAGTCAAAATTGTGACATGAAAGTATAAAATATACAATGGATGCTAGAAACTTAACCCATAAAAAGATGCTAAACGTTAATGATTTTACATTGATAATGTGTTTCAATAATAGTACTTTTATATATTGTGATAACTAAAATATAGTATTAAAATTAATCTCACCTATTTATTTTTACATTTTAGATGTGGCTAGTAGAAAATTTTTAATTATCTGGGGCGCCTGGGTGGCTCGGGGGGTTGAACCTCTGCCTTCGGCTCAGGTCATGATCCCAGGGTCCTGGGATCGAGCCCCGCATCAGGCTCTCTGCTCAGCAGGGAGCCTGCTTCCTCCTCTCTCTCTGCCTGCCTCTCTGCCTACTTGTGATCTCTGTCTGTCAAATAAATAAATAAAATATTAAAGAAAAATTTTAATTATCTACGTGGCTTACATTCTATTTCTATTGGATAGTCCTGATCAAGAGGCTTGATCAGTTTCAGGTTTGATTTTGTTGTTGTTGTTGTTGTTGGCTAGATGATTTCATAGGTGGTGGTATGTTCTTCCATGTGGAGGCACATAATGGTTGTTTCGTTTTTGTGCTGTCAAAGATTGATCTGTAGTCCCAGCATTCCATGATCTCTCTCTGTCTAGTATTCTATTAGCTTTTCACCTGGTGCTTTGAGCAGCCACTAATGATCATTGCCCAGATCCACTCTTGCATTAGAGGGTGCTATGGACTGAATGCTTGTGTTCTTCTCCAAATTCTTATTTTGGGAAAAACAAACAGGGGAGCAGCAGCCAGAGGGAGAAGCAGGCTCTCTGCTGAGCAAGGAGCCCAATGTGGGGCTCCATCCCAGGACCCTGGGGTCATGACCTGAGCTGAAGGCAGATGGTTAACTGATGGAACCACCCAGGCGTCCCCCCCAAATTCTTGTTAAACCCTAACCTCAATGTGATGGTATTTGGAGGTGGGGTCTTTGGAAGATAATTAGGTTTGGATGAAATCACAATAGAATCCTAATGATGGGGTTAGTGTCCTTAGAAGAAGAAACCAGAAAATTAGCTCTCTCTCTTCACCCTGTGAGGATACAGCAAGAAGGTGGCCATCTACAAACTGGAAAGAAGGCTCTCACCAGGACCCAAAACTGCAGGCATCACTGGCCTCCAGAACTGTGAGAAATCAGTGTTTGTTGTTCAAGCCACCCAGAATATAATATTCTGATATAATAGCCTGAGTTGATTAAGACAGTCTGTCATTCTTTCTGCCTTTATTAGTAAGACTATTTCTATATATAAAAAAAAACAAACTTGCCTTCATCAAGGATTCGGTTATAGTGAAGTTCGAATTATATGGGATGAATGATTCTTTCCTGTGTTTACGAGTTGTCAAAAACAATGGGTTGGTTCTTTGGCATCCTCTAAAAGTGACCAATGAGGATTTGAAAAAAACTTAACATTTTAAGTATTACAATGAACTTATGGATTTTAACTGTTTAGTGTTTTAAAAGCCATTCTAGTTATCTTTTTTGATGCTCAGATTGTTTCCACTTTGGTCAGCAGAGGGACTATTCTGTAGGCTTCTGATTCTGACCCAACCTCAGTCTTTTTAGATATTTTTCTTTTTGGTATAATAAGACATTCCAGGATCACATTTTAAATTTCCTGCCCCCAAGTGGGAATTAATTATTTTCCTTTTTTAAAAAAAATTGTGTTATGTTAATCATCACACAGTACATCATTAATTTTTGATGTAGGGTTCCATGATTTATTGTTTGTGTATAACACCCAGTGCTCCATGCAATCTGTGCCCTCCTTAATACCCATCAACAGGCTTACCCATCCCAACATCCCCTTCCCTTCTAAAATTCTCCATTTGTTTCCTGGAGTCCATAATCTCTCATGGTTTCTCTCCCACCCTGATTTCTCCTTTCTCCTAATTCCCTTCTCCTAATGTCCTCCATGTTATTTCTTATGTTCCACACATAAGTGAAACCATATGATAATTGACTTTCCCTGTTTGACTTATTTCACTCAGCATAATATCCTCTAGTCCCATCTAAATTGATGCAAAACTTGGGTATTCATCCTTTCTGATGGCTGCATAATATTTCATGATGCATATGGACCACATCTTCTTTACCCATTCATCTGTTGAAGGGTATCTTGGCCCTTTCCACATTTTGGCTATTGTGGACACTGCTGCTATGAACATTGAGGTGCATTCCAAACAAGTTCTGATTCCTTTTATTGGAAAGTACTTTTTCAGAGGCTATGGTCTGGATTCTAGGAGTACTTATTGCTAAATTTATGGTCATTGCTTCTAAGTTCTTTAGTGGGAAGAGAAAGGAAATACACATTTTTTAAAAGGGAAAATACACAATGAATTCAGGGTCCAAACTTAGATTATGGAGTTTTTATAGAAGTTTCATATTTTCTATTTGTACCCCTTAATACTAAAAGCTTAGGTCCTAATGACAGCAGTCTAAATACTTATTTTGCTTCATCTATACACAGACATATGTAATAATGTCAGAATGACAACTTTAGCTTATTACTGACAAGTAATAGCTCATAATAATCTTAAGATTCTTTATAAATTCTTCATGCTCTTGGAGACATACATGTCTTAGAGAAGAACAGTCAGGGGTGCCTTGGTGGCTCAGTCTTTAAGTGTCTGCCTTCGGCTCAGGTTATGATCCCCAGGTCCTAGGATCGAGCCCCGCATTGGGCTCCCTGCTTGGTGGAGAGCCTGCTTCTCCCTCTCCCTCTGCCTGCCACTCTGCCTGTTTGTGCCCTCTCCATCTCTCTGTCAAACAAATAAATAAAATCTTTAAAAAAGAGAGAGAGAGAGAGGTACAAATTACTGTGATTTTGAAGTCACTTGAAATGACTCCTCTCTCTGATTAAATTAACTCTCTTCACAGATTCATTTATTTCATTTTGTTTTTAATTTTTATGGGTTGCTTCTTATCATGAATATTTGATCCAGATAAAGGTACATTTTTTCTTTCAGCACTTCAATTTTTCCATTCTATTCTCTTATTGCATACTTGGTTTTTGAAGAGAAGTTTGTTGTAATTCTTATCCTTGTTCTCTACAGGTTAAGTTGGTTTTTTTCTGTCGCAGCTGGCGCGACAAATCGACCAGGAACATGAGGGTAAGAGGATGGTGAAAAGAAATTAAGAGACAAAGAGATGAGGGCAGGAGGAGCACCAAGGAGGATGTCCAATAGTGCCGAGTTTATTCAAGGCAGCAAGGCATTATATAGCTAACAGAAACAATCAAAGAAAGTATCTATTTTTAGCTGATTACTAAAGAGTTTGCAACATGCACAGAAAATCCTTCAAGCTTTCCCATTATCTATTTCCCAAGCACCAATAGCAGACCCTCCAGCTCCAGATGTACTGACTTCAAGGCCACTCAAGACATAGTTTATGTAAGCACAGCACGGTCTTACAACGGTGTAGTGTATAGCCCGTGCAAGGACAGCAAAGACCAGCCAAGAATTCATGACCCCAACCAAATCATTTCTATCTGACTAGCAAACGTGTGGGAAGTCACGTAGGCGAGCACGCAACACATAGCACAGACCCTTTCTCAGTGCTACTCGACTTTATCGACCTAAGCCTTTTGTTCGGCTATTCAGCCTTTAAAGGAGGCACAAGTCAGGGCCTGGTTTGGTTCTCGTCTCAAGCCTTACCGTGGCCTCCCACATTTTTCCTCTAGCTTCTTTCAAGGCTTTTTTCCTCCCTCTTTGTTTTTGGTTTCCTGTAGTTTGAATATGATATTCCTAGGTGTAGCTTTTATTTTTATTTATTATTTAAAAAATATTTATCCTGTTTGATGTTCTCTGAGCTTTCTGGATCTGTGTTTTGATGTCTGTCATGAATTTTCGGCAATTCTTGTCCATTATTATTTCAAATATTTCTTTAGCTCAATTTATCTTCCTTTTCCTTCTGGTATTCTCACTACAATATGTTATACCTTTTGAAATTGTCCCACAGTTGGTAAATACTCTAGGTTCATTCTTTCTCTCTCTCTCTCTTTCTTTCTTTCTTTTTTAGAAAGGGAGGGGTGTGTACTGAGGGAAAGGGAGAGAAAGAATCTTTTTTATTTAAATTATTTATTTATTATTATTATTTTTTATAAACATATAATGTATTTTTATCCCCAGGGGTGCAGGTCTGTGAATCACCAGGTTTACACACTTCACAGCACTCACCATAGCACATACCCTCCTCAATGTCCATAACCCCACCCTCCTCTCCCTCCACCCCCCCCCACCCCGCAACCCTCAGTTTGTTTTGTGAGATTAAGAGTCACTTATGGTTTGTCTCTCTCCTGATCCCATCTTGTTTCATTTATTTTTCTCCTACCCCCCGAATCCCCCATGTTGCAGGAGAGAAAGAATCTTAACCAGGCTCCATGCTCACTGTGGAGCCCAGTGAGGGGCTTGATAGATCATAACCTGAGCCAAAATCAAAAGTTGGACACTTAACCGACTGAGCCACCCAGGCATCCTGTTTTTGTTTTTATTCTTCTTTCTTTTTGTATTTCAGTTGTGGAAGTTTCTACGGACAGATCTTTAAACTCGCTGATTCTTTCCTTGGTCATGTCCAGTCTACTGATGAGTTCATCAATTGTACTCTTCTTGTCTCTTATTGTGTTTTTGATTTCTAGCCTTTCTTTTTTGATTTTTCTTTGAGTTTTTATCTCTCTGTTTCATTTCTCCCATCTGCTTTTGCATCTTATGTACTTTTCTCATTAGAATCTATAATACATCAATCATAGTTATTTTAAATGCCCTGACTGACAATTTGAAAATCTGTCATAGCTGGTGCTTACCTTGTTTCTTCAGACAGTACTTCTTTCTTGCCTTCTAGTATGCTTTGTATTTTTTTTTCCTGTTGTTGAAATCCAGAAATGATGTATCAGATAATAAGAACTCAGGTAAAGAGACCTTTAGTGTGAGGCTTTATGTTAATCTAGCTAGGAGCTGGGCTGTGTTTAATGTTTCTTTTAGCTGTAGGTGTTGAAAGCTTCAAATTCTCATGTCCTTGTTTTTTCCCACTGTTGTTTTGGGTTTCCTTAAGAACTCCTTCTTAAATAGAGTCTGTGCCTTGGAGCTCTTTCAGCTATTATCTAGTTCTTACACTGGGGCCCTGTTGATATGGCAGTAAGGTGTGTGGGAGGGGAAATGTTCTATAATATTATTGTTAAATCTCAGTCTTTTAGTGGGGCTGTATCCCTAAGGTGACTTTCAGAATGTTTCTTAGTTTTTTTTTTTTTCTTGTTTTTCTTTTTTGTTTTTTTTTTCTTTATTTCTCCCTGCCTCCCGGCTTCCTGCCTAGTAGGTGAGGCAGGAAGGCTAGAGAAGGATTTGGGTAATGACCCTTCCTATGAAGTGGTATAAGACACTGGTAAAAAGTCTTTCATCTGTAATATAGGTCTTTGCTATGAAGAAAACTCTGGGCACATTTCAAAATGGTTCTAGTTACCCTCTGCTGCAAGAGACATGAAGAAATTTTTCTTGGTTCTTCATCATGAGAAGCTGGTGTGGGACCTCCCAATACCGTGGCCCCTTGAAGTCTCTCATTCTCACACTAGTTCATAGTCAGCCTCCAGCAATCTGTTACAATTACCACTGAAGAGTTCCTCTCAGTTTATGGTTCCAGAAGCTTCTGCCCCAGGTGAGCTGGTATCGGAAAAGCTGTGGATTTGCTTGTATTGCCAAATTTCTAGGTGGTGCATTGCCCAGAGACCTCAATTCTCTAATGGGTCCAAAAAAATTGTTGATTTTCAGTTTGTTCAGATTTTTTCTTGTTATAAATATGGGAGTAATGTCTACCAGCTTTTTACATGTTGGAACTAAAATTATAAGTCTTTACACATTTATTTTAATATGTTTGGGATCATTCTTTGTCCTGGTTTGTATACTGATATTTAAAAAAAACCTTGAACTTTCATTTATCATAAGAAAGTTCCCATGTTATGAAAATTCCATATAAATATTATTTAAAGTATTTTCTAAATCCCTACATCTGCTTTCGACCAATGCTGTCCAATAGAACTTGCTGTGATGATGGAAATGTTCTAATATGTTCTGTTTCTCGAGTGACCACTAGCCACAGGTGGTTACCGAGTACTGAAAATGTGTCTATGCAGCTGAGGAACTGGATTTCTAAAATTTTACTTAACTTTAATTAATTTAAATTGAAATAGTCATATGTGGCCAGTGGCTACTGGATTGGATAACACAACTCTTGACACACTACCTTTCCTTCTTTTAACGAGCTTCTTTTAAAGCTTGAACTTACAAATGTTTTTTTCCCCTTCTGGGACCTTCATGGATGTTCTTTGCCTTCTATGAACAAGCTTCCCCAGACTCATTTCATGGAAAACTTATTTCTAGCCTAGAGGTTTCTCTATGTATTACTTCCTCAAATCGGCCTTCCCTGGCCTCTCAGTCTATAGAAGGCTAGTTTTCCCTATTATTCTTGCTCATGAAAGCCTCCTTCCCTCTCTTATAATATTTACCCCACCTGATAATTATATACTCGTGTGTATGTATCTTTAATGTCTGTTTCTCCCGCCAAGTTATCAGCTCCATGAAGACAGACATCCCATTTGTATTGCTCATCATTATGTCTCTGGGGCCCAGCACAACCACTGGCACATATTAGAACTTAAGCAATCAAAGGCAACAAAGTGAGTGGGATTGTTTGTGCAACTACCAGGACAACACAACAAGAACCAAGTAGTTATTTGTTCTCTTTATGTTTTTGTTTTCTTTGACAGGAATTCAAACACACATTCTGATTTCAACCACCATGATATTGCTTATGGTTAGACAAAATTGAATAAATAATTTAAGAACTTTAGAATTTCTCCTACATTGCCCCAGGTTGAAACCTGGCAAAGGTCTGAAGGCAACAGTGTGAATGGAGGGGTAGGTGGGACAGAGTTAGCAGGTATGCTTTTGCTTTCTTCCTCGTTGAAAGGATTTACTCCTTCCAGTTTTCCAGCTTTTCTAGAATTGTCACAGAATTCTTTCTTTCTTACTAACACGTCTCATAGCTGCTCTTTCTTGTTTCTGTACCAATATTTAATGTATTTTCACTTGATAAAGCCATTTTTCTCCTTCCTCTCCCTTTCTACCCTACTAGAATACCTTCCCTTAACTCACAAGAACTTGGCTTTTTCACTTCACCTGTCTTTGCAAATCCTGAGCAAGTCTTACCCTTCTCTCCATTCCCATCTCTCTATTTCAGTCTTCTAGACAGCTTTGTCTTTATAATATTTTCAAAAGTGAAATAAATCATCTAAGAGGATCATCACTTTGTTATCTCATGAAGCTTTGTTATTTCCTACTTCTTCAGCCTTTTCTTAGTCCCCATAGATGTGAAGACAGGGCAATTCTTGATTTAAAAAACTCAGTGCTCCTTGTTGTGATGAGCACTGGAAGTTGCATGTAAGTGATAAAACACCAAATTCAACTCCTAAAACCAATATTGCACTGTATGCTCACTAACTAGAATTTAACCAGAAATTGGAAAAGAGAAAAAAAAATAATAAAAAGCCCTCAGTACTCAATGTTCCTTGCTCAAAATCTTCCCTCAAGACAATTCATTTCTACTCAGTTTCACACTCAAAATCTCATCCTTGCTATTTTCAGGCAACATACCTATGATTAAACACAATTAGTAGATATTCTCTTATAGATAGATCACACTTTCCAATCTAAATTTTCTTACACGTGATTTCCCCCTCAGTAACTCTGTAAAGTAGAGAGGACAGAGAACATGCCTTCATTTTACTCCCCAAGAAGCTGAGGCATGGAAAGATTTGTTCTTTAGAATTTTTGAGCAAAAGGTGAACTTTGAAGTTTATAGAAACAGGTCAGTGAGGAAATGGAAACCCTCAACTGTCAGGGGTTACAGAGACAGCCAGTTCCCTCTAGAAGTGTTTTCTTCCCTTGGCTCCACTCATGGACTTCTCTGGAGACAACGGTAGGTGAGTTTGCCTGGTACCAACAAAGGCTTGCTCCATACATGAACAGCAAGTATTAAAGCCCAGGGGCCTTACGTGCATCCTGGAAGGAAGCAGGAAAACAACCAGAGGGGAAAAGGACAGGAGGACAGTGGGAGGGGGAAGGAGATTAAGTGACAGAGGAGGAAAAAGGTGTGAAATAATTTGCCCCTAATTGGTCCTTATGAAAATTTGATATATGAAAATTCCTACTTGAAAATGAGATAAATAAAGAGGTAATTATTTGCATTACAAATTAACTCTTCACTTCAAAAGAGTATTTACCACAGGTGTGATTCTGTGATGTGAGAATTTAAAAAGGAATATGACTTGGGGGAGGGAGGAGATTTAAACAATAAAATCCTGATTATATAATATAATAGGAAATAATCCACAGATAAAGGGGGAGACATCTAAAGAAAGAGGTGGTTGTACAGGGAGCTCTCTGCAGAGCTCAGGTTTTAAAAAGGTACACGAACAAAAGACAGAGAGAGGGGATTATAGATAAGCTTGAACACAAAAGACTATCATGCACCTTCAAGAACAAAATAAAGGAGGCTAAAGTCAGGAATAAACCTAGCTTTACAAAAAGTGTTAAAGACTGTTATAAGGATGTGAAAGCTTTGCTTAGAGTTGAGAGAACAAACGTGGGGCAACTTGCTCTTTGAGTAAGTGAGGTGGTGCAATGTTAACGGGAGTTACGTAGTTCTTACATTTTTCTATTATTTGTTTGCTTCTGTCTTTTCCAAGGTGCAAAAAGACAGAGGAAATTGGATCTTTCTTAGGTGGTGTGGAAGGAGTGTATTGATATTAGCCCACCTGGGCAAGGAATGGAGATTCCCAGGGTCTGGGTATCAAAGACAGGAGGAGACCTGGGGTTCCCCAGGCCAGATTTGGGAAATAGGTGGGGAGAAGACATAGGGAAGGACAAAGTCAGGAGGATGGTGATCTGTCCCTTCCCTCTTCCACAATCTGTTCAGATCTTGAGTAAATTCCACTAAAACTTATTAATTGCTTACCAGAAGTGGATTTCTTACAGAAATAGAAGATGAAACTCAGCTTGGTTCCCAAGGGGACCTGGGGAAGATGAAAACCCACTTTCAGATGCTGGGGCCAGAGGAAAGAAAGGGACAGCAGGATATACCACCTTCTGTTCTGAAAGGGAAATGCAGTGAGAATTGAAGTCCCACATGGGTGAGAAAGCAAGAAAACGGGAACCTGTCTAAATAGATTTAAGTTTCTAGCGCTAGAGGCATAATGCCGGGCAATTGAAGTCCTGTGCAGTGCAAAGGGGTTCTCAGAGCCTTTATTATAATCTATTGGTGATTACAGCTAATGGAGGAAGTGCCTAGAGACCGAAGGCTTTTCAAAAATGGAAACAGGTTAGATTCTACTAACTGTGAATCAGTAATCCCTGACATCCATTCTATGGCAGATGATTCCTATAAGCTAAAGCCAATCACGGTATTCCATTCCCTTTGCCAGGATGGATTTTAAAGTGCAACAGTGACTTACTCCTGGTTCATAGGACACAAGCAGGGGGCAAGTGGCTGCCTTTGGCTCAGGTTATGATCCCGGGGTCCTGGGATGGAGCTCCACATGGGGGACCCCTGATGGGTGGAGAGCCTGCTTCTCCTTCTCCCTCTGCCTGCTGCTCTGCCTACTTGTGCTCTTTCTCTGTCAAATAAATAAATAAAATCTTAAAAAAAAAAAGACACAAGTCGAGGTCAGCGAGGGGTAGCAGGCAAAGAAATGACATGAAGAAGTGGAGAGTAGGTCTGCTGCTGGTGGACATCGTTGTGTAGGACAGGACTCCTGAACTACCCCATCATTACCTTGTACTAATGGAGGTAGGGAGTGAGGAGCCAGCTTTTGTGCAAAGCCAATACAAGATTCCTGCCGGGATCTGAAAGTGGAGTATTCCTGGGAAGTCTTTTATTAGCCAACATGGAGTAAAGTGAAGAAGCAATTGCCATTAATTTATATAGAAACATTTGAGCATTCCCTAAACACCCCCCCCCCCCAAATAATCTTTTGGGACCTTTCTGATACCTTAGGACACACCTTGCTAACAGACGCACGAAAGAAATAAAGATGTAGCACAGATGCTCCCAGACACCATTCAAAGCTCTGACAGCTGGATGCTGAGATGCCCTGTGGAGCTCCCAGGGAAGGAGCTGGACGTGGCCATTTTGGCTGCCCGGAGGGCCTGAAACCTCTCTAAGGGCTAGCTGCAACACAAGCTCAGAGCGCTACTTTTGCTTTTCACCTTCTTTTGTATAAGAGAAAATGCTCTTTGGATTTTTTTGTTTCACAAAAACAGGTGCTACTATAGGTCTTTGTGAAAGCAAAGTGGTGTGACTAGAAATTTCAGAAGGCAGAAGATACCTGTACCCCGGGGCAAGCAGAGAGGTGAGCTAGAAAGAGCCTAAATCCATTACCCTGATCCCCAAACCAGGCAAAGACCACACCAAAAGGGAGAATTTCAGACCAATATCACTGATGAATATGGATGCTAAGATTCTCAACAAGATCCTAGCAAACAGGATCCAACAGCACATTAAAAAGATTATCCACCGTGACCAGGTGGGATTCATCCCTGGGTTGCAAGGGTGGTTCAACATTCGCAAATCAATCAATGTGATAGAACAAATCAATAAGAGAAGAGAGAAGAACCACACAGTCCTCTCCATTAATGCAGAAAAAGCATTTGACAAAATCCAGCATCCGTTCCTGATTAAAACGCTTCAAAGTATAGGGATAGAGGGAACATTCCTGAACTTCATAAAATCCATCTATGAAAGACCCACAGCAAATATTATCCTCAATGGGAAAAAGCTCATAGCCTTCCCGTTGAGATCAGGAATACGACAAGGATGACTACTCTCACCACTCTTGTTCAACATAGTATTAGAAGTCCTAGCAACAGCAATCAGACAACAAAGAGAAAGAGCCTAAATCCATGATGATGTTGATAAGTCACTGAGTCTGCCAGCCTGAAGCTCATACTACTCAGAGTTCTTCATAAGTGGTAGCAGTAAACTTGCTCCTTAAGGCAATTGAGACAGGGTTTTCTGCCATTTGGGGCAAAGAAATCCTAACTGATAACAATGGTATGTATTGGATTCAAAAAACATTTTACAGATATTTTCACACCGGCCTTGACATAAAACTAACCTGGGGCTAGACAACAGTGGCAAGTGTCTCTGTGGATGGCCAAAAGAGTGGTAGGAACCTGTGCATATCCTACAAACATCGTTTGGCTCTGAGGATTCGAGCCAGCCTTGATATTTTACCAATAACCTGACCACATTCCCTTTGATATCTTCTTCCATTTGAAGGCAATTCGAATCTCAAATCCAGTCTAAGGCAGAAGACAGAGTTACAGTTCAAAGGGACTTTGCAAGCTGCAATGCTAGGATATAACCAACAAGTTGAATAGGTCACAAATACAAGATCCAGCACTGGCTCCAAAAATCTAGGACACATCTTAGGACACAGAAGTTCAAGATGAGGGAGACTTGGTTTAGTAGAACTTTAATGGAAGACATCTGGGAAATTTAGGTGAGTATAGATTATGGATGTTATTGTCTGCTGCCTAGATTCCTCTTTCAAAATGAAGACAATAATTCTCCCAGCTGTGGGGGTTTTGGTAGCTAATGGCCAATGGCTCTCAGCTGAGTCCCTCTCCAGGCATGGTCCTCAGCTGAAAAGAGCCATGCCTCTCCCAAGTTGGGCCTCTTCCTTGGAGATAGCTGCTTTTCATACTTGATTGATATGTGGGTATAAAGGCCTGGTCCATGTACCTAAGGGTGGAGAAGTCTGAAGGGCTGTCTCAGATCCAGGGAACCCTATGTGATCTGCTAAAGCCCTTGTTATAATTGAATTGTAGTATTTTGGTTCATCAGATCTGGGGAACTCTATGGTATAGGAAATATCATTGATAAGAAAAATGCCCTGTAGATTTAATGGTAAGCCTCAGCAGGAAAACCCAAATCGACCCCTAGGATTCAGAAGTGAGGCGAGCTATCTGTGGCAGAGAAGTATATACCTTTAGAAAAATAGCTCCTGGTACGCTACTGGTTCTTGGCAGAATCAGGGGAACTGACCATGTGATACCAAGCGTCCATGCAGCCAGAGCTGCCCATCACAAGTTCTGTCAGACCTCCAATAAATCTGAAGGAAAGAAAGTTGTACAACCAGGGTCAGGTATGAGCAGAGCCAGAGAGCAATAATAATAAGCTGCATGGTAGGTGGCCCAGACCTCTGTGGCATTCACCACTCTTGCACTAATACTTCATGCTTAGCTCATAATTATGGCTACCATGGGGTGAGAAGAAAAGCTGAATTTGGTCTGTGAGTAGGTAAAATCAGCATGTGGTTGAAACCAAAAGTAGCCTATGGCTGTACTTCATGGGTGCCGTCCACTCAGGGATGTCTCTGAAAAATAGAGATGAGTGGAATTCTTCCTAATGAACAAAGCCTGTCAAGTGAGATACTTTGAGTAGTATCAGTAGTGAGTCAGTAGGCAGTAGTGAATGGCTTGGCTAGTGAACTCTCCACAACATAGGAAACAATGTCTTAGTTAGTCAATGCCAGCCAACTTGTATCAGTGCTGGCGCAGTAGGCACAGTTAGGAGAGATGGAGTCACCATCCTAGCAAGGCTAATTGACCTTGATCATCAGGAGAAGGTAGTCCTGCTCTTACATAATGGAGATAGAAAAGAATACTTCTTTGCCCAATTTTGATGATAAGGGACAAATACAACAAACATCATAGCCTGAGAATGGTGAGGTTGGAGGCTATGTGTGGCCCAAAAATGTGGGCTCCTGCTTGCTAAGGCTGCTCTAATTACTGCTCCTGTTGGACTATGCAGCCTCCTAGCAACAGACACTTGCACTGAGCTCCCAATATGGCCCCAGCTCTTGAAAGATCAACCAGCTTCTTAATGGCAAGTTAATTACAACAGCTACTCCCATATTGTGATTCATCTTGATTAGAATTGACCAGAACTGACTAATACTCCAATATGGACTTGTCCTTCCTACTCACACAACCTCAGCCAGACAGTGCTTTTGTCGCATTTGATCCACTGCAATAGAACACTGGCAAACATAGCATCAGACCAAGGTAATTGCTTATATCAGTGGAGGTATGGCCGGCTATGTGCACATGACCATGAGCTCCACTGCTTCTATTACATGTTACACCTCCCAGAAGCTGCTAGTCTGAAGGAATGCACAGCAGTTTTTCGGATGCACAATGGAGGCATCAACTTGGACATGATATTCTGATGATGGGGTGCCAGCTGTCAGACATTGGATACACTCTAAATCAAAGACCATTCATGGTGCTTAACCCATCGGTAGAATACATGAATCTAGGAAACAAGAAATAGAAGTAGAAGTGCCCCCACTTAACATTATTTTCCCTGACCCACTTGAGGAATTTTGTACTTCTTGTCTCTGCTCTTTTGGACTCTGCAGATTTAAAGGGGCTTGTTCTTCTTATTTTTAAAATAACTTTATTAAGGCGTATTTTACATAGTGTATAATTCACCTACTTGAAGTGTATAACTCAATGATTTTTAGTAAGGTTACCAAGTTGTACAACCATCATAATAAATCAGTTTTAAAATATTTGTATTGTCCCAATAATATCCTCATGCCCATTCCCTAGTAGTTTCCATTCCCACCTTCTGCCCCAGGCAACCACTAATCTTCTCTCTGTATAATTTTACCTTTTCTGGACATTTCACAGAATGGAATAATACCACATATATAGTCTCTTGTGGTTTGCTTCTTTCTCTTAGGAAAAGATTCTGAGATTTATCTATGTCATAGTATGTATCATTATTTTGTTACTTTTCATTGTTGAATAATATTTTGTTATATGGATACACCATATTTTGTTTATCCCTTCACCAATTGATGGATGTTTGGGCTGTTTCCAACTTTTGGCTATTGTGAATAACACTATAAGGAATATTAATATACAAGTCTATGTGTGGATATTTGTTTTCATTTCTTTTGGGGAGATGCCCAAGAGCAGAATCACAAGATGATATGATAAATCTATGCTTAACTTTTAAGAGTCTGTCAAACCATTTTCCAAAGCAACGGGACTATTTTGCATTCTTATCGGCAATGTGTAAGGATTCCCATTTCTCTACCCGCTTTCTAACATTTGTTATTCTCTGTCTTAAGCCACTCTTGGATGACTAATGATGTTGATCATGGTTTTATGTGTTTATGAGTGATTCTTATATCTTCTTTACTAAAATGTATGATTAAATATTTTGCCTTTTTTTTGGAACTGGTGACTGGGTTATTTGTTTTCTTATTATTAAATTGTAAAAGTTATTTGTATATTCTGTTATATCTTTTTTTTTTTTTTAAGTAAGCTCTATGCTTCAGCAAGGGGCTTGAATTCATGACCCTGAGATCAAGAGTTGTACGCTTTACTGACCGAGCCCCCTAGGCACCCCTTGTATATTCCAGATGCAGTCTCTTACCAGATATGTGTTTTGCAAACATTTTAGAAGCCAATCTTATTGTTTTTAAATGATGTCTTTTGACATGCAAAGTTTTGAGTTTTCATAAGATCCAATTTATCTATTCTTTCTCTTTCAATGGTACTTTTAGTGTCTTATAAGAAATCTTTGCCTATGTTAAGGTCTCAAAGATTTTTCACTTGCATTTTCTTTTAAAAGTTTTATTGTTTAGCTCTTATATTTAATTCTATGTTTCATTTTGAGTTAATTTTGGGTTATGGCATGAGCTGGGACCTAAATTGTGTTTTTGCATCTGAATATCTAATTGTCCTAGCACCATTTATTTAAAAGGCTCTCCTTTCCTCAGCAGATTACCTTTGTTGAAAATCAATTGACCATAGATACAAGGATTTGCTTCTAGAATTTCAGTTCTGTGTCATTGATCTATATATCTATCTTATGCCAATATAGCACTCTTGGTAACTGTATCTTTATAGTAAGTTTTGAAATTGGGAAGTAAACATTCTTCAACTCTGTTCTTCTTTTAAAAAGAATTAATTTTGGTTATTCTGGATTGTTTGCATTTCCATATAAATTTCACAATCTGCTTATAAGTTTCTGGGGGTTGGGGGGGGAAGTCCTGTTGGACTTTTGAGAAGGATTGCATTTCATATACAGATCAATTTCAAGAGATTTACCATCTTAACAATATTGAGTCTTCTGATCAGAGAACACAGAACCTCTAGGTCCTGTTCTTTTTCTATTTCTTTTTAAAGTTAAAAAAATTATTAAGGCAAAATTCATAAACATAAAAGTAACCATTTTGAAGTGAACAATTCAGTGGCATTTAGTACCTCTATCTATTGTGAGACCAATATTTCTAGTTTGAAACACTTTCATCACCCCCAAAGAAATTGTATATCCATTAAGCAGTTACTCCCCATACCCTCCACTCCTACTTTTGGAAACCACCAATTTACTTTTATTTCTATGGATTTAACTATTGTAGATATTTCATATAGGTGAAATCATCATACAATACGTGACCTTTTGTGTCTGGCTCTTTCCACTTATTATAATGTTTCTGAGGTTCAACCACATTGTAGCACATATCAATATGTCATTCCTTTTTATGGCCAAATAATATTCCATTCTATGGCTATACCATGATTTGTTTACGCATTCGTGTGTTGATGGCCATTTGGAATCTTTCCAAATTTTGGGGTACTACAAATAGTGCTGCTATGAACATTTCTATGCAAGTGGGTTTTTTGGTTTTATTTTGTTTCGGTTTGATTTTTGTTTTGAATCCTTGTTTCTAATTATTTAGGTTATACACCTAGGGATGGAATTGCCGGATCATGAAGTAATGCTAGGCTTAACTTTTTGAGGTAAAAATCCTTGTTCTTTTTTTTTTTTTTAAGGTTTTATTTATTTTTCAGAGAGGGAGGGAGAGAGAGAGAGAGAGAGAGAACAAGTAGGGGGAGCAGCAGGCACAGGGAGAGGGAGAAGAAGACTCCCCACTGAGCAAGGAGCCTAATGTGGGACTCGATCGTAGGCCCCTCAGCTCATGATCTGAGCCGAAGGCAGATGCTTAACTTACTGAGCCACCTAGGCGTCCCAGGAGCCTTGTTCTTAAAGGAGGAATATGTATAGTAGGGGATGAAAACCCCATTAAGCTTTAAGTTATGGCTTTTACCTAGTCATTTGGAGCTCCTAGTGCCAGGAGGCCAACAGATAAGTGATGGAGCATCCTGGCAAATATAATTGAATCCTGACAATCAGGAGAAGTTAAGGATGTTGTGACACAATAGGGATGGGGAAGAACACATTTGGTGCCTGGATGGTCCACTGAAGTGTCTCTCTGTATTCCTTTTTTTAATTTTACCACTACATGGGTAAGTGTAGCAGCCACGGCCTGAGAAGGTCACCATATCCCACAGCGTCACCCCATCAGATATGTCCCTAGACCAGAAGAGTGCTAACCGGTAGTGAGAAAAATCTAGAATAGATGACAGAAGAAGGCAATGATGAGAATTATTTTGGCATTGAGACCAGTTGCTTTGACAGAGATTATAGGCCATCCCATTCAACTTCCACAGGAAGAGAGACCAACTAGATTCCTGATGAAGCTGTTTCTAGAATTTACTACATAAGGAAAATGGAGTCAAATGGCATATAGTGCATGATGCACATCCCCTCTTCAGAACTGAGGAATTTGTTCCCCCAACTTGCCAGGAGAGTTGATAGTGAAATCTTTCAACTGCACAGATCTTTCTTGCCTAAGGTATCCCTCCTTCCTGGGGATAGTCCACCTCCAGTCATTGGCGTGGGCCATAAAAGGCCCTGCCCCCTGAGAAATCCCAGTGAGATTATCTGAGTTCCTTGTGCGACTACATTGCAGTTCAACTCCTCCCTCTGCTGAATCCTACTTCTTTCACATACAGGTGTTGATCCCTAAGGCATATCCCATTAAAGTGACCCATTCAGCGTGCGGATCTCCTTCTTAGGGTTGCAATATGATTCCGTGTAATTTGTTGGGTCATTCAAAATTGAATATTCCAATCATGCAGAAATGAGTCTGCAGCACTCTGAACTGGTTAAACAAACCATATTTAGAAGATTATATTCTATCTGGGCCCTCATATTTTAACAGAAATACTAACAACATGGCTACATCCAGAAGAAATCGACAAAGATGGAGAGTGTAAGAAAATGTTACCTGGAGTAGAGAAAGAGGAATTGAGGCTTTGGCAAACTGTTTTAGACACCCCACAAAGGTTGCCATTGGGAAGATGGAATAGAAGATTCTGTGCTGGAGAAAAGACTAGGAGCACAAAGGTAGATTTTATAAGAAGGCAGATTTTGGCTGAAAGGTGGAAAGAGTTTTCTAAAGGATAACCAGTCACATGTCTTGGAAAGAAGTGATCCAGCTTTTTAATACAGCAGGGTGGTGATCATGGGTCAGGGATATTAGAATTTCTTCAATGACTTGGAGACCAGGCTAAAGTCCCTTCCAAGTTTCAAATCCCATGATTTTATGTTGTGATAAATCACAAGCTTTTCAAGGGTCTTTAATACAAAGTCTTATGGAGTCTGCTCAAAGCATAAGGCAAGACTCCATTATGTAAGTTTTTCTTAAAGGCAAACACCATCTTTATCGTTGCCCATCTGGAGTGGTGCTACATGAAGTAGGGGAACTACATGATATTCCTTCAGTTTTCCTCAGCTCTAATGAGTTTGCTATTGCATTCCTTTTCATTTTATTTTATTTATTTTTTAAGACAGAGACAATTAAGGATGGTCTTTGAACAGTTGGACATTTATTAATAAGCATGCTTGTAGGTTTTTAGGGCTCAGAAGATAACTTATGTCCTTCTAGAATTATTTTTAGCTTGTCTTATCATACCTTAGGAATTCAGACTTACCATTTTATTGATAACAAAGTTGAGTGCCAGGAAGTTTGCACACTTGACTCAGGCCACTAAAAAGGCTATATGCCAAGGCTGGAATCTGACCTCTTACATTCTGAATGACACAACTTTTGTGCATTACCCCAAGTCATCCAAGTTCCAAGTCCTCTGGCCTTCCAGATCACTTTCTCCATATTTTATGGATTGATTTGTGTCCCCCCCGCAAAAGATATGTTGAAGTCTTAACCCCCGGAATCTGTAAATGTAAGCCTCTTTTGAAATAGAGTCTTTGCAGATAAAATCAAGTCAAGATGAGGTCACATTGGATCAGGGCGGGTTTTAATTTGATGACTTATAAGAAGAGGGAAACTTGGACACAAACACACACACAGCAGGGAAATACCATGTTAAGTCAGAGGAGAGATTAGAGTTATGCCGCCTCACTTAGGGATACTGAAGATTGCTGGCAACCACCAGAAATTAGGAAGAGGCAAAGAAAGATCTTCCCCTACAGACTTCAGAGAGAGCATGGCCCTGCCAACACCTTGATTTTGGACTTGGAGCTTTCAAAACTATGAGAGAAGTCTCTGTTATGTTAAGCTCCATGGTTTGTGGCCATTTGATACTGCAGCCCCAGGAAATGAATGTACTATATCCGGGGCACTTTTCTCAGGAAGGAAGAGGTGGAGCAAGAGGAAACACATTCGGCTCAGACGTCATGAGGAACAAAGACAGAAAGTCTTGAGGGGTATGTGTATTCTGCTTCTCATTCCCTGGTCAGGAGACGAGCAGAGACACCCCCTCCCCCCACCAAGGTCACCCTTAGCAAGTACACACCTGCTATTAGCCTGACTTTGGATCATGCTATACTTGGGCACGTGGCTGGCAGAGCAGGGAAAGGGTGTGCTGTTAAGGACTAGCCATTTGCCTAACAACTTCACTACAAATTCAGCCAAGTATCCTGGGTACATGTAGGGAATAAAAGACAAGAGAAAAATCAGATTTCATGTGGGTGGCTGAACAGATTGTGCCTGATAACATGAGACAATTAGAGAATCAGCAAGGAGAAAGAAAGATGGGCTGTGAACCAGAGGGAATAAAAATAGCTGCTTGGGGGGGAGGGATGATGATGATGATGGTGATGGTGGTGGTGGTGGTGGTGGTGGTGATATCAATGATAACAATCTCTCACATTTGTTACAACTTTATAGTTGGCAAAGCACTTCTAATTCATGAAGTCTAATTGTTGTCTAGTGAGGAAGGCCATTGGGGTGGGTGAGGCAAGAGGTCCCAGGACTTGCGCTTGGCACTGACTCCCAGGTTCTGCCTCTGTCAGTGTGTGCGACAGAGCCGAGCTGACATTGGCATCACCCTCCTCTGAGTCTCCGTGTCAGGAGGTAGTCATGGAAACTCACTCCCTTCCTAAGCTGATGAGGAGAGAATTAGGTAGAAAGGAGGAATCAAGTTAATTGCCTGTCATCCCCTCTCTGCTCTTTGTGTGTTGATTCAAATTAAGCTTTTTCAGTTTTCTGATGTCAGCAGATACCAAAGGATGAGAGCACAGGCCTGGGAGTCAGGACCTGCAGGAAACAGCCAGTTCTGAGAAAATCCCTGAACCCTTCTGCTTCTCTGTTTAGTTCTGACCCAAGCATTCAGGAAAACAAATTTCTTTGCCTGACCCCTAACCCCTTCCCCTGCCCCTCGATTTCTGACCCTAACTCTCTGAACTGCCTTCATTTAACCATCTCTGACTCTGCATCCATTCAGCCAGCCATTCCCCTCCTCTTGCAGAGAAAAGAGCAAAGAATTCAAATTGAATTCTGCATTTATTGAAATTCACTGTAGCTCAGAGGGAAGTAATTAAATAAGTCAGTTAAGTAAGTCGTCTGTGATGTGTGTTGCCCACATGGAGAGAAGTGGAGGGAAGATCTAGAGGTTTTTGGCAAGTGGGATCACCACTAACTCAGTTGTCACCTGTGCAGAACTGGAGGAGGTCTCCAAGGATGAGGCCCTTTCCTTTCCTGTCCTATGGTCTCCTCTCTACAGCCAGATGGAATTATTTGAGATTCCTTGCATGCTCCTTGCTTGTTCATATCTTCAGCTCTTCAAAGGTTTTTTTTTTTTTTTTTGCCTGGAACACCCTCCGTACTTCTTAATTATGTCTTAACCCTGACAATACTTGTCTGGGAAGCCTCTTTAGGGCTGAATAGAGGACTTCCAAAAACCACGAAATCCCTTTACTATAGACAAAAAGCAGGTCATCAGTGTATTCGACCTCCCCACTGTACTACAAGCACTGGGGGCAGGGACCCTGTCTCCCTTGATGATGTTTCCCAGCACTATACCATGCCCGCACATGGAAGGTGGTAAACCAGTATTTACTGAATAAGCAGTTGATTTAGTACATGGTCGATGAAAGGAGTATAGAGGATGGTGTTTTAAAAGAAGAAAATATTTACTTATGATTTAGAGTTGAATGTTGATTGTAATCTCTCTGGATTTCCATACTATTTGCATTTCAGCCAAATAGTATGGCGGGCCCTGAGGCCTTTTCTTAGGGCACAGAACAGGTTTGCCCCAAGAACTCTGCCTTGCTTCATTCAGGCCAGCTCTCTCCTGGAACTTTTCGCCACTTTGGCTCTGAAAGTACCAAGCTGTGAGGTTAAGTGCTGGCCCAAGGTGGGAGCTACAGAGGCAGAGGTGGTCGAATGAAGACTCCCAGGCTGAAGGGGCTGAAGAGAGTGCTCAGAATTCTTCTAGAAGGCTCTTCCTGGATCAGAAGAAAATTCTGGGAAAGGGATGTTGTCTCAGATTAGGGATAAGAGGCTGCTGTCTAGGGAAAAGATGCCCCTCAGTTTAAGGATGAAGGTGACAGGATGACTTTCTCCTTATATCTATATGGAGTTTATAGTTTTTATAGAAGAATTCAGTATATTGGCACTCTTATCTGTCATTAGCCAATGGGAACAATTGTTCTGGACTTCCGTTTCCTTTTATATAAATGAAGGAGAGAGTAAAACCAAATGCTCTCCAAGGTCTGTCACCTGGTTTTATACAAACAGATTATGACTTTGCTGTGTGACTGTTTTAGAAGTTAAACTTGGCAGGAGAGTGAGAGCATTGCATTGGGCAGGCCGCCTCAGGAAGTTAAGGGGCAGAGGTGGGTCAGGCAGTCTGAGGATCTTCCCTGGACCCTGGCTCCGTTTTTTTCTCCTTGTCTTTTTTTCCCACCCGTTTCCCTCTCTGGTGGAAGGCAGTGTATCCTAGCGGTTAGTTGCACGGGCTTGCAAATCAGGTAGACGTACACTTGAACCCCAGCTCTGCCAGTTACTGAATGTGTGTGACCTTGGCCTGTTAGCCTGTTTCCTCATCTCCAAAACTGAGTTTATCTTCTCTTAAAGTTATCCTAAGGTTTTGATGACTTGATGGAAAGGAAGGATACACAATATGTGCCATCCTTCTTCTTCATAAATATATTAATACTGACATTGTCTATGTTTTTATTTTTAGAACTCTCATTTTGACATGGAATTTTACTAATTTTAACCCACTGTCCTACTTGTTTTCGGTTTATTTTGCATGGAAAATCCTAGGAATCATGTACTTTTACTTCTTCAGATATGTAACAGTTACAGTCCCTAGTTCTGCTTGCCTGATAAACCCCTTGAGCTAGATGGCATGAGGTACATACAGGAAACTAGCAGGCACACAGAATTTTTCCACCAGACTTACAATATAAATACTATTTTAGGCAATAACATTTTAAAAATGCTGGCATTAAAAGCATTCAGAAGTAACAGATAACTAAGTTACTGGGGGTATAAATTTCCTTCTTACACACTTAAGGGTTAGAGGAATAAAGATGGGGCAAAGAAGCCTTGGATTCTTTGTAAAGTTCTTGTGTACTTCAAAATTTTACCAGCATCGCAGTGGACATCTGTCACACCTGTGCACTAACAGCTCTTCACAGTAAATTTATTGAAGTTCAAGATGATAACACTTCATAAATTATCCATAAATTGTACCTGGATTCTCTAGGCAATGAGAAATAGCTTCTGTAGGTGAAAAGGGAAGTGGTGAGAATATTCAAGTTCCTTCTAACTGCAATTTTGAATAACATCGACACATTATTTCTATTATGCCTTTCATTTCAGTTGTTGGAGCGGCCCTGTGCAGACTCTGCACTAGGCCTTTATGAAGACTGTCCATGTAATATCTTTGGACAGCTACCCTGCCTGCTGCCCTCAGTTCTGAGGTCCTCTGACAGTCTAGGGGAGTCCCTACTACTCTTACAGGTGAATGAAAAAACACAGAAGCAGGTGGTAGGCAGGAGCTGTCTTCTTCATTGTCATCGATCCAGAGCCTAGGAAGTGACTGGCACTTTGTAGACACTTAAGACTTAATGGATTTAGGGTCTGAAAGTATTGGGTCTCTGTTAAGTAGGAGATGAAGATGCCTGGGTAGGAAAACCTTATAGTGTTATGAAAAGCATATCTAAGGCATGTTATGAACCATAGAGTTTAAAGTGATTCTATAGTGGGAGTGGCCACTTCCTTAACATCCTCATCCCAAATTGCTCTGGAGTTGATTCTCCGAGAATACAGGAATGGAGTCAGAGGACCTTCTTAGTGAGAGCTACAGGGCAGGGGTAGCAAGGTTTGAAAGCAAGCCCAGGTCCCAATGTGGGACAATATCTCCCACGGGGTGAGGAATTTCCCTCATCAGCTGCAGCCAGATTCTACAGAGAATAAGGTGCCCTTATAATTAAGCATACAGCAAACGAAAGGAATGACCACAAGGGTATGGGCCCGCAACTGCTCAAAGTCAGCCTGTTGGTTTAAGTAGAGGCTTGAAGGAAGAGAAAACGGCTATTCTGCAACGGTTTACTGGCTGAGATTTCAAGGACCCCTGGCGAGTTGACAATTATATCTGTTCATTTTTCCATCACTGTGATGAATCATGCCTCTGATGACAAGTGTGTGTGTATGTGTGTGTGTGTGTGTGTGTGTATAGAGTCATGTTTTAGGAGCTTCTTTCTGAATTATTGCTTGTCACTCAGGGACCTCCCAACCACTTGAAGACTGCCAGGATGGAGTCAGATTTTAGCTGGGGAGGTAGAACATTATGTTTAGGAAGAAGCAGTTGGTTAAACCTGCCACTCAGGGAGGTCCTGGCTCCGGGAGTCGTCTTCCTATCTCACGCCACAGAACACAGCACTGTTGTTCTGAGCGGGCCCTGGCCAATGGCCTGATGGCCTGTCAGCTAAGGGTGGGCACAGGGAGTCCACTCTCCTCTCCTTCAGCAAGACAGGATCTTGAGGAAGGCTTTACGGAACTCGACATTGAAGGTGGTATAGATCACGGGGTTGAGGGCACTGTTCACGTAGCCCAGCCACGTGGTGGCGCTGTAAAGCTCTGGGGACACATGGCAGGCTTGGCAGTGAGTATTGAGAACGTGGGTCAAAAAGAAGGGCAGCCAGCAGACAATGAAGGCCCCTGGGTTGCAAAAGAAGAGAGAAACTGGGTCAGGGGTTTGCTTACTCCTTGTGTTATAACATGAAAATGACTCACGGTTGTTTTCTTTGTGCCAGCCACCATGCTGGAATTGTACATGCCCCTTTAATTTTTACACCAACCCTATGAAGGAGGTGTGATTAGCCACCTCATTTTTCTTTCTTTCTTTTCTTTTCTTTTTGGATGAGAAAATTACATGTTTACATCTTTGATTCATCTCAGGCCTTTGTTCCTAAATCAACTTTTCTAGTTTGATATTTAGGTAGCTCTTTACTAGTCTTTTCTACTTCTCAGTTCAATTCAAATATTTATTTAATGTCTAGCCGTGCAAGACATGACCCTAGGCACTGACAGGGAAGAGGACTTTAAAGACATGACTGATGTTTCCTGCTGTTGAGATTACATCCAGGTATCCTCATAAAGTCCCTGAGACATTAGAAAGGAAGCTTTGTCAATGGCAGTGAACAGGTTGAATTGTCTTCACTAACTCTAATGCTCTCTGTGATTTATCAACTTTTTCTCTTTAAATACATTTTCTATTTTTCTACTATAAAAATGAACCCTGATTTTGTACATTATGGAAAACTTGGTAAATACAGAAAAGTAGAAAGAAGAAAAATAACCACCCACCACTCAAAGACAATCACTTTTGACATCTTGGTGAATTAATTTTCATGTTTTTCTTTCTCTGTCTTTGAAATAATCTAGATGTTATCACACCATATGTCAGCAGTTTTTTGCATCCTTATTTTTTCACTTAATATTTTAGAATAAGTAAGCCTTTATTAAATATCCAATATATGCCAGACACTTTTATTGAATTATTATCTTATTTATTATTTGATTTATCCATTTTAATTTCATGGGATAGACAACAAATACAATGAATAAATGCAGTTCAGTTAGGTCACATGTTCAATTTTATATTTCATAATTTCTGCCCAGGTCTTTTGAATTTTCCCCAGAGTTAACATTGATATGCAAACCCTTCTCAATTGTATTGCAAACATTTATAAATATTACCATTATTGGATTTCCATTTCTGACAAATGTGTTTCCTTAGTACCCTCTGCCAGCTCCACCAAACTCAACCTAACCCAACCAAATTCAACCCAACTCAACCCAACTCAACATGATCCAAACTCACCAAGCACGATTGCCAGCATCTGGGTTGCCTTCTTCTCCCGAAGTGGCACTCCACGAGGCTGCAAGGGCCCCAGCTTTAGAGATGTCGACAACCTGCCATTACTGAGTTTTCGAACCTCTAAGCTGAGCTTGGGTGCCATGGTGGGGCTGAGGGAGTTCCGAGTCCTCCCCTCCCTTTTCAACTCTCCCCCGGCTTCTTGGAATCCGGGTCGCCCCAAGGCACTATCTTGGCAGATGCTGTAGTAACGCTTCAGCTCCATGTGTGCCTGGCTAGGGGAGAGTGGCTGTAGGTGGGACAAGAGAGGATCCTGACATTTTTGGGGACACTGTTTATCTTCTGCATGCTCCTGAAAAGGAAAGGGCATGCAAAGAAGTTAGAGAAAATCATCATTCTGTGAAACCTCCGGAGAGCACATCTGAGAGTGTGGGATCATGAAAAGTTAAGGTACATGAAATCTGCTTCTGACTTCACAACTAAAAAATACGTACCAGATATAGAACATTTGAGAATCACAATGGCCCCTTGAGGAGGGTAGTATAGGAGTATAGCCTGGTCTTTTTGAGTTAGAATGAGCTGGATATACAGAGGAACACGTGAAATGATGCTACTAAGATGTAAATCACAAAATCTGGAATGTGGGAAACTCTGTTAGACAAATGACTCAGTTTTTTTCAACAAATAAATGGCAACAACAACAACAATTGCATTTACCAGTTGCAAAGTATGGGTCTTATTTGAATTTTGAGTCAAATAAACTATGAAAGACTTGTAAGACAATTGGAATAATGTGAATACTGACTGGATATTTAATGATAATAGGGAGTTATTTATTTGCTTAGGGTTATGTATTATGGTCATACATTTTATAAAGTCTTCCTTAGAGAGTCTTACAGAAATATTTTTGCTGAAATGTTATGAGGTTTGAGACCTGCTTTATAAGAATCCAATGGGCATGGATGAGTGTAGGGGGGAGTTCAGATGAAATGAAATAAGATTGGCCATGAGTTAATTGCATGAGTTAATTGGCCCTGAGTTAGTTGTCTTTCTGCTTTTTTTATTTTTGAAAATTTCCATAATAAAAATAAAAAAAGAAAGAAAGAAAGAAAAGAAAAAAGAAAACCCAGGATTTTCACCTCAGCTTTCCTACTTATTAGAAGGACCCTTGGGCAAGTTAATTAAATACCTTTGAACCTCATTTGTAAAACAGAAAAGAAGTTGGGAAATTTTGGTTTAGGTTGGGTAGACCCTGAGAGTATGTGGACATTTCTGGTTATTTGGTGGGGATGTGTGTGTGCTCAACATCTAAACTTCTTTCCATGTTTGAAGAATCAGACACTATATCAATCTCCAGTAGCAGGCAGGACCCCTTAGTTCCCATTACTGAAGGTATAAAAGCCATATATTCACTCTCTACACACCCTTACCAGACATCTAGAGCTCTGGCACATAAATTAAGCCCAGCCAATTAGAAATTTGCACCTAAGACCTTGAACTGGAGCTGGTGAAGCAGGGACACTTGAGAATTTGTCTAGCAGTGATATGAGTTCCAGGTCTTCCAATCTGGTTCTTCCTTAGGCATGAACAGCATTGTCTGAAGTTATTCTTCAACCTTCTCACTGAGTCTGAGCTACTTAGTATCTTTCCAGTAAATTCTTTTTTCTTTATGTTAGTGTCAACAGCCAAGAATGCTCATTATTCTCTCCTTAGTTCAAGAAATCACAGAGCTCAAAGTGATCCTTCCCAGATTGTATATTGGTGAGTATATTTTTCAGCTCTCTGCAAACCCTCATCACTATCTCCATGGCTGGCATGAAGAAACACTGGAATCTTTTGGGTCTGGCTGGCAGAACCCTCCACTCCCAGATGGTAGGACAGACCAATTTCTCCAAACTCCTGGCAATGCCAGCCTCTTGCTTCTTTATTCTCTCTTTGGTAGTCTCTGCTTTTTTCCTTTTGAGCTTGGAGCCTCCTCAGACCTTAGATCTGCTGTAGGCAACTTGAACATTCTTACCTATTAAAAAAATTATTTACAGTAAGACTCTCTAACTGCTACACCAGGACTGTGTAAAAAGTGGTTAATTGGCTGTACAGAGATGGGACAAAACTCAGAATGAGTTCTTAAAATTTTATTCCTAATATTGGCTTGGAGTTCAGGGAGAGGTTTATTGATCTTCTAACGCCTCCATTCTGCACTCAGCTTGCTTGGGGAGGCAGGGCTGGCTTGAATTCTTGAAAGGACAAGGATAAGGGTGACCATGAAATTGTCTGGGTTTTCCCCCATATATAGTGGGAAATAGGACACTTGAAAGTCTCACATTAGCCTCTCTTCTGTGTTTTTCTTGGCTCTGCCCATGTGTGTTTCATTGACACCCTATTTCTTCTAGCCAGGTGACTCTGGATGGCATTTTCACACCATGTCCAAGTGTCACTGGTTCCAGTCATTGAGATCTAGCTCAAGAGTGATATGCTTTTTGTAGATCACTTGGTGATTCTTATTCTGAAGCTCAAATCAGGATCTCATATTTGTTATATACAAGAGATACAAGTATAACATTGGGACTATTCCATTCTGTGGTGAAAGTAGAAGCAAGTTAAGTCAGAGTGTTGAGAAAAGGTATCTTATATTTCTCCTGTAACCAAATACATGGCTTACTTACCATTTGTCCAGTGGCATCTGATGGAAATCTGTCCCTTATTGAAAACTGCCGAATGGGGTGCAGCCTCAGACAGGAAGACTAGGGTGGGTTGAAGGAGAGACAGTTGTAGGTTAAGGTCTCCATAGATGAACCATATAGATGACGATGTTTCAAATATCCTTAATGTTTGTCCATATCCTCAGCTTCAGGTCCTTACCTCCTATTTCATGGGAACCAATATTCTTGTTCTATCCAAACTGTGGGACTTCAATTTTGAGAGACTGACTCTCACTCAGGTCATTAAAGGTTAATCTGGGCATCTGCACTGGACCTGCCTTCAACATCAAATTCAGTTCTCACTCTGTCTATGAAGCCAGTTCCTGAGCATATTGACCTTTTCTCTCATAACCTCTGTGGCACTTCTATTTCGGTGCTTAATTGTCTTCATCTCAATCCACAAACATCCTGGGGCTGTTAGTTAACTTCGGGTAGAGGGGTGCTCTATCTGCTTGTCTAGATTCTAAACTCTATGAAGGCAGATGCTGTATAATATTCCTGCTGACCCTTCCCTAGCAGATGGCAAGCATATGCTGGACATGGGGATGAGCCGACTTTCCAGATCAAAGCAAATGGAAGATCAGTGCTGAAGCAGCTCCTTTTCAGAGCCTTGAAAGGCCCAATAACACGTATCATCAGCACTCCATTTCCCAAGCTGGTCAACCCCTTGACACAGAGACACATCTAGTAAGAAAAAGAGCTTTCTATGGGCCCAGGTGATTCTTGGAATAAGTGGTCTGCTCAAAAGTCAATCCTGGGGATCTACCAGCAATGCATGGGACAGCTGCTATCTACAGCTGCCAATCGATATGACATTTGTACCATTGGACATTTGGGGGCAATGAAGAACTTCGATGGAAAGCAGAAGACATCCAGAAACTATCCTATCACCTTGCCAAGCAGTGTGAGCTTTAGGGAAGACTCACAATGTACTTTCTGGATTCGATTTCCTACTCTAAAGCAGAGCCAATACGAGCAGATTCGAAGGTGGGTGTGAGATGTGTGTCTCCGATGTGGCAGCATGAGCAGAAGCAAGGACTTCTGGACACAAGGCTAGGAAGCTATGGGGTCGGGCACTATTCTCCCTCTGCCCCTCTGAGGGGTTTACCTGTTGAGGGAAGCCAGGTCTGACACTGATGCACTGACTGTTCTGTCGAGTGAGGATCCGTTTCCGTCTCCTCTGTCTCAGCACCACGTAGATCCTGGCGTAGACGAGGACAGTCACTCCGAAGGGCAGGTAGAAGGACACCACTGAAGAGTAGATGACAAAATCAGGATTGGAGATGGAGCAGACACTGGGGTCTCCTGTGAGTGAGAGGAAAAGAGAAAACAAAGCAGTTTGCCAATATGAGACATCAGTGGGGAGCACACAAAATGGCCCCATACCATGTGTGGTGTCTCAGCCATTTAATCCACACAGAACATGGGGAAGCAAGGGTGCTGGACCCACCTCCCCCCTCACTGAGACTCAGGTCACATGTGCCTCGTTTGTGGCGGCTTTCACCAGCTCCTCAGTCAGAAGCAGCTCCTCCTTCCTCTGTGTCCCACAGCCCTTGCCTTGCCTCTTCGCTGTGGTTAGCCCATGCGGCTGCTTGTTAAGTTGTGGGGATGGGGATATTATGTTGTCAGTTCCCTGAAGGGAGAAGGTCCAATTCATCTTTGTGCTGTTCACAGTTCCCTTAAAAAGAAAATTACCCAGCGATTACATGCCAGACACTCTCTACACTGGGACTACAAACATGTCTGCCCTTGAAGGGCTCAGTCTAGACAGACAGGCGGTCTTCCTGAATGCTGTGTTCAGTGTCATGGAGGAATGTGGCCCGGGAGGCTGGGGAGAGTGTCATACAGCAACAGGCCAGAGGCTCCCGGGAGTGAGGCAGCTCCACAGAAAAGCGCCTGCTGGTGTGGAGGCATTTGTTGAGAATGCCAGATCTCCAATTTGAACCTGAGGTCCAGGGCAGGTCGGGGCTGAAGACGGGAAATTCTATTTTTTAGGGAATCTCAGGACTGGTCAGGGGTAGGATGGGGAAAGGGTTGTTAGGGAGATTGTCACTGTGGACAATGTGAAATGAGGAGCACCTTCGTCCCTGCTTTGGGTCCTGAAATGCACCTGTCCCTATATTTTAGAGAGTCCCTGTGGTTTTGCCTTTTTTGCTACCAGGTGTTGAAATTCCTTCAATGTCCAGAATAAGGCCTGTAATGTGACTTGTCTGGAAGAGAAAAGGGAAGAAAACAAGTATCTTCCAGATGGTGTGCCAAGGACTTGATGCATATCCTCTCACCTAATTACTGTGGCACAGGAGCTATTACTGACTCTATTCTCAGATAAGCAGGTTAAGTCTCAGAGAGGTTCAATAAATGGCCCAGCACCCACACAGCCTGAAAGAGGCCCAGCTTAGATCTGTTTCTCCAGTCATTCTGACCTTAAAACCAATGTTCTTTCTGTGATTTTGATTCACCTCCCTCTACCACGATAACTGACCCCCCTCTATCACTGGGAGGCCAGCACTGTCAGCAACAGCTGTTGGGACACCCAACCACTCTTCATAAAGGGTAGGGGATTCTCAGCAACCCCAGATCTGGCCTTGGAGGATACAGCCACAGAAGCGAGCTAATGAGGAGAGGGCTGCAGCCAGCCATATGGTCCCCTCATTCTGCATTTTGGTCTTCTGAGATAGGCAGAGGCCAGGTTTGGGGTGGGAGACCCAGGTCTGCCATTTACTAACTCTGGGGCACATGGCTTAACTACGCCAGGCCTCAGCTTCATTATCTGAAAAGGAGGATAAAAATAAGGTCTCATGGAGGGGTTGTGAGATTAAATGAGGGAAAATGGTGACTATTATTATTACTATTTATTCTTTACTATGACTATGTATTATATACCTCCTCTGAGCTGTTTGAACTTAAAAGGCAAGGTATCATTTGGAATGAAAACCTGTAGAGAGACTTACAAAGGACACTATCTGTAGGGGAGGGAGAGGAGCAAAGGCTAATAATTTAAGAAAAAAAGTGTACTCCATTCTCAGCGAGGCATTTTAATGAGAGCACTCACACGAGGATCTTGAGGAGCTGCTCCCAAGGTTTTTGATCTTCTTAGGAGGAGGGTAAAATTCAGGAAAAATTAATATTGTCTTGCCAAGTCTGTGTCAGCATCCTTTAGGAAATGGCTTATAAAACTTTGAACAGTGGTCACCAGATGGACATTTTCTGGTGTTCTGGGGGAGACAGGGTTGGAGGTGGGACAGGGTGGCAGATGCTGGTCTTTCTGAACCTATCAGGACTCGTGTAGGCAGTGATCAGCCCTCTTCCTGAAATTAGCTCACCTGGGGTCAGCATCTGACCGTGACTTAAACACCTCCTGTGAGGAGAGGCCTGAGCACCTTTTGCTAGTGAGAAGGGGGGCAGGGATAGATGCCCTCCCACTATTTGTCTGGTTACCATTGCTGGTGTTCGGGGTACGTCCCATTCGTCCCTCCAGATATACCTTCGACCCTTCTGTACCCTCCTCTGGGTTCTGGGAAGCTGACCTCTAGATTTTATATATTAACTCCGACTTTTTTTTCCCCAAGTTTTTATTTAAATTCCAGTTAGTTAAGGTCCAGTGTAATATTAGTTTCAGGTGTAGAATTTAGTGATTCGTCACTGACATACAACGGACCCCCAGTGCTCATCGCAACGAGTGTGCTCCTTCATACCCAAGGGTACTCATGCCTACTTTTAAAAAGCCAGGAGCAAAAGCGGGTATAGTATGCTCCCATTTGAGTAGAAAGTGGATACACGGCACATGCACACACACACGTGTGTGTATGCGTACTTGTTTCAAGCATTATCTTTACGATTATTAGTGTTTGCTTCTAGAGAGGGTTACAGGGCAGCTAATGATCTAGGATAGAAGGGAGACTTACCTATATGTGTGTCTACGGATCCCCATCCTTCTGTTTTATCATGGGCAAGTATTTATTTTTCCGTTAAAATATCGAAAGCAAACACATGAGAAAGAGTGAAGAGAGAACACAGAGCTCTTTCACAATCACTGAGCCTCACAGTCATCCCTTCCTTCCTCTCTTATCTGAGTAAAATGCTGCCCATCCTTAGATCGAGCTCTGTGGTCTTTCCCACAATTTGCAGGCCACAAAGTCCTGCAAGGTCTGCCGGTGGGTAAAGTGACCCAGAAGGCTGGTAACCAGTGAGTGAGGACCTGCCCCGGCTCCCACTGGGACTGGTCTGGGTATGTGTCCTGTCGGCAGGGTAGCAATTCTGGAAGCTTCTCTCCACTGAGTCCCAGATGAGGTGGTGAAGGCAATGAGGCCCCCTGCCCCGGGAGATGAGCTGCCTTGCCTTGATTATTTAACCAAAACAGAACTGTGCTACTAGTACAGTAGCTATGGGATGAATACAAGAATGACGAATACAGGAGACAAACGGACAAATGAGCACATAAGCAGTCGCTGGCTGGAAGACAGTGGGGAAAACCAGAGGGTCACACCTCATTCTCTGAGATGTTGGATGTTTAGGCCAACTAATCTTAACACTGAAGGAAGAAAGGATGATAAGAAGAACTCAACCACTTACTCATTCAACAAAAGTTTATGGAGCACCTACTGTGTTCCAGGCACCATGCTGGGTGACAAAATCCTTGGCTCCACAAAGGGGTGGGAGAGGCTTTTGTGGACTAGCCTGGGAACTTGAGACCTAGAGTGATGCGAAGGGCAAGGCCAAAAGCAGGTTGACTTAACAGTTTCATGAGCTTAAAGCTCATGGAAGGATTTGTCTTCACCCTGTTCCCAGAGACCCACCCACCTTTCCCAGAGACAGGAGAGCCTGATGCATCTGAATTCAGATCCTGTTATTCCTGTTATCCTGAGCCTGTTATTCTTTTAACTTTCTTTTGTCAACCCGGCTTCCACCAGCTCCAGTGTTCTGAAAGCCAGGTGAGGGATTCTGTTGCTCAAATCTAGATAGTACTCCTCCATTTCCTTGTTTCAAAGGAAAATTAAGACTATAAGTCTTGTGTCTGTGAAATGAAAGGATCGGGCCGCCCATTCAGGGACTTTTAGAGTTTCCTCTAGCACCAGTACTCCATGCTGTCAATGATGGGGTGTTTAGCTAGTGCTGGGTCCCTGCTGGGAACTTGGGGCCACACTGATCAGCCAGGGCCCCCCAACCTTGGCACTCTCTGTGACCGAAGGTCCTGCCTTATGTGCATTTCCAGAAATTCATGTTGCCCTTTTCTCGGACAGTAAGAACAACGCCGAGATGAAGGAAATTGAAGTTCAACTTTTTTCTGCCTTATGTTGTCTGATAATTCACAATCCCATGGGGCAGCTCATTTCATTAAGAAGGGCTCTGCCAGGGACGCCTGGGTGGCTCAGTTGGTTAAGCAGCTGCCTTCGGCTCGGGTCATGATCCCAGCATCCTGGGATCGAGTCCCACATCGGGCTCCTTGCTCATCAGGGAGCCTGCTTCTCCCTCTGCCTCTGCCTGCCATTCTGTCTGCCTGTGCTCCCTCTCTCTCCCTCTCTCTCTCTGACAAATAAATAAATAAAATCTTAAAAAAAAAAAAAAAAAGAAGGGCTCTGCCAGAAAGTTCTTTTGTGTTGCACAGCTTACTGGAAATCCAGCCACTTCCGATATCAGGTGTCATTGGCCTTATCCTGTCCTTTTCTCCTCTACTTTTCACAGGGTGAGTAGAAACAAATGGCTGAGAGAAGTCATTTATATCGGGCTTTCATGTGAACTTAGGAACTTCCTTAGAGATGGAACCCATATCCATCAAGATAATGAAGCCGTACTGTGAAGGACAGACTGAGGCAGAGGAGGACGGCTGGGCTTCCTCGCCTTGAGTTCTGTTCACCAGTTCCCTGAACTGTGTTCTAGGACAAGGTCACTGGCCTCTATAGGCACCAGCAGAACTGCTGCTGCTCCGACTTTCCTGGAGCAGGTGCCTAGTTAAATTTTGACGCACAGAAACATTTTCTAACACACAATAATCACAACAATAGCGGTAGCCAATATCCACTGGACTTTACAAAGGACCCGACACTTGGAGGCTATACATGAATAAATGGAGGGCTTACTAATTAATCTTATTAATAAACTTAAAAGTAAGAGAGAGGGGGGTCCCTGGTTGGCTCAGTCAGAAGAACATGATCTTGGGCTTGTGAGTTCAAGCCCCACGTTGGGAATAGAAATTGCTACAATAAGTAAGTAAGTAAATAAATAAATAAATGACTGAGAAAAAGTTGTGCTAGAATAAATCATGTACATCTTTCAAGTAAGAGAGAGATTGAAAGAGATGAGAGAGAAGTGAGAGTGTACATGCTAAGCCACAGGCATTTTTTGCCTTCTCAATTCTATATTTGAAAATCCTTTTGGAAAGACAGTTTTCTGAGTTTTGTTTCTGGAATAATAATGATCTCACTGGTGGCAACAACACTGCAATTAGCTCATCATTCATCTTCACTTTAGATGTTGACATTAACTGGGAACTCGGTCTAATGTCAGATTTTGAGACTGTTTTTAACTGTTACTAGGGTGTGTGTGTGTGTGTGTGTGTGTGTGTGTGTGAGAGAGAGAGAGAGAGAGAGAGAGAGAGAAAGAGAGCATGAGTACAACAGCCCCTGCCAACCTCCCAGAATAAATAAGAGGAGCCCCTCCACAGACTGAATGCTGGTGGGGATTTGCTGCTGGCCAGGGGTATGCGGTGCTGTGGTCTACTGGTGGTAGTGAGTCCCATACTACAGAGTCCAACTTAGACTAATGTATTTTCGTATAGAAACTAAGATACAGAAAGTGGCTTAGTTAGCAGACGAACCCAAAAAACGTATTTAACACCCACCAAAAATAGCATTTCAATACCAGGCAGCCTCTTAAGAGTTGTGTTAGGGAATGTTGTTTTGGGGGAGTATGTGTGTGTCCACAACCCTGTTTGTGTGTATAAAGTGTTATTCAGGGAAAACAATAAAGTAACAAATGGTAAAGGGTAAATGCAAACATGGTAGTAACATTATATTTTAGGAACTCCCTGAGTTAACTAGGCAAATATTCGCTGGATGACTCAACTACCCTTCAATGTAGCAGACAAAGAAACCTGACCTTGAGCGCATGGTCTGTGTTTGGCTGGTCTACATATGTTATTCCAATTTAATCCTCACTTAATCAGAAAAAAGCTCTATGAAGCAAGTACAGTGGAATTATTTCACACATAGCATCAGATTTTAGTCAGTGATTAAAGTGAACATTGTTTAGAGCTGAAATTTGCTTTGAAAAAATCTCCTGAGTCACATGTAAAGATATACACAGTCTCGTTACAGCCCTGAAGGTAGTGAGTAAAGACTGTAAGATACATACCTTAATACGGCATATATTATAAAGAGTTCAAACACAACATGCGGTTTTAGAAATGAAGTTGTTGGTCTTACATGCAGGGGTGGGCATATAAAAAATGCTGAAAATTAACTTGCTCAAGTATATTCTTCAGTGTATTATTATCCCAAAGTTATCAATAAGAAAACTTAGAAAAGTTAAGTAGCTTGTTCCAGGAACACAACAGGTAAGTAGCAGAACTGAAGTTTGAATGTAACTTTTCTGACTCCGGAGCCTCTCTCTGTTTTCCCAAATGTGTGTTTTTACTTTTGACTGGTTGGGCAGCAAATGACTCTTTGATGACTATTCATAAGCTAGGATTTGCCAATATTTACATGCAATGTGCTACATATAATATCTGTATACACATAAATACACAGCTGTGTGACTTGTATATCTACACCAGAAACTAATGACCTTGGAAGATAGTAGGCATTAAACAAATCCAGATGAATACTAGAACATGACTCCATTAGTTCTCCACAAATACTCAGTGTTAACTTCATTATATGTGCTTCAGGAGTTTTCATTCAACACGTGAAATTCCTGAGGCTGAAAGATATACATGAAACAGCCAAAGAAGGCATTGTTCCATATGAGGTGTAATTTTAGATCAATGTCTTATGTCTAAAAAACCAAACATCTCAGATATTCACATTGTTAATCCATATGTCCATCCATCCACCCATCTGTCTGTCCATCCATCCAGTAGAAGATGTACCATGTGCCAGAATTCATGGACAGAATTTTTGTATATTAAGATATAAGAAATACACTCTTCAGTAATTTAGGGATACTAGTTCCCAAATGCCAGAAGTGATTTTTGTTTAGTACAAAATGAGAAATATATATCCCATTTGAGGGCTTTTATAGTGTTATTTTGCATTGTAAGTCTATTATGTATTGTCATCTTTTCATTAGCAAATCTCACCTGAATTATTAATATAGTTTAATTTTTTTAACTGGCCCCTCGCTTCCCACAAGTACAATGACATTTCTTTCAAAACAAGGAGAGGCCAGATTTTTCACTAACCGGGGAAGAAATTTATGTGCTAATAATTGATGAGGTTCTGCTTTGTACTTGAATCAAAACCCAAAGCTTTGCAGTCTGTGGGATCCTTATTTGATTATGAGGTATGCTGATCAGGGTCAGAAATTTCCAGGCTCGAAGCGCTCACAGTCACTCAAGTGTGCTGTGAATCCCATGGGTGTCAGTAAGAGGGGCCATCACTGTTACCTGTGGTGTTGAGGCCAAAGAGGAGAGGGCAGGAGACAGCAAAGGCCAGCACCCAGACAGCTGTGATCATGAGGGCCACGCGTCGACAGGAGCTCTGTCCCGTGCCATGTTGATAGTGAACCGGCATGACTACTGCGGTGTACCTGGGAAAGGAAGTGGGAAGGGATGGCCATGATGAGAAGGGATGGAGGAATCATTCCAAAAGTGGACAGAGGTTCCTAGAGAACCAAAGAGGTTCTACATGGAGAAGAAGAGTTTGGTTGGAGAAAGAGAGAAAGGGTGTTTGAGTGAAAATGGAGAAAGGTTGCGCTAAGAGGGGTGAAGAACTCCCTAAACAGGGAGAGGGGGAGAGAAGAATAAAGTTAGTAAAACAACAGACTGGGCCACTAGCAGGCCCCTTTGCCAGAGGTGGTTGAGGCCCAACATACCTGAAACTTGTACTCACATACCCGAACCCCCAAGACCCTGGGTGCTGGTCTGTGTGCCTTTACTTTCTCCCACAGTATTTCAGATAATGATAAAACTGGGCCCAAAGAGGATGTTTACCCCTGCTTGTATCCTAATATAAATTCTACCCCTCCTAGTGACAACTATTCCAAGTGGCAGAGATTTTAAAAATAGAGATGAGTAATATCTAATGAAGACTTATTTCAAAACTCAGTTTTCATGCTCTCTTAGTCCATTCAGGCAGCTCCATCAAAAATACCAGTGACTCGGAGGCTTAAACAACAAACATTTATTTCTCACAGTTCAGAAGGCTGTGAGGTCCAAGATTAAGACACTGGCAGATTCGATGTCTGGGGAGGGCCCACTTCCTTGTTCATAGATGGCTATTTTCTCACGGGAACCTCACATGGCAAGACGGGTGAAGGAGCTCCTGGGTATCTTTTCTATGGGCACTGATCTCGTTCATGAGGGTTCTACCCTCATGACCTCCTCATCACCCAAAGGTCCCACCTCTTAATACCATCACTTTGGGGGGTAGGATTTCAAGATACAAATTTGGGGGAGCCACCAACATTGGGTCTACAACACACGGTTTTCCACGGTCAATGCACAGTTCTTTGTGTTATGGGACATTGTCTTTTCTGGGATAACTCCTCTCACACATTTCTAGCTACTGAGCCGAAAGAAAGCTGGTCCCGTACATCTACTCATGACATCTTCCCCATTTATTCATCATTTATCGCATCTCTTTCCTACCAGCTGCTCTCTGCGATGGCCACAGCCTCCTGGCTGGTCCCTGTCACCAGACTCTAAAAGTAGATTTCATCAAGTCCTCCCCATCCTGGGTCCTCCAGCAGGAAACTGCTTTAGAAAGGCAGAATTCTTTTTTTTTTTTTATTTTAAATTAACATATAATGTATTATTAGCCCCAGGAGTACAGGTCTGTGAATTGCCAGGTTCACACTTCACAGCACTCACCATAGCACATGCCCTCCCCACTGTCCATAACGCAACCACCCTCCCCCCCACCAACCCTCAGTTTGTTTTGTGAGATTAAGAGTCTCTTATGGTTTGTCTCCCTCTCGACCCTATCTTGTTTCGTTTATTCTTTTCCTACCCCCTAAACCCCCATGTTGCCTCTCAACTTCCTCATATCAGGGATATCATATGATAATTGTCTGAGAAAGGCAGAATTCTAAGACAGTCTCCAAGATGCCTGCCCTGTACTATTTCCCACATTGAATGGAGGCTGAACTTGAGAATATCAAGTGCTATCACTGCTGTAATTAGATTACTAATCAATAGACTGAGTGAATCAAAAGGGAGATTATCCTGGGTGGGCCTGGCGTAATCAGGGAAGCCCTTAAAAGGCACTGGGCAAGTTCAATAATGAGACAACTGGGTGTTGTCTCATGGGTGGAGAGACAGAGTCCCCAAGTATTATTTGTTACTTGATGACTCAAATCACGCTGTAGCCTTGGTAATCCTCAGAGGTCCTTGCACACCACTAGTAGTAAGAAGCTGTTGATTGCTTGCCTTGTGGATCCTGAAGACCTTCTACAAAAGAGGACAATTCGAATCCTAGCCAAGCTCAAGGACTCTAGTGTGTGTAGCTGTGTCTACAAAGGCTCAAGTTTTCTTTGTCTTCTCCTTGTCCAGGGAAGCCAGAGGCCAGATTCAGAGCAGGATCCTCCTTAGTTCTTCCTGGGTCCCTCAAGGCTTGGGGCTGAGGAAGGGAAGAACATACCCTGGGCTGGAGGGGCTGGGCACACATGCCTGCCGAAATCTTCACCTCTTGTGCACCTGGCCTTAGAGTTGAGGTGTTAGCAATTGTACTCCCACAAGAGCAGCTCTGAGGGAGGAGATGGAGGCGGACTCTGCGAGACTTGGCCTTGGTAGCATGACATGGGGCAGAGGTGGCTTCTTTCTCAAGAGGGAGAAACAGAGGTCCTTATTTAATAAGCTCAGATTAAGATCCCACCATCCATCCCAGCAGCGGCCTGTGAGATCTCGGTTCCCCTTTTCTGAGGCATAAACGTTGTAAATCCTCTCTTGAGTCCCTAACCTGGCGATCAAGGAGTGGGCGAGTCGTACCTGGTATTCCTCTAGGCTTGTTACTCTTCTCGGTACTTTGAACTCTGCTGGGTCAGTGGGCTGGGGCTTGGAGTCAGATCTGGCCCCTAGCAGTGATCCCTGAGGCGCCTTGGAAGAAAGGATGAGCCTTGAACCCAAATGGCTATGGTGACCAAACAGCCATTGGGAGATGGGAGGGAAAGGTATGACCCACTTCCTTCTCTCCGGACCTGCAGCTGTGCCCAGCCTTCTATTTACTTAATGTCCTTTCATAAAAAAGACGCTGACTGCCCCATACATTCGTGGTGTGCTGCTCAATAGCTAACAACTGGTCTTCAGGAGAAAACAGCCCTAACTGGTACCATCTGTCAATCTTCATGGTGCAAACACTCCCACCGTTGCCCATTTCAAGCTACACCAAAGGTTTAATACCTGGCTCAACCAGTTCCTAAAATTTTGCCTTGCAGCCCTTGCTAGTCTTTATGAGCTGCCGCAAGCCTGCCGCTGAACACATTGTCCTAGGTATGCGTTGATGTTCAGCAACTCCCTGGAAGCTCCCGTTAATTCAGTCAGGGTAGGCAACGCTGGCTCCATTTTATTTCATTTGTTTATTTTTTAAAAGATTTTATTTTTTTAATTGACGCAGAGAGAGTCACAGTGAGAGAGGGAACACAAACAGGGGGAATGGAAGAGGGAGAAACAGGCTTCACACTGACCAGGGATCTCCATCCCAGGACCCTGGGATCATGATCTGAGTCCAAGGCTCAGGCTTAAGGACTGAGCCACCCAGGTGCCCCCTGGCTCCATTTTATAAAGGAGGATTGGAGACAGAGAGAGGTTGCTTGATGAACCCAAGGTTCCAAAGCTGGTAGAAGAGCCAGGTGTCCCCCGCATTGAGGCCCATGTCTCTCCTGTGTGCCCCACTCTCTCTCAAGGGCACTGTCAAGTCTCTGAGGACTTGTGGGGACAAGGGCTTCCTCAGGGCAGGTGGCATTAAAGGGTGGTTTCTATTTGAGAGTACTTTGGATTCCCAGAAACTTCCTCAATTAGTTCGATTCTATTAAGGGGGGGGGGGCGCAGCAGGTCCTGTTAAAATACAGATTCCCAGGCCACGCCCTGGCTATTCTAATTAAGCACTTCCAGAGTGGAACCCAGAAATGTGCATTTTGAACAAGCCAGGGCATATTACAATCCGGCAAATTTGCGAAAAGTCTGAATTAAGGAAAATTTCTGTCAAAAAATTTCCTGTTAACTTGGGTAAGAAGTGAGAGATGAAACTACACTTACTACTGTTACCTTCCATTTTTTTTTGTATTGTTTTCTGAACACGATTAAACTTTTGGAATAAACGAGCCCCCACCCCGCCCGACCTCCGGAATTCGCCCACACGCAGGATTTTCCCCGCCTGGGAGCCAGCCGCGGGGTCAGAGCCGTAGGTGCCGTTCCGGAACTAGCCAGCTGAGGGCACCCTAATGCAGCGAGAGTTGCCAGCGCCGCCGGGTGAGAAGTTCATGGCTCCCCTGCTGGCTCCCCCCGCCCTGTGGGGAGGCAGGAAGGGAAGGCTCGGCCCGGCGGGGTACCGCAGGCCTGCGGGGACCCTGAATCCGCACCCAGGCAGGCCACTCCGCCTCTGGTCTCCTCCGGAACAAGCCGCAGGTGACCGCCTGCCGCGAGGGCGGGGCTGGGCCTCCCGGGTCCCGCTGCTGCGCTCCCCGCGCTGTTCCACTCCACGCGTCCCCCCTCTCGCTTCCTCGCCTCCTCTCCTGGGGGCCCCTAGTTCACCGGGCTCTCTCTGGCCTGGCCAGAACGCTGGCAGCCTGCAAGGTGGTTAAGCCCGTGGCCGTTGGAAGCAGACTGATTAGTGTCTGAATCCCAGTTCTTCCATTTAACTGCGTGGCCTTGGGCCAGAATTTGGCTGCCCTGAGACTCAATTTCCTTATCTGTGCACTGAGGGTAATGATGCAGCCGGATAGTGCTCTTAGGGACATTGAATAAGATTATCTCTGTGAAGACTTTTAGCACGAGGCCTGGTACCTATTAAGCATTAAAAAAAAAAATAGTATTATTATTGTCATATTATTGTGCTAGCCCAATGTATCTGTGATTATCTCTATCAGCGGGTTTATGGGTATCTGCCCCTTGTTCCTGGGAGCATTAAAAGGAACATTAAATGTATTTATTTACCAAACCAACAAGTATACAACACTTTCTATAGGCCAGCAGCTGTTTGACGTGCTTTAAAAATATTAACTCATTTCATCCTTGTGATAACTCTGTTGCTATGATCTCCACTAAACAGTTAAGGGAACTGAGGCCCAGAGAGGTTAACTGATTTGCCGGAGGTCCTATTGCTATTAGGAGGTAGAGCCAGGTTTTGCAGCCAGGCAGTGGGGGCTCCCGAACTAGAGGCCCAGAGCGTGGTAGGTGCACCTGCGTCAGGCAGCGTGCTACAGAAGAAAGGGTGACTGTATTTCCTACTCCCGCACCTACCAGCGGTGTGATTTGGGCACCATCTAGCCTCAGACCCTTCACTTGTAAAATGAGGATAATTCCCCTATCTTGCTGGGGGTGCTGTGAAGGTTACCAAGAATGAAAAGCTCTTGGCTTGGCCCATGGTACATGCTACGGAAATGGTAGCTATTGGATGGCTTCTGTTTTTAGACTCATGCAAATTCAGATTAGCCCGGAGGACCCAGGACACAGAAGACATAGGAAATACACTTCCTTGACTCCAAGGACATAGCATCTACTGTGGCAGATGCTGGTGTGGCCAGGGGCTCGCTCTTGGTGCCCCATTCCTACTGCCACCATGGGAGAGTCAGGAGACACCTGTTTCAGTCGCAGACCTGTGTAACGGGCTGTGGGAGCCCCTCCAGCAGGTAACATTTCTGCACAAACGAGTTCTGCATAAATGACCCCTGTGATGGGTTTGGGTGGGGGGTGTGGGTTGTAGGCTTGTCAGTCTACTGAAAGTCTCAGGACCCTGGCGGAACCGTGACCTCCACCTGAAGCCCTATCCTAGGCTGGGAGGTGTGTGTGTGTGCGTGTGCGTGTGCGGGACTTACGTGGGTGCTCCTGCAGGAAGCTGGTGGTGGGGGGAGGAGAGAGGCTGGCCTGGGTGGGAGGGCCTGAGTCTAACTCCCTGCCTGGGTTTAATGAGCCCCAGAGCTCTGTGAGGGCTGCTTTTCACCACCTTTTCTTTGGTCAGACAGGGGGCTCAATAAATCTTTAGTTCTGTGGACTCCCCTCCTGGAATTGTTGAAGGAGAAAGCTTTTTGCAAATGACTGGAAAGCCCTTTGCAAATATAAAGTGCTTATTTAGATGCAAACGAAAAATCCAAGGTGCCTGTGACTCATCTGGTACCTATTGTGCTTGCTGCAAAGACGCGGAGGCTTGCCTGTGTGATGGGTGCCATTTGAGAGCCACTTAAAGAACTCCCTGGTGAATGAATTTGGTTGCATTATTCCCGGGCCCCTAGCGGAGGACTCTAATTCTCACCGCTCAGAACGTGTCCTCCTCCTCTGACACTTTCTCAGCCTTCTGCCCGAAGCTAGTTCTGACCCTGGATGCTGGGGGAGGGGGCTGGCCCCCTGGGGAGGCAAGGAGCCAAGGGGGGTGGGGGGAAGAGGGGCTGGTGCTTTTTTAAAAAAGAAAAGGCAGCATTAATCCAAGCATCCAGGGCTATGCCTAAGAATCTAATGACAATAGTATTACTTGCTTTCAAAACCTCTTTTTATCATTTCGTTTCCTTTCCAAGCTCTTACTACCCTGTTAGTACATATCAAGGCTTCATGGCCAAAAAAATGCTGAATCCATTTGGTCAAGTTTGTCAGACTGGTGAGTAGCATTGTGTGCAGACCAAAGGTCTGCATGAATGACTGCATTTTTAATGAGTTGACCAGCTATTTGGCATCTCATGAACAGAATTTAATGCTGTGTACTGCACACGGCCCTGAAAGATGATGGAGACAGCTTTTCCAAGGCCGATTTTCCTTCCTAGAACAGAGGAGAGGCTCCATCTTGAGGTTTTGTAAGGACTGGGTTCCTGCGACATACAAGCCAAGAAGGAAGCATCCTTCCCCACTGGGGTGTAAGGCATGGCTTGTTCCCCAGATTTCAGGTAGTGAGGGCAATGCATTCTGGGGCTTTTCCTCAAGGGAATGGAAGCCAGTTTGAGGTTTACTCTTTTGGCGGTGGTGGGAAATGGAAGAGTAGGTCAGGCGTGACTGCCGCCCGTGGGAAGGTGCTCTAGTGCAGTTGGAAAGATGCACCCTCTCCTGACCACCTCAAGGTCTGCAAAGAAACGCTGGCTGAATTCAGTTCCCAAATGCGTGTGCTGGGCACAGCCTCGCCTGCCGGCCCCGCCTGCCAGCCCCACGCGTGTGAGTGTGTGGGGGTGGAGAGCGGAGGCACCTTCTCAAGAGGGTAGAGAGGAGGGCCAGGAACCAGCAGGCAAGGAGGGGGCTGCCCCACAGCCTCTCCTGGGAGCTCCAAGGCTGATCTTCACCCACTCACTCGTGTTCTTTCTGAAGGTACATATTTGCACTCTGAACACTGGCTACCTTCAGGCAAGGACCACTCAGTGCCGATTAAAATTCTTCATTCAGCGTCTATAACCGGCAGGGCAGGGAGACTCACAGGTGATAAGGAGCTAGGACTACTGTACGGGTTTGGGGTGGGAGAGGTGATGATAAGCAAACCAGGGGCCATCTGCTTCTTATATCACTTATATATTTAGGTACTAAGTGTCCAAAAATCACACAAAAATCTTACATGTTCTAAGCAGAGTTCTATTCTCAGAGAGCTAAATATGTTATAAAATCCCTAACTATCCCTTCATTTTAAAACAGCTTTATCAAGATACAATTCACGTATTGCACACTTCATTCACTTAAAGTGTACAATTCAATGTTTTGGGGGGTATTTATAGAATCATGCGACTATCTCCCTTTATTTTTAAACACATCCTTTAATGGTATGAGTCCCAGCCTTATGGACACGTTCTTTAATTCTCCTTCTCAGCTGGAGGCAACCAACTGCTTCTCAAGTGGTAAAAGTCAAGAGACTATCGGTTGACTGATTCGCCTGAAGTATATCACTAGAGGGCAGGGTTTTCGGGTCCATCCTTTGGTTATTGTTCGAGATTCCCACATCAGCACATGAAAGTGAGTTTAGGCTGTTGGTAGAGAGGGCAAAGGCCCTGGTCCTGCAAAGGTCAAACACTGGGAAATGAGGAGGACCTGCTCTAGGACCTCTTGTTAAAGGCAGACTGGAGATGTCTTGAGATAGTTATAGAGAAAGCACCATGAGAATTCAGGGGTGACGGAATCAAGTTGTAGAAATTTGCAAGGGCTTCGTGGCACAAGGGGCAGGTGTGGTAGACCGTGAAGCAAGAGAAGGATGTGGGGCAACCCAGAAAGAGATGAGATTGAAAAGATGGACTGAGGCCATAGGGCAGAAAACTTTGACTCCTAGGCTGTGAAGGTAATTCTGATATTTACTCTTTAGGCCAAGGAGACGCTGCAGAGTTATGGGGAGGGCAGTGGGCATTTGGACTTTAGTCCTGGGGAAATGATTCTGAGAGAGGCATGTAGGACCAGTTAGGAGGCTGCGGCAGAAGTCTGGTGACAGGTCATAGGAACATAAAATAAGCAGGCATAGTAAGAAAGGGAAATCCGGCGGGGGTGGGGGGGCGGAATGGCAAAAAATGAAGTCTAGAAGCCTTGATTGCTTAGATATGGGAGATCAGGAAGAGGAAGGGGACAAAACCTGAGATTGTAAGGCAATTAAGAGATGACAGTTTGGTGCTTTGATGGTTTGGCTTTTAAAGTTTTGAGGAGCCAGTCCCCCATCTAGGTGGTAATATGGTTTGAAACTCAGGGGAGATCTCAAGGGTGTAGCTGGAGATTTGAGGGGGCTTCGCACAAAGCCCAAGGTTATGAACTTGGAGTCAGCTAGACATGAATTCCAATGCTGACACTGCTCCAGACAAGGGGTGTATCTTTAGGTCAATTCCTTAATTCCCCTAAGAAGTTGGAAGTGAAGCCAATAGTAGCGGGTCAGTTGTTGTGAAGATGGAACGAGTGAGTGCCTGTCAGAGCCTGAGCACAGTGGGGTCAGTTCTCAATGACTGGCAGACCTTGTTTGGGCTCCCCTGTTCAATCTAAGGAGGGGGTGGATGGAGCTGCTGGGAGAAAAAGGGCGGAGGAGAGAGAAAAGGTAGACAAGAGGAAAAGTGAGGAACCGAAGTGCCCAGGGCCAGGGTACCCTGTTCTTCGGGATGGAAAGCGATGCCACTTGGGTGGAACGTCCCCACATTTGAGTCACAATCACAGAGATCCACTCACTCCAGCAACCAAAAAGCTATTCTAAAGAGACATCATTGTTTACTTGTTTGCCTTAAACTCTATGAAGGAAATAAATAAACAAACAAACAACCAAATAAATAAATCACAGCCATACTTCCTAAAATTGCCCTTCTCCCCATCCACATCTCTCCCTTCCTTGCAGGTCTTCCCACGCTTTTCTCTTTCCTCACCTTCTTCCTCTTTTCCCTCCCTTCTTCCCCCACATCACCAAAAACAAAACAAAACACCCACACACAAAAAAAATAATAACAGGAAATTTTCCTCCCAACTCTTGTCAGCTTCCCTTCTGTCCTTGACCCCGTCCCCCTTTACTCCCAATTAGGAATCACCAAGGCCCCCAAAGGATGGTGAAAAGGTAAAGCCAGAATCCTCTCTAAGGCTCTGGGAGGAAGGAGAGCCTAGGAAAGCTTATGGGATGATTGTTTTTCTTCTGTCACGGGAGTTTCTTCTCTTTTGCAGATCATAGTTTAAAAGAAAAAGAGCGAGAAGAAGATGTCCTGGTGGCTGAGTTCCACTTGGCAGGGACCCCAGTGCCCTCAAACGCAAAGCCCGGATGCCCCAAACAGCAGGAGCGACTTCCCCAGGCTGGTGTCCCACACTGCCTGGCAGCCGAGACCTGCCCACAGGGAAATCCCAGCCCTACCTGTCGATGCTGATGGCGCAGAGGTTCAGGATGCTGGCTGTACACATCATGACGTCCAGGGTGACAAATATATCACAGCAAACGCGGCTGAAGTTCCAGACTCCACCTGTCACCTGAGTGGCAGAGACAAGGCAGTCAGTGTCCCCTGCGACCCAGTCATCTCGGCTGCCTTCCTGAGGCCCCCCTGTACCTGCGGACCTGCCCTCCCTGTGCTTGGCACCGTTGTTGCCAAGGGCAGGCAGAGGCCGAGGGAGTGCTGGGCAGCCCAAGATGGTCACCTAAGAAAGGACAAATTCACAGAATGCGCGAACATTAGAGCTGGAATTCGTCCAGTGTTTCTCAAAGTGTGGCCCACAGTGGGGTGCTCAGTAATGACACACATTTCTGAAGGCTTCCCTAGGCCAACTGAGTCAGAATCTCTGAATCGAGAGCCAATGAATTTTCATTTTAAAATACCCCCCCTCCAGGCCCTCCCCGCCCCCGCGCCCCTCCACCCGCACGCCCATTCACCAGGGTTTGAGAATTACTGATCAAGTTCAACCTCAGGAGGAAACTAAAGCTCATCGCAGTTAAACAATGGGCCCATAGACATCCAACAGGTAGTGAAAGAGCCTGGGTGAGAGCCAGATGTGTGCCCTGTGCCCAGTCCGCCTTTCTGAAGCCTTCCGCACAGCAGAGCGCCTACCCTATACCCAGAGAATACGCTGAGGACACGTTTTCCACAAAACTTACCTCTGAAATGAAAATCTATCTGGCTTCTGTTTTAAAGCTGGGACGCATTCTGGAATGGTATCTGTAAGAGCCTATGTGAAATCAGTCTGTGCCAGCATGCCCGCCTTGAACGCCCCAGCTTCAGTGCCCAGGAGGTGTGCGGAAAGGTGGGTGCAGGGCATTGGAAAGGGGCGCAGGTCCTCTTGTCCACTCACAGCACCAGGGAAGACAGTCCTGACCTCACGCATTTACACATGGGTTCCAGGCTCTGAATCTTCCTCTCACTAATGCTTACCAAGAGTCAGGAATTGAGGCAATTTAATTTAGATTGTAGCACATTTCTGTTTTATTTAAAAAAAAATTTTTTTTTAACATAACCTAATCAAACCGGAGAGTTGTGTCAGGGAGACTGTCACTTTCAGAGTGTCCGTAAAGTCCATCTGTGAGCCCCGAGGCTTTTGGGGGGCACCTGCCAGCTTCCTGTCTGTGGGGACCGTGGTTCTCGAGGAGAAACCCGTGGGGCTTGGTGTCCTGGCTGCAGCTGGGGGCATGTGACATCCCCGCTGGGCAGGCCCGGTGGCTGGCGAAGGAGAAGGGGAGTGAAAATGGGTCCAGGAACCTCCACAGTAGCTTCTCGAGGGAAGATGGGAGAGTGCGTAAAGGTGGAACTGTTGCTCTGGTCGGTTTTTGTCACCCGAGATTCTTGTTGCCCAGAGGGGTCCCCTTCCCATTCGTTCCTGATTTATCCCACTAAAGGAAGGTTCGGAAAGCCTCCCTCCTCGAACCACTTCTTTCCCCTTCGATTTATTTCTTTCCAGCATCCCATTTTACTCCTGTATTTGGTCATCTCCAGACTCTATTTTGAGAAACCCTAACCAAAGATATTTTGTCTAAAAGCAATGATGCCAAGTTCAAACTAGCAAAGGGGAACAAACCCCTTGTTTTTGTTCGTTAGGTTGTGGATTTGTTTTCTTTTAGTTCAGCCATTTGCCTTTATAAAAATAAAGCCTAATATGCACTGATAGGAATTCTGAGAATGAGAAACTCATGAAAAGGGGGCTGTATGGTCATAATAGCTGATTTACGGGAGCCAGGAGAATAAGGGATATTTTTCTCAGTCCATAGGATGCTTGTATGCTGCGAAAGCTTCTTGCAGAAGCTTCGAATTTTGTATATTAAACCTCATTTTAACATATGTCTTCTATGCAATATATGTCTTAAATTGGGTAAAGCCCACTTTTTGTTTTGTAAAGTTGTGAATGCCTGTTTGTGTCTGTGAGCTGGGGTGAAAATGTAGGTGACAGAGGATAGTTACAACAGCAAACTCCAGTGCGTGCTGGGTGTTTATTTGTTCTTTTGTTCGTTCTTTTGTTCATTCATTCATTCATTCATTCAGCAAGTAGTTGTGAAGCCCCTAATACTTGTTTATAGAAGAAGCATCTGTTATGTGTTTTAAGAGGTTTTAAAAATGTGTTTTGGGGGTGTGCTTTCGGTGGCTCAGTTGGTTAAGTGTCTGCCTTTGGCTCAGTCATGATCCCAGAGTCCTGGGATCGAGCCCCACTTCGGGCTCCCTGCCCAGTGGGGAGCCTGCTTTCCCCTCTGCCTGCTGCTCTCCCTGCTTGTGCACATGCTCCCTCTCTCTCACTCTTGCTCTATCTCAAATAAATAAATAAAATCTTTTAAAAAATATACTTCCGGCCATGTCCTTGAAGAACGTATATGATAACTGAGGAGCAAGGCATTCTTAAATAAAATAACCAGAGATCATCATGAGGGCCTAACATTGTGAATACAATCTAATGTTTATTGAGAACTTACCTTATGTGGGTCACTGGCCCACGTGACCTATTTCAGGAATTTCTACAGCTTTGCAACTTTAGATTCTGAAAACTGAATTTGTTTTTTACTGTATGGGCTCATAAAGCTTTTGGGGGACAAAATATACACTTATCTGATAGGAAAGTAAATGACTGTTAGTTAATTCTGTGGGAGCAGGGACTTCGACTTGTTTGCTGCCACATCCCCGGCTCCTAGAGCAGGACCTACCATGCAAATATATTCTGGAAGAGTGAATGGTCTCTGACAAAATCTGTATTAATACTGATAGTTAACATTTATTGGATGCTTACTAAGTCTTGATGTTCTGCGAAGCACTTGACGCACATGGCTTCTATTGGTGCTTACCACCCTATGAGAGATGGCTACTGTTTTCATGGCAGAGAAAGGGACAAAAACTGGGAGAGGGTCAGAACCCCACCCGGGGTGGCACAGCCAGCAGATGCGGGCAGTGCACAGGAATGCAGGTCACAACCTGCCCTGTTCTAGGGGAGCGTCAGGTCAGGAGGGACGAGGTGCTAGAAAAGGATGGGAGTTGGGCTGACACAAGGGGAAGGGAGAAAACCATATGCTCATTGAGGATTTTTGTGTGACAAACGGTATCACCTCCCTTCTCGGAAACGGGCACCCTCTTTTCGATCGCCTCTCTCATAGCGTTCCAAAAATAGTGCAAAAGACAGGGGTGGCTGCTGGCCTTGGGGTCTAGTGAAAGCACACACTGGGCAGGTTTTTTGCTCCCTTGCTTTTTAAGCCCCTCATGGCCAAAGCCCTTCAAGTGTCCTCTGACTTCTCTTGTGCGCCCCACTCCCCACTGATTCTGGCTGGTCTCTTCTCCTAATTCTGCCTTCAAAATCCCCATTCTCCTTGATCTCAGCTAAGTGTCAAAAAAACCCCACGCTGATCAGTGGATTGAAGTAATTCCCACTAAGGTGCTGTCCCTTAGGCTTCCCTGGGGCTTACTCCTTAAAATAAGTCTTTAACTGGTGGATGTGCAGTGGAAATACTCATTTTACTTTATTAATTTATTTTTTTACTGGAGTCCTCCACATCAAGTAAATAAGAGTAAGCAATCAGTAGAGCTGCAAAGGGCCATGACCATGCCTAAGTAACTCTCACAATTCTGTCACAGCAACCCGATGAGGGAAATAGTGTTTCTAATTTATTGGTACAGAAATGGAGACTGAGAATGGTTATGTGATTTGCCCAAGGATGCGTAGCTGGTAAAAGAAGCTAAAATTTCAAACCCTTAATATTAACGATTACTCCACCCATGGCAGTATCTTGCCGGGCCCCTGCTGGGAAGCACACAGGTCCACTCAATCCTACCGTTGTAGGAGGGATAAGAGCTGGCACTGGCCTGTCCCTCTACCACACAGCATATTAATTGAGGGTCTGGTACTTTGCCTGGGGGAGTATACTGAGATAAGTGGAACCTGTTTTTGAACCCCAGGGCTTTAGCATATAGTGTGAGCACGTAAGGGGGACACATATACGAGTGGGTGTGGGTGAACTGAGGGCCCAGGAGGGAGAAACCAAGAAAATAACTACGATACAATGGGAAAAGTGCTGATGGTGAGGTAAGGACAAAGTGTGGGGGGAACATAAAAAGGAAAGAGAGTTTTGAAATTAAGGCAAAAAAAAAAAAAGAAAAAAAAACAAAAACAAAATCTGATGGATTTAAGCCTCTTTAGAGACATGATTCTACCTTTCTCCTAAATTCTAATGAATAACTCACTACAGAATTCTGCACAGCCAGGTGGTGTTACTCTCACTTGCTAATGAATATAACTAACTCCCTTTGGCAATGCAGAAGGAGGGAGTAAGCAAGAAAGTGTCTTCAGGTACCGAAGCTGGCTATTGATTTCTAACAGACACAGCCTAAGGCAGCATTTCCCAAATTTACTGATTATAAGGCAGCATTTCCCAAATCACCTGAGGCTCTATTTAAACAAAATGATTCTCAGGCCCCACTCAGAATAATAAGTCCCTCCAGTGATTCTTCTACTGCCTGGGAGGTTGGGGAAACCCGGGTCTGGGGATTTGGGGGTGGAAGTAGGGGGCATGACATTGTCTTCAGAAATTGTCATCCCTAAAAGCAGGGCTCCTTGCCCATTCTATGTCCCACGGATCCCTTTGTTCTCATGGTTCCCTTCTCAGAAGAATATTTGTAAGTGTATACAGTAAAATACATTAGATCACAATACCAATTATATTGAAATATAGTTACCAAAGTATTTTAATATATGTGCTTCTTTAATAATGCACTAAATAACAAAGCCTAGCGACAGGTCTAAAATTCCTACAATTTCAAAGTACTCGTGAGTGTAAATGGTATTTCAAGGTGTGTACGACAACTCTAATGTGATTTGAAAATAGAAATATCTGTGATTTCTCTTGGGGACAGTAAGGATTTCTTCTGCTGTGGGTTGATGCCTACCTTCATAGTTGAAGAAAATGCTAAATTTCAGTGTAGTGAAAATAAAGAAGTAATTTTATTTACATCCAAGTTGATGGACTCCCCTGATTAAGAATTCCTGCTCTAAGGGATGGGATTTTTAGTTGTTTGGGGAGATGTCCAAAGCACAAAAATGGAATTACTTCTCTAACCTCTTCATTCCATTTTTGTTCACCACATTTGGAATCTTTCTGGGGTGCAGGGGGATTGCGGTGAGGCAAGATAGGGGATCCAATGATCTGAATCCCAATTTCCTCATCTGTGAAATGGGGGACAGTTTACAGATTAGTGGCTCTTAAATGTTAATTTGTAGCAGGTGTTCAGCTGCTTGCATGAATTACCAAGGATAGGAGTGGGGGCGTGGTGGTGCTGGTATGATTACCATAGACTTCCAGGGCCATCCCTGGAAATTCTGGTTTGGTGGACCTGGGGTAGACCCAGTAGTTTGTATTTTGAACAAGCAGTTCTCCGTAATAAAGATTTAGCTCAGAACTGCTCAAAGTTTAGATGCGTAAGAGTCATGGAGGAACCCATTGAAAATGCAGACTCTCCCTTATTTTTACAATGTCATTACAAGGGTCAAAGTTTCCTCTCCCCAAAAATAGTGTTGCTCTTTCCCGTAGTCACTCTCTGACCTTGATTCCCTGCCTCAACACTACCCCCTGTTCTTTTTTGCTTGGTATATATTACTCAGTTCTCACGTCTTTTTTTTCCTGTCCACACTGGGACCCAAATAGTCTGAGTTTAATATTCTAAAAGTTCCTCTGGCTGCTTACGTTGCCTTTCTGCCCTGATATAAGTGCATTAAATATCACAAAGGATGCTTAACCAAGTGGAACAAAATGGGATGTTTGTGCTTGGAGAGAGAGCTCCACACAGACTGCAGCTTCTAAAGCAGGAAATTAAAAACTTGAGAGGGAATTAGGGATAGAACTATTTATTGTGGCACAGAAAAGAGTTTTTGAGCAAGTGCTGCAAACTGAATGAAAGAGACAGCCAGGACTCAGCCCACTGAAATAGAACCTACTCTGAGATCACCTGCATGATTTCTATCCTAAACTTGCTGCTAGGCCCGAGGACAAAGAAAACTGAAGAAGGTCAGTGACTAGCCCCTGTTAGTCCCCCAGCCCAAGCCAGGCTCCTGTGTGCCTTTAATGATGAGGATGGTACTGTGAAAGCCACTGTGTTGTGTCTGTGCTGCTGTCCTCTGCCTTTGTTCCAATAGTCCTTGGAGTCCTCTGTGAAACTCTGAAATTCCTGAGCAAGTCTTTGGTGTGCACCATGGAAGGAACATATCATCTCTGCTAAACCAACTCTTTCATCCAATGATTAGTTCAGAGAAAATCATGTGCCAGAAGCCAATCCAATCAAGTACATCTTAACATTTCTAGTAAAAATTCTGGGACACAGATTTTCTATCTTGGTGTGAACGGTGGGGTGGACACATGTGAGGCCTATAGTTTAGAATATGCCATGGGTAAGGCTAATTCCTAGAATAGAGCTGGGAGAATTGTGGAGAAATGGAGCTGGAGGCTGGTTCCAACGGTGCCTGCAGCCCACCCTACCATGGGACTTTTAAAAGTCCTGGTGTGAAAGAAAAATGCATTCTGTTTGTTGCTTAAGTCGATTGGAATTTAGTTTTCTTTTACTTACTACTAAAAGTGTCTTAACTGAGATATTTATAGTTCACACCTTTTAGTTATCAAAGTACTTTCTCAACTGGTGACAGTTGAGCCTGACATCAAGCCCATGAGAAAGGAAAAGTATACTTGTCACCTCCATTTTATTCCTTCGATTCCAGGTCTTCTGACTTCCAGTTCTGAGTCTTTCTCATAGCATAACCCTGTGCAGGAATCACATTCATTCCAGTGAATTCCAGAAACACAGTGCTCTGTGAAATTTTGTTTGCCCATCTCACAGTAATTCTTCCCCATACCACATCCTCTTTTTAAATAAAACCCACATTTTCACTTTCTTTTCTCTCCTCCCATGTATCCTTCCCTTATGATCCAGTTTTGGTTAATTAAACTTAAGTGAAGTCCCTTAGGAAAAACTTTGAGGCATTCCAGGGAAAGGGCTATCTCTTTCCCTCTCTTTCTTTCTTTTCCTGCTGTCCCCACCTATCCTATTTTTGAACATGGCCATGATGCTGAGGGCCATGGCAGCCATCCTTCAAGCAGCATGAGGAAGTAAGCCAGCTTGTCAAGGATGGAAGAGATTGGTCCTTGATGACACCATGGGGCAGCTGAATTGACACCAAAAATCCCCTTCCTCCAGAATTCTTGTTGTGTGAGAAAAGTAATTCCTCTTTGTTTAAGCCACAGTGAGTAAGGTTTTTCAATATTTACAGCATACACACTGGTGCCTGGTAAAATTAGGCCATTTTCCCTCAAAGGAAGGAATCTGGCCAGTATGAGCCAATATTTCCTTCAAAGAAGATAGATGTATTCAAATCAAAGCACAGGAAGCTGTGAATTTGGCAGCTAATTTGGCCACTACATTGTGTTCCTCTCATTTCCGTGCTGTCCTCTTGGACAAACATTTTGTGCTTGTCCCCAAGCCTATAGCAGTCTCTGTACTGTGGTCAACACTGCATCCTTTCCTCTTTCCAAGGGAGTCCTTAGGTATAGTCATGTAATTACTAGACCAGTTACTCAAACTGTACCACAATTAGCACAAGTTAGTATGATTAATGCTTTGCTCTTCTCTGAGATGCATGGACTTATATATTCACAGTCCTTTTAAGGGCCCAAGGTACTCTTTTCTCTCATTGAGATACCCTGTCTGCTTCTGAGGTCCACAGAAATCAGGCAGGTATTTAAGATGAAGAAAATTATATACTGTGGTGGGTTAGGGAGACCTGGTCCTTTGGAATAGAACCTTCTAACATCTTAACTTGTTGTCTGTTCATTATGGCTGCTTTAAGTCATGTTCTTTTATTGAGAGAGACCCTTAGAGGACTGTTGGTGAGAGTGGTACTGAAATATTAAGTTGCATTGACAAGAGCTTTAAAGCAAGTAGGGAAGACCAAAAAGAGGTCCAAAGCCCATTTCCCAGTGGAGAGATGTCTCCCAAATCTTCTTTATATGATTGCACACTTGTTTGACCATGCTCTTGATTGCTGAAAACTTGCACCAAATAACCTGTTGGACATAATGTGTACTGATTTTTATGAGAGGGAGCCAAGGGGAGAGCTCATAGATCCCACCTGCAGAGAGTCCAGTAAGCCTTTGGCAAGATTTCATGCCGGCTCTCTGTGCGATCGGTTGCTCTTCTATGCTCAGCAGAAGGGGGATGTCATCAATTTTGGCAGGTGTGGCTGACAAGGGATGCCCTGTGTGTCTAGCGTGGAACAATCACAATGTCAATATCCTACACCAGTATCTACAGAGATTTTCCAAAATGGTCTATCCAGAGTCCTGGAAGCAACCCCAAATGGACAGTTGAAGAGGGATCTTGGGAGGCTTTGTTATAGATACCCGAAGACTGGCTTTATTTCAGAGGCAATTAATTTAATATGTTTATTAGAGTGGAGGTCCTCATCCTGTATTTCTTTCTGACATGCAGGCTTCTGAAAGACCTAAGAATCCTTGTAATGTATAGGGGTGGACAGAAATACTTTGAGGTATGGGATGGTGATGTTATGAATCATTAACTAATCCATTCTGGTTGGTAGCACTTTAAATCTGCCTACTCTTGAGCAGAAATCTCACATGTGTCTAACTTCTTTTCAGTCTCATTATTATTGAATGTAAAAAAAAAAACAGCTCATTGAAACAATAGATACGGCTGCAGACAGTATAAGCAGGAATTGCCCATCTAATGCATACATTATAGAAAAGATTCATTTAATCATTCATACAGCAAATATTTATTTAGCACATATTATGTGCCAGGTAGTGTGTTTGGACTACAGGGGAGGAAAAAAAAGAACAAAGACATAGCTTCTGACTTCAAGGTTGTCTCAGTCAGTTTGGGTTGATGGAAAAGTCAAGATAATTACAAGATCTTTTGCCATCAGAATTATCTTAATTGGGAAAAATTATTGTTTGTTTGTTTTTTTTCCCCTCCAACTCTTCCCTTAGCCTATACATCTATCCCAATCAGCCTAGATGTTTTTCTGCTTTTCCTTTCCTTTTCTATTTTCTTGGTTTCTTTCCTTTATGTTTCCCCTTTGAGATCATAAGTCTAATTTTAGTTCCCAGTCATTCTTTAATAGGGATACCAGCCTAGGCAGTCTATGTTTGAGGTTTTTGCTCTCCTGTGATATGTCATACTTAATTAACTGTCACCTTCACTATTAATATTAACTGAGATATTAATTTGATGAATTTTAATTTCTCTTAATCATAGCATCATTTTGATCCTTCATTGGATACCTCTTTAAAATGATACATGATACACAGTGCAGGAGAGACATATTAATAGTACATTAAAGTGTTTTTAAAAAGCTCTTTAGTAATTGCATGTTTTCCTGGTAAGACTATCTGTTTCTTGAACAGGTGTAGGCACCCTGATTCCTTTGTTAGCAAATGGATGTTTTGTCTTGATCACCTCCTGACTCTGTTTTGCACTCTCCAATGAAAATACTTTCAAATTTAAGAAATATTTCTCTCCAGAAGAATTCTCCAGGGTCTGCTGCATTATCTGACTGGCGAGGACTCGGTACTATTAATGGAGGCATCAAAAATATAAATGTGAAGGTTTGGTCTGTTTGGTAGCAGAATCTGTAGAGAGCTGGTGCCCAGGAGCAAAGAACTGAGTGCAAGGGCAACTCAACAATCAAAAGAAGTCTGATCTATTTGCAGACTGTTTTTTCTCTTTTCCACTTAGTCATTAATTTTTTTTTGTTTTTCTATTATTCCTTCTGCATCTCCCTCCCTCCTCACTGTTGTCCTGCATCCTTCCAGCACAACCCTACCCCTCTGTATACATGAAAACACTGTTGAAGCTGCCCACAGACTGCCTCCCTCAACCCCCCCCCCCACATCTTTGAGACGTGACTGGCACAGAGATTAAACCTGATGCATTTTAGGATGTGTTGCATCACTCAAGTCCAGTCACCTGGATGCTGGAGACCCAAGAGCACAATCATTCCTGGCTCCTTCATTCTGATGTGGGCATGTCATGTCGGATAATGGGATAAAGGGAGAGTGACGGGACCTCTCCTTCCTTCCTAGTCTCAGGATCGTGGCAGGGAATATTTTGAGCCCAGAGGCCGGGAACACAGGGAAGACAAAGACCAGGACGGTCACACAGGCAGCCCACAGGTGGGGCTCACTCACCTCCAGGTACACCACCCAGGGCATCACCAAGGTGGCCACCAGCAGGTCAGCCACAGCCAAGCTCACCACCAGGTAGTTGGTGGTGGTCTGCAAGGCCCGTTCCTTCAGCACTGCCACACACACCAGACCGTTGCCGAAGATGATGGCCAGGATCAGAGCGCAGTAGGAGAGTGCGTAGTAGGTGTGCGGGTGGGCCCGGCTGGCCCCTGTGGAGTTCTCTGCCCCACAGGTGGAGTTGATCTGGCTGCTCAACTGGCTCAGAGGCGCCATAGCCCAGAGGGAGAATAGTGATCCCCGTGGGTTTCCTGGGAGGAGACAGAAAACAATGTTGGCAAAACTGGACTCCTTGGAGCTTGGCTGCTTGGGTACATTTTTATGGATTGCTTCAACAAATATTTATCAAGCACCTCCTATATGCTTGGTACTGTTCTAAGCACTGGAAATACAACAATGAACAAAAGGGAAGATACTCCTGCCCTCATGTTGGGGCCCACTGGGGGAGGAGAATACAGCAAGAAATAAGATAAAGGATGTAGTATGGAGGAGAATACAGTAAGGAATGAGTTAAATAAAGAATGTATATGTTCGATCATGAGATGCATTTTGGAGAATGATGAATCAGAGGAGGAGGTATGGAGATGGGGAGGATTACGTGTGTGTGCATAGGCTATCTGAGGGCACTTTTTAACCAGGATAATCAGGAAGCCCTTGTGAAGAAGGCGACACCTGAGTCAAGACCTGGAGGACACGAAGAAGACAACCACGCAGATATCTGCAGGAAGAGTGGTCCAAGCAGAAGGGTCCAAGCAGATACAAAGGCAGGACAAGGTGGTGTGTGGAAGGCAGCAGGCAGTCCAGAGGGGCTGGAGCCCAGTGAGGCAGGTACAGAGTGGAAGGGTGTGAGATCAAGAAGCTGTGCAGGGCACTGAAAGAGCTGTGCTTAGACTGTGAATATGTAGAGCTGTTGCGGGATCAGAATCCCAGCTCTGCCACTTCCTACTGCTGGACGTTGGGTGTGTTACTGCACCTCTCCTCTCTGAGCTTCATTTTCCTCCTCTGCAAAGTGGAGGAAACGAATCCACCCCATAGGGTTTTTGTGAGGATTAATTGAGCTATTAAATATGTAAAGCATTGAAAGCTATGATACCTAGAAAGCTATGTAAGTGTGAGCTCTTTTTTTCATACTGGACGGTTTCTTTTAGCTTCCCATTCCCCTTTCCTTGTTTTCTCTCCACCCTCTTCTGTTGCCCCATCTGCCTTTCCCCCTGCCTCCCTCTGTCTCTTCCTTTAGTTTCTCATCTCTCTCTTGCATCTTGCTTGGGGCATGGTGGGTGTGGGAGAAGAACTCAAGAGTAATGGAGTATAGAGACAGTGTAGTGGTTTTTATAGTTAAGGAAAAATTCATGTGTGGAATTTTGTTTGAAACCTCCTAATTTTGAAAGACTGGTTGCCAATTAAAAAATGTTTAAACTCTATGAAGTGCCTTCTCACCCCCCACCCACAAAATTTTACATCCATGGGCCAAGGGCCCATAAGCATAAATTTTCAACTTCTGAGCCCTCACTTTTCAAACAGGGAAATAAGACCCAAAGAGATTAATAACATGCCTTAAGTCATAAAGCTTATTAGTGGCAGAACTAGCATGCAGGCCTCTGATTCTTCCAAAACTCCCCGTTGGCATCTGCAAGCTGTAACAACTGTCGTGTCACCATCCCATTGGGAAGAGTGAATCCTCGAACTGTGGGGACTTTGGGCTTAGGGTGGGAAAGGCATCAGAGCCCCTCAGCTGCCCCTGTGACACCAGCCTTTTGGGGCCAGTCCTGAAGAAGGGACTCTGGGCTCTCATAGCCAGGTTTTTGTGTATCCAGGAAGAAGTGGGGGTGGGGAGGGAATGTGACAAAAATCACCATGTCTTGTAGAAAATTATGGAAATGCCTATGCATTAAAGCCTTGTGTGCTGGAAGAGGGACTCCTGCCGTGGGATCTGTGCTTTAGACGGTCCCACTTTGGACCGCCTCTGTCATATCCTCCCTATGGGATGAGGTCATGCCCTCCCACAATGCCAAGGAGCACATCCAACAAGAGTCCACTCTCTCATTCTAAACCACATTCTGGGCACCAAGATCACAGAATTCTCTGCCCAAACTGCATGGAGCCTGTTTCCCAAGCCCTATTCTGGATCTGTCAACCTGAGTGTATGCCATGGATATTTGGGACCCCTGAGCTCAAGGGGTGGCTCTTTGGGGGAGCTCAGATGAGAAGCTTGGGTACAGCCTAAAGTGGGGAGAGAAGAGGATGGAGTCCCTGGAGCAGGATTTGGGGTGGAAAGAGGCTTCTCCTGCCCTCTCACATTTCGTTTTGAACTCTTAGGGACCAGGAATCCTAAATTTAAACCTGGCCTTCCAGATGGTTACAGAGGTATATTTTTCAAGGCAGGAGTATTAAACATCTTATTCACTGCTTTGTGGGTTACAACTAAAATACTTAGAAATGGAGTATATGCGCCTCCATGGGAACACTCACTCCAGGCAGAGGTAGAGGCTGGCTTGGTGGCCAGGCTTTGCTCTCAATCCTGGTATCCGCAGCTCCCCGTCAATGAGGGAAGTGGCCTAATCATGATTGTCATTTTGTGTCTCATTTTGAAATGTTTCATCCTGGAATGTGTAAGTGTGAAAATGAACAAATGATTGTAAGGGGCCGACTTGGAATGAATTCAGAGAATTATTTTAAAAGAAAATTGTTCTTTATCTTGGCACACTATTTGTACTCAATAAAATTTAAAACATAATAATAGTTTCTGATAATAATTATAATTTTCTCATTATTTGGAAAGGGCAGCTGCTACCCTAGAGATAGGAAAGCTGCTTCCAAGAGCTTTTTGAAAAATACAATGCTTTCTGATTATTGATGGATATTTCTACCTTTGAGGCCAGCTCAGACCCAGAACACCTTTCCTCCTGCAGCTGGACCAGTTGGGAAAACAGTGGCCAGAAATCAGTCTTCCATGGGATCTGTAGTTGGCCTCTGATGTCTAAGCCTGATCTCACCTGACAGGTAAGATGGAAGCACAAAACCTTGGGATATTTGTTACCATCTTGGACTTTTTACCCTGTTGAGGTTTGACAGCTACTTAAAAAAAAGTGCAGCTGAGTGTCAATGGCTAATTAAACGAAAGGAAACCCTCAACTCTGAAAATCAATCGGGAGCCTGATGTTTGAATCATAATTGCATGGATTTCTGATTTATTATTGTTTTTGCATTGTACCGTCTCTGGTCTTAGGTTCTGTGTAGTAGCAGGTGGGTGTAGCCTTGGTTGTCCAGGCAGTTCCTAATGAGTTGATGTGGGAGATGGAAGCAGTAAGTGAGTGAGAGCCTGGATTACTCCCCGCCTCTCAGCTAATTGTTTCAACTCTCTCCCTCCTTAGAGCTTTCTTTCATCTTTTTTTTTTTTTTCCCTTTAAACCAGTATTGCTTATATAACACAGAGCTGGGTTGGGATTTTTCCTTTCTTTTTTCCTCTGATAAATATATTACCAGATATCAAACTGGTTTCTGTTAGGGAAAAGCAGGAAGCCTGGAAATTTGTTAACTTAACCACTCTTTAAGTAATTCATACTGATAGCCTGGTGGAGACTGGTGGAGACATCAGCAAAATGTGGACATCATACCCACTCCATGGGGTTATTGCGAAGATCAAATAATATTATATATGTCAAGTCCTGGCACTGCTGGCAGCTGGGGCTGGATAATTCTTTTTGGAAGTGGGCATTGTAGGATGTTTAGCAACACTCCCCTTCACCCAGGTTGTGACAACCAAAAATGTCTCCAGACACTGTCAAATATCCCTTGTGGGACAAAATTATTCTCTCAATTGAGAATCATGGCTCTAGCATAATGTCTAACACAAGCACTTGAAGTACTGTGGCTTTTATTATTAAAGGGGAAGTGGGAATAAGTGAAGGGGTCAAGTAAGCTCCAATTGTAGAGTGGCTAATGGACTTGGAAATTAAGAGATTACTGGTGACCTCAGCAAAGAGTGTTAGTAGTTAAGAATGGATGAGCAGTGAGAAAATGGAGAAGGCAAGGACTAGAAGATTATGGCTGGTCTAACTCTTTTAAGATTCATTATATATAACACTACTCACAAATTTTAATAAACCTTTCAACTTCTTACAAAGTATTGATTTGCCTTGGTCTTTATAGTTTATTCTAGCATCTCTGAAAGTGAGTGCATAATTTATTTTAAAGAGTAGAGGGACAGAGAGTAGTCAGGCCCCCATCAGCTATGACATACATCCTGCTTTACTGATATTCCCTCAGTGCTGTGCTACATTCTGCCTAGAACGTTTGTGGGGTGTCTCCTTGGCACTTGGTTGCATACCAGGCGTGTTAGGAAGATACTCATTAAGGTTTACCAGGTCTTAATTATTTGTTCCCTTTCCTTAAGAATACTGAATTGGGCAAAAACAAACAAAAAAAATAAAAACAAAAACACTTGAGTTCTCAATTTCCTTCTGAAGACAGTAGTCACCATCTCTTCTGTTTACTACCATGTAGTGGGTACCTGGACTTTATCTCATTTTAATATTTATAGTAGCCCTGAAGGTGGATATTAAAATCTCCTTTTTATAGACCAAAAAGCTGAGTCTAAATTTTCTTAAGATTATATCATATGTAGGAGGCTGTATTGAGCCTAGCTTTGATCTTGGGTCTCCTTAAATATCAAACTCACAACTTATTTAATGTGTCTGTAGACATTGACGTATGGAGACATTTCCAATTAGAGCTGGTTTTTCCTAAACTCAGAACACAACACCTTAAAAACAGGGTTCTGTGACCAGATCTTCACTTGCATCAGATCCCTGTCTTCTGCCCTCAGTTACATCCTGACCTCTAGTCTGCAAAGCTTTTCTGGTTCTGGGCTTCAATGCAGACTTTCTATATTGGCTGAAAAAGTTAATAATTATAGCTAAAATTTATAATCATTATCATAGTTAAGCCTCGCAGCAACCTGGTAGAGAAAGTAGGTCCTATTATTACCCCCATTTTGCAGGTGAAGGAAGTAATAAAAAGGTTAATTATCTTGCTGGGGTCATACAACAATAAATGATGGAGCTCATTCAACTCTATCTGTTTCTAGACCTTACATTTTTAACTACTCCACTATTGGGGTGAGGGAGACAAACTTGAAATGGAGACACATTTTAAAACCTTGCTTTTTCAGAGCACCTGACCAAACCCTGTGAGAAGTCAAAGCAGGTGCATACTGCACATAGAAACAGTGGGAGTTACATTGTCATTATTATTAGAGGCAGTCTTTAGCATTTCTATGGCACTTTATTCTTGAAAATTGCTGTCTAGTTTACTTTCCAATGAAGATTCACAAGTGCATTAAAATACATAGCATACTTATATATTTGGGCATATTTACATCGTTGGCAAATGCACCGAGAAAAACCATAGCTGATAGCCAAGGTTATATACATTTTAGTCTCTAATTAAACCTGCTCCATTAGGCAGAGAATTCCCACTCTCCCTAACAACTTCGAATCACCAACCATTTTATCATTTTAATCAGAGATAAAATGGAAAGTCAATGGATCAATCAATAAGCAAACATTAATCAATGGCAAACCTCAGTGCATTAGATATTGAATTTAATAATGAGTAAGATCTATTTTGTATTTGCTTTAATTCATAATCCATAATAAGCAGGCTTCTGTATAGATGCTTTAATATCAAGCATTCATTTGGATACTGTCAGTATTTTCCTTGCTTGACACCACTGCTCACTGCTAGCCATGCAGACCTTTGAAAATGTTCAACTAAAAATAAACAAGTGTCTGAGCAAAATTTTTTCATATCATATTTGCTTCTCTTTGGCTCCAAGAGATCCAATGGTGTGTCAAGCAGGAATTCTTCATGCATACCTAAGGACAGACATCTTACTGACCTTTTAGTATCAGTAAGAAAAGGGCTTCCCCTATAAAGTACAAAGAGACATGCAGAATGAGTGTAAAATCCAAGTCCCACTCTGCTATTGCCGCTTTATTATTTGTGCATGCATTTTGATAGTATTCGATTAAACTAAATGCATGAACTGGAACAAATACCTAATTGCAACAACTTCCGTTGACCCAATAAGCTACAATAAATAATGAAAGCCTAACAATTAAGAAACAATATCCTCAAAATCATATGCTATCATTAAAGAAAATATACACAATCATCATCTCAAGTACTGCATATCTCTGCTGGGAATAATTGGATTCTGACTTGGAAACAGCCTGACTTTAAATAGACCATTGAAAACAGTGCCTCTCCAAACCCTCAGCCCTGGATTACTAGGATGCTAAATTGGGGAGTTTAAAATAACAGACCCTTACAATTAAGTAAGACCCTTAAGGGGAATACATCAACTTCCATACAAATCCCAGGGATAGTAATACCTTTTTATTTTCCATCTTTTAATTCTGCCTTGATAGAGCTTCTAGAGCCCATGAGGATCTAATTTTGGGGGAAAAAGAGAAAGAGAACAGGTTTCTATTGTCAAAAATGAGGGAAAAAATGAAAACAGCTTCTTTAGGGTTTCAGGTTTTTCAATAAGAAGAGGGTGCAGAGTTTTAATGCATATTCGTAGAGAACCACAGAACCCCAAGCTGGTTAAATAACCTTCCAGGAAAATGCTGTGCATTAAATTAGAAACAAAAAGAAAAATTACTTACCCTGAAAATTTCTTCTGATTTCTGGAGACTGTGGAGTTTAGCACCTCAGTGGCTGCCTTCACTTACTGACAGCAGACATGCTCAAGCAAAGCAAACTTTGCCTTTCCAAGGACACCGAAACTGTGGAAATGAACAGAAAGAAAATCACCCATTTTTGTCTCTAAGGTGAAATCACTTGTGGGCTGCTCTTACAGCTTTCCTATTAGACCTTACTGCATGCTTCATAGCTGCTTCAAATCCATGCGTTTCCTCTAGAGGATTTGGGAGGGACCCTAAACTGATCTGTGCTGGGGTTAGCCCTTGGGAGGCTCTGTCCTTGGTGCTGAAAGCGAGGTGTAGCAGGCAGAAGCAGGATCTGTTTTCTATCTGTCTCTCCTCTTTTCCCTCTGAGCCTCTATCTGCTGCGTGCTATGTTTTTTTAGTACATGTGTGTTTCCCCCTCAATGCTCTTTTTATCCGTTATTCTACTGTCTTTCCTTCTATGCTTTAATTTCTCTTGAATAACTCTAACCTTCCTCAGCTTAATTGCTTGGGCAGCTTTTGGTGGGTGTAAAGATGATCACTACAGAAGAAGCAACAGATCAACAAATTGATACCACAAGTGGTTAATAAAAATCTGTAAAATGTAAAACACAATTGACAGAATAATTGAACTTGGAGGTGTAAGCCTGTCTGGGAAAAGAAGGTTAAAGGAAATATATTACAGTGGAAGCAAAACTGAGGCGTGGAATATAACTGGTGATAAAAAGATGAGATAAGCTTAATACGATGAAAAATGTTAAATATTTGTTTAACAGCACTCCTTGCATTCAGAGAACTCTACAAAAACATTTGCCGATTCGTTCTCACTGCTCTTCTGAGGTATATGTGAGTAAGCTTTCTTAACTCAACTTTAGAACTAGCTAAAGTGGGATGCAATTAAGGGCAATGCCAGTAAGTCTCTGAAGCAGCACTAGAACTTAATCTTACCATGGTCATCTATTCATATAACATCTTACCATGGAATCTTAACTATTCCTTGTTCTCTTGTTTTTGAGCTCGTCTTCCTTCAGACAGGGTGGCAAGTCTTTCACTCCTTTCTCTGCCAACGGTGGATGTGCTTGGCAGCTGCAGCGCAGACAATCATGGGGAGTCTGGTCCGAGTCTGACTATGATGGAGACCTCTGCTGGATGAGAAAGAAGCAGCAGTAGCAACAAGGTTTAAATATGGCTATTCCTAACAACCACATTAATTGAGCATATACTATTAATCAGTCATTTTGATTCACTCTCTCTTTTAATCTTTTCAACAACCCTAAAAGGTAGGTATTATTTTTATGTCCCTAATTTACAGATAGGAAAACTGAGGCTTAGAGAGGTTAAAATAATTTCTGAAGGTCACACAGCTAACAAATAGTGGAGCTTGGATTTGGATCCAGACATCTTAATTCCGGAGCATGTTCTCTTAACCACTGTGCTATAATTCTTCAAAAGGTGAAAATTTTAGATTTCCCAGGAGACTGACAATATGTCATAGAAAATAATAATTATAATGACAAAGATGATGATATCAATCATACAATATTTGTATGGTGACTAATAATTTATAAAGCATTTTCTCATTCATGTTCTTGTCTGCATCTTGCATAAATCCTCATGAACCCTGTTTTTACAGAGGCTGTTATGGATTGAATTGTATCCCTCACCCTCCATTCCCCCCAAATTCATATACTAAAATCCTTAACTTCTGAATATGACTATATTTAGAGATAAAATCTTAAAAGAAGTGACTAAGTTAAAATGGTGTCCTTAATCCAATCTGACTGGTGTCTTTATAAGAAGTCAAAGAGATATCAGGGAGTCACACACAGAGAAAAAGCCACATGAGAAGGCAGCCATCTATAAGCCAAGGAAAGAGGCCTCAGAAGAAACCAAACCTGCTGATGTGTTGAGCTAGAATTTCTAGCCTCCAGAACTGTGAAAAAATTAATTTATGTTGTTTAAGCTACCCAGTCTGTGGTATTTTGTTATGTCATCCCTAGGAAACTAATACAGAGGCTTAGAAAGAGTAGAACCCATATCGAAGGTTGCTCATGATTCATAGGGCATTCATACATTGTTATGTGACATACCGATAATGAATGTGCCCTAAAGCTAGAACTCCCAGCTTGAATGTGAACCCTTAGTCTCTTCTTCTGTGGGTCAGGGGATCAAGAGAATAGGTACTGTCCAGGGTTGGTATGTCCAATTTGTAAAATTGGAGAGAGTGTGTGAGTAGATTGAAGCAGCAGGGTAATTAAAGTTCAAGGTCTTGGGCACCTGGGTGGCTCAGTTATTTAGGCATCTGACATCTACTCAGGTCATGATCTTGGGGTCCTGGAATAAATCTTGTGTTGGGCTCCCTGCTCAGCACGGAATCTCCTTGTCCCTCTCTCTTTCCCCCTGTCCCTCCCTCTACTCATGCTCATGCTCAGTGCTCAATCTCTCTCTCTCAAATAAATAAATGAAATAGTTTTTAAAAAAAGGTCTTAACTGTTCATTTTCAATACCGTGGTTCCACTTTTGAGTATCCTATGTTTATTTTCTTAAACATTTGAAGATACTGTGTCTTATAATAATGTTGTCTGATAATACGTGAATGTAGCAGGGAAGGCCACATTTCTAAACTTTCTGTGTTGGGATCCCATGGTGTATTCTCACAGGGCAACCATAAATGTTGCTTGCAAATCTTTCCTCAACATTTTTGCTATGCCTTTTTGGGGCAAAGTTCAAAGGAAGATAATGAATGACGAACATTCTTATTCTAATTCTATATAAGACCAGTGGGTGGAGGAGTTAACTGCCATGCCCAAAGTCATAGATCTAGGCAGTCCTCAGGCTGGATCAGGTGGCTCGCTGGTAGACTCCCTGACTGCCTTGGTGAGTAGGAGGGGATTGGTGTACGAAATGAAAGGAGGTGGTGAGTGAGGCAGTCCTTTCTTTCAGGACATCCCTGTAGGTGAAGATCAGCAATTGCTCCTTTTAATCTGGCACTTTTCATTCATACAACACTGAACAAGTTTAATTATTTTAAGTAAATGGAAGTCTTATTCATGATTGGCATTGAAGATTTTGAGATCTGCCTTCTGGGAAGAACTCCAGGACGCCTACAGAACAGACATCCTTGGGCAAAAATCAAGAAAAATGCAGATCATTTTCCTCATCTTCCTTCCAGGAACCCATCTCAGTAGCATGACTGGAACTTCCTCATGTACCAGCCAACAGCGCTTCATGAGGGAAGTTTTTATGTCTCGAACCTGCAATGGGAGGTTTAGAGCAAGAGTTAAGAGGCAGTGGGTTTATGATACATAGGCATGCTCAGTGTTTTTGTTTCAAGGGGAATTGGTGTGAAACTTGTGGTAGAAGTATTTCCCTCTCAGTTTTGCAGTGCTGTTCCAGGGTAGCAATTGCTGGTTTTATCATTGGAGTCTTACTTTCAGCACCAAAGATCAAGTGCAACATGGCTTTTTTGGCACCACTTTAAACTTGCACAGAGCTTACACTCAGCAAGACAGTATGGAGACCCAATATGGAGGTGTGGGGAGCCAATTTAGAAGGCCTTGCATGAACAGAAGAACATTTTGTTTCCATGTTTCACCACAAGTAGCATTTCTCACTGTGAGAAGGAAGATTTGATTATGATGATCTTCAGTTGCATGAGTACCGATCTAGCCACCTGGTGTGTTTTTCACTGGAATCAGACCTCATGTTGTAGAGTTCAAATGTAAGTTGGCAAATGCAGTAAGTGGTCCAGACAGTATGGTTGCTTCCTCCTGATCCCAGCTCCTATTCTTCTCCAATGACACTGTGGTCTCATCATAGATGAGAACTGTCTGAGAAAGCCTTGGGTCTAATATTTGGATTCATTCTGCTACTGTCATAAATTATTTGAAAGAGAAAAATAGCTCAAGTGATTTATTAATGGTCAGTACTAAACTTCAATCTTGACTCAAGTACTAAACTTCAATCTTGATTCCTTTCTACCAGAGAATGGCAGTAAATAACATGTTAGGCTTCCCAACCATTCAGATCGGTATCCACTCCACTCTTTTACAGGTAGCACAGTGAGGGTAAGGAAGAAAGTGATAGTTGTCTTTATATTCAGATCTACTATTCTGTGTGCTTGTATCCTACTTCCTTTTTTAATGTACACCCTTCTTCACTTTTCCAACTATTTTCTTCCTGTTTTTTTCTCCCCTATATCAGATATTCTTTTATTATTCTAGATTTCCTCAATTTCTTCCAATGTAGTCTATATTTCTTTTCTTCTTCCCCAAAATACATATAAATGGGAATGGGGTTGGGTTAGAATTAGAAAATTTCTATCATGATTAACTTATCGTTTGTTCAAAAGGATTTTGGGTTGATGAGTATGGCAAATTATATTTCCCAAAGATGACCACAATTGTATTTCTCATCCCTCACGTTCTTTGGGAATTTTGTCACTTTACCATCAAGAGATAGAGTCTCATGTCTCTCTTCTTGAGCCTGACAGGCCTTTGTAACTGCCTTAACTAATGAATAATGGCAAAAGGGACTCTATGTTATTTCTGAGGCCAGGCCATGAAAATGCCATGCACTTCCATTTTGTTTTCCCGAGATACTTGCTTTTGGAACTTAGTCATCATGCTGTGAGAAAGCCCAACCAGGCCATGGAGAGGCCTCTCCTACATGGAGAGGAACAAAGATGGTCGTCCCACAGACCTGGCTGTGCTTCCACCTGAATGCCAGCTTCAACCTGCCACCCATAAGAGTGAGTCATTTTGAAAGTGCCTCCTCCAATCTCCAACTGAAGTGTCCCAGTTGAGAGCATGTGGAGCAGAGACAAGCTTTCATGGCAAAGCTCTGCCTTAATTTCAGATTCATGAACAAAATAAATGTTTGATACTGTTTTAAGTTAATAATTTTATTGTGTAGCAATAGATAATAGGTACACCAAGACTCAGTTTTTCTTGAATTTGTTGTATTTAGTAGTCAGAAAAGCACAACTCAAATTCCATCAAATCCCATCATATTTTTTTTAAAGATTTTATTTATTTATTTGACAGAGAGAAATCACAAGTAGGCAGAGAGGCAAGCAGAGAGAGAGGAAGAAGCAGGCTCCCTGCCAAGCAGAGAGCCCGATACGGGGCTCCATCCCAGGACCCTGGGACGGTGACCTGAGCCGAAGGCAGAGGCTTTAACCCACTGAGCCACCCAGGTGCCCCAAATCCCATCACATTTTGAAACAATTACCGATTTGTTATTTAGTGTGTTTTGTTTGAATCTCAGATGCTGTTTGTCTTAGAGGTTTTATAAAACCTTATTACTCAAAGTATGGACCATGGACCAGCATCAGCTTCACTTTGGAAGCTGCTAGAAATGGAGAATTTTAGACCCCACGCCAGACTTACTGAATCCAGAATCTACATTCTTAACGAGATGCTCAGGATATTCATTGAAGTTTGAGAAACACTGGTATAAAGAACAAGCTTATAAAACAGATTACAGATGTAGACACTGGGCAGTTTATTATTTGCTTTTATTGCTGCCCTAGAAATCAGGATTCTGTATGTACAGGGGGTGGGGAATGAAGGAAATGGAGGACAAGCGTTAAAACAGAAGTAGAAATGGGTGGGAAGGTGAGGACCTGGGAGCTGAAAAGGGGCCTTGAGATGCTAGGTTGTGTGAGGCCTGTTTCAATAGTTTCTCTCTTGGGGGTTTGGGATATTATGATGGATAAGATGGAGGGATAGTAGAGGTACTTTACTTTTTTCATAATTGACAACATTATATTATAGAATAGACTGTGCTTTTCTTGAAAATAATATATATGTTTATTTTGTAAAAATAGTTTCAAAGCCCTTTAGGAATTCCCAGGAGGAAATGTTCTCTGAGATTGGAAATACACTATTATTATTGTTGCCATAAGTTGGGGTTTGAGTGTTTGCACACCATGCCTCTCTTAGGTAAGTGACTTTATAATGGTTTGATCCCTGCCTAGAGTACAAAGGAGCCCATTTATCTTCATATCTGGTTTTTCAAGATACTCGGCATGTATAAAGTGTATCTATAGTCCATTCTCTACGGGTTACAGTTTCTAATCCTCAAAAGTTTAGTTCTCACTAACAGACAAGACTTGTAGAACTTTGTATGTTAATGACAATAATCTTGCATTCAGTGGTAGCTTTTGTTCCCTCCACAGCCCCTTAGCAAACTTATCATTGATGTCCAGATACTTACTGACTGCTATGATTGAAATATGGTCACTTCCAGAAAAAAAAATGACAATTAAAAATTGTCTGGTTTGAAAAAGGACAAATACAACCATCAAAACAAAGGTATTTGGTGTCATTAGAGCTCTTAAGGGAGTTAAAAACTCAGATTTATTAGGATGGTATCTGTATTCCTGGAAATGGCTCTTTCCTCTCTTGTTTTCTCTTAAGAAAAGATTTTTTTTTCTCAAACAGGTTTCAACTCTTTTTGTCTGAAATATGCCATATAAAAGGGCTGATGGTCATCAGGCTCTGATTATATGAGGATACTTAGTAGAACCATAACTTGTAGCTTAGGGAAGCAGATTGTGTTTATATCCATCCTGACCACACCTCTGAAATGAGACACTAGACAGTTTCAATGTAGTCATGCTGCCTATGCCTTAGGAATAGGAAAGGAGAGGAAAATATGTGAGTATATTCCCTACTCATAGAGGTATCCAAGTGTGCTTTCCAATACACAAAGGGAAGAATCAAGTTTATTACTTTGGCTGGAGTTTGGCAAATAACAGAAAATCCCCCTTCTCAACTGAACTAAATGATAAGAAGTTGGTTATCTCACAGAAGAAGTTCAGAGGTAGGTGACTTCACACTAATTCATCAGGAATCCTTTCTTTCCTTCTGTTCTGCCAATCTTAGCATATAGGTGTCCTCAGACAGGCTTGCCGCATGGTCGCTCTAGGTCTTCATATTCTCACACAACATCCAGAGGTGGAGAAAGAGACCTGCCTGTAAGATTGAAGAAGCCTTGAGACACCTGGGTGGCTCAGTTAGTTAAGCATCCGACTCTTGATTTTGCCACAGGTAATGATCTCAGGGTTGTGAGATGGAATCCACATCGGCTCCGGGCTGGGCATAGTGCCTGCTTAAGATTTTCTCTCTCCCTCTGCCCCTCCCCTGCACTGTGCTCATTCTCTCTCTCAAATCTCTAAGTAAGTAAGTAAGTAAATAAATAAATATTTAAAAAAAGACTGAAGAAGCTCTGCCCCAGAAGTCCCTCAGCAAATTCTCTTTATGTTTCATTTGTCAGATTTACATCACATGCCCATGCTTGAACCAATTACTAGCAAAGAGATAAGAACACTGGTATTAACAGATTTATCAGGACATTCCTGAGTTACAGGGGAAAAGACTGGGTACCTGAACAAAATATGAAGTTTGCTAGTGAACAAAAGAATAGGTTGTGGTGAATGGCTACCTTGGAAATTAAACTGGACCCCCAGCACTGCTGTTAAAAAGAATAATCTAAAATGCTATAAAGAGGGGCGCCTGGGTGGCTCAGTGGGTTAAAGCCTCTGCCTTCGGCTCAGGTCATGATCCCAGGGTCCTGGGATCGAGCCCCGCATCAGGCTCTCTGCTCCGCAGGGAGCCTGCTTCCCCCTCTCTCTCTGCCTGCCTCTCTGCCTACTTGTGATCTCTGTCTGTCAAAAAAAAAAAAAAATAAAATAAAATAAAATGCTATAAAGAATATTATAGTCACATTAAAATGATTTTAAAAAGTACAACAATCATGCCACTCCACCTAATTTCATTATGCAAATTTCATTCTAGTCTTTGTCCACATGCTGTACACTTTTACATAGTTGAAACCTTAATTTTATAGTCCATGTTTATCAGGCAAATTATTGTGAATAATATTTGTACAAGTTTTACATTATTGTTATCACCTTTAATGACCAAATTCTTTTTTTGAGTTGATTTTAATTCAGCCTCTATCATTTGAAACTTCTCCTGTCATTAATACAACTTCCAGAAACCTTTAAAGGGGATATTTGTATTAAAGGAACATGAAGGGTGAGGTTGTTATCGGCATATTAGGAAGAGCAAGGGCCAGTAGCTGAGAGATCATCAGACCTGGAGTCTGAGATGAGAGTTTTGTCTTAACCCTGCTACCTGTTGACTGTGTACCTTTTGACTGACTTATTAATTTTGTGACCTCAGTTTCCTTTCTTGGAAAAAAATGAATTTGGAGTAAGTAACATCTAAGATCATTTCCAGCTCCTATTGTCGATAATTTTATGAATTCTAAGATTCTCTGAAAAGCCCGAGTGCTTGGGCCTCAGGCTAGAATACTGACTTAGTAGAGGCATCAAGATTGAACACTAGTGGCCACATCATGCCTGCAGAAACCTTGGGTTTAGCTAGCTCATTTTTATGTAAAGTGAATGCGAGTACTTTTTAGATAGAACAGGCACTATCCACTTAGACTACAGTGTTCACTGTTGTTTTGCATTAGGATGCTTCATAGTCTCATAGTCCTTGTTTTGCCCCTGAAGGGCTTTGAGTTTGCAACCCCTGGAAGAAGGTGAGACTGGTGATTCAATGAATCACCCACCTGAACTCAGCACCTAGCTTTCCATGGAAGTTTTCTTTTGGAGTATTGTTGAAAGGAAGCCTTATTTGTTCGCAAGATCCAGTGATGGTTTCCATGTTATACACATAAACACCTTGTCAGGCACCAGAGACAGGTTGGAGAGGATGATTGATGGGAGTGGGCTTGTGAAATCACACCTGCTGTCACAGCAGATGGGGAAAAAAGCCGGAGTAACCTGTGGAATTGCTGATCCTTTTTGAAAATTCATCCTAAAAACATTATTTTAGTTCTTTTACATACTTTAGAAAGAGTCAGTATCACAAACCAGGCTCTAGGGGAGTGACTACTCTATGAGTTTTCAGGAGTATAATTTCAAAAAAATAATAAGAATCCTTCAGCAACCAGGTGAACTGGTGTTTGAGCTCTGAGGTGATGAGGCAACTCTTTTCTTTGGCAGGCAAAAAAAAAAAAAGTCATTCAAACTGCAATTTCTGGCTGGCTGCCCACAGGGCATATAAGGTTATCTTCAGTGCATGTTGTCCCAGTCCACCCATAGCACTGCCTCTGGGGCACAGAATGCATCTTAGAAAGAGAGAAAGAGGGGAAAAAAAGAGAGACGAAATTGACTTTGTACAGAGCAAACCAATGAATGAGCAATGGGAAGCATGGCGATTTATACCAACTGGGAATCCACATGGACCCAAGGAAGGGGCTCTGAGGTTACTGTTTTAACTTCATTGGCTCTGTCCTGTGCAACTTAGGATTATGTTATCCTAATTTTATCTGATACGCACTAAAAAATTTATCCAACAGACTGGTTCTCTCTTCCACTATGTTTACTGCACTGTTTCATAGAAGGTACAAAGTGTGTTTGGGTGGGGAGAATATGCACACGTGCGGAGCTAATAAGCAGGGGATGAGTTTAACAGGACTAGGCAGTAGGCTACAAGGGAGGGGGGTCAAGGCTATGATTAAATCCAGAGGAATCCTACAGACAGAACTGTAGGTGAAGAGGGAAAGGCACATCTTCTAAGTGTGAATAAGACTTTCCAGAGAAGCTGGAAATTGATCTGAGTTTTAGAGAGCCTAGGAGTAAGGTTTGCGGTACGGTGCAGTTTCATATACCAGAGTTTCGTATACCAGAGTCCAAAGTCTCAGGCAGTTCAGTTACTCACTTGCTTAGTCATGCATGCAAGCCTTCATTCGTTTGGTCAACAAATACTCATTGAGCATCAGTTCAATGCCAGGCCCGTTTTCGGTGGATAATCATGACAGACAAACCCTGCTCTGATAAGGGAGACAGAGAATAACACCAGCGAGCAAAGGAAAGTTTCAGGTAGTGATTAGCATTATGCAGAGAGAGGTAGAATTGGGTGATGTGACAGTGACTGGGTGACTACAACAGAGTAGGTGTTTTCTTTGCTTCTCTGAAGAGATGATGGCTAACGACGATCTGAACGACAGAAAGCAGCGAGCCGTGCAAAGGTCAGGGGGAAGAGCATTTCTGGCAGAGGGAACAGCTGGTGCAGAGGCCCCGAGATGGGAACATGTTTGGCACTTTTGAGGAGGCCAGTGTCACTGGAGTGTAGTGGATGACAGGAGGGGTGGAACAAGGTGGGACTAGAGAGGGAATATGCCAGATGGTATAGGGGTTTGGATTTTATTCTAAGTGGGATGGAAGACATTTGAAGGCTGAACAGAGAAATGATATATGCAGATCCCTCTAGCTGCTATATATGAGAATGGGTGACAAGAGGAGGAAGAGAGGAAGCAGCGGCCAGGGAAGGGGCCGGTATCGCAACCAGAAGCACACTGGCATTCCTTGGACTCCAGTGGTGGTACTGGAGATGGGGGGAGACATGATTACATTTGGGTTATGTTTTGGGGTATAGAGTTGACAGGACTGAACAATAGATTGGATGCGGCCATGAGGGAAATGGAGTTGCCAAAATAGTGAATTGGACTCACTTATTAAGAATGATCTGGTTTCTCTGAAACACTTACAGAAGCTCTCTCACCGCACTGAGCTCTCCAAACAAAAGTAAGCATATTGTGGAAATAAAGACCAACCAAATGAGAAAACCAAAGGTTATTTACTCGGAGCTCTCTAATGGCCAGGGAATCAGCCATTGTCACTAGATGTGGCAGAGACTCAAAGGCAGGCAGTTTTAGAGTGAAAAAAGGGAAGGCTGTAGGTATGACCTGGGGAAGCTCTACATGTGCTACAGCAGGGTGTCCTGTGTGACTGGTTAGGGGTGCATATTTGTCTTTCTGTGTTTGGTCCTAAGTTGGAAGTGGGGAAAATCATTAGGGAAGTTGAGAGGCCAGTACTAAAACAACTGGAATGAGAAGAGGAATGAAGAGGATAAAGAACCCGTGTCGGGTTGGAGAGAGTGGCTGAGCTGACCGAGGAGGGGCTACTTCTCCAGCCAGGAAGGCTCCTTCTCCCTGCCTCTCAGAAGGATTCCTGAGTCAACCGAGCCTACACTGGCCTTCTGTTTCTCAAGCCCTACCAACACAGAGCATCCCTACCGCCTCTGTATGAGAGCCTCTTCTGGCTTGGGGGGCAGAAGGGAGGTGCGGGAGCAGGGAGAAGAGGAACACTCCTTCCTTGTATCCTAACTGGAGTCTTTCGCAAACACTTGCACGTCCTATTCTTGGGGTTTGTGTGTATCTAATCCTTGGAGTCCTTTACACAAGACAGAGAGGGATACAATATCAAAGTCGAGAAAAAAAAATCTTAAAATAAGTGTCTTAAATTTCACTCATTCAGTTTTTCTGTGGATAAATAAATACACACACACACACACACACGCATACACGCACAGAGTTTGAATGTTTGAACAAGGTTCAATTAGCTTTTTTGTTGAGTTCACCAAGTAGATACAACTCAGATTGTCTTATTGCCCTATTCCTCTGCCACCATGCTCTCAGTCAGTTCTAATTTAAAGTATTCTGTCCCATAAGTAAATTCATATCTGTCAGATCATGTGTTCTGACTTTTGATTTGTAGCATATGGTCAAGGTGTCAATCAGCTTCCTTCCCTGTTCACCTCAGTGACTGAGGTAGTATGCCCTAAATGATATCCCAAAGTGACACAGTGTGAATTTTTGTCCTTCTCCAAGTCAGTGTTTTAGACTCAGTTTCCTCATTGTATTTCCGTTCAAATGGTGGTTTTCCTGTTGAGTTGTGTTTCAGAAGCCATGCCCTGGCAGGTTCCCTTGAATCCTGAATCTATTGTACTTTCCGTCCTCCACACCTCTGAAAGCGCGTTGGGAGGGCCAGCATTTCTGATCTTAAAAAACCATGGTGCATTCTGTCATAAGCTTTCCAAGGGATGACCTTGGAGTGACTGACTACCTGCTTTTCTCTGTTCCTTTGAAGGAAAGCATGTTGTGTTGTTTCACAAAAGTCTCTTCTTACCTTGCCTCCTTCCACAGAAAAGACTAATGTAGTCTTGGAACATATTGCAAATTTTTTTTTTCTTTTGAGTGTGTGTGTGTGTGTGTGTTTAAGTGGGTTCCATGCTCTGTGTGTAGAGCCCGGTGTGGGGCTTGAACTTATGACTCCAAGACAAAGACTTGAACTGAGATCAAGAGTCAGATGCTCCATCAATTGAGCCACCCAGGCACTCCTGTCCTTGCTTTTTTTCTTTTGAAATCACTCAAGTAAAACAAAGTCTCCTCTTGCTTTCAAGTCATTTGCCACTAATGTTCAGAGCAAAATCTGCTTCCTCAAGGAGGAACAACTCTCCTAAGACTTGGGGAAGCGTGTCTGCTCTCAATTCTTGGGAAATTCCCCCAGGCAGGAATCTCCCATCAGCTCTAATCTACTCATCAGTGATTTTTCTTCTAAAGGAACCACTTGAGGCCGAGCCAGAGGCTTGTCAAGTGCTTTAGGACTTTTGGGGAGCATGGAGGAAGGGAGAGATGCTGAGTGAAGAAGGCGGGATGATGTAAGGGTTTATGAATCTGTTACTAAATACCAATAAAGCCTTTTCTGGAGGAAGACTCCCTGAATTCTAGGAAGGAGAATGTAAGTTACTTTTGTTTTATTTTTGTCCTATTTTTAATACCTGGGAGATACTTTCAGAAATCTCTGTAAAATGAAGGCCAAGTGCATACAGCCCTAGTCTAGTTAAGGGATGCCAAGCTGGTATGTCCAAGGATAATGATGCACCCTAGTAAAAACGTGAACACCAAAATGAGGCTGTGTTAAATTTGTAATCACCTAGTCAATAAAATGTACAATACTATGGAAAGACTTCAATTATTCACAGATTGGCTAGGCAAGATAACTAAGTTCCATACCAGTCTTTATTACTCACGTAGTAACAGAAACTGGCAAAGAGAGACAATAAGGCATAAAGTACTTTCAAAAGTTATTGGCCTTGTGATTGAAAATCTAGATAAGTTTGCTTTCCAGTATGAAGTTAATTCAAAGTGGGGAGGGGTAGGTAGTATATTGCAATGTAGGTTATTGCAATTAGGATTCAAAGAGTTAAATAGAAAACATTTCTATTTACATTAGAAAACAGTTTAAATATCTTAGTTGCATATAAAATATCAATTTATCTTAGTAGAAGATCTCACTTGGTGATACTTATGGGACCAAGACTTTGTGGAAAATGGTTGATTGGATCTTAAGTTTAAAAAGATTTAGCAGTCTGATTAAAGTAAAGGAAATGTCCACAAAACTTCAAAACTATGTGACCTTAGGCTGTATAAGGAAAAGTTTACACAACTAGGGAAAGAATGTTCTTTGTGCTCCAGACTGTCCAAGCAACCTTTGGAATGTGCAGCCAGAGCACATTTTAAGCAGGATGGTCCTGTTGGTGGAGGTATTCATGATGCGGGACTGACTCACAAGGTGTCTCTCACACTAACTATGCTTTGTGATCACCCCTAAATTTTTTTTTAATTGGAGTATAATTGACAAACTGCCCATATTTGGAATATGCAATTTGTTGAGTTTTAATGTAAATGTGACACACCTGTAAACATCACTATGAAAGATAGTGAACAAATGCGTCACCCACAATAGTTTCCTTGTGCCCATTTGTAATCCCTCCCAACTACCCCCATGTGTATCCAATCTCCATTCCCAGGCAACTGCTTCTATGTTTTCTATCATTACGAATTAGTTTGCATTGCTAAGAATTTTCTTCAAATAGAATCATACAGCATGCACTCTTTTTTGCCTTTTACTCAGCATATTGCCATTCACTCAGTTATTTTGTACTGATTCATATTGTGTGCATATGAATAATTCATTTCTTTTTAACACCATGTAGTATCCCATTGTTTATCCATTTCCAGTTTTTGATTATTACAAACAGAGCAGCTATGATCATACACATACAAGTCTTGGTGTGGATACGTGCTTTATTTCTTAGGGATAAACACCTAGGAAAAGTAGAATGGCTGGATTGTGCGATAGGCGTAAAAGAGTACCATGCTGTTTTCTAAAGTGGTGGTACTATTTACATTCCCACTGACAGCCTAGGAAAGCTCTAGCTCTGCCGCATCCTTGCTGATCCTTGTATGGCCAGTGTTTTTATTTTAGTCACATCAGTAGATGTGAGGTGATAGCTCTTTGAGGTTTTAGCTTGTGTTTTCCTAATGAGTAATGATGTCAAGCATATTTTCACGTACTTTACCATCGGTGTATCTTCATGTCAGTGAAGTGTCCCTTCAACCCTTTTCTCCATTTTATACATTTTATTTTCTGATTCTTGAGTTTTGAAAGTTCATTACACATTCTGGATACAAGAGTTTTACCTGATCGTTGCTTTGCTAATATTTTTTTTTATCTGTATCTGCTTTTCATTTTTTTAAAATCGTGTCTTTGGAAGAGCAAAAGTTAAAAATTTTGATGAAGTCCAATTTACCAATATTTTCTTTTCAGTGGCTTGTATTTTGGTGTCTTATTTAAGAAATTTTGCCTAACCCAGGTCACAAGGATTTTCTTTTTCTTTTTTTTTTTTCCTAGAAGTTTTATAATATCAGGTTGTATAGTTGGGTCTATGATACATTGTGAGTTGATTTTTGTTTATGGTACAAGACATAGATTGGAGTTTATATTGTTTCTACTACCAGTTGTTGAAAAAATTATTTTTTTTCTCCATTGAGTTTCTCTTGCCCCTTTGTAAAAAATGAATGTCCTTATATGTATAGGTGTGTTTCTGGATTCTCTGTAATTCCATTAATCTACTGTTTATATTAATACCAGGACCACACTGTCTTGATTACTGTAGCTGTATAAGGCTTAAGACCAGGTAGTGTCAGACCTCTCTGATTGCTCTTAGTTCTTGAAGTTGTTTGGCTCTTCTAGGTACTTATTTCCATATGAAGTTTAAAATCAGCTTTCATTTTTTATCAGAAAAGTCTGCAGGGATTTTGATTGGAATTACATGTACTCCATAATTTAATTTGAGATCTTCCCCATATTTCAATATTGAAATTTTTTACTGAAATTTTCAACTCATGAATAAAGATATATCTCTTCACTTATTTAGGTCTAGTTTATCACAGCAATATTTTATAGTTTTAAGTGTATAGATCTTTCATTTTTGTCAGATTTATCTCTAAGTATTTTATATTTTTAATGCTATTGGCAATGATATTCTATAATCTTAATTTCCAGTTGTTTGTTGGTAGTATATAGAAATACAATTGTTTTTTATATATTGATCTTGTATTCTGCAACCTTGAACTTACTAGGTCTAGTACTTTTTAAATGTATTTCATTTGGATTTAATAAATAGATGATTGTGCGTTTGAAAAAAAATGACAGTTTTATTTTTTTCCAATCTGGCTGACTTTTATTTCTCTAAATAAATAAATAAATAAATAAATAAAATTTGTACTGTGCTTCATTTTTGATAGTTTCTGTTTTAAATGTCAAGTTTACTAATCTTTTCTTCTGTGATATCTAGCCTACCATTAATCCCATTCAGTACATTTTTTTATCTTCCAAATTGTAGTTTTCATGTCTAGAAATTCAAATTTTTTTTTCCCTTTGGATGCCTGTACTTTACTTTCTGAATGCTAAGAATGCAGTTGTAATCATGATTTTAATGTCCTTATCTGCCAAATGTAATATCTGGATCAGTTCTGGGTCATTTTTGATTGATTTTTCCCATCCTTCATTATAAGGAGTTAATAACTATTGGAACTAACCCCTGAGTGACATTTAAAAATTTCCGTTCAACAACTGATTAACAGGCCAAAAATTAAACAGTCCAAATTATAACATAAACCAGAAGAGCCATGAAGAATGTCTTTAAGGAGAAGCATATACATTATGAATTGATTGTTAGGAACCTGGAAGTTAAAGTACATTACTAATGAGAAGAAGGTGATGAATGAGAAGCGACAAGAGCAGCAATGACAGAGAAATACAATTAGAGATTCAGAGAAAACTAAGTGCACATGAGAAAGTCATGTTGTAACAATGAAGTAAATTACACTGTATGGTTTGAGCAATTGATGGAAATGGAAAAGCAGCATTTTCCGAAGCAATGAAGCAAAATCTCAGATATTTCAGGAAGATGAAGAGGACCGACTGACGTTTTGTATTCATGTGTGGTTTCTTTGGGCTTGTCGTAATTACTAGATTTAATAATATTCCTATAATGTGTTTAGTTTTCCCTCTTGAAACTAATTTGTCTTTTTTATAAGCTATTTTTCTTTCAGAGAACCTGTCCCTATTAATTTCCTCCAAAGTTTCAAGCTTTGTTCTCTTTTTAAATAAAAATATATTTTTGTTCTTGCTGTTTAATATTAGCGGTATCTTCAGTTGCTTAAGAGACATTTGATGAAGTGTTACTTCTTGGAAACTTAAACTCATACCCATTAAGAAACACATATTGAAAAACTCTCACACAACCACTTAACCCGCTTAATGTTTTTTCTTAATATCAAAGAAAACAATTTTTGGATGGAATAGTTCTTGTTTTAAAGAAATTGTTTTCTGAAGTTCAGTGATGCCTACGGTTTCCTTTTAGGTCATTTTTTCTGTCACATTGAAATAAAATTTTATCTCATAGCTTTTATTTAAGAAGAAGAGGTATATATATTAACAACCTTTGTGTTGGGTGAGAAATTTATCATTCTTTTGTTTCTTTCCTGTCTCTTCTCCACGTCCTAGATTTTATTAATGAAATTGGACATCTTGGGGATGCCTGTGTGGCTCAATTGTTAAGCAACTGCCTTCAACTCAGGTCATGGTCCCAGGGTCCTGGGATCAAGCCCTGGTCAGCAGGAAGCCTGCTTCTCCCTCTCTCACTCCCCCTGCTTCTATTCCTTCTCTCACTGTCTCTCTTTCTCTGTTTCAAATAAATAAACAAATTAAAAAAAAAAAAAGAAATTGGACATCTTCAGATTATTTTTGTTATCTTTTAGATTATTTATTATCTTTCTGACTAAAGAATTACATTTGGCATTACTATTACTTAAAAAAAACAGTTGAGTAGCAATACTTTTTTATAGTACTATAGGTGGTTTTCCTTGGGAAGCAGACATGGAAATATGGTACAGTTCAGTGTGTCCCTGCTCAATCCTGCTTTCCAGGACCCTTGTTCCTAGAGAGGATTTCCTACATCTTCCCTTTTATGCCTCTCCCCCAGATGCCACCACCATTGCTGTTTCTTGTAATTGAAATGTTTTCAATTTTGTCCTTCAGCTTTCTGCAATAGTCAATCTGTTACTCATTTGTTTTTATGACTGTTTTTAATTCTCACAATAATGGCTTGCTTGTTTTAAGTCTCCATGAAATCTTTCCTTCTTTTATATTGCTTTCTCTTTATTATTAATGATTTTAGTTTCATAAATAAAATGTTCTTTCTTAAGAATTCTAAAAGAAACAAGAACATTTGGGGGAAATTTCTCCTTCAAAGAAGACATTTTTTCCCCTTCCATTTGAATGATCTTTTTCTTTGTGATTATTTATATATATTTTAGAATTACATTTTAATTTTTTATTGGCTTTTAGCAATATGTATTTGTATTGCATTTTATTAGTTGTCATAGGGTTTATAATACACATCTGTAATTTTTCATTGTCTGTCTACAGTTAATATTAACATGAATAATATTCACTTCATTTTACATGAAATGTAAAAATATTTCAACCATAAAGTTCCATTTATTCCCACCCATATTCCTTGGACTATGTTTGTTATACGTATTTCATCTACATACATTATAAACTCCAACAAGGTAATGCTATTGTTTTTGCTTAAACAATTTGAAATATTTTAAGGAAATGAGAGGAATAAGTAGTCCTATATATTTACCAGGTATTAACAACTTCTAATGCTCTTCATTCCTTGCTGAAGATTTTTATTTCTATTTGGTTTCATTTTCCTTTAGCCTGAAGAACTTCTTTATACTTTCTGATAGCCCACCTCTACTGCAGATTAATTCTTTCAACGTTCTTTATTTTGTCTTCTTTTTTGAAGGATATTTTTGCTGGATATAGAATCCTGGATTGACTCTCCCCGCCCCTTTCATTACTTTAAAGTGACTGAGTCTCTCTTTATCTTTGATATGCAGCAGTTTGACTATAATACTTCTACCTGTGGTTTTCCTTGTATTTATTCTGCTTAGAATTGAATGTGCCTAAAGTTGAGTTTGTAAATTTACAATTTCCATTAACATTGGGAAACTTTAAGCCATTTTTTTCAAATATTCTTTATTATCCCTTTTCATACTTTTGTCCTTTAGAGACACTAATTATATATATGTCAGACCTTTTGATATTGTCATATCGGTCTCTGAAAGCTCTATTTTTTTCTTCCAAATACTTGTTCTTACTTCTTCAGATAGAATATTTTTTATTAACTTATCTTTATTCTCCTTTCTTTTGTCATTTCCATTCTGTTGTTAGATCTATGCAGTGATTTTTTTAAAAAAGATTTTATTTACTTATTTGACAGACACAGATCACAAGTAGGCAAAGAGGCAGGCAGAGAGAGAGGGAGAAGCAGGCTCCCTGCTGAGCAGAGAACCCGATGTGGGGCTCAGTCTCAGGACTCTGAGACCATGAACTGAGCTGAAGGCAAAGACTTTAACCCACTGAGCCATCCAGGCACCACAATGCAGTGATTTTTTAAAATATGTCTTAATTTTTCAGTTTTTAAATTTACATGTGGTTTCTTAAATATAGTTTTTATATGTCTGGTGAGATTTCCTATCATTTTTTCCATTGCAAGCATGACTTTATTTCACTTATCAAGTGTAGTAATCATAGGTGCTAATCCAAGATTTGGGTCATTTTGTATTGTTTTTCACTTATTTTTCTCTTGAGAATAAGTCACATTTTCCCAGTTCTATGTATGTTGAGTAATTTCATCCTTGACATTATGAATGGTAGGTATGGATTCTGTCATATTCATCTATAAATTTATTTTGCTGGAATTGTTTAATTAGGCAAGTGACCTGATTGTACTAAAAAATGCAAATTCTGTCTTTTAGGTGGCAACTGAAATCTTAATTCATTTCTTTTATATTTAGTGGAGTTTGTACCACACATTTGTGGTTCAGGAATGAACCAGAGCTTTAGACTGAATTTATACATAAAATTAGGGGTACTTCCACTCTGGCTCCTTTTTTTCTGGGATTCATCCCTCAATTTCCAGGGGCTGTGGTTCTCCAACGCTGCTATCTGGTTCTTCAGATCAGACAGTTCATGAATTTCTATTGGAGTTTTAGCTGCTCTGAGTAGTTATTCACTGCAGTTCGCCTTTAAGTTAAATACCATCAAAGGGGGAAATTTGACATGTGCACATTCCATTTTACACTCCTTTAACACTCCTTCAGAATCCGCCTGCTTTTGTTCATTGTCTGGTGTCTTCAGATAGTCTGCTTTTTGTATTTTGTGCAAAGTTTATAGCTGTCATCTGTAGGAGAATCAGTCTGGTTGGAACTTACTTTGTCATGACCAGAATTGGAACCAAATTCTTTTCTTTTGAATCACAGAATCTTTATAAAGACGGTAATTTTCCTGTGCTTACTCATCTTTAGGAAGTCAATTTATGCTTGACATTTATCAACTTACTGTAGAGCAAGAGTTGGAATGGCTTATTTAAGAGGTTGATGTGGTCAGTTTCTCAACACCAAGTGCAAAATGAAAAAAAAAGTATAAAGTGAAAGTTTAATTATTTTGTAAATCTGTGTTCTTAGTGTAGAGACGTTGAAGACTTAAGGGAGTGGAGAGGTAGCTGGAGCTAGGAGCAAACTCTACAGGGAATTTTGCCTCTGTGACAAAGGGTTTGCATCTGGTATGGGATAACCTTAGGAGGATTTCTGATTTTTTGCGTGACAGGGGAACCTATACCAGATACTATGTTAGAATTTAAACCTCACCTACACTCAACTCAGTATATGAATTAACTTTCTGACAACTAGAGTTGCCAGTACTGAGCTTGATCCCACATAAAAAGTGAATTTTTTTTAAATCACTGGAATGATTCAAATGGAAGCTTGATGATCATCCATCTTTTCTTACAATTACCTCTACTTTTATTATGAGGGGTGGTGGGAGAATATGTACTGTGTTCTCCCTGGCACATACTAGGCACTCAATAACTAAAGGTTGTCTAAACAAATATTTATTGCATTCATTATATGAATGAATTAACAGAAAGAGTTCCTCCCCACAGAAATATGGGCTGGCATTTTACATTTTGAAGAGCAAGGATTGAAGAATTAGGGTAAACATTATCTAATGTCTTTAGAATATTCTGGTGGAAGGGGGCATGAATAAGGTATTAGAACATTTTTTTAAAAGCAATTATTTGATTATAATCAGTTATTTGAAACAATCAGCATAATATCTGTTTTAAAATAATTTGAAATTATCCCTGTACGAGAAGTTTGAACTGTGATGGGATGGCTCATGGCATGCTCTCAGAACCTAGAAACGTTCATATGTTCAACTCTTCATCTTTCTTTTGCTAGTTCTTTATGTTCTTAAAGGAAAAGCTGTCTGTTGGAGTGTTACACAACTTGAACACTCAAACAGGTGTTCCTTGCCTTCTGGTCTAGCCATCAGATAATCATCATAAACAGCACCAAAATGAGTCTTATTTCCTATCAAGAAAGGTTAGAACAGACTTGGTGTTCATAATTAGTCATACTCAGGAAGCAGTGTGCTTTATCTAAAGATGTTGGCACAGTCATACTGACTTTTTAAAAACATTTGTAAGCATAAGGTGATTTGGACACTAGAAACTACCTAGAGGATTTTAATTGCTTTGGGGATTTCATCTAATTCTTACAGTTATTCCAGTCATGGCTATTACTCAGTTCATACTTCCCTCTCTTCCCTGCCCCCACTTCATTAGTTGAACAAAGCAAGATTGCATAATAGTACAACGGAATACCATTCACATAGTAAGTGTCCATTAAATATTTGCATGGAGAAATGAATGGTCTATTTTATTCATCAGGTACTTGAAAACTAAAGTTAAATAACTCTTCCCTCATTTAAAGTTGCACAGGCAGATGTTTATATGCTTTGGTAGGAAAGTAATTGTGCTCTAAAATAATATTAGTTGCCATTTAATGTACACTTTGATATGTGCCAGGCCCCTTCCTAAATAATTTATATGCATAATTTCATTTATGCTTTATAATACTTTATGAGCTAGGCATTGTTATCCTCATTTTAGAGAGAAAGAGACTGAAGTATTAGAGAGATTGGGTAACTGGCTCATGATCACTCTCTCAAGAAGCAGAAGAACCAGGATTTGAACTCCAGGACACCTGGCTTCAAGTTTGAGCCCTTAACCACTGATTTAGATTGCCATAGGAAAGTAGTCACTATAGCTGAACAACTTTAGAACACTTCAAATCTTGGAATCACTTTAAATCTTGAGGGAAACTGAGATGAAAACAGAATGATCTAATGAAGGCAAATGTGCTTTTGTATAAATTTTACCTATCCCCTAAGTTATTGTAGGCATTATGGTAGTCTCTCTCTTAATTCCTTCCCAGATTATTAGAGCTGAGCATTTATGGAACATATAGTGCTCCAAAAATGGCAACCAAGGGACTAGCTGTTGGAGGAAGCAAATCTGCCTTCTCCCTTACAACCTCTTTCACATCGCAGATCCATCAGGGCCATAGTCCAAGACATCTATACTATTGCCTGTATGCCTCTGCTGATGGTTAAGTATTTAATTCCATAATTTGTTGAGCAGCTACTGTATACTACTACTATATTTATATATATATTTGTATATATATATAAATATAGCAGCTACTATATTTATTTTTTCTTAAGTTGTGGTAAAGTAGATATAATATAAAATTTGCCATTTTGATCATTTTTAAGTGTACAATTCAATGATCTTAATTACACTCACAATGCCATGCAACCATCACTACTCTCTGTTTCTAAAACCCTTTCATAATCCCATACAGAAACTCTGTATCCCTTGAGCAATAATTCCCCATTCCTCCCTTCCCCCAGTCCCTGGTAACCTCGAATATACTTTCTGTCTCTATGAATTTTCCTATTTTGTACAAAGGTTCCAATTTCTCAACATCTTTACACTAACTTCCCTTTTTAAAGCTTAGCAGGTATGAAATGGTATCTCATTTTAGTTTGGATTTGCAGTTCCCTAATCACTAATGATGTTGAGCATGTTTTTGTGTGCTTATTGGCCATTTGTATATCTTCTTTGGAGAAATACTTAGTCAAATGCTTTTGACCATTTTTTAATGGAGTTATCAATTTTTTGTTGTTGAGCTGTTAAGAGTTACATTAAATATATTTAATCTTCATCACAGTCCTGAAAACTAGGCATTATTACTCCAGCTTCAAAAGGGAGAAAACCAAGGGTAAGAGAGGTTGGGTTTTTGCCTGAGATCCTACGATAAGTGGCAGAGCCAGAATTTGAACCCATGTGTGGTAGGCAGTCTCTAGGATGACTCCCCATGATGTCCTCCTCCTGGTATTCATGCCCTTGTGTAATCCCTTCCCCTTGATTGTGGGTTGATGTTAATGGCTCATTTAGACTGGATAGAATACAGCAGAAGAGATGGGACATCACTTCTGAGATTAGGTTGCAGAAAAGTGTGACTTCCATCTTCTTTTTCATCCCCTTGCTTGTTTGCTCTGAGGGAAACTAATAGTCATGTTGTGAGCTATGTGATACAGAGACTTATGTGACAAGGAACTGAGGGAGTTCTCTGCCCAACAGGCAGTAAGGAGATGAGGCCTACAGTCCAGAATACTGTGAGGAACTGAATTATGCCAACAACCGTGTGAAGTGGTTAGAAGTGGATCTTCCTTAAGTCAAGCATTCAGATGAGATTGTAGTCTTAGCCAGCACCTTGACTGTAGCCTTGTGAGAGACCTTGAGATACAGGCATCTGGCTAATCTGTGCCCACATTTTTTTTAAAATATTTTATTTATTTATTTGACAGAAAGAGAGAGAGAGGGGGAGAGAGAGTGCACAAATAGGGGGAGTGGCAGGCAAAGGGAGAAGGAGAGAAGCTCCCTGTGGAGCAGGGAGCCTAATGGAAGGCTTGATCCCAGGACTCTGGGATCATGACCTGAGCCGAGTGCAGACACTTAAGTGACTAAGCCACCCAAGTGCCCCTGTACCCACATTCTTGATCCACAAAAACTATGATATAATAAATATTTGCTCTTTTAAGGTGCTAAATTTTGGAGTAATTACTTGTACAGCAACCTAAACAACATACCATGCTTAACGTTCTTTTGGTAAGGACTTGAAATGAGTTTAAATGCCAGGCAAAGACACTTTAAAGAAAATAATGAGGCAAATAACCACTGTGGACCTATTTGGACACAACATCCAGGGCCAGCCTAAAGAAAAGCTAAATTGGGGAGTGGGAGTAGTTGAGCTCTCTGTGGTTGTGAATAGTATATAGAAAATATATTTACATATTGATCTCTAGATGGTTCAGGATCAGCCTACACTCTAGTCTCCCAGGAGCACAGAAGAGTTATCAAATATCTTTCCCTACTTCTCTGGGTTCTCTTTGTTCTACCATTGGGTGGAAGGGTACTAAGGAGAGGGATAAATGAGTTATAATTTCTTCCTACTTCAGAACTTGTTGGATAGCAAACACAATGTTTATTTACTAGAGTTGTTCAGGCTTTGGAAGGAAAGTCAATCCATCATCTTCATCAACAGCATCAGGAACAACTGTTGACGGTGATTAGTATTATGAATCTACTGTTCTTGAATGAACTATAGTGGGTTCAAAGAGGCCCTTGAAATTATAAGCATGATAGTATATGTTTGTGCAAATGTTTGTGCAAAACAAACATTTTTCTGCAGAGAGGGGCCATAAATTTCATAGATTCTCAAAGGGGCATAGGATCCTGAAACAACGAAGAACCACTACTTGAGTTTTTTTTTTTTTTTTTTTTTAATTTTCAGCATAACAGTATTCCTTGTTTCACTACTTGAGTTTCTTATTGGCATGCTTGCTTCTGTCTTGAATCTCGGATCAGGGTGGACCTTTTATTCTGTCTAGAGCTTCCTGTTGTTGTTTTTCAGATCATCAGACTAGAGTTACTGACAGCAACTCATCTTGGCCCAAAGTAGCCACAGTCTCTCAAGATGCTGTGCCTGGGATGGCCAGACAGCCTCCTAATAGGACCTCTGGTCCAGCCAGTGGAGTCTAAATACTTCTCCCTGCTCTAAGTATCCTCAGTGTTGTTGTTTCTCTCTCAGAGTCATTTACTCTTAAACATACCTGGTAATTACAAGAAGAGACTCTGGCAAACTTAAATCTTTTGTCTAGTGTCAGAATGATAAGCTACGTTGAAGGTAGACAGCCTCTAGTCCATCATCCCTATTATCTTATCACAGTCTCGTTGACACTCTCCAGTGTTGAGGAGTTTCTATGACCAAAAGAAAAAGCCTATTCTATTGTTGGACAACTTTTGTTGGAAATACCTTTTTTTACTTTCAGGTTCTCTGTGTTTTCTGTGACTTATACCCATTGGTGTTTGTTCTCTCCCTAGGACAATCCTAGGGTTGTTCTCTTTCTTTTCCCACATTGGCAACTGTTCTAATAATTGAAGAAAGCTCTCAAGCTACTTTATGAATTTGTTTATGTCATGTTTTTGAGCTCCTCATCTCATCCAATCTGAGAACATCTAATTACCTACAGTTAAGGGAGTGTTTTTCTTCTCACTTTATGCTTCTTGAAAAGAATTGCATCTATTAAGTCTACCTTTTTATCAATTTGTTCTGTGACTTGAGAGTGAGGGGCTTTAGATGTTGTAGAAGATGTTGCTAAAGTTAAGTTTACACATATGTGTATATGTTTACATATGTTATATTTATGCACGCACATATGTATACCATTACCAACCAGTGTTAACATCTAATTCCCCCACCCCATAAAAAGAAGCCAGCACTGTGGTAAAGTCTTATTCTACAGTCTTACTCTATCATCTCAACAGAGAGAGTAAAGAACAGAGAACATAATTAATCTGAGGGTATCAGAAGGCAATGTCTATTCTGGGAGTTGATCAGGGTACCTCCAAACTGATTGAAAATAAACTTCTGCCTCTCAGGTCAGTGAAAGCTTGGAATATATTGTATGATTAAAGAAATAAGGAGTTATGACATTATTTAACAACTGAGTGCTGTGGAGTACTTCAAACCACCATTTATGATTATTTAGTTGTATCTTTGTTTATGGAAGTTCTTGTACTATATCGTCCAGTTGGAGTTTTGACACTACTCCAAGGAGCTTGTCCATTTCAGGCATGTGTTTAAACAGTGATGCTCTTTTTGAGACAGTGTACATTTCGTATTTCTGCAGTTTTTCCCAGCTTATGAAACATTACTTTTTGTTTCCTCCAGTATTCTTATAGCATAGGCAGGGATCATTACCTTCTATTTTACAGATGAAGAAGCAGAGCCTCGAGAGATCAAGGGACTTTCCAAAAATCATAGACTTGGTGAGTGATGGCAGAGGCGGATGGGAGGGGCTTCTGATGCAGGCTTTAGACTCCAAGTCCTGGATGCCATCTACCATTACACATAGTGGGGCCAGTGAGCCAAGAATGGAACTTCTGGGCTGCCCTTTTCCATCTGGTACCAGAGGGGTAGGTTGGAGATACGGAGTATCAAAATTGCTCCTATATTGGCTTTCTGTAAGAGAAACAGAATAGCTTTTTAATAATGAAAGTATAATTTACATACAGTGAAATGCACAGACACTATACTGTACAATTTGATCAGTTTTGACAAATGGAGATACTCATGTAACCCACATACAATGAAGATATAGAACATTTCCATCACTCCAGAAACATTTGCATCACTTCATATCCTTCTCAATCAATCTCCCCCTCCATTTCCACCAGTGTCTCAATCACATCCTCCTGCCAAATAAACTCAGTTCTGACTTCTGTCCCATAGATTTGGAGAAATGGTTTATGACGGTTCCATTTTGGTCACCTGTGGGAAAAGTTGGACGGCAGCAGTGACTGTGTAATTTCTTTTGGTTGCCATGGTCAACCTGGTACCAGGCTACATGTGAGTCACTTGGATAGGTCTGCCAAGTTTATCACTGAACAGAGGCATTGTCTCTGTGACAACAACTCCCTTCTGCATTCACTAGGCAGTGAGTGACATTTAAACAGCTTTGAGACCTTGCCTGAGGCTTTCGTTGGCTCGCATTTAACATACCACTGGAATCCAGTTAATGTTGAGACAAAAATAAAATATTACCCCCATCCCATTCCACCTCTGGGGAGAGTGGGCTATAAGCTCATAGATATCTACTCTGGGGTTTCTCCTCAAGGCACAGACTCTCCCCTGCATACAGGGATGTGAAAATTAGCTATTCCCTAATATCTATTAGCCTTCATCATCATCTTCAATGGCAACCACCACTACTCCCATTTATTAGTGATGATCCAGTCTAGAGTGACATGCATGGGGGGGGCACTCCCTTTTGGGGAGGGAAATAGGTTTGAGAAATTGGACAATAGCCAGAAGGTGGCAGGTAATTGCCTCGACCAGACTTAGGAAGGGCTTCCAAGGAGAGATATCTGGTTTCTCAGGACAGTGTCCCTTACCTCAGGGCCATTTCTAGCCAGGGAAGCTCGTTCTGGGGGTAGGGTCAGTCAGGATGTTCTCTCTCCACCTCAAAACTCTCTTTCTTGCCAGATCCTTGAAAGGATATTCTTTGCTTCCTTCACCCACACAGCTAGAGGGAGGCCATTTTGTACTCAGAGCAAGATCCAGCTCATGGTTTTCCCATCCTAGTGTGAGCTCATTCTCTGCCCTCATTGGGAGAGGTGCTAGGAGAGCCTCCACAGCACACTGTCCAGCCAAGATGGGGGCAGCAGCAGGAGAGAGCCTTTTTTTCTTTTTTTGGGGGGTTCACTATAAGCTCTTCTTGCTCATGCCAGTCAAGTACGGGGGTGGGGACCCGTTCACCTACACATTCCTGGTTATGAAAGAGAGATGGATCCAGACGGTAACTTGTTTTCATTTGTCATTGCCTATCTTCGTCTCCAACTGGCAAGCTAGAATGGAGTTGGCTCCCAGGCAACAGCAGCAGGGAGTCATAGCCTTTCCACACATGCGTGGAGAGACAAGGCATCAGCAGGTACAGGGCACAATGGCTCCGGTGGGGCACAGGGATTTCATGGCTTTAAAAAATAATTCTAGATTCCTCTTTTCCCCTTGCCAACCAATAGTCAGTTTTCCCAGTCACTTCTCTACTGGCCCCCCTCTTACTCAAAACTGCACAAATTCAGATAATCCCACTTCATCTAGACAAACACGTAAAAGGAAAAGACAGTCAATCAAGAATCTGCTTGATTAACGTCTCGGGAGAAAGCTAACATGAGTCTTTAGGGATGAAAATAAATGGCTCTGAGCCTGGGCTGTGGTCATAAGGCTGACCTTGTCACTGCCTAAGTGTGGAAGGCAAAGGAGGGAACTGGAGCTCCCACCCCAATGTGATTACAGTTGTACCCGTAACAGGACATGGCGGTGTTTTTTGGCATTCAATTATGTTTGCTATGCGTGCGTGCACACACTCACACACTCACACGCACGGAGCTGGAATTGAAATCATCTCAAGTGAGAATTCTTGTGATGCATTTAAGGGCCTGCATTTGACAGGTTGCTACCTAGTTATGGACTAAAATCTCACCAGGCACCCCCATAGCTTATCGCCTGTCATTTCAAAACAAAGACATCCTGCTTCTCCTTTCTGTGTCACATCTCATCGACTCATTCTCAGCAGAATCTTACTTTCATTACAAGCTTGGTGCCACCTCCCTGACTTTCATCAGATGAGAACTTGAAAAAAAAAAAAAAGAATAAAGAAAAAAAAAATCCCGTTCCATGTTTTGACTTGGACTCTAGGTGTTATTCTCTCAGTCCAGCTTGAAAGAAAAGAGCCCACCCCACGAGGGGGCAGGCCCGCTTCTCTGTCTTCTGCCACCACACAGTCTCTGAAGTGTGTGAAGAAGAGAGGAAGAGACAATTAACACTCAGCACCAATCTGCATTTCCTTTTTAGCTGCCATTTACACGCTGCTCAGGTTTTGAAAACCAGCATTTCATGCTACTCCCCAGAGAGCCAGCACCAGCTTCCGCGGGATCCATCTGCACAGCAGTCACATTGCTGAAATCTTCAGCCAACCCAGAATTCATTTATTTATTTTTTGAAAAATGAAAGAGAGGAAGAGAGAGAGAGCGCGCACGAGCCAGTGAGCCCGAGCTGGGTGAAAAGAATAGATTCGTATCTGGCCCTGTTTAACACACGTGCTTGACCAATCCCCCGTGCTGGTCTAGGCAGAGGGGAGTCAACAGAGGTTTTCTCTGATCATCTTCTAGACCAGTGTGAGCAGCGAGGGGATGAGCGAGAGCCGTGCGACAACAGGGGCTGACAGGCGGTGAGGGGTGAGGCAGGAAGGACACACGCGAGAAGTCTCGGAGCTCATCAGCCTGTGTGTCAGCACGCTCTTGCTGATGGGGAACAGCAGGGAGGAAAGCCGTCCTGGGAAGTCACTGCTGGTGGGGGACAAGTTACAGGAAGTTTCTGGAGCAGGGTATAATGTGTGTCATCAACTCCTCAGGTCTGGCGGACTGGCTTTATTTCCTCCTGCCCCCAAAGGGTTGGGAATGGAAGCATAATAGCTTTGATGATAACCTTTGTTATCTTATCATTATTATTTTTTAAACTGAGTTCAGCACCACAGGAGGTCACAGTGTCAATGGTCACAGCTGGCTTTTAAAAAGGGGTCGAGTCATTTTGTGATTGGTAAACAGAGACTCAGCCTGAGATGAGGGCAATCAAATTTCCTGCTTCCAGGCATCAGCTGATCACTACAGGGGTCAGAGAGAAGTGTTTTTCTCCTACAAGTCCTGGCATGAATATCTAGGTGAATGCAAAAAAAAAAGTTAGCGTTTTTTTTTTTTTTTTTTCCTTGCAGAGGGAGCAGGGCTGAAAAACCCATCCTTATTCCGATAGACCAATGAGTGTTCTGATTCCATCTAGCTCTGCTCAAATGGCAGTAGGGATGGTAGTGTTACAGATGCATTTCCCCTCTAAGCAGGGCAAGATGTCACCGTCCGCATGGGCGCAAATTTACTCACAGGTGTGCTCAGATGCTTAGATGCTCAGATGGAGAAGAAGACTTCAGGGCAGGTTTGGAGGTGAGGTGAACATATGGCAGGTGGAATGGGAACTGCTGAGTTAAAGAAAAGGCTCATAAGAAACCCACAGCGATCTATGGACGCTGTTACATGTCAGGTCAAATGATGTTCTCAGGATACAAGGGTGTTTTGTTTTGTTTTGTTTTTAAAGATTTTATTTATTTAGGGGAGAAGGTCAGAAGGAGAAGCGGACCCCCGTGGAGCTGGGAGCCGCATGTGGGACTTGATCCCAGGATTCCGGGATCATGACCTGAGCTGAAGGCAGTTGCTTAACCAGCTGAGCCACCCAAGCACCCTACAAGGGTGTTTTGAATCTCTCACAAGACCACAGCTATGTAACTTGGGTTTCTCAGCCTGCCAGACACGGCAAAAATAAGGTTATAATAAACAGTTTCTTTTTTTCTTTTGGTTCTGTCCTTACCAGTTGGAACCTCCAATCCTTCATATTCTTGAATAGTTCTTGGAGGTGGCGAGGGTGTCCGTCTTCTACTGTTCTGTTCTCAGTGCCACTGGAGTTAGACTGCTATGGGTTCCAATCCCAAGTTCATTCATTCAAAATACACTTAAGAGGGGTGTATTCCTAGTGGGAACCCGATGCTATTCTAGATGCTAAGGAAAAAGCAGTCCCAGCTCTCTTTGTAATTTGGGTTCCAGTGAAGGGAGACAAATATAAATAAATAAGCAACTGAATATATAAGATTCCAGATAGGGACAAATGCTACAGAGAAAAATACATTGGCATGGGGGCTAGGGAGAACAGGTGGTGAAGATAATGGTGGTTCGATGTTAGATCAATTAGGCGGTGAAGGGCTCGCTTCTTTTTTTTTTTAAATTGAAGTATAATTGACATACAATATCCTATTAGTTTCAGGTGTACATCACAGTGATCCAATATTTTATACATTATGAAATGATCCCCACGATAAGTCTAGTTACCATCTGTCACCATACAAAGTTATTACAATATTACTGACTATATTCCCCATGCTGTGCATTACATCCCTGTGACTTAGTAATTCTGTAACTGGACGTTTATACTTCTTAATCTCCTCAGTTATTTCATCAGGCCCCCAACACCCCCTTCTCTGGGAGCCAGCCGTTCATTCCCTGTATCTGTGAGTCTGTTTCGGTTTGGTTAGTTCATTTGTTTTGTTTTTTTAGATTCCACATGGAGGTGAGATCATATGGTATTTGTCTTTCTCCCTCTGACTTATTTCACTTAGCATAATACCCTCTAGGGTTGTCTATCCCTGTTGTTGCAAATACAAAACTCACTTCTGTAGTGATTCTTTAGCAGACACTGAAAGGGACAGGTTCTCTGGAGGGACAAATCAAAGAAGGGAGAGCCCCAGACATAAAGCCTCGGGGACAGGATTGTGCTCGGTGTGTCCCGGGAATAGTGAGGAGGCCGGTGGACCACATGAGTCTAATGGCCAAGGAGAGGTCTAGGCTGGCCCCGCCACCTGAGGAATGATTATAACTAGAGGAGGGGGAAGTTCTGAAATGCTAGGAAATGGCAACATCTAACTGTTCAGGGAGACCCCGAGGAATAAGTACAGTGTACCCTGGTGGTCACTGGGTGAGAGCGGCGTTCCAGAATGGGAGGGAAGAAAGCATCTTAAGAAGGAAGATGTGAACACCTGAGGCAAATATACTGGCAGCTCAAGTTAGAAGGAGAATTTATCACTGCACTCAGCAATGGGAGGTCATGGGTGCCTTTGACAAGAGCCGTTTCGGGTGAAAGGAGGGATCAAAAGCTTACTTGGGATGTGTTCAAGAAAAGACAGAAGAGAAGAACAAGAGAGAGGGCACAAAGACAACCATTTGAAGGAGTTTGGTTGTAAAGGGGAATAGAAATGGAGCAGCAGTTTGATTTAGATGTGGGATCAGAGGAAGTTGTTTGTGTTTTTGATTGAAGAAATAACTTCACGTTTGCCCACGGATTCTGAGAGTGGGAAACCGGTACTAAAGCAGTATCCTTGGGTAGGCATGGGGGGTGGGATCGAATGCAAAGTGGGGGAGTCGGTTTCAGATAGCAGATGGACAGTCTGCCCAGAGCAACGAGAGGGCAGAGAAAGCACACAGGCAGAAATGCAGAAAGACAGGCAGGTGTGATGGTAGAAACCTGTTCAAATTCTTCTGATTGCTCCAGTTTCTCAGTAACTTAGGAGGTGAAGTTATTAGCTGTGAGCTCCCAAGGGGAGAGAGAAGGAGTTGGAGGCTTGGAGGGAGAAGAGGTAAAAGAGTCCCGGGAAGGTGAGTGGACCTGGGTAATACGGTATGCTGCTAGGTGGCCGGGGGGCCACTTGAGTTTAATGGCAACAAATAAAGAGAGACCAGGCAGCAGGGCTGTTTTCTTCAGTTGCATTTGGCTACCTGCATATAGGCAATAAGGGGAGGGTTGGCTTGAACTTGGCTTAGGGATTTACCAGCTGAGCACAATAAAGGGAAAGTGGGTTGAGATGGGTATAGACAGGGAGTAACACCAAGATGGCCCATTGAAGTTGGGTTAGAAGTGCAGAAGTTCGTGAAGGGGTAGGAGACAATAAAGGTTTACCAGGAACCATGGTTCGCAGGTCCTGGTGTGGTCCCAGAATTGTGGGAGCCGGGATACTAGAAAAGATGAGGTGGAAAGAGAAGACGCCATGGTGCAAGAGGGAGATCTGAAACAGAGTAGATCGCAGTTGTAGTTGGTGGTGATGTCTAGGCAGCAGCATGAACATGGGGGTCCAGCTGAGGTAGGATAGAACAAAAAACTCAACTTTCTGTTGTAGTTTTCATGGTGGTGCTCCCTGAAGCCCAACTCTCTGAAGGCTAGTTAGATATGGAAAGCGCCAAGAATTGTGATATTAGTGGCTTTGGAAAGAGTCCAACTAAAGTAGAATCTTCAAAGAGTAAGTGGGAAGGAAGGATGCCGAGGTGAGGAAGAAGGAGGGAGAGGGACAATAGGGAGGAAGTCCAGCTTGCCGCTGGGCTTGAGAGAAGCTTGAGAGAAACGGAAGTGAAGACGACTCCATTTGGGGGGTAACCGGTCCTCCATTTGCTAGTTATGTGTGACTCAGGGGAGAGTTAATTTCACCTCACGGTGACTTAGATTTTTCAAATGTAAAATGGAGATAGTAACTCTACCTCCCTCAGGGGGTTGTTCTGAGGATTCGATGAGAATGTACGAAATGTGCTTATCACAGATCCTGGCCCAGCACAGGTTTGTTTCTTTGTTTTCAATGAAAGCAATTTTATCAGCTTTGATCTGGGTCATCAGAGCTCCTTGTTTTTGTTTTTTGTTTTTGAAGGGACAGAATGAGTCCCTGGCAGGGGCTGAGGAGTTAATCAGTGAAGGTGAGGTGTGGGGACAAGACCAGGTGAAGATGCCGACTGAGCAGGAGAGGCACGGTTCAGAGCGGAGCGGCAGCAAAGCAGGCCTGCAGCCAAGACGGAGCAATTAAATATGTAGAGGGCTGAGAGGCTTGACAGAAGAAATGGAAGTAAAACATGTTTCTAATCAGAGCCACGATGAGGGCTGCCTGGAGGCTCTATTGGTAATTGATGTGCCTCTGACAATAATTAGAAACAATTTCTGGGGACTTACAGGATAGAGTCACCTAGTGATATTATTTACCATGGAGAGTAGTGTCTGGAGCGAAAATGGATGTTATTGTTTCTTCAGAACACATTAGAAGGTGACTTCATGGTGAATAGATTTTTCAAGATATTTGACATTCACTGACTTTCTTTTTAACTCCTCTTAGTCACAGAGGCCATTACCGTAATGACAATACCTGGATTTATCTCCGCTAATGGCAGAAGACATACGGAAGATAAATCCTCCCTGTGTGGGCCCCCAACTCCCTGAGCTGCTGAGACACCTGAGGGATTCTGGGAGTGCAGGGCCCCAGAGCACAGCTTCAGTCCAAGAGTGACTCACCCACAAAGGCCAAGGGGCGGGATTAGCACAAACCACATTGCCTTACTCTAATGTGAGCTGTATTTTATGCCACGTGGGATTAAGTGCGGTAATGTATGTAAAGTGCCAAGCTTGGCACATAGCAAGCACTCAGAAAGTGCTGGCTCATTAATTATTATTTTCTTGGGTTCTTCTGATAAGACTTAGAGGCCGTTCATATTTGGCATAGTCCAAGCCCTGGGGATGGGGGTAGAGAGAGCTGAGAGAGAATCAGGGGCATTATGGGGCCGTGGAACTAGTGGGTTATATTTCCCTTGGGATACTCAAGGTTCAGTGGCTGGAGTTTTTCCCTGAGTTGAATTTTTTTAAGCCTGTAGGCAGGATGCCAAATGGCAGTCCACTGGCAAGGGTACAACATAGGGGTTTGAAGTACAAACTTTATAGATCAGACAATATGCATTTGCCTTCTGCCCCCTCTGTGCTGCTAGTCCAGGGAGCACTTTTGTAGTGCCCACGGAAGGGTGTGGATTGGGGTGTCTAACCAGCCTCCAGGCTAAAGGGGCAGAGGGAGCTGGGACGGCTTACCCCATGATCGCCCCAGTTCACCAGGATGGGAAACAATAATAACATCTTGTTAAGGTCTAAGCCCTACAGATGGTTCTCAAGTGTTATTGGCATGGGGGGGCAGGGACAATTCTTCACTGGGTGGGACTGTCCTAAGCAAAATGCAGGATATATGGTACCTGAGACACCTGCCTCCGTAATGTCAGTAGAGCATCTTACCTCACAGGTGCAGCAACAGCCAAAGGTTTCTTAACCTCCCCAGGTCTGAGGAACAAACCTGGAATATCCTTTGAGCAAATATGCCTGCACACCAGCTAGCTGGCCCACCACCTGACCTTAGCTCTATCACTCTCTGATCCCACTTTTTTTCTTTTTTTTGAGATTTTATTTATATATTTGTCAGAGAGAGAGAGAGAGAGAGAGAGAGCAAGAGAGGGAATACAAGCAGAGCGAGAGGGAGAAGTAGGCTCCTCACTGAGCAAGGAGCTTGATGCGGGACTTGATCCCAGGACCCTGGGATCATGACCTGAGCCGAAGGCAGGTGCTTAACCAACTGAACCACCCAGGTGTCCCTCCCCGATCCTGGTTCTGAAATGGGGGAAGGCTGGCAGAGTAAATTCTCATAGTTGAACAAGGATTTAAAGATTGCAATTCCTGACTGTCCCCTTCTTGGAGATGTGACCGTCTCAGAAGGGGTTGTATTAGTCACGGTCGTCCAGCCGTGCGGAAGTGTCCTGACTTAGTACACACCACCAGCAGAGCAGGACTGAATCAAAGGCTAATGGAGCTTAAGATGCGGAAACTCTTCCAAGGCTCATGTGTGAAAGAAACTTGATAAGACTCTCAAATTTGAAACAATCCTAAAATTTTAGATGACATTACCAGTAACGCCTCACTTGAGAAGTCTGACTGAGGAACGATATTAAGAATAGCTACAGATATTATGTCTGTGTGTGCCAGGCACTCTACACCAGGTGCTTTCAACAGCTCTGTGTGTTCTTTTTTTTTTTTTTTTTAATTACCCCTACATCATAATTGAGGAAATTCAGGCACAGAGAGGTTAAGTGCCTTAAGATCACACAGCTAACAGGTTTAAGAATCAGGATTCAACCCCCCAACTTTCCGATTCCAGGGTCCCACACGCTCTGCATTTGACTATGCTGCCTTTCAGGCAGGGGGGATATCTAACACCAGGAGATGTGTGTCGAGTGAAGGGGTTTGTATATGTCTGAAGAGTGGGCATCCTGACTTTGGCTGACAGCGGAGGGTCCCTGAGGAGATGGAGTGGCAGCAGGTCAGGGTGGCAGCCACTCAGAGGGAACTTGAAGAGTCTGAGCAGGTCCAGCTCCATTTGGAAGTTACTCTTTTGGACAGAATAGCGGCACTGACCTTTTCTCACCGATCAGAGGCCTCGAGTCCTCAGATTCCATGGCTCTGGAGCAGACCCACGGACCAGGCTGACAGGCTGGAGAATTGGTGGTGAGCTCTGGCTGAGGGAATCACAGGGAACAGATATTTGACGAGACCTGTTGGCAAAGATTTGGTATTTGAAGTACATGTTGGGAAAGTATAGGTATCAAGAATGCGCATTTTCAGAAAAGAGTAAATAAAGTCCCGTACACCAGACAGATAACTCCATGTGGGCTCACATGGGGCAGGAGCAGGGGCCAGCCGAGAGAATTCCAGAGAGGTCAGAAAGACACACATTCCTTACCCACAGCTAGAGAAGGCATTGCTCCAATGGTTTCTTAGTGAGAAAGAGCTTGCCATGTCCATGAGGAACCCCTTTCATATCATTCATTCAGTGTCTATACAGTGCTTCATTAAGCTATGTGTGATTCTCATTGCATAACCAAGCTTCATTCTCAACAACCCCCTCTTTGCCATTATAAAGTAAAGAATTAAAGACTCACTGGGTAATCCAACAATCAGATGACAAATGTGCATGCTCTGTGAGCCCCTTGTTGGAATGTATCTTACACAACTACTAACACAGGTATATAAAGATATATGGATAAAGATATTTATTATAGGATAGTTGAATAAATTATGGGTCAGCAGACAGTGGATTTCTATGCAATCATTAAAAAAGGCTTGAATAGATGTTAAGTGGGAAAAAAAGCAATGTGCAGAATAATCATGTGTAATTTGCAAACATCGACTTTATTATTATTTTAAAAGTGCTGTATAGGTAGGTATATATCTATGCATATTTGTGTAAACATTAAAGAGAAGAGTCTGGAAGGACAGTGGATTTCTTTGTGAGCTAAAGCTGGAGATAAGAAGGAATTTTCAGTTTTTAGTTTATACCATTCCCCAAAAGGTAGAAGTGGGATTGTGGATGATGTTTATTTCCTTTTTGGACCTTTTCAATATCTGCAAATTTCCCATAATGGACCTGTGTTGCTTTCATGAGCAATCTTCGTTTCTGCTGGGGAAGCAGCAGGCCATATGTGGTAGCTCAACCACATGTAGAAGCTAAGCCTAGAGCTGTGGGGTCAGTCACAACACCTGAGTTCACAGCCTCATTCTGCTGCTGTGCAGGGGCTGATGGCTGAGGATAGATGATGTCACCTCTCTGCGTCATAGTCTCCTCATTTGTAACATCCAGCTAGTAACAGTTTGGACATCATGAGATTGTTGGGGGGATTCAGTGAGACCTTTCGTCCTGAGGGTCTGGTCAGGATTTAGGAATTATTGAGTGTGGGCCTTCTTATGGGAAAGATCCAGCTCAGGGAGACAGGTAGATAGGTTGATGCTGAACAAAGGACTACGCTTAGCTGACTCCATCTAAGATTGGAGGGGCAGGACACCCCACCGACCCCCACTCCCCTGGAGGAAGAAATATGCCATTAAGGACATAAGAATAGTGTCAGGACCCTGCTTCTGGTGATTTTCCTGTCTTGGTGGAGCCACAGGGAAAAGGTCCAGAATATCCCTTCAACTTGAGTCCTTCCCATCTTTCTTGTGTTGCAGCAAGGTTTTTCCTTCTTCCTCTAGCCCTCACTTCTGCCTGACTTCCTGGGACTGAAGTCTGAATGTTTTAGGAGACCAGCCTCACCCTCTTCTGCTGGGAGGCAGGGAGAAAGGGAGCCCATCCTTTCCACCAAGATCTACAATGCTCTTAGCAAATCTGGTCAGGCCTCACCCCTTACCCCGTCTCTCTTCAACTTTCTTCATTGAGAAGCTTGAACAAATGATCAGTCCCTGGGAGCTGGGTTCTGCCCATGGTGGAAATTGGTTTCTCAGAATTTGCTGTTGGGCCCTAAAATCATGGACACTGAAAATAACTTATGGCCACAGTTGAGACTCCTTTTCAGATAAATCATCAGCCAGAAACATCTAGTATGTTTGAAAGTCACAGTGGCGACTGCATACAGAGGCTCTCTGACTTGACTGGTTAATATCACAGGCCTCCAAGTAACTGCAGATGGTCCCCTGGAGGCCATATAAGGCCAACGACACACTGAAAACCCCTGAGCACGGGGAAGCTCTGTGTCTGGGAGCACCCTGTTGGTAGGTGAGACAGCTGCTATGCCAGCTTGCCTCCTGAGATCCCTAACAGCTCTGAGAATACAGGGGAAAATACAGATGGCCAAGATGCCTCACAGTCTGGCCCCAGTCGTTAGGGCCAGCCTTTCCTCCTACCAATCTCCCTTCCCCCCCCCCACTCTGCCCCCTGCCTCCTAAGCTATCTTGAGAGACCTGCTCATCTCTGACAGCTAAGACATTTATCTCTCTCCAAGCCAGTTCACGGTCTCTCATCAATGGATGAGTTTTTGTGTTTCTTCTCTGATTGGCTAGTTCCAGGGCATTCTGAATGATGCAATTCTACTATAATATGCTCTAAATGTCTTTCTAGAGCCTTCTCCGTAGAATTGATTGCCTCCACCTTAGTGTTTCCTAAGACTTTGTTCATAGTTATCTGTCTTATTTTCTTTTTTATTTTAGTAATATTTTATTTGTCATCTGCTTTTATTATCTATATTTACTTCTTTTATCATAGTATGCTATATATTTAATCAGTAGTCCTCAAACCTCAGGGGGCAGAAGAACTTAAAAGCAGCAGCAACAATAACAATTTATTGAACATCTATAATGTGCAGGCCCAGGACTGGTAAAACAGTAGACTACCCAATAAAGTGGTCCCAGAATGTATTTTGTGTTATTGTGTTTCCTCTTCCACATGAGACCTCTGATTCTGTAGCTCTACTGTAGGACCTGGGAGTCTGCATGTACTAATTGCAACCACAGGTAGATTCTGATTCAAGTGCCTGGAGATACACTCTTTGGGTAAGAGTGTGTAAGCCTACAGTTTCTATGAATGTAATGAATGCCATTTTTTAATATTGCTGTAGAATAAATTTGAATCCAAGTGCCCTGGGCCTGGTGTGTGACAACTGGCCCCTTAGTTAGTGAGCAAAGCTAATTAACCACCTACGACCCTCCTCGCAATGATAGTTTTTGGTTTTCTTCCAGTCTTTGAGTAAATGGTGTAGCATTTTCTAAACAAGTTTTCTGGTGAACCTAATTCTGCAATACATGGGAAAATGTGCTAGGTGCTATAATTGCAGAATAAAGCAAGTGCTATTGGGCAACAGAAGAGGGAGAAATTAATTTTGACTGGGATAATTAATTTATAGCTAGCAGTTGAATGAAATGCCAAAAGCAAACAAACACACACAGGTGTTCAGGATTGTTTTTCTGACACCATTTGCTATTCATTTGTGTGCTGCTTGCTGTGAGCAGGAACATGGGTGTAACTGGAGATCTGTGAACGCCAATCTTCAAGACATGGAACTGCCAAGGAGGGCTTTGATATGGCCAAAGAATTTTATTTTGCATTTCAGAAATCTCATTACAATTATGCCTTCATAGACAGTGGTGAGATATAGTCAATTCCCAGCCCAAGAAAATCATAACAGAGAGAAAAGTTTCTGTGGAGGTTACACAATAACTTACCTTCATGGAATTTTGACATTTCCCAGAGGAAGCATGTAATTATGCAATTTTTATATGATTGACCAATTCCAGAAGAGTCTATTTGTCCAAGTAATGGACTTTTGGCAATTCTCTCTCTCCCCCTGTAGTAGTGCTTTGTTGATTGGCTGAGGATTTAGTCAGAGAACTGGGGAAAGACCCTGGAATTTAGAAATAAACACTACATTAACATCACATGTTTAGGTATTCATTAATAACATCTAGAACTATTTGTTGAGTGCTTATTACATGCCAAGCATAGTGTTTAGCACTTGGAGTGATACTCCATGAAACAGGCCCTGACCTTCCTCTCATGTAAACACAGTCTAGTGGGAGTTACAGAGAAGTGAACAGGTATTTATAATGCAATATGACAAACTCCACCTTGGAGTGGATACAGAGTGCTATGGGCACCTAAGAGGGATATTAGCTTACATTTGAAGTGATTGGTTAAAGTAGTTTAAGACTTTGTTTCATGGTCTAAGAAGTAGGGGTAACAAGGAGTTCTTTGAGAGGGTCCATAAGCTGACTCATGAAACAAATAAAAAGTGTAGAATCCATAAATAGGGAGAGCAAAAAGGGCAATTAGAGGCAGCATATTAAGGACTTTCCCAAGAATGATACTTTGGTGTAAGGTTGGAGGTGGCTTTGCTGCGTGGCATGGGGCCTTAAGGATGTTGCCCAGGGACTAATACTCACAGATGGGAAGCTGCCTGGGCCTGGAACAAGGTCAAGTAGACTGAACAAGTCTGCTGGTGCTCTAGCGGCTTGCGGTCACTCTGAGCTTTGTATTGGTGAATTCAGCTTCTTACAACAGAAACCACTCTAGTGAATTTAAGCAAAAATATTACCAGATACTAATGTTACCAGATATTAGCTAGGAGAGCTGGTTCTAGGATGAGCTTCTAAGAACACTTCCAGGTTTCAAAGTCCTACAAATCTCAGCCACAATCCAAGCAGTTGTGTTTCTGCGGCAGGAGGCCACAAAATTAGGGGGTAGCTGACTATAAAATTATGTTGCCGCTGCCTCAGTCCATGCCAGCAAATGGTGGGTGCTTTCTGTCTTTCTCCATTCAAGTTATGTGGTGAAACTAAAGTCTTTCTGAAATCTTAGTTGCAAGGGAGCTTGGGAAATGTAGTTTTGGCTTTCTGGAGTCTTCAGGACAGGAAGGCACACGAGGAGGAGGTAGAATAAATTTGGAGCAAGCTAATTACAGTATATGCTACAGGTATGTATCCCTCCCAGGTCTAATCAGGTACAATTGGGGGATTAAAGCCAGAGAACATACCCAACTTCCACCATTTTAATTAACAAGATGAGGGTCTTAGGGATGGAATATTGGATCCTTCTGGCCCTACCGGGTCAGGGATTTGGGTACCATTTGAAAGTTCGTGGGACCTGGAGAAGGACAGCCGTGGAGTTGGTGAGAATGTGATGGAGGGGCCAGCCACAGCCAACAGAGAATAGTCTGGAGTGCAGTGGGAGACGAAAGAAGAGTAATGGAGGTACAGAATTCAGAGGGGTCGCTGAACCTCAGAGGCCAGAAAAAGCAGTTGAGATTTCAAGAGCAGGAACTCAGGAATGGCTCACCTCGTTATTCTAATTATGCTAGAAGTCACGATGTTGACCTATTACTGAGTTAATTAGGAGGGTGTATGTATAACACGCAGTGTCTTCCTAACTTTCTGGTCACTTAGTGGTTGATGTTAGCCTCAAGATTTCCTGAGAGATGCAGATCACTCCATCTGATTACCTCACCGAGCAGCTTTCCTCTGAGATAGGCTTTGTCTTCCCCAGTGAGGTTGGATCATGAAATCCACCTGCAGGCTCATTCTGACCCAGATCCTGAGTCAACTGTGGCAAAGGCAGGAGGTGAAAGAATTCCAGCATCATCATTCGGGAAGATTCAGAGTGAAAACCAGATGCCAAAAGACCTGACATGTGGAACACCATGGCTCCATTCCATTTATTCACTCACTTAACCGTATCTGTTAAGCCCCCGTAATGCCCCAGGCATGTGCACGGTCTGCGTGGTGATATAATGACAAGCAGTCTGAAGGATGAGTCAGACTCCCTTAGGTGGAGAAGTGATGGAGAGCATATCGTGCAAGAGAGAACAGGATGAGCACAAGGCTTGTCACTGAAGTAGAAGTAACAAAAGACAGCGTGGCTGGGGAGATGGCCAGGACCCGGACAGGCAGGGCTTTATTTGCTCCATTAGGGACTCTTGCCTTTTCCAAAGGGTATAGAGAAGCCATTGAAAAGGGTTTTAGGTGGGAAGATGGACATGATGTGATGATGCTTTATTATCAGTCCCATGCTTTCTTTCTTGTGGCATTGATAAGATGGGGAGAGGCCAAAGTGGGCACAGGGAGATCAGGTAGAAAGCCTTGCAGTAGTAGTGAAGGTAAGAAATGATAATCAGTCAGAGGTTGGTGGTAGTTAAGAAGAGGTATTTAGATATTTAGAGGAGGAAGAAAACAATGTAAGAAAGGAACAGTTTTGTTCTTTTCTCTCTAGTCACTTCAAACGCTATTTTCATTTTTAGACTTGGTTTTCTTTTTTTGTATTTATCTTTTCAACTTATATACTAGCATAAGAAAATCAAAAGGAATAGTTATGTTTAAGAAAAGTCACATCACAATATGGATATGCTTACATATAACCCACGCCAAAGACTTTGAAGTGGTATAGAGTCTGTATTATATATAGCACCATGGTTAAGAGCACAGATTTTGCAAACAGGGTATTAGCTCTGTGACCCCAGATGAGCTATTTCACCTCTCCAAGCTTCAGATTCAGTGTCTATAAAATGAGGATTAATAGCACCAAACTCGGTGGGTTGCTCTGAGAATTAAATGAGATAATCCATATAAAGGCATCAGCATAGAGCCTAGCATAGTGAAAATGCTCGATGTTAACCAGTATTGTTATTCACAGATATAAAATAATCAAGCATCATCACCTAAAACCCTTTTCAATGGCTTCTGACCATCCTCTACACAGTTGGCTGATGGTCCTAAAGGCCTTCAGAGCCACCAGAAAGCACAGTATAAAGCAGTTATTGCAAGACAAGCTTGTGCACAGATGGCAAGGACTCTAAAAAGGTGGCTTAGGATATTCTTTGATTCTGCCTTTTTCTTCTAAGACAGGTTCTGTCTCTGAGACTGTAGAACTTGATGGACAAGCACTGCCTGGTAAGGAGGGTAGGGAGGAATGAGGGGAAAGGATTGATGAGGGGGGAGACTATGAAGTGGGACACAGGATTTCTGCTTGTGTTGGGTACTGTTGGTAATAATTTCACTATAGCTCATTTGTTGTAAAGCTCTGATCTGTTTTCTTATTCCTCATTCATTGAACATTCACAGTGTGCCAAGCACTGTTACAGGGATTGAGGATATTGCCACGAACAAAGTCTGAATTTTTGTAGAGCTTAAATTTTGATGGAGTTATCTTTCTTGTCAGCAAATTTTATTCTCCTAGAAGTCTTATTTTGCCCCAACTTCTTCCTCCATGATAGGAATGAAAGGATCCAGTAGAACATACTTCCTGTTCTAGATCCATATTGGAAAAAGTTTTATTGTGTGGAGCGTGGTGTCTATTCCTTTGGGGGGAATTCTGTTTGTATTTTGTAGGGGAGGGGAATCATAGAGATGTTAATCACTCCAAAGAACACTCCTCTTATCAGTCTTCAAAATATCCACTTGAGTATGTATTGTCACAGATGAAGGCAATGAGGCTGAGAACTTAAGTGATTTTCCCAAGTGGAGGAGGGACTCAAGATTCAGACTTTAAATCTCATGGTTTATTTCTGTTTTTCATAAACTGGGAGTTATTTGCTCAACTGCAAACAAATAAAGGTGATGGCATGAGCCCAGTTGGCAGTTGGCTTGATGTCATTGGCTGGGATTTCCAGTTAGATTTTACAGTGTGTATAATTTCAGATAAAGTAGTCTTCATGGCATCTGATACAGCTTAGTGATTCCCAGTTGCTAAGTCTATGGACCAATGATGGTCTATGACAAAGTTGTCACCAATCTCACCAAAATGCAAAATAAATGTAAATTAAAGGCGTTTCTCTCATCATGTCTTCTCAAGTTTTGGTTATGACATGATGTAAGTAAGTAAGTAATGTAAGTAAGAGGTAGTTAGGCATTTGTCTGTTTTAAATTATTATTTTACAAAATAAAAAGTTGGCAAACCTATGTCTGTCAATTCTTTTTTTGTTATAATTTACTATTTGGTAAATTCAAAAGTTTGGGGGGACCTCCTGCAACTAGTGAAATGAGAGTTAGAAGTTCTGTTTCTGGCAATATTGAATATTAGTGTTAAAAAAAAAGATATTTCTAGTGCAAAATGCCTAAAAAGAAAATAAATTAGAAATAAAATTGGAAAAGGGGGCCAAAAATTATAAGAAATCACAAATTAGAGAAAACCACATTTGGGAAAGACAAGACAAATCTCAAGGTGTGAGTAATGTGGGAGGTAGGATCAAAGACTTTTGCCTAAAGCTACTGCTCCCAAAAGGTGATATTCTTGGTGAAAAGAGGAAGTAGGAAAAAAAGTTTTCTTCAGAGGGAGCCCAGTAAATACAACTGCCTGTCTTACCCTTGGGATGCTAGGAAGGATAAATTTCTCCTGAGAAATTCATTACCATGTGTCATTCCCATTGGATTTGAGGCTAGAATTCCCATTACTAATATGAGCTGGAAAATCGCAAGCTGAGAATCCAAAAAATCTGGGTTGGGTAGTGTCTCTAGATGCCTGATAGGAGCAAGTAAATTTTCTCTGAAGGAGTGCATCTTGATTTCAGGCCTTAAAGAATTCCTACAGATATAGTTCTAATGAACATTAGCTCAAAATCAAACATCACAAAATGTATGAGGAAATATAATGTCATGGCTTGAAATCAAGAGAAACCTCAAGAATCAAAATCAGAAGTTTAAAAATTTCAGGTATTAGAAATGTTGGATACAAAATATAAAAAGGAGTATTAAAAGTGTAGGAAATGGGGCACCTGGGTGGCTCGGTCAGTTAAGCGGCTGCCTTCGGCTCAGGTCATGGTCCTGGAGTCCTGGGATCAAGCCCCGCATCGGGCTCCCTGCTCAGCGAGAAGCCTGCTTCTCCCTCTCCCTCTCCCTGTGCTGTGTTCTCTCTCTCGATGTAACCCTGTCAAATAAATAAATAAAATTAAAAAAAAATTTTTAAAAAAGTGTAAGAAATTACCAAGTATATATTTTTAAAAAGAATCAATTAGGACCTGTATAAATGAAAAATATAACCACTAGCATTTAAAAGTTTCACTTACACAGGTAAAGAGAGAGTTCATGAGCTGGAAGTAAGATATGAAACAACTACTCTGAAAGCATAGAAGAAGGAGGTGGAAAATATAGGAGGTAAGGTAAAAGAAGGGAAAGATAGAATGAGAAGGTACAACATACATTTAAGTAGAATTATGGAAAGTAATAGCAGAGATAATGAAGGAGATGCATGCCCAAAGTTATAATGGAGGAAAAATTTCCGGAACTGATGAAATGGAGGAATCTTTAGGTTCAGAAATCCTTATGAATACCAAACAATGATAAATTGGAAATCCACACCTAGATAAAGTGTATTGAAGTTATAGAATGTCAACAGACCTTGAAAAAGCTACAGAGAAAAGAAAAATAAGTTATGAAGGAATGCTAATAAGTTGATAGCTGTCTTCTCAGCAGCAGCTATGGAAATTAAAGGAGAGATACACATTAAAAATCCTTCATTGGGGGAATCTTGGAACACTGAAAAAATAAAATTATATTTTAAAAAATCCTTCATTGAAAAATAGGTAACTAGCCAAATGTAATATCTAACGAATCAGCTCTTCAAAAAGCTTACATTGCATTAGCCTTAGAAAACACCTTTTTACCTATAACTGGAATGAATTGGCCCACAAACTTGAAGTACACAACTTTACCACCTATATTTTCACGTAGCCACTTACCTTTCACATTTCCACGTGCTTCGTTATTGTGAAGCTCAATGTCTTATTTTGAGGGTTCCCATGTCACTTAAATTGAATTGTCTAAGAACACTCCAAAGTGGATTAGTCTTCCTTCTAATGCCAGATGTAGACAGAAATGAAATTTGGTCCGTTGATACCACTCCCTGCAGTTACTTCTTCACTACCCTATTGCAGTTGAATTTGGCCTTGAAGAGTTCTGTGGACGTTTGTTCATTACAAGGACATTTTAATGAGTTCAGATCATTGCATTTTAATGAATTCAGATCATTGCATAACCACTTTTACTTATAGCTTGAGTGACAGTCATAACCTCCTGGAGAACAGTGGGTCATATTGACTCTTACCACCACCAGCACCATTATCAGATGCCAAACACTGTTCTTATTTCTGAGGGCGGTCACTGTCCTTCTCAGAGTGGAGGCAGAGTTTTAAAACCATAGGAAATACCAAAGATCTTGTATTCATCTCTCCCAGGACCATGATATCTGCTTAGTCTACACTTGTGTGAGCAGAAGGAAACTACTCGATGACCCTCATGGTATCTTCTCCAGGTGATCATTTCTCCTCTGGTATAGACTGAACATTTGTGTCCCCTCGAAATCCATGTTGAACTCTAACCCCCACTGTGATGGTATTTGGAAGTGAGGACTTTGGGAGGTATTTAGGTTACGAGGGCAGAAGCCTCGTGAATGGGATTGGTGCCCTTGTAAAAGATACCCAAGAGGGCTCCCTTGTTCCTTCCACCATGAGGGTACATTGAGAAGACAATTGTCTGTGAACTAGGAAGTGGTTCTCACCAGACACCCAATCTGTCAGCTTTGATCTTGGACTTGCCAGCCACCAGAACTGTGAGAAATAAATTTCTGTTGTTTGTAAGCCTCCCAGTTTATAGTCCAGCAACCTGGACTAAGACATTCTTCTAATCTCAAAGGTCTTTCACTTCTCCTTCACAGTCCACTTTCGGCAACTGACCCCAAAATGGGCAGCATCTAGTTGTATGATGACACAGCTGCCAACGTCTCTTCCTAAAGGAGAACAAAACTCACACAATCAATTTCTTATGGGACCACTCTATCAGGCAAACTACTATAACTGAAATGCCTGAACAGACTTGTACCTGTGGCTTACAGGTGTGCTTATGTGAAAATCTCACTCCTTGCTTATTTCTATATATATGGAAAGTATGTCCGATGGTACATGATTAAGGTATGATCAGTAGATATCAAACTTGTTTTCCTTTTTGGAAAACAGGTCTGATTGCTTAGCATGAATATTATGTTGGAAAGAAGCAAGTTTTGTTTTTTTTAAATTAAATTAAATTTTTTTTCAGTGATCCTAAATTCATTGTTTATGCACCACACCCAGAGAAGCAGGTTTTAATTCCAAGGATGTAAAAACCTGACTCATAAAATCTAACTACTTGCAAAAGGGCATTTATAAGTTACTAGGATTTTAAAGGAAAATGAATGTCCATTGAAGAGTAGCTTACGCAGAGCTCTCGTTTTTTACATGTGTTATTCTACATATATTTTGGCTCAAAGTTTTGGATCCTTGATCTCAAGTTTTTTTGTTTTTGTTTTTGGTTTTTTGGGTTTTTTTAAGGCATAATAACACCAGGATTCTGAGAAATCCTGGGAAATTCATGCCGTATAAGAAATATTAGGAGTCACTTTTTCCCCAAGCTGCCATTTATATTAAAATATTTGAAACACTTATTACAAAAATAATACATGCTCTTTACTTAAAATTTGCAAATAATATTTAAGTATATAAAGTAAAAACTGAAAGTTCCCTACGCCCCTGATCCATCTCACCTCTCATTGAGAGCCACTGTTAACGGTGTTATGTATATTCCTCCAGATCTAGTTTTATTTCCTGCATCTTGCTTTTTTATCTAACACTGTATCTGGGAGTTATTTTAACCTCAGTACACAACAGAGATATTTTATCCTTCCATGATATTTCATAGAACAGGTGTGCCATAATTTATTTCTTTACTGATAGACATTTAGGTTGTTTTCACTGTTTCATATATAAAAACACGTTTTTGGCAATTATTTTTGCACACATATCTCTGCTCTGCACATTTGTCAGAATATTTCTTTCGACTAGATTTCTAGAAACTGCTTTAATATGTCAAAGGATCTCCATATTTTGCATTTTAATACATTGTATTCATCTTTAAAAAATTTAAACTTTTTCCCAAGGTTTTCATTAGTTTAAGTTAGCTCTATTTTTTGTTTGATTGGTTTAGCTCCAGTGTAATCTCTAGAAAATTGCTGACATGGTTTTGGAGAAGCCCCTCTACAGGGAACTAAAGAAGCTGAGAAATCGTCGGGGGAAGAATCCAAGCTCACCTTTGAAAGCCACACAGCTCCAGGACCATCCCCGTGTCCCTGAGAAAAAGAATCAAAACAGGTAAATGGAAGTCAAGAAAAATGGAGAGTGCTCGGTGTTCAAAACCACACGAAGGAAGTTTTTTAAAAAATTAAAACCTTCAATAGTCTTTAAAAAAAGATTATTTATTTTTGTGCAGGGAGCCTGATGTAGGACTTGATCTCAGGTACCCGGAATCATGACCTGAGATGAAAGCAGGCATTTACCTGACTGAGTCACCCAGGCACCCAAAGTCTTCAATAGTCTTAAATGATGCAGTGAGATGTGCCTATTCATACATAGATCCTTGTGTCCTTAAACAGAAAATAATCTTATGTGGTAGTATTTTTTTTTTATGTGGTAGTATTTTTAACATTTTAACTTGTTATAAACTTCAAGTATTTCATGACTTTAGCCTTCATATTTCTCACAAAGACTTCTGCTCGTCAAGACTAGAAACAACATTTTGCCACAAAGAGGGCTTTCAACAAATCTTTATAGAGCTGTTCTCCACTGCCCAGCTCTCCTGTCACTGGACAAAGTGAATACAGAGATAAAGGACAAAGGAAAGGGCAGGGCCCTGCTAGCTTTCAGACAGCCCCAAGGAAAGAAACAGATGCATATTTTCATATGCCTGGCTTTCAGAGAAGTCTGAGGGAGGCTGTGCGCTCATTTCTTTTTCTTTTCTCTTCTTCGGCTCCCTCCAACCTGTTCTTTGAAATAATCCTGAAACAGCTTAGTGACACAGCCTGTGGGTGGAGCGGTGGCTGACCTTTCTTCAGTGCGTGATAACGGAGAGGTCTCTCCCCTACAGGAATTCTCAGATGCTGAGTACCCTGTTTCCTGTGACCTCATGATTTTCCGTAGTATTAGCAGTCAAGAGGTCTTTTCCCTACAGAAGTTCTTGGATGTTGACTGAGGTGGGCAGGTGCAAAAGGTCTTCCCACGTATCTTACGCTCAAGGAGTTTCTCTCCTGCATGAATTCTTCAATGCCAAGTGAGAGATGAACACATCTTAAGGCTTTCCTCTACTCACTGCATTCAGAGCATTTCTCCCCAGCGCCACTCCTCAAAGGTCAAGGGAAAGAAAAGCTGTTTCAAAGGCTTTCCCACACTATTTGCACTCACCGTTTCCTTTCGTGTGGATCGTCCCTTGCTGGACAAAGCAGAGTGTTAGGCAAAGGCCTTTCCACACTCACTACCCTCATAGAGCTTCTCTCCAGTGTGACCCCTGCTGTGTGAAGTGAGGGAGAAGCTGTAGGGAAAACCTTCCCCACGTTCTTTACACACATGGGGCTTTTGTGCTGTGAGGATCTCACGGGGTCAAATAAAATCAGAAGGGGAAGGTCCTTGCCTAATCCCTGAACATGTGGGGCTTGTCTCTAGTGTGAATCCCCTTGTGTCGCGTTAAGGAAGAGTTGCAGTGAAAGGCTTTCCCACACTTCGCATCCAAAGGGTTTTTCACCATTGTGGGTCACATTAGGCTGGTTGAAAACAGAGTGATAGTTGACAGTCTTTCTGCATTCACTGCACTTAGAGGGCTTCTTGCCGGTGTGGATATGCTGGTGGTGCGTGAGGTGTGACCTCCAGTTAAAGACCTTCCCACGCTCTATGCACTTACAGGGCTTCTCCCCAGCCTGAATCCTCATGTGTCGAGCAAAATCTCCTTTTTCACATGTGGCATTCCTAAGGCTTCCCTCCAGTGTGAATCTGCTGACATCGAACAAGGAGGGGGGTAATTCTTGTTGAAAACTTTCTCACATTCTTTGTGTTTGTAAAGGGTCTGTCCAGCAGGGACCACTGTCTTTACTGGGTCCTTATGTGGCCCAGCCATGAATAGCATCTCCGGCAGCATCTTGCTTCTGGAAAACCCTTGAGTGTAGACTCTCATCTGTCCCCAACCTGTGTGTTCAAGGCTTATCTTCTCCAGGACGATCTCCTTGTGAGAGACTGTAACTGGTCTCCCTTCCTGCATTTTCAGCAACCCTTCCTGATCTCTGGTTTGCCCCAACCTGGAGGACCTGCTGGCTTCCTGAGTCTTCCCTGGAGCAAGGCCTCCTAACACAAAGTGGGCTGGTCTTGTGCTTAACTTGTCACCTGGACAGGTCCATGAGCAAAGACCTCTCTCTGTCTCTTACCGGTGCTTCAAGCTGTTAGGTCGACTCCGGTTTGGGAATTGCATGCTCCAGTGAGACCAGAGTTCTGCAGGTTTCCAGCAGTACTTCCCAGAATAGGATCCTCTGGGCCTGGTCCAGCTGCCCTCAGTCTGTGAAAGTCATGGACAGGTCCAAACACTGATGCCTGGAATGTGGACCGCCACCACAATCTAACAAGACAAAAGGTGTACACCAGCACTGAGTGTGCCTGTGACTACAGACATCAGAAAGCACTGTACCCCACCACAGCATTGGGACCACAAGTCACAGGGGGCTTCAGTTTCACTTTTTTTACTTCTGGGAATTGAGCCCTCAGTTACTCTGGAAGGAAGGTCATACATGTGGTAGGAAGTGCACCCTAGTTGGGTCAGGGAAACCCTCCAAACACGCACTCAAATATGCATGTGAGCATGCACTCCAGGAATTTGGTCAAACAGGGAATGGGGCAAGTCCTACTTGCTGCTTTATTTAGTCTATGCATGGACCCACATAAAACCGTACACAGGGGTGGAGTATTAAAGTCAGTCCAGTCCAAACGCCCAGTGTTGGAGAAGGCATGCAAATTCCAGATCCCTTTTATGTTGTGTTTGGTTCTGTCTTTATTAGTAAAACTCCTTTGAAAAATTTGTCCTTGCTTCCTACCCGTCTTCCCAAAGAGAAGCTTTTCCACGTGTGCCCCAGGAGACCCGTATGAGAATGTTTACAACAACAAACATCTGGAGGGAGTCCAGGAAAGAGGGTGGCGAAGTGGCTTCTCCACAGAGTGGACCATTACTCACCTGTCTGAGAGTGTTCTAGCTGAGGCTGTAGCAGGGAATCAGAAGCATCACAGTTGACATTGCAGAGTCCTGGAAGTTTAGAGCCTAGCAGTGCCAAGTCCCTCTGGAACTGGTGAGGAGTGGAAGCCATCGTGGGGAGGAAGGTGAGAGCAGTTTGAGCAAGACTCTGATCCGCTGTCCTCCCCTGCCCAGGCTGGAACTGGTTATGACCATGAAGAGAAGAAACTGAAACTAGAGAAGGAGAGGCTGATTTGAAGGTTCTGGTCAGCCGTAGAAAGAAGAGGACTGATGGTCACTGACACTCCGAGTATTGGGACTTCTGCCCGTTGTTGTTGTTCTTCTTGTAGCTGTTTTGAATGGTCTTTGAGAGTATGATCACCTCAAGACAAGAGAGCTAAAGACACTACCATTACAGGACCCCCACTGAAATGGCTTGACAGGGGGATTTTCAGCCAGTATTTAAACTTTGTTTTATTTTTCTGTCTTCTGTGCTGGCCAGAACCTCCATCTACAATGTCGAAGAGAAGGGGTGAAGATGCTCTTTTCATTTTCCTGATGTCAAAAAAAATCTAATATTTCATAACTGAGATTGTATTTACTACGGATTTTTGTTGCTATCACCTGCTTGATTGCTTTCATAATATATGTAAATATTAGGGTCAAAGAAATGAAGGACTAGACAAACACATTGCCTGGGAAAAGCCAAGAGAGTGTTCTCATCCATAGGATTTGTTGGAAGTCAGTGCAGTGAAGATACAAGATAGAGGGGCCAGCTGTATTTTCTAGACAGCAGAACTCTCCCCAGAATGGGAGGCACTAGCGGATGGCCATGATGAAGGCAGCTATGCATGAGCTGGTCTGAAGAAGTGCTGGACTGTCTTGTGCAGGACAAGTGACCCCCTTAGTCTCAGGATGCACACATTTGGGACAGACTCCTCTCCTGCAGTGATTCTCCAAGTGTGGTCCTTGGTCTCAGTTGTATCCACTTTAAAGAGTTCAAAAAAGGCTGACCCCGAAATACTGACATCAACACCATGATAACTCAATTACAAAATGAGTTAGCTTTGCTTCTTGAAAATGTCTATTTTTTTTTTCTTTAGTGAATCTATCTTTCAGACCTGGTTTCAGTGATACAGAGCAGTTGCTGAAATGATTACTACTTGCAGTCATTTGAGCCATCAGCGGCAATGCTTTTAAGTAGCCTGAGTATCTTTACTGGGAGTTGGTTCGAATTAGGTCACGTCAGAAGCTACGCTGTACTCGGAGTCTGCTACTACCTGTTCTCCCCGGCTTCTCCCGTGGCTCCTGTGCCAACTGGGGCCACTCCAGGTGACAACCATTGTGAGTGCAGACTGTCACCTGCACTTTTTGGTTCTTGGAGACCCCGTGGGGAGAGTGTCCACCACTATTCCTCTGCCTCCTTTCAGCACTGTAGTCCATACATGAATATAGACTTTTTCTCTGATATTAGACCAGTCTCTGAGTTTAATAAGCCTTTGCTGAAGGCTGGGAATGGCAAGCGGCTTCCTCACGAAGAATAACGTACAATCGACTACTAGCTATCGTTCTTCTTAAAACCCTCAGTTCCTAATCTGTCCTCCTGGGGCCTCCATAGGACTGCATTTCTGTTCGGAGTACATTCCTCCCCCTTAAGGAAGAATCCAGGTTTTCTCTAACACTAGAAACACCTCAAACATGACTTAACTCCCCATAGTCTAGGCCCAAGTCCTGGTGCAGGGAAAGGAAGGAGTTTCCTTCTCAGTTCCATCTTATGCCTGTCTTCCCCATTTTCTGTTCCTGTCTTGTAAGGAGGACTGATTGGTATAGTATCTATTTCCTTTAGTGGAGACTCACTGCTGCCATTCACTGGATGTCTCCTTTAGTACATTCCTTAAGGACAAAATGGAACAATATTTATATAAAATATGCATACTTACTGTTAGGGGTTGATGGCATCTCCTGCAAAAGATGTTGAAGTTCCAACCCCCAGTACATGTGAATGTGATTTATTTGGAAGTAGGATCTTGGCAAATATTAAATAAAGATTGAGGTCATTAGGGTAGGTCCTAGCCTAATCTGACTTGTCCTTATAAAAAACTTTCAGAAAAAAGAGGTGCTTTCATTAAAAAGAATGATTATGATGGGAAAGAATAATGTTTTCAACAAATGGTCCTGGGGCAACTGGATCCATGTGCAAAAGAAAGAACTTGGATTCTAACCACACATTTTACACAAAAATTTACTCAAAATGGACCATAGATTAAAATGTAAGAGCCAAAACTATAAAACTCTTAGAAGAAAACATAGGTATAAATTTCTGTAATCTTGGTTTAGGTAATGGCTTCTTAGACATGATGCTGAAAGCATGAACAACAAAAGAAAACATAGATAAATTGAGATTCATTCAAATTAATTATGCTTCAAAGACACCACTGATACAGTGAAGAGATGACCCGCAGAACAGGAATAAATATTTACAAATTGTGTATTAACCATTGTATAACTCTTAAAACTTAATCATTGAAAGACAAAAAGCCTAATTAAAATGGGCAAGAATTTGAAAAGCTATTTCTTCACAAAGTATATACCAATAGCTGATATCACATGAAGAGATCCTCAATGTCATTAACCATTAGGAAAATGAAAATGAAAACCACAGTGAGATACTATTTCACACTTTTAGTGGGATGACTCATTTGAAAAGACAATAACAAGTATTGGCGAGGACGTGGAGAAATTGGAAGTCTCACACGCTGCTGGTGGGAATGTGAAATGGTGCAGCCATTTTGGAAAAGTAGTGTGGTTGTTCCTCAAATACTGAAACATGGAGTTACCATTTCAACTTTCTTGAAGCCTAGGTTATTTTGTTTTGAATAACACCTGATAGGGGCACCTGGGTGGCTCAGTGGGTTAAGCCTCTGCCTTCGGTTCAGGTCATGATCTTGGGATCCTGGGATCGAGCCGCGTATCGGGCTCTCTGCTCAGCGGCGAGCCTACTTCTCTCTCTCTCTGCCTGCCTCTCTGCCTACTTGTGATCTCTGTCTGTCAAATAAATAAATAAAATCTTAAAAAACAAAACAAAACAAAACAAAACACCCGATATAAGACATCCACAGTGTCATCCAGGCTGCATTTCCACAAGCTCCATGGAGATGTCCTTCCAGAAGCCCGGAGTGAGTGGAGATCATCTGCCTTGCAACTCTTTGAAGATTCTAAATCCGTCCTCAGAAAGGTCCCATTTCTGCAGACTGGGCCTGCTGAGGTCCACATTTGTCTGCTATGCGGATAAAGTTCCACAGGACCACACAGAACATTTAGCTTCTTGGAACCACAGCAGTTCTGTGACCTCTACTTCTCCGTGGTGTCTACTTCTAGAAGGTGTTTCCATATGATGAACTTTCCACTAGTGAATGCTGTGTTTCACCTATTCTAGAAAATACGTGTCTTATGTTCCAGATCTGTTCTGTTGCCAGTTAGCAGAAATAGAAATATTCCCATCATTTCAATTTGGAATCTGATTCCCGGGTCCAGCTATAGCAGTAAAGGATGGCGGTTCCTTCCCTAAGAAGACCCGGAGCGGGTTATTTTCCCGCTCATTCCCTGGATGTGGCAGGATGCCCTTTCTCTTCTTTCCTTAGTACCAGGTCCTTTACAGGTTCATCTGCGCTGCTTAGCCTAGTGTCTTCTCCAAATTTATCCTATTCAAATGTTCACATCAGAGGGACCATCCCTCACCTCCTCAGATCTGTCTACCATGGCTCTGCATAAAACTCAGAGGAGGAGAAGAAGAGGAACTCACAGTGTGAAAATATCCAGGGCCTTGCTGGGGAGCCAAACTTCTTCTCCCCTTTTCACTCTGTACTGGTAGAGAGGAGGGGAGCAGATGGGCCAGGAATAAGCTAGGCAGATGGAAGAGAACCAGAAGGCTCCAAGCCCTGCTCAGATCCTCTCTCAGCTTCTGCTAACCCCACACCCCATTGCCCAGGAGGTGGGGGGGAACCCACACCTGCCCTCTGGCAAACCCACAGATTCTTTTTTTTTTTTTTAAAAGATTTTATTTATTTATTTGACAGTCAGAGATCACAAGCAGGCAGAGAGGCAGGCAGAGAGAGAGGAGGAAGCAGGCTCCCCGCTGAGCAGAGAGACAGATGTGATGCAGGGCTCAATTCCAGGACCCTGTGATCATGACCTGAGTGGAAGGCAGAGGCTTAACCCACTGAGCCACCCAGGCGCCCCATACCTACAGATTCTTGAATGCAGCACTGTCCCACTCCATGCTCCAATAAGGAGATGGGGGAAGAACAACTCAAAAGCTGATAGGGCGGGGGTGGGTGTGTGTGTGTGGGGGGGTGTGGCTGCTCTCAGCCTCAAGGTCTCCTGACCCACAGGCAGGAAAATGAAAATCAAAACAGTGACTTTTAAAGAGACTGACATGAGTGATATATTTCACTGCTGGCACATAGTCTGCCTCCAGAAGAAAAGTCCAGGGGGGAAAGAAAGTTCTCTACATGTTTTCAGAGGTGAGTTCAAACACCTTTAAGCGCTGGGGGTCTTTTGATTGCTCCCCTTCCCCCAGCCCAGGCTCCTGGAGGAGGGAAGCCAGGGGAGCTTAAGACTCTATTTAAAGCAAAAAGAAACAAAGAAACAACTAAATCTCCCCAGGCACTTCTGGTGGCCAGCCAGATTCTGGAAACTTGTTAACTCAATTTTCTTCTTCCTCCTGTTAGAAAGTACTCATCCTTTCCTGACTCACGTGTGATTTCTTCCTTCACCTCTTTGCCTGTGCCTTGCCCTTGCCTGGCAAGTTTTTATTCCTTCTCTAAATGTGCGAGGCCCATCTAAAATGTCCTCTAAAAACATGGATTCTCCTTGATTCTCCTCATTAGGAATAAACTCTCCTTTGTATCTCTCTGTGGTCCCTAGTCCTTTACCTTTTATCCCGTATCACTTTCGCCTTCTGCCTGATGATGGGGCTGATGTTGTGCCCAGCCTGACTCTCCCCACACATCCCCCCTCCACCCCCACTCCCCCCCGCTCACAAGAGCCAGACTCTTGTTGAATTCATCTCTCTATCTCCCAGAGTAGGAAACTCCGGGCCTTGCTTGAGGTCCTTGAATGAATACATGTCTTGTCAAATTCGATTCCTTTCGTAATTCAGAAAAAGGTGCCTTATACCCCCATTTTTATTGAAGTATAATTGTCATACAATATCCTATTAGTCTCAGGTGTACATCACAGTGATCTGATACTTTTCTACATTATGAAGTGTCCCCCCACAAACGTCTAATGACCATCTGTCACTGTAGAAAGCTGTTACAGTATCGCTGACGATGTTCCTGTGGCCCAAAGAGGAGAACGACTGGCCTACGTAGAAGTCTTCTACCATGTTTACTGCTTCAGGCGAGATTCAGTCTAAGAGACAACAAAGAAGACTACCGAAACATAAAACTCAGTGATGCCTAGCCATTGGTTATTTGTTCAGGAGGCCGGCTTCCCTTTGCATGGGACAGCTTGGTTTCAGCCTCACCAGGGAGCAGCCCACTTCCCAGGCAGAAGCCAGTTTTTACTCCTGCCACAGTTAGGACCCGCTCCTCCTCCCTCCCTGCTGTGGGAGCTGTCTCTGGGCCCCTGAGCTGCTGCAGCGAGAGCAGAACACCTGCCTCTCACATGCCCAGTGGATTCTGCAGTCCCTCCCCACGGTGCTTGCTGTAGGGAAGGAATGAGTTTCTGTTTTCCTCAGAAAATATTCTTTCTGACTGGAGGTTTCCCATGTGCTTCTTGTCTGTTCTACTTGTCTACCATTTGCTGACAGGTGGCCCGACTCCTCAATTATTCATATACGTATATATATATAAATACATGAAATTTATTTATTTCTTCATTGGCATGTTTCCCCATCACCGGGCCAACAGTAAATCCGTCACAGGTTGTCATGAGATGTCATGGTCTCACTCTGTTATATCCCACAAGATTCAGGACGGAAGCCAGAGAGAAAGCTCTACTGTTTCTTGCACTAGGAGGGTTTGACAACACAGAATGGGGAGGTCTAGGTTGGAGATTGGATTGACTTGCTGCATAACCTCAGGAAATTCACTTCACTCTTCAGTTTCTTTGTTTGGAAACTGAGAGTTTGGAAACTGAGGGATTAGCTCCAATTATCTGGATCTATGAATTTCCCCCTTACCAGTTTTGGGCTATCTTGGTCTTCAGTGAGATTTTGGGATATGGGACGTAATAGATCCAAGGGGGTGGGCAGGAAATGCATAAATCTCATAACAGGAAGGAGATATTAAAGAGTAAATGCCATCAGAAGCAGAACTCATGAATTCATAAAACCATCATTACATTTATAACTCCAGTTTGGGATTTAAAGAGCAAGTATCACATGGACCGCTGCATTCTATTTTAATTCAATATATCTCGGGATTCCCCACCTCAAAACCCTCAAAGTCCTTTGCCAAAATGTCTGTCCAGTCTTGGTCATTTCTAAGTGTCTGGATGGTTGATCATTCCACCCCTAAGAACTCATTAACTAACTCTTCCCATTTCTATCTTTCCTACGCCTTCATTCCCAGCCCCAGAAGAGGGGTTAAGATAAGAAGGGAGGGATCCGAATACTGAATACAGTCATTACTAAAGCCTAAATGCGGGATCTCCCAAACCACGCTTTCCCAGTCTGGGCTGTCCTAGGCTTCTTATTTTCTTATCCATTAAAGGTTGCTCCATATTACTGCCCAAAGCTGCCAACTTAAAGTCTCTTCTATCAGCAACTGGACAAATATGGCTGTTACTCTTTGAGACCTTCAACCGTCCTGAAGATTTATTGACCACCCTTTCACAAGGGGAGTAAATGGAACTCATCTGGGAATGTCCTAGAACTGTTTTGAACTTACGTGGAGCTAGGACTGATGACTATGGTGCTGCTCCCTGAAATTAGCCTGATACAAGACAGCCTGGCTTGTTCCAGCCCACTGTCTCTCTAGATTCTTCATAAGACAGTGCGTGGGTTTTTTTTTTTTAATATTTTATTTATTTAATTTGTCAGAGATAGAGCAAGCACAAGCAGCGGGAACAGCAGGCAGAGGGAGAGAGAGAAGCAGGTTCCCCGCTGAGCAGGGAGCCCGATGTGGGGCTCGATCCCAGGATCCTGGGATCATGACCTGAGCCCAAGGCAGATACTTAATGACTGAGCCACCCAGGTACCCTGACAGTGCTCAGTTTTACAGGTTTTTATTGTGCTCACAGTTTGAAATCCTTCCCTAGAAGTTGATAGAGAGTAGCTCGCTCCAACATTCAGAGTACATCTCAGAACTCAGAGTAGCGCTTCCCTGGGGAAACCTCTCTTCAACATTTCCCATAATAGAAGAGTATAATCCTTCAAAATACCAACTGGTGTGGTCCGTAAATATTTCTCAAGAAGCCTCTTTGATTTATTCATTAAAGCTTAATTGATGGACTCTGATTATGGCCAAGATAGGATAGCTCCATTTCTCACCAGTTCTCCATCTTATAGTAAAAATTTTCTCACATAGCACAATGAACACAAAGAGACGTTGGGAGGTAAAAGGAAAAAATGTATTATTTTGAAACTCAAGACTTGAGAAATGACACAATGGTGGTCTCCGTGGGTTTCTTTGATTTTGCCTCCAGTATCTCCCAAACTGCAGGATGCTGAAGTCTTCAACCTGAAACTGGCAACAGGCAACCAGACCAAATCAAACCACACCAAACCAGACCAAACCAAAACAGACCAAATCAAAGCAAATCAGACCAAAACAATAAACAAACACAAAACCCAAGAAAATTCTTTTTTTAGCCAAAGCAAAACAGAACAACATGGCCTAGGAGTATAGAAAATCTTTTTGATACCACCTGGCTTACTCCAGGTAATAAATAGCCAATATGCTGGAAAAAGAACAATCAATTTGAGGTAGTAGATGTATAAAGCACAAGAGTGAATGTAAAGAGGTAGACTGCCAATGTGAGCAGAGCCTACACATGTGGGGGAGTTTGAGTGCTAGATTGAGCACCATTGCTGAAAATCTTCAGACTTTTTTGTAGATGGAGAGGCACTGCAGACATGATTTAAGGCAATAACAACAGGTTCATATTCGAGTTTTAGGTGGGTCACAACAAGGGCTAACAGGAAGCAACTGAAGTATCCCAAGTGAGAGAGGATAAAAGCTTCCATTTTGGCAGCGACACTGGAAATGTGGAAGTGAGGGAAGATTCCAAAAATTTAAGGACTTGTTAACTGGATGTTGGGTAGTGGTATAGAAAAACCAGTGTCAAGATTGATTTCTAGTTTTCTAACTTAGATGACTGTTTAGATGGATGCCACCAACTAAGATAGAGAGCACAGTTATGAGTGTGTTAGGGGTGGAAACATTGCATTCAGCTTTGAACATGGGGAGTTTTAGGTGCCTGTGCGTCACCCAGGTAGAGAATTCCCCCTGTATCATCAGTTCTTCATGTCAGAAGGGAGTCTTAAAATACGAAGGGGAATAGATCTTTGTTTTTATTTAAAGTCTTTGCTCTCACCAGGATCCAGGATCCGGGATCCAGCTTATGTCTAAGGGTTGGGGGCTAGGATGGATCCAAGTGACACATGTCATTCAAGAACTGATATGAGTAGAGATTCTGAGAACTGAGGCTCTGTTCCTAAATCAGACCTCCAGTGCCTTATGCTGTCTTCTCATACAGAGTCTCATCTCCTGGGCATTCCAGTCTTTTCAGCAGATTTTCCAGTCTTTCTTGGAAGACCTGTCCCACCTGGGTCAGACATACACTAATCCCAATTTTTACAATAAAAAAAAGGGGCTGAGATGGGAGCAGGGCAAGTGGCATGCAAGACAGAAAATTGGTGGCTCTGAGATATAGGAATGACACATCTGAGTCCAGTAAAATAGCTTAAAAAAAGGAAACAGTGGTCATCACAAAATATCTTCCAGGTGTGGTGAAGAGAGGAGGTGCGGATGGAGACTATAGGAAGTCAGTACTTCCCATGACCCGGCACAGCAGTCAAGTTAGTGAACAAGGGTCCACTACACCAAATTTGGAATATTTGGACCACGAGGAAAGATTCTGAAGAATTAATGAGGTCATATGGCAGGTGGTGCCAGAAAGGAACCATTTGGCTCCTATAAACCCAAGCCACCTTCAATAGCCCTCAAGAAGCAGAGAAGAACCCACAAGACTGAGAATAACCATGGTGTTTATTGAACTCTTTTCATTTAGGTCAAGATGACTGAGTGTTAGGAAACTTTATAGATGATATGGCTGAACTATAAAAAGCTTACAGCAATTTTAAAAATGCCCCCACATTCTTTGAGACTCTTTCCATTGAGAATTGGAGGGGTCTATGTCCCTTCCTCTCAAATCTGGGCGGGTTTGTGACTACTTTGACCAAAGAGGTAGTGCTCTGTAACTTTTGAAGCTAGGTCATAAAAAGTCATGCCCTGTTCTCTTGAGATACTGGCATCCATGTAAAATATCTGACCACCTCAAGACGGCCAGGATAAATATGCCGTGTGAAGGCTCTCTGGTCAATGGGCACAGCTGAGCTCAGCCTTCCACCCATCCTCACCAAGCCACCAGCCCTGCAACTGAAGCCACTTTGGACTCTCCCGACCATCCCATCTGCCAACCAAGTTCCAAAGAATGACATCAGTGAATGCCCCAGAAGCAAAAAAAGTACTCTTATGACCCAAATTGTATCCGCCTGCCAAATTCAGATGTTGAAATCCTAACCATCGATACTTCAGAATGTGACTCTATTTGGAGAGTTTTTAAAGTGGAAATAAGGTAAAATGAGTCTGTGTGAGTGGGCCACAATCCAATATGATTGGTGTCCTTCTGAGAAAGGGAGATTATGATGCAGGTGCATACAGAGGGAAGGCTGTATGAAGGCCTGTGGAGAAGATGGCCACTGACAAGGCAGGAAGAGAAGCCTGTTAAAAGATGATTTTCAACAGCCAATTTATTGGTTTAGTAGGCTTTTATTCAATGGCTTGTGAATCAGGCAGCATCCAGTATAGAAACTGGAAAGGAGCTCCAAAGAGTGGTGCAAAGCAAGAGGGTTTTTAAAGACCAGTGTAAGCTGGAACAAGGATGTTATACGAGGCATTTGCTGACTGGTCGAAGCAGACTTGCTTTCCTTACACGGAGCAAAGGTAAGTCTCAGAGCCAGGTCAGGTAACTTGTGCTGACTGGTTGGTCTAGGCCTTCCTTTTCTGGGAGAGCCCAACAAAGAAACTTAGTGAAGTTTTGGTTTGCTGATGTGGGGCTTAGCATGAGTGACACCATCTTGGACCTGACCTAGTTACTTTAATAGGCCTCAGGAGAAATGCACCTTGCCTGACAATACTTTTGTTTTAGACTTCCAGGCTTCAGAATGGTGAAAAAATTAGTTTCTGGGGGCGCCTGGGTGGCTCAGTGGGTTAAAGCCTCTGCCTTCAGCTCAAGTCATGATCCCAGGGTCCTGGGATCGAGCTCCACATCGGGCGCTCTGCTCAGCGGGGAACCTGCTTCCCCCGCTCTCTTTGCCTGCCTCTCTGCCTACTTGTGATCTCTGTCTGTCAAATAAATAAATAAAATCTTAAAAAAAAAAAAAAGAAAAAGAAAACTAGTTTCTGTTGTTTAAACCACCTACTCTGTGGAACTTTGTTACCGGCAAACTAATATACTCACCCAGCTACAAATTTCTCACCTTATAGGAAAGGCTGCTATTTTAAGTCACTGAGTTTTTAGGTAGTGTATCCCGCAACAGGGGGAACAGGAGCAAGTTTGGACTTCTGACGTTCCTCTTCCTCTGGGGATAGCTTCATTCTCACCACATTGTTAGTTTAGGAATGACCACAGCGGGCAGCCTTCAAGAACAGCTGCTACGAGAGAGAGAAGGTGGGGGGAAAGGTCACAGCTCAGACTTACAGCTTCTGTGGCATGTGAGAAGCAGAAACTGCTAAATGGAGGTCTGAAAATATTTTTTTCATTAGTCTGAGAAAAACAAACAAACAAACAAACACGTGCATAAAATGCAACTTCATATAGTTATTCTATGGCTATATCATCTGGTCAGGTGGGATTCCCTGGGAGAGAGAATTACAGTACCAGATTGCAGGCCGAGGGCCCTGTCTGACCTAGATTCTGATTTTTTAAAAGAGTGATTATAGCTCTGGAGGCAGGGGTTAAGTCTCATGGTCTCCACCAGGAAGCACTTTTCTTAGCCGTGGGGGATATTACATTACAGCTAATTAGAGGCTGTCTGCTAAGATTTTCTAATTACTTCACTTACATTAGTCTTGCTTTCTTAAGGATCCTATGAGCTTTCGGAAAGCGTCTTGAGGACAGGGACACACTGCTCTGGGTTTTCTACCCAGAGCCCTCCTCAGTACCAGCTATCCCAAGGGTACCAGATAGCAGGGTTAGGCAGTAGAATATGAGTCACTGCAAGCATGGGCTCTGGGGTCAGCCTGGCTGGGTTCAAATCCACATTTTATTTCTTACTGGCTTTGTAGCTTCATTCACATTAATAAGTTCTCACATTATAATTATTTTTTGGGGCACCTGGGTGGCTCAGTGGGTAAACCTCTGCCTTCGACTTGGGTCATGATCTTGAGGTCCTGGAATCAAGCCCTGCATCAGGCTCTCTGCTTAGTGGGGAGCTTGCTTCCCCCTCTCTCTCTGCCTGCCTACTTGTGATCTCTCTCTCTCTCTCTGTGTCAAATAAATCAATAAAAATGATTTAAAAAATAATCATTTTTTAAAGGGGCACCTGGGTGGCTCAGTTGGTTAAGCTCCTGACTCTTGATTTTGGCTCAGGTCATGATCTCAGTGTGGGAGAACAGAGCCCCAGGTAGGGCTCTGAGTGGGTCGTGGAGCCTGGAAGATGCTCTCTCTCTCTCTCTCCTCCTCTGCCCCTCCTCCGTGTGCACATGTGTGCACAAGGGCTCATGTATGAACGCTCTCTAAAAATTACACAATTTTTACTTCCATTTGGTTCCAAAAGATCAAGAGCTCCTACCTACTCACTGCTGTCAGGTTGGGGTTTGCACGCAGGGAGGGGAACAGAGAGGCAGAAGCGATTGCAGTTAAAGAGCATGGGATTTGCAGAAGTCTAACCCCCAGCTTCCCTCTGTATGGGCTGGGTGAATTTGCATAAACCCATGTCTTTGACATAGGGCCACATGGCAAGGATTTCCACGCCTGGCTGTCACCGTTTCTCTCACCCAGTGCTCTCACCCCCAAAAGGACAAATCCCAGGTGGCCACCTGCTCCTGTAACAGGTGTGGAGGCACCCACCGGAGCCAGAAGGACTGGAGAGCTACCCCAGCCATAGCTGGGGCTTCAAGAAATTAAAAGGAGCATGTTAATTAGAAAATGCTTAATTAGGAAACCAGTTCCCTAGAAAAAAGGGAATTAATTGAAAAATAGGCCTTAATCAAGAAGTTTTGGGCACACAATCCAGCACAGGGAGCTGGCTTGTACTGGCTTGTTTGAGACACTTGTGCATTTTTCAAACTTCACGTTCAGTGACATTGTGCTGGCAGCTTGAAATCACCCTGGTGGGAGAATTTACACCCTTGCCATTGACAAAGGCTACAAACTTGGGACTTTTTTCTAGGAGCACTGTTGTTCACTATACAGTACCACACAACCACAGAAATCTAACTCGTATTCCTACTCAGAGAGCCCACGTGTCTCTGGGTCTAGAAACTTGTGGAAGCACGGCCCTTGCAGTATCTCAATTTCTGCAAAGCTGATGTCTGCAACATAATTGGTACAAGATGAGTCACTGGGGAACATAAAGAAGATCTCACAGTTATTATTGAAATGTTTTTATGTAATACCTATTTTTTTCTGTTCTCAGCTTTTGTTTTATAATGTATAAAATATATTGATGGACCCCTATGTCTACACACTTCCTATACATTTGGGAGGTCATTAGTTTTTGTTTTTGTTTTTTTTTAACTGATTAAAAGCAAAAACTGTGAAGACCATTGTGCCAGAGTAAAAGAAAACAGAACCGGTTCTAAGAAATTCAGACGGGATGATGTAGGAGTACTGTGTGTAACTTGGGGTGCTGGTGGTGGCATTAGAAGTTAGAGCTGAAGATAAAAAGTAGAAAAGGTGACCTCACTGCTGTTTGGGGTAGGATATGTTAATTAGCATGCAAGAAGGAAGGTGGGCCACTGCGGTGATCAAGGCGGTGAGACAGGCTGCTCTTGGATCTGGGAGGGGCGCGGTGCGGGAGGAGTGCACAACCCGGAAGGAGGACTGCTGGCCCCACCCCCAGAGACTGGGCTTCTGTGGGGCTGAGCGGGGGCCTGAGAATGTGCATTTCTTCCAACTTTTCAGCCATATGATGCTACAGGATTAGGCTCACACTTGGAAAACAAGTGATTTAAAGAAGAATTTTATCTTCTGAAGATAAAGGGAATCTTGCTGATGACAATCCATGAGACTCAGAGGGCAGAACAGAAGCATTTGGAGTGGGGTGGGCAGGAAGGGTGGGAAATTGGTTCAGATGAAAGCCTTAAAGAAAGAAAATAAGCATTGACCTAGGGGCCTTGGACTTCTGATGCTGGTTCAGATAAGCAGCCATCTAAGCCACGTTAGCTGGGTGTGTTATCTCCTTGTCGGCAATAATCTTGATAGCAGATCGTTCTGGTGAGGTAGGAGGTGGTTTGGCTTGAAAGCCAAATTGAGCTCTGCAGGCCACACCTCAGTTGTGACCATTCTCCCCCATCTGGCAGAATTCTACAAGCTCTTGGTTATTCATTTCCCAGATCACGTGTCTCTTTTCTTTTGATGTCTTCTCAGACATTCTGGAAAGGTTGTTTTGATTCTATAAGGCCAAGGGAATGCGTGCCTGTTCTGAGCCACAGTCTGACTCTTCCGCTCACCGTCCAGCCCCAGAGGAGGCACGGTGTACCCCTCTGCTTTTAAAGGAGCATCACGCATCTGTGTTTACCACTTGACCTGTTTTTCCAAGGGATTAGGCTCTGGACATCAACCCGTGTGAGACCAGGTGGGGCCTTAATGATTCAGTAGTTCCCATTTGTACTGAGACTTCGATCTTATCTTCCCTCCCGCCATGACAATCACCCACGTCCACAATGTTTTGCACCTCACAGTATATGTTTGTAAACATTCAGTCTAAGCATGCCCGAGTGTCCCATCATGTTTCTGAAGTGTTGCCTAGGAGCACACGAATCTGGGTATGTGAATTAACACTGTCATCGCGACGCTGTCCAGGCATTGGCCGCACGCCAACACTTGTTGCTGCTTCCTCGTGTGTCTTTGTATCATTTAGATGTATCTCCTTGCTGTGAGATTAGATAGCCTTGCTTCAACCACACAACTACCTTTTTCCTTTTTAACCTCATACAAACGGCTATCCTCTAAATCTACCTTTGCTGGTCTCTGCCCACCATTCCCATGTAGAGTCTCCTTTGTATTTTATGTTATGTTTGTTTGGGTCTAAGGCTTTCTACTTAGATTGTGAACTCCTTGAATAAACTTTTCTTTTTTGTATCCACCATAATGCCTAGCAGAGCAGTTTTGCAAAGGAAGTGCTCAATATTTGTTGATTGATTGACATGAAGAAATGTGTTAGGGCTGCTAGATTTGTTATGACAGAGAATCAGGCAGCCTTAGCTCAGACTAGGAACTGCCTATCCAATATGAGGAATTTGGCTAAATACTGAAAAGCTCCTTTAGTTATTATGACATTTTAAATTAATTATATATTTCCAACTGTATTTTTCAGTTTTATGCATAATTATTATTATGCTAAATGGTGTTTATAGTTAAATGTGTGGTAGTTAATATAAGCGACTGAGATTAGGAATGTTTTGCAGCCAAACCAAATTCATTTTTAATTGTTCTCTTCTCCCAGCCTTCCTACTGGCAATCCCTCTGATGCAGGGCGCAGTTGAATTCTAATCACCCTATATCATGTTTAGATAGGTTAAAAGATGGGGACCCCAGAGTTCAATCCTAAATAGGTGGGGGCCTCCTTGTAAGGGGTCTGGCCTCCCTCCCTCCCCAGCACCGGCTTGTTGTCCTTGTCCTTGGGCTTCCCCATCCTGCCTGTGCCTCCCGCCTGATGTCCCAGCTATCCTGTCCCAGCCGTACCTGAATGTTTCCTGTCCTTCAATTTTGACATTTTACTATGAATTTTGAATTTATACAGAAGTAGAAAGATAATACTTAATACCCATACTCTTATCACCTATATTTAACAGTCAACATTGTGTACCTTTTTAAAAATTATTTTTTAAGGATTTAAGAATCATGGACATTACATTTCACACTTAAAAACTTCAGCAAAAAACTCTAAAAAATCTTCCTATGTCACCAAATGTCATTATCACCTGTATTACTTTGTTAGGGCTCATAAAACACCCAACAGATACCATGACTGGGTAGCTTAAACAACAGAAATTTATTTTCTCATGGCTTTGGAGGCTAGAAGTCCAAGATCAAGGTGGAGGAAGGTGTGGTTTCTTCTGAGGCTTCTCTCCCTTGGCTTGGAGGAGATGATTTAAAAGAATATAGCGGGGAAAAAAAAAAAAAGGGGGCGCCTGGGTGGCTCAGTGGGTTAAAGCCGCTGCCTTCGGCTCAGGTCATGATCCCAGAGTCCTGGGATCGAGCCCCGCATCGGGCTCTCTGCTCAGCAGGGAGCCTGCTTCCCTTCCTCTCTCTCTGCCTGCCTCTCTGCCTACTTGTGATCTCTGTCTGTCAAATAAATAAAATCTTTAAAAAAAAAAAAAAAGAATATAGCGGGGCGCCTGGGTGGCTCAGTGGGTTAAAGCCTCTGCCTTCGGCTCAGGTCATGATCCCAGGGTCCTGGGATCGAGCCCTCATTGGGCTCTCTGCTCAGCAGGGAGCCTGCTTCCTCCTCTCTCTCTGCCTGCCTCTCTGCCTACTTGTGATCTCTGTCTGTCAAGTAAATAAATAAAATCTTAAAAAAAAAGAATATATATATTTCAGTAAATATATGATTTAAAAGACTATATTATATATATTGACTACAGAATTCATTCATTTAAGAATATATATATTCATATATTATGTATATACATAAATCATGTATTGATTTAAAATCAATTATATTGATAGTTCAAATTCAAATTTAATATTACAGGGCTTTATTTAATTATTTGAATTTATAGTTCTATTTTCTCTATGCTGAAAACTTGGTTTCTAACAATATTAATATAGTTACTTATTTATTATGTTGTTTTTTCAAAGTAATAAGAAAACTGAATGACCAGAATATATTTATTTATCCTAGAATATATCCTACCAAGGAGATACAAAGTACTAAGTTTTAAACTCAGTTAACTATTTTCTCTGCATGGTTCTGCTATTAATTTTTAATGCAAATAGGTTAATTTTTTTCTTTTTTTTTCCTTCTATTTTAGGGATGGTCTTTTGTTTTTATTTGTACATAATATATGTTAGGGCCAATTTAATGTTAAAACCTGTTTAACTATTAGGGCCCGCTTAGCCAGAGCAACTCCATATTGCCTAGGTAGCCTTATTGTTGTTTACATCCACGGACTTCATTCAGGGAATAAACGCCCCCGTAGTTCCTGGTATGGTTCCGGGTATCGATTCCAGGAGTAAACGCCTTAACAATAGAAGCCACGTACCTTGGGTCTGCGGTTATGCCCTATAAAAGCAGCCTGTGAGATCGGGAGGGGGTCGCTCTCTTTGGAGGCGGCCCTGGCTGGTCAGTCTGACTTTTAATGCTTGGCATAGAATAAGGCTTTGCATAACTTTCACTTTGTCTCAGTCTCGTCCCTTTGATCATGGACCCCAACAATATAGATATTTTTAGATATGTAAAACATTTACATCCTAGAAGTTAAAAGCTATACCCCAAGAAGTTTCTCTTCCATCCCAGCCCCCTCCCCCTCCACTCCCTCTTCTGCCATCTGTTGAACTAATTTAAAAAACTGAATTCTGATTAATTCTTGCAGGGTTTCTTATTAGAAACAGGCAAAATTGTGCTCATATTCGTATTTGCCTTTACCCTCTCCCATGAGGGTCGCATGTTATACACACTTTTTGGACCACACCTTTTCATTTTGTAAGTCTGGAGATCACTCCATATTAATATATGGAGATTACCTTCATTCTTTCCATTGTGGCCTAGTTGTGCATCACATGAAGGTGCCAGAATTTATTCAGTAAGGGACTGAGTGTCGTAGTTTATTCAACTAGACTCTTGCGGACATTTGAGCCATTTCATGCTTCTCTGCAAGTACACATAATACCTCAGCGAATAACATTGTGCATATGGCATTTCGTATTTGTGAAGTTATATCCTTAGAATAGATTTCCAGAAGGGTAATTCCTGGGTCAAAGGCTAAACACAGCTGTGACCTTGAATGATACTGAGGAATTCTCCTCCAAAGGAAAGATATCATTTCGTATACCCAGCAACATTCTGTGGAAGTCCTCACTTCCCCTCAGCCTCACTGGTAAAAGTGTATTGTTACAATTTGGACTTCACCCAGTCCAGTGGGGGAAGGAAAGACATGGTATCACAGTGTAGTTTATTTTGTTTTATTTTATTTTTATTTTGAGAGAGTGGGGGGGTGGGTGTGCGTGGAGCACACAAGGGGGTGAGGGTTAGAGGGAGAGGGAGAGAGAGAATCTCAAGTTGACTCCCTGCTGAGCACAGAGCCCCACAGGCGGCTGGATCTCAGGACCTGAGCTGAAATCAAGAGCTGGGCACACTGACTAAGTCACCCAGGCACCCCTCACAGTGTAGTTTTAATGCACATCTTTCCCTTTACAACTGGAGTTGAGGCATTTTCCATATGTTTAAGGAACATTTGTTATTTCTTTTTCTATAAACCGTCGGTTCGTGTATTTTGGCATGTTCGGGGTTGTTGGTCTTTTTCTTTTTTGATTTCTGGAAACTCTTTATGTTAAGGAGATGAATCATTTGGCTGTGAAATAAGTTCCAAATATTTATTCCTATCTGTCATTTGTCTTTTTCACCTTTATGATTTTTTTAACGTAAAAGCCCTTTAAAAAAATTATGTATTCAAATTCCTCACCAAACTGTATTTATTGATTCTAGATTTTGAATCATAGTTAAAAAGGTTGACTTCACTTCCAGGTTTTAAAGGAATTCACCCATGTTTTCTTTTAGTATTTGTATGGTTTAATTTAAAAGTATGTTTGAATAGCTGACTCATTTAGGAAAGTTTTTTTGTCTGTGGCTTTGCACATTTCTTGTTAGATTTGTTAAATTTATTCCCAAGTATCTCTTCTTTCTTTCTTTCTTTCTTTCTTTCTTTCTTTCTTTCTTTCTTTCTTTCTTTTCTTCTTCCTTCCTTCCTTCCTTCCTTTCTTTCCTTCCTTCCTTCCTTCCTTCCTTCCTGCTGCTGTTGTGAATGAGGGTTCTCTTCCAAATATCTTCTTAACTGGTTGATGATTGTATATAGGAAGACTACTTGTTTATTTATATTGATTTTATATTTTACCAATTTAACAAGGATAACTATAGTCTTTATATCTTTATTTCTAATCCTTATGTCTCTAACTGTTCCTCTTATTTAATCAAATTGGCTAATACTTCTTTAAAAAAAAGATTTATTTTATTTATTTGCCAGAGAGAGAAAGAGAGAGCATAAGCAGGGAGATTGGCAGGCAGATGAAGAAGCAAGTTCCCTGGGGAGTAGGAATCTGATGCAGGACTTGGTCTCAGGCCCTGAGCTGAAGGCAGGCACTTAACCGCTTAACCGACTGATGAACTACCCAGACGCCCGTGGCTAATTCCTCTGATAAGTGGTTAACTAGTTGCAGAAATAGTAAGTACCTTGTCTTATTCCTGACTTGAGTGGGTCTACCTCTAGTGTCTTCCCATCAAAAAAGATATCGGCTTTGGGGCTGGTGTGTGTGTTTGTGTGTGTGTGTGTGTGTGTGTGTGTGTGTGTGTGTGTGTGTGTAATTACATTAAAGAATTTACTGATTTTTATTTTGCTGACTTTTTTTTTTCTTTTTAAATCAGTCACGGGATTGAATTTTCTTTTCAGCATCGAAGGAAATGACCATTTGCTTTTTCTATGTAGATATAGTACTTAATGTGAATGAATTTTGGGTATGGAATCATCCTTACAGTCATGGAATAGACTGTACCTGGTCCTGTGTATTTTGCTTAACATGCTACTGGCATTTGTGGGACAACTTTTATTTAGAATTTTTCCTTCATTATTTATAAGAGATCAGGATCTGATTTTCTTTTATCTTGTGCAATCCTAATTGTTTATCAATTTGAAATGCATTTCGTAAAACTAATTTGGAAGTTTTCTTTTGTGTTGTCTGTCTACATATTTTAACTAACATTGAAATGATCTGCTTTCTAGAGGCTTGTTGTCGTCTCCCTGTGAAACCTTTTCAGTGGAGGAGGGAGAGAGCTTGATGGTTGGGAACTTCTTTGAGTGCTATGTTTTCTTGTACTTCTATTCCCCATCCTAGTTGTCTGGGATGCTGAGGGCTCCAGGCAGCAGGAAGTAGGAAGTAGGTCTCCAGGGGTAGAGGATACCTTTCTTAAGGCAGATGGAGCCTGGGGGTGGATTGATAGTATAATGACCTCTAGGATGGAGCAGGGACAAGAGGGGAGTGATGTCGGTGGGTGGGTGGGCTATGAATTAGATGCCGGAAAGACCCAAGCTGAGGAGAGATGAGCTGCTTCTTCCCAAAGATTTTTCTTCTGACTCCACATTCCAACCTCTCGTGGGGGGTCTCTGTCCTATTTTCACAGCTGAGAAGGCAAAGGAAATTTCCCACCATTCACTGAACTCCTTGGCAGCCTCTGTGGGTGAGGTCCTCAGAGTCACCTCACCTGAGGGAGCTTAGACTAACAGTCAGCAATCCCGCCCTCAAACTCTCCTCATTTGCATTTGTCCTGAGCCAAAAAGCCCTGGGGCTCGCAGACTTATTAAAAATCCAGAGGTCATAGACTTTCCTTTCATGTTGAATCTTTGATTTTCTGAGGCAGCTCTCGCCACGAGGGCTCTGGATCAACCACTCCACTGTTCAGGTAGCTCTGCTGTGAGGTGGCTTTTCAATGGCAGATGGCGGAGGGGGGTAGGCCCTTCCAGGTGCCCTGAGTGTCCACGCCCCCATCTTTCCCCTGCTTCCTGTGTCCCTGCTTCCTCAGCCTCTGCACACCTGCAGGGGTCAGGGGTCTCTGCCCACATCCCATCCACAGTGCAGCTTACCACCAGGAGGTGCTGGTCTGTGAAGTAGAGAGTGGGAGCACTTGGCTGAAAATGTACCCCCTTCTGTAGGATGTCGCACTTGATTAGAGGCAGGGAAAGGGAGGGAGAGGAAAGCTGTGCTATCCCTGGAGCTTTCCGACATTTCTGAGCGGGAAGGGAAAAGGTGGAGACCTCTGGAGACGCTGAAGCTCAAAGACACCACTGAGAGACTGACTGTTCTGCACCCCAGGTCCCGTGACTGGTGTACAAGTGGCGGGCCTTGTGGAAGGTGGGACCACTGTCAGCCCCCTGTACCCAGTGCTGTGATCCTGCCAGACCACAGGCTTCTAGCTGGAGCAGGTGTGGCCGGCAGTGGGCTAGGGCATGCTCTACGTTCTAGGCCAGCACTTCCTTCCCCTTTAGATGCAAATGGAGTTCCTTACTCAGCACCTGTACACCTGCCTCAGGGCTGACCAAGCTTGTCCAGCCCGCAACTGTCAAAGTCTGGGGAGAAAAAATGTAGAACTTTAGGTTTTAGAACTTTCGGGTAGAGACATGAGTTTTAAAACTTTTGGGTAGAGACGTGAGTTAGCACTGGAATGCCCACAGAAGTGCACACTGCGCTGCAGAACTGTGCTGTGGGGACTGGGGTGGCCCTAGGACCTCTTGGCCCAGACCTGTTTCTCACCCCTGGTCGGCTCCGCTCTGGCTGGGGCCGTTGCCTAGTGAGTGGCCGTACTGGCTATGTTTCCAGGTGGAGTCCCGGGAAGAGGCTCCTGGGAGGGCCTCTTCTGTCATTCACATTCCTCCAAGGCCTTCTCACAGTCTGGCTGGTACAGTGGCCACCTCTCTGCAGGCGTATTTTATCCTCCTATTCGTAGATTGTTTGCATATGACAGAAGGAAGAGGTTAGGGAAAGCCCTGGCCTTGGGATCCAGAGACCAGGACTTTATTCCCGCCCAAATGCATGACAGAGGTAGAAGAGGGATGGTCTCCTCCCACTTTCCTCTTACTTCTTTAATTAATATTATTATCAATACTCTTACTGATGTAGTGAACCCTTCGTATGTTCCGGGTGCTGTATTAAACAGTTTACCAAACAAAATCTTTTCCTGAATCTTCATAAACCTACAAGGTGGGAGTGAGGGGTGGGCACTATTGTTCTTGTTTACAGAGGAGGAAACTGAGGCTTAAGGAGATTGAGCAATTTTCTAAAGGTCATCAAACCAAACTGAATTTGGACCTATGCATTTTTTTCACCTCAGTCTATTAATCATTGCCCTCAAATATCTCTGGAAAGCACCATTTATCAAAATGTACTTGACCATGTTTCTCTTCAGACTGATTGCTTGGAAACAAATAGAGAAATTCTTTAACCATTTTTTATTTAACTTAGCCTATGATTCTTGGGATTTCTGTTATATAAGACAGGTCCTGCCTTGTGCCTTTCACCCACCTGACGTAATGTGGGCTAAAATTTGTTATAGCCCAAACCCCAGAGCCCCCCTCTTTTTGCTCTATATCCACTAACTGCTCTCAGCTCTCCCACCCCTGGCCCCACTGCCTGGACAGCCAGTTTTGGAAACACTCTGCCTGTTCAAGCTGTGCACCCTCCCTGGGACATACATAAGGTATGACAGCTTCTCCAATGCGGGCCCTGTGACTACTGGAAGGAGGTAGAGGAGATTCTCTTGATGTGAGCCTTGAGAGACAGGTTGAATTAGGGCAGAGAGAGGTCGATGAAGCATATGTTGTCTAAGAGGCTGGAGGTGGCCTGGTGGGAGGTGCACGGTCATGATGTCCATTTGGGAATGGGCAGAACCCAGGGAGGAGAGGAAACTGGTGTGAGATGGAGCATCCTGCAGGGGAGAGGGGAGGAGGAGACCAAGAGCCTGGATAGCTGGGAAAGCTCAGGGTGCTTGCCTGGAATGGAGGGGTAGAAGAGCAGGCTTCAGATATTCCCCTGGTAGAGCAGCAAAAGAAACATGCCCAGAGTAACAGACACAAGCCCTAGATGCAGGAGAAGAGAGACCCTCCACCTCCTTTCCCCAGAGTGGAGCTTCACTAGAGGGCAAGCTTTGACCATCTGAAGGCAGGGTCCATGATTATTCACCCTCGTCTCCCTAGAGCCTGGTGCAGAGCCTGGTGTTTTGTAGGCCCTCGGGACTTTCAGATAAATGCAGGAACAGACAGAGGGTGGGAAGGAAGAAGGATGGGTCAATGATAGGACTTGATCATGAGCTGGGGACTCCAGACAAGCATCAGCCAACCCCTTTCCAGGGTCAGGTAACTGGGACTCACCCTTCTCTGCATTGCTGATTTTCGTGGGGGTCATCAGTCTCAAGAAAACTCACTCATCTGGTCTCCTCTGATGTTACTGGGTTAGAGAAACTAAGCCAGAGTTCAACAAAGTCTCCATCCAGATAAACAAGACAGAAGACATCCGAGTCAAGAAGAGGACTTCATTCAAAGGAAAGTTGCCCTGGTGTCCAAGACTTTTTGTCCTGCCTACATCTTGGCTCTGAAGTAGGTGCCTCTGGTTCATGGTTCATTAGATTTCAAGCACAGGTCCTGTATAAGTGTGCAGACTCGGGTTTCTCTTATGGGTGCACATTCCTTAGTTGGATGAAGCCAGGATTTGCTGCTTCTTCAGAATCTCGGGCATTCTCCAGATACACAGAGCCCTTGAGCCCCTGATAAAGACAAAGACTGATACAAAACTGGCACATTAAGACAGAACTTAAAAACAGTAGCTTGACTATAACCCAAAGATAGTGGTAACCTAAAGACCAGTGGGCCTCTAACCACATTTTTGTTTATTTTTTAGTGTGTTTCCTTCATGGTCTTTCTTGTGGCTTGCCCTATGCAGTTTGTGTACTTGTTGAGGGCCTTTTTTCTTTTTTTTTTTTTCAGTCTCTGACATTGTTTTTGCTGAACTCGGTTTTTCCGAGACCCTCTCTCCTCATAGGCTCAGTTTTGGCCTGCCATCTGCATTCTGCCAGTTTCCGTGGCAGAAGAGGCCTAGGCTGCTTCCTGTGGGTCCCCCGTTGAGCAGAAGCATGCGGTGGTACCTTCTCCTGATCTGGGCCCAGGGCCTGAGGCAGGCTCCCCTCCCAGCCTCAGGTAAGGCCTAACAATGTGGCTTGGAACTGGAGGAAGAGAAGGAGGAAAGAGAGGCTGGGAGTGGAAGTGGAAGTAGGAGTGAGGGAAAGAAATGCATGGTTTTCAGAGTCCTGTGTTCCCTCGTGTGAGAAAAGGCAGCCTCTGGGAAGGAGGCGCAGTTCTGTTTTGGGTGGCAGATGAAGTCCTTGGGGTTGGTGTGTCTGACTGGCCAACCCAAGAGAGGAAATAGGGGGAAAGAAAAGGACATGGCGGAGAGATGATCAGTTCCCTCGTAGAAGTTCACTCCTGCCCCATCGTTCTGACTTCTGTCCTTGAGGAAACTTCTAGAAAAGTGTTGTATGTTTTCTGGGGTTCAAAAATGTCTTCTTCACAGACTCCAGAGATTCTACCATTATAGATTGAATTTGCATTAGATCTGTTTCCCTCTGTATTTCAAACCATAGACAAGTGTTTCTGAGGGGGCACAGATGCTGAGAAACTCTAGTAGAATTTAATTTTTATGTTGTTTTTTGAACCATTTGAGGGTGGAGTTGTGTCCAAGGTGCTGGGGGTGGTCAGTGCTGAGGAGGGTGGTTTTGTCTGGGAGAAACGGTTTCTCTCCCATCCTCCTTTCCTTCGGATTTTGTGGCTTTCCTGAAGGTTTCTTCAGGCACCCCAAAGGGCCGTCAACCAAACAACCAGGTTTCATGTCAAAGGATACTGTGCCCAGCACAGAGCTGGCGGCTGGAAGAGAGAGTAAAACAGAGGTGGTGGCTGACCAGGCTTGTATTCGAGGTAGGGAGATGAAATAAGGCTGTGGAAATCCTCCACGAGCTCATCATGAAGCTAGATTACAGCAGAAGATCCCTAGTGGGGGAAGCACTCCACTGTGTAGCGATTATGGTCTATGCGGGGAGTGACAGGAAGGACAGGGGAGTCTGTCATTTCCAAAACCAATTCTAGCCTCAAAGCCCTCTGGGATTTCTGTGGGAAGTTTCAAGTACAGCTCTTGACCCAGGACCCACACACGCTCTCTTCCCTTCCCCAGGAGCTGTGTCAGGCAGGATCACAGTAACGGGGAACGTTTCTGCCGAGGAAGGTGGCTCCGTCACCTTGCAATGCCACCTCCCCTCCACCACTGCCAAAGTGACTCAGATCAACTGGGAGCAGCGGGACCAACTACTGGCCGTTCATCATGCTCACTTGGGGTGGCACATCTACCCAGCCTTCAGGGAGCGAGTGGCCCCAGGCCCCAACCTGGGCCTCACCCTGCAGTCGCTGACCCAGAATGACACAGGGGAATACTTCTGCACCTATCACACCTACCCTGATGGGATTTACAGAGGGACAGTCTTTCTGGAGGTCCTGCAAAGCTCAGGTATGACCTCTGGAGCAGGGGGGCTGATGAGCCTCACCCTCCAGAATAGAAAATGTGTTCCTGCCAAACACTCTGTAAGGGCAGGGTCCCTCGACCTCGGCTCACAAGCAGATCGCCAGGGAGCTTTAATGATGCTGATGCTGGTGCCCCATTGCAGACCAGCTGAAGCAGAATCCGAAGGGGTAAAGTTGGGAGGTGATCGGTTCCGAAAGCCTGGTGATTCAGATGTGCAGCCAGAACCGAGAACCCCTGTTGTGGGTTAGAAGTGCACCTTATGTGTGTTTTTTGGGAAGAACAGTCATTAAGGTCATTTGGGAAGGGTTTTCCTTTATTAGGTTAGCATCAATCACGCAAATTAGAATTAGCTTCTAAGTTTTATAGAGGATTAAAACACAGTGTGTGCTAAGTGTAAATGTACGGTAATTTACGTTTATGTGGTACTTCCTAGTTTCCAAAAGGCTCTCACATTCGCTATCCGTCTGAACACTGAAAGCGGGTCTCTGGAACATGGGGAAAGATGACTGCCTCTGAGAGACAGTGGAACGGAGTGCTTACGAGCTCGGGCTCTGACCCAGCCAGCCTGGGTCCAAATCCTAGTGCTGCTGTTGACCTCAGACAAGATTACTTAGCTTCTCTGTGTATCAGTTTTCTCATCTGCAACATGAAAACAGATGTAGGATTGAATTCCTTACTATAAGAAAATGCCCTTAAATGGGGCCCGGGGCACAGTAGGCACCAACGAAGTGTTAGCTCTGAATGCCAGCCTCTCCCATGGGACTGTCTGGCGGAGGGGAAGTCGGAGCTCTACTCAGGGTAGGAGGGCTGGTTTTCACACAGGTGATCTGGTTTCACTAACTTATACCTGCTGAACTTCTACCTGCTGCTGTCAGTTGTGCTAAAGATTAAGTTTTATGACTTAGCAAAAAATGTGTAGACAGAGAAGATAAAAGTCTACTTGACAGTTTCTTTTCAAATGCTACTTCTTGGATGGCTCTGACACAGATCAAGGCAGCATGCAGGGAAGAGCCTGTATCCTTTCTGGTACTGTGGACAGCCTACCCCAGCCCTTCTGCCCTCAAAGCTGTGTTCTCCATGACCACTTTGCTCCCTATCTGCCTTCTTCCCCCAACCTGTGGCCAAAGCAAGAGGCTGAGTCTGCAGGGCAGGAGGAACTCATTCTGGGGTGCTGGGGCTCCCTCCCCCTCATGCCCTGTGGGTACTGTGAACACTGCTTGTCCTAAGTGACTGTGTTCTTTGGCCACCTTTCCCACAGCGTAAACCCTTTGTTAGAAGGAAGAGGGCCCAGCCTCTGTTGTCCCTTTCTTTGAAGGCTTCCCTGGACACCTGGGATCTGTCTGAGCTCCTGGAAAGTGGCGGGGAAGGGACACAGCATCCTGGAAACCCTCCCACCAGCCGGCGTAGCTCACATCTGCGCATCTGTCCTGTTTCTCTCACACTCTCCTTGGATCAATTATCCCACTTCTCTTCATAACTCCCTTTCTGCTTCTCCTCCTTACATTTTACATCTTAATAGAAGTTCACTTGTTCGTGCTTTAGTTCATACTGCAAATATTTACCAAGCACCTGCTGTGTGCCAGGTGCTGAGAAAAAGCAAAGGATAAAGCTCTGGAACTTTACTCCTGCCAGGGTCTCCCGGCTGGAATAACGTGATAGGCTTAGTGCGTGAAAGGTTATTTGCTTTTTGCCCTCTTTTTTGTACTTCAATATTAATTTTATTTTAATTTTTAATTAAACTTTTTTCAAGTAGGATTATAAATATGAAATTTAATAAAAGAAAATGTTCACTGTCTGGGTCTTTTTTTTCCTGGATGTTATTGTTTGTTTCACTTCATGATCATGATCATTATAGAAAGTGATTTTATCGACTGGAGGGAAAGAGTGTTCACAGTGGTCTGCTCTGGTGTCAAAAGGGTTGAGGGTACCACTGTTTGGGAGATCGGCTGTTGATTGCACGATGGGCTAGGCCGCGGCTCTGCTGTCCAAGAGCTGGGCTTAAAGACCCCAGAACTGGGACGCCTGGGTGGCTCAGTTGGTTAAGCAGCTGCCTTCGGCTCAGGTCATGATCCCAGCGTCCTGGGATGGAGTCCCACATCGGGCTCCTTGCTTGGCGGGGAGCCTGCTTCTCCCTCTGCCTCTGCTGCCATTCTGTCTGCCTGTGCTCGCTCGCTCTCCTCTCTCTCTGACAAATAAATAAAATCTTAAAAAAAAAAAAAAAGACCCCAGAACTTAGAGAAAGGCCTGGCCAGCCCCCACCTCTGTGCCCTGACACAGAGTTTTTCCTGTGTAATGGTTGCCTTTTGCTTCTGCCTTTCACCGCCTCATCTTCATTTTGTCATCCCTCCAGGGGCTGAGCACAGCGCTGCGTTCCAGGTCCCATTGCTGGGAGCCATGGCCACCGGACTGGCAGTCATCTGCGTGGCAGTCGTCATGGTGGTCACATTAACCAAAAAGGTAATGACTCCAGCTGCACATCTCGGTCGTGGGTACCCCCTACCCCCACCCCTCACCATCCTTTCATGTCCCGGTCCTGTCCACAGAAAGACCAAGATGTGGTCTCCTCTGCTGTTCATGCTTTTTGATGGTCCTTGCTCTGCCTCTCAAGTTGTTTACGCTCTTCTTCTGTCCCCTTCCTGGTCTGGGAACCCCAGCCAGAAAGGCTAGACCTGTATGCTTCCCATTTTGCTGTCACCTACAGTTCCTAGCTCCTGCCTGTCCCTGAAGCCACTCCCTGGAGAGACAGATTTATCTGTCGTGAGTTTGATGCATCTGGGGCATCCACCCTGTGCTAGGGAGTTGCGTCCGTTAGCTTACTTAATTTTAGCAACCTTTCCTTATTGCTGGGCTACCTGGCACTTCGGCAAGATGAGAAATAAACAATCCCCAAATTTGGGAGTAAAAGGTACACGACAAGATCAGTAGGTATGTGAATCTTCTGTCTAGCTGAAGAGGTCACGCGGCCAAAAGTGTGCTGGATGGGGAAGTGGCTGGGGTAGTTTCTAAGGGCAGCACTGAGTGTGATTACAGGCAAGATGCTGGATCTCCCCCGCCCCCTGTTCCTCAGATGGAACATGGGGATGCTGGCCATTCTGCTTGCTCCCTTCCACAGAGCTGTGATGAACAAGGGGCACATTGCCTGTGAAGGTATTAATGTGCTTGTGTTGTTAACGGGTAGCCACCGATTGGGGAAAAGCATTTCCACCACTTGTTTGGTCTGCCCTTTTGGATTTTTTAACACATCCCAGGTCACCTTAATTCCAGTCACCAAACATTTTGGGGAGGGCAAGACTGGGATTGCCTACATTATTATCCACCTCATCCTAGACCCTCCTCCCTACTTCCTGATTCACTTTCCCCCCAAAAGGTTCTGCTCAACTAACAACCCAACTCTTCGTCCCTGACTTTGCTCTCTCTGGACCATGTACTTGCTGTTGGTATTACTGATATAAGTGGGTTTATGGCCACCACCTTGTTTTCTTCATATTTGTTTTGCCTGTATTTTCCCTATTCTTTCTTGCTGTCCTTTGAATTAAGTACTTATTATTATAAAAAAGATCTACCTTGTAATGAGGCGTTTTTTTAGCGGTTACACTTGAGATTAGAAAATAGACTCCTGGGCGCCTGGGTGGCTCAGTGGGTTAAGCCGCTGCCTTCGGCTCAGGTCATGATCTCAGGGTCCTGGGATTGAGTCCCGCATCGGGCTCTCTGCTCGGCAGGGAGCCTGCTTCCCTCTCTCTCTCTCTGCCTGCCTCTCTGTCTACTTGTGATCTCTCTCTGTCAAATCAATAAATAAAATCTTTAAAAAAAAAAAAAAGAAAATAGACTCCTGACTTATTAAAGTCTAGTATAAATTAATGCCTTTATCCTTTCTTGGATTACGTAAGAATCATAGGATACGTTAACTGTTTTTACCTTCCTTCGCCACTTATTGCTATTAACGCCATGTATTTTAGTTTTAAGTTTCTTTTAAATCCTGAAAGAAATTAGTCTTGAGAGTCAATTTTCACTTAGATTTGCCCTTTCTGTTGCTCTTCACTTCTCCCTGCATTTCCTATCTTGTAACTGGAATCACTTTCCTTCTGCCTGGAGAATACTAATTAGTATCTCCTTCTGAGCAGGTGATGAATTATCCTGGTTTTTGTTTGTCCGAAAATATCTTTATTTTTCCTGAACTTAGATGTGATGTATCTGCTTTGCTGGGTCTACACTTCCATGCTGGCAAGTGTTTTCTTTCCGCACATGGAGAACATTTTCCCGTCGTCTCCGGCTTCTTATATTTCTGTTGAGAAATTATGTGAATCTTATTTTTGCTCCTTTGCAGATATGGCTTTTTCTTATGGTTCTTTTAAAATTTCCTTTCTCTTTGATTTTCAGCAACTGCACACTGATATACTTAGAAATGGCAGGGAACATATCGTGCTCTCAAGGTGGGTAGGTTAAGGATAGCTTAAAACAGACATTTACAAAGGACTGGGCAGCATATAAGGAAACCAAGAGGGGAAGTGTAGCAACATGTTGGTGTCACCCCTCATCTTTAGGGAGAGGATGATTACTAGAACCTGGAAAGAGATTTGTGGACGGGACCACATTGAGAAGTACTGTAGCTTTGAGGAAAGGCTATAGCTAGTCCAAGGCCACTGCTGGCAGAGAGAATGCCAGGGAAATACATACAATCCTCATCTCACTCTCCTTCCTTCCGTTCCCCTACTGTTGCTCTGTATTGGCTGAAATGAAACACAAAACAGTCGGGTTGGAAGAAAACAGAAGGCTGGATGGAGAGTGGAGCTTAGGGGTTAACAGAGATGGTATCCACACCAGTTCTGCTCACAGACCCGGAAACTGGGCAAGAGGTCTTGACTTTCCAGGGGGTACTGAACTCAGCCTTCTCTCATGTACTCTTGATCTCTTGATTACGTATATAAGTAACATCCTATTGGCTTTCCATCTATATTTCTCTTAGGAACACTGCTTTGTTAGTCCATCTTAACATCCCTGTGGGTCAAGCTTCTCTGGCTGCCACTGCAGAAATTATATTGACCTTGTCAGTATAAGCTTAAGCTCTGCCATCTGCCCCTGTATTATTTTGGGGTCTCCTCATCCGTGTTGCTACCAGGGATCCTGTTCTATGAGAGCCTTCAGCCCCAGCGTACAGAGCAGATACCACGGAGCCTCCTAATGATGCTGGGGCTCTCTTCACTAGCACATTCCTTTCCACCTTTGTGAAAGATTGTCCTTTTGATCTTCCCTAGAACCATAACCAGCCACTGGATTTTCCAAAATTATGTAGTACAGGGATTGGCTAAGTTTCTCTGTAAAGGGCCAGGTAGTAAACCTTTCAGGCTTTGTGGGCTGTGTGGTCTCTGTTGCAACAGTTCAACTATGCCACTGTAGCAGGAAAGCACCACAGACAATATGCAAATGAATGAGTATGGCTGGGTTCCAACAAACTTTTATTTATAAACACTGAAATTTGAATTTCATATAATTTTCATGTGTCATGAAATATTATTCTTCTTTTGAATTTGTTTTCAACCACTTAAAAATAGAAAAATCCTTTTTAGCTCACGGGCAGTACAAAAATCTGTGGTGGGCCAGATTTGAGCCATGGGCCTTAGTTTGCCAGTCCCCAATTTAGTAGGTTATATTGGGGAAAACTCTGTTTTTTTCCTCTTCTCTACTCTTAACACTGCACAGAACACTTCTAAACACCAGATGGGTGGGTTTATTCCCACACTGACCAATTCTTCTACACCATCTGGGTGTCCTACAATCAATTCAGTTCTGACACTATCTACTTGGAATCAACATCAGAACCCACAAATTAAGGACTCAGTCCTACAAGATCGCCTTCCCTTCAGACACCAGCTGCAAGTCCCAGATTGTCACCTGTACTTCTGACTGACTGGCTATAAATTGAAGTTCCTACAGCCCCCTGCCTTGGGTTTGATAAGTTGCTGACAGCTCAGAGAACTCACAGGAACCCTTACTTACATTTGCTGGTTTATTATATAACACAGAAGACGATAAAGGATGCAGATGAACAGACAGATGAAGGAGGTATGGCAGGATGAGGTCTAGAAGGGTCCGAAGCACAGGAGTTTCTGTCCCTGGAGAGTTGGGGGTGTGCTACCCTCCTGGCATGTGGATGTTTTTAGCAATCTGGAAGCTATTTGAACCCCATACTTGAGAAGGATGTTTCTGGAGACATCATTGCTTAAGGATGATTGATTATGAACTCATTTTTCAGCCCCTCTCCTCTCTCTGGAGAAAGGGGATGGGGTGAGGCTGAGAGTTCTAAGTTTCAAATCATGGCTTGGTCTTTCTGGCCACCGGCCTCCATCCAGGAGTCCACCCAATGCTGCCTCATTGGAACAAACGACACTCCTATCACCAGGAGATTCCAAGAACTTTAGGTGCCCTGTGTAAGACATTCTTATCATTCAGGAAATTATAAGCGTTTAAGGAGCATGGTGTCAGGAACCAGAGTTAAAGACAAACATTAGTAGAAACTGAGGGAGAGACATATATATGTATATTCTTATTGTTTCACATACGTTCATGATAGCATCTCCACTTCTCTGAGCATTTTTTTTTTCATAAATTGCCGAAGCAGTGTTACCTTCCCTCTTGACAGCAGTGTATCAGCCTTCTCTTCTGGGGCCCTTGTGAGGGTGTTACATCTTAAGTCATGAGATGGGTCCCAATATTGACAAGTTACCTTCGGTCTGATCTCATAGTCTACTTGCCCCAGCCCAGACTTTCACTCTCAGGATTCACTCCCAGTCATGTTCTCCCATCGTTGCCAGTACATGTTAGCCACATCCTTTAGGCACAACCTCTCTCCTCTCTCAGCATTCTCGGCATTTCCTCAGCTAGGGCAGGCTGTGGTCTTGCCCTAAATATGGGGCCAATGGCCTATAGGGCAGATGGAGACAGGTGCTAACGGGGCCCTAACTTCCATCAAGAGAATGTGGGCCATTTTTGCAGCTCCAGATGATACAAGGGAAGCAGGTGGTTCTCCAGTGCATCTACCCAGGGAACCTCCTCCCAGGTCATAGGGATCTTTCCTTTTCTAGACGCAGGAGACTTGCCCAAGCTTAGAATTCAACCTGTTTGGAAGTTCTATCTCTTTTACAGTTAGGTCCTGTGCCTGGTCTTCAGTGCTGGAGATGGGTGTTTCTTGAAAGGCTGTCAAGTGTTGCTGCTTCCAGGTGTTGACAGATCTAAGCCTTTCATGTTCTCTCCTCAGTGCATCAGGGGGAATTGAGTAAAAGCTACTCAATCCCATAGTTCTAATAATCACTCTTTCCCCATACTTCTCAAATGTCAAAGATGTGGCATCAGCTCAGAATTCCCTTCCATCAGTGTCCTGTCCCATCTCACAGCCAGTGGTGGGGTTTGTATTCCCATCTAGCTGGGGAGGTGTTCCTCTCCACACTCCCATCCTGTGTCTGTTTCTAGGTCCATTGCCAGGAGCAATTGTGTTAGACCCAGTCCCCAGAAATAGAGCCTGACATGTGAATTCTGGTGACAGTGATTTATTTATTGGGATGGACTCTTCACGTGAGAGTCATGAGTAGTGAAGGAAGGAAGTAGTGTAGGAAGTGAGTAGTGAAGGATAGGGCTGAGGGAAGAAAGCCCAGCTTGATGTGGTCTCAGATGGAGACTTGGTTGCAGTAAGAATTGTACTCAGAGTTGGTTGGACCTTGAGGCAGGGAGCTGACTCTTTGAACACTCACCTCAGTCATCACTGACCACTGGCTGCTCACCAGAGAGGGTCCAAGAGCCATTCTCTGGAGAAGGAGTGGCTGTGAGCCACCCACCATCTGTAGTCCCAGGGTCTGGGGCATGGGAGCACTGGTCAGGTAGGGAGGATCTGAGCAGGGTACCAACAGCCTGTTGATTGCATTATTTAGGAGCATGGACTTGGGAATCAGACAGACATAGCTTCGGATCCTGGCTCTCCTGCATGAGTTGCTGTGGTAGGGTCTGTAAAATGCGTATAATTATGATGCTGCCTACATAGGGTTGTGGGAAAACTCAAGTCAAATAATTCATGTAAGGCATTTGGCATTTTTCCTGGCATGTAGCAATAAGTATTAGTTGTGAAGTTCTTGTAATTATTACAAATTTTGTTTACCAAAGCACTTCATAATACTTGGTACTCCAAAATATTGATACTGTATGGATTGATAACAATGAAATAAATGCATATTTTTGCTAAGCAGCTATTGGAAAAAGTTCCTCTAGGGGACCTCCTGTGAGGGGAAGGAGAAATGGGTGTGTCCCCTTCCATCACAATGACTGCCAGGCATCCTTCCTCCTCACATTCTCCCAGGGGGGGGGGGGGATGTTTATCCTCCAAGGACCCAGCTGCAATCTCCGTAGCTCCCTTTGGTCCTTTAGGACAACCTCAGCCCCAGGCTTGTGTTTTATACTGACAATCACAGAGTTCCCTGCGTGGGAGGAAATGAAAACCAAAGAGCTGAGAGACCTTCTCAGGACTGTTTACATTTCCCAGAAGACCCTGGATGCCAAAATGGTTTTAAGATCCCAGGGCAAGGGTGGCCCACCTAAGAATGGAAATGAGAGCACACCAGCACCAAAGGTCACAATCAGTTCTTTGGGAAGGAATTGGGTATTTGTATTCTTTAAAGGGATTGGGCCACATCAAGGGATGTGGTCCTCTTTTAAGTCCAGCAGCAGCACGACCCATGATGACCACGATTATTCCTCACACGTCCGGGAAGGAACCCGCCATAGTAGCGAAAAGGAATGAATGAATCAGTGAGTGGAGAGAGACCCCCTGACTCCTGCCTGTGGTTTTGAGATCATGGTCTCTCTCTAGGCCTGGTTCCTCAGGGCCTGAAGGGTGGTGCCAGCCCTAAGTTTTGATATTTGTTCATGATGTGAGTTCATGCGACCCACCCACGCTTCCTGTTAGCTTATCTCGTGCACTGCTGAGCTGGACACTAGTCAGCAATGATGATGTTTCCTATCCTGGGAAGCAATGGGGGAGGTGGGGCGGTGGGAAGCATGAGATTTGGTTTGTGCTTGCTGTGATTTTTCCAAGCCCACGTGTGGCTTTTGGGGATTCTGTCATCGAGACCCATGGTGGGGGTGAGTGCCACATTGAGAGCGGTCTCCAGTAAGACTGAGAGTGTGTCACCTTTGCGCTGGGTGTCATTAGGCATTTCTTCTGCCATCCTGCTTGTACCTACTGGTCTTTGATTTCCTTGGCTTAGCACAACATTCCTCTGCGATGGTCTCCTATGGGAGTAACGGCTGATTTCATTCCCTTTATTTTCCCAAACAGATTTTGCTGTCTGACCTATTTTCCCATAAGAGCAATTGTAGTTATCTGACCGCAAGTCCCTACTTGGGTTTGGAAATCCTGTTCTTTGAGGTACAGGGCTGAGGAAGAATGTGTGCATGTGCATGTGTGTGTGTATGTGCACACACATGTGAGTATACACACACACATTTCAGTCCTAAGACACACATTGAATGTCTGTGATGGGCTGTGAGGTTACAAAGAGGAATACAGCACAGAACCTACCCTCAGGGAGCTCACAGTTTGGGGCCTGAAGAGGAGAGAGGGGTAAGAGTAAGTTCTAGACAGCATTGCATATTACAACAGAGAATGTTCAAGAACATATTCTAGCATCCAGGAAGAATGTCAGTCTCCCAGAGGGGTCAGACAAGACTTCCTGGACAAGGTGCTGTGGAGCTGAGTCTGAAGGAAAGAATAAACGACATTTTGGGGATTTATGAGGAATGGACAGTGGGAGTAGTACATACAGAACTGGGGAGGCGGGAAACAGTGCATGGCCTTCCAGAAGCCATAGGACTAGAGGCAGTCTGGCTGAGGAGAAAGAGCCTGGCCTGGCTGCAAGTCAGAACTGGGTCTGGGGCAATTGGCTTCACCTGTTGGCGCCTATGAGCTCATTTAAAAGTAGAAACTTCAACAAGGTTGTTGCAAAGATTACATAAAGTGCATGCTCATGGCAGCTTCTCAGTAAATGGTATCCCTCTGGCCCCTGGGCCCTCTACCAGAAGTTGGGGGTGTTGGGTGGGGGAGCATTTCAGGAGATGCAGCTGGAAAGGTAAGTGTGACCAAATCACAAAAGGTGTTTTGGGGGGCATCACACACAGTCTCCTGTGGGGAATGCAGTGAACTTATGGACTGACTTGTGGGATTTTACAAACCCCTTGACATTCACCTGTGGCTCCTGTAGGAGATGAAGCTCCCTTTGGTGGACAAGGGGAGCCATCACAGGGCTTGAAGCAGAAGGCTGGCGGTATCCAACTCCCAGTTCTGAGCTATTGCTGTGTGGGTGACCTTGGGAAAGAGCAGAAGAAGAGGGTGTCCAGAGGCAGGCAGCTGTAGAAGCATGGGGGCAGATAAGACATGGGGGTAGGAACAGAGAAGAGGGAAATTATTTTAGAGCGAGTAAAATTGGAGTATTTCAGGAGTAACACTGGATGGGATTTTATGTCAGGACAGAGTTTAACTTTGGGCTTCAGGTTTCTGGTCACCCAGTGCCATGAACCAGGACAGAGAATGCAGGCACAGGAGCAGTTTGTGGGGGAGGGAACATGATGCTCTCACTTGAGACACGATGAGTCTGGGCTTGCTGTGACTGCCTAGGTCTGGAACTCAGGGCAGAAGTTTGTGGGGCTGGTTTGGGTAGAGATCTGGGACTCTTCAGGGGGCAGAGGGACATATGGGTGAAGTGACTCAGAGTGTTGAGTATGAGGAAACAGAGGGCAGAGCTCTGGGGAACCCCTTTATTTGGGGAGCTCATGTGGGGGCAGAAAAAAAGCAGTCCTGGCTGGAGGGGAAGGTGAGGGTTCATAGGAAGAGGAGAACTGAGAGAGTGATCCCATGGGGGCCAGCGAAGGAGAGCACTGCCAAAAGGCAGAAGTCCACAGTGTCAGATGTAGTAAAGAGAGCAAGAGAGGTGAGGCAGAAAGGGGTTTACTGGGCTTACTGAGTAGTACATAGTCATGGGGTGCAGGGCTCATTGCATGGGGAGCAAGTGTAGGCTCACTGGAGTAGTTAGTCCTGAAATCCAGCTGTGTGAGGCTGAGCAATGAAGGGTTAGGGAATTGGTGTTGGTAAGAGCACAGCCTTGCGTGTGTGTGTATGTGTGTGTGTTTGAGTGTGTAAGAAGGGAAGAGAGAGATCACTGTAACCATGTATTATGTCGGGGAGTAACTGCTGAATAATGTCCCCACATCTTCACTTAGTAGTTTGTTTGCTTTTAGAAGAAATCTCGTCCAGTCCATTGTGCGGAAAGTGGCCTCAGGACAGTGGCGCATGAACAGGAGGAATGGAATGCCCGCGTTCTGTCGTCCCCTGGAAGTGGCAGCAAGGCAGGGACAGCACCCGTGGGCTGCTACCTGGAGCAGAGGGGAGATGCCTGTGCCGAGCCGCATGACTACTTCAATGTCCTGAGTTACAGGAGCCTTGGAAGCTTCGGTTTCCTGGCTGAGACTGTTTAGTGGCCAGAGGCATCATCTGGGAGATGAATTCCTGTGTCTGCGGTTCCGGGAGTGGGGGTGGTGGTGGGTCTGTGGTCTCAGTCGCTGCCCTGCATGCATGCGAGTGGATGTGCAGTTGAGTGAATGAATGTCATCCTCTTCTCTGCATTTCCTCTGCCCCTTCCCTTCTCTTCCATTGTGGCAGAGCCAGAGGGAGCAGCTTGTATCTTGATTCTGAGTGCAAAATTTAAACAAAAATGACTTGGTTTGGAATCTAGCAGGTGGAGCCAACCCTGGGGCTCTGAGAAATGCCTTCCCCCAGTAGCCCTGGATGGGGTTTTGGTGGTCTGGGCACTGGCAGAGTCTTATGGATGGTGATGGTGATGAAGAGGACGACGGTATTACTCATCTCATTTCTCATGGTCATTTCCATCAACATTCACACATTCAAGGCATTTTAAGAACAAGGCATGGTATCGGCTTTCATGGGGAGGTTCGAGCATGATTAAACCACGCTTTTGGATCTCAGCCCTTTTAGACCTTACACTTAATGGGGGTAATGACATTTCCCTTAAAAGTAGTAAGAAGACAGGGGTATGAGACCCAGACCTTTGGGAAGAAATGCTGGTGCAGGCTGAGGTGGTCAGGATAGGCTTATCTGGGGTGAAGTGGCCTGGGAGGATGGAGGGAACAGTGAGGCTAGCATGGCGAGAGCAGGAATTTTGTCTAAGGTGAGCCTAGAAACTGAACAGAATGGCTGAAATTCCCACATGGAGGATCCCAGCACCAAGGGAGCACACAGACCTTTTTTGGATTTTATTCCTCGGGCAGATAGTTGAAGTCTCCTTCTGCTGGCTGTTCTCGGAGTCCGGGGATGGCTGGCAGCAGGGGACCCGAGGCCTTCCAGATGCCTACCAGGGATGTGTGCGGCAGCACGGCCTCCACTGTGGGAGCTGCAGCCTAGTCCTTGGCCAGGACCCACCACCTTTCCCCTATCAATCCACTATGGAGTGTCCCACCAAAAGGAAAGCATGGATTTTTAAAATAGGGACTCTTCCAGGGGGAGGGAATAAAAAGCGGGTGATCGGGTGCTTAAAGATGAACACCCTCTCCCCAGATATTCTGAACCCGTAAATCTGAACCTAAACCCTTAAAAGCCTTAAACCCTTTAATCCACCCCCTGAGCTCTTCGTGCTGGGGTTTGGGTGGCATCTCAGCCCTGGTTTCCCTTTAACTGGCATCCCGGTCTGCATCACGCCACCTGCATCCTGGAGATCTCCAGGAGCGAGGACGGAGGCCGAGCTCACATGGGACAGGTTTTCTTTTCTTTTTTTTTTGGGGGGGGGGGACAGGTTTTCTTAACTGAGCGAGAAAGTGAAGCGAGGCTGTCATTGGCCAGGGCTGGAATCAAGCACCGTTCTGCTCCCTAAGAATCAGGCAGGCTGAGCAAGAAGACATTTTAACTCCTACTCCTTGGATTTTGATTTTTATTTTTCTCACTTCTCTACCAAATAGGTGTGTGGTTAGGAGTCATGAGTCGAAATCTGTCCCGAGGGCTAAGTCCTTTGGAAGACAGATGGATGTGTACAAAATGCTGTTAGGCACCACGGCGGTTCACCACACTCCTTGCAGAACTATTGCAAACTGCTTGCAAGTAGAACACAATTCATGGACTGGAGATGAGCTAAAATGTAGATAAAAAGAGAGAGGCAGTTTGATTGGGAGGAGATGTCTACTGGGTCAAGGCTAGACTGAGAGTGTTATTTAACGTGGTGACAGTAACTGGGAAATACCTACAAATACCATTTAGATGGTGATAAAAGTACAAAAGGACCCATGGATGTTATAAATGGGTCAGGTTCCTAAAATGAGATTGAATTAGACAGAAAATTAATTTTCAAGTGGAATTCACTGAACTGGATTTTCCATGGAGAACCAGAGAAGACCACCCCCTAAAAGCCAGGTTCCTGGAGACCCGTCCTTTGTAGCCATCCTCCACGGGTAGCTGTCTAGTGTGTGAGATGTGGTTAGTCTGTATTAAGATGTACTGTACTATAAGTGTAACATACATACCAGATTTTGAAGACTTATTGTGAATAATAAGAATGTAAACTATGATGTTAGTAATTTAAAAATATTGATAACATGTTAAAATGATAGTATTTGGGATATACTGGACTCAATAAAATGTTTTTAAAATTAATTTCATCAATTTCTTTTTACTTTGTTCCTATGGCTACTGGAAAAATCTAAAATTGCATATGTGGCTCCTGTTACATTTTTTTTGGACCATGCTTCATTAGACCCTAAACCCAAGCCAAGCAGGCACCAGGGACAGGTGTCTATCTCTGACTGGTGGTCTTTCTCTTTTTTTTCTGATCCATAATAGGGTTTGAGGAGGCTTTTCCCTCTTACTATGGAGGGAAAACACGTAGGAAAGGATTACGGGGGAGATGGAGGTGGGAGAGTGTTAAGTGCACATAGGGAGTGTCCCAAGCTCTCTCGGAAGGGGAGAATAAATGAATTAATGAGTGAGAGTTTGGGGAGGAATAAATATACTGATTCTCAATCTTTTATTATGTCACATTTGAAGCCTGAGCATATAGAATCTGGTCTATAATGCAGAGAATTACCCTGAACAAATACGATAAATTTTGAGTCATGGAGCTTTGAGATAGATGATCTTCATGAGTAGACAGGGTCTTCCTGTGCAATTTTAATTTTGCTCATTCCTTCTCACCTGTGGGTTCTTGGAGATGCATCATCACATACTCAGATTTCTACAGATCCCATCAGTGCTGAGCTGGACAGGCATGACATGACATGACATGACTACTATATTAGACATCACAATTCTAGTAATTCCCTTGCATATGGAGAAAACACAGAAGAGGTATGTTTACAAGCCATTGGATGGGTCTACAGCTGCTGTGCATTTGAAAGGGCTACCACCAGGAATAAACATGGCAGTCCTCTTCTATTCTCCTGTGTCTTCCTTTTTTGTTCCCCCCTGTGTTCTTCCTATGATCAAAACAAAGCAGGAGGCCAAAAGCAGGCTGTGCATTTGTTTATTTCAGAGTCTTCCCAAAAGGTATCTGAGGTACCTATATTTTAAAATTTTGTTTTTGAAGTGCGATAAATTTTTAAGTGGTCAAACTTATCCTAGATAGTGATGACTTTTTAAAAACAGGGTACTGTCCATTGCCTTCAGTCTCCATATTTGTGTTTACTATTAAGTTGATCTCAAGACCCACAGATGATTCATTTGCTCCAGGAGGATGGAATAGTCAAAGATTTTGTGGTAGCTGAAACAGTAGGAAAGTGGAAGGAGAGTTGTCTTTACTTTGCACACTATAGGGATGCCGTCCGCAGAAGGATGTGGGCCAAAGCAGCCAGTCCACCCTACCTTGTGAGCAGCAAAGCATCATCCAACAAATGAAATTGTTATTTTAAATCATTAAAAAAAATGATCCATCAAGATGCTGTTTGGGTTCACAAAAATCAGATACAGGCAAACCTCGCATCATGAAATGTTTGCTTTTTTAAAATTTTCTACTTCCTAGAATATCGGGAGAACTTAGGGGCTCAGTAACTGAGTTGCAAGAAGTCAATATTTAAATTCACGGAGGTCGCCTTTCAGCCCAGAGTTCTCCTTAAGACTATCCCCATCTCCCAGGCCCCAGCCCAGGCATCTGTGCTCCTCACCCAGGCAGGAATGTCCCTCCACACTCGCCTCCTCCAACCCAAAGCCTGCAAGTCTTTGGGAGTCCCCAAACTCAACTGCTTATTCCTTGGACCCTTCTCTGACATACCCTACCCATGTATCTTTCTGTTAGTTTATGAACTTCCGTAGCACTGACAGTCAGAATAGAACCACCTAGCTTTTGATCTTATAGGAATCTTTATTCCTAGTTGTTAGATTTCAAGGCTTACCAGCGTTAAAGTAGTTTTCTTCATTCCCTTCACAGACTGCACAATGATGAGTGAATATAGGTGTCTACTGAAGACTTGGTGAATTTACTTCAGTCGGGTTGACTGCCCTAGGGACAAATAAGATGTATGTTTTCTCTATCTCACCAGTAATTTCTTTGAGGATCATGAGGTTAGATAGCTTTTTGGGTAGGGCTGCATATGAGAAAAGGACTATGGGGCAGATAGGAGCCTCTTGGGGGTTCCCCAAAGTCATCAAATGGGGACATATTTTGAGCCGTGAGCTTTCCTTGGATACAAGGGTAGAAGGGTGTAGTGTCACATGATTATTTCCACAGGAGGCAAATAGATACTCATTTGCACATGGGAAGGAGAAAAAAAGAAGTGAATCAATTTAGACGGTAGTAAATGAGCCATAGGATCACATGTGAGTTTTGGGCAGGGGGAGATTTGCCTTATGTATCCTAAAGTGATTTGAATATCAGCAATTCTGGGATTCTTATGTCTTGTATCAAGAGGGCTGATGTGTTGAGAATTTCTCTGGCCTTTAAAGTATAATCCTTAATTTGGATCTCTCCACCTAGACCTTGATCACAGGGTATGAGAGAATGTGAAAGACCATCTGGAACAGAAGCCTTGCCACAATGTAAAGAAGACGCAATACAAAACCCAGAGAAGATTTTTTTTTTTAATTATTCCTTCATATTCAAACTTCACAAACAGTGTGAACTTGTACAATACCTCGGAAAGTGAAACTTACAAAAAAAGTGCTGGTAACATTTAAAAAAAAACAACAAAAACCCCAAAAAACAAACATCATTCTTAGCAACATCAATTACTCTTCCACACAAAACAGAAACCTTGTAAAATTTATTTTCGTATTTTTAAGGCGTAATACTTCCGTATAAAGTATATGCAAGAGATAAAACTTCACAGTATTCCAAAATGTCACAATAATAATAATAATATAATAGTATAATGAAGCGCTACAGTTAATTTTTCTTTTTTTGAATGTTTTTTTTTCCTGTTTAAATAACAAATACAAGTCACAGGTAAATATACGTGAGAAAAATACGAGGCTAATATTAAATGGCAGGTAAGGATACTGTCACTGTAAGAAAAACTGGCAGGATGTGTGTATTTAGTCTATATTTTAAAGCACTTGATAGAAAAGGCGTATGCAAGGTTTTTCAAAACAATTTTTTGTTTGTTTGATAACTGACAACAATTTTAAGAGTATAATGAGGAAAAAAAAAAAAGGAACAAACTCCCTCTCAAAACTATTGACCTGCTCATCCCAAACCACGCATATACTGATGGATGGATGGATGTGTGTGTTTCTGTATACATGGGTTTATAGGGGACACAGATTGATACAAGCAGTGTTCCATGCCCACCTGCAAAGATTGGAGGGGACAGTCTCTGCAGTCATTGAGCCCAAGCTCCTGTTGGGAAATTATTCTTTCAGTTTAAAGCTCGCTCTTTCCTTGCCTTTCCCTCTTTCCAAACTCTTCCCCAGTTCCCAGGTCTTCGGTCTGAAAAGATAATCTGGTTAGAAAAGTTGCCCTCCATTCAAAGTTCACTGGGAAATAGATACTGCGTGAACAGTGACACCCACACGGACATTGAAAATACCACTTGGACGAATGAATGTGTGCACGTGTGTGCATGCGTGCGTGTTTGTGTGTACAGTAGCAATTGCAAAAAAGGGACCATATTCCTTTCCATACTAAGATACAATGTGATAAGAAACATTTCTGTGCAGGGAAGAGGGCTTCTTTGAATCTTATCACAACACTGTGGCGGGGGAAATCAGGAAATGGGTTCACCTTTCAGCAGTCACCACAGTAAACTTCATTGAGAACGCACGTGCCCAGACGTCTGGACTGTGCACGTGTGTGTGTTAACAGCTAGCCATTCAGCCAACAGGTAACAGAAAGACAGCAGATAGCAAAACACGTCAATAAGGTGCTCAAAGAAAAAAGTGGCACCCACTCCTCGAATGGATGGCCACATTAAGGTGCTTCAAAAAAGTTTTTTTTTTTTTTTTTTTCAGTTTTTATTTCAAACATTAAGAGAGTACTGCTTTGCACACGGTAGTTCTGAGCTAGGCCAAGGGTTTTGAGATTTCTGACATCTTCCATTGAAAAGGGCTTTCACTGTAGTTTTATTCAGTTTGTTGTGGGTCACTTGAGTCTAAAGAATTTTTTTTAATGGCCAAAAACTGAAATCAAATCAACAGGACTAAAAGAAATAACAGATGAAATGGTATAGAACATGACTGCATTCCCATCGGATCAAGATGGTTGCGCCCATTTTTCCTCTTTTGCTAACACTGTTCCTTTTTTTTTCTTGTTACAATCCATTCCTTGTGAACATACAGAAATAACCAAAATCACTGCAAGTGGCTGTTTTTATTTTTTGTGATCTGTTGCAAGAGTCCAACCTTGTTTCCTCTGCTGCTGTTTGTGTAGCATCTGTAATGAGCTTCTGGATTTATAATGAGCATCTGATTTTGTTATGTGCACGTGTGTGTATATGCACATATACACACCTATACATGTATAATATATACACTATATATATATGGATATATATAGGAAATGTGTATACATTTATACATAATATAGTGTATATTGTTTCAACTGGAGATAAACTGAACTGGGTTCATACACTAGCACGTGTTTATCTTTCCCCTGCTCCCTCTGTACATTTTAAACAGTGTGGAGCTTTTATTTATTTTTTAAAGTGCATTTTCAATGCAGAATAACTGTAATCCACTGATTCCTTGGAAAACATTTTTGATGAGAAAAATCTGACGGTTCTCAGCCCCAAGCAAGAGAAACCTGGGTTTCGTCGTGCCGGGGGCTGACGTGGCAGTGCCAGGCTTGTGCCTGAGTGATTACTGGGCATTCTGGACTCCGGGCACCTAGCAGCAGCAGCAGCAGCACCTTTATGAGAAGGCGGAGATCAAAGAGGAAGAAGGAAGGAAAGCTCAGATGAGGAAGGATGGGTTTGCGGTGTGTTTGCAGGTCGGAATTGTTCACTTTGTATGGGTTTGTGCAGTTCCCGCTTGGCTTCGGCTAAGAGATGCCATCTAGTCCCCTCCCCGCCACCTGACACCAACCTCCCGACGCCCCCCGCGGCCGCACGCTCGAGCTTTGCTCCAGCGTCCCCACTCCCCAGGCTGACTTCAGTGTCCGTTCCCTGTGGGTATGTGAGTGCCAGCATCAAGTAGGAATAAGGCACCAGAGAAATCAAAATGTTACAAAAAGATGCAAAAACCCCGTTTCAAAGAGCCTCTCCCATTGCTCCATTAAAATATTGCATGTGATACCGTTCTTTTGTGTGTACTTAAAGTGTGTCAAATGCAGTCTCTGGAAGGAACTCGAGGCCCTTCAGCACCAGAGATCTATAGGAATGCACCTTTTATCGAAACACACCCACTCTCCCACCCCAGGCCCACCCCATGCCACACTCAAAAGCACCAAATCCGGAGAACAAGGCTGCTTGCCATTGCTCACCTCATTTGTGGTAAAAATGAGAGAATTGTATGAAAAAGAATTGTCAGGAATCACTCTAAAGTCAAATGGGTTCAGGCTGTCATGTATCTGGTTAGGTAATGCTCTAAATGTCCAAAGAGCATCACGAAGGGGTTGACATGTCTGTGTTAATATTTAGGGGGAATGTGTTAAACGAAAATTACTTCGCAAATGATGCCCAAGTCCTCCACTAACACTTCAACCTCCCCTATTTTTTTTAAGCACTATAAAAAGGAAGAGGTTTGTCTAACTATAAAAGGAAAAAAATGAAGGCACATGATTTTATTCGGTCCCACAATCCTTACGAAAAATGGTATTTTGCAAGTGTGTGTGTGTGTGTGTGTGTGTGCGCACACACATGAAATGGGAGTCTGAGGGCCATTGGGGCAGTCGTCCAAGGGAAGTTGGAAAAGGAGAAAAAGAGAGAATTTTGAGACAGAGAGAAGAAAGGAGAAAGGAGGAAATGGAGGCCTCTCTTCAGCTTTCTGTCATTGACAGTCTCAAGATTTGGCTGCTTTAGGGTCCAGAACGGAATTTGTTTGTCTTGGTCTAGAAAGTGCCCCCAGTTAAATATCTCCAGTTAATCATGTTACAGCTTTTGGTGTTTCCCTTTTCCCTTCCCTCCAGCCAAATGATTAAAAAAAAAAATCACAGTTTTTAAAAATTATTTTTTCAATGTTGAAAAAATATGGAAAGCTATTGAACAGCCTTAGGGCACTCTGCCTCTCCGTCTTCACAGTGAGCAGATGGATGGACAATCCACAGAATCAAAGATGAGGCAGACAAGATCCCTTGTGCTAGATGGTCCCTTGCCCTACCTTCCCCATTTCTTTCAACTGGATCCTTCCTCCCCCGAGCCCATCCATGGAATGTGGGCTGCTGAGAAAGGCAAAGCCATTCTGGAGAGCGATGGTAACAGAAGGGTCTTAGAAGCAGAGGGTGGAGGCGTGGGCGGGCTCATTCCTCCTCCCGCAGCCAGGCGAGCAGTGTGCCCTCCGAGCAGCCTGGCCACAGACTGGGAAAGCCTGGCTGCCCGCTGAGAGACCAAAGTCCCAGTCACATCACCTTCATGAGACCTCAGCCCTCAGGCTCACCACCTTGCCACTTCTCCTTGCGTCACAGCTGGCCCCCAGTCCTGAAGAAGGCAATGATCCAAGACGGAGAGGCAGAGCCGGCTGGCTGTGTCCTACAAGAAAGGGCTACGGACAGTGGGATTTCAAAAACAAATTGAACTTTGGTTTTCTGACTTTTTTAACCGTAAAAATTAAAGCAGGGCTTCAGTGGCATGCATCATCTGACAGCTGTTCTAGTTTTTTCTCATTTGGCAAGGCTAAGGCAGGGGGGAAGAGAAAAGGGGTTTCCCATAATTGGTCGAAGACACAGGGTGGTAAAATGCTTCCACACTTAAACTCACAGTCCAGTGTTTTTGACATTTCATAAATAGCTTTTTTTTTCTCTAAAAAAAGAATAAAACAAGAACAATCCCTTTACTTACTCATCTGAAACAAAATAAACAGCAGTGGGTACAAACTTCTTCTTGTAACAATTACAAAAAACAACAATATAATCCCAACTTTTAACACGCATCTTGAATCAGTTATTTTTTTTTTTTTTTAACCTCAAAACTGCAGCATATCCTTAAGGGCAAACTTTTCGATTAGTTTTTTTCTTTTTTTTTTTTAAATAATGTCTTCACCAAAAAAACAGTCTTGTACCAATAAAATGCATTCAAAAATAGAAAATATTACACAACAAAAATATGTATCCTTCCTTTCCAAAAAAGATTCTTCACAAAAAAATGTAGAAAAAATTCCAACAATTTTTTTCCACTCCTAAACATTAACTTTCAGTCTAGGGCACAATTAGTTATTGATTTAAATGTCTGTTTTTGCATAAAACATGGAAGATGCAAAACAATTACTGTATTAGGATTGTGTAGTTACATCCACTCCCTCCCCGACTCCAAAACAAAACCAAACCAGAAAAACCCAGCAAACGTGAAACAAATGATACAGTCACTTGGCTAGGCCAATTATCTCTGTCTTTCCTCTCACTGTGCATTTGTATGGGTTACTGGCTCTGTTGGGTTTGGAAAATGCTGAAGAAGGGGGGTGGGCTTGGAGTTTAGAGGTTCTCCAGCACTGGTTGATGTTCTGAGTCACGGACGGTCTCCCATGCTGCGGGCCTACCCGCTGAAATCCTCACGGAGAAGAGAAATACGTGAGGTACTCCATGGACAGAGGACCGAACTGCGCGCAGCTGTGGACCGTACCCATACTGCTATACGAGCCAGTTTTCCAACCATAGCACATCTCCCCCCACCCCCCCAATGGAGCCCAAGCATAGGATTAACAGGTGATAGAGCGTTCCAGAAGTGCTGGGTTTATTTCCTCCATAGTCGCCTCTCCCACATTTAACCCCTTTGGCTTTCACTGGAACCATGGGAAGGTCTCAGACCTCAAAGGAACGCCCCATGTTCTCCCCACTGAGCCCAGGCATCTTCTTTATTTTCAACATTGTAACTTCTAGGTCTTATCTTTCTTATCTGATGAAATCTCTATTTTGTGTGAGATAGATTTTGTATGTGTATTCAGTAGGAATAGGTGGTTTTCCTCATAGCTTTTTTTTTTTTTTTTTCCTGTCGCTTGTTTGGTTGCTGGTTTTTTCTTTGGGGTTTTTGTTCTGTTTTGCTTTTGAATTTTTGAATAGTGAAATGTGTCCAATTTTATTTCCAGTGCATTAAACAAATTTTAAATTAAAGAAATAAAACTTTCCCCCCATCCTTCTAAAGGAAATGACTGATAAAAGTACAATATAATAAAATCAGGCATCGCCAAAAATAGCATGATGTGCAACCTCAATTACATCAAAGAAAAACAAACAAACAAAAATCAGAGAACATAAGCATGAAGGAGCCAAGACTATATAATCCCAACTATGGTATGATTGGCAAGCACTGGTTAAAAAATAGGTAAGGCTACTCTTAGATTTCTAACTCAACATAGTTAACCACTGCTCTTCTGTCTTTTCCTTCAACTCTTAATCTTTTACTCACTAGCTCTTTATATCTTTAAAATGAGCAAATTTGTTTTTATATTTTTGGTCTACAGTAGAATTACATATTAATAATATAATAAAAAGGTATTTCATTAACGGGTTGGTACTGCATCCATGTGGGGAAAATAGAAAAAAAGTACTCAAAGAGACATAGCAAATGGACTCTATTCTTATAAAAATAACCACAAATATAATAGAAATTATAATCAGGGCAACAGACTCAACAGAAAAACAGGCGTAGAAAGCTATATTTTGGGTAAGACAAACTCTTGACAAGCTATGCCCTAGAATTGCAGCCTTTAAACCTTCTCTGTGACTTCCACCTTCCCACTGGATCACTCAAAATTCAAATGGAAATGAAAACAAAATGAAAATAAAGTGACAGGTGGTTGAGCCAGCCAAAGCTTCTGAGTTCTCCTAGCTGACTGGGTAAAGACCAGGTGGACAGCATTTGAGAAACTGGTAGGCTGCAGGGGACCTGCTGATGGTATCTGTTTTTTGATTTTGGAAGAATTCCCAGCCCACTGATCAAGAGAAAAACCAAGGAACCAAATAATTCTTCTGGTAACATAAATACATGAGATGAAATAAAATTCTGATAGAGGAAAAAGGAGGGTGAGGTGGAAAAGAAGAGAGAGAGGGTAAACAGGCAATCTGTGGGCACCACCTTCCTTGTTTTTCTTCAATACCCGGGTTTCCTTCTCTTTCTAAGCTCTCATTGGGATTGACTACAGGCTCCAATGTCCTCTGGGCAAATAGGTGTCTGCTCAGCTCTCTAGAGGAGATCTTTGCTTTTCAGCCTTCCTAAGGGCTAGGTGGTCCCAGAGGAAGCCTCCCCCTCCCACCCAATCACTGCCTCATGCCCTTGATGATGCAGAGGAGGGGTGCCAAGTTGTAATGACAGATGTCCTTTACATGAACTATTCTAACTGATGGTTAATTCACACTGTTCAGCGTGCGGAACAAAATATGAAGGAAAAGAACTGGCAAGAGTTGAGCTTGATAATCAGCAAGTATGAAGTTTGCCTCCAGGAAAAAGAAGGAGGAGGAGGAGGAGGAGAAGAACAAGAATAAGGAGAAGAAAAAGAAGAGGCATCAGTTAGAAAATACTGCTTTTGGTTTCTTTTAAGATTGAACCATCCTTGGTTTTTCTCTCATTCAGTTGCTCCAGTTTAAAGTAGAGTTCAGAATCTAGTGCAAATATCATCAAATCACATCATCCCAGGAGCAATATCCTGTCCCTTCATCCTAAGTGAATACTATCCCTTCAGACCTCCTCAGAAGACTGGGGGTAACGGTCCAGAAAAGCCTAACTGAACAAATTATTAAGAAAGGCACTATCACAATAGGTCAGCCTCAGCACTGTCCTCGCCATGGGCATGGGCGTTTTAACCACTCCAGCAACCACAGTGAAACCCAGATCATGGCTTTTTCAATACTGGAGTTTGCTTGCCAGTTGTCTGACTCTCCCCCGGGCCATTGCTGTGGGCTCTGGCCATGAAGAACAGCAATCTGCTCTGTTATCTACACTGTCCCCCATTGCACCAACGATCCCTGTTTGGTTCTATGTGATTTAGCTCACTCTCTTCCATGGAAGTTTCTTTCTCTCCATCAGTCTTCAGGTCATGACTCTATTAAGGACCAGTTTACAGTGTCAAGGTATTACTGTTTATTTTCTTCCCTAATTTTTTAAACCTCTGGCCAAACCCTAAGTCATGAAGACAGTTCAGTAGCTCCTCTTAATAACAAGACTCTTGTAAATACCACTGTGAACAGAATGAAAACCAAAGTGTCATCTCTTGACCACCAAAGCATACCCGCTGAGCCTGTCATATTATTTTTGTCTGGGAGAGAGGAGATTAGGCTCTGGTGATTAAAATCTTTGGTGACAAAACCGGAATGGGTATGCAAGTTTCATAAAAGAAGTTGTTTCCCCAAAGCCTCAAGAGAAGTATCCTAGGACAGTTAATGTGAATGTATCTTAAAAGGTCAATTATTTCTTTCTATACCTTTGGTTTGGTGCAGTCAATACCGTCTTAGTGCTTATGCAATACACATCTCTAAGTACCTGTTAAGAGCTCTGAATTTAGAGTTTCCTATTTAAAACTGAGATAATGCTGAAGGGACTGCTTATGTTAGTTCTGAAAACCCTAAGTGGTGTTTTTTTCTAACTCACAAGGCTGACAGTTCCCTTACAAATTTTTTATCTTGTAATAGTAGACTTGGATGGATGCTAAGGAGGGGGGAGGGAGAGAGAGAGAGAGAGAGAGAGAGAGATACGTATCAACATTGTAATCTTAGGAAAGAGACCTCAAATGACAGTTTTCCAAATTGATGTCCCCACATATGATAGTATTCACAGAAATTCAACATTAGCCATTTATACGTTGTAATCTTCCAAGCTGTCACCTTGGATTCTGGAAGAGCTCTACAGCATCTTCACTCTTGTCTTACTGTGCCCTACACAATTGATTGCTTTTCCTGTGGTGCATGATTCTTTCATTAATAGTCACTGAAGAGCTGTCACATGCTAATTACTTCTCAGGATTAAAAAGGCAATAAAAAGAAATCCAATAAAAAATTGAAAAAATTCAGCAACTTCAAAACTAAACTTTTAGGCACTGTTAAGGTCTTCTGCTTAATAAAGGATAGTCTATGAAGGAGCAGCTAGTAAGTAGGTTCTGATCAATTCTCCAACCCTTCCTTCAGTTTCAAAGTTGGCCTAGCTTGTTTCAAAATAAACCTTTCATCTCACTGGTTGTCTGTGTTTATTGCACTGTTCCCTTACCGCCATCTTAAAGGATTTTACCACGTGCATGGCCTTCCTCTTTGGTTAGCCTGATCTAGGTCTCACCCAGGGATGGAAAAGTATGCTCAGGCTGAAAGGATATCTCTAATACAGACAAGGCTGTTGGTTTTGTTTTTTTGTTTGTTTGTTTGTTTTTTTGAAAGCAGGACATGCCGCTGCCCCCTGCCACACCGTAGTGTGCGTCAACAAGGGGTTTTGTGGTGGAGGCCAAGGTGAAGGCTTTGACCTCACCGCGGCTGGCTCCCTCACCATTGCAACTCTTACGGAAGCTTAGCTGGAGACAACACTGCGCAAACTTTTTCTTAAACATCTTCAACTAACTGTACCAGCCCAGCTTCTTTATAATAAGACAACAGATCCTATCAGCATGGCAGTTTCTGGGCCTGATCAAGAGTTAGCAGATTCCACAGACTCTCACCAACCCTGCTCAGACCAAGCACGATGGAAATCATTCTCTGTTTTTGTGACGTTTCCTGTTTCATAACTGCCTCTTTCTTCCCCATACCTCACACACTCTCTCCCAGTACAAGTAAATACATTTCAGTAGTGCAATGCAGTGCAGTCATATTTAGTGCAAAAAAAAAAAAAAAGAAAAAGAAAAAAGAAAAAAAAAACCCAAATCAAAACACCAAAAAAAAAAAAGGAAACAACAACAACAACAACAAAAAGCCCTATTACAGACCCAAGCTCAACTCTAAACAGTTCTTACTAAAGGTTACCAGTGCCACACAAGTGGGGAATTCAGTCTTTACCTCACTCTTCTGTGAGTCATCTCTTGTTGCCTATTTGTTTCAGCTCAAAAAAGAGAAACAACTAGCATGCGCCTATGTATTCTTCTGGAAAATGTTAAATCGATAAGCAGAAAATAAAGGGAAGTAGATGAGTTGAAACCAGGGGTAGTGTTTAGAAGAGGAAAACAGCTATTTAATGCAAAGGTCAGTAGTGGTTTTTACTGAATGGTTTTCATCATGTCAAATGGCTCTGATGCTAAAGAGAATGGGTACAGCAAAAGATAAAACTCTCCCGTTTCCCAAAACACGGTTCTAAATTTAACAGTGCCGGGCTCTTATTTTAGACTAGTGCAATCAACTCTTCCTGGAGGGCCTCTGGCAGCAGCCACTTGACCTAACAGAAATAGGGACACTAGGAGCACTCACGTCTTCACACTGACCACCTTCTCCCTCCCCTCGCCCCTCCCCTACTCACTTTGTTTTCTGACAACACATAAATACAGATCTGCATACACAGAAGCAGAAATTCTCAAGGCCCCTCTCAGGATGACAGATTGAAAACTGGTACAAATAGCTCAATGAAACACTCACATAAAAAAGCACAACTATTAAATATAAAAGTGAATTATAATTACACCCAAATTAAGAATCTGCATTGTACCTCTTCTTGTATTATTCTGAAGAAAAAAACATTCATAGTAGGGTATCTTATAGAGCTTACTTCTCACCTAAGATTAGTCTGGAATTGTTTTGGGATATGGCAGAACTAAGTGACTCTGCAGACATGCTTTGTATTTGATACTCCTAAGAGTTGATCTCTTTTGGCCTGTCTGCGTCTCCATTCTCCAAACGTAAATCTGTGTGTCTGCTCAAACCCACACATGCGTACGGGAAGTCTCAGGAGAATCCATCAGTAGTTGAGAATAGATTGTAGGAACAAGGGCGTCTGGCATAGTGGGGTCAGCACAAATTACCTTAAAACATAAAGTTACCATAGGTTTTTCTCTATCCTATCAACTTCTTGCCTTTGTTTGCCATGAGGAGGATTAATAAGAAATCTGCTTTCATTTTTTTTCTGAAAACCACAATCCTTTCAACAATAGGGCAAAAAATCGATTTTCACTCTATACATGAAAGTCACCCTCAATTTCTATCTCAATAGGCCCCTTGGGGAAACTGAGGTTCAAATCAATGGGACTAAGGAAGGAATTTAACTGCTGACAGTGCTTTTGAGAATGTTCTATTACAAATCTATATACAGATGGTTCCAAATCAAAGTTTGTCCCAAGGAGAGCAGGAGCAGAGAAACTGGCCTTATTTTTCAACGAACCCCTTGGCAGTGACCATACACAAAGCGCATTAGACTAGGTTTAAATCTTGTATCGAATTTGAAACCTCACTTTATTTTCCGCTCTCTCTCTGCATGGGTCCTAGAGAGCAGATTAGGTACAGGAGCAGTCAAGGGTGCATACAATTTCTTTGAATGGATTTGATAGTAATAAGGGAAGTCTTAAATCATAAAGAAGTGAGGTTTCCTGACCAATTCTTAAGACCATAATAGTAAGGGTGGACAAGAATAGTAAAGGGTGAGTGGTGTTAGCTTTCCCTGGTAACCCTGAGAACTGGCTTTATGAATCCAGAACTGTATCAGATTTAGCCCCTCACATTGCCCTGTCTCCCCTCTTTGCTTTTCCTCTGTTCACTTAATTGAAATTGCAACTATTTTAAAGATTGAGCTAAAAAGGCAAATTATAGCACAAAAGACAGGTTCTAAAAAGGTTGTCAGGCTATCTGTAAATTGAGTTAAAAACAGTATGCTTTCAAATGAAGCACTACAGTTTCCTTTTTTTTTTTTTTTCAAAAAAAGTTTCTAATTTGGTTTATCCTTATTTTGTGGTGGTGGTGGGGTACGGATGGGTGGAGGACTGGCGATGTGGCACCAGTCTCCTGTGACTGTCACCGCCAGCACCAGTAGAGGAGATGAGAAGCAATGGAGAAGCGGATGTTTCTCTGTTTAAGACCTCATGACATGCATTTTTGAAATGAGTAGAACAGAAATCTGAATACTTATAAAAATCTATAGATTGATTGACTTTGCATTTAAGTTAGCATCTTTTCTTTGTCTTTTCTGGGTATTCTGCATTAGATACTAGGAAGAAACATCCAAAGCAGATTTTCATTAAATTAATTTATTCCTAGCCTTATTCCAAAAATTGGAGGAGGCAGTAAAGATTTGTAGTGTAAAATATATGACCTTCATCTGCAATCAATTCCCACTCTTTGGCCTCAGACTTGTTAGTTTGGGTAAATGGGGTTTCTCTCAAGAAATAATTTTTATTTTAACGATTCTACCCTCAAAGTGCAGAGAGAATCTCTCTCCTCAAAGCTCTCTCATGCTATCTGTAAAGGAAGATAAGATTTTCAAGGAGAAAAGACTCTTTAATGGCATGAAGGAAGGCTCTCATTCTAAAAGGAAAAGAGTATATGGTAAGGGCAGGCATTACTTAACTGATACCTACGGCCAGGGACAGTATCAAATTAAAGAATCAAAATCTTTCACTATCCCGAGAAGAAAGAGATAAAGGGAAACAAACAAACTGACAACAAACTTTACTAAAATACACATTCCTCCAGTTTCAGGTTTCTAAAAATAATAATTATGCTTAAGTCAAGGTTTACAGATAGCAAACAACTGTTTTAATGTGTAAAAGTATTATCCCTTTGCTTTACTATATTAGTTTCACTTTCTTTGAAGGAATTGTATCTGTGCACACTTCTCCTAAAGTCCAGTGCAGAAAATAAACTGGTTTGCCACCAGCTTCAGTCTCAGAACATTTCCTAAGCTAGATTTGCGAATCCTAAAACTACATATCTGAAGAATGAGATGCAGACTTTCTGAAATGCATGGTGGTCATGGTGGGGTGAGGAAGCAAGCTTTTTATGGGGGAGAAGAAGAGCGAAAGCTCTTTCTATCCTCCCTATTATGTACTATAATATTTCTGACCATCATTTTGCTGCATTAGTTACTGGTAGGGCTCTTGGTGTGCCTGACAGGTGTCAGTTGAGGAAAGCAGGAGGCTCATAAGCAATAAGAAATTCACATCCTGGAGTCTCGAGATACTAGCAGGATTGACACATTAATCTAGACAGATGCAGAGGTTGTGGTGAGAAATCCTGGTCTCAGGGTTAGAGCTCTTCTTGGGGAACCAGAAGGAACAATGTCAAGAAAGGCATCCTGGAGAAATCCTTGCGATTAACGGGACCAAATGGGACCTGTCAAACCTGGATCCTCCTCTACTCCACGTTACACTTTACACAATAGTCATGAGGATTTGAAAGAGAGTTGTCTACTGCTTCAGAAGCCAAAGCCTGAGGAGAAGAGTACTTTAGATGAGGGGTACTTTTACAAACGAGATAGAGGGAGAGCAGACAAAGGAAGAGAAGAGGATGGGATTGACGGGGAAAACATGCCAAGTGAAGACCACCACCCTAGCCAACATAAATACTGGCTTTAAGAAACATTAGTTTCCTACTAGATGTATAACTCGGGAAGGTTTTGAACTATCTCTTTACCTCATTGCTTTCTGTGGTGTGAGTTCATGTTCTAAAAACTGGTTTAATTAAGGTGGGAGATGGGTCAAGCCTCCTAGTCACATTAAGAATACATTTCTGGTACCAAATTTTGATTCTGTTTGTCAGTGGGTAAAGCAAGAAATAAAAGAGCACATGTCTGTGCACTCAGAACCAGGTGCTACTCAAAATGCCACAGATTTTGTCTTCATAAGAGCCAAGAGGCAGTGTTGGGGCCTGGCAAGAGTCATGGGCTGGAAGTGAGGAAAGAAGGTATGACATTATGAACATCCTATAAAGGGACAGATCCAGAATGGTATCAGTCTTTTGGGTAACATTTTGGCAATATTATATTTATATATATATATATAGTTTCCATTAAAAAACAAACAACTGTTTGCAAAAAAGACCCTTTATGGACCTTTTCATCCCTCAGTAAATTACTCTTAAAAGTTCTAAATCAATCAACAATTATTTGTTTTTCAGAAAGACAATAAATGAAAAAATTCTTCATAGTTGTTTCCTCCTACTTTAGTGGAAGTGGCTTTACCTATTTTAAAAGAGTTCACTAAGGCTCCAGCAATTATCAAAATTATCTTAAAATTTACTTCTTGTTAAGATTTCTGTAAATCTAGTATGGGACAAATATGTCATTTGGCTAAATATCAGCAGGATTTGAAAGAGTCAACATTGATGAATTTTTTTTTTCCTTCTCAGAAATGGTCTACTCATATCAGGAATTCGAACACTGTACAAAACAAAAACAAAAACAAAAACAAAAAAACAGTAATTTTTTTTTTCTTTACCTTTGGCCAAATGTGAAGATGAAAGGAATTAATGACCTCACCAGTACAGCTGACATTTAAAACTGTGACTCAGGTCCTCCCACTCTCAAAAGAATACTGATAAGTTTTAGAATCTGAAGGTACAGTGAAGACATGCTTCTTCACTCCACCTACGAGTCTCAGGTTGGTGAGCTGACGCCCGTCAGTGCTCTTGAACCGCACAAAACTTAAGAGAAGGACTTTCAGGACTGGGTGGGGAAGGGAGGCAGTGAGCACTCAGGGGTCATCATTATTCGAATTCCTTAGGTGGTGGTGAGAAGAAAAAGTAATTTAAAGCAGTCCTAAAGAGAAACAAGAAATAAAGGAACACGGTTAGGAAAAGGAAAGAGGAAAATAATGAGACTGATATGATTTGGGTATTATGTGATCACTGGAAAAGCGAAAGCCTCACTGACTTCACTGACTCCCAGTTCACAATTGTGTCTGTCCTGGAGAAATATATTCAGTAGAACACTAGGGAGAAACGGATTCATAATTTCGCTACTAGACTCAATGTTAGCCCCTTCAAGGAGGCTGGCATAGGTCCACCAGGCTTCACGAGTGGGAGGGCACCGCCGCAAGCCTGAATAAGGGAAGGTCGGGAAAGACTTGAGGGCCGGAGTTGGGGGAGCGCAGCAGAATGGGATGGGATTTGGAAATAAAAATCTGCTGGAAGAGAAGAAAGGAAAGAATTGGTGTCATTCATACTGACAGGCCTTAATATCGGTCCAGTGTGGGAAGGAATTTCACACTGAGTATCATAAACAACTGTTGTCATTTTGTCCTGAGTGGAGAACTGAGAGAATGAATCTGGCGTTGGGTCTCCAGGATGGATGTAAAGTGTATTCAACTAGGGAGTTTTCCAGGCTGAGTAGCTAAGGAAAGCTGGAGAAGCTCTTTATCTGAAAATACTACTTGAAAATATCAGGATGCCTGATTTCCGAAGTTTCCATGACGGCCTGGCTAAAGAAGAAAGGCACCCAATCCCCACTTTCACAGACAAATGGAGATACGGAGGGCCAGAGACCCGAGAGCCACCATTTTATGGATTCTGCAGGCTAAAAAATGAGCTATTTCTCAGTTCTATTTCTATCAGCCTCTGTCATGAAAAAGTTCCTCAAATTCCGGTTTTATTTAAGAAAGAAAATCTCCTAGGAAAATGAACGTTATATTGCCAAGCTGCCTCCAGGGGAGCATGGAAGACTAGTTAAAATAATCATAGAGCACACTGAAAACAGAAAGTAGTCCATAAAGAAGCAGTATGAAAATCAATGTTGAAAATCCTGTTGGGACAGCTAGGCATTTCATTCCCTTAGCTTCTCGGACGAGCAGCCCTTTGACAGCCTGTAACTGTTGGTCAGATCATACGTAGGTTAAGCAGCCCCTAGGTCGTATTTTCCAAAGCAAATATAGACAGTGACAGTCCTAAAAGGGAAAATCACAGATACATTCATATGCACTTCTTTTTGCTCTTCAGATATCGAGAAGGTCGGCTAAACAAGATCACTTGGAATATGAACCTCTTTGTATCGGCCACACCGGGAAAAAAAAAAAAAAAAGTTTTCTTAACAAACGTCTTTACTTTCCTACATTTGCTAAGTCTGAACTTAAAAAAATTCTAAAATCCTGTAAAGACAATACTGAAGCTGATAATATAAGAAGCAAACTAGAGCAGTAATGATTATTATTCAATGCACCAGATTGACTGCAGCGGGTTGGTGATGGGTGATAAATGCAAAGAAAGAATATTTCAATCTACTCATGATCATAGGCAGATTCAAAAGTTAAAATGAATATAATGTAATATATATTTCAATATAGAGTTGTTATATATAATGTGTATGTTCTAGCTTTCAGAAATACTGCAATGTAGTGTACTGTACTTAAGTAAGCATACCTAAATGTAACTCATGTTCTTCCACAAAGTTACTAGTACTGTTAATTAAAAAAAACAAAAACAAAAACAAAAACAAACAAACAAACAAAAAACTCATTTTTTTTTCCAGTAAAAAGAAATACCTATGGTTACAGTCACAGACTTCTTCTGGATATAGAAAGACAATATACGGTTTTTAAAAATAATTAACAATGAAAAGATTCTAACTATATGTAGCCTTGCTTAAGGGGGCAGGGGGAAGTCACCAAAATAGAAGAGGAAAGAAAATGTCCTCTGAACTCTGTAAATTAGCAGAAATAATCTTCTACAGGTCACAAGAAATAATAAACCACCTAGTAAAAGAAGGGCATGGGAATGAGCAACCTGAATTCCACTGTTTCTAGGCCATTCTCTAAGGTCAGCTGCGAGAGCCAGGTCCATTTGTTCCGAATAGTGTGCAAAAGTGGCATTCTACTTTAACGTGTGAGATGGGCCAGAGCCATCAATTCCTAGAGATTACCAAAAATGATTCCCCCGAGAGTCTATTGGCTTGCTAGACCTGGTAAACAACCCACTCCTGGAAAGACTTGGGCAAAGGCCACGTTGGTTTCAGGAGACACAGTTCGGAATTATGATGGTGTCCTGCAGATCCAGGCAGGGTCAGGAAGCTTTAGTTTGGGAGTGAAACAGACAGCTGAGCAGGTGTTTGTGGGCCCACACTGGGCTGCATAGAGGAGAGCAATGGGGGCCTTCCGGCCATGGACTGGCACAGATCAAAGTTGCCTCCCTGGCTTTGGTGCTCCCTCTCCCCAGAAGACCCAGAGAGGTGCCCCAGACTGCTGCTTTCTCTGTCTGCTCTCCACTTCTTCTGTTCTACCTTCTTCTGGAGGAAAACAGCCTGTCACTGTAGGATTGCTGTGGCTCCAACAAGCTGCCTTTGTTTCTCCCAACTCTGAAACGCTACGAAAAGCAACAGAGTGGGCAGGTGACTGCTTCCTGGGAAGGGAGCCACAAGTCTTGAGCACAACAGTAGGAAGAGGCAACTCCGTCTATGCAGGGACGCATGCCTGTGTGTGCTTCCTTTGAGAGGTGCACACACTTCCGGACTACAAGTCCACACGCAAACACACACATACACACACATGCCAGTCAATCCAGAGGAAGTGCAGAGTTCGTCACGTGCACTCTCCTGCACACAGCATATTCAAGTTTCTCATGAAGCACGTACACAGAAATTACTGATGGTTGAGCTCCTTCAGAATGCCCTAGAACTTCCTCACAGCAGACGGCACTGATGCACCCAACTAAGGCAACAGAGCAGAAGCAGATAGGACATACGTGAGACCTTGGACTAGCTAGAAAGAAGTTCCAGAAGCTATCTTGTCACTGGGGAATATGAACGTGGAACAGCTCTGTACTGAGAGCGCCTCACACTGCGTGTGTACATGCAGAATGTGTACTCGTTTATGGACATTTTGGACAGCAGCTGTGACTTATTAGCTGGGTTAAGTCCTCTTTATTACTGGAATCTACATATAAATTACAATGATTTTGCTGGGCAATAACAACCTTCTGTTGTAACAATAGTAGGAACAGATGTCTCAGATGGGGTTAATTTTTTTTTTTTTTCTATTTTAGGTGTATCAGAATCTCATGGAGGCATCTGAACCAAAGGAAGCCCTGAATTTGAAAGAGGGCTAGTAGGGACTTTTTATACCCTAATTAGGGATCTCAAAAGTCAGGACTCCCATAAATGTGGCTAGATTTCCTCTATGATCTGCAGATTGTGCTCCTTCCTTGAAGATTTGAAAGTTGTCAGTTTGCATTTAAACAAAGAACCACCAGATAAAGTAGACACTCAGGAAAACTGTGGAAAAGTGAGTTTAGAAATATAGAGTGTATAGGGAAAGAAAGCTTTTTGTAGAGACTGTTCTCCCTATGAAGGAAATGATGAAAACTGACATCCCAGGCACCTGTGATCATGTCTTATGGGATTTACCCTTTGACTAATATGATGCCTATTTTACACGCAGCCCAGACCTCTGTCACTGAAGTAGGCTATGAAAAAGGGGCAACCACTTCCTGAGAACTGTCCGTTCCAGACAAGTGCAATGCGTCTCTGCAAAGCCACTGTTTCCATCATCTTCACTCATGAAGAGGGCTCGTTTTGAGGACGATGCAACCATTAAAAACAAGAAATGTCTGTGTTTTCACATTCTTCCAACCTCTCTGTTCTCTGCTCTCTTCCCTGGGCTTTCTGACTTAAGGCAATAATTCTTCACTCTAAGTAGCTTCTGGTGAAAATCTCTCAACTGAGGTCACTTCAGATGAGATTTTAGTCTGAAGGGATTCAGTTTATGGAGCCACAGGCTGGGTCTGAGGAACCACTGGAATCCAGGGGTTGCAGTAGGTTGTTTCAACCCGGGGCATATTTTTACCGCTTTTTCAGTGAACTTTATAGTTCTGAAAAAGAACCCATGCTATACAGCCCTTATCCCCTACTTCTTCATCCTAAAAAGAACTGAAAACAAACCCTGGTGTTCCAAACCGTTTTCTGGGAGCTGTCACTGTACACTGCTAACCATTGTGGATTCAGTGTTCCAGGGGGAAAAATGTATTCGGAGACTTAGAAAAATCTTTGGGGAGTTTTGGTTAGGCTAATCACCTTAGTCCCTAGTGCTAGAAATGATACTTTGGGTTAGTCACTTCCACGTTTTGTGTTTATATGAACACTGAGTCACCACAGCTTTTCCTCTCGTGGAGGTACAAGCGGTCTTAGAAATGGCAACCCCATACACAGAGCCCTTGGTGATATTGATGAGAATATTCTTACTCGAGAGCAAGAGCTCTTCTGTGTCCCTTTTCTGTCACCATATGCTGCCTGGGCACCAGGGTAGAGATAGCTTTTGAATGTTGGCCCCATGCAATCTATTTTCTGGGCACCTAAGAGAACAGTCCTTTAATTCATGTCAACACGAAGAGAAAGGGGCTGCTGACATCCCAATGGGGAAGTTATGTGGAGCCTCAGAAAGCCTCGGGGTGGCTGGGTGAGCGCAAGCACTTTCTTCAAGCCACTGCAGATGGAGAGGCGTTGGGTTGCCTTGTCTTTTCTAGGGAATTAGGGAGTCTATTGAAATTCTAGTGCGCCCTTCCTTTTGTTTGTTACCAGGTCACATGGTTCTGTCTTTAGTGTCCTATTTTTATTTTATTTTTTTTTTAAATTTCTTTTTCTGGGGGATAAAATTGGCCATTTAAAGAAAGTTCTTTTCTAGTGAGTAAAGAGGTTTCTCAGAGCCAGAAATCACTCAAAAGAAAGTCTGTCGACCCCACTACCCATGGAAAGCCCAGAGATTTCTCTAAATACTTCTTGCCAAACTTCCTAGTGTTGCGATTGGATGTTTTTTGGTTTCGCATTATTGGGTGCTGAATACACTTCACAGTCCTTTTGTTCTCTTCCCCACGGCTTCCATTACCCTGGACTTCAACTCATTACTAAATTAAAGAATTCTTTCAGGAGATTTCTTTTAAGAGTCAGGTCGCAGCAAAAGGGCACCCTCCCTTCTCCCAAAGCCCAAGGGCATCTCAGGTTGTGTATGCTCTTACGTTGTACCTTCCGTTTTGTTTCTTTTTGCATAGCAGAAGCAGACCTGATTTGGTTATCTGATACCTTCTCCACAGAATCACATACCCTCTTCTCCCAGCCTCAGCTAATTAAGTAACATCTTCCATAACAACAGAGGAAGGCTCCTGAATGGGCATGATGAGTATGAATCCTGGCCAGATCTAGCTCACTGCTCCCTTTCCTAAAGGCAACAGGTGTTGGGAGCATTACGGAGGAAGCACATCTAGGAAGCAACATGAACCTTTATTATGTTCTGTTGGGGACCTGAGGGATTTTAAAAGGAGCACGCCTCATTTGAGGGAACTGCTGAGGGAAAACAGATTTGGGGTATGTAAGAGCTGGGCACACACTGTTGGTATGCTTGTATGATGAAGGTACATGTAGGTCAAGGCATTAGGACTTACTTGAAACACATAGCCAAAGGAAATCTTTTTTCTTCTCCTATCAGACTGTACAAATTCTAACTGTTCATGGGTTCCAAAGAGTTTTCTTGGTCCTTAAAGAATATTGGGGTGATACAAAATAAAACCCATGACTTTTCAACAAAGCAAATCCAAGTCTTTTCTTCCAAGCCTGGGAGCTACTGTGACCTCCAAGATGCCTATGAAGAAGGAATGCACTAGAGCTGGAACACAAGAAGGAAGTTATCTGTCACATCTACTCATGGCACAGACAGTTTCAGAGAGTTAGGAGTTTGGGCAGGAAAAAGTCTATAAACTATTATTAGGAGCTAAAGTTTACAACTCAATTAAAATATATAGTAAAAACCGTTTTGATATTGAGAATTCCATTTCAAACTATTTTTTCCTGGCTTCTTAACATTTTCCCACATGTAGATTTGTATCAGATCCATCCGTTCCAATTCTTTCCTTTTTGGGGGCCATATTTTGCCACTTGGGGTTTTTTTTTTTGGTACAAATACTGGCATTTATTGTAGTAATAGGGGGAAAGTTGCCTACCACGCTAAGACGCTACCAATGTTTTCAGAACTGGGAAATTTTATTTTTCATAAACTGTATCTAAATGAGTTGACATAAATATTCCCCTTTGACTTTTTTTCCTTTCTCTTGTTCAGCTAACCTACTTTTAAATCATAAATTACAAAAAAAAAAAAAAAAAAAAAAAGGTTCTTTTCCAAACCAGTTTTTTTTCCCTGTATTCATCTTAAGAGGTCTTAAATCTGGAACATTTGCTTCCATTTTATCTATTTTTTCCCCTGACTACTGAAAAAAAAATTTTTTTTAGCACTCTCATAGCATCCTAGCATGAAGTTCTAAATGTAAGATTGTTGGATTTGAAACTAAAAAATAAAAGGATTCATGTTCATCCTCTATTCTTGAAGCAAAATATGTTTCCCCATTTCCTAAAATGTTGGTAATTATTGAATTTAAAAGTAAGGATTGGCAATCTAAAAGCATCTCTATCCTTCTGAAACAGGTCTAGTCTGGTTTATATCAGTTGGGAAAGTCACCCTTTCAGGAGGTCAGAAATACAGTAATGACCCCACAGCAAGTTCACTGCTCCCCAGATTAGACCTTTCACTGCAGTCTAACTGCTCCCTCTCTCCAGAGAACAAGTCTATCAACTATTTTAGACTATGAATGTTTGAGAGGAATAGACATACGGTAAGACAAAGTCTACTGCTATGCAAACCTGGAGAATCCATGTGGTTATAAAGATTGCATCACCTTACCAAGAATTCTCTGGGAGTTCTCCAACATTTTTAAAAAAGAGATATTTCATTTGAAGGGAGAGGATGAATATTAGTGTTTCAAACCCAACTGGAATTTTTTTCCTCTATATGTTCTATAACAAAATGTGGATTTGATTTGAACCCAATTGCTTCACTTTTCACATGGCAAATCAACATTAAGGCAAATAGATCTCCCTCTGATTTGAGAAGCAGATACCAAAATTCGGCCCAAAATGGCACCCAAGATCAGCTTTTCTAGAGGTACTGTGAATTCTGCCTTACTTTGTGAAGGCTGGGATAAGGACACGATCTTAAGTCAGCTACCGTCAAAAATTTGAAAATATTTTAAAGTGGCTTTTGGCCTTCTTCATTTGTAATATATGCTGAGGGATTTTATGCCATTTTCCCTCTATATTAAACAACTTTTTTCCTTAATGTCAGTTTTTTCTTTTTTATATCATGGGTTGAATGACTTGTCTTTCAAGATACCAAAACAGTCCCAGGACATGGTTAATTAACTAATGCTCCCTCTGTTGGTAGTAAGTGGAAATAGTAAAGTCCTAACAACACTGCTATTTTAAAAAGCAGAATTAGCAAGAGAAAAATGGACTTTTCTTAATTTTGAAGCTGGTTCCCACTAACTTTTAAAACAAGTCAATTTTGGACACATAGTTCTTGATAGGACTCCTCTTAGAAATCACAATGAGCGATACCCAATCATCAGTTAACCATCCAAGTCTACATTAAACTGCTGGCAAAATATTTACTGAATTAAGGATCAGAGGACCAGATAAAACCCACAGGCATGCTAGTTGCACTAACCCTACCAAACATCACCAAGAACTTGTGGAAAAGATCCAAGTTAACCAATATCTAAAATATATGAGTAAAACCAATTTAGTTACTATCGAGTTGCTTCCCTTGGAAGATTTCTCCTCATTTGTTGCACAGTTTTTGCAAATAAGTTGCTGACAGAAAAATTAAAATGCACAGTAATTTTGAAATTAAAATTCTGTCTTTGCTTCTTTTTTAAAATTACAGTTTGGTGTTTCTGCTTTGTTTAAAGGTTTCCTTTTCCCCCTTAAGAGTATTAATCCATGCCCAGCAATAAAATCACCTTTGGAGTTTTTGTGAGGTTTAAGAATTCTCATATTTGAGTTGCAGTCCCTTCTGGACACTGTCTAGAATGGAAAAATCCCTGTTACAATACTTTGACTAGGACCGAGGAGAGAAATCCCAACTAGGAAGAGAGAGTGGCATCTAGGATGATGCAATGAACTGGTGGCCTTCTGAATGATGGATGTTGGTATCCGAGAAATTTTTGTTAATTTCCTTAAAACCTTTCCAGAAAGCAAGGGTTAATATATCCTCTAAAGGAGGATCATCCTACTTAGCCCTCTCAACCAAGGTGGCAGTAGTCAGAAGGTGGTATTTGAAAGGAAGAAAGTAATTTTGGCATCAAGGTTTCCTGATCTATACCAGGCTTCTGCTCTCTGCAGCTGTGAGGAGGCATGAGCTCCTCCTCCTGGCTGCCCACGAAAGGAAAACCCACTTGTCAGGACCTCTAGACTACTAGTGTTTCATTCAAGAAAAGAAGTCAAGTCAAGAGAAAGTCTGGAATCATAAGACCTCAATGAACTTTTAGAGAAGCAAGAAATCTGTTTCTGAAAGATAAAGTCCTCCCATGAAAAAGAACAGAATTCTAGATGGATCAGGTGAAAAAAAAAAAAAAAAGTCAGTGGAGCAACTTAAGCTTGCTAAAAGTCAAAGAACTACATATCAAAATACAAAGCAGCAGTTCAAATTACAGCAGGGATGGGCTGGCCACAGGGGCCCTCATCAACCCAGGCAATACTTAAAATAATAAAAATTAAGAAAAAATTAAAAAAAATATGAAGAAAATATCCTTCCTCTCTTTCAAATATAACTTTAATTGCCTTTGATTCTTTCTATCTGGAAGCAGTATCGCTAACCTTAACAGTCTTGACTTACCAAAAAATATATATATGTGTGTGAAATAAAATAAAATAAAAGAGAAGGGATTGGTGGCAGTGTATGCAAAACCAAAATGAAAAAGAAAATTACTTTTAACAATCTCACTTTTTTTTTTTTTACACAAATACTGTTGTAAATATATTAAAAAAATCAGCATTCTATCTGGTAAACGTCACTTTTGCCCCTCTATAAAATTTGAATTAAAAAAGCCTCAAGAACTTTTTATTATCCCCCCACCCTCCATTTCTCTTTCTTTTTCTCTTCCACAAGAATATATCCTGACACTTTTTTTTTTGTTTTTGTTTTTTGCAAAGATTGTGGGAAATAATCCTTCTCTTGTACCTAGAAACATAGGTGCAAACCTCTGATATCTTTGTTTTATCTGCATTCCTGCCTTTCATGAAAGTCCCTCTTGATTGTGCTGAGGCTGTTGCTCAGCGAAGACACTGAATAAATACGATAGCCACTGTTGCTTGATGCTTGTCCAAGTCTTCCTGGCTTCTGCCGAAAGGGGGGACACGGAGGAGGTGGGCCGGGGTGCGTGGACGCGGGCAGAATCTGGGGGAGAAGCCTGCCACTTGCCTTCCCCACACCACCGGACCCACTGCCCTTCCCAACCCCGCCCCCCAGCCCTTTTATGAAATCAGACAATGTGGTAGGTGGAAAACAGCAGGGCCTTTCCTCTGGGTTTTCAACCAGAAGGGATATTCCACAGTTTTAACTGGTTACTGTGAAGTCCAAGCGGCCAGAATTGCGAAAATGTCCACTGAAACACTGCAAGCGGTGTACTTAAAGACAGTAGGCCTTTTAGATTTTGTTATATATTTTTGTAGTGCTCTTCACAAGTGAAAAAAAATTTTTTTTACTTTTTTTTTAAAGATTTTTTTGTTTTTTTGTTTTTGTTTTTTTGTTTTCTGTTTTTTGTTTTGTTTTTTTTTTTGTTTTTTTTTTTTTTGTAAAGAAGGGTTGTATTTAGAGGCCAGTAGCGAGAGATCCAACCAGTGGACCTCCTGAAGCACTACCAGGCCTTAAGGCCACCATCCGAGGGAGGCTGGGAAAACTCATTCACCCGAGCCTCCGGAAATGTAATGTACCAGCAGGCAAAAACAGTTCTTCATGTAGTACAAAATGAAACGAAACAAAAACAAAAACAGAAAGTAAAAACGAAACCAAAACATTTCTTAAATTCTAGTGCCATAGCTTTTTTTTGTTTGTTTCTTTTCTGTCGTTTTGTTCGTAAGAAAGAGAGAAAGGTACTACTTATCCGTCAGACACGTGCATCCTCATGTGGTCGTTGAACTGCTCGATTTGGTCAAACTTGGCGGGACAGACGGAGCAGACGTACGTGGTCCCCTCCGTGCAGGCCACCACCCCCGGGGGGCCAGCGCGGGCGCCAGGCGGTGTCCCCGCGGGAGGGGTCCCGTTGCTGGCACTGTGCAGGGCCACGTGCCGCTCCAGCAGGGTCTTGTGGGAGAACTTCTTTTTGCAGATGTAGCACTCGTAGGACTTCTCCCCGCGATGGAGGCGCATGTGCACGTTGAGAGAGCTCTTCTGGGTGAAGCGCTTGTTGCAGATGCTACACTGGTACGCCCTCACTCCCGTGTGTGTCACCATGTGCTTGATAAGGTAATCTTTTAAGGAGAAGGAGCGCCAACAGATGCTGCATTGGTGGGGCTTCTCACCTGTCGGTGGGGGAAGAGACAGCAAGTGGAACAGAGTGGGACATAGCCAGGGAGGGAGAATGAGAGACAGGGAAACAAGGCGGGAAAACAAAACAAAACAAAACAAAAAAAACATGCACACACACACGCACACAAACAGGAAAATTAAAAAAAAAAAAAAATCTTGTTGGTTCACCCTCGACTGGAAAGATTCAGTCCTTCCTGGCCTCTCGTGTTCTGAGAAACCTTGCTTTTGGGTGATGCCCGAACAAGCTAATCTTCCACCTCCTCATGCCAGAAAATGGCTCTCTTGGAAAGCTACAAGACACCCCCCACCACAGGTTTTCAAAGGTCATTCTGTGGAGAAAAGGGAGGGCTACATTTAGGGGGTCCCTTTCCGTGTTGTCACTCATGTGTGGATTTAACCGTGTGTTTCCCATTAATTTTATCAAACCCATGTAAGAAGTCAGAGAGAAGAAGGATCTTCGAAGCATTCGGGTTCTTTAGAATCTTTAGAAACTAAGGATTGTGGTTACATAGCCTGGCTCTTTGGGGATGGTTTCTATTTCCAGGATTCTATCTAGTAAAGGCACTTTGCCGTGATACGTCTGGAAAATACTGGCCAACTTAGGAGCAAGTTGCTCTGAAGAGCTACGCTTTCAATTTTATTTATTTTTGACAGAAATCTTCCTGAAATGTAACGTTAGAGATAATTGGCTATTCTGTCTTTAGTGCCCTGAGCTGCGGACTAGCCTTGTCTGGTGTGGAGGTTGACTAGGTGGTGGACAACACAATGATCTCAGAGTCAAATGGTCCTGTTCAAATCTGGGCTCCGACCCTCGACATGGAACTCTGACAGATCTCCAGATGCCTCTGAGGTATACGGTCCTTCTTACCTCACTGTGCTGGTGTTGACATAAATCCATATGAAATCACTTTGCAGACCACCAAGGATGGTGTGGGAATACTTGCATGGTATTCTTATTATAAAACTATCCTCTCCCCACCCCCCAACCCCAATTAAATGGTTCCATACGCATTTTTGAACTCTTGGGTCAATATAAAAAATAGTTTTCTCTTTCTTTGTTCTCAGTCTGTTGGCTGAAACTCTTCTTTCTCCTCAGTTTACTGCTTTGGTTTGCTGTTGGCTTAGAAACCAAACATTCAAGCTCGTGAAAGAGACTAAGGTAAATAAAAATATTGTTACCAACTGGCCACATGAAGTATTCCTCTATAAGTAATGCCCATGGGCTTGTGACAACCCTTCGGATAAACAGAGCCTTGTTTTTGTTGGTGTTGTTAGTTCTCAGCTTTGCCCTTGACAGGTAAGATGAAATGCATTAGGGTGTTTCCATCTGTCCCACCTCATTACTGATTGCCTAGTGGAGGCACCCACCTTGGAGAAGAAAGTCCTTTTCTGTACTCTTCCATAACCCAGTGTAAAGCTCAAAGCCTTTGAAACTCTCTAGGGTCATTGTTCAACATCTGGATTGTGTATCGGGATAGGAAATCTATTTCTTAAAACGGAGTTAACTTCTAATTAAAATATGGGTCTTGACTGGGTTTTCATTTTTCCCATTATGAAGCAGAAGAGGTTTGAGGTGTCACAATAATAATGGCAATGAAAACAATCAGCATGCATTCGGTGCTCCATCTGGGTCAGGCCCAGTGTTAGCACTTTATGTTCAGAATCTGTTTTATGAAACTTTATCTCACCAGAAACCTTTTTCATTGTGTTTGTAAACTTAAAGGATATGTTTTGAAGGGCGGGATGGTAAGAAATGGCTGTTTTGTTCAGGAATCCCTCCACAAATTTCTTTGATCTTTGAACTCTCTTTCCCTTAGTTATTCACAAACGTGTTTGGCTTAGCTCCCTCTCTTCTAGGCTCTTCTCTGATTTCTTTCCTTTCATTCTCATTGATGGGACAGTATGGTCAGTAGGATCACAGGTTAGAAAAGGAGTTCACTTTTGGGCAAACAGGTGAATCTGGGGAAGCCTCATTCCCAAATGATGCATTTAGGCTATGCATGGTGTTTATGTAGATACATTCTTTGGAAATGAGAGATTCCCCAAGAGAGACAGTCAAGCATGTTATTTTTAGTTGGAACAGCTGTAAGCATGCTTGAACTCGGGCTGGTCTTTGCCATCCATGTGCCTTGAGTACACTTTATAGAGGCTACAAATGGGCTGGTCAACTATCTTTTAAAACGTATTCACCTGTCACCTTTAATGGGCAACTTGCCTGCTTAAGTTCCAGATGCTATTTTGGCTGCTAGAAAGTTGAAACTTTATGTTAAAATGCTCTCGCTGCTTGAAACTTTCACCTTTTTACAGTGTGTTTTTCCTCTAGGCAAGGTCACTCTGAAGGCTTTTTGCTTTCACAACCTTCTAATCTGACTATAAATTGATTCTTCACAGTAGTTATCTTTCCCTTCATAGCATACATCTGTATGTTGTTTGCACGCACGTAGTATTGGTTCAGCTGCTAATTATCTGTGTGACCCTGGGCTTTTCCAAGTCTCCCTGAGTTCATTTCCCCTTCTGAAAGTGAGGAGCTGGACCAAGCCCTTGCCGTAGCCCTTTGCAGACTTAGTGGCCTTCTGCCCATCCTGACCCACAACCCCTGAGGACTCTAGTCTAGGCCTTGTCAGCACATGACCTGAGGGCAGACTGCTTCCATCACTCACTGCATTAGCAGTCCCACATTTTAAATAGGACAAAATACCCTGTTCCCTTCCCTGCCACAGAAAATGGTATGATAGTTAATGAGGAAAAATGTTTGCAAAGCACTTGGGAGCTCCTTAAAGGAAAATGCTCTCTATAATTATTAAGGCGCTGTGTTGGTAGAACATTGGTATTTCAAGAACTGTCTTACTAAATGGGGCTTATTTTCAGATTAATCAGGCAGCCACAGCTTTCATTTATATATGTGTGCGGATTTGAAACAGTATCCCTCAGTAGAAATGTGTTTTTCTTCCTTGTTCTTTTCCTGCATATTGTTTATAGGGACCCTAAGAGGGCTTTCAACATTATACATGAGACAGAGGAGGTTTGCTAACTGTTGCTTTCAATGTGGAGAAATGAAGAGTTAAGATGAGTGGGAGTAGATGGCTTTTCAGGTTTGAGCCTCTGGCCAGGAATTGCAAGTCCTTGGATGCGTTAGGAAGAGACACAAAGTCCAAAGCAGACACGAGAATTATAACATAAGGGAGAAGCTCATATAAGTCCCTTCACTTTAAACTGCTCCATTTTGGGCTATACAGATATGGGAGTAAGATATGAATTCCATTTCCTTGGCTGAGTGGCTTGGGTATGTTACTTAACCTCTATAAGCCTCAGTTTCCTTATCTGTAACTTGAGAATAATACAGAAGTACCTGACTTGTGAAGGCATTTTGAAAATTAAAGAGATAAAGCACTTAGCACAGAGTATGTGATCATTTGAAGGGAAAAAAAATCAACCGTTCTTTTCAGTAGAAAGGAACTGATGATAAATGAAATCAATTGAGAAATAACTTGCATTACATGGGGAAGCCAACCCAGGATTTAAAAAAAAACAACACAAAACTTTTAGCTTATCAATAAAGCAAGTCATTACGTTGCAGCTATAGGATTCAAGTTAAGGGTATGGTCTGCTCTCAATTACATATGCTAATCAAAGAAGTGATACCATGAATAAAATGTCAGTAAGTAGCTTTGACAGAGGGGTTCTGAGCAGGTGACAACTGAGCTCTGGAGCCCAAGAAACCGCACAGCAAGGGGAGGAACCGAGGGGGTGGCAGTGTCCTTTATGATTCCAGTGGTGTGGGGGGAGTGGCAAACACATATACTTTTCTCCAGTTTTTGATGCCTGTTCTCCAAAAAGCCTCTTTTAAACTCCTTCTTATGGACCAGCAATGACACTCTACCAAGACTGACAAGTGAGGAAGAAAAAAAGGAAGAGACATCCTGTTAGGTTCATAGATACAGAGGATCTGCCCAAAGTTCAAGTAAAAGATACGCGACTGGGCGAGACACCTCAATTCTAAATAGTCACTCCTGTAGTGGGGGCTGAGCAGAACCCGTTTATTCTGCTGATTCTTTCTCATTCCAACCAGGCTTCTCCTGGCTTGCAGAAAGCACAGTGAATGCTTTTACTGGGATGTTTTTCGGAAGCGATGTTCCCACCTGTCTCTCCCATTCTCTTGGCCTCTCCATCATCTGCTCTAAGCACAACACCCTCCTCTTCAGATGAGTCCACTGAGGGACCAGAAAACTAAGACTGGGAGTTTGGGAAGAGAGCAGATGGCAGGGAAGGAAGAGGAGAATATGGATAGGGGAAGGTGGCCTCTGGCGAAGAAAGCAGAAGGAGTGCCTGAATGGAGAACATCAAGGTGGGAACAGAAAATGGGAAAGGTTCAGCAGCAAGAATGGAAGGGCGCTCAGACAGTCACTCAGAGCTTTCACCGGCTGAAGAGTCTGCTCTCTACCAGAGAGGTGTAGATGAGGGGAGGCATTAACCCCTGAGATAAGGCTAGGGGAATGCCTACCAGCCTTCCTCCAGTTCTGAGGGTGCAATCCTGGTGACCAGCTTGGACTGTGAGGCTGACTGGGGGGAGGGACTGCCTACTGGGGAACAGGCTGCATTTACAAAACATCTGTGGCTTCAGGGACAACTAACATATTTTGGTGTGAGGCAGAACTTTGAAAATCTCAGGAAACTTCATCGACGTTACTTAACTTTTCTTATACCTCTGTGAGACACTGATGTCCCCCAGAAGATGGTCTCTCCAATAGAGAGGTCATCCAACAAGTCAGTAACAGATGAGAGGATAACCAGCCTAGCCAGATGATCACCTCCTCCTCCTGTTAAGGATTTCCTGATCTCTGGATTATTCTGCAAGATGTACGGTGTTATAACTATAACATACATGTTCTTAAATGCCTTTGATGATTTTACAGTATTTATGGGTTAAATGCTTCCACAGAAATAATGTTATTTGATTCTTAGAGCAACCACATAAAGTATTAAGATCTATATATTTTGTAGCAACAACATTAAGGCTCAGGTTAACTGTAGAACTTATTTAAGGTCACTCTGAGAGCGATAAAACGAGGTTTTCATACCAAATCATATACGTGTTCAGTGCTCCACTGGCTTGATATAAGTAATAGCCCAAATTCTGGGTGAAGACTATCACATTATTATCTTGATCCTAGTATTTTTACACTGTTTCTGACATTGTTATGTTACTGCTCTTCCTATATCTTTTTGTATCAAATTCATGGCTGAAATAGCTGAGCTTGTCAAAGTAATAGACAAAATTATCATCTATGCAGAGAACACTAATGGACCAAAACTAGTCACCAATAAATGGGCTATTGATAGTACGATTCAGAAAAAAGCCCAAACATCTACCATTGTTAGTGAAGAAAAGACAAGTAGAAATGCAAATACAATAAATTCTCTAGCAAATAAAAAAAGAAAAAAGAAAGAAAGGGAAATTAAAGTCTTGCTAGAAAATAATGCATTTATGTGTAAGTCCCTTGAATTAAATTGCCTGGAAAGCATGCCCACATTTCAGAACATTCGTTCACTTACTCAAAAAGTATTTGTTAAGCAACTACGTATGCTAGCCTGTATTCATATATAGATTTTATTTATTTATTTACTTATTTTTAATTTTTTTTTTTTGTTTTTTTAGGTAGACTCCACGCCCAGTGTGGAACTTGAACTCATGACCCTGAGATCAAGACCTGAGCTGAGATCGAGAGTCGGATGCTTAACCAACTGAGTCACTTAGGGACCCCCATATGCAGATTTTAAGTCAGAAAGTCCTAAGATTGGGTCTTAAAAGAGAGTTCTACCTGGATAGTACTGTGAGATAAAACACATGACACCCAGTAAATCTTTCAGAAAAACAATGAATAATATTTTAGTCTAAGCATCCCACAAATACTGCATGGGACATACTTAGGCTAAAAATACAATTGTTGTTTATCCAAAATTCAAATTTGACCGGACCTCCTGTATTTTTGTTTGTTAAACTTGGCCAGCCTATACATAGTGGCATATAAATCCTCCAATGCCATCCTGGTTATTTGATTCATTCGTTTATCAAATATTTATTGAATGTTTATTATGTGTAAGGTATTATGTTAGGTATATTGAAGAATAAGATCGACTGATCTATCTACCTACCTATCACTTATTTCTGGCTCACAGAGTTCACATTATAATGGGAAGGTGTAGAGACAACCACATAATGATAATACATGTCAGTACTTTAAAGTGCCTACAGGCGAACATTTGCTGTGGTCCTTGTGCAGTTTGACAGACTTAGCTCACCTCTTGTTCATGAGGTATTTGCCTCCATATTATAATTTGTCTACAATAAAATCAAGCTGTCATTTCAACTGGTTTTCTTTTTCCAAATGCATAGGTTCTTACAAGTGGAATTTTCAAGAACAATGTTATGTAACCAAAGCTACCTGACGCCATCCTCATCATGGCCTATAGCCTTCTAGGAAAATGATTCCCAACATACTGTGAATCAGGGCTCATTGAAACAACAGATTGCTGGGCTTCCTCAGTGTTTCTGATACAGGTCTGGATGGGCCTGACAATTTGTACTGCTGGTATGGGGATCGTGCCATGAGAACCACTGCTTCAGGGTTATCTTTGAATTTTCCCTATTGCCTGCCTTTTGTATCGACATTGACACCAAAGCTTGTCCTTCTCTGTCCTCTGTCTTTCCCTTCTGTTCCCATTCCTTTGACTTTTGTTTTTCATCTTGAGGGGAGGGGACATAGAGGAGCCTGCTTGGTTCCATGACAGGATGGTTTGTGTTATCCGGTTTTCTCTGATTCTCTTTTCTTTTAATTATTTTTTTAAGACTTTATTTATTAGACAGAGAGAGAGCGAGCACGCAAGAGAAGGGGGAGGGGCAGAGGGAGAAGCAGACTCCCCACTGAGCAGGGAGCCCTATGCGGGACTCTATCCCAGGACCCTGGGATCATGACCTGAGTCGAAGACAGACGCTTAACCGACTAAGCCACCCACTGTGCCCTGATACTCTTATTTTCAAATATGTCCTTTACTCTGGGTTTCGTACCTTACAACTTTTATGAAGCTGTAGTAAAGTGAAACTTGAGACACTCCTAGGAGAAATGGAGTACCACTGTGGCTTGTTTGGGTGTAGACAGAGTGGTCAGGTGAGGGATTTTCTTTCACTCTTAAAAAAATCATTAAGAAGTGGAAAAAAATGCTGATGTTATGAAGGAAGTTCAGGGGAAACCCAGGAAGTATCAAGTGGCTTCAGTGTTTGAATTCCATAGAGGAAGGAACTCTGTCAAGAGCTTATTATTCAGAGATACGAGATACAGCAAAAAAGTCAATGTCTCTTGGATGGAAGGGGCTCAGGTACTAATGACGATGGGTTTTTTTAGACATTAACTAGTACTCTACATTTTATGAAAAGCTCTTAAATGCACCATACCTTTACAGCGACTCAGAAGGCAGGACAATTATTATTTCCATCATAAACACAAAGGGACTGAGGGTTTTAAAACTAAGTGACTTAAGGCCACACAGCCAATTAAAGGGCCCAAAATTGAACCCAAATAATCGAATTCTGGCATAACTGTATTTCACTTATGTCCCCACTCCAAGTATCAGTGTTATCATTATGGAAAATGCTTTACAGCTAAGGGCTTTCTGGTTCTCTGCTATGGAGCTTAGCTCCAAAGTCAATACAACAGATGATTTATTTGTTTCAAACACTTCCTTTCAATGAATATGTGGATCATTAACACAGAGCCCCACAGAATTTTATTTGGAGTCCACGTCTCAGAATAGATTCTGTGCAGTTATGGATCGAAGTACTACTGATATGAAAGTTGGGGTAACTGAAATGCAAATCTGGGTAGCATGCATAATAGCCATAATGCAGAGAACCCAGATCTTTTTCCTTTTAGCTCGGTCCAGCTACTCTTTCTTAGCAAGATTCTTTTAGATTAGGTTGTAGCTAAGAATATTGAAGCCATCCCTACTCTTCCAAGTATCCCTAGTACTTTCTAGAATCTTTTTTAGACTGACATTTAGATTTTTTGCTCTGGATTTTTATAATTTCCACTGGGCTCTTGGGAAGTTGGGAGGCCCTTTTTTTTTGTTTTGTTTTTTAATATTTTCCTAAGAAATTGGAGAGAACTTTGTTTTGAAATGGAGGCTGCAGTGAATCCAGGTCCTGAATCACTTCCACATGTTCAGGCTGTCTTGCCTTTTGAAAAATCTAGACCAATTGTTCTTTAACTTTGTTAGGTTAGGGACTCCTTCAGCTAGACAAAAGTCTTGACAGACAGATGGCCCTTCCAGACTGCCACTGCCAAATAATTCAGAGTGAATGGGAATAATTTCACTTCTTTTTTTTTTTTTAAAGATTTTATTTATTTATTTGACAGAGAGAGATCACAAGTAGGCAGAGAGGCAGGCAGAGAGAGAGAGAGGGAAGCAGACTCCCTGCTGAGCAGAGAGCCTGATGTGGGACTCGATCCCAGGACCCTGAGATCATGACCCGAGCCGAAGGCAGTGGCCCAACCCACTGAGCCACCCAGGCACCCAAATTTCACTTCTTTTAAATGAGGGCCCAAGTGATATCTGTGTATTATTAATTGTTCTCAGATGTGGCCGTGTTATATACACCAATACAAAACCTTCATATTTTACTAGAGATCTGAAGGCTACACTTTGAGCATAACTCAGATTTATAAAATGACTTTACTTATAGCTCTTGCATCCATGATGTCTAAATGTACAAACCCATTGCTGGTTTTCTCATGGGCAAATCTAGTTATTTGGGTTAACCACAGAATCCTTTAGTGAATCCATTGGATGACTGTGTTTGTATAGCAAAAGACAATTTTTGAGAGTGCACTGAAAATTTTATGTTGCAAAATTAAGGCTTATTTCAATATGTCATCTAACAGAATATGTGAATTTTATTTCTACTAGGTCTACTGGAAGAGATGCACAAGGGTGGGAGGTGGGGGTGGGGGGGGAAGGAGAATAGAAATGTTTATGGATCCAAGACCAGCAAAGTGAACTTCAGCTAATAAGACACTTTCACAGATGATCTCTTTTTCCTCCCTAACCTTTAATTTGATGGTTTATATGACAACTATTCAGAAGAAGAAATGACAGACTATGTGACAGCACTCTGTAAACCATAAAGTGCCACATAACTAGAAATACAACCATTTGATCAATTTACCAAGTAATGATGATACCTATACCACATAGAAAATTGCCCTTAATTGATCTCAGGTTATAAGTGCAGTCACATTTACCCTAAATTAACATACTGACTTACTACCTGATTTTCTTCCTAAATTCAGTAGTGAGTTACTGTGTTGATGTGGAGTTGTGAAAACTGTCAACCGATTGTGAATCAACCGACTCACACAAAGACACATACACAGATGGACCTAATGCTTTGACTTGAGTTGACTGTGAAGAAGGCAAAGTTCATCCTAAGTAAACGTTCTGCTTTAGCTGTTCACCTCCATGTCGGGCACCTTGTCTCAGGGTCTGTTATTTTCCATCCCTTCTATTTCCGAACTTAAATTTATGTGCCTTATGTCCTATCTCCTAGATTCCTGCTAGCTGATCTGAGAAACAAGGTTGCTCAGAGGAACCAATTTATTTTCATGTATTTTGATTCTAGTAAGTAAATTTCTCTGGCAACTTATTTGTCACTTAACAGGGGTGTTCTGGAACCAGAGGTATACCAGAAGAGGGACTCATGATAGGAATTTCAAATATGGTGACTATCACTGGGGTAGATATTTTCAGATGCGAGAGAATCTATGTGAAATCATACCACATATGTAGTCACTTCTATGGCAGAGCACGCGTGAAGTTCTCACTTCTCTGCCGGTCCCATTACTGAGCTGGAAAAGGGCACTAGCTGGGCAGTCAGGAGATCTTAGTTCTAGAATCATGGAATCCAGAGATGAAACACCACCTCACCCAACTACTCACCTAATGACTGAGGCCCCTTTACAACCTCACTATGAAAAACTCATCCATTCTCTCCTTGAACACTCTTAACTATAGAAACTCAGTCCCTTTGGAGGCTGTCTATCCCATCTTCGAGCAGCTAAGACTGTTTACAAACCTTTTCTTTTATTCACTTGAAAGACTCTCCTTTATAGCTTCCAATCATTGGTTCAGTTCTACCTTTTGAAGCCAAACTGAATAAGCTTAATGTCTCTCTCCTCCCAACCATTTAAATAAAGCTAACAGTGTTAACGTTAGCTACCATTTATAGAGTGCTGATTATGTACCAGGAATTGTCTTAAGAGTTTCATTTATTAATTCACTTAATCCTGAAAACGACACTCTGAGAAAGATATATTACTGTTATTCCCATTATAGAGACAATGAAACAAGTGTAGAAAGATTAAGTAATTTTCCCAAGCTGACAAAGTTCCACAGTGCCTAAGGCTGATTTTGGACCTAAGCAATGTAGCCTGTAGAGCTCCAGCCTCACTACATTATGCTGCCCCTGAAGCTCAAATACTTGGATGTTATATGATGCCCTGAGGTATCTTTTTTGCAGGTTGAACAGCCCTCGGACCTTCAACCATGATATGCCATGGCTTTGCATTCCTTTGTCGTCCTAATTATACTCCTCTGAATATGTCCCAGTCTAGTGTCTTTTTAAAAGGTAGTGCCCAGACTAGACTGTGGTCTCTAGATATTGAAAATAGGGAATAAGCAATAGTAAATAGAGTGAGTCTATTACTTCTCCATATCGGGGACCACAAATGCAGCTTAAGCTTGCACCAGCCTTGTTGTGGCCTCTTTAAGCTGATGGTTCATACAGAACTTGCTACAGACAGAAACTCTCAACCCCGTTCTGCCTCTATGACTTCGGTCTATAAAATGAAGTGCCTGGAGTGAACAATGTCGAAGGACATTTCTAGTTCTAAACACCTAGAATTAAAGAATGTATTACAAAGTCCAATGTGCGTAAGGGATATTGTGCCTGCAAATTCTGTCAGACGTTTCCCCATTTGGCCCCCTTCTCCACAGGGTTTCTGTGATTTTTGTGTTTTGGTGGCAGATGCTTCACGCCTACAATGGGGGTGCTGCTGGGACTTCTAGAAGATGGCTGACAGTGAGGTCTCCTTCAAATCTGAAGGATGACTCCAAACCTTCCCTTTCACTTGCTGTCCTGTCCCTCCTTTCCTACAGCCCCCTCACACCCATGGCCTGTTTCTAGGCCTCCAGAGGGGCCTGCGCACTCACCTGTGTGTACGAACATGTGCTTGACGTAGTTCTGTTTGGCGGTGAAAGTCTTGTTGCAAAGAGTGCACTCATAAGGCTTTTTTTCGCCCTGCCCACTGGCTGTGCTGTGGCCTGCAGATGGGGCCAAGGGCTGTGGCGCTGGCAGCTGTGCAGTAAAGGTCGACAGGCCAGGCTGGGACACTGTCACAAACTGGGTCTGCTGGCCTGCCAGGGGCTGTGGCAGGCTGAAGAGGAAAGGCTTGGGGCCACTGCCCGCGGGCTGGGTAGTGAAGAGGGCCGGCAGGTAGGTGTTGCCGGCTGTGCCAATGACCTGTGTGTTGCTGGTCAAGGTCAGAGGCATCCTCAAGTTGCTGGTGAGGGTTTCTGTCTGGCGTAAGTAGAGCTGGGTACTTGGCAATGGCTGCCCGATAGACGTGTTGACAGAAGGCTGCTGCAGGACGCTCTTGTCGGAGCTGTTGCTGACAGTGATGACCGTGTTGTCCATCTCCACCTCGTTGCTTCTTTCCGGGGAGGAGGCACCTGTCTCTAGCTGGTGCGGCTGTGGGCCGCCCTCGGCAGGAGCTTCCGTGGCTTGCTCGGCTTGGGCAGGTTCGGCCTGACCATCCCGCGCCACCCCGGGCCCGAACTGCTGCTCCACCGAGTCAGGCTCAGTGCCGATGGAGGAACTGACGCCCGAGTCGAAGCTTTCGCCCTTGGGCTCACTCTCAGTGCCCTCCGCCTGGTCGGTGTCTTCCGTGCACTCCTCGGACTCGTTGCGCTCCAGGATCTGCACCCTTTGCTGCCCATAGTAGTCGTAATCGTCCTCCATCTCTTGCTTAATGTGGATGTTGCCCACCAGGGTCTGGATGCGCACTGGCCGGGGCTGCTTGCGGCAGTGCGTGGTCTCGGGGGTGGTGGACAGGTAGCGCTCCATTTGCTGCGAGCGCTCGTGAATGCGCGTGATCCAGCTGGGGTCCTCCATGTGGTGGTCACGGGGCAGGCCGAGCGCAGTTTCATGGTGGCTGACCACCGCACCGCTGTAGAAGGAGCGCTCCCCGCTGCCGTTCTGCATGGAGCATGCGTACAGCGCCGAGTAGATCCTGTCCACGCTGTGCTGCGGGTGGCTCTGCAGGTAGCCCGACTCGGTGTCGCTGCTCTGGCCCGATGTGCCCGACTCAGGAGTGCCCCGTGGAGTGTCCTGGCCCGAGTCCTGGATCCCCGGGAACACATCGCCCACGTTCTGCGACACAATGCGCGTGCACTCATCGATGACTGTTTTGATCTGCAGGATGCTGGCGGCCGTGAGGATCTGCAGGGCTTCCGACTGCGAGACGCGCAGCACACCGCTGTACATGAAGTCAATGAGCTTTTGCACCGACTGCACCGACACCACGGACGGGATCTCGATGTCGCTGTAGCCCAGCAGCAGCTTGTCCTGGAAGAAGGGGCTGCCGGCTGCCAGCACGCAGCGGTGTGCGCGCAGCATGCTCCCGTGGATGCGCACCGTCACGTCACAGAAGTGGCCACGGTTGCGCTGCTCGTTGAGGGTCTCGAGCACGGAATTGCTGAAGTTGTGAAGGTTGATGCTGTGAATGCGCTCGGTCATCCCCTTGCAACTGATGTCACCTGCGCGGTGGCAAGACAGACACAAGACAGGGTGTGTGGGTCAGAGCTAGCTGGCTGCATTCCTAACACCCAGGTCTCAGGTGGGTCACGCTCATGGCTCCTGGAAGCACCCCCACCCCCGACCTTGCAGGCACACGCGGGCTCTGTGGCGAGATGGACATGCTTTGCACAAGTATCGGGCTACGCAGGGATCATGGCCTACGGGAATGAGGCCTTGGATTTGGCTCCAACAATATCCCAGCTATTTTGGGTATTGAATCCCTATTAATGCCCTAGAGCTTCAGCCAGGGCTGCCAGTTGAAGTAGGACAGCCTAATAAACAGATGGGTCATTTGCCTGCTCTTCCTACAACTTCAGCACGTAAGACCTGAGAAACAAATGGAAGATTGGTTCTCATGGAACGCTCTCTTTCTACTTTAGACAGGTCTAAGCCGAGGTCCTTTGGGAAAGCTTACATTTTCCCCAGTTTTTCAAAACTCCTGATTTTATTCATGGCAACAATATTCATAGTTAAAAAAAAACAAACTCCCTTCCTATTTATTATTTTATATGTATATTTCTCAATCCACACCATGTTATGGAAAAACCCCTGGAAAATCCAGTGAAGACCAAGAATCCACCAAACACTGATGCCATGTTTTCCACTTGAGGGACAGACTCTAGGACACAGCCTGCTAGATAAAGGGGCGCTCACCCACTGCTTTCTGTATCTACACACTCTTCTTGTCACCTCCCACAATCTGTTTGAGGACTTTCTAAATTGGTGATATGTGACACAGGTCGTGTTCTGCATTTCCTGAAGCTTAATGAGGAAGGAATGTTCAAAAGGTCAGACATGGCAGCACTGACCTGGGAGACTGTGATATACTAGGTGATCATATTTAGTGTTCAAACTGGGCACTTCTGAGAGTGAAAGGGAGCACTGTTAATAATTAGGTGAGGACAGCAGGAGTAAATGGGGAATGGGCTGTGTGATCACCCTAGGCGATTCCGTATCCTATGCACTTGCTACAGGGAAGTATTAAAGGGCTTCCAGTAGGAAGGCAACAGTCAGCTATGTGGAAGCTCTCCATAGCCTGACCCATCGTCACCCTTATACCCCGGGCTCTGAAGACAAGGGATAACAGTTACATTTGGATCACAGATTGAGAATTAAAATGGGTGGCTGTAACATGAAGGCATAGGGCTTTCCTAGTTTTCTGCCTCACTTCTCAAGTGACTCCAAAGAATCCCTCTCTCCGAACGGTTCTTCATTTATAGTCCCCATTCTTGCCTTTGCAACTGAACAGTCAGCTTGAGAGAGGTCAAGTAAGTGGGCTTTCACAACCAGGCAGCCCAAACACTGATTGTTGGCCAATGGCTGGGATCCCCGTGTCTTGTGAGGGGTAGCCCCCCAGAGGTAATGACCTGGGCGGATGGGAGGAATGACCACCTCCTCGGGCTCTTTCTCCTCTGCCCTAGGAGAGAGGTCCAGTTCAGGAAAGTCGAGCTCCACGACCTCTGCCTTGCTGCACTCGATCTCCTCATGCTGTCTCAGCTCAGTCGGTGTGAGCACATCCTTTTATATACTCATTCATTTCCTTCGTTCCCATCTTTACATGTTGTTGGCCTCACATATATCCAGTTGACTTAATACATGCCTAGAGGCTCTATGTTCACTTTCAGTTATAGGATTTGCACTGATTTTTACGTAAGAGAGTTCCTTCTTGTTCTGACTTCCATTAGGTCTGTGAAGTGCCGAAAATAATGCACTGGGCTCTAATTTCTATTTTTTCACTGTCGTAAAAACAAACTGTCTTTGCCAGATTAAAGAATCATGGTGAATCCTCTCTGATTGTGCTCATACAAAGTATAGCCCCAGAGGAAGGCCCCAATAACCCAGGAAGATGTTCAGGAATCAGTCAGCAGACCAAATTCTAAGTTCTTGCTGAGTACCCCCATGCACAGAGAGCAGGATAACAACAAGAGCAAACATTCCTTTTTTTTTTTTTTTTAACACTTACTGGGTATTATGAGATTATTTCATTTAATCGTCACAGCAACCCTTACCACGTGGGTAGTATTCTTATTATTTTAAAAAATATTTTATTTATTTATTATTTGACAGAGAAAGAGAGAGAGCACAAGCAGGGTGAGCAGCAGAGGGAGAGGGAGGAGCAGGCTCCCCACTAAGCAGAGAGCCTGATGCAGGACTAGATCCCAGGACTCTGGGATCATGACCTGAGCCCAAGACAGACACTTAACAACTGAACCACCCAGGTACCCCAGGTAGGTAGTATTATTATCCCCATTTTTCAAATGAGGAAACAGGCCATACAAATGAAGAAACTTGCTCAAGGCCACACAGGCAATAGGAGTAGAGCTGGCATTTGAACTTAGGCAGGTCTGGCTCTAGAGTTTTCACTCTTACCTGCTTCACTGTATTGCATGCATTGCCCTAAATGAGGTCTGGCCCCTGGGTGTCCATAAATCCATGGTAAGGCTGTGTGAAAAAGTCTGTTCAGTATGTTCTCCAGCTGCTTCTAGACCTACCCTTGAATTAGCATGGTGCTCATGTTTCTAGGCCTTGGGACATAGTCTCAGTAAATCTAAAAGACATCTTTTTTTTTTTTTTAAGTTTATAAATGGAACAACGCAAGAGATAAAACAACTTGTCTTGACACTAAAACGTAGAGTTTTCTAGATATAGTTTTACTATCACTAAAGTCTTTTTTATTTAAGTAAAACACTAAGCACTAAAACTGGATGAGTCTGATAAAATAGCCATCTCTGAGGAGGATGAATTTATTAAATGACTTTTTTCCCACACAGGTGAAAAAACTCTTTAAACACACATTTGCTCTTAGCACCAGTCACAGCAATATCACTAGATTTGTCACGTATGATGAAGAGTTGTCTTGTTTCTGATAATTATGGGAAGAAACTATAACAAATATCCTAATAATTAATGCCCATGTAGCATTTCACGGTGTACAAAACTCTTTCACATAAAACAACTTGGTCTTTCCTTAAAACCATCCTATATGTTCTTAGGACACGTCTTATTATTATTATTTGATGTAAGAAAAGGTTGAGGCTCTCAAAGTGTTTAAGTGACTTACCCTAAGTTTTACAGAGCTAATAAGAGGCAGGGTTGGGATTAGAACCCACACCCCTGGATGCTTTTTTTTTTTTTTTTTTCCACTCCATAACATTGGATCGCTGAGGAATGAAACTCAGATTGCCCGAAGCTCTAAGGCCATCCTAATCTTCAGGGCATAGAAGAAAAGTTAAAAACACTGGGAGGGATGATGGAGGTTGCTTTAGAGAGGGAAATGATCAACAGCGGCATACTGTATGTCCTCATACTATACACACTCACACCCATGCACACACTCGCAGTCTCAGGAGAAAAACTCAAAGTGCTTGTTTGACTGAACTGGCCGAGTCTATCTAACCAATCAGGTAACCCTATAGAGATAATCAGAAAAAACTGTGAAATGGTCTGAATTAGGATTCCTGCAGTAATGTCTCCCACGTCACTAAAAACCACAGAGAAAAAACTCAAACTTGCACACATGTACAACCCGACCCGGCAAGCCTAGCTGGATTTTTATAGACACAATTTTTAAACATCTCCCTGAGTACGCTGGTCCCACATCGCAGTGAGCAGCCGTGAAAGGCCGAACGGGCTTTGCTGATACGGGTACAGATGCGATGGGGGACCCTGCCTCTCCATTCAGGCGCGCCTCGTTCCTCCCGCACACAATGCTGAAGCAATTCTTTCCCAGGCTTTCTTTGATATTTCACACTAATACAGTGGGAAAAAGTTTCTGCCACAGCAAGGCAATGTCCAGGCTTTTGTGAAGCAGGCCCTTTCATCCAATGGGCATTAATGTATAGATTCCAATGGAATAAATCTGAAATACTCTACTGTAGAAGATTTGTTCCCCATTGAAAACAAATCTTGATTAGATGGTTATTCAGGGACTGTATAGGAAGGAATGGTGTGAAAATGCTAACTCCATTCTTTCCTAGATTGGCACTGAATAGGCATTTGGGCTATTCAAAAAAAAAAAAAAAAGAAAGAAAGAAAGAAAAGAAAAAGAAAGAAAGAAAGAAAGAAAGAAAAAAGGAAAAGAAAGAAAGAAAGAAAAAAAGAAAACACCAACCACACTCTCAACTCTACAAAACCATACAACTTTACAAAGATTATGTATATCTGGGGATACCACATCACCCCAAAAATACCCCCACAGTGGTATGAACATAGAACCGATGGGATAAAATGAAAAGAGTGATAAAAATGATTCTCTGTGTGCTTAAAAATAATAACCAACCTTCTTTCCACTAGAGTAAAAATATAGAGTCAGCCTGAGATGGCATTCGCTAGAAACACGCAAGGAATCCTACCACTGTGAGTGGTCCTGTATGCTGAGTGACTGTGTTCTGAGAGTGAGCACAATAAGGACGGGGCTGCAGCAGGGCGAGGACTGAAGGGAAAATCAGCTCTTGGTGAAAGAGGTGATGGAGGGCCCGCTCTGCCTTGTAGGAACCCAGCTCCTGCCTGTCTCTTAAACCGCGGGTGTCCGGGGGACAGGACTTACCATGAGAATGAAAAACTGCTTGTGCGTGAGGGAAAATGAACAAGAAAGGAAACAGCAGGCAATACGATCTCCTTTAATTAGGTGTGAAGTCCAGTCCTTTCTCAGCCCGGATATATAAAATGAGACCAGTGCAAGGGTGAGGTGCTACAGAGGCAGATGGGAATTTCAAGTCTCTGGGATTCCGGAGGGAACACAAGCTCTCAAATTAAAACCCACATGAATTTCGGTCAAGTCCACATGTCTAAGTCAAATGGCAGGGCTGGAAAGCCCTTGAGCTTTCAATCTGGGCCACCAGGCTCACATGAGGTAAGTGGGTCAGCTCATGAACTAGGGCTGGGGTGGCCAGGCCTCCACAGCCCAGTGTCTCACATCACACTCTTTTCCACATTGCACGTTGGTACCTTTACCGTGTTGAGGTTGCCTTTTCATATCTTAGGTGATTAGTGGTGGTCCTAAGCAACTTACCAAGTTGGTCATGCTAGGGAAAGGCCCATTCCTCTCCTGAGGAAGCGGGATGCATGTGGTACCTCAGGTCCCTTCCTCCCCAAATCTACATCTGTTGCCACTGCCAGGGTGAAGACCTCAGTCACGTCGATGTCACCTCTATGCTGAGGTGACACTGAGCCTCCATGTGGCAGGAGGCTAGACCTCGCTTGCTCACCGCTTTCACCGTCTGAAGCACATGGGCCTAAGCAGGCTTTCTATCTCGCCGGCATCATCACAATCTCTGTGAGACAAGGAAAGTGAAGGACTCCATAAAAACCTGCTTTTTGTTCCCTTTCCTGCTTCTATTCTTGCTAGGACCTGCACCCCTCCGCTACATATGCCTTCATATGTCCCCTTTATAAGGGGCAAGGAGTTAATGATTTCTTTGGAGTCTCCCAGCACAACAGATAGCATCTAAGGAGTGACCAGGCGAGGCCATCATGTGCGTATTCCGGACCACTGACGCTAGACATCTCGACACCAAGACCCCCTGGCTCCAGGGAGTAAGTGACTTATGGTGGACACCTGGACTCTGTCTTTGTTCTGACCCATTCCTGGATGCCTGAGAGGACACGCGCATCAGACCACAGTCATCAGTAAAAACCCCCAGACCTCAAGCAATGGTGAGACTCCCTCCTTTCCTAAGTCTCCCAGACTTACCTGCACTCTCTATGCCTGCACTCTCTCTATACCTTCAGTTAACTCTGCTTCCACCTCCTGCGGGCTTGCATTTGATTTCTATCCTGAGCATAGCCAGGGACCCTCTAGGCTGATCCTGCGTGTCTGCCTCTGGATCCACAAACCGGCCCGAGGCATCAATTGGAGGGTGGTTGCGGCATTGGGAAAATCACTTAAACAAGTGGAAGGTGGCAGGCAGGACAAGACTTCCTCTTACACCTAGCATAGCACAGCTCTCATTACCACCGGGGATGGACCATGGGAGGATCATCAGCCTTCAGGAAGGAGAGCTATACTGCCTTATGCACCCACTCCTGGGTGTAAAGGGGATGTTTGGGCTGTCTCCCTGTGGTGAGACTTTACCTCTATCGTCTAAGCCCAAGATACAGGAACCATTAAAGGCCGTTTTCTTTTTTTCCCTTCTTTTCTTCCTAATCCTTGGTAACAGAATTGTTCTCATAAAACATAATTGTTCAACTTTCAAGAAATTTGACTTTCAAACATATTTTCTGGAAGATACCACCTAGGAATGTTGGGAACGGTCTGTATATACTTTTGTAGTCACTGCTTATTATTTTAGGTGGACAGAAATAGTCAACTTCCTAACTTGCTTCAAGTGTTTACAACACCATTCTATTTATGATCTCAGTACTATAGTTGGATAGGTCTTTCCTACTCCTTGAACTTTCATTCATACGTCTAAGGAATTTTCATTCATTTTGGAGTACAGTTTACATATTGGAAGGTCCTTAGGAAGTGTTATGTGTGGGCTTTAGGGGTATCCCCATTTTTTCACGAATGGTCATGTTCCCACTTTCATAGGGATAAGGTCAGTGACTTTCTTTAGAATCTCAAAGAGGTCTGTGTTCCTCCCCAAATTAAGACCTGTGAATTGAGAATCCAGTATCTCTCCTTAGGCTGCTCTCAAATATTCTGAGTAATCACAGCCTCTGAAACCGATGCTGCTGCCTTCATCTGATGAAGCCCTCGGGCAGGCTGGGGCGTCCCATTTACTTAAGTTATGTGATCAACTCAACAGTCTTCGGCCAAAGTGACAGGCAGTTGCCTCTCTGAAGAGAATGACTTAAACATAAAAAGAGGATTGAAGGGGAAGAGAGAAAACAGAGAACAGGGACGAGAAAGTACTAATGCTAGCTGAGATCTGGAGGAATGTCACAGAGTTGGATAGTTTGACAGCTGCTGGGGCCAAACACAGTCTTTAAGCAGGTGGGTCCCTTTCAATGGTTAACACAAAGCCACGGATGAACTAGGAAACATCCTTTAATGGTTTTTCGCTGTGAAAAATGAGATATTGTGGTATGAATAAACATAAACTTAACCTGCACTTTTCTTCTTTTTTTCTTTTTTTTAAAAGCTATCTAGCCAAAAAGTTAGACTTCACCTGTAAGTCTGTAGTATTTCAAACTGGTGGTCAGCTTTTCTGTCTTTGTTTTTCTCTTTCCCTCTCTTCTTTCCTCCCTACCCCCTCTCCTCTCCCTCCCTCTCCCTTCCTTCCCGTCCTCCATCCCTCCTTCTTTTCCTTCTGCTACACCATTAAGTTTTCCTCAGCTTCAAGTACGGGGAACATGGGGGCAAAACTGTGAAGTAGGAACACATTGGCCCTGTGATCTTCAGGCCTATCCCCAAATCCGGACTAAGCTTCCATTCCTTCCTCTCTCTTCCCTCTACCAAAAAGTAAGAGCTTTACATTTTGTCTGCAGGATAGGAAGAGACAGATAATACTGGTAGGACTTTCAGGGCCAAAGGAAAAGTCCCAGGGAAGCCCTTTTACTTGGCTCTGAAGGCTTTCACAGTTTCCCTCAGACAGCCCAGGCCTTTGGTTTGCTTGACTCCACATTCATGCTGCTGTTACCTCCAAGAAGGGACTGAGAAACGCCTGATTATGCATCTAACATTACAAATATAATGGATTGATACATGAAGCTGTTTGGGTCATTTGAATTTTCACCAACTTATGAGTGAAACATTTACTGAGAATACCCTCGTGTAAATGGATCCATAAGGCCATAGGTGATCTGAAATCTCAAACAGTGGAAGAAATTCATCCATAAGGACCTTTGATATTTGAAACATACATTAATCAATCAGCTTCTCTCAGACCTCGGTGCCCAGGAGAAGTTGATTCTACTTTTATCTTTGTGGACCCTGTGAAAATCATACCTGTAGCTCAGAATCAAAATGTAGGTCGCATTTTCACATTTCACAATGATATGGGACCTCACGGTATGCTTTTCTAAGTCAAATTTACCCCCAGCCTCATTCGAGTGTCAATTCCTTATTTTACTTCACCGCTGATTTCTTTTTTATAGTTATGTAAAAGTACATTTTCCTCCATATTTGCTAATGTACTGAGTATCCTTTTAAGCTAACTGAAATCCTTTTAGTTATCAGGTGAGGATATAATCAAACAATCAGGAAGTAATTGAACATCAACGTTATGGAACCCATTCTAAATGTAAGTTAAAACTTTGGCTTCGGGTATTATCAAGCTACACACTTTATGAATTTCTGTACTTTAAGCATCTGATTCCAGTGGCATAGAACACTGAATGTTCAAACACCTTCTTTATTCTCTTGTAGTACAGCTTGTGAAAGCTAAGTTTTAACTCTGGGAACAAAGGCATTGGACAGCTATAATTCTAGACAACATTCTGAAAGACACCTATGCCCTCATTCCGAAGCTGAAACGAAATGGCTTCTTCTTGAGGAGGGAGGACCTGCTGGGACTAAGGAGGAAAGTCAGTGAAATCTGAGGTTGATGCCTTTAAATCCTCTTATATCATAAACCTTTCGAGACACCTTTTAGGAGTTTGATTTTTTTTTTTTTTTATAAAGCTCTTTCCTTACAAATTTAGCTGCTGCCCTATTGTAACCTTTTCTTTTGTTCACTAAATCTGGGGAACAAAAACACAGAGATGCTGCATCCGTGGGTGGGATACAAAAATGAACAAAGGGATCTACTTAAATTCGCAGTGAAAGTATGCAGTTTGAACTTGGCTTTGGATAGGCCTTAAAGAAGGATCTTTATATTCAAATGTGCAGTTAATAAGTTAGGTCCTTTTTTTCTGCTTGAAAGGAAATTATACCTTTAAAAATTGTTTATATAAAAACCAGCATCTTCTTTACTAATCTGTTCTTTTGATCTCTAGATCATCATATACTCATTTTAAAGGAAAAATGAAGTTTTATCTTTAGTGAGTTCAAAGATCCAGTGTAACTCCCAGGAAGGGCATTCCTTTGGAAAATATCAACTGGTGTTAGAGTATAGTTATGTAAGAAATTAATTTTTCAACTTTGGGGAAACTTTTATCTGAACTCCAACAAGTGAGAAAACAGAACCCCATCGTGTCATTTTAAGAAGCTGTTTTACTAAAATAATCACAGAGCTTTTCCCCAAGCCACAGAACTTCCTTTGGTCCTCAGTTGTTGCAATATTTTGAAACTGCTTTTGAAGCAGATCTCGAGGTTTACGCTCAAGTGTTCTCTTCGCTTATGTCTTGCTAGAAAAAATAAGTTCCTTCCGATGTGACAACTGGTTTTCAAGCACAGTTTGTCGGTAGAAGGGGGCTATGCTATTTCTCTACGGAGGGTGTGGGCTTGAGCCATGATAGATGGTTTTACTGAAAAAATGAAGGCCTTCTATCTCAAAGCAACAAGAAAAAGCCAGGGGGAAAGGTAAATTTGTTTTGCTGGATTATGAGTTAAGTGAGAGGCACAGAGGCGATTTGATGTGGGCTAGTTTAAGACAAGTAGCTGAAACTACATCTCAACAGCCCACCTAGGGTGATCCATTATAAAACCAGGCTCAGGATTTCCTTAAGAAAGAATAACACGAAAGTCCTTTTGGCTCATGCTAAGATGAAGAAGATCCTAGATAAATGTTGGGACTCAAAACCTTGGGAGACATTGGTAAGTAAATGAAGTAGAAGGCATACTTCATAATTATTCTACTAAGGAATAAGATATTTAATTTTTATTGTATTCTTATATGTCCTTTCATATAATATTTTTATATTATTTACGTGTCATAAGAGCAAGGATATTAAGCTGTTAAGAGAGTCTTCTCTAGCTATAGGTAACATTTTAATGATCTCATCTTACTTCACTGGTTTGGTCTTATTTTCTCACTTTCCCAAATAAAATCTCTGCACCAATGTAAGAAGTCGGACATTTTGCCATCCTTTGCATGTATTGCATTTGTTCTTAATTCTCTTCTTCTGCTGAATTTGTCCCGAGTACTGAAATAATTGTGCTTTCCCTACTTACTAAACCTTATGTACCACTGAAAATCCTATTCAAAGTTCTTCTTTCTCTGTGGAGCCTTTGATTGCTGGAGTCCATCCTGAGTTCTCTCTTTCCTTAGTGCCAACCGGTTGGTGAGGTAAGAGAGTGAAACATTAATGTCTGTTTTGGTCTCCCCCAGCCCCCACTAAATGAGTAAACTTTCCTAACAATAAGGCAATTAAGAAAGGCTAAGCTCCTACACAGTTCTGGGCTCCCTTGCCTCAGGAAGTTGTGGCCTCAGAGTCCCAAATCAGAAGTTAAGCCTTCGAGACAAAGCCCTAAGACAGAGGGCTTTGTTTTTAGAATCTAGGCCCTCTAAGGACAATTAAGCTAGGCCCTTTCTAGGGTGAAGAGAGTGGGGCTTGTGCTTTGGAGTTACACTGAGGTGGCCCGACTCCCAGCTTTCCTCAGGCTAGTTCTTTACCTTGCTATAACTACAGCTACAACTGCAAAATTACTGGACCCTTCACACTGCCCAACACGTTTCCTTACATCGAGGAGGTCCCAACTGAGTATTTGTCAGGGCAGGTCTCCGCTGAACTTCCCAAACATGCTGCCAGTGTAGCTGGGAACTTCCGGTGGCACCTTTTCTCTGAGGTATGTCTGTATGTGATAGTCCTGGGGGGTCTTTCTGTCTCTGCAGTTTTGTGTGATGCTCTTCCCCCTCTCTTTTACTATCTACTACCTCTCCTCAAGGAATAGCCATAGTTCTATTTTCAGCATGAATTTAAGGTCTAAGGCATTTGGTTTTTCAGGTGTTCACTAAGTTTCTCACATTCTGTGCCCATTCACTTATGGTTTCTGATACAGGCCTTAGTGTCCCCACTCCTGGATTCCATTTCTGCCCAAGAGGCAGCTCATTAGGTCTTCCTGTCCTCTGAGGAGTCAGTGGAGCTCAAAGCAGAGCCAATACCTTCAACCCAGAGTATGAAGAGACAACCAAGCTCTGAAGGGATATAAAAATGATCAGGCCAAACCCCCACCGCTCTTAGCTTCCCTAAGTTAAACTGCTTGCTCACACATATTACAGAGATATCTATCAATAAGCTTTGATAACTGGGTATTATTTTTGCATCAACAGTGTCGGAGGGAGATTGTTTAGAATATTTTCACTTGGTGGCCACTGGGTGTCCTCATTTACAAAGTAAATAAGTAAATATATGCTTTTTATTGTAGGTCACCAGAGGGGATAAAAGACACTGTGTTTCTCTTTGGCCTTTCACATAATGGATAGAAATTTATTACTGAATTTAGAGCCAGGTCAGATATTGGTAGTTTATAAATGCTCAGGTAAAATTGGTAAGGTTTATAACCAAAGTAACTTGCAGGTTCTAGACAGAATTTGCAAGGCCATTTCCTCAACAGAGGGGACTGTGATCCAGCTATTAGAACGAGCTCTTATTTGTTTGAAAATTGGCATGGGATTTTGAGTACCTGCGTGGAGAGCCTGGAGAGAGGAGCAGAGAAGGTCTTAATTTATTCTTTAAAAGAAAAGAGAACACTAAATATCTCCATGGGATATTTGTTAGATTCTGTTTTTATCTCAACTTCTCTGAAAACCAATTAAAAATAATAATGAGAAAGATAAAATATGTCCTTTTCCTGGAAACCTACAATAATGAGGAAAAACAGTACATTGAACAGGGTCACATAATGATTAGGAATCATTTCAAATTTAAAGACAAAGATTTAAATTATTTCTTTGTCAGCCAGTTATCCCACCTGTAAAATGAAGATGCTTTTGCTTCACTGGGATGTGGTAGGGGAAATAAAACAAAATATGGAGGCATGTAGGGTTCCTAGGAAAAGAAACTATACCTGATAAATTTCAGGGCAGTACTAATATTCTAACTGTCCTTGAGTGACAGTCGTGTGTCTCGTCCCTGATGGCAGAAGGCAGCAAATCAAGGCTAGAGCACATGTAGCCAACAAATGTTTACTGACTCAACCACTCTAAGGCACCAGAGTGACCCTGTTGGGACATCACTTTGTGCTCTGTAAAGGGATTTGTGCATGCCTAGGATTGTCAATGCTTCTAAACTTCTAGTACATATATCCCTGATTAGATTCTTTCCCTGCAAGGCCAAAAGGATTTCCATCTCCCTACCCTGTAAATTTCTTGAGATACAGACATTACTGCTAAACATGTAACAATACTTGCCTTCCGCTGTTGGACGTAATCCACTAGCTAACCTTTTTCAAAAGTACAGTGAACTCTGCTGCAATCATTTTCTCCTCAAGTGTATAGCCTCAGCTTAATTATTATTCTCTGGCATGTCATTTTAGTATATAAATCATCCGTGCGATTCTGTGCCATCACCAACAATTTATACAGATAAGATCAGGGAGACTAGGAAGCCTTGTGAGCTCTTCACTGCCTTTCAGAGGTGTTCTCTGGTCTTATTGGCTTTGCTTTATAGCTTTTTTCTGTTTTTAAAAGACCACCCGCCCATCCCTCTCATACAGCTATCTGTAACTCTCCATCAACCGTTTAAACGCTCAACAATGCACAATAGCCAGACTACTTGCACCCCGAGATTCTACTAAAGGATCACAATGGACGCAGAGTGTATGAAGAAGTATCTCATTTCTTCTAAAGATTCTTAAATTCCTGGGATTTCTAGCATTTTCCAACTCTTTAATTAGTAGATTCATTTTTGAACTACTGTAACCCCAAAGACATATATCTGCAGAGCCCTCCTGATCTGTAGTGTTTTCCCCTACGCCTTTACTCCTTTCAGTTTCCCCAGTTTGCTCCTTTAATTTCACTTTCAAAACTTCTTGAGGCTCAGTGGCTGAACACCACACAGCTCGGGTTTTATCTGATGTACCGGCGCCTGGTGTGGTCTAAGGCTCACCGGTGTTTTGTTCTTGAAGTATAAGACTGAAGTTCTGAAACCTAGACTCCAACACAAAGGAAATCATTAGCGCGTTTTAAATGTTGCTTTCTCTTCCCTCCTGGCCCCCTCCTACTCACCCCAGTGCTTCCTTAGTCCAATGCACTGGCCACAGATGGCAACCATATTCCAAAGCTGAGTATATACAAAATCGTGCCATGGAGAACAGAGTGGCTTCAAAGTTAGCTTTCTTTGGTGGAGACTCTAGAGGAGTGAACTCATCTCTCATTCATTTAATCCTCTATTCATTCAGCCAGGAGTCTGTTTTCCTGCACATTCTTCTAGTGTCCAGCCAGTTGAGGGAGGATGGGTGGGAAGAACTCTCTTGAGGGCCCTTCTAGCAGGAGGGCACTGGGATTCTAAGCCAAGCTCTTGTTTCCCTGGGCCAGCTCTGCCTGCTGTTGATCAAATCACGCCAGTCCCATGAGAGGAGCTGGGGAGCACTGCGTGGGGTGTAGATTTCCCAAGAATGGCCTCCTTGCTCGACTGACAGCACACGCTGTGTCCCCTAGACAAGGATTAGGCCAGGGGAAAAAGGTGAAACAAGGAGGAGGGTGTGGGGTCACAGAAAACTCTGCAGGATGGTACGGTAATGGGAGATGGGAGTGGGAAAAACCTTTCCTTTTTCTTGTTTCAAGGTTTGCTGGAGCTTTCGCCTAATCATCTGTTTGAGCATCTTGAAAATAAGTATCTATTTTCATGATATCTATCAAAAACAGGCACCAGATTATACTACAAACTTGACCTTAACCCTGCCATATTGTTACTAGAATCAAAACATGTAGCAGCCTACATCCAACAGAAAACCATTCTGTTTTCCCAGCATAAAAACCAGAGGGTATCTACGATGCACTTTGTTTTGTAGGTCTGCTGAAGGGAAAAAAAACCAGTAAGAAATCCGTACTTACACTTTCACCCATGGGCAGAACGCTCAAAAACTGCCCTTCCTTTCGCTCCGCTCTTCCCCACCACGTTCATTCATTCAACAATTATTTGCTGAGAACCTGCTCCGGCCAAGCACTCTGCTAGCAGCTAAGGATCCAGCAGCGAACAAGAGAGGATTTCTGCCCTCACCAGTTCTTCGCTTGGTCCAAATAAGCATTTAATAATTTAACTTGCAGCATGTTATTCGAGGAAGAGGGATGATTTGTCTTACCTACAATTTCTTCTGAATCTTTCTCAAACATATTTCTTGAAGCTCCAGTCTCCTTTAACTAAGATGTTCTGTCGTGACTCCCTCTTTTTCTATTGTTATCTTTGTTCATTTCTTGGCTACAATGTTGAGAGTTCAGATCACAATTGCTAACTGTTTTCTTTTCCTTTTTCTTTTGGTGGGACTGCAACCTTGAGGGATTGTTACTTTTCAAGCTACACATATATTTTCTCTGTAAATATTGTACCATCTAATTGGTGTCTTTGGATCCTGCTGATTAGGCATCAACATACAACTTAAAGAATACTGCATACGAGATACAGAAATCACAACTCAGTACGTCATTGTTTTAAAGCTCTGACTTGGGGCTTATAGAGACTTCATACAGTCTAGTTTAGCATTTGATCTGCAACTCTTACTAAGAGACTTACAGCTCATATTCCACACCCACATGTCCCTGGAATGCTATACTCAAAATGCTCTGGAGTAGCAAATGTCCAAAATGATCTCCATTACCAAAAACTATGTGGGCACCAGAGAGAAAGGAAGGGCTTACTTGGTGTAAGGAGTCAGCAAGTCTTACTGAATTTCTTAAGAATATTTATATTTTTTTCAACTCCTGAAAACTGCTTCGGAACGGAAGAAGGTGAGTGAGCTGGGCGATTCAGAGCAATCTTTCTCTGCAGCGAAACACATTTACTCTTCTAACTTTGCCTCTATTTCCAATTATTTCCAAATACTCTGAAGCCATCAGGCAGACTGTTTTTTGGAAGGATGAAAGGTGTGTCTCTTTGGGGTAAGAAGGTCTCTTTGGAGAAGGGCCCTGGGATGTGGCAGCACAGAGTCTGCCCATTCTCAGGACCTGTTCTTTTGGCCCTTTCAGCTGTCATTGCCAGGAGATGACTCTGTGGAAGGAGGATACACAGTACAGCCAGGTCCAGCTTCTACGAAAACGTATCCTGAGCTAAGACAGCGCACAGATCCCTTCCCTATAATTCGAAAATCTCTCATTGACTGGAATGCACTTGAGGACAAGAAGGAATTTAATAGGTCAATACCATCTTACTGATGCATCATATAACTAATACTCTAAACCTTCCCTATACTAAGAAGAAAAAAGTCAGAAAGGTTTTTTTTTAACTTGTTTGAGCTACAGTTTCCTTATCTCTAAAATGGAACATTTTGTAAAAATGATAGTACTTGACACACAGTGGGTGCTTAGTAAATATTAGTCCTCTACCAATTTTAGGACAAAAACCAAACCAAGACAAATGAGGGAGTGAAGGAAGGCAAAAAGGTAATGGAGAGGCTTCTCAGTCTACCTGCGCCTGAATCCGAGAAAGGGTAAGGAGGGGGGCACTGGCTTTTTCTTGAAGTGAGGAGGGTTCCTGTCCCATGTACTCTCCTACAGATCCGGGCCTCCTTTTAGTCACTCTCGGGGCGGGGGTGGGGGGGGCTGGAGGGTGGGGAGGATGTGGGCTCTGCTACTGTGACATACATCATTTGTGTTGCATCAATTTTAGTACATATTTACTTAATAATTTAAAACATTTAAACCAGAGCTAATGCTCAGAATCACTGAGTGTTGGCTGTCCTTCTGGTGCTGTTTTAGGAGCTTTCCATATAGCGTTCCATCTCATCTTTATAATAAACCCCAGGAGACAGATACTATTTGCATTCTCATTATGCACAAGAGAAAATGGAAATATAGGGAGGTTAGGTAAAGACACGTAAAATGCATTCACAGGCTGAAGTTCACATTAAAAAGCACACATATGTAGACTGTGGGGGTGAGAACACATTTTCTCAGCAACACATGGTCCAAATCTATTCCATGATCAGAGATTGAAGAAGTAGCTTTAGAAGTCTGTTATTATACTTGCCTCTGCCCGCAGGCATTTTGAAGGGACTTGAAAGAGCTTTAGGAACCAGTCCACATTTGGATGCTCACATCGGACTTGCTTCTGAGTTTACTTTTGGGGGTCAGGTTTGAGCATGCAGATTCTGTTTGGGATATACCATGGGGGAAGTGGCTCTCTCCTTCTTTTTGTCCTCTGACCCCAGCCTAAAGAAAGCTACACCCTGTCCCATAAAAATACCCACATAGGCAAGCACACATGTGAGTGTATCTTCTTAGGAGGTTCACAGACTCTGAGAGGGAGGTCTGGTCATGGTACCATAATACCAAGCCTCTAGGCCAACATTTCCTCTTCTAGAGGAGTCCTTCTGGAGGGAGAGGGTAGCCTCTGCATGAACCCTCTGCCTGGATCACTGCCCAAGGACAGTGCCCAGGTCTGCTTGGAGTGTCTCTCAGCATGTTAACCCATGATTAATGTCTACTTCAGAAGCCCAGGATCCAACCACTCCTCCAGGACACTTAGGTCAGGAATAAAATGGAATAAATCAGATTTCTGGGGGTTTTCTTAAAATTGGGGGGAAAAATCCTAACCATCCCTTCCTGCATGTGGAGACCTATAATATTTCCCCGAGGAAAGGCTATGCATCCTTTTCCCTGGAGTTAACAGCTGATGGTTGAAGTTCAGAATTTGCATGTGTATTTTCTATGAGACATGGAATTATGCTCTGTAGCTCAAGTGAATATATATCTTTCTTCTACTGTCTCCTTTATATCTAAGTACCCGGTCAAGGCAAAGAGACAATAAGTGATTTTGCAGAAAAGAAAATGATTACCAAAAAATTAACGACAAAGTTAATTTCACTTCTTGCAATTATTCATGTGGTGTTCTTCATGCCATGCCAGGCACTCTTAAAAATCATGTATGCCTGGTTGAATACTGATGAGATTTTGGTATGAAACCAGAACCATGGACATAGTTAAAAGCACTGAAGATGGGACGCCTGGGTGGCTCAGTTGGTTAAGCAGCTGCCTTCGGCTCAGGTCATGATCCCAGCGTCCTGGGATCGAGTCCCACATCGGGCTCCTTGCTCATCAGGGAGCCTGCTTCTCCCTCTGCCTCTGCCTGCCATTCTGTCTGCCTGTGCTTGCTCTCTCTCCCTCTCTCTCTCTCTGACAAATAAATAAATAAAATCTTTAAAAAAAAAAAAAGCACTGAAGACAAATGAGTGGGAAGAACTCTTTTTTGGAGTTGGACAGTAAAGGGGAAACTCAAAGTCCATTTTGGCACTAACTATGAATTCATTCTTCCTTGTGAAATGACAAAGACTCATATTCACAGTTATTCCATGTGGTTGTTTACATAATTCCTAGTAGTGATAAAATAATTTTCTTATTTGTTTAGAAGTAATTTAATAGCAGAGGAAAGTAGCATTTGATTTAGAAGGTTCCAGAACACGAAGTAGAAGTAATTGCAGATACTGTGTGTCCATGGGAGAGTGGCCTTAAGGGATGTCTTCAGCCATCAAAGAGAACAATACAGACCAAATAAAAAGTTTTAAAAAACTTCCACAAAATAGTGAACTTGAGGATGTCCTGTGACAATGAAGAATTACATGAGAACAACACATAAGTCTGTTGTTAGTAATACAGAGCTACTTGAATTGAACCTATCATAAAAGAATTTCTCAGAATGTGATATTTTCAAAAAGATTACTCTTTAAGAGAACTTGTTTTAAAATTCTGGGGGAAAATTTTAGGGCTCAAAGTATATGGTACCTGTCCTCTGGCTAATGCTTAGAGATTACTAAGGATGAGTGAATATTTGTGAAGCCATCTGAAGAAGACACAAACAATTCTTACAGAGCATTCATTCTTATTAGCTAAAAGGAAGAGAAAGCCATGCTGGAAAGGAGTAGAGAAAGAACTAATATAATCACTGATTAGTTGGGCTTGGGTAGTGACTTCACATTTCTTTTTCACATATTTATCATTTCAATTGCTGTGTACACGGAAGATCTAATTCTCTCTCACCTCACCTATTTAATTGCAGAGTCTCCCTTAACACTGGTTTTTATTCTTTAGTCTATAAATAGGCTTGAGACTCTCACATCATAAAAATATTCCCTACCCTGCTTTTGTATTACCTGTTCATTATTTCTTTGTAAAGTATTAAACCTCTTGAAAAAGTAGTGCCGAGCTGTTGGCTTCCTCATTCATCTTCTCTTTGCTCTCGAACCCCCTTTTATGGTGTTTTTGTGATGCAGCTGGCTCTGCTGTCTTTACAGCCACCAGGAAGCCACCAATCCTTGGTGTCTGCAGCACCCAGCACTGCTGACCCTTCTCCCCAAGGGGCCTTCAGGATTATTCTGCTGTTCCTCCTGTTTCTCAGACCTTCTTTTCTTCTCCTCCTTTGCTCGTTCCTCATTCTCTTTCTTACCACTCCCTGCAAGTATTCTATTTTCTCTTTTTTCTCCCCACAAAGTCTTCTTTGAACTTACTCCCATATTCATGGCATCAGGTTTGGCCCCTTGGTGAAAGCATTCACTGGCCATAATTTCAAATCTTCCTGCTGTGCTCCACGACCTATTTGTGACTTTATGTTAATTGTCTCCATTGGGTCTACCCCTGGTGTCTCATTCTCAGTGTCATTTAAAACTGAACTGTATTCGGGACGCCTGGGTGGCTTAGTTGGTTAAGCAGCTGCCTTCAGCTCAGGTCATGATCCCAGCGTCCTGGGATCGAGTCCCACATCGGGCTCCTTGCTTGGCAGGGAGCCTGCTTCTCCCTCTGCCTCTGCCTCTGCCTGCCACTGTCTACCTGTGCTCACTCTCGCTCCTCTCTGACAAATAAATGAATAAAATCTTAAAAAAAAAAAAACAAAAACTGAACTGTATTCTACATTTCCTGTCGTCTCCTCTTTCTGACATCTTGGAGTTAGCTCCTTTGATCTTCTCTAACTAACTAACTAACACTCAATCAGTTGTTAAAGCTGTCCACCGTCATCCATAAAGTCTGTTGAACCTGGTTCATCACTAGCCCCCTTCCAGTCACCCAAAGTCTGAACTACTGACAAAGCTTCCCAGGCTCTCTCCTACCCCAACCACCCCTTCCCACATCCATGCATGTTCCACACCCTCGCTGCTAAATTAGAGCTTCTTGCAGCAAAGTCTTGAGCATGGCTGCTCCTACTTAAAACCCACCCATAGCTTTACACCAAAATGAAGACTCCTTATCCCTTACGTTCATGCCTTATTTCGAAAGAAATTCTATTCATTTTTCAAGAGAGCTCAAATGGAACCTTTCCTGATAAACTGAACTGGATATTACTATAAACTTTATGAACTTTCTAACTTCTATCTCAGATAATGGTGATTTGAGGACATGCACTAAGTTTTAAGATTCTTGGTGACAAGGTCTGGTTGTCTCTACCTTTGTATGCCTATAGAAGTCCGTGTAGGGCCAGGCACATAAGATATACCTTACACACTCTTGCCAAGTGAATGAATCAATCCTCTGGTGAATCCAGGTGTATAGGACGTATCTTTAACCACTCTGCAAGGTAGCTGTTTGTGAAGGTACCTGATCTTCTCTATGAGATTCCAAATCTCTGTACATAGGGCTCTAGTTTATAAAATCGCATCCTACACAATACGTAGTCCTGGTCCTCCACACTGAAAGCATTCAGTAAATTGGTAGATGAATAGTCTTGATTCTCATCCTGTTCAGAAAAACATTAAGTTCTCCTGGGTAGCAGGCAGCATAGTATGGTGGGAGAAGGGGGGGGTTCTGTTTTTGGGCTCTTTGACTTACTACGTGGAAACCTCTTGGTAGGACATTTGCCTTCTGTGGGCCTGTTTCCTCATCTGAATAATAGTGGATTTAGATCACCTTCCATCTCTTCCAGTGCTGATAAAAAGGACTCACTGGTACACATTCTGAGACAGAACAAAGGATACAGAGGCAGGAGAAAAGCGAAAAGTGCTTATTCAGCTGAGTGTCAACGGGGGGTTGAGCTGACTGTGGTACTACTTGATGTGAGGTGATTGGTGGAAGGATTTGACTTGAAATTTCTTAAAGCAAGGAATTCCCAGAGTCTTCATGCACACTCTCAACTGATCCTAAATGCTCCCTCTCTGAGGGCAATTTTTGTTTTTTAAGTCAGGATGTGAGAATCCCTGACAGATACGGAGGAACACTAATTTTATATAATGAAACTTGCCACGCGTGGAGAAAGCACATATGAAACTGTCAACAGCTCCTGCAGATAAGAATTAAAGATGTATTCTCTCAAGATATGGGATGGCAAGATGAAGACCAGGGCCCTGAAAACCAGCAGTAAGTCTTAACAATTATATGTAGACAATTATAGGCACCTCCATGCAATATTTGGGAGAGCAACATGGCATGGAGTAGCTTGAAGCAGTGGGTCACGAGACCAGATTTGCCAAGGGACCTGGGAGGATTTCAAAAGAGGACAGATTGCTAGAACTGGGGAAACCGCAAGTCAGTGACAGAGTTCTAGCGTGACACTTACAGGTGACTCCGCGGCTCCGAGAATGACTCTTTATCAATAAGAAAAGTTATTTTGAAATCTGTTCATCAATAAATTATTACTAGGTTCCTCAATACTTTCTTACATCTACTGACTGAATGAAAGAGGGCACTTTTGCTTATTAGAAAATAAGTGGGTATCTTGCTTTATTTTTTAATTGGGAAGGAAATGTCTCTAGAAAGGATAGGCAATTCAGCCCAGTTGAATTTTAATGACAGGCAATATTACCCAAATATAAAGTGCCCCATGGGTTTATATTAAAATGAGGTGAAACCTAAGAAGGTCTGAGTATTGTAACTGAACTGCTCCATTTTCTGAAAACATCCTGCTTTTTTTTTGTTGTTGTTGTTGTTTCTGTGGCTTTGCTTCCATTCATCTGCCTGGAATGCCACTCCCTTCCTCTTTTACCTTACACATACCTGCTCTTTCATGACCCAGGTCTAATGTCCCCTTCCCACCTCCTCAGGAACACGTTAATACTGTATTTGTACATCTCCCTTCATAGGTTTCTAGTTTTAGCCAGGCATTTGGGAACACTGAGCTCCTAAAGTAGGGGGACGGTATCGTTAGTGTCTTCACCCCAGGGCTCACTGAGGACTTGGCATAGAAGCAGGGGCTCAGTAGCATTTGATGAACGACTAGAAGAAGGAATGCATGCATAAATGAGAAACGGGACTATTAGAAATTATTGCATGAAGGGAGCACGGAAGACATCCAGTAAAATTAGCAGTGTAGGGACAGAACGAGTTGTGATAAAAGGATGGAGAATTTTATAAAAAGAGGTAGACTGTGACATGAAACTTCAGGAAGACTGTTAACAATAAATGTGTCCCCAGACATGCTAAGTAGTGGCTCTGGGAACTTGGGCCAATAAAGACATTAACTGGCCTTCTGATGCATGAGGGCTGGACTAAGAACTGAAACCTCTAAATAAGAGGGCGTCAAAGATAACAAAAGTAATTCCAAAGAGATTATGTATCAATTAACTCAGAGGCAGAAAGGTGACTGTTTATAAGGGGCGAGACTGTCTTTAAAGGAATGAATCCACACTTAATAGGTAAGAGGTCTACCTGGCTAACGACACTGCAGAAAGATAGTTGAAACTGTTAGCTATGAAGAGGTAAATATGTCATTCTTTATAGGAAGTAGAATAAAGAGGGATGCGGGGCACTCTGGGGACAATGAGAACACTCAGTTATACCAAAGATGTTCTATTTACTGTTAAACCGATGTGGAATCTAGTAGAAAATTAATAGCAAAGCCATAGGATAATAGCTCTCTGTGGTTGCTCATCCCAGCCCATTCTGATTATGTTTCTTCTGCAAATTAGTGTGACCCCAAAATGTTTTCAGGATTGTCCAACTTGTCCTAAATTCCATAAATAAACTCTTTCAGAGGATGCTGTTTTTTGCCATGTCTCTATTACGGTTCTTCACAGATGGACCATTTTTGTCCTTTCAAAGCCTAAGAATAACTCTCGGTTATCAAGACATACCCAAACCCAGTTCAGCTGCTCCTGTGGGATTCCAGTGAGTTTAGACACATCTGCTGAGACACACGCATTTGAATCCAAATGAAGCTTTTGTTTGATTATACGTTTTGAACATTTTCGGAGGTTTTCTGGGGGCCAAAACGTTTTTCATTTTTTGGCACTCCAAACAGAGATCTTCGGTTATAAACACTGCCTTCTGAGCACCTCCAGCAGAAATCCCATCTTCGCGTGTGAACAGGTGCCTCGGGAAGTTTTTGGAAGGTTTTACACTGCATCGGCTTTCTGATTGGAAACTTTGGGAACGCACAGTCAAGTTTGCCAAGGAGACCTTCAAACTTGCTTGAGCAGTTTTCACTCACACCGACATACGTTCACACATGCAGACAGCCCAAGTGAAAGCAAATCAGAGCCCTGCAAAACTGCAGTATCTTTCTTAAAGGTTAAATACCATACGCAAGCAAACTGAACAAAAAGGAGCGCGTGACAGGAGAGAGAACGAACTAATAGCAAGAGCGGAGGCGCAAATCGTTCAGGAGCGAGCGTGCCCCCCTTAAAGCGCTACTGGGGAGTTGAGGCGACACACCGTCTCAGTAAAACGCTGCCTTACCCAGCTTCCCGTGCGCGCCCAAGCGTTTGTGATTTTAGACACTTGTACCTTCAGCGTCTCGCTACCCACTCCTTTTACTCACAAACTTGTTCAGACGTTTATTTTGAAACACGTCCTTCTCCGACACAAACGGGCCAATCAGATTCAAATCCAGGAAGAGACAACACTACGCTCTAAATCGGGCTCTGCCGCGAACCCCATGTTTTGCCTGATTCCCAGCACCGTTTCTTTTCCAGTTTGGATATAAACCGAAAAGTGGAGACAGAGTAAAATAACTTCTTAAGCCCGAAGCCTGCAAAATTATTACAGCGTAAACTCACCCCCCGCCCCCCGCATCGGGCATGCCCGGAATTCAGGGGGGAAATCTGCTTTCAAGTTGTTCCTATAGTCCTGGACCAGATGCTCTAAGGTGGCCAAAAACCTTTGTCTACACCCACTTAGCAGATTTCTGGCTCTTTATCAGGGACTAAGGGGTTTATTTGCAGAAATGAATCATTTCCTTCAAAATATCCTTTACCCTATTTACATGCTTGCATATTCCTTCCATTTTGTTTTCCCCCTACAGCTTTACTAAGGGAATTAATTATCTCGAAGAACAGGAACATACAGTAAGTACATCTGAAATACAGGATGAGACACAGTATGTCATCTATTAGGCCTGGCTAAGACCAGCAGCTGATGCTAAATGGGAAGGAACATGCACCAAATGTTTTTTAATCACAAAGTTAGTAATTAATTGCTCTTTAAAATACATTTTATGCTTCTTTCTGTCTGTGTACATGAAATGCACATTTATTACATGCCAAAAATTACAACATTATGGTTTAAATGTGACTGGCACGGAAGTCCGGAAATCAGAGTTAATGTTCCCACGGCAACTTTAATTCTGTCCGTGTGCACATGTAGGGCCATAACAGGCTTCCGCTCCAGGATAATATGTATAGATGGTCTGGGGAGGGAAGCTAAAGACCCATATCCTCAACTGTAGTTACAGGAGAGAGACAAAGGGTAAAATCCATGCTCCTGTCCACATACGTGGAGACCAAACAATGTCCCCACGCCTGGTGTTGTGTAATCAGGAAAGAAAGAATCTGCTATGGTGTGGGCACTCAAGGGGACAGTTTCTGTTGCTGTGGGAACCTGAACTTTGCATTTCCTGACTTTGGGGTAATTAAAATGTCAGCCTTAATGTGGCATTAATGGAGTTGGCCATAAAAAATCCTCTTTGTTTTGTTCTCTTAAAAAAAAAAATTGCTTAGAAGTTCAAACTGAACCAAGTGTACTAAAAATTTTAATCTCGGGCACTTGGCTTGGTGATGGGAGTTCGGGGAGGGGCGGGAAGAAGCGAAGGGCTGGGAGGGGGAAGACCACTGAAGGTGGAAGGTCAGAGAGGGAAAAAAGGGCCCGCAGTCTCTTCAGACAGTGCTCAGCCCCAGCAGAGTCATGCTACCTACGGAGCTAAAGTTAAACCCACCCACACAACAGTTTGGTAATGTGTAAAGGTTAAATTAAAAATAAAAACTGTTAATGCATAAGTGCCTCTTGGCAAGGACGCAAAAGATGAGACAGCCTGCTGAGGCCAGCACGAAACACCGGAAGGTAAGTCACCAGGGACATCAGCTTCCCACCAACGACATCAGAATAGGTGGGTCTAGGGCCAAAAGTCGGGAGCACTGCCATGGCGGGGAGAATCACTTCTCCCTTCAGCGGGGCCTTATCTGGGGGAAAACAAAGTGGAAGAAGCACGCGAGTCGTCGCTCTGGTCGAGTCTGTCGCGTGTACACGACAGTGACGTGCCACAGCTTGGCAGTTGTCAAGCTAGGGACGCCTTCATCTGCTCTGCTGACTTGGGTTGGGCCTGTTCACGCGTTTGAGCAGAGAGAGCTTGGCTCAGCTCTTCCTCAGCCTGTTCCTCAGCGGGGAACCAGTCTGTCAAACACCTAGGGCTTTTGTACTCTCTACCTTCCGCAACTCATCCCAATGCCGTGAGTTCTCATCACCGGAGTCCATTACCACCAGGTTTTTAGAAAAGGTGAAGAGGCCACAAGCAAGGAGGTCATGGGGGAATGTTGCTAAGAGGTCACTGTCAGTGGACGTGCCGCGGAGATATTAACCTCACCATCTCACAAGGGAAGCTTTTCTCAACCCTAGTCCTTCTTGGTTTGGATATTACTGGGATCTTTTGCAAAATTTGAAGTCGCTGGGCAGGTTAAGTAGCCAGCTGAAATCTTAGGGGTCAGACTTGTCTAAAACATGGGCCTGCATCCTTCAGATGCGACAACACTACGTCTTACCCACTCTCACTGGTTCATAGGCAGAGCTGACTCTTGTGGGGATGCTGATCGACTGTGTTTTAGAACTCAGTCACCAATATGATGGTTGCACATTTTCAAGAATGCCATTTATGGGCTTGGAACAGAGGATTCAGGCTGCTCACAGGGAGAGCAAATCCATAAACATTCCTCAGTATCTGAATGAGTTAACTACCGAGAGCAAGTCATTCATTGACAGAAGTGTCAATTTTCTCAGTTTTCTCATCTGTAAATTGGGAAGAATTATAATGACTGACAGGAAATGGGCATTAGAGCATGACTAAGAATAATTTTGCTAAACACATAACAAATAAAAAGGTGCTATAAAAATTCAGGCACTTGTGAAAGCTTGGAACACCACACACTGGTGGAATGTTTCTGAAGTTAAAGAGACTAACAAGTCAAGGGCACTATTTTTAAATGCCCCAAATCTGTTAGTTCTAAATAGGAACAGAATATTTTACCTTAAAGAAATTAGGCTTTTAAATTAATCTATGGTAAGAATGACATTTGAAAGTTAAAAAAAAAAAATCTTCTTGAATGCAAGAAGAGCATCCAAAAAATTTAACAGCTTAAAATAAACCTCTTTCCTGTCTTCTCTCAAGCAATCTCCAAATGGACAGATTTCTGTGAATCTTTCCTAAAAACAATTTTCTTCTAAGTGTAGGCTCAAATCAGGACAAACTACGATCCAAATAGATTTGGAGAAAAGCATAATCGATTTCAACAAGAGGTTAGGACAGAGAGGATGTCCACATCTTAATGGTAAAATCGGAATGACTTTCTACGCGGCTGGAGATTAGGTGTCTCCTCCCTCTCTGTTTTCCTTCCAACAGCTTTCAGATACCTCACTGAAAGCTCCAGCCTCCTGGCTCCCTCTGGGTCACTTCTGAGCTGTACGGCAACTATCACGCTCCTACAGTTTCTTGCTCGTATTCCAGGCGAATGCCAAGACCTGGCTGGAGGATGCTTATGGTAAAGTACAATCAGTGAAGCCCGGTGCCTTCTCTATTCAGCAAAACAGTCATTTTGCTGCAACAGGGGGTTTCTGGGCCAAGGCCATTCTATGTAATCTTCCCCATAAGGTATGGCAGAAAGCCAGGCGATGAAGGTGCACGTGCAGGAGCTCCAGGCCCTTCTCCGCAGGAACCGGCCACCTTCCTGGTAGGTAGGGGCAGTGCACACATGCCTACGGGCACTGTGCCATGCTATTTTCCAATTCTTCCTGTAATTACTATTAGGCTGGAGACTGCCAGGCAAGAAGGGCCAAGGATGTTACTATTATGATGGGTCCACAGAACACAGTCCTTGCTTCTGATCCCCAGGGTTGTTTAAAGAAGCAGCAACTTAGTGCAAATCACAGAGGCTCTAGAGAGTTGGATCCCGTTCTTTCTCGTTTCGTTTTCTAGAGATAGCTGGAGCAGGGTTTCAGCCCAGCCACCAAGAATAACAAGCTCCTTTCACCCCAACATCAACCCCTGGGTTTTGTCCCTTTACCTATGACACTAGGATGATGAAGTAAGTAGGGAATGGAATCTTCCAGACACGGGCACATCTTGCCCTCTTTGCAGAGTTTTACATTTGTTTTGTCAGAAAAATAACAACAGGAGATTTAGACTCTCGTTTCCTAATTAATAATGCTTGTGTTCATGGACAGGATAAATGCAGTCCTTTTTTGAAAACAAGACTGTCTTGGTCTTATTTTTCCTCCTAAAGAAGGACATGCCAGCTCTTTGCCTGTTACTAGACATCCTGTGTGGAGGGCAGTTCAGAATACTTGTTGGGTACCTTAAGACCAAAAGGAATATTTTTTTCAGATCGGACCCCAAAATTATTCCATTCTTTTCCATTGTCACCACACATGTTCCTTTCTCTTTGAAGTATTGGGTTACACTTCAAAGAGAGAAAAGCTCCAAAACATGATTTATCAACTTTCTTAAAATAGAATTTGAAGAAGTGACTCCCAGATTGGTAGGAAGACAGCAAAAATAAACAGCAATGGAGTGATTTCAATGGCGACGATCTCATTAAGCTGCCCATTTCCAAATTTAGCCCGTAGGCAGTTTTTTTAATTAAAAAATATTTTTAACCTGAATTCTTATTGGCTACGTGAAGTCTGGGTGGATTCTGAATTCTTGGAAGCCATTCTCTTTTCTTCTGTAAATTTATGCTATCCTTTAACCACTTCAAAATAAATTAAAAACTGGAAGGACGGAAATTCAGCCAAGCCAAATGAGACTCCAATAATTAATGCAAAGCTGACTTGTATTATGTAATTTCAAAATGGATGTTTCCTGTGTCTACTGGCTTTTCGAGGTCCATATTTGGTGGTTCAGTTTAGTCATGGTGGAAGTGCTGTTATTCAGATCGCGGGGACAAAAGAATAATTAGAAAACAATAACCCAACTTTTTTTTTTTTTTTTTTTTTGAGTGAATGTTTTGAAAGAAAATGTGGTTCATGTAATGAATCAGCCTTTCGAGGCCAAGTGGCCCGGCACCTGGTTTTAAAACACACTCTGGCTTTGAAAACAGCGACGTTGGCTGAATCAAGATGGAGGCAAGTTCCCTTCGGCTACTCTACAAGACCACACGGAAACGGCTCATTCGGAACACAAGAAAAAGCCAGAACCCAGGGGAGAAGCACGCTCCCAGCGCCGCGAAGACACCATCACCTTACTGGTGTACTCACAATCAGATGACCCGGTGTGAGCGTGAGAGTTTGTCAGTGAATGTGTTGAGTGGATGAGGGCTGGGTCTGGAGACAAAACAGCTTCAAAGTTCAGGCAGGGAAGGCCCGGCTTGGCGCTGGATCCACCCGGCTGAGTAATCTCATTCTCCTCAGATGCCTTCTGGTTTTCAGCTGTCTTGGGTTTCTTCCTGAAAATAAACAAAGGGCCCTTTGAAGGAACTGACTGCATATTTGGGAAAAGGCATTTTTAGAATCTGTTAAAGATAACTTGATTTTTTTTTTCTGAGGGGGGATGGGAGGGAGTCCAGTATGTCCCTTGTTTTAAAACAAGCTGATTCTTGTTTTTTTCCCTCCAGTAATGGCCTAACTGGGAACACATGAAAGCATATGGGCCAAGCAAACAGCACCACATTTGGACTCTGTTGGCTGCATAAAAAGACCCTGTCCCAGAACTTTAGACAGATTGAGCTACGTATGGCTGACATTATCCAAGAAAGCATCCTTTTTTCCCCCTTAAGAGTTTTAACATGGTCTGGAAAAATACTAGTGGAGGTTTACCGTTCTAGCATTTGTCAGGAAGCTTAGAGACAGGACCCGTGGAGTAATGGGAGGAGCACTGGACTGGGAGTCAGGAGACTTGAGCTATGGTACTAGCTGTGCCTCTAACTTGCTGTGTGGCCTTGGGCACCTCACTTCACCTCTCTGGGCTTCAGTTTCCTCATCTGTAAAATAAAGGGCTTGGATTAGAAGGCCTTAAAGGTTCCTTCCAGCTTGAAGCTTCTATTCATGGAACACATTATGAAACATTCAACTTGCTCGCTGTTGTTACATTTTACTTTAGATGAACACATACCTTCCAATCACAATCTAAGTTTGCAGGCTGTATAGATGAGAGAGCAGTGATGGAGGTTTTTGTTAAAGGAGCAAATGAAAAGTGAAAAGATGAGCTTAGCTTCTAGCAGGTAGAGCAGTTAAGGTATCACACGGAGATCCTCTATTCCAAATCTTTACTCATCCAAAGCTGAAGATTCTCTTTGTTTGTTGATTTAGGACATGACTCTGGAGTATGGGAGTGTGACTGTGTGTTTGGGGTGGGAGGAAGAGACGGGTGAAGGGAACTAGAGAGTAATTATTGCCCACTGCTGCTTGGAATTCAGAATAGGAAACAGAAGAGCTCAGGTATGGGTCGGCTCTGGTGTCCTCCCACTCTGGGATGATAAAACGGACATAAACACAGAACTACTTAGCTTACACTGCATGTACCCTAGGTCCTAGCCAAACTGGGTTATTAGTCATACCCTGAACATGCCCTCCAATTTCCTTAGCTCTGTGCCTCCTTCTATCATTATGTGGATGGTGACCAGAGGAATTATTTTATTTTATTTTTTGGTGGAAGACTATGCGTGCAACAGAATTTGTTTTAAGTAGCTTTGTTTCCATGTTTTTCTTGTTTCTATAAGCCTGGCAATGGACTTGTCATACAGAGTATTTTGTATCGGAATTTGTGGTACGGGGTAGTTAAATCTGCCCTCGCAGAATATGGTGCTGTGATTAGCATGCTGTGTTTCTGGTCCAACAGGTTGTGAAATCAAATCTGCTTTTTCAGAGGGCAGGAGGCAGAGATGGCATGGTAAAGATGAAGAGAGAGGGGGAAGCTTTCAGACACATTTTTCAGTATGGAGTAGGCCAATATAAGAGAAGCAACAAATTGCAATGCTTTACCAACTGTTTGTTGGTTGGGTGACTATGGAACCGACCCCCAAGTCTTGAGTGTGTACAGGGACAGGGTCAGGGACCTGTCTACAAGGCCCTGGATTATATACCAGACTAAAGTCTACAAAGCTCGGGTGCCTGGGTGGCTCAGTGGGTTAAAGCCTCTGCCTTGGGCTCAGGTCATGGTCCCAGAGTCCTGGGATCGAGGCCCGTATCGGGCTCTCTGCTCAGCGGGGAGCCTGCTTCCTCCTCTCTCTGACTGCCTCTCTGCCTACTTGTGATCTATCTCTCTGTCAAATAAATAAATAAAATCTTAAAAAAAAAAAATAAAGTCTCCAAAGCTCAACTGCTTTTTATCCTTGGAAATCAGTGCCCCCCCAGGCCCCTCCTTATTTCCATCACTGTCGTCTATCACCCGCTTTGTCATCAGGGTGGAAACCACAGGTGAGCAACAGCTTTCCCTGTCTTAAAACCGATTCATCAAGTCCTGACAATTCTGTTTCCTTCATATTTTTTCACATCCGTTTTTCCTTTCCATTTTCACCACTATCACCTTAACAGTTTTATTTAGACTGTTGTTTATTTACTGGCTCTCTATCCTCCTTGACCCCTTTGAGAAAACCAAGTTAGCCCAGTACCCCAAATGAGTTCTATATGTGCTCTAGCTAAGTGTTGGCCACACAGGACTCTCAAAGTTTGTGAAAATTCTCAGAACGTCTTGGGGTATCTACATCCTTGGCTCTCCATCTTTGTTCAAGTTAGTTCCCTTGCTTTGAATGTCCATTTTACAACTCTGTGGAAATCATATTTACCCTTCTTGCTATTAAAGGTTGTCTCCATCTTGTAACCGTCTTGATTTACCTCTACCAGATAGTAGGTCTCTCTCTCTCTGAAACTGAACTCTGTTCCACCTTTCTCTGAAATTCCCCACCCCCCACCAAATTTACTTCTCCCTATTTTACCTGCTAAATTGTTTCAATGATAGTTATTTATGTGGTGATACCTCTCATGAGACTGTAAATTCTCTGAGAGAAAATGTCTTGGTTATTTTTTATTCCCTGCGTTCATCCTTTCTTTCCTTCCTCCTTCCCTCCCACCATTCATCTATTCACATATTTATCTTAAAACATCATGCACCTCTAGTGTGCTGGCATAGGTTAGGAAATGCAGCAAGCCTGGTTGCTTTCCTCCCCGAATTTGTTCTCTAGTGAGGACTGTTAAGCAGAGTGGCTTCAACAAAGCTGTCATTCAACATTCGTTTGTTGATGGAGTGAAGTGGGATTGAAATAAAGGTGTATTTAGAGAATAGTCATCATCTAAATCCCAATTACGTTTTTCTATTCTTTTGTTTTGTTTTTATTTGAGAGAGAGAGAGAGAGAGAGAGAGCACAAAGGGAGAGTGAGAGGGAGACGCAGACTCCCCGCTGAGCGGGGAGCCCAATGTGGGACTGGATCCCAGGACCTGAGCTGAAGGCAGACGCTTAACCATCTGAGCTATCCAGGCGCCCCAAGAGTAGGACCATTTTGCTCAACAAAACTGGACTGGTCCTCATGAGTCCGTTAAATATCAGGATGAAGTACTAATGGTAGATATGACTTAACAGAAAAACTATTTCTTTCTCTCTCTCTCTTTCCCTTTTTTTTTTTTTTTAACATTTATTTCTGATGCTTATAGACAAGGCCTCAGTTAGTCTGGGATTTGTGTTTCAGGAAATTGAAAAAGCTCTCTTTCAGACATGAGTACATGGCCAAACAACCAGCATTACTCTTTTAACACTGCAAAAATGGTACTATTCTTTATATAAACGCCCTTGCTTCCTTCCCTAGATTTGATCCTGCTTCCTACCTGGCATCTTACACCACACCCTTCTCCTGGTGGTCCCAAGGATCACCTATGACAATACAGATGCACTGGAAGCCACCCCCACAAAATGGAAATATTGAAAATCAACCTTCCAGCTCACCCCCTCATTTGCTTATCCTGATACCACTGGGCTTTTCCCAACTACACAGATGACACAGAGCCACTGACTGTCCTTAGAAGCAATCATTTCCCATCTCACCCTCTCCGATAGTTCTGTAGGACTCCTTTTTCTGGTGCTGAGAAACACAGAAACACAGCCCCAGTCTGTCTAGACGTGCACAGGTGCTGTTATGCTGACCCCGTTTTTGCAGTTCATAGTTTATTAAGGAGAAAAGAGCAAGGCCTGTAGTAATTAATTGAAAATACCTTCTTTGGTTGTGCAAAAAGAATTACATAAACAGGGCACATCTGAGGGCAAGTATGTCCAAGCCTCTGTGGCTACGCATTATTCCCTGGAGCCTTTAGAGGGCAGCAGCACACAGGCTACTCCGGGCAGCACGGCAGAGAGGCAAACTCCGACCAGACCAGAACCTTCCTCCCGGTCACCATGCCAAAGGTTGGTTTGCCAAGCTCTGGCCGCTCAGCCTCTTTCTTTTCTTTTCAGTTCTCATTCTCTCTCTCCCTCTCTCTCTCCCTCTCTCTGTCTCTCTTACCTCCCTCTCTCCCTCCCTCCCTCAATGTTAAAATTATACACTCAGATGAAGTCGCCCCTCAACCGGAAAATGAAAGCTCCAATGAAAAAGTTAGACAAGCCAACAACAACAAAGAAAGAAACCGGGAGAAAGGGGAAAGGGGGCTGGTGAGGGGGAAGGATTTAAGAACAAGAAAAGGGCAGATGTTTCGTAAATATATGCAAAGCAAAACTGGGTGTACCCTGAACACTTCCACAGAGAAACAGACCAATCATTGTGCACTTCCTCCCGCCACACTGATGGAGCCCTGCATTCAAAAAAAAAAAAAAAAAAGTGTGGCTCCAGGCACCTGCCTTTCAACGGTCAGTTCTGACATTCTCCCTGAATATCTCCCAATTGTCCGAAAAGAACAAAAACATTCTCATCTCCCCACTGCAAACATCTCTCTTATGAGAGAAAAAGGGCTGCTTCAAGAGCTGGAAAGGCGTTTTAAGGTGACTGGTGGCTGGTTTTTAACTCTCATTGTGCTGGTCCTGGCAACAAGTTTTGGGCTGAAACATAGCAGTGAGTGAGGTTGTGGATGATTTTGGCTCCTTCCTTCCTAGACATATTGCATGTGGAAAGAAATATGCATTGAAACATATTGATGAGATGGTAGGTATTAGGCATGTTAAATGCGTGGAAATTAACCAGATCGGTGGCATTTGATGTATATATTTCACACTTCTTTGCACATATTGCACACATACAGTGATGGCAGTGCTTTCTGCAACATACGGAAAATAAATATTTTATCTGTGTGAGCTCTTATCAGGCTCCTGGGGTTGTTGGGAGGAGAGTGCTCTCTTCTATCTCCCTCTCCCAATTTTCTCTCTTCACTGCCCCCCACCCCCGCCTCTCCTGCACATTAACATGCCTTCCACTTATCAGCCTGTTGGATAGGAAAGAATTAGTCAGAACCTCCTTTTGATAAATAATTACTCAGTCATTGAATCTTGACAATCTAGATCCACGATGCCCTCCCCTCCAATTTTTTTTTTTTTTTTTGAATGGTAACCACTTCTTTATTCTCTTTCCCAACAAAATATTGAAAAGGCTCAGGAGTGTGTTTTGGTGGGTGGGGGGGAGCAGAGAGCAGAGGTGTAACAACCCTCCACCCCTCAATAGAACCCAACTCTACCATCAAGTAGCTGTGTGTCCTAGGCAGATTATTCTGCTTCTCTGGGCCTTAGTGGAAATAATGGGGTAATTATACCTATCTCCTTGGGCTGGTAGGTATTACTGAGTTGGTAGGTATATAAATGAGATAATTCATGTCAACCGACTGGCAGAGCCATGGCGCAGGGCCAGTACTCAATGATGGTAACTCTGAGAGAGCATCAGTTCCACAGTTTTTGTCAGCTCTAAGGAGCCACTTCCCCTACCTTAGTGATCTTTTTAATTGTCTAGACTTCAGCAGGGGGAAATGGACTGTCATTGTAGCACAGGCAGAAAGAGTGTAAGGATAAGCAATCTCTTCTTCGACACTCTGATCTTACCATATCACCCTCCTGACACGGTCTTTCTATTCACGTGTTTGTCATTGCTGTTACTACCCCAAGAACCTCTCTCGAACTTGAGGGTCAAGCAATATACACTTGGGCCGCAGAAGCTCACCAAACCTGGGACTACGGTCTATGTGTCAAAGCCAACCTTTGGCACTCTCGCTTATCATGTTCTCCTCACAATTTATCCTTTTACTATTTGGTCTAATGTTCTCAGATCAATTTAAGATGTTTTTGTAATTAAAACATTTTATTCTCTCAAATTTTTTAACCTTCTCAGCAAGGCCAATTTATAATGTGTTTTGGTGTTTTTCTCCCTTGCTGTATCCGTCAGGATCCTGGCAAGAAACAGCTGGCACGCTCCAAGGTTTTAGCTGGAGAGAGTTTAATGTAAGGACTGTATAGTGAGGTACAGAGGAGGTGGCCGGACGCCCAAGGGAGACTGAAGCACCGGGGCTAGCAGCGGTGGAAAGCTGTGAAAGTCAGCTTCCAACTGTTACCTCCAAGGGGCAAGGAAGGAGAGGTGTTCTCTGAGTTCAGTCAGAATTGCAGTTAGGAAGGGGGCTGGACAAATCAACAGCCTGCCCTCACTCTCCTCCTACTCACACATCCTTTGCTGATGTTCCTCTAGGCCACATTCAAAGGGGAGCCTGAGTGGGAGAGAGCCTAGGAGTGCAGTCCAGAGAGGCTGGCCTCCTGGGCCACATATCAGGGTAGAGAAGGGCTTCAGGGTTTTGTGTTTGTGTAGAGGGGAGACGAATCAGTGGACCTCTTCTTTCCCTTCTCCATTTCCTTCACCCTCCCCTCTCAATTTTATGTTCTGGAAAGCAAGACAGGGCAAAATGAAGTGAAGTTTGTTCTCTTAGCATCTATGTACCTATTTTGTCTATTTGCCGTTTATGGGAGAAGAAAGCTGAACGTGGGCTCTGTGAGAGCAGGGATTTTTGTGTGTTTTGTTAGCTGCCACATCCCTAGTCCCCAGAACAGTGTCTAACACAAAGGAATATGCCCAGTGAATTTCAGTTGTTCAAGTAAATATATTCACTTCTGCTATGCCAGACATTATATGCATATAATCTCATTTAATTATCACTACTATCCAGATTAAGTAGGCAGGGCTGCTGAGCACAGTTGTGTAAGTGATGTGGGAGCCGGTAGGTTTTAAAATCTAACACTTGTCCCCTCCCTTCCTATCCCTAAGCCTTGAGACCTGGTCCAGGGCACTGCTTACACACGGGAAGGAAACATTTGTGTAATTAGTCCACATTTTTATAGTTTATTTGCCTTACTGGTTTTGTACTTAGCAAGTGTGGAAACTTTACTGTTGTTTCTTCTTTATATAGGAGAGGGCTGAGTTTCTGAAAAGCAGAGCCTACAACCTTTAGAGCCCTGTCTGTCCTTGGTAGGACCTGTGGAGCCTGAAAGCAGGCCCTGGGGTTGGGCACAGGTTAAATGCTTCCTAGGGCTGAAACAGATGCTCACTGGTGGGCCTCTCCATGATTTTCAGGAAACTGTAGGTCCTGATTCCTGGGTCTGGATTTCAGTTCTCTGCAGGAAGGTAGGGGCAGTAAAGACTCTTCCCTCTTCCAGAGGCTACAGACCCTGGGAACCCTGGCTGCACCCTAGCTCAGCTGTGCTACTTGCCCCCAGCCTAGTTGCACATAATGCAGAAACCCAGAAAACCATCCAGACATGGGAATGTCTAAGGCCCTCCATGCACTTCAACTTGAGGATGAATGATGGTGTCTACACAAGCAAGTTCCTTGCCTGGGTATGGAGAAACTATTTTTGATCTTCCATCGTGTCTTTAATCCCCAGTCCCTTGAACCCAGTAGTACTGCAGATTACTCTGGTGGTCCCCATCTCCCCACTGCCACTGATTACAATGCAGTTGACTAAAAGCATTAAAGGAGAACAGCAATGCAAAACAAAACATTCCCTTTGGGTATGATTTATACCCGAATAGCTAAAGACGTGGAAAATACGAATGTGAAAATCCTACCCAAAAGCCTAACAGGGATGGTTCTCTCCCAGGGTTAGCGTTTTCCAGTAACAGAGAGGTCTATAAAAACCACCCCATGACCCGCCTCATACCGTATATAGGAAAACTTGAGACTATAACTAGAAAGAGGTTTTGTCTTAAAATGTATAATGAAGTTATTTTGCATGCATAGCTCTAAATAATTTAACTTTCTGGCTTTTGCATAAAAGAAAAAAAAGCATCTCTTCATTTGTTACTTTTAGCAATGGTTAATGAATACGTGATACCAATCTCTCATAAGTATTGTCATGTAGACATCATGCCTCCTATTCCAACCTGTTTGTGCACCTTGCCTTGTAAGGGTTGTACTTCTCTGACATAAATGCCCGGCACAGAGGGAACTCAACCACACGCACAGAGCCGTGCATCTAGAGGGCAGGGCGGAGCTGGAAGCAATGGGTGAGAGATGCGGCCCGGAGTCCCCAGGGAAGCTTGGCCCCCCTAAAGTAGCAAGGAGGCAACAGCATTGGCTCAGAGATGCAACTCAGACAACAGGCAGATGCCAAGGAGGAAAGCTTGGCCCCTGGACCTGGGCAGGGTGGCATGAAATGACAAGTTGCGGTGAGATTCAATAGAGTGGCACAGAAGGTGACAAGGGGCCAAGAGAGGAGGGTGGGAGCTGCCACCACTTCCGGTGAGGGTGCAGACAATGAAGCAGAACAGTGCCGGGCCCCGTGAGCTGGGCCCGGATCTGGTCCACGAGGCCATCTGGCGAGGAGGGCACGTTGCTGCTCAGGGCGGAGCTGCCGGCTGGCAGCTGAGGACCACTGCGGGCACCTCAGCACTGAGCCTTGTGACCTCACTGTGGTCAAGACACAAGGCCATCTAGAATGGCATCTGCATTTATAATTGTGTGTTTTTTTGTTTTGTTTTGTTTTGTTTTTTTAATTAAACTAAGTGAGTTAAGAAGGCTTTCATTGGAGGCATAATGTACTCACAGTAGTTTCCAAATAAATGGTGTCACTCTTCAGGTAAATCACTCCAAGGCTTGGGCCTAGTGCAGATGTTCATTGGGGCAGGGAACAGAGAGCGGCTGCATCTAGAGCAGACAAGGAAGAAAGATAAGGCCGTTAAATGACAGGTGATGGTGGTCAGTCACGCTGATGGAGACAGAACCGTGGGACCTGGGAGAAGAGTCTGGTCCTGCCCCTTTGCACCAGACAGCAGCCGGCCCGGGGAGGCCGAGGCAGAAGAGAGGATGTCACCCAGTCTCCCTTCTCAGCATGCCCACCTGACGGCGGGGTGGTCTGAGACCTTCCACAGCACCCTGTATGTGCGGACGACGGTGTGGATTTTGTGGTGGGAAGATGGAAGCCAAGGTGGAGGGTGGGGGTAGGGGGCACTGTCCTTCAACCTTGTCACAGCCGATGCTTCTGCTGGTGTTCTCCACTCTGCTGGCACTTCTCCTGCTCTTCTGCCCAGTTCTAACCTGCTCTGAAAGCACCATGGACCTGGCCACGTTCTGAGCTCCTGTCACACCTCGGCCCCTCACTATAAAGCCTCTGCCATCTCCCCTGTCCTCTAACACATGGTGCTCAGCCTTAGGGGCTGCAGGACTGACCTCTGTCTGTCTCCAGCCTCGCACCCAGAGGTCCTTACCCAGACCTTGCACTTTTGGCTACACCGAGCCCCCACACCAATGACCACATTAGTCCTGAAACTGTCCTCCCTTCTCCCTGGAACCCCACATCATCCTGACTTTCCTTCCACCAGTTGACTCTCTCCTCTGCCTCCTTTACTGGCTCATCTTCATTCTCCCGTTCCATAAATGTAGATATTCCTCAAGACTCTCTTCTCAATCTTTGCCTACACCCACCCTGCATGACCTCAACAATTACTTCTCCATAGAGAACACCCACGTGGCTATCTTTAGTTCCTGCTTGTCTGCAGAGCTCCACATCCACATCTTAATAACCTCTGGTTATCGGTTCATTCACTTATTTGCTCATTCATTCATTCATTGATTCATTCATTCAGTGTTTGCATAGTATCTATCAGGCACCTGGAAAAGATGAATAAGATAGGGCCTTTAACTCTGAGAAGGTCATACCTCCATCAAATACCACACAGACACTTCTAATTCAGAAAGTTTGAGACAGAAGTCTTTGTCTCTCCCTCAAAATATGTTCCCATTTCCTGCCATGGTCTATTTCCTGCCGTCTTCACCCAGTTACTTGGTCCTACAATGGAGGAGTCATTTTCAGTTCCTCCTTTTCTTTTGCTTCTCATAGCCAATCAGCTGCTAAGACACTGGAGGCTGTGCTTCCTTTCTCTCCCAGCACCCATTTATCCTTTAGTCACCTGTGCCAGGACTTTTGTGAGAGCCTTCCAATGGCTTCAGTTCTTCCAGGTTCTTTTTTACCTTTAGCCCATCCTTCACACCAATACCACACTAATTTTTCTTAAGTACCACTCTAAACATATCATTCCTTTGCTCTTTGCCTACTGGACTAAATTCCGATTTCTCAGTTTGGCATTCAAGGCCCCTACAATACAGACCCAGTCTAATTTTCCCTGTTTACAGCCCATCCCACACTGCAGTGAAGTCCCACTCCTTCCCATCCAAATGCCACCTCGCTTAGGAAGCCTCACCCCAAGGGAAGCGCCCTAGCTGAGTCCTTAAGCACTTTCTGCCCTACTCCCTTTGCATGTTCTGTGGACTCTAATAATTGTTTGTGTAATGTGCCCTGCCCCCTACAAGCTCCTAGGAAGCAGAGACAAGTGTTACTGCCCTACAGTAGGCAATGCCTTGCGCAGAGATTTGCACTTGGCTGATGTCTGCTGAACCAAAGTTAAAAGGAATCAAGATTCTTGCTTAGAGTCATGGAAACGAGACTGAATTGGAAAGACCTGAAAGCTCATCGCCTCTCATTTTTCAGATGAGATTAAGGGAACTGACTCGCTCAAGGCCACATCCTTGCTCCTGGCCAAGCAGCAATACCTGATAGAAAAGGTCACAGATCTTTAAATATCTGTCAGTGCTTGCTCCGCACCAACAGGCCCAGCAGATCATCCACAGTCACCAGACCAGAGAGAGTGAGGGGTTCACGGGGTGCACAGCCAGCAAGGATACACTGGGTTCCAAAAGATAAAGAAGTTTGTTTCACTGATTCATTTCAGTAAACCGAAATAATAATTAACCTTTTATAGATAAATAATGTCAGAAAACGGGGGGGGGGGATTTAAAGAACAAGGAATCGAACCTTTCTAACACCATCAGCAGAAACAATACGACAATATTGCAAATGCCACCAGGGTGACAAACTAAGGGTGAAAACCGGGATGAAGGAATCTCTCACGCTTTAAAAAAGCAGCGGATTCAGCTAAAGTTCTTGGGGAGAACATGCCACAGTAATCCTATGGTTAAATTCTGACCTCGTAGAAACTGAGGCCATTGGTGATGCGGCTATGAGGCAACCCACAGCCATGCGTCTTCTCCACCTAGCTCTGCATGGGATTGATCCTGTAAGTTTGTTTAAATTTTCACAGAGTTTTCTTTCACCGTATCACCAATTTATTCGTGGAAATGTCCAGACGAGTGCTCCCAAGTCTCCCAACTTTCTTCCCTTCTTTTTCTCTCAGGATAAAACTACTCATTGTTTAATCTCCTTTCTAGCCTCACCCTCAAACAGAATCCTTTCCTCTCACCCAAAGATGAACCACGCCCCCCCACCCCGCCCCAGAAAACATGGGGATAATGGCAACGTTTCTAGGGAATCTCCGTAGTGTTTACTTGGCCAGAAAAGCTCAGCTCTTACATGTTAGCTTCCAGTGCTGTAAGACTTCATTTGCCTCTCCCAGGCGAGTACTTCCTTATTGTTACTCACCAGACGAAAAGCTTGGTACTATCAATCAGATTCTTTCTGGCCAGTGTGGGGAACCATGCTATGCACTGAGACATCCATTCAACAGGAACACCCCAGTGGACATATAAACAGCAAACGGGGCTCAAGAGCTCTCTCTATATAGTTCTTACTACACCATCCTATGGCTGGACAGGTTATCGACACCTCAGCAGACACAGCTTCCTTCTCTTTTCTCCCCCTGGCAACTCCATTAAAATGATAAAGGGTATCGCTGACTGATATGTCTAGTATCTTGCAATGAAAAATCACCTGGAAGCATACAAATCCATTGTGTAATTAGAGAAGTGTACATTTTAAATATGCCTAACATTTGGTTTAAATTGCGCATTTTATAATTAAATGGAGACATAATCTTTCTGCCCTTTAATCAAACTCCTTCCCAGCCCCACATCCCGCTGCTGTAATCTGCCTTTCATTTTTTGGCAAACGGTCACCTCTCCCCCTCTCCTTACTTCCCCGCCTGCCTCAGCACACACCTAGGGGTCTATTAATCAGAACTACTGCCTAGTGTGTCATGTTTTATTGCTTAAAGGGTATGTATGCTCTAAAAAAGAGTCCGTGAAAATGACTTCATGAGGCTTCGTATTTATTCTATTGCAATGACTTCTATACCCAATGTACACAGTTTTTAAGTGAAAAGATAATTCTGAGAGGCTGCTGGGGCTACACATTCTTCCCAGAGTCTGGAAAGCCAGCTGTTCTCTCTGCCTCTTACATCATCATGTAATAAAGAATCTGCTCTTGGATCCCAGCTGGCAACACTCTTGATGGTGTCAGAGGCAGAGGAGACAGTGGGTCACTTCCAATCCAGTCTGTTTTAATGTTGACGTCTCTGCAGCTCTCTTTTGGAAGCCCTCAGAGAGCAGAGCTGTTATGTAACACACCGCCACACATCACTGCAAGGAATTTTCTGTGGAGGTCTCATTTCAGTGTGGCTCTTTCCATTCTTCGGAAATCACACCAAATTTTTTAAAGCTTACGGAAAAGGTAATAGTAACCACAATACTACCATTTGTTAGATAGCTGCATTTTGTCGGGGACTCCACAGGGGAATTTTTGTATGAGAATGTAAATACATTCTCACTGAAATCTCATAGCAATGTCGTGCTGGTGCTAGAGGTATTGGCGTGCCCATTTTACAGATGAGGAAAAGTAAGACTAAGAGAGCTCAAGAATCCACAGTGAGGTCAGAATTCAAGGTCAGATCTGAGCCAGATCTCTCTGACTTTAAGTCTGGGAGGGGATTGGTTTTGTTTTGTTTTGTTTTTTCTTACCATTCAACAACTGCTCCAACACAGCATGACACATTTCTAGTTCCCACTGTGACCTCAGCACAAGAAAGAGGCTTATGATATTTCCATGATGATTCAGACTGTGAGCACAGACCTCAGGTGAAGGAACTCTTTCAGAATCAGTAAGTAGAGCTCCTTCCTAACTCCTTTCTATTTGAAGATGAAAACATCTTTTATCGGTCTTCTCAGGCTCTAACGAACAAGTGAATCATGCAGGATTTCTGATTCAGCATGTCTGGGATGGAGTCTGTGATTCTGCATTTCTAGAAAATTCCCAGGTGACACTGATGACACTGGTCTGGGTACCATAGGTCTTATGTCTGACACTTGCCTTCCTACTGTTTTCGAAGGAGCAATTGAAGCTGAATAACTTGGCTAACAGCTCACACGGCACGACTGGCTTCTGATTCTGGGCCAGTTTGTCAGGTCATCAGGCATTAGACAGAATTCAAGGAGTTTCTGGCATAGAGCACAATGTGAAGAAAAAAAAAATTGTTCCTAGATCCCCCAGGGCTCTTGTACCCCTCACTGGAAATTAAAATGATAATGTCGCTAACATGTAAAGTTCCTATTTTTTACATTATTGTTATTTTTAACAATAATTATCTGGTAATAATTCAAATAACACCTTTCCTCTGAGAGATTCAATGAGCTTTCCTAACCTTAATTGTCTAACAGCAATTCCCAGGCGTACATAAAGCTGTCTCAAAGATCACGGTAAATTTAAAATTGTTCCACTTCCCTCCTTTCTTTGCCCCAAATGTAGTGATGAATTAGTGGCGAAGGTTTACTAATTGGCAAAGACCCACTGTCTCACAATCTGAGGCATCAGAAATTTTGTAAAGGCAGGGAAATCTAAGACGTAATCAGCAGAGAGGTGGGGGAAGGGCACAAAATACTGGTGAGAGGAAAAAGAGTTAAGGGGATTAAGAAGATGAAAAGAGAAAGTGAACTGACAGAACTAGCTGGATGACCTTGGATGAGTCATTTAACCTCTAGGTGACACAGCTTTTCCATCTGTAAGAAAATGTGGATTTTATGATTTTTGAGGGCCCTTAAAGCTCTAATAGTCCCCTGAGAAGAAAGATGTGGGAATTAAGTGGCTCATCAACCTGTTAAACTATTACACCTGTAAAGAATACTACTTGACTTTTAACTTTTTAACTAATTACCTGAAATGAATTCCCAAGTCTATATCACTAACCCCGCCTCCCTGCAAAGTGGTGAGAAAAACCATTTAATGAAGAAGGCACCAAAGGCATCATGGCCAGATAAACTTATCATCAACCCCATCTTCAGCTTTCCAATGCTGTAGGAAGTGTTTAACTTTAAAATATTTTAGCTTCTTTAAAAAAAAAAAACACACATTTTAGTTCTTTAATTAACCACTAGTTAATACCCATGTCCAGAAGAAATACCTCTGATGGCTTAAAGACCTCTGGGATGGCCCAGCGAATAGAAAGTCCTGCTGTTTGTCACATTAAATCTATGTTAATTTCCTCCATAGAGACCTCTTGATTCCTCTTTGACAATTCACAAACTCTGTTAATAACACTTGCATGTCCCAGGAGACTTAGAGCTATCAGGTACAGTTGATTCTTATTTTTAAAATAAGAGATCTTTGGGATCAGGTGAAAGAGATCTATCTCAATATACTCATACATATCATCCATATACAGATGCATACGGAGACACACACATACTAATGGTAATAATTTTTCTGGCTTTAATGAATAACTGGTGATGGGAACTCCTTCTCGAAGTCACTTGACACTGGAATCTTCCTGATCAGAAAGCCTGCCACAGGTCCTGGCTATAAGGTCATTTTAAACTACATAATGAGGATTCCAACGCGATTTATGGTGCAACACGTCATTTGTGTTATATCAGAGTTATCCGTACCTTGCTTCTTGCATTGAGTACGTTTTCTGGACTACTAATTATGGTTTGTGGCTAAATGGAGAAACAGATACCAAGAAACATCAAAATGACATAATCCTGGAGGACACACCATCACTGTCTCCAAGGTGGACAATCACTCCCCTTTTCCTGTTTCCTTCACTTCCACAGGACCATTAACCAAATGCTGACTGTGTGGTAGGTATTGTGTTTAGCACTTTCCATATATTAACCTTCTTTCTTTCTTTTTAAGATTTTATTTATTTATTTGAGACAGAGATAGCGACAGAGACATTGAGAGAGAGCACAAGTGAGGAGAGGGAGAAGCAGGCTCCCCACTGAGCAAGAAGCCCTGAGATCATGACTTTAGCCCAAGGTAGAGGCATAACTGATTGAGCCAACCAGGTGCCCTGTTTAACTTTATAATTGCTCTTTTTTTTTTTTTTTAAAGATTTTATTTATTTATTTGACAGACAGAGATCACAAGTAGGGAGAGAGGCAGGCAGAGAGAGAGAGGTGGAGGCAGGCTCCCTGCGGAGCAGAGAGCCCGATGCGGGGCTCGATCCCAGGACCCTGGGATCATGACCTGAGCTGAAGGCAGAGGCTTAACCCACTGAGCCACCCAGGCGCCCCATAATTGCTCTTTTTAAGGGTAGGAATTCTATTCTCATTTTATAGATGAGGAAACTGACATTTAGGGAAGTAAAACTATTTACCGTACATCATAAAGCCAGAGGCTAGCAAAACAGGACTTTACGGGCAGGTTTCAACCACAGTGCTCTATGTTTTAATCTATAGCGAGTTTGTGCTCTCCTGACTGCATCCTCGTCCTGAGGTCCTTGCCAGAGATTCATACTAGACTCTCCAGCACAGTCCTCTGCTGTCTTCTTAAACCTGTTTTTAACTTTTTCCAAAACCTTCTACATTTATGTTTTCCCTCTCTATTTCAATCAATGCTTCAATACAAAACTCATTACCATTTTCTCCATAGATCTTTATGACCATCTTCTCCAGCTACTTTGTAGACCTCCTCTTCTTTTCAATGTACTCTTTCCACTTCACATTTGACATCAAGTAGTCTGATCCTAGCTTGAGAACTCCTCTTTCTCAATGCCTAAGGAATCTCCTCTTTTCTCCTGGCCCATTAGTCAACTCCTGCTGGCTTCACTGGATGTCTTTGTCTAGCCTGACCTTACTCCATGGTCAGCCATCTCAACACTGCTCTTAGTAACTCTCCAGATTTCCTTGTTCCCTGACCTTCTGTATACAGGGTCTTTTCTTATATTCCTCAACCATGAATCCATATCACCACATCATTCTCTCCTACTCTCAGTACAAAACCTGACACATGCATGCCATCTGGACCCTCACTCCTGCTCAGGCTTGCTTCTAAGTACAAGCCTACAGTGGTTTTTTCTTAGTATGTCCTACTTTACCAAGTCTGTTCTCCATTCTCTTCTTCAGTTGATAATCTTGGCTCCTCCACTGGTAGAATGGTCTAGACCATCCAGTGTGGTAAGCTTATTGGCTTTCATCTCCTTGTCCAATTATCTCAGAGTTTCCATCATTTTGTTTGCTCAGAATGTATCTATACCTCTTTCCACATTCTCTTCCTAACTTGGAGGTTATCCTACTTACTTCTGATCTTTCTCCTTCCCTTTGGTTTTGTCAATGATATCTTCTTTTCTGTAGTTGATGACATATCCATTCAAAATAGTACCAGATTAATCATCACAATATAGTGTTTTGCCCCACCTTCAACCTGGCCCTTCAAAATATTTTCAGGTGGTTTATCTCAAAATGAGTTTTACAGAACACTAGAACTTCAAGATGCACCTCAAAGAAAGTTCCTTGTTTGAAGAAATATAGGAAACACTGCATGCAACACGTTTCTCTTGCAAACTTATAATGCACATGAGGATATTAAAGGTGCTGAAGACCCCAGCACTTTCTAAACTTACTGGATTACAGATCATCCCTTAGCCCTTCTTCATGGAACACTTATCAACCTCAGAATATACTTAGGGAAAGATACTTTAATGGATTTTCCTAGTCCCAAATACTTAAGCCTGGGTATGTAAGTTTGCTGAATCTATATCAAATAAGCCCTCTCAGATTTCCTTTCTGTCATATTCCATTGGTCTGACCCAGTTAACTTACAGGGTATTGGAAAGACTGAGCATATTTGTATTTCTGGGCCTCTGACCATGGCATTTTGGCTATTTAGAGTACCTTTATCACCTTTTCCTCATCGAGACCTTTCCCCTCCCTCAAGACCCATACAAAATGATGTATTCCTTATGAAACTTTTCCTTGTGAAAACCTTCTCGGCCCATATTGAGCTCTGCCACACACTGAGCACTAAAATAAATGGATAGAGTTTAACACCCGTTTTCTATGTCATTGGGGAGAATGTCTGTTCTGTACGGCGTGGGTCTTGTTCTACATGTTACAGAAACTACAGAATCTACAGTCTCCGGGGCACTCTATGGGGTTATAACCATATTAAAGGCTACCACAGATAGATATGGATGACATTGGGGGACAACAGATCAGAATTTGATTTCTGTAGTGAGTGGGATAGTTTACCAGGCTAAAGACCCAGGTGGAATGTATCATCATCTTGCTGGGGAAGAAATACCACGTACCATCACCGTCATCACCTCTTCAAAGGATAACACCCATGCTTGGAGGAGATGAAGACTAGATCTAGATAAGCAAGGGCAGCTCTGTCCTTAGGTGAAAAGAGGAATTTGCATTAGTTGACATCCAATGTGGGTAAAATCATCTAGGAACATCAAAGGACCCATGAAAGGTACCACAGGAAGGCCTCTCTATCAAAGATGAGATTACCACTCATGATCATTAAACCATGGTAACCTGATGAAAAAGAAAATGTTGTTCTCCAACACAGGGAAGTCAGGTGCAGTCTTTTTCTTTTTTCTTTTTTTTAAGGCTTTATTTATTTATTAGAGAGAGAGTAAGGGCACATATGAGAGACAGTGAGAGAGAGAGCTACAGAGAGAGAGAGCAAGGGCAGGGGCAGAGGGAGAAGCAGACTCCTCGCTGAGCAGGAAGCCCAATACAGGGCGAGATCCCAGGACTCCAGAATCATGATCTGAGCTGAAGGCAGAGGCTTAACCAACTGAGCCACCCAGGCACCCAAGTCAGGAGCAGTCTTGTGCGAGGATCCACTGCTTACAATGTGCCTGGTGCAGAGTATGTAGCGACCATGAGCAGAATGTCACAGGACTGAATGTGCTCCTCCTTCTACACATATTCGATCTCTCCTGCTTTGGGTTAATGTGGAGACACACTGGTGGAGTCTAGGCAGTTGTCTACCAGCAGCACAACACGCAATTCTCCCAAAAACGATGCATTGTCTTTTCCATAAACTTCTTTCAGTGCTACAACACGTAAGAGCACATAGCAACTGTCCGTCTCAGGCAAGTGCGCCATAACCAGATACTAAAGGGCTTTGAGTTTTTCTGATTAGATGTTATCTGAAGTTGCGTCTGTGAACTTCTACGAGCTAGTGAGTTCATAGTGAGCCTAGGACTAAAAATTTTGTCTCTTGGTGCCTGGTCAGGGAGTGAGAGAAGGTAGTATGGCTTTCTTCCTTAAAACGGCAGCGACAAATGATGTTCATGTGTTCGCAAAAGAGAAAAATGCATTTAATTGAAGTCCAGTCTGTGGACTTCACGGGATAAAAAGTGTTATACAAACAAAGATTTAGTGAAAAGCTATTTATAAATGAGAATGTTTACTTACGTTTACTTTAGAAAAGGTAGAGACTGTATCAAATAATGTGTGAAAATAGGATAATGGTTAAAATTCTGTAATAGAAAATTCTGGAGTGCCTGGGTGGCTCAGTTGGTTAAGCAACTGCCTTTGGCCCAAGTCATGACCCCAGAGTCCCAGGACCGAGGCCCATATCGGGCTCCCAGCTCCACAGGAAGTCTGCTTCTCCCTCTGATGTTCTCCTCTCTCATGCTCTCTCCCACCGTCTCTCTCTCAAATAAATAAATAAAAATCTTTTTTTTTTTTTTTAAAGAAAATTCTGTGTTGGTCCTTAGTTAAAATTCCTAAGGATGTATTAGAGTATTTATTAGTAGTAGTAATCAATAAAGAGATATTTTTAAAGCTGGAATTTTTATTGTGGGAGTTTATTGGGTCAGTGAAGCTAAATGGTTTTGATATTTTCTGCCATGCTCCTGTTTAGAGTTGTGTTTCTGGACAATTTACACATCTGAGAGTGAAAATGAGTGGTGGCCTGCCTTTTGGATGTGTGATAGGCCACTGGGTCAAGGCTGCTGTTTTCTGAGAGCCGTGGACAGTTTCTACAGTAAAATATCTTAGTTTCTTCTTTTTGTAGTAAAAATAGGTGTTTACTTATGTTCTGCGTGAAGTCTGAGATCTCTGCCTGTCTCTCCAGGATGTCACCTGTGGCAGAGACAGGGGACACTCCTGGCAATGCTCTACATTGATTTTGACATGTTAAAGATTATGCAGTATTTTCATACTTTCACGGACACTCTCTAAAAATGAGTTCCCCCCATCATGACTCACATAGATGAGAGAAGACTGAGGTGGGGGAGAAAGATTTAAGTGGCCCAGATAATGAGCCGTAAAGCTTAGTATAAAACCAAGGTTTTCAGAAGAAAATTCCTCCACCCACCCCTCCCCCACCTCTTTTTTCCCCTGTGAAAATATCATGGCTGCCAAAGAACTCTGTGGCAAATCTCAGGAGCACAGAACTAGGTGGAGAATCAGAAGATCTGCCCCGTCTTCTGGATCTGATAAGAACGAGCAGCCGTGTGACCATGGCCAAGTCAACTCTTCTGAATCTTACAAAATCAAGAGCAAGGAAGCAATGCATGGCTGTTACCTTCCAGCTGTGAAACCTCTCGCCTGTCGAATGCACTGGTTAAAAATGTGTGTTTTGCTTATCTCACAACGTTGTGAGGCTAAAGTAAGCTGAGCACGTGGAAGTACTCTGCATTCGCTGGAGTATTGAATCATTGTAGTCTCAAACAATGAGTACTGGAAGAATCGGGAATGGGTCCCCTGGGTGTGTGGGAGATGACAGCCCAGTCCATTTCCATTCAGGATTCGGGAGAAGCTGTAATCCATCAGTCAAATCCCACTCTGTCCCCTCCTCTCCCAGCCTGCTGCAGAGTATCACTCGAGCAAAGTTACTTGAATGGGTGAGCCAAACCTCCAAGTTCCAGCCTTTCTGAGCAGAAGCTCCAGAGGTTTCCAAGCCTCAGTGCAGATGGCAATCCCGGTTCCTCCAGGTGCATCTGAAACACTGGGAAGACCCTGGGGACAGGCTGTCCAGGGAGCTGGGGAGGAAGGTCAGACAGCACTGCTCCCAAGGCCCAAGGTTTTCTCTTGCACACCTCTCTACCCCCATGATTTTACCCGCAGCCCCCGGAGACAGAAAAGACCCAGAATGAGCAGGAGCCTCCTCTCCTGATAACCTAAGTGCCGCTCAGATTGAAAGGCAGAGGGTATCAGCAGAATGGCTGTACCGAGTCGGCATTGATTTCTCCAGCCTTTGTCTGCGTCTGGTTTCTGTCTCGTTTGGAGGTGGTTACTGTTACTACAAGCAGCATGAATCATGTCTCTGTTAAAAAACAGAGCTTCAATTGTCTTACATAACCCCTGGTAACTGAACGTCTAATAATAGCAAGCCATTTACAGGTAGGGAGTCTGTCTTCCTCCCAGACACACACACACACACACACACACACACACACACACACACACACACACACACTCTCTCTCTCTCTCTCTCTCTCCTCCCAGTGCCTCACAGTAAAGTGAGACAGACAGGGAGGAGGCAGAGGGAGAAAGGGGACAGCACAATTGATTTTTTTTTTTTAATTTTAAAATATATCGAGTAATCATGCATCACAGGGCTTGATGACTGGTATGTTTAACTGAGCTAGTTTAATAAACTGAAGGCAACAACCATTCTCCTTCAAAGAATTTAAAATAGCCAAAAGCCCTACACACACCAAATAGAACCTTCTCTACCACTCTACAGGCCCTATAAAAACCCCAATCCTCAAAGATGAAGGCAGGGTCTGAGGGGTAGGAGGCAGGTCAGACATGTCACCGAATTGGCTACTAGCTAGCACCAGCTAGGTTTAATTTTCAAAGTACTTTTTCTCCTATCCTTTCTGCTTGACCAGAGAGAGATGGTCCAATGGTTTTAGGCTATAGTCATTTCATAAAATTCCAGAGAGTGAAAAGCAACTGAAAACATGGCTGCCGTGTCCCAGTACGTAGGTGACACTGTGTCAGGCACTGTAACCTGAGTCCCTTGCTTTGGGAGAGAGAGCCCTGCATCAGAAGACTTGTATTTTTCACATGAGCGTAATCTCTGCCTTGTAAGACATGATGAAGTCTTTTTATACACGATCTGCACTCAGCCACCCGTTAAGGTGATTACCAAAAAGCAAATAATAGGGCAGCCTGAAAAAAATGACTTGAAAATTATAAAGGTGAGTTTTCCTTTAAACCGCCCATGTAAGGAAAAAAAAGTAAGGCTCCAGACAGCAAGTGAAAAAATGCATGAGGGAAAAATCATACAAATTTGCCACATGCATGTCTTTAGTTCCTCACTTGCCTCATCATGGCCAACCTAAGAATAATCACCACAGGCATTAATTTTTAGAGCGTGCATTCCCAGGAGTCCAGTCACTCTAGATATCATCTGAACTGGACCAGGGGAGGAGTTTATGGGAAATTACAGATGGTGGCTACAACCCACCACTCATTTGGGTACAGAAGGAAAACTTTCTTCTCTGTTTTGACTGTTTGATCACATGAAATGGTGTACGAGGCTCATTCAAACCAAAGAACGTCCTTGGAGACCCCAGCTTTGGAAACCAGGGCCTGGGCTCTTCTGGGGCTCGTCAGTTGGCTAGTGATATAAAAAAGGCATTTGGAAAGAGTTATATGTCAAAGTGGTGTGTGCTCCCTCCAAACAGGATTTACTCTGCCTATTTTCCTTTCAGAATACTTTCTAAGTCCATTTACATAGAAGAAAGAAGAGAAAGAAGAGAAAAGAAGAAAAGAGAGAGGAAAAAGAAGGAAAATTCCTAATGTTCCCTTATCCCCGCTTGCAAACCTGTCTGGGCTGCATAATGAGCCTCCACTGCCGTTTCTGTGATGGTCTTTGCTCCGTGCCATATGGATGTGGCTTCTGGAGGAAATGAGTTCTAGGTTTTTCTCACAAATATACAAATGCAGAACAGGAGGGATCGTCACCACTGAATCACCCCACGTAACAACAGGACCACAGTGGTGGGATGTGGCTGACGGGGCTAGAGTCTTCTGCTTCTTTTCATTCACAATTTACTGAAGTCAATTGATCTTAGAGCTGGTGCAACGGTTGACTAAATGTTTTAATAAAAACAGCCAGGAGACACCACTGTTTTCCTTGTAAAAGCCTTTCCCCTCTCACTACTGTGAATATATTGCTGAATGATTCCTACTTCTGGAAGAGCTGGGGGTTTTGACTTGTCTCCTCCTCCCCGCCTCATGAACTAGCCTCTCCTCTATGCTTGTGAGGTGATTACACGTACCTGAAATTTCAGGGCACAACTTCAGCCAGTGCCTTGTCGTGTCTGGCACCTGAGCAAGGACTTGGTGGGCCAGACACATTGAACACATACAAGTGGATTATTATATTATTTGCACTGCAATAGTAAGAGTATTTCTGGATTGTTGCTGACTAGATCCTAATAACCATATGTGGTGCAATAAACCACATGACATTGTATCAGAAGCTTAGAGTTCATATCTTCAGATTACCTAGAGGTTTTTTTTTTTTTTTTTTTGAAAAAGAGAAATGGTGGATGCTTCCCCCCTTCATTAAGGATTTATCGAATGCCTATTGTCAGCGATGTACTATGGTCCATGCCAGGCTCTCACGATGTTCTCTCTCCTCTAACACTGAATGAAATATCAGTAAAATCAAGTACAGTTTTTTTTTTTTTTTTTTGAACCTGATGGACAGTCAGTGCATAGTGACTGGTCATGCTGCTGATGGTAGGCGCTGATGATACTGATGACAGTGGGGATGACATCCTTATAAAGGCACAGTAGTTTAAGATCATCTCAGGGACAATTCAGAGGGGGTAAATGAGCAGGTCTGGTCTGCTTTATATATTCCAACAAATGTCCGGAACTCCAGAAACTTTTTAAAATAATATGATCACGCCATGTTTACAAGAATGTTAAAATTCTTATGAAAAAAGAGGCACAGATGTTTATCTAGTGAGCTTCTCCCTATTTGTAGAATACTCAGACTACTTCTGAGAACCCATCTTAATTTTTAGAATCATTTATAAGAATCCAACAGTTTATTATTATAAAGTCAACTTCGGTTCAAAGCAATTAGTCGAGATGCTCGTTGACAATCAAGAGACACAAAGCAACATTGGTGGGATAAGGCAAAGTTAGAGTTCTCTAAGCCTATTGCACAGAAACTGGATAAATGGCAGAGTTACTCGTCTGAAAGGCCTCTGACTATAAATCAGAGGGCCTGGGTCCCCAGCCATGTTTGTCAACAGCTGCATGATCTTAGAAGTCATAAACATCTCGTGCAATCCACCTCACCTTCCTCATCCATACAATGGGAGTGTTGGATCAGATGGTCTTTAAGTTTCTTTCCAGTTTAACATTTGCTGATTTTAGAGTAAGACAACATGACAGAGTCATTCCCCCTTCCTCTCACTGTGGTAAGCACGTTGCTTTCTCCTGATCTGCGCCTGTGGGGTTTGGTTTGGGTTTAGGTTCTGGGTTCTGGATGTCACATAGTAAATAATCATGTCATTTCCCCCACCTTGTATACGTGGGAAAATAATAGGGGAATAATTCTGTCTTTCTATGTCAATGTCTCTTCTCAGATTTATAGGCTGAATAAAAACATGAGTGTCCTGGCTGTGAGGAACATTCTTCCTCATCCTCATCACAGGCCCTCACTCATGCTCATGTGAGTATATTTGATTGGGTTATTTCTGCATTTACGTCCTGGCTATTTTTTTTCTCTTTCAACTTGTTGAAATCCATGGTAAGCATAAAGCTGCAAAACCAAAAACAAACAAATAAAACAAAACAGCTCTGTTTGAATAATTTACTTCAACTAAAGCAATGTAAGAAAACACTGTAACACTCGGGGAAAAAGAAAAGCTTTTTAAAATACTCCTGTATCTTAGAAAAGACCAAATAAAATGTTACATCAATGATAGTTTCATCTGTTGTTATTGTTTCATCATTTTCAAAGTGAATGCTACATATTGGGTTTATAGTCTGTGTACAGTCCTGGCTATTTCTTCCAATATTCCTCAGGCCTCCGCATCCTGGAAGCCAAGGAGGCCTGAGCTTGCTGAGCTTGCTTTACGTAGACAAAGGAGCCACACAGAAAACCCAGTACCTGGAGCTTAGATCATATCCTGACTAGGCACTGCAGTTACTCACGACTCGCTCTTTTTCATCTCGCTCCTGTTCCTCGGCTGTTTTCATTCTTTTCACCTAGAATGCCCTCCGTTTGCCTCCCTTTCCTGCCCAAGATTCTTCCTATCTTTCGAGATCCACCTAGCTCACACCCCATTTCCACGAAGCAACTTCGGTTGACCCAACTTGGGACCCAGGGATAATTTTCATGGCTGGCAAGTGCTAAGTAGCCCACGTGACAACTGGGCTATCTAGGAAGTGCTCAGAGAACACCAGAGGAAAAGATGGTTAAGGGTTGAAGGGTCCTCATAAAAGGAAAAAAAGGCTTTAGGAACTAGCCCAATATAGGAGCCATGGTCCATAAGAGAAAAGCTGTAAGACTGTAAATGAAAGTTGTTGCCTTGTAAAGGAAAGTTGCAGCCTTGTACAGAAGGGATTGTTTTCAAATGGCCTGACACTTCTTTTCACTTTTCTTTTCTTTTTTTAAATAAAGGAAAAAAACACTCTTTCTTAGAAGAAGGAGTTAAGGCATTGCATATAGGAACATACAGTATCACGAAGTCTGACTGTACAAATTATGAAGCTCAGATGTCAAGAGTTTAATAGGGAGAATATGAGGCACAGTGAATATAGGCAGATGTGTGTACACAGATGTGTGTATATAGAATCTGCATTTCACCTAACCCCAAGCCCCCTCGGTCCGATGGTCATACCATGAATTATGATAAACGCTGACAGTGCCTGGCTGGGCTTCAGTGAAGGGCCATGATATATTCTGATAGTAAAAGATAGAAGGAAGCTCAGAAATGCTGGATGCTGTTATATATGTATATGATTTTATTTATGTGTGTATTTTTGTATCTATATATACAAACATATATATTTGTATGATGTTTGGCAACCTCACTCATGGTATTCCTGTGAAGTAGGCATGTGGTAAACATAATTAGCCCATTAAACAGATGGTAGGGCTCTGGCATATCTCACCATATTCTAAAATGGTGGAGCTGTGAGCAGGAACTGAAGAGAGAGTGCAGTTTGATGCACGGTTCACTGCAAATCTCTGTGAATTGCTACTTTCCTAAAGACAATCTGGGTAGGCTGTGTTTGGCTGAGAACTGGGGATGGTTTGGGAAGCTTTAAAAATATACAAGGGGACAACTTTTCACATTCATTCAGATATAGTATCTTCATTTTTACTTACTAGGGACATTTTCTGAAAAACAGCTTTTTATCTTAACTCATCTGTGTTCCAAGCAAACTCCCAAATTGCTGAGCAGATTAAAAAAAAAAAAAAAAAAAACCACTGACATGCCAAGTAGAAACACTGGGTAAATGTGTGTGTGTGCGTGTGCGCGCGCGCGCGTGTGTGTGTGTTTTAATTGTCTTTACAAAGTGCACTATGGAAAAGATAAAGTTGAAAAGAGGTTGGGTCCCATAAACATAAACATAAACATACAGCCATCAATGTAGCTCAGTGACTAGATACGTGCCAAAGCACGTGTGATCAACTTTCGCTCAGCTGACGTAGTGGCCGTGGCATTGCCACTCCACGATACAGCTGGCTTTAGAGAGCCTGTAATTAAATATTCCAGCCCCAATTCTTTGTCCATTGAAATAGGCGCGAGCGGGAGTGAAAGGGTTACTGGAAGTTAAGACTTGAATTTACAAATGCATTTGAACCGGCTTCAAGAAGACATGAAACATCAATACATCTGGAGAATAGAGCTTGCACTTGACTGTTCTCTACCATCTGGTCTCAAGAACATTTTCTGCTTGGAAGTTGCATAAGCAAGGAAAAAACACACAAACAACTTCCTGTACCATGTTTTTGGTCACTTATAATGACGCATTACAAAGTAAACCAGCTAAATATGAGCAACTGTGCCTAACTCCAGATGACACCGTACATTGTATAACTGAGATCAATGGGTGACAGCGAACATCTTTATTTTAAAAGATCTGGACTTGAACAAATATTCAAGACTAAACAGCCTCCCTTCTAAGGTATTTTTCGTGAATAGTTCTGGCTAGATTCTAGGCTTTTAATGTCACCACAAAACTCTCTTTTTCCAAATTAAAAAGCAACAACAACAACAAACGATACTGGGAAATGAAATGTCCCATATATATAGTTTTAATGATGTAAACTTGCCTCTTTAAGCAATAAGCCATATTTTATACTTTTTTCCACGGAAAACTTTTATATACCCGTTTTTATAAACAGAGATCCCGATATCATTTACATTTTTTTCATATGATACAGGGTCATCCTTGTGAATACTCTTTGCTCCTGTTTTTCAGTAATATACTTCTATTTTTCTTGAGAATCAGACTCATCCCTTACTGCTCAGTCTAAGCTGCAGCCCACTATCTACTGCTGTGGCTCACTAGTGTCACTGTCCCTGCTTTTAAAGAGTCATCTCCTTCCAAAGCTCTATGCTAGACACATTTTCTAGTCTACTTTGGGTTGGAATGTCAGGTCAATGAGTGCTGTAGAGACAATATTGCTTGAAATCAGGGTTTAGTCAGAGACTTTAGCACACTCATTTGGGTGTTTGAAAGTCTTTATTTACTGCTTTGTTAAGGGTTGTAATTCAAGAGTCTGAACTGCCAGAAATCAAACTTTGAGGTGTTGTTGTGTAACAAGAGTGTGGCATTTATGCTCTTATATAGCAAGTGTTCTTAATTTCAAAGAAGTTGCCCAGTTGGGGCACATGGGTGGCTCAGTCAACTGGGCGACCTACTCTTGGTTCTGGCTCAGGTCATGGATCTCAGGGGTGTGGGACAGAGCCCTGTTTGGGGCTCCGTACTCAATGGGAAGTCTGCTGGAGATTCTCTCTCCCTCTCCTCAGCCCCTCCCTGACCCCCATGTGTTCTCTTTCTCTAAAATAAACAAACAAATATTAAAAAAAAAACAAAAAACAAAAACAAAGAAGATGCTTAGTAATCCATTCTTTAAAAAAAAATTTTTTTTTTTAGAGAGACAGAGAGAGAGTGGGGGAGGGGCAAAGGGAGAGGAAGAGGGAGGATCTGAAGCAGGCTCCATGCCCAGCGCGAAGCCCCATGTGGGACTCGATCTCATCACCCTGAGATCACGACGGGGCTCAATCTCACGCCCCTGAGTTCATGATCTGAGTCAAAATCAAGACTCAGCCACTTAACCGGCTGAGCCACCCAGATGCCCCTCAGTAATCCATTCTTGTTTACTTGTAGGTTTCCGATCCATTCCACTTCCCTCCCTTGAGTTCTGCAGGCAATGTGACTAACATGGTAACTTTGAGAAGTAAAGAAAGAGTACACTTTTCAGAGTAAGGTAAGAGTCTTGGAAATTCATCAAAAATATAGTCCAATTAGAACATTTTTCTGGACTGCCAGTTTTTCCCTAGGTTTTGAACAGGACTCTGGCCTTACTGAACCCAGTGAAAAGATTTTTAAAAATTGTGATGCTTTTCATATTAATTTAAGTTTTCAGAAAAGTAACATCTGATCATCTTTTCTCCCTTTCCCCCAAGGGTAAATCAGCATAATTCACAATCTGTGATAGTTAGGATAGAGATTGTGTTGAAAATTACCTTTTCCCCATCTCTGAAAATAGAGATTTTAAAGCAATAGAGATTTTTGATTTTCAAAGAAAACAGTGTTAAGATTGTTGAGGACGGAGAGTATCTGGGTGGCTCAGTCACTTAAGCATGTGCCTTCAGCTCTTAGGGTCCTGGAATCGAGTCCCGCATCAGGCTCCCTGCTCAGTGGGGAGCCTGCTTCTCCCTCTCCCTCTGCCTGCTGCTTCCCCTGCTTGTGTGCTCGCTCTCTCAAATAAATAAAATCTTAAAAAGGGAAAAAGGTTGTTGGGGAAGGAAAAGGGAGAACTATGTTTAACCTATGAGGGGGGAAATTTTTTAAAATACTTTAAAAGACACATATCTGACGAGCTACTGATAATTCTTTATTATGAAGTCAGTTCTCAAGAAACTCTTAACACTTTGAAATCTCAGTTCAGACCACATAAAAATACTCCACGAGGATTCATTTTCAGCGAATTCAGATCAGTTGTCTATTTCTTAGTGGGTCTGAACTGGTGAAATTGTACAAAATAAACATCTTTAGCTTTCTAGAGTTACATATTATACTTGATTTGTTAATTTCTGTAATGTGTTTATACAATTAAAAATACTATGTCAGAGCTAGGTCTATTTGTTACAGATTATTTTTGGATAAAGAGAGCTCGCAAGAATGTGTCAGTTTTATAGAACCAAGGTTACTGCAGACTAAAGCAGAAATTCAGGCATAAACTGGTCTTCCACCAGTTTTCCACATCATCATCTAAGAGCATGGTTAATGAGTTCTGAAATTCATTCACAACACTGTTAATCTTTTAGGAATCTCATAACCTTGCCTGACCTTTCCATAATCACAAGAGAAAAACCTTGACAAAATTAGAACCAGTTGTCATGTCCTGCCTTCCTTTCTTCCTATCTTCTAGTTACTCACTTTCTGTTCGTTCTTTCTTTTTCTTTCTTTCTTTCTTTCTTCCTTTCTTTCTCTTTCTTTCTTTTGTTCTTTCTTTCAACAATCAAAAGACTCCACATTTTCAAATTCCATAGAAGACTAATGATTGAATAATTTTCTCACATCTCTGTTTGCACTTTCGCAATCTGGTTGCATTGATTTGTATCTCATAAGTAGACATTTCCTTTGTTGGTTACAAATCAATGCTATAGAACAAACCTGCCAGCACATTCCCACCCCTGCTCTCCCCCGCCCTGCAGTTTGAAAAACAAAGCAGTTTTCTTTTTAAAAATTAATTTCATTGGTTAGTAATATACTAAAAGAAGAGAAAGCCCCAGAGTTTAAAAAAAACAAAAACCAGAAAACAGAAAAACAATCCGTGGGAAAAAGAGCTCCTCCCAAGCTGGTCTGTGCTTCTTTCTCACCGCCTAAAGCAGAGAACTGCCTAGTGGGAGAGCAGCGCTCTGCTGCCACGGCTCCCAGTGTGCTCTGTTAACCCAATTAAGGTCCTTGCCTTCATACATCACAGGGCTGCCCAAAGCAACACACTGTGATGTCACAGTCAGATATGATTTCATGGCAGGGAAAAACCAAAAAGGCAGAAAAGGTTGAATGTATTCTGCTTTTATTCAAAATCTTCTAAGAGAGGGCAAAAGGGAAGATAATTTTTTTTTTTCCCACAAGAAAAAGAGCACAAGCTCTCTTATGAGAATGTAAAAACTCAGTTCTGATGATACCCTGGTGCTTTTACCCCAAGTGGATAAGTATGAATAAAGAAACACAAAGAAGTACTATCATCAGTCTGAATGCTCTCGCCTACCCTTAGCTACAGGTGGAAAGCAGGCAGGCACGATTTGATTTACCTAGATTAAATGAGCAATTTTCTGTCCTCTTTTTTTTTTCCCCTTTTAAAAATAGCCAATCGATTTTGGCCTCACTATTGCAGACTGTACCAGGTCCATTTTAATACACCGCTGATTAAATGGTATGTTCATGGCTGAAGGCACTGCAGCAGGAACAAGCAGAAGCTGCTGAAGGAATGGAGACAGGAAACCAAAGCCCACACTCCAGAGAGCCCACACGCTTCCACCATGTTCGGCACTCTGTGAAGGCCACAGCCCTTAGCCAGTGGACTGCAGATAGCACACTGTAGACTTGAACCAGCTGAAATATGATTCTGGGTGTTGGAAACCTGGAATTCATTTAAGCTTTTTAATTCTGACCTTAAGAATTAAAGGGGGGGGAAATCAAAGCTCTTTGATTTTTTAAAACTACGGATGGGGGAGGATAATATTGTGTTCTAAGTTGCAATGACATCGGCATTGAAGGTGGAAATTGGCTTCACAGGAAGCAGCCTATTAAACTGCACTATGAAAGAGTTACGTTTTCTTAAGTTACAGAGGTAGAGTCATCTACCCAAAGGGGATGAAGCTAGATACCCCGGTTGGTGAAACTGCATGAAAAAGAAACAAAGAAAGAATATAGGACTTTTATGTAGGGTGACTATATGTTGGGGTTCACAGGGCAGCCCACAGAAAAGTGCGAAGATCTCTACTAGTTCTGGGCAATAACCATTTGGGTTATTATGAGAAAGTACAACCTTAAGCAAAGTGTGTGGCTGGAAAAATATGCCAGGGAGGGACTCCTCCAGTTGACTCTTAAAGAGACTTAATAGCCACAGATGTATCTTTGGAAAATGCAAAGTCTCTCTGACAGGTGAGGTTGTAGTTTCACAATGGATCTGAGGACACAGGAATTGGATGTGGGAATTGGTGAAATCCAGTTTTAAAAAGTGAACTTTTTTTTTTCTTGTGCCTATTGCTTCCTCCCTAATCCCTTCCCCCCATTTCTCTCCCATTATTGTTTACTTAATTTGAATCCTGGCCTTAATGGAGACTGAAATGTATCCAGAGGTACTACTAAGATAAGAAATTTCAGGAAGAAAGATTTAATGAGGGGCTTAGGAGTTTTGGGAAGAGGAATAGAAAATTATTTAGAGAGAAATGAGAGAAAAACTAAGTTAAATATCAGAATCAGCCCGATGGCTGTGGACTGGCTTGTGAGAGACACAGATGGTCTGCATTCTCCAGAACAAAAACAAACAGGAAGTAACAGGGCCAGAGCCCCCTCTCCCCTCCATTCCTCCCTCTCGGGTAAAACTGGAAAAAAAACCCAAAAACCAAAAAACCAAAAACCAAAAAACAAACCTGAAATGCATTCAGATCAAAAAGTTTTCCTTTAAATGCTGAAAAGTGACCAAAGTGAAAGAAATAAGAGAGAGCTAGTTCTAGCAGGTAAAATGTCAAAGGGACATCAGCTCTGTGGGGGGGGGGGGGGGGGGTGGAAGAGAAATTGAGGATTAAACCTGTACGCTTTGGAGAAAAGTCAGACTCTACAGCTCACTAATGTAGCAGATAAGTGGCAGAATTTGAATTCTGGAGGAGAGGAAGGGTTTCATTTCGGGCAGTCCGTTTTCTGAAGGAGGGTTGGGAGGTCCTGGGGGAAATGACTACTCCTGGGGTGCAGAGGGGGACAAGTGACTTCAAGGAGAGCAGCAGAGGTAATAAACTGGGGAGCTGTCTCGGACACAGTGACTCAGTTAGGTTTTCAGTTTGGAATGTAACAAGCTCTCAGGACATGGCTGTGACTCTTTGAAAAAACTCTCACTGGAACCGATGGCTATTTGCAGGGTGAAAAACTTCAAGCTCTTCCTTTCCCGAATCTGAATGCCCAAGCAGTGCCTAAAGCAGCAAGCTTGTACACACAAAACAAAACAAAAAATTCCACAAGATGGGGGGTTTGGGGCCAGAGAGGAGGTTCGTGAAGAGCACCCGTCACCTCCTCGCCCACAGCCCTGAGCAGCACGGAGCTCTGGCAGGGTAACTGCCAGTGAACCCAGAGATTTACAAGCCTTCTTACAGAAACCACCCCAGGTCCCCTATGCTCCAGGCAGCAGTGAGGACAGTTTTTCATGTTCCAAAACTAATTGGACAGTAAGGAGTGTCTGTACGAGTAAAAGGGGGTGGGAGTGGAGGATGGAAATAAAAGGGAAAAAAGTGTCCTTGTTGAAAGTTTTAAATTACAGGCTCAGTAAAAAACTGGCATTCCACCACATCCGGTCTAGTTACCAAATGGAAAAATAGGGTCATTAACATGTTTATTTGAATTACATTAGTCCTTCTCTTTCATATTTAATTTATTCTGTTAGGAAAAAAAAAAAAAAAAACACAACACTGCATGCTGGTGAAAGGCCGGAGTGTAATGGATCTTGGGGAGCTGAGATGCAATGATCTTTACCCATTATCTACCCCGCTAAGGCTTTTCAGAACTTGCTAGTGTCGTTCACAGATTCTGCTCCTTCGGAAGAAGGGAAGGGTGCAGAAAGATGTAAGGTACAGAAGCCTCTCAGTTATTAAAATAATATTGGAATGCGTTCAAATTAAGGAGTGGGAGTGGGATCTGACTATGGAAAGGAGGTTCAGGGAAAGAAGAAAACCTCCTCTCTGGATTGAATATCCACACACAGTGATCTCAGGCTTACTAGATGTTCTTCACAGGGTATGGATGTTGCAGAACTCAGGGAAATCTCTGTGTTACTGGTGTTCCTGGTGTTAAAAGTTCTCATCTCTTGGATGAGCCCTGCCATTGTCCAAAACAGTTCAGATCTACTTTAGTAAAAAGCAAGGATAATGTGATACATTCAAGGGAAAATGGAAGAAAGTCTATTGTTGGTGTCCAGAGATGACCTGGTTATCATGTGGTGGTGACACGAAGAGGACATAAAACTTAGTATCATTAGCCCATCCTTGTTCTACAATTTACTAGCTACACTTGTACACAGAATTTAACTTAATCAGTTTTCCTCATCCATAAAATGGGCACATGAACACAGTTGGGAAGTGAGATGATCTATGTAAAAGTGTCCTCTAAAACACTGTACACCTATAAGATATTCCTATTTCCTGAAGACTGTGGTGCCTGGTACAGGCGAAACACTTGGCCAAATATGCTTAGAAACAGGATTGGAAACAAAGCAGAAAAGGCTCTGACAAAGCTGAGGGGGATGCGGATCTCCTATCTCAGTGCTGACTGGTTGTGTGACTTGCTACCAGCAGGGATTTCTCACCGGGGATGTTGACCTCGGGTTCACAGACTGCCTCCACAGTAGGTTGCCACCCACTCACAATGAGTCATAGAAAGTTCAAATCTTACTTCGTGCTAGCGATGCTAATGCTAATGTAGAGGTAAGTAGTTTTAGGGTTTTAGTGACAGATTTCTGCTGGCACTGTGGATATGGTAGCCCCAGAATCTCACGGCAACTCAGGCCAGCTAGCTCAACCTAGACTCGGTTCTGGGCCCCTGAAAGTGCCGAGTCCAACTTCCAGTTCCAATGGGACAAATTGGCTAGGCCGGCATTGCCTTGTACCTCTACTTTAGGATCTCCAAAACGAGTGACAATTTCAGTCTCCACCTGTTCCTTAAGGCGAGTTTCTCTCTTTGCTACAGACAGCATCACATTTTCTGTTACCATTCTTCCTTTTGGTCATGTTGATCGAACATTTTGCCAGCTCCTTGAAAGCTGAACCGTGGCTCAGATATAGTTGCCTTCACATCAAGATAATTCTGGTTAGAGCCCAGAGCCTCCTTAGGATAATAATTTTGACAGAGGAAGGGGGAAGTTAAGTCACAACAGCTCTGGAAGAAGCCAGCGGCAGCCCCACGTGTGGGACAGTGTTTCTGGATGGAGTGCTTTGGTGTGTGCGTACATGCGTGCCTACACACACACACAAGCGTGGACAGGAGAAAGCTCAGAATCAATGAGATAACCATGATAAAAGACGATGATTTCCATTCACAATGATCAGATCCGGAAACGGATATGGTATATGTTTACAAGGAAACAAAAGGCTTGAGTAAAGTGAATATAGATGTGTTTATCCAGTTCTAATATATGTGAATTAGAAGTCATCTTATTCCTCTTTTAACGAAAGGGTTTAAGACAAAGTAAAAAATTACTTGACACAGTAGGCTGCAAACTTAATAAAATTCCTTAAAGGTTGATGACAGAAACAGTATCATAAAGGTTTAGCTAAACTCATGCGTAACAAGTTGATAGTGGTTTACTCATGGAAACCAGGATGTCTGGAGGAAAGTCACCCTGATTCTTGAAGTTAGCAACAAGGACAACTGTGTCTTATATCACACATTCCTGGGCCTGTAATCAGAAGGTGAATGTTGAGCTGAAAAGGTTCAAGGGACTGGCCCAGCGGAGGCTTTTCTTATAACCATACAGGCATAAGAAATTAGGGGCCAACTGAGGTGCTAATCTGAGACATGCTAGGACCAGAAGTGCCACAAATTCTTGTACCTACCCCACATGTCATGCTGCCTACATTACGCCACACCTCTCTGCAGCAAGAGTGATTATCTCTATGTCACAGATGAGAAAACGAAGGATCAGAGAAGCTCAGAGAGGAAAAGTACTTTGACAAAAGTCACACAGCTGTCAAGTGGCAGACCTGGAATTTGAACTCAGGGTTATCTGTTTCCAAAGCTATGTTACCATACCACTTCCGTTTTCTGCCCAAGTAGCCGGAGTAACCTGTTAAAGCTATACGAAGTCTTGTTCTTCATTTCTCCTAGTATCTCAATAGTGTGTGTCATAGCTTCTCACTAAGAAACTACATAAACATCTACAGCTTTACCTTAAGATGTCTCCAGCTCTTATTAAGAGGGAATAAGAGAAGCAAGCTGATCATGAGAAGGTAAAAACATGTAGCTAGCAACACGTGCAGCTGTGGATTGCCATAGAGGACCACGGACGACAATGTAAATGAACAGCAACTTTCTCTATCAACTCAACTAGAGATTCATTCTTAGTTTTCGTAATTTAAACTCATGTATTTCAGTGAAAGTAACATCCAGGAAGTGAGTGACAATCATGGATCCAAAAACCTCCTTAATTGATGAGCTCTAATGTTGAATGAATTATCAAAATGGAAGATGAAATGCTCAAGAAATGTCTGGGTGGAGAGGAGAAGCATTGGAAGGAGAAGAGAAATTAAAGAAAAATCCAGAGTTTACTTTCCTAGACTCTGGGTGATTTAATCCTCCTGAGCTTGGTTTTCTCATTTTGAAGAGTCTAAATTCAGCTGCAAGAGGTTTTGTGATGCAAGAATGTTGCTAGCCTAAAGGCTGTGATAACATATTTAAGGAGCTTTCTGTCCCTCATAACAAAAATAAAAAGCCTTTCAAAATTATTTATGCCTTTGAATATGTTGGTGAATACCTGTATCTTAAATTCTGTCCCTGTAAATGAGGCCATTTAAAAAAAGATATTCAAAATTATTGTATATGTTTACAATGAATAGGAGCTATTTATATGTATTATGAAAAATTCAGGTAAAAGTAAAGGCATCAGTAGTCTCTTTGCAGGGTTCTCTTCCTTTTCCTTCTTTACAATTCTGCTCCCTTTCTTTTCTTCCCCTCATCCCCACCCCTAGGAATTTAGCACAGATGGAACAGGTTTCTGTAACACTGACTGGCAACTCATTGCTTTCACCAATTTTCCCTCAGAGCTGGGCTCTTCAAATAGTGACCATCACTGGCCAATGAAAAATCAGTGTGGTTTAATATTATTTAGAAAGGACTGAAATAATTCTCTCAGCAGAAATTCTTTCACTCTTTAAGAACACTTCCTACCTGAAGATTTACTTTCCCTCAGCACAGATTTGACAATCTCACTGCAAGTGAGTTCAGGGACTGTGGCATTACAGAACCTGGCCAGGTTATGTCATAATGTCACTGCTTAACTGAACTAAAGGAATTGATCAGTGCCACAGAAGAAAGAGAGTATGAGGAAAATGTCAGGGATTATTGTCTAGACTCAGGGAAAAAACTCCCCAACCAAGGCCTTGAATGGATTAAAGGGCTCACAACATCATGTACTGATTGGACTCCCTTCTCCTTCCAGGAAGCAATCTTGACTATAATCCTTATTTTTCATAGCCTCTTCCTAATGATAAAATCCCAATGAAGACTGGTTAGCTCAGCCCCTTGGATTGAATGCTAACAATGCTAAGTCTGCTGCTTGGCTCCTGTCCTTTGACTTGGGGGAGGAGGGGCGTCTAGCAAATAGAGCATTAGCGTGATGACCAGCAGCTCTGAGCTCTGGTTCTGGCTCTTGATGCTAATTAGATGTGTTGGGCAAAATGGACAAAATGACTGAACTGTCTAAGCTAAATGCCTTCCTCTGCAAAGTGAAGGACTCCTTTCAGATCTAAAGTTCTGATTTTGTGAGCCTTGTCTGGCTGGTTTTCTTGGTTAGAACGTGGGTTTCATGAGGTTAACATCATAAATTCAGTTCTCATACAAATAAGATGGCCCTGTACAGTGCTTCACACATAGTATCGGCTCAATAGATATTTGTTCAATGAATAAATGTCTTGGTATAATGAAAAACTCTATTTCATAGTCAAAGATTCTAATTTAGGTGAAAATGGAGAGCTGTCAAGAGAGACCCTAGGGCTTGGTACCAATGCATCTGAGCCCCTGGGAAAAAGAATTCAAAATATGGGTCTCGCTGATGTCCAGCTAGTGGTATCGCTCGAGCTAGCTGCGGTATAAGAACACGGTTGCCATTTGTTACTCCTCAGATAAGCTGAGAGTATACTTCCCAAAACCCTCTTCCAGAAAGATAGTAATCCTAAGAGAATTTCCTGAATTTGAGATTACACGAGAAGCTCATCTGTTCCTCCACAACGTTCGGTTGAGGTATGCAAATTACAGAGATTTTTCGTCTCCATTTCTCTGGCGGGAAAAGAGAAGGCTGCTTCCACTGCAGGTCACCTTAGTTCCTACAGACGTGGGAAACAAGTCAACCCGTATTAAAGCTCTACCTTTTTGTAAAATACTGGAGTATAGGCTTTGCCCATGTTCAGGATTCCCAATGGTCCAGGCAGCGATCACGTGCCTCAGCTAATGAGAATCACGTCACAAAAGGATGGGTAAACCTATAAATTAACTGAGACAACAGTATCAACCACCTGATCAGTGTGATCCAATATACCGTAATTTGAATTCTTTGGCCATACTTTAAAAATGAACTAAAAAGAGGAATTTGAACCGGAAAGATGAAAGCTCAAGCGTGAGAACAAGTAACCTGGGGTCATAAATGTTCTTTGACATCTTCAGTGTGCTTCTAACAGCTAGGGTTTAGTTTTGTTTTCTTTTGTTTTGGGTTCAGTGAGCAGATTGTATTTCCCTTCTCCTCTCCTTCCAGAACCTGGCCAAGTATAGACGTGGAGGGGGAAAGCCAGTCACACAGTGTTGACAGAGCTCCTCTCATGGCCTGCAGAACAGATCTACTGAGTCTCCCATCTCCTGGTCAGCAGTGACAAATAAACACTGGTTTTATTTTAGTAGCTTTGCTGTATTTCCGTGGGCAGCTGTCCTTACTGCACACAAGCAGTCCCTCTTCTCAGGGGGTTGTAACTCAACCATCAAAATACCAAAATATGCTCTGGTTTGAAACTTGGTGCAGAGTCCCAAGCCCCAGAATGACTGTGGTTTGCTTCCAAATTTAAGAAAATATTGAGTTTTGTAGGTTATTTGTTTACTGCTTTCAAATATGTTTGAAGATTCTTTTAAACTTTCCATAGGAAATGTACTAAAAAAGACATGCCATTTTAATACCTTTAATGATTCATTCTGAATTTCAGCACGCCAGTGAAAGGACCAAATGGTGGGCGGGGGAGGGGGAAAGAGTTTATTTGTTTTATTTTCTTACCAAATACAGATGTTTTGACCACTTGGGTCCTCATCAGTGTTCAAAATATTGGTGTGTTGTAACATAATAAAATAAAGGCGTTAACTTCTTTGTTTTGTTCCTTTTAGTGATGTGCAGAATGGATTAATGAGTTCTCGTTTTTGGCCCCTGTATAACTCAAAAACTCATTTCAACTTAAATAAGTTAAGTAAGTAATTAGTTCATAATATGGCCTAATCACCTCTGGTATTTTGAAACAAACAAAAACACCAAAATGGCTGTTGCACGTTTGTACTTAATTACTTCCATATAAAATACCCATGTGGATTTTATTACAGGTGACATAAATTTCAAGTCTAAGCTTTGTTTGCTATAGAAACCTGGGCTATGGGATTGTGTAGACTCTCTACCCTTCCCTATTATTTTCCTAAAGAAAGACAGTCTATGGAACTGCATTCTTGCTTTCTTAATTGGCAAAGGAAAGCACTTTACTTAAAAAACTCTGGAGAATAGGTTATTTCGTACAGAGGCTCAAAGGATGTTAATAGAAAATAGTATCATTTCTAGAATTTTTGCAATGTTCAATTTTTGCTCTTAAGAGTCTGAACAGTTCTTGTTTGCATACATGTCTATCTGGGGATTGCTCCTGGTGATCGGGACAGCTTATGGAAATCCTTCCAGATGAATATACCCAATAGAGCAAAAAATTGTGCTATGTCTCTAATGTAAGGGGGAAAAAAAAGACTTTTTAACAACTGTGTAATTGTGAGTTCTAGCCTTAAAGGAACTTTCTTGGCTTAGATTTCTTCCAACCTCCCTCTCAGATACTTAATAATCAAAGTATATGCCAAGAAACTAATGATGCAAACCAGAGTATTGCACATGAACTTGGACCTCTTTTCCGTTGTGTAGTGTGTACAGTGTGACTAAGATTGGATCCAGAAAATCAATGACAGAGAAGAGACAATACAACATGATATACAACAAGGTGCCCCTATCTTTGGGAGAGTCAAAGACCCACTTCCTATCCTTCATAAATGGGGATAAAGAGTCCCAGTATAGGGTCTGAAGTTTCTAGGCTAATCTGACAACCAGCTGCAAAAGGAAGAAGGATCAAACCTTCATTAGTAAATATCCAGGTCATTTGCTTGGCATGAATCCACTGTCATGTCAGCTGCACACCTCACAGTTCTCTAGGTGATATCTGATATTCTCATGCATTTGTAATACCTTTTGAGTTCTGACACAGAAACTTAAGCACAAATAAAAATTTTCCCAAGCTATGACAGCTTTATGGATGGCACTCATTTTAGGATTTAGACCAACTTTCCTTTGGATGTTTAACAGGGGAATGCTTCTCCTTTAGCTTTCTGACTCATGCAAATCCACCCAATGCGGTGCTGCAACCTTTGTTAATTGTAGCCATTCATTGACTTAGTGATGCCTTATACATAGTAGAAGCTAAATAAACACTTGCTTTCCAGAATAGAACTAGCCTTATTGCAAGGGAAAAGGGAGTGCATAAGAGTCTAGATGAACCTGCAGGAAAACTAGTAGATGTTGGCTATATTAAAAAAAAAAAAAATCAAGCAGTGAAAAAAGTTGGGTTTTGATACAACTTCCCAGGGGAAATAGTGGAAGTTTCATTGGGGCATTTTAAACTAGAATAGACAAAACACTAGTGGGGTATGTTGAAATAAAATATGCGTAGCCCGTCTGTGAATTAGTGTTTACTTTCAATATAATTATAAGTGAAGCAACACTGTAATGGGAATTTTTCATACACACGAAAGCTATGGCTACTATGTTTCCACATCGACCATATGTTGCACATATTGGTTGGTGTGGATGTGTATCCCTACTGCCCTCTAGTGGATGAAATTTAAGACCTACCTGATCAGGCCAATCTAAGAAGCTACCATGGCTTGGGGGTCTATCAATCCTTAATCATTTAGGGTAGAAAGAAAATAGCTGTGTTGATGCATTTTCCATCAAATTATAAAATTGAAGGGCATTAAAAACAACAGAGTCAAACTCTGTAATTAAGACTGCCATTTAATGTTTGTTCGCACACGGTATTCATTTCTGTGTATCCCTGCCAAAGATCCATTGTGTAATGTTGTCCTCACATGACATTAAAAACACCAGTTCCCTGGAAAATGTAAAAAAGAAACCGTGCTGCCTTGAAATACATGGAGTTTACTTTTGGAAACAGAAAATTAATACAGATGCAGTAAGATAATTTGGAACACAAATATAATGGCTAGAAGAAACTTGAAAATCAGGACTGCTCCTTAAAGCATATTAGCAGTTTATGGGTGTGATGGCTGATACTCAGAAGAGGGCAGGCAAAACAGGCTTCAGAACAGGGAAGCTGCTTTGGAAAGGACTAACTGAACGTTTACTCTTATCTATAGTAAGGGGTCAGGAAAGTGAGTCCAAACAATATTTGGTCCTGGGGTATATATTTAATGCTCTATCACATTTAGGCTGCTTTTCAGGTACAGAATTCAGATGCTACAGTAAAGAAAGATACGGATCTGTAAGTTCTGCAGCATTTTGTTGTTAAGTCACGGGATAAATCTGAAGGCAGATCTCTTTGTTTAATATTAATTATTTTAAAGGATTTAGATTTTGATCACTAAATTTAAGTCTCAAACTTAGTGTGGGAAATAATTCTCCTAAAATACTGAGAAGACACAATTGTACAATCTGAGTTGTATACTGGATTGAGTAAATGAAATCTGAATGAAGAGAAACATACCCTATGCATGCTGAACGCAGCAAGCCAATGGCCATTACTGCGAATGTGGAGGAAAGAGATGGACTAATTATTTAAGTAACATAAATTATTAGAAGCTGGTGATGTGGGGCTAAATATATAGTTGAGGGCAGGTGGATCTAGTTGGGCATGGAGCCAGATTGCTCCCTTTGAGAAAGTGACAGTTTTCACAATAGGTGAACTGGTAAGGAGTGCTGGTTTAGCTATCAAAGATAGATTCTAAAGGACTTATCCTTTTCAAATTAAAAAAAAAAAAAAAAAGTCAACAGACCTACCTAGGTAAAGGTGAAAAACAACAGGAATCTCTCATTACCTAAGTGACCTAGAAGAAAATCTGACCCAATAAATATCCTGGAAGCTTGGTTTTCATCTCAACCAGATTTCCATACAGTAATTAGCATCTCTATAGACAGGTGACTGGAAGCCCCAGGAAGAGTTGGGGGTAAGCAGTATGGGGCACAGGGAAGAGATACAGCCCATTTCCTACTTAGCACCACGGACAGAGCTGTCAGCAGAAAAACATCTTGGAGTTAAGCGAATCTACCCAGACATCAGTGCTGCATTTTAAAGATGTTTCTTCATCCCAGTAGGACTGGTTTGTAGAACTGTGTTGGAATTGTGTTCCACTGCTTCCCTGTAGTGCAGCCATTGGGGGTGAACAGGGCCACCTCTAAATCTCTAAATAAAAGATGGCTTGCCCACCTGTACAGGTGGATGAAGGCAAGGTTGGCATAGGAGAGTGAGGTCTCCTTGACTTTTCTCTGTCACTTTCTGGTTTTTGAAAATTCACAGTACTCTGAGAAATAATATCCAAGCTTTTCCAGGACAAGATAAGTCCACATACATTTCAGCCTCCAGATCTCTAGGGCACAGAGATTGCTATGAGGCAGAACTAAGGCAAGGAGTAAGTAACGACAACTTTAAAAGGAAGTCAAGAGCCTCTATTCCATCTCCTGTCATGGCAGATCACAAATCGGACCCTCTTTTCCCTCTCAGTTCCGGTCTTGACAGGGTGAAAGGACTGTTTGATTCTGTACCGAAGAACAGAATCTGGGAAATTAATCCCTCTTAAATATGAGCAGTGAGTGGGTCTCCTTTTCTGCCCTATTGACCCTTGATATAGAGACCTCGTGTTGTGAAAGAAGCATCCTGGGACAAGATGTCTGGCATTAAATCTCACTGTCACTTGCTGAGAATCTGGAGTCAAAGTTTTTCCCATTTGATTGTTAATCAGAAACTTACTATTTCTGAAAGAATCTGATGGTAGGAAACTTCAGGGTTGCAAGTTTTCATATTTTTTTTTTAGGGTTTTTTGTTTTTGTTGTTGTTTTGTTTGGTATTTTTTGTTTCCTAGTCCTTTATGTCTACAAGGAAGTTTATGGGGGGCATAAAGGGAGTTGGAAGCTAGAATTTCTGTCAGCTTACTACACATGTTCACCAAATGGTGAAGTTCTTACTTTAAACCCCAGCAAGACAAGATAAACTCTGTCTGCCCAGCAGCCTTTCAGAGGCATTAAGGGTAAGAGAGAAGGTAAGTAATTCACTATGCGTCCCCATTTCTATAATGGGGAAGGACGTCTTGATACATTTACAATACTCCTCTGGGGATATTTCATCAGTTATACCTAAACTCTAATGGACAATAATTGATTTGAACTTTCCACTTAGCACAGAGCTGTAAACAGCTTCACTGCAGCCGGCAGCAATGAGCCGACGTTTTGTAAAGTGGAGAGAGATTCAGAAAACTTTTGTACTGGGTCAGGCTGTAGCCTAACAGCTTTTGTATCCAGGGAAGAAACAGTTTGTCCTCCTGGTTTTAATAGCTGGGCTAATCGAGTTTCAGGCCTGCAGTAGGTATAGGTTATCTTTTGAAGGCATTCCATTTTAACCCCTCACTATTATGATGGGTTTACAACCCAGCCATAAAAATGCACTCGTGATTTAGACATACATCAAGACACACTCAGAAACATAACTTGCAGGATGCTAATTTCCCAATGAACGGGAAAAATAAGACATTATAGTCATTTTAAGACTGTAGTTGCTGTTTTTTTTAAACTCTCTGTGGTTGGTGAACCTCTCAAGGAAAATATTCCCTCTCCCTCAGTGTCCCTCATCTGGTTGACATCTGTCTCTTATCCTCCACTCACCCCCACTCTGCTTCTGCCCATATCATCATGCAATCTCTCACAGAATGGCCTGAAGAATAATCTGCTGCAAGGAATGGGGCGAGCATAAGGGTACTTCCGTCCCACAGCTTCTGCAGCCCCCTCCCTAGCCCTACTGAACAGAGAAGTGGACAAAGTTTGGAGGAGTTCTCCTTCTTTTAAAATCAGTTTTCTCTCTCCCTCGGGCATGACAGCAGGCAAAAAATGAAGGAAATAGAAGACTAACTACATTTTGCTTAGACCACTGTATTCTCTGCTCAAACTGTGGCTTTTCTACCTTGTCCTGGGGATTTCTCATAAAGGGATTCAAAGCATACCAGGCAGCTGCTCTAAGACGACACAGGGCAGAGGGCCCTCTGGAGTTGTTGCTGCCAGTTCTCTGGTGTCAAGGATCTACAAATTCGTGGCGGTCAAGTGGGACCTCATATAATCACCAGTTGGAGCTCTGTGAGAGCCATTCTAGTCTGAAATGTGAGGAACCCACAGCAAAAGGTACATTTTGTAAATATATCGCTCTCAGTCATTACCTTATGCGAGTCTGACACAGAACAGGAATTTTTTTTGATAATTCTGCTGATGAGATTATGAGAGCAAAAACATTTCACTGTCAGAAAATAGGCTTACCCCTCCCCCCAACTGTAGCTTCTTTTCTAGAAATCTACAGGAAAAATGGTACAATCAGACATTTTATAAGATGTTGTCCAGATTCTGAAGTGGATTAAAATAAAACTAAACATAACTTCCTCCACTTGGCCCTGAAAACAACACTTTGTAGATTCCAGACATCAAGCCTGGTTCTGGTCTTGATTTTACTCTTGATTATACAGGTAACAGTAAACAAGGCACTTAACCTTGTGGAGCCTTAATTTTCCAATTTCACATTTGGGGAGCATGATATCTGTCCATTCATATTCATTCATATTTATATTCATTCATATTCAGGTACTGGTGAAATGAACGAAATTATATAATAGCTACCAGACAAAAAGTTATTATATATACTTAAGGTCAGTCACAGTTAGAGTGTCGTGACCAACGACTGACCAATGACTGGTCAAAGTTCATTGCATTTTATCCCCTATTTGGTAGAAATGGCATTTCCTATCTGTTGGCTGCAAGCACCTGACCCTAGCCATATGAAAAACCCTTTCCTTCTGTAGTCAAATGGTAACATTTTAATATTTGACCTTTGAATCAAAACTGGCATCTTCATGTTTGGTTTTACCAATGTTTAAAGCTTACTTAGCTTTCAGTTAAGTCACCAAGACACTCTTTCAACATCGAGCTGCCAATGGAACATTCTTGAACCATAAACTTTCATACAATGATACCCAGTGACTTTGAATTATTTTCTCCATGATCAACAGCTTAACAAATATTAGTTTGTGAGGTGTTTATATTCCAGACCATCACTGTATCAGGTTCAGCTCTCATAAATTTCCATAATCATAAAATGTGCTTTATAAATAAAATGATGATAAAAGTTAACAAGAAATGGAACTCTTAAATTCACCCTATGTTTTACATCAACCTTGGGATTCAAAGTTCTGTAATTAATGGAAATGGGAAGAGCTTAGAGAGTGTTCAGGGCAAAGGTCAAAGAACTTTCCCTCCTTCCTTGCCCAAAATATTTTTAGAGGTGATTTGATAATGGTTATCAGTAAGATGATGTGTGAATAGATGTTCTTTATCTATAATTCTGATTAAACATTTAAAAAGGGGGCTTAGGAAGCATCGGGGATTTGATTTAGTTACAAAATTCTGACATATTTCACAAGATGTTAAATCCTCATATGAAATACTGTGATGTCCTATTATAAGTTTTATGAAATACATTTGGTCTCCTTTTGTCTGTGACAATTTAGGTAAAGTGTAGCTAGAAGGCAGGCCAGCTGAACCAAATGAGTTCTAGCCTTTGGCTTTTTATAAAAGTTAAAAATGAGTGGTAAAGCTTATCTTGAAATACTCTTTCATGAAAAGAATATATGGGACACAACGACTGAAACAGCCTAGATGCTAGGTTGCCTACTGTCACAGGGAACCAATCACATATGAACTGTTTTGATTCCATTATCGATCCGTCTTTATAAATGCTTGGCAGAGGTCAAGGAAACAAATTTAATACCTATAAAACAAATAAGAGATTTCCTTGTTTGCTTTAAAAAATGACATTTACTGATTTTTTTCCTTTATGGTATTCAGCTGTATGCAGCCATATTATAATTGTCATACAATAACCTTAATTCAGGGACACATCTTTTAAAATAATGTATTATTCAGAAACCTCAGGTAAACATGTAATTGAGGAGTAGAAAAGATGCACACAGACAAGTAATCATAGATACAAAGCATGGTGAATTTCTGTGCCACGCACTTCACACCCCAACTCATTTCACAGGGAAACTAGAGAAGGGGCAGAACCATGTCTATTATGATAATTCACAAAGGGAGGCCATATAGATATGCATGCAGAGTCTCTCCCCACCTCCCCACGTACATGCCAGGATTTCAACTCTGCGACACTGAGTCCCTTCATTTAGCCAATTAGTCTTTCCAGCTTCATGTAACGCACGCCAAGAAGAAGGAGAAATAGAAGTGCTGACGTTCACTGCTTTGAAAGTTGCTATTCTAATGCCAAAGCTGCCTCTTGAGCAATTTCCAGAATGTATTAACATGGGAGCAAAGCTCTATTCCTAAAGACATAGATCACATTATGCAGGGGAGCCCCCTTCAATGTGTCACAGTGGCGCAGAATCTCCTCCATCCCTTGGAAGACCTTAACAGTTGTAGTTAACATGCGCTCAAGTTTATGGTCCTTCCTCAGGCAAAACCTAGGAGGTCTTCCTGAAGAAAAGGGACCAATTTAAAAATATTTAACAACCAAAGCATGTTTTCTGAATTATACGTTGGCTGAGCCTTTGCACGGCTGGACTGAAGAAAGCCAGTCAAGGTCTAAGCAAACCAGTTTCTCAGTTTAGGTTCTAGTGAAGGCTTCTTCCATGTCTGTCCTTTTGTTTTGTTTTGTTTTAACCAACTAAGTCTAGGTTCAATTTTAACAACTCAAGCAACCCCTAGACTCTCCCCTCACTAATACAGGACCAAGTTGAAGAGTGATATTTAGATAAAATATAAATACACAGCAAAAATGTGTCGCTGTGATTCTCTAAGTGCCCTCTGACACACGTGGTATGGGTACTTGGCAGGGAACGAGAAGTGGTTCTGAAATACTCAAAAGGATTGATTTCCCCTCTTCCGGTGATCATGCTGGTCACAACGGAGGTAGTGACAGAGATCTGAATATCACTTTCTCCTTTTCTCTCATCAATGGATATACACAAGTCATTTTGTGTTTAGCCTGACCCCCTACAGATTCAGCCTTTCTTGCTTAACTCCTCTGACACTTGCAAGAGGTGAGTGGACAAGTCTTTTACTGAGGTAGCAGAGCACAGAGGCAGGAGGAGACCTCTGTGCCCAAGTCCTGGTTCTTTTACAAGTTACAAATTCTTCCATTTCTCTCTCCTAGGCCCCCTTTTCCCCAGACACAGAATCTGGGCGTTGACTGAGATGATCCTGCAAGGCCCCTTTGAGCTTGTTTTTTCCCTAAAAAGTTTCCCAAAATGGCTTCCTTTTTTTCATCCTTGGTTCTATAGTTTAAAATTTTGGCTCAATCTTCAATTATTCCCTCACTCTTCCTTTACTGTCTCCTAAATATGCTGTCCCACAAAAAGCCCCCTGGCCATAGTATTTTCTTTTGACAGGTATGTGTTTGAGGGGTTGGTGCACTCCTCTATCATTTCCTATAGCCTATGTCTATTAGTTAAGGGTTAAGTTAACTTAGTTAATGCTTCCTTTTCAGAATATCTCTGATCAGATCTTCTGCTAGCAACTCAGATTCCATCTAGAGCATTCTCTCTCCTTTGAAACCATTCTACAATCCAAATTCTATATAACCACAGTCCATGACATGATACAATGCCCCAAACTTCTGCTAAACTTTCACATTTTAAAATATTTTGCTTCTCATATATTAGACAATTATCAAATCTAGAAAATTTCTTTTTTTGAAAGATTTTATTTCTTCTTTTTTTTTTTTTTTTGAGAGAGAGAGAGAGTGAGAAAGAGAGAGAGCAGGGGGAGGGGCAAAGGGAGAAGGACAAGCAGACTCTATGCTGAGCATAGAGCTAGACATGGGGCTTGATGTCCTGACCCTGAGATCATGACCTGAGCTGAAATCAAGAGTCAGATGCTGAACCAACTCAGCCACCCAGGCTCCCCTAGAAAATTTCTTATAATGATCTTAACTCAAATATACATTTTAAAATATTATCCTTGGGCAGCTTCTGATTACACTGTATCTAAGATGTGGAAATTGGCTCCTCACGGCAAACATATTCTCAGTGGTTTGACTGGCATAGTTCCCTCTTCAGTCCTCCAGTGGATTTCCATCCTACCTCTCAGATCAATTGTGAATTCCAAACTCCCAGCACTGAAAGCCCTTTCTAGGTTTGCTCATCTGAGATGTCAGAAAATGGTTCCACGAAAGCCCACTTACATCCACGAAGCAAATCTCCTTTGCCTTCTGGCTTCTTGCCATTGAGATTCTTCTATTTATGTGGGGAAAGTTCATCTCTGAACAAACTTTCCCCCATAAGCCTGCATATGTGGCATAATCCCTCATGCACTGAAGAACATCTTTTCCTTCCTTCAAATGATAACTTAAACCCTGCTTCTCCTAGAGAGACTTCCAAGATTTCTTTTTTTTTTTTTAAAGATTTTATTTATTTATTTGAGAGAAAGACAGTGGGAGAGAACATGAGAGGGGAGAAGGTCAGAGGGAGAAAAAGATTCCCCATGGAGCTGGGAGCCGGATGTGGGACTCGATTCCAGGACTCCAGGATCATGACCTGAGCCGGAGGCAGTTGCTTAACCAACTGAGCCACCCAGGAGCCCCACGATTTCTTATCAGCCAATGAAAACAAAGTAAAACTGATTCCATCTACCTTATCATACTTAAAAACCTTATTGTATTTTAAATGTACATTGTAGTTGCTTGTAAATTCCATGGACAACAGGAAAAATGCTGTGGGTAACCAACCTATAGTTATGATTAACTTACTGCATTGCAACCTTAGGACTTGATTTCAAATAGCTGTATATAAAAAACCCCAACTGTCCAGTTTTGTTACTTTAAGACCTATAAAGCCATTTAAATCTGATTTTTGAGAACTGTCAACTGCTAGGTATGTGGGAGGTATCGGTAAACACTTGTTGAGTTGGACTGAGGAGGAATCATCTTACATAGTTTACTCATGAAGGAAGGAGTAATCAGAAGACTATAAACATTAATATTCCATAATAACATCTAAGTGTAATGAAAAATAATACCCAAATAAGAGTTTCTCAAATATTTCTTATCCTCTTGATTATTTGATATTGTACAGATAAAACTATACTTTCAAAATAGCTTTGAATTTGAAACACTAAATTTACACACCAAGAATTAGACACTAGCAAAATCTCATAGTCTGATTTATTTCTCTGTAATATATCTGTCTTGAGAACATCAGCAGGAATACACCGAAGAAATATGCCCCTCATGGGATCAACTATATAAAAAGACAGAACACATCATCAGCACAAAAATCATTACCCATCTAATTTCTCCCATTCTAGATGGCTCCGGTGAGCCCCTCCATCATTACTGACTAGGGTTAAGATAGACCTTAATGGATTAATTAAGCCAAAGCAGGACTGCACTGCAGGCCAAAGAGGAGGAGATCCTGACACAGACGAGGCAGCAACCCTGTTCATTCATTCAAATGTGCAAGACTTAGGTACTCCCTAGTGCTGTACATTTATATTATAAAGCAGTGTCCAAAAATAAGAGTTGGTGTCTGTGTCTGGGTCTTCTCCTTGACAGTCATCAAAATCAAAGACTTGGGTGCTTATCAAAACTTCTCATGGAAGAAATCTAATGTTAAGACTCTTTTTCTTCAGGAATGCAGGGAGCATTTGGAAAAGAGATAAATCAACAGAGACGGCATGGTCACTTTGGTAATCAAGAAGCACCAGCCAGGGGAGAAGTTATTGTTTGGATGCCAGGGTGACTCTGAGAGGGCCAGGACATAGAATATTCACGAAAAGCTGAAAGCAAGACTTGTCCACAGCCATAAAGTCACCAGGGATGTGACCAAAGGCAACTGTCAGAATGGAAACCCTGAGAATTGTTCATTTAAAGAGGATTTTGAAATGCAAATGCACAAGGAGAAGCCAATAATTCAAAGGGCACAATTTAAGGTCTTCTTCTTTTAGTGAAGGAAGAGGAAAAAAAAAAAAAAAGAGAGGGAGAGGAAAAAAACAAACAAACCAGAAGTGTTATACCATATGGGGCAGTTTACTCTCTCTTTAATGAGCCAAATCAGTGTATTAATGACATGAAAACCTACCTGCTTGATGAGGACAATCAGGCTCTATCACATACAACATTAAATATACAGGTACTAACAGGAAAAAAAAATCCACCAGAAACACCCCACTCTGGAAATGGGAAAGTGGGGCTGACTAAGGCAGACTTTATCGTTAATATCAAGCACCAAGCATGCTCTATGAGTCTGGAAAAACATCTATGAATCGACACTGGAACTGGCAGACCTCACTTCCACTTATGGCACACTTGAGTACGCTTAGAGATTCCAGAAGGGGGATCTGGAAGCTTTCTGTCTTCCTTTTGGAATTGCAGAAATAGGGCAGGCTCCCCTGGGGGTCAGCCTGCTCACACCATGTTGAATCTGTATTTAACTGATAATTAAAATGAAAAGACACCTATTTCCATGGCTGCCCTGAGTTTTAAGAGCAAGTACAAGTTTCCAGTTCCCTGCTAGAGTTCATTTGTGATTCTTGAATTAGGGGAAAAACTTGCGCTAAGTTCAAACAATAGCACATCTCTCAAAAACACATGACATTTCTCACTAGAGAGAAAAAATAGAATTATGAAGTTGGAAGGCTTTCTTACCTTTGTGATTACTTAATCTAGTTATCTTGTAAATAAGGAAACTGAGGACTTGCCAATGGTCACAGAGTTAATTATGTAGCTAGCAATTTTATCAGTAATGAGCCCACAGATGGATTCAGGACTATCAGTGATCTGATGGAACTGGGTCGCTTATGGACTTTTATTTAAACAAAGAATACACACACACACACACACACACACCAAGATGGGGGAAAGACCTACAGATACAGATGTGTGTGTATAAAACATATTGCAGGGCAGTAAAAACAGGATCCTGTATTGTAACAGTGTCACGACTGTGGTCAAGAAGCCAGTGGCCCGATTAATTTATTCATTAGACAAACATTTATTGAGTTCCAAATATATGCAAGTATTATGAAAGTGAAAAGTGTACAATTAGGTATGGTTTGTGTTGTTTCAAAGAATTTTACATCTGCCACACAACCACCCAGAACAATCCGGAGTGGCCATTCTGGATGACTATAAAACGTAATCGTGGATTTTTGAGTCAGGAGAGAAGGCACAAACTCTGCACTACACTTTAGGCAGAGACTGGAAATAATCTGGAATATTTCTAACCCCACAAACCTAGAGGTTGAGACATTGATTTCAGCTGTTCCCAGCACTTGGCCATGTTTTTCCCTTCAGAATCTACCAAATTCCCTGCCCTAAGTAGCTTGGAAACAGGGCTCTTGAGGCCTTGCCGCCCTGCTTCCGCCTGGTCTCCGAGAGGGTATGTAGGTCAAGGAGGAGGGTGAGGCTGGGGACAAAGCAAGGAACCTGGCTGAGGCTGCGTCCATCAGCTCCCGCACACTACCTCATCTCCGGGTCATCTCCCTTACAGTTGAATGTTAGTACACGGCAGAGCATGCGGATTTCCTTTCAGATCAACAGATACCGAGTGGCTAAAGCCTAACGAATATGCTGGGTTGAAGCAACCTGCTTATGGAGAAAAATCACTAGTAGTAAGCTGAAGCCGAAGGAATGATCCTGTCACCCAGGCATTCCTCTTAAAAAGAAGGGAGAAGGATAATAACATTTGGGTGCCTACCATGTTCAGAGCCTCTGCTAGGGGGATTTACACATATCATCTCATTTAAGCCTTATAAAAACCTCCCAGAGTCAAGATTATGATCCCCATTTCTTCAGGCAGAGAAACTGAGGCTCAGCAAGACTGTAGTTTGATCAGACTCCCAAAGCAGAACACAGTTTATGGCACTCATGTGTGGATCCGAGTTCGTCCATCTACAAAGCCTGTGTTCTTTGCCAAAGTTTACTAAGAGGGAAACCCGAAGATGAAACAACTGTGAGTGCCACGGGCAGTATTTTTAGTGAGTGTCTGCTATACAGTGCTAAACTGTGTGCAGAAGTTTATACAAATATAAACACACATTTTCTGCCACCTTGACATTTAAATACACTAACAAGAACAAACTGACATTGGACCCACCGAAAAGAATATTAATGTGGAAAATTCAAATGACTCATGTACAAAAGAGTATTTTTTTAAGTTATAAAGACAGTCTACCTGACACTGCAAAGATTTTAGGCAACTAATGCTAAAAAACATAAACAAACAAACCTCCCCCCCCAAAAATTTTTCAACACAAGAAAAACAGGTGCAATCCCCACAAAAATCTAGCACAGTCAATTCTTCGTTAATTGCCAACAGACAGGGACTTATCCTCAAAAATATTTGAAGGTGAGCCTCCAGTTTGTACTTAAGGGCTTCACGTTCAGTCTAGGGCTGACGTTACCACTGTCTCTGCTTACCTTGACGTTGTAAAGCGTGGACAGGGAAAGGTTTGGGTTTTCCTTCCACATAATAAAGGCTTAGCTGTGGGGAAAGGTGGTTTAAATGAAAACACTGAGTTTCTTTCCTAGTGGTAGGCTGGGGCACTGGGAGATGCCCCTCCTGCCTGGGCTCCACCACCCCCACACAGGAGCCTCCTCGCCTCATTTCATGCAGGGCAGAAAAAGAAAGGGAAGGAAAGAAAAGCATGAAAGGGTGTAGAAGAGGAAGACAGAGGAAGGGATAGGGTGGCGAAAGTCATGGGAAGTGGTGGTGATCTCCAGAGAGCTGCATGAAGTGAAAGTAAGAAAAGAGTGAGCTGAGGCAGCAGAGTGCCTCCCAGCTGGAGGTGGGGGGTGCTAAAGGAGGGTGAGGGAGGGTAGGGGTGAGGAGTGGGGGGATGCATGGCTGCTACCATCAGCTCCAGAACTAAAGCCCTCTGTGGCCAGGATGCCACAGAGAGAGGGCAGGCACTGGACAGAGGTTGCCAAATGATGCTACAGTTTTCCATCCCCTTTTATACCACATATAAAAATAATTATTCCAGAAAAACTGTAACTTTCCAGAATATCTTTAAATGCAAGAAAAAGGAGCACTCTAAGATGAAATGTGACGTGAGAATAATTTATTATTTATTACGTTACAATCCTTTATTTATAATTATTATCTAACTATGACACTGCAGGCTTTCAGTGCCCCTTGGGAATCAGGAGTTGACAACATGCCACTCTCACTGCCTTGTTAAAGATATAAAAAAGAGCAATTGAGGTAGACAGGAATTAATCGTATCGTAATAATAAGAACGCATGACCGATATCCCAAAATCAACAACAAAAATGTCAATAGCGAGGTCCTAAAACCCTGGGTCTTTGTTTAATTTTCCCACACTCAGAGCCAAAGGTGAGATTTAGGTTGTAAAAGGCCCTCCAGAGATAGCACTGACAGCCACTGCAGGAGAGCCTTTTCTGAATAAAATTTGTGGCTGGGGTTCCACAGATTCACCCATGCTGGAAACAGCACTCACATCAGCTCTGCCCGTGAGCCACGTGTGGGAAGGAAAGGGTAAAAAAGGAAGCATTAGCACCCCAAATCTCCAGTCATCTTCGACCATCGTGACACGGGTTAGCTGAAGGCCACGGAGAATAACGGACGAGTAGTCGTCTCTTTCTTATACAGACAGCAGAGGTGGGGGGAAACCACACACTTGTATTTTGCTAATGTAAAAGTCCCAGTGGAAACATTAGCACTCAAAGACATTAATGTGGATTTAGGACACTCCCTGAAGGATTTTGATTCCATTAGAAAAAAAAAAAAAAAAAGACGGTGACAGATATAATCCTGCTTTGATATGTTTAATGCCATTTAAAGAGAAACTGCACCCATTTACCTCAGGCCGGGACACCAAGAGTTCAAAAAGTGAAGAATCATTCCTCTGTGCAAAGAAAAAGCTTGGAAAATATTATGTGAAAATTAATTTGGCATGCTTCTTTGAAATTTTAGATTTCTGGGATGAGCAAATGGGTACAGTTTTCTTTTAACTGTTTTTGAACACCATGTGTTGAGAAGAAAACAACAGAATGGCAATTGCTCATCCAAAATGCTAACTTGTGGCATGGCACAGTCAAGATGGCCTGCCACAGCCAAAAAGCAGGTGTGCGCTATGCCTCTCACTTCAGTAGCGCGCACGCCACATGGCCCCGCTTTCGGCAACCTCTCGAATTTGCTTTTGGAACCTTTCTGAGGGGGACAGTAAACATGACTCAACAGAATGTCTAGCCTAGGAGGGACTGGCTCCCCCGGCTTTCTGGGAGACAGATTCTCTGAGGAAGAACCAAGGAAAAACAGGAATAATTTGTTATCTATTTTGGAATTCTTTGCCATATCACATCCTGTGACCTAGCACGAAAGTGACTGATTTCAGATCAGTCTGTGTGGATGAAATTTATGATTTAATCAAGTTAGAGAGAAATGGTGACGCTTCTGTGTGGCTGGAGAGAACCGATGAAATCGGCCGTCTCGTTTGGGCTGAGGACACAGTTCATGGGGCCGATACACATTATAAGCACCTAACATGACAGCTTAGAGTAATAAATTAGCCCTTCACCCCTGAGCTTCATGAAAAAGTTCAAAATACAAGATGTACGAAATTATTTGGTGAGCTGGGATGCCAAAGCTTCCTCAATCTACATTATGAATCTATTATGCCTGTTCCAGGAATTAAAAGATTTTTTTATACAGACATAGGTTTCATTAAACTACTTAACAGTTCTGAGGAAGAGGAGACAGGAAAAAAAAAAAAAGAATTTCCACTGCCCCGTAAGAAGCTTAAGAGACCAAATTGAAGCTCACTACCATTCTTAAGCCTATGCCAGGTACTGTTCAGAATGAAATCCCAGGGGGCGCCTGGGCGGTTCAGTCGTTAAGCATCTGCCTTTGGCTCAGGTCAAGATCCCAGGGTCCTGGGATGGAGCCCGGCATCAGGCTCCTTGCTCAGTGAGGAGCCTGCTTCTCCCTCTCCCACTCCCCCTGCTGTGTTCCCCCTCTCACCGTGTCTCTGACAAATAAATAAACTCTTTAAAAAAAAAAAAAAAGGAATGAAATCCCAGGACATCTGTACTGTACAGGGTCTGAACATAAAGGTGTAGATGGGGATCAAAATGATTATTTTAACATAAAGAAATGGGAAATTGCTGCTTTATTCTATGATTTAAATTAATCACTCAATAATCATTTATTAAAAGCCTACTATGTGCAAATACTGCCAGCCAAGAGTAGGGAAGAATGAAACCTATAAACACTAAATTGGAAAAAAAAAATCCTTACGTTTACAGATACAATTGATTGCTGTTCTCTGTAGGCTAGCTTTTGGGCAGGCATTCATGGAGTTCAAAAAGAGTTTGCTGCCAAATCCTTGCATGCTATTGTTAATTTGACTTATTAAAATTACTGTATTTACTATGTACCTTTTAATTCTGCTGGTACTTTCTAGGTGTTGGAGGGGATACAAACTGTGTATAAACACAATCTCTGTATTTATGAAGCTGACTGTGCAGTGGTAGGAGGAATGAGACACATATAAACATACTCTGGTAGAGAACAGTATGTAATCAGTGCCACATGAGACATATAAATAAGTGCTTTAACAGTTGGGAAGAAGGAAGACCTTCTGGCTATGGAACAACCCCTCCACAGACTTGCTAAAACAGTTCAGTGCATCAAAAGGAAGGGACCTGGACCATGCTTCAAGTTAACTAGCCATCACTGCACAGAGGGATTTAGCTGGGCTGTGAGGGGAGGGATATGTACTCTGTGTCCACAGCACCTCTCACACTGAATTGTCCTATAGCTGATGTTTACCGAAAGCGTGCATGGATGAAAGAGGAGTCCACGTGGATGCCAGGCCAGGTCAGTGGTCCCGCATCAGTCCTAGATCTTAATGATCATCAATACCTTATTAGAAGTGGACACTGTAATGACATGATTTTCTTCCCATACTTGTGTGAAAAGTTTAGTCCTTTATCCACTCTAGAGGGATGGAAGGTGTGAGTCAGGGTTTCATCCCTTCCAAGTAAGGAAACACTTTGCCCATGGTATAGGTATCATAGTGTCTGTCAGAACAGCAACAAATGAATTTCCTGCCAGACCCTCAGGACGGTGAGTCAGAGTGCACGCATTCGAGAAGTGATGACAGTGAAACAGGGACACGGCACATATGCGGTGGTCCGTACAAGAAGGCAGGTCCCATGTAGGAGGAAACAGAATTTGGATGTCGTGGCTTCTAGATCAAGGTTCTATCTATAGAATCACCTTCTTTTTCTATTTTTCTTCTTCTTGGATACTCTAGCCCTTTGCATCATAAATAGTGGCCTTCCGTAGTTGGTGTGTATGTGTGTGTATGTGCGTGTGTGTCTATTTAAGGGGGAGGATGGCATTACTGATGTGCTTTTGTAAAGGATTCAAGGTTGTCTGGATCCTCAAAGAATGCAATTGGAAAAAAAAAATACTGTTTCTTTGATTCAATGGTGCTTACATTTGGGCAGAGTTTTCTTTTTCCATCCTCAGATACAGTATTTGAGACAATCTGCCCACAATGGAAAGCTTTTAGAGCTTCAAAAGTGTAGGCGAACCAAATCAGAATTAATCTCTGTGAAAATGGAGACTCAGGCACATGGAAAAAGTTTAGAAAGGAATCCAGGCAAGAGGCAATCCCACAGAAAGCTGTCTGACATCTTTCCCAATGCCAGGTGAGCTAGAGTGTGACAGGTAAGGATGGGGCGTAGAGAGTTCTAGCCCCTCATATGATCCATTGTCTCACCTGCACACATAGAACTGGGGTCTTTGTTGTGAGAGGGTCCAGCTGATTTACTTCCCTGTCCTGTGGTCTGCGTGAACCCCAGGAGGCTAACTAAGGGAAGTCTAGGCTAATTGGGGCCAAGATAAAATGGCCAATAACTATTCACTCAAAAACACAAACAGATCAGTCTGCAGGGTAGCTGCAGCAGTGTTTGCTTTTTTTTTTTTTTTTAATTTAAAGATTTTATTTATTTGAGAGAAAGAGAGAGAGCGAAAGAGCGTGCAAGAAGAGGGGAGCGGGGGGGGCGGAGAGGGAGACTCTCTGCTGAGCTGGAAGCCAGATGTGGGGGCTCCACTCCATCCCAGGATCCTGGGATCATGACCTAAGGCAAAGGAAGACATTTAAACCACTTAACCCACTGAGCCACCCAGGCGCCCCATGGCTCTTATTATCATATTAAAAGCTGTGCATTTCGGGGGGGGGGGGGGGATAAAGCTCTTAAAAAACAAAAAGTCCTTGGGAACCATGGAAGCTAAAATGATAGAAGGTAACAATGATCACCTCTGAATACTTGGTATGTGCCCAGCAGGTTTTTTATATGTGGATTTCTTCACGTATGCTCTCTATTTGATCCTCATACCAACTAGGAAAGATTTATATTTTGCCCCTTCTCTTTGTAAGGAGTTTAGGGTTCAGAGAGGTTAGGTGACTCTCCTCCCGTCGCACAGTTAGAAGGGGTTAAGCTGGGATTCCAGTCTGAGTGGTGGGACACAAAGCCTGTGCTCTTCTCCGTGCCTTGTGCTTTTCGTGGCATGGAATCAGTGTTTGAGGAACTCTGCCCAGCATCTCTGGTTAGCAGAGTAAATTGCTTTTATCATTTGCCAACATGTCATAGAAAAAAACCAAAACAACAAAAAAATTAAAACTCCTAGCTCTAGGAGGTTTCCTATCTACCACCTGAAATTTGGCTTGGTTTCGTATTTGAGTATCTGACAATCTTATAGAAAGTCTAACAAGAATGAAGAATTTTTCATTTATGCCAGCTCCTACATTAGTTAAAAATCTTCTTCCTATATAACATTGTGCCCAGGGAACTCTCTCACGGCCAGAAACTCATCTGAAAATGCTGAAAAGTCAGAATTTGGGGCCTATCTGAGGACTAATGTTACCAGCTGTGAGTCGGCTTGAACATCAGTAATATGATATTTCCCGCTACAATTTGATTTGGTTAAAATGTGTTTGAAGTTCACCCTTTTATTAACTAGAATTACCACCTCCTGTAACTGGAGGGCCCCTGAGAGCAGGCTACTAGTGCAATCCAACCTCCCACCTGCCATCAGTGCATTTCCTGGCAACAAATACTATTAAATTGGTAACTACAGAAATAGGTCAAAATGTCTTTTCAATAGTTGCTAATGTTCTCCTAATGCTCCATCGCCTGCCTTTGATTCTCCTGCTAACATTTTCTCTCACATCACAGCAGCAACAACTAGTGAAAAGACAAGACTAGAACGTGGAGAAAAGCTCACAGAGGCAAACGGAGGTGCTCTTAGGAGTTCCCCAAATGGTTGGATAGAAGAGCTGCATCTTCCTCGTGGCTGAGGGCCCCAAACTCCGCTCTGCGTGTGAGTTGGGTGACCAGGGGAAAAAAGCCACGTCCCATCTAAGTCTTAATACCCATCTCTACAAAAGAGGAAACTCAAGGTGACTGATTATTCAAATCTGCAAAACTCTCTGAGTTCACAGGAGGTAGGAGCCTTGATTTGTCACAAAGCAGTCAGTTTTAAACTTATTTACTCTACTTTCATAACCATACCCATTAGGGCCTTGACTATCCAAGATAGAAACTTATTTTCATATCAAAAAAAAATGTTACTGTGGCATATTTTTGTAACAGAGACCCTCTGCAATCATCTGGGGTTTGATTATTCACTGTGTAAACCTACATTTTTTCCTCCTCTCTCGCTCACCCAGGAAGAAGGTTTGCTTTTCTGAGTTCACATCACATATGTGACCAAAGATGAAGATGAGGGTGGGTGGGTACAGCTGCATACGTACTTGGGGGATTCTAGGCAGAGGAGTTTGGCTCAGAAGGGACAGCCACCTACAGTAAGCAGGGAGCAGACACACCCTTGTTAATAAGGGTCCTTTCAATTTCCAACCCTTTTTCTGAAATGCAAACATCCTGTAGGGTGGTTAAGCCATTCACATACCTCCTGCTCTAAGCACTTCAACCCGGAGAGAGCTACTTTGGTTTAAAGCAGCTCTGAGCGGGGAGCTAGGGGAAAGGATAGAGAGGAAGAAAAAGGAAGTCAGATTAACATACGAATTTTGGGCCCCGGAGGCAGAGGAAAAGAGGAAGGGAGTGTCTGTGATTGCAAAGGACTCAATTTCCTTTGCCATTTTTGTCCTGGGCCTTGTCTGGAGATGCCTGGTTGATGAGTAAAGCTTTTGGGCTCTTCTGCTGTGCCATGGTTGCGCTGGTGCTAGACACAGAACTACATTGATTAAAAAACTTGCAAACTTTGGCTTACCTGGTTTAGGCAAGAATGGGGTATTCTAATCTACAGTTTAAAGTCACAAAGACTACACCATCTAGGATCTCTCCACCAGATTCCTCTGCTTTCCTTCCTTTCATAGGAAGGGAGAATAAACCTGGGGGGAAAGAGGGTGGGGGGAAGGAGCCGGGAGAGGTGGAGGAAGCTAACCCTTCCTGAGTTTCTGCTGGGAGTGAGGCTTAGCATTAACTGAACCTCTCTCTGGATCCTCCCAACAACTCTGGAGGCATGATCAGTGGTAGGAAGGATTTTTAGAGGTTCAGAGAAGCTAGCTAGCCTAAGGTGACCGGTCGTGTTCTTTTTCACACACAACTCTCTCTGCTCCTAGTTCCTCCCGCATATTTCCTCCTCCACCTGCTTATGGACACTTAGAAATTGGTTTGTGGACCATTCATTTAGAATAGATATTTTAGGAACATTGAGGATGCCCTGAGTTGTCAAAAGCGTACCTGGCTAAGACTCCGGAGACTTGGGTTCTTCTGGTGAAATCCTGGTTCTAACAACTGTCACTGTGGACAGGTCCATGAATCTCCATGGGGTCTAGTCCAGACCCATCTTAAAATTCTGTCGTTCACACTCCTCGAGGTGGTAACAGGGGTTGGTGTGTATGTACAAAATTTAGCAAAAATCACTATTATTAGGTGCCTTAAATAGACTAAAGAGAGGAACTTCATCCCTCTGATGCCAATTTGCAGCAAGAACGATGAAAGGATTGCTATGGGCTGAAGGCAAGACAGGAAGTAAGAAGGACAGGACACAGAGCTATAGTGGCCTGCAACGGTGGGAGTCTAAGAGACAGAAGCCCAGGGTCAGAGCTGGGAGATCAACTTGTTTTTAGAATACTCTGTTGTGTCTAATAGCATAATGCTTGGGAAGTCCTAGTCTAAGATAACCTAAATGTTCCATGTTCTTTTTTCAGTCTTAACGCAATGGTTGACACCTATTTTAATCACCCAATAAAGGGCAAAGACTTCACTACCACAACTATTTCTTCCAAGTATCAACCTCTAGTGAAAAGATACTTGGCTGAGACAACTACTACTGAGTTTCTGATTACAAGACAAGACCATCTTGATTATAATCATCTCAAGTTGTCTGGAGGATGGAAAGAGTGATGGGTTCTTCGGAACCACATTATATGGACAGAAATCTTCCAAGTTTAACACAAGAATTAGCTTCTGATGACTCAAAAGAGGATCATTTTCAGTAAGAAAAGACATGTGCCTGTTACCTTCAGTGGGTATGCCAGGAAAATTGAAATTCCACATACGACCAGCTACATAATTTGTAGGGCTCAAGGCAAAATGGAAATGTGGGGCCCCTTATTCAAAAACCATTAAGAATTTCAAGACAGCAACAGCAGAGCATTAAACCAAGCACATGGCCCTCCTAATCATGGGACCATGAGCAACTGTGCAGGTTGTACCTCCCAGGAAGGTGGTCCTGATTCCAGTTACTGTTTACACTAAGCCAAGGCAGTCCCATAATTACCAAGACCAAAATTAAGAAAGGTGCACTCCTGCTCTCAAAACTCTCAGTCGATCCTCTCTTCCTAGGGTAAGGACGCAAATGAATCCTGCAGCAAGGATGAGAAAAATCTTGGGTCTGCCAACATGTTTGATAGATTGCAATGGCACTGGCTTCTGCTACATTTGTCACAGGCACTAATCCCCACTTCTGTCACAACCCAAAGATGCCCAGGATATCAATGTCTGGGAATTGAAACATAGTTTCTGAAAACACAAATTTCTGTGAAAACACACAGACACACACACAGACACACACACACACACATGCACACACGGACACACACACAACAAAACAAGCAGAAGTTACTAAAAAGAAGCGGAGTTCCCTGGATGTAAGTCTTGTCCCGGATATCTTTCTGGCCTTACCTTGAGCAGTTCTTGAACAAGTGCACACAGGCTCAAAGCACAGGTGAATTACCACAATGACTCTTTTCAGTTTGGGGAAAAATACAAGAAACAGGAGAACCTAGTCATAGCCCAGTAGAAACTCCTTGTTTCAGTTTGTTTTCTCCCTCTCTCTCTCCTTATTGTGCTAAATTGGAACTGTGACTTCACTTTCCATGGAAGCCAGTTTCTCTTTCCTGGATGCTTGTAACGGACCAGAGAAAAGCTAGCAGAGGGTACCTATCATGTTAACAATTCACATTTATTTATCTTCACCTGTCTCCCTCCCCGCCACCCGCCAAGTCATTGCCATTCCACTGAGGTCTATGTATAGGAAGCAGAGATTGAAAAAGAAGCAAAATGAACCCAAAAGTACAGTAGCAGTACAAAATAGATGAAAGTGGCCTCTTTTCCAATGATCTTAGGGGCTTTATATAAACTAAGTCTGACTCTCATTGGGACAGACCCATAGCCTGGGCAGATGCCTAGAATGTCTGTATAGGTTAAAGCTTATCCTCTCCTTATCCTTGTCCCATTTTCTAAAAAATAACTGTCTAATATAGAGAACAAGTTCATTCTTACAGCCAGAATTGTACTTTTATACTATACCTTGATTTAGGATTTTTTTTTTTCTTTTTACTGTATCTATTGGCAAAGCTAATCATTTGTTTTGCTTAGTAGGCTTGTACTGCCTTTAGTAAGGCCACACGGGTCCATAAGTAGATAGAAATGTGTTTGAATCTCTATAAATATGCTTAGATTTCCAAAAGTCTTCCATTTCACAGAAGTGATAGAGGCTCAGTCATCATTTGCAAGTGTTTTAACAACTGGTAATTAGCTAAGAAGGTCTTTAAAAAAAAAAGTGATTGACCTTCACAACAGTTGCATATATGAAATCCCGATTTGTTTATTTTTAAATCATTCTCCCCTGCTGTAAATAGATAACTATAATATATACATTTATATACATGTGTACAATCAGCCTTAGCAATACCGCTGTGAGGGAGATGAGGATAGATGGTTTTCTATTTATTTGACAAATGCAGTATTACATAGCTGGGTTAAATGATTTGTCCTGTTAGGAAAGGTGGAGCTGGGGGACCCTCCCCCACCATCACAACTGCTCTCAATGTTATATCACTCTGGAATCAGGCAGCCACTGTTGTTTTCAGGCTACCTGATTGAAAGGTGGGGCAAGGCAATTTTCCAAAAAAAGTTTAACTCTTTCTTCTCTTTCTCATATTTCCTTACTATCTGTTCCCTCTGAGATTATTATAAACAATTGATAAATGTGGCTGCTGTATGTTTATCCTTGCTCTTCATGGGCTCTAATGGGTTTTAGTTCTCAAGAGGGCATAAGAAAAAAAAATTACCTCCAAAATAGAGATAAATAAAATAAACAAAATAGTGATAAATAAAGCTGGGACAGTGGATTTGAGTTAATGTCCCTCATGGAAGTTGGTACAAGTGAGGTCTCGGACTCCCGTTTCACAAGAGCTAGTCCAGAGCTGTGAAGGGATACAACAGGAGCGAGGGCTTCTGGAGGCGGGATCTGCTCATCGATACACTTGTTGTTCTCTTGGCATCCCAAATGGGGGTCAGAGCTTCCGCTGTCTCTTTCTGCTTCAACTTGCTGCTCTCCACTGTACATTAAGGCTGCATCCTCTAAGTCCTGACCTTAGACAGTCTTTCTCTATTTTGGTACATATTTGCATGTCACTTACGGTGCTGTATTTGATTAAAAAAAAAAAGGGCCTGACTGTTATTTGGCCAGGGAAAGACTATTTTGGTATTTTTTTTTAACTCCTTATTACCTCTTTTGTTGACTATTTGTGGGAATAAAACTATGTTAGGTTTCTTGCCACTTCTCATGATTCTGGTTAATGTTTCCCAATGTTATCTGGTACATTTGTAGGGAATACAATTTTATTTTAATACAACCTCAACAAAACATAATTGTGAAAGAAAACCAAGAGGGAAGAACATAGATAATGAATTTTGAAGTTAAATGTAGTAAGTTACTTAATTCTGAAATATCTGCCGTTCTCACTCATTTATATCATCAGAATGTAATACAGCTGACAAAGTGGTTATCCATACGAAGGTTTTTTTGTTTTGTTTTATTTTAACGAAGGGACAGAATTATGAGTTTATTTTTTGGTGATAAGAGCTCTCACCCCTGCAGCACACTAGCCCCTAAGCACCATCTGCTGTGCGAAGCCAGCTTCGGTGAGTCCTCCTGGAGGACACAGCACTATCAAAATAATCAAGAAAGCTGCTTCTGTTTAGGACCCAGGCTTCGCAGAGGGTGGCCTCCGTGTCCTCAGAACCTTGCTGGCTGTCATCCCATCAGGTACCCAGCCTGCAGTTGCCACTCAGACGTGGAGAGTGTGTGCGTGGGGATGACACACAATGGGCCAGGAAGGGACACAGAGCTCTGTCGTACCAGTACATTTATTGTAAGGAACTAGTTATGCTGCAACGGCTTTGCTCTTTTATATTCCAGGCAACACGCCGGTGAATATAATTCATAATGAACATATTCAACATTTTTCCATCAGTTCAATACATTATTCATAAATATTAGAGATGGAAAAGACCTAGTAGATTACTGAGTCCAAACCGCCTTTCTGCACCTCCATTTCCCCCAACTGTTGATGCTAGCTCAAAACAACAGCAACAACAACAAATCACACAGGGAAAGCAACAAATTCACATTTTTTATGAGTAAAAGGGAAAGCTCCAAAGAAGAAGCCTGCATTGAGAGTGGGGAGGTCTGAGGCTTTTCCTTCCTGCCGGTGTGGCTCACTGAGGACTAGGATTCTGGGCGGCTCTTTGCCGTGAAGACGGGCCAAGGGAGGGCAATGCCCATTTTTCCTCTTGAGAATCCAAATTCAGGGTAAAGCCCCAGAGGCTATACCGTGTCCCGGGCTAAGTGCTTACTATCTGTCTCTACAACCTGGTGTGGACTCAGGCATTCTTCTCTCCAGTTAGAACTTAAGATACTGACAATAATGATGAAAAAAAATAGTATAAATAAATAGAAAGTTAAAACTACTAGAGAATGCTCCCTGGGATTATCTGTACTATCAAGATAGGAAACTCTGCAGATGCTACTGTCTCTCTGGAGGAATAAATGCTTGCATTTTAATATTCTCAGCAGCTGGTTCCTGTTGAATACCATCAGGATGATTCAGCCACCCACCAGGAACACCAGTAACAGCAAGTGCACACACAGAAATCTGCAAAACTTTCTTCTCTTGATGCCAACCCCATTACTCTGGCAAAGTCAGAGCCCTTTATTGAATTACCAGTTCTACTATATGTGACCCTTTCCCCTCTGGAATACTAGCACACTCGGAAAGAAATGGAACTTTTGGCTGGGTAAGATGCAACATTCTTTCTGACTTGAGCATACCCTGCTGTCACTCTCTTGCGGCCACGGTCATGTGATCTGCTCCTTTAACATGTTCTCATCATTCGATGGAATCTCGAAGGACCAGTGAGGTCCGTACATACCCTGAGTCCACCTTGCACGCCACGGCACTACAGCTGAACCTGTGTATTTAATGCTGGTTCTTTACCCTGGCCAGCCTCCGGTTATTTTCTCACTTCCATTTTTCAGAAGTTTCCCCTTGCCACAGAATGTGGTTGCATGCCAGGACAGACAGAAACGTGTAGATGAATGGCACTGACCATAGCCATGACTCAAACAGAATGACCATGCCATACTCAAGTTAGATAAAAAGCCTAAATGGGCCCCCTTCTTCAAACAGACCAGATTAGATATAAAGGGAAAAAAATGCCAAAGATGATAGCTAGCTATCAAAATTGCCTCACTGCCTCATTTTCAGGTCCCCAAAGGAAAATCTAAGGACATTCAACACAGAGTCAGGTGCTCTCAACAGCCATGAAAATATACGGCTGGAGAGGGAATCTATAAATGTAATGAATACACAATTGGCTTATAACAGATACAACTAAAATTAAATTCAATATCTTGACCTGCTCTCCAAAGTGAAAGTTTCTAGTTCAGGCTACAGACAGAGGTATAACAAGCTCATTAATCATATGGGCCAGGACTATAAGCTGACACTTCTGGGGATGCTGAGAAGAGCAATCCTCAGTGGTTGTGGGGTCCGTGGGGAACCCGAATGAGAATGCGGCACTGGCCACAAGCAGCCACTATTCTAAACTCCCAGGTAACAAAGTAAGGATCTCTGTTAGGAAGTAACAGACCCTACGGACTTGCACAAGAAGATTCAATATACTTTTTATTCAGTTCCTATTATGGAAAAGTCACTGCGTTTGTGTTTGTTGCTTGAGGAGATAATGGACTCAATGAGATCAGCCTAGGACCCCAAGAAGAATGTTGTTGGAAGAACTGCAGAAAAGGGAATATTAATAACAGTAGTGGTAACAACAACAAGGATATCGAATTATGGCCACATGCTAGTTTTTCTGGCAAGCATGTCATACACTCCTTCATAAAATTCTTACACTGTTTCAGCAAGGTGGTTATCATTTTCCCACTTACAGATGTGCATAGTGAGGCCCAGTTAAATGAAATGCATTGCCCCAAATTACATAGACCTGTTCCTTAACGTTGTAAGTAAATACTTAACATTACAGATAAATACAAAGATGAATCTATAAGACAGAATATGACAAGAGCCATTAAAAGATAGAGTATTGTAGAAATAACACCAGGGAAAAGGAACAGGGATGTGAAAAGGTGGCATGTGCTTAGGAAACAAGGAGTAGCCTGGTCTGTAATGCATTTAAACTTGTTGACTCAGCACCCTCTGATTATAACTCATACTTTGATAAGATAATAAGATACACCTATCTGTACAAAAAGATTTCTAGGAAGAAGGACATCTTTCCAAAAGATCTATTATTTCTCGTATTTTTTTTCTTTCTCTTCCGTTCTCTTTCCTTCTCCCCTTCTTTTTCTTTCTTTTCCTCCCTCCCTCCCTTCCTTCTTTCTTTCCTTCCTTCCTTCCTTCCTCCCTCCCTCCCTCCCTCCCTCCTTTTTTTCTTTCTTTCCTTCCTTCCTTCCTGTCTCTCTCTCTTTCTTTCTTTCTTTTTCTTTCTCCCTTCCTCCCTCCCTCCCTTCCCCCCCCCTCTTTCTTCCTCTCTTTTCCTCCTCTCTCTCTCTCTTGGTGGGCGCAGACAGAACAGAAATGAAGTACAAAGTAACCCCGGAGGAGATATGAGTGTGAGGGGAGCACTGTTAACAGCAGAGGGTGTCCAAAGAGGGCAAGATCTGGGTACATTTTCGTTTATTCCCCAGACTGCCTGATCCTTAGCGCTCGTATTTGCCCCTGCCCCATTAAGCTAAAATTATTGGTACAGTGGTAGGAACCCAGAAGGATTGGATCCTTTGTTCTCTTCCTCAATTACTTCTGATATATCATCTACTCTTTATTTTTATAAAAATTGTGTTCGGGGTCAGGATGTGGTGTAGGAGCAGTAGCTAGAAAGCCAGAGTTCTAATACAATTTACCTTTCTCATCTTGAGAAAGTTTTGTCACTTCTCTGTTTAAATTTTCCTATCAGCAAAGTAAATGGTTTCAGTCCAAATAGCATTCCTTAATCTGTTAACAATGCACCCCCCACCCCTTTCCTTTTGATGAAAATAAAACCTTATGCTTTTCTGAATTCTTTTTCACTCTTCTCTAGTTAGACCCCTGGTTCACAGAATGCACTGTACAGTACCACTGGTCAAGAGGAATTGGAGGAGCTTTCCTTTAAACTTGTTTTATAAATATAAGTCATTGTACTACATAAAAATACCAATTTTCTCAAATTCTACAGGGTGCTGCAAGCAGGTATTCAGTATTTTTTCTTTTTTTTCTGGAGAGTTTGCTCACCCCCTCACCCACATTGAGATATCTAAGGCTCCTTCAAACTCTAAGATGCAATGATTATGATTCTATGATGCTGACATTTGCTTTGTCGTCACTTAAAGCAGAGCTTTTCAACTTCAAACAACAGCATAACAAGTTGCTATAACAATTACACTTATATGAATCTTTAGGCAGATGGGGACAACAGCTCTTTACAACTAGGATCACACCGGACAGCCCAAGCTTTAGGAGGGTGTGAAAATTCTCAGCAAAGGTGAATTCCTCAGTTAATTATATCCTATAGGAAAAAGTCTTGCCTTCCCATTTACTTATAAAACTGACTAACTCATTTTTTTTTGTGGGGGGGGGGGTGATGTTAATTTTCCAGCTAACCACAGGCTGGAAACATCTCCAGTAACTTTAATCTCTAGTCCCCACTCTGTCGCAGTTCCCGTGTCTCACCCTCCTAACCTTGCCCATTGAGTTCATCCTTACTGATGTAATCATACATGTTTCTTTGTAGTGACATTCGTCACAGTGCTCATTTAGAATTATCATCATTTCTACTGCACCCTAGGTCAACGGGATTAAACGTGCTTATGCAATTTGTTGTCATTTTAATTTTTTCAGCTAGGGCTTCTTCATCCAGAAGGACAATTTATTTTATCTGATCAATATGTAACTAGCCAGTCAAATGACTCTGGAAAATTGGTAGAAAAATCATTCACTGGGGCAAAATCTTGTATTTAGAGTGGTTTTTATAAACCTGGACAGTGGCATTTCACCGACCTTGAATCCACAGGTCCAAAATTTATTAGCGTAAACTTAGTCTTTCAGTCTATTAAAGCAATAAACATAAAATATGCATGATTTGTATTTATGTGTGTGTGGAATTTAATAAACTCGTCGAGAGTCAGGTATTTTTAAAGAAATCTCTGGCCTGTTCCACACTGACTAATTCACCGATTTCCAGATAGAGCTGAAAATATTCTTTTTGCTGTGGCTTAAACTTTTTTTTTTTTTTTTAATAAATACAGTACATAGACTGTAAAGTAGCAGTGTGGTTCCCTGTGACATTCTACATATTCCTTAACTTTGCTCTCTCTATGCTCAGGGGTCAGGGGATGCAAAATGAATAAATCCACAACAGTTTAAATCTAAGAATTTGGCTAAACTCTGAAAACATAGCTTAATAGACTCGAAAGCTTGGTATCTCATCATTGCTTTATATTATAAGGCTGACAATGCCACCTTATAAAAGATATATTCGTTTATTTTCCTATTCGATCAAAAGTGAGGGTTTCAGGAATGGGAATGGATTACAGATCGTTCTCTCCTGGTTATTTTTGGCTTTAAGTATATTGATCATTTTATCATTTTCTTGTTTTAAACTGCTTTAAACACAGCACAAATGTTATTCTCATCATGCCAGAAATGGGTTTGGAATTGATTTTGAGTTTCCGTCAATTTTACTCTTTGCTCTCTGAGAGAAGTTTTTCACTTGTTTAAATTCGAAAGGATAGTTTTGTTCAAAAGATGTCAGAGTACAACCTTTAGAGATCCTCAGCTGGACAAGAAAGCTCACATTTTTCTACTTTACAGAAGAATAAAAAATCATGAATTTATTACCATGGACTTTATTGAAATTAGTGAGGAATCATTCATACGAATGCAATTCCAAGGGTTTCCTCCCTCTCTTTCTCTTCATGTAAGTGTTCGACAAAAGCGTGTATCTTCTGAGAAGCCAGCCTGATTGGTCCAGGTTGGCACTGTTTCAGTGTTTGGCCTACGGCGGCTGCTTAGGAATAATTTTGTCTCATCCTCTCTATTTTCCTGGACCGTATCAGACTCAGACACGTGGTATGCAAAGGAAATCCAAGTCCCTTAAAAATGCTATTTCTTTGGGTACTAAAGCCAAGTCGAGTTCTACTTTGGCCAAATGATCTTATCAAGATTTAACAAGAGATATGCAGTAATATCTACAATCTGTGAGCAGACATTCACTAAGGAAGATAATTTACTACATACAGGATACATACAGAATACATATATTTTCCCTCCTGCAAGCAGGGAGGGACACGATCGAACTTATTCTATTGCTGCTGAGAATAACAACACTGACAGGGATTTTATGGCAATTATTCATTTCAGTTAATTTAGAAAGAAATAAACAAGCAGTTCTTTCCATATTAAAACAGATACTGGAGATCTATTTTCAGTTATTGCTGAAAATATTTTGGCTTCCATAAAGGCACCTTACTAACACAGCTGCTTTGCCCTCCTCTGCGCTGTCACAATTCAGAATTTGTAACATTTCAGCCAGGTTCTCTAGACTAATTGGATGAAACAATTGCATTGCAGTGTTAAGATGCCTTTGCAGAATCAAATGAGAGGAGATCTGCACAGTTCAGAGAGCCTGGAAGATCTGTAACAAACACAGCCCAAATCCTACATGTTCCATACATTTTTCTACATTCAAAGTAATAATCACTTGGATAGTAAGTGTTAGGATTTAACTTCACACTTAGGACTATCAACAAACATAGGGAGGAATTTAGATACACGAACTTCACTTCCCACTCCGGTCTGTCTTCTCGTCTGTACTATGCTTCGCCTCATCTCTTCCGAAAAGTACCAGGAAATCTCCTCTCCAGCTCTCTGGGCCCTTGGTTTTACATGTGTAGTAATGACACACCTTGAGACAGAGAGCCCCACAAGCTAGAGTGGGACGTTCATTTAAATACAGACTTAGGGGGAAGAGCTCCATCTACTGCATCAGTTGGATCACAGTTTGCACCCTACAGTTATCCCATTCACTACTTTCAACCTCTCAGAGGCTCTGGAGAGAATGAAAAAGTTATAGCCTCCAAACCGCTTTGACTCAGGCCATTTTGAGTATTTCCCAGATATTCTGAGCCCCTTTCCTTTACCCTTCCCAATCTCCAAAGCTTTCTATGTTTCAGAATAAAAGAAAAATGGGATGCTTTGCTATATAAACCATCCTTGGAAAGAGGTAGGAAGCCATTGGTTCCCGAAGGAAAAGCCCTATATTGCGAAGGGGGAAAGCAATAGAGAGAAAATCACTCTACCTGGCTGGCTGAGCAGCCCAGGTAAAAAGCATAGAGAAGCATAGCCTACTTACGCCTGCCTTGCATCATTGCGGGGAAGTCTGCAGCCACCCAGGATCAGGTCTTCTGGGCTCTCCCCAGCTGCACAATGTTGTTGTGGCATTGGGAATTTGCTGTGGCTTCGTAAGATTATGGGGATATGCTTCAGCAAGCCAAAAAAGTCACAAACAAAATTCAGGAGAGAAAAAAAAAAAAAAAGTACAAAAACAGCTGATCTTACTGGAGGAGCTCTTGGCATTTGCCTACATATGCCACAATTTTCTTTGGTATTTCCTGGTTCTGTGATCAGAAAAATTATCATATTATGTTTATTATTGTTGTTTTTTTCAGGGTTGCTAGTGGTGGTACAGGGAGGGCAAACACTGTGGGAGTTTTGGGGAGTCGCAAGGTAAAGATTACTTCTCCCACTTGTTTGAAGGCTTTCCAGACATCACAAGGTTAGAAAGTTTCTTTTTCAGAATAATGAAGATACACAGAAGTCATATATAGGGAAAAATCCCATAGTCTTTCCAGATTGGGAAAGTGAAAAACTTTTTAACATAGTAACAGATATGGAACAAAGCAAACCACATCTGAATAAACTCAAACGTTAATATAGCTGCATAAAATTCGAGTGTGAATGACTTCTAAAAATACTCTATAAATTAAGATACCTTATTAGAATACAAATAGACATTATAAGTGTATACATATATTAAATAATCAGAGGGAGGCAACTGTTAACTAAATTTCTAAATTATAAAAAATAGAATATAATAAATTAATAAAAGTTTGCATTAATGCTAATCTTCTTTTATGTAAAAATAAAATTAATATAAATGTAAAATGGGAGTTGTATCTCTGCGTGTGTATGTGTGTGTATTTATGCATATCTGCACGCAGTATTACTGACTGACTTTGCAAGGTGATAAGCTGCATAGAAATCAAAACTTTGCATTATTTTTAATTTGGCATTTAAAATACCAGCATTAACCTGGCAGGGTTTTTTCTCCTTTTTAAGATCCATTTAATTTTCAGGTTCTGTTTTAAAGCATCAAAAGAAAGACAAATTGGAAAAACATTGCACATCAGTAGGCATTTTGTAAAATAATCCCTCTGCATTTATTAAAAAATTTAGTTCTAAAAAACAAAACAAAACAAAAAAACCCCGAAAAAACCCCAAAACGGCTAATTGCATTTTTTTAAAACCTTTCCAGGACAAGTTCATTCTGAGTCAAGAACAAGTATGAGAAATTTCACCTCAAAATGAAATTTGTTTGGCTACTTATAATGACCTGAAAAACGAGATTATCTCCATCATAACTATAACAAACGGCGAATGAATAAATACACTCTGGCAAGAATCGATCAGAATCGCGAAGCCTGGGAGGGTCATCGCAGACATGAGAAAGGTAACCAAGTGAGGAAACATCAAAAGGAGTTAATGGAGATAAAGCCCTTCTGAAAAACAGAAAGTGTTAACCATCACTGACAGGAAAGAAATACTTCCAACAGTAGTGGCAACAACAAAACAAAACAAAACAGCCTCAAACAACTGAAAACACATATCTCCAGAAGCTAAAATATGACTGCTTATTAAGCAAGAGGAGAACCTACTTCTTTGTCATTCCCTTTGGAAGCCTGGCTTAAAAAAAAAAAAGAAAAGAAAAGAAAAAAAAGGTTGCACAAAAGATACATGTGTTCCTTTTCTGGTATTATTACAGGCCCACCTAGATTTAGCTTTCGATTCCAGATGAGATCAGGCATGTTCAGACTAGCACATCTTTTCTCTGTAAGCACAGAGCTGCTATCATTTCACTGGCAAATTCTCGTATCCCCAAATTTATGCACAATAGATGTCCTTAAAAAATCTGCAAATTTCCAACTTCAGTCAAATACCTCATTGAGTTCAATTTTTTCCTAATTTCCTTTGCTATTATTAAGCCGAAAAGTTAAGGCAAGCGACTCCTGTAAGAAAGGAAAGTTGAACAGTACTTACCCTAAGTATAATGTACAAGCCTTATTGGGGGAATCTACATTTGCTCTATGATTTTTAGAAGGGAGTCCAGGTCTAACCTCAGCTCTCGCCCTTTCCCTTCTGGAAAACAGAGTAGACTCACGGAAGGTAGCTCTGAGAAAGATCATACAAATCAACAGCCTTACCTGTGGCCATTCAGAAGACTGCACTTTGGTGTGTGTTTAAAACTATGAATAAAGTCAGATACAGCGCATGCTCAGCAGGCAATTTGAAAATATTTATAACATTGTTGTTTCAAAAACAAATTTCCTCAAACAAAGCAAAACTCACATTTCTTATCCATGCCAAGTTTAACGTTCTGAGACAAAGCTGTTTTGGAGTTTTCCGCTGGGGGAAAAAGGCTTCTAAAATTTTTTGTTGAACGAAAAATAGTTCTCCCTTCCCTTTTGGGTACTCTTAAAGGGGTGGAATAAATTTCCCTCCAAGTTTCAACAGAACTCACCTCTGGCGGAGATAAGCATTAGAAATTGAAGGTCTGTGAAAAATCATTTCAGAGAAAGTAACAAGGAACTAAGAACTATGGGCTTAAAGAATGTAATGGTCATCTGAACGCTCAGAGCAGCTTGGCTTGTTACTATGTAAAAAAAATCCTCATACAAACAGGATATATCATGTCATGTATAGATAAGGTAACATATAGGCAAACCAACCATTTAAACAGCTAGAGAAGTTATGTTTTTCTTTCGCTAACTAAAATCTGAACTCTCCAAAACTGAAAAAGAAAAATCATCGAAAATTTAGGAGAAATCCTGGAATAATGTTATTTTAATTCCTCTGTTTTATATAGGAAGCAAGGAGAGAAGGTAATTGCCTATCAGTTGGCTAAACTGTAACTTACATAAAATAAAAATGTGATTGACTGTGATTCTCAAAGTACTCAGTGCAGCAGGAATGCCTGTGTTACCCCTGCCTGGGAATTTATCTCTTTCTCCTCCTTGAGGATCTCCAAGTATTCCATTTCACCATCTATCACCAAACCCTGCACGGCCCACAGCTCTCACAGATCTTATTGAAATCTCCCACTTAATTCCGAAGTCTCTGAATGACTTTCAGCCCCTGCTCTACTTTCCAGGGGTGCCCAGCGGACCTCACAAAAGCTCCACAGAAACATCGTTCAGGATCTCTGATGCTTTCAAACGCAACAGAGGGTGCCAAAAAAAAAAAAAAAAAAAAAAAAGCCCAACGATTAAAAAAAAAAGTTTATTAAAGTGAAACTAGGAGTGCAGATTTGAAGAAGTTGCTTCTACTTTTATTTCCCTCTGAACTCAGCACAGGTGTTTCCTAACTCCCACTGCCCTGCATGCTGATGAAGGGAGGGTTACTCGAAGGTGAGGGAGTGGGCCAAGGGCTGACCAGCAGGCATTTCGGATCTCTAGCCTCCTGCGTTAATGGATGCGTTTAAAAATGGACCCCCCAAAAAGCCTAGAATGAGGCTTCTTTTTGGCAAGTGATTAAACCAGTATACTGAAATAATTAAAGCTTTGTCCTTAAAAAAAGCATCAGATCAACAGAACAAAAACAAAGATAAAAATTGCACACACATATGCATGCGCGCACACACACTCTCTCTCACACACACAGATACACAAGACTAGCGGGTGAGGGGAGAAGGAAATTAAATAAAAGAAAACAAACAGAGTCCTAACAGGCCATTCTCCGAAAAGGAATCTAAATAAAAAGTCATATGATATCTGATAGTGCAGGACACGTCGCCAAGAACTGGAGCGGATTGCCTACAGGAAGAAAGGGCCAGTGTATTCCAGCTCAAAGAGCTTTTCTTTCCTCCTCCTCTATTTTTTTTTCCCTTTTCTCCTCGACTGTGAATGTGTTACTCTCAGGTCAGATCTACGAAGAATCCCAGAATGACAGCTATCACCTTTCACTGTACTCTTGGCGGCACAACTAGCTGATAGGAGCTGCCTGAGTTGGGATCAAGAGGGGCTAGAGCAGCTTTCAGTAACAGCCTCTTACCATACCCCTTCTGCCCTTTCCACAGACCCCCATGGTCATACTGAAAAAAAAAGAAAAAAAGAGAGAGAGAGACAACAACAACAACAACAACAACAACAACAAAAAGCAAAAGCAAAAAAAAAAACCCCAAACAAAACAAAAACCAAAACTGTAAGCACAACAGCCCACAGCAACAAAAGAGTTCAGGGGGGGAAAAAAAAGCAGAAACAAGCCAAATTGGGGGGGGGGGGAGCTCTTGCCTTCAATATAAAACTTTTTAAAGACCGAGTTGCTTTCTCCTATTTTGATGACTTTCTTTTTAAAGATCCTTTTCTCTGGAAGCACTATTAGAAGCATTAAAAATCTTTACAAAAAGATAGAAAAGTCTGGAGGCAATACAAGAATTTTCCCGAGGAAAACACAACTATAAGAAGGGAGCTACCCTAAAAAATTTTGGATTTGTCAAAAGTTCCCCTAAATCTAATGTCTTTCAGAGAGTTCAAGTGGCCACCTAGCTCTTGTTTTTTCTCTGAGGGTCATTACTGAGGCAACACATACACAGTAAGGTTTCCCGAAAAGACTCCTTGTTATCAAGTTACTTCAAACATAAGGCGCTCACACCTCCCAGCCAGAAGGGTTTACTGACTAGTAGACATCACACTCTCCCCTGATATGTGTTACACTCTTAAGAAGCAGTTACATAAATGCATTCTAAAAATATGGAAAAATGTATATATCTATATTTTCCCCACAGCTTTTCTCCCCAGGGACAGGAATAGATTATATTTTCAGTGAATGGAAAAAAAGAAAAGAAAAGAAAGAAAAGAGTTTCTGAATCTTGAAACAACTGTTGTAGCTCATTTTCACTTAGTAAAACAGTTATCTGTACTTAGGTACTGTACATAATACATATTTAAGCATTTTTTTCTAGTGCTTTTGCATTTTCTCCCCTCTTTCAGTTTCATGTCTATTATGTACCTTAAGAAGATTTCCAAATGACAATCGAGATACAAATGCATTAGGGGGAGAACTTTTAGAAAGAAAACATTTTCTTGAGTTTATAATTCAAGAATATTAGTAGAGAGATGTAAACCCATTTATAAACGAGGAGATTGCTCAGTACGTTTTGCACATACAGTTCACACGCTGATTTCTTTTTCCTTTTGTCGGAGCATTAATTTGAAAATGATAAGCATTCTGGAATGTTTGCTACAAACACAAATTCATGGTAAAAATATACAAGCACAGGCAAAAAATCAAGTGGCGAACACAAAGCTACATGGCAATCAGAATCGTAGAAAAATCTCTGTCCAGACCACATTTCGCTTAAACTAGTGTATCATGGATGGGGCAAGTAATCTCTCTGGGGTTTTTTGTCATTGACGTAATTAGATGGAAACCAAAATAAAATACAACTATCTGTTCCCTTAGTACCTCTTCTTAATAACTGACAAGTGACACAGGCGGTACCTTTCAAACAGATGCATGCAAGAACTTGTGAGGCTGGAGGAACTAATGCACCCCATTGGTATTTGGGGAGCCCAAATTCCTTAATTAACTTTTTACCCAAGTGGCGAAAGTGGAAGATGTTCTCGCCACTACACTGATTATTAGCTGTACTCTCATTCTCTCCTCCACAGGATTTTGGGGACCCAGAAGGGGTAAAGAGAGAAGAGAAGATGCATCCTGAACAACTTTTATTGTGAGTAGAAAAAATAGCATATAGAGTGAGCATAAGAACAGTTGGATTTAGAAAGATTAAAAGAGGAGAAAAGAGCAACATATCCAACTTCATTAGTCTTTTTCCTTTTTATTTTTTATGTATACATATTGGGGTGATGGGTAGAAAAGATAACTCGATTTCTTTTGAATGTCTTTGTGTCTTTATAGAGTGAATGTTCTGTTCCTGTCTCTTTCTTTTTAGGCGAAAAACTAATAAAAATAGAAAAACATATATCAGACATTAAGCTCACTCCCCCCCCACCCCTTCCCTTTGTAAAGAACTCTTTGTTCTCTAGTGAAAATGCTGAAAAATCCCCGGGCAGCTACTCCCTGAAACAAGTGCAAAACACTTAGAGGCTTTTGGGCTGGCTGGGAGCCAGGAACCCTCCCGCTGTCTGGTTAGAAGAGGAAAAAAAGAAGAGAGAGGGAGAGGGAGAGAGGGGAAGAGAGATGGGGGGGCAGAGGGAGAGAGAGAGGGGGAGAGAGAGAGAGAGAGAGGGGGAGAGAGAGAGAGAAGGGAAGAGAGAGAGAGAGAGAGAGAAATTGGAGCTTCCTTTAATAGACATAGGAAGGAACGTTTTTTTTTCTTTTTCTTTTTTTTTCAAAACTGGCGGTCAAGCGTTAAGTAACTCCCGTCCAAATCCACCTGCTAGAAATGAACTTGGGTAACCCCCCAGGGGTGCACAAAGACGGGGAAGACAGTAACATACTCCATACTCTTTCCCACCCCCCGTTGTACTGCTTCCATTCTTTCTGCTCTCATACACAAATGCCCACAGATCTCACGCCACCCCCTTTACCCCCCAACAACAAACACAGCGAAATACATGCTCCCTCAGTCTCCTTAAAAAAAAAAAAAAAAAGGCTTTTCCATCTCGGTTGCGACACAGTGATAAGGGGTAGCGAACATCTCATACCTGGTGTGAATGCTAATCAGTCAGGAGTTCTCCTTTTCCCAAGACAGGGAACTGTTTCCTTCCAAATTTATTAGAACCTCCTCCACTGCCTCTTTGAAAAACCTTCTTTGTCACCCTCTCCCAAGTCCCGATACTTCTTTAAAAAAAAAATGGCTTCGGAGCTCCTTCTATTCTTGATATTGATTCTCTCTCTCTCCCCCCACCCCTCCTCCTCTCTCCTGTCTGTGTCTCTTCTGAGTGGTCTATTGATAAGTCCCTGGAGGCACTGGGTCAGCCTGCCCGTAGGAAACCAGACACAATGCACAAATCTCCGAGTGCCATTCTGCCATCAGCAAGCAGACCACGTTTAGGAGAGAGAGAGAGAGGAAAAAAAAAAACAGTAGAGCAAGAGACAGAGAGAGAGAGAGAGAGAGAGAGACCAACCGAAGGAGGGAGAGAGAGACCGAGAGAGGAAGAGAGAGGGGGGAGAGAGGGGGGGGAGAGAGAGAGAGAGGAAGAGAGAGAGAGACACACACGGAAGGAGAGAGAGAGTGTGAGAAAAAGACTGATTGGAACAGGAGGGAGGGAGAGAGAGAAAGGGAGAGGGAGAGAGAGCGCGAGGGAGAGCGACACTGCCAGTCAGGTTAATCATCCCTACTTTAATTAGCTGTTCGGCTTAGACATAAAACAATTGAATTTGAATGATCTGTCAGCAGGCTCGGCTGAACCAAAGGGGAAAAGCGAATATTACAAAAAGACTGTTGGTGTGTTCTGATAAGCAATACTGCTCGTACTGACAAATCCTCAAAGGGGGAACTATTAAAACTTACAACTAAACAAAAAGTGCAAATACAAATGGCACTAGATAGAGGTCTTTAAAAAAATGGAGTTTCTCCCTGAGTTTTATGAACGGTAGGTATTTATGCGTGGGTGCCAACATATTAGGGTCTGCGTGTAATGTGTGAAAGTTTATTAACGATGGTCTAGGAGTGTAGCAGACAGATGCTGCAGAGAACAAGACAGGTACAGTCAGATGCCGAGTCTAGATCTTGGAGGGAGATGGATGCTGGAAGAAGAGGTACCGTGGCAAGACATCAGCACAGACAAAGTCAGTGGGCAGACAGGCAGGCAGATTTTAGGCACGGCACGATCTCGTCTAAAAAGGCAAAAGTTCTGATGTAATAATAGGTGCAAAACAATCCATCCATCCTCTCTCCCGGGAGCGCTGGAAGGTACAGTTAAAATGGATTAATCTTTGTGACAAACAGAGCTGGCAAGGCAGACTATGGCAGACACCGAAGGCGCTTCGCAGACCCAGAGAATACCAGAGCCGGAAACAGCCCCGGAGATCAATCTCCCCGACGCCCTCATTTAGCAGACAAGGAAACTGAGGCCCAGAGTCTCAGGCTAATGAATCTCAAAGGCAGTAGCAAGGTCGACACTGGAACCCAGGGCCCCAGCGGCCCACCAGGCTGGTGCTCTTTCTGTCATCCCAGCTAACCTCCAGCTTCCTTCACAGACCCTGACCCAACAGGTATGGATGTCACCCTTGTCTCCAGAATAACAAGATTCCTCCATTCCGTAGTGAGTGCACAAGCCTCCAGTTTTTAAAATGTCTAAACAGCTACGTGGAAATATTTTCTTGTCCATTTTGAATTCTAGAGATAGGGATTTAAGTCTTAATTCAGGCTCAGAGCAAAGCAGAAAAATACAGCATTGTAGAAGCCCCTGTCTCAGCAACATAGAGCTAGTTGGTCTTGTCACGTTGCAAGCTCAAGAAGGTCAGTGGGTCCGTCTACAAAGACCGCTCCCAGAGTCTGCGATTCTCATCTGCTGTGTATCACCATGTAGGAAGATGTCGTTCTTTCCTATAACTCATTTTTTAAAATGTAGGTACATTGTGGGTGAAAGATTGAGGCTTTCAGCCTACAATGCCCTTCTAAATCACTGATGAGATTTGCTACCTGGAAGATTAGCTGTGGGCAACTTTTCCTAGATATCTCAACTGAAATGAGCTTCTAAAATAGGAAATTTGGGGAACTGTATTATCTGCCCACATACTCGATGGTATCTTTTTTTGAGGGGGAAACGTATGATCATCTTCAGTAAGGATCTCCCTGCTGACAACAGATAACGGAAGGTACTTTTTTGTTTTAAAGGGGCGAAAGAGGTGCTCATGAAGATAGCAGAGCCGTCAGATGTTCCTGCACAGATTAAGTCTCTTGTCCTGAAACAAGAATCGTGGTGTATATAAAAGCGAACACTCTCTCTCAGTCATACTTCTGTTGCTACTTAGGGTGGAAGAAGAAAACTGAAAGAAATGGCAGGCACCTGGGAGCCCACTGGAGGGCAGGTAAACTGAGAGAAACCTTAGCCAGAGTCATTTAGCTAATTTGCACATCAACTGCTTTAACAATGGCTGCTGTGACCCGTCTAAAACACAGGGCCCACAGTCAGTCAGTTTAGGGGGAGGAAGGACTCTTGGTTTTCACATTGGTGGGTCTTCCTGCATGCCTCAAAGCACCGGATAGGCAAGAGCCCAGAGCAGAGCAGGGAAGTGCTCAGTAAATTCGTGCTGGGTGAACCAGGTGAAAAAGGGAATGAGCTTTGGAGTGAAACAGACCTTTACAACACTGCAGAAGTCATGGCCACTCTCAGAACCTCAGTTTCCCTATCTGTAAAAGGTGATACTATTAATACATAGGGTTTTTTTGAGCATGACATGAGCTAACATATATAAAGTCCATAGATGGTATTACATGGTAATTACTATGGAGGCAGGCATAAAATGAGGGTGTAAATAAAGAAAACTGCACACTACGGGTGTGCTGAGTGTGTTGTGTTCAAAGCACGTAGGTTCAGGACAGAAATATTCAAGCAAAGCAAGGATCTAATATACAGATTTCGATGAGAAAGGGTTGGCAGTAGAGATTATCAAATTTAGCATCCCAAAGTTCTAGAATTTAGACTGCAAGGATCATCTGAGGACTGTTTGATCTCTTTCTACCCAGACGTCGGTTATTTCCCAGCTCATAATAATAACCAACATATTACCGAGTACTTGACTTGTGCCAAGCACTCTGCTAAGTACTTTACATTTGTGTCCTACATTCGTGTCACGGCGCCCCTAAGATTTAGGCACTACGAAGCCCCATTTCATAGAAAAGGAAACTGAGGAATAGAAGGGTTAGGTCACGTGCTCAAGAGCTCGCTGCTAGCAGGTGTGGAGCTGGGGAGGAAATCCAGGCAATCGGACTCTGAAGCCTGTATCTTTAGCCACGACGCTGGGTGGGCACACGGTAGGTCTCATCCAGTAACGATGTGTTGAATAAATGAGCAAGTGCATACAACACCAGCGTTTTGATTTCATTAAAAACCAAGTGGAAATCTGTGCACAATCATTGGAGAGAATCTTGTGCTCAGATTATACAATCTGTACCTGTATCTATTCGGCAGCCTGCTTCAAGTGGCTGGCCATCCTCTGAAGCCAGGGTGAGGCATGTCCCTGTGTGGTGTTGAAAATGGATGAGGCGAAGATGGCTGCCTTTGGCCACCCAGGACATTTAAATATCTGACGGCATTTTCAGCACTTTGAGGGTAGTGTTAGCACACGGGTTATTAATTGGCTTAATTCCAGTTCGGATAATTACATCGTGTCTCTTTAATTTTTCCCCGACTATGCCATACTTCATTTCCTGTCACAAATGTGCTCTTTAAAAAAGCATGGGAACACACAAAAACATATAGTTATATTTAAGGTTTGCATAGTAATACAGGGTATTCTTTTTTCTAAGGGATTACTGTGTAGAGGCCACGTAATAAATAAGTGAATGGGCAAAAGAATTGAAGTCACTGCAAAATAAAGATAATTAGTTGAAGCTAATATTTGAAATAAACAGATTTTTAAACAATTTCCTTGGTGACAGGATTCCAATCATATATTTTTTTTTTCTCAAGGGCAGATATTTCAAGAGCTGATGACCTGCTCATGATAAGCCGACTTCCTTATACCGTATCGTTTCTAGCATAAAAAAAAAACAACACAACAGCAAGGAAAACTGATCTTTTAAAGTAGAAAGTAACACTAGGTTCTGAATGGTATAGTATACTGAACTCAGGGGTTTTAGAGTAGTCATTAATACAGTTATCAGACCCTGACTTATTTGGCAGGTTTTTTTCTTCGCCAAACATATTCCTAGAATAATCTTCAAATTATAGAAGGAAAGGACACAGGACCCCAACTTAATAAGCTTAGGAAACTTTGACAGTCATAAACACACACAACCCTTCTTTTTTTTCCCCCAAAGAACTCTTGGTCTTTGAAACACTGACTGTGTCCACAGGAGACTGAAGAAAATCTGCAGGCATGTATTTGAATCATGTACACAAATAGTTTAATGTACCAGGGTAGAGCATGGCTTATTAGTCCTTCTCAGTGTACATGTGTATGAACAAGTCACAAAATATAGGGAGCATGGAAAGTAAGAGAATAAAGGGTTAATTTATTTACTATGCATGAGAGTTTCTAGAACCTTCGCTTCTTTGGCTTTTAGTTCAAAATTCCATGCATACTCTGCACATAATAATAAATGCTATAACTCAGTGTATGCCATTATTTGATTTACTTTCAAGCACCTTTTCTGGTTCAGCTCTCAAAGCTTTCCTTCCTATAAACTTCCTCCAAATTATTCTTTGTGGCCCTTGGTAAATCATCATTGAAAATGGGTGTTTGTGGGATGACTCTAATGCTTTAGAGATTTGTACCAAACTAGCCCTATTTTCTTTAGAGGATCAATGATCATGTTCCATGCCCTTATCTGAGAAGACAAATTAAAAAAAAAAAAAAAAAGAATAAAACCTTAGCCCTTTGCCACCTCTTTGACCCCTGCAATGATGACAGCACTCAGTGACTATCCTCGAGTGTGTCATTTGCTGGGGTCCAGCTTCGGCAGGTCCAGGTGTCCCCAAAGGAGGGGCGGTGTCGGCAAGAGGAATGAGAGAGCCGCAGAGCGAGTTCTGGTCAGCAGTCAGACATCTCCATCTTTATTCTGATTTTAGAGCTTCTTATATAGGCAATTTACTTGGGGTAGGGGGTTACATTCGTGCAAGGACATCAAAGGACTCAAGCACTCATCAGATAACTTCTCTTTGTTCAGCACCTGTTATTCTAGCTAAGCTATAATGGGTACAGACTGGCACCAGGGATGGGGGACAGGGTCTTGCTTCTTGAGTAATCATGTCCCTCAGAAAGCCTTGGGAGGTAGCACAAATATGTGCTTTTTGGCAACTTATTCTGGGGTCTGCAGGAAAACAGGGTATAGGTTAATGGAAAACAAGAAGCTATAGGGATGAACTAGATAGTAAAGAACCATAGGAAAACAAGATATAGGTTAATGGAAAACGAGAAGCTATCTGGAGAAACTAAGTATATAGGAGAGATGTAGGAACGAGAAGGCGTTACCTTTGCAGGAGGCAGGGTGTATATCACTGGCTCGGCTGTGAAAGCCTTGGAAAACATCAACCTAGGGAGGAAACAGTCTGTTGTGGTACACCTCTAAAGTTCTCCATTGTCCTAGGTACAGAATAATCTACCTCCTTGGAGTTGCTCCGGCCCATAAGCCTGAGAAATGTTGGCAGCATATAAGCAAGGGGCTCTTTGTTTGAGAGAGATACGGGGATCAGAGGAAACGCAAGAGACTATCAGACCATGCTTATCTGCGGGGCTTTCCGGCCCTCGGCAGGATGAGGCCTGCATCAGTTCAAACCTTAACCTAGTGGGGCAGTGCCCTTGACCAGGCCTCATGGCTCCCAACAGTCATTCATGCCCTGAGACTGAGATCTCTGGGACAAGGTCTTTACCCTCTGTTTGGCTTATTTAATGTATTGCTCAGGATCACACCTGCCCATGGTGGTAGACGGTATCTCAAAGGAGCTAGCAGCAACGACTGTTCTTAGTTCCTCACGTGAAATTCTAGTGTATTCCTTCGGTGCTTCACGTGTCCAATATGTACAAGACTGGTGATTTGATGCTTAGACTAAAGTAATACTACTGGATAGGATATTTAAGAATTAACTAGCAAAATCACTTGTATTGGTGATTCTTCTAGCTTTGCCATGATTTTTACCGCAAGAAGTCCTCAGACAGCACATTCTAAATCCAAAATTTAAGTGAATTTTGAATTCAAAAGAAAAGTGAACAAGATTTATTCTGAATATTGGAGATGGTAAGCAAGCTCTTGCCTTTACATTGAAATATCATCTAGAAACAGGTGGCTAGGCTTAAGGAAGCACAGAATCTTAGACATGGGAAGCATTCAGGAGATTCTCTGGTTCTGTTTACAGAGAAGAGCTGAAACATCCCCCGGAACATTTTGTCAGACGAGCTTAAGGTCACACAACTTGGTGGAAGCAAAGCCAGTATGGGAACACGGTTCTTCTGTTTCCTGGTATCATGCCCTCTTCTTTGTTAAAGAACCTCTTAAATACTCATGCCGTGAAAGAATTACCGGATTCTTAATTTAGTCCGAGAAACACATCACAAAGGGACAACGGTAGCCTGAATAATGACCCCACAAAAAAATATCCATGTCCTGACCCCCAGAAACTATGAATGTTACCTTGTATGGCAAAGGGATGTGGTTAAACTAAGGGTACTTAGATGGAGAGATTATCCTGTATTATCTAGGTAGGCTCTAAATGTAATCACAGGGGCTCATATAAGAGAGGGGCAGGAGGATGAGAGCTAGTTGTAGGAGATATGATTACGAAGACAAGAGGCTGGAGTTATTTGTGAAAGGGGTCATAAGGCAAGGAGTACAGATGGCCTCCAGAAGCTAGAAAAGGCAAGCTACTTCTTTTTTATATTTTAATACGTATATTTAGCAGATGATAAGGAAATATGGATATTTTTATTTATATATTTAGCAGATGTATTACCTTGTTGACTCAAAATGAGCCAGTGATATAGGGACTTCTCAACAGTCTCCAGAAAAATATCGACTAGGATAGGTCAAGAATGGGTCTCTCTCTCTTGCCATTAAGAATATCCTTCTAGGCTGACATGGAGAAATCCCTCTAAAGATTATTGATTAATGGATCAGTTGTCTACACATTTCCAAATGTCCAGTCTTTTGTAGGCTCTTCATTGCTGGGTTGGCAATCATATCTTCAAGTTAACCAACGACAGTTAGTTAGAAGCAAACTGAAGGGTTTTGTTGTCCAATTCTTCAGTATTCTATACAGTGAGGTGCCCTTTTGCCAGCCCTTCTCCCCGCATTTATTCTGTTCTTTCCCAGCGGAAGTCAGAAATAAAGAAAAGAATGAGGCATGAGGCAGAATCACACAAAACAGACTTTCTCCTTATGAGACTATCTTGCCTTAATGGATCATTGTCATTCAGTCACTGCATATAATCTGTAGAACAGTGCTCCTAAAACAGTGCTCCTTGGCAACATCAGCACTGCCCAGAAAATTGTTGGAGAAATAAATTCTTGGGCTCTACTGCAGACCTAGCGAATCAGACACTCAGAGGTGGATACGTGAGAGCCTATGTTTTAAAAATCCCTCTAGGTAATTTTAAAGCCTGGCTGAGAACCCCTGTCATGGGGCAAATCAATGAGCCTTGGCAAGCTTGGTGAAAAACATGGGCTATGAGTGAGGTCACCTGCTCACCTGGATATAACTGTGGCTCTGTCACCAGCAATGTGCCCACAGATCATGTTCTCAGTCTGTTTATCTCCTCATCTATAAAATGGGAATGATGATGTTGATACATCATGAATGATGATGATGATGATAGTACTACTACTACTACTACTACTACTACTACTACTACTACTGGGTCCCCCTGTCCATGCATAAGGCTAATGTAGGACTTAAAAAGATCATGAATATGAAAACATGTTATAACTGCAAGGCTATCATTATGGAAGAAACATTCATTTGGATCGTGAGTGTCCTAAGTCCAAGGTGTTAGGGATATTGCCTTGCTTTTTTGCATTAGCTGGGGCTAGAAGTAATAATACTAAAAATTCAAGAAGCTCAAGATGCCAGGTCTAATTCTGCAAGCCAAAATGAAGGCTGGATCTGTAGACTTGCAGTGGATGCAGCACTGAACGGAGGAGCCACTGACGTTATTAGTCTCTGGAACTAAGTGCTGAATTTCTTGTCTTGAAACTCCACCTTTCTATTCATCAGGTAGCAAAATTTAGTGACAGCTCTGAATTCTATATTGCCAATGAAGGCTGTGGCTTCTGGGATTCAGAGCCACACTTCTTTATCAATTCCCAGTGACATCCAGTTTTAGTAAAGTGACCCCAGATGTCCATCATTTCCATACCGTATTTTTAAATAAGTAAGATACTCCAGGAAGCCAGCTCAAAGACAACTGATTTTATTCACAAAGTTTTCAAAAGAACAGACATAAATTTTGACAGGTGGGAGGAATATCTAGATTAGGATTAAAACTTTTTTCAGGGACACCTGGGTGGCTCAGTCAGTTAAGTGTCTCCCTTCAGCTCAGGTCATGATCCTGGGGTTCTGGGATCAAGCCCCGGGTCAGACTCCCTGCTCATTGGAGAGCCCACTTCTCCCTTGCCCTCTGCTATTCCCCCTGCTTGTGCTCTTTTCGGTCTCTCTCTAATAAATAAAAAGAAAATCTTAAAAAAAGAGAAAACTTTTAAAGATATCAAATCCTAAGCTCCTAGGGGGTTGGAAAAAAAACTCTGACACAACTAGATCAGACAAAACCATGATTTTCATGGAAAATCATCAGGATTTTATCCAATCAATAAGTATGAAAATTCTCAGAATTTACCAAGGACTCTGTATGAGTGGAGGGAAAAGCACTTTATAAAAGACAGCTAACCATGCTTTTTCCCTCTCTCATGAAATCATAGCAAGTATGCCTATTGGCCTGAAGGCTCTTCCATCCTCTGAAGATTTAAGTCAACAGGTGGCACTTTGGCGATTCCTGCGTACGTCGCAGGATAGCTGTGGCGGGCAAAGGCTCCTTGTCTGGATTGCTGTCTCCTCTGAGCCAGTCACAATGGGAGCATCAGAAGCCACTGCGCCTTTTAAGAGCTCTGTGTCCTTAAGGAAGTCACCTGTCCTTTTAAACCTCACAGATTTTCCGTTTGTAAAATGTGGATAATATGTGCCTTGCCAATCTCACAAGTTGTTGAGATCACACACTGAGGATCACGAGATGATGCATCTAGAATGCTTTGTAAACTAAGGATCCCGTTTGCTTTGCATCACTGATGTATTATTTGCGCTTCAGCAGAAGAGTACAGGTAGGTACAGAAATGTTCGCATAGTTGTTTGCATACTTTTAGACATTTAAGTCACGCATGTCTCCATGGTTTTACCCCTGAACTTACATGAATCTTTTTTGTCAGTTATGAGTAAAGTGGTAACTAATGACGTTATTTCCTTTAAGCCCTTGTATGATCTCTGGGTGGATTGTGATCACTTATACATTAAATAGAAACTGCTACAGAATTTATTATGGTTGTGTCCTGGCCAACTCTACTTTGAACATATTCCCTGAGTAAGAACACATTCAGTATTATAAAACTGAAGAAAGCATTTCATCCAAAGCTGGTATGGAGTAGTAAAAAATCTCTTCAAAGGCCATTCCTTGGTTACTTTAACACCAAACGTCTACTTAGAAATAGCTTGTAGTTCAATGAGCATTCCTGAAGGAAAATTTGTAATAAAGCTACCAGCTACAGGGACATGTGTTTTTTCACAATGCAAATGTGAAATTCCAAATTGTCCAAACTTTGTTTAAACGAATCTGTGATTCAAGTTTGGATGAAGATCTCATGGACTGTTGCCGTTTTGGTGGCTGTATGGATAGATGTTACCCAATCAGTGAGTCTTCCCAATGGAACAGAAATCAACTGTGTGGTATATTTTAATATAAATTATTAATATAATTGTGCAAAAAACACATGTGAATACCCTTCACTGTTATTTAAATCTTCAGTTGTTGTGTGCAATTCCACTTTTTCTGTCATGTATCCTTAACTGGACGATAGGCTGCCTGAGGATAAACCCTGACTTCTACTTCTCTGTATTTCCCATTGCCTCCAGTACCAGTGGTTTATACATAGCACTTGCTTCCAACATATCTGCTGTTTAATTGGGTTCACTTCTTATTGGCTTTTCCTGGGGGCAATTAAGACACATAAAATGCCCATAGATAAATGCATCATTATCACTGAAGTAAAGTTGTGATTCTTTTTTTTTTTTTTAATTATGCATCGGGCCACTTATTTTTCCCATGTGACACCTGACCTGACTAATTATGTAAGCGAATAGAAAAATATGATTCTCTTTTAAAGAGCTCCCTTTCCATGCCACGGTTTTAGGAATTCAGCTAATATGTCAAGGAGAGCCATTCAGGACAACGATGGTGATGGTGAGGCTCTAGGTACCACAGCTTCAATGGAAAATATTTTAAATTAAAGCAATCTACTCGTAAACTTACACAAACATAAATAGGCACTCTGCCACAAACACATACTTGCACATCTTTAAACTTAAATTAATGCAAATAAAAGATATATTCTTTTGTTCTAGTGGAATACAAATGATGAAGACTAATAAAGGAATAAATAAAGCACTAGGTAACCAAATCAATGTCTGCTCAATTCTGGTCAAGGAGGTGAAGTGAGGTTTCCCTTTGAGTCAGAGAATGTAGTGGATAAAAAGGATGTGAATAGCTGGGGGGATTTCCTGAGGCCATTGCAGACCAGCTCACACACTGTTAAGAGGCTCATTTTCATGAGACTTTTGGTTGCATTTGTAACACTTGCTCTAGGTCCCCTAGAGCATTAAGTGCCACATCACAGCACTACAAGAACAGGACTAAATGTGAGAAGGTACATGACAAGGTTCTTTTTCTTTCAGACCCAAATATTCAGGAGTTTATAGGTACTTTCATGACTGCTTTTTCCTTCTTTGTTTTTCCTTCTCCCTGCCTCCCCTCCAGACCCACATACTCCTTTCAAGCAGGACTGCGTGGAAGGGACTTTTTGCTCTTCAGTGAAAATCTAAATTCTTGTACTTTTGAAAAATGACCAATGTAAAACCTGTGGATTAGTACAGTTAATTATTTCCATAGGTAGAATATATTTCATTAAAAAAAGAAAAAAACCTGGTTGGACTGCTAAGTTTGTTTTAGGTTAAGGATTTAGCCACAATTTGGTAAGTATTTGTTCTCTATTAGGTTGGCGCATATTAATTGGTACATTTTTTTAACGTTTCACTACTGCATTAAATCATTAATAATTTGAAATTATTAGCTGGTACTGCCACTGTTTTCCAAAAGCAATGCTACTGTTTCTTCTAAGCCTGGTCCAAAGCACAAAGTCTAGAATCTGATTTGTCAAGAAAACAAATGTGAAGTTCAGCAAAAGGATAGAAATCACCAAAAGAATGAGATTCAATTTCAAAATGATTAGGGAGAACAAAAGCTTGCTTAATCCTTAAAGTAAATTTAAAAGATGGACGTTCAGATTTTGTAGATGAAAAATCTGAGGCTCAGAGAGGTTAAGTAACGTCCTCAATGTGCACAGTTTAGAGGTGGCAGAGTTGTGTGTCAAACCCTCATCTGTCTGACAAAGCCTGTTCTCTTTTCTCTCTCTTTTTAAAAAGATTTTATTTATTTGTCAGAGAGAGAGAGAGAGAGAGAGCACAAGCAGGGGAGCAGCAGGCAGAGGGAGAAACAGGCTCCCTGCTGAGCAAGGACCTCCATGCGGGGCTCCATCCCAGGACTCTGGGATCATGACCTGAGCCAAAGGCACACGCTTAACCAACTGAGTTCCCCAGGCGTCCCTGTTCTCTTTTCTTTTAAATGTTCCATTCCTGGATGCGTAAGGTCTCTGGCTATTCAAGAGTTTCTTTGGCATCTGCCACTGGGTACGTGGGGTGAAATAACAATTGAAACAATTATAATATTTGTTAAATACATACGTATATGTATATGTATTATCTATTAATTATATATACTTAATGTATATATAATGTATATACACTTACTATACATATGATCATATATGCTACGTACACTTATTAGCACTTATAGTGTGCCAGATAATATTCTAGGCACTTTGTTATTTAGTATTTAGTTCTATTAGTTCTTGGAACATCTCTATAAGGTAGAAATCATTATTATCGTCCAGTTTTATAGAAGAAAAGACAAAGGCATACAATTAGTAAGTGGCATAGCCCAGGGTACCTTTCATTACCCGCCCCCCTCCCCCATAATGGAGCTTTACTTATTTGTTACCTCCTTGAGAACATACCTGACCTCTGGTCTATTCTTTTTTTTTTTTTTTTTTTTTTTTTAAGATTTTATTTGACAGAGAGAGAGAGAGATCACAAGTAGGCGGAGAGGCAGGCAGAGAGAGAGAGAGAGAGGAGGAAGCAGGCTCCCCAATGAGCAGAGAGACCGATATGGGGCTCGATCCCAGGACCCTGGGATCATGACCTGAGCTGAAGGCAGAGGCTTTAACCCACGGAGCCACCCAGGTGCCCCCCTCTGGTCTATTCTTTTAAGACTTTGTTTTTTCTGGGCGTCTGGGTGGCTCAGTGGGTTAAGCCGCTGCCTTCGGCTCAGGTCATGATCTCAGGGTCCTGGGATCGAGTCCCGCATTGGGCTCTCTGCTCAGCAGGGAGCCTGCTTCCCTCTCTCTCTCTCTCTCTGCCTGCCTCTCTGTCTACTTGTGATCTCTCTCTGTCAAATAAATAAATAAAATCTTAAAAAAAAGACTTTGTTTTTTCTTAGGTGATAATGAGTGAATATTAGAAGGCAGGAGAATTCAAATATTAACTAGTCAATAGTTAATTGCTAGGGGAAAAAAAAAAAGACACAACTTAGTGGAAAATCCCCATTTGTAGAAGAGAAAGTCCCTAAAGCCAGACATTATGGCCCAGAAAGTAGGGGAGACATTGGGTGGGAGGACTTTCTGGGTCTTTCAAGTTATAACACATGTACAGCCATTAACACATAAACACAATTTAATTTATTACATACAACCGATTTAATATTTAATGAGAACCTGCTATGAGCAAAGGACTCTGCTAGGATCTAAGCTCTAGAAAATAGCTACAAAGATAAATAAGAAGCCATAAACCTAGTATTTAGAATCTGGAAGAAAATAAACCCACATAACTAAAATACAAAACAAAATAAGGCAAATACCATAAAAGGTTGCCAACAGAAATCTGTAGGTTTAGTGGCTTGAGGAATATCATTAGATGATGGACACTGAAGAAAGTTACATGAAGAAGGCAGTGTTTGAGATGGACTTTGGAATATGGGGACAATTCCAACAGTTAGAATTTGGAGAGAGAGGTTTTAGGCCAAGGGACACAGAATAAAAGCATGAGGATAGGAAAGCACAAGGTGTATCTGGGGTTGATTTGATTACTTCTAGAATACTCAAAGGATAGCAGCAGAAGTTTGAGATCTCTGTGGGTGGCACATCCAGTGGAAATATCCAGTGGCAGCTGGAAACCCATCTTCATGCTAGAATTGACAGATTAGAATTACATACTCAAATCTTCCGGGAGGTGATATGAATGTCTAGTTGTAGCTGTATGGGCCCCATGAAACTGCCTTCAGACTTCAAGAATGCAGTCAGGGAAGAAAGAAGGGCAAACTTACATTTTGTGGGTACATTAAGGAAGAATGGATAAAGGAGCAAGAAGGATCATTCATGTGAACAGGAGAATTATGAAAACAGATTTAGTGGATCCCAAAGGTGAAGAATGTTCTAGAGAAGTGGAGACAGATGGACAAAACATCCAAATCGGAAACAGTAAAGCTAGCACTGCTGAGAAAGAGGTATATTTAAGAGCTGGAGTCTTCATCAATGTACCCATCCTTCAAAGGACCACCTCTTATTCCTTTATACTTTTTCCCCAAACTCATACCTGTAATCAACCACACACGTAAACAAACATTTCCCTTTTCTGGAAAAAAAAAGTTATGGTATTATTAACTCAAACTATATCTGGAAGTTTTATGGGTGAAGTCCGAATTTTTTTGCTCAAGTTTTGTTTAAAAGGTGACTGAGTTTTTGATGTGTGGGTAAATTGTTTCTTGGTGGGAGTGCAAATTTATTCATATTTTATTCAACAAATACTTTTGGAGCCTGTTTTGTTTGCCAGGCATTGTGCTAAGTGCTGGCATCAGAAGAATTTCCATAAATGCATAGATAGTTTTTACCTGTGAGCTTTGCTTCCTATGGGTGGTCAAATGGGACAAAATTGATGCCTTTGTGACGATCAGTTTCAGTTCCAGCCCACTAAGAGTTTTTATGTTCATGTCATTAAGTGCATATTTATGGTACTTTTTTTGTTCCAAGATGCTTTGTAAAATTTTTGAATAACTTTTGGTATTAGCAAAAGGTGCTATAGAAAAACAAAGCCACTCCAGGCCAACACAGGAATTGGTTCTCTTGCTTTACCATGATGATAAGTCTAGTATAGTGGTCAAGCAGGAATATTTTTATTTTCTTTAAAGATTTTATTTATTTATTTGTCAGAGAAGAGAGAGAGAGAAAGAGAGCGAGCATGAACACGAATGGGGGAAGGGACAGAGAGAGAAGCAGGCTCTACTCTGAGCAAAGAGCCCGATGTGGGACTCGATCTGTGGGCCTCGATCCCAGGGCCCTGGGATCATGAGCTGAGCCAAAGCAGATGCTTAACCGACTGAGCCACCGAGGCGTTCCAAGCAGGAATATTTTTCAAGTATTTAAAACAACTATGGAAATCTTGTTCTTGATTGTATCCCCTAATGTATAAAGGCAAAAAAAAAAATCAGCTTTACAAAGAAAATTGAAAAATAACTCCATATAATGTTCCAACTGTTAGGTCAAAAGGGAATAAGGAAGCCTTGGGGAGAGTAATCTATGAAAGCTACCCCTGGAACTTATTTATTAGCTTATCTGCATATATTTTGCTTATGTATATATTTTTCTAATACTACCTTGGGATATTGCTTTAAACTTTTTCTTACATGCAAATTTTTTCCTACAAAATAGGAATCTTTTATAGGAATTTTGTAGGAATTTTTTCCTACAAAATAGGAATCTTGCTGTATACATTGTTTTGTAACCTGCATTCTTTTAAGACATATATTTTTAAGTTCTGCGTAGTATTCCTTCCTACAAATACATCAACATATATTTAAGCAATTCCTTAATTTTGGACATTTTGGTTACATTCCAATTTTTATCATTTTCAATAATGTTTTGTTGATTACCATTGTGCATAGCACTTGCAATGCTATTATTTATAGGAAAGAAATTTTTGGAAGCTTTAAATCTTAATACAACAGGCAAAGAAAGCAAGGAACTTACTTAATACATCTGCCATAAGTGAAGAAAGAAAAATCAAATGCTTCCAGGAGCCAGGGTGATAGAGTAAATGAGTGAAGTGAGTCTGGCATAAAATATGGGGTGATAGGGACTTTGTCAAACTGGAAAGGCCATGGCTTGTCCACAGGGAGCAGCCCCCGCCTGGGTCCAAATACTGGTGTTATGAAAGAATGCAGATCTAATATTGTCAGATCTCCAAATTATTAGGAGAAGGTGAAAAAAGCTTGATTTTTTGGTAAGATCTACTGATCTTTAAAAGTTTGGCTCAAACTCTCAAATTATTTTAAGACACTTGGTTCCCCTCCCAACCCTGACCCCCAGTCTATGGGGCAAGCTAGACACAGCTCACTGGCCACTGGTTTATAACCTTCAAATTAAAGAAAGGGAAACATGGTGTTTGGAAAACCTTTCTATATAGGGAGTATATAGGGAATTAAGCAAATAAAGTTTTGCTTCAAGTTTTTCCAGTAATAAGGAATGTGATGTGGGGAAACTGAACCTCGATACACAAATCTTGGAAGAGGGGTAAATATTCCTTTCCATTAACTAGAAGCTTCTAAAATGTTTCAAACTTCTCAAGGAAACATGCTTTAATTACACAAAACTTTAACCCAGTGCTCTGTATTATGACATCTAATGCTAATTTTCCTTCATTTTCCATCTGAACAAACATTTCCCATTAACATCCACCTGCACTACTTCCTTTCGTAAAGAGGAGGTGGTATTTGGCTATGCTCTGGTTCTGATTCATGAGAAATCAGCCCAAGCCCAACATTTCTGTTCTTAACAGATTTTGGTTTTTAAATCTGTAGAACACAATGTTTCCCTGGGCTGAGTTCTAGCATGCCAAGTTTTGGCTGGCCACAGACTTTGACATCTGAGTGAAAAATCTTTCAACAATGGCATTTAGACTGAAGAATCAACAGACCTTTAATTATAACACTGCCTGTAATCACCCCTCCCACTTTTATCATGATGTTCAAATTGCCTCAACTCACTAACTGCACGGACAGCATGTTATTCATTTGCTATTGAAAATATCATAATTTGGAAACTCTGTGACTTGAGATTGTGTATTAATTTTTGAAAAATCAGTATGACTTTATTCACCATAAATTAAAGAGGTATATAGAACGCAAGTCAAAATTACTGATTCATTAGAAATAAGAAGCAAAAACCACTCAGCATACAATTTCTCAGCTTATCTAAAATGTTCAAGATTTATTTAGATAAGAGTAATATTTCTACTTGGAAATTAGGCATTAAATATATTGAAATACACTTTCTTCTTCGTGAGAAGTGCCTCCATATTTCTCCATAAAATGTTAAGTGACCATTTTTTATGGCTTTTTTATGACACAGTCTCAGATCACCCTATGTTTCCCTTATACACAAAAGATACTTCTATACTTCTAAAGTACATCAGGAATCCTTTGAAAACTTTCTTTTTAGAAGTCGATGTTGCAAAGTACTTCATTTATATTCAACCTATCTGAATATATTTATTGGACAAATTAAGATTAATAATGTAAATGTGGAAAATGTTTATTTCCATTGTTAAACACTAATAAGTTAAATTTTTGTTTGTTTTTAAATATAGAGCCTGGTTATATGGAACGTGGGCATAATTTCAGTCCCTTTTCATCTTGAAGAGGAACCTGGCTCTAGATTTCCAGGAAGTGTATTTATTTAGACCAAAAAACATGCCAAGCTTTTATACATAATTTCTAATCTTCATATGTCTGCAACATGGATATATTAATCTTGGTCAAATTATTTGACTTATCAGAGTCTCAGTTTCTTTATCAGTAACAGATTAATGATAGGGTGTTGGGAATCTATTTTGTCCACCACTTAATGGTGGAGTTTGGAGGCAAGCAACCCCAGATCTGACTTCAGAGTCTCTGATTTGGGGGAAGAAAAATGTCTTTTGGGGGAAGAAAAATGTCTCCCTGAAATGTAGATGTTTTTCCTTGTGTAATCGACCTTGCTTTCTTGATACAAAGGACTATCAGGGAGGTCACAGTCTTAATTATGTTTAGCACTACCTTGTGATTCTGAAATTCATCTCCATCCAGAGTATAAAATTCATAGTCTAAGAAAAGATACAGAAGCTGTAAGTCTGTGATTTCCTGGACAGACCTAGTTTCAAATACTGCCTTTATTATATCCACAAATATGCTTATATTTATAAAATTAGGTCCTGTCTATGTTCAGAAAATAAGGTCTCTCATCATCTACTTTGTATGTAAAGCCAAAAAGTGCCAGGCAGCTGGTTCTGACCAGTATAGAACACTAAAGAACTGAATCCTCCAAGGTAGAACCAGTAGAGGGAATCCAAATCAAAGTTGTTGAGGGGAGCAGAGATGGTAAATCATATTAATAGTAGTAACCACATGAACTGGACACTTAACAAAATGTTGCTGATTCTATGTATCACATCTAATCCTCACAATATGCCCATTTCACGTATGAGAAAACAGAGGCTTAGAAATGATAATTAACTTGCTTATATTCATGTGCCTGGTGAGGAGCATCTGTCTCCAGTGTTTAAGCTTCACTTATTTTACTAAACTATCTCCCAAAGCAGGAGAACAAGATCTAACAAGGTAAATTTAAAGAACAGTTATGAGATTATAAATAGGAGATGGAGCACGACTCAGAATTCAGAGTGGGGACAGAGTAGGAATGAAGGTGAGGAGTCTAGCATGGTGGAGGTCTGCAGCCTTCTGCTGTAGGGCAGGTCATGAGGGCAGATACAGGGGGGATCTCACGTGACATTAAAAGTACAGCAACATGCAGAGGAGAGAGAGAATATAGAGAGACTAGGTGGGGGGGGTGGTAGATAAGATAAATTGGGATGCTTGGCTGACTGCCTATGTTGTTCTCTTTTACAAATGTAAGTAGAGCTTTGTGTGTTGGGGGACAGAAGGCAAAGAGGATGTATCTGAGAGACAGAGTCAGAAACATCTCTTTTCACATGTCATTAACTGGAGGGGGGGGGGGGAAGAAACCCGGCTGTCTAACGAGCTTCTTTTTTAAAATACAGATTTCTCCAAGAGGGTCAAACGTCATTCACACCTTGGAGTAAACTACTTTAATGAGGTTACTAGACCCCCTGAGTATAATTAAAGTGGCAAAGCCACAGTTTGGGGCAAGGAAACGGATAAGGATAACCAGAGCTGAAGCATGGAAGAAGGGTCTGGACAGTGATACAAATGAGAAGGATTTCCCAAGAGGAGAGGGAGGGCACCAAATATAATTCTGCACAAATACTGTTAAGATCTATGTCACTGTCATTATCATTGCTTTTACTCTGTACTTAGGTTTAGAATTTTGGTAGCAGCCCATGCGAAATCCAAATCACAACTGGTTGTTGATTTCTGATGTAAATACTGAGCAGAATGCCCTACTTATAGCTGTTCCTCAATAAATAATTGTTGAGCAAATGGGATGTCACACTTAGTTTGGAAGCTGGAAACTCTCAGATTCCCAAATTCCAACCTGTTTCTCCAGTCTAGCTTAATCCAGTCCAACCTGTCAGGTGCAGCCAACTGTTTGCTCCAAGGGAGGAAGGGAGAAAGAACATATAAAGTGGAGAAAGAATTGGTACCTCAGCACTCTTCCTCCTGCCTCCATGGCCTAGTACAGCGTACTCTAGATTTTATGAGGACTTCAGAATGGAACTCCTATGAATGCTGAGGCAATGCTGTAATAATGGGGTTACGAAAAATTATATTGTGAGGTGTATGATGAAAACCAAACAAAGGGATACGTTAAGGACAAGCTCATTAATGAGACAGCTCATTGGCCCCCGCTAGAACCTCATTAAGCTCCCCTATCCTCTTTCAGACCTGTTCTGGGCCGGTGCTGTGGTGTGCCTGTTTGAGTCCCCCCTAGATTCACACGATGGAATCCTGATCCCCAGTGTGATGGTGTTAGGAAGTGAGGCCTCTGGCAGGGGCTCATAACGGCAGAGCTCTCCTGAATGGGATTCGTGTTCTTATTCAAGAGGCCACACAGCTCCTTCTGCCACGCGAGGATACAAACAGAAGTCTTCCACCCGGAAGAGGACCATCACCGGGCCTTGTACCACCCTGATCTCAGACCTGCACCCTCCACGACTTGTGGGAGATGAAATTCTGTTTTTTTCCTAAGCCACCCAATCTGTGGTATTTTGTTACAGCAGCCTGGACAGCTAAGACAGTCTGCATGGGTACCGCAGAAATGTTTCTCTATACAATCTGACAGGTACAATTGGAGGCAGCACAAGGACCACACGCTTCAACAAGCAGAGCCGGAGCATTAACACCAGCTCTGGAGCACCCGCAGCCTTGAATTCTGGGTACGTGGGTGATCCCCGGATGTGACCCGGGAAGAGCACGCTGCGCCTGCGCGTCGCCGGATCCTCCTCGATTTTCTTCCCCTTCCGTCTTCCCCGTACACGCAGTTCTCACGTTTCAAAATGTCACAGGCGGCTTCTGAATAGAGTGCTTTTCAAATACACTTTATATTTTACTCCTAACTAAAGGGGAGAGGGGGAGTATTTTATTATAGATGAACTGAATTTGACAGTAAATCTGTTATTTTGGATTATTTGTGAGTTGTGGCTAAAGAATCACATTCGGTCTAAATATTGAGAATTCTTGAGAATGTAAGAGCTGAGAAGCCGAGCCCAGTGGTTACCAACCCAGGCTGCATGTTACAATCATTGAGGAAGGTTTAAAAAATAAGATCCGGAGCCTTGGCTCCCTCCCCTCTCTTCTCCAAATGATTCTGATATAATGTCAGTTTTTGTGGCCTAGCGCCAGTTATGGGGACTGAGGATCTTCATTTAACTGACGAGGGATCTGAGACCCAGAGAGGAACAGTGACTTCTCTAAGGTCACACAGGAGTATATTATGTATGAAGATAAAAGACTGCGGCTAATGTGAAATTGACCCCATTGCTACTGCAAATTACTTCATTACTTTAGAAAATGTTTTGTATGTCTGGATGTATAATGCAATAATTCCTTCATCTGCAAGCCACTTATGTGGCATTCCAAATCTGGTTAAGAAGAGGAAGGATGTGAAAAGACCCGGAAACAGCCCAAAGTGGCATAAGGGAAATCACACAGAAATCCCTCAAGTTTCTCTGATGGGCTCTGCCTCTTGCCTCTTTGTCCTCTTTGTCTTTGAGACAGAGATAGCTGAACATCTCCATCTCCAAGCCTGACTTTCTGCTGCCCCGTAGTCTCGTGTCTCCAAAAGCCCAGAGGACCTCTCATGGATCCCCAGTCAGTATCTTCACTCAGTGTGTTCAAAATTAAACTCGCATCTTCCTCTCCCATACCTGCTCCTGCTCCTGCTCCACAGACCTCTGCTTCTGTTTATGGTCCCACGCTGGCTCCAAATCATAGCCATGTCTTCAGTGCTTTCCTCCCTCTTGTCCCCCAAACATGATGGATTAATCCTCTTTCTGCCATGTCTCATAAATCAGCTCACCAGCTCTGTTTGCTCCCTCTGCCTCTGCCCTAGTTAGGGCCCTCACTGCCTTTTCCTGGACTGCTGATTGTCTCCTACCTGACCTGTGTCCTCTGGTCACTCCCCACTCAGATCTACTTTATTCACTCTTGCTAGATTAATCTTTCTGAGGCACAGCTCTGATTATGTTACTCTCCTACTAAAAACTTTCAATAGCTCCCCATTGTCTACTGAATAAAGTCCAAATTCCTTGGCCAGCTAATCAAGCCCTCTCACTTACTGGTCTCATCTGCTTTCACCACTTTATTTCCCACTACTCGCCTCTGCACACGACATGGTCTAGTTAAACTCAACTACTTCTCTGCAGAATCTTTCCCCTCTGATTCTTCCAGGCATTGCTCATGGTTTCAGAAATGTTCTTTTTTCCCCATCTTTGTGTGCTCAAGTCCTCCTTGCCTTTCGAGACCCAAATCCAGTATCAGCTCTTCTGGTAAATCCCCCAGGTAGCCCTTCTCTGAATTCCAGGAACACTTTATCTGTACTACTTTCATAGAGCCTGGCACCTTCTACTATGGATGCTAGCAAAGTAGGCCCATGTCTCAGCTCTGCTGCTAGATTAAAGCTTGCTGAGGGCAGGATTGGTGTCTTGTTTATTTGTGTGTCCTTTCCATTGCTGAAAACATAGTGCACTGCTCACAAATATTTGTCCAGGGAAGGAGTGAATGCAAGGGCTTTATATGCAACCTAAACAAGGTTGGTTGGTTGTTTCCCTGGTCCAAACCGGATTACAAGTAGTGCATTCGAGAAGGAATGAAGATCTTAGAGGCTTGCCCAACAAGAAGTAACTTGATAGCTAAAGAAGATAAATAAAAACTATAAAAAGAGATGAGGACTAAAAATATTATAGTAGTCTGAGGGTAAATAAACACAGAAGAAAAGAATCTTATAGACTAACGACCAATGGTTAATGCCATGTGGAACTGCTTTGAGACCACAAAATAATATTCAAATATACAGTGTTATTTTTATACTTAGCACCAGTAGACACACAAAGCAGTTGTTTAGACACACAAAACAGTCGATGACCCTAAAGATAGATAAATAAAATAAATAAATTAATTAAAAAAATGATGACCCTGAGTCGTTAAAAAATGTTTGAGTTATGGTAAGCATATGATCAGAAAGCTGGATATGCACATAAATTTAAGACACTATATATCAAAACTTAATAAAGTAAAAAACATCTTTTGATAATTAAGAGGAGATAAACTTCTACTTATCGGTTATACGGAATATTCTGTTACATCAGCTGATTTCCAAAGTGAAGTCAGATAAATATCTCTCTCTTTACACACAAGTACACCTATATTCTCCTAAATATTGGAGAAATAATTTTGGTATCATTAAAAATGAAATAGGCCCCGATATATAATTTCAGAAATGTCAGAAAGTAGTAAGACAAAACAATTTTTAAAAAGTCAGATTTCTAAGATCCACAATCTATTATTTAAAATAAGTGGTTGTGATTATACAATATGTAAATTATGTACATCACCTTTTAATTAAAATGTAACGTAAAAAGTCCAGGTTATTATAAGCTTTTTATCAACATTTTAATAGCTCAAAAAATTCTACCTAGTGGATATGTCATAATACATTTAACTAGCCCCCTAGAATTGAATATATAGTTTATTTCCAGTTTTATAATATAGATATATCTAGCAAGATTTGCTGTGTTCTGATAAATTGTGGAAGCTGAGTGAGGATCTCAACAAGGGTTCACTATGATATTCTTCCTACTTGGGTAAATGTTTGAAATGTTTACAATAAAAAGGTAAAAAATATACTTATCTCTGATAAGCGTCTTGTTTATAATGGTTTCTGTTTATTTGTAATTATTTTCTTAGAGTTTAGTACTAGCAGGCTGGTTCAAAGTCTGACTCTGCTATGAAACCGGGTGGCAGGCAGCAAATGCCTTCTCAGCTTCGGCTCCCTCATCTGCAAAATGGGTATAATAAAGGTAACTTAGAAGACTGCTATAAGCATTATATGAGATGGTGTGCATCAAATGCTTTCCACAGTGCCTGGTCCGCTGGTAGTGAGTAATGAATATCACCTTGAAAAGACAAAATTTTGGTTGCATCATTGTATGTGTGGTGGTTATCAAAAAATCATCATACATAAACTGAGAAACATGGCAGAAATAACTAAAGTGTGCAGGCTAAAATAGGCTGGGTGAGGAATTACCCTCACGGAGCATGTTCTATGTAGGGGATCCTGGGCTAAATGCTTCACAAGAATCATCTCATTTAATCTGCACAAGGGTTCTGTGAAGGAATTACTATTACTATTATTATTTTATAGTTTAGGGTATTGAGGTTTAAAGATTAATCGACTTGTCCCAAAGGACACAGGGACAGGCAGGGCTTGTTGTCAAACACAACTCAGAGCCCCTGGAATTTGTCTCTGAGCTATTAGAATTGGCCTTTGGACCTTGGGCCCTTTTGCACAGACCTCAGCGTTTCTAATCTATATCCTTTAGAGGCCAGATTTGAATTTGGGACAACATTTTGGCCCCATTTTTGTAAGTTTAACTGATCTGTGGTAGGAGTACATTCTTCCTTCCTTTCATTTCCATTGGTATTATTTGTTTTAAAAATTTCATTCTAGAAAATAATTTTAGAGAAGAAAAAAGGGGTACTCCATAAAATTAACTGCTCTTTCAAGAACGTGAATCTCACGGTCCAGGAAGATTAATGTCCATCTTGGTTTTGAACCATGATTTCCCATTGGTCTGATTATCTTACGTTCATGAGAAAACAATTCACTACCCAACACACACATACACATGCTCTTTAGAAAACCTCTCAAGTGGTCCATGTTGACACAGTTCACTTTAAATATGTCATCTGTAAACGTGCGTCTGTGTAAGACAAAGAGAGGGAGAGTCTGAATTTTGATAATGCCGTCAAAGTCTGAAAAAGGTGGTTTCCTACGAAGATGATGAAAATTAAGTCACAGGTTGTAATTTTAAAAAAAGTCTAATGGCAAATTAAGTCTTTTATTCTGGGTTGGGGGAGGCTACTCCTGTGCAGTATACTCTAGACAAGAAACACTAAAGGGTCTACTCCCACCCCTCCGCCTCAGACAGCACATTTCTGCATCTGTATTATAAAAAATGTGCCAGCTCTAGCAAGCTCACAGTACTGAGTAAAGTGCCACAGTTTACAGCTGGGGATTTGTCTTTCAGGGCTGGCTCTATTTACTGGTTGTTTTTTACTGGTCTGTTCCTCCCTGGGGGGCTGCCGTGGGGGTGTTTTTTGTGGGGTGGGGGTTGGAAAGAGGGAGTTTTTGTGAGTTCTATTTTGGATTTTGGTGAATAAGAAAGCAGGGAATTTGCCAGCCTGTTACTCAGTTATATTGAAACATGATACAAACTGCCTCAATTTGGAGCACAGAAGGTGCCGAAAAATTTTTCTGAGGAGGTCTTGAAATATCGAAGCCTGTCTTCAAGGAAGGACTTGTTTCTCTCAAAAATCACCCTGCGAATAGTAGAGGTGTGCTGTCATCTCCTCTCCATCCCTGGTCCCCGGAGTCACTACCTGAAGCATCACAGTCTAAAAGTAGCCAATATGCTGCGGAAAAAAAAAAAAAAATCACATCGCGTTCTTCATTCCCAGGGGAGTGCTAAGAGGACTGTGCTTGAGTGCGGGCCTTCTTTGGAAAGTCACTTCTACATGTGTAGACACTTGGGAGCATGGGCTGCGCGTGTCTGAACAAGCTGTACTTCCTATGTCTGCACTGCCCACTTTGTTTTCTTGTTTGCTATCTGCCTGAATTGGCCTGAACACATGTGGCCCGGATAAACATACTATTGCACGGACACGTCCACGCGTGTTTCCAATTCCATACTATCTTGAAAGTGGTTCAGCTTTCTAGAAACACAGACATACAATTTGTTCTGACTAGAATCACTGCTCAGCAACGGCATGCCAGTCATCACGGCAGGTACCGGACCATTTGTTGCTGGGCTGGAGCAAAGAGAAAACAAATCCCGGACAGCATCACAGAGCAGCACCTTCTCATGAGATCCTGTTGGCTAAGTAAGGACTCCATGAGACAGTAACGAAACAGACACCTGCAGGTTTTTCAAACAGTAACAACCAGCTCAGGGTTAGCAGCCTTTCTGGACCTTGATGGTCAAGGATATTCTCAACCTTTGCTTTCAGGCACTGGATTGCTGCTTAAGTAGCCTTTATCATCCCCCCTCCCTGCCCCCACCTAATTTTTGGTGAGGATGCCCTTGAAATTAGATCATTATTTGTTCCTGACAAAGCATATGCATATTGTGGTATCACTCTAAAACCAACGATTGGTTTTAGCTCTATGAAGAAAAAAAAAATTCCAACAACCTTTCATGCTGAGATTTCTCATGCTAGTTCTCAGCACAGAAGTGATTTTTTTTTTTTTTTTTTTAAGTTGCATAAAGCCTAGCAAGGTTTAAGTTTTCCCAGCGAGGAGAAAGTGTTTTTCAGCTGTTAAATTTTTCAGATGCTTTTTTTGAATTTGGATAAAACTCAAAAACATGTTTGTTTTAAAATGTAAACCTTTTTATGTACAGAGGTTTGCATATAGAGAAATGCCATTACTATGTTTAAAGGTACTTGCTTTTGAAATAAAGAACTCATAGGCATTTAAATATAATAAAAATGTACATTGCATTATGAACGTCTCATTGGGCGCTAACATAAATACGACGTTCTGGAAGACCACTGATACACGTTTGCTGACAGGATCACTTACAATCCTGCTAGTCAATGTATTTGTGTGTGAGAGCAAAGGGTGGCCAGGTTTGAACTAAAGATCATCTTTAGAGTCAGTATGCTTTTGAAAGACCTTTTACTTCAGTTGCATGAGACTTCTTGGCCCCAAACCTGCTTGATTCTTCAGCTTCTTGACTGGGCCAAAGTTGATACAACATATGGTATTTCAAGCACAAAAATGATGAAGAAACACACTGAGGTATAGCAGCAAGGCAGGGATGAGGGTAAATCATCAGAAGGCCTGCCTCCTGCCATTTTTACTGGGCCTAGGCACTCTTCAGTTTTAAGCAAATTGTAGATTGCTGAATGGGAAAAGATATTATCTTGATCCACCAATTTTTTTTTTCAAACACTTTTACTGTAGGTTTTACACTGTGATCCACTGATTGTTTACACACATATATGGATTACCTATCTATCCCTCCATCCATCTAGATCTATCTCACTGAAATATAGATGTGTGTGTACGTGTGTTTCAGAGGAAGAAAGAAACTGATCAAATCTTAAAAGATTCTTCATAATTCTATTGAGTATATTATTATTTGGAGAGTTAAATATCAAGGTTTAGAAATTCAGCACACATCAAACATCTAATCAAGGACTTTCCAAAATTAAGGAAAGTACCTGATCTTCTAGTTTAGTCTTTGAAATGCCAACAAATTCATTTTTCCTTTATTCATTCGTAGTATATTAATTTATTCATTTTCCAAACATTTATTGATAACCAACTATAGGCCTCACACTACATTCCTGCAACGTATTTCTAGCCCAATTACTTTAACGGTTGCTTTAGGATTATGGCAGGGTTGGCCAGATGGTCCTTGAAAAGGAAAATCTTCCTGAGTAAAACAACCTGTTTACAGTGTTTCCTATCTAGCAACCAAGAGCCCTGGTAGCATCTCTTCTAACCTCCTACTATGGTTCTGGAATAAAATCAGAAGCCTAGTTATATTTACTTTTCATATTTAAGCTTAATTAAAAATACTGAGTGCAATCATGAGTTTTTAATGTCAGAATATTCAAAAACAACTTTCCCATAAGGTCTTCCTCACATATGATACATAGAGAAAACTTATACAATTCTTTTTTGTGCTACAAAAATACAGAAAACTGACCATTACCTACTTTACAGCGATTCTGAAAATCAATGAGCTAAAGCATGTTAAGTTCTAAGAAGCAGAGTAAATAAACAGATCACATAGTACCATCAGACAATGTGTCTGATCCCCTCTTGATGAGGACAGTATGAATACAGTAAGAAGACAGGTCCTAAATATTTATTACTAGACCTTGTTTAGGTGGCCAGGTCCTCCTGTTCCAGTATAAGTGATATGTAAGTATATAGCTAGAGCCCAATTCAATTATTTACATGGCCTTTCCAGAAAATGGTTAATGCTATAGAGACTTAGAAAATGCAGAAGACTAAACAATACACATTCGTCTCTCTCTTTATGATGTAGGTCGTGGTTCAAGGTCATGGAATTGATAGTAGGAGTTGCTACTTTTGAAGAGTGAAATGCTTTGAGGCTTTTAAGGGAAATTATTTTTATTTATTTATTTTTAAGGATTTGTTTATTTGAGAGCGTGTGTGCGCGCGCGCGAGAGAGAGTGAGCAGGAGGGGCAGAGGGAAAGGGAGAGAGGCAGAGAATCACAAACAGACTCCATGCTGAGTACAGAGCCCAACGTGGGGCTTGATTCCATGAACTTGAGTCCATGACCTGAGTGGAAACAGAGTTGGATGCTCAACTGACTGCACCACCTAGGCACCTCTTTTAAGAGAATTCTAAATAAATTAACTTTATGTTTTGGAAGTTATGATTTGGGCATTATTAAAGTATTATAATTGGACATGGGTTCATAGACATAAATATAGGCCACCTTTTCAAAAGACCTTCTTTATAGTTCTTTCAATTTTTTTATGGATTTCGTTAGTTGTCTCCCTCAAGTTATTTCATTTTTCAAAGCTTCTTACTGTTTCCACACACGACAAATTGGCACATGCACGCTGGCACAGGCAAAGAAGTAACTGCTAAGGTCACAGTAGTAGGGATATGGCAGGCTTCAAGCACTGGAGGCCAAAGGCACCAGAAACACGGGCAGACAGCTTAAAATTGTCCTTTCTTATGTTTGTGCATTGTTTCTATATGGAAAACTACATTTCTCTGAGAGTATATGTGTAAATATGCATCTGCTAGTGTTTTGGCAACTCTAAGTTACCTAAATTAGTTTTGATCAACACTGTCGGATTTTTAAACCCACCAACGTAATAAAAGCAAGTTTAAAAAAACACAAACAAACCCTACAGTACATTGTGTGCTCTGCCGTTCCAAGCCTCAGCTTCAAGACAAAAGGAGAGTGAGACTTTGTCATTTGCTGGCTGTTAATAATCAAGAGAAGATCTGCCAGACAAGCTCTTCGAGGGCTCTGTCTGTCTGGACCAGGTATATACTGCAATACACAAAGGGCTTTGCAGGGGGAGAAAAATGAGTGTTCATGGACAATGATGCAGCTTTCTTAATTAAGATTTTCATTACTGATACATACATTAAGTTCTGCAACTGCAAGAGCCAAAGCACTGTCATGTGCAGGTAGATGTCCCCGATTCCATCTTTAGGCAGTAAAGCTAAAACATATTAAATGTGCACCCAGCAAATGTTGTGGGAGCCAGGAGAGATCCAGAAATATTTCTGTTGGAATGCAGAGAGGCCCCATTAAAAGCAAATTTGTAATGCATCTAATAAGCAGGAGAAAAGCTCCTATCAGAGACAGGGTGTGCGTGTGTGTGTGTGTGTGCCTGTGTTCCTGTATGGGACTGCTTTGAGGTCCCGAGCGACAGAAGAAGGTAGTTGCAGCTGACCTAGAAATAATCTCTATATAAATACATCAAGGACTCAGACCTTAAAAGGCACTTTAATCTTTTAAGTTTTCCAATGCCTGTTGTTGGGAAAGGAAATAAATGGCTGATTTGGGGTAGGTTTTGGAAGATGGCAAAGACTCCTGTCCACAGCTGGCCCTGACTGTGTCCCCCTGGGTCACTCAGTCTATTTTCCCTGGATCCCCACGCTGGTCCATAAGTCAGTGCAGTCTGCCAATGGGTGTACTGTTCCCGTGAAATAATCTGACTGTGGTGTGGGGAAATCTTTCTTCTTAGATCAAGTTATTTTTACAAAAAGAATTTTGCTAAGAATGGAGAATAAACTAAACTGCACAGTTCTTGAAATGGATGAATATCTAGAGTGTATGTTTTTATTTCACTTTAACTAAAGCCCAATTCATTTTAGGGTTGCCGGCGCTGTTAATGTGCACACAGTGTGCTCTGTTGTTTTTCTGGTTTCTAGTTGCATCCTTTCCTATTTTAACGTTTGCATTTTTGGGGGAGCTTCCCTCTCTGTCTCCTCTATAAAGAAGACCTTCATCCCGTCATCTCTTGGTCATCCAAGAGTAGAGATGAGTGTTAGATGCTACACTTCATGAAAGATGATTTTATTACAGCAGTCAAAAATTACACATTCGTTTCTTATTAGGTAAAAACATTTATCTGGAATTTAAATGTAATCCCCCATTTTCTAAGAAGGAACAAACCAGAACCCAACACCAAAATGGCTCAAAAGGAATTCTTCTAAGTATTTTGGCTGTAGTTCCTTGTTGTTTGGGTAAAAGGGAAAAATTCCAAATAATAGTGGCCAAGAAGATTTCTCTTGAATTCCTGCACCAAGATTCAGATCTCTGAAGTAAGTTTTCTGGATGTTAGTGTATATTTCAGAAACCCTTTCCCTAGGTATATCACAGAGCTAGTGCAGAGTGGTAAACACACAGCCTGCTACGAGGTGGCAGTTCTCTGACCCTATTCTAGATGAGTGATGTTAATGGCTGGGGGTAATAAGATGATGAAGAAATTGATTCTTCATTCACAGAAACATAGACAGTATGCAGACATCCTGTTAACAGATACTTCATGCATTTTGGGAAAAGTAACAGTATTAAGATTCTTTCTAATGTGTACTGAAATGTACTGTTAGAAAACTGGTTAGAGGAGTATGCGAAAGCTCTTAGTGAAGAACCAATGTAGTGACACTGTTCAAGCCTTAGGATGATGAAAAGAAGAAAGGGAAACAAATCCCAGGAGAGGAATTTTTTTTGAATTCATTTATTTATTTGGGGGGGGGTAGTAGGGCAGAGGGTGAGTGAGAGAGAGAATCTTAAACATCCTCTGAGCTGAGCGTGGAGCCCGATGTGGGGCTCGATCCCATGACCCTGAGATCACGACCTGCATCAAAACCAAAAGTCAGATGCCTAACCAACTGCCTCACCCCAGGCATCCTCACAAGAGGATTTTAACTGGAGATTTCTATTTCTTCTCTTATGCATCCTTGACTTGCTTGTGAAGACCAGACCAAAGGACATTATTAAAGGATTTAGGTGTAACTTTTACTCAAATTCTATCGTGAGACATATACTTCTTCTACCCAAAATACAGGGTTAATTTTAAATTAGAGGTGATAATTATTTTCCACATACCAAAAGCCTAGAAACTCACAAGGAGGAACTAAAGGTGGAATCCATTTTAGCCTACAAAAGTGTTTGGGGTAAGGTGGCCCATTCTAAATAAATACCTGGAAATGATTCTCTGGGATAAGGAAGTTAACCTGATTTGTCTAGTATCCCCACCCTAGGAGACATGAAGAATTGCAGAGAGACTAGAGAAAGAATGCATTCAAAAAACATCTTAATTTTATCACCACAGAGATCTCTTGCAAGTAACCTAGCAGAAAGCTTCTTTGAACAAGCAGGTTGTGTAGGTACCATCTCTGTATGTTACAAATGTATATAGCCCTCCCCAGCTCTGAGTCAGCAACCATGATGTTTGCGGAGGAAAAGAGAAGGGTGACAAAGAATAAGAGGAATACTCATAATGGTATTTAATAGCACTCAATGTTAATCATCGTTACTGTGCCCCCATATGGCCTCCAAGTGTAAGCTATGTTGTAGAGGCAGGTGTATAAGTGAAATTTTCTAAGGTGAAGTTTTCTAAGAGCACAAGAAAGCCAGACATTCATTCCTCTGAGCCCTGGGTCCATTGAGCCAGCTGGTGGCCTCTAACAGCACCAGGCGCCACTGATACCTGGTTCTTAACCACATCCTCCCACTTCAGGTAGAGAACAAGCTGCTGACTAGCCCTGGTTCCCACCACTTGCCTCAGTTTGTTGCTGTCCTAACGGGGCTTCCATATAATCTTTATCATGTTTGGCCTCTCTTCTTTCTGTCTGGACACGGTTTGAGGATGTAAGGCACACGCAACTTTCTTGTACACAGCTTTTTTGCTGAAGACAGAGAAAGAATGCCCTGGAACACGTGCCATCCCTGATCATCTGCAAGTGAACTTCTTGTGCTGAAAGAATGCTCCAGTTACCACTCAGAACAGCTTTGCACAACTCCTGCTCCTCTGAAAGGCTCGGAGAACTCACTCCAACAACCCAGACGCTCCCTATCCCAAAACACAGGGAAGGCGCCCTGTCGCAGTTTGTACTGTGGAGGCTGGGGCTGATGCTGTCAGTGTGGCATTTCTGCCTCTCCAGCATCTTTCATTTTCCCTGGAGTTGTTGAAAAATAGTCCATGTCATTAAGTATGTAGTAATACACATGGGACTCAGAAAGAGAGAGGGAAAGGTGGAGGACATGGATGACATGGCCTCTAGCACTTTATTTATGAGAACATCCAGAAATCTCTATCTACATCTGGTAGAAGAATAGTGTCAATTCTGCCCTGGAGACATGGATCAGGCAATGTTGCCAGTGCGTATTTTTCCCTTCCCGATAATTTACTGATTTTGGAGTCTGATGGCAGAGCTCAGATGATCATTTTTACACTCATGTGAGTGAACAATTAGCTTGCCTCTTTGGGGGGATGGTGATGCCAAATAAACATAAATATATGTAATCAAGGGAAGTACTAACTGTCCTCCGCCCAGAGATCCTCAGGTCCTCTGACTGGTGCTTTGCTCTCCACTGTATTTCCCAGGGGGGCAGTGAGGGTGGGTGATGCCACCAGGGCATAGCAAACAGCACTGGAGGTGCCCTCATAGGACTTTAGGGAGCACTGCCTTTGCAGTAAAGAAAGAGACTAAGCAGCTAAACATGTGTTAGACTGCTCGTTTGCCCTTCCAAATTTCTATTCTGTCATTCACCTTTTCATTGTTGATTTATAGCCACTCTTAAAATATTAGGGATATGTCACAATATTTTTCCCAGTTAAAAAAAAATTTTTTCTACCACAGTGACTTTTATTTTCACATAATAAAATTTAATATATTTTCTTTAAGATTTTAGACTTTGGGGCGCCTGGGTGGCTCAGTCAGTTAAGCATCTGACTCTCTCTTTTTTTTTTAAGATTTTATTTATTTATTTGACAGACAGAGATCACAAGTAGGCAGAGAGGTAAGCAGAGAGAGAGGGGGGAGCAGGTTCCCTGCTGAGCAGAGAGCTTGACATGGGGCTCAGTCCCAGGACCCTGGGACCATGACCGGAGCTGAAGGCAGAGGCTTTAACCTATGAGCCACCCAGGCACCCCAGAGCATCTAACTCTTTATTTTGGGCTGTGATCTCAGGGTTGTGAGATCAAGCCCTGCATGGGGTTCCATGCAGGGCTTGAACTTATGCAGCCTGCTTAAGTTTCACTCTCTCCCTCTCTTTCTGCCCTTCCTCTTTCCCTCCCTAAAAAATATATGATTAATTAATTAATTAGTTAAAAGATTTTAGACTTTGATTTTATGCTTGGAAAAAGCATCCCATTTCCCAGCATGAACATATTCACTTATACGCAAAATTACAAAAATTGGCATTTACAAAATTACAAAAATTGGCATTTACAAGATTTAGGGAAATGAGCAATCTCTTTTTTCATTGATGGGGGTATAATTTGATATATGTTTACTGGAGGACAGTTTAGCAATAGATAAATTTTACTTTGACAGTTCCATTACTAGAAATTTATCCTAAGGAGGTAATCAGGAAACTACATTTAAAAAATGTATATGTGTATAAAGATAGTTATTGCAGCATTGTTTAGCTAGAAAAAAAAAGTCCAAATATCCTATATGACCATCAATAAGTGACTGACTCAATAAATTACCCATAAACTAAAGAACAATGTAGCTATCAAAAAGATAATGTAGATCTAGATTTATGAAATAAAAAATGACTATTAGAATGTTGAGTAAAAAAGCAGATTACCAGGCAACAAGCAACTCTTCCTTCCATTTTGGAAAGAGAAAGAAAAAGAAAAAGAGACAGATGAATAGAAAAGTGTGGAAATATATTTCCCAAAGTGTTACTAGTGGTTCTCTCTGGGAGGCGAGATTTTGAATGGATTTTATGTTCTTTTTATATCATCATCGTAATAAATTCAAACAAAACTACGTGTATGCTCTTTAGAAATAAAAGTCAGAACTTTTACTTTGGAGGAAAAAGAGCTTAGATAAACTTTGTAACAGCTACTTAAAAATTCAAATATGAGTTTCGTCATTAGCAATTAGTAACACTCTTAATTGGATGACATTACTGCCTGACCATTTTCCTGGGGGGTGACATCACTGCCTGCATCAACTTTCCTCCAGGCTGGACAATTGCATGTGATACATTGTAGTTCCTGCCTTACAGGACTTTAAAACTGAAATTCTGGAAATAACCCAAATATCTATATAGAGGGCACAGTTCGGTAAATTCTAGGGGGTTATATGACTGATAACAATTATTTAGATAGTACAGTGGCACTTAAAAAAAGAGTTAGTAATTATACCAGGAAGCATTTTAATTTTTTAATTAATAATATTTAATTAAAAAATAGGATGCAACTCTGTACATACAGTGTATGCCCAATTCTGTGAAAATCCAGAGAAGAGACTAGAAGGTGATCTAAAAATTTGTTAATAATAGTTGTTTCCATATAGTGACATTATAGATGTTTTCTCTGTACTCTATAGTTTCTTAATATTTGATATTATGTGTGAATTATAGAGTCATGAAAGAAGTAAATATTAAAAAACTACAGCTGCTTTGCTCAGCAGCTGACAAATCCTACCCCAGATGTATCTGCGATTTAGTTTTGAGTCAAATGGCCCTAATGTCATTTCCTAAAGGAATCTAGCAGAATGGAATGTGTTCAAATAAAGGAAAGCTACCAATACTGCCACCTATTTCTGTTACCATTTCTTAATGCTTAGAATAAACCCGAGTAAGGAATCCTACTTCTACTGGAAATTAGGAATTTCCACGTGATTTAGGTTTTCTTCTTATGTTGCCAGATAGTGGAATTTAATTATTCTACAGTATTCTGGTCTGTCCCCATGTCTGGAAGTCTTTTCGTGAGGTTGATGGTGTAGGTCACTACTGGGAATGGAGGCTCAGTTATTCTTTTAAAAATAAGGATGGGTTGCTACATAAGATCTTCTGTAGTTAGTTTTCTTTTCCTTTCCTTTGCTACTTTCCCTCTTCCTTTCTTCTTCCTTTCCTTCCTCCACTTATCTACCCACTCTTTTTCTCTCCCTCCCTCTTTTAAGTACATAGCCTTTCTTGGATGCCAGCTCTTAAAATTTAGAGAAAATTCATACAGTACTAACACCACACTTCAAGTAGAACATTTAATTGTTCCTAAATGATCACATTTTAGCAAAATGATGATGGGAGAAGCCAGAATTGTCACTTAAATGTATACGATGCATGTTAGAGGCTTGGCAATGAGGCAGGCAGTAGATATTTTTTGAGAAAGCAAGAAAGTAACTAGGTAATGCCAGCATGGGAGGAAGGAGGTGGCAGAAGAAAGAAAGATCGACATGGGTTTCTGTGTCTTTTGACAAAAGTTATCTAACCACATGTTCCTGGCCTTTTGGACCAAATGGCAACCTTCAAACTTCCCATTACTATGAGCTACTTGAGGACAAGGATGGTACCTTTTTCACCTCTGTTTTTTCTGTATGCAACACAGTGCTAGGTGTAATATAAATGCTCACTAGCTACCTGGAGAATTGAACTGAGCCTTTTTTACTGCCTTCTATATTAGCCTCATCTAGAAGAAAAAAGAAAAAAAGAAACTAAAACCCCTAATGTCTTTTCACACATACTAGGTAAAGCCCCATTTTAATTTGAACTCAAACGCACATCTCTTCTGAGCTTTCAACTTGGTCACTGAGCTGCTGGAAAAAAATCACCCCAAGGCAAATGGGTATCAACATTAAACCACCGGATTCACCTAGGGCTTCCAAGGAGAAGACTGCCAAGGAGACCGTCTGGTCAACTTGCTATCCCATTTGTCACAGCGACTATTCTGAACTTCCACTTTCCTCAAATCTCCATCTCACTTATTTTTAGCAGGACCCTGCCCCCTAGGAGCTATCACTTGGAAAACCACTCTCTGGAGGAGTAAAGTAGAGTAGTAGAAGCAACACTTCTAAGAGTTATCTACTTGTGGTCTCTATTTCTTCACCTCTCACTCTTTCCCCATAAAAAACAGGTTATTGCTTCTACCACTTTAACAAAACAGCTTTTGCCAAAGTCAGCAACCTCCACATTAATATATTAAATGCATTTTTTCAGTCCCTGACTGACCTGACTTCTCAACAGCACGTCTCACTACTGACCACCCTCTTCAAAACACTCTCTTCTCTTGGCCACTGTGCCAGTGTTTTCTGGTTTTCCTCCTACCTCCTTAGCTGGTCCTTCTGAGGCTATTTCCCATAGCCTCAGTTTTTGCTCCCATCTGATTAAATAGTAAGAGTTCCTCAAGTCTCGGTTTGGGCCTTCTCCTAAATCTACTCCCAGGCTTGGGCAGTATCTTCCATGCCAAAAGCCTCACTTGCCTTCGCTCTACTTCTGATTTCCAGTTGTATATATTCTACTGCCTAGTCAATATGCTCACTTATCTTATCAAAAACACCTCACACTAGACATCTCAGAAATAGAGCTTGTAATCTTTCCTCAATTCCCATTGTCCTTTGGTATTTCATACAACTGTGAATGGCACCAAACTCCAAACAGTTTTATGAGCATAAAACCAGTAGTCACAGTTGCTGTTTCTCTCTCCTCCATCTCCCATGTCCAATCCATGAGAATATCCTGTATATCTTGGTTCTGCATTATCTCTCTTTTCCATTATTTTTCTTCCATTCCCAGTCATTAGCCTAGTCCTTATAAGCTATGCTACAAGGGCTTCCTTACTTTTGTTCCTGCAAAACCATTCATGGCAATGGAGTAGCTTGAACTTTTTTGTTTTTAACTTTTAATTTTAAGATTATTGCAGATTAGTATGCAGTTGTAAGAGATAACACAGAGAGATCTCTGTATACCCTTTACCCAGTTTCACCTAGTGGTAATATCTTATATAACCATAGTAGAATATCACAATGAGAGAAATTGGCCTTGTTTTTACAATGGTACAATCCATCCGCCTTATTCAGATTTCACCAGTTTTCTATGCACTTGTGTGTGTGTGCATGTCTGTGCATGTGTATATTTAGTTCTACACAACTGTATCACCTACATAGATTTGCATGAGCACTACCACAGTCAAGATACAGAATAGTGCCATCATAAGGTTATCTTGTGCTACCCTTGATAGCCATAGGCAGCTCCATCTTTCCCCTGCTCCTTAACTTTTGTTAGCCACTAATTTGTTCTTTATAGTTTTGTTATTTCAAGAATGCCATATAAATAGAATATGTAATCTTGAGATTGGCATTTTTCACTCAGCATAATACCTTTGTGATTAATCCAAATTTTATGTGTCAAGAGTTACTCTTTAATGCTGAGAAGTATTCCATGGTATGGATATACCACAGTTTGTTTAACCACTCACTCATTGAAGGTAATTTGGGTTGTTTCCAGTGTGGGGATATTACAAAAAAGGCTGTTATAAACATTGGTGTACAGGTTTTTGTGCAGATATGTTTCCATCTGTCTGCAATAAATGTGCAAGAGTAGCATGATCTTTTTAGAATACAAAATTGATCATGTTACATTCCTTAAATTTGCTTTCCCATTGTCCTTAGGAAGGTCTTTAATGTGACCTGCAAAGATCCTGACATCATCATATATCTTTTCAACCTTAATCTGGGCTGTTCTTCACTAAATTCTCTCCACCCAACTATATTTGATGCCTTCATCTATGCTGCACCCCTTGCTTAGAAACCTCTACCACCACCTAATCTCATTCGTTTTTCATCTTCACATGTTAGCTCAAATATCACTTTCCAGGGAAGCTCCTCATGAACTCGTAGACTCACTTAGATCCCCCTCTTAAATTTGCTCCTAGAATTCCTGGAACTTTTATTCATGCCAGCAAGTACAGTTTGTAATTGTAAGTTCTTTTGTGTGTCCATTTGATTAATATGTCTTCCATCCCCCAGGTTGTAAGTTGAATAGGGCAGAGACCATGTCTGTTTTGCTTGTCATTTTATCTTCTGCATTTATAGACATTTGCTTCATGTTTGATGATATTTGGCCAAGGCTTTTAAGACAGATAGTTTTGGTTTCAAGTTCTATATTACATACTAGGCATCCTTGAAAAAATTACTCAAACATGCTCAATCTCTGTTTCATCTTCAAAATTAGGATTATAACAGCATCTCCTTAATAGGAGTAGTTTTAAAGGTTAAACCAGGTAGCTGTTAGAAGTATTTTTTCCTAGTGCCTAAAGCAAGGCAAGCACTTAACACATGCTATTTCTTATTGTGATTATTAGTTTAACTAAAGATAAGAGTTTTTGTATTTTTTTTCCCAATGAGGTTTTAGTTCATTATCTCAATTTCTCGTCTGTTCCCTTGGGTTTTGATTCAGGTAACTTTGAGAGTCTGAAAAGGAACCCTTAGTCTAGATCTCCAATAATTCTATGACTACAGGTTACCCCAGGTACGTCTCCTTAGATGAGTACCTTGTTTGGCCTCTTGGCTGTGGTTCTCATTTTCATCTCGCTCAGTAGTAAATTCTTATTCCCCAGCTATCAGTTCTTTTGTCTTATTTTTCAATGGGTTTAGAACGTGAGTGGGAAAACGCAGCGCCATTTACTGGACCCCCTTAAAGTTTCTAACACTGAGATTTATGCTTTTGCTTGGGATATCATTCTTTTGGTGTTCACATTCTTTTATATTCTAGCCATTTTTCAAGCCCCAGCTAAATCACATTTCACATGAAGCTTTCCAGCCCTCAAGGTCCTCTTTCATGAATGAAATCCTATAGCACCTACTGGACTGTATAATTCCTTTTGGAATTGTCACTTATTGTCTCATATGTATACGGAATACTCAACAGTCATAACTTCTTTTCCTAATCCAATTTTGGGCTTCTTAAGAGCAGGCAAGGGCAGTGTCCTAGATTTATGTTTTAGCTCCTTACTAAACACAATTCTTTTTGTGTGGTAAGTGTTTAATAATATCTTATGGGATGGTTGTGCTTGAGGCTGGTCCACTGACCAGGTTGTGATTTGAAGGATCAAGTTACAATTAATATAGTTTAGTGGCTAGATGGTTTCTGAAGGGGTGGTGGCAGTGGCCAAAGGGGGGAAAAAAAAAACCCACAATAAACGTTACTGTGAGTATGTCCCTGAGCTGTGTACGAGCACAGTCTGGATAGGTACAGGTAGTGAAGCTTAATCCTATTATGTGCTGAGTTTTCATCCTGGTAATATATTCCCCCATTTTCCTTTATTAAAAGCATATGGAACGCATGGTCTGATAGGCAGAAAGGCTAAGAGAAATGCAAGCAGAGGGAGGTAATGCTCTTAGGTGTGGTAGGCTGGTCTGCAGAGTGTTTTGATTCTCTGAATTAGTCAAAAGATTGAAAAAAATAGCCACTACTACCACAGGAAAAAAAATTAGAAGGAAGGGTCCTGAAAATGGTATCTGAGCAATGAAAGACAGTGAATATTTTAAAGATCACTGAATTTAATTTATTCAACCTAAATGCATAAAAGTACAGGTGGGGACATTATTTATGCAGGTATATGCAAATCACTTTATAAAATAGGCAAAGCCCTTCTGCTTTTTATAAGTTGCCAAGGTGGTTCCTGATATTTTAAAAGCTATGCACCTTTAATGTAATTTCCTAAGAGTTGGAATCCCTCTGTTGGAATCACGGTCATTGTCAGAGGGAGTTTATTATTATTATTATTTTTTCTTTCCTTTGGGACTTCTACAAGGCTCTCATAACCATCACAAAAAGGGTGGTTTCCACAGAGATATGACTAGAAAAATCATTTGGAAATCACTGAGGAGCAAGTCACAATGTTCAAAGCAGAGAACGGGGGCTTTGAAAACATGAACCCATCTGACCTCTTGAATTTAGTACAGTGAATTCCTGAGCTCTGAAACATGGGGCCCGGCTGTGCATGCCATATTGGTGCTATAAGACTGGCAGTAGGTTGGCTGTGGCATGGTCTATTTCAAACTCCTTCACAGTGCCCAGTGTTGCATGTTCCCAAATGACATTTGGTTGGCAGAAGCTGGGCTTCCAAAGCTGGCAGTCTGGAATACAGCCCACTATGTTTTGACAAACACATAATTGACCATCTGATCACCAGCCTACAGTCTGCATTCAGGTCACTGGGGGGACTTGGGTTTTCAATAGGTCCCTACTCCTCATCTCGTTCATCTTCTCAAACCTTTCTCCAGAAAGCAATATAGAGAAGACTTGAACACACCCACACGAACCCTCCCATTTGCAAAAGAGAACATGGTCCACGAAACGTAAGCTGTTGAAAATTTCCTTTAAATTGTCCTGGCAGCCCAAAGCGAACAAGAGAAAAGCACATTTACGGTGAACTCTAATTCAGAAACAAGTAGGAGACATACTGAACTATTTCAACACCACCGGCATGTACGCTGCCATTCAGCTCACTGGCTTGGAACTTCTTAGAAAAAGACGGCATAGGAAGATGATAGGAAATTGGGTATTGCTCAACTTTAGGAGGATATTATTAAGAAATGTCTTGATTTCAGGTGAAAGAAATGAAAGGCAAGACATTGGAAATGGCTTCTTCCTTATCTGTCTGACACTCCCCCAAATCTACTGGGGGAGAAGGAGTCACACCTCTCTGGAGACCAGCAGGCAGAAGCTCAGTGTGAGGTCAGATTCAAATTCTTGTCTCCTGTAGAGTGCTTTGGTCTGATTTGGCCCAACACAACACATCAACCTTTCTCCTAGAAGGCAAGGATTGTGCACTAGGCCAAGATATGCTGTCATCACGCAGATGTCAGTGTCTATGTCAACACTATCAGAAGGCCTCTCCTCTCTGCTCCCACCCCCACTGCACAGTCCAAGCCCTTGGTTTTTACCTTTGACCTCGTCTCTCTTTTCTCAATCAACCATCTCTACATGGTCAGAGTGCTCTTTTTCTAAAACATAAATCAGCTTAAATTTCTTCAAAGCCTCCTCAAGCCTGCCGCATCACATCCAAACTCCCTCACACAGCTTCCAAGACCCTCCACAATCTGTCTCCTACCCTCTCTCCAGCCTCATCTCCCACCATGCTCTGGCCACACTGAACTACTGTCCTCCAGAGCTGGCTGCTGCTCAACACCTCCTGACTTTGGAAATGCTCTTGCTTTTTCCATATTACAATCTCCCTTTCTTTCCTTTCCCCTACACTGACTTAGTAAACTGCAATCATTCTGTAGACTTTTAGACCCAGCTTGCAGGTAGGCACTCCTTTCTGGTTCCTCTTGCTACATCTTGTGATGCCTCCAGTCCAGTGTCCACCACATGCTACAGCCTTTATTTATTATGTATCATCCCTACCAGACTGTGAGATTCTTAGCAACAGGGAGCATTTCTTATTTATCTTGGCGTTCCAGGAACCAAGCAGTGACTAGTTTTCCATAAATGTTTGTTGACTGAAAAAACAAGAGCTGTGCATGGTAATTAATCAAAACTAAGCCAAGCAGTAGCATTAGCTTCTATAAGCTAAGCATGGAGCCTGTTAGCAATCTAATGAAGGCAGATGATCGCAGCAGTAAGGCACTTTCTGATCGTTATCACGGGGTGAAAGGAAGAGTGAGGGACAGAGGTGTGGATGGAAGAATGTCTCGTTAGCAGAGAATGTCACTGAGACAGTGAATTTTCAGCCTTTGCAATATTGAGTTTTCAATACTGAAAGATATTCTTCTGAGAATGAATCTGAGTCTGAACTGTAGAGAGGTCTAATTTAAAATAACTTGGTTTCTCAAATAGGCTAAGTCTGTGTTACCTGCTTTAAGGCAGTGTGGCAGGATATGGAGGGCTTCTCATTGTTTCTGCTAAAGAGTAATGGGATGGAAAACTCTTGGGGGGAACATCTGGAAGCTGCTTGGTTCCCACTGAAATCTGTGTCAAATCCAGATTGGGACTTTTGACTAAACGTAGTGCCTGGGAGAAAAGGCAGAATTCTGCACCTGTCTGGAGAAGGCCATTGAAGAGGCACTGGGGAACTAGAAACACTGGGGAGATAATGTTCTGATCTGTTCCTAAGAAACTTTTCTTTTACCTTTGATAGGTATCTGGGGCACCACCCCTGGAGCCATCAGCTATGTCTGTGGGGCACTCGAGGACAGCAGGACTGTCACAGGCTGTGTCACCCTTGAAATAAAAGTAGCCTCAGGATTTGGAACAACCCAAGCAAGCATGAAGCCTGGCTTGGGGGGTGAGACAAGGTTAGTGGGTATAGAAATGGGCTATCAGCCCATTACAGGTCATTCTCTCAGGCCTGTCTCTGGTTAAAAACTAGGATCTCTCTAGAAGCTGATTAATGGTTGATGTAGCATAGAATCAGTTTCACATTTTCCTATGAGCCAGAAACAGCCTTTCAATTACGTTTTTATCTCAAAGGTCCCCCCTCGATTTCTAATCTGTGACACAGGTCTCCAGTCCCCTGTACTGCTTGTGTCTGAGGCTTGCCCTACAGTGCTGACGTCATAATAGCTGAGCCGTGCGGGCAGGAGTGCACCGTGCTGACTCATCCCTGGTGATGGGAGGATTAATGCCTTGTCTAACACGGAGCTATTATGTGAACTGTTTTTACACAAAAGAACTGTAACGAAAATGATTTGCCAGTCGGAGGACTAGAAATATACAGTGCTGGGTAACTGAAGTAGGGATGCGGAAATAGAAAGGGGTAACCATAAGCATGCACATTGACACCCTCCAAAGCATTGACAGACCTGCTCTATCAACACAGAGAATAAGGAATAACAAGACTTGTCAGGGGCAGGGAAGATCTGCCCCTGCTGTATAAATGCATTACACACAGTCCCCGTCGTCTTTGGGGAGTTTCGCCAATCTCCTTTCTCTGTCAAAAGGCTGTCACTTTGGACTTTAGCCTTACAGTCCGTCCTTTGGGGGATTCTGCTCCCCTGAATATAATTGCAACTACCTTCTAGGAATGTTAGTGGAAGCCATGCACATGCAGGCAAGCCAGGGGAACCCCCTTTCTGCGCAAATGATTACCACACAAGCAATACCTCAGAGTGAGAAGTCAGCGAAGTAAGACAGATGTTGCGAAAAGGGGACAGGGTTTATCAGAGAGCTTGAAACAGCTGGGAAGAATGCAGATGCTTATTTATCAGGTAAGGTGACTGCCCCTGGACCAGTAGCATGTTTGGACGGCGTCTCATGTAGTGAGTAACTATGATTATTTGGGTTCACTGCTGCAGAAACTCTTATGAGCAGCCCGACATAAAACCTATCCAACCCATTCCATGCAGCCTGGTTTAGGCTTTAAAGAACAAATGTTCTCTCTTTTCATCTGGAATCAAGTTTTCTGTCTCTTTTTTCCCCCTCTCTTTTCAAATGACTTCTCATCTTTTCTAAAAAAGGACAGTACCTTCCATACCCCTCTTAGCACATGTAATGTCAGATTTCTCTCTCTCTCTCTCTTTTTTCTGGACTTGTGATGACAGACACAATTTTAGCCTAAATGGATCCAGCCTGATAGTTCACACTTGTACTTCTTGAGTAAAAGGGTATTGGAAATTTAGTCCATAAATGAAAGCTCTGACCCAGAAGTTGAAATTAAAAACTATTGGACCTAGAGATGGGTGTGTAACCTAAGAAAAAATAATTGCCCATTTACTGACATTGGACCCAAAGCCCAACTGTTGAAGATATCTAGCTGAGGAATGTAAGCTCCAGGGTAGAGGAGCAGTGACTTCTGCAAACAGCAGCTGTGGCTGAGTGAAAGGCAGTCTTTATAGGAGTCCAATGCCTAAGGCCCCGGTCTTTTCAGCTCCCTCATGGATGGCAACTACTACCACCACCAACAGCACCAAACCAAACCCAAAGGAAGCTAACAGGTAGCGAAGAAATGCAGGAAACCACAACAAAGCCAACGAGAAAACATGCCAACAAAGATGGAATTTCCCCAATGCGACGCCTTCTTGAAAAGTAAAGAAACCACTTTTACTTACATAAAGAGAAGGGGCAGGCCACAGACTGATGGTCACAGAACTGGAAAAACAAAAACAAAAACAAAGAATTAAAAATAAACCCTGAGATACCACAGGGAGAAGGAAAACCAATCTAAGTTATAGACAGAACTGGTTGCTCCTGAGGATGGGCAGTAGGAGCCTGTTTTATTACCTGTAGCCTAAGGAAAAAAAAGAGATCCAGCCCCATAAAATTTTCCAAAGGTGTGACCTCCTGCTATATGACCAACACAGTATTTCCAGGCACAAGGAGTGTCAACTTCTTTCTTCGTTAACTTCATTCTGATCCAAATGGTATGGCTATTTTCTAGAGCTGTGCTCTTCAATATGGTAGCCACTCTATATATTATCTATTTACGTTAGTTAAACTTGAATAAAAAACTGAAATGTTTAGTTCCTTTGTCACACCAGCCACATTTCAAGGGCTCAATAACCACCCGTGTCTGGTGGCTGTCTTAGAGGTAGAACATTTCTATCACTGCATAAATATCTATTGGGCAGTACTGAGGAGAACAGGTAAAGGCTTTACTGTATAGTACAGGACACATTTAAACTAATTTTGACAAAGATGAATAAAACTCTGATGATAAACTTTGGCTCTTTTAAGGGTAAATTCAGTATGCTTAATGCCCAGAAGATCCTCTGGACAGAGGTAACCCTCCACACATCATTGCTCCTCAGCAGGAGGAGGCTGATACGACTCAGCCTCGTGTTGGCTTGGTGAGGACAGAGGACTGCATGCCGCCTCCTCAGCCCCTTCTCTCCGGCCTAGGAGTGTCCCCTCTGACAGAATGATTTTGAATGAAAACGTCTCTCTCCCAAAACCCATCTCTAATGATGAAAACCCCAAGTTTGGGGGAGTTGATCTTAACAGCTTTTCCTTCTGTATTTCAAATGATAATTCTCCTTTGTAATCTTCAACTCATAAGCCAAATGAGTTATGATGAGACTGGCCTGCTCACCACTGTTTTGACAGCTTCTATTATAGAAAAATAAAACTGAAGTAACAAAAGATCCCTGAGAGATTAACAAAACAAACAGGGATACTAAGAAAACAAAGCAGGTCTCTCTACCCATACCCTACTCGGATATGTCAAGGACTTAATGTATGCTGACTGAATTCTTGCCTCTCTGACACCATGATTTTAACCACTTCATAGAAGGTCTCCAGAAATATGCAAAACAAGTCATACAAAAGAGATCAAGTAGGGGATCTGATTATATAAGTTAGCAGCATAGAACAAGACTAGAGCAAACACAAACAAACCTGTTGATTAAAGAGATTTCACTACTAAACAAGTCTTCTAGACAAGTGCACTATCATAGAAGTTCCTACAAAGGAAAAGTTTTCTCTTTATAGCTAATGTGAAACCCTGTCTATGCACATGTCAATATGAAGGATGGTGCTTCCTTCCTTGAACAATAAGAGTTAAGGTGAAAATCTGCAGCCTGGATCATAATATATGCTAACACAAGAGAGGCTGGGAGTCTCCAATGCTTTCACAAAATTGATGAGTTTAATGAAAACTTTAAGCAAGATAATTAGAGTATGTATGATTCATTGGAAGTACACACACACACACACACACACACACACACACACACACTTGAAAAATATATGAAGATTGACTAGTCTTCAAAGATTTTAAAGTTCTAAGTTTTGCTACATTCTAGTCCCTTCTACAAGCCAGGATCCTAGACCATTGCGCCAACCTATTTTTAAAATATCCTTCCTTCCTCCCCCTCTCCCCCCTTCCCTTTTTTCCTTCCTTCCCAACTTTTTTGAGCTTGCTTTTCCCCCCAACCTTTGTGAAAAAGGAGAAAAATATGATTAGTGGTTATCTATGAAATATGCTCACTTATCATTTCTCTGTTGCATGTTATAAACCCAATAACTCTCAATAATACATTATGCTTTTTTAAAACTATAGCATTTATGTTCTTATATCGGAGCACATAACTTTCCTTTTCAAGTTTCTAGGAGCATTTATTCATAAAAGTTTATCAGTCAAAGTTAAATTTTTGATGTTACCAAAGAGATCAATGTAAATTGTACCCAGATTGACTAATACATCTAAGGTCTGGAATGAGAAGAGATGTCTTTCCAGGATGTCAAGTGACACACAGACTGCCAATGACAGGAATCCAAGATGGAGAGAAAAATCACAGTGTGTATGTCACAGTCTAAGACAAATTAAAGCCAAGTTAATTGAAGATTTTATTGGATATAATTGTCGTCTTTATATATTAATGAAAAACAATAATACCTATCCCAAATTTAATATTAAGACTAAAAATTTAATCTCAGAGTTCTTATACAATTTATAAATGTTCATAAACGTCAAAAGGCCCCTACTTCTTGATTGAATTACAATCTGCAATTTTGAGAATATGTATTAATCTACATAGGTTTATTCCTGTTCAGTTCAAATTGTTATTTTATTGATATGTATGCCCTTTCTGCCTAAGTGATATTCACCTTATATGTCTGTAAGCTGTTTTCATCTGAAATGCAAAGAATTATCTATATAGTTTTGCATACAGTGAAAAACATTTGCATTAAGCATGCTAGGCTCAAAGCATAAATATCTAGCAAAGGATACATAACTATAAAGCCCAAATGAATCAGGACCTTAAAACATGGTGGGGGAGGCAAGAGTAGAGAGGGGAAAAGGGGTGGTTTATGGTGAAGTCTAATTGTGTTCTGTGATTTCCCAGTAGAAATTATTGTATAGTGTCAATCTCTAAGGAACTAAATGTATTATTAATTAAATGTATTATTAATAAAGATTAGTCAATTCTGATTTCAGTTTATGTAATGTTCAAGGGCAATGGTTTCCAACGTTTTGAGGTGATACGGATCCCTGTAAGAATCCCTCCCCAAAGAAATTCCTTAAAAACACCGAATTTCAAGAATCTTCCAGGCTCCATGAAGGTCATCCATGAATTCCAGTTTAGCCACCCTTGGCCTAGGGGAGAGGGGAGAAAAAGCCCATGAAATCCCACTGCTTAACACCTCTAGGAAGCTGAACAAGTCACTATAAGCTGGAGCCAGGAGCAAACAACATGTATAGAAAATAGACTAATTCTGTGGCATATATAATGGATAAAAGGAGTGTGTTAGGCTGAGAACATTCTAACAAGCACATCAAAGAACAATACATACAACATGATTCTAGTTACTAAAAGAAACAAACCCAGGAAAAATAAAACAAGATGAAATCAGAGAGAGAGACAAACCATAAGAGACTCTTAAGCATAGGAAACAAACTGAGGGTTGCTATAAGGGAGGGGGGTGCGGGATGGAATAGTTGGGTGATGAACATTGGGGAAGGCACGTGATGTAAAGAGCACTGGGTGTTCTATGGGGCTGATGAATCACTGAACTCTACCTCTGAAACTAATAATATACTCTATGTTAATTAATTGATTTTAAATTTAAAAAAAAGGACCCCCCCAACAAATAAAAGAAAATAGAGCTCTACGTGGGTGCATACAGCTAGGGACACACAGACCCCTCTCAAGGTCTCCCAGACTCTGACTTACCTAGTTCTTTATAATTTCTTTTTAAAAAGTCCACAGAGGCTTAGGAACAGTGAGGTAGAGGAGTAGCGAGCAGAGAAATGAGAGGAGCTGCTATTTACTCAGCACCTTCTGTGGCTGCAGGCATCCTGCGAAGGAAATGCTTCTCAGATTTGAATGGGGGCCTACCCAGGGATGGGGAGCAATGTAACAGGAGTGCACCAGGCCGCGGAATACATAATCAAGACATGACTGTCTTTTTGGAGGGTCGGTTGTCCTTGTGGCTAAGTAGTTTAAACTCTTATTTGTACATATGTTGATTTATCCGATAACCATTTCTTGGATGTTATAGAAGAAATAAAAGAGCCACTGTTCTTGTCCTCATGGAATTTCTGGTTCAGTGAAACAAGTAAAAGCATATTGTGGAGTAGAATGCAGAATGTGATGTATCTGTAGGAGGAACCTTGAGAGCTCCCTGAAAAGTCTCATGTGTGTCGGACTACTTCAAGCAATGGCCCGCAGCCTGAGGACTGACTCGATCACTTGCTCTATCCTGAGGATCACCTCCGTGTAAGAGTTTGGAAAGCAGCATTAGCTGTAGATCATTTCATCTTGACTAGAAGAGCAAAACAGTGTTAACTTCCAATTTACTACAGAACTAGGGAGATTTGAGAAATTAGGAAACTTACCCCAAGTTCAAATCCCACAGCTGCTGGGATCTGAATAAGTATGTTCCAAAGTCTACATATTTTTAGCCACTCAATTACGCTACATCTAGGTATTTCCCATTTTATGTTTCCCCTTGAAATCTGGGCTCATTCAGGATTTTGTAGGCTAGCTTAAGCTTCTCCTTTGGAAGGAGACAGGTTTGGCTTGATTTGTATTCTAAATATTTCACAGTGGTAAGGGAAAGCTATTATTATACCCATTTTATGGTGCGGAAGCCGAGCCACTTGCCAGCTGAGGTATCTGGCTGGGTTAAAAACAGAATCGGGTTGTCAGTCTTTCATTCCTCTTGACTGACTGAAGGCTCCGCAGCAGTACTGTCTAAGGGCTTTTTTGTACATGGGCTTCAAACTGGTGGAGAAAGAGTGAGAGAAACTTTGCAAAGGGAAAATAATAGTGCAATACAAAAATGGAAAATAAGTAATCATAACTCACTCATGAAAACTGGTTACTTTTAGCACTGTGAATAGAAAAGAGAGAGCTTATTCATCACAAATGAATCAGAAAATTAGAATGTGTCACAGCATTGATGATAGAGCTGAGGAATTCAGATGAAGTGAAGTTCAACACTTATCCTTGTATCTGAAGAGGGTAAATGGTGTGACAACAGGACAGAAATGACCTTTTACATGCGCCTGTAATCTTTCCAGTCTTTTCTCTTCAACCCTCTCTCTAGAAGTTAGATGGGTTTATATCTTTGTTTTCTATGGGTAGAGATAGTATTTTAACATACTTTTAATGTTCTAGAAGTATTGTGTTAATTAATTCTTATGTGGGAGTCATTCCAAACAGTAGGATGAAGATTTTTACCTTATTGATTTTCCTAATACCTTTCTGGCTTCTGTGTTTTCAAAGGCTGAGGCACTATTGGATTTTTAGATTCACATGTCTCTCAGAATAAGTGCCAGCTTCATAGGTTCCTGTCAATTGATATTCCATCTTCTCTATGGATACAGATTCAAGAAATTTTATGCTAGATTTAATGACATTTCATGCACCCTGAATTCAGAGTTTTTTAATTCCCTATTTTCTATCTGGCAAAAGGTTTACAAGTTAAAGTCAGATGGAAGCGTTATTTGGAAGTGCATACAGAACATGTGTAATCTCCCACTGGCTAGATTTTGGAGTCTCCTGAAGACAAGGCTCTTGAGGTATTTTCATTCCTTTTGGTCAGTCTTGAGAAGATTATAAATGCCACAAATGGTCATTCATATCTTAGGATCTGCTTTTCAAGACCATAACATTTTTGGATCCATCTTGAAAAGAATGATAAGGAAATCAATGGTGCCTTACCTCTCCTTAGTATGCTCTGTTAAATCTGAAAAGCATGTGTCTTAAAAAAAAATTAGGTGATGAAATAATGATCAATAAAAAAAGAGAATTCAAAAGCTGAAGTTCAGCATTTAGGTCTAGGACTTTTCTAGGTCTGAGACATTGCTAACACATCTTGACCTTCCACCCCATCCCATACAAATCCTCCTGACTCTCTCTGATTCTTACAGGTATAGGACCTGAAAGATAAGAATGAAATAAAAGCTGGAGAGCTGGGTGGGGTGGCAGGGCAGGGACTGAATTCATTTAATACATTCAGGATGATTTCTTATAGCTTCTAAAATAGACCTAACTCTGTTATGAAGGCAGTCAAGAGCTCTCTACAATATGATCCCAACCAACCTTTCCTTCTATATCTCAAACTCCTGAAATTGTAGATTCATGGGTTTCAAACAGATTGGTATACCAGGACCTTTTATTATAGTACATTGATATCCTTTAGAGGATGCTAAAAAGGTCTGGCATTGTTATCATGTGGTCCAATCAATTAGAAATATCTGGTCATAATGCTGCTCACAGACCACCACTAATGTCATTTGGTACAAAAAGGTTGAGTCTATTGCAAGGGAAACTCATCCTGAGATTCCTCGGTGTGTAAACACAGAAAGTAACATGTTAGTGGTACAGAGGGCTTTGGAATAAATACAGGCACAGCAGGAGAAAGAAACATCCAGATCAGTGTGAACAGAAGGCTGTCTTTACTCAAATGGTTTCCTCAAATGTTTTTTTTTTTAATTCAAAGGAAAAAATCATGACATAAAATTTATACCAAAAGCTATAAATTAAGTGAGTACTTATACCCAATGATCTGTTAGATACTAAACCAAGAAGACAGCATGGGCACAGTATGTGTTTTAAAGACCTAGAAAGAGCTTTCTACAATATAGATCGAAAAAGGTTACTTTTGTCCTTGTCACCATCAACTATTTGCTTAAGAGAATCCAAGATCTTTAACAATCTGGCCCCAATCCACCTCTCTCAGTTTTTGTTTGTTTGTTTGTTTGTTTGTTTCTGGCTCTCCCCACCGCCCACCGCCCCCCAACACTGCTGCTTCCTTCTATTCTGTGACAGGCTGTTGGCTCCTCCCTGAACACGCCTAGGACATCTTTGTCTTTGAGCCTTTGCTAACAGTTCACACTTGAATCTCCCAAGCCTAGCATAGTGTCCTAAACACAGCATGACCATTCAACATTTGTTGAATAAATGCTGTCTGTCTATTTTAGGAGACAAAGATGATAGAAAAAAAGTTGTTAAATCAGTAAATAAATAGCACAAGAGAGAGGTCAAGGAAAAGTTAATTTTAGTGCGTTTTAGGAGTGGGGGCAAGATGAGCTTTAAGATTAGGAAAACTGATGCTCTTTATTCTTGGGTCTAGCCAATGCTATGAGTCAGTTACTTTTTTGGGAACAAGTTTCAACCTCAAGGTTAAATGAACACAAATGCTCTGTCCATCAGCATATAATGAAAAATCTGTGGCTACTTCCACATCAGCACAGTGAAATTAAAATATGCAGTGTCTTTCTCAGAGGCTTCATATATGACAGAACTTTTTAAAATAGTCCCCTTTGCCACTCTTATACAGAAAGAGCCATAAAAACAAAAATAAATGTTTAAAACACTGGGATAATTTTGCCTCAGAAAGAAAAAGCTAAGGTATATCTTGATGGTTTTATGGCTGTAAGAGTTGTTATAAAGAAGATAATGATCGACATTTTTGTCCTAGGGCATAATGATATTAAACTGTCCAGTGAGGAATTTAAGTTAAAACTTAAAGATGAACATCCTAAATGTGCAAGTGGTAAATAATCAAATAGATTGCTAAGAGCAGTTATGAAATTTCTATCTTCATGGCTATTTAAAAATAGGAAAGATCTTCTTCTATTTTGGATGGAATAAATGCAGCTCTGCCTCCAGTCAGGAGATAGATTCAATAACTTCTCTCATCGTGAGCTCTTTATGACTACAAAATCCTGTAACATGTTGATCCTAAAAATTGTACAGAATCACAACACAGTTGAGTAAAATACATTCTACAGTTTGAAGAGGATTAGGCAATACAAAAAATCTGTAAGTCACTGAATTCAAAACAGTATCTATAATGCTTATGTCTTGATTCAATTTGCCAAGTGTATATGTCACAAATAGAATTGAGGAAAAACGTACTTGAACCTACTATAGTTTAAACATATGATTAGCTATAGTAAAACATTCTAACAATTAATGCTTTCATGTCTAAGAAATTTAGCTGAATATTTCATAAACCTGGTATGACTATGCATATTAACTCAATCTCCAATTTAAAACAAAAAGTTAGAAAAGACCAGAAAAATAGTATAAGAACTCACTATTATTATTCCCAGGACTATGATCAAAGACATGGGAGAACCAGTGAACAAGTCCTTTTAAATGACCAAAATGGGCCCCATATGATTAAGAATGTAAATCTAATAACAGACTAAGAGAAAGCTCTCACGGGGATGGCAAGTTACTGGATTTCTTGTCTATTTACCTTGCAGTTTTGGAACTCAGCAGGTATCCATTACATACAGCACACAGGGTTAGATGAACAGTTCCAATGTCCTTGTCTGAACCAACTTCATATAAGCAGTTTGATACATTTCTTAAATAGAAGATGAGCCTATTCTATCTATGGCCCACATTTGGACTGGATCACTGAACTATTGCCCAACTCTTATAAGCAAAGCACTAACATGTACCAATCAACAGTCAGCCCATACCAGAGGCATCAGGAAGGTCAAAATACACACACATAAGAAATTGGCAGTACATTATAGAAGAAAGCTATTTCTAAAGATGGACTTTGGCTACTAAAGCCTTTGAGTGTTATTCAAACTTTGTTAGTAAAAAAATCAGTCCCAATGTAACTTGTAATAATCTGGTTTAAAAAAAAGATTGGGAGAAAGAAACATAGTTTATATTGCAACACACTATTTTCATAAGAACATGAATCAAAGAGATAAACTATGCCAATTTCTTCATAGCTAACTTGTTATAGGATATTATTCTAGTCTTCACTAATTACTTCTTGAGGTTAGTTATGCTATGATCAGGATTTGGAAGGATAGAGGTCTAAGACTGTTCAAAAGAAACATTTTTGTTGTTGTTGCTGTTGTTCAATATCACTACAGAAGAAAAAAAAAAGCATTAAGCTGACTCTGACAACCTAACTAGGATAATGGTTGCTGCATGTAGCCATTGCTTATGCTGTTTCAAATTACAGGAGTGAACTCAACAGCAAGGGTGTCAAGCTAACCACTAGCTTGAATTTTGAAAAGTTATGGTACAATAAGCAATAACATCGGTTGTTAGAATTTATAAAACTTACACCAAAACTTATGAATGCAGCAAAAGCAGTTCTGCGAGAAAAGTTCATAGTGATAAATGCCTACCTCAAGAAATAAGAAAAATCTCATATAAAAAGAAAAATCTCAAATAAAAATGACCTATCTTTACACCTTAAGGAACTAGAAAAGGAACAAACAGAGCCCAAAGCTAGTAGAAAAAAGGAAGTAACAAAGACCAAAGTAGAAACAAATGAAATAGAGACCAAAAAACTAGATCAATAAAACCAGAGATGGTTCTTCAAAAAGATAAGCAAAATTAAAAATCTTTAGTTAGATTCACCAAGAAAAAAAGACAGAGGGCTCAAATAAATAAAATCAGAAAGGAGAGAGGTGACATTAAAACTTATATCACAGAAATACAAAGGATCTAGGTGGTTACTATGAACAATTATATGCCAACAAGTTGGACAAACTAGAAAAAATGGATATATTTCTGGAAACATGCAACCTGAATCATCAAGAAATAGAAAATTCAAACCGACCAATTACTAGTAAGGAGATTAAACCAGTAATTTAAGAACTCGCTACATACAAAAGTCCAAGACCAGACGGTATCAATGGTGAATTCTACCAAACGTTCAAAGAAAAATTAATATTGATTCTTCTCAACCTCTTTCAAAAAACAGAAGAAGAGGGAACATTTCCAAACTCATTTTATGAGGCCAACATTACCCTCGTGCCAAAACAAGACAAAGATACCATAAGAAAAGAAAATTATGGACCAATATCCCTGATGAATATAGACTAAAAATTCCTCAACAAAATATTAGCAAACCTAATTCAACAATAAATCAAAAGGTTTGTTCAGCATAACAGATAGGATTTATTTCAGGGATGCAAGGATGGTTCAACATGTGCAAATCAATCAGAATGATACACCACATTAACAAAATAAAGGATAAAAATTATAAGATCATTTCAATAGATGCAGCTGAAAACTTTACCCTCTAGGATCAGGAACAAAACAAGGATACCCATTTGTGCCACTTTTATTCAACACAGTACTGGAAATCCTAGTCAGAGCACTCAGTCAAGAAAAAGAAATAAAAGACAGCTATATTGGAGAGGAAGAAGTAAAACTGTCAGTATTTGCAGATGACATGATACTACATATAGAAAATCCTAAAGACTCCACCAGAAAACAAAACAAAAGAAAAAAGTTATAACTAACAGTGAATTCAGTGAGGTTGCAGGATACAAAAATCAATACACAGAAATCAGTTGCATTTCTATATAGTAACAGCAAACTATCAGAGAAAGTAAGAAAATAATTCCACTTATAGTTGCATCAAAAAGAATGAAACACTCAGGAATAAATTAAACCAAGGAAGTGAAAGACCTGTATACTGAAAACTAGAAGATGTGGATGAAAGAAACTGAAGACACAAATAAATAGTAAGATATTCTGTGCTTGTGGATTATAATAATTAATATTGTTAAAATGTCCATACTACCCAAAGCAATCTACAGATTCAATGCAATCTCATAAAAACTGCAATGGCACTTTTCGCAGAAATAGAAGAAAGAATTCTAAAATTTGTGTGGAAATATGAAGACTCCCAATAACCAAAGAAATCTGGAGAAAGAAGAACAAAACCAGAGGCATCAAGGTCCCTGATTTCAAACTCTATTACAAAGCTGTAGTAATCAAAACAGTATGGTATTAAAAAAATTTTAAAATATTAAAAAAAAAAAAACAAAAAAACCCCACTACAGTTTTGGTGTTAAAGGAGACACATAGATTAATAGAACAGAATGGAGATCCCAGAAATAAACTCATTTACATATGGTCAATTAATTTATGACAAAGAAGCCAAGAATATCCAATGAGGAAAGTACAGTAGCTTCAATAGAGAGTGTTGAGCAAACTGGATAGCCATACACAATAAAATGAAACTAGACCACTACTTTATACCACACACAAAAATTAATTCAAAATAAATTAAAGACTTGAATGTAGAAGAAACTCCTAGAAGAAAACATAGGTGGTAAGCTCCTTGACATTGGTGTTGGTGATGACTTTTTGAATTTGATACTAAAAGCAAAGGCAACAGAAGCTAAAATAAACAAGTGAGACTGTGTCAAACTAAAAATATTCTGCATAGCAAAGAAAACCATCAACAAAATGAAAAGGCAGCTTACTGAATGGGAAAAAATATTTGCCAATTATATATCCAATAAGGGGTTGCTGTCCAAAATATATAAAGAACTAATACAACTGAATAGTAAAAAGAAATCCGATTAAGAAAGTGGGCAGAGGATCTGAATAGATATTTCCTTTTTTTTTCCCCTCTCTCTCTTTTTTCTTTTAAGATTTTATTTATTGGAGAGAGAGAGGGGGAGAGCGTGTGTATGTGCAGCCATATGTGTGGGAAGAGGGGCAGAAGGGGAGTCAAAGAATCCCAGGCAGACTTCACACTGAGCGTAGAGCCCAACACAGGACTCAGTCTCATGACTCTGAGATCATGACCTGAGCTGAAACCAAGAGTCTGACACTTAACCAACTGAGCCATCCAGGCACCCCAAATAGACATTTTTCTAAAGAAGACATGCAGATGGCCAATAGGTACAATGAAAAGATGCTCAATGTCACTAATCATCAAGAAAGTGAAAGTCATAACCACAATGAAATATCTCCTCACATCTGTTAGAATGGTTATTTATCCAAGTGATAAGAAATAAGGGTTGGCATGGATGTGGGAGGGAGGGAATCATTGTGCACTGTTGGTGGGCATGCAAATTAGTGTAGTCATTATGGAAACTAGAATGAAGTTTCCTCAAAAAATTAAAAATAGGACTACTATATGATCCAGCAATTCTACTTCTGGATATTTATCTGAAGAAAATGAAAATATTAACTCAAAAATATATATGCATGTCCATGTTCAATGCAGTATTTTTTTTATATAATAGCCAAGATATGAAAAGAACCCGAATGTCCATCAGTGGATGAATAAAGAAAATGTGGTATATATACACAATGGAATATTATTCAGTCATCTCAAAGAAAGGACATTTGTGACAACATGGATGAAACTTGAGGGCATTATGCTATGTGAAATAAGACAAGAAAAAGACAAATACCATACGATCTCACTTATATGTGATATTCAAAAAACAAAAACAAAAACCAAGCTCATAAATACAGAAAACAGATTGGTGGTTGCCAGAGGTGGGGGTTGGGGAGTAGGCAAAATGGGTGCAGTTAGTCAAAAAGTACACCAATCCATTTATAAAATAAATAAGTGATGGGGATATAACGTACATGTCCACATGGTAACTATAGTTAATCATACACTATCGAATATTTGGAAGTTGCTAAAAGAGTAAATCTTAAAAGTTCTTATCACACCAAAAAAATTCTGGAACTACACGTGGTGACAGGTGTTAACTAAACTTGCGGTGATCATTTTGCCATATATACAAACATTGAATCATCATGTTGTATACCTGAAGCCAATATATTATTCTCTTATAATGTATGTCGATGAAACCTCAACAAAACAAAAAAAAAGCATTCATAGAACTTACTGATGGCCTGTCTCCATCTCTTCTTATTCCCACATCCATATTTTCACCTCGACATGCCTATCATATCAGACAGTTGAAGAAAAAGAAACAAATCTGACTGGGACTGCCTCAGTGGGGACACTCTCGGTCAGCTCTCTGTCCTCAAGTCCAACTTGTTCTCAGTTATCTGAAAAATCTATTAATTTAATTCAACACTTCCTCTCAGGGGAATCTGCTTTTTCTTAACTGTCTTTATAAGCTCTAGATTCAGGTTTTTCCACAGGCAATGGAGGAAGTATGGCAATTTTGTTTGTAGGTGGTGGTGGTGGTGGATTCTGCTTTGGAATTTTCAAATTTTTCAATTTTACTGCTTCTCCAACTCAAGAAGCAAACAGGAATGTTTTGTACTGACACTTTACTAGAATATTCTTCAGTAGAGATTTCCTCACAGTTAATCTCCACTGGTTCTGGGCCTTTGGTTAGCACATACTGAAGGAGTCTTTTTCGCCATATCTCTCAAAACTCTGCTTGTGCAAATTTCCCTGTAAATACCTGAATTCTCAGATTCACCTATTAACGATCTAGGCATTGAGGATGCTTCCTGCCTGTTTTTTCACCTCCTGCTTCAGGAAGGGCTTAGTCTATAAACAAGCTGATGGGGATCCTCCAGGCCTAATCCCTGCAGAGCTGAGCTCAGCAGCCAGGGAACCTGTGGCAGTCCACGAAACACCATGAGGAAAACAGGATTTGCCCAGACTTTCAGGAAGAAAGCACGTTGTTTCCACGATGAGACCCAGAAAATAAGGCAAGTTAAAGAAAGTGATAATATGATTTTTAAAAGAGTCCAGCGGAGGTCAGTTGCAAAAAGTGTAGATTTGCCAAGGTTTTCTCAACTGCAACTTTATTTTTTAGTGCCTGACAGAGGCCGACATCAGACATTTCGAGGGAAGTCCATTCTTCTCTGACCAGCGAAGCCCTAAGCACTGGTGCAAAAGGATTCCTTTCTTGTCTCCAAAGGCAATCAATTTGTGCCCCAGAGTCTGAGGATTCATGGGTTTCTTTTAATTTTACATGTCTGCACGTGCTTCCTCCTACATGATTTGGTCCTGAGGAAGTGACCCACCCACAACTCCACAGAGCTAATTAACCCCATACTGAGCAGGTTTTTTTCCCCTCATTTCACACATCCACTCAATGCTTTAAACGACCCAGCAGTAGCATGATCAGATGATTTTTTTTTTCTTCTCCGTGAGAAAAGCACAGTGATAGGAGACCTAGGCTATATCTGCTCTAATTCAAAACAGCAATGTAACCCGAAAGTATTACCGAATAACATTTTATCAGAGGGTGCAGAAATGCTCAAAAAATGTTTGAATTAAACACTTTTGTGTTACTCGTTCAACATACCGAGGTTTCTATTTTAAATAACAAATAATACATAATAAATACTGAGGTAGAGAAGTTTGATCTACATCCATAATTTTTTTTTTTTACATCTCATTTTACTAGAAAAGATAAAAAAGACCCAGCCCCCCTCCTTGTCTTTAGCAGTTTCAAGAGAAGGGCCAATGAGAAAATGATATAACTCATCTTTTTTTTTTTTTTTCCACTTCAAGGAATAGGCTCAGGTTTTCCCAGATTTATTTTTTGCCAAAGTGAATGCCTTGAAAACTCTGAGATGATCACTGTTTTCTAACTTTTCAAAAAAGAAAAAAGCGAACATGATGATGGTGGGTGATTTAATGGAATCAGCTTGTCAATGTGATGAAACTGAAAATGCTTTTACAGAATATGTCCACATGCTAAAATTAAAAAAGCCTTTAACATAATGTATATAGCATAGAGTGGTTTTGTCATGGCAAAAGAAAGGAGTATCATTAATTTAGACAGTAAGTGTAAGGTTCTGCTAGAAACCCTCATGGATAAATTACGGAAACTTCTTGGGCAGACAAATGGAGCCAGACTAGTCCCTAGTTCTTTTAGAAGCTATTGGAAGAGCCATCAGATTTTAAGTCTGTCATCTCTGCTATATGATAAGAACAATTCTGGGCTATTTCCTTCAGTTATACTAGTCTATGGCTTCAGAATTTTAAAGATTTATACATAAATGAACAAGAAAATGACCTCCCCTGAATGTCCCATCTTAGGCCAACTATCAGCTCTCTCACATTCTCAAAAGCATGTGTGCCAAATTGGCTCATTCTGGTATGACTTGGTCATAGAGCATGCACTTTTTGTATGACCTTTCAACCTCCTTTTCCTCTGCGAAGTGATTTATGCACACACTAATAAATGCCCAAGAATTCCATAGTTCTTAGCACAGCGGACAGTCAGTACAAGGGGAAACGAAACCTATCTAATATTTAAAATTCTTGTTTGAAGTGTCTTAAAAACTATGCTTTGGAACCAAAGACCTTGTGAAAGTTCTAAAACACATTTACTATCACTCCCTAAGCTTCTGGTAGGTATGGGTGCCAACCGGAAGGGTTAGGCGAGTAAAACTGATTCAGGAGGGAAAGAAGAGGGTCCAATGATGCACACTTTTTTTTTTTTTTTATCTTCAGTGGTCAGAAATTTTATATTTGACGTATATCCTAAATCAAGCTCTTTCATGTGTGCCTCTAGCCTTTGGCTGAAACTGCTTCATCTGGTAATCCTAAAATTGGGTTGTTGTGATTTCAAAGGCTCCTGCCCATCAGACTTTTCCAGCCTCACTGATGCTTGGGATTCTGAAGCTATTGCCACGGCCTATGAAGCCCAAACCCTCACTACCTCCTTGAACTTATTTCCCAACACTTTTCTGTAAAATTGTTCCAACTAACAATAGAATGTGGTTACCTAGATGGGTGAACAAGAACAGGAATGTGAATGGGATTGAAATGAATAAATTAAAAATTAATCACTTTATGCCCTTGTTAAAATTCAAATATCTCATTGGGGAACCTAACAAAGTTTCTGAACTTTTCTTGAGAATTGGTTAGATAAGGGAGACTATGCAAAGAACTGCCCAGATGGAGGCATGTATTAATTCATTAACTTAACAAATTTTTTTCAGAGTCTATTTTTAACCACTTTGCTAACTGGACTCCACACCTGCTCTCAAGGACCTTTCGCTCTAATGTATACTTTTGAAAGTTATACCTCCATTACCACTGACAGGTTTATTAGTCCACTTAGGTAAGTTATCATAAACATAACAACCCCCCTTGTTCCTTATTCGTTCTTTCCAATTGCTCTTTGATATCCACTAAGCCCTCATGAATGACCTCTTTATTATGGTCTGTATTATCAACTCTGCCAATTCCTACTTAGGTAAGAAACCGCTTCTCCACCACCAATTATTTTCTTTCGCAAACAGCAGAGAAAATGTTATAAAAGTCTGCCCAGAACTATTTAAATTTTAGAAATGGATCCTTACAAACTTATTTGAAACATTGCTCTTTTCATTTTGGGGGCCTCAGCCCCTAGGAAGCATATCTTGAGTTACAGGCAAATTATGAATCAGGTCTGCCAGACACAGCACTCACTACTCTCCAAGAAAGGACATTTCAGCACTCCAAAAAGGATCCTAGTCTCATTCAAGTAATCTCAATCTCAGAGAGGATTTAATGGAGCACATGTCTCTCTGGTCTCTAGGCTCCTTATAAGGAGGTATCCCTCCATCATATTTTAGTCTTTTCTAAACTTAGCAATCTTAGGTCAGTGTCAGTGAACATTATATAAAGAACACTAACTCCTCCTCAACTTATTAAACTTTTTCTTCCTCATACGCCTTTTTTAAAAAATGGAAGCATGTAATATATGTACAGAGCAGCAAGTGTTCTCTCCCCACTTCTTTTAGGCATTTCCTTATTACAAACGGTGGTGATGGAATTATAAATACCATTGTTCTACCTCCATGTTAATACTCTTATTATCTTGCATAAACAGAAGTGAACAAATACGTACATGACACCAATCAATCCTTTCTTTAAAAATGCAGTTTTCATCTTTCTAAGTAATACAGGAAGAATTAATGAACTCAACTTGTAGTTTACCTGTTTATATTTTGAATGTTAATAACGTAAAAACAAATTATTGTAGAGTTCTTTTCAGATTTACATCAGCCATTAACACTCTCCATGCCAGCACCGGATAGGAGGAGGGAGGAACTAATGACAATAGGTCTGAGTCCCCAGGGTCCACGGGTAAGGGGCTTGAGGGGCTGGAGAGGATGTTTAGCTGCTAGAGCAGGAGATTCTGACCTGTGGCGTAGGTAGGAGATATTTGCTGGCAGTGAAAATAATCTTTTCACTGGCTCGGAGGAGGTCATTTGGGGCATTAGGTGAGAGGAATATCACAACCAAACATAAAAGCTCTATTAGAGGACTAGGGCAAAGGGAAATCACTACTTGTTCCATCTCCTCATTGGTTTTCCTTCTTCCCTAGTGTGCTTTCTCTTTCCATCATGACATACTCTCTCCCCTCCATTCTTCAAGTTCTTTCCTTTAGCTCTTTATAACACAGTAGCATGTAGGGACAATTTTAGAGGATAGTAAAACCAAAAAAGAATTTAGAGAAGACTTGTGACAATAGACTTTATATATATACAAGCAAATACAACCTATATTTGATTGACCAAGAACTAGAAACTGGGACTTTTGAGATTTAAAAAATTCATGGTATGTCTGGTCATATTAATCTCTAGGCCAGCAGGTTTTTAGCTGTGCTGTAAAGAGCTTTAACAGAGTCATGAGAAGGGAAAAATTGGAATTTTATAGGGACTTATATTTGCAAGGAAAAAAGGAAATTCATTAGGGTTGTTTATTGAAATGCCCCTCAAATTATTTTTTTTAAATTTATACACAGACAATATCAAAAGAGGGAGCTTAAAAATTTTCACAGCGAGTGTGTAAACCTGGCAATTCACAGACCTGTACCTCTGGGGATAAAAATATACGTTTATAAAAAATTAAAAATTAAAAAAAATTTTTCACAGCGTTAGGAAACCACTAAACCCAGTGTATTATGTTCATCACAGTCACTCAAGCAAGTAGAGGATAAGTAGAGCATGGTATCTCACAGTGAATAACATGGTTGGCTACTTCACCAATCTGACATCTGGAGACTAGGTCCCTGGGAACAGGGCTCTCCTTACGAATACCACAGAGAGATACCAGGGTTCATCTGAATGCATAGGGCATGAGGGGTTAGCTATACAGTGTCATCCAGGATGTACCTAAAAGTATTCTCTAACCAAGCACCAAATTTTTAGCCCTGTCTTCTTGGAAAAAAAATTCCAATCCAAAGCTTATGAGAATACTTTATTTGGTCACTGGGTGGGGGTTGGGGGGAGGTTGCTGAGACAAACCATCACATTCAATGCCTAAAGGCAGGAGGAAACAAGGAAAAAGACACACAGAAAGGGAGAATGTGTGCCAAAGGAGAGATTGCCAGCTCTGGAGATTCACTAGTAAAATAAATAGAGAATCTTAGAATGAGAGAAATAAACAAGCATGCTTTGAGGGAAACAACAGTACACTTTTGGAATCTGAGGCAAAAAGTAAAAATATTTGCCTCTTGTCAATTATTATCACCATTGCCCCATTTATTCTACTTTTATATACATAAGTAACGTGCTTTCCCAAAGGATCCTCAAACTGAAACAATGGTGTTAATGATGGCAAAGCCATTAAGCTACATTAAGTTAAGTTATTTGGCAGAGTTGGGAATGAAATCCTAACCTGCAGGCTTTTTCTCAGTCTAGTCTACACCCTCCAAAGTGTTCATTCTATTTTCTGTGATTTCTTTTAGACTGATGTCAAAAGATATGTGTGGTATGGGCAGGCTTCCTTATTAGGATATACATGGCTCTAGAAAACGAGAACTTAACCTTCTCACCAAAGACTTTCCGACATTCATTTTTTCCCTTCTTTTTTTTCCCCCAGACTATTAATCTCCAGTTTCTTCTCTATCATCCAGGACCCCAAGGTTGTTACCTTTAAAGACTTCTGCTGGCTCCATTAATTTCCTCATCTATGGTTCTCAGGTGTACCCAGCTAGATCTTGAGCCCAGATGAACACACTCTGTGTTGTCCTCAGCTCCCAGGCTGCTGAACAATGCTGGACTTCCCAAACGTATAGTTTGGGGCCTCTCCAGATTCCTGGTTCCCAGCTGTTGTTTCAGAAATGCTTTACGGTTCTTTTATTATTCCCAGTCATTTGCCTTTTTTATTTCCACCTTCTGTTTATCACTCTAATTAACTCCTAACTTACCTCCTACTCTTCGTTCTGAACTAATCTTGTCTCTTTTCTTCACAGAGAAGCAGAGGTCATCAAATAATATCTCTTCCCTCCACTTCTGTCAGAATCCACCCATCACATCTCAGAGACCTTTTTCTCTAGTGCTGATGACCTGCTCCAGGATCTTATTATATCAATTACTTCTTTCTTCTGTCTTTTCCTTTTTTTTTTTTTTTTTTTTTTTTTTTTTGCTGCCTGCCAACATGCTTCAGCTGCCCTCATTTAAGACAATAGCAACCATAACAAATTAACAAATAACAAATCACCTTCCGTAGACCTGATTTTTCCCTCCTTTGTACCATCTCCAAGCTTCCTAAAACCCAGATTTATTCCTCAATGTATTAAAATCTGGTTTCTTGAGCTGTTTCTAATTAAATTGCCAAGGTCACCAAAAACCTCTGAATTGCTAGTTCCCAAGGTCCATTCTTCAACCTCATCATCTTATTTCTTTCTTTTTAAAGTCAGGTTCCTTGATGAATAATTTACACACAATTCACCCTTTTTAATACCCTTCTGTAGTTCAATAAGTTTTGAATTCTGTACTGGTTCCTTGATGTCTGTAATATAAAGACCAAATGCCTTTGATTCATACACAGTTTCCTTCAGAATCTTTAGCAGTCTTCCCCACAAAACTTAATGTTGGTCACACATTATTCAACAAAATATGGTATGTACATTCATGCCTCTTGAAAGTTTTCCATGTTCCCTCTCCATGTTACAAACATACATTTTTTTGTGTAGTATAGTAGATTATAATAATATCATATCAATTTCCATATAGACTCATGAAACAAGATGTTATTTTGACAAATTGATGTTTTCAAAATAGAAATTAAGCATCAAAATGGTACCACCTGAATGAAGATTTGTTATTTTAGTGTGATTGAGAACTGTGTCCTCCCCAAATTCATATGTTGAAGTTCTAGTCCTAGTACCACAGAACATGACTATATTTGGGAATAGGGTCATTGTAGATGTGACTAATAAAGTTAAGATCAGATAATACTGGATTGGGTGGGCCCCTAATCTAATATGATGAGGTCCTTATAAAAGGGGAAATTTGGACTTGGACATGAACACAGGGAGAATACCATGCGAAGATGAAGTCAGAGATCAGGGTGATGCTTCTACAAGCCAAAAAACATCAAAGATTGCCAGCAAACCCCAAGAAGTTAGGAGAGAGGCAAGGTTCTTCTTAGAGCCCTTGGAAGAGACTAACCCTGTGGATACTATGGATACTGTGGATACTGTGGATCTTGGGTGTCTAGCCTCTAGAACTGTGAGACATAATTTTCTGTTGTTTAAGTCGCCAGTTTATGGCACTTTGTTATGGCAGCACTAGTAAATGGACACACTTAGTAAATGAACCATCTTTGAGTACATGTGAATATTCATTATCTCATTCACTTATCAAATACAAGTGCCTACTATGTGCTAGACACTGTTCTAGGATGTTAGGATGCATGGCATCAAAATATATTTGTTGAATGAATGAATAAGAACTTGATTGTGCTCCTGCATTTCTGATGCAGTAAGCAATTAATCTATCACTCAACATAGGATTGATTTAATGAATGCTTACACTTATTCATTCAACAAATATTTATTGATACTTACTATGTGTCAAATACCATTCTGGGCACAGAGGATAAAGTTATTGAGAGGACAAGTTCTCCAACTTCATGGAGCTTAAAATCTAGTGGGAGAAAAAGATATCAATGAAGAAAACTAGTAAATAAATCACATAATTTCTCTCTGTGCCCCACACTGACAATTATACACGCTTATCCTCTAAACCCTGTAATTCTTGAACAATGCTCAGGGCGTCAGTAAATACTTTAAAATATTCCTAAATATCATGCCCTGTTCTTTCCCTTACAGTCCTACAATCTCTAAATAAGCCTGAAAGATCCCTAAGATTAATGAACTTAAGCTGTTCTCTAGACTTTCTGATATAAGCATGCTTTTAGGAATTTACATGTTACTTTAGGGTCTACAAGATAATGATCAACACAATAAAGTCTGATAGTGGGTGTAGGGTAATCCACAAGAAGTGTATGGGGTAAAAGTGTAGGCAGGACACCTCAAAGACTGGGTTTCTCAGTCAGTCAACACATATTTCTTAAGCACTTACTGTGTGCCAGTCCCTGTGCTGAAGATAGTAGAACTGTGGGTAGAACAAGAATGATGCTGAGCCACACTGAGCTTATAATTGATAGGGAAACACCCGAACAACTAATTTCACAGTCCGTTCCTTAATTTTGATTATGATAAGGGTATATGAAGAGTGTCAGGAGAACAACTGGGGTGGGGAACTTTGCCATGAGGGTTTTGTGAGAAGGCTTCCTTGAGGAAGTGATGCCTGAACACTGCTTTGGGGCTGGGGTAGGGGTGTTTGTTTGATCAGGGATCACAAAGTCTTATGTTTCTTCTTCCTCATCTCCTTTCATCCACGTGCACACATTTCAAACACTTAAAAGCATTCTTCAAATATACCAAGAACACCAAAACTAAACACAAGAGAAGGACTCTCCAGAGGAAAGAGGCCAAAAATAGAAGAAAAAAAACCCCTAATCTCACCATTTGTTTTGAAAACACCCAAAATGATTAAAACATATTATAAACTAAAACATATGAACTAATCACTTGCCAAGTTTCATTTTTAAATCAGTGCCGTTTTTGAGGTTCATAAACTGAGAAAGAGTTTTCAAATACGAACTTGTTTTTTCTTTTCTTGGCCCTCAGTTGGCTCGAAGCATTTGCTGTTAGGCTGTGTCGAGGCAAAGGGTTCCAGCTGGTTAGGAACATGCGGCACACATCCGCTAGAATGTAAGCTCCACGAGATCAGGGCTTTCTTTATTCATTATTTCAGCCCTGATAAACAGAAGAGTGCCTGGAAGGTAGTTGAGATTCAACAAATATGTGCTGAAGTACCACTGAATGAATATTCTGGGCCTTTGAAGGAATTCTCTAACTTTCTTTTCTTATTCAAGCCACATCTTGCTTTAGGGTCTTACCCTGGGACAATTTTTGCCCCCCACCAGGGGACATTTGGCAGTCATCAAGACTGAAGAAGTTGCTACTGGCATTTAGTGGGTGGAGGTCAGAGATGTTGCTATATAACTTACAATGTACAGGACAGTCCTGCACAACAAAGATTTATCTGGCTCCAAATGTCAACAAGGCCAAGGTTGTAAAATGCTGTCTTAGGCCCTTTGTTTCTATTGGGTTGTACCTGGGAGTTCAATCCTCCATATATCTGAGAGGAAACTGAGTCCTTGAGGAAGAAACCAAAAGGGTTTCCTTAGTTCACTCTCCTTCCTTCCTAACAGAACTGTCTCTACCCTAAGGCACACTGGGAGACAGCCATTTTGCTTTTGCCCTCACTGGGTCAATCTGCAGTTGTTTTGGGGGAAACCACCTGAAAAAGTCTGTCTCTACAATGGTAGTGAATAATTTTTATAGCTTACTGGAGTTTACCTATGAAAATAACCTAATTTCAGTAAAATTAGCTTGTTTACAGACTAGTTATATATCTCTAAGAATAAGGCATGTCATCCTCCCCTAAGTCAACCAGTTTATCCATGTCTGGTCAGAAACTATGCAGCAGTCTAGCTTTACTTATGACAACTAAGATCAACTTCACGAATTCCAACAAAACCCAATAATGTGCCTGGGTAGGAAGACTGGGTTCATAGCATTTCCTCTGCTCCCTTCCTTGCCCTGAATATTAAAATAGTATTATCTGATCCCAGTTTCAATGGGGGGACCTCCATGGTGCCAAAGGAGTGCATGTGCCGATTTCCCCACTATGATGGTTGCTCCGGTAATCTTGGTATTGTGGCATGTGTCCCAGTTACCATAGAGACTGCATACACTAACAGTGTAGCATTGAGATTGGTGGGGAAGACACATTTCACAGAAGCTTTTTTGGAGGGATAAAGATAAGACACAAGAAAGAAAGTGAGACTGCCAATAAAGAGGCACAGCAAAGAGAAGTCCCTGACAATCAGATTCTAGAAATTTGGGACAACAGAGATTACAACTACTACTCTAAAACAACATACCCTTTCCATTCAAAGGCAGCCTCTCTCAGGAAAATTTCAAGTATGAGGAGAAAGAACAGATACAAAACATTTTAAAATGAAAAGGTAAATAAATGAACCTACCAAGGCATAGAGGTGATAAAAGTGGTATGGCCAGAAAACATTTAAATAATTCAAGGGAAGGAAAAAATTAGTAATCTAAGAGCACAATAAAATTAGAAGTTATATTTCTGTAGGATGGCTGACTTACAGAGAGGCTGCCCTCAGGGAGTAACTTAAGTTCTAAGTGTCTCTTTCTACTTCACTGCAAGTGGAAAGAAAAAAAAAAAGATGATCTACCTCTCATTTGTTAACAGAGGTCTTCTTAAATATCCCAATGGTTTGTGTTATGACAGATGAATATGATCCATGCCAGTCAAAGAAAATCTGACAAAAACTCTGAGTGAATACATAAATTAGGGGACATTGTTCATGATGCAAATAGGCTTATTCCATAGGTTCTTTTTTTTTTTTAAATTCCAGAGGTTCTTAAAATAATGAGAGCTTAGAGTTCACTACAGTGTGATCTTACATATGTTCTTTTTCTCTGCATTCAATTTTGAAGTATCCTGTTGTTACAGAGATCAGGCATGTATGTAAGGTAAACAGCTCAGGGGTTGAACTATAGATGTTTTTAAATAAAAAGGAGGGTGGGGATAGGATATGGGCTGGTGTAGGGGAGGAGTGGGAGTGCATTTAAGAGAAAATTAGTTTAGGAAGATGTCAGATAAGTGATCAGAAGTTCCTTGATGTCCAGGTCATATCTGGCAATGTTTTATTACACATACTTTCACATTACTATGTCCACTGCCCACTGTATACCCATGATTCCCAGTTTTAGTTATCATCAATATGTTAATAGCTCTCAAATTTGTTTCTTGAGCCATTAGTTCTCTCCTGACCTCTAGCCCTCTGAATCAAAAGACCTACTGGACAATTCCAGTTGGATATCTCAACATGTCCAAAGCTGAATCATCTTCTTCCAAGTTTCTCTTCTTCTTATGTTCCTTATGTGAGTGAACAGGATCACCATTTACCCATCTGCCCAAACCCCATACCTGGGAACCATCTGTTGCTTTTTCATCACCCCTCAAATAATCACCAGATTTGTAATTCTAATGTAATTTCTTTTAATAACTGAGGGAGGCTTTTATGCATAGAATGCGATATTTACAGTTAATTGGGTTTAAAACTATTGTGTATGTATGTGTGTGTGTGTATCTGTATACATACACATTACTCTATTGGTCTAATAACTTCAGTATGAAATAAGAAAAACAAACTTTCAGGAAGGGTGAGGTCACTAGGTAGAAAATTTAGAACCTTAAACTATTTCAACTGTCAGTAAGAGGGTTAGAAGAATGAGAGTTAGGGCCTGCTTTCGGAATACCTTCTGGAATCATTCTAACAAGGTCACCAATGAACACACTGAATATTTTTGTAGTAACTATAACAATGAGTGATTCTAAGTCTATATCCTACAAAATGCTTTTACAATACATGTCTTCTAAGTTCAAGTTCCACTCTTACCTACTTCTTTCACAATCACTTTCCACTTTGTAGCCTGATAAAGATAGGCAGTATTTTGTTTTCCCTCATCAACCAGGTTTCTTCATTCTAGTGACCTTTTACTTATTGATGTTTCTCACATTTCTAGGTCTCTTGTTCCCGTTGCACCACATTAGCTCAGGCCTCTCTGTTATCTGTCACTTGTGATATTGTAACAGTCCATTGTGCTATGTTCTCTTCTGTTTCTGAGCCTTAGCACGTTTCACTACTTGTGTCTAGAATGCTCATATTCCCTGATAAACATTTGCCAAATGAAAAAAATAAGTACTTTAGATGTTGCTGCTTTGGGTGCTAAACAGAAATAGTGGCCTATCTAATATTCTGGATAAACCTGCATAAAGTGCACTTACTTGCAAAATTAATTTTGAAGAACCTTAAAATTTTGCCATGGAGAATCAAGGGGCCCATGCCACAGTATTAAGTTTTGCATTTAACAAAAACACTTGCAAACTCAGGGAAAGAAGCACTCATTCTTTCTTCATTCACCCAGCAAATATTTACTAAGCACCTTTATATACCAGGTACTATTCTAGACACTGGGGACTTCTTAAAGCACTAACCCAGGCAAAAATCCTGAAAACCATACAACAAAATCCTACAATTATTGCACTTATATTCCATCTTGGGGTAATAAATATGTAACTAAAATGTATATCTGAAGAGAGTAAATGCTGTGAAGAGAAATGAAGCAAACTGGGGTGTGGGAAGTACCATTTTAAATATGGTGGTTATGAAAGCCTTACTTAGAAATGAAAATTGAGGGGTGCCTGGGTGGTTCAGTTGGTTAAATGTCTGGCTTCAGCTCAGGTCATGATCCCATGTTCCTGGGATCACCCCGAATCACAAGGGAAAAGCAGGCTCCCCCCACCCCCCCGCTGAGCAGTGGGGGTGGGGGGAGCCTGCTTTTCCCTCTGCCCCTCCTCCCTGCTCATACTCTCTCTCAAATAAATAAATAAAATCTTAAAAAAAAAAAAAGAAATGGAAATAGAGCAAATACTTGAGAGTGGTGAGCAAACAAGACTCATCTGGGAAAAAGCATTATGGGAAGTGAAAAAAGCTGGTGCAAAGGCCCAGGGGTGAAATCATGTACAGTAGATATGGAAGCCAAAGAGGCCAAGGGAGCTTGAGAGGAGTGAGTGAGGCATCAATTGCTAAAGAAAAACACTGAAGTTAACAGGGGCAACAATGTGTACGGCCTTTTGGAATACCATAAAGACTTTGGCTTTTCCTTTTAGTAGATGGGGACTCTTAGAGAGTTCTGAGCAGAGGAGTGACACAGTCTGACTTAATTATGTTACATACCTTACAAAGATCACTTTGGCTACTGTTTTGTGAGTAGACTGTAAGTGGAAGGCCAGAAGCAGGGAAGATAATTAGGAGGCAACTCCAGTAATCCAGGCAAGAGATGGTAGTAGCTTGAATCAGGGTAGTAGCAGTGGTGAGGATAAGAAATGGTTAAGATTCTGAATGTATTTTGGAGGCAAAACTACAGAATTCATTGGTGAGTTGAATTTGTGACAGAAATAAAAAAGCTGGGAGAGAAATGAACTTTTGAGTTGAGCAACTCTGAGGATGGAGGTGCTATTTACTAAGGTGGGGAAAACCATATTTGCTGAATACAATAAGGAATTCCATTGGGAGTTGTTGGGTCCCTGACGTCCATTAGGCTCACAGTGGAGACGTTGAATAAGCAATTGAACACGTGAACTTAGAATTCAGGGTAAAGGCCTGGACCAGAGGTACAAGCTTGAACCATAGCTGGGGTGTGACTGTGAAGGAAGTAAATGGAGATAAAGAAAAGAGAAGGTTCAAGAATTGAGCTCTAGGAGCTTCTGGTTTTGCATGTTGCAGAGATGAGAGTACATTAGCAAAGAAGTCTGAGAAAGAATGGCCCAGGAGATGGGGGGAAAATCAAGTGAATGTGGGGGACTGAAAGCCAACCAAGCAAAGAAAGTTTTAATAGTGAAAGAAGTAGCCATGGAAAACAATGCTGGTAGACGGGGAAAGATGAAGACTGAATTAGTTAACGGATTTGGCAACTTGGAAGTTACTGGTGAATCTTAATGGTGGGTGCAAATGCTAGTTAGAGAAGGATCAAAAGAGAATTAGAGAGTAGAAGTAGAGTGCTTGTAGTGATTGTACGCATTTCTTCAGAACTTTGGCTATAGAGGGAATCAAAGAAATGGGATAGTAGCTGGCAGGGAGTGTGGGGTTAGAAAAGGGTAATTTTTAGACTGAGAGTACTTACATGTTTGTATGTTTATAGGAGAGATTTGGAAGAGAAGGAAAATTGGTAAAGTAAGAGAAAGAGGGGAGATTTTTCAGGAGCTCTGTGTATGAGTGTGTGAGTGGGGTGGGTCTGACTGAAGGCACAGTGAGGGGTGGGCTGAGACAGGAACACACAGGGTTTATCCACAGTTACAGGGGAGAAGACAATGTGTGGGCATGCATGCAGATGGGAGGGTAGGTGTGCTGGAGAGCCAGTGTTCATGCAAGTTCTTTTTTGACTATTTCTATTTTTTCACTGAAGTAGGAAGGAGGGTCATAAGTTGAGAGTAAGAATAGGGAAGGAGATGTTGGAAGTTTGAGAGAAGGAAAGATATGAAATGCTCTTGTGGAGATATGGGGAAGTAAATGGACAGGGAAGCACAATATCATTGCAGGGCAGCACTAAGAACCCCTTGGAGTGATCAGGAACTTACAGTGAAAGTCATCACGTCACCTGCATGTTTTTCTCCAGCCACAGTCAGCTGGCATGCAGGCCTACAACAGGCACGGAGTTGCATACGATCATGATTGTTGGGATTTGCCAGGAGAGGACAGCGAAGCAAGAGAAGATCAAGGAAGTTAAGGGTGTGTGCAAGAAAAAGATTATAGTCATTGTCCAAGGAATCTAAACTATATAAGGAAGTGAGAATATGAGGGGTGAAGGGTAGAACTGATGAACGAGAGCTCCAGTACATTCTGGAGTTGTTGCCTTAAGGGAACTGTGAAAGTATGAGGTGGTGGCTGAAGAGTGGGATGCTTGAAATGGAGATGATGGAAAAGTTGTGATTATTAGTAATGACAAGGTCAAAAGTGTAACTGCAGAAGTGAAGAGCTTTGTTAGGGTGAAGGACAGATCACCAGACAATCAAGGAATTGAGACCCTAGGTGGTGGGAGGATTACATATTTTAACATAGAAATGACCAGGAATTGTGATGAGGGAAAGACAAAAAGAGTGCTAGTGAGTCAGTGACTAAAATCTGTAAGAAACTGGAGGTGGCAACCAAGGCTTAGTGGATCCCTGCAAGAAGGAGGGATTATGGGAGCAGGGAACTCTCCGACCTCCTCCCCAACTTTTCCTCCCTTACTTTTCATCTTCTCCGTTGATATGACTGGCATTAGCAAACTTCTGATTTCCCAGCCTGGAGAGCTACAAATCACCCGTGACATCACTTTGTAATTTCTCTTTAAATTACATAAACGTCCTAAGAATTTTCACTTTCAAATATTTACTCTCTTCTCCCAATTTTGGGCCATCACGACTCTTGCCAGTCACACTCTTTTCCATCATTGAGTTTAATGTTCTTCATGGCACTAATCACTCTCCAAAATTACCTTGTTTGTTTATTTGTTTGCTTTTTGCTGGAGGGAGGTTCTATCGTCCTTCATTAGAATCTAAGTTCCATAAGGGGAAAAGCCTTCTCTATTTTGCACCTGAAACATAATATGCCCTCGGTAGATATTTCTAGAATGAATTCATTGGTGGCCCCATCATGTTCTGAGGAATCCTCATTGTCTCAGTTTCACACACTGGCCCCCTTCACCATCCTACTTGTTTCTCCATACTCTCCTGCTCAAAGATGGGATGATGGACGACATAGATGCATCTCACTCAGCAGGGGCATTTTACAACCCCCACCCCCCATACACCCTGTTGATTTCCATCCTGACAATTTCATCATGTTTCTCCCTGTTTTTTTTTGTTTTTGTTTTTGTTTTTGTTTTTGTTTTTCCTCCCTGTTTTTAATGTCAGTTCCCTATACACCAATTCTTCAAGTCTCACCTTGGGTCTCATCTCCTGGCTGGCTTTTCCACGATTACTCTAAGCCTGGCTGATTTTGCTCTTCCAGAAAATTCTGCTATGCCTAAAAACACCAGCAGCTTTATCTTTGCTAATTGCTGAAGGTGTGTCAATCTTATCTTTCCACTCTGAGCATAGGTTTATTTTGTCTCAGGGATCCTGCCTTACATCAGAAGTGTACTCCCAAAGAACTAACATAATGTAGGACAGATAAGGTTCGTTCAAAAAAAATACCATGGCTTCACTGGACAGTTTCACTGACTTCTTTCTGTCTTCCTCAACAATCTGATAAACCTGACTCCCGTCCTACCTTTTACTTCTGCATTTAGGTAAATCTGGCTATTCCTCCTGCTATATAGATACTGTGTTTAAGACCAGGCCCTTCATCCAACCACACTGAATTCTACACCCTTGCATTGCAATTTCTGTAACTAAATCATTGTCTTTGCCATTACTGTTCCTGGAGCATCTTGGCAATTTTGCTGTATTCAGGACATAGCCACCAAGGCCATCTTTCTTCTTGGTTGATTCTTTCTTTAAAAAAAAAACTCTTGCAATTCTTTTCCATCAAACTTTATGTATCCCCTTGGGGTTTATTTTTCTTTGGCTCCATTCTTGGTCTGGTTCTCCTTCACTTTTTCTATGTTCAGTCCCTGCTTTTCACTCGATTTGCCCTTTGTCTCATTTGAGGGAATCAGCTTTCACACCTTCTTTCAAACCACCCTGTATATTTAGAATAGTTTCTCAAATAATATAAAATTTATAATATTTATGAATAAATGACACAATGCCAAGATATTCTGTCTCTTCTTTCAAATAACATCTGAAGATGCACCTGCACCACTGAGTTCTATATTTAAGATATTGAATAAGTATCATTCATCCATCTGTTTTCATTCTGTCTTGCATTTTTCAGGACCTGCTTCAGAGTTGTATTGTGAGGTCTTTGGGGCTAGAGACTGTCTGGCATAGTTCACAAACTGGCCTTTGCTCTGTATATTCATATTTCTTTCACAAATAATAAATAATAATAATAGCCCACTGTGCATTTTTACATTCCACTCATAAGTCCCTGGAAAAAGGAAAACTAATAAACAGGGATTATAATAGAAACGCTGAGACAAAACTAACCTCTTACCAGGTTTTGCTACAGTAACATAGACTTCTATAGACCGATATTCTAATAAATAATTACCTACTTAAGTCATTTGTAAATTGTTCCTTTGCCAACATTATGTATCATATCAAATGCCTATGTGGTTTATAGGACAGGGAAAAACAAGTAGAACATTACAGCTATGTGGGGGATCAGAGCAAAAGCAGCAAAATAAGAGGTTTACTCTGCTGGGTGCACAGTTTGTAAGAATTAGTCTCACAAGTAGAACTACTTGACAGAAAATGTGCCTGCTCTCCAGCTTCCCCTCTCCCCTCCCCTTTCCCTTCAGCACTCCACAGCTCTTTTCAATAATGACTTTCTTTCTCTTTTCCTTTCCTCCCTCCCTTCCTCCCTTCCTTCCTCCATTCTTCCCCTTTCTTTACTTCCTTTCTTCCTTCCCTTCCTCCCTCCCTCTCCCCTCTCCTCCCACCCCCTTCGTCCCTCCCCTCCCCTTCCCTTCCTTTCCTTCCTCTTTCTCTCCCTTCTTCTCTCTATTCTCTTTCTCTCTCTTGATCTCTTTTTTCTTAAATTTCACGGAAAGTATATAATTTTGTGTGAAAAATCTGTTTTCCTGTGAATATAACAAATGTTCTGCTTGAAGCTGCTCTAATAAAATGGCAGTATGTCTAACAAAAAAGGGGGACTGTACTTAATGCCTGGAGCGCCTCCTTATTTATCTGCAGATGAGCCACATTTAAATTCCAGTCTAAAGTGAAAACCAAAATGTGCCGATTGACTCGTTACTTCAATGGCCACTAGATGGCAGGTCCAAAAACCTGACTGGGGCCTCGCTGGAGGGAAATTCTTACATGGAAAATGGGTTTCAGGCACTCAATCTGGTATTGGTTTATCAATAAGTCTCTTCTCTTTGGTGGATAAGACAATATCCACATTACTTCACAGGAAAGCATTTTAACAGCAAAGTCTGTAGAGTACCGTCATCACAATACTCACATACCCAGATGCACCTCATCTTGGGACTTCCAACAACATGCATTCTCAGGTCTGGTATTTATAAATGTTCAGCTGTATTTCATTATCTAATGGTCTTTGTCATGCCTTGCCATAATCTCAAAGGTATAAAAAGTCATTGTCTAACCTGCCTCTGTAGGAACACATGGAGAGGACACTCAAATAGGCAGGCAGGCAAACAGAGCTGGACTCTGTACCACTTAATATATATTTATCAGTAGATCCAATTGAGTATTTTATAATTTGGTATATACCTATCTAGATCTGTACCTGTATCTATATCTTCTTTCCTTCTCTAAAGATTTTATTTATTTAGTTGAGAGAGAGAGAGAGAGAGAGAGAGAGATAATGAGTGGGAGGGAGAGAGAATTGTAAGCAGACTCCACGCTTAGGAAAGAGCCTGACACGGGGCTCCATCCCATGACAGCGAGATCACGACCTGAGCCAAAACCAAGAGTTGGATGCTTAACTGACGGAGCCACCCAAGTGCTCCTATATCTATGTTTTCTATACCAGAGGCTGACCATATATTCACATTGTTTTGGGAAAAAGAATGTTTATCTATGAGACCTATTATTTAATAGAAAAAAATAAGCCTCATGACTGAAACTGACATGAAAAAATTTAGGACAAATTCTTTGTTGTACCCAGTATCATTTCCATTTTCTTGCATTGAAAGGGAGGCTTCAAAAAGTGGATCTTATGAGACCATAAAAGAAGTCATTCTGAGGCAAATTATTATAAAGATAGACTGAATCTCTCCCTTCATAATTTTTTTTATCTTTTTTTTTTTTTTTTTTGGTTAGCAGATTATCCTGATATAAGTGATTTGATTACATGGACACTGAGCACTTTTATTTATCTTTTAATTAAAGAAATGACCTTATGATTTTTAAAAGTAAAGAATCACAAGTTCTGAGATAATTTATCATTCTCACTTAAGAAAATATGTTCTAAAGTCAATTGTATTTTTGTACAAAAGCTGTGACATGCATTCTGATATACATTTTAGCATTGATACCAATTAAAATTTTATAACAATCAAAGCAACACAAACTCAATTATAGCCATCCAGCTCACTCACCACTAACCTTTGGTTCCCCCTTTCCTTTGAAATTAAGGTAAAAGACTGACATTAAAGATGCTGATTTCATCTATGCTGGCTCTGTATATTTGGACCTGAGACATGAGAAGAAGAGGACGTATATAGTGGCCCTCAGATTAAAAAAGAAAAGATTTCTTTTTCTCATCAGAAGTACATATGGACTTTCCTGATTACCAAAGAAGAGATTTTACATCATTACTAGCTGACTTCCTTTAGTTTGGCAGTGGAATTTAAAATACGATGACAGAAACAATTTATGATGAAGCTCCATGGTTATTTCTACATAATTGTGGTGACTGGAATTAAACCCTCACTCCTCTCCTGCAAAAATTCTACAAAATTTTGCAGATACAAAATTGTACCTCCCTCATAGAAAGAGCTCTGGAACAGCAGCCAAGGCCTGGGTTCTACCCTGGTTTCAACAATGCCTCACAGAGTGAAACCCAGAGGGCATGGGCTCCCCAGGCTCTTCTTCCTTACCTCTGAAATTAAAAAAAAAAAAAAAAAAGCCTATGATTCCTCTCTGCTTTAGCATTTACTATCCAGCGAAGTACACTAGTATGCATTACAGATTTTTTTTTCTCTGAAATAGATGAATTTTCTCAGATGAGAGAACAATGTTGTTGTCAAGGAGCTAACATGGAAAGCTAACACCTACCCATGGAGGTGAAATTGGAACAGCTCATTCCTTCAACCCTCCCTTTTCCCATTCTGTATCACTCTTCCATGGACTCCCCCATGGCCTGCAAGTCTAAATTGTACCCCTGGGACCTTCCCTGAGCCCAGGCAATCTCTGGCTAATATGAAAAAGCCCTCTGGTTTTCCTCTTGGGCACATAGCTCAATTCCATTTCCCAGCCCTCTGTGCAGATGGCTATAGCCTTGTGACCAAATTCTGGCCAGTGGGATGTCAGCAGACATGACATGAGCTACTCCTGCCCTGACCCCCCACACCCCCAAAACAATCCTTTGCAATTATTGCTCTTTCTTTTTAACAGTTTTCTGACTGGAAGTCACATCCAAGGTGACCTTGGAAGCTGCGTGCTATGGATGACAGAATCCCTGCCAACCTGGATCCTTGGCCAGTCTTTACATGAGCAAAAGAGAAACTTCTATTGCTTATGTTTATTGGTTATGTTTATTGTTTATGTCTTATAAAAGCCAATATTATCTTAACTAAGAATTCCCCTAAGCCAGAAATTGGCTGTCTCTCCAGACACTTTACTTATGTTTCTTTGACCATGTTTTCACCATGTAATGAATTCTTTACTGGTGTGTAAGATGTTCAAGGACAGTACACGTTTTATTCACTTTCTCATCCTCCACAGAACTCTAGTTGAAAAAATGTTGAATAGAACATAACTGTTTTGGAAATTATAAAAGGTGGTTAAAAAAAAAAAACAAAACCAACAACCCTAGCTTTTTTGTCTTCTCCTATTTAGGCAGAAGGTAGGGATGATGGGTTTTTCTGGTGTAGAAATGTTAATATGATATCCACAGCCTCTTCATGCAGTTTGTGGACTACCTTCCTAAGAACTGTGCTCCCCAAATAAAGTGCACATTAAATATTTTGAGAAGTTAAAACATTACCAAAGGAAGGGATTAAGTGAAAGGATAAACTGAGAAACATGAGAACAAAGGGATTAAAAAAAAAATGTGAGTTCCATGGGGCTTCTACCACCATTACCACTAATGAAATTATAGCTATAAACTATTATCTCAAAAAGAGCACTGCACTTTTGGTACCTCTCTCAGTGTCAGTATTAACCTCTTCTGAATCAAACTCTTTTTTTTTTCTTTAAAGATTTTATTTATTTATTTACTTGACAGGCAGAGATCACAAGTAGGCAGAGAGGCAAGCAGAGAGAGAGAGGAAGGGAAGCAGGCTCCCTGCTGAGCAGAGAGCCCGATATGGGACTCGATCCCAGGACCCTGAGATCATGACCTGAGCTGAAGGCAGCGGCCTAACCCACTGAGCCACCCAGGCACCCTGAATCAAACTCTTTAGACATTTTCTGTTTTATTTTTAGTTGGCCTCACCACAGCCCCTCCCTGCAACACCTCACCCTTGGTTTCCTCGATACTGGCCTCATTTTCCCACTCTCTGTCACTGACAGTCCTCTCTTGCCTTTTCTTTGGCTCCACTTTCTTGTTCACTCCTTGAGTACTAGAATTTCCTTTTATTCTGCACTGGGTTTTCTCCTCACAACTTCTAGAATCATGTCATCCAGTCTTATATGGCTTCACCTACTACTTCCTGACGAGTAACTCCTGAATCTTTACCTTCAGCTTAGCACTTTTTCTGGAGCTCCAGATCTGTATTGTCTATGGTCCCTGGATATTTTAAGAAAATCTAAGGATCTTGCAGCAACGTTAAACACAAGTCCCAAATGAAAAGCATTACTTGCCTTTCTTGGCAAACCTCTTCTTTTTCCTTCCATGTTACCTCTCTTGGCAGATGACATCAAGTTAGACATTTTAAACTTTCCTAATCCACCTCTTCATCCCTTATCTAAATTAGCTAATTAACTTCTAAATCCTAATAAGTGTCTTTTTGGTTCTTTTGAGACTTTTAGCCTAGATTTGAAGACTGGAGAACTGAAGGCCAATTAAAAATAGGACTTCTTTTACCACAATGTCAGAGACTTACTACTTACTAAATTTCTTCACAAAAACACATAAAAAAGGCAAGAAGGATGAAATGACCAAAAAAAAAAAAAAAAAAAGATTTTCATACCCTTCCATCATACCTAAGTTACACTATAAACCAGCAGAGAACCATGAGAGTGGACATTATCACCTTCCATTTCTCAAAATTGGGATTGATTTAAAACAAAATTGAATAAACGAAAGGAAGGATTTTTGCAGAGATGATAGGACAGGAGCTTTGCTCATCGCCATTCCTTTGGTAACTTTGCAAAAAAGATTTAAAGGAATGTCTCTAATGGCTAAACCCATAGAACCTCAAGGCCCATGGTTTTCATTCATTCCTGGATCTAACTACAAAGGCTCGCATTTATTTTTAAGTGTTACGTTTTTCCACTGACATTCAAATGAGATTTCCCTTCATCTAATCAGTTGCCTTGATTTCTTGGTCCTAAAATTCATTCTTCAGTGTTTTCCTCAATTCTTCAACATCAGTAATAACTTTCTATAGCAACTGCGGTCCTTTTTCTTTCCCTGGTGATGTATTTATCATCTATTACACAAACCTCCTCTTTGCTTCCTCCCTTTGCACCACCAGCTCTAACATCTTAAATTTTCATTTGACATACTGCTTACCTAAATTATTTCATGTGTGTTCCCATCCATGGAAATTCATTTTTGTGTGACATAAATCCCTACCCTATTCTATTTCACAGTAATAAAACTTTATACTGAATTGCCAAAGAGATAGGTAACCAAGCACGCAGTTTAAATTAAGTGCAAGATACACATGTTTGAATATTCTGCTCTCTGTCTAAGATGTGTAGAGACAGGTCCTGTTTGTGTCTGAGCATTCTGTCATCTGACTCAAACTGCTGGAGTTAAATCATGTAAAAACACTTTTCTTACTTTGATTCAAAAGTAACTTCTGCTATGGAAAAAAAAAAGCAGCACAGTAAGGAAATCATGTGTATTAAAAAATCTCTTCTAAATAACAATTACAGCTGGATTCAGTCATGAAAGATGCTCTATGACTTGAGCACAGGCCAGTGAGATTAAAACTCTTCCAGGGTTGGCATTCTCATTGATTGTTCTTCTTCAGTACTTTTAATGGTTTCTAGTCCTTGTCCACGCTAACCTTTGCTAGTTGTTGTAGCCATGGTAAATATCTTATTTATTGGATTTTATTAGCATTTCAAATTTTGACATTTGGAAAAGCATAGTCCTCCTTCTTTTTCAACCTGTCACTTTTAATGTATAAGTGTCCAGGATTTTTCCACTTTTAAGTTTCTCTTTCCTAGCTTCAGAAGATTATAATTTTGGCAAGTCAGAATTACTTTGTTAATCTGTGGCCCCAACATTTCAGTTCCATACCACAAAATTTCAGTCAGAGGTATTATTCATGTGATTTAGGCACCAACGTTTACTAGGGCCATAATTATTTGGCAAATTTCTGGCGAAATAAATTTTGGCTGAATCACCTATTGAATTATGTTGATTCTCCACCATTTTTGGTAATATGATAGTTATAATGCTAGACATTCACATAGCACTGTAAAGTTTTCAAAGTGCTGCCACAGATGTAGTTCTGATCTCTCAGTATACATTGTGGCATAAGCAATCAGACGGTACACCCATTTTATAGATAAAGAAACACAGTAACAGAGAATATTATTCTGGAGCACGCATGGTAAGCAGCCAAGGCCAGCACAAACTCTTGTTCCAGTGTTCTCTCCTCTACATCATGTTAATATTGTTTACTTATTCTTGCTTTTCAAATATCCTACCATCAGGCCCTCCTCCGACTGCACTGATACCATTTCTATCCTATCTACTTGATCTCTTTCTAGATTGTATCCACCCTTCTGGTTCACAGCCCTCACTTGAGCTACTCAAGGACAACGTTTCATCCACATTTGCACCTTGAAGCCTCTGGTGAGATCCTCCTACGCATTTGCCCAGTGACTCTGAGCTAGAAGTGTTCATCATCTCTTAGTTGTAAACTGTGTTTGACCCACGCTTTTAAAGAATATGTTATAAATGTTCATATTATTTGAGAGGAAGGCATTTCATCCATGTCACAAGTAGAAGAATGGAAAATCAGGAGAGTGAACAGCTTATCTGAGAGTATCCAGGGAGTCATTGACGGAGACCTGAAGCAGAAAAAACACAAAGCCAGGGATCCTTGTGCTCAGGCTGCCCCTGTACCATGCAGTCAGAGGTCCCAGGACTCAGCAGCCTGTGAGGGCTGTGTGAGCAGCATGGACAGTGTTGCCACTTCCCTTGCGTTGGCTACAATTATTTAAAAGAACTGTGGCAAACTGGACATTTTGTTCCCTTCTAATTTATCTGTGTTCCCGTAGCCATGTCTCCACTTCTAAACACTAATCACTTCTCTAGGTGAGCTTAAGTACCTAATGATTAAGAGCCCTCCAGATCTCTAGTACCGTCTTCAATACAGTTAGTGCCCTTTCTGTCCCATTTGCCCCCTGTGCTTGGTACTGAATCAGAACAGCAAATACCCCTAATGAGGAATCATGATACAGGATTAAATTTATAAATTAAGCAATTCCTTGAGCTTTTTTTAATGTCAATTCCTTTCATCTTGGAATCCCCACCCCCCATTTGCTTAAAATACATCCCACTGTGAAACTAAAAAAAAAACAATGCTGTTATGACAATTCAAAGAGAAATACTGAAACCTAGAAGAGACTCTTGTCACCTGTAAGGTCTGGCATCTAGCATCAGATAACCTAGGCTCCCAGGGAATGGTAGGACAATACATTAGCAGATTTAACATTAATCTCCAGAATCCCAGATTTATTTCCTGTCCAGGTTAAGTGCTCTTTTGATTATTATAGCAAAAAATAATACAAAAAATCGATTACAACCATTAATGGAGGCTTAAAATATTAACTTCCATAGCTTTAACCCAATATCTATAATTAAATGCAAAAAAGCTAAGTTAATGCAATGTTAAGGTTGAGCTTCTAATTGCACAAAAGTCATGAAATTTAAAATTAAGGTTTCTAGTGCCACTCTCTGTCAGTTCTACAACATTCCTCACATGATTTTTTACAATATATGTTTAACTTAAATGTGTCAGTGATGGAATTTATTGGAAAGAATATAAAACACAATAGATTAGGACTGAATTTGTAGATGTCTGCTTAGAGTTTTATGTAACCAACAACACTAGGAAAGTGCAATTATTTTTAAATTATGATGCCCCATTTCAGCGATTACCATACTCCAGTTTAGGAATTTACCCATTTCCTCTATAAATCCTTTAACCTTCGCTTCTGATTACAAACTATCCATCCCCAAGAGAAGGAAAGATAATTTATATTTAAAAACAAACAAACAAACAAACAAAACAACCTGTGGGCTGTGACAGTACACGTGGGCCAGTTCTTTCAACACATGACAAAAAATATTCATGGAGGACTATTACTTAAGAAGAATAAGTAACTCAGACTGCTCAGGTTTATGGGTACATCTAATAGAATAAGCAAAGGGTGTAGAGATGGGTAGATAAGGAGTCAGACCTTCTAATGCTACCTACCAGCCAAGATGACTTTGGGCAAATTACTTGCCAGCCAAGGTGACTTTGAGCAAGTTACAAGAGTAATCATACCCACTTTATAGGATGACTATGAAGATGAAATGAAGTAATATATGTGATGCAGGCTTTGCAAAGCTCTCCTGGAGTTTATAGCACCACAGCGACTATTAACATTAAAGAATGAATAATCATCATTTAACTATCATGTAGCTATCCATAGGGTACTTCTGAAACACCATACAATGATCATGGAAAATTCATTTTATTAAAAGATATGTAGAATTTTTTTCATAATAGTTTCCTAAGGTTAGGTATGTGTCTATGGCTTATTATTGAGTGTCCAGATATGTCCAATACATAATGCATGGAGGTACATCAGCTACTTCTGAAGGCAGGTGAGTGAAATGAATTCTCGAATACTGGGCTGCCATGCCCAACATTGTCTTCAAATTTTATGAAACATTTGTGTCTAAACAGAGAATATGCTGGGTAAATTCTAGTCCAACAGGCAATTTCGACAGAAAGTTTTAAATCACAAATATGAGGGCTTAAAGCTAAAGTGCCACCTCAACCAAAACAATAATAAAAACTCCTAAGTGCATTCTGGCAGGAATAAACACAAGCAGCAAAGCCTGTTGTGGACGGTGCAGAGCCCAGTAAGGTAACCAAGTGAATAAACAGCTAAGGCAGGATTATCCTCATTTGGGAGGAATCCATTCCAGACAGGAATTAAAGGGGAGGGGGTTCGGGAGGGAGAATGGAGGTTGGGGGGAAGGGCTTTGCATCTGAAAGCAGCTAAGTTATCCTGTAGAATGAAAAGGAAATTTGTTTTTCTCTGTCAACAGTAATCTTGTTTGAGGTCTAGCGGACTGGTACACAAAAGATACATGTGTTCCACCTACTTGGTTTTTCTCCTTTGGCAGCGAGGTACATAGGCAGGGTTCAGGTGAATCAGACCCACTCAGAAATAACACAGCCAAATTCTCTTCCAAACATATAAATACTGATTCCTCAATAGCTTTATTCAATAGACAGATAACTTAGTGCATAGTTCCTGGCATATTCACAGCCAGCATTTGCTCCGGGGACTACTACAGTGAAAAAAAAGAGGGGGGGGGGGATTCAAATGAAAGGCAGAGATATCTATACTGAAACCATGAATCACAACTGATAACAATGACTGAAACCAAAAAATCTCACACACATACAATATCCAGGAAAACGTAAACGATCAATTTTTAAATTGAAATTAAGAAATTAATCAATAATTTCTGAGTCCTATTGGCTTCTCCTGTCTTAAATAAATGGTGTAGAAGAGATTTTGAACAGAGGAACAGGGGAAGAATTGGATCGGTGAGGTCAGCATCACGTATCATCTTGATTACCTATGATATGGACCAAGTTGTCTACCTCTTGGCACTTCATATTCTAAACAACAAGTAGTGAATTCACTATAAAACCTTTAGGTGATATAAATTCTATTAGAAAATGGGCTGTTTCCCGAATAAGCCAAGGACTATAGCTGTCTACACCAAAAGACTTTTATTTCCCAAGCTTTTTAACAACATCAGCATATATTTATAATAATACAATTAACACTTTTAAGACCAAGAAAAAAGGTAAGGTTTCAATGGTCATAAAAATAGAAATGAAAGTAACAACTATCTTTTAAGAAAGGGAAGAGTTCTCTTTTTATAATACCTTAATTCAAAAGTCTTTTGAAGTCTTTTTCTTTAAAGATTTTCGTGTAAAATTTACCTTTGAGAGCAAGCATGAAAAGTCTCAGAAAATAGATAAATACTGTTAATTTATTTTTATTTTTTTTTTAAAGATTTTATTTATTTATCTGACAGAGAGAGATCACAAGCAGGCAGAGAGGCAGACAGAGAGAGAGGAGGAAGCAGGCTCCCCGCTGAGCAGAGAGCCCGATGCGGGGCTCGATCCCAGGATCCTGAGATCATGACCTGAGCCGAAGGCAGCGGCTTAACCCACTGAGCCACCCAGGCGCCCCAATACTGTTAATTTAAACACTTCCCTTCTCACTCTAGGAAACCTTACTAAACTAAATGACAAACAAATTAGAAACCATTCATTCATTCATTAATTCAGGAACTATTTATTGAGCACCCACGATGTCGGCACCCAGCAAGGCAGTGAACAAGAAGGTCCAGGCTTCCGCTCTCACAGATGGTGTACAACACAATCTCCTACCATCACTGAGGAAACACTAGCCATAGTTAGGCTTATTGAGTTTGGTCATAGAGATAAATAAAATTCAAAACAGTGAGCATTTAAGTTTCATGTCATTAAAGAATTTTTAAAATAATAGTTTACTGGTATCATTTTAAGTGTTTGTTTACAAATTACCTTCTTGCTAATATTCTGAGCACGACAGAGCCATTTTTGAAATAATGAAAGCAAATCAATAAAAAAAACATGATTGGGGGGGAGGAAATCTCTGAAAATCAATTGGAGGGTTTTGAAGGGGAGGGAGGTGGGAAGTTGGGGGAGCCTGGTGGTGGGTATTATGGAGGGTACGTATTGCATGGAGCACTGGGTGTGGTGCATAAACAATGAAATCTGTTACACTGAAAAGAAATTAAATAAATAAAATAAAATAAAAAATTTTTTAAAAAGGCACATTACCTAAGGCCAATAAAATTATGTGATGTGCTCATAAACATGAGATTTTCAAATGTGTAGGGTATCTTTCAGCTATGTTAAAAACTCTGTGACTCATTCATTCAATCTGTATTTACTTAGTATCTAGAACATGGGAGATAGTATCTCTAGTAGCTAATTTTATCCAACCATAAATTTAGAAGAACGACTACCTAGTTCACGTGGCTATCACGAAGAAATCCTGACAGAAAACTAAAATGAAATGGCTCATGAAGTTGATGCATATATTAAAATACAAGAATTCTGCTCACACCTGCTCTTTGTCCTTGGGATGGCATTATCTATAAGTGTCCCTGTATACGAAGGAGGGAAAACCTACTTTGGATATTCATACTCCTGGCTAGGCAAGTCAAAAAAGACTAGGAATTCTGTTGTTACTAGATGGTCTCGATGCCACAGAAGAACAACTTATGGCCTTCTGTATATAACCAAAAAGGGCTGCTAGTATCTTTCAAGTATTCAGAATAGAAGCCACTTACAAAAGCTCTTTTCAGGGTAATTTGGAAATTGTCCTCAGGACTTTTAGTCTCCTACATAAACTACCATTTGTATACCACTTTATAGCTTGTAAAACGCTTTTATGTTCTTTGTGTTGTTTAGTTGGAAGGCAGTAGTGTGGGGATTCAGAGCACAGTCACTGGCACCGGAGAGATCAGGGTATTCATCAAAGACACTTACATGCTTGTATACCCTGGGTAAGCCACTTGACCATTTTAAGCCTTGATTTTTCTTATTTGTAAGTTGGGGAAAATAATACCTACATTCCAGAGAAGTAGAGGTTAGGTGTGGTATAAAGTGTTATTATCATTGATAATCTCTTGCATGGACACCAAGCATTTCTCAATAGGCCGCTTTTCTTCATCAGGTTGGAGGAAGGCGGTCTTTTTCATTACTTAAGAATACACAATCCGGGGCGCCTGGGTGGCTCAGTGGGTTGAGCCTCTGCCTTTGGCTCAGGTCATGATCTCAGGGTCCTGGGATCGAGCCCGTATGGGGCTCTCTGCTCAGCAGGGAGCCTGCTTTCCCCTCTCTCTCTGCCTGCCTCTCTGCCTACTTGTGATCTCTCTCTATCAAAAAAAAAAAAACAAAACAAAACAAAACAAAAAAAAAACACACAATCCAAGCCTCTGGTTAAGGTAATGTTCTCTTCAAATGTTAGATTCTGAACCATCTTCCTAAAATGGTTCTCTAGTTCACGGCCAAAGAGGCCTTTCCATATACTCTCAGAAAGTTTTTCTTTGGGAGGAAGATATAAAATTTAATTCTAGTTCTTCCTTAACCGTAGAATTATATTCCCTGAAGTAACCCGTGCACTGCCATCAGCTTTTATTAGGTGGGCTAAAATAGGGTCAGAAGGAGATTTCCTTATGTAACAGTTGTCCCCGTGGGACTGCTAGGGAGTCTGTTAACATTAGATCCATAGAATTGATGGCCTCTCTCCTTTCCTGATTCATTGATACATCTCAAACATTGGGCTGGCACCATGAAAGCAAAATAGTACATTTTGCACAGTGTAAAGTGGTGGGTGTGGATGTTTTGGGAGCCAGTCAGTCTCTGGCAGCTGACTGAGTCACCCTTGTGCTTTGTTGCCCACTTATATCTTCAGAGAGCAGCTTGGGTGGGGATGCTCGTCAGATGTGCTCATTTAAGGAGAAACCCATCTGAATATGATCGCAACATTTGGCAGGCTTCCTCTACCAAATAGTAAACCTGCCCCACTTGCCTCTGAGAACTACTGCTTGTCCAGGAAACATAGGACTTTTGACTTTCTTCACAGAATAGAACACATTCAGGCCTTCCAACTCAATACCCTGCCTGAGAGTCTCGAGTACTTTACCTGTTCCTCAAACATTTTTAAGCTCCTGGTCTGGACCAGTAGGTTATGGATGTACAGTGAGTCCTTCTGCAACATATGACTATTTTTAGTCATAACTGAAGAATCCAAATGTCTCACTGAGATCTGATGGTCCCATATTTTATTAAGAAGTCAGCAGCAAACATTTGCTGAAGAAGTTTTTTTATGCAGAGTTCTGTATCATACTTAAGAAAATGCTCTCTACTCCCTTAAGAGGCTTATAATCTTGTTGGGAATCAAGCAATAACATAGTCTATATGGGCAAAACTGCTTAACACTTCCAGAGCAACACAAAAGTGAGTGTGCACAGAATATATTAACTCTTTAGGGTAATCAATAGGATAAAAAGATGTAGCAGGGAGTGGTGGACATACACTTTCTGAAGTGAGAGAGAAGAGCATCATACAGTGGAGTGAGAGCATAAACAAGGACAGGGAAGTAGGAAAGGGTGAATCCTCCAGCTTGGCTAAAGCAGGGTAATGAAGAACAGAAGCATCACTGCAGGTCCATTGAGATGTAGTGGGGACTGACTCACCTGGCTCACAAAGATTGCCAAGATGTTCAACTGAAACCCTTGTTCATTCTACTTTAGAGGAAACAGAAGGTGATAAGGACCTTAGAGTGTGGGAAGAAAAAGAGGCCAAGGAGAATAACTCATAATAGAAGAACTTTAGAGCCAGATGAAGAATTTGGATTTTGATTTATATGTAGAATGAAGCAGTGTAGATTCCTAGTCAAGAAATGAGATAAGGAAAATGATGGTGGGAACAATTATTTTAGATGCTTAAAGGTTTTATGAAAATATCCGGAAGGAAAGGTGGGCTATTTCTAAATTCAGAAAGGAGATAAGGGTCACCTTTTCCTAGGCTCGCTGGGATGTACTGGAAATGAAAAGAAAGAGGTCAACCGAAGAGATATTTTTGAGGGAGAACTGGCAGAATTTAGTGACTGACTGAATGGGAAATGAGGGGCAAGAGAAGAGACTTTAATTTATTTATTTTTAAAGATTTTATTAATTTATTTACTTGACAGAGAGAAACACAGAGAGAGAGGGAAACACGCAGGGGGAATGGGAGAGGAAAAAGCAGGCTTCCCGCTGAGCAAGGAGCCCAATGTAGGAGCTCGATCCCAGGACCCTGGGATCATGCCCTGAGCTGAAGGCAGACACTTAATGACTGAGCCAGCCAGGCACCCCGAGAAGAGACTTTTAAAATGATCCTAGTGCTAGGGTCTAAGGAAAGGGTGTCATGGACAGTAACTGGGAAAGAAAATGGCTAAATGGATGGCTGGAGTGGAAAATGCTTTAGGCAGCGATGGGATATTTAAAAATTAGGGATGTGTGTGTGTGTGTGTAAACTACAGACATGCAGGTCAGATTTGAGGGTAATCCCTCCTATCCCCTAAAGTTATGTAACAGCTACAACTTTCATTAAATTACCTAATTCTTTATTAAAGAAGCATTTATTAAATGCGTATACTATATGTAAGGTTTATAAGAAGATGATGCTTAAGGCTTACAGTAAGGACATATAAAAGTTCCACCACTAAATGGAAAATGGTTTAAATGTTATTGCAACATTATTTAAAAGGTGCATTTTCATTTTGTATACTATTTTCTATTGTTTGTAATTCTTAAGCCAGACATAGTAGTGCTGAGATATGCCATCATAGGACGATTTATAATCAAGTAATTTTTCTTAGGGTACTTGGATATCTTCTTTTTTCTCAAATAGCTTTTATGCTTTTACATGAAACCAGTGAATAAGGTGTCTCTACAGCAGGTTTAAATTTATAAGCAGATCAGCCCTGATCAAAAACCATGTGGTTCCCTGTAAGGGATACATGTGTATGTGAATATTCTATGCCTCCCTCAGATTTGGGGCTTATTGCCATGGAATCAGAAGTACTGTTGATGGGGAGCCTGGGTGGCTCAGTGGGTTAAAGCCTCTGCTTTTGGCTCGGGTCATGATCCGTCCTGGGATCAAGCCCCGCATTGGGCATCGGGCTCTCTGCTCAGCGGGGAGCCTACTTCCTCCTCTCTCTCTCTGCCTGCCTCTCTGCCTCCTTGTGATTTCTGTCTGTCAAAAAAAAAAAAAAAAGAAGTACTGTTGATTATATGTGGATTCCTGCTTGTTTGGGGGTGAGAGGAAAAAGGAAAATTCATGCTTATTTTGCGCAAAGCACCGTGCAGGAATACAAGGGCTGTAGCTTCTGTTCATCCTTTATTCAGGTAGGATGAAAACTTGTGGCAAGTCTTCCAGCAGTACTGATCTCCTACATCATCCATCTCACTTATCTCATGCAGCTGGTATCTAAGGAACTAGAGAGGTCCAGGAGATCAGTTAGTCTCAAAATTCAGTTCATCCACAAGTGCACCAAAAGGAAACGAAGTTTTAAAAATAGGGCTGGATTATTTCTTAAACAATATAAAGCAAAAGAAGCACAGGAAATGTTTGCAGGATCTCATTCCTTCCTAATTATTAACACCTGAAATCTATATTGAAGAAAACCAGTCATGGATAAGAAAATCACTTCTTCACAGAGGTTAAAGGAAAAAGTACCCAAAGAAATAAATAAACATATGAAACCCTCTAAATATACCAAGGCATGACTATATTTATTTCTGACCTTTGGCTACTGAGAAAACACAAAGGATGACAATTCTATAGCTATTCTATATAATGGCAGATGTTCCTCTTATTCAAAGAAAAGAAAATCCCTTTAAGAATTTTCACTAAATGGGGCACCCGGGTGGCTCAGTGGGTTAAAGCCTCTGCCTTCGGTTCAGGTCATGGTCCCAGAATCCTGGGATCAAGCCCGGCATTGGGTTCTCTGCTCAGCAAGGACCCTGCCTCCTTTCTCTCTGCCTCTCTGACTACTTGTGACCTCTGTCTCTTAAATAAAAAAAAATAAAATCTTTAAAAAAAAGAATTTTCACTAAATATCTATCCAACCAAAGAGAATTTTGTGTTCATTGTAGATAATCTTATTCACCAGTCCTTATAACTACAAATAATACCTTTTCTTAAGCAGGCCACATTTGTATTTTAGCGTGTTAAATGCTTTCTTTAGGATAGATTCACTGTTAATTTTGTGGTGTGTGACCTAGTAGAGTGGGACAATTATATTTAACAATTCTTCTATCAGTCCTTTATTTCTACCTACTTGACTAGAACATTACCAAATTAATGGCAACATCCTGTTGAATGTTCAATGTATATCCTCACTGCTGAGTTTTTTCACTAGGGTAGTATTACTAGTACCATGATGGCTCCTCATATCTTAAATCCATGCAGTACAATCCATTCTCTACTACAGCATCATTTTCTTTTTGTAAATACAAATTTGGCTTTCACGCAGCAATTTCCACCAAACTATAAAAGTGCTAATGATGCCTGATTTAGGACATAAACAATTTACTACTGTCCTCCTTTGAGCCTTCCCTTTTTTCATTTCTCTAATCATCATACTAAGAATATTCTTTCCTAGAAAGCTGTGGGCAGGGTTGATTCCATAACGAGTAACAAGTTGATTATTTTTAATTTTTATTTTTTTTTTCATTAATGCTGATTAGACTTTGGTGAACTTATATAAGTTAAGTAGTGTATCTCAGTGTATCTCAAACCTGACATTTTTCTTGTTTGAGTGATGGACTCCAACCATTCCATTTCCACTATTTTGCTTTTATCACTGTGCTTCTTCAGTTATCCCTCCACAAATATTCTTTCTACTTCTATATAACTTTATCTTCTTTAATTATTTTCCTTCACTTTATCACATTCAATCTTATTTTTCTTACGCAATTAAAATATTTCCTGGGTACATTTTAGTTCAGTGTTTATTTGTACTTATATCACTATTCCATAGTTTGGTTGGTGACTTGCACAAAGCATATATGTTTATCTAACTGATTCACATTCACTGTAAATGCATTGAAATCCAAATTGCGAGTCAATTTGTCTATAGCTTTGTGTAAGCATGATACCAGACAAGTCTGCCCTTCTTCAATTTTATTTCCTTTTCATTTATGGAGGAAGCCTTGAAGACAACAAATATATAGTTTTAGCTTTCTAGTTTTTCATTTTCTTACTTTCTTTCTTTCTTGTCTCTAACAATTTTTGTTCACCCTTTAGGAAGAAAATTATAATTTCTTATTTTCTGGTCCCATTCTTAATCTCTTAATTTTCTTCCAGTTTGTGTATTTGTTATCCTTTTAAACAGTCAAAATTTATGAGTTATCTTTTGAACATACGGAGACTTAAGATGATTTTTTAAAAGAGGGTCTGGAGTAAAAGATGCCTGAGCATCTGAAACAAAGGGAGCTTATAGACTCATAAGGATTAAAAATTATTTTCATTGTCTAATTTAAAATTTAAAGATATTTTTATTTATCAGTCTGTCTTAAGTAGTATGGGAAACTCTCAAGAAAAATTTCTCTTTCTAATGAAAGAGATTCAATTGTAGTTAAAAAATTTATTGAGAATCTCCTCTAAGATTTCATACCAAGTAAAGTTATTTCACTTGAGGAATTATACTTCACAGATGGATGAGACAAATTACAGATTATGATGCAAATTAAGTAGTAAGTTTCAGAAAACAAAATTTCACCAAAATTTTGTTGGGGGGCATTTTTAGGAAGAATGACTTTTGCTACGGAAAGAGGTGAAGAGAATTAGGTAGAAAAGCTTCAGAAAAGGAGAGGCATTTGAGATGGGTCTGAATATTTGACAGAAAGAAATGAAGATGGGGTAGATACAGACAACCAAGGAAAGAGTGTTAGATCAAAAGTGGGCTATTCAGAAAAAAATGCTCTTCTATGGAAACCATAGATAATATTTTGGATTTTATTTTTATAAATTATTCTAAGTAAAGTTGCCACTCACCCCATGGCATTCAATGTAAAATATTCTTCTAGCCTAATAATGGCATTCCTTTTGAAGTCAGAAAGGATGTAAGTGGATGTAACAGTGTGACTAGACAAACCCTGATTGTGCCCAGATGTTTTTATAAAATTTTCAATATGGTCTTCAAGGAAATACAACTCATACAACTTTTAGGGTTTTAGAATACTTTTAATTCTATAAATAAATGGAAACTCATCTGCAGCTAAAAACATGGATATTCTAGATACCTGGGTATCTACTTATTATTACAGCTTAACCATATCTCATTATTTTGTCTGTAGCTAAAGTTCTCTGGGAATTGACATCAAGGGTTAGCAAATCTAATCCAAAAAGATCACAAAGTCAAGGACAGTGACACCTTTTTAAAGTTTAACTTGACTTCTCCTGCTTTTTTATTTCTTTTAGTCATTTGATAATCAATTCCACATTAGAACCATTGAAATAATAGGAAAGTCACAGAGACTCAAGTAAATATTCCTATGGCCAGGTTCCAAACAGCTCCAAATTAATGGAGGAAATGGTTAAAGTCAAAAGAGCTTTCTCTGACATGGATTTCTAAACAATATAATTATGGTTCACTCCATGGTTATAAGCTTTAGGAGCTCCCACAAAAAAGTCTTTGCTGCAGATGTGGCCACTGGCTGCTCTACCAGACAATTTGATCTATGTTTGTAGTTGTTTTAAAACACATACATGCGTGTGCGTACACACATCCACATCCCCGCCACCCCCCCGCCACACACACACACACACACACACACTCACAATCTTCTTGTGTTTGGTAGAGTAAGACAAAGCTAGGCACAAAGGTCAGGTATTCCAATATTATCTCTCTCTAGTTGCTCTTAAGGCAGAAGCTTAGAAGTTTGATACATGTGAACATGGTACCTATTACTTTGTATTAGATTTTTGCCCTCAGAATTATTGTTTTCAATAACACTGTTTAATATAAACATGGAAAATAAGTCCAAGTTCGACCACTGATAATGGGGTCACTAAAAGATGTGTTCTCAAGTTAGCTTCAAAAATTAACCTTCTCGGGGCACCTGGGTGGCTCAGTCGGTTAAGCATCTGCCTTCGGCTCAGGTCGTGATCCCAGGGACCTGGAATCGAGCCCCGCGTTGGGCTCTCTGCTCAGCAGGAAGCCTGCTTCCCTTCCTCTGCCTACTTGTGATCTCTGTCTGTCAAATGAATAGATAAAAATCGTTTAAAAAAATTTTACCTTCTCTCCAAATTATTTCATGGGACAGTTATATGGTATCTTGCCAAAAAAACAACTGGGAGTAATGCCTCGTGTTCAATTGGGCTTTTAGACTTGAGAAGCAATCCAGCCCAAGACTTTACATAGGACTGCCAAAACAACTGGATATTAGTGACACATACAAGACTTAAAGAGCTCCACCATGTTGTATCCTATACAGATGTATGATGTGGTATCCAAAGTGTTAATCAACACTTTATGAGCACAGTAGCTCAACTTTGATCAATTTCTGGCATGTATATTAGGTTATTTTGTAGAAAAAATATAACAGATTAATATAATTTAACTTTACTTTCCCCAAACAGGTAACCTCTTCTTACCATCCTTCTTAAAGTATTTCTTTGGTCTTTGGCAGATCAGTGAAAACTGAATTTTGTGTTTGATTATGTGTACATTTACTACCAATATACTGGGCTTCCTTTTTCTGGTGCTCTTAGGAATGGATTCTAGCTTTCCTAACCCAACTTTACTATTAGGCTGGTCAAATTTATTGTTTAAAACGAACACCATAAATTCACACTATAACTTATCTGGTACATTCCTTCTACTTGTGGTTTGAAAATGTGCTGTTCAGGACTGAAATGACTCAAATATAAAAAGATTTTATTTTGAGAGAAGCAAAGTCTCCATCATCAATTAACTTTTCCCTAATGGAATTAATACAGTGTACAAGTTCGGGAATGGGTAGGTGAGAAGAGGAAGGGAGAATGAAACTTATTCACTCCCTTCCTAGGTTCTGCAAAATAGTTTCCTTATTCCTACAATGTGACATTTCTCTTCCTTATTTCTAGCACAAAGTCAGTAGCCTTAAAGATCTTCTACAGAGAGGTTTGTGTCTTCACCCCCTTATAAAAACATAAAGATGAGCTTGTGAGAAAAAGATGTTTCCTGCTAAACTGTAGTATCAGATTGAAAAGTTACCTAGCACAATTTTGAGGAGGTAGTCATAACTTCATACTACACTTTCTGTCCTTGTCTGCTTCACAGATTTGAGGATGGGGGTCATAACTAGCTTATCCCTTTGGGTTAGAAAGCCTTTCCAGATGAGGTCATCATTTTCATTACTCTGTTTCTTTCTCTCTCACTAGAGTGTCTTTCTAGAGGCAACCAAGGACCTCTTTAGTAAAAATATTGAAGGCAGGGGATGCCTGGAATGATTAAAAGAAACAAAGCTTTCCCATAGCACTTGTCCTTTTCTCTGTAAGGAGATGAGGTAATATATAATCTCCTTCCTATATTACTCTACAAGGGCAGTTTGTGGTAGGAAGAGATGGATTTCTGGGAGTGAAATCCTACTACATAGCCAGGGTTATTTTCAGAAGGGCTTATCTTCAATACCCTCATTTCAGAATTGGTCTCTTTGCTCAGAGCAGTACCTTGATCAGCACTGAGAACCACCCCCATCCACAAGGTAAGGAATGAAAGTCATTTCCTTGCTGTTGGAATAACTGATGAAAAAAAAGGAAGATTAAAAACAACAACAAGAGATTCTGCTATTAAAAGGTGAAGCATATGAATAAATGTCAAATCTTCCCGCTATTTCTCACATGGTTTGTGTGTGACACCTCTATTTGATTTTTGCTCTGCAGTTCTCACCCCTGACCATCCACACATGTAATCTGGACAGACAGCTGATTTGCTTATATATGAATTAAATAGCCTCAAGTGCAAGTAGACCTCTGCATCTTTTTAATACCCCCATAGCTGCCTCACGTAGGAACAGTTACAGAGAACCTTACTATAGGACATGGAATTCTCACTTGCCAAAGAAATCACTGCACGTGTAAATTAGAAACTAGTCATCACTTCCTCTCTGGATACAGTGGCAGCTTTGCTTCAGAGTTTATGTTGAAATATACATTTTTATGAAATATTTCTCACTGTAGTCAGCATCAGTTTAGGAGTATCGAGCCTGAGTCCCAGTTCTAGCACACCAGGAAACCAGAGAGGGAACGACCGAAAAAAGGGAATTGACAGAGACCTGGACTTCTCTCACACTTTAAGAAGCTAATTGTATTTGTAAATGCCTGCTTTAAAACCTGACAATTGTCAGTGACAACTGTCACTGCCAGGCTATTCCTGGGTTTCTTCATCATATATTTTTCCCCAAAGTCTCTCATAGAACTGAAGGGCTTCCAGAGATGAAAATGAACTTGACAATCATGTTGCAACTCAAACAGATACTGATTCTTTTCGTCACTTTTTAATTCATTGCAGATGGTGTAAATGGGATGTTTACTGGCTGGCAGGTAATGAGTCTTGTTGTAGATAATAGTGATGGACGGAATCTCATGCCTGTTGACAGCCTAGCATCTCAGCAGGTGTATGTGGCTATCACCCATTGCTTGCCAGCACATACAATATCGTGACAGGATGCAAAGTCAAGTCCATTTCCCCCAACAGAAGTGATGATTGGTATACCTGAATCTCACTGGGTCACATACAAGTTGCTCTGATTTTATCCTCACTGTCCACATGGGTAGACAGTCTAAGACGTGATCTAATGTCTACTGCTCTAAAAGGAAAATATAATCTGTTTAAACATCCAAACACTCCTCTTCCCAGGTACCGCCATTCATCACAACTGTCACTGCTTCTGTGGAAGAGTAATGACCCTCAGGCATGGGATAATGCTCCATAGGGGCCTTATGAATGCCACTGCCAAGCACAGAAATTGATCGGTTTTCAGTGGGGCTGGTATGTGCATCATGAAAGACCTGCACTTACTCACTAAATTACAAGTGGCTGTTTACCCCTTATACAATAAAGCCTGGGTTAGGGAGCCACAGACCCTGCTGATTTTAATTGTCCCAAACATGTGAGCACTAGATTTGGACCCGTCAGTGAGATAGATTTAAACAGCTTGAAACTGAAGTTATATCAGAGTCATTTGAAAATACGTTGGAAGATAACACAGGTATTGTTGCTTTCCACTCCTTTTGCTTTTCCTTTTTTTATCCTCTCTCAAAGGAAGGTAACAACATCCCACCAACCAATATAAACACAATTTTTTTTTTTTTTAAAGAACAGAATAAACATGCCAGTGAGAAGTTAACTGTTTCCTTCCTGTGGGCTTTCCTCCACCTCTGGATTTGTTCACACATTGTTTCTACAAAGTAGGATAAAGATGAACAGTTATGTAATATGAACTCGTGATCTTCAAAGTGTCTCCCACAGGTCTGTTTCCTCATCTAATGTATGTCGAGCTTTTTCTTTCAACCTTCCTTTAACCCTCCTAATCTCAACTATATTTACTATCAAATCTTGTTGGGAGATAGGCTACCTTGCACTCTATAGACTATTTGTACCTTGGTAAATGCTCTATCACTATGAAAGTTTCATCCAAAATGTAGCTCTTCCTCAGCTCTCAGACACCCTTTTGAAAGCTGTATATTCTCTTGTGATCTCTCTTTTGATCCTATCTCCCTTAGTTCTAGTAGTAATACTATATCTTCAGGGTTTTTAGATTCTAGAAAGGGCACCATATTTTTCATATTTCTGTAATGTGATTTCCTAACATATTTTTGATTTCTAATTCCTGTCCAATCTTCTTTGTTTACAACTTTGATAGTATTAAACACTTAATGACTGCAGTTTAATTTTTAGTAAATAAACTTTGAAAATCCTGTTATTTTATTAGATCACAATATTTTTATGCCTTTCCTTTTCTAGGTGGTAAAATAGAGACAGCCAAAACTGAAGAGAAAATAAACGATACCCTTCAGGATGCAGCATCTATATTAATTCACAACACATTAGTTGGTCTTAGCTGGGGAATTGTTTTCCAACCTGTATGAATGGAATGGCTCAACATAAATAAAGGAAACCAAATCTTTTACTCACATTGATTCGTTCCATTTTTAAGAAATTTACTAAGTAATGAATCACCCTTATGAAATCATTATAGTTCAAAGAGCATTTTCTACTTGGGAGATCTCTTCCCTTGGCAGTTCAGGGTGATGTCCAACTTAACTTTACTTTGGGTGTTCACAAAATTCTGCTCATTAATATCTCTAATGATGGGACTCAGACACTTTCTTGGGAAGAGAAACTTACAATTAGAGAGATCTTAATAATTAATGAAATATACCAATGAGATAATGAAATTGGGAGCTCTCAGTATACTGCCAGGGATGAAGAAATCTTTTTGAGAATCAGGAATATGCTAGAAGACAATAAAAAAGATCAGATAGTGAACTGAGCAAAATGACCTTTGATGTAAAGCGTCAGCTAGAAATGTCAATCCAATTCAGGACTGGATACAAAGGGACATTGTGTTGCTGAGCAGAGAGGTATTAAGTTACCTGATTATCTTCTCTGGAAGAATGCATTATGGTTTAGACACTTTTATTACCTGAAAGATGTAGACAAATCAGGGAAGATTAACAACCAGTTTTATTAGGAGGTAGCAGATGAGCTGGCGTGAATAGTACTGGTTGTTAAGAGTTCTGTATTCTCTTCTCAGCTTTGATATTCTCTCACATGGGAATAGTCATTCTCGAAATTTAGATAGGATAATTTATATTCTGCTCCCTAGAGAAAGGGCAGTTTGGGAACTGGAGGGAGGGAAAGGTTTAAAACAGCATAAAGACCTGAGGTGGTAAAGGGCAGGAAGTTCTATTACAGGATTTTAGCTTTAATTAAAACAACAACAACAAACAACAACAGTAATAATAACCATTTGTTAAGCCTTCACTTAACATAAGCTCCATGCATGTTGTATTTGCAACTGAGCTTTGATATATAGTACCTAATTGTTTTTGGTCCATGGAATACAGCTATTCCATAATACTACACTACTATACTCATGTTTCCCTGGAAATATAATTTGCATTCTACTCATTCTAGGAACCCTGATTATGAAATTCAACATCACTTTCAGTTGGTTACTCTTTACTCTAGGGCAGTTTTCTCACCTTGTCACACTTAACCCCGGAGCTGTAACTTAGAGTCTCACAGGAATGCCAGTTGGAAAAGGCTCCTGCCCCTTGCCTTCTGAATGATTTTCTAAATATATTTTTATATATAGTTGCATATTTTATTAATTTGCATTATTTATGAATGTCATTGAGCAATGACTTATATAATTTTCTAGCTTATTAGTGAAAATAAGTTGTCCATAAACTAACACTACATCACTATTTTTATACAGGTCATTATTCCTGGGTGTATTTATTATGGTTCGCCATTTACTAAAGGATTTCAATTGGTTGACAAAGTATAATTGGGCTAAACTTCTTTCAAGTAATGTTGGTGACTCACTAAAGCCCCAATACATTGCACAAGTATCTAATTCTATTGGGAAACTCCTATAAACAACAGAATTTCTTCCTTTCCTGATGTTCATTCAAGTTACATTACATTTGCCCCCTAATCTCTATTGTGATCTTCTCTGTGGACTACTTTGAGGGGTAAATGGTGGTGAGAAGCAGGACATTTAAATCTATATATATATTTTAAAGATTTTATTTATTTATTTATTTATTTATTTATTTATTTATAGAGCACAAGCAGGGGAAGGGGTAGAGAGAGAGGAAGAGAGAGAATCTCAACCAGATTCCACACTGAGGGTGGAGACGGATGGGGGGCTTGATCCCAGGACCGGGAGATCATGACCTGAGCTGAAATCAAGAGTCATATGCTTAACTGACTGAGCCACCCAGATGCTCCTAATCCATGTTTTAAAGGGGCAGAAGAGACTTCAGAAGACTTGTGATTTTAAGCTTGCCTCAGGAAAACAGAAGAAGCAGACTTGTAACGAACCTTAGTGAAATGGGTCCAAACCCTTATCTAATGAGGTTCTGGTTCCTGGTGGCTTTCTCAGTTACCTTAGCAATCCTCTTCCCACCAAACAACTGCTTCACTTGCCAATATCATTAGACTGTACTCAGATTTCTTTTTCCTCTCCCTTTCAGGAAGAACATTTTTAGGCCAAAACAATCCTTTAATGGACCAAAAACATAAGATGCTATACTTCATAAATCAGTTCCTGTTCTCTTGGCTGCTCAACTTGAGACATCTCAAATCTATGGGGCAATATATTATATGGCCATGAGACCACTTGTTATCTTCAGCTATGGGCATCTTCTTAACTGTTAGTTGGGTTTATTTCTCTTCTTGTTCCTCTGTACTCCCTTCTCTATATAGCAATGACAATGATTTCTTTATATGTGAAATCAGACCCTTCCATATCAGTCTCTAATGGCTGCCCATTGCAACTAGAATAAAATCTGAACTGTTCAGTATGAAGCCTGTATTATCTGGATCCTGAATCCTTTTCTGATCACCTCCCCAATATACTTCTCCTTATACCCTGACCTTTCATAATTCACATGCCTAGCTCATTTTAATCTCGGAGTCTTTATAGTTGTTATTCCACTCTACCTGAAATGCTTTTCCTTCAGATTTTCATGTGGCTGGTTTCTAACATTGTTCAAGTCTCAGCCACATGCCATCTCCTTACACTCTACTTCTATTAAGTTATACTCTTTGTTTTCTTCTTTTCACTCATTGGCATGTGTTAGTATGCTTACATATTTATTAACTATTTCCTCTAATTAGAATGTTCCCTGAAGAAAAAGGACCTTGTGAGTCCTGCTCCCTATTATATTCCCAGTGCCTATAACAGTAAGGGCTCAATAAATATTTGCTGAATGAATGAATAAATAAATGACTATATGATAAAATAATGGACAGCAAGCAAGAGCAATATCAGTGTTTTTCAGTGGGTCTTTAAATGCACCTCAAATGTTTTAAAAACAAAAATGTATTTTCCTAGCACATTAGCATCAAAAGTACTAATTTTACTAATTAAAAGCTTGGACCTTACTGTACATTGATGACTGGTCCAAAATCATGTGGTAAATAAGTATTGCATAATTCTGGTCTTAAATTATGTCAGACCGGTCAGTCCACAGTGTTTTTCTTGGAACAAAATTGTAAACCAAGGGTAATTAATCTGAGGTCCATCAATAGGCTTGAGGGGGCCTGTGGATCCTTTGACAAGATGCTATCCTTTTGTGGGGAGACAGTTTGCAGCTTTCATGAGATTACTAGTGGAAGCCTTAAACCAAAAGAAGCCAGAAATCCTTTAGCAATACCACTCTAAAGCACTTCCTATGCCCTTTTCCTATGTGGTAGTTTATGTTCTTTCGAGTACAAAGATGCTAGGTAGCAAATTTCAATCATTGTCTTTGTCTATTTGGGTTATGTTCACTTTACCGTACAGCTTTCTCATGACTCAAGCTGTCATTTTGTGGAATAGCAGAGGAGAGACATGTCTGCATCCTCAACTCTGTGAAAACACCTTTGGCCAGTTGGGATTTAATCTAATTTTTACCTGAATATGTTGCACATGAGCATTTTAGTAGCTTAACCTCTACATAACTCTGACATTTATTAATTTTACAATCTTGGGAGAAATTTTTAATCTTAGTCCTAGAAGGTTTAAATGAGATAACACTGGGTATGTGGCACCATATGAAATTGCCATTTCTGAAGGTGGAAACTGACAAGGAGAAATGGTTCAACTGGTGGTTAAGTGTTCAAATGTCAACTGCCATTGTTGTTGGAGAAATTATTTTTACTTTATAGTCTTCTCATCCTATAAATATTTCTACTCACGTCGAAAGTATTATTGGAGGGTGGGGTTGAATTTGCCCATGATTTTAATTTATAATACATTGGCAGTTACCTCCAAGTGACATCTGAGAGACAGCCTGGAGAATGGGCTATAGAAGATGAAATTCATAGAGGATGGTTGTTTTTCTCATTCCCAGAAGCACTTTGAACTGGAAAACTTCTACATGGAGATGAAATCCACAGAGCAGATTCATGGGTTCCATATTGGTTTCCTATTGCTGCTTATGGCTTACAAAACAGGAATGATTACAGTTCTGGAAGTCAGAAGTCCTTAAAGAAAGGTGCAGGACTGCATTCTTTTTGGAGACCCCACAGGAGACTCCCCCTTTCTGTCTTCTCCAGCTTCTAGACACAACCTGCATTCTGTGGCTCATGGCCCTTCTCCCATCTTCAGAGTCAGCAATGTCCCATCTTTCATCTCATTTTCTCTGAGATTCTGCTTCATCGTCACATCTTCTCTGACTCTGACCCTACTGCTTCCTTTTTCCTCTTTTAAGGACTGTTGTGATCATTTTAGGACCACCCAGATAATCTGGATCATCACCCATCTCAAGATCCTTAACTAACTTCTGCAAAGCCCCTTTAGTCATGTTAGGCAACATATTCACAGGTTCTGTGGATTAGGATGGGGAGGGTTGTTATCATGTTATCCCTGTCTAACAGGGATCAAAATCTTCCAGGTACCCAAATTTCAAATAGCAAGCAAGATAATATTTTATTTCTTTAAAGCTCATATCATGATAAACTACATAGAAGTATTCACATATACTCACATAATTTTTAAGAGATAGTAATTTATAACTCCCCAGTTTCCCTTCTGGCCCATTGGTATGGAAATCATAGTCTTAGTTTTTGTTTGCAGTCTTATTTTGCTCCTTTATCCAGTTTTAGTTAATCCTTAGATCCCAATTTGTTCTTTCTTTGCAGAATTCATACTATGTCTAGCCAAAGAATGATTAGTATGGCAAATTCTCTCAGCACTACCTTCTATCAACTCCAGGAATAAAAGATCCAGGTTTCTAGCCAAGAGCCAACCAGGTCGATGTTCCAGCATAGTTCATCACACCTTCCTTGTGCCCTTCCCCCGGGGCACCATGTATCTACAACCTGTCTCTATAGGCTCACCAGCATTTTCAGGTGTTCATGCAAATGACTACACCATGAGAAATCCCCTCTTTCAGCTCCTTGTTTGGATAAATGTAACTCAAATGTCTTCCTTCTCTCACCTAAAATATCTCCTTCCCTGACCTACATCTTCCCGTCCACTCCCTCCTGTGAGTATGAGCCTTCCACCACTAAAGCCTTAGCAGCACAGGCCCATCATGACAGCCTAACATCCTTGTCCTGCTGGAAACTATTCAGCATCCAGAGGACCATCTTTATGCTGATAACACTAAAATATAAAATAATGCCAACAGCTGGTGCTACAAATGGCTTTTAAAAACGATGTTCATTCACTAAAATTCCTCTTGCTACTTTTGACATGAAACACGCAGTCTCTAATTATTCTGATCAAGACGGTGAAATACAAAAACAAACTTTAATTGTGTTTAACAGATATTTAATCAGGACTCACTGAACTACAGATTAAAGCTGAAATTCATAAACCATAATTACCCGATTGTCGCAATCTTTTGGTCCACATTCTCCTTCCGTCTGGGCGTCTGGCACCTTGCCCCGAATTTCTTTTACTGTCTTCTCAGCTTCGTTACTGTTCATGTTTTCCAGCAGAGATTTAGCACAGATTACAAAATATCTGTTCTTGGCAACTTTCTTCATTAGCTTTTTTTCCCCTTGCAAAAAAGTTTATTTTTTTTCCTACCAGAGTAGCTGGAACAGGCATACGTTTAGGGTGCTTTTGTGACACAAACTAATTATATAGTTATCAGGAGATAATACGGTAGCGATAACTAGAGTTACTATAGTTATCACGTAGGTATCATGCAATTTCTCCAGTATGCCATGCGGTGTGTCCCCATCACCATGTAATTACCTCGTGTCACTACTGCATTGTTTTATGGAAAATGCTTTTCTCTCTCCCTAACAAAACCTTTCCACCACATTTGAAAAAAAAAAAAAAAATTAGAAGAAGTGGAATTCTTAGTTCTCATTTCTAGTACTGCTCATTCCCAGTAAGATGTCATACGAATTAAGAGAAACACCTGTCCTCTCTTAAAAATTTGGTTAAGGAGCAAATGGAGCAATTCTGTTTTCTTTTGTTTCGTTCCACCCAGGTGAGGAAGTAATTACCAATTTTATATATATATATATATATATATATATATATATATATATATATATATATACACACACACACACACACACTTTCTTTCTTTCTTTCTTTCTTTCCTTTCTTTCTTTCTTTCTTTCCTTTCTCTAAAAAACAAAGTAACAAACAAACAAACAAAAAAATACCAAAAACGCACACACACAAAAACACCCACCACCCCACCCCACCCTATTTACTTAGGATTCGTTTAGTCTGGCACTTCCCCCCTACTCTTTCCTTTCAAATCTCAGTCACTCACATTTGTTTTTTCCTCGAATTATGGTGTAAATCATTCTTAACAAGCTAGCTTGAAACTTGTCTCACTCAGTAGAAACATGTAACGCCACTGTAATTGAAACATGGAACTGCAAGCTTGAAACTCTTTCTAACTATTTTTTTGGGGCCGGTCTTCAGAAGGACACACAGAGCTTCCCTTGCAGTGCTATAACCCCTGTGTCACACAGTTAGGATAACATCACAGACCAAGGCAAGAGGATAAAGAGAAGGCTCTGGCAAAAGAAGAGGTGGGTGGTTCCTTTATTCCCCCCAGTTGGGCGGACAACCCTCTGAAGCAAGGACTGTAGTTCCAATTTATTTATCTCCAGTTGATGGCTTGAAGTCTGACCTCACAAAGACCTCTGGATGTGATATCCCACCTGAGAGCTCCAGTTTAAAACAGGATGGAGTGGCTTTGCAGCACAGATGAAAGCTGTTTCCAATTCTGCTTTTATTAGTCACCTCCCCATCTGATAACTGCCCATTCAGTTGTACACTTAACTCAAGTTGGGGTAAAAATCACCCCCAGATTTTGAAGGGCTGGAGAAATTGCTATTCCATCCTAGAGCATAGTTCTTCAATCACAGAGTTCCTCTAAATACAGTTGACAGCCTTTGAGATGCAAAATGCATCACTTTAATGTAGTAGAGGTCCCCTTCACTGCATTGCCAAATCTATTTAGCAGAATCTTCTTGGAATAATCTGTCCCTAGACCTGAGGATGCGCAGTGATTTTAAGCATTTTAAGCTAACGATAATGGTTAGTGCTGAGAACAGATGTACCTGGCTGTGATGTGATCTATTCCAGTAGGCTTTTATGAGCTGTTCATTCCTATTGACTTAGCATTTTATGTCTGTGCTTTTGCCTGGTGTGCTGGTTGCATAGGGGTGTCATGTGTGTATTTTCCTGATGCGTGATGGCTGCACAGGGGGCTGTGTGTATTTTCTCAGTGCAATGGCTACACAGGGTGTTGTGTGTGTGTTTGCCTGGAGTTATAGCTGCACGTGTTATTGTGTGACTCCTACCCCCATTTGATGCCTGCTCGCAGGGTCCTATGTGTATCTTTTTCCTAGTGTGATGGTTGCACGCGTTGCTCTGCTAATGATGGACATTTCTAGCAATTATCTATCTACAGGGTCCTGGGGAAAGAACTTCAGTAAAATCAATAAACAGTGCTAGACAGGCCCTTGTAAATATGAGATGACACCCCTGCATAAATGCCTTTTCCTACCATAGCATGTTAAAATCCAAGTGCTGTTACCTTATTGGCACTGGGATAAAATTTCTATGGTCTCTCCCTCTCTTTCATATATCACAGTCGTCTAAGGGAGTTTGAGATTATTGCTGTTTGGAGGGCTTTTACCCACGAATCCATCTAATGACACTTCTCACTACATTGTCCTATACATCACCTCTTACACTCCACCCTGACTTGCTCTGGTACAACAGCTGATGTTCGGAAAGTGAACGTGCCTTTCATTTATTCCTACAGTCTCACCAAGCCCTCCCTACATGCCCCCTACATCACGCGCACACCGCCCCCTCCCTCGCCTCTCTGTAGTCTCTGTATCCCTCCTGTGTTCACCCAATGGAACTGACAAAGGAACGAACCAATGAGGTTAAAGTCTTTTGAAACCCCTGGAATATAGATGAGCTGGGAGGCATCTGGAAACAAAACCAGACACTTGAAATCAAAGAGACAAGTAAATTACTATCCTAATCTAGGAAGAATAACTAAAGGTGTCAGTGGGGTTCCATTGATAGCACTTGGCCCTGGGCCAGAATGCCAAGGGTTCAAACTCCACACCAGCTTTGGGCTCAGGCCCAAGACTTGCCACTGCAGGGCGCAGCAGCATGTGCAGCAGTGTTAAAGGTGTCAGCCTTCTGCAGAGAGGTTAAGTCCAAGTCCTTCCTCCTGCTTGTCATTACGCCCCAGAGGGATGCTGAGATAAACCTAGCTTCCTCTTCAGTGCCTTTCTTAACGGGTCAGGCTGTGGAGGAGCTAGTACTCAGCAGCAGTATTCACTAATATCACTGTTGTATACTCACTGAAACCCCCCTTTTCTGATGAGACTGCCTAGGGAATTAAAGTATGTGCAAGAAAATCCAACTCCCCATCAGAAAACCTGATGTCTGGCCTAAAGATTCTTCCATCAATGCAAAGAGCTAAGTTTGGAAACCTAAAACCACGTGTCTAAATGAAAGGAAATGTTTTCATTGGAACAGCTTACATGTCTGGTACACTTGCATAAAAACTATTGCATAGCATTTTAGAGCTAAAATTGCTATAAAATGCTTAATACAGTAAGAATAATTATGAGATTTTGCACGCACAGCTGGTATACAACTAAAGTCTCAGCCACAGATTCAATGGAGCATGGGAAAACCATTTATAAAAATTCCTGGTATGCCAGTTTAACTCACCATCAACAGCCCATCAACACCTCCTCCACTCTTTAGGTGGAAGGGGAAGATATTTACCTATTAAATGCTTTATTTCTTCTTTCATGGATGTCGTTAATACTTGGATCAAGGAATTCTAGTTATTGCTTGACAGTAGCAATATAAATTATAACAGGACAAATGACCTGAACCCAAGGTTTCCTTCCCCCTGGGCACAAGGGTAACAAATACAGTAAATAATGAAGCAAAAGCCCAAATTATGACATCTACTTGTAGCACCCACTCCCCTTTTACTTCTTCCCTCTATCCCTTCACCTCTTCTTCTCTTCCCTCTTCTCTGAGATTCAAATCTCTTGGTGACTTTCTGGGTACTCTGGATCCCTCTGTGACAGCCTACCCAGCCCTGCCTTGGCCTAGGCAGTATCTCAAGGACAGAATTCTTCTTTCTCTTCCTCCAGTCAAATTATAATGGTTCTTTTTTTCTCCATTCCTTTTGGCTCCAATTAATAATCATTTGAAAGAAGCTAAAGTAGTTTGAACTTTCTGTGGTTAATTATAATTTAATATAGATTATTTCTTGATTAAAATAAAGTGAATTTAAGAGTCAAAGAAAGAATTTCTTTATTGAAGCCTCGTAGGATCTAAGGAAAATACCAGACAAGGTGAGAAGATTCTAATCAGAGGCACTGCTAGATACTCCACTGCACTGTCTTGGTCAAAAGTTGAGAAGCCACTGTAGATATATGGGAACCCCAGGGGGACTCTGCTAACACAAAGGCAACCTGGTACAATATGAACTGAATTGGACCAGAATCAGGAAACTGACGTTGGAGTACCAATCAACTTTGGGGAAATCATTCATTTCCTTCAGCTGGGAAATGAGGACCCTATACTAGCAAATCTCTATGATTCCTTGCAGATCTATGAAAGTCACGTCATGGCTCTCTGATTAAGGATCAGTTGGCTCTTCTGATTTTTCTGCTTTCTCCAGCCAAAATTAGAGGTTCTGAATAAAAAAGGCCAAGAGTAGTTCCACATGGAGCCCTCCTAGCTAAAGGAGTGTTGACACTCATAAGTAACTTTTAAGCTCTTTGCTTACTATTTGCATACGTACTTTTGAGCTGGCCCCTTTATGCTAGACAGATATTTTCTTAGCATTTGTTTCTCCCCGTGTATTAATTCAACCATTATTTATTGAGCATTTTCTATATATGAAATAGGGCTAGTCACTGATGATAGAATCGAACAAGATAGCTTCTCTGCTTCCTATGAAGCACAAATGAATCTACTGTTCTTGTCCATTTTTTCTCTCTCTCCTTCATTTCTATGCATAAACACATATATTTCTTAAACTACAAGGTTATTATAGAAAAAATGAGAGGAATTGGGTTTATGTAACCTGCACCCAGTCCAAAGTACTGTTTATCTTCAACAAAAGAATATGATAATAATTTGTATTAGAAAATTATAGTCATTCAAGTATGCACTTCGAAGGTATAAATGGTATTTCTCAACATGTGTTTTAAGGTCACTGATTTACATTAAGGACAACAATTTGGGTGGCAAGAAAATTATAAAGGTAAAACTATCTCTTCTGCAGATAAAATTCTGGGATAAAATCTGAGACTCCTGTAAATAGCCTCTGAGAACGTGAGAACACAGAATATTTTTGTTTGGTCTTTTTTCCTCGGCAGATTCAGGGGTCTTATCCCTTCAAACTTTCTTTCCTGAATTAATAATATTAACTTCCATTTGTTGAATACATATTACATTCCAGACATTTCCAATACACTATTTTATGTTAAGAAAGCGATGCTGCATGATAGATATTATTACCCTCACTTTACAGATATGAAAACTGAGGCTCAGGGAGGTGAAATAATTTGTCAAAGATCATACAGACAGTATGCAGAGTTGGGATTTAAACTTGGGTTTGTCTTTGAGCAAGGAGCTCCACAAGTATTTCTTGGTTCTACCAAGTCTAACATTATTTAAAAAAAAAAAAATAATCTTGCTTGAATGCTTTATTAGCAAATAAGGAAAACAGCCTTTATAGTCTTTCTTCACAATCATTCACTGCATTACAAATACTACAACGAAAATGGGAGATGGTTAAGGTTTTTCTTAGAAGGTCTGGCTACCTTTTCATATTATTTGGACTGACATGAATAATTAAATTTGGGGCTTTCAATCAAAGGAAAGGAATGAGCTATTTGCTATCTGAATACGTATTTGTTGTTAATTGATCAGACATGGATAAGGTGTATTATTACAACTATATTTGTGAGGTATGATTTATGTTGTTCTACCGCATATTACTCTGTGCTGTTTTTCATTTTCCTGCACTTTGGACTTTTTGTTTTGTTTTTATGAATTTAGTCACAGTTGGTTGTGTTTTGAACTTTGTAAAAATGTAATACTCAGAAAATTTAAAAAAGAAAAAGAAAATATTTTCAAAATGATGTCAAAATCAAATCTACTCTCACTAATTTGATTTGTAGGAAATGGAGAACAAAGTATTGCAAGCAGAATGCTTTTAAATACATCCTAATTACTTCAATGTGCAAATGCATTGACTAAATCAAAGCATGCATTTAACACTTTGCACTTCAATTGTGCTTATTCATCTAAGTTCTATAGGTAACAATTCCACAAGAAAAACAGGAGGTAAACCTCACTATGGCCAATCATTTTACAGTTATTGGAGGAAAATTACTGTTCTAAAGTTCAAGCTTACCTGTCAAGTCAGCTCAGTTTTGGACTAATGCAAAAGACCATTAGTCTAACTAATACAAAATAACAAATAATTTACTGTAGCTACTTAAGTTTTCCTGATTGAGTTTTTCTTTCATATTCTTCCCTTCTGCTTGCCATGGGGTAGGGCGAAGGAGTGGGGGTAGCAAAGCCACATAAGTATTCAGTAGGGTAAGTCCTGGGGAATGATGCCATAGGGCTGGAGGTGATATGCAACTGAGACTGGGATGGAGTCATGATGGCAGGGTTACCTAGAGTTTGGTCTGGGACCAGCTACACCAGAATCACTTGAGGAGGGTGTTAAAAAGACATACATCAAGGTCACACCCCAGAGCAAATCAACTGAATTAGTATGTCGAGGTGGAACTCAAAGATCTACTTTTTAAATGAACTTCCCAAGTAATTCCTCAGCTCTAAAGCCTGAAACACACTGGCATATGCACTTAAGCTCTCTGATTCTATATCCAGTGTGAGCCCTGCTGGTACACCTACCCTCTGTCCCAGTTGTCAAGATTCATGTGCAAGTACAACCAGCTGTCCTGGGAGGAATTAATTCTAGTAATAATAGCCCAAGGGCTTAGCCAGGCATGATGCTCTCTGATATGCAAGATCTCATCTACTCTCCAGCGCAAGGACTATGAAGTAAGCATTACTACTCTTCCCCTCTTTTAGATGAAGAAACTGAAATTCAGAGATTGAGAAGCTTATTGTGGGTTTCATACTAGTCATTGCAAGAGCTCTTAAGAACTTTAATACACTACTTTAATTCTTAGCCTTGTGCCTTGCAAAAAATATACATTTTTTAAAGATTTGCTCATTTATTTGAGAGAGAGAGAAATTCTTAAGGAGACTCCCTACCGAGCGTGAAGCCTGATGTGGGGCTCTATCCTAGGACCCTGAGATCAAGAGTCGGCCCCTTAACTGATCACTTAACCAGGAGCCACGAAACATATGTTCTTGAAAGACGTTTCCTATTGTAAAGGAACTTGCCTAGATGCTAGTTAGATTGGTTACATAATAATACTTAGGGTGCGAACATTTGAAACCAAGTTAACTTTTCCTTCATTTATCTTTACAGATACTAAAGTCATCTCAAGTAAGCTGCTAATCTTTCATTAGTTCATTCAACAACATGCACTTTGCCAGAACCTGAGGTAACAACGATAAGTAGGACATAACTTCTACCTTCACTGGAATTACCGATCTGAAAATGAGATGAGCTTGCGTATAAATAGTTCTGGACTAACGTGTAGTCAGTGGAGGCCTGAGTGGAGAGAAAGTGGTTCATTTTCCTGGCAGAAGGGAAAGAGGGTGCAGTCTGGAAATGTTTAGTTACTCCAGTACTTTGCCATTGGCTGGTGTAAAGAGTTTAGATTTTTAAAAAGTTTACATTTTTACTTAAACAGTTTTGTTAGAAAAGGAGTGGACAAAGTTACTTGTGTGTTTTTTTTTTAAATTTAAATTTTATTTTTTATAAACATATAATATATTTTTATCCCCAGGGGTACAGGTCTGTGAATCTCCAGGTTTACACACTTCACAGCACTCACCATACTTGTGTATTTTGAGCCAATAAAACTTTATCTGGTTCATTCTTTCTGGCATCTAACTGGGTTCTTTTTTGGCTAAGTTTTGTGTACAGAGCCAAGTAAGTTGTTATGTTTATTCATTCTTACACATAGTAGCCAAGATTCTATTCTTGAGATGGGTGTCTGATAAATTTTATCAGTAGTAGTTTATTCTACCACAAAAAGTGACTTTATGCTGACATAATGGCTGTGTCCTTTATTCCATTTTCATGTGTCTCAGTTACTCAAAATACTATTATTACTAGATTATGAGGTTTTTACAGGATGAGAAATTTAGAATTTAGAAGTTAAAAACAACTGAAAACATAAAGAGTGATCTAGACTTCTTTTATGATAATCTCATATACATGTGCATGTGCTTTGAGTATAGTAATGTCAGAACTGACTGACAGACTAAAGAAGATGAGTTCTAGAATGTCATGATAACCCGAGGCAAATGTACAAGGTTCCAAAAAAACCAACCAAACAAACAAAAAACCAGAGACTCTGCGAAGCACTGGGCAATAGAAACAATGTGGTCTGAGTCAGAAAATACATGCCATATCATATTCTATATGATATGATTCCAAAAATCTGTATCACAGACATTTCAAAAGCTTAATAAATTAGAAAAGCAAAGCATTTTAATTCCATTAAGGGGAGATAAATAATAAACATGTATTCATCTCTTAAATTGAATTAGCATGAAATTTGGAATTAATATTATTTAAATTATTTACTGTTTGCTTAAAATTTTTATTTTTCTAATTATTATAGTATTTTTAGAACATTTCAAAAGTTTAAGAAAAAGAAGAAATAAAATATCACTTAATTCCACCATACAGATGTTCACATTTTAATGTATTTCCTTTGATTGTAATCATATACTTTCAGTTTTTTTTTTTTAAGATTTTATCTATTTATTTGACAGAGAGAAATCACAAGTAGGCAGAGAGGCAGGCAGAGAGAGAGGAGGAAGCAGGCTCCCCGCTGAGCAGAAAGCCCGATGTGGGGCTCGAACCCAGGACCTGGGATCATGACCCGAGCCGAAGGCAGAGGCTCAACCCACTGAGCCACCCAGGCGCCCTTTATACTTTCAGTTTTTAAATTTAGGATAATGTTAGGTGTACAAGTTTCTTTTGGATCAGATATTTTCTGTTACATTATTTCATGAACAGAATGATATGTAATGTTATGTAATAATGTGCAATGGTATATATGCAATGATATCTATGGATGTCCCATAATTTGTTTAATAATTTCTCCAATGAAATATTTAGGATTTTTTAAATCTTTTTCCGCTTTTGTAAATGACATTGTGATGAACATCTTTATACATAAATCTCCGTCTAGAGTTTCTATCCCCGACAGATTTCTAGAAGTAAAATTACTAAGTCAAAAAGATACATTTTTAAAGAAAGTTTCTTGACAATATAATGCCATTTTATTTTGTGGAATTTCATGTCAATACATATCCCCACCATCACTATATGAGTGCCAGTTTAATTGCACAGGTGCTAGCATTGAGAAGTATTATTGTCATAAATAATGCCTTAAAGTGCTAGTGAGTTATACTTCTTCATATGTTTGTTCGACATTTGTATTTCCTCTTTTGTCATTTTTCTTTTCATAATCTTTTTATATTTTTTAAAACAAATATTTATCTCAATATCTTTTTTTTTTTTTTTTTTTTTTTTTTTTTGCTTCCACTCCATCTCTGATGTTATCACTACATTCTGGACTCTCCTTATCTCATCCTGAACCATGGCATCATTCTGCCTACCTTTATTGCAAATTTCTTCCATTCTGATTCATTCTATACACTGCTGCCAAATAGTACTTTTGAAAATATTGGGACGCCTGGGTGGCTCAGTTGGTTAAGCAGCTGCCTTCGGCTCGGGTCATGATCCCAGCGTCCTGGGATCGAGTCCCACATCGGGCTCCTTGCTTGGCGGGGAGCCTGCTTCTCCCTCTGCCTCTGCCTGCCATTCTGTCCACCTGTGCTCGCTCTCTCTCCCTCTCTCTCTGACAAATAAATAAAAAAAAAATAAAAAAAAAAAAAAGAAAATATCATGCTGCTTTTATCCAGATCAATAACCTACCGAAGTCCCAGTCATTTATCTATCAACTAAATTCAACTGCCTTATTCAGGAGAAAATTAATCTCATTCTTGGATATTTCCTTATGAATTCTGTTGAATAACCTAGGTTGTTGATGTATGGAGCCTATATACAGTTAAGTTTTTATATGTGGGTTTTTTATATAATAGAGAGATACAGACAGATACAATGCTGAATACTAGACATGAAAGTTGGAAGGGGCTTTTCAGAGCATCAAGTCCAACTCTTTATATTTATAAATAAACTGACTCAAAGTGTTCAATAAATTACTCAAGAGAATAGAACTAGTTAAGTGACAGAACTGGGATCAGAAACCAAGTCTCCTGATTCCCAGTTCCATGACTTTTAAATAGAGAATAATAAAAAACATTTTTACAATTTAAAGAATAGAAACAGCTAGGAAGGCAGTTTAAATTTCAATCTGTTCTAACATAGAAAAGATTGTTAAAATCATGCCACATAGGAAACTTGAGTGTTCTTATAAACACAAATATGCACTTCTTATAAATTGATCAAATGTGCCATTAAAATTTCCATAAAATTTGCACATCAGCAATGACCCAGTTTATACTAGTTTGCTTTTCTTCTTGTTAATCTACATTGTTTTATTTAATCTACTATGCTACAATAGAAGCATCATATTTTTTTTTAGCATGTTACAAATCATCATTAAGTTTCTTGTTAATATCTAGTGGTATTCAAAGGAAATCCAATTTTCTTAGCATCTTCTATAGTGAATTTCCTTTGACGATAATTGGGGATTTTAAGAACTATCCTTAAAAAATAAAGCAATAAGAACTACTTCAAAATTCTTCTATTTAAAGAGTAAACAACATGAAGTATTCTGGAAGAACACAGGCTATTAGCAATTGAATATGATGCAATTATTGATATTTAATCACTATTTCATTTCAAGAATCACACAGTATTTGGCAAATGAAACTTAAGGGTAGTTGCTGATGTGAGAATGGGAGTTGCCAGATATATTTATTATTTGTAAGGGCAAAGATGGAAGTAGCTATGAGTGGGACTAACTTGGATAGAAGCACATTGATTGCAAAGGGTTGATTCTTTGTGAACCAAACAAAGGCATGTGTTTGCCTAACAAAAGAACTGGAAGAAAGAGTACATATTAAATCGTACAGTGTCCCAACAGTTTATAAAATTGAAAGTTTAAATGAATAGATGGGTCACCTAGCAGGGGAGGAGACTTTAATGACATTTCAGCTATATTTTCTTTCTCTGTATGCATTTGTGTTTACAGAAAACAGGTACATCCTTTTCATACCCAACACATATTTACTAAGTACCTACTTTGCGTTATAAGCTCTCTACTACCCAAATAAGTGGTTTAACTTTTTGCGATTATCCTCTCTTACAGCTGTATTGTAAAACTAATAATAATCTATAACTGACCTAATGTATTATAACAAAAAAGGGAAACTGAATAGGAGGAGAAATGAAGAAATGGCAACCTAAATTTCTTATTTCATACAGCATACAATTTAATTAATGATGATAATTAAAGAAAACAGGACTGGATTTTTAAAAATAATAGTAATCATTATTTGAAGAATAAACTATACCTTCTGACTTCTAAATTTACTAGATTAATAACAAGTAGAACCATCATATATCAAAAGAGGAAGAAAAGAGAGAGAGGGAGAGAAAAAAAGAGGGGGGTAGAGACATGACCAAGGATATATAAAAACACAGACAATATACAATGACATTTCTGAGGTAGGACCAGATATATTTTTACAAGAATAAATATAGTTTAATTTATTGAAAATAAAACAGAAATGCCATTGCAGAGTTTTTTTTTTTTTTTTTTAAATACAAAATCTAAACATAGAGTAGTATTTTAAGAGCACTAGTTTTGGTAGTAGAGAAACGAGTTCAAATCTTACTTCTGCCATTGACTAGTTATAACCTCTTTCCTAAGGAGGAGTTTATTTAGCTTATTTGCTTCAATTTCCTAGTTTATAGTGTATAAAATAACTGGGAATAAAAATGGGAATAAAAATAACTGATTATAGAGAGGACAGAATAAGATAATATCTATAAAGTTCAGTGTCTAGTTCAACTAAACATTCAATCATAAGTGTTACTTATAATATTTGTTTTAAAATGATATACCTAAATAAAAGAGAGGTGAAATACAAAGGAGCGTCACTTAAGTTATACTGTTAACTAAAAAAACTGATACAGTATAAAATGAGAAAACTGAAGAAGCAGAGTGAAATTTAAAAAAGAAAGTGACCATCTTTACAAAGAAACTAAGAATAGCAAAGGGGGCTGAAGCTATAAGCCTGCTCAATCTAGACCCAGAAACACAGAGAGGTGGCTGGAAGTAATGAAGCCGAAAGGCTCCATATGAAATGGTGGACCTGAGCCTGGCTCACTACTTCAGCAAGAGGCTGCAATAAATTTGGCCAACTGCTACCTGGGGCAATAGCTTATAGACCTGTAGGCACTGAGAGATGGAAGGATAAAGACACCGATTCATGATCAAATACCCTTAAAGAGAAATGTGAAGGTACCCACTACAAAATTTGGATTGGGACTAGGAACCCAGGAATCCCAATAGAGGTAACAGCAAAGCCACTAGTGAAGGATGCATGCCAAGAAAAAAAAAAGAGGAAGAAAAAAAACAAGAGGCAAGTTAAAAAAAAAGCCTTATGACCCACCTTAACCTGCAAAACAAATTCTAAAACATAGCAAGAAATCTAATGATAAGAAAGTGACTAATAAAATTAATAATTAGAATATTCATACAGGTGAATTTGATTTTTATAAAATTGTCTGACAATGACCTCAACATGAATCTGTTTGTAATGCTCAGAGACAAAGAGATCATACCGTAAAAGAATAAGAATTATTAAATACAACAGAGAGTAGTAAGATAAGAATAGTTGAAATGAAGAACCAATCAGAAATCTTAAAAATAAAAAATATGTTCAATGAGAATAAAATGAAATAGGATAATTTAAGATTGGGCAATTTCAAGGAGAGTATTAGTGAGTTGGAAGGTAATATTAAGGAATGCACTCAAAAAAATCACAGACAGTAAAATATATCTTTAGAAAATGAAAGAGCAATTGAAATATGTAAATTGACTAGGAAACACCAATATATCTTATAAAATCCCTGAAGAAAATGGAGGTAATAACAAAGAAACAATAAAGGAAAAGATAGTAACAGAATTTTCTAGCATTAGAGTCCTGAGGTTAGAAAGTATAACTTGACTTTCTTGACTGATAATTCAAGATAAATCCATATCTAGACACATTTGAGAGAAACTATAAGACATCAAGGATATAGAAAAACTTTTAAAAGTCACCAGGGGGAAAAAGCAGACTACTACAAAGAGATGAAAACTAGATTGATAGCAGATTCCTCTTAAGTAATGATAGTTGAAGAACAATTGTGTAAGATTAATTGATTAATATCCTCAACTGCTGAGCAAAAATACCCAGATAAATTGCTATTTAAAATAATGATAAAATAAAAACATTTTTAGATATATAAAAAGAGTATACTCCCCAGGGTTCTCCAAAGAATTACTATAAGATGTAATTCAACAAGGAAGAAAAGTGAACCCAGAAAGAAAGTCATATCATCCAAGAATAAGGTAGACATAGCAATAGCTAAAATATATGAGTAAATATAATTAGGCATTTACTATAAAAATCAATGATAACCACTTTTGTCTAGTTTAAACAAATATGTAAAGCTAAAAACTTCATTCAATAATTAGAACAGATTGCATATTAGTAGATAAAACATGCTAGGCACTTTTTTTACATTAAGGAGAAAGCCAGAAATACTAGAAGGTGGATTCTTTTTTATTAGAAAATAGATAGTTAGGTATACATATAAAAAATTTAATATGAGTACTAGAGAAATAGATAAGCCACCTACAAATTTCAAGTCAGCAGGAAAATCCACGTCCAGGTCACAAAAAAAAAACCAACAAATTTTTAACTGAACCCATATAAAACACATCCTCTCATTATAATGCAATTAAACTCTGGATCAATAATAAAAATAGAGTAAGTTTAAGTTTAGAAAGTAAAAACATACACTTTAACCCAAGGGTTAAAAATAAATCAAGCAGACATTGCAAAATATTTAAAACTGAACAAAACTACATACCAAAACAAGCTATGCAGCTAATGAAAAACTTGGAAGAAAACGTAGAGAGTAAAATTCATCTTTGAAAATAAGAAAAAGCACTGAAAATAAATGAGTAATAATTTAACACAGGAATCTAGAGAAAGAAAAATGGTCTAAACTATTAAGAAAGTAGACTGAAGAAAATAATCTTGATAAAAGCACAAAGTAATGATACGTAATACAAAGACACAATAAAGTAGATAAAATAAAAGACAGGTTTTAAAAAAGTAAGTGAAACAGAAAAATGTCTAACAATGAGTAAGGAAAAAGGCTCAGATATATAATATTAGGAATAAGAGGGGGCATATTAAAAATAAAATTAACAATCATGAGAGCATTATGAACTATTTTATGCAAATAAGTTTGAAAGTATAGATTAACTGTTAATTATATATCTTAAAAAAACTTATTAAAATTGACTTAAGATGAAATAGAACACTTGAATAACCAATAACCATGGAAGAAATTGAATTGATAATCATAAGTCCACCCTACTCTACCTTCCCACTATGGACAGAAAATACCAGGTCCAGATGATTTTTCAGGCAAGTTTAACAACATTTTCAGAGTAGGCAATCCCTATTAATATGACTACTATTTCAGAAACAGAGAAAAAAAAAGAAAGGAATGAAAGTTGCTCAACTTATTTTATGTGGCTAATATCACCATGACATCAAAACTCTACAGTAACAGTTTAAGAAAGGAAAATTAAAGACTAATCTCCCTGTACAAACATATTACATAAAATACCAGCAAATTAAACTCAACAGTAGGTTAAAAAACACATCAGGACCGAGTAAAGTTTTGTTCCAGGAATGTAAGAAAAGTTTAATATCCGGAAATGTATTAATATCCTATAAAATATTACCATATTAATGGGTAATTTTATCATATTATTGATGTAGAAAATGTACTGGATAAAATTTGACTAGTATTCCTGATTAAAAATGCACTGCAAACTATAAATAGATGCTGGAAACTTTCTTAACTCAATAATTTCAATTTATTCTCCAAATTACCATTAAAGTAAGAAACAGAACAGATATTCATAATATCATTGCTTTAATTCAGTACTCTATAGAGGCCTCAGTCATGCAATATGACAGGAAAAAGAAACTGAACACTTAAGAATTAGAATTTAAGAGAAAAGCTGTCATTATTTACAGATATACATGCCTAAGTAAAAAAATCTAAGAGAATTTTCAGTTTAGTTATTAGAACTAATAAAGTTCAGCAAAGTTGCAAAATATACACCAATAATGACTAATAAACAATGAAACAGAAAACAGACTCTATCCATAAACGAACAAAAATCTAAGTAATACGAGAAGAAAGCTAACAAAATAGGTTCTAGCAAGGCCTTTATGGTAAAACTTATAAAACATTACTAAAGAATATGAGGAAGATCTGATTTAGTAGAGGAATATAGTCTGTTAATGGGTAGAAAGACATAATTTTATAAAAATGTCAATTCTCCCCCAGATTATTCTCTGAAGTTGATATAATTGCAAATAAAATTCAGCAAGGCTTTTGTAAAACTTGACCAACTAATCCTAAATTTATCCTGAATAGCAAAAGGCAAGGGAGCCAAGAGAATTTTAAAGAACATGGTAGAGAGATTTGTCTTACAGATAGCAAGAATACTATAAAGTTATGATAATTAAGGCACTGTGGTGTTAGCACAAGAATAGAGAAACAGTTTATTGGTTGAAATAAAGATCCTGAAAAAAAAAATTAATGTAGGCAAGAGATGGCATTATGAATTAGTGGGTAAGAATGGCTAACTTATTAAATGGTGCTGGGATAACAGGGTTATCCATGAAAAAAGAAGAAAATAGGGTACATGTAAGATATGACATACAAAAATAAATGCCAAGAAGTTTAGAGATTTAAATGTAAAAGGCCAAACTTCTAAACTGTTAGAAGAAAATAAAGGAATGAAGAAAATAAAAGAAAGTTGTCATACGGAAGCATTCATTGATTGATTCCATATGTCATATGGAAGGATTTCTAAATTGCAAAAATGCACTATATACATTATATATATATATATATATATATATATATATATATATATAATATATATTTTTTAAATGTAGGTTCCATACATAGCATGGGGCTTGAACTCACTACCCTGAGATCGAGACTTGCATTCTTTACTGACTGAGTCAGTCAGATGCCCCAGCACAAACTATAAAAGTTAAAATATCAATAACTTAAGTGCTTTAAAATTGGAAACTTCTCCAAAATAAGCTACTACAGACATAGATTAGGAAAATATATGTGTAAGCCCTATTGCCCAAAGAACGAGAATCCAGAATATTACAACCAAAACCAAAACCAAAACCTAAACTGCTCCAAATTAACAACAGCAAAACAAATAACCTAACAGAATGATGGGTAAAGATACAAACGGGCAACACACAAAAGAAATCCCAATGGTTTATAAGTAAAAAAAATTTTTTTTAAAATGAGATATTATTTAATACCTATCAAATTGAGAAAAAATTTAAAAGTCTAGCCATCCCAAATGTTATGAAGTATGTGGAGAAGTTCTCACAGATGGCTAATGAGAATATAAATTGCTACTACCACTTTGGAGAGAAATTTTACATTCCTAGTGAAATTGAAAATGCACGTTTCCTATAGTTAGGCAATTCCTCCTACATGTAAAAACATGTATAAAAATGTTAACTGCAGTATTAGTTGTGATTGGGAAATACAAAAAATAGCATCTAACAATGAGAGACTCAACAAATTTCTACAGTAGAATATACTTTATAGAAGCCATATAATGGCTTATGGCTTATGTAAAACTAGTTCATAATGACAGAGGTCAGAATAGTTTTGCTTTTTTTTTTTTTTTTTTTTTTTAATTTTTTGTTAAAGGTTTGGAGAATATCACACTCAAGAAGGCACAAGGGACTCTTCCTGGGTATGGTGAATGTTGTGTATCTTAGATTGGGTGTTGTCACATGGATATATACTTACATAAAAGCTCATCGAGCTATATACTTAATTTGTGTCTATCACTTTCTGTAACTTAGAATAACAAAAGATAAAAAACAGGTTTAGAAATAAGTGTGCCAAATATTTGTTTAACTTGGGTGTGGATTCTTGTGTGTTCACATTATTCTTTCTATTTTTATGGGCCTAAAGTATTTTAGTTTAAAACAACTGATAAGACAAACTACTGCTTTTCCTAACTAGAATTAATCAAGGTGAAAGAAAGCTCTAGTGTCTCCTTCTTTTCACTGTCCCTGACAATAGATCCCAGGACTCCAGGAATCAGCAAACACTTCACAGCCAAACATACTTACAGAGTGTTTTGTCAAAGCAAAAGCAAAAGTTTCCATTCAGCTCCTGACTACATGTAGAATCTAGGCTTTCTGAAGTGAGTGACCAGCAGCATATGTTGTTGATATGATGCGACCAATGCACAGAGATCATCTAGTCAGGTTTTCAAAAGATGAAGCGGGGGGTGCCTTGCCAAGGACTTTTCTGATACGAATCAACAGGTGGTTTGGCATCAACACTGCTATTTGCTCGTGCGTTTCACCTCTGGTTTCAGAAAAGAAAAAAGAGACGATACCTTTTCAATGCTGTATTTCAAGTCGACCATATGGAAGGCAAGGTTTTATTCCAGCCAATTCTCTTTCTCTCAAAGCGTGGAGGAAAAGTGCCAGCCACTGCTACTCTCGTCACCAGCCACGGTACAGATGTTTGGAAAATGCAAAAACGGAGAAATGAAACAAAAAGAAAACCCTCAAAAATAAAGTTTTGCATAAATGAAAAATAGAGTATATAATTATCATGGCTGCAAAAAGGTAAATGCATTTTTTATTTTCCCCTTGTGCTAAACTAAGAGCCAAGATAAACAAAAACATTGATGTTTTAACTTAGTGTTTTGTTGAAACTGACAAGGACCAACTAGAAAATGGCTAAAGGTGGGAATAAAAACCAGATTTCTTTTAATCTGATAAAAGATTTTTTTTTATCTCCAAGAATGTTAGAATATGACCTACTTAAATGAATACTTACTAAAGGAACAGACCCATTTAAAAATATATGTTTTCAGGTGCCAAAATGGGAATGGGGAAAGTGTTTCTTTGAAATTTTATAAGAGAAAAATCTTAATTGAAATTGTAATGGTTCCTTATGAGACTCAGATAAAATACAGCTTAGGAATAAATGTCTTGAAACTATTCAAACGTATATATCCCTAAACTGGCTTGGCCAGGAAGCAACCCCCATTATTCCAAAAACAAATGCCCTATTAGACTTAAGTACATCAATGTAAGTTATTCAAATGAGACTGTTTGTTTGAAAGAAATTTTGAGGCCCAGCTCTGCCACAAACTTGTTTTTCTTTGTTTATGTTATTAAACATCTTAGGGTCTCTGTATCCACATATTAAGCGTGAGTGTGATACAAAGTCATCGACTATCATCGAGCTCCTTTCCAGCCCTAAAACCCTATGAATCTAATGAAATTACTCTAGCATTAGAATTTTTTTCTCTTGTCCTTCCTTTATTAAAATAAATAGACAAACAATCATGTAAGTAAGTAAATACATACTAAAAATACATACACATACACTAATCAGCTATCCCTCAGACTAGAAAGAGAGAACATTTTTTTATTGTTGGTGCCATTATCTATTCCCTAATGCGTATTTAAAAAGAGAGTTCCCATTAAAAAAAAGACTTTTATTTTTTCCTGAATTAAAAATAGCATATTATTTCTTTGCCATTTAAGTTCTATTAAAAATATAAAACACAAAATCATTACAGAAATCCTATCAAGAACTTTAAAAAGAAAGAAAAAGTCACTGGAACTCCATTTAAATTTCAAATAGTTCATTTACATGTGTTCTTTTACAGAAAATATAAGTGCCCTGCCTCAAACTACTTTCACCTCCTTTTCCAGGGGTAATATCCTTAACTGTGGAAAACACAGGACCCTCTCTCATACCCTTCCCACCTGTCTTATGAGGTGGTAACAAAGCGGAGGTATAGATTGCAGAGTGAGATATTTGGGATGGGAGTAGAGCATTTCCTCTGGGAGACAGTACTGTGGTCAGTTTGCCAAATCGAAAAGCAAGGTAAGTCCTGTCACTACTTTGGCAAGAAATATGGGTTCTCACGGCTGAACTATGATAACGATTTTTACACAAGACTTTTAAAAATGAAAGCACCTGAGGCAACAGCAGAAAATAAGTCTGAGAATGCAAGGTTTTCTCGTCGATATTTAAGCCAGACAAGACAGTATCAATGAACCTTTAACAGAGGGTCTAAAAAAAATACAGGGCACCTGACACCTTGATGAGTAAGAGACGCTCAGCTTTATGAAAGGCCAGAGTCTTAGGGCGAAGGCTCCATTGTTCCCAGTGCTGATATGCCCATGGCACCAGTGGAGGCAGAATAATCTGGCCCAACAGGCCAGGCTCCTGTTACAGGCTCTAGCTTAGCTCTGCATGCAGATAAGCCTGGGACCCACCACACTGCACACTCCAGGAACACCAAGGGTGGGTCCCCAAGGGAGGAGGGCTACTCAAACAGCAAGGCAAGAATTGGAAGTTGCACAGCGTATGAGCACTCCCTGCTGGCAGCTGAGGTTGGAGATGAAGCGGTAGTGTCTTAGAGAGGGCTGTCGAAGGTTTCTGTGAGGAGGCCAATGGACCTACCTGACTTTTCAGGGACAAGAGCATGGCTCTGACAAGGTAAAGAGGGATCCAGATGCTATCCTGAATGAGGAGGAGGTTAGGAAAGAGGCTGCTGATGGGAGGAACTTCAAGAACTGGCAAAAATGAGGTCTGAAGCTGGTATACACTTTTCATTAACTTTCCCAGCTATTAACATTTTATAAAGCATATACAGGTCCCCCCACGTGTGTGGAGAATGAAGGAGGTACAGCAGAAAATGAATTTCTGTGCAGCTCCCTTTATTCCAGCAAGAGAGTCCTTGGGACAGTGGAATGTGTTTGCAATGTTTATGTTTTACTGGGAAATCTTATCCATAGCCCAAAGGGAATTGCCTGGTGCGTCCCCTATTCCGAGGTGCCCACGTTCCAAAAAGGTGGTCCCTGTTTATCTGTACGGCCTAGGGCAGCAATACTGGTATCTCCCTAGTGCTCTGTTCTGTTCGGGTTCTTCTGTAGGAGAAGATGAAGGTCAAGATGGCAGCCTGTTAAAAGCAGCAGTATTTCAGTTGCAGGAATAACTTGCTTGTCATCAACTTGTTAATGCAATAGTCAAACATTTCTTTGACATGTACAGTATCAGCTAACTTCAGCAGATAAAGGGTCTAGAACAGGAAGATGCTGCAGATGCTTTAGCTCCGAGGAAGGCTTAGCAGAGCCAAAACGTCAGCAGGGCCTGTTTGTTCCATCCTTTCCATCGGGCTCTGTGAAAGAAATGTTAGATTACTGCAATGACAAGTTTGTGACAAGCAAGTCATTTGTGCAACTGGTGCGCTCCTGTTTTTATCTGTTTACCATTCAGACTTGTGAATGCCATTTCAAGCACTTACAGGATTTCTGGCTCCCATTAAGGGGAAATGGTTCCTCCATGTTTAGAATTTTCTGCCTCAAAGAGAATTACTAAGCAATTATTTATTCCTGTGGTCACAGTGTCACACAAAAGCACTCTTGAGTTGTTTAGTTGGACTCTGAATCATGAAATGGAGTCCTGCAGACTGGATAGCTTGGAGCATCAGAAATTTCTCGTCTAGTTTATTGGAATGACTACAAAGCAAGCCTGTAAGAGTCAATAAAATTGCGGCCAGCTTGAAATACCTTGCTCTTTTGCTCCGAGATCATATATCAAGGCCATATGCTTCAAGGCACATAAATTCACTTGTAATGAGTGGATCCTGAGAAGCCAAGGCCTGACTATGTCACAGACACTGACATGTGATCTAACATATGATAGTTTTGGTGACAAGGACTGCTTTAATTGTTGAGAAGGGAACTTACATAGCTTTCTCCTTGTATTCTGTGGGTAATCACAGGGCCAATCCAAATCCAGAAAACATTTTAAGCATGTGGTTAAAAAAAAAGTAATATAATATAAAATTTACTGGGGATCATCTTCTCTAGGCTGACTTTTTCTCAGTAAATGGAGACCCTGGCAGATTTTAGGTCAAGATTTCAAGACTGATTCATTTGATTCATCATCTGAGATCACGGAGTGACTTTTGGTGAGTCATTTTAACCTCTTAGGAAGAGGGGTAAAATAATAATACCTTGCTCACTCAACGTGAATTGGGCTCAGGGTCAATATTATCAGAGATGAAGAGTACCTTCAGAGTTCAAGAACAAGAATAGTATTTCCTAAAAGCCACGTATTTTTTATGATTTAAAATATCTGCACACTGTTAGTACTGAATTTATGAATAATTACAGGTAGACTTTTCAAAGAACACAGAAGCATGAAGTTTTGAAGCAGAGAGAATACCACAGTATCTGGAGAGGTAGGTCAAAGCTGAAATAGTGTGGAATGTCAAGGACCAGACGGAAAGTTATGACGTAGAATGAGGCAGAGCTTGGTATAGGCGACCAGACAATGTTATGGAAATAGATAACAGTCCTCACTAAATAAAAATTTTATTGTCAATAATTATTTGCCAGACACTACCTGTGTTACACAATTTACATGTTTAATATAGCCTTCACATGAGCTCAATGGTGTATGCATTATCATTTTTTTTAACATGTGGAAATTAAGACTTAGAGAAATTTAAATATGTTACCATAAATCTGTTAAGTAGCCGAGATTTGAAACTAGCTTTCTTCACTCTTAAGCCCTTATACTCTTAACCACTGGAGAACTAAAGTCATTTCCACTGCCTTCAGAAGACTTTTCTTTCTCTGGTATACTGGAAAACATTTTAATCTGTAAATGCAGATATTCAAGATTTCATATAAAAGGACCAGTGAGAATATTCTGGCTCTAGCTGTATTGCCACCTTTCTTAGGCCCCTGGGAAAGCTGAGCCTCGTGAAGATGTCATTCCTTTTGCCCCAGCCTGACCTATTCCTACTTGCATACCCTGGGGAAGAGGTGAAAGTGATTCCAACTTAGTCACTATCTTTGCTGTGAATGCAGGGTGTCTGGCTGCATCTCCTGTGTCCATGCCAAACCCTTTCTCTGTCTTCAGGTGTACAGTCTTTTGTTCCCCTACTCTTTGCTCCCATGTTACTTCCAGGGAGCCTCCTTTTGTCACTTTCTGCTATTCTTTTTAGGTGGAGAAGGGGTGGACATCTTTCTTACCATGACAAGGATTGCCGAGACAGTATAAACTTCAAACTTTGCACAGAATGTATCCTTTGTTCAGTCTTCTGCTTTGTTTCTTTTTAATGATAGCTTTGCCACAGGTCCCATTCCTACGCAACTCGGAACTATGCAAATCAAACTGGTAAGTGAGATACTTCTTGGCAACTCCGTCTTCAAGTGAGTATGTGTCCAAGAGGTAGGGACCTCTGAAGGAGGTGTGTCTTCTGAATATTATGTATCTAAAAGCTGCTTTGCTTTTAAGAGTGGCAAAGAATAAGCTCAGTGAGATCTGTATTGACATTCCCTGGTCTCTTTTTAGTGTGTGTTCAGAGTGGTCATAAGAGCATTTAGCTCACACAAACTGTGTTTTGTTTGTTCGGTTTTTCGGTTTGTTTTTTTAATGATATTTCTACCTTTTTGTTGTTGTTGTTGTTGTTGTTTTAGCTTCTAGGCATTCTCCCCAGCATAGGAGTCTTCCTCAAAAGCTACTCAAAAAGACCCCTTGCATAATGTAAAATAATAGGCTCAGCAATAACCAGTGGCCCAAGTTTTCACCTAGTGCCTGAGCTTGCTCATGGTGGCCATTCAGCCTTTGTGGCACACCAACAGGGGCAGAAGGCTCTCAGCCTCACAGGCAACCCAACACTGCTTTAGAACCCTTTTGTACAAAATAAGGGTCCTTATGTTGAACCTTAAGTTGTCTTTCTAAAACTCCCTCCATGGCTTCTAGTCTTTTCTCACACACTTTTCAATCCTCAGAGCTTCATGGGATCCATAATTTAATGGCTTACTTAAAGATGTTCCTTGTGCATATCATATACCAGTAAGTGGGTTTAGACTGTCCTGCTTTGTCCTTTTCTCCTCACCCCACAAGAGTTAAATTCCCACTCTATCCCTCTGAAAATGCCGGAAGAAATGAAAGCCAGAAAGTCTACTAAGTTTTCATTTCCATTTGTAGACAACATGTGTGGCAAAGAATTCTTAATCTCTGATTTTCTGTCCTAATCTGTGGAAAATCTTGCCAGACAACCTCAGGCAGATTTGACGGTTATAGCTATTTATAGGGTAACCATATAATTTATTGTCCGACCAGGACATATTTTGTGAAAGGCCCCTGTGAATAATTATATCAAGACCATAGTCACAAGCCAGAATTGTCCCAGGCAAATCTACACAGTACCTTGCACATGCCTTTACTCCAATATATACCTCTTTGTATCAGTTACCTGTTTACATGTTTGTTTCTCTCACTAGTCTGTGAGCACTCTTTCCTGATGGAAACTTACTTACCTGTGTCCCTCCAGTACCTAGATGAGTGCTAGGCAAGTAGAAAGAGTATGGCAGATTTTTTTTTTCTTTTTTTCTAACTGAGGAAGTCTTTTCCCTAATTGCAAGGGCCTCTACATTTTTTCATAGCAAACACCACCAACACTTACTGGCTTCATGTTTGGGGGGGATGAATCAAAAACATTTCACTTAGTACAGTAGGAAGGGAATGGTGTAAGTTCAGTGGTAATGGGTTTGACTTTGAGAACTGACAGCAACAAGCAGAGGGTGAAATGTGATAACTTTCCCACTAAAAATTTATAACTTTTTATAGAACACTGAACAATATGCTCTAATCTCTTTGTTCACAAGCAAATTTTTTTTCAGCAGCTGTACCCACAGTTCCAAGTTTGTAGTAAAGCAGGTGTTATAGGAAATGATCAGAACATAGTGTGATGGCTACATATGTGACCACATGTAACAAAGGCTAACATCCTGTGATTCCTGAGAATTGTCCACGAAAACCTTGGTGGCACTGCTATTGCTTTCACATATGCCAAGCATATTTAGAAATCTGTAGCTTCCAGCAGTTTTTGTTTGTGAGTAACAGTGACTTTAAAAAGAGAGAGAAGTTGGGGCACCTGAGTGGCTCAGTAGGTTAAGCTTCTGACTCTTGATTTTGGCTTAGGTCATGATCTCAGGGTTGTGAGATCAAATCACACCCAGTGTGGAACCTGCATTAGACTATCTCTCTCTCTCAAAGATAGAGAGAGAGAGAGAAGAAACTCCTAAAAAAATGTGAACCACCTTGAGAAATCATTCCTTCTCTTCTCCCTGACACATGTAGACCATTTCAGGAAGATGTGAATCTATCTGGTTTAAACAAAAGAGCTTCACAGGAGACAGCCCCACAACTTCCCTGTCAGTATTCAGAGGCCTCATTATCAAGAACCTACCTCATTAACAAACCTATAGATTTTTCTATCACGAGATAAGCATATTTTATTACTATAGTCCTCAGTGAAGAAAAAAGAGAAGGTCTCATTTCCTATTTCCCTTAACTTGCTTAAAAACTGGCATTAGCTCAGTATCTCAACCTTCCTTTTTCTAAGATGAATAAGTAAGTCTCAGTGTCTTTGACTTTTCCTTAAAGAACTTTTTCTCAAAATGTTAAATTTAAATTTTATTGGGAGGGTGTTTTATAACTCTAAGATGCTCATTCAAATTTTAGTGAATTCAGAACAAGCATGATTAAGTGTCTGACCTATGCTCAGAGGAAATAGTAGAAATGTCTATAATCTGCATATGCTTCTTACACATTTCACTATTACCACTATTTTTAAATTTCTGTTTTGCCTTTCACACTCTTGATTAACTTTCTATGTTCTACTTCTAGATGCTATTTTGCCCATAGAGCTAGTCATTCTTTATTTGCAGTCCATCATTGACATTTACCAAACCATCATGGGTAATGGAAAATACAAGACTTACAAGAAGGTTCAGAAGAAACACAGTAATATGCCTTCCCTTGCAGACTCTTTAGTTTGTGGAGAGAGAAAAATGTTCCACAAAAAGTAAGCAACATGGATATGTATGTTCAGGTGTGTGGTATTAGTTCAATAGCTATTAACATAGGCAAGCTAGTACAGTTATTATGAAATTCTCTCTCTATATATATTTATATGTGGTGATGGAGAAGTGGAATGAACTGCCACTTGGGAGGTTTGCTTTCCCTCCTGTAAAGAATGCTAACATTAATCATGATTTAATGACATTATATTTATTTACTGTTTTACTGAGTGTTTATTCCAAATGATTGCCCTCTCTCTGAAGTCTCAAATTATTGCTATTTGGCCACTGTGCATAAAAGCATCGTATTTTGAAAGCATGTATTCCCTGTCCTCAACATCTAAAATACTGATTTACAACCATTCAGAATCTCTGGTGTCCTGTTGTTAATGTGATTTTGCAACATTTTTCCCTGCTTACTCCTTCTTAAAATATAATTTTAAATTAAAATAGTTTTTTTTTGACATATCAAAATGCTGCTAATGATAATATAGACCACACTGAGTTTGTTCTTTTGGAAAACATGTGTCTAGATAATCAAGGTAATCAAAGACCAGAATCCAGGCAATGGCATACCATTTCTACATTTCTCCATATTGACCGGTCCCCTAATAAACATTTCCTTAGGATTCTGAAGTGCTTAGCACCAAATAAATAGATTAGAAATTTGATCATTAATTGTTATTTGAGACAAAATTCAAAGCTCTGCTAATTAAGTGGAGTGAGACCATAACTCTACTTTTGCCTTAGTTCACCAGAACTCTCATTGGGCCAAGAAAGAAAACATATTAAAATGGCATTGTGTTGGTTATTACCTACTGTCCTAGCATTGTCAGATGACTGGCAAATCAGCTTACCAGGGTTTGCCTGGGATATTTCCTTGCATGGAAGTTAGATTCCATGTTAGTAACTTGCAGATAGAAATATTAAAATTGTTGTTTTCAGGTATAGTTTCCCAAATAGTGAGTTTCATTTTGGCAGAGAAGAGACAATGAAGGTAGATGTGAAAGTATCATCACCCATAAACTGAACTAGAGTCTAACAGCAACCTTCCTGGGTGATTGGCCACAGAGTACCACTTCTGGCCAAGAGTCTGATTTTCTATATTGATCTTGTTTTTAAATTACATTAAATAAAAATATGACAATGTTTTTAACAAGCAGCTTATTTATTAAATTTCTAGAGAATCCTCCTCTAAAATATTTTGTCCTACCTATTCTTTTACCCAACCTATTCTCAATTTTTAAAAAAGATTTAATTAATTTATTTATTTGACAGAGAGGTCACAAGTAGGCAGAGAGGCAGGCAGAGAGAGAGGAGGAAGCAGGCTCCCCACTGAGCAGAGAGCCCGATGCGGGCCTCCATCCCAGGACCCTGGGATCATGACCTGAGCCGAATGCAGAGGCTTTAACTCACTGAGTCACCCAGGTGCCCCTTATTCTCAATTTTTGATGAGCCTATTGTTTTTATATAATTTTATTCTATAAAAGTCTATGGTGTAAGGGCGCCTGAGTGGCTCAGTCATTAGGCATCTGCCTTCGGCTCAGGTCATGATCCCAGGGTCCTGGGATCGAGCCCTGCATCAGGCTCCCTGCTCAGTGGGAGGCCTGCTTCTCCCTCTCCTACTCCCCCTGCTTCTTTTTCCTCTCTCGCTGTCTCTCTCTGTCAAAAAAATAAATAAAATCTTTTTAAAAAAGTCTATGGTGTATATTTTCTAATGGGATAATCTATTCTTATATCTGTTATAATTAACTTAATCTATTAGTATAAGCCCTAATCTAGTCTATTCCCAGCATACAATTCTTTTGAGAGTAACGTACAAAATCAAACATTCATTACTTCTGGACACATAAATGGTCACTGGATCCATGACTGCTAGTTAAGCAGGTAGCTTTTAAGTCACTATTACATGAGTAGAAACTGAAAAGTATATACTTGGTAATTATTGGGGAAAAGAGGGCTTTGATTATAGAGAAGCATATGGAAGCGTAAGCTCATTTTATTTTATTTTATTTTATTTTTTTCAAAAAGAACAAAGGCAATAGCCCCCATTCTGTTGTGTGCACATCCAAAATTCAGTATTCACTTTTCTTTATGCTAGATCTGGAGTTGAGTCCTAAAAAGCACTGGTTTAGTAATAATAACACTTCTTACTTGGGGTCTTTTTAAGTTGAAAATTGGCAAATAGACTTTTAGGAAGGTCAAGGTAGTAATCATTATATTAATCATTCAGTCATTCATAAACTAAGAATAAGAATAATAATTTACTGACTAAAAAATAGAGGGAGACAGAGTTCCGAGTAAAAATGTCCCTGAGATGGGGTCATAACAAAACCAGAGCTAGATAGGCCATTTACCTCTTGTGCTATTTGGTGTTGGGATTGTGAGTCTCTCTTTGAGTGATACTCAACATACCTCATCTCCAACATACCTCATCCTCATGACAGCAGTATATTTCACCTTTGTTAAGATAGACCTTGTAAACAACCCCTTCAAGTGTTCTGTTGCTTATTAGCCATCCAGTCAGGCAGCTACTTCGTTTCTGCCAGGGGTGGCTAACGCTGAAGAGTCAATTTATGTGCCTTCCCTGCTGAGGTGGGATCAGAGGTATTTCCTCAGTACCTCCATCCTACTGTCCTCAGTTCTGTCACTTCATTCTGTGATCAGTAGACAAAATATACATTAGCAAAGAAAGAGCTGAAGAAGTTGCTAGGATTTCTAAGAAAGAAGAACCCGTATCTTTCCTGCTTTAGTTAAGGGAATGTTTTAGTATTAACAGAAAAAGATGGTTAAATTGCAGCCCATCAAATTTCAACTACAGTTCCAAAGTGTGTCTAAAGTGATCCAAAAGAAAACAAAATTCCTTCTGTCCTTAGCTATAAATTCTGCAGGATGATTCTATGTTCTCATCTTATTCTGGTTTCTTCCTCTACCCCAGAAAGGATTAGTGTCTAACATTAAACAAACAGTATATAATAAACAACAGTTATAATATATATTCATAAAATTCTGAATCCACAGCAAGAGGTTAAGTTCTTAGCCTAGCAGATAAGTCTTATTGATAGTAATAGATATGTTTCTAATTTGTTCATGGAAGGTGCTGAAAATGTGCTCTACTAAATCTTGAGGTTTTGGCAGTTTAAAAATCTTATGATTATTGACATCTATTGGATATTCCCCCTTTTCTATGGGACCACAAAAGCAATCTAAGTATAGACAAAGGCAGGAGAGCATGTTTATTTCTTTATTAGGATCCATACATGTTACTATATATCTTTTTGTAAATGAATTATGAAGGAAAATACTAAATTCCATGATGCAGTCATATTACAAATCCATGTATATCTACGCTTTCCTTTTTCCTGTTCTCTCAATCCTTGTGCCTATTTTTTCCCTTTTGAATTCAAGACCTGTGCTTATACTGTCAGATGACTTTTGGTGGTTGGAGTCCTTGTGACATTTCTTTGTCCATCCATGCGTCTAGTTTAATATGACACCCCCAAAAGGACTTCATCCTATCAAAGATGATGACTGATTGAACTTAAACAATGATTTACATATTATGACATAAAATCTGGAGGCAGCATTTGTAGCTGATGAAACAAACTTTTAACCTTACTTATGATTCATAATTATGAAGCAAATAAATATGTGTATCTCCTTTTATGAAATATAACTAAAGGCCCTAGAAGTCCTGAGTTTGTGTTCATTTGTACCGGAACTGCATTGATACTGTTCATTAGGTACTTTTTTTTTTTCAGTCCTAACAAGAAAATTTGCCATGGTATATAGAGGATCCTATCTGAAAGCAAGTACTCATATGTTAGGGACCTGAACTGAAAATCCAGAATGGGAAAGATCAATGAATGAAACAAAGCTTGGATGAACTCCTTCATCTTAGGAATTGTTACTGGTGCAATGAGTCCAAGGAAGCAGCAGTTAATAATTCCATCCAGAAGCATTACTTCTGAACTATTGTTTCAGAAGAGTCCCTGGGATATAGGAAACCTGGATTATTCAATCTGAGCATGACCTGAAGCTGGCAAATCCTTCTGTACTTATCCTAGGCTGGATGCAGATCTTCAAGGTAAGACTGGTTGCTGGTAAACCCTCACCTTCCATGTTTCTTTTTTTAAAGTCCAGATTCCTGACATATTCCCACATAGGATATGGTAATGATTATACATGGGTTGAGAGCACACAATACTTCAGCAAATTAAAATGTTTGCTGTGGGTCTCTCTTACAAACTTCGAAAGGCCATAATGCTATTATCTAGGGCAGTACATAGGAAAGTTGACATCATAACACTTTAATGATTTAATTTATAAATGGGCCATTATACTGATGAGTAGAAAGGATAACTGAGAAATGTTTGAAAATGTAAACTGCTTTTGTTTCAGAGGATAATCTTCTCTCTCCAACCTAATAATATTTTTTCCTTATGTAGCTAAATCTCTACCACATGAGGCGCATACATGAACTATGGAGACTTCACTTATGAAGTCTCAACATATATATTTCTACCATAAAATAGCAAGACCAATTTTGGTCCAAATATGACCCAAGAAAGAAATACCTAGATATAATCAAGACTGTGTTGCCTATGCACATAGCTATATCCTATAAAAGTCATCAAACCGAGATCATACAATGATGCCATTTATTTCAGTTTTATAACAGTCTGTTTTGGAGATTCCTATTTTTGTACATGGAGATGAAAATGACATCATATAAAAGAAGCACACAAACAGAAAGGTGCAGGAGGCAAATGCAAGATGTCCATATACTGTCAACAAAGTGTTGCCAGTTGTAAAAGAAGTCGACATGCTAATATCCATTCATTCAGAGTCGTTACTGAGACACCAAGAGAGTGATGGCTGGCAGGCAGTGCATATAAGTGCGGTTACCGAGGCCCCCAAATATTGACAGAGTGCCAGGTTCCAAGAAACTATTGATGTACACAGCCAGCCATAGCTCCAGACACCTCTCAGACAGTCTTTAAATGTCACAGATAAATGAATTTTCATGAAACTGGGAGAGAGAAAGGAAGAGCAAGAAGAGCAAAAGAAGAGCAAAAGAAGACAGAATCAGAGGCAGGATAATAAGAAGAAAGAAGAAAATCGCTTCCATACCACTGGCACGAAAGTCTGTGGCATCTCTTCTCTAAAGCGCCTTGCAAACGTTGTGAGATGAAACCTTATGAATGTGTTCTGAGTTACCAAAGTACTCAAACGCCTTTAATAATTCCATTGTGTATTTAAAAAGTTAAGGTGGATACTTGTTTTAGAATAGCGTCAACAAACTATTTCTGAACAAAATAAGATTCAAATATAAATACTGCAGAACTCAATCTTGGAAAAAAATCAAAATAATGGAACCACAGACACAAATAAACACAAGAAAGTGTCCTAAGCAGTTCTCTTAGTATTTTAGAGGTTAAAAGTCAAGGTGCCATGAAAGTCTATTTTTTGCAAAGACACAGATGTGTCCTCTGACAGTTTCCTTTCCCGAGTCCCACTGAAAGCAGTGACACCTAGTGGGTTTGTAACGAGATACTAAGAAATACCTTCCTCCACCTCTTTCTCCCAGCCTTTCCACAGAAAACACCTCCCAGGGAAGCCTATGAAGTGAGTCAGTTGCTTGACACATGATTACAGAAATGAAGCAAGGTTATAACTAGAAGAACCAAGTGTTCCTCAGAAATCATGTGAAATACAATATATTTTAAATGTAAGTGAAGCTTTTTCAGTTTGGAAAGTCTTCCATCTGCTGAGGGCACCTTCTCTTGACCTTGATGCACTGTGTCATTAAAAGCAACCACATATTTAAGGTTAGAATATGGCTTGCTTATACATTTTCTTTTCTATATTAGAGTTGTGCAATCTCCACATTTTACATAGAATAATCATGCCAATGCCCACAAACAAAATTCTTCCTTCTATTCAAAAGCACATAGGTTAATTTTTTTTTCAACCCGCAGCAATATGGCTTCAAAAAGCCTCAATTGCCTTTTTACTAGCATTACAATAGGTCTTGGTATGAATTATTTTCCTGCACCTGGCTCTGTCTTGGGTACCTGGGACCTTAGCAAGTACTTGGAGAATAAAGTGATGTAGCTCATATATTCAAAAGGGGTTTTGGTTTTGCATCAACTTTTTAATGATTTCTTAGTAGTTTTCTTTGTTTATGTTAGGAGATAAAATGAAAGGAATTAGACTTCCCACCATGGGAATAAAATTATTTTCTGTTTTTAGAGACTTGGTTATTTTTTGTGATACAACTGACATACATTATTATATTAGTTTTAGGTGTATATCACGGTGATTTGACATCTGTATTCACTGGAAATATTCACCACAATAAGTCTAGTTACCATCTGCCACCATAAAAAATTAATACAATGTTATTGACTATATTTTCTATGTTTTATATCCCCATGCCATTTAATTTATAACTAGAAGTTTGTACTTCTTGATCTCCTTCACCCATACTTTCTGGCAATCACCAACTTGTGCTGTGTATCTATGAGTCTGAGTTTTGTTTAGTTTGTTTTGCTTTTTAGATTCCACATACAAGAGAAACCATTTGATATCTGTCTTTCTCTGACTGACTTACATCACTTGGCATAATACCCTCAAGGTCCGTCCATGTTGTTGCAAATGATAAGATTTTTTTTTTGCCAAATAGTATTCCATCATGTATACATACCACATCTTCTTTTTCATTTGTTTATGGATGGATACAAGTTACTTCCATATTCAGTTATTGCAAATAATGCTGCAATAAACATAATGGTGCTTATATCTTTTTGTGTTAGTGTTTTTGTTTTCTTCAGATAGATACTTCAGATAGGTAGTAGTGAAATTGCTGGATCATATGGTAATTCTATTTTTAATTTTTTGAGGAACCTTCATATTGTTTTCCATAGTGGCTGCACCAATTTACATTCCCACCAACATTGCACGAAGGTTCCTTTTTCTCCATATACTAGCCAACACTTGTTGTTTCTTATCTTTTTTTATAATCGCCATTCTAACAGATGTAAGGTGATATCTTGTGGTTTTGATTTGCATCTCCCTGATGAGTAATGATATTGAGTATCTTTTCATGTACCTGTTGTCCATCTGTATATCTCCTTTGGAAATATCTATTTAGGTCCTCTGCCCACTTTTAAATTGTATTTTTTATTTCATTGTTATTGAGATGTATGAGTTCTTTATATATTTTGGATACCAATCCCTTATCAGACATAAGGCTGCAAACATCTCCCATTCAGTAAGTTGCCTTTTATTGTTGATGGTTTCTTTCACTCTGCAGGAGCTTTTTAGTTTGATATAGTCCCATTTGTTTCCTTTGCCTTTGAAGTCAGATTCAAAAAACCATCACTAGGACCAATGTCAAAGAACTTACTGCCTATGTTTTCTTCTAGAAATTTTATGGTTTCAGGTCTTAGATTCAAGTCTTTAATGTATTTTAACTTTTGCATATAGTGTAACATAATGTTTCATTTTAATTTGTTTGTAATTAGCTGTCCAGTTTTCCTGACACCATTTACTAAACAAACTGTCTTTTCCCTGTTGTACATTCTTGTCTCCTTTATTGTAGATTAATTGACCATATACATGTGGGTTTATTTCTGGGCTCTCTATTCTGTTTCACTGATTTATGTGTCTGTTTTTATGCCAATATCATATAGCTTTGTTCTTCTTTCTCAAGATCTCAAGTTTCTTTCATGGTTCCATATGAATTTTAGAATTATTTGTTCTAGTTCTGTAAAAAAAAAAATGTCATGGAAATTTTAATAAGGATTGCATTGAATCTGTTGATTGCTTTGGGTAATATGCACATTTTAACAATATTAATTTTCTCAATTCATAAGCACAGAATGTCTTTCCATTTATTTGTATCTCCTTCAATTTCTTTCATCAGTGTTCTATAGTTTTCAATGTATAGGTCTTTCCTCTCCTTAGTTAAATTTATTCCTAGGTTTAAAAAAAAAAAAAAACTATTCCTAGGTAGCTTATTCTTTTTGATGAAATTTTGAACGGTACTGTTTTGATTTTGGGTTCTAGTATTTCATTATTAGTGTATAGAAATGCAACAATTTTGAATATTGATTTTGCATCCTGCAACCTTACTGAATTCATTCATTAGTTCTAATACTTTTGTAAAAAGATTTAATTTATTTATTTACTTTAGAGAGAGAGAGAGAGAGTGCAAGCAGGGGGAAGAGAAGAGGAGGAGGAAGGAGGGGTAAAGAATCCCAAGTAGATTCCTCACTGAGCACGGAGCCCAATGTAGAGCTCAATTTCATGACCTTGAGATCATGACCTGAGCTGAAACCAAGAATTGGATGCCTAACTGACTGAGTCACCCAGGTGCCCCATAAATTTTTTGTTTGTTTGTTTATTGGTGGAGTTTTTAGGGTTTTCTGCATATAGTATAGAAATTTGCACAGTGACAATTTTACGTCTTCTTTTCTAAATTGGATAACCTTTATTTCTTTTTCTTGACTAACTTCTCTGGCTAGGACTTGCCATAGTATATTCAATAAAAGTAAGAAAGGCAAGCATTTTTGTCTTGTTCCTGTTATTAGAGGAAAGGTTTTTATCTTCTTACCATTGAGTATAACATTAGTTGTAGGCTCATCATATGTCTTTATTATGTTGAGGTATGTTCTGTCTATAACCACTTTGTAGGGGGTTTTTATCAGAAATTAATGTTGAATTTTGTTAAATGCAATCTTTGCATGTACTGAGATGATCATATGATTTTTATCTTTCATTTTGTTAATGTGTTGTACCATGTTGATTGACTTGTGGGTATTGAACCATGCCTGCATCCTTGGAATAAATCCCACTTGATCATGATGTATGTATAATTCTTTTAATGCACTACTGAATTTGATTTGCTAATATTTTATTAAGGATTTCTGCATTTATTGTTAATCAGAGCTATTCACCTGTAACTTTCTTCCTTTTCCTTTTCCCTTTTCCTTTTTCTCTTTTCTCCTTTTCCTTTTTCTTTTTGATGTCCCTGTCTGCTTTTGGTTTCAGGGTAATGGAGACTTAAAAAATGAGTTTGGAAATGTTTTCTCCTATTCTTTTTTGGGAACATTTGAGAAAAATCAGTATTAATTCTTCGAATGTTTCATAGAATTCACCAGTGAAACTGTCTGCTCTTGAACTTTTGTTTTTTGGAAGGCTTTTCATTACTAATTCAATGTCTTTACTGGTAATTAGTCTATTCCAGAATATCTACTTCTTCATGATTCACTCTGGGAAGACTAAGTTTCTAGGAATTTATTTCTCCTAGGTCATACAAATTGTTGGCTTATAATTGTTCACAGTAGTCTTACGATCCTTTGTATTTCTGTACTATCAGTTGTAATGTTTCCTCTATAACTTGATATTTATTTGTACCCTCTCTCTTTTTCTTGGAGAGACTAGTGAAAAGTTTGTCACTTTTGTTTATCTTTTCAGAGAAGCAGCTCTTAGTTTTGGTGATCTTTTCTATCACCTTTTTAGTCTTTATTTCATTTATTTCTGCACTAATCAATTATTTCCTTCCCTCTATTAACTCTGGGCTTCATTTGTTCTTTTTATAGTTCCTTTAGGTGTGAAAAATTATTTTAAAAAATTTTTCTTGTTTATGGAAGTAGGAGAGTGTTGTTAAGAACTTCCCTCTTAGAACGACTTTTGCTGCATCCCATAGATTTTAGTATGTCTGTTTAGTATTTCTGTTTTTATTTGTCTCTAGGAATCTTTTGATTTCTTCTATGACCCATAGTTGTAGTTGTTCAGTAACATGTTGTTTAGTCTCCATATACTTGCAGTTTTTTTAGTTTTCTTGTAACTGATACCACTGTGGTCCAAAAAGATTTCTGACATGATTTCAATCTTCTTTAATTTGATGAGGGTTGTTTTGTGGCCTAACATATGATGTATCCTGAAGAATGTTCCATGTGTAATTGAGAAGAATGTGTATTCCTCTGATTTTAGACAGAATGTTCTGTATATAACTACCTATTAAGTCCATCTGGTCTAATGTGTTGTTTAAGGCCAGTGTTTTCCTATTGATTTTCTGTCTGGATAAATTTATTAATTGATGTAGGTGGGGATGTTAGAGTGCCCTACTATTATTGTATGACTGCCATAGGTCTGTTAATATTTGATTTATATATTTTGGTGTTCCTATGTTAGGTTCATATATACATTTGCATGGGTTTATAAGCTGGGGTTGACCCCTTTGTTTATTGGTATGTACCACCAGGTGCTCTTTGTCTTTTATTACAGTCCTTGTTTTAAAGTCCACCCAGTCTAATATGAGTATAGATATATCAGCTTTTTATTTTTATTTGCATGGAATATCTTTTTCCTTCCCTTCACTGTTAGTCTGCATGTGTCTTTACACTGAAGTGAGTCTGTGTAGGCACATATAGATGAGTCTTATTTATTTATTTTTTAAAATACATTCACCATTCTTTGTCTTCTGATCGGAGAATTTAGTCCATTTACATTTAAAGTAATTATTGATAGGTATGTCCTTATTGCCATTTTGTTCATTGTTTTCTGGTTGTTTTATAGTTCTTCTGTTCCTTTCTTTTTCTCTTGCTCTCTTCCATGGTGGTTTGATGACTTTCTTTAGTGGTATGCTTAGATTCTTTTCTCATAATCTTTTTTTGTACCAACTATAAGACTTTGCTTTGTGGTTACCATGAAGTTTACAGAAACAACTTATATGTATAACAGTCTATTAAAGTTGATAACTTAATTTAAACACATTTTAAAGCTCTATATTTTTACTCCCCACCATTTCCTATTTTTGATGTTACATTTTACATCTTTTTATTTATCTCCCCTAATTATTATAGTTTTAATTTTACTATTTTGTCTTCTAACTTTCACAGTATCTTTGTAAGTGATTAATCTACTACTTTATTATATATTTGTCTTTCCAGTGAAATTTTTACTTTCATAGGTTTTCTGTTATTAATTAGTGCCATTTCTTTCTAGCTTAAAGTCCCTTTAACCTTGCTAGTAAGGCCAGTTTAGTAGTGACAAGCTCCTTTAGCTTTTGCTTGTCTCTTTATCTCTTTTGCATCCAAATGATGGCCACGCTGGGTAGAGTATTCTTGGTTGGAAGTGTTTTCCTTTCAGCCCTTTGAGAATATGTTATTCCATTCTCTTCTGGTGTGCAAAATTTCTACTAAGAAATTGGCCGAAGCCTTATGGGGTTTCTCTTGTATGTTACTGTTTTTCTCTTGGTGCTTTTAAGAGGGTCTCTTTATCATTAACTTCTGACATTTTAATTATAATGTGTTGGTGTGGATCTTTTTGGGTTCATCTTATTTTGAATTCCCCAGCTTCCTAGACCTGGATGTCTGTTTCTTTCCTAGGTTAGGGAAATTATTTCTTCAAATAAGTCTTCTGCTCCTTTCTCTCCTCTTTATGGGACCCCTATAATGCAAATGTTATTCTGCTTGGTGTTGTCTTGTAGGCCTCTTAAGTTGTCTTTTTTCTTTTTTTCTTTTTTTTCTTTTCCTGCTCTGTTTGGGGGATTCCATGCTTTGTCTTCCAGGTTGCTGATCCAGTCTTCTGTTTCATCCAGTCTGCTGTCGAATCCCTATAGTCTATTTTTCAGTTCGGCTATTGCATTCTTGAGCTCTGTGACTTCTGTTTGGTACTTTCTTATATTTTTTATATTTTTGTTGAAGTTCTGAGTATGTTCATCTACTCTTTCCCCATTTGGTTAGTATCTTTATGACCATTACTTTGAATTCTTTATCAGGTAGGTTACTTATCTATCTATCTATCATTAAGGTTTTTTTCTGGGGTTTTGTCTTGTTGTTTCATTGAAATATTTTCTTTCTTACTTCATTTTGCTTGACTACTCTGTGCTTGTTTTTATGTATAAGGCAAAAAAGCTATCTCCCTCAGTTTTGAAGGAGTGGCCTATGTTGGTAATAAACTTTATTGTTCAACTTTGCCCTAGTTCTTTGTTGTCCTTTAAACGTTTGTGATTATCTAAACCACTTGATTTTCTTGATATGTCTCCATCATTGAAGGAATGCCAAGACCTGTCAGTGTTCCAAGAAGAAGAATTTAACTGAGCACCTATTTTCAGGATGATTGAAAGCCAGACACTCAGGCAGTAGCTTTTAAAGTATAAACATGTACAGTCCTTTGGCTCTGCAGTCGTAATCCCTACTGGCCTTCAAACCAGACCAGGAGTTCTAGAGGTGTCTGCTCGGCAACAGTTGCCAATATTGGGGCTCTAAATGAGCACACAGGCTTCTTTCTGGAGTCTTGTCAATCTGAAGTGAGGTCAAGAGGGTGTATAAGGATGGTGCTTCCCTGCTTACATTCCCTAGGAGCACCATATTAGTTTCTAGAAGTGGAGGGAAACTAAAGCCTACTCCTTAGGCTGAAGCCCATGCTAAATATATAGGTCTTTTACACAGGAAGACTGGGGTTGTGTTTTAGTCTACTATCTGTTCAGTGCCCTGGGCTGGTGGACTGTTAAGAACTATCTTTCAGAATCCATGGAGCTCAAGAATGCCAGCACCCTTAGCCTCCAGGGCTGGGCCATCAAGGGGCATCTGCTGTGTGGATTGGTACACCCACTGGCTTTAGTTAGGCAGCTGGAAAGCATAAGGGCAGGGCATATTTGCCCACCTCAGAAAGGCAGCAGCTAAATGTCTTGACTGGGTGTACCCATGGTCTCAAGAATGCAGTAGGACAGTGTCTTGTCTGTGTGCTAACTTTAGGCTGAGAGCATATTACAACTGTGCTCACCAACTCCAGCCTGGGAGTGAGGTAATCCTGCAACCACCACTCTCCTGATTGAGCAAGGCAGCAGAATAGTGCTGTGACCACTTGCCCTGCCTGTCTTATCAAGACGGTCAGAGGGTGCCATGTCTGAGCTCACCTGCCTTTGCCACAGGGTAGGTGGAGAGTGTAAAAATAGTATTTACCAGGGCCTCCAATAGGCCATTTCAAGTGACCCCTGCTGCTTTAGCATAGGATTTTAAATTAGCAAATAAATGTCCTTTACTTATAATTCAGGTGTTTTTCAAACTGCTATTTTTCCTCTGGATCTCAGGGCAAGTGAGATAGCATGTGAACCCTTTAAAAGGGTCAGCCCTGTTGGTTTTCTAAGCCGGAAATTTTGGGAGCTCATATCTCTGGTACAGATCCCAGGGGCTACAGCAGCTGATACATCTGATGTGCGGCACCACACCCCTCACTCTTCCAGGAGAAGTGCCAGACTGGTGAGCTCCCCCACACCCCCACTCCTACTCTGGGTTGCTACAACAGCAGTGGGGTTTTTGGTGAGACAATGCCCCTGCCTCTCTTATCCATCTCAATATGGTCATTTTATCCTTTGTTGTGGAGAACAGTTAATATAATTTTCAGATCTTTTTCAAGGGGAAATGATCCATATGAAGCTGTGGATTTGATGTGTCCATGGGAGGAAGTGAATTCAGGATCTTCCTACACTGCCATCTTGCAGAAGTCCAAAGACTTGTTTTGAAGACAAAATGAGTTTTAACTCAATGGAAATTGAAGTAAAATCCCAGCCACTGCAATCAGTGAGTGCATTAAAACTCTCTAGACGTATGCCAACTTCTATGTGAGGCCACAATTCAGCCAGGATTACAAAGAAATATTATCCACTTTGCCTGTGGCCATTCTGACATTTTATACTGTAAAGTTATAGATCAAGGCAATCATCTCTAATATGTTACACACATACATACATACACATACAGTGATTTTTCTCCTGTGACCATATAATAAACAGAAAGTTTTCATTTACTCTAGGACAAGGTCTAGCAAACACATTAAAAAAGCATGTTAAATTTTTCTGATTATAAATGTAATAGTGTTCACCAAATATTCAGTGACTGGTTAAACAACCGTGGTATACCCCTATAGGGAATACTATGAAGTTGCCAAAAAAGAATAAGATTTATATGTTATATGATAAGATATATGACACATATATCTTGCACGAATAAAATGAAGACATATGTGTTTAAATACTGGCATATACATAAACATTTTTTTCATGAAGAATATACAAGACACTTTTGATCAGAGAGACAAGGAGATATTTACTTTTGATTATATATATTTTTTCTGTTCTGTTTGAATTTCCAATCATATGCTTAAAAAATAATGCCAGTAAGAATATTTGAGTGACAAAGTTATGATGAATCTTTTTTCTTTATTTTTTCCTCTGTATTAAAATACTTATATGATATTTTAAAATGAATCATCTCTAAAATAGGTTATGTAAAAGTAATTCATGTTATTAAAAAAAAATGGAAAGCTCTAAAAAAAAGCCTTTAAAAAACCTTGTAATTCTCTGGCTTAACAATGACCCTGTTGAATTTTTGGTGGGTTGAGTCCAGTTTGTGAAGTCTTTTCTTCCTTCAACTTTGGGGAAAGTAGAAAGATTCTTTACATTTTTTAAGGTGGAAGGGCCCAAAACAGCATTATAGCTGTTCTGCTATATATCTTCCTGGCCACCCTCCATCAGTACATTGTTTTTGATTGCTAGGATGCTGTTGGAGCAGCACAGGATATATATGACACATCTCAAAATTGGATAGGTTTTCCTCTCTGGCATTGCTCCCCAAAATGCATGATTCCTGGACCACTTCATAGTAGTATCTGGAATCTCATTATAGAGATCTTGTGATCTTCATGGAGTTGGAAGCAAAAGTAGTCCCATGATGCTCTACAATTACTATAGTGTTTGCACCAGAATAGTTTCTGGAGGGCTCAGAAATGTTGTTTCCCTGAACATACAGAGATGCTTCACTGCACGGTACTTGTGTCTTAGAATTTCTTCAAAGCTAAGAAGTTGAAAGAAGAACAGAGAGGGGATATACTTCGTATTATTTCTTAGGTAACTGACTTACAGATTATAACATCTTTCAGTATTTTTTTTGTTGAAGATTATTTTCTGAGGTAGGGTATTCACTCTCTCTTCCATGCAAACACCTGGGTGCTACCATTCATCTTTTAAGTAACTTATCCTATTTTCAACAAATTTAAGAATTTTCCCACCTTTGTTGTTGCCATTCTTGAAAATAAGATAATAAGGATAATCATTATTTTTATTATCGCTAACATTCATTGGTTGATTTTATGGGTTAGGGAGTTTACTTACACTATTTTTATTTAATTCTCAAGACACCACTATTGTTTTTCTTGTTGTTCTTGTTATTATTGTTATTTTATATATGAGAAAACAGGTTTAGAAATGTTGAAAAACTTGTCAAATGTCACAAATTCATTAACAGGTAGATAAGACTCACATTTACATTGGGCTAATTGAAACCTCCCTTAAGATTATTTTTAAGAATAGGTTTACATGACAGAAGTGCAAAGCATGCTCAGAGCTTTCTTTTTTGCTTTCTAATATTTCTATTACTGTCTCTCTCTCTCTCTCTCTGTGTATGAGAGAGAACTCCAAATAAAATGTTCTATAAAATTTTTTTCTCTAGGACTCCATTTTCCTCACCTCTAAAATGGATAGCACTATCTCAGAGATCTATTATGGGGACCAAATGAGATAATCCACGTGAAAGCACTTAGTACACCTAAAATAAAACATTATCATTATTGCTATACATGTTTCTCTCCTTTGCATAATGGATGTGTTCTGGAGAAGGTGATTATGGAAATACATAGGCTTAACTTCTATTATCAAATCACAGAGAAATTACATTATAAAATCACAGAAAAAGATTCCCAACAGATTGTGATGAAGACTTGATATAAGGCAGGGGTTCAGGTGAAGGTTGTCCCTATGAGTGTTATACTGGAAGCAGTCTGTGTGTTGGCATCACTTTCTAGAGCCTCTTGCCTCCCTGTCCTCAGCCTTCTTGTTCTGGTAATTCCTGCATCTACTCCATCAGTTTCCAGAGATGAATTCATTCTTTTCTTTTCGCAGATTATGAGGTCCAGTGGAATTTGCATGAAACAATAATACTTCACCTGATGGCCCTATCCCACACATGATATAGAAGAGAAAATTTCTTTAATTTGAGATTCCCAATTGGATAAATTCATTAGTAGCCTACTTACTTTTTAATGTTTGGTTCTAAGTTTCAGTAATATGTAGTAATAATACTTGTATTAGATTCATCATATTCATTATATTGAAAAGCTTCTTGGTCAGGAACCATGTCTTCTACTTTCTTGGAAACCCTATACTTACTAATGAGTCCTATAAATAAAATGAAACTTTAAATAGTACTGACTTCACCTTCAACTCATAACTGAACCTGACTCTGGGCTTGAAGTGCTATTTTCTCTCTCTAGTCTCATCAGACATGAGTGTGTTATGTTACTGACTGAGGACAAGCTACATGCTCCACAATTCACTTCTTTCTAACAACCAGCTGCATCTTGGAGCTTGTTTTTTTTCATGAAGAACTAGAACTAGTCCTAGAACTAGGACTTACATTAATGCCGTGATTCTTCTTCTGTCAGGACATCCTTTATTAGTGGAAAATATTCAGAAAGAATGGAATTTTAAAAATAAACCATCTGTTGCTCAGATCTTGAGAAAAGCAATGATGTTTGAAAACACTAGATTTAACTAATTAGGAGCACAAAAGCCTCACTAAATGTGTTAGCTTTCTTATGTTTAGAGCTCAGGTAGGACACAAGATCCAACCTTAGCATGCCAACAAGTATCAAGTGAGAGACGTTAGCAGAGTCTACATCCTTATGAGGTAGCTTGGACACATCAGCCAGAAGTATTCCTTATAAATTCTAAGAGGAAACCTGTTCCAGATTATTTTACACATGACAGCAGCCTGGGAAGCCACCAGATAGCCTGAACTGGTTCTAGACCAATTAAAGCAAGGTATGTTAATATTTGATTTAATATTTTGTCATATGCAGACTATAAGATCTACTCAAAGTCACATTTATTTTACTACTCATTCATATTTCCATTGCTGTCTGCTATCCCCACTTCACCATTCATCCACTTATTCATTACACAATAAATACCAAGTACATTAGGATAATGAGTAGATAGACATATGGCAGATGGTTGATAAACAGACTGATAGATGGGTAAATAGATAAATAATAGCTAAGTAGATTAAATACACATTAGTCATGACCTTAAGAAATTGGTAATGAAGGAAATTCCAGATGCAGAAATATTGAAGAATAGATGGGATTTCAAAATATGGAAAGGAAAGAGAAAGCATTTCAAGCAGAATAAACCACATGAACAAAAAAGTCATCATGCCTTGGGTAAAACAAATCAATTTGAGATACTAATTATGCCAGTTAGAATGGACAAAATCAACAAGACAATAAACAACAAGTGTCAGAGAGGATGTGGAGAAAGGGGAACTCTCTTATACTGTTGGTGGGAATGCAAGTTGGTGCAGCCACTTTGGAAAACAGTGTGGAGATTCCTTAAGAAATTAAAAATAGAGCTTCCCTATGACCCTGCAATTGCACTACTGGGTATTTACCCCAAAAATACAGATGTAGTGAAAAGAAGGACCACCTGTACCCCAATGTTCATAGCAGCAATGGCCACAGTTGCCAAACTGTGGAAAGAACCAAGATGCCCTTCAACAGACAAATGGATAAAGAAGATATGGCCCATATATACAATGGAGTACTATGCCTCCATCAGAAAGGATGAATACTGGGGCTCCTGGGTGGCTCAGTGGGTTAAAGCCTTTGCCTTTGGCTCTGGTCATTGGGATCAAGCCCCACATCGGGCTCTCTGCTCAGCAGGGAGCCTGCTTCTCCCTCTCTCTGTCTCTGCCTGTCTTTCTGCTTACTTGTGATTTCTGTCTGTCAAATAAATAAATAAAATCTTTAAAAAAAAAAAAAGGAAGGATGAATGCCCAACTTTTGTACCAACATGGATGAGACTGGAGGAGATTATGCTGAGTGAAGTAAGTCAAGCAGAGAGAGTCAGTTATATGGTTTCACTCACTTGTGGAGCATAAGGAATAATATTGAGGACATTGGGAGATGGAGAGGAGGAGTGAGTTGGGGGAAATTGGAGGGGGAGACAAACCATGAATGAGAGACTGTGGACTCTGAGAAACAAACTGAGAGTTTTGGAGGGGAAGAGAGTGGGGGTTAGGTGAGCCTGGTGGTGGGTATTATGGAGCACACGTATTGCATGGAGCACTGGGTGTGGTGCATAAACAACGAATTTTGGAACACACAAAAAAATTAAATTAAATTAAAAATAAATAAATAAAAAGCAAATCACTTACTTTGTGAAAGGGAGGGGCAAGAAATAAAATTGATAATTTTTAGGTAAATTAGGACTAGATAACAAGGGAATTTAAGAGCCAACCAAAGATCATTACTCTGTCGAGAATATAAATCTAAGGAAAACTGGGTAAACAACCTATTAGCATCACAATTTCAGTAGAGAATAACCTCTCACAGCCCTTGAGGTTTTGGAGTTCATAGGGAGATTAGTGGTAGAGAAAATTAGTGGTAGAGAAAACGTTTTCATATCTAGTGAGTCTTACTCCAGCTGAGATTATCATGCTCCATTTATTGAGGTTAATCACATCACATGACTTAAACAAGAATCTCACCAGCGCCTAACCACATCAGCATTGGTCCTTCATTCTCAATAACAAAGCCTACTGAGCTGCTTAAAGGCTGATGGTGAGTCTGGCTCAGATGAGAGAGATGAGTATCTGTGTACATGTGAAATATTTGTGGAAAAGTTTGACATAAGCTGTCATTTGACTTTGAATAGAACCAGTATGTTCATTAACGATTGCTTACTTACTTATTCCAGTTCTGGTTCTCCCTATAATACAAAGGGTCATTTCAGTATATTTGGAACGCTGAGATTTCCTTTAAGGCCCATTGCTAAATGAATACAGAATTCTTTGGTTCTAGACATCATAGAAATATCCCTTTCACAACACTTCCCATCTCCTTCCCTCTTTATAACTTATTGCACTTACTGCCTTCTAATATACTTGATATTTTATGTGTATATTTATTTTTCACCCTTCTCCTCCAAATACTAGCTCTTTGACAATACCAACTTTTTGTATTTGTTTAATTTGTTTACCCAGAACCTAGAGCAGATACTTGTTGGAAGACTACTTTTGAAAATGAAAACAAAATATAGAAGACAGTAAGCAAATACTAACTGGAGTATGGGGGAGAAAAGCTTTCTGACTAAAGCCTTCCTCAAAAAATTCATATATCATATAATTTGAAAATATCAACTAATTAACTTCATGAACTAATTTTCTAAAGATTTTTAAATTTTATTTATTTGACAGACAGAGATCACAAGTAGGCAGAGGCAGGCAGAGAGAGAGAGAGAGAGGAGGAAGTAGGCTCCCTGCTGAGCAGAGAGCCGGATGCGGGGCTGGATCCCAGGATCCTGGGATCATGACCTGAGCCGAAGGCAGAGGCCTTAACCCACTGAGCCACCCAGGCGCCCCATGAACTAATTTTCTGTAGAACTTAAAGCACTATCTAAAATGCACCTATTCACTTTCTTACTGTTATTGAAATAATGATCCCTTTCTTCCCATTTTATAGGTACGGAAATCATGGCAAGGAGAGACGCTCTGGGATACAGCAAATTAATTCAGGGCCTCTAACTCCAAGGGCTAGGTTCTATACACTATTTTAAACCAGTTTGTATTTTATAAGCCAAAGTGGTTTAGTGCTGAATTGCATAATATGCTAGAATTTGAAACCAATAAATAATTCCATTAGCTTAAGGTCTCTTTACTAGTAGGTGGCCTTCTCAAAGAAATAAAAATAAAACAAAGAGCAATACAGAAAGAAGAAAGGTGAACACTTCAAAAGGCTAAACATGGTCATTTTTAAGTTTAATTTTAAAATCTGGATTGTTCTTTCATCATAATTATATTGTAACTTACTGGCAGAAAGGAATGAGATTTAGTATACTACGCAAATGATAGTAGGTCAGCCACAGCTCAGTAATCTCTGGGCACATTATGGCCTCTCTTTCCTCAGAGCCTCCCTTATCCTGAAAAATATCTTCTGGATTAAAAATATCATTCAATAAATCATATTTTTCAATATAAAAATCCAAACTATCAAAGTACTAAAAGAAAACATTGGTAAGTCTTTCCATAATCTTGGCATGGGAAGGTGCCTCCTTAGCGCAGTAGGCAGCGCGTCAGTCTCATAGTCTTGGCATGGGGGAGGGCTTTTTACCTATATGACTCAGTATCTAGAAGCCATAATAGGAAAGATTGCACTAAAAAAAAAAAAAAAAAAAAACCCTCCTGTATGGCAAAAATACATGCACCATAAACAGAGTACTTTTTTAAAAAGTAAACTAGGGGGCGCCTGGGTGGCTCAGTGGGTTAAGCCGCTGCCTTCGGCTCAGGTCATGATCTCAGGGTCCTGGGATCGAGGCCCGCATCGGGCTCTCTGCTCAGCAGGGAGCCTGCTTCCCTCTCTCTCTCTCTCTGCCTGCCTCTCCATCTACTTGTGATCTCTCTCTGTCAAATAAATAAATAAAATCTTTAAAAAATAAAAAAAAAAAAAAAAGTAAACTAGGAAAGATATCTGCCATATTTTTGTGTAGATAAAAGAATTTGCAATATTCATATAGATGAATGGATTATCTCCTTAATGTATAAATGCAAGAAATCAATAAGAAAAAGACCAAGAATCCAACAGAAAGAAGTAAAGGAGACAAACAGACACATTATAGAAAAATAAGCACCCAAATTATCAAACACATTAAAAGATGCTCAGAATCACTCATAATAAGGAAAATGCAAATTAAACATATAGTGAGATATCATCTTTCACCTACACAACTGGCAAAAATCCAAAGTCTAAAAAGACACTACTTTGTTGAGGCTGGGGATAAAGAGATATTTTCACATATTACCCGTGGGACTGCTCATTAATATGACCCTTCTGGAAATCAATTTAGCAAAATTTAAGATGAATGTAACCCTTTGAACCAGCAATTTTACTTCTGTGAATTTATTCTGCTGAAAACCAGCACATCTACAAAATGATTAATTGTACAAAATTTTTCACTGGAGCATTGTTTAGAATCATGAAAACTCTTTATAAGTAGGGACTGGTAGAATAAACTATGACACATTTATGTAATGGGATACTGTGCAGCTGAATAAAAAAGTTAAGGTAGCTCTCCCTGGTTTGAATGGAAAGAGCTCCAAGATACACTGGAGAATGTAAGATTGAGAACTGCATTGAAAAATGTGAGATTGACCAATTCAAGAATAATCTCACTTGACTTCTAAATGCCTAGAGGAGTACCTGGCACATAGAAAGTGCTCAGTAAATTTAATTGACTAAGTACTATTATAAAAGAAGTTTTGTATGCCCCCCCCCCAAAAAGAATAATCTCATATGAAAGTAAAAATTAAAGTTTCATGGCAATGATAAATGGTTCCTGAGCTCCCCAATCTTGTAGCCACTGGCGCAACTAACATTTCAGCAGATGTGGTAAACCAGTATTTGGCTTCCTTGGGACTCTATCACCTTGAACAATAAAATGCTTCAGGTTTTTCCCTCCCTAGCTCAATAGCATTCTTAAGAAGTTATTAAATAGCTGCTCCTTTCTAGGCCCAATGGAGTTACTAGTCAAATCTAAAATGACATTAAAATGTTGCAATCATGGCATTGTTAACAATAGCTAAATTATGGAAAGAATCCAAATGTCCACCAACTACAAATGTATAAAGAAGATGTACTCAGCCATCAAAAAGAATGAGATCTTGGGGGCGCCTGAGTGGCTCAGTGGGCTCAGGTCATGATATCAGGGTCCTGGGATCGAGCCCCACATCGGGCTCTCTGCTCAGCGGGAAGCCTGCTTCCCCCTCTCTCCCTGCCTGCTTCTCTGCCTGTTTGTGATCTCCATCTGTCAAATAAATAAATAAAATCTTAAAAAAAAAAAAAAAGAATGAGATCTTACCATTTCCCACAATGTGGATGGAGCTAGAGTGTATTATGCTAAACAAAATAAGTCAGCCAGAGAAAGACAAATACCATATGATTCCTCTCATATGTGGAATTTAAGAAAAAACAACAACAACAGAGGAACATAGGGGAAGGGCAAAAGAGAGATAGAGGGAGACACAGAGAGAGAGACACACAGAGAGAGAAAGAAACCATAAGAGACTCTTTAACTATAAAGAACAAACTGAGGGTTTCTGGAGGGGAGGTGGACAGGGGATGGGCTAAATGGGTGATGGGGATAAAAGGGGGCGCTTGTGATGAGCACTGGCTGTTGTATGTAAGTGATGAATCACTAAATTTTACTCTGGAAACCAATATTACACTATATGTTAGCTAACTAGAATTAAAAAAAATAAATAAAATGTTACAATCATGAACTTTTGGGATAAATTCCATTTAAAAGCTTAGGGTGAGGGGTGCACGGAGGGCTCAGTTGGTTAAGGGGCTGACTTTTGGTTTTGGCTCAGGTCATGATCTCATGAGTCATGGGTTACGAGATCAAACCCAGCATCATGCTTGGTCCTCAGAGGGAAATCTGCTTAAAGATTCTCTCCCTCTACCTTTCTTTCCCCCCTGCTTGCACTCTCCCCTGACCCAAATAAATAAATAAATCTTTAAAAAGAAAAAGCCTGGGGCACCTGGGTGGCTCAGTGGGTTAAGGCCTCTGCCTTCGGCTCCGGTCATGATCTCAGGGTCCTGGGATCGAGCCCCACATCGGGCTCTCTGCTCAGCGGAGAGCCTGCTTCCCTCACTCTCTCTCTCTCTCTCTCTGCCTGCCTCTCTGCCTGCTTGTGATCTCTCTCTCTTTCAAATAAATAAATAATCTTTAAAAAAAAATTAAAAAAAAATAAAAAGAAAAAGCCTGGGGTTATTCCCCATATGATCTACTTTCCATGTGTTGAATAGAGATCTGGTTACCCACCTGTTGCTGTATAAGAAAACCCTTTTCTGTAGGAGTTTAAGTGTATGAAATTATTAAAAATAATGAGTATAATATATTCATTGTTAGATAACATTTATCAAGGTAGTCAGGTGGTATATTCAGTATGCGCAAGATTATGAACATGACGCAAAATATAGCATCAGGCTGATGATGTATGTTGAATACCTGGGGGATCCTAAAGGAGAAGCCTATATAAACAGTATATTATAATTAATTATAAGTTTAATAACAGCAACCTAATTTTTGTATAATAAGCAACACATTTATTCACTGGTCAGAAATTATAGCCTTAGTCCAACAAGCTGTTTCCCCAGAGGTTTCCTCATTTACAGTCAGAGTGTTATTTGGAACAAGCTATAAAAGTTCCTAAATTTGATTCCCCACTTCTTTTATCCCGTTATTATTATTATTATTGTTTGGTAAACAGATAACTGGTGAGTTATCCATTCTGTGTAAGAATTTCTTCCTCTGGGTTGTGATTTATTTCAGGCAATCATTTTAAAACACGGAGAAAAAAATAAAAATGGAGGAACGTAGGAACGAAGTATTGATTGATTGCTTATTAATAAACACCTATTTGGTGGGTATTTTGCTAGCATTAAAGATAGAGATAAACACAGTCCCTGCCCTCAAACATTTCAGTCTTTTGGGGAGAAAGGAAAGTAAAATCCAACTAGTTATGACATAGGATAATAACTGCAATCCTTGAATTCAGCATAAATAGCTATGTGGGAACAAGGCATGGGACCCTAACCTTTAATGAGAAGGTTCAATAACAAGTTTAGAGGAGATGATGCCTGAGCTGAAACTTGTAGAATGGGAGGAACTGATCAGGCAAAGACTAGAGAGGATGGAAAGAAATACCAGGTAATGGTAAGAGCAAAAATACAAAATATAAAATTTTTAAAAATTTAAAATTACCGAGAAAGGGAGAATATAATCCATTCAGAGAACCATGGTGGTTCCCGACAGAGTACTAGGTAATGTTTGGGAATAGCAGAAAATGAGGTTCCAGAGGTGGGCAGGGCCCATCACCACCAAGTGCTGATGGAAGCACGGCTCTAGGTAAGATGGTCAGGGAGGGCTGAGACCTGAATGAAGAGAAAGAGCCAGCCATGCAAAGCTCGGGGAGAAGAGCATTCCCAGCAGAGAAGAGCACTCAGTGTACAGGTAAGTCTCTTCCAAAGAGTGCTTAAAGAGCTAGGGGAACTGATTATTGGGTGTCAGAGATGAGCAGAACAATTCCAAAATACTATTCCCCTGACTATTATCTAATCTCTTTTGTTGTCTCTGGAACCATGGCTCTTTCCCATCAATGAATTCATTCAGTCCCTGTAATCAACTCTGATTAGTGTTGTTTAACATCAATCTTTTCTACTTTTTTTCAAAGAAAGATACCAATCAGTTCTGCACACCCCTGCTTGTTAAAAGCAGCACCTCTCCTGCTGACTTACCGTTCTCTTAATCAAAAGGGCAGGAGGAAGCAGTTGGGATTCACTTTTCTTTTTTTTCTTTCAAAGTACACAAATGTCAACTTCCTCGAGGATGTTTGGCATAGCTGAGTTCAGTCATGTAATGTACAAAGTCAGCTGCATCAAAAGGCTGCAGGCTGCCCACTGCTAAAATGGAGGGAGAAAAGGAAACCAAGGGCTTCTCTGAAGTGTGAATGAGTGCATAGGCCACTGTCATATGTGTATTTACACTGAGGACATGCTGAGCTGACAAGGGAGTTTAGGAAATGTAAACCTCTACCACTACACTTCTGTGTTTTCACCTTTGAAACTCTGGAGCAGCATTTTCTCCCTTTCCTATTTTTACAGTTGCACCCAGCCATGTAGTTTTCATATAGCTTTGTAACAATCCCAAGACATGGCCATTTATGTGTATTTAAAAATTATTTTCACTACCAGTCCTCCAACATCTAGGTGAAGGGTCTAATTCTCCTTGCGTCTATAGACTTGAAAGTGTTAGCCCCTAGAACAGGCACCCGCACCAGGTTGTTCACTCACTTCATTCATTCATTCATTCATTCATCCATCCATTCATTCAATTCTCTTACTCTTTTTTTCTCAAATGGGCCAGTTAATTCTCTTACTCTTTTAACAAATAACTAACTATCATGTGGCTTCAATATGACAAACCCTTGTCAATAATTCCTGTTGGAAGATGCTTCTAACAGTTAGAAGCAGAATGTAAGTTTTCTAAAGAGTTTATTACCTTATTTTAAAAAAGATTTATTTATTTATTTTAGAATGAGAGCAAGTGAGAGAGAGAGAGAGAGAGAGAGAGCAAGAGCACATGAGCAGGGGGGAGGGGCAGAGAGAGAGCTAGACAAGCAGACTCCCCACCTGAGCAGGGAGCCTGATGCAGGGCTCAATCCCAGATCCTGACATCATGACCCGAATCAAAACCAAGAGTCGAATGCTTAACCAACTGAATCACCCAGGTGCCTCAGGTTTATCATGTTAAACTATAACATAACTTGGTTTCAGAAATTAGTAAAAAGTCTGGAAATAATATTTATGCACATGTCTAAACCTGAACATACATTCCCATCAAGCACAAAAATCATCATTTATGGTTATGGTCCCTAAACAAAGTTACAACTTTGTTGTTATTTAATATACGTAACAATGTCAAGCTGGTAATGGTTCACAAATAACATTTTGTGCAACTTCATCATTGTTCTAATGTGAACACTTAAGTTATGAGGAGGTATAAGGTAACATTGCTCAGAGTTTCAGCCAGAGCTAGAGTTCAAGCTACAAATTCATAATCTAGGAACTTCTATTTCACTTGATGACCACTTATTAGGTAGGGATGAGGAGTAGAAAGGAGGGGAATACAAAGTCTTAGCGTCACTAATATGGAGGGACAAGGAGAGATGTGAGATGCTATAACAAAACAAAACAAATAAAACAAACCCTGGTCTAGAGAAAAACTCACTTGAAATGCCTCTGAATTCCTGAGAAGAACACGAAAGAAAGGTATATATGGGATCACTTTTATATGCAATAAATTGATACATCATTCCCTCTTTCCATGTGTTTAAAAAAAATCTCTTAGAGTAATGTTTCCCAAAAATCCCTCGTCATACCGGTCGACTAGGTTTCTTATTTCAGATACAAATACTGAGACTGATCATGGAAGTTTCTGATTCTCTGTCTGAGGTGGGATCCAGAAATGTGCATATTTCACAGATAACCCTGATGATTCTTAGGTTCAAGGATGCTAGAAACACTGTCCTAGAGAAACCTTTGCAAGAGCAGCTAAAAAATTCTTCATTCCTAATGAATCATTGCGTTTCAAGATGTTAAGCAGGTGCAGACTCTCAGAGCAAAACTACAAACTCATATGTTCCTTTAAAATAGCTTTAGATGCATTTACTGAGTTGTAGGGCTTTTAGCAATAGCAAAAAGCCAAATGGGGTTCTTAACTAGTTCACTCCCACTGAAGCATCAACTTCTAACTCCCGAATATCAATATCTGATTTAAAAAAAAAAAAAAAAAAAGCCTGAGCTCAGTAAACATCCTTAATTGTAAGCAGAGTTTCTTTTTTTGTTGTTGTTTTTATTTAATTGTCTTTCAATCTGGTGGATCAAATTACTAATTTCTATCCTTTTGGAGGTGATCTTCAGAAAAACCAGTCTGCTTCTGTTGCATCCCAGACATATTAACAATAGTAATAAAAAGAAACCATACCAAACAAAAACAACTCATAATAGAAAACTTCACATTGGAGCCCAGTACCCTTCCTGCTCAGTGAAACATCTGTCTTCCACCTTTTTGACACTCAGAAATACGCCCTTTCACATCATCTCACCTCTCTGATGAGTTATTCTCTTTCCTTCCAAATTCTGACTGAGAAACAAAACTCTTCTGCTCTTCCAACTACCTTTTAGAAAAAGGCACAGTCAGAAAACACTGTCTAAGATGAGCTCCCTTCCTTGTGTCTTTCAGTCAGACCCTTATTAAATGGATACCAAGCAAACCAACCAAAAAACAAAAATACTCCTGTCACTTCTTTTGCAATAATTCCACAATCTTGAGGAAAATTGAATTTTTGGGAAAAGTACAGTCCACACCCTCTTATAAGCATGAGAGGGAGGGACAATGACTGTAAAGAATGTCTTTTAATTGTGGTTGTACTGTAGTTATATTAAGAATTGCACAATTAATTCCCACTATCAAATTAAACTGGTAAACGGGCCTAGATTAAAAACACAAGTTTGCTCTGCTTATTTTCCTCAGTTATATACAAAGTAACAATAAATTCAGTTTGCCATAACCACTGTATTGTTACTTTGGGGCAAAAAATTATTTTTCTGTTTCTCAATATTTCATATTGAGATGATCAAGACCATGCTCAGTGATGTATGTATTTGTAGGGCTGTGGCTGTGGCTAAAATAAGCAGCTAATTTAGTAGACTATTACCCTTAGGAACTTGAAACACAAGAATTTTTCCAACTGTGACAGGGTGTGTCTCTTGAGTAGGGCAGAGGCTAAGAGACAGAGAGGGGTACAGCCTGCAACAGGAAATGCACCTGACTCAGAATCTGGGAGGATCAGACAGCATCAGAACAGCATTGGAGACAGTGCCCAGAGGTAGCAGTGAGGTAGGGACTCTTGAGGCACAACTGGAAGATTATAGATGGTAGGTGGCCATGGCTTTAAGGGTCTGTTTCCACTGGCCACAACAACATTGGCGGTCAGTCAACATTTGCAAGGTCTCTTTAATTATGCCAGTGACCAGAGCTGGCCTCTTGGATTGGGCTAGAACGACAACTGACAAGCTGCCCTAGCCTCCTTTGGGACTCCAATGATAAAGCCACAGCAGCAGCAGCAAGAGCCAGAGCACAGCTTTGACCAGCAATTCCTGCCCATCAAAGAGCTTGCCCTGTCTGCTCCCACTGACAGGCAGATAAACACAGAGATCTGTCGGCAAGTACATATTTATGTATATCTATGGCTCCTTCATACAAACCTACAGAGAATGCATAACAACTTCCAGTGGTGTAACACATTCACCCACTAATGGGGTGAGACCCATTACTCACAAATGGGTGAAAAGAAGCATCAATATTCAGGTCTTAACCCCAGTTTGTGGGCAGAAACCTGTCATTCCATTGCAGGCCAATAGGTCTCCTATTCAGACAATCCTTGTTTAATTTTCTAAACACCCTTCCTCTAAATGGTGCTACTCTACACTGTGCAGACAGACAGGTTTGACAAGCAGAGCCATCAATTTTGCATTCCCTATGCTAACTGCTGGGAAAAATTAGGCCTAGTATATATCTGGGACTGCTGGCTGGGGAGGCAAAAGAGTTTGATACTTAGGAGGTGTTTTCTACATTAGAGACTCAAAACTTCATGGAGGGTTGTCCCTGTTCAAAATACATGAAGGTGGGGACACCTGGGTGGCTCAGTCAGTAGAGCATGTGACTCTTGATCTTGGGGTTGTGAGTTAAAGTCCCACATTGGGTACAGAGTTTACTTAAAAAAATGCATGAAATCTGGAGTGTCCAAGAAAGTATACCGATGGTCTACCATGGGGCATACATTATGCTAAACCCAAAAGATAGAAAAGTAAGTCATGGTCTTATCTAAAAGGAGATCTGAGTAGGCAAAAAAATACTCATAAAATAAAGCATAAAATAGGGGCACAATTTTTGGTCAATGGAAAGTTGAATATAGCTGTGATACATTGGCAAAACTATTACTCTTCAAGAAGTGTCTTCAAGAACTGTCTCATGAAAGGCCAACTGGGAACATGATTGATAGTGATGGGTGACTAGATGCACAGCAAAGGACACATTAATGAGCATTGTTTCTCATAACGAAGTGTGAGAATAACTTTGGGATCTCTGAGATTGCCTCAGGTTTCTCAGAAGGTGAGACTTTACCTCCAGGGTGAAGACAAAGCTTGGAATGGTCTTGAGATTTCTGCTAGCACACAGTCTGTTGGTATTGATCTAGTTGAACTGAAGAAGGAAGGGAGAAAATGGAGAAAATGTTTCTATTGCTATTTAGGAGTCAGTAGTGAGAGCTGGCAACTATGTAGAACTTCCCCCTGGGGGCAAAAAAAAGCACAGAGATGGACAGAAAAAAACAAAACAAAACAAAACAAAACCACCACCACCACAACAACAAAAACAAAAAAGAACCTTCCTCTTGAACCCCCCTGAGCAGATCAGAACTTTATGATATTTGAGATTTCCCGCAGAGTTGTACATATCCAGGACTCACAAATGGGAACCCAGAGGAGTTTGTGTGCCCCCTGAGTTTATTCCCTGCAAATGTTGAGAGCATATTATGTTGTTCAGGGATATAATAAAGTCCTCACAGGTCAGAGGCTTGAGTGACCCTGAGGGTCCATTCTCCAATCTGGTTCTGCCTTATAAGTAGTAACCAGCCTCACTAAAATCAAACCAAAAGGTCAGGAGGACCCTGCAGTTAGGAGATATTTTCCAGTTAAAGTGATGGTTAAGTGGGACCAGGGTTAGGGCTGGTAGGGAAGAGACAAGCAGAGTGCTGTTAATGTGTTTCTGGAATATCTGCCCCCCCGCCCTTTAAAAAAAATCTCCAGTAAGGACTACATTTGAGTTTTGATTGCTCTACATCTGATGACTACAATTTTCTCCCAGCTGGCATCTCTGGCTGGACTCATCCCTCTCAAACCACTCTGCACACTATAGCCAGGTCAACTCCTAAAACACTGCTTTCATTACTTTGGCTTGCTCAATTATTCAGCAAACCCTTACTGAGTCTTAATTGTACAACTATATGTTCTCATCACCCACAAAGAATAAATTCTGGATTCCATGTGCTTTTCCAAATTCATATCTTAATTTTCACTAACATGGGTCTTATCTCTAATTTCATTACTTTTTGTGCACACCAACTTCATTCCCACAGCCAAGCCTTCTTCCAGTTTGAAAGTGTTCTTCATTCTCACTACTTCTTTGTTTTCTGACATCACACCATGGCAGTCCGTATTTCCTTCTTCCCAAAAGCCCCTTTTTGCTCCATTTTTCAATGCTCAGCTTTTATATATACATATACATACATAGCTAAAGCTCTCCCTCTACTATGAAGACTTCCATGTACTAGTATAGGCAACCCCGACGTGAATTCTTGTAGCAGAGACTCTCTTTCTATTGCTCATTTTGGTGCATAATAATAGGCTAGTAATTTCCACTTAATTAGTTTTAGGACCTAATTACTAATCTCTGCAACAAGACTACACAAACTATAAGCTCCTTGTAAGCAGGTATTATATCTTTGATAATGAGTAACACTGTTAACTATTGTGACAGATATTAAGATTTTCATCATACTTGTTTCTAAATTTAAATTGTACCTCTTCCCTTTTTTAAGAGTCAAAAAAATAGTGACAATAAAGGGAACACAATAAATATATCAACATACAATGGTTAATGATCTTCACTGGCTACAATATTGCATTTTCTGTTGGTTCCTCCCCTTCTCACATGCAATATTTACTATTGGACACACTCTACCTTAATGCCAACATTGCCCAATTAAAATTTACACTAATTAAGATTTGGATGTTGTTAGCACCAACCTAGAGGTAGAGCAGCTATAGGGCAACTGAGACCAAGTTCAGGATATAAGATCTCTGAAAATTCAAGGAGCTAAGGACCACTGTGGGACGCATAGCAAATAGTCCAACATGTAGTCGGCCAAGGTTGAGTGCTACTTCTTACAAATAGGGCTTGATAGCAGCATTACTTATTATTGATATAATATTGATATAGAGATATTTTTCTCAAAATATAACAACTACAGAAAGGGGAATGTGAACAACAGGACATGAAGATCAAAATTGAGGTCAGAACCGAGGACATCAGATTAAAATGTGAATGGATAATGAATCACTTGTAAGATTAAAAATCAAATTTTGAATGGGAAAAAGGCATAGATAGAAGCATAGAGAACACAGTTCTAAAGATGGTATTCATGGTTCCATGAAGGAAAAAATGAAGCAGATAGAGGGATAGGCTTCTTATATTTTTTGGATATGAGTATTGAGAGGTTTAAATCAGGCAAAAAGATAAAAATAACTAGGAGAGTTTGGACTGGAAGACTGAGAATAATAGTCAGGGATAGTGAATACAGTGACCTAGGTAGACAGTGAGGTCAGCAGTTAGAATATCAGGTAGCCAGGACTATGACCTAAGTAAAAAGGCTGTAAGTAGAACATTCATTCATTCATTCATTCATCCTACTTTTATTTATTGAGCTTATAAAATAATTTATTGAGCTATAACAGTGAACTGATCAATAGATCTGGACTTGACTGTGCTTAACAGAATCCATAGTTTAGTAAGGACTTAAACGATAGAGAGAGCAACTGGGGTGAGTAGGTAATAGGAGTGAGTCCAGCATCTTAGTAATTGTGTATCAAGTACCTGAAACCAGTGTTAAGGCTAAACTTAGAACCAAACCCACTGTGTCCAAAGTATGAATTCCTCATATAGTCTCTGCTCATGAAGATATTGGGATTAACATGAAGGTGACGCTTAAGCCCAAAGCTGGGGTAAGCAAGCCTTCCTAGGAAGATGGGGTGAGTGGGTGTGTATTTGTATATGTGGGCATGCACACACTGTGTAGGTTTTTTCCAAACAGGTATTAACCATAACTTTATAGGAAAGAAAAAACTTAAAAGGAAAGTTTCCTTTATAGGAAACCAGATATTGGTTGAAATATTTTATATTCATTAGATCATTTACTCCCCACAATAATTTTATGATGATGGTATCATCATCCCCATTTTACAGATTTAGAAACTGATGTAGTGAGAATTAGTTTTTCCAAGCTTACATAGCTAGTGAGTTGGTAGAAACCAGGCAGTCTGCCCTCTTAATCACTCTGCTATGCTTCCTAAATCCAGAGGAACAATAGGAGGATTGTATTATCTCAGGTCAGAGCTTGTCTATGTCTACATAATATCTTTTTACATTCCCATAAATATAAATGATTTGAGGATACTCTTACTAAAGCAGTAGCTCTTCTCAGAAATGTTTAACAATGGCATATTATGTTGTTCAAGAATATAATGAAACTATAGTGGTAAGAGATGAGAGAGATTTGGCTCTTGTGGACTTTAATTTTTATTATGCTATTTAAACCATAAAGAAATAGGCCAGTCGATATGGAAAGTGACAATTTTAGTTTCAGTCAGCCATGCTGTGTGGGTTCAGCTCTCTACCTCTTCCTCCTCCATTTCTCTATAGGGTGACATAAGGGTTAATAAGATGACTATAGAACATATTTACCTTATGAGAAATCACAAGTTCTATTCTTACTGTGATTTTCTTAGCCACGATAATTCTGCTGGAATTTCTTATTAAGACAGCATGATGAATCCCAAGCCCAGGGATTCATCATGAGAGGGACCAAACAAAATACCAGTACCCCCCCGGTTACAGAAGTCCAATTCTGTAGTGTCTACTCTTTACAAAGTTGATTGTTAACGTAGGACTATGAACATAAAATTTTCATTAAGAAACAAACAAAAATCCATACTTACCTTTACTCTTTCTATATAACCTGTATCTTTCTAGGTACTAAGACTATTCAGTACTATTATTTTCATAAGTGATCTGCATCAAAACAGAGAGGGGGAAAAAGTAGGGCAAAGACTTACTGGCTATAAACTGACTGTATGTGTAAGTCTAAAATCCATACTTTCTAGTGTCAACATGCTAGAAAAACCGACCTTAAATTTGGTAGAGAATATCTTCCAAGTAGACAAATGGGAACCCCCCAACCTCTGAACTTGTCAGGGATTTCTGGCCCCTTTTACCATTTGACCTTCAACGAATAATATAGCCGCTTTTGGCCCTTAGCCTGTACTAGCTACAAAGGTGACTGATACCTGCCATATTTTGGGACAGCTTATCACCTCAGCCCCTGGAGTGACTGAGTATTTATAGACACAAAGATAGAAATATAAAGCACGTATGTATAGGCAGGAGTCCCCTGGAGGTGGCGATTAGGACCAGGCAGTAATTTTAGCTTGAAGTTCCTATGACTTAAATAGCCACTTGAGCTCTGATCTTGCAGTTTACGATGTCAATAGAACCCCTAAATGAAATTACAGCCTTCTGATACGCAGCAGGATATCCTTTCTTTGCCATGCAATGTACACGGCCAGGAGAAATTGCTCTGTATATGGAGTTTCACTAAAGCAGAATTTATCATAAGGCTGCTCTGCTAAAATATCATTATGCTGTTATTCACTGGATAACACATCTAATGACTCGGGGTGCACTTGATAGCCATGTTTCAGTGAACACAGACGCACGCCCTGATGTGAACTGGGCACTCCAGTGCTTCAAAGCACTATCGATTTCAATTCTACCATAATTTACACCTGGCTTGTTTTGCCAATAGCTTGAACCCATGCTAACAGTGGAACATACACATACGAGTATTAGAGAAATCAGAAATGAACTGTATAGCAAAAATGCATGCAGCAAACATCCTAGGATTCTGCCTTTATAATAATCTCCCTTGATGCTAATTAAGTATTCCACATGATTTTCTTTGTTATGCACGGGGATTTCCTGTGTTAGCACTGTCCCATGGCTGCTGGTGATAGGGAGGATAACCTCTTCCACTTGTACAAACTGTGGGTATTTTTGGGTGGGATCTGGGTGCCAATGATCTTGGTTCCCCCATCATTTGGCACAACGACTGGCCTATGATTGCTGCTCATAATAATCATCTTCTCTAAGGCTCCTCTTCCTCTCTCTGTTCCAAAAATGTCATATACCCTAAGGATCTGCTCTCTTTTGCTCTCTGTCAATAAATTTTCCTTGAGAAAAGTCCACTCCATAATTTTAACTGCTACCGTGATGTTGACAATTCAGATGACTGCCCAACTTCAGTCTCTTGCTGACCTATCTTCAGCTTTCCTGACTAAATCCAATGGCCTACCAGAAACCTGGATGCCCCCCTGACATCTCAAAATAAATACATTCAAAAGCAAATTTATCGGGGCGCTGGGTGGCTCAGTGGGTTAAGCTGCTGCCTTCGGCTCAGGTCATGATCTCAGGGTCCTGGGATCGAGTCCCGCATCGGGCTCTCTGCTCAGCAAGAAGCCTGCTTCCCTCTCTCTCTCTGCCTGCCTCTCTGTCTACTTGTGATCTCTCTCTGTCAAATAAATAAATAAAATCTTTAAAAAAAAAAAAAAGCAAATTTATCATCTTCCCCAGCCTACAAAACCTGCTGCTCCTCCTTAGAGCTTTCCTTGCCTAGTTGTGTAAGGCAGAAACCTGGGAGCAATCCAAAATGCCTTCTTCTCTCAATACCCAGCTCGAAGGTTATTAGATTGTGCTCATTCTGTCTCTTATCTCTTAAACGTATCTCCTTCTCCCTAATCCCACAGTTACTGTCCTAGTTCAGGGCTTCATTGTTTCTTGTCTGAACAATTTCAGTTGCCTCCTAACTCATTTTCTTGCCCCATTCTCCCATTCCTCCAATCTATCCTCCAGCCTGCTGCCAGGCAATCTTCCATAACACAATTTGATCATTAACCTTCCATACTTAAAACTTTCAATGGCTCCCCAAATGCCATAAGATGAAGCTAAAACTTCTTTGCATGGTGATCAGGGCCCAACGTGATTGTTCCCGGACTACCTCTCCAGCACCATTTCTCCCTCTTCCTCTGCTGAACATCAGTGACACTGACTCCCGACTCGCCATGCTATTTCCTCTTCAAGTGCCTTTGACCCTGCAGCCTTTCCTCCCTCTGACCATCTGGGAAAATCCTTCAAGGCCCAGAATGGATTCATTAGCTCTTCTGTGAAGCTTTCCCTGACCCTCTGCCCCAAGGTACATTCAGCTGAACCCACACTACTGCACCTCCAAAGTTCCTTGAACATCCTTCATTTACGATACTTTGCATATGGCATCATCCCAACTTGCTTGCTTATCTGTCTCTCCTGTGGAGCAACTTGAGGTCATGTCTTATTCATCTTTGTATTGTCCCTGACAAAATCAAAACCCTCATGACAGCATATAAAGACCTACATGCTCAGGCCCCACCTTCCCTACATTATCCCCTACCATGCTTTTCCTTGCCTACTCTGATTCTGCCACAAACACTGCTCAGTTATCACTCAAACTTGCCAGATACATTCTTGTCCAGGACCTTTTCACTTAGTGCCACTGTCAAAAATGCTTTTGTCTAGACAACTATAAAATTTGTTTCTTCACCCTTCTCAAATGCTGCCCCCTCATGAGGTATTCTTTTTCTCTCCAATTTAAAATTGCATCTTCACCGCTCACATACACTCTCACTCTCCCTCCTCCTTCGTTTTTCTCTGTGGCAGTTATCACTATCCAGCATGATATCTTTGACATATGTACTTGTTTATTGTTTTTCTTCCCTGACTTAAAAAGGAAGCATTATGAAGACAGAGACTTCTGTTTGTTTTGTTTACTATAGTATCCCCAGCCCTTGCAAAAGTTCTGGGTGTATGGCATGTGCTCCCCTATAGATACTTGTTAATAAATGCATTGATCTTTAGTTTCTAGAATAATACCTGACACAGAGTAGGGGTTCAAAGTGCTTCTTGAATTAATAAATGAGTGAATGAATGAATTAATGTTAAATCCACACTTTATGAATGTGCTAAAGAATACTCTTTGTAATCTGATCCTCATAACAACACCAGTAAGTGAGTTGAGTGGGTAGTAGTATTCTCATTTGACAAATGAAGTAACTGAAAGGTTAGGAGCCTAAATTAAGACTGCATAGGTAGTTTAAGGTTTGCTACTCTTTTCATTTCAGTACTAAAAGGTAAAGACAATTCTTCGCACTCTGTTCATGATGTAGCTCTAACATTTATTACACTATTTTGGTTCCTCTTGACTAGGAAGGCAATTAACGGGAGGTGCAAGGTGCTAATACCTTTTATTACAATTTGTGTCTTTCCTTATTAGGTGCCTTTCATAAGACAGATCCTTTTCTTTCATTTTCAAAAGTGGATTAGGCACTCATACAATTTTGCCCCTCGGAGTGGTTTGTACATGGCTACCCAAGAGGACATCAGGCTACAAATCCTGCCAGAATGAACTGGAAGGTGAGTGTGGCATTTGTATCTTGAGGATGAACAGGTTGTTTAATGCCAAGTTTGTGCTAATGGAGGTGTCTTTAATGTGTTAACACCCAAAGGAGAACAAATTCAACAGCAAAACATTTCAGTTTTTGGCATGTCTATGGAGAGTTAACTTTCCATTGTTCAAGGGTTAATTATCCATTATGCGAACCTCTTCTCTTTCTCCCTCTGGCTGCTTACATCTAGGAATTCAGTTTACTAAAGGATAAGTAGGGAAAATAAAAAAGATGCAAATGAAACTACTACATTTCATTTATACATATTAGAAGCTCTAGAAAAGAATTTGGTATAGGAGACAGAATTAGATGTAGTTTGAGGACTGCCAAGTTGACTGACCATTGACAACAGACAAAATCAAAGCCCATTTTACACAATATCTTGTTTTTTTTTTTTTTTCAGTTATTGTTTATCAGAGTTGGTTTGTAGGATATGAAGTTACTCCCTGAATGTACTTCATGTCAGCCAGGTGCCATGTAAGGTGCTGGAATTTCTCTTCTCTGATGTCCCCAGAGCACTAAAGGTGCCTTAGTGTACTGTGGCTTAATGACTGAAGCAGCACCAAGAGATCCCACCAATTTCTCTACTCATCCATGAGAAACAGCTGCACTTAGTTATCTCCAGCTATTATTTACATAAAAAGGGTCACTTAATTAGTGTCTGTTAAGATAGGGCAAATGATTTGGCTGCCCTTCCTTTTGCCCCTTTCTTTATTGTGCTGTCTGGCCTCACACCCCCACTATCTAGTTCACAGGGCATTCTGAGGCAGTCTTTATGCCTGTCCATGTCTGACATCAGCCTGAGCTCCTTAGATGTTGCGTCTGAAGAATGGAAGAACCACTGGTGGACTGTAAGTGAGTAACTGGTAAGCTGGAGAGGCCTTTGGTCAATATGATACATTCTAGGTGAGTCTGGTCCTTTCAGACTGCAGGAGTCCAACAAGCTGGTATGTAGCCACCCTCAAGAGTCCTGGAAAATGAATGGAACTACTGCAAGTTCGAGACCCCATATTCTGTCAGGAATGCCCTGTGCATTTTGGAAATTTGAGAATGTACCTCAGCAGACAGCAGCAGGTGCTATCAGCAAGTCAGATCTGATATGGGAACTTAAGGGGTTCAGGTAGAGAAGAATCTATTGATTTGTTTTCTGGACATATTCCTTTTGTTATGATAAATAAGACATACACATTGCCAATGCACTAATGTATAGAGATACTCATTAATCACCTACTCACTGATCCTCCACTCAGACTGAGCAATTTGACATTGGTTGGAGGAAGATGAACATAAAATGTACTACCTGCCTTCTAATCACCTGTTTCACATCTATAAAAAAACTTCAGTTCAAAGCAGTATATGACAAGTGCCAATGAAACCTAGAGATTTTTTTTTTTAAACCTAGAGATTTTTAAAATGCTATCCATGTCAGAAGGGGAAGTTAGCTTTTATTTGCATTATCATAAACAGCTTCAGAGAAACAACTGTGACTTGGCAAGATACGATATGGCTGGGTATCTTAAAAAGGTGTCTGAAAAATTATAGTTGCCTATGCTGATATGTAAATACAGCATCAAAGTATTTAGCGTACAGATAAGTAACTGAGAAACTGGAATAAATTGGGACATTTTATATAAATTATTTTTTACAAAATAAAGTGAATTCATTAAATATAGCCTCAACTTTAAGATAATTAATAGCAATTTAATTTCTTTCTACTTAATTTTAACTACTTTATACATAAAACAATTATTATTTTGAGATTGTGCATAATGGAATTTAGGTTTATAACCTAACATGTATATTTGATGAAGGAGAATTACTCACCTTATAGGCTAACCAAATCTCCCCTTTGGTATCTATACTGTTCATAAATATTTGTACAAAATTTCTGTGTTGTCAGTGTGATAAAATGTCAGCTACATTTCACTTAAGGTCAATCTGCAAAACCTCCGATTGAATTCAAAAGCAAGTAAGCCTAGCTAGCAGTCAGTCCTGTTTTCAGTGGTTGAATATAGGTATGCCATTATGCAAGCATATATGCACTTACAAGCTAACATACATACACATTCAGATGATACAATAAATCAACCCCTTCTTTTTAACTTCTGAAAATATGTATCTTTTTAAAGGAATCATAAATATCAAAAAGCATTTTTAAATAAATAAGAATGATTTCTTATCGGTGTGATCATAAAGCGATGTGATTTTTGTCTAATTGTGACTACCTAATTAAATGAATGTAACATGCAGAAAGCACTTATAGCTAAAATGTGCACAGAGGAAAATACACACTCTACAGCATACATCCTCTGAAATGACATTACAATTTTTTGCGATGGGCACTGAAAAACTGAATTACTGATAGTATGGTATTAAGGTTTATAACACAGGCATTGAAAAAAATCAGGTATTAATACAACAGTTTAAGCAGAAAGAAACATATCATTATATTGCCTTTCAGAGATGAACTGATCATATTTGGACTTATATACTCCAAATTAGCCGCTGAATTCTTCCAGAGCCACGTGGACCTCCAGATCTTGCCAATAATAAGGAAAATCTCTCTGGCAGGTTATATTTTTAAAATGTCATCTCTTGGGATACACTCTTAGATATTCATGTTTACCTATTCTCTGCTTAAAAATGCTCAGAAAATTTTACATATTAGATGTAGGAGATTTTAACATCAAAATGTTTTCAAAGTGTTAGAGATCCAGCCTGCCTTTGGTGTAGTCCTAAATAGACATCCTTACCAGAGACTTACAGATAATTCTCCTGGGAATCTACAGCCTGAGTGTTAACTGTGTGAAGCACAACCCCCTACGTAGGTCTTGGTGGTAATGGGCTAAAAGCTAGTTACATTTTTTATACTATATTTTAAAAATTTTAACACCATTTTCCTATTCAATCTTTTTTTTTTTTTAGAAAACAAGAGACTAATGGAAAACCCCCAAGAGACATTTTAACATACAAATAGTATGGTCATAACTAGCATGTCTAACTGAAATAGGCAAACTTTACCGTTACGTACCACTGAAATGTTTATCATACTTATCCTAATAAAATGTGGAGACCACTTCCTATCATGATGACAGGTGAGGAATTTGGGGTGCCTAACAAATTACAGGTATCGTGATATGAACCTGACTCTGTTCTAGAGGTCATGAGAATCCTCGATGAGGCTGTAGCAGGGGTCAGCCTCTACAGAGAACTTTAGATATATGAGCATGTGTGAGTTCTCCGGTTAAGAATCTGAATTGTCCAGAGTAGCAGACAAAATTCCAAAGCTAAGTACCAGTCAGTGGAATATGTTGGATGACGGCACCAGCTTGGACAAGGGTGAACACAACAGGCACACACAAAACACATCTGGTTCAATGTAAAATCAACAATTGCTACAGCATTTTCAACTTTTAGGAAGAATCTACTGGCAATGCGTTAACAGCAAGGACAACTAAAACAATAAGATAGCATCTCTTTCCAAATATTTAAGAACATCGAGTAAGTGCCCCTTAGGCTGGGTTGTGGTTCTTGAAAGTTTTAGCCTATGAGAACCATATTGGGGACATCAAAGACTCCTCCCTCCTTTCCAAAGAGCAATTTACTTCAGATGCTGCCACACACTCAAATGCTTTTATGGCCACCATGTTTTTTTGTTTGTTTGTTTTATTATTTTTTCCACTTCTAATATTTTGGAATATGCCAGATTTTTGAAATTGGAAGAAAGACAAGAAAACATGGTAAGATCAAATACCTTTGAAAGAGCAGTAAAGTAGGCACCTGATGGCAAAGGGCAAATACACATTCCAGCTAAAATTCCACTTCCGGGGAGAGTGTGAGTTATTTAGTAAGGACATGGAAGGCTCTGAAAGCTCGTCTGTTGACTCTTCTGCTAGTCTAGTATCAAACAGGATGCAACCACCCCCATTCCATTCCTTCGACAACTTCCCAGAGCACACTCAATCAGAATCTCTTATATTGAGGACAATACTATATTTGGGTTTAATACTGAGAGGACAGTCATCTAGTTTTCCTAAGTCAGGATGATAAATTTCCCTGGAACCAAATAAGGATTCTCACTGCATTCTTTTATTTGATACCATGAATGCAGAAGAATAAAGAAGAGGGTGTGACAAATAATATTTTCCAAAGGTCGGGTGAGGGGAGGTTCCTCACATTTAAAAGCAACCAGTTCTTAGCAAAGCGATCTTTATAAGAACAGTATTAACAATATTCCTTTGCTATGCATCTACTTTTCTTTCCGGCTTAGCTGGGGAGGTAAGTATTCTGAGCAGAATGTAAATGTCCAGAATAGATGCATGAAGTTGGTAGAGAGAAACTCCAAATGAACGATGAGTCTCACTTTCATTTCCCCCTCTCACCACCGCGAGAGCTACCTCCCTGCCCTCACACACTCACCTACCTTCCTCCTCCCACAAGCATGTTTGCTAGGCATGTCAAGGCTGACATCCATCGGTGGCAGCATGAAGCCTAAGCCTGCAGGATCCTCCTGAGAACGGACTCAAGGCTCTGCCATTGTCTACAGAGTGCTCTCAGCTGTGCACACTAAAATCTTCATCATTCCGTTGAATTGTTTGGTAGCGTTTAAAAAAAATGTATTTTTTTAAAAACACCCTTTATTTCCTGACTGCCTCAGAGACACCAAGAATAGAATCCTTGACACATCAAATTCTGGAACCTCACCACTCACCAGGACTGTGGTTCCTGATCCCAAGGAGTGTCGACTGAGAATGAGCACAGTCTCTTGAGAGTGTCCAGGCCTGGCTGCTAAGCTCCCTGCTCTGATTAGTTTGTCGAGTTCACAGTGTTCCAGAGTGCTGAAGCACAGAAATTAGGGAGGGGAGGTGGAAGGAAAATCACTGGAGCCTCTTACGATCTAACTTCCACTAACTGAGAGGAAATGTCTTATAAATAAACAACAGCAAGAGAAACAAAAAAAACCCCATCCCGTCCTGCCAGAGGAATGTACATTATTGTCTCCCGACGGAAAACTTTACACCACACCAGAATGCAGCCATGTCTCCTGAAACTACCTCCCTCAAAACAGAAAGAAAAAGAGAATCAAGGAAAAAAAAAAAAAAAAACCAAAAATGATTTTTTTTATCCCCTTGAATTCTGTTGGGAAGTTCATGTGAGTTCCCAGTAGACAAACTAAACGAAGCAGTTTCAACAGTGTCACTGTTCCAGGATTTCTTGCAGAGCCTGCTTATTAGCAAAATTTCATTTCTGCCCAGATCATTGCTGTGCCATCCGGACATTTTCAGAAGGGAAGTTCAGGGAAGCGGGGGAGGGTACGACTGTGGAGGAGAGGAAGAAGAGAGGACAAAGGAACACTCCTGATGAACCGGAATGCCCTGGCCACGGCCACGGCCATGAGAAAGCCAGCCCCCACCCACCGCCCGACCACTGCTTGTTGAGGACTTGGTGATGCAGTGTGTGTAATCTACTTACTCTTTCTGCTCGGGAGGCTGAGGTTCCTACATTTCCAGCTCATGCTGGACTGTACCGTAAGCAACAAGTGAAATGAGTTCAGTGATCTCATTCTAGTCCTTCGACTCCTGTCCACATCGCTAAGCGACTGCACAGCTTGGCACAGGCCAGGATGAGTCAGCAGTCTCTGGTCATGAGAGGCCAGGCCTGGAATAGCAGGGGGGGTTTAGGTCAGGAGCAAAATGAAGCAGAAAGGCAGTCTAGATGGCCGGGCTCGGCTCTGCGATACACGGAGATGCTGCAGGGCAAAATGAAAGAGCCTCCTCGGCTGGGGGGGGGTGGGGCGTGGGGGGAGATGGTAGGATTGCAGAAAAAGGAGCAGCCAGGGAAAAACTGCCCACAGCTGCCTACCAAACACAACAAGAGCAAATCAAAGTACCACAGTTAGGAAAAAAAGGGCACTGTGAGAGCCCTGGAGGAGAAAAGAGGTTCGTTAAGATTTCTGGAATACCTTTTTTTTTTTTTTCCCCATGTGCTCTTGCACTTGATTTAAGAACCAGTGGTTACCTATATACTATCTTGGCATTTTGATATTGCTTTCCCAATTTGGTAAGTAGCAAAACAAAAAATTAAAGCAAAGCCCTGCTGTTAAATAACAAAAAGAAGCCTCCTACTCCATAAAAGAATGTAATTATATAAAAGATTGATATCTCAAGGATGTACATTTGAGTCAATAGTGTCCTTGTATAACCTGTGAATACTGGTCACAAAATGGCTAAAGAGAAGTATTCCTTAAGTCAAGCTTGGGCGAGGGTAGAGAAGAGCTGAGAGAAAAGAGAGGGCCAAGTTCAATGACGAAAGGCAAAGGACATATGACATGGTGTCCGTACTTCTACTCAGTGGGGTCAGCACAGATGTCCATCATAAATAGAGGCTTCCCACCAACAGGAGTTTCCAACATCTCTCCCTCTGCAGTGTTGCCGTAATACACTAAGAGGAGAGGGAAAATAAACTATCAGAGGGAAAGACAAGGTTCAACGTAAAAAAATCAGTCAGTAACAGACATTATGTTTGAGAGGAGGCAAACTGCCCTATGAGCCAACGGATAGGGAAAAATCTTAGTATCTGAAACAGCCTTAGAGGAACCATAACTGGATAAGGAAATTGAGGTGGAGACCGAGAATTATCAGCAAATAATAGTGATGACTCAAGTCAGATGGTGTGTAGCAAGAATGGCATGGAAAGAGAATAAGATCTGCAGAGCTGGGAAACACTAATAAAATATTTCTTTGACAAGGAATAATAAGGACTCAGTATACATTCCTAATTTTTATGTCTTAGAGATGCATACGTATGTAAGATGTGTAAGAAAATGGAGAGTAAATCAATTTAGTTTTCATTCCAGAGTGTAATATGTTATTTCAACACATCTTTGTTAAACGCTCAGCCTTGGGCAGATGAACTTTTTAGCCTTGATTTTCTTGTCTTTGAAATGGAATATTATCACCATTGAATTATTTATAAGGACTGAATCAGCGTTTGTCAGTCCTTATCATAGCAGTGTCTGTCACATGGTGAGCACTCAATAAATTAGTATTGTTTTTATTTGATTATCATTTTCATAAGTGCCCACTGAAAGAGTCACTTCCAATGTTGTTCCATTGGACTGAATGGAACCCATATGAAGGCTCCAGTAAAATGAGTTGGGTAACACTCCTCAGAGAACGCTGCTTTAAAAAGCTCATTTCTGTCTGGGTGTGTTAAACATTATCCTTGAACACAGAGGATGCTGAGAATCTATTATGTTGAAGTCCCAATTTGGGTTATCTATATTGTCAAAGCAGTTTGAAGCTTAACAGTGTCCAGTAACTAGGAGCCGAAAAAAGAAAAGAGGGATTTTTAGAAGGTTCTCCAAAAGCAACAGGATAAAAGTGCTATTGGCCTTGACCGCATGATGAGGGTTTTTTACCAAAGGGGAAAACTTAGTCCGGTTGATCATCCCAGCCTAATTGATTAATTGTGGGTCTGACCATCTGGCTGATGAATGCTGACACCCAGCAGTGATTACTGTGTAACACAAATCCGGATGTGCTCTCCCTGATGCCTCCCACAATAATGGCAACTCTGAACTTAAGGTTAGTTTATTCAGGCCTCTTGGCTCAATCTCTTCATGGAACAGCGGTTGCGGCAGGGAATATTTTACTAGACCTGGTCAAGCATTATCTTCTCTTATTTCAGTTACCTCCTCCTTCCCAACTCCACGCCTACCCGCTCCTGAGTCCTCTCTTGTCTATACTCACTTTTCATGCAAAGCATTCCATCTGTAGTTTTCATCGTACTGTCGGATTCTCTCATTTCCAGTTGCTCTATTCTGAAAAATATTCCGTTTAAAAGACCTGTATTGCTTATTTCACAAGGAATCCTATTGAGATGTTTTTACTGTATCTTCTTTGCTACTCTTTTGCTTTAAAGTAACCTGTGCTTCCAAATTCTAGATATATATTTCACCTAACTCATGAGCCTGATTAAAAGGCCCAAATGTTGCTCAAGTTCTCCATGAGGTTAATAGAACACAAGGGTTAATAGAAGATAATTCTTATATCTTGAACCTACTCTGTTCCTCAGTTAGGAGTGTCTTATGGAGAAGACTCCGGAACATATTTCACTGCTAGAGAAGGAAAGTTAGGCTCCTGTAAATCACAGGGATCAATAGTAGTGCCACCAATCCATACTGGGGGTAACCTGCATGCAGGAGAGTTTGCCAAGCAAATCAAATCTGAATGCATAAATATAAACCCTGGGAGATTATAACCGAAGGTTTTATTATTTTTCGTGGGAAGGCACGGGGGAGTAAACGGACACAAACTGTCTTGCACAAGCTTGGCCAGTGAGTCACAACCGAACAGGATCATCCATTTCCCCTCTTTTTCCCAGACTGATTTCCATCTCAAAATTCATCATGCTTCTTGTTCCCCGCAGATGCTGAATTCTTCTATGTTCCAGGCTGGGTTAGTGTTAATTTTCAGTAGAGGATGGCAATAGCACACTGAACTGCAGAGTTCCAGACTGGGAACTGGGAAATGTTTCTGGCCTGGCTGTCAGTAAACAACTATGTGTCTAGGGCAAGTCAAGTCCCTTAACTCCCCATGTCTCAGTCTCTTCATTGAAAAATGATAGGGTAGGACCACATGAACTCCATGGTCTCTGCCAGTACTAAGATTGTATGGTCCTATAGCTCATTTCCTTTTTCTCTCTGGCATCGACTGCTCAACCACTCTGCTTATAGTCCTTTCTCTGCTCTCAATTACTGATGGAAAAATAGCTCCTTCATTTGCTACCCGGTATTTGGTATTTGTAACCCCCCCTCCCTTTTTGATGCTAGCTATTTGGAGTCAGAAACACGAATCTAAGCAGATAGATGCTTTAAATGTGAAGGCGTTTAAGGAGAATAGCTTTCCCATGTAGAGCATTTAGTGCAGCTCTGCATGGAGGAAGCCAGCCATCCAAAAGTGGAGCAAAGGGGCCAATTCACAAATGAGAGGAAGCCTTTCATAATAAGAGTCTCCAGACTCTTCAGTTTCGATAAAGCTAAACGCTACCAAATTCCAACCACTTTTCTAATCAATCTCAGACATCATCCCAGACACTTAGGACTACAAATTTGAGGCCCAGCACTGGCAGTGGCGCAGCTCTTATTTCACCTCAGCCACGTATTGCCAAGTAGGATTTAGGATGGCATAGTAATAAGAGCCAAGAGGACAATCTGTCATTTATTTTCCTCCAAACTTTTCGAAATTTCCCATTTGGGCTCTGTTTCCCAGTTTTAATTTGGTAACTGCCATTTTTCAGCATTTCTTTTAACAGGTTACTAATAATTTCTGATACAGGATCTCATATTTCATTTTGTGCTGCTAGAACTGCTGTTAATATTTCATCTGCCTTCACTTCAGCTTGGAATAAAGGCTGCTAGGTGGTGGATACACTGTTAACACTTTGGTTCTGGGGACCGGATCACCAGTGTCCGTCCAGTTTTGTCCATATCTTGTTGGGTACAATGAGAGATTGCCTATCTCAGAAATAGCTCGGGGCAGGGTGCGGTGCACATTTTAGGGATATTTCAGAGTTGTTGTTGTTGTTATTGTTGTTGCCTCCCGCCCCCCCCCCCCCCGATATTTGATGAAAACAACAAAAACAAGTTTTTGTGTTTGTTCTCCCAGGGAACTTGCTATCTGCTTCAGCGGTAGTGTTCTAGAAGCAGAGGGCAGTGGTTAAGAACCAGGGCTCACAGGAAAATCTCGGTTCAAATTCTGGCTCTGAAACTTACCACACATACCATGTCAGCCAGTTCCTTAACCTTTCCAAGCCTCTGTTTTCCCAGTGGTAAAATGGGGATAATAATAGTATCCACATCTATTGCTATGAGAATTCAATAAATTAATGTAAAGTGCTAAGAACTTTCTGAGTTCTCAGTAAGTGATGGGTATCATTATTATCCTAGCATTAATAATATACCAATTCACATCGTAGTGTTACTTTGCAACATCTTTTCAAGGTCAACGAATTACTTTTCAGTCTAGACCTTTGTGATTTGCTTTATTATAGCTTCCATATAAGAAATTCTCAGTGATATCAAGTAAAATATTTTAAAAATGGTCCTTAAAACAATATGTAGTTTAAAATAGTACATAACATCATATTATATCATCTTTCAAGCTAGCATCAGATTCTCAAAGTTTTTTTTAAGATTTTATTTATTATTTATTTATTTAACAATGAGAGAGAGAGAGAGAGCAAGGATAAGCAGGAGTAGTGGCAGAGGGAGAGGGAGAAGCAGGCTCCCCACGGAGCAGGGAGCCTGATGCTGGGGTCGATCCCAGGACCCTGGGGCCAAGTGAGCCACCCAAGCACCCTCTCAAAAGTTTTGATATTCTAATAGCCAGGCCTAGATAAGGTGCCTTATACCAATGCTAATCCATTCTATAAAGCGATGGCTTATCATATTTACTTTTCCATACTCCCAAAGAATACAGATTATTCTAATATTCTTTGGGTATGTATTAGTCAGGGTCCATTAGGAGAGAGAAACCACACAGCAATTTGAACAGGAAAAGTTTAATATAAAGAATTATTAACTATAACAGTGGATTGCAGTAATGAGGGAGTAGCTAGTAAGGAGTAAAGAGAATTCTAAATTATATAAGAATAGCAAACATAAGGAGCAACGATTGATTACTTGTAGGGCTGAGAATCAGTGCCCAGAGAGAGTCCCCTCCGGCCCTGTGGCAGGATCCAGATCTTGGTGGACGAGGCACAGATATTGATGAATGAATGGCAGGGAAGTTGCTAGAGAGCTGCATTAGCAGATCTTGCTGGAATCTGCACTGTAGGGAACAGAGAAGCTGTTCACAGGGAGGTGTCTCATCGGAGGCACGCTACTACACAAACCACCCAGTGTGTATGTGCATACACACATGTGTGTTGGGTGCTGGGGGAGGTTGCTGGTCACTGGGCCCTGGAGAAGCTACGTGTTCTTCAGCTGCTGGACACTGAAGCAGCTGTGTGTGCTGCAGGAGCCAGGCCCTGGAGAAACTATGCACACTGCTGAGCTCTGCCAAAGGAATACCCAGGAACCAGCAAGCAAAACCTCTTCTTCCTGTAATGTCTCTCTGAACCCACTACTGACAAAGTGTACTCACACTAGCTTGGAAAAGAAACATATTTAAAGGACTCAGATATGTTTTTGTAGAGAAGGTAAGGAAGGGTAAATTTGGGCTGAAGAGGCAATGCAATGATAACTCAAAGTTATTATTTGCTCACATATTTTATAAAAATCTCACTTTGCTGATTATAATCCAAAGCTCTCAATTTACTGTAATGTTATTCACCTTTACTAAAAAATTGACTCTGCATAGCTAAATTAATACTGTGAGAGTAGCAATACTCGGGGCATCTGGGTGGCTCAGTCGGTTAAGCATCTGCCTTCGGCTCAGGTCATGATCACAGGGTCCTGGGATTGAGCCCTGCATCAGGCTCTCTGTTCCTCGGGGACTCTGCTTCTCCCTCTCGCTCTACCCTCCCTGCACCATTCTCTCTCTGTCTCAAATAAGATCTTTTTTTTTTTTAAAGTAACAATACTAGTATTCGTATAATAACCTTTTTCCCTCAAGTGCTGCTCGTGTGTGTTTTGTTTATAATTTATAGATTAAGAAAAAGATGTACAGAAATGCTAAACTATTGACCTAAATTTATGAATCAGTGAGCCCAGTCCAGAGTTTTAACTAAATGATAATCAGAGAGACATTACAAACAACCCACAGCTTCAAGAGAGGTAAAAACTGTCTCAATTATCATTTTTAAAAATTTTTTCTTTTCTTTTTATTGACTCAAGAATCTGTATTTGCTGTTGACTCATTTTTTTGGGTGGGGGGCAGGGGGAGACTGTTAAGTATAGGTTGCTATTTTTCAGAAAATGGGTCATGTATTTAGTAGGAAATTTTTCCTATGGTTCTTGTCTTATATTGTTATATCCTTAATATCAAATAGAGAGACATCAAAAAATGACCAATTTGGTGCACTTCTAAAAGTGATCACTCTTAGAACTGTTTTTACTTATAGCTAAGGAGGTATCCTGCTGAAACACTGACGCTGTTTCACCTAATTCCTTAATTCCTTTAAAAAGAGGCCTGGGTGGCTCAGTGGGTTAAGCCTCTGCCTTCAGCTCAGGTCATGATCTCAGGGTCCTGGGATCGAGCCCCGCATCGGGCTCTCTTCTCAGCAGGGAGCCTGCTTCCCCCCTCTCTCTGCCTGCTGCTCTGCTTACTTGTGATCTCTCTCTCTCTCTCTCTGTCAAATAAATAAATAAAATCTTTAAAAAAAAAAAAAAAAGAGGCCTGAGGGCACCTGGGGTGGCTCAGTTGGTTAAGTGTTTGGTTCTTGGTTTCAGCTCAGGTCAGGATCTCAGGGTCCTGGGAAGGAGCCGTTCATGAGGCTCCCTGCTTAGCTGGGAGTCTCCCTCTCCCTTTACCCAACCTCCCCACCCTCCTACCCCCATTTGCATATTTGCTCGCTCTCTCTCTCAAATAAATAAATAAATCTTTAAAAAAATAATAACAATAAAAATAAAAAGAGCCTGAACCTTTTATTCTCTAATAAGAGGTAGGGTTTTAAAACACAAAAGGCCATTAGGAAAGGTTGTGTTGGTGACGGGCCGAAGACACAGAAAGCAGTTCTAGTGAGAAGAGGGTTCTGTGGAGAGGAGACTGTCTCCAGGCTAAGGCCACAAAGCATGTGTCTCACTCATTTACCGATTTTTCCCCATGCCTGGCCAGAAATAGTACTGTCTGTGCTCGATGTTATGGGAAGGACCTGCTTGCTTCCTCACAGTTGTGCTTTCTGAAAACCAGTGGTTCACTGAGCAAAGCAAGCCTCCTCAGGCTGTCTCGCAATCGCTACCAGCTGGAGGCAGTTGTCTTTACGGTGTGTCTCCTCTGTGTTGTGTATAAGGACTGAGGATAAACCTAATGACCCTACATACAGTTGATGCCTACCTCCCCAACAAACAGGCACACACATCTCCCTTGTGATTCCTGAGTCCAAGGGGGGATAATGACAAAGGAGAGCCGCGAGTCCATGTGAGTCAGGCAGGCGAGTCCGTTTTATTTTAGTTTGCCCTTCTGTTCAGCAGGCTTTTCTGCTCTGACCCACTATACTTACCCTGTCGGCTGCTCTTACTAGCAACATGCCTTTTTAATCAGCCTTCCTGGGGTCTGCATTTGATTACAGCATTTGTGTTCTATTTTGATTCTTTTGTACTGTGCCCTGTGGTGTTAGCTTGAAAGGTGTTATTTATAAAATGAAATTCTATTGTATTGCCACTTGGATTCAAAGAGGACATATAATATTAATGCAGAATGTATTTAATAATATCTTGAATCTATTAAATCAATTTCTTCATGAGAACACAGAAATGGGGGGAGGCAAGTTGGTTAGCAACCAGGTAATGGGATTTAAGATTCACCTGAACTTTCCTTTGCAAGCGCTTATGAAAGCTGACACAAGAATCATTCTCTTAATGTCAGGGTTTCCAGAAGGAGGAGACTACCTTTCCTCAGTCAGCCCAGCGCGGTGTGCACCTGTTTAAACATTCAATTGTGAAGGCCAAACATTTTCCTAGGCCTCAGATGCAAATTTTTTGACTAAGGAAACCATGAGATGAAACACGGATATGACTTTTTTACTATCTAGGAAGATTTACGTAAAGAAGGAAATATAATCACCTGTTTCCAAGGAGCTGCTTGCAAGAGTTGAAAAAAAAAAAAAAGGAAAGAAAAGGAAAAAAAAAAAAAAGGAAATTTCTTATGTTCCTGACACCTTTGGAAAACAGGCTAGGAAAATCCTAGCGATACCAAGACTGAGGCAGAGTTTTCAGGGTGGCATGTTTAGAATGATGTTCTCACCTGGCTAAGTTGAGGTTTCTTTATGGCTGCTGGGCCTCTATAGTTTGATTAGATTGATGAAGAAGTCCCCAACTTCTTTTCACTTCTAATTTTATTTTATTTTTTAAAAAAAGATTTTATTGGGGCGCCTGGGTGGTTCAGTGGGTTAAAGCCTCTGCCTTCAGTTCAGGTCATGATCCCAGGGTCCTGGGATCGAGCCCCGCATCGGGCTCTCTGCTCAGCGGGGAGTCTGCTTCCCTTCCTCTCTCTCTGCCTGCCTCTCTGCCTATCAAATAAATAAATAAAATCTTTAAAAAAAAAAGATTTTATTTATTTATTCGAGAGAGAGAGTGCACACCAGTAGTGGGCAGGGGGAGAGAGAGAAGCAGACTCCCCGCTGAGCAGAGAGTCTAATGTGGGACTGATCCCAGGACCCTGAGATCATGACCTGAGCCTAAGGCAGACACTTAACCGACTGAGCCACCCAGGCACCCCCTTTCCACTTCTAATTTAATGCACACTGAAACATTATAGCACGGTATTACCGCTTCCTTGTCACAGTGTTGCTGCACAAAGGCCGTTCTTGCCCTAAACCTCTTTTCCCCTCTGTTGATACAACTGAAATCATCAATGGCTAAGCTGCTTTTTGAACAGGGAATAAGGGAGGATCCAGTGTGGAAGACAATTTAGCAGTTGGGCCCTACAGAACTTGCAAAAAGAAATTGTTGCACTCAAGTGAAGTTGGCTGTGCAGCCTTGGATGACAATGCCTAGACTATCATGCTCTCACTCACTGGCTCAGTATGGGACTCCAGGAAACCTAGGATCCAGTTTCTAATCCCAAAAATGGGATTATTATTATATTATCCTTTTATAATATATATAATTATATAATATATAACATATAATATAATATATATATAATATATAATAATTATATTATTATTATATTATCCTTTTCTACATGCATTGGGCTTCTTTAGGGATGAAGGAGATAATAGTTCTGAAATGCTCTAAACTCTTTGAAGTGAAGGTAGGATACAAATGCACATTATTAACATGATAGTTCAGACCCTGTTTTGGGTTCTTCAAATCTAGGTATGAAAAACATTGACAAATGACTAAATATGCACCCCTTTGGGAATAAATTATATAATATTATGTATATATAATTTATATATATATAAATTATATAATAAATTATATTTATTTATTATAAATAAATAATTATATACCCTCGTTCATAAATGACATCCCAAACATAAGGAGCTAGGATGTGTTGGGAAATAGACATTTCAAACTTGAATGCTTCAAATTGTAAGCTATTTACATAAAAAGATCATATTATTCACCTCTGTATCCATCTAGATTCTACCATATTGGTTTGCATTATGTAAATGTTTCACTAATATTTCTTGAACTGAAACATGAGATCATACAATTTTAGAGCTGAAAGTAGCTAGAGATCGCACAAGTCTTGTTAACTCATTTGGCAGAAGATAAAACTGATGCACAGATGAATTAAATAACTTATTCAAGTACAATATTAGCAATGTTACAAGTCTTTGGAGGAGTTGTTAAAGACCTGCCACTGAAAATACATCACTCAATCAATTAAAACAAAATAGGTGTTCCTTTGTCAAATAAGAAGTACTCTTCAGCTCAAATAAACCTTAAGTCTTCTAATCTAACCAGGGAGGCTGAAGCCTAAAGTAACAAGTAAACTTCATTAAATGGCCATAGACCGTAAGTGTGCTAGAAATGCCAAGTAACTAAAGTTGCCTGTTTTAATACTGTGTCAATCCCCCAATCTGTTCTCAGGTAAAATCAAGGTTGTACAAACAAAAGGTAATGTCAAATCTTTGAAATTATGTGGGATTCATGAAGGTGTAATTCAAAAATGAAATTATTTTACCTATTATTTCAGTCTGCTATTCAGTCATATTGTAGACCGTAAACCAAATTTAAATTCTAGGTTTTGGGAAATAAAACAAGAAACATTGTCCTTTGTTAAATTAAAAAAAAAAAAAAAAAAGGCAGGCCTATAGCAAGAAAGGCAATTTCCCTTTGGTGGAAGTTATTTGTATAGTATTTGCAGAAACGAGTTTAACACTTGGCTCAGTTGTCTGGTTAAGTTAGCACCATAACAATAAAAGCCAATCAACCTATCCTTTTAACTGATTTGATTTCTTCTTCTTCTTCTCCTTCTTCATTTTCTTCTTCTTCTTCTTTTGGAATGGCATAATTTTTTTCCTTTATCTTGAATCAATCAAAACTTTTAAATTATTAATTAGAATGTAAATAATTTGTAGCCAGGGTTATTTTTATAATCTCCTAAAAACTGCAGGAGGGTGACTGGCATACAACAGACACTGAATAAATGTAAAATTTCAATTGTTGTAGTCATCTAGGAAATCTCCAATGAGCTACATTTCATTTTTCCAAAGCTCCTAACACACTGGAAATCCCTGAAGGTCACAGAGAGAACTTGGAGCAAAGAGGAGCAAACAACAGCAACAGGCTTGGTGCTTCTAACACGTGGAGGGCCTGTCAGACACTGCTGTTTGTGTATTACCAAAATTGGATTCCAGAAACATAATCAGGCTTTCACAGATCAAGTTCAATTTATTAACTTGGCATTTCTGCCTCCAATTCTTGCTCTACCTTGCTTAGGCACCCCAGGTTCCAATCCCTCCCAACAAGTATTCTAGAGTATAGCTGGTCTGTGTTAGTGTTTGCCTTTATCCTGGTATTGTCAAGGGAGTCCTAAATTTTAAATTTTCTCTTCTGTTATCTCCATAATTTGTGAAGTCATGTCTGGACTTCTGGGTTGGAATATTACACATTCATTTACTATGATTCAATAAGCATCTACTGTGTGTGAGACACCAGGAAAATAAATAGAAATAAGACTTACTTCCTGCCTTCAAAGAACTAAGGAATTCATAATGTAATGGCTACTTCCCAAACAGAGCATATATGTTCCTGCTTTTAAGGTTTTGTTCTTCCCTTAGTTGGAGTGTCCTATTATTCTTTTATTGATCTAACTGCTTTAGTTACCCTGTTTTCTACCTCTACATAAATCATTTTGTAGTTTTTGTGGTCTACATTAACTTTCCTTTTGTTTTGCCTATATAGCTAGAGTTGACACTCTTGTCTACCCAATCCCCATTCCCCCAATTCTTCCTAGCTACAGACCCCTATTTTGTTCAAAATGGCAATGTGCTCAGTCCTGCATGATGAGTTATGATATTTCTGAGCCAATTATGACAAATCTGTTCCCTGATTTCCTTGCCTCCCTAGCAACGAAGGGCGGCTTTGGGACCCAGTTCTACTCAGGAAAATCTATGTGGCAATCTGCCGGCTTCTGAGAAAGCATTTTCTTTTTTGATAAAGGTAGAGGTAAAAAGCAATCCTCTGGCATCTCCCTTCTTCCCTCTCTCTTTTTTTAAGTTTTTATTTAAATTCCAGTCAGTTAATGCACAGTGTAATATTAGTTTCAGGTGTACTATAAGTGATTCAGCACTCCTTACGACACCTGATACTCCTCCCCCTCTTCCTTCTTTGAACAAAGACGTGATGCCTGGAGTTGCAGCAACTATTTTGTGATCCTAAAGCAATAAGCATGAACAAAAGGCCAAGAGAACCCCAGAGATTGGCCCTGGCTTTATCACACACCAGTGACTCCCTACCTCTGAACTTCCTGTTCTGTGAGAAACACAAACCCCTATTTGTTTAAGCCACTCAAATCAGTATTTCTGCTACTGAACAGTTTTCTAACCAAGAAAGAACTTTCATAATTTAAATTATCCAAAGTATTCTTCCTAACAAGATGGCAAACATTGGTTACATTCTTGGCATTTAGTAAATACTTATTAGCTTCACATCTTGATTATATACACTAGACATTCAATACATGTAATGAAATTCCCATTCCAAAAGCAAAGGGGAAAATTGTAATTGTACTAAGATATGAAAAGAGAATTAAACCAGGTTAAAAGAGAAAAAACAAAACAGAACACTTGAGTCTAAAATAAGACGTTCTATGAGAAGAATCTGTTACAACCAATTCAGTTACTCCTATAGTAAAAGAAACTTTTAAAAGTTTTCCAAAATTAGTAGAAATTTATTTTAAGTAAGAAATAAAACATTAGAATAAGCCCCAAAGGGATGGATGTTTTAAATAAGAGATCATATAAGCAAGATTTCCATTAAATACGAAGAAGACAATGCAATGCAGTTCCAACTGTATTAAAACTAAGTGAGGAAGAAGCACTTGTTAAATATCACTGGTAAGACACTTTCTCTGTCCCTCAGGTAGCATGACTGTGACTCATCCAAAGGCTCAAGTTCTTAGCATGCTAATTAGCTTCCAAAATCTTTCACCTGAGGTTTAACCCCTGTGTAAGGAAATTGTTATAGCACTTGCTTTTGGAGAAAAGACTACAGAAGTTGGGACAGAAGCTATTTTCAAGCCTTCCAAATATTACAAGTTAATGGGGAACTGTGGAGAGAAATAAGTAGCTTTGGGTCTTTTTAGGTTAGTGACCTTAAATATAAGGTGTGATTTAATCAGAAGCCAAAGTAATCATAGCAGGAGGTGGGGAGAAAGACTCAGAGCTGCCTGGAGTTAGGGAGGACTTTGGTGGCCGCTTTCAGCTGGAGCTCAAACTGCAGGATTCTGTCAGAGGCTCCACAAACAAAGGGCTGCATTATGTAATGCTTCTTGTATTCCTTTGTGAACTATTCCACAACAAAGTTTCATTAGTCCTCCCCCCTGTCCCCCAGACTTTTGACCACTTTCAGGCTGCAACTTGTCCAGAAGGGAAACTTTCTATCTTAAATAAAAATTTAAAGTGTAAAAAAACAACAAAACAAAACAAAACAAAACAACAACAACAAAACAACGGATATTTTTCCCAGGAACCAAATGAAATTAATTTGAACTTTATACGGGCTGAGAAAATATTTCTTAAGCTAGGTGGAGAAAATGAATCGCATTTGAAGAATTTCCAAATAGTTCAGCAACAGTTAGCAATAATTGTCAAACTCTCTGGAGCTATCATTTTCTGGTAGTGTTACCCTGTTGACTGTACCATTCTCTGAGGGTCACCTTTCAACAGTGCATTTTATAGGCAAAGAAGACTGTTACATTGATGACACATAGCAGTTCATTCTCAGAAACAGTAACTTTTTTCAGATTAAAATTTATTTTTGTCCCTGTTATAAAGATGTTTCTAAGATTAAACATACTCCTATGCTATCGTATTTAGTTTTGATATATAAAAATCTACTTTTTAGCAGTGTAATTATTTTTATTATTTACTAACTTAAGACCCTCCCATTATATAATCTTATTTTGATCAGCTGTAAAAATGACTTAACTGCTGAAAGATTTTCCCTTTTAACATTTCAAATGTTGGTTTAATATATGTTGCTTAGACCCTCATAAAAGTGGCTAAAGTTTTCTGAGGAATACTGCAACAGGACATGTCTTTTGGTCTGAGAGTCTGGGTTATGCCTAGTCAAAGTTTAGATGGGAGCCCCCAGCTACTGAGTGGTATAAAAAATTAGGCTTTGAATCTTAGCAGGTGACATTCTTCCTGCTGACTTGGTCTTAAATGGATGCAATGACCTATCACCTCTTGGGCAGAACATGAGGCTGAGGTGTTGAATAGTGCAACTTCATGGGAGAGGGAAATCAAGACAAGTTATAGGTCGGATACATGGATTTTCATTCTGCTGGCCTTTTTTCACTCAAATTGCATCACTCTCAGACTCAGAATTATGTCTTATAAATTGGGCATTTCTCCAAGTTTACTCAGAATAATTCTAGTTCCAACTGTTCAAGCTCAATTATTAATAGTGGTCACTTTTACTCTCAAAAGTGCCCTGGTTTGGATGATAAATTATGGGGCTATCCTATATAGAAGCTTTAAGAAAAGATATTTATAACACCATTTGCAGTGATAATCACTCTCTTTAGGGCAAATTAAAAAAAATAATCACTATTGGTCAACTTCTATAAGAATAAACTAAAAGCTTATTTCTTTAATCCCGATGATTCAATTGGAGAGATTTTGCCATTTACAGTTTATTGTAAGATGAGAGTAATTTTGGGAAATCATATTTCAATGAATTATTTAGGATTCCTAATTTTCAGTAGTATTGGCTTTTTGTTAGCCCTATTTCAAACAAGAAGGCTTATTTCCCCTTAAAATTTGTTATAATGAAAAAAGCACAAGATCTGAAATAAAATTCTTTGAATCTTGAATTTGTTCAATTGGCAAATTCAAATAATCTCTGTGAACATCATTATTATTAACCCCTTCTAAACTGTCTTCAAGGACATTTTAGAAGCCAGAAGTTTAACAACTATAAATACTGTAAAAGGTAACATATTTTCAACATAGTTACTATTTGTTTAAATAATAAAAACAGCTTTTCTCTTCAAACTTCTAGGACCCTTCTATGACTGAAGAAAAATTGCCAACAGTAGCTAAGATTGAGCCACAGGTGAGATGGCAGGGGTCTTTGGTTAGACTCTCCACTGGCACAGTTTCATCACATTTCTGGGTGACCCCTGTACATAGACAATGATGCCCCATAAAGATCAAAGGAGCAAAGACTAAGGACCTTGTGTACTGAGACCAGAGCATGAAAGGCTGAACTTCATTTTTTTTTTAAAATTTCTAAAAAGATTTTATTTATTTGAGAGAGAGAGAGAGAGTAGGCACAGAGGGAGAATGGGAGGGAGAAGCAGACTCCCCACTGAGCAGAAAGGATGATGCCTGGCTCAATTCCAGGATCCTGAGATCCTGGTCTGAGCCTATGGCAGACGCTTAACCCATGTTCATGTTCTGCTCTTTCTTCTCTGAAATTCTAAATTCTCTGACCCAGAAAAAACTTTGGGTGTTCTGACTTAATTCCTTTAATCTAACATCAAAATTATATGGGGAGTGTTTTTAGGTTTTCATCTTTATGAATGTTATAATAATTTTATTTTTTAAAAACTCTGAGTTTCCTTCACCTTGCCAATGTTTAAAAGACATTTCTTTAAAGCTTTCAGTAATCGTAGGATAAGTTATTATGAATTATTCTTCATGCCAATAATTAGACAGGTAAATACCTAAAGGAAGAACTAATCCTATAATGCAGGGCATTTTTGTATGTTTAAATTGACTCCTCTGAGATTGGGGCTCTTATACCTAATTTGAGGCCTCAAAGACCTTTCAGTTTGTAGAAGGTTCTATCAATTAACCCTCTAACCAATGATTCTCAATTTTAAATATACTCTGCTTGCAAAAGCCCTAGGACAAAAAGAGGAGTGAATGACAAGAGACTGAAGAGAGAAATAGGTAGGTAAACCTGGGCTAAAAAAGTGCTCTAGATATCTTCTTCCATCCCTTGGGGAGAAAAATCTCTTTCACACATTCCATCTATTAGAAGTTAATTTGTGTTTAACAAGACCCTCTTTTAAAATGCAAATCTGCCTTGTGAACCTGTAAACCTCCTTCACACCTTATTGTTAATTACTCTGATGTTCTAGAATATGATCAACACTTAACTGATATTGGCAATCCGAGAACGAACAAATAGCTCAGAGTGGAAAAGGGAAATTTTGGTGGAGTGGGACTGGAGGCAGCAGGGTAAGGATTTCATGTGAGCAATAGGGCACCCTGATATTCTGCAGTTTTCATCTAGGAGAGTGGCAGTAACTGGAGTACCACAAAAGGAACATTTTTTCTTGATTGCCAATATCTGGCTGAGATCAGAACAGGTTGGAAATCCACAAACTTCAGGTTTTAAATGCTTAGCCATAGCAAGTTAATTGAGTTTAGTCTTTTCTAGAAAACCTTCTAGCTAATTCTATCTCTAAAACTTGGCAACCTTAGATTCTAAGACTCTTCTGGTTCAACCTCCCAGGTTTGAAGCTCACTTGATAAATGAATTCCCAAAATAAGTGAACATGGGCTAGTCCTTTTTCATTGTCTTGCTAGTCATTCACTTCTTTGGAGATTATGGTATGTAATCCTAGAACATACTGTAAGCAATTTCAGAAGAATATAAGATATGTTATTTCCATATCCATTTTAGTAAGTGGTACTTGATCTGATATCAAAAGGCTACAAAATTTGAATTAGACTTTAAGTGACTTAAGCTATAAGTCTTAGCTAAGCAAAAATTCAAGGAAAAATATTTTATGACATTTTAACAACATTATTAATCATCTCTCCATTTATATGAAAAATAAATATGCTAAAATCTGCACTATTAAGAAAAGGGGTCATCTTTCCCGCCAAAATGGCTATTATTAGTTTTCATGTGGCTGGATACATTTGTAAACCATTACACAAAAACATATGTTTGGAACATGCTTATTCCTTTATGAGTATTCCTCTTTTGAGGCTACAGAATTTTCTTAGTTGTTCCATGTGCTTTTTTGTTGTGCTGATAGCTTTTTATTCTAAATAATTTTCTTTCTATCCTATTGTTAATGAAATGAATTCTAATAAGGAAAAAAAAGAAACCCTCTAATGAAAATCCCTTTCTTCATATATGTGGGCTGGGAAGTTACATAAGACACTGGGGGACAACAAACATGTTGCACATTCTTCAGTTGATCACTCTGTGGTTTACTCACCTGAATGCATTTTGAAAACCAGTAAAGCAATAATGGGAGAGGGATTCTTTGTGTGGCTAATTTCAGTTACTGATAAAGTACTAGACAAGTTTGTCTTATTATTAAACATAAAAATAAACACATTTTTATGTTCCATCAGCTCTGTGAAGCCCCATTTTAAGGTATCTCACCCATAAGGAGGAGTGAAAGTCCCAGAGGTTTTAAAATTTCACAGAGCCTGAACTGGAGTTTTGTTAGATGATTCTCAGTTGACCTGTAAATGTGAGAGTCAACTATTGAATTGGCATGGGTGAAGTATAGTTCTTTCAAATAGTTCTTACAAATCCTCAAAAAGAGGATTATAAAACAATTGAGAATCCTTCCAGATATGTAATTTGATTTTTTATTTTATATTTTGCCCTTACTTTCTCTTATAACATGCCACTTCTTTTCCCTATATATTTTCACTCCAATACATTCCCAATTCTTCATGACAGTGAGACTCTACAGTCTTGGCACATAATGAATGCATGAAAAACCACCTGGGTAAATATTATGAAGTGAACAATAGGAAACTTTCAATTAGGCAAATCAATACATCTATAGTTTGGAGGGATATCCATGATACTAACAAAATAATTAATAATTCCAAGGATACTTAGGTAGAAGGTTAAAAATGAGAAATTCTAAAATTGGAAAAGAAAAAAATAATATAGCTCAACACAATTGAAAGCACATGCAGAAAAAAGCTACTATATTATATTATTTATTAAAATATTAAATGGAACAACTGAAATTAGAATGCTAATTAGTATTATTATATCAAGGCAGAAAGTTATTTCTTGTTGTTCCAACTCTGGAGAGAACAAATTCTCCAAAGCCAACAAGAACAGAATAGGAGAAATGTTTGGAATTTAAGAATTGCAGTAGATAAAAGAGCTAGATGTTCAAGGTAAGTGAGTTTGATTTGTGGGGTAGCCAGCTTCCAAGATGACCCCTCTCTGATCCCTGACTCATGGCATTTACACCCTTTCGTACTCTTGCCTACATTGTACCAGGTTGGCCTGTGTGATCAATATAATGTAGTAAGAGTGGTGGTATGTGACTCTCAGTGCTGGGTCAGAAAAGCCAGTACTGCGTCTTCTTAGTTGTTTGGATCACTCACTCTAAAGAAGTCAACCCCTATGTCATGGGGACACTCAAGTGGCCCTGTAGAAAGATTCACATACTAAGGAACTGAGCCCAACAGTCAACACAGATTTATGAGCCTTGTGAGTGAAACATCATGGAAGTGGATCCTCTAGCCCCAGTATACTCATACTTCAGATGAGTATAACCCCTGCTGACATCTTGCCTGAAACATCATGAAAGGTTTCAAACCAGAACCACTTCACTAAGCTGCTTTTGAATTCCTGATGAGAGATCCCTGAGAGATAATGTATGCTTATTGTTTGAAGTCACTAGGTTTCAAGACAATCTTTAAAGCAATAGATAACTAATAGAGTGATTATGACTCCCCCCCCACCCTCACCCCTCAGGTGCACAGAACTGGATGAATCACAGTCCTTGGCACATGATGCATAGTCATTATTGGTCCATGCTTGGCCTACTTTAATTCATATAGTTGGCTATTTTTTTTTTTAAAGAATTGATAAACACTAGAGAACTAAGTCCCTAAAAGAAGAGTTAGGAGCTTCATAATAACCTACATCTTTCCATATAGTTTGCCCCATCTTATATTCTTGTCTCTCCCACCTAAAATAATCATTATCCTAATTCTTTTTACTATTTATTTGTTTTCCCTTCCATATAGTTTTATCATGTCTATAGCTATGCTTAAATTTTTGTTTGTGTGTGTATATATTTATGTATATATATGTAATACATATAAAATGTGTATCTAATATGTATATATTTTGATTGCTTTTAACTTTATAAAATGCTATTATGCTGCATATAATGCTTTGAAATTTAATTACTTTCACTAATATTATATTGTTAAGGTTTATCCACACTGTTGCATATCACTGCAGTTCATTTTGTGTCTAATTATTGATGTTGCCAAGGTAGTCAGTAAGACAGAAAAATAAGACTAATAAGCCCTTACATCACAGAATTATGTAGTTGTGGGTGAGCAGGATAAAACACATTTAGGATATAATTTAAATAAATCCATGAGCTTGAGGCATGAAAAAAAAACAGAAAATTGATTTAGACGTTAAAAAATTCTTTCCTATGGATAATATTATACTTTAGTAATATATACACATTCTTTTAAAATATAATACAGACACATAATATTATACACACACATAAACCATGGATTATACAGATGTTTACTGAAGTGAGTATTATAAACTTTAAAGACCTATGAAAATAGAGTAAGAGTTGCCTATATAAAAATAAAATGCTAGTGTTCTGATGGATTCTTTGCTAGAGACTACATTGGTAGAGACTACAAAGATGATCTATCTTTTCTTTAAGAATTCATATGATACATTTGTATGCAAATAATATTTATGTACAGGAATTTTCTTTACTACCAACTATTCTCAAAGACACACACATTATCAAAGAATTCCTAAATATATTTACTTAATGTCTACTTCAAATCTTTATGAATACAGTTTAAAATATTACTGACAAATCTAATTAATTATATATCCAAATGGTGAGGGTCTCTCAATCTCACCTCTTAGCTTCTTCCCAGTCATTCAAAGAGCATATTCCTTTCTTGACAGTACTATCCAGAAACTAGACTCATTTGTTAATTCCCAAAACAACTGTATTTGTGTCAGCCAACTATTTCCTGGTATCTTTCTGGCTGATATCAGTTTACAATGGATAGTACTGTTGAATATCAAAGTTGTTTTATTTTAATATTATTAGTAGTACTCCTGAATCCCCTATCCCCACCCCTGCTACCAGTGCCTCATGGAGATATGCTGATTCATGGAGATTTAATATGCCTCCTTAAGCCACAAAGACTTCCAGTACAGGGAGACTTTTGATATAGAGTAGCCAAATTAACTTCATCCATTAAATCAGGATCTATTTAGCAATTTGGCTTTATCAAATAGACACAAACACTTTTCTTTGACTTGACACAATTACTAAGAATGTATGTGAAAATTATCTATAAAGCAAGAGATATTTCATTCTCAGTTCTTCACTAAACAAATGATGTAGCTTTAAGGAACAGAAGGAAAAGAAATACTGATGAAACAGAACCCTCAGCTACAGCATGAAGTCCGAAGCATGGAGCAAGCCAGAAGAGAATGGAGAGGCTTAGCAGAATTACTGAAGGTGATCAGAAGTACTGATAGAGAAAAGTCACCATTTTTCCTATTCACTTCCTTAAAACCCTTTATTTAAAATAAAAATGACATACACATTTTAAGAATGCATTTTTCTCATATCTGTCAGTTTTCCAAAAACCTCTACACAAGAAAGAAGGACTATTTGAAAAGCAGCTAAGTGGGAAGATGATAGGAGTCTGCGGGCCAAAAAGGAAGCACCCAAGCCAGCTCTTGCCTTGATGCCTTCTCTCAGTAGGCTTGTGGTAGATGGAAGAAATTTGGAAAACTTTCATAAAGGAATGAAAACAAGTGGAGGCCCTGTTTTGTTTTTTAAAGATTTTATTTACTTATTTGACAGACAGAAATCACAAGCAGGCAGAGAGGCAGACAGAGAGAGAGGAAGGGAAGCAGGCTCTCTGCTGAGCAGAGAGCCCAATGCAGGGCTCGATCCCAGGACCCCAAGATCATGAAGGCAGAGGCTTTAACCCACTGAGCCACCCAGGCACCCTGAGGCTCTGGTTTAAAGACAGTGAAAGAAGAGTCTTCTCTTCCTTGTATAGCATTTGTATTTGGCGAGGAAAAATCTACTTCATTCTAATGAAAACTTCTCATTCCTAATGATCACTCCACTGGGAACATTTGCAAATAGTCAAGGCACAAGGCAACAGACAATAGCAATGGGAAAGAGAGATCAGGTTTAAGATTTGCTTTGGAGGTTGATGTGGTAAAAACAAGCTATATAGTATAAGAAGTCAAAAAACAGAATAATCTCTTTCTTCTAGTCTATTATATATTGGAGAGTTTGTTGACTTATATACTGTGAATGTATACTTATATACTTTATTATATTAATTATATAATAAATTATATACTTATATATGTACTTTATTATATATAATTAATATAATTATATAATAAATATATATATTATATTATATTATAATTATATAATATATAACATATGTTATATATTATATAATTAATACAATAAAGTTTAATAAATAATAATAAACTTTATTATATTAATTATATATATTAATTAATATTTATTGTGAATGTAAAAAAACCACAAAAGTTATTCATCTTTCTGTAATGACACCAATCTATTTTGCTATTAAATTTCTATTCAAATACTCTATTTTGTTTAGTTATAAGGGATTTGATCCCCTTCAACTTTTTGAAAGTTTGTATGGAAGTCAGTTGCTAAGGACATTCCTAGGGGAACCTACAAAATGTTGCAAGATAAATAACCTCAGTACAATATGAAGATTAAGTAGAAGGGAAAGTTTAAGAGTTACCTTGGAAAAGAGAAGAAAAGATTTAGAATTCTGGGCTACAGTTGCTAGTCAATCACTGATGGAAAGAACTCAGTCAAGACAGTTTTATACTTCCCAGGAAGGGAGGACTTCTACATTTTTCATCTTGGGAATATCATCGAGAGGAAGCAGAGAGGAATGTTTATTATCTCTTCCCCCACCACCCCATCTATACACACACACACACACACACACACACACACACACAAACCCTTCCTTTTCTTCTTCCTTCCACCTCCACAGCTTTTCCTTTGGTGACTCAAAAATAAAAGACCTCACAATAATAAGCCAGAGGGGACAACTAGGAAGTCTCAGAAGTCTAAAGTGAGGTTTAACTTCTAGAAAAGGCTTTTGGGAATGTACTTAGGTTGAGGGAAAAAGCAGAATGATAGGAAGAGCATGGATTTAAGATCAGGCAGCCATGACTTTGAAGCCAAACTCTACTACTTATCTCTGTAACCTTAAGCAAGTTAACCAACCTGTTTAAACTTCAGTTTAGTCATCTCTAAAATGATGCTTACCTATGGAATCTGTGTTATATATACCCTGCAGGTACTCAGTCAGTACTCTGTACTTCTCTAGTATCTCTCTAAACTGAATTTGGAGTAAGGAGCTAGCAAAAAGACATTTATGTGAAAGAAAGAAAAGAGACTTAATCCTGAGAGTGCTTGCTGTAACAGTCATTTGATGATTGACCAGATGGTACTTTGCTGACATCTCTTCATTTACCAATTGATGAAATGTTAGAAGTGGAAGAAAAAAGATTAATCTCTAACTTCTATCACTTGAAAAAAACTAATGTTCAGAACTAAGAAACAGAGGACAACAGTGGATTATTTTTAAAGTTAATATTTCAGAGATTTTTCACAAACATAATTCTCACATTATAGAATATATTCTCTAGTTATACTTTGGTCTGCTTGTCTACCAGAAGAGTAAAGAGTACATTAAGTGTAAATTTTAACTAAATTTTGTGCTATCTTTTGATTAGTTGTTTTACCTGTACTATTGGATTTGCTATGACATTCCCATTATTGTCTTAGCATCCCAGCTAATAAAAAATTTACCAAGGGACCGATTAATTAACACAATTAATATTTATTATTTATTATATACTAGATATTGTACTCATCACACTATTAGTATTTTTAATATCATTAAGAGCTATAAACATATTGTATATAATAATAATAGAAACTATTTATTGAATGCTTACTATGCACCACATTTTGCTAAGCATTTTGTATACATTTTCAGTTAATACTTTCAAAGACCTAATGAGCAGTAGATAAATGTAGAGACATGATAATCTTTTCTTGTTAGAGGAAAACTAACCATATCCAGTCTTCCAAGCACTGACAGAATAGAATGGTAATATCTTAAACTAAGAAAGTGTCATTTATAAAAGTGTACTGTTAGCTACTTTACACGCTTGTGCTATGTGCAATAATAATCTTACATTACACAGGACTGAAAAGCTGCTCCTAAAAGATAGCATTTGATAAACTATACATAAGAATCCATTAGAATAACAGCTTAATAGAGGAATGAAATTCCATCCGAAATACAGAGAGAATTTAGAAAAACCAAACACTTCAGGTTAACTGGAATTTGTCCCAATCTATTTGAGAGTTCATAAATATAAGAGGTAAAGTTCATTGACATTGTCAGGGGATTATCATTAAGTTTCAACCCAAAGGCAACAAGCTGAAGTAATGCAGATATAGAAAGTAGGACCTCCTAAAATAAAAGTAAAGTAAATATCATGATTTATTCCAGCTCTTACTCTTCTAACTAACGGAGCAGGCTCAGAAATCAAACATTTAAAGATTTAAAAATAATACAACTTTAAGCAGTCGACCAATATGTTACTAAATAAAATAATCCTCGTTACATCTGAAGTGTCTCAAGTTCAAAAATTTAACCTATGCTCATCCATTTCCTATCTTCCCAAATAATATAAAAACTTGATTACCCCACAGTTTAATCTGGCAGAGGAATCAAAGGAAATATGATATTCTTTCACTGTTACTTTACGTCAGGGTAAGGAAAACAATATAAACTTCATGGAAAACCTGGTGTGTGTGTGTGTGTGTGTGTGTGCGTGCGCTCATCGTAATGCTGTACAAGTAACTCTTGCTGACTGAATACAAAATGTTACCATTCAATCACATGAGTCTCCATGAAGTTAATAACATTCAAGTGAAATTTATAAAATAAAGAAGATAAATAGACGCCAGAATTTCCAGTTCTTCAGAAGCTGATTATACACAAAATTTCACTATTAAAAATGAAAGGGTTACAAAAAGTGAAAGGTTAGTAGCAAATCTTCTGAGCTCATTTAATAAGAGAATGTGCAATTCCATGAGATCCTTTTCTAAAGAAACCACTAACAATGCTGTAGGTCTACAAAATCTGCAAGAGTACACAATGGACCAGAGTCCCTGCTTTGTGACTCATGGGTATACTTCAACAGGATGTGCTTCCTCTTTTAGAGGGTCATATAGGTGAATAAGCTCACAAAGTCTACAGAGAAAGAAATTCCACATGTGTCAGAGGAATAAAATGTATTTGATCTCAAGTTCCATATACATATTAAAAAAATGAGTTCTAATCTAAACTTAATGAATTCAGTACCATTGTTGGTCTTCTTTTTTTCCCTGCCTCTAGACTATAATTCACATTTATTTAACTTTAAATTAACACTAGGTAAAAAGTAAGTAAATCAAAGTAAATTTACACTAGGTAGATTTTTAAAATTTTTAATTTTTATTTTTTTCTCAAATCTTTTATAAAAAGATAAGCTAAATGATAACTTCTAAAGGCCAGCTGAAGATTTTCTTTTGAAAGTAGTAATAAAAACAATACTGATACAGTAATAATGAATAAATGAATACACACCATGTATCAGGTATTTCACTAACAGTTTTACACGCCTTAATAAGTTAATAAAGCAATCAATGCTTTTGAGAACCTACTCTAGACTAGGCACTATACAAAATGTGCCACACACACACACACACACACACACACACAAAGACAGAAGCAATTTTAATTATATAATAGAGCTAGAAAATATAATGGATAAGAGTATCACAGGGGATTTTTGGTAAAACTGAATAGGTCTTTTCATATTTCTCTGAATCTCTCCAAATACCTCTAATGTCTGCTTTTAAAAAGAAAAAACTATAAAAATTTTGAAAAAAATTATTCATAAAGAAAACTGCCACTCTTCTATAAAAGCAACAATGGTTAACTTTTTAAGGCATACAATATTCTCTACTATTTCTGAAAAATCATTGCAAGTAGTCATAAAAACCTAAATAATAACTGAAAATATTCCTCAGAGGTCAATAGTCCAAGAATTCTTATAATATGCATTGGTTTACACCCACATTTTTCAATGTCATGTACTTTTACCCATCAAAAATTTCTTCTGTTGTTTTTCATATCCCTAGACTAAGGAATATCAGCATTTATTTACAGAAATATCCTGAGAGTGCCTACAAATGCATACTCCTATGAAACCAAGAAAACAAGAAGAAAGCCTGATAGTTAAAGTATTCTGATGTCCTTTTATTTTTTCTTCTTACTATTTTTAGGCCTACCACCTATTTCTGATAGGCTGCAACTTTCATTAGACCCGAAATACAGGTTTCTTTATTTAGGACTGGGCCATAAGTATCAGTTGCTCAGTTGTTATTTTCATGATCATTTTAAGTTATTTCAACTATAAATGCTTTAATTCCCTGAATATCCCAAAGCTGTCTAAGTACAAATATACTCCCACCACATTCCTCTGTGCTAACACAGTAATGCAGTTGAAGAAAGGTTTCATTAAAATATATGAGAGAAATTGGTACTTCATTAACATTTAAAAATGAAACAATATACAAGGTAGTTACAGGACACGAGATATAGTTAAGGTCTTCAGAACTTCGGATGCATCATTTTAAAACGTCATTTGTCATTTTGATAAGACTGAGGTCAAGTTTCTAAAAATGAAACTTGTTAAAAGCAGGAATAAATGAATGAGGGATGAGTCAGCTCATTTGACGGAAAGGGTAAAAAAAATACTTCAAAAGCATACCACATGACTTGGTAAATATTCAGTGTATCAAAATGTAGTTGCCATCTGGCGTTGATAGACTGGGCTAGAATATGTGTTAAAAAAAAGAACAAGAAAGGAAATAACTAAGCCAGGTTAATGTGCTCTTGTCTACATTTCATAATTCAGGTACTAAATGCTTTAATAAATATTCACTACAAAAGAAAGGCTGCATTACAAGTCAGACGTGGACAATGTTTGTTAAAGATATTCACAGATTTGTTGGGGTGGGTGGAGAAGAGTAAAATCAGACAAGACCTGATGACACCTATGGAAGCTGAAAACAAAAAAGTGTTGTAGGTAAAGCAGAATTCTCAAGTATGATGATACTGCAGAATACTAGCTTCACAGTTAAACACAAGGAAGTAGAAAGCCTACATTTGGAGGAAAAAACCAAAAATCTTGTTTATTGTCAGTTTTGAATATTTAATTATCCTTTTCTTTGACTATGACTATTTTAAAGTATAAAGTAAACCAGGGAATAAACAAAACTAATGGAGAGTAGAAAGAAGGAACAATTTGAAAACCCTGACATTCTCTCAAGTTTTTAAGCTAGAGTTTGCTATTAACTTTGCAATATGTAATCAAACAAAAAGTAAATGGGAAGGACTTTATTCTTCCTGCTCAAGAAATGAATGAAACACATTTAGAAAACAATATCGTTTGCAAAGGGAAAAAAAAAGTGAACAGGACCAGCGAAAACTTGCCTGAAGTAGCAATGCTTGTCCAAATCCATGTGTGGGATTTGTTATTAGATACCTCCTTCCTTAACCCTCAATATTCCCTGGGTTTCCACGTTTTGACAATTTTATGTTTTACCCACATCCTCTGCGTTCAAGGCAGTAGGAAGAAAATAAAACTTTTCATAAAGCTTTGCAGGTCAGTTAAAACAGGGTCCAGGGACACTGTTAGCATAATGGATGAAATACTTCAGAAGAAAGTTAATTAGGGACAAGGACTGTTTTTTCTTTAATGAGGTAAAATTTACACAAAGCAAAATTCGAGGATTTTAAAGTGTACAACAGAATTTTGGTAAATGTATACACCTGTGTAATCACCATCCTAAACAGAGATATAGGAAGCTCCTTTGTGCCCACTTCATGTCAATTCCCATCTTTCATAAACAGCCAATATTCTGATGTTTATGACCATAAATTAGGTTTGCCTTCATATAAATAAAATCATACAATGCATAGTTTTTTGGGTCCTGGCTTCTTCTGTACAACAGGTTTCTGAAATTCATCCACACTGTTGTCTGTATTATAGTCTATTTTGTTTTGTGTTGTTTGCTTATTAGTATTCCATTCTGTGCATATATCACAATTTGTATATCCATTTTCTACATTTGGGTGTTTCCATTTTTAGGCAATTATGAATAAAGTTACTATAAACATTCATGTATAAGTCTTTTTGAGGGCATAGTTTTCATTTCCTTTTGTTAAATAGTCAGGAACACAATGCCTAAATCATAGGGTAGGTATACGTGTTAAATTTTATAAGATTATTTACCCAATTTTCCAAATCAGAACATTCCCCACTAGCAAATGTCTAAGAATGCCAAGTATTCTACATCCTTGCCAAACTTTAACGTGTCAGTCTTTTTTCTTTTAGTCATTATGGTAAGCATGAACTATAATCTTGTTATGGTTTTGATCTGAATTTCCCTGATGATTAAAGATACTGAGTACCTTTACTTATGAGTTTATTGGCCATGCTTAGATTTTCTATTGTGAAGTGCCTATTTAGGTCATTTGCCCATTTTTAAAATTTGTCTATTTGATATTTATGTGTAGGCATTCTTTACATATTCTAGACATGAGTCTTTTGTTAATATATTTTACAAATATTTTCACCCAGTTTGTTGCTTGCCTTTCCTCCTTTCTTTCTTTCTCTCCCTTTCTTTCTTGCTTGCTTTCTTTCTTTCCTTTCCCTTCCCTTCCCTTCCCTTCCCTTCCCTTCATTTCCTCTCCTCTCCTTTTCTCCCTTCCTTCCTTCCTTCCTTTCTTTCTTTCTTTTTCTATGTTTCTCTTTCTTTTTCAAGATTTTATATATTTGAGAGAGAGCACAAATGGGTTGAGGGGCAGAGGGAGAAGTGGACTCCCTACCAAGCAGGGAGCTGATGTGAGGCTCAATCCCAGGACTCTGGGAAAATGACCCAACCCAAACACAAATGCTTAACTGACTGAGCCACCTAGGTGCTCCCCTTTTCATTTTCTTAACATTGTTTTTTGATAACCAGATGTTTTTGATTTGGATAAGATCTGACTTATCTTGTTTTGTTTTGTTTTGTTTTATGTTTAGGGCTTTCTGTGTCCTCTAAACATTTTTTACCTACTCCAAACTCATGAGATTTTGTCCCCTATGCATCATTCTATAATCATTATAATCCTAGTTCTTGCAGGTTTAATACATATCAAATTTATTATAGTATGTAGTGTGAGACAGAGGTCAAGGTTATTTTTTTTCCATAATTTTTTCCAGTTGTTCAAACATTTGTTGAAAAGACTTTCCTTCTCCCGATTAAATTATGTTGTTACCTTTGTCGATAACCAATTGACTAAATATATAGAGTTGTTATGTGGGGGGAGGTTGGTATAATCTGTCTTTGTTACTACATATTTATAGAAAGTGTTGAAATTAGATAGTGTGAATGCTCCAACTTTGTTCTTATTTTTCTAGGTTATTGGAATTCCACATGAATTTTAAAATCAACTTAACAGTTTTTCCAAAAATTAGGAAAAAAAAAACCCACCACTGAGATCTTGATTCAGACTGTATTAACCCCTAAGATCAAGTTAGAGGGAAATAACACTTTAACAACCTGAGTGCTCATCCCCGAATAATGGGTATTTCTCTAAGGCCTTTATAGTTTTGAGAGTATATAGGCCTTATGAAGGCTTATAGGCCTAAGTATTTTATATTTCTTTGCTATTGTAAATTTACTTTAAAAATTCATATGCAGATTATTTGTCACTACTGTATAAAAAGGTAATCAATTTTTGTATAATAATCCTGTGACCTTGCTAAATGCAATTAGCTCCAGTAGTTGTTTTGTATATTCTTTAAGATTTCTAATGTAAACAATTGTAAACAATTATAGTATATGTGCATACATACAGTTTTACTTCCTTTCTTATCCTTATGCCTTTCATTTATTTTTCTTGCTTTATTACCCTGGATAGGATCTTTAGTATGATGCTGAACAGAAATTGTAAAAATAGATATCCTCGCCTTATACTAAATCTTAAGTGGAAAACATTCATTTAGTCTTTCATCATTAAGTATGATATGAAAGTAGGTTTTCACAGAAGCTCTTCATGAGATTGAGGAAGTTTCTATAACGTCGATAGTTTTTTGAAAGTTTTTATTATGAATGCCTGTTAAATTACTTCAAATGCTTTTTCAAAAAAGATCGTATTTTTCTTTTGTATTCTAGTAATATGGTGAATTTACATTGATTTCTTTTCAAATGTTGTATTAAACTTGAATTCCTGAGATAAACTCCAGTTGGTTATGAGTTATTGCCCATTTTGTATATTGCTAGACTTTACTTGCTAATATTTTTAAAAAGATTATTGTGTCCAGATTGATGAGGAATAACGGCCTATAATTTTCTGATAAGATCTTCTTCAGGTTTTGCTAATAGGATTATTCTTGCCTCATAAAACATTTCAGGAAGTGTTTTCTCCTACCATATTTTCTTAAAGAATTTGTATAGGATTAATATTATTTCCTCCTTTAACATTTCATAGAATCTTTCATTGAAACTATCTGGGCCTGGCTTTGTCTTTTTAGGAGTGTTTTTGATAACAAATTCAATTTTTTAAAATAAATATAGTGTTATTCAGATTTTCTATGTTTATTGTGTCAGTTTTGGCCACATATTTTTCAAGGAACTTACTTATTTCATTAAAGTTGCTGAAATTATTGGCATAATGTTTTCATTAAGTTCCCTTCCATATCTGTGTGGTATGTAAAATCTATCCCCACTTTCATTAGTGATATTGGTAATTTTTATCTTTTCTTTTGATATTTTTGCTAGAGGCTTATCAGTTTTATTTATCTTTTCTAATAAATTTTGCCTTTGTAAATCTTTATTGTTTGTTTTTTATTTTCTGGATTTTCGCCTTTATTATTTCCTTTCTTCTACTACTTTAGAATTTAATGCAATCATATTTTTTTTACTTAACCAAAGTGGAAACCTATGTTGTTGATTTTAAACCCTCCTTTCTTCTGATTTGGGAATAAAAACTCTAGATTTCTACTAAGCCCTTCTTTAACCCATACTGAATTTTCAATATAACTTGACTTAAAATAATCTATAATTCCTCTCATGATTTTATCCATACAAATTTTTAGAACTTACTTATTCAATTTCCAAATGGTCTTTTCTAGATACTTTGTTGTTTTTTATTTCTAGTTTAACTGCATTCTGAGCAAGGAACATGTTTTGTAATATCTCAATCTTTTGAAAAAATGTTTGAAACTCATTTGATGGCCCAGATTTTGTCTACCCTAATGAAAGTTTCATGTGGAGGAGTGCCTGGGTGGCTCAGTCAGTTAAGTATCTGCCCTGGGCTCAGGTCATGACCCCAGGGTCCTGGGATTGAGCACCAACATCAGCACCCTGCTGAGCAGGGAGCCAGCTTCTCCCCTTGCCTGCCATCCTCCTGCTTGTCCTCTCTCTCTGTCAAATAAATAAATAAAATATTTTTTTTTAAAAAGAAAGTTCCATGTGTACAGAATGTACATTATAAAAATGTATATCTTTGTATATTTTGTAAATGTACAAAATAATGTATATTTTATAAGTGGAAATAATTTTCTACAAATATCAAATAGGTCAAGGTGTTTATGGTGTTTTTAATATCTTATATACCTCTCTTGATTTTATGTCTAATTATTTAATCAAGTATTAAGAGAAGGGTATTAAAATTTCTAATAATTATTATGGATTTCCCTATTTCCCTTTTTCTGACATTTTCTGTGTACATGTTTATTACTTATGTATTCATGATAATTTAACACATTTCATTATAAAATATCCCTCCTTAGCCTAGATGTCCATCAACAGATGAATGAGTAAGGAAGATGTGATATATACATAATGGAATACTATGCAGCCATCAAAAAGGAAATCTTGCCACTTGCAATGAGTAGGTGGAACTAGAGGGTATTACGCTAAGCAAGTCAATCAGAGAAAGACAACTATCATATGATCTCACTGATATGAGGAATTTGAGAAATAGGACAGAGATGCATAGGGGAAGGGAGGAAAAAATGAAACAAGATGAAACCAGAGAGGGAGACAAACCATAAGAGACTCTTAATCTCAGGAAACAAACTGAGGGTTGTTGGAGGGGATGTGGGTGGGAGGGATGGGGTGGCTGGGTGATGGACACTGGGGAGGGTATGTGCTATGGTGAGTGCTGTGAATTATGTAAGACTGATGAATCACAGACATGTACACCTGAAACAAATAATACGATATCCCTCTTTAACTTAAATAATACTCCTTGTTTTAAAGTTTACTCTGTCTAGTATTAATGTAGCCAATCCAGCTTTCATATGTGTACTATTTGTATTGTATATACTTCCACATTCTTGCACTCTCAAGATATTTTTACCTTTATACTTTCAGTGCATTCCTTGTAGACACTATATAGGTGAGTTTTACTTTTTAAATTCAGTCTGACAGTGTCTGCCTTTTAATTGTAGTGTTTACACCATTTATATTGAATGACATTATCTCTATGGCTGAGTTTAGATTTTCCATCTCTCTCTCTCTCTCTCTGTGTGTGTGTGTGTGTGTGTGTGTGTGTGTGTATATATATAAAGTATATACATATCTTTTTTTGTTTTCCTGTCTGATTCTATTTCCCTTCAGTCTTCAGGGCTTCCTTTCACATTTCTTATAAAAGTTTTGCTGACAGGTTTGGTTTATATGAAAATTCTTTACTTTTCATTATTGGAAGATATCTTTGCTATATATAGAATTCTGGCATGACAGTTTTTTAAATCACTTTTTAAAAATGGCTTCCATTATTTCTAGCCACCATCATTTATAATGAGGAATCAATTGGCATTTACTTACTTGTTCCTCTATAGGCAATCTATTCCCCACATCCCTTTCATGATTTTTCTTTTTATCTTTGGCTTATAGAAGTTTGAATACAATGTCTGCATGTGATTTTTCTAGTATACTTTTGATTTTTTCCCAAATTTTAGATATTTGCAACTATCATTTCTTTAAATGTCATTTTTGTCCCATTTTCTCTTCTACCATCTCCAATCTGCTATTAAGCCTTTCCTAAAAATTATTTTTATTTCACTCTTATACTTTAACCCTTTGGTTCTTTTTAATAATTTCAATCATTTTACATGCTTCTGAGACATTCCAAGGATATTAAACTCTTTGATATCATTCTACAGATCATTGACAGCACATCTTTTAATTTTTTTCTTTCTGTTCTTTAATAATTTCCATCGATCTGTATTCAAATTTATCGACATTTTCTGTTAAGTCCCTCTAATTATTTTGTTTAGTTCAGATATTATGCCTTAACTTTTGATTCTTTTTAATAACTTCCATTTCTCTGCTTGTTTTCTCATCTGTTCCATCATTATAATCATCTTTTCCTTTAAGTCCTGAATATATTTTGTTTTATAGTCCTTGTCTGCTAGTTTAAACATCTGGATAATCTAGGATTTGATTCTATTAACTGTTTTGGTTTTTTTCTTTTCTTTTTTTAAGTTAGAGGTTACATTTTTCCTGTTTCCATGTCCAATCATTATTTAATGGCATTTGGGCCTTGTGTATGATATGTTGTAGAAGACTCTGTGTTCTGTTCCTTCCCTAAATAATGTATTTTTATTCTACCAAACACTTAAGTTATTGGTTGACCACTTTGACATTAGGTGTCTTAGTTTTATGCTTTCTTAGAACCTTTCAATGTTGCAACTTAATCCTTTTAAAAAAAAATTATTTCTTAGTTCTGAGTAATTCACCTATATTCCTAAGGCGGGGCCCTTCTGGACTTTAAGTAAAGCTGTAGACATTTACCAAATTCTTCTACCTTAGTAAAACTCAAACTCCTACTTTTCTCTTCCCTTCATCAGATATATTTGCTCAGCTCATTCAGCCTTCTTTTCCTCCAGGTTCTTATAGCCTTCCCTCTACATGCAAAGGTCACAAACCAACAAAGACATTAGCAGAGTTTATACGCAGATTTATGGGTAACCTCCCTCTGTGGCTCCACTCTTCCCAAAGATTTCCTTCCCCAAGTTCAGTCACTCTGCCAACACCAAACTCAATCTTCTGACACCTCAAACCAATAAGATTGTAACTTGCTTCTAGAATTCTAACTGCTCCACACCACATAGACTGGAAAGTTCCTTGGAGGAAAAACTGTGATAAATGTGGATTCCACCCAGGACAGTTTACTCCAGATTTTGTCTGCCTTTGGTCCCTCTCCAATGCCTCAAATAATTGTTAGTTTTTAATTGCAATTTAGTTGTTTTTAAAGAAACTTAACCAGGGTTTGGTATTGCTATCTGAGGAAATGTTTGTCCTGGAATAGTACAAGTTATTCCTCCATTACAAAAATCAGAACTATGAAAAGAATTGTGTTATGGTAGATAGTATTTAGAAGTTGATTTGGAAAATTGCATTAAAACCAGTGTGAATAGAATTTCCTCTTCTAATAGACTGCTTGTTGAGAAAATACTGTTTTGAATATTTACTCAAAATACTCAAAAAGAGTATTATTATTGAGAAAATACTATTAAGAAAACACTATTTAAACTTTTTTTTAAAGAAAGTAATTCACAGAATAATCTAGATGCATGAGATGAAATAGAGTTACAAGTAAAGAAAATCACCTTAAGAAACATGCTTGGGAGAGTAATGGTATTTCTGATTATAAGAGAGAATCTGAAAATTCTCTGTAGCTATAGCTAAAGCTATCTAGGAAAAACGGGTAACTCCATCCTCACCATTTTTAAAGCCTTATTCTAAGACCAACATTTGCTAAGTAATTTGTATAGATGAACCTATAAAGTAGTCCAGGTAGTCAGACTCCAAATTAAATTCCAACCATTCCTTCTTATTGCCTACTCAGAATTAAGATCAAACTCATTCATAACATTCATCACTAATTCTGACAATATGTATCTCCTATTAATATTCTTCCCATCTCCTATGTTAGCAACTTGCTTCCTCTGTCATGCAAACTTGCTCTCCATCCTTCCTGTACAATTATTGCTCATTTCATGAAGTAGCAGTAAAGTGGAGATCTCAGATTGAAGCAGGGAGTGGTTGAGAAATACCTCTGGAATCAATGAACCTGAAACAGCTTGTCTAGTTCTGCCCACCTCTCTTGTCCTTTAGAATCACTTTGAAATTCATCTCTTCCAGACAGCCTCCAGTGTTTAGCCTGGAACCACCTACTGCTCCATCTGACCAATTACCCTGGCAAAATCACAGGGCAATTAATAATTATCTAATTTTATGTTTCAACACTATTCAAGGTGTTGTGTGGGAAATAAATGAAGAACGAGACAAAGTCCTTAGCTATGAGCACATTACACTTTGGTAAGGAAAATTTTACCCATCACCTACAGTGTAAATTTCATCCAACATATCTCATCAATCTCTATGTATACATATATTCCAATATGTTGTTTTACTTTTCTTCCTTCTTTGTAATGATTTCATGCAAGCTATTCATTTCAAGAACCTCACTAACTTTCTACTGGTACCCAACCCTTTTTTTTTTTTTTTAAGATTTTATTTATTTATTTGACAGATAGAGATCACAAGTAGGCAGAGAGGCGGTAGAGAGAGAGGAGGGGGGAAGCAGGCTCCCCGCTGAGCAGAGAGCCCAACGCGGGGCTCGATCGCAGGACCCTGAGATCATGACCTGAGCCGAAGGTAGTGGCTTTAACCCACTGAGCCACCCAAGCGCCCCGGTACCCAAACCTTTAAACCCTCAGAGCTGAGGGTGAAGTGGAGCCATGTGACTCCTATCAGGTCTCTCTGCTCCAACTAGTCATTGCTGCCTCATCCAACCTTCCTCACTCAGCTTGTAATCAACTTAACTTTTAAAGTCTTTGTACACATTAGGTAATATTTGTCCTCTGTACTCCCAGGGGACTATGGTCACTGCCCAGCTAGGAAGCCCTACCCTTCATTATTCAGCAACAGCTTGAAGAGTATTCTAATTCTAACCTTCCGCCTTCTGACGGACCAGCTGCATCAAAGGCTGTGTTCCCTTGTTTGTTTGTTTTTTTCCCTGAAGCAGAATCATGATTTTGAACTAAGTCATATATTAGAAAAGTAAGGACTCTGCGTCCAAATTTTCAAAACATGGCTCTTCTGTGAACCACAGCAAATCTAAACTGGACTATGCCTTATGTTAGAGTCAGAACTCATGTGGTCCCCTTTTCTATGCCCCTCTGGACCCCTGCATGCTGTTCAGGGGAAGTTGCTGGCTTTTGAACTGACAGTTTGGAAATGAAGGCATTTTTCTTTTAGGGAGAATAGTCCTTCAGTGATTCAAACAACGAGCCCTGTGATCAAAATAATTCATAAAGGAAAAGATTTATGAAGTGACTTCACTAGCACACAATGCATTTTTTAAACTTTGTTTTTAAAATAAATCTGTCAGTACACAAGCCAAGACAACACATCTGAATGCAATATCAGTGGACACACCCTGAATCTCTTCTTTGCTTGTCCAAGACTGTGTCAGGAAAGGAAAATGCTTCTGTCTTTTTAATTTTAATATTAGTTTTTTTAATTAAAAAATGATAGTTCAATGAAAAGACTTAAAAATTGTGCATACTATCATTTCCTACATAGAACCTGCCTTTAAAAAGTGTATTTTTCATCTATTACTGAGCTTGTTTCAAAAAAATAAAAAATAAATAAAAATGTCCAACTTATAATGAATTCCTCTGGCATAAGGAAGCCTGTTCTAATCTCTCTTTATCAGGTTTGAGTGATAGTTCTGCTCAACGAGTATTGACAGGGCCGTCCCGTTTCTCAGGCTTTCGTTTTCCTCAGTTGGAGAAGGATACAGTGCATTTTCACATTCTCAGAGTCTGCAGTTGTTTTTATATAAGAAGCAATTTGCTTGGGTCACGTCAGGTCGAATGGGATGCCTGCCCAGCTCTTGGTTTTAAAGGAAAAACATACAGAAAGACACAAAAACACAGCAGTTTCCTTCATTAAATTCCACTCTACCTGCCATGGGCTTCTAGCCACAATGGAATTTCCCACCCTGGCCTAGTCTAGCCTAACTTTTATTTTTAGGGATTTTTTCCCCCTTAAATCTTACGAGCTTTCTTTCAAGTGAACTTTGAGGCAAGGATTATTAAATGATAGAGCAATTGACTGGTTTAAAAAGAATCATACATAAGACACAAATGCCTGGTGACCTTCCATAATATTGTTGGATAACCACCTTTTAGATGACAGCCTTTCAAAAAAACTGTTCATAACCAGCACAAGACAGGTAATGTAATTCAAAATCAAAATTTGAACCATGAAGCGAAGTAGGGAACAGTACCTTTTCGGTAACACCTTCTACTTACCATTACATTAGATAGAATTTTAGAGGAAAAAATGGAACTGAGTAACTGAAAAACAAGGAAATATACAGGTAAAGAAGAGAGAAGAGAGTAAAGGAGAGAGAGAAAGAAAGAGAGTGAGTGAGAGAGAGGGAGGGGGACGTCAGAGGGAGAAGGAGAGAGAGACACACACACATAGAGGCAGGCTTTAAAACCATTTTCGCCTAAAAACCATTTATGCTTTTGTCCATAGCCTGGGGGCAACTGATTTAATCAGGATTGTGTGTGTGGATTATCTAAACTATGAAAAGCAACAGGGAGAACTTCCCAAGAAATCCAGGCTGGGTCTGCTGCAAAATACTTGGTTTGGGGCCTAGAGCTAAGCAGACTGTTCACATTGTATTCAGGGTCCTAAGGAAAGTGGCTCAATGCCTCTATAATTCTTTGTCCCTTTGATCTACATTTGGTGTCTTTTGGCATTATGAATGTTCTCAAAAATGACCCTGCCTAGTTAACTGATTTACAGTCTGGGGACAAAAAAGGAAAGAAAGAGAAAGAAAAAGTCTGGTAATGAGGGAGGAAAATATACCTCCTTCCTATCTTTGCTCAGCGTAAATAAAAATTGAAAGATGTGATTTTGGGGGATGTGAACTCCACTCTCTCCACATTTAGCAATAGCACTGTCACAGCCAAACTGACGCCTTCTCTCAACTGACTCTCTTTAAAACATACCAAGTTGGCCTTCTCGTTCACTATTTTCAAGCTGTATTTTACATAATCTTCCTTCGAATGATGAAGTTTACTTTTTAGGCATGTCATTTGCTGTTAGCATTGTTGTTCTTCTTTATCCACTGCAGCTTCTTATCAAGTCCGTGGCTTCTTGTTTAAGTTGCTTGTTAATGTAGCCACTCTTTAGCATCACAGCACGTTTATAAACCCAAGATGAGTTTACTCTCTCTGACTTTCAAAACCATTTGCTGCTTGAGACCATTTCATGAGTTTGTCTATTCATTTGAGTAAACAAAAATGTGTCTATAATGTGAGTTTGGAAAAGGGAAGAGCGGCTACCCGGAACAGTCTCCAGGGGCCAAAATTACTGCCACAGTTTTCATGGATGGTGCCTTGCATGTGCTATTCCACATTAAATCTATCTTAGATATTAGAACTTTGCTTCTTAGTGGATGCCATTTTCCTCCAATAAAACCGTGTGGCTTACCCTGACATTTAATAGTGATTTAGTGATTTTAGAGTTTCCTCTAACTCAAAAGTAAATGTTCATGAGACTCATGAACTGAATCTAGACAATTAATCTGAACATTTTAGCGGCTCCCTGAAGCTGTGTATAATCGCCCCCAATCCCTTACAAAACCCGAGATTTTGAACCACTGTCTAGTTTGTGCTTGCACTGTCGAGAGATGAAGCAAAATCATTACTTAGGGTGACTCCCTCTCAAGTACTATGCTGAACTGAAGCACAAGGAAACCTTTACTATACTTTAGACAGAATATTAGGATTAATGCTAAAAAAAACCCAAGTAACTGAGAGCCTAAAAATATACCAGCCTCAAGGAGAAGAAATGAAACAATACTGGAGTTTAGAAACAAACATAGTACTAAATCAATAGATTACTTTGCAGCCCATCATTACAACAAAACTAACCAAAGGACAGCCTCGGCACCAATGGGGGAACACGTGTGTATAATTCTTGAAGCACTACTTGAACTGGATTTATGGGAAACAGTTCTCATGGGTTTATTACTCACCCTTCTTCTAAACGCGCACATGCACGCACACACACAAATGTACACACTCCCCCCCACATATCCATGGAATCTCTTTCTAGAATCTCTTTCTAGCCTGTGGCTCCTGAGTTAAATGTGTGTCTGTGAGCCCCTAAGCAGATGCTTTATATATGCACTATAGAAGGTCAAAGTGAGAAAACTAGTGTCATCATGGTTTTATATAATATTGCAAGGAACCCAAATAAGTTTGGAGCAAGCTAAAGGTAAACGGACAGCAGTGAATATAGAGAACAAGTTGGGATTCCTTAGAAACGTAATAGGATCAACCTTGCTTAATACATTTATAAATGACTTGGTCACCCCAGCATCTCATATTTTGCCTGGCATATAGTGGAAACTCAGTTAAGTTTTGCTTAATGCATGGATGAATAATCTGAAACAAGAAGTCCACAATAATATGGATATACCTGGACAGCATTAAACTTCCCTGAGCAGAAAAAAGCTCAGCTGAGGGGGCACAGCACTTGTCCAGGTGTGCAGAAAGGTGGCAGTATGTACATAGACAACCAAAATATCCATATATATAGATAAAGGGTAGCTTTAAGTCTTAACTAGGAAAGTGGCCTTGAAGGCCACTGAGCTCTTTTAGGCAAAAAGGCCTTGAAAGGCCTTCACTTCACTTCACTTTAAGAGAAGTAATGAAAGTAAAAGTTATACTTCCTTTATATAAAACCCTCTGCTGTTAGAGTACCATTAGACATTACATTCCAGAGTTTCTCACACAGGGCGGTCACTAAAGAATTCAAACTGGATTAATGTAATATAAGCTGTTAGAGAATAAGTTATTTTGTGACATCATAACAATTCATTGACTATGAGAAACATGCAAATGACATGGTTGTTATTAAACATTATTTAGCAGGCATCATATTGACATTTCTTAATAACTGGCTGTCATGGCATCTTCTTAGTAAGTTTGATTTTCTCTACTCTCTGAGTTTATGGACTAGCGATCTTGCAGCTTTGGGTATTTATTAACCCATTCAACAAACTTTTACTGAGTTCTTCCTTTAGCTGTACCAGCCTGATGAGATTAGATTGGATCCTTTAGAAGCTGTCACTATCCTAAATGGACCCCATGCCTCCTTTATCCCTTAAATTCCCTAATTTTTACTTGAGGTAATCTATCATGATTACACATCCAGATTCCTGGTCCCATTTTCTTTCCCACTTATTTTCCTTGATTTATTTCCTTTTACCCCAGGCCTTTCTTCCTATGAGGAGTAGAGAATCTGTCTAGTTCTTAGCAGTGGGCATAATGCTATGTAGAGTGGACCTCCATCAGCCCCAAACACATTGCCTTGTTGAAGAGATATGATATACTTTCCACAGTCAAGAATGATTTGATTTGCTCTCCCTCAGTAGATACATTACAAGTTAACAGTGGTTCTCCTGTTATAAACCACAATAGCAATCTACACACCAACATCAGTTGCTAAATTGTATCACAGAATTCTAAAATACTCGTTAGACTTCCTTTCTACAAGTTGCCTATTTCTTCTGGATATAGTTAATTCACCGAGCAACAAAGATTAATTAGCCACTTCTTTCTGTATGCAGACAGAAAGAAGTATGATTTTCTCTGCTTATAAAAACTTCTGGTAAGTGGTGATAGCTTTCAAAACCTTCCTCTAATTTGGCAACCACGGTTCAATTATCAGGAACTCCAAGTTCAGAATCTGAGAACAGTGATTCTGTTCTGTGATTTTACACATGCTAGGGATTGGTAAATTGCCGAGGACTTCTTAAATAAAAGAGGAGACACTGTTCCCTTCATCTGACAGGAACAAACATACATCTTAAATGGGGTTTTAGAGTCTCTGGAATAATATGATAAACTCTTGGCTTTCTTTTTAAAAACTATCCATGAGGTTCTCTTTAGAAATAGGACAGACCAGTGAGTTTGGTATCTCACTCATTTTCATGGCTGGAAATCCCATCTCTAACAATGCTTTACAAAGAGACATACTAGCAATACCTCATCCAGGGAGATGCAAATACTAAAAACAGATATGAGCTGGGCAAGATAATTTAAAAATATAGGTAGAAAATAATCAAAGCTACTGTGATAGTTTAGATCACCTACAAAATATATAACAGAATAAAACGAAAAGTTCCTTATTTTTTTAAGCTACATCAGAATTTCCCTCCTGCATGATAATCATGCCTCTCATGACATTTATCAAAAGTAACTTTGCTAGGTTCATGAAGAATGGCCTTGATAAGCACAGCACAACTGTAAGCAAAATAATTTTTTAAAAGAATGAGTCTACATAGATAATTTCATCATTTCTAGAAACATGAATGTCATTAGACTTGAAGGTAACCAGTGGATTAGATCAGCTTATTCTGCTATCAACCAAAATGTGATCTAATAGCAGGCTACTGTGATTAAACACATTTGGAAAGAAATGGGTCTACTCTATGCTTCTCAAAGTGCCCACCCCTCTACTCCTCTTCCAGCACAAAATATGGCAGCCTTACCTCCAGCCAATAAATTAGAGAACAGGGTGAAACATCATTTTGGCATTATTTTTAATAATTTAATTTAAATTACAAATAATCAAAAGAGGTGACCCAAATGTTTTAGTGAATGTTACAGGATATAAATTAAGAACTAGGGTATTTACCTACTGACTAATATTGACGCTTAGAAAATTGTAAAGTATCAAGATAATTTTTTCAACCACAGTATTTCAGACCTATGAATGTTTTAGTGGGTACAGTAGATTAAAAAAAGATGCTTGAAAATTCATAATTAAAAAAGATAATGGAATCTGACTTCTTTATGGTCTAAGTTCTTGTGTTTTCTGGAAAAAGTATTTATGAGAGAGAGCATTATCTGACAGTTAATGAAGGAGACTGGAAATTATCTCTTGCAGGCCAACCATGCTCAAAAGCAAAATAATCTCTGAATCTGCAAATGGAAATGGGGCATTAGAAAACACTTTGAGATTCTGTGGATGAACAGATATTGTATGAAAATTTTGTAAATATTATACATTTAAAAAATAGTGTCATACAATAACATAGCTGATTATTAAGTATGTAAGTAGCCCTTCTTCTTGATCATCTCTCTCTCCCCTAAATCTGAAGGGTCAATTTTCTTCATTTATTCTTTTGCATAAATGCCCTGTTCATGGATGCTTGAAATATCCGTCCATCAGTTTCCCTTTCAACTCTGAAATATTGTAAAGGACTTCAGAAGACCAACAACTATGGAGTACTGGCTAATTTGGAACTTGTGTCTACCTCTTGCAGGCTGTGTGTCTTTAAGCAAGCCACTGACCTCAGTAGCCCAGTGTCCTCATCTGTGAGAATGGCATAACAACAGTGTAGGCCTCCCGTGCGTACTGTGAGGACTGAGTTTCATACAGTAACAGGGAGCTGTCTCTCTGAATCTTTGAAAGTTACTGAAATCAGGTTAGCTCAGTTAAACAAAACTTTGGTCTCTTTGTTTGGCTAGTGATCTCCAGATTGCGTTTCTAGTCTCTGACCTTCTGAAATGAGTCAAGTGAATCTCTTCTTGTGTATTTGCCATCTTTTGGTCTCAAAGCCAGGATGGATTTACGTGTCGGTTTTAGTTTTCACTGAATCTCTCTCTAGCTACATGCTACTAAGGATAAAATATCAGCTATTAAACTGTTTGAAGTAAGTAAATGTTGAAAGGGGAATTTAGTTAAGTCAACAGCAGTGTGCCAGGTTGATCTGCCTTTCAGAAAGATCACCATAATAAGGAGACCAATAAATAAATAATAAGAATAAAATATACATCTATGTCGACTCTTAGAATCCTTTCTCTAACACATATCATTAAAGGCAACTCTGAGTCCTGACTATGGAATTTGACATTTAAAATAGAACCTATCGGGGGCACCTGGGTGGCTCAATGGGTTAAACCTCTGCCTTTGGCTCAGGTCATGATCTCAGGGTCCTGCGATTGACCCCCGGAACAGGCTCTCTGCTCAGCGGGGAGCCTGCTTCCCACCTCCCTCTCTGCCTGCCTCTCTGCCTACTTGTGATCTTTCTCTCTGTGTCAAATAAATAGACAAAATCTTAAAAAAAAAAAAATAGAACCTATCACAGTTCTATGGAAGAAATCCACAACTGAGAACTACCAACTTTCTTCATTCAGATCAGAAGTTTCTATACTCCCTTAAAACAACACCACCAAATCAACAACAAAAACCATGGTTCTGATTATATGCAATGCATATTGTTAATCTAGTTGTTTTTTAACCAGGGGACAATTTTGATCCCTCCCTCCTAAAGGAAAATTGATAATATTTGGAAGCAATTTTGATGATCACAAGTTAAAGGTACTGTTGGCACCTGGAGGGTAGAAGCCAGGAAGACTGCTGAATGTCTACATTACATACAATAGCACCCATTCACATCTCCACTCCCCAAAATTACCTGGTCCAAAATGGCCATAGTGCTGCTGTTGAGAAACCTTGTACTAACCTGTTACCCTAGAGACAGTGGCCTTAAACATCAACATTTAAGAGACTTCATCTAAAAAAAAAAAAAAAAAAAAAAGACTCCCATCTATGGCATAGTCTGACAGTTGAAGAATATGCCTACAAGGAATACCATTTCAAATACACGAGAATTTGACAAATCTGGATATGGTGCTAAGGAAAAAACTGGTAAAATGAGTTATTTGGTAGCTTATTATGTCAACTATTACAAACAGATTATTTTATATTACTAAGTCAACCAGATTAACATCCTTTTTTAATTACAGGGGGTCTAAAAATATGAAGTTATGAACTAATGCAATGTTATCCTAACAGAAATCTTTTGAAATGGTTTCTAAAAGGCAGTAAAAACATTGAAAAAAAAAAAAAAAAAAAGATGGCACGAATGAGTTCTGAAAAGTTAGGAGTCATTGATCCAGGGCTGGTTATTTCCACACACAGTATTTTCCATACGTATCACAAGCATACGTTTGTGCAGACTGCAGCCCCAAAATGGAACACTGCTTCTCTCAGAAGACAAAACAGGCTAAAGCTCAGAGTTTGAGAATGGTTTCCATGCAAGAGTCATGTTCAGCAAAGGGAAGACAACGAGCTCTAAGGTAGGTGTGAATTTTATTTTTTCAGTGAGCCACTCTATTCTGCAAACAATTAACAAAAGGAAAAACCAGTCAAAATGAAATTTGAAAATGAGGAAATAAAATAAAATTATTTTTAATATGGTTAGGATTCAAACATATGCCATTTTATATATTTTTTTTTTAAAGATTTTTATTTATTTATTTGACAGAGAGAGATCACAAGTAGATGGAGAGGCAGGCAGAGAGAGAGAGAGAGAGAGGGAAGCAGGCTCCCTGCTGAGCAGAGAGCCCGACGCGGGCCTCGATCCCAGGACCCTGAGATCATGACCTGAGCCGAAGGCAGCGGCTTAACCCACTGAGCCACCCAGGCGCCCTGCCATTTTATATTTTAAGGGGTTTCTTGTCCAAGGCAACACATGTTTTTCTGATGAAAGAGGATGCCTGAAACTGACATTCAGTGAGCTTTTGGACACTCCTGGTGGGTGAGGTTGTACATTTTTACTCACCTCTGCAATCACCCTGTTGCTTGAATTTTATTTTGGTCAGTGGTACAAGAAATTAAAATGTATTGAGGGCCTCAGAATAATTGGCTTTTATTTCTTATTTCTTAGAACCCCGAGAATTTGCTTCCTAGGCAGGCACTTCTCACTTATGAGGAAACAAGAGGGGAAACTGACTTAGCCGCACAGAGAATGGAAACTCACTAATTTCTGAGTGGCCAGTATCTTTTCCTCTCCTTGTTTTCCATTTTAATTTCTAAATTTAGCTTCAAGATATTTGTTTTTTCTCCCTTAAAGGGAAGTTCTAGAGTCAGAAGGATAGTGGTGGGGAGAGTAGAGTTGGTTACAGGTTTCATAGCAATTCAATTTAGACTGTTAAATACCCCCTATCAAGAGACCACAAGTAACAATTATTTCTAGAACAAAGCAAAAGAAGAGATTTTAAATAAGAAAAAAATAAAAAGGAAACAGCAGTGTTGTGGCACTATGAAAGATTCAGGAGAAAAAAATCTGATTTCTGCTCTCATGATGCTTAAATCTTGTTCTAGAGAAAAAGATGAATTAAAATAACTGAAGAACAATAGGAAACAGTACAATTAAGTGTGAAAATGGGTGGTAGAAGCAAAATGCTGTGGGGAAAGCCATGCCTCTTACATGTTTTCCAGCTCAGAGGAAAGAGACAATGGGTCAAAAGCAACCTACTCTAGTTTCTGATATTAGTTTCATAATTCAACTATAATCCCATTACAAAGAACTTCGAGGAACTGTTGTCATTTTTTGCTGCCCTGTAGTTTATTGTCTCAAGTATTGCTTGAAATACATCTCTACACACAGAAATGTCTGCTCTACTGGTTTTTGTTGACCTACATTAGGTTAGGGTTAGCCTCAATAAACAGCGATGAACATCACAGGGAACTAGTTAGTTAAATTGTTTGTAAGTAGGTTTGATTTTTTTTTTTTAAAGAATGTTTTATTATTATTTTTAACCTAAAGACTAGACATTTAAAGAATGTTATTCTCAAATAATCTTGTTATTACATAAAACAGTCATATTTATTATAGATGCCTCTGTAAAGCCCAAAATGGGGATATGCAGAGGTAGATTTACTGGGAATTTAATAAAGCCTAAACTTCAGGGCCCTTGTTTGCATGGTCCCTTGCAAATGCCTGTAGGTTCATTTGTAATTATAATTTTGTATTCTTTTTCTTACTGAGGATCCCCCAAACAGTTTAAGCTTCTGGCAAGATCTTGATTCACCCTAAATATAAAATAACCTTGAAGGGATCAAACCTGACAGTCCTTAAAAGCCAATTCTGAGGAAGGTACAAAATGTACTTTAATAAGGATATATAAATCCCATTTTCAATTGTATCCCTCCTATTGTCTTTGCCATCCACTCCTGCTAAGGAATAGATGCCATCTTACCCCACTGTTACAAGGTTACTAGATTATTTTAAATATAAACTCTGTCTATTCCATGACTGGGAATAATCACAGTGTTTGTTTGTTTTTTTTTAAAGATAAAAAATTCAGAGGTAGAAGATAATTCCTAAGAATAAAAGGTATGTTGGAGACTCACAAAATTTTTCCTAAAACAATAATAATTATTATCCTTAGCTAAGGGATACATGTATTTGAAAAGAGGAAGGACATGGAAATTCTCTCAGTACAATTTACAGTAGTACCTACTGAAAAAGGTGGTGAGTTTATGCAGAATGTGGGAATTTCTACCATGAGGAATACCACGTGTCTGTTTTCTGGTTTCTGAAAACCCCAAATAAAATCCACAAGCACCTCTAAACCCCACCATGGAATTCTGACACTTCTGAGGAAGAGGTTCAGAACAAAATAAAATCTTTAGATGCACTATGTCTGTCTGCAGTTTTTCCTATAATGCCTTGTCCCAGTTTTTGAAGAAAACTGAATAAAAATTATTTCAAGAAGAAATGAGTGAAATTACCCCAAATGGAATACTAAATTGAAAAATAATAGTTAAATTGTTCATAACCATTTCCTGTTATATTTTTTTCTCTGTCTTAGAAATGGAGTAAGAATGCTTCAAATAAAAAATGTAAAACCCATCCCATCCCATAAAGGGCCCACTCATGTAAACAGGAAGCTTATTAAAAGAGTTTTTCTTGGTTTTCTGGCAAAGCCCACTTTTTATTTTGGTGGCAGCACCTATTAAGGAGAGGACTCTTTTTGCGGGCTGGGTGAAAAATCAAAAACATTGCAAAGCCATCAGGCACCTGCTGGATTAGAGTTTGTTGACTGACTTCTTGGGTAGAAGGAGCAAAGTGGCTCTGAGATCAAGGAACAGGCTGTGTTCAGCCTAGCCATGCCCTAGACATGGGGTCTTCCCAGTCCAGGCATCACAAATCACCAGAGGTTCCAAAGGAGCCAGCAGACACCAGTCCATAATAGCGCAATGTGTTTTACATGCACATTGAACTAACCTCTTTGTTCCTTCACATTTAAATCCCATTTTATTTGTTTCTGTGATTCCCCTTTCTGGGAAGCATTGTAGCATAGAACACAGGAAGAACAAGAACACAGGGTTTTGGGATCTGAAAACTTGGTTTCTAGTTCCAGCTCTGCCAAATACCGTGACATGTTGCCTTCCTGAGTCATCAATTTTCTGATATGCAGATAGGGGACTAATAATTCTTCCTCAGTCAGCTCAGGTTTCTCAAAGCATGAGTAAGCATCACCTGTCTCGAAATCACCAGAGGTGAAAATACAGATTCCAAGGCTCCCTTCTGACTTATTAAATTAGACTTGTTGTGAGCTGGAAAGCCTTGGAATCTTATCTGACACCTAGTTCCCAAATAATTTTTGCACATTTAAGTTTTAGAGCCACATTCTGACTTGTCTCAAGTCAGGATTAAATTAAACCATTTTGGTGAAACATGTCAGTGAACTGCAAATCAGAACATATATGCTGAGCTGCTCTCACTACTGTCATTTTCCAGGGTAGCACCAAATCCAGGTCACAGAACCATCTTCCCAAAGATTTCGCTTGGACCCATACCCTGCGAGGCCACATGCCTTCCACTTCATCTTCAGTTAGGCAGGGTAGGTTCACTGTGGGGAGGGGGTTGGGTGGGGTTAGTAGAGCTCAGTTGTGACACAGGCGGTATTTCTGTAGAATTTCATTTATGTGACTATACCTAGCCCACAGGGCAATATAAGGATTAATTCCTATTTGGTAATTTATTGTGTGTAAAATGCCTCAAGCCCCTTGGAGGGAAGTGCTATATAAATGTAAAATAATAATTATAATAATAATAACCTTGACTATTTAACTGATCAGTGAATTAGCTTGAAGATTTAGGCTGCCAAGGGACAAGGCAGAAACCATTTTAAGTAGAAACACTGTACATCATCATATCTCATAACTTATCACAAAAAGGGGAAACAAAGTTTGAAAATTAAGATAAATCCATGTTCTTCACTGACTTAAATGACAGAGGATCACTTGTCTTGTTTCATGAAAGCCAGGAAATGCAGAAGTGACAGCTGCATTATAATTCTAACTCAGGCACACGTCCTGAGGTCTAATATACTTTGGTCTTTTATTTATATGGAATATATCTCATCAGTGCAACATCTAAAATTTAGCAAGAGTAAGGCACCTGACTAGGATTTTGCTTAGGTGGACAATGTTCATAATCTACCCCCACTGGTAGGTAGATAAATACTGAAAAAGTATTGATGTTACTCTATGAAGTTCCGGATTATATTTGAATCAGCTGTTTACTAACTTTGATTCCTGTGTATCTTCTTAAGAAAACCAGGGTGTATTTCTATTTTTGAATTTAGGAAACTAGAACATATGAGAGATACCATTTCTTCCCAGGAAAAAAATATTTTGGCACATGTGCTCACACAAGCTCAACTGCCCTCAGTTCTTACGTTATTTGTTTTATTTATTAGATTCATGGAGACCCTCCTACCCAAAGCTCAAGGGGCTGAACCCAGAACTTTCATATACTGAACATGAATCACTTCTTAAACCACAAAAAGCAAAAGAAAAAGGCTATAGAAATCTTAATGGACAAGCTTCAGATGCTCAAAAGCAATTGTTTAGTTACTCTACTTAGTTATGCATCGTTCAAAACACTTTCTAAATTGGGCAAAAAAGGTTCTTTGTGAAGAACAAGCTTTGGGGCCTTGGACAAGTTTTAATTCTAGTTGTTTTATAGCTCACACACAAAGTAGTTTTGATGTGTATGTAAAGAGGTACTGTACTTCCGTGCAATAAAGTTTGCAGTTGAGTGTTTTGAAAGGGAAAGAAAGCAAGCAAGGAGAGGAATGAATATGTGGTACCTGGCTCTATTTTTAATAATTAACGCAAAGCCTCAAAGATTTACACTTTAAAAAAATCCAGTATTGAGTATAAACAGGTGCAGACTAACATGAATGAGTATTAGAAAATAAAGTTAAAGAGTATAACTCAAATTACCTTGAAAATACTGAAATTAAGCTTTACTTTGTTTATAGGATAGGGAGTGAAAAATGACAGGCAGAAAGTCAAAAATCTAAAAGCCAGAGTTGGAACTGCTTTTCTCTGCACGAAGCAGTAAATATAAAAAATGCCTTTTGATTTATAAAAAGTCATAAGATACATAATACCCAACACAGCAAAACATTCCAAATGTGATGTATGTCTAAATACTATACAGGCAAACACACACATACACACACATGCCAAAAATATGGGTGTTCTGGTATAGCTTTCTGGCTTCAAAGGGCCTCTAAAAAGGACAAAAGAAAAGGGTTTCTGACAAACTGCTTCTGGGAGGGTCACTAGTAGATAACAAGTCCAGCCAAGTGCTACCAATAATCATTTCTGTTATAAACATTTTAAAAATCCATCTTTCCTTTACAGATACTTTTCCTTCCCTATAACTAATATGGTAGCCAGTACGCCTGGCCCTATAGCCACATTGGAATTTCTTGCCCTGCATCACAAGCCCAGCTGTATTCATCAAAGTAGAAAAACTGACAGCATTGTCTGAAAGACACAGCTTGGGATAATTGCTCCTTGTAGTTCCCTTGTCAATGAATATTACCATATTCTTCTCACGAATAAGGTTACTGTACTTTTTTTTTTATTTCTACACACTTAGCCACTAAGCACATTACTGTTCCTTTAATGAAATGGGCCAAATGTGACAGTGTGAGCTGTGGTTTATCATTCCCAAGATTTGTTCTAAGGTTTCTGTGTGCATACTTTTCAAAACAATCTTTATATGTACAGAAGAAGTAAAAATGACAATAATTTTTTACTTGATATTACTGTTTCCTAAGAAGGCTAACAGAAATATCAATGGGCTGGCACAAAGTAAAGAAAGAAAAAAAATATGAGGCTAGCAAACATATCCTCTTGCTGAATTTCTTTCATCCAAATATACAATGGAATCTCTCACACAATATGTTTTCTTTTCCCATCATGTTAGACTGAAACTTAGTTATTTGGTTGAAAGTAGAAAAAAAAAAAGTGCTTTAAGTCTTCTAATAATCTACACCTTTGAAATATTAGTCTCTCTTTAAATTTTGAATGCCAACTCATTAAGAAGGAAAAAATTTCAAAGTGTTGCAATCACTAATAACAACAGCTAAGCTAATATTTGTTGAACTCCTAGATGTTCTCAGTACCACTATAATCACACATATTGACTGACTCATTACATCTTCACAACAACTCTATGAGGTAATGCTATTATTACTCCCATTTTATAAATGGGGAAATACAGGCACAGAGAGAGTAAAAACTTGCTCGAGATCACACAGCCAGGGAGTAGAGGAGTCAGGATGTAAACTGAGGGAGCCAGATGCTGCTACACAGTGAATACTTGGTCCCTCAAGCTCAGTGCTCCTTATTTCTCCTGAAGCAATTCCTCAGCTGAGCAGCTCTCAGCATTCACTCTCCCTTCTGAATACCTGCACACCTGTTTGCACATAGGTTCCTTTGCATATCACAGGAGTGTAATGCTCAGACTTTGGAGACAGATATAAGGGTCTATCCCCACATATCAGAACTGCTTACTCTACTGAGGTATGTGGTTCAGTTTCCTCCTGTGTAAAACAGGAGTAATACTAGTTTCATGCTGTTATAAGGGTTCAACAGGAGAATGCCCATTCGAGCTCAGTGGAGGGTCAATGATGTTTAATAATTGCTAGCTTCGTTATCACTGATTTTAATCTTTTCATACATGTGATCCCTTTCCTCAACTAGATTGTATTTCTTTTCAGAGAGATAATCAATATGAATCCTCATTGTTTTGTGTATGGTTTTCCAGTGCTTAATATATGTTGTTGAGCTCTCAGATGTCCTAGATGCCACCATAATAACATGTATTAATTCATTAAATCTTCATAACAATTCTATCAGAATATATATTAATTCAGAATATTATAAGTAATGTAACATTCATAGCAATATCTGAAATTCAGTGAAACCTTACTGTGTCTTAGGAGCTCTACCAAGTTCATGACGGCACTGTCTCGTGTAACTCTCCCCATAATCCTCTGAAAGAGGGACTTTCAAAATCTTCACCTTACACAGGAGGAAACCAAGGCTCAAAGGGGTCACATACCTAAGTGTTCAAGAATGTGAACCTTTAACCACAACCCTCTGCTACCTTCTAAAGAATGAATTCAAAGCAGGTTTTCATAAATATTTGGTCTTGATGGTGAATCAACTGAGTCACTTCCTTCTGTCACCAGAAACTTTGTGCTTATAGCCAACTAATGTGGCCTGTGCAATATCATTCATTCATTAGTTAACTATTAAAAAGAGATTATTGTGTGCCAGGCACATGCCAAGTCTCGGCAATAAAAAGAAAACAAAAGGGGCGCCTGGGTGGCTCAGTTGGTTAAGTGACTGCCTTCGGCTCAGGTCATGATCCTGGAGTCCCGGGATCGAGTCCCGCATCAGGCTCCCAGCTCCATGGGGAGTCTGCTTCTCCCTCTGACCTTCTCCTCGCTCATGCTCTCTCTCACTGTCTCTCTCTCTCAAATAAATAAATAAAATGTTTAAAAAAAAAGAAAACAAAAAAACAAAAAACACTACGGATCTAAAATTTTCTCATCAAAAGCAATTAAAATTTAATGTAATTTCACGATCTCCATTTGTGATGCCTACTCTTAGAAAAATCGAACTTCCTTTCTCCCTTCCCTTCCCACTCCTTCTTATTCTTTCTTTTAAACCTAAGTTTCATAGTATTAAATTTATACAGATTTTTGCCCATAAGAAGCTTATATGTCAAGGCAAGGAACCATTTTAATTATATTTACTCTTCATTTTGAGTATATTTCCTTTTCATATCTGACAAAGACTTTTGAAGTGACTAAAGAAAAGCAAAGCAATCTGATTTTTTTTTAAAAAATTCTTTCATGTATAATCTTTTGTCTGTAATATTCTCATAAAGGCACTGAAAATTTAAAAGAAGGCTTTAGCTATTTTTCTTCTTTTCAAATTAGCAAAATTTGAATTTTTTTCTTCACATGTTTAGATTGGCTTTAAAATCAACAAACCAGAAAATAAGAACATATTCAGCTTAAAAAACACGCCCTTCATGGGCGCCTGGCGTCTTCAAATAGTTTCAGCATCACTCTGAAAACTGGGTTTCTATTCTGTTTTTTAAAAAGGTTGAAAAAAGAAGTTGAAAAATGCATGTGTAGAACTCATACAACACCAAGCCTGTTGTCTTAAGGAGAGAAAACATTTCAGGGCAATGGAAGACCATAACCATTGCTGTAACAAACTCTTCAGCCGGGCAGCAGACCTTGTCAATACTTCCTCGCCTCCACACTGAAGGTACAGGTGGCATTTTGTCTGTGACCTTAAAAAATATCTACCTAAGGTTTGGAGTGGATAATTCTAAAACTGGTAGTGTTCAGGTACATTTTGAAGAATCATTATTTCCTATGTATGACTTTAGGTTATATGGGATTGATAATTTCAAAAGGAGGGACTTTTGGTTAAAGAAAGCTCTCCTGAAATTCTGTCATAAATGTTTCAAATCATCAGAACTATTTAAAATATAATGCCAGAGAAGAGTATTTTATATCTAGAGTACATGAGTATAAGAATGCCCTTCAGAAGTTAGCATTTGTTAATTCATTAAAGATACATTTATTGTGTACCTACTGTATGCTAAGCATTCTAATAGACAAGGACAAACAATTAGATCTGAAAAATAGTAGCAAGGGTATAAATGGGCATGGTGAGAGAGAACAGGGAAGAGATAATAAGTGATTACAATCATAGCTTCCACGAGTTGAGGGCCTGTCATGTATCAAGGCAATATGAACCACTTCATCCCACCCCTGCAGGATAGGTATAATCTTCTCAAAGATGTGAAAAGTCAAAGTGTTGATTGATTATAAAGGGTTTTGTAATGCTATATAATAAAGTTTATGTTTTATTTTATAAATAATGAGGAAACATTTTTAAGGAGAGAAATGATATGATGAATTAAAGGTAACTCTGGTGTTGCATTCATTTTTTTAAATTTAATTTTATTTTTTTTCAGTGTTCCAAGATTCATTGTTTATGTACCACATTCATTTTGATATAGTATCACTACACAACACCACAAGGGTGTGATTTTTTGGGTGGAATTGTGATTCTCTAACTGATCCGGAGTTCATTGCCAATAGAACCCACTATGAATTAAGTAGTATCTGGCTTCGGAAAAATATAGATTGGATGTCACTACTCTTTACTTAAAAAAAAAGTCATCTTTAATGATTTTCATGAACTAGTTACTAGAACTTCCTTCTGAAGCATGCATGATCTGCTTCTGAAAACTGTACAGCCTCACCCCCTAAATTCCATAATGCTTTAATATCTTGCCTCACTAGACCCTTACCATTCCAGATTCTAATATGTCTTCATGCCTCAGTTCCTCTGACAGTCCCTCAGTCCACATTTTTCTACCAGGTGAAAACCTCATTCTCCAACATTGCCTAAAAGATCACAGCCTTTCTGGGTTTTCCTTCTCATTCATCTTAGATTCAACCACTTTGTCTAGTTTCCCACAGCATTTCCCCTATTCTCTTCTACATCAGTGTCTTTTTTGTTCTACTTACACTGAAGGTCTTTGTTTCCAAGTCCCTCTCCTAGAATCTAGAAGGTTAACAACTGAGGGTGTTGACCTTAATCTTTCACCTAAGTTTTACAAACAAAAAAGGGAAATGAAGCATGGAGTATTGAGACACTTGGCCAAGTAATGATATCCAGTTGCTACCTTGCCATAACCAATGCTCAATAACTGTTATATGGATAATATAGAGTCACTCAGGGGCACTTGGTGACTCAATGCATTAAGCTTCTGCCTTCGGCTTGGGTCATGATTTCAGGGTCCTGGGATTGAGCCCTGCATGGGGCTCTTTGCTCAGCAGGGAGCCTGCTTCTCCCTCTCTCTCTGCCTGCCTCTCTGCCTACTTGTGATCTCTCTGTCAAAAAAAAAAAAATCTTAAAAAAAAAAGAATCACTCATTCAATCATTCACTCACTTTTTAATTATTCATTAATTCTACTTGCTCACAGAAGAAACTAAAGACTGCTTTATAAAAAAGGTTTTCTGTTCATTTAAAGAAAAATCTTTTACAAATCAACAGGCTAAGAAAAGAAGTCTATTATATTATGATTACTATTATCGAATCAAATAAATAATGGATACATCTAGTACTTCCCAAGCTAGAGTCAGGAAAACCGGGTTATAAACTGTAGAAAACTGAGGAATGTACCAGCTCACCACTTAACATTACTGCCTCAATATAGCCTATAGGTATTTTACTATTTCATACAAGCATGAGTGCCTGTCCTACTGGCAAAAGTAGATGAATCGCCTGCCCAGAGATGCTACTGAAAGGAAATGAAACAATTTCACAGCAATACAGGGAAAGAAAACACTAACATTTACAAAGTTATTTATTGTCTAGGTCAGGTAGTAGATTCCAAACATGTATTATCTCACTTAAATCCTCATAAAAACACTAAAATGGCTAGTATTTATCCATTTTAAATGAAAACATAACTGAATGTGAGAATCTTAACTAAATTCCCAGAGGCCACTTTACTAAGAAGCTGGGGGATCCAGAATTAAAAAGCTGAAAGCCCTTACTTAGTGTTTTCCATTTATATTAAATTACTTCTTAGAGCCTACTCCTAAACCAAAGAAGTTGAAATCAATGTGAATTTATATTTTAAGGGAAAGTTTTATGGAAGACTTTAATGTGGGCATCAAAAGAGAAAGTAATAGCTAACATTTATTGAATACTACTGTTCTAAACATTTTGGATCTATTCACTCATTTAATCCTTACAACAATGTTTTTGGAGGTGAGTACTATTGTTATAACTTTAAAGTATGGAAACTGAGCCAAAGAGAAGACAATAGACTGTCGCGAAGTCACAAAGCTAGTAAGTGGCTATGCAGTCAGAATTACAGCCCACAGAATTTAATCATCATGTATACCACTCATTAGGCTAAAGGGTTTTTTTTTTCCTCCAAGATTTATTTATTTAGAGAGAGTGAGAGTGGGGAGAGCTGCAGAGGGGCAGAGAGAGCATCTTAAGCAGACTCTGCACCAAATGGGGAGCCTGACACAGGGTGCACAGTCCAACTTGGGGCTCGATCTCACAATCCTAGAACATGACCTGAGCTGAAACCAAGAGTCAGCTGCCCAACCAACTGCACCACCTAGGAGCCCTAGGCTAAAAGGTTATTAAAGGAGACAGCTTAAATGAAATTCTGAGAGCAGGGCATGCCACAGAGTAGGCCTTTATTTTTATTTATTTATTTATTTTTTTTTAAGATTTTATTTATTTATTTGTCAGGGAGAGAGAGGGAGAGAGCAAGCATAGGCAGACAGAATGGCAGGCAGAGGCAGAGGGAGAAGCAGGCTCCCTGATGAGCAAGGAGCCCGATGTGGGACTCGATCCCAGGACGCTGGGATCATGACCTGAGCCGAAGGCAGCTGCTTAACCAACTGAGCCACCCAGGGGGCCCAGAGTAGGCCTTTATTAAATGTTACTGTCCCTCTTTTTCTTCAATCTCTAAAATTTTATAATGTAATAATGATACCTTTATTTTTAAAGTATATTCTGCTTTTTAAAGACTTAACAATATTCGATTTCACAAAAATAGGGTGCTGAATGTAGAATATAGTAAACTAGTATTAAAATGGTATTGAAAAGTATTTAACATTCTGCTAAATGTTATTCATAATATAGATTTAAGTGACAAAGTATGATTCCAAACAGTGTATATGGTGTTTTACCATACATTAAAAGGCACAGAAAAACAACAACAATAACTGAAATGGTATAGCCCCAAAATTTAAAGGAAATTATTTCTGGATGATTGTGAGTGATTTTAATTGTCCTCTTGTATTTTATTCTACATATTATACCATGCCTACGTATGTTTTTCATAATAAGAAAAATAAAATAAAAAAGAATATCTGTGTCAGAAACATTCCTAATTTATTGATACAACACTGAGCAGAAATATCGTAGAATTGTGTAAAATTCCACACTTGTTCAGAGATGGAGCTAGAATAGAACCTAAGATTCCTTATTTCTAACCCAGTGTGTTTTCTCTTATACCCTATTCTCTCCCCACTGGTTATCTTTATAAGGAATTTAAAAGTAACCTGTGGGGGTGCCTGGGTGGTTCAGTGGGTTGATCCTTTGCTTTTGGTTCAGGTCAAGAGATCAGGGCTCTGGGATCGAGCCCTGCATCTGGCTCTCTGCTTGGCAGGAAGCCTGCTTCCCCCTCTCCTTCTGCCTGCCTCTCTGCCTACTTGTGATCTCTCTCTCTGTGTCAAATAAATAAATAAAATCTTTAAAAAAAATAAAAGTAACCTGTGAAGAAGACCCTCTGGTGGGTGGTTAGAGGTGCTGTGAGTGCAAATGTTCTATGAACACATACACACACACACACACACACACACACGTGTCCTAGCACACCAGGCTTCTTAAGTTGCTTATGTAACTGTGTAAGCCATTTTTTTCCCTGAGTCCAAACTGACACTATATATGGCAGACTGATTTTCTCTAATTCTTCACACTCTTTCTATAATAGATCTATACATCCACACATACCACATGACTTTATTATAACTCTCAGTAGTGTTTGTTAATGTGGGGAACAGACTATAACTCTGTTCCCTAGCTTTGAGTTTGGTCAAGTCACCTGCTATGACCAATGGAATGTTGGCAGAAATGCTATGAGTAGTGATTTGGCTTGGCTTCTTATGCCCATGGAATTTGCGATCAGGAAACTTTGTCTCAAGTATCTGGTGTCTTCACCCTGAGTCCCAGAATAAGAAGCATATGGAGAAGTTATGAACCGAAATCCAGCCTGAAAGTGAGCTTCTCAGACTCCACATCGACCTTATGTAGCATTATCACAGCAATAGCAAACTAATATACAAACACCATAAATGTAATCCATGGTGGCAGGTTTTGTATTATACATATATCTATATCTGTCTCTATATAGTATATATACTATATATATATGTATATATATAGTATACATCTACTGTGTCTCTCTCCCTATCTCCCTATCATTCTATATATCTCACAAGTGTAGAAAACCTCCCACTATAGATAGCATATGTATTCACAAATACATGAGGAAAAGTTGTCAGTTGAAAGTTCATAAGTGGAGAAGCTACTATGCTACTATGCTTTTTAGTTAGCCATATATGTGCTTCTCATATTTCACTGCATAGAAAAAAACCATCTGGGATCTTATTAAAATGCATATTCTCATTCAGTAGGTCTGGAGTGAGGCCTCAGATTCTGTATTTCAAACAAGTTCCTAGGAGGTACTGATATTACTAATACTACTATACTGTGAGTAGCAAAGGCAGAGAAGACAGATAGTGGTAGTCATATGGAGGAAATAGCCACAAACAGGGAAGACAGTCTGGAACAGTATGCAACTAAAAATGGAAATAATTTCGACTGTTTATCTTATAATGAAATAATTTACATAAGAGACAGAAGAGTCAAAGGAAATGGGCCTTGCAAACAAATAAAATGACAGCCCTCATGTTAATTGTGAGTATAGATTCCCAGTCATATGTATGTATGTGCGTGTATGTATACACACATACACACATACACATACATGTGCATGCATGCTAATGACTAGTACTAGAATCCCACTCAAGCAGTGTGAATGTGGCATCCCAGGGCATTTTGTAGGAACACAGACACCCTCTGTCCCTTATATATATACTGGTAAACTAATGACCTTGCCGCACTCACTTATAGAAATACCCTACATATATGTTCACTTTCTGAAATGTAGTTTTCTAACAGCAAACGTGTCTTTATTTCTCTATTTTCTCTTTTTGATACTTCATCTACTCTACTAAAATCTATTAGATTAGTTGTCTTAGTTGGCTCAGGCTGCCATAATAAAATACCATAGACTTGTTAGCTTAAACAACAGAAATTTATTTCTCTCAGTTCTGGAGGATGAGAAGCCCAAGATCAAGATGCTGATGAGGGGGCCTCCTTCTGGCTTGCAGATAGCCATCTTCTTACCAGTCCTCGCAGAGGGGAAGCTCTGGTGCTTCCTCCCCTTCCTCCTCTTCTCATAAGGGCACTAATCCCAGTATGGAGGGTCCACACTCATAACTTCATCTAAACCTAATTACTTCCCAAAGGCCCCACCTGCTACTACATATGAATTTTGAGAGGACACAACGTTCAGTCCATAACACTAGTACTTCTCAAATTTTTTCAGGTCATGGCATACATAGAAAAGGGTAGGGGCTCATGGGTGGCTCACTCAGTTAAGCATCTAACTCTTGGTTTTGGCTCAGGGTCATGAGATCAAGCCCCACGTGGGGCTCCACACTGAGTGTGGAGTCTGCTTGACTCTCCCTTTCTCTCTGCCTCTCTCTCCCTCTGCCCTCCCACTTGTGCTCTTTCTCCCTAAAATAAGTAAATAATTCTTAAAAAATAAAAAAGAAAGAAAAGGGTAATATTGTCTTATTCACTGGGATAAACTAGGAGAGATTTGGGGCTTTAGAGGAGGCTCTGCTGAGCTATATATGAGTAACCCTTGGGCTCCAGCTGTTACTAGGCCCTCCCTTAGGGGATCCATACCCATCACACAGAAGTTGGCAAACTATACACTATATACAACCAAAAACTCTACAGAACACAAATAGTATCACCAATCACCATCACTGTTTCTGAGTCTCATTTCAGATCTTTCATAACTGAGCTGATATTTTCTGGAAAACGAGTGTGTAAAGGGGTTTCCTGCACAGCAGATCAATAACCACTACAGAAAAGATGAGAATATTTAGAAAATTATACTGTAAGGCACAGTATAAATTTCAAGAAGCCACTAGAGGAAATAGCAGATGAGATAGTTTCCTTGAAGAATATGTTTTTAAATTTTTAAAACTTTAGACATATCCAGGTATCACAATGGATGTTAATAAAGTAAATGGGAATCACTATTTCTTCCTGAGATAGATACTTGTTTTCTTTTTTGAGACAAATTTAGGAACTGCCAATAGTTTATCTTCTCAGAATAAAACCTTAAAATTAAAAAAAAAACAAAACCTTAAAATTTTTTCTAAAAGTAGGGAAGAAAATATTTTTTTCCATGGGAATATAGCTAACATGCAACATCAGGTCCTTTGGTACTCCCACATGGACAAGATACACTACTTGGAAAACAGATGCCTTTTCCTGGAGTTTTCTTCATCCTTTGCCTTCTTTAGTCCAGACTGGGTCATTGGGTAATAAAGAGGAGGTTTGTGGTGGTAGGGTGATCTTCTTGGTCACCACACCCTGGAAATAGCTTTAAAATTGGGCATTGAGAAGCAGGAAGAGAGTTTTAAACTTTCCATCTCGTTGTTTGTGTTCTGGGGCCTCATTAATTTCTCTCACAGAAGATGGACTCTTCCCTGGTGCTGATTATAGATATAGTGGACTTGCATTTCTGCCTAGAAAACAGGCACCAAGAAGACTTCACCATGTCTCATTCTAGACTGGATTCACATGATGGTAGCAATAAATATCCCTAAACAAGAGTCATTCAAAAGCTTGTTGAGTTTGACCAGATACTTCAATTGGTAGCAGGGCTTGCCACCATTCCTACTGTTTGATCCTGAAGTCCTCAACATCTTTTTTCTCCACCTTGATGTACAAGAAAGATGATATTTAGATTCTAACACATTCTCATGGATTTACCTTGAGTTATTTGCAACTTCTGGAGCACAAACTAAAACATTACCATCGGCTCCCACTTAATAAAGCATGTTAGAAAACACAAGTATATGAGTAAAACTTCATTATAGGAACAATCTTGTGTTTGTTGCAATTTAATTTTTAAAAGAGTAAATCAAATACATATACTCCCGAAGTTTATTATTCATAACAAATCTATTGTAATGCATCTCATGCTTGATTGAAACTAATGAGTGTTTCTTATTACCGACAATAGAAGTCACTAGTATAAATTATGAATTATTCATTCATCTGACAAACATTAATTGAGCATTTACTATATGTCAAGACAGTGCTAGATACAAGAGACCACAGGTGTATAAAACAATGTCTCTTTAGGTGTTAACCAGTACTGACGTGAGCAATTGGGCTTCTGTTGGACTTTGGGAACCAGGATATGAATGGGCAGTGATTCACTGGAGGTAGCAGACAGCAGAGAAGAAGGGGCTGTGAATTGACTAATTAAAACAAACAAACAAACAAACAAACAAACAAGCAAACAATCTGGGTACCTGTCTCATTTTGGATTCCTTCCAAAGAAGAGTCTGCAACAAGGACCTGGGTACAGGTTGTAATTCAGAAGGTGATCTTAGAGGCAGGCATGAAGGAGTGGTGAGTGAGTCAGAGGAGAGGACAACGCAATGATGAAAATGTGTCAAAGGGGCCAGCCACCAGTGTATCAACCGGAGCATAATTCAACCAGCATCTCTGAGACTTGTCCTAATGTCTCCAGAGGTATCCGAGGTATGGGTTTGAAAGAAACAGAGGCCGGAACATTTTTTTCTCCAGTTCTGTTCCTTCTTTGGTTGAGAGTTGCTCCAGGGCATTAAGTGGCTAACCCTGCCCCCCCCCAACGCTTTCCCCTATCTAGTGTAGGTTTCTTGAGCTCCCCCAGCCATGGAAAAGGTCCTGGGAAAGGCACTCCTGAGGTGGGACTCTGGGCTAACACAGAACTGCTTCAAGTGGAGCTGAAATCAGAGGTGAGCTGAGGGGCTGAGATAAGTGTTAGACACATCTGCCCGAGTAGCCTACAAAGACTTCTGGGGAGTGGGGCATAATAAACTGCAGTCTGATCTAGCAGCCCCTAAAGGATGGTCTGGGGAAGGTTAGAATGACATCTTTTTAGTAATTATATTCCACATAAAGTGCCTCTGACTCCTGTAAGAACTCAAACTTGGCGACAGTAAATTCTGAAACTACTCAGGTAAGAAACAGAAAAATGATGATTTGCTAATCGGCTTACCTGATTCTCTGGCTAGGATGTCAAGATTGGACTCAGCAGTTCTTGTGAAAATTCTGACACTCATTCACCAATTATCCCCTAGAAGGTGCTATGTATCGATCTCCCTGTGTTTCAGGGAAGAAATCTTTGAACTGCTCCAAGAAGATTTCCAAAAATGGTGATACATTTTTGCATCATTTTGTCATGACAGGCCTATTGAAAAACTTCCTGACATTCTGAATTCATGGCAGTAATATCTACACTGTTGTATTTGGCTTGCATTTTTGTTTTGTTTTGTATTAAAGCAGAGGAGAAATGGGTAAAGGTTAAAAACTGCACCTAAATGTATTAGGCTTGAAGGCTTTGAACATAAATGAGAAGGTTTACAGGAAGTTATTCAGACCTTTAAGCTTCTATAAACATTTCAACATTGCTGACAAGATCCACTTTAGGTAACCCTGCCCAAGCAGTTTCTGCGTTGCTATATGGGTGAAGGTGAATTTATTTTGCAATTCACCAAGCAGTGTAGGAATCTTCTGGGGAATTTTGGTTTGGGGGCCCAGAGCCCAAGGTTGAACAATAGATACTTTCGTGGTCACAGGAGAAGAACTGATAGACCCCACGTTCTTCTATTATAATGTATAAAAGAAGGAACTGGATTCCTAATCCCTAGAAAATGTGGTGGTGGTAATAGGTGGGTTATGGTCCCTTATATGAACATATATGGCTTCCCTCTGACAATGAGTGGGCTAGTCTTTAAAAAAATTCTGAAAGAGAAAAAGAAAAGCTCCAGGGACCATTTAGGCTCTGTCAGTGAGTTCCATCCGAAGACATCAAATCCAGTTGCACAGAAACCAAACGTCAATATTTACAAAGCTCTTTCCATCTTATATCCTGCTTCCTTTTTCTTTCGTGCCTTTCCTGCTTTTCCTTCCTCCTGATTCCCTTGATGCTTTACTTCACCCTCTCTCCCATTTGCGCTCACTCTCCCCACCCCCGTTAGTCAGGCCCACCACGCGTTCATCCCCAAAGCGGCTTCAGTGACAGAAAGGAAAGGACTTCAAACAAAGCCATCGTCCAACACACAGAGCTCCAGTCCCCTGGGGGACTGTGACTGGGGCAAAGCCTGAGGAGGGGCGCTCACCCCTCTGGGGCTCTTCAACCCAACAGGCGATTAGGCTTCAGCCGGCTGATAGCTGTATGGAGCCTCATGATTTCAAAGCTTTCAGAGGCTGACAAGGACTTGCTAATTTCAAACTTTCTAACCAATTACAATCACAAAGAACTCAGGACAATAATCAGTGAGCAAAATGAAACTGCTGGAGTGAAGCAGCCCTAGCAGGTTTCGCTTTTGTGGCTCTGCACATGACGTGCAGCTGGGACTCTGCTTCCACAAGTAAATAAAAATGCATTATAAAATAAAAACATGCACAATGGGTCCCTCTTGCTGTCTTGCTCCTGATAGTTGGGTCTGGAGGAACCCTGTCCTGCCTGTAGCCCATTAATTTCTGATGGTGTTAATTAAAAACTTTTGATGCTGGTTTGAATGGAAAATACCTCAAACAGTGTTTCCTCTATTGAAACACTAAGTTCCAAGTCTTGAATTATTAGGTTAAGTTCTGTCACAGCAGTGAGACCAACATAAATGCTTTTCATACCATCTGACTACTACTACTAATAATAATAATTAGTAATAATAAATGAAAAGAAAGAGGAGAAACTGTTTAGGTTGAAACTCCCTCATTTCAACCTGTTTTGCTTTGTTTTGTTTTTAGAACTAAATTGAAAATTCGGGTCCCTGAGTGTAGAACATATGATATTTTAAAAATCCTTTTTCAAATCCTTACAGAACATTCAAATCACCCAATGTTCCAAGACCTGAATTTTTTATATTTTAAAATGGGGAAAGCTGCTTAAAATAAGTGAATCAGCTGCTAAGTGATTTCTCTCTGTCTCTTCCCCTACTCTCTTTTGAGAGGCTGAAAAAATGCTTAAAATGGTATACGCAATTGATATGTGCTGCTTAAGAAGCTTAATATAATTACTGAGGACTCTGATTTTCTATTTAAAATGAAGACAGACTGGGGCAATAGAAACTATGAGTTGTGAGTATTTGTCCCTCTTGAGGTATGGAAAATGTTTCCAAACGTCTAGTCCACTGCACATGGTAAGGGGTTTCAAGCAGTTATCCACAGGGCTCTCTGTCCCCCCGGAAACCTAGGGAAACCGAGGAAATCCTGACAGCAACGTAAGGAGCCAGCGTGACAGATGCTGTGCAGGAAGCCAGCAAATAAAAATGCATCTCTGCGATCCAATGCTTTGTGAAGTGCTAACCAAACCAGCAAAACATTCTGATTGGTTTCTAAGACTCTCCTCCAATTTGATTTTTTAACCATTCTTCCCTCTTGTGCAGGCTCCTGAATCCCCAGACACCTCGTGGGAGAGGGCCCTCAAATGTCAATTCACGGATGCCCTTTTCTCTCTTCTGCTCTCATGTACTTCACTTTCTCTCCCATTTTTCATCTCTCAATCTGTTTATTCATGCTGTCTGCAACATCAGCTGAATCCTTGAGGGACGACAAAACTTTCCTTTTTTACCCTGAAGGTCTTCATCAGTCTTATTCTTGTTTTGATCTACGCATCCCTAAAGTGGATGAAGTTCTGCATAAAGAAAGGCGAAGCATTTTGGCAAATCTCCTTTCCTTCCCTCCCTAACCGCAGGCTGCACTGACCTCACCCTCTTGCAAAAGTTTGCCGAACTGGCTTCCCGGCCTAATGTGACATGATGGGGATCCTTCAGCAACATCAACAACCACAACAACAGACAACCCTCACCGTAAAGCACGCGAGGGGAATATGTAGAGCCATAGCAAGAACTAAAACTCCAAAAAGGACGTTAGGCCTGAGCAAACCACAGCATGAATCTATTTGTTCACAAAATTTATGAATTTTCCTGGGTAAATTGACAGACGATATTGTCTACAAAGGACTAGTAAATGTAAATTAACTAACAGATATGTAGCAAATGAGTGCATTTAAAGATGATTTCCAGCTGAAATGATTTTTCTTCCGAGAGACCAAGTTTTTGTTAAACTTAATCCTACTCTCTTCCCTCTCCAGCAGCAGAAACATCTGGTCGGTTTTAGATTCCCCTTGGATTTCCAACTTCAAAGGGAATTATAAAGAATAACAAATTCATGTACCGGCACTAAAAAAATTAGAGCAGCAGGAGAGAATGGTAAAATTGTCCTTATTTGACTGCTAGTGACAGGCGCCACAGGCAGAACTATAAGAAAAGACAAAGGCAAGATCACCAGTTGACAACCAGAGTTCCTACAAGGGACAGAATCTTTGGTTACATGCAAATATGCACAGAGTCCTTAGCAATCTATAAGGAGATTTCTCCTTGCTTAAAGAAAGAAAAAAAAATTAAAGGAGTTAGAAGGTGAGAGAGAGAGGTAGGAAGAGGAAGGAAGGAAGGAATGGAGGAAGGAAGGAAGGAAGGGAGACATTTACCTGCCACACAGTAAGCAACCGCAAAAGTTTGTTCAAACAATGATCTGGAGAAAATCTTAAGGACTCAGCCCCTGGGTTTTTTATTTGATCGAAAACCTGAGTTCTGATTTTACCAAGGGCTAGATATGCCGTCTCAGAAATAACTCAGGCTCCTAAAAATGCACTAGAGTTGTCATCTCCTCCTAAAAGATGAGACCTCCAAGAGTCTCTTCCTTGCCCTGGATCTTTGTCAAAGGATGGCCAGAAATCAAAGTCCTCCATGAGTGGAGGACTAGGGTCTGAACAAACTATTGGTATTTGCTGTTGTGCCAAGTTACGCTTGACACCACTTTGTAGAACTGGATTTATCTTTCTCCTCTGTCATGTACTAGGAAAACTGAAACATACTTCTTAGAGTGCAGGTCTTGATATAATCAAAAAGAAAGTAAGAAAAGTTAGAGAAAGTGTAATTTTGCCAATAATTAGCTCTTATAAACAGCTCTTTTCTTTCCTTTTTCATGTACAATGTGTATAGCAATAACAATAAAAATAAACAAGATGTGATTAACCAATCAACTTGCTCATGGACAGAGAGAGAGTTAAGGTCTAAAATGTCTTTAAATAATTAATTATAAAAGTCTTTAAACTTAGTGTTCAGAGGTTACAGTTCCCCACACCACAAATACATTAGGTTGATTCACAGAGTGGCCCTCAAAAACCAGAAAGCAAATTACTTTTGACCAAAAAAAATTTATCAACAGCATGTCAAGAATATTTCACAGGGTAGGATAGAACAAACAGAACTAATTCTCTGTGGACCTTAGCATGGTTTACAAATTGAGCAGTCCCCCAAAGAGAAGACCATCTCCCAAGTAAGCTGTCTGTATAAGAGGCTTTGAGTCATCTTTAATGAAGGAAGAAAAAGTTAAGACTTTTCTTTAGCATTTCCAATGTAAAAGGACTGAGCTGGCTGGAAAAACATCTTGAGTGTCTGTCTTGCATGGGGTTTTCAATCTTCCCTTGCCACTCCAGGTAAAGCAGGATCACCCTAGTGATCTCACTAAGAGAATGTTGTAACTCCTATCCTGATGGTAATTGCATATGATGATGTATTGCACATCCAATAACGTTTGTCCAGAAAATATGCCAACTTTGTGAAACATGGATCTGATCATATAAATAAACCATTTTTTTTTCTTTTGCAACACTCTATGTCTTTGGTCTAAAATGAAAATCCTGGCTTGACGCAGGCATTTACAAAGGATTCCCTGCCCTGTATAAGCAGAATCATCCAATGATGATTCTGAACTTATCTAGGGAGAGGAAGTAGAGGATATGGAATACTATTTTATTCCAAGAAATGTTTTATAGCTTGAGGATAGATATGGTCCCAAATAACAACAATTGAGCAAATACCAGACCCAAAGGCAGAACATAAGGAAACCCCACACACATATACCAAGAAGCAAACACTATCGTTAATAATAATAATTATTATTATAGCTATTATCAGAATGAGGCATTGATGGATCACTTGGGTATAATATATAATAGATTAGCTAGAAAGAACCAAGGGTAAACTTATGTTTATCTTTAAAAGGCAGTTTGTATTCTGGTTTATATGTCATGAATTACATAATTAACATGTATGATAACAGGATGCAGGAACAGATGAAGACTTATACCTTTATTTCAGTTGCTGTATTGTTAATATCAATCTTAAAAATAATGATGAAAAGGTTAGCTGTTTTAAATTATGGGTGTTATGGGGTATGGTAAAATATCCTTGCAGCTTTAAAATAGTGGCATAAAATATATATTTAAATTATAGAACTTGTTATTGGACATTTCTGTCTATAAATGAATGATAAAATAAATATACAAAATAAAAAAAAAACAAAAAAAATAGTTAGTGGCTAGAACCCACCTATCTTTCCTTGGAATGCCTATCTCAATGTCAAGCCATTAGATCCTTACCTGACCTTTTCAGAGCATTTTAATGGTGGTAACACCAAACCAGGGTAAAGGAGAAATAGGATCAGAAGGCTGAGAGGGAAAAAATGAAATGGGAAGAAAAAAAAGTTTGTATTGTTTACACCATCTAGTCTGGCAAATTTTACAGATGCTTTCTGTTTGCTTGGGGTAGTTTATTGCTTATGTTATTTCTTTTCTTTTTCCTCCATGTGCTTCCCTCTACCAACTTTGGCTGAAAATACTTTGTATGTGTCCATACTGTAAGCCCTCATATTTTTGTAGAGATTTAGTGTAGTGAAGAGCACTTTTTCTTCCCCTTCTTCTTCCCCAAGGGTTAGGCATATCAATATTCTAGCTACTCACTTTCGAGGCCAATGGAAAATGTGCTCCTAAGATTAAATAGACCTGAGTAACACATAAATCCAGTTTATACTGATGAGTATGTTACATAGTTACTCACATCCTGAATTTCTGATGAGTGGAATACACCTTTTGGACAACACACTACTACTGAACCATCACTGACTGCAATTCAAAGACAGCGAGACAAGACTAAACCCTAACTCTAGGTTCTCTACAGAGAGCATAATTTGCACAGAGCTCTCTTCATCTGCGGAGCTCTGTGTGCAAAGGATCTAGTCTAGCCATAGAAAACCAGGTTCTTTAAATATTCTCAGAGCAAACTAGAGCAATACTTACAAGCACATAGGGAGTGCCCTTTGTTCAACAATATACTGTCTCTTTTGACCCTCACTTCCCCAAACAGCGCTTTTCTTTTTTTAATTATTCAGACTATTAATATATAATTCCTCCCTTTCAAACTTTGTAAGTGCCCCGTTAGGAAGAAACCTTTTCTTTCTGCCAATAAATCTTTTAAAAAAACGATGCTTTTAAATCCAGTGTTATGTTTGGTTTAAGTAGATCGGCCATATTTATCCACTATGGGTTAGCTGCAGCCACACTGGGCTTCTAAAGTAGTCAGAACACTCTGGTTTCCTTTTACCTCACATACAGAATTGTATATAAACAGCATATATCCCATAATGATAAAACTAGCAGCAAATCATCATTCTGAATCAAGTAAGAATAGTGCCCCGAAAAAAGATCCCCCAAGAAGCCTAGCCAAATCTGTCAAATGTCTCTCTGGTCAACCGAATTGCCCTTTGGATAACAGGTGTACCTAAGAATATTATGAAACACTCTGACGGGACTTTATGATCAATTGTAACATTTTAAGAAATACAATGGCAGCATACTCAGAAGAAAAATACTCCAAATACAATGATTAGAATTATCTAAATGTTTGTATCATGAACATGTGAAAAAGTCCTTATGGGCCTAAAATCTCGATGGACTAAATGCTATGATGTCTGGGGTTTGCTTCAAAATGATATGGTAGCAGCATAGGAAATGGCAGGCCAGCCTGGGGATGGGTCCATGGGAGTTCACTGGAGTAGTGTGTCTATGTTCACGTATTTGGAAGATTTCATAACAAAAAATTCAAAAGTACATACTGATTTGAACTTTCACTCCTCTAGTCATTATTGATTGATTCATTTACTCTTTACATGCAAGACATTGTGGGGGCATAAAAAGTGAAACAAAACAAAACAAAATAACCCCACAATACTCTTGTTGCATATTTAGATTAAATAAGGAATCATATATACTTATGTAAGATGATGTTCATAGGAACCATGTAATTACATGTAAAATTCTTAGGTTAAATTTTGAAAGCAGGACAGAAAATTAGGTACCACGTATGTTTACAATGTGTTTTTTAAAAAATATATCCTCAGGGGAAAACGAGAATAAAGAAATACATCAATGGTTATTAATGATTGGATTTAAATTATGGAAATAATTACTTGTATTTTTCTTCATTTTACTCCTATGTGCTTTTCAAAATTATTTTTAATGAGCATGTATCATTTTCAAATGAAAATAAATTTTTATTCATTAGTGGATAAGATGTGCTCTCCTCTCCCGGGGAGCTTTTCACTAAAACAGAGAAACTGCAAACACACAGCTTTGCCCAGATACTTTAAATCTTCATACCTAGAAGTGAAATACACCCACAGGAAAAGAAATGTCAATACAGATTTTTATCTGATCATAGAAACATAAAGAGCTTTCTGTGTGTTGGACAGAAATAGGGGAGGAACCAGTTTCTCTGCAAGCCAGAAAGTGAAATTCAGGCCATTTTTTGATGAGATCCTTTTGCGATGAAAGCAATGGGAGCAACAGATTTAAGTTACCAAGTAAGCCTGTCCCTTGAGACCTGACGCTCACTTATAGGAGTTCCTTTTTGGTCAGCATAAGAAATAAAGCGTGGGAGTGGGGGGGTGGGAGTGGTTATAATCCTAAAGGCTGGAGGCCTTCACTGGTAAGATGGGTATGTTCAGAGAGACAGAGGTAGATGTGCGACAGAATGAGAAACAAAAATACAGCAACAACTATGGATTATGTGCAGTAGATATGGAAAGTCCCCACTAGAGAGCTATCTTTATTACCCCAAGAGATTATTTTCCTCATTTTATGCACATTCATATAAAGTGAAGTCAAGAGTATAACTTTTAAAGGTTTGGATGAATATGATGTTCATGACTAAATAAGCCTGGCTAGAGCCAGGCAGAATATCATCAGATGCCAGGCAAGTCACCCCCTCTGGTCCTCCTCCCTCTCCAGTACACTTGCCAGGACATTTCAACGCCGGCCAACCTCTAGCAAACGCTAAGCTCTTTTAGGCTCTTTCTGACTTGAGGATGCTTTACGAGTACACCCTTAGTCCTAACCTGCACTCTACTCCCAGCCACTGAAATCTCAAGAATTCTAGAAGGCCATATACAATACCAACCTTTTTGAAACTTCACCAGTTTCCACTAAAAGACACACACACCCTCAAAGCTTTCAAAGCTAATCTTACTCACAGCTCTGGTCTTGGTCCTCTTGGCTCAAAAAAGAAGCGGCTATCTGTATTCATGTTCCTAAAGGACACTTCCCCTTCCATTTGTGGGTGTAAACAAGAGCAATCATATCTGATTTTAAGATTGATTCAAATGAAGAAAATACATTTCAAATTTTTAGTGTATCATAGAATAATAATAACTAGTTCAAAGTATCACAAAATGTATTCGGAAGTTCTGTTTTTGTTTGTTTAATGCCAAAGCATCCAATGTTCCACGTGGGAAACATCAGTTTCCAACCTCACCACATCACCCTCTCTGTCCATTCAGGCATCTCCTTTGGAAATCTGTATCCCCGGAGAGCTGCCAAACAAGTCCTTTGAATACTTCTACCTCTGGGTGGCAAAATTATCATGAAATGTTTGTTGAAATCTGTGATTAGAGGCTCTTGGGATCATGTTTCTAATCATTTTAAATGATAGTATTTCAAACAAACAAACTGGACATAAAATCTGTACCCTTCACCAATGTCAAAATAAGTTCTATTCAAATTTAGTATTTGAGAAGATGGACACACCACAACCTTTATATTGAATTCTTTCAGAGTCTGGGAGAAACACACTTGACTTCTTGGTACCTCAATATTGTAGACTGCCATTTAGGGATAACAGAAGTTACTCACCGGACAGCAAAGTTGTGAGGAATATCCAGTTAGTGATGGCGAAACATTCTGAAATGAAAAGAATATCATAAATGCTGGGCATTTAATAAATGCATGACAACACGATGATCATGGGGGAAAAAAACCCATCTGCTTCTCACCTTGGGATGCTGACTCAGTGATACTACACAGACAGTAAAGGAGACTTCCTTTTGGGAAGGACATACAAGTGTACGCTGGGAAAGGGGTGTGTGCAGCTGTCTTCGGGCTCAGCTTTAAGGGCTCGAACCAGTTGCAACCAGTTGTGGATGACTTGCTGCCCATTTTTGCAATTCACTGTAACTTGTATTGGGAAAGTTATGTTTTATGGTTAATTATCCATGGTCTGTTTGAAAAAATAAATCAAACCATTGTGAACCACCAGGATTTGCAGCTCCATTTGAACTTTACTGTACTTTTGATTAAACATTTTTATAAATAAAAACAAACTGGTTTCTTCTTGTTTTTGGTTGTTTGTTACTTGTGTTCTGGATATAAATATTGTGGCAATGGTGGGAGAACGAGTTATGGATTATTTACCCTTGGTTTCATGAGTTGTGAGTTACTGGCCTTATTCTCCTTCATGAGTATAAATAAATGTATAGTATTAAATTCCAAGTCCTGTAAGACAAATGGAACGACTGAACTGAAACCTTTTAAAACCAAAACCTTTTATGCTAAGTCACAGAGCAACAAAACAAACCCCAAATTAACATTTAAAAAGCTTCTACTGTGGAGCAACAAAATCCCCCAATATTATATAATCTGCATTTTAAAAACTGCTTGCCTAACGAGCAGCAGTCTATCAATGATTCCACATGCTTGTCTTTTCACTGCTTTTATAATTTAGAAGCCATAGGTGGTTTATCAGAGATCACCTCCCACCCTCAATATCACCACCAGAAAGGAGCCTTGAAAACAACCAGCATAACTAACTGAAGTAAAAACTGATTTAGAAAGATCTGGAATTATTGTAACTAAAAGTAGTGAAACTCTACGTAAAGGAAGAACTTTATAAAAATTTGTCTATGGTCTTCATCCTGACACTTATATAAATAAAAGGAGTCTGAAAGACAATTGTCCAGGGAAAACGAGAAAAGCCAAGATTCAAAGGACCTATGGCACAGGGCAAGAAGAATGTGTTTGAAACCCAGAATCTGAAGCTCCCAACACATCTGCCTATGGCACTTAATGAGGACCACCAAAGTAGCTTGCCAAAAATTATGTTCTAAATCATCTACTGTTCCATGCAGCACTGACCACTGAAAAAGACCTCTAGGAAACATAAAATTAACTTCTGCTATTTGCTACTTTTATAAAGACAAAGACAGGATAATAAGGGCTTTCTTATAAAATGGGGTGATCTGTCCATCGCTGGGACCTGAAGAGCACTGTATCAGATTTCATCTTACCCTTCCTTCCTCTCAAGGTTTGCTGCTCACCTGCATAAGCACTGTGAAGGAATGGCTATGGAAGGCCCCTCACCAGCTCACAAAAATGTGGTAAAATATTTATGAAGGGGCTACTATTTGCAAGGCACAGCTAGAGTAATTCTGCTTGAAGGTAAGTCAGTGGCTAAGGTTCTGTTGCAACATTTAAAAATATCTCTTACTACTGCCAACGGGGAGGAGAAGCGAGGTTGAAAGTGTTACGAAGGATTTCTGAAGAGTTAGAAACTGTTTAAAACTCTCCCTGGCTTCTTGGATGCCGTGGGAACAGAAAGTTTAGGCCTGCCGGCCCTTCGAAGCCTGGATCCCACATCACCAAAGGAAAACTCGAAGTAGCCTATATGTTTTCCAAGGTCCTGGTTACAACTGAAAATGAGGGCTGACCTGAATCAGTTGGCAGCCATCGGACATTGAAAGGTCAATTCTGCCCTAAGTATGGGTTCAGAGAGTGTAAAAACCCACCGAAAATGAAAACGGAAGCTATTCTGAGAAACAGGCCGAAAAAAAAGTTTGAAGATATTTTACTTGAAGACATTTTCCTCTATTTCTTTTATAATACACACCTCCAACTCTTTTTGACAACCAAGAAAATGCTCTAGCTATAGAATTCTAAGTTTTCTTTTAAATCCAGGCAGCCCATCTGAAACTCAGGATACACAAAACGACTCCTAAGTGCTTGGTTACAGATGAATAATCATGTTCAAATCGTATTATAAAGTATGGCATTTTACATGATGCAGGTATATATGTACAGAATTGCATTCCTGGAATCCAAACTCAGCCATGACACATGGAGAGGGACACTCAGAAAACGTATACCTAGGAATATGATTTCCTGGTGAAAGAACAGAGTATTCTGACCAACTTTCCTTATTTTTCCCCAAACAAATTTACCTGAGCTATAGATCCTTTTAAGAAAAAAAAAAAAAAAAAAAAAAAAAAAACAACCAGGAAGCATACTGATAAAATACCTAAAAAGTATATACGAGCTCACTCATTATACATTAAGACAACTAAAGATGCCCCCTTGGCCTCACAGATACAGAGACATGATAATCCCAATCCTCTTGATCAGTCAGTTGCTGCAAGAGAGACACACATTGAGGCACTGAGACCTTTAAAAACCAGATAAAACTCTCCTGGCTATGATTTTTATCTTTATGCACCAGATTTTTCCATACAGAGAGAATCCTAAATTTAATAGCTAACACATAGGTGAAAGGTAAACAAAATAGGACATAGCCAAAATCTTTTTTTTTTTTTTTTTTAAGTGCAGGCACACTCACTGCTTATCTTCGGTCAAATCAAAGGAACCAATTTCATCTGGCTTTTCCATCCAGAAGGAAAGTACGATCTGGAGGAATGTTCCTGATCTCCAGTATAAGGGGATTCATTTCCTTGCCTCCCCGTCTTGGATTGCATTATGAGTGATCAGAACTAGTACCAGCCACCACCTCTCACACATATTTTCCCCTAGCAGATACCCACCAGTGCCTAGGCCTGTGCACCCATTTTATGAACATTCAATAGGCAGAAACTACAAAGGAAGAATAAAACAAAACCAGAAAGTCTTCCAACGTCCCTCATCAAGTGCATGTCTGATTCCCAGAGGACATCAGTCCATTAAATGAAATAAAATATTATAAATGGGGACAGAAGACTAATAGACCTCATACAAATCTCACTGTGTTCCCACTTAAGCTGGGTAGAGAGTTATTCTGGTGAAAAAGTGGGGGGGGGGCGGTGTGGGAAAGGAGTGAAGGGCTACAAAGAGACAAAGAGACTTAGAGGTGGTGCAATGAATTCCCTGTGCCAGGGAAGAGTGTGACAGAAAGTTCTAAATGGAAATTCCAGAAACTGCAGGCTCCTAGCAGAACTGTTGTTTAGGGGATGAATTCTATAGGGAGTTTGAATCAAGTGTCTGTGCTATAGCATCTAGATGTTTCTTCTTTCATTAAGACTTTGGAGTTTGTCATGAGAAAACAAAACAAAACAAAACAAAACAACCCAAAAAACATTAGAGCTTTCTACAGCCCCCAAAGTAAAAGGCGAGAGAAATACAAGGTTTATATAACTGGCTTTTTACATAAATATTACATCAGGATACATTTCAAATGAAAACACACACACACACACACACACAGCCGTCTTCCTTATTCTCTATTTTAAAATTCATTTCATACTTTAAATGTTGTTGATTTTTCACAAAACAAGTAAAAACCAAGTCAGCATTAAACACCTCAGAATAATTTCAGTCTTTTATTACTTGGAAAATTCACCACATCATGGAGGGTCACAAAATCCTGTTTTAAAGTCAGTGAAGGCACTGACAATTATGGGATGTTTTGCTGCAGCCTAGGGCAACTAGAAATGGCCACGGATGTTAACTAACTCCCTCCTCAACAGTCTGAGAAAAGGGAAAAAAAAAACTGTAAGTTTCCCCATCTGTTATTTCCTTTTTTTTTTCTTTTTGGCTGTGGAAAAGTAAAATTATGCAAGAGCTTTTGAATGTAAAGGCTGTGTGTGCTTTTTCCCTTTTTGTCTCTGTGTACCGGTTATGTGATGTTGCGTAACTGAGTACAGAGTAGGCGGTTAGCGTTTACTATTGATTTACACTATGCCATCTAATGAATTCATAGCACTAAAAAGAAAGGAACGAGAGGGGGAGGGAGGAAAAAGAAAGGAGAGGACGACAAGAGGAGAAAGGAAGAACAGAGGAAAGAGAGAAAGCTTATTTAGAGACACAGTTCTAAAGCCTAGAATAGTTTCATTCTTGTTCCCTCTAGCTCTGACCTCTGGTTATTGTTCAGGTCTCAGAAAAATGGACTTTGAGCTAGTGACCCCAATATTCCAACCTTATTTCTAACTAGGATTACTGGCAGGTAAATGTATGAAAGTACTAATGTGTCAAATTACTTGAAAGCAATTCCACTCAACTGTCAGACTTCTCCATATGCACTTACTATCATTCTCTCTATGCATTTGTGCCTCTGTATCTGTGATAGCCAATGCTATAGCCCCACTAGTTTACCTAGTCCCAAATACTCTTTGAAAGACACACGAGGCAAGTAGAAATATGTTCTACCTTGCCCATCTCCTTTTAAAATTGCATGAAGAATGCATTAAGAAATCTTTGAAGAGGTCACGGCTTTCCTTCGGAAGAAGACAGGCCACCAATTATTTAGCTACCCAGAACTGCCTAATACAGGATAATCAATGAGAAATGGGCAAAAGGAGGAAATCTTCTAAACTGATGAACAACACTTGAAAAAGAAATTCAAATGATTTCTTACATTATGCTCATGGAGAGCACTTAAAATTTAACTTTCGATCAAGATTGATGACAGACATTCCTAGCCCTCAGTGTTTCCCATGTCGTACTGTGAGTTCCTAAATCATAGGCCAGAAAGTAAGAGCGAAGTTGGTTCTGCTGCTAAGGACAGGACCTTCCTGTACCTGAGTGCCCTCCTCTGGCTGAGAACAACTAGTAAGGTGAGGAAGAGAAAGAGAAGTTCTCGTTATTAGCAGCCAGCTCAAGGACAAGGCAGGGACCTTGTTTTCCTTCCTCAGTGTGGGTTTGGAAATGGTGACTAGGAAAAATCACAGCCAAAAGAAAGAATAAGAATGTGAGCTTTCATTTCTCATCATCCAATCATCTCTTTTCACCCAATTTAGTGTATTAAATATTAAACAGATGCCTACTCATCCATTTGTCAGGGCTGCTTTAATAATGGATGTTGTGTGTTGAGCACCTAGCACAGTGCTTGGCACATTCTCTATGCCCAGCAAGTATTTGTTGAAACCGTAAAATGATTATGGAGAAACATCTCTGTAAGAAAAGTAGCTTAAAAAGCCTAAGAAAAAAGAAAAAAAAAAAGCCTAAGAAAAACACATTCCCACGATTTACAGGAAATCTTAAGCTATGTTACTCTATGATTTATCTGTAGACACAAAATGATGGTATAGAGGAAGTATCAGACAGTTATTTGGGGACAGTTGTGTTCAGTTCCATTTTATCGGAAAAAAGCTTAACAAAAATTATAATGCTGATAGCATCAGCAAAGTTTTGTGTTCATTTCCACTAGCCCTTTTGGACTATTTTTCATTTCAGTCTTGGGCACAGAAAAGTCCATTTTAATTTCCATGGACACATTCTAAAGGAAGAGTCATGGGATATCAACATAATTCATCTTTTAAAAAATACTGAGAAGAATGTAGCCATTTAGTAATGGGAGAGAATATAGCTTTTTGTTGAAGGGCAAGGCAGGTTGAGTTTTGATTAGGTTATGCAAATTTAAATTAATAGCAGGGCAACCAAGAATGTACTGATTTCCATTTTCTTGGTTAAACAGGAGTTTTATAAGAAAAATATTCTGGATTAGAGAGTCAGAAATGCCATCTTTCAGTGAATTGGTGAATGAGATCTTTAGAGGAAAAGTTGCATGGGCAATCTCTCAAAAATTCCAGTTGAAGAGTCAACTAAAAGCATGTTTGGCAGTGGCAGCCATAGTAATTTTTTTTTAAGATTTTATTTATTTATTTGACAGAGAGAGATCACAAGTAGGCAGAGAGAGAGAAAGAGAGAGAGAGGGAAGCAGGCTCCCCACCGAGCAGAGAGCCCGATGTGGGGCTCGATCCCAGGACCCTGAGATCATGACTTGAGCTGAAGGCAGAGACTTAACCCACTGAGCCATCCAGGCAGCCCCAGCCATAGTAATTTTTAAATAGTGGGGCTACCATCTTGCTAATTCATCTAGGAACAGGCATATACATTTCAGTCAAAACCTTCAAAAAGGTTTTTTTTTTTTTTTTTTTACTTTGATCAATGATATAATCTAATCAAATTTAGCAACTTCCTTAAATAAGCATCCTGGCAGTATACTGACAAGACTATCCCACATGCTCTGCCATTTTATGGATTCTAAAAAATGAATAGGAACTTGCCTGGACCCCTCATTTTATTCATGAAGATTCTGAAGCTCAGAAGGTAAGCTTCTCAGGGATATGTATTTTGAGACAAAGCTGGAACTAGTAGCTAAAGCTCCCAGTTCCTCTCTCCACAGCATAGAATAAGTTAATATTGTATCAACTGAATCTTATTTTATTTTTTGGCCTTTCTTTCTTTCTTTTTCAAGTTTTTATTTAAATTCCCATTTGTTTCCATATAGTAAAATATTAGTTTCAAGATGAATCTAATTTTAAATGCCATAGAGAAAGATCTGAAAAGATTCTTTTATAAGAAATCTTTACATTATGGAACAATGTTCACTTTAAAGCTGTTTTATACTTCATTTTTTATCTTTAATCTTTCCTCCTCTTTCCATTCTTGCTTTTATTCTTTGGATATTTGGATACAGTCACTTTTAACTCTCTTTCTAGTTCACTTATTCCCATTCCTAACCTCAGCTCTTTCCTTTCTCTCACTCTGCATCTCTTTCTCCAAATTTTGTTTATTACTCTTCCTTATAAAAATCATTGTTTTGTTCATGTGCTTTGAGATCCTTAGAAGTCATAAAGAAAAAATTTGCATTTAACATTATACAATAAATAGGCTTTTCACATATACTCAAATTAAAAAATAAAATCTGCAACATGATACTAACAATGTAGAGGCTTTGTCATTGGATGTTACAGCTGTGTAAACCCCGGCCCTGTCAATGAGACTGGAGCCTATGTTACAAGGAATCTCGTCAGATGGAGAGCAAAGCTCACAATCTCCACACCACTCATTTTCCACTTCACCATGTCACCTTTCTTTTCCCTGTCTTTCCATTCCAGAGGTACAACTATTTTCGGACTGATTATGGCATAGCAGAAGAAGGTCCAGAGAAATCTGGTGGCTTAATGTGGCTTCATGATACTGGCCAAACTCTCTCAATGCCAAAAAAAAAAAAAAAAAAAAGGTCAGAAAGACTTACATACAAAATTTGCAGTTACAAGGAAAGTAAAGTCTGAGGAGATTAAAAGAGAACTTGGACAGGGGCGCCTGGGTGGCTCAGTGGGTTAAAGCCTCTGCCTTCGGCTCAGGTCATGGTCCCAGGGTCCGGGGATCGAGCCCCGCATCGGGCTCTCTGCTCGGCAGGGAGCCTGCTTCCTCCTCTCTCTCTCTGCCTGCCTCTCTGCCTACCTGTGATCTCTGTCTGTCAAATAAATAAATAAAATATTAAAAAAAAAAAAAGAGAACTTGGACATGAGAATGAGGTCCCTAGATAACAGGAATGTTGCTGCCAGAATCTAATTAAGATTGTGTCATTGTTTCCCTTATAAAATGTTAACTCTTATGGGGTTTACAATGCAGCTAAAATGATCAGCTCTAGGCTGAACACAGCTCCAAGTATCTTCAAGTGGGAAGTATTTTTTCCCCTCTTTATTCCCTAAAAGAGAAAATATAAAGTAACTATTCAGAAATTTCAGTGGTATTTGGATTTTGACCTGATACCTTTCTTCAAAAAAAGACTAGGTGCAGGGGCCTCAGTTGGTTAAGTGTCAAACTCTTGCTCTTGGCTCAGGTCATGATCTCAGGGTTGTGAGATTGAGCCCCACGTGAGGCTCTGCCCTGAGCATGGAGTCTGCTCAGGATTCTCTCTCTCCCTCTCCTCTTCCCTGGCCCTCTCTCTCATAAATAAATGAACTTTTTTTTTTTTAAAGAGTAGGTGCTAATTAAGGAGCCTAATCTACAGTGAGTTAAGGTGAACAAAATCCACTGTGGAATGAAGGACATTAACCTAGTATATGAGTGGGAAATAAAATAAAAGGATGTCCTATTATTTTAAAATGTTTAATGCGCATCACTTGGATAGATATTTCATTCCATTTTATTGATGTGAGTAGGATTTTGGCAACACTGTGCTGAAAAGTCTTCCAATCCTGTTTGCTAACTAGGAAAACTTAACAATTATGGGAGGCAAAAATTCCTAATGTTTTCTTTAGATCTCTTCCTCCATATGCCCGTTTTCAGGGTGGGTATTAGATAATTAATAATTTTTTTAAAACCAATTTTTCTTATTTCTCTAGCATTGGCTGTGACATCTAACAGCTACAGTAAATGCTCTGCCACTGGTGAGAAGGGACAGGAGGAGGAAATAACAGACACACATTAAAATTAATAGGCCAGGAGGAAACTAGCATTTATTTAGTACATATTACATGCCATGTACTTCATTAGCATTATTCCATTTAATGCAAACCCCCTGTGAAGTAAATAAGATTGGCTGAAGTCTCATAGATTAGCAACCTAGTTACAGAGCTGTTAGCTAACCTGCTTAAGGACACAGAGCTAATTAAAAAGTTGTGCAGGTGAGGATCAGGACCTATTTGATTCCCAGGCCCACAGGTATTGTAAGGCACCACAAAGTCAGCAGCAGAATATGAAGCCATCTAGCAAAACAAAACAAATCAAAACAAAAACAAAAACAAAAAAAATCCCCCCAAACCCCCAAACCAACCCAAACCCATTCGTGCCAATGATGAGAGCCACCACATGCTCTAAGTAGGTGATGGGAAGGGTAAATGACTCCTAAAAAGAAACAGGTTCTTGCTTTGCTCTTGCTTCTGATAAATCCCTGTTTTCTAAATGTGTATCTGGAAAATGTTTTTTTGTCATAGAAAAGAAAATGCACGATTTCCCAGCAACCTTTCAATCAGACCCAATATTTGAGTGTTTATGAAAATCCCTTTAAAGATTTATACTAAATAACTAGATAATAGCTAAAATATAATGCATATATGATCAGATGTACATCTGATCTTATAGTACATCAATAATTTTAATATGACTGTGTGTATGTGTATGTATTTGGGTGTATATGATATGTGTGCATGTGTCTATAAACTTTTTTTACTTGTCAAAATTTCTGGCAATTTACTATATAAAGTACTTGACAAAAGCTAAACAGATTAAATACGTTAAGGCAGAAGAAAAGGAAAGAACAAAGAAAAGAAGAGGAATGTGTGTCTGTGTGAGTGAGAGAGAGATGTCCTATTCCTAAAACCATTGGGATTTTTTTTAATGTATTTTTAAAATCATGACTTGGAGAGAACTTAATAATAAAGTAACAGCAGCCAAACAGATTTGAAAGGATAAATGAACAATTCTTTAGGCAGCACTAATTTATTCCTCAACTTTTAATACGTTCTTATTGCTTTGTCCTGCCCTCCTTTTGTGCTTTAAGTTTAAATTTGATTAGGAGCAGGAAGGAAGAAACACTAACTTCTGGCTTAGTAGAAGCACAAAAGAGCCGAGATCTAGAACATCTTCCTAGCCTTCTTTTCTCATCCTTATAAGGAAAAGCAATAGTAAACTAAACAACAAAAAAAGCAACAACTTTGACAGTTTTGCTTAGGCAAAAGCAAGATTTGTTTCAGCACAACTTCAAGGGCTTTCTTCAAATTTTAGCTTCTCTGGATGGTCTTACGACAGAGCTGAAGAATAGACGCGATCTGTTTAGGGAAATAGATGAGATCTGGAGGAAAATAGGAGGCGCTCCTTATTTTCAAACAGTATTTAAATGCATGACCAAGATATAACTTGCAACGTTAAAAAAAAATTACACAGTTAACTCAAACCTGCTAAAAATAACTCACAATACCCTCTCCACTAAAACAAAACAAAATAAAGCAAAAACTCACAAACAATTATTTTGACTGGTGAAAACAGTGACATGAAAGTAACAGATGGAAGCCCAGTTTTACTCACACAACACACTCACTGAACACAATTGCAAGCGTCCCCACAAAAATAACTTAACAATGGTGACTTTGGCCTTGTGCTTCAAAATATCTCTCTTAGGTGAGTTTCCTTTCAGACTTCAAAGGGCGTGTGAAAAATAACGTTAAACCAACTGTCTGTCCAGACCTGGAAACAGGAAAGGGCTGCCAATCACAGCCTGCACACAAAAGGGATCTTGTCACCTTTGTCAAGTCCTTTCTCAGGACTGGAGTAGGTGTTCTTTCCCTATGTATGATTTCTTGCTGCCTGGTAGTATTTTCAAGAAAGGTGACATATCTGTACTCTTAACAAACAGCACACTACAGAGCATCTAAAAACTTTCATAAATCAAATAATTAAAAGTAACAAATCTTCCTGCTAATTGCTCCTCAAAGTTGAAAGACAGGTTATTTTCTTACCTTACACCGTGCCTTCTGATCTGACAGTGTCATTCAATCAATAATTTCAATGTCAGTTACTGATTTTCAACTCTTTTATTACAAAGACTTCAAGCAATAATGAAATGGTGCTGATCTGCTTGCTTTCACTCTATATAACATCTATATTTATATGCTTTGCTTCTATTTGGATCTATATTTATCTGCTTTATCTGCCTACAGTGCATCTGTTTCTCATACACACAGACATATATTTATATATATACACACATACTGTATATATATATATATATATATATATATATATATATATATATACAGGTTATATATAAACACACATACCCACAAAAAATGTATGAATGTATGCTAGTGTGCTTATTTCAACAAGCATACAGGTGCATAAATACTCAGACACATGACAAATAGACCAAGAACATAGATGTACATGTAAACATAGTTGTACAAGGAAAAAGCGTATCTCAACAATAGGTCTGTCTACAGTCCTTGAGATTTACACACTCAGCAGTGACAGCCATAGACTACTCTGGAAAGGAGAAAAACTCTTCAGAAAGCAAAACTACCTAACAAAATAGAGATTATGCGTTCTGACTTACTCATTTTAAAGACAAGGAACAAAGACACTGAGGCTCAGAGAGAAGGTCCACCAGCTTTCTGGTGGCAGACCTGGAAGTAGCACCCAGGCCTCTGCCTTCCGGATAAACCCTCTGCTATGCTGGCTTGAGATGATGAAAACATTTTTCTCAGACCCAATATCATCTTCTAATTTCCATCCTATCCTATTCTTCCCCTTTCTTTGCCGCATGAAATGGAAGCAATTCAAGGAGAGTCGGGAATGGTTCCAAGTGTTTAAATGTGCTGTATCATTTCATCTACATAACAGCTCTATCAAGCAGGTATTCTTGTTCATGCCCATTTGACAGAGAAAACACTTGAGGCCTGGTTGTTAAATCACTCACTCAAAGTGACACAGCTAGTGAGCCAAGAAGCCGAGCTCCTCTGATACTCCACAGCCTGTGTTTTTCCCGCTGGATCTTAATGCTTTCCTTAATACATGTCTGAATGCCCTTCAAACCCCCGAGGACCACAGCCTAAGCATCATATAAATCTAACAACTGGGCTAATGCGTAGAAGGCCTAAAACAGAGGTTCTGTCAGACTGAGACAAAAATAAAGGGAGCAGAACAGGTATCAGCTTCACACCTCTAGTATACAGCCCAAACCCTCAAAGAGAAAACCGAAACATGCAAAATTCGGGCCAAAAAAAAAAAAAAAAAAAAAAAACCAACAACAAAAAAAAACCCAAGGGTAGTCTTATGTGATTTAAAGTCTTAATAACTTCTAGTGTATGAACATTTTATGTCTTTTTCATCAAAAGATTAGAGCAAACTGATAAAATTGAATCAGATGGGAAATAGAGGCAGAAGAAAGAGAAGAGAGGGTAATAAAAAAATAAAAGAAAAAGAAAGAAAGAAAGAAAGAAAGAAAGGAAGAAAAGAAAAGAAAGAACCACACCCCTCTTCTTCTCTTGGGACAACATCTCCAAAAATAAACAGTGATCAAAAAATACAAAGCCAGTACCAAAAATTGGTATTTCACCCCCACTTGAGTGTTAAGAGCAAATTCAGAGATGCACCCATGTCTACGGTAATTTCATGCAGATTTCCTCAGAAATAAACCAGTGGTGAGCTACCCCGACACACGGGAGTTTTACTCGTTGTTCAAGCTTACACAGCACCCAGCACCAGGAGATGCCATGTGGATTTGTGAAACTCCCTGGGGGCATACTGCATCCATAAGCCAAGGAACAGAAATTACCCTGATCCATACATGCAGCTCTTCATCTGTGACATATTGATAATTACTCTTTATTTGTGAATTAAATCCAAGTTATAAAAACAAGTTTCAGACATTTGTCACAAACAGGGTGCATTTTACTTAACTCTTTCAGAACACCATCTCAATACTGTCTCTAGGAAATGGGAGCTATCCTTGAAAAGGATAGTGTGGACGGACAGCGTGGATAGGATTATGGGCAAGAGAGAGAGAGAGAGAGAGAGAGATTGGGAGAGAGAGATTGGGAGAGAGACTTGAATGTGAATCCCAAGCCTTCCACCAATTAACAATATAGATTTAGGCACATCACCTAAATGGATCTGAATCTCAGTTTCATTGCCTGTGGAATGAAGAATAAAACCACCGATTTTGCAGGAACATTGTGTGGATGAGAAAGAGTCCCACAGCAATGTCCCTCTAATAAAGAGGGGCATTAAATATTAAGTATTATGTGTTTAAGGAGACCTTTTGGCTGTGGCTTTCTACTGCATAAATGATACATAGTTCTTTTGGGAGTAAAAGAACACGTGAGGTCCTTTTTATGCTGGTTTAATCAAAGACAAACTTTTTGGTGATCAGGTACGTTCCAAGTGATGATAGAAATAAAAGCATTTCATGGCATAACATTTTCACTGGAAGACCTTAAAGTACTTAACAAACCCTCTACTTCTGCAATTGTGGCTCCTCTCATTTAACAACTGGGCCAAATGAAGCTCAGAGATATATCCCCCAGACGAATAATAATTTTTTAAAAATCACCACCAGGGGTGAGTAGAATTTCTGTCTTTAACATCTAAGCCACATAGTGTCCAGCTGAGTAATAACTGTGGCAAGGTCACAGACACAAAGGGCCATGGTTCCCCAGAGCTCTTGGAGATTATTCACTGAGGCCAGAACCATTAGATAATGCTGTGTACATCTGCTGAGATAACAAGGGTGAGTCAGGGTTAGGTCAGGGTTTCAGGTTAGAGGGGTGGGGTGAAGTGTGGCTTTCAGATGGAATGCTGACAGCGGTTTCATTTTAGCAGCGAACATGCCACACAGTATTTAATGTAGGAGGAAAGAAAAGAAGAGGCAGCCACTGGCCAGAGATGGTGGGTGGGAGCACGGACCCGGTAGGGATCCAGCAGGGAACTGTGCCTCAAAGAGGACACTCTCCCACATGCATACACACTGAGAAGCGGACAAAAAAGCCCAGGGTGCAGCATAAATCCTGCTATCCCAATAACACACACAGATGTTCCACCATTGTTTTCTTTTATGCACATTTTAATTAAGAGATCAGAATCAAGCATTAAAATGTTATTAAATGGCTTGTTTACATTTTCACTATATGTCATTTGTTATGCATTTTTGAAATGTGTATCTCTGCAGAAGGGCTATTTGGAATTTTTATGTCATTGTTAAAATAGTCCCTCTAACTCATACCAGTTTTAGGAACTGTCAGAAAGCCTGTTCAGTCCACGCAGTGCGATGGGCACTCTGGCTTCTTTAATTCTCAATCAAGCAATCCTTGGCCCCCCGACACCTCCCTGCAGTGTGACAAACCACACTGGCTCTATGGTACTGGCTCTCCAGGATGTCCCAGGTCCACAGCAACCTTTCTGATTATTCACAAGAGGCCCTATTTTTAAATATCGTCCTGTTGTCCTCACAAAAAAATAGAGCCTATATTCATGCCATCGCCTTCCCTGAGCAGTCTTGAAAACCTCAGGAATTCAAAGCTATACCACATGGAGGAACCTGGCCTCCTCCCAGTGGCACAGACTGTCCCGGAGGTGACACAGTGGGAAAAGTGGGAACGAGATTTTTTATTTCTCTCCCCATGCCATCACTTACTTCTAGTCTACCACTTATCTCTACTTACCCCTGCAAGAATCCCTTGAGTTTCTCCACTATCATAGAGTTGAAACAGATACCCAAACCTTCCCTTCTCCCAGACTCCTCAGATAGGAAGACTTTTTCACACAGTCCATCTGCAAGTGTGGAGCACAGGTGTCTTGTAGTTGGCTTTCCCATATGGCCTAGTAGCCCACTGTTCATATTATGCCTTATGACTCATGGTGCCTGGAATTGTAAGGCAGAGGGCAGGACTCATGCATGTTCAGTTCAGTGCCTAATGTAATGTGAGTGCTCAATAGCCCAAATAAGGGAGGTGGGTTTCCTCTTTTCCTTCCTTCCTTCCTTCCTTCCTTCCTTCCTTCCTTCCTTCCTTCCTTCCTTCCTCCCTTCCTCTTTCCTCCCCCTTTCTCTTCCCTTCCCTTCCTTTTTTCTTTTTTCCTTCCCTTCCTCCTCTCTTCCTCCCTTTCTCTTTGTCCGATTATTATCTAATATAAGCAGAATGCTTGTACACAGCAGGCACAAAACAGGAACACATTCTAACCCACTGTCAGATTATATTCCTTAAGCTATCTCATTTGCAGCATTACTGATCTACAAACATGTTTCCATAACTTTAAATATAACGTTGACATAAGAGTTAAGTTTGAGTTTGCTGTAACTGGTGGACCAGAGAGGATCACGAGAAAACTAATGGCACACTTTAAATGGAATTTTCTTTTAAAAGGCAAGTTTAAGATGTTACCACATAAAGAATAAAATTGGTACAACTCTCTGGAGAGCATCTTAGCAACATGCACCAAAAACTTAAAAAGATACGAACTACTAATGACCCCAGAAATTTCACATCTAGCAGTTTATCTAAAAGAAATGACCAAAGATCTACACAAAAATTTAGAATCTAGAGTTTTTATCATGGCAGTACTTACTACTATTGTGAAAATCTGGAATCTTTGTCTGACAAGAGAAAGTTAACTAAGTAAATACATCCATATATTGGAATACTATGCAGTTATTAAAAATCACATTTTGAATACTACTCAATGACATGAAAATGATTTTGGAATATTGTGGAATATTTGGAATATTGTGGAATCAGTTGGAAATTAAAAGGTGTATTAGCCAACAATATGGAAAGGTTGATCTATTATTTAAATAAACCTTGCCAAGTTAAATATTTTTTTAAGGTGTGATAAATGTGTATACACATAGTGAAAAAAGGCTGGAAAATATATATGGAAACATTAAAAGTTGTTTCTGGGCAGGAAAATTTTAAATACTTTTTTTTCTTTTGAACTTTTCCATAATGAAAGTTTATTACCTGTGTAACAAAATATTACTTAAAATACTAATCTACACAAAAATTCCTTCCCTAAGTGCCTAAAAAGTGACTTTCTATGAGCATTTTTATGCCCACGAGTCTTCCCTCTCCTGTTTTTATAGGTATTATGTGTTGCTTTCAAACATCTAAAGTGTTTGAGATTACTACATAATTATAATAGATACTCTTATCTCTTAAATAGAAGCCTTGAATAGTTTATGATTTTAGTCTTAGGCTTCTCCTTAGAAAAAATTCTAATGGCCTGTGAATTAATGATGTGGAATCTTTGGAATCAGAACAGAGCTATTGTATCTATTTCTCCTGAAGTCCTAAATTTTGCATTCAATTTAGGTTCATTATAGCAATTCATATCACTAAGTCATATTACTTAGGCCTGCAGCGTAACACTTTGCCCTTTTTGATTTCCAAACTCTTGTTTATATCACCAGCGCTATATCTGTTTCATAGGTGCTGATGCTACAGAGAATACATGAAACAGTCATTCATGAAAAATCATCATAGGTTTGGCCAAGTAAGGAGGAGTTCACTTGAATGCAATCTAATTCCCTACGCAGTGTTTGATGTAATAACTGTGGCATTTCTTGCACCCATGGATCCTAGTAAGAGATACCACTTCTTCCACAGTTTTTACTCACGCGTACACCCACACCTAGCTATAGGTTACTGTGTGAGGGACTATTAAGTAGTAAGAAAATGGAGGAGCCAGAGTAGGTCACAGGTGATTTCAAGTCATAAAAGAGGTAAAGGACATATAGTCTACTAGTACCAACAGAAGAATTGGGTGGAGATGTGAAGAAGGGCCAAGCCCTGATACCCAGTCTACTAAAGTCCCACGAAGCCCTGCTGCAAAGGTCCCTGGAACAGCCTTGCACCTGGAATGGCCTCAACAGAACCTCTCCTTAGAACTCCTTTATTGTGCCATGTATATCTCAAAAACATATCCTCACCACTGAGCCAACTGAGTCTCTTGTCCTTTAAAAAAATAATACCAATAACATCAGACATCCAAACTTTGACATTTCAACAGAATCCAAAAGACAGACTTTTTTAAAGCTTGAGTTTCTTATTTCACCATAGAAATTTTAAATTGCTAAAGTGTAGCATCACAAGTTTCTATGTCAAGTCTACGGAATTATAAATTTAGCTGTAAATGATGTACAAGGTATGTAGGGCAGTGTGGCAACCAGGTACTGAGGCAGGAAGTTACTCTTGAAACAAATTTGCAGACTTCTGGGTTCCTACCAAACTAAATTTGAACTTTCAAAATATTCTCTACAAGTAATGTAGATCAACAAGGAGAGAAATTAAAACAACTTCTGTCTATAGCATAACTAAAAGAGAAAACTATAAGCTTCAATTTCTGCATGAGTAGTGAAATAAACATGGAAGCCAGAGGAGCCAGCTTGGGAGCCCCCACTAGAATGATGACTGGAGAAAATTCTAGCTAGGAGTCTAGTAGGTCTATTTTCCCTAGAAAATAATCAAAGCTTTAGGAAGGAGGTATGTTCCAGAACAAGCTCCCTGTGAAAAGTACAAATGCCAGGGTCCTCCCAAGACCTATGGAATCATAATCTCCAGAAGTGATAGCCAGGAATCCACATTTCAAAACTCCAAAAGTGATTCTGAAATACTCTAGAGACGAGGACCAGTGTGCCACTGGGTTAAGTTTAACATTTATAAATTCATCTTTCCTAACTTCACAAACACACAAATTCTTTTCTTGCCAGGGTAATCTCCTTGTTCTCCAACCTTGCTTTCCCTCTAAGGAGAAAGTGAATTATGTCTTCATACATCTACTCTCAACTTCCCCAATATGAAACACAGTGCATACTCCTTACTGCCTATTTAAATTCTCCCCACTTCCAAAATTGGGTTCAAGTTTTACCTTCCTTCTAACTCACATACATTCCACCTCCATTAATAAACTACAGAGTATGTGCTTTCCCTTCTGTCTCGTATCATTATGGATACAATAATTTATGTTTGTCTTACATTTCATTGAGTTCATAAACCATATGAATCCTCAGGAAGTCTTCAAATGTTTTCTTTTTTTTTTTTCTAGATTTTATTTACTTATTTGACAGACAGAGATCACAAGCAGGCAGAGAGGCAGGCAGAGAGAGAGAGAGAGGGGAGGAAGCAGGCTCCCTGCTGAGCAGAGAGCCCTATGGGGCTTGATCCCAGGACACTGAGATCATGACCTGAGCCGAAGGCAGAGGCTTTAAACCAAGCCACCCAGGTGCCCCTTCATATGTTTTCATTAGGACCTCTTTTCTATATACATCTGGGACTTTCCAAAGACAGCAGAATGAATGAAAGTAGCACCTGTGTATTCATCATCAAATGACATAGGGGATACATATTCACTTCAAAAACTGCTCAGAATCCATGCATTGCACTCTGTGAGCTTACATTCTAAAGAAAATACATATGCATAAGTGAAAAAAAAAAGGATAAGAAGGGTTTGTTTCTCTAGCATTAATCCTTCTTCTGAGTTCCTGAGTCATCTATCCAAACACCTACATAATTTCTTTACTTGGACCAGAATTACAAAGTCAACATGCCCCATATTAATTCATAATTATCTCTGCCCCCAAATCTGCTCTTTCCTCCATATCCTCCATAGCTCCCAACTCCACGGAGTTCGCGATATTGCTATTCATCCAGTTCCTAAGAGCAAACACCAAGGACGCATCACATCTGAGATATCTCTTTTCAATCTAGACCACATCAAGACCCTCAACAATTGCTTTCAAATTACATTCAAATTATTCAGAATTGAACTATTTCCCTTCCCCTCTGCTCCCATTGCCCATATCACATACTGGGCTCCTAGAGTAACTCCTGACTGGTGTTCTAGCTTGCCTTTGACCCTTTTAGCCTATTTTCCAAAGAGTAGCTAAAGATTTTTTTAATTTTTAAACTAGAGCACATATCATTTTTTAAAGATTTATTTTTATTTATTTTAGAGAGAGAGAGAGAGCACAAGCAGAAGGGCAGAGAATCTCAAGCAAACTCTGCACCAAGCATGGAGCCTGACATGGGGCTCCATCCCATGACCCTGAGATCACAACCTGTTCTGAAACTGAGAGTCACCAGGAGTACATACCCTTTCTAAAGCCTGCTAACAGCTTCCTGTTGGTCTTTACCATAGCCTGTGTGATCTGATCCATACCTAGCTATGTGATCATTCATGCTTTATTTCACTTGAGCCACACGTTTCTTCTTTTCTTCCTGGAATATTTCAAGTTGTTCTTACACTCTATAGTATCTATTACCTCTGCCCCAAATCCTCTTCCTCCTGATCACCACATTCTTAGCTCCTTCTCATTATTTTAATCATTGCTCAAATGTCCCTTGCTTAGCAAGACCTTCACCACCTGCCCTATTTCAAAGGGCACTCTCTCCATCATCTATTTTTACCCCCGTATGCTGTCTTGTTTTCTGCCTAGATCGTATCATTATTTAAGATGATATATTTTTGCTTACTTAATTATTGGTTTTTCTCTCTTTTCATTATAAAGTAAGCTTCCTAGGGGACTTTGGTTAATTTATCACTATAGCCCCAGTAATTAGAACAATGTATGAAACATTATAGGTGGCTGATAGATACTAGATGACTGAATGAATACATGCATGAATAAAGTGTTCCAAATCTCATCCCAGTCATATCATCTTTAAATAGAAAATTTTTATTCTGCATGGTGTAGTGGCTGCTCTGGATTGTCCCAGACGCCTCTGTTCTTTCCATCTGACTGCATAAGCCAATCTGGGTACCCACCTACATGCTACAGCTCAGGTCTTAGAATACAGTTCTTGGGAAAAGTGAAGTGAAATCAGATAGTTAACTAAAACTAATGTCTCCTTTGAGTCTATAAAGGGAGGTGTTTTCCCAGCCCAACCGGTCCTCATGTCTTAGACTGGTGCGGAATGCTGAAGTGGCGATCTTGAACTTGAAGGACTCCCAATCTGGAGGGGGAGTGGGGGTATTCTTTTGTACTCTCTGTTTTGTGAAACCACCAAGTATGACTCATCTTTGTGTCCACAATGTTCAGAACATTGCTGAGCAGATACTAGAGTTTCAATAAATGTTTATTAAACAAATGAACAGACTGATCTATGAAACACACAATAACAATTTTAAGTGCTAGTCTTCTGTCTTAAGCTTTGTGACAGTATTAATGAATCTCAGCGTCTCAATTAGATGGCTACTTTATAAAACTCATTCTTGCAGCTTTTTCCCCGCCTTCATAGGTTAAGCTGAAAAACTCCTTATGAAGGACCATGTCTTATCCTTGGTTCTTAGCAGTATGTCTGGCTGCAAAAGGAGAAAAACTCCAAAGCAAAGGATAGAGAAGTTAGAAGTCCTGGCAGGAATCAGTGAGTATTAAAGAATGCCAGTCTGACATGATTATCAGATGTTAGGTGATGAAAATCATGCCAACTAACATATGGATTCCTACCCTGTTTCTATGGAAGATTTGAGCTCTAAAATTATTTCCTGAACACAGGGGATCAGAGCTGATGCTGATTATTTACTATGAGACTGCTACTTTCCAGAATATTGCTGATCAAAGTGCTAGACACTCAATGCATGAAAGTCTACACCTCTTTACTCAACTCTCCTATAGTGAGGTAAAATGCTTCAGCAAAAGAATGTTATTAAAAAATAGTTCTCAACAGCAGGTTGTTCACTAAACATAAAAGCCTTTTCAAATACAAGATGAAACAGATAATACAACTATTACATCAATAGGCCTCAGGGTAACTGACTGCCTTGGTTTACCAGAGACTAAGACTCCTAGAATGTGGGACTTTCAGTGTTAAAATAGGGAAAGTTCTAGGTTAGTCAACAAGATCTGGCCACCTAATCCTGACATAACATGTTAATTTAATTTTCACGTGTTCATATATATCTACATATAGGATTTATACATGTATGTAGACTATCACAGACACGGGTCATTATCTGGCCACAAACATGAGAGGATTAAGGATGAGTCTGCCTGTGTTGTTCCAGTGTACTATATGAAGTACAAATCCCTTTTTAAATTTTCTGTCCATGCCCCCCCACCCATGTTGGACCACTTTCTTATGTTTTAAAATTCTATGCTCATATTGATTTTATTCAAGTCAAAGGATATTAATTTGGGGTGTTAGGATAATTTCCTTTTCTCCAGAAGAAAGGGAAAAGTGAGAGCAGCAATGGAGATCAGTCTCCATTGATGCATGGACTCATCTGTTTTTTACAACCCCAAATGTGGTAATTTATGACAGTGATGTCACTGTAGGGAATTAAAATTTTCCTAACCCAGAATGTGTGTTTTCTACATATTCCAGAACTGAACACATGCAGATTAAGTTCTAAAATCCACAGTGAGACCTATCAAAAGCATTCTAGCCTGAATTCTGCTGAGGTTTTACTATAAGACAAACTGGGACAGCCCCTCATTGTTTCCTCCACATCCCAGTGGCCCCCTCACAAGCATCATCTGGTCTTAGCGAGGTCCAAAATAGTAGCCAGTCTTTGGGCAAAGAATAGTCTTCAGAATCTGGATTACAGTTTGAAAAATATTGTATTTTGCAGTGTTTACAGTGCCAGGCTTTAAACATCGAAGGGCAATATCTTTCTAAGTATCTCTGGTCAGTCTTAGCAACTAGACCTACTTTTGAGGCTCCATTTCTTTTATGTCTTTTAAATTTAATGATAAAGAGGAAAGATCTAAATTTATAATACACATGAAACAGTGAAATTAGGGAAAAAAATTCTATTTGATGTGAGTCTGTTTTTTTTTAAGCTCCCATGACTAAAAAGATCAACAGTTACCTACATTTGTAATATTTATGCCTCCCAGACTCAGTGTAATGAGTTTCATCTCTGATCGAATTTTTATAACTGACTTTCATTTACCTGTGAAACAGAAAGCTTTGGTAGGCTCTTGCCCTAAAGAATCAGATGCAAAAGTTAGTTCTATTGCGAGGAACAGCAGGGAGAAAAAAAAAAAAAAATCACCCTAATATGCTGCTCCTGTATTCATTCCTCTGCTTTTTGCAGGAAAAGCAAGCCATGGCTCTAGATACCAATACTGACATAAGTGAAGTACAGAGGACTGAGGAAGCAAAACCTGAGAAACAGAGTCTTCTGCTCTCTTCCATGAAACTGTGGTATGTTCTCTTCACTTTGGCCAAGTGCCCAGCTAAGAGAATTCTCCCTCAAGATGAGCATGTTTCAGAGCGAACCCTTAACTGTTGGTTTCAAAAAGCCCAAACTTACATTCTGTTTGGAGCTTTGGTGAAGTAGGTAAGCCAAAACAGAGGAGCACGACTTCCTCCATTAAACTGGCTGGAACCCACGTTATACTAATTCAGCCTAAATAGAAAACCTCTGCTTTTCAATCCCTTTGTTCTCTTGGATGTCACAGCTCCCTGCTCTATTCGCTTCCTTTTATAGTCTTTCCTCACCAAGCATTTCAGGAAAAAAAAAAAAAAAAAAAAAAAAAAAAGCTAAATAAAGATCACAGCCTGTTCCATTGTGTCCCCTTCTTCTTCATCATCTTCTTTTCCATTTGTGCAATGTTGTGGCACCTATTAACTACCAATGTTTTCAGAATGACATTATACAAGGTGCAGGCTGTACCACTGTGCCCTAAAAATATCAACAACTGCATTAGTCTCACAATAATTAATGGCAGGCATTATGCAAATGACAACTTTTTCGCTGCAAAATAATGACATTTCTTCATTTTGAGCAGAGTTATGCAAAACAATGAATTTAGGATGATAAATCACACAGGAGAATTAAGAAAGCCATAACGTTCCTGCCCAGGCAGGCAGAAAGATAGACAGACCAACAATTTAGAAGACATTGTTTGTTCTCACACCACTATAAAAAATCATAGCCAGTCGGCCATTAATGTGTGTGGGTTTTTTTTTTTCCTTCTCCCCTTTAGGCAACAATGCATAAGGGGATGCTAAATTCTAGCAATTGGATCATTACAAGTCACAAGCAAATTTTTCTTTATTAACCTTAATAAGTCATTCACTCAGAGACTATAGTCATCAGGCAAATAAAAAGTATCACATGCCATTCTGCTACACATTAACTAATTCCTTATGCAAACATCACAACATATAGCAATTACTGCCGCTCAAAAAAACAAAGTCATTTTCAATTTATTTTATTGCTTTTATACTTGGCCATTTCCTGTAGCACATTATCGTTTCTTTCCATAACAACCCGAGGTGGAATGGAGAAGAATTTCAGCAGCAATGAGCACTTCCTCTAGCCACCTTTGTCATACCTTTTCCCCTTCAGAAGCTGCCAAAACAGGTTGGGAATAGCATGTGTTCCTTCCCAGCAAATCTCCACTGCTCTGATGGGAATGGCACTTTCAGCCCCCCTCCCTGTGACAAAGCAGATAAGGAGTCAGCAGAATGGGTCGTCTAACTATCACCCACATTTGCTACCATAATGCTGACCGCTTTCCATGATTCTGTAGAACAAGGTTAAGTGCAGGTTTAGATCTGCCACTAACAGGTGAACATTAAAGTCAATATATTCAGTGTTAACCTGAGAGATGCCTATTATGGTCAATGAGAATTATGGGGCTAGTTCGTCATGCTCCACTCAGCACATAACCTGTCCCTTCAAGAGTTCTAAGTGAAGAGCAATAATAAATATGAAATCCACCCTCCAATGTCAAATAGGCCCTCTTTGTTTTTTCTGTTTTATTCCACAACATTATTTATCCAAGCTCTCAGGATGTGAAACAAACTCTAAGTAAACCTTACACATGGCCAATAGATTTTTTTTAAGCCCATTTTACAGATTGACAAGTGGCTTCCAAGCAACCAGGGGCTTTTCACGAAGTTGGACAATGAAACAGATCAGATCCGACTAACTCTCCAATGTTCTAACCTCTAAGGCCATAGCCTCTTTTTCATAATCATGAGCACTCCTTCCTGCTAGGAAACAATTATGCTGTAAACAGCCTGTACATGTCCCTGTTCACACAATAGGATCATCATCTCCCTCTGTTCTCCTAAATCCACAATCCATTCCCCCCTTTTAAAGGTAGAACATTTCCAAAATACACAAGGGAAAAGCTCCCTTTTCCGTTTCTCTTCCTGAAGGTAATAACATTTTGCAGTTCTCCTTAAATAAAATCCAGCCCATGCTGGATCAATAAGAATGATGCCCATTTCCCTAATGGCAGCCGATTGCCATTTGCTATTCAAATCAGACTAGATAAATTACAGTACATGCCAGGGAACAGGCCAGTGAATTAAGACAGGCCTCCAGAGGACCAGCGATATTATTAATCTTTTAAGACACTATCATATTTCTTCTTGACAGTGTGCGTAGACTCACAGACACACTGCACCCAGATTGAAATATCAGCTGCTGAAAAAATCAATAGTGTTAGAAACACAATAATTTTTGGTCTGCAGGGCCTACACTAAGCAACACTTTTACCCCTCCATGCCTTCTCTTCTCCTACTTCCCATTTCCGATTTTCTCCTCCTACTTTCTTGCTCTTCCCTTCCCATTCTTTGGTTTTAAAAGCTGGTAAGGCCAAATGACAAGATACTACAAGGGGGTTTCCAACACGAACACTGGTGATTGCGGTGACAGCGTTGATTTTCCATGGGCTATTTGAAACACAGTATCACTAGACTAGTAAAAGGTTTTGATGTGGGACTGTTACTCCTATGCACTTAATACAGACCCCCAACCCTATGCATCTGGTTCTGTTTTATGGAGAAATGCAGATATTTGGGGGAGGTGGTCAGACTCAGAAATCCTTGGGGAAGCAGGATGGAAAGAAAAATAATGGAAACGGGATCAAATAATTTTTAAAAAGGGGGGGATTCATGGAAAAGCGAGGGGGAAAAGCAAAACAACACTACAGGAGAGGTAGATACGGAGCACTATGGGGTGGGAAAAATCTTTGAATTATATCCTAAAACCTGGCTTTCACTCCTGCCTCTGCTATTCACACACTGTATGATTTTGCCAGCTACTTAATCTTTCAGAGCCTTGGTTTCCTTACCTGTTAAGTAAAACAGTATCACCATCTACCTTGTAGCAGTCTTGTGAGGGTTAACTAACAAGATACGAGTGCTTTCTAAATAATACAGAGCTTTATCAATGGTTAAAAATGATATAAATTTTATTTTCTATTAGAGAAGAATTTCTGAAATATGTCTGTTATTTTTTCCTTTCTGGAACTAGAACATCATAAGTGGACTTTAGATGTTATCAATAAATAAGTAGGCTGATACAGAAATGTTATTTTGGGCCATATTACTGGTAGCTAATAGAATTTGACCTAGAACCAAAATCTGTTGGATCTTACCCAATACCTTTTACGTTTTACCAGACTGATTTTGCCTTTTTCTTCTCTTTTTACTCCAGATTTGAGGCTTTGATTCTTATTTGTGTTGTTTTCCAACTGGGAAAGTGGATTAAACAAGCACAAAACATAAAACAAGACAAGAAACTTTGTGTATTCATGCTTTGTGTATCTTTATTGATACTCTCCTGATTCCAAGTGTCTCTCTAATTACTTTCTATTTGTCTTATTCCTCTCCTGGCAAAATTTATTGAATGTCTATATTAGTGATGACCATATCTTCACTTTATATACTTTCCTCAACCTACTCCAATGAGGTTTTTACCCATTCTACTCTACCATGTCTGCTCTTGCCAAATCCAATATTCACATTTTTATTCTCATTTTACTCAACTTCCCAGCAGCAATTTAACATGGTTAACCACATCCTCCTACTTGAAACACTGTGGCTATCTTCTGGGACACCTCTCTTCCTAGTTTTTGGTACTACGTTATTGGTCACTTAAAACCTAATGTTTAAATTTCTTCAAATTTGAAATCTATTACTTACAATTCTATCTCAAGTGGCTTCTGATTTGGGATAAACACAGCATATTTGGTAAAACAACAAACTATTAGAAAGTACTTGTGAGATATTCAGGTTTTGAACATCTGGTTTTATGACTCTGAAATGCAGAATGGAGCAGAAAATCTAGTTCTCATTTTGGCTTCAAGCCCATTTATTCTTATAGCAAAAATTATTAACAACTGACTTCTGAACTTCCATAAATGATCTTTTAACCAGAAACTTGCCAAGCAGATTTCTACATATGGCCAACTCATAAGAGTATCTTCAATGGTACAGAATTTCAGAGAACTCCATGTTAAATTTGAAGATCCCATATATGCAGCCCCTCACAGTTCTATCAGATTTACTGAATTGCCTCCAGTTTCTCCAACAATTGCTCCTTGAGGTTTTCCTTGCAAAAAGCTGAAAACCCTTCCCAAGTAAACTAAAATAACCTGAATATGGTTTCAATTCTAGGTTGTACCCATGAACCCTAGCAAAACATGAAGATTTCTCATAAGAACACAAGATATGCTCTAGCAATCATCAAATGGAACTTGAGTTTGTCTTTGTGTCAGATGAAGAAACAGCCCTTTCTGACTTATGGATATGGCTGAAAGGGAATACCTGAAAAGAATGATTTCTCTCCACATCTGTCTTTAAGTCTTGATACCATTGTACCATATAAGGTCACTGACAATGCAAAATATCACAATATAGCACAGAACTAATCAAAGCCTAAAATTATCCAAATAAGCTATTTAGAGAGAATCCCAACAATTTCTTTTGAATGTGATATTACCAAAATATGAATAAAGGGTATTTTCTTAAGAAAAAAAAGGGATGTTCTCATTATTTGCATGTAATTTGCCACCCAGGAGTAGACTCTGGCTTCCCTTTCTGCTTAAATTCTTCCACAGAGTCGGCTTGCCAGGCCTATAACCAAGGTCTTTCTTTTATCTAGACTAGAACAAATATTCCATTTTGAGTCATGAAAACATATCAGCAAAATTCCCAGAGTTAATACTTTTATTTAATTATATACATATATTTATTATTTTTTTTATGAGCTGTTCCACTAAGTTAAACTTTAACCATATTAATCCAGGGGGAAAAATCCCTGATTGCCAACCAACAATTTTGTAAACAGTTATCTCATGAGTTAAATATTAACTTGAAAAATTTAACTCAAAACTCCAAACAAGCAGGAGGAGCCAAAAGGCCAGTAGGAAGGAGTAAAGATTTTACTGCCTCTGCTATATCAGATACCCTTGAAAGAGAGTGACAGAATTAGGCAAGGGAGTATTTTGAGAGCAACTAGATGATGTGTGGAGTTGGGGGTGAGGTACGCGGAAGCATGAAAGGAGTCTGAAAGACACCTACTGCTTATCATCAAAATCTCAAAACTTAGAGCAATGAGGTCAGACCTCATGGAACAGAAAATCCATGGGAATATGAATTCACTGATAATATCCACAGGAATTCAGGGTCAGTAAAGGTATGTGCTTGAAGAATATGGACACTTTTTTTTTTTTTTTTAAACATAGGTAAGCTATCCAATATAAGGCTAGCTGGCTCATATTGCCTGCCTGCCACTAAACCTTATGTGGAACATTCTGGAACCACTCTCTCATTAGAAACCATGGAATTAAGACTGATCTGCCTGTCCTGATTCCATCTGATAATAAATAAAGCTGAAATGTTTCTGTGTAGTCCTGGGTTGTTAGGGACTGTGATTTCAAGTACTAAGCCACCATCACTGTCCATCAATTCATTCCCTGATTAACAGAAATACACTACCTAAGGAAAAATTGAATCTAGGCAGTTGAACCAATGTCTGAATGATGTTATCATAATTATTGTCCTCTGGTTAGATTTTTGACTCAAAAGTTTCAAGAAAATGCACATGGCTAGTAATCTGCATAATCCTGATCTCTGTGCTGTAGGATAGAGTTGATTTCTTTTTCATGCTCTTCCAGGAGTGGTTAGGAACTGTTAGGGATTCTTCTTGTAGGTCTGTTAGGATCAGTCCTGTCGGCTGATTAAAAAAAAAAAAATCATCAAGAAAGACTCTTTCTAAGGGCACCTGGATGACTCAGTTGGTTCAACATGTGACCCTTGGTTTTGGCTCAAGTCATGACCTCAGGATCCTGAGATCAAGCCCACATTGGGCTCCCCATTTCCTGCTTAGTGGGGAGTCTGCTTCCCCTCTCCCTCTCCCTTTGCCCTTACCCCACTCATTTTCTCTCTCTAAAGTAAATAAATAAATCTTAAAAAAAAAAAAAGACTCTTTCTAGTGAAGGTCTTTTAAGGAAGACTCCCATCTGCCCTGTAGATGGGGTGAGGTCAAATAATGTGAGTTGCTCAAGAGAAGAGGGGGATTAGATGAAAAGAGAGGAGATATAAAAATATAGAAAGAATAATCCTTAGATACACATGTGTATCTTATTTAGACACAGGAAATATGGTACAGTTTATCAGACCTGACTATAGATATTTTTAATTATGTATTTAATACATGACTATAGGCTTACTGGAAAATATTCAGACACCAAAGACTATACCTTATGGTTGTAGAGCTTTTTGCAGTTTATGAAATAGTGTCATATACTGTCAAATACTGTCATATCTATATACATATACTGTCATCTGTGACAACTCCAAAAAGCAAAAGAGCAGGTTCTATCATCTCTGTTCTATAGATAAGTAAGTTACCCTAGCATTGATGTAGTTGGTACAGAATGAACTAGAAGAACCAGAACCCATTAGCAGCTTATGAGTGAACACGATGAGCGAGGGAATGATTGTGGAATGGAAAGACACTTAAGTGAGTGATCAGAGAAGGGAAGCAAGGAGGGAGAAGTTTAAAATATTCAAAACCTGAAAGACCCTAGGAATAAAGGACAAAATTCAGAGTGATTTGTGAGAAAGAACAGGTGGTTAGAGCAAGGAAGGAACTCCAAATTCATACCTCTTATTCATTTGGCATATATTCATTGTATCCTTACTATGTTTGAATTTCTCTGGATGCCACTGGGCAAACAATGATGTATATTGAGACACCGAACTATGTCTGAGGTACTTAATACCTAATTATTGAGATAATGTCAAAAAATAATTGTAATACAAGGCAATTCAGTATCCACAATAGGGATTTAAAGAGAACTATCTCATATTGAGGTTGACAATGGAAAACTTCACTACAGTGAAAAAATGCAGATGAATGAAGAAAAATGTATAAGATTAAGGAAGTGATAAGAAGCCTCTGGTTAAGAGAAGGGCCTGAGAAAAGGCATGGAAGCAGAAAAATGAAAGACGTATTTGGGAGCAAGAAGCAAGTTAGTGGGAATTGGAATAGGAAATAATGTTGGAAAGATAAGTTGAGCCTGGAATTTGAAGGGGTTCCTTGAATATCGGACTATCCAATCTACTTTATTCTGTGGGCAAAAGAGGTCTATTAAAGGTTTATAAGTAGGGCACTGGCATCATCACAGTGGTATTTTAGTATAAGTAACTGGGAATGGTGAACAGAATAACTTGAAACAGGGAGATCCCAGGGTAAGGACAGAGAAAAAGAGAGAGAAAACCATTGCAATAATCCAGTCACTGTGAGATAAATATCTGACCTTGGAAGCATCGGTAGAAATAGAAAAGAAATGAAATATTCTAGAGACACTGTAAAGGAAGAAAGGATAATATTTATTAAACCTCTACTATGTATCAGGCACTGGACTGCGTGCTTTATATAGATTTACACAGCATTTGATCTGCATGTCAACCCTAAAAGACAAGTCACTTTATTATTTCTCTTTTTTTTTATTTTTTATTTTTTAAAGATTTTTTTTTTAAATTTATTTGACAGATCACAAGTAGGTAGAGAGGCAGGCAGAGAGGCAGGCATAGAGAGAGAGGAGGAGGAGGCAGGCTCCCTGCTGAGCAGAGAGCCCAATGCAGGACTCTGATCCCAGGACCCTGGGATCATGACCTGAGCCGAAGGCAGAGGCTTTAACCACTGAGCCACCCAGGCACCCCTATTGTTTCTCTTTTAAAGATCAGGATTAAGCAACTTTTACAAGTTTATATAGTTAATAAAGGATAAAGTCAGAATTCAAACCCAGGTCATCTGACTCCAGAGTCTGCCTGCTTTACCTTGATGCTTAAGGGCCTTGATGATGGATCATATATGGCAAATTTTGATTGATATATATATAATATATAATATCTCAGTCATAAGACCTTAAAATTCTTGGGAATTTTGATTCTGAGATTTTGGGGTAATGGGTAGAATGGTGATACTATGAATAAAAACAGGAAAATACAAAAGACCTTCTGGACTTCATATTTTACATTTGTTCTTAACGGTCCAATTGCTCTTTGGATTTAAAATGTCAATTTACAATAAAAGTCCCAAAAGCAACTGAACCACCAAACTTAAAAGTCTCTGAAGACAGATACTAGCTGATTTTTCCTTCCAAGTTTCACTGACATATATGTGGAGTATAACACAGCACTTGGCATGTAGGAGGTGCTTGGCAATGTGTTGAATGAATTAACTGGAGGGGTTTTAACCATAAATCAGTGAGAATAAAGGGAGGAAAGAGAATAGAGTCAAAAAAGCATGACTCAGAGTTAAAGAAATCTTGGTTCAAATCCTGGCTCAGCCACTCTCTAAGTAAAGGACCTAGGGCAAGTTACTTTAAACCTTTTGTATAGGATAGGGTAACAATTCACAGAGAAGCCAGGTACTTTTCTGGATTCAGTACTTCTATGTAAGGCAGTGGGTCCATGCAAACCGAGAAAGAATGCTTGCAAAGGTCATTATCTCTGACAGAAGAAAATCTGAACCCTTTTCTTTCGAGTTTAATTTACAAATCTATGTTGAGACTTACAGAAAAAAAAATCTGTCAAGTAATTGCCAGTTTTAAAAGAAAAATAAATTATTTTCAGAGAAGTAAAAACTATAGAGTTTCAACTGAAGGGGAGATTTTAATTGCAGAGAGACAGATCTGCTGAATGGTTTAGTTTGGACTTGTGGGATCAGGAGCAGCCAGTGGGATATATATTAGAGAAAAACCAAGTTTAATTAGCCTTAAGATTTTATACAGCTTGGTGCTTCCCTCCCACACCTGATCTGATTCCTTCAGGTCAATCTCCCTTTCAATCACACACTCTCCCATCCTTTTCTCAGTTGCTGTCATGACAAGCCAATAGGAGAATGACATACAGATGAAAACAAGGTTTGAATAATTACTGCACTGCGGCTGGTTGTTGTTTGAGCATCATTTTATTTCTTCTAATCATACAGGTCCTTGGACTTCACAGCCCCATGTTTCAGATGGGGGTGATGCTGATTATATTATGACATTACAGCAAAGACAGGCAGATCAGACAAAGTGAATTTCACTCAGTAATTAAACTGCAGTATCTTTCGTCTAAAGTCCAGAGCAGGATTAATGGAAAGGTAGCTCTTTATCATCTCGATTAGTGCTGGGATTTGAAGAGTGAGCTCTGATTTGATAGCTAGCCCTGAGTTGGGCTGACTAGTGGCCCCCTATCTGTCTAACTTGCAAAAATAATATCAGATCAAGATACATTTGCAAGGTTATGCCCTTCCTTTTTATTTTATTTTTATCTGAAGGAAATGCAGATAGATTAAAATATGCTGCTATTTCCATTACTCTGTTTTCTATTATAAAAATGTCTATTAAAAAGAACAGGTCCTTCCAAACCCCACAGCATTTTACAGATGGTTTCCCATAATTCCACTTAGTACCATGCTCTAATGGCTTCTTATTTCTTGCCTTTTCATTATCTGAGAGTCAAATCTGAATATTTAGATAGCCCAAGCAACAGCTTCTCAAGCTGCTCACAAGTGCTACTTTTATTTCAAAGGACTCACTGTAGGATTTATGGAGGGATTTTGCTTCCTTCAATTGCTCTTTTAATGTATAAGATATTCTCAAATTCTTTATTGAGTAATGAATTAGAGAATCAGTGATTCTCAATCCTGGATGCCTATAGAAACACTTGTGAAGCTTTGTAAACAATTAGCATCTAGCCCCCACTGCAGACCCAATAATTCAGTGTCTGTAGGAGTTAGACTATGCATCTGTATATTTTTAAAAGTCCATTGGTGATTTGAATGTGCTGCCAAGGTTAAGAACCAGTGAGTCAGCTCTACAGTGTACCAGCTGTATTTGCAAAAGATTTATCAAAACAAATCATTGTTGAGGAAAATGAAGCCTGATATGGTTGTAGAAAAATCCCTTAATAAAATGATAAAAAGTCTTTTCTAAGTAACCTTTGCATAGATATATATCTAGTCTCTTAAGAACAACAGAAGACAATGAAGACTATAAAACAGGTTTATGTTGATGATGCTTCCATTGATCCATCTGATAACACTGAAGGTGATGATTTACTGATTGAGCCAATCAGCTACCAACCAATAATTTCAGATGACATCATAATATCTCAGAGTTTGGACACAAACTTCGAATTAGCTGTGGTCATCTTTACTATACAGCTGTCTTTTTTAGAAAGAGAAAACGCAGGATTGAAAAGATCTGATTTCAAATTGTGACCAAGTCCTGTTTTGGAGTTTAAGAACACACATTCTGGAGTCAAACTGAACCTAATTAGTTGGGTGGACTTCAGAAAAGTAATTACTTCTAAAAGACTCAATGATCACACCTTTAAAATGGGGCCAATAATTCTTATATAACAGAACAATTTGGGTTTTGAATTATTTTATTTAGATAAGAGTAGATGGCAAACAAAAGTATCAGAACCAAATAAAAAGTCTGTTAAAAGCAAATACAATAATGACTAAGGTTGTCACTGAGGCTCTATGCCTAAAAGACATCAGTTTTGAGACTCACCACTTAGTTTTCTGGAAGATTTGATCCCTCAGAGAGAAAAAAAATGAATGCAAATAAGAATGACTTTCAAACAAACTAAAAAAAAAAACAAAAACAAACAAACAAACAAACAAAAAGGTTGACTTTCAAATTTAATTGTGCATTCCCATCAACTGGAAGTGATTGTTACAAATGTAATTTGCAAGGCTCCAATCCTAGAGACTGTGATTCAGTATGTAGGGGTGGAATCCAAGAAAATGCAACCATCCACGTGATTTTGACTAAGGGTTGAGGATTCCCACTTTGATAAAACAGCTATAAAGGAAAACAAAGTAGCCAAATATTTATACCCGAAATAGCCACACAGTGTTGCCTGACTTAGAAGAGACTATGCTTTCTTTTCCTTAGGTCAGAATTCAGACAGGTGAATATAAGTTATGCACAAATATAACACGTTCACAGAGATTTAAAACAAAACAAAACAAAACAAAACAAAACAAAACAAAACAAAACACCGGGGTGCCTGGTGCCTCAGTTGAAATGAAATTCATTTCAGGTCATGGTCTCAGGGTCCTGGGATCTAGCCCCATGTCGGGCTCCCAGCTCAGTGCGAGTCTGCCTCTCCCTCTCCAGCTCATGCTCACAAATCTCAAATAATAAAATCTAAAACAACAAAAACACCAAACCAAAACATCTTTTTCTTTCCCAATTAAAATATACTTCCTGAATAATTAGTATTTAGCTGCTAATATTATCTTCATTTTTTTTTTTTCTTCACCACTGGGTACATGCAAGCATACCAGCATGGGTCAGATTCATTTTCAATTTGTTGTTTTTCTTCTTACAAAATAATAAACTAACATCCTGAAAACTGGTAAATTCTTTAAATAACAAGAGTAGCTATTTCCTCCTTTAAAGGCATTATAAAGTATTCTTGATATGCATTTATCAAAATTGATGATAAAAATCAATGCACAATGGCAAGTTCAATATTTTAAATGTAATCAATAAATTAATTTGTTAAAATAAAGATACTCCACCCATAAATGGAGACTATTCTGGATCTAAAAGGAAATTTTAAAACTTTTACTTTCAAGATTTTCCTAAAGGAGGGGCACCTGGGTGGCTCAGCGGGTTAAGCCTCTGCCTTCGGCTCGGGTCATGGTCTCAGGGTCCTGGGATCGAGTCCCATATTGGGCTCTCTGCTTGTCAGGGAGCCTGCTTCTTCCTCTCTCTCTCTCTCTGCCTGCCTCTCTGCCTACTTGTGATCTCTGTCTGTCAAATAAATAAATAAAATCTTAAAAAAAAAAGATTTTCCTAAGGAAAAGACAAATTCCAGAAATGTATTTAGAATGTGTAGTACAATATGCTAGGAGATGTGCATTAATTCTCTATATTCTAAAAGTTATTGTAAAGATAAGAGAATTATGGTCTTTAACTACAATTGGGCATATAGCTAAGCTGTGGAGAAAAAACATATCAATGTGAGAAAAGTTTATCAATATTACTGGATAATATAGCCTAGTAGTCAAGCATAAGGCGAAAGGAGAATCTTCTTTTTGATACATACTGTGTGAGCTAGGGTAAGCTACTTAAGATCTCAGAAACTCAGGCACAGTACTTCTCTCAGAAGGCTGTGGTGACCATAGTAGATATTGAATAAATACAAGCTGTTGTTAATTGTAATAGTTGACAGTTTATTATACAAGATATATCACGGATAAGACTTATATGAATGGTAAAGACACTGAGCGCTAAAGAAATCCAAAATCGAGAGCATGTTGACATGACCAATAAGGTTTTTGCAAGGAGTGGTATTTGAGTTGGTTAATTCAGAATAAATAAGATTTGTCTAGGAAAAGAGACAGAGATCATTTTAGGATAGGGGGAGATGTTGGTATGACCTCAGGTTAGAGGTAAAAATGTTAAATAGTTCAGGATAAAATGATAAAATATAATTTGGGATAAAACAATAGAAGGTTCTAAATTCCAAAAAGTCACTTTAGGTTTTTGGTAGAATTTTTAATTGCTCAAATATTTTCCCAGTGTAATTCAACATCTTTTTAGAACAGTGGTTCTCAAATTTTGTTATGTATCAGAATCACCTGGAGGACTTGTTCAAGCACAGATTGCTGTACTCCACCCAAAGTTTCCATTCAGGAGGTTGGGGTGAGGCCCAGGAGTGTCCACATCCCCAGATGTGTCAATGCTGCTGGTCACTTTGAGAACCACTGCTTTAGAGGATGATGACTGCTGGATGGAGGGGGGTTTCCCTCAATGTGAGAAATAATTGGATAACTAAATAACCTTCGTTATTTCCTGTAAAATTTCATCCCCACTTGCACACCAAAGCACAGAAGAACCTACATGGAGGTTACCTAAGGAAAAACAAATGTGTTCACCTTGACCTCCTACTCTTACTACTGGATTCAGGTCTTTAACTGTGGGAATGAGGAGACCCACAATCCATGGGGCCCAAGGTCAATCAGCCTGGAAACTTAAAGAACACTTCATGAGCATTAGAATATTTAAGAATTGAAAATAATAGAGCCAAGAGATTAAAGACGGTGGGTGGACTTTCTATTCCAAAGAGCCTCTATCAATCCATGACGCACATTTTGTACTTGGTTTACACTTGATTGCCTACCCCATGATCCACAAACTATATTCAACCCCCTCAGGTCACCCTTCACCTTTCTCTTTTCTTCAGTAGGCAATCAGGAATGAGTCGGGGCAACAAGACCTCTCTACTTAGGCCTGGGTCAATGTTCAAGTATTTCCACCTCTTGCTTCAAAATCTTTCTCCTAAACAAACTTCCACTATTTAGTAACTATACCTTAAGAAATATTTTAAAAGGCAGAATGAGGAAATGAAAGGCTCTGACTCTATTTTCTCATGCATGACTCCAAGAGTACCATTTCACTAGTTAGCATTTTATTTTCAATGGCAGATATATATATATATACATATATATGTATATATATGTTTTTTATTTTAAGATTCATGCAGAAGTCTTTGCACAAAAAGGCCAAAAGAAGATTTAAAATGTTTGACTCCAAAAATCTCTCAATAACAGCAGCTTGTTCATTTTTTAGCCACTTATCTTTCCTTAAAATAAGGAGCTATATAATTACAAAGTATAATTAATAATAATAACAACAATTCCTACAAGTACAACAGAAATAATGATAGTAAGCACCATGGGCCCAGATCCCCATAGTTATAAAGGATAAAAATTTGTCTTAGTATTTTCAAGAACAGACAGCAGCCCAATAATACAGGGAAAAAAACAGAAAGGGAAAAAATCTTTCCTGTGTTCCCTGGAAAGAACCATAGAAAAATAGACAATAAACTTTAATGCCTCTTGTTAAAGATCTTCATTTTACAGATCAGTTCAGGCAATTTAAATAGACAAAAACATGAGGCCTCTAACGTCTCTTAGGAAACAGTATCAACGTTAATTCCTGGCTGGTCCCAATTCCATTTCAAGTTAAGCATCCCCATCCACTCATAAGAAGAAAGAAATAGCATTTGTATAGTGTTTTACAGTTTATAAAGCACTCTCACAAACATTACATTATTTGATTGTCTCAACAATCCCGTGGGATAGGTAGGCAGGGAAAGTATTAATATTATACCCATCAGAAGGTGAGAGAATTAAGGATCAAAGAAGGAAATAAATTACATTGGGTTAAACTCTATGCAGACCTGAAAAGAAGCCCAAACATAGAGTTTTACATAACATGAAAAAGGCTCAGAGCATCTGAGACTTCCCCAGGTCACAGATGGCAGAACTAGGGGTATAGAACACAGGTAATTCAGCTTAAGATACCATGCTCTTTCCAAACCATAGACTTGACTCCCAGTTATAAATGTCTAGTTATAGTAATTGGCCCTCTCAAGAGGAAGATTGTTCAATTGCCAATTGTTACAACCACTACTGGTGTCCAGGTTTTTTGTTTGTTTTTAGTTCATCTGACAAAAAAGGTATACACTCCTTGAGAAGGTGTGCAACTTTATAATATTACTTAGTCAGTCAAGAGAGGAAGAAGAGAATGTATTATTTTTTTTAATATTTTATTTATTTATTTGACAGAGAGAGTGCACAAGCAGATGGAGAGGCAGGCAGAGAGAGAGAGAGGGAAGCAGGCTCCCTGCTGAGCAGAGAGCCCGATGCGGGACTCGATCCCAGGACCCTGAGATCATGACCCGAGCCGAAGGCAGCAGCTTAACCCACTGAGCCACCCAGGCGCCCGGAGAATGTATTATTTTCAGTGGCTTAGAATACTGACTTTTAAAATTCATTCCAACTATCCACATACATAAGAAACAACACAGCCCTATTTCCACTGAAATAGTCATTACATGAAAGACAAACCAAAAGACTAACCAACCTCAAAGGTTGGCTTCTGGCACAGGCTCAATTTTAAACTATTAGTTTCTTTCTTTCTTTTTCTTTTTCTCTTTCTCTCTCTCTCTCTCCCGCTTCCCTCCTTACTCCCTCCCTCCCTCGCCTCCTTCCTTCCTTCCTCCTCTCTTTCTCTCTCTCCCTCCCTCCCCTTCCTTCCTCCCTTCCTTCTTTCCTTCCTTTCTCCCTTCCTTCCTTCTTCTTTCTTTCTTTCTTTCTTTCTTTCTTTCTTTCTTTCTTTCTTATAAAAGACTTTATTTTTGAGAGAGAGAGCACACAAGCAGGGTGAAGGGCTGAGGGAGAGGGAGATGCAGGTTTCCTGCTGAGCAGACATGGGAGCCAGATGTGGGGCTCAATCCCAGGACCCTGGGATCATGACCTGAGTTGAAGGCAGGCACTTAACTGACTGAGCCGCCCAGGTGCTCCTAAACTATTAGTTTTTAAATATATGGCCATAGTAAAATGAGGAATAACAGCATAAGATGCATGCATGAAATAAATGATTCACTTTGTTGTTCTGAACTCACAAGTCTCAAAACTCGCAATTCAGACTTTGAAACTTCTGGACTGCACTACCATACCTCTTGCTCTTTTTAGTTTTTACGTGCAATTACTCCTACAACTTACCTGTTTTGTTTTTTTGTTTTAAGATACGTACATTCTCCCTTTACTTAATGTACGTGCAACCTTTGACTTAGAGCATTTAAAGGTTTGGCAAAGCAATGTCTTCCCACAAAAGACATAGAGATTTCACCTAGAATGTATCTTGGGAGTTTGTGCTGAAGAAGTTAAGGGAGGTCTAGTATGTGAGTAAATATTTGTGAAATTAGACTGAAATTTTGAATCCTGAATGAAAACATTTATTAAAGAAGATTGTTGTGTGCAGTGAACAACTACCTCACAACTGAGCATTTTCAGAGCATTGCAGAATTTCAGACTTGATACACCACTGGAGATTTTATTTTTATAATGACAGAATATTAGTGTTGGAGTTCATTAAAATTATATATTACAATTATCTGTCTAAGGCTTTAACACCCTATAAAACACCCCTGTAAAGTGGCTGTCCATGCTTAAACACCCTGGTCTCAGGGACTTAATATTTGTTGATGTTAGGGACTGTTATGGACTGAATATGACCCATCCTCAACCTCCCAATTCACATGATGAAGTCCTAACCCCTAATATCACTGTATTTGGAGATAGGGTCTTTAAAGAGATAAATGCTGTTAAATGAGGCCATAAGGGTGGGGCACTCATCCAACAGGACTAGTGTTCTCATAAAAAAAGGAAGGGACACCAGAGCAGAGGAGACACAGTGAGAAGATGGTCATCTGCAAGCCAAGGGGAGAGACCACATGAAAAATCAACTCTGGTGACACTTCTATTCCTGGACTTCTGACCTCCCAAATGAAAGAAAACATTATTGTAATCTAATCCACTAGTCTATGATATTTTGTTATGGCAGTCCTAGCAAACTAATTACAGGCACTAAAGTTCTACAACTTGCCAAGTATGAATTGGTTATATTTACTTTGTAGGTATAGAAACAGATTATGGGACATTCAAAACATGTCTCAAGAGACACACAATCAGTAAGTGGCATAACCAAGGTTTAATCTAGGTTTGTCTTCCACACTAACATTTTTTCCTTCTGGTTGGTTTTCCACCTTTGAGCACATAAGGATATAAAAAGTTAGTTATATTGATCTGAATATTTTATTCTTGTATGTTTTATCACTGGCTTGTGTTCTACTTGGAGTCACAGAAAACAACGTAATTTATCTTCCATGTGATAGTCCTTAATATACTTGAACATAGTTACCATATTCATTCTTTGTGAATTTTTAAACAATCCCAGTTCCCTTAACCATTCCTCATATCACACATTTCATTTCCCTACCTTCCTGGTCACTTTCCCCTGAAGATGTTCGTATTCATTTAGATTTCTTGTACTGACTTGTTAAGCCATATATCACTCATATAGTTCATGAACCATGAACAGTCTTTTAAAAAAATAAAAAGACAAAATTTTGCCTTTGTCCATTTTAGAAATTTCCTCTAGTTGGATATATCCCATTGCTCTCGTTTTTTAAGATGTTTAGAACATGATTACTTAACTCAGCAATTTTTCTATGTATTTGGATTCATGTCATGTGCAACTCTGATGGATGTGCTTTCATCCAAGTAACTGAAAAAAAAAAATGGTGGCCAAGATAAGGGTTAGGATACTCTTGACTTATTCCATAGGACTGCCTTCTACTGTGATATTGAGTCATTCATTTGTACTTAAGAGTGTGGTCATTTGGTTACTAATCCATCCGTACATCTAACCAGGTGAGATCAGATCATGTATTGTAGAGGTGCTTTCACTGAAGCCATTCTGGTTTTTAGCAAGACTCACTTCTTTCAGGGGAGTCATAGACCACTGCTGTATGATTTATTGTTTGAATAACACATCTAGCCTTTACTCAGGACTGAGATCATGTTGTTTGTCCTTATAAACCACCTTGTTATTCTTTCTAAAAATCAGAACATTTTTTACACCCTAGTCATCTTTTTTTTTTCTCCCTTCTCCTCAGATACGAATGGCAATAATTAGTAATCTTATTGGCAAATCCTCTCACTAGCTTATGGTTCTCTAGCCTTACTTTCAGGCTCTTCTCCTTTTCCTTTGTCCTGTTTCCTGCCAAGGAACAGAGTCACCCATGTGATCATGGACTGCATCCAGAGACGGCATACTGGTCAGAGGTAGATCTGCAAACTGGAAGAGTAGGGAGAACTTAAAAGTGTTTTCCTTGGGCCTGGCTTTGTTGGCAGAGGAGAATGGGCTGTGATTAGGTGAAGCTTTGCTTTCATCTCTATGCAGGGCTCTGCCTGGCTTCTGTTTTTGACTTGTAGCCGTGCACCTGGACAGGGTTACATTCTTTTCTTATTCACTCTGGATGATTTCCTTTGCCAGAGATTCAGGACAGCTTTATATTTTCAGTCTTTAACTGAGAAAGGTTGTGATATGTAATACTTTTATTTTCCCATGAAGACTTTCTCTGAGGTAGGCATGTACCCTGACCTTTACCTAATTGAGAAAAGTTGTTTGTGGGGGAGGGGAAATGGGAAGGCAGGTTGGACTTCAAATGCACAAATCACTTCTAATAAAAACACTAAGATTCAGGTGCCTGAGGTTAGAAATACTGGAGGGAATTCAATTATACTAATTAATATTTAAGAAGGGCTAGAGATCACAAACTGAATGTGGGAAACTAGGCCAGTCAGAAATGAGCATATGGGGAGGGCAAGATCAACTGATAAAAGTAACAAACAAATCATACATAAATGCTGCAACAGGAATGAAATAGAGAATATAAAATAAATGTTCAACAGATTCTGCAGAGGAGGTAAATGGTCTACCACATGAAAGCAAAATGTTCTAACACACACAAGGCATTTTATTGGTTTCATGTAAACACCTATATTACGGAAACTGATGTTTTTTTTTTCAAGTAAGTTAGTAGAAATGTTCCCCATTTATAAAAACAGACTTGGTCTGGATTCTGAGAATTCACAGCACACTGTATTTCTTCTGTTTCCTCACTGGTTCGTTAAGTAATGGCCTCAGTAAGGCATGACTTTCATACTAGGGACTTCCGTAAAGGCCAAGCCTACCTGGACATCTGAAACCTGATGGAAGGTCGAAAAGCAGCAGAGTATTCTGGGTTCTACACACATTCTTCTTCTTCTGGCTCTGATGTCATTTGGTTAGTGTCACAGCTTACACCACATTCTCTCTTTGGACTTGATTTTTTATTTGTGGCCCAGATGGTCAATTCTGATTTTTGGTAACTCTTTTGTACACTTCGAAGCTTTTAAAGAAGATACTGATAGTAAAAGAACTCTCTTGCCTCTATCCTGCAAATGGTTCCTTCTTCTACACTAACATTTACCTAACTTTTTCATTTCTTTTCTACCTTGAAGCCCTCTCTCCCTCCTTCCCTTTGCTCTAGCTCATCAGAAGGTCCTGTCTCTAAACCTTGTTCTACCACTCTAGCACTCTTATTCTTTCAAAAGTTCCAGCATGTAAATGACACAGCTTGTCAATGCATAGGCCCATCTTGGGAGCTCAGAAAACCAGAAGCCCAGAGAATTCACTAAACTGTTTTTGTTATCAACATCATCATGTAGAAACATAGAATGATAGATGAGAGGAGGGCAGAGACTGAGATTTGGGCCCTTTTTAAAGATTCTCTAGTGTGCACACAGATGGTTACTAGTGACTGGGCCAACCCCATGTCTATGCACAATGTGTAATATTAGTCTCATGAAAAGAACAAAGCAAAAAAGCAAAAGCAAGATGCTTGCCCTTTAGGACTTTAACCTCTAGTTGAAGAAAGAATTCAAATATACAAAAACCCACAAGAAAAAGCATCCCCAAAGGGTTGAATTGTCCTTAAATAATAGAGGAACAGAGAGAAAAAATAAGGTTATTTTCTAAAATTTTGAACCAAATTAGTGGTTTTCAAACTATGCTTCATGGTCCCCAAGCTTACAAACAGATGATTACAAAGAGATGACTGAGCAGTTAAATATTTAATTAAAATGTAAATGTTAAAAATTATATATTTGTATCAATTTATAATTGTGATAAAAATGACATGCTAATTAAATGTATTATGTAGTTTTTTCAAGTTTTTATTTAAATTCCAATTAACACACAATGTAATATTAGTTTCTGGTGTAGCATTTAGTGATTCATTGCTTACATCAACATCCAGCACTCATCACAAGTGCCCTCCTTAATACCCATCACCCATTTAACCCAGAAAATACTCTTAAGTATAGAGAACAAACTGAGGGTTGTTAGAAGGCAAGGGGGCAGGGGGCTGGGTTAAATGTATTTATATAATTTAAAAAACATATTGGAGATTGACGTCTTGCTAATCATGATATATGTACAGTAAGTTTAACTGGTTTTCATATAGGCCTCAAATTAAGGCCCTGAGAATGGAAGGCAAGCTGTTTAAAAGCAAACCCAAAACTGTTGATACATGCAAGTGATTATGTGTCTCATGATTTTCTTGACACCATATAGTACTCCATCCCTCATACGAAAATACACTGAGCTTCCGCCAATATAATAATCCAGTTCTGAGTTTACATTTCTTTGCATATTCACCTTTACATTCTTAGTAACTGACTTTTATAGTATTTAATATAATAAACAATTTTAATCTATAAAATGAGTTTAATAAAATACTGCTCTTACTAGTTCATATATAAAGGCTCTAATCATATTTATTTTGAAAAGAGGATGCTATTGTTTATTTTTTATTTATTTTTGTTTAAATTCAATTTCATTAACATATAGCATATTGGGGTGCCTGGGTGGCTCAGTGGGTTAAGCCTCTGCCTTCGGCTCAGGTCATGATCTCAAGGTCCTGGGATCGAGCCCCACATTGGGCTCTCTGCTCAACAGGGATCCTGCTTCCCCCCCTCTCTCTGCCTGCTTCTCTGCCTACTTGTGATTCTCTCTCTCTCTGTCAAATAAATAAATAAAATATTAAAAAAACATATAGTGTATTATTAGTTTCAGGGGTAGAATTTAATGATTCATCAGTTGTACATAACACCAAATGCTAGAGGATTCTGTTGCTAAAAAGAAATATGAAAAATCTCTGAATCAAAATATTCTCCCTAATTCTCCCTAACTCTCCCTAATTCGAGGTCATATAATTCTCATGATTCTGGTTCCATACTGCCCAATTTCTGAATTCAATGAATTGCTGGCTTAAATCACTGTATACAGCAGATATACTGGGCCCAAACTCAATTTTCTTATACTGGCTACTATCCCTTCAAGCTTAAGATGATATTTTTACACTGAAGCATAGATTATTTATCCTAAAACACCATGCATCAAAATAAGTCACCTTAAATTTACTCAGTAAATGAAATTTACCAGATATTCTTAGAATGGCAGATGATCAGAATGCAATATAATAGTTTAAAATTTAACAGTACTAACCAAAAAATAAGTCAATGGAAACTTATTTAAGAAGCACTACTTTTATTATGTAACACGTGAACATTTATTCATTTATTTTACATTTACCCAAAATGTGCTATATCAAAAGATTCCAGAAGACTTTTTCCTAACATTAATCAGTCATTATTTAATGTTAAAAAAAAAGAGTGAGCCAAAAATGATTTTCCACCACTATACAGAATGAAACTAGCAAACTTGATTTGAAAGATCCGTTTTTCCAAAACTTGAACTATGTTCTACTATGGAAATGTTTCAAACTTTCTTAACACTGAAGTATAAGTCAATAATAAACTCAGTTGAGGTCTTTCATGGCCTCTACTACTAGTCAAACCAGAATTTTTGTATGTGTATTTATTTTTTAAATGCTGTGATTTGAAAGGTGCCATAGTATACAGGTTACAAATATACCTGAGTTTTTGTTCAGGCTCCACAGTCCTAGCTATGAGACCTTGGGCAAACATCTTAAACTGCCTAAGCCTCAGCTTTCTCTTCTGTAAAACGGAAGAAATAATAAAAATACTGATTCTCAGGGGCACCTGGGTGGCTCAGTGGGTTAAAGCCTCTGCCTTCGGCTCAGGGTCCTGATCCCAGGGTCCTGGGATCCAGCCCTCATTGGGCTCTCTGCTCAGCAGGGAGCCTGCTTCCTTTCCTCTCTCTGCCTGCCTCTCTGCTTATTTGTGATCTCTGTCAAGTAAATAAATAAAATCTTTAAAAAAATACTGATTCTGATAGATTTGTAGTAAGAAATAAAGGAATCTATAAAATAATGAATGAAAGTTGCTTAACATGTTGCCTAGCACATAAAATGCTCTTTAAAAATATTAACTGTAATTATTAAAAATGCTAAGCACCTAAAAGCCAGTTGTTTGCTTCTGATTTTTCTTCTGAGCTGATTTTACTTATAACTTATTGATTATCCTTTCTTCCCTTCTGGAATAATGTTCTATTTAGATTTCTTTTTGTTTCTAGAATGCTCTCTGGCTCACCACCTGCACCCCAGTTATCAGATAGGATTGCAGGGCTTCATTTTGGTAGTTCTGTATTTGCTTTTCTGTCACTGCCTGTGTTATTTTCTCGTTCCTACTCAGTGGTTTAAAAAGTAAAACTCAAAGAAGAACTAAACATTATGAGGAATTTATTAAGACTAATGGTTATCAAAATTGGGCAAAAAAGGATGTTATTAAAAATAAATCACACCAAGGGAGAGCAGCTGATGACAGCAGCTGTGAAATGGCTGTACATGGTGGGAATCAGTGAACCCCAAAGAAACAAAAGAAAAAAATGGAAGGCCATGAAACTTACATGATTTACAAGATAAGCCTAAGCTTAATGAACAGACTCTTTAGACTATAGGAGCCAGGGAAGTCATTTCTGGATGAATATTTGCACAAGATAGTAACACTGAAAGGACTAGTGTTCTCTGATCAAGTGGAAACTACTGGCAAGAAGAGAATAAGAAATAAGACAAATGAAAATTTTTACTGCATTGATTTCATTACTCCATCACCTGCATTGTGGAGACATCTTCGTAGATGCTGATACAGATGGGATGCCTAAAAAATGCTTAGTGTTGATAGCAATAGCAATGAGAATGATATACCTTTAAGAGCCAAAGTTAGAAATTCATGGACAAGATAAATTAAAATTAGAACCAATTCAGCAGACATTGTGACAGGGTATTCTATAACATGAAAGCTTTTCTTAAATAGGACTCTAAGGATTTAGTGATTTGAAAAATATTTCACTTAGGCAGTAATGACAACAACAAACAGTTTGTTTACTGCAAAGATGCATACAGAATTATGGCTTTGTCCTTTGTGCCTAGATATGGACCTGCCTTTCAACTTCTATAAGCACTAAATTCAGTTAAAAAGTAAAAACAAAAATACTGTCAAGGAAATTGAGATGGTCCTATAAAATCATGCCTGAGAGAAAAAACCATCAAAGCAATGAGCAAAACCAGCTGAAATGGGACTACTAAACTTAACTCAAGTCAAGGAGGCTGTCTATAGCATTAAAACAAAAATACTACTAAGCAGAACCAAAGTTGCTATACGTGGGAAAAACAAGTGAATTTTTTTTTCCCTCAGAATCTATACAGATAACTCCTATGAGATTATTCCAAATGTGGAGATTCTTTTCAGAACTGCCCTTGTTCCCAAATGAAATTTAAAGAAATTTAAAGCCATTCCATAAAACAAGTGAAACCTTATCAAAAACAAATTACCAAAGCCAAAAGCCTAGCCTAATTAAGAAAAGAAAACTTAAGTCACTCACAAATGTTAAGTCACTCACAAACTGACTCAGAGAGACATAGTTGGAAGTATCTCCATTAAAGCCCTGATAGCTTCCCTCTTGAGAAGAAATCACTCTTCTCTCCTAAAACCCCATATTTAATTATAAACCAATACTCAATGTGTATTCATGAAATCTCCACTTAGGAAAACACACACACACACACACACCCCAAAACTTGTTCATCCCTATTCTAACATGGACTATGAAGACTCCTAAAATCATCTTGAAAAGAAAAATTTCACTCTTCTTCTAATTAAGTACTCTTGCTTTGTTTTTCAGTAGCTGGACATTTTAAAAATAACAATATGCAAGAATATTATGTCACAGTGAATATAACCACCAGGTCAATATGCTAATTTAATGTATGACTTTAAAATTGAGCTCTCCTTTAATCCTACTATTCTATAAATAACTTCTCTATTCTGCCATGATTAAAATATCTTTTCATCAAATTTGATAGAAATGCACCAGATCTAATAAATATATTTCTGGCTTAAAATGACAACAATGCAAATTGTATAATAAAGACTATATCACTGTCCCACTTTCATTTTGATAAAATCTCTTTTTAGGTGATATCATTTCATGTTAGGTTTTTTTGTGCTGCTTAATATTATAATTAATAATTCATATTTTTGTCTTTCCCCTCTCACTCTGACAACTTTTATTTTTAATCGGTGGGCATGTGCCAAATTGGTTTGTTATTTATTTATAATGTAAAATGACAAGGAAATTGAATATGTGGAATCAGAGAGATATTTTCTTTCACATGACAAAAAAATTCTTAGTAATGGGGATATATCTTGCTTAGCCTTATGGACCCAAGAATTTTAGGGGGGTTAGATCAGATGGCAGCAGTACCTCGTATGACAACATGTAATAAACATATTAAATAGAACTGTTCATTTATGTTTTTAAAATTCATTTTAGTTTTGTGAAGACAGATGGGCACATGCATAAAAAGAGGACAAAAAATAACAAAATTTTTAAGAGACTCCTTATTCTGATAGATCCTATAGTGCCAAATTAAGTAAAAATTCTGACCAAACAGATCTATTTGTATTCTTTCCTAAATGCTAAAACATGCAAATTGAGTAGGAACAAACACGGAGAGTTTCAAAGATATGGAATTTCCATTAAAACAAATAAAAAGTTCTGTCTTGTAGGGCTTTGCAGAGCATTAGACGACTCCGACTCCTTCAGTTTCCCCCGCTAACTGGAAGTCACAGAATTTGAAGGCTAGAGCACCAATTGGCTACGGCTGGAAACTCAAAAGAGTGGTCTCTGGACATCAGCAACCAAATCACCAGAGGAGCTGGTTAGAATGAGGAATCACAAGCCTACCCAAGAGCTACTGTGGAATCAGAACCTGTAGGGATATGACCCTAGAATCTGCATTAACAGCCAGTCCCTGAGGTAGAATTACGTGTGAGAATATCTTATGCCAAAACCCCTGCTTCTCACCAGAGGTTCCCTTTGTCAGGTAAGCTTTTTTTTTTTTTTTTTTAAAGATTTTATTTATTTATTTGACAGAGAGAAATCACAAGTAGGCAGAGAGGCAGGCAGAGAGAGAGGAGGAAGCAGGCTCACTGCTGAGCAGAAAGCCCGATGTGGGGCTTGAACCCAGGACCTGGGATCATGACCTGAGCCGAAGGCAGCAGCTTAACCCACTGAGCCACCCAGGCGCCCCAGTCAGGTAAGCTTTTTCAACTCAAGTTGAACAGTGGAGAATTCACGAAACATAACACATTTGATCAAATAATATGCTTCCTCAAAGATTTCAGCATCTCCCATTTCTCCTACTAATTTAAGGACCATAGTCCACTGTCACTGCCCTGCCTAAGGCAGCTGCTTCTCTCTGGCTCTACTTTTCTTGTCAACCTGTGTAAAACATTTAGACTTTGATGTCACCCAATTAGTCTCCATCATTTGGAACAAGGAAATTTTCCCAAGGATTTGGTCCCAATTCCCATTTAAAACTTGACCATTACATACTGTATTTATATATAACATTGAACACTTCAAAATAATTTGGTGACCATAAGTATTTTGATCATTATTAAAGTGTAGGAGGTTGTAGGTGGGCATGAGCCAGACATGGGAACTGATGCACAGGGAATTTAAATCCTTTAATTTAGGTTAACTCATTAAGTGGTAGCATCTGAACCAGAAAGTAGACATTTTAACATTATACAGGCCTGCCTTTCAACCTACTCCTTGACCAAACCTTTGCCTGTCTTATGGAAAAATTCCCATTTTATGGGCTCTGCAGCTCTGAGAAAATTCATCTATACTTTTGTGTACTGGCACTTATCTTTCAAAAAGGCATTATGAAAAAAACTAATTTTACCATGTTTCCATAGGATTTTGCAATCTGGATTGGTCCAGTTTAAAACAGCGATAATAGCAAGGCTGGTGCCAGTGTTGTAAGGTACTATTTCTGACCTGTTAAGAGCTTGATTTTAAAAAAACTTATCATTTTGAATTTCCATAATTCACTTTAAGGTTTGGTGCTAGTGTAGATTTAAGAAAGAAAATATAACTGCTGCCATGTTGAATGAGTATCAAAAAATTACTGACAGCCTTGACTACTAGTTGGTTGGCTGTATTTCACTATTTTAATGTAACCAAGGAAAGTGGTATTCTAGAATCTCATTCATAATAAGCGCCATACAATGAAAGGAAACAGAAACCATAAGCATAGGTATTATGTTAACGAACTGGTGAATTTTCAATAGAGCTTTATCAGACCAGATTATCTGAAAAATGTTCTCTGTCATCAGTAGAAAGAACAAACCACACACATGCACACACACACACACACACACACACACACACACACACAGCATATATCAGAATGTTTATATTTAAGTTTTCAGGGAAGAAGATCAATAAATCTGTTTGTCAAGCACTTTTACTTAAGTGGCATTATAGGATCTTTCAAAATGGGAGTAGATTTAGATTTTAGTATATTTTGATCCCCAGAGGTTAGAGCAGTGGGGGAAGCTAAGGGAAAGGAGAGTAGGTAGAGAATATGTATGTATGGCGTGGGGGGAGAGGCTTGGGATGTGTGGTCTTGTATGAATTTAAGCACCCTGAACTTAATGAAGAAAATGTCATTATTCTGTATTTATATATCTTTGTGTGAAACAAGTACTCTTCTCCATAACCAGAGTTTACATAGGCTCTATTGTAACACCCTTTGAGAATCCCTTTAAACATCAAAATGGATTTTTCCAAATAAAAAATCCCATGATTTAGCTTTATTAACATCTGAACGAATGTTTCCATTGATTTGTCCAGGAGAGGGAACTGAGTACGACTTAGAGAGCAATCTTTTTCAAGATGATCGGTAGCAATGTTTCCCTTCTATCAGAAAGCAAGCTATAGAAACACAAAGCATTAGATATATACCTAGATAAAAATAATACTGTAGAGTCCAACTGGTATCTGAGAGGTGAGGACAAGCTGAGATGGACTCCTTGGCTTCCTTCTGTCCAAAAACTTTCTGTTTCCTTATTTCCTATGGTTACCACCATGGAACATGTTAAAATCTCAGTAGGGACTCTGTTTCAACTTTTCCTTTCAAAACACAGTGAAAAAGCTTAATGGAAAAAAAATGTCCTTCCTATCTCCATGCCAGGCACAGTGTAAGATCCACAAACTTAAAAGCCAGGCAAATAGTCTTTTATGTGCCCCAAAGCTCAGCAAGTGACATAGTGCTACAAAAATTCCCAAATAGGCATGTGACCTGACTAATGTGTGTTGTGAGATGAGTCAAGGAAAATGGAACCATCTGTACTTTTATTGGACAGTCAAATAATTCCTCTCTGTCCATCCAAAAACATAATTTGTATATTTTAAGGGAGAAACAAGGGGAGCTTTTTCAAAAGGGATCTAATTTTTTGAATTGGTGATATAAAATGATCTGAAACACATAACCTAGTCAACACACGTAAAGCAAACAGGCTTAGAAAAACCATGGCTGCCTATGGAAATTGTCACTACTCATCTGTGTTTTAAGGCTTCTTTTAGAGTTATAGGAAGAAATCAAGGAAAATGAAGGGAATTGAAACTGCAATCTTTAAGAAGTGGGGTGTGGGTACCCTTCCCCCTCTGTGACAAAAGCTACCAATGATTGAACTCCTCAAGTGGGTGATGGCAGAAAACAGAGCAATCAACCAGAATGCCATGTTTTTGTACATGTTCACAAAGTTTTGCCATTTGTTTCTTACCATACACCATACCTCTATTACCCCATATGGGGATTTCTGTAGATTTGTTCTATTTTTCAAGTTTTTTGTATTGATAGGAAGGAGGAAGACAGACTGGTAACAGTTAGTAAAATATAATAATAAAGATTGGGTCTATCAAAGAGTGCACCTAACAAAACATGTATATTTACGGAATAAAAGGTTGAGATGGAAAGGAGCAGGATGGCACAGACAGGCATCTAAATAGAGAACCCTATAATACCTATCCTCTATTTCATAAGTTAAAATGCCCTCTCATTGTATGGGTAAGGAAATCAAAGCACATTATAACATTAGTAGCAGCTAACATGTAAATAGGTCCTTACCAGAAGCCAGGAGCTATGTCGAACATTTCAACATATCATCTCATTTAATGCTCACAAATATCTTACAAAGCAAGTGTTATTATTTGCATTTTACAGACAGGAAAACTAAAGCTGAAAGAGATGAAATAATTTGTTCAAGGTTGCAGAGTAACTAAGTAGAAGCACCAAGATATGAATTTAGATTCTTCTGATTTCAAAATCCAGGTTCTTAAACACCAGGCCAGTAGTTTTTAGCCCAGATTGCATATTAGAATCATCTGGGAAGCTTTTAAAAACTTCTGATGCTCAGATCTTATCCCCAGAACAATTTATCAGAATTTCTTGCACACGGGGCCCAGACAATGGGTGTTTGTTTTAGAGCTTCTCCAGATGACTGTAATGTACAGCCTGGATTGCGAACCACTGTTGTGCTGTCCTGCTCCCTGTGAAGATCAGCAGACTCATGCCAGGATGAGGTAACACTGGAAACAGTGTCCTCGAGCTCATTGCGGTGGCTTTTCCCCTGCCTCACCATGTATTCCTTGCCACATTCATTCATCATGACTATCTGAAGAAGTAATATTCAGGTGGAAATTTTTACAAAGAATTGTCACAGCAGAATATGGTCAAAAGTCCAGCAAAGAGAACCTGTTCATTCTATCTATGGGCTATGATGAATGAACACAAAGAAGACTCAAGTTTATTACTCTTATCCCCAAAAGGGAAGTATGAGGTTTGTCTTAAAAGCCCTTCACACCAAAGCAAGTCACTAAGATTTGGAATGGCCTCCTCCTCTCCTTTCACAAATCCAATAAGAATAGCTACTAGATCCAAGGGGAGAAGATCCAATTACCATCCCTTTACAAAGCTATTTCACTCAGAATCTCAAGGCAACTGAAAGCCATTCAAAACATGGAAGTAAAGAAAAATGTGTGTAGTAAAAGATAGTAAGATTTCAAGTCAGGGGTTCTAGGTTTCTGAGTGTACTCTGCCACTTTACTGCCATGACTTAAGACCACATGGCCTCGATTTTCTTTTCTGTACATAAGTTACATCTCTCTTAGTGTAGTGATTTTTAAAGTGTGGCTCCCACCAGCATCATCTGGGAACTTGTTAGAAATGCAAATCATCAGTCCCTACCCTAGACTCAGAATCAGAAACTCTAGAAGGGGGGCCCAGCAGTCTGTGTTTTAACAAGCACTCCAAGTGATTCTGATGCAACCACTTCCATAGGGCTGTTGTCTAAGGATAAGAGGAGATTGTGCATAGAATAGTTAGTTTTTATTACTGTCTGCTTAAGTCAGAAATCTCAAATTCTCTCACAGAAATACTTAGAGAAATAATGTTAGAGCTTACATTAGTTAGATTAATAACCTCACTTCTGAATTTCTCTTTGAATGTGTAGACGAGGAACAAGTCAACCAGAGGTTATGCAATTAGCTTGGAGTCAAAGAGAAAGCAAGGAGTAGAACTGAGAAGGAAACCCCGGAGTGAACTTGATTTTAATTCAATCAAACTGTTAAGGTACCAACCACGCACTTTCATCTATAATCACAATGAACCTTTTATAAACAAATCTGGATCTTCTTAGCTTAAATTTTTTTTTTAACAGTACCTTTTCAAGTTTTAAAACGGATTGACTTCTATGATTCTGGGCTAGAAGCAGCTCATGAGGCAATAAGAAGTCATCAGGTTTCTACAAGGAGGTAGAGTTGACCAGACCCCTCCATGTGTGAAGACCATACTCCCCTTGCTCACCTCCTATTTCTGATCATTGCAATGGTGGAAGCCATGATAAATAAAAGTGCATGGCTAGTGATTGGGTTCAATCTGTAATGTTTCTATAATTTCTATAATTATTTCTACAATGTTATTATTTGGATACTACAAAACATAAACTGGATTTTAGGAGATGCTTGGGGATGGTTTTCTCCCCCACGCTTCTGTCAGCAGCACTCTATCTTTTCACCGTAATTTATCTGATATAGCTACTAAGATGCTTGATACTTTCACTTGCAAGGGTGCAGAAAAACAAAGAGAGCGCGAATGGATTGTTAATGAAATTCTCTGATTATAAAAAGCACTTTGCAATGATCAGGTGGTAAATAATAATAAGAGGAAATAACATAAAGTGCCTAGACGCCACAGCAATAGTCACTATATAAATGCAGAGAGATCAGATATGAATAGAATTTGCATTTTATGCAGCTTCTGCGTGTATATATGGAATATACAGTTGCTAATTTTTTCATAATACTGATAAAATATGCTTCAAAACCTATTCCTGCTATCTCATCCCTTTAAAAGACATCATATAGAAACACTCATCTGCCTAATGAAATGGTGAATGTGTTAAAGAGGCTAGAGAAAGAGCCTCTTTGCTCACATGAAAAGAAAAAAAACAAGCTCAAATAAGAGGAGAGAATGAAGAGTGAATAGTAACACTGGCAGGACAGCTTTGGAGATATGCACAAAGGTGATCTTTGAGAAACATGAGGGATAAGTAATTCTATTAATGTATGGCAGAGTACCTACAATGAGGATACACCGTGGTCACAGTGAAAATACAGAACCGTGCTCTCTCTTTGCTGGGTTGTTGTTACACTGGTGGTTCTTTTTAAATGGAATTGGGGAGAGAGGAGTGACAAGTGTGGGTTTTTGCTTGTTGTTATTATTGCAGTTTCGTTTAGCTCTATCACTAACGGCAACTCCCTGCCAGGTATTTCCAATAGTTTACCAACCCAGTGTTTATCACGAATTTGCCTTCAATTTTCACATTATTTTCCCTTAGAACTTGTTCCTAACCCAAAACCCATTCATTAGGTATATTAAATCCTAGGCCACGGTTACTCTACTTTTGAAGACATGGAGAAGATGCTAAGAGATGGAGAGGTTCTCTTAGTCACGGGGAAGAGTCTGATCAGGATTCTGAGAAGCAGAGACCTTGATAAAAACACTACTAGCCGAACAACACGGAGCAGTGAAAGCTTAATCAGCCAAAAATACAGTTCTCTCCCTTCCTTTGTCCTCTCCCTTTGTCAAATAAAAGATTGTTTCTAATATCTTTTCTGTCTCTTAAAAAGCAGGATTGGACTGGCACATATAACTATATTTCAAAGTATCTCAAATTTCCAACTTGGAAGAAGACACTTAAAGTTTTTCAGAGAAACTTAGAGAAAGCAACTCTGCATATTCACAAAACTTCCATTTATTTCTAGAATAGAACAGGAAAATGGAGAGATAATTGCCAACGTAAGAAAGGAGTAAAATATTATTAATAATGATACTAATACTAATACTTGGGATCCTACAGTATGTTTTATCACAAAGATTCACCTGCATTAAGGGAGACTCCAGGACAAGGAGGTCGTTAAGGTTATATTTCTATCTTCAGGATTCAGCCAAAGTCAGATGCTCCGGAAAGCTGTAAATGCTCTCAGAACAGACTTTAGTAATGAAATTGGAATGAATGCTGGGACTGTGGCATAAAAGCATCTTCCTGTCCCTTGTTCTAAAAGTTAACTATTAAACCATATGTTGTTCATCCTGATTTGTTTTACCAACTCTAGAAACAAGGACACTCTGATCAGACTGTCCCGGGCAACTGAATACCTAGTGAAGCCTTTTTGAAGACAGTGTTCTTCACACCAACCTTACCCAAAGGGCTTCTATTATCAGACTATCAATTCTGTGTTACTGGTGAAGGATGGAAAATATCAATTTTGAAGAACAAGTTCTTTCTCTCCCTGAGTTTTCTGCTCTTTGGTACATTCAACATTTTAAGTACTTGATCTCCTCCCCACCCCACCCCCATTCCCTTTTTTCTACTCTAGTTTATTCTTTTAATTATTTACAGACTTGCTTGTCTGGACACTTCTTTTTAGTAGAAGTTGGTTGATTTTTTTTTCACCACCTTTTAGTGGAATGCAATAATAGACGCATAGAGAGGGAATTGGTCTTAATGGTATTTTTAGTTTGTTTTTTTTTTCCTGTGTCAGAGATCTTTTGCTTTTATTGATTTTCCCCCATGGACTGTCCACTCTACAGCCTGAAATGGCTACAATGGTGTCTGAAAAACTGGTTGTTAGTCACTGTTCAAACCATTTTTCAAAACAGCTCTTGTAAGCCCCATTTTACTCTGTTTTAAGGAGGGTTTTGTTAGGGCTGGTTTCATTTTCTTTGAGGAGTTATGCTGGCAGAGAAACACAGTCTAGAACTTTGCTTTTAACTGTGGTGTGATTGGGATTATAACCATATTGAATCTATATTCAAAATGTATTATATTAAGCCTATGCAGCTAAAAAGAAAAAGAAGTCATAAGTCTTCAAGATTTTTCACAAACATGAACACCAAGGGATGCAAATGCTAGAATTCACGAAGCACATGAGACCCCACTGTTGGAAACATATTTTCTTATGCTCAAAATTCATTGTGGGGGGAGGACATCTATATGTGGGATTTTTCTCCATATTTTTAATAATGGATACCTGTGAATATGCCTTATGTCTATGTAATACCCATGCAATATCACATTTGTGAAAATGATACAAACAGCATGACAGGAAGCCCATTTTGAAAACAACTGAAAATAGCTCTTTCCTATACTCATCTTCTAAAACTATTAATTTTCACCTAACCAGGACTCAATGCTTTCCAGAGAAGAATAAATGAAGAATTTAGGGACTAAGAGAAAGGGTGAAAATAGACAAAGGTATTCAGATTTGTAGAAAATGGCAATATTTGTTTAAAAAACAAGGATTTGGGGCCAAGTTTTACAGTGAGTATTGATAAATACACAATAAAACTTTCTGAATATTCCAAAAGTGAAAGAATGAAACATCTACCTCATTTTAAATTTAGAATAATAAGTAATAGCAAAGACACAAATTGAAACTACAATGGCTCAAATTTGAGAGAAGGACATTGAAACATTCATTGCCACTGGAGGAAAGGTGAATATGAAAGATACAGCCCAGGAAAAACCCCATGATGTATAATCCAAAATTCAGCATCATATAATAAAGTTTGTCTATTTTTTTTCAGGGAAGTATTTGAAGAAAGATCGTTCCATGGTTTTTTGTTTTAGTTTCTTTCTTTTGTTCTCTCTCTTTCTCTCTTTCTCTCTCTTTCTCTCTTTCTTTTGTTAGAATATTACCCTAAATTCTAGGGAAACTTCAGGAGCTTCTCTTAGAAGACTGGACCCAGATGAAGTTAAGTGGTTGTAGTAAAGTGATAAACTCAGCCAATCTTTACTAAGTCCCAAGTCCCTGTTTAAAGTAAGGTTTTTGGGCCTTAGAGAGCAAACTGGTACTCACTGGTCCGACTGCACAAGTGCAAAATTAGGTTTATGGGGCGCCTGGGTGGCTCAGTTGGTTAAGCCTCTAACTCTTGGTTTTGGCTTAGGTCCTGATCTCAGGGCCCTGTGAAATGGACCCCAGCAGCTCCAGCAGGGAGTCTGCTTGTCCCTCTTCCTCCTCTTCTGCCTCTCTTCCTACTCTCTCTCTTTTACTCTCTCTCCAAAATAAATGAATAAATAAAATCTTAAGAAAAGAAAAGAAAAGAAAAGCAGGCCTGAGTACTACCCTGGAAAATAAAGATTCTCAATCTGAAAGGTAGTCCTACCACTGCTTTACTGTATGTGGAAACCATGGCTAAATTATATATCTCTATTTTCAGTGAACCTAAGGGAAAACAATGTGCTTTTTTTTTTGGTATATATTTTCCAAGCTGTAAACTGTATGAGGCATCTATAAGTAGAATGATATTCATACCTCATAAGAGAAACGTATAGAATGGTGATAAATGGATTAAAATGTTTTCAATGTTTGCTTTATAAAAATGCTAAATACTACTAGTACTACTACTTTTACTACTACTAATCCTTCCAGAAAGTTGGTGGGAAAAGGTCTACAGAATAAAATTGCTGGGAAGAATAAGCAGATTTTAATTCTGGAGAAAAAGATGAGAACAAGACACAGAAAGTCTTTCATGGGAAGTCAGACCCCCTGGTCCATGAGAACTAGTTACAACCTGTCTCCTAAAACCAAAGGAGGCAGGAAAGAAACCTGCCTGGACTCCTGTGCTTCACCCTTTTGGAGATCCAGTGAACCCAGAGCCCTGGGTTCATAGTTCCATTAAAATGATAACCCAGTAAAATCTCATCCTCACTTTGTTTGCTTTGATGAAATTGGCCATGCCCCCAATTAAATTATACTACAAACTTCTTTCCCACTACCAATAAGGTAAACATAAAACCAGGCATAAGCATTTGGTAATGGAGAAAGGATGGGTTTTAGAGTCTTAGAACTTTGGGTTTGTATCCTATTTCCACCCTTTAATAAGTCATTTAACCTCTCTAGGTTGATGTTTTCTTATCTATTAGGTAAAGATAATGGTACCTATCTCACAGAATTATTTTAAGAATTAAATGTAAAATGTTTGGTATGGAGAGGTCACTCAGTAAAAGGCAGCAAAATCGCTGCTTGAAGTAAAATCCAGATAAACATATTTAGCCGGGACTATTGCTCTGGAAGGTAGATCTGCTATTCATGCTACAAAATCCATTAAGTTGAAATAAGTTGGTCATTTAAACAATACTCTTTAAAGTTTTTTTTTAAGTGACATTTCCCAAAAGTCAAGCTAACTTATGGTTATATGGAATTGCTGCACTTAAAAGGGGGCTTTATTCAGTTCATAAAATAGTGTACCTGGTTTTGTTCCCTCAAATCTGGTATCATGGAGACCTTTAACCATAAAAGATAAGAGTGACATTTAGAAAACTAGGTCTCTTAAAGGTATGGTAGGAAATGAATGCAGATGATCAGGATGACAGGAAGTGTCCCCAAGTCAAAGCAACATGGAGAAGAAATCTGCCCTGCAGATAAAGAAGACTGGAACGACACTTGCAACACTTGCGAGAAATGGAAGAGTAAAGAGCAATATCAAGTCCTAGAAGACTGTTAAGTGATCAAAACTCTGACTCTGAGGTGAGAGATATGGATTCAAGAATACATACCTGAGGGAAGAAAAAGCAGTAGAGCAAAATTCCTAGGAATTGAGAAGCATTTAGGAATAAAATCCTTAAGTGGATGTGCCAAGGTGGTGCTAGCTTCAGAAAATACAAATATTGATGGGTTAAATCAGGACTGAGGAAAATATAAAACCAAATATGGGCAGCTCAGAGGGAAAAAAATAGGCAGCTTGGGACTCAACTGTCATCACAATTCATTTGTGTTTCACATCCCACTGTTTGTGACATTAACAGAATTTCGAATTTAGCAATGAACTATTTTTGTATTGTGAATCTCTGCAGCCATTTTCCATATGTAGCTACCACTGCAATGAGCAATAATAGCCTTTTGATCTTTAAAATACTTCCAATTAATACTATTCAAATTAGGGGTCACCTAAGAGTTTCTCACATGAATTCACCTTTTCTTCTACTTGAAGTGGAGTGCTATCCCTGCTCTTTATTGTCAACAAGACCAAATTATTTGACTATTTTAGAAACAAATCCTTTGGTCGCTTTTGCTTTTATTGTCATTTTTTTTTTCCAGAAGATAAAGTTAGATTTAGATTTTTGAACTGTTTTCACTTAACTAGAATAGCTAAAGCAAATCTTTGCATCAAGGCATTTAAACAGGTAAAGTTTACTCACAGAGTTCCTACTGTGCATCAAACATTAAGCAAGACAATTTTAAGTATTAGTATTTTCGTGCTAATTAGTATGAATTACATATAGGTACACAGAGATATATACACACACAGACACACATATATATGATGAGGTTCTATTCATTGCACCCAGGGCCTTTATGTCATCTTGTTTTTATTGCTGTCATTAATGGATATCATCTACTGAGTATCTATTATGTTCCAAGAACTCTGGTAGGCATTGTACAAACATACTATGTAATGAGGCCATTAATGCTCCATTTTCCATCTGAGGTCTTAGACACAAGAAATAGCATATCCATGGGCACATGATTTGAACGGTGGAGGTGATAACCAAAAACATGGCTGTGCAACTACAGAACCTATGTCCTTTTCACTATGTAGTTCTGCCTGCAGGCAAGCTTACAGTTTTAGAAAGTTACCACAATGTGTTGTCAAGATTTCACACCACTGCTTTGTTCTCATACAATGTTATTCCACTGTGTCATCATTCTCTTAAAATCATTTACACTTCCACAGAACATCCACACTGACATTCACATGCCTTTTCTTTTTAAATGTAACTCAACTTAAAACATTCTTTAAGCACCTACTATGTGACCCATTCTAGGCTAGATATCTGTTCGCTATCATGTTAAAATACAGGTCTACAATGTAGAATCTTTTCCTTCCCGAAGATGCCTTTTTAGCTAAAATCGTATTTCTCAACCTTTTCAGTCACTGATGGTCTAAAGAAATGTAGAACCATGTGAAAAACATGAGCTCTAGACTTAAAATTTCCTTTTAATAAAAATAACCTAGTTAGTCACAAATTGTTGAAACAAAATCTGTAACATGAAGGTCAGTTAAGGCAGATTTAACCATCATTTCTACCTAGAAACAGAAAATTAGTCTGCATAATGTCATTTATCTACTGAGCTAAATTATAATTTTCAGCTATAAACCCAGATTCCTAATGTGTGTCTCAAAGATGATATCTTTGACCTACCCCCAGTAGGAAATGTGTTTTGAGTTGTTTTGTCAGTAGTGATAATAAGAGTTGCACTGGACAAAATAAATTTTTGGCAAGTTTCCTTGGTAATGAAAATAACTATAATAGTAATAATAATAATAATAGTAATTAGCATCATAATAATGATACCATTTGTTGAATACTTTACTATGTGCCAAGTACTGTGATTAACACTTTATGTGCATTATTTTATTCATTTCTCAAAATATCTCATGAGGTATATACTATTAATAATCTAATTTAACAGAGAAGGATGCTGAGACACAGAGAGGTCAAATAACCTACCCAAGATCATACAGATGGAGAAGAAGCAGAGCCATACTTTGAATCCTATGAGTCTGTCTCTCGTACTTACATTAGGTGTGCGTAATAGCAGATGATATGATGTGCGTGCCCAAGAATACCGCATTTGTGCTGTTCTGTCTACATCAACTAGAACTGGGACTCAGCTGGTTCGTAAGCTCAAATCTGAAGACAGCTAATAGGACTTAAAATTTGAGTTGCTGCTATTTCTACTGCCTGCTAATTAAAATGCTCCCTTCTAAGAAGACAGTGGCTGGTTGGCATAACCCTAGAACATAATACATGTTCAAAAAAGTATCTGATGAATGTTAACAATGGTTTCTCTAAGTGCTGAGTTAACAGGTGATTTCCCTTCCCAACCTCCTTTTAAGAAAATATGTTGTCCAATTGCCTAAAATATTTTCACCAGGGGCATATGGTACTTAGGTGAGCATGTGAAAAACTAGGACTTAACTTTAAAAAATTCTTTGTGTTTTGTTTTACTATTGGTTGTTAGTCTCTGTTAAATAATGATTCCCGCTGGGAAATCTTTGTAGTTGTTCTACTCTCTGATCTATTCTAGGATGGTACTCTTTACTCTGTCCTCCACAGAACTTTATGAAACCCACATACTACTGTTAACTGTTTTTCACCTACCTTTAGTCCTGTGAAGACTGTCTTAGACCCCTGGGCATCTAGGCTGACTTGCATTCAGTTCGTTGAAATACAAACAAACAACCCAGAACACACACAGACACACACACACATACATGCGCACACGCACACACACAAACAAGCAAAAAAAATGAAAAAGAATAATCTTGTGGTTGACTGCACACTTTTTGGTCCTTGCACGTGTCTTGTTTCTTTCTTTACATTAAGTGCAGGTCTCCATGAAGAAGTGCTTCCCACAACAAGGAGTATCTTGAAATGACTGGTCTGTTCCCATAGAAGTTTGTGAATACATTAAGGTATACACACACACACACACACACACTCACACATTCATAAAACCCATTATGAAATATCATGAATATAATTGGAAGTCATGGCAAATGCAAGGAGGCAAGTCTCAAAAATGAAGCATGTTTTTATCTTTATATTACTATACATTTTATATTTAACAATTTTACTCTCTATCCCTAATATACTATATTCCCTAATATAAACTTCATGAAGGTATAAACTTTATTTTATTCACCACTGTATCTCAAGTTCAGAAAAGAACATGGTGCTGAATATTCAAGAAGTACATGTTTTTTAAAAAAGAGAGACAGAGATACAGAAGTTCTCACAATATTTCTCATATTGTTCTGGAAATAATAAAAGGGGTGGGTGTTTTCAGTACTTTTCCAGAAAAACATGAATCAGAAATGAAATTGCAAGTTCTCATCCTGTTCGTCAGACCAACTACCAAATTCCTTCATGTACTATATGTCCCTGCTAGCCTACCGATACCCAGTTCCTGGAGCTACCGAGTACTAGCTGAGAGCAGCTTGAGAATCCCTATATTTTGCCCTACCTGCCAACTATGGAGGCTGCTGTCATAGAGATGCCAGCATTTCCTACAAGTCAGCTGAGCCCCTAGAGGGAAATTGGAAAGAGATAGAGAAGTTTTCCTATTATTAAGCACATTTACTAATACCTCCTCTCAAAGAGGACAGTAATGGCAGATCACTGGGTGATGATGATACAAATGGAATTAGAAGGTCCCAGTGATACCTCCCATCCCAGTCTTGAAGGATACAGTTTCCGGCTGAGAGGGAAGATAGAGGACCCTACAAGGTTTACCTCTGTTTTACAGCTTCCAAATTGTAGCAAGATCCTACTATGTGAAATTGCTATTAGCAAATGTATAATTATACTGATACAATACAATGAAAATCTTGAGTTTTACTCAAGAGGAGATTATGTGGCAATTCCCTACTATGGAGAAGATAATATTCGAATAAATTATCCTAGATTTTGAGTTTTTTTTCAGGCAAATGATTGTCTCATTCCTATTCGTCGTGTATCTCTAGTACGCAGACTCAACATATGACTTAATATACAATGACAATATATAATGACTTAATATAGTAGTTTTCAATGAAGGATAGTTAAAAACTTTAAAGAATGTTTTATACAATCCTGAGATATGACTTAAAGGGTCAAACAAAAGCAGAGTTTTTCTAAGCTTGATCTTTCCAGTTTCATTAGCAAGGCAACCATCACATATTACTGAACATAGATTAGTGTCTTAGTGTTAATATAAAAACTCTCATAAACTGTGGCATAGAAATCCCACCATTTTATGTTCATACACCAGAAATTTTAAAGTCAAAATCTTGAAACAGTGGTTTTCAAACTTGACTGTGCATTTCTAAGCTGGTAGCTTTCTAAATTCTAGATCCCCACACTCCCTCTTCAGAGCTTCTAATTTAGAAATTCTGGAATGAGGCCCAGGAATCTTCATTTTGACAAGCAGCCTAGGAAATTCTTATACAGGTGCTCCTTGGACAACTTACTGTGGATTGGGTTACAAAGATAATGTGAAAACAAAAACAAAAACAAAAACCCTTATGCTTCACCTTTTCAATATGGAGAAAAGACTGGCCTATTCAATGTGACTCAACTATCAAATTTACCTGTGAAAAGATCAGGCAGTTTGCTTAAACTTCTGAAAATGAACCAAGGGAGGATGCAAGGGCAAGGAACATTACATTTTAAGCTAGAAAGGGTTCTTTTTAAAACTTGACAAAGTCTGGCAGGGTGCTTAAAGTAAAAGCAGAAGTATGGCAGCAGTGCCACATTGTTTCTTGATGCACTCAGGGAAGCAATGTTGATTCAAGAGGTTTACTTGGTAAAATTCATTTTAATGGCTTTTATAAATGTGGATGCCTTCTAAATCCTTGGTTTACTCTTAAAATATATACATTATTAACTTTATTAACTCCTAATTTGCCAGAAGATCTTGGTCTTGGTAACATCATCACTGCACTAATAGTAGCTCCTCTCCCACCCACCCCCCAAAATTTATCCCCTGGGATTGAAAGGAGATTATTCTATTCCTCCATACATGTCCCAGGGAAGGTATGGCTTCTGCTTCTACCTTGACCTTTAGGTCTCTGCAGCCTCTAATTATTTTCAATGGGAGATGTCTTACCACTAAGCTCCCTAAACACTCAGAGTTTGTCATTTTTTAAGAGCTTTAGTAATGAAAGATGGAAATTATTTTATTATTCTTATGAATGTTGTAAATTGCATGACGGGTCATGGTTTTCTCTTTGTCTTGGCTGCAAGGAAGTTTAAAGGCAAATGTATAACACTTCACTGAATGTAATTTGTACACTGACTTTACTCCTGACTCCACTTTTATGTCCTTGCCCTAGTTTATGGTTTTATTTTGTTTATTTTTCTTACCTACTTCTAATTCATGTATTTCACTGTACTATCTGTTTCGTTTCCTTTGTCAGCCATTTTAACTCCCTCATTGGAATAAGGTGGCAGAAAGTAATGAAGAAAACAAAACAAAAAGTGTATGTGTGTTTTAAGTATAAATATATGTAAAACTCACCCAAAATATAAAGTAAAAACTAACCTCCTGAAATAATAGAGACATTTTTACATTTTGTAGTCTTTGGGCTAATAGATTCACTTGATTACTTGCAGGATTGCAATTTAGGGAGGCATAAAATTAAAATACCTCTAAGAGAAAAATCCATATAAAATTCAACATAGGTATTCTCAGCACCAGATCATTAAATCTGACATCCTTCAAATACTGAAAGCCAACTGTAGCTATGTTAAAATATGTGTGTTCAGTCTTTAGACTGACTGTATAAGAAACAGTCCTAGGCTTAATCAGTCTAACAAAGTGCACAATTCTGAAAATATTTTTAAGAAATTACATATGTATACATGTAATAATATGTGTACATGAATTATTTCCTTACATGTATTTTACACACACATACACACATTTTACTTAGACACTTCAAACCAAACACCTCAGTCCTTCGCCTCCATTATTTTCTTTAATTAAATAATTTTCATTAAAGCAACAAAGAAGGATAAGTCATCTCAACACTGAAAGCTCATTGTCAAGCTGGTGTAGTCTATTTTTTGCATTTCCTCTAATAATGATCCAGCTAGCCTCAGACTGATTTTAGTAAAATTTAGGCAAAGTTAAGAGAACTTTAACTGGGCACTAGACATCTTAACGATGCTACTCATCTTGATTTGTCTTTATGTGATGGCTCTGGGCTGAAATACTATTATGCTTGGGATTTAAATGTGATTTTTGTTCTCGTATTAATTTCTAGATCTCGTATCCTTCCAGACACCAAAGGAATATAGTACTACCCTGGAATAATGTCAAGTTATGCTCATTTTGGGGGGAGCGGGCTCCCCCCAGCATGGGCAACCAATAGCTGATTCATACTTCCATTACATCACAATTGGATTACAGAAGTGCTCTTTAGTCTGACCTCTGCATGTCTCTTGCAATTCATTTGTAGATAGTCCAGAAGCTAGCAGCTGGACTTCATTTTTGTCCCAACAGTCACCATTTTATGTTTCTCCAATTCACTGAAAGTTTCACTATTGACAAGTCCACCCCAAGTTCCAAAAGGCACTTAAATTTAGTGGGTTAAATCAGAAAGAAAATATTATCATTACATTTTCATAGGTCCATGTCACTCAACTACATTTTGCCATGCATTCCTCATATGCCAGAAGGGTGTAATGATACTATTCTCCTATAGAAGACTAATGAAAATACTTAGCAAAAGTAAGTGGTTGCAAAACACTTTTTAAAATCAAAGTGCTGTAGTTTTTTTTTTAATCTTGCATAGAACTCTGGTTCAATTTTTGAGCCTTTCCAAGTCCTCATAATTCTGTGGTATTCATAATAAAACCGGCAGATGGTTTAGTCTCTGAACATATGCTTTAAATGCCCCCTTTGCTATTTCAAAATAATGGACCAAATTGTGCCCTCAAATAGTCACAAGAAACTTTAAGGAGGAAAACCGAGGACAGAATGTTATCCAGTGGGAAATAAACCTTAAAAAAATATATATTTTCTAAACTTTCTTATGAGCTCTACTCTATACTAAGATAAACTATACTTTTTAGTAAAGTAGGATATAGTAAGGAAAAATCCTGACCAGCATAATATTGCATGGTTCAAGGAACAGATTAGAAGGTAAAATATAAGTTTTTTTATTCATATTTTAAATTTCTGATTCTCTAAAACTTTATGAGTCATCTGATCTAAATTCTGGGTGATTGCCACATTTTCCATTTTTATTATTATTCTGACTATTATTACTATCATGTAGATGTTTTATTGTTAAAGCACTTTGCAATTATTAATTAGCTAATTTAGTTTAAATGTTTATGCCTTTGTTTTAAATCCATGTTATTCATACTTCTAAAATGCTATTTCACCAGCCAATTATTCTCATTTCAAAAACAGCCTGTTGTCAATGAAAGCATATTTTCTAGGTTTTTAGAATATGAAATTCATCTTCAGTGGATATGCATGTTTTGATAATGCTGTTCACATAACCTAGCTACACTTAGGAAAGTATCTCTGTTTCTTACTGTCCATAGCTTTTATTTCCACACTTAACATTTTGATGTGTTTTAGTTTGGTTGGAAATAGTCTCTAAACTCCTCTCACTTATTTCACAAGGTCCACAAAACCTAGTAATCTGATCAACATTTCAGATAAAAAGACCACACAATTGATCATAAGGACACGTTTGTTATTACAGAAGCCTGAAATTTAAGTAACTATTTCAGAACTTTCGAAATTCTGAACAAGGACTAGCTTGGTGCAAATGGAAAATCGAGTTTACTTGGAAAAATAAATGCAATAGTTGTACCCAAATGTGTTTGGGACACTGTTAAAACAGGTCATATTTAAATGTTGAGAATAATTAAAGAACCCTAACTCAGAAGGTAATTTTATACATATATCCACAAATAACCAAGCAAAATTTATAACTATTATTGGGGCAAAACATTAACATATCCTTCTGCTGATAAAGACATAAAGTAACTCTGAGAAAACCCTCTCATTTCTCTAACTTTCACAGTAACTGCAGCACTGAAACTAAATTCTCAGTCAACTTAAAAATACGCCGAGCAGTATTTCAATAAACAACAAACTGATTTTCAAAAACCCACCAAATTAAAAACTACCCCCATCTTTCCCTTGCATCCCCTTGCTCTTTCACTTTCCATGCACACACAATCACACTTACCTGCACAAGTCTGAAACATCAGTCTATGTATTTTTTTTGAAATGTACTCTGTACCGATGCATTTTTCTGTGTTTCTTTCTAACCCTCGGGAATGTTAAGAATTTAGGAAGAGAGCCACAGCTTAGGAGAGCAATTATTTGCCAGTAAATACTCAATTTGCTTGTCCTGTGATTTTTCTTCTAACTTGCATATTCAATAATCCGTCCCTGACTGCGTCACGAGCACAAAAAGTCTTTTCTCCAAAGGAGAACACTTTCGCCAATCAACCTTCAGCCATGCCAGGGCACAGCTCGTCAGGGTGATTTGTTAGCTTTAATTAATAATTCCTCACACTGGCCATTTTAACAAATAACGCAGTGAGACCAGAACGCTGGATGGCTATGATTCAGGCCGATAAAACTACAGTGGAAGGGGGTGGGGAGGGGTGTGTGGGGGAAAATAAGACGCCGTTTATAAACACCTCTAATCATACTCTTTCAGTTTACAATATAGAGGACATCTCAGCTGAATTACCACGTTATGTCCACTGATTTGTATTCAGATGGGAGCCATATGTTCTTCTACTTTATCTGCTAAGGCCTCCTTGGTGCCAACGCAGTTCAGACAGACAACATTTACAAAAGAGGTCTCTAGCCTCCAGATTGCAAAAGTTAACTGCAGGGTGAAGTTGAGAAATCAAACATATAAGGCACTTCTCAGTGAGCTCGTGTAACAGTCTAGAAATTCGGAGGTAAGAATTATGAGAGTCAGATTCACTTTTACTCACTCTTATCCTGCTGGGCATTTCCTTTCGTCTTTTTAAAAGAAATCTCATACCTCCTCTTTACAACAGTTAATAATAATGGCTGATTTGTTCATGCATTCCACAAACATTTATTGAATCCCAACTATATGCCAACCTCTGTATTACATGTTGAGAATTTTTTATGGAAGTAAGAGTTTTCCAGCAAAGTGACACAATCTGTATATTTTTTTTAAACATACAGATAATGTGTTTGAACAAAGCCACCAAATAGCGTGCAAATAAAAATAAAGATTCGTAACACTGTGTGGTTCAACCAAGTAATCAGTACCTGACAACACACTTGAGTCCATGCGCAAAAGAATGCTCAGAGTAAAAACAAAGAATATGAATAGGTAAAAACAGGTTTTTTTCAAAGATTAGAAAATTTCCCTCAATGTGACTAGAGAACTCAGAAACATACTGATCTGTTCATAAGCGAGTTAAAACATTCACAAGCAGCTGAGAGATACACATAGGAAATTTTATTCATGACCCTGATCTAATGTATGTGTGTGTGTGTGTATATGTGTATGATTGCACGTTCATTAATTTTTGGATGCATATTTATTGAATACCTACTTTATTCTGAAACTACTAAGTAATACAGGGTATCCAGAGATTAAAAACAAACACACACAGCCCTTGTCTTCAAGAAGCTCAAAATTTAGTCACTAGACTCTAAAAGAGAAGGAGCATATCTAAACAGAAAACACAAGAATACAATATAGCAGGAGCAATGACACAAATATAAACAGAAGTAGGAGGCAGAGCCACTGGAAGCAATACATGGACTAGCTGAAAGGTAGAGTGGGAATATCATCGGTAGGAAGAATATTCTAGGGAAAGGCAAACATTTGGATCCTTTCTAAAACTTACTGGAATTAGACCAGTTAGAAACTGGTACTTAAAGCACGACAATTTCAGATCCATAACAGTAAACATTTCAGGATTTCAAAATAAATTTCCTAAGAAAAAAATGCTCCCCCAAACTATAATATCTGGACACCACCAGAAAAGTATGCAGCATCTCCAGGACTGGAACAAACAGTGACAATATATGTCTTACTTTCAGTGTGTTAGTTTTGGTGAGTTTCAGTTGGGTCAGACAAGTAGGAAGCATTCGTGACACACATCGCCTTTTTGTTCCTTCCAGGCCATTTATCTTGTCTTACTGTACATACTTATACAGCTTCTGTTTTCATTGTACCATAAGATAAATCATATCTGCATGACCATTAAAGGAAGGGGGGAAATCTGTATCTATTTAGTGGTCACACATATAACTCTAGTCACAAAAGGTATGCTATATAGTACTATGGGTGAAAATTCTGAGGAAAAGAAATGATACCCCCAACCCCCCAAGAACCAAGAAAGGTTCTTTCAGAATCAATAAATGCTCCGGCAAACTGTGTATAATTCTTAAAGACATTTAACATCTTATTTTATATTAAATTCAACAGTGGGAAGTGGAATACTGCATTTACCATAGATAAGTAACACTGAGCCAGTTTGAAGAACTGACACACTGAATTAATCCATTCAACACATATTTATTATATACATAGCACCTGCTATGTATCACATACTTACCAGCAATTGTTTGATTTTTATTTCTGTAACGTTCATATATAGTAATAGTTATTCCTCATTGAGTGCTTACTATTTGTTAGGAACTGATCTAAGAATTTTATATGTATTATCTCATTTAATCTTCACAATAATATATAAAGTCGAGTACTAGTATCATCTCCATTTAACAGTTTATGAAACTCATTGATAGTGGATCTGGATATGTACTATATGGATTCATTCTAAATTAGCAGACCAGTGCCAGTAATACCCACCAAAAATCAGCTCCATTACCTTATAGTTATATAGTCACATGTAGGCTTATGCTATTTTTAATCCAGCAAAATTAAGGTGGTATTGAGCTTAATTTGAGAATTAAGCTAAACTGTATCTACTGTGAGGCATGTCTCACAAAAGAAGACTTAGAAAATAGTGTTTATGGTATCAACAGGCTTGTAAGCTGCACTGAAAGATTAACTGACAACAAGCTTGAATAGGCATTTTTATGTGATTAAAAACTAGCACCATAAAACCATATGCTATGGCAGCCCCCTTCTCCCTTATTAAAACTCAACAGACTCCTAGAAGGTAATTCAGAGACTTCTCCATTTTTAGGAGCAGATTGATGTGAGTGGTTTAAAAAGAGGGGAGCTTTCCATTCATGTTGTTGCAAATGGCAAGATTTCATTTTTGATGGCTGCATAGTATTCCTGTGTGTGTATATGTGTGTGTGTGTGTGTGTGTGTACCACATCTTTTTTATCCATTTATCTGTTGATGGATATCTAGGCATCTAGGCTCTTTCCATAGTTTGGCTTCACTACCTTTGTATCTTTAGGGTAAATACCCAGTAGTGTGCAATTGCTGGGTCATAGGGTAGCTCTACTTTCAACTTTTTGAGGAACCTCCATACCATTTTCCAGAGTGGCTGCACCAGCTTGCATTCCTACCAACAGTGTAGGAGGGTTCCCCTTTCTCGGCATCCTCGCCAACACCTGTCTTTTCCTGACTGGTTAATTTTAGTCATTCTGACTGGTGTGAAGTGGTATCTCACTGTGGTTTTGATTTGTATTTCCCTGATGCCAAGTGGAACTAGAGGGTATTATGCTAAGCAAAATAAGTCAATCAGAGAAAAAAGACAATTATCATATGATCTCAATGATATAAGGAATTTGAGAAATGAGACAGAGGGTCATAGAGGAAGGGAAAAATGAAACAAGATGAAACTAGAGAGGGAGACAAAACATAAGAGACTCTTAATCTCAGGAAACAAACTGAGGGTTGCTAGAGGGGAGAGGAGTAGGAGGGATGCGTTGGCTGGGTGGTGGACATTGGGGAGGGTATATGCTATAGTGAGAAAAAAAATTAATAAATTTTTTTTAAAAAATTAAAAAATAAAAAGATGGAGAGGACTTTGAGTCAGAAAGGCTTATGTTTGGATCCTAGCTTGGCCACTTACTAGTGGTAGGTCCTCCCAAATTATTTTGGCTTTCTGGGGCTCAATTTTCTCATCTCCAAAATGGTTTGTCAGGCAAAATTAAAGGAAATAATGTATATAAGGTACATAGCATAGAAACTAGCTCTGAATATGTGCACAATATATGGCATTTCAAGTATCCAGAGTTAAACTTAGCAGATATGACTAAGATTTACTATTTCTGGACCAAATAACACATAAATTATCCAAGCTCGCCTTAGACAATAAATGTAAATAAGTCTTAGCTAATGCAAATCGGAGTTGGTAATCTGGCAGAATTTCCTTTGAGAATGTTTATAATATAGCTGAATGGTTATGTTTAAGAAAACAGCTGACAGAAAAATAGATGACACGGAAGTTTACCAGTTAATAATAGAAAAAAAATTCTTACTTTTCCAAGTGATTAATACAATATTACATTTTCTTTCATAGAGATGGGAAAACCTTATTTGGCATTCACTGGGGAAGCCAGCACTCAGCACAATCATTCAATCATTCACTCTCCTCACATAACCCAATGCTGCTAACTATCAGCATTCTCCAACTCCAGGCTCTGATGCCCTCTCACATATTTTCTTTTCTCTTGGCCCTTGATTAAGTCCAGCCATCTCCAATTCCTGGAAATATTATTGGAACACATTTGTTGATGGTGATAAAGCTCGTACTAGGTGACATGGAGTATTTCTTCATGGAGGAGTCATTGGAGGGGCTTCAAGAAGGCTCTTCTCATTTACTCAAATGTGTATGTAAAGTCTCTCCTTTGGGTATTTCTTTGAGGTAAGGGGTTGCTTAGACCCTGTATTATTGGTCTTTAGTCTATGGTTTCCGGCTGAGATCGGGTTTGTATAGGAATTCTAGCAGATGAGTTAGTGAGCATAAGGACTGCCTGCTCCTCACTAACCTGGGCAGCTAGATCTTTCTAGAATCTGCTCATCTCTCAACTGGAAATCTCAACTGGTAGAAAACTGAAGTATGGAAAACTACTTCATGTGCTCTTTCCCTAGATTGGTAACGATGACTTAGTAAAATTTTGGCCTGGTTGGGTGCATGCCTCCTTACTAACCGCTTGAGTCTCCAGCCTCATATTGGAAATTTAATCTTCTGGTCAAAAATGATGATAACTGGAAGTTATTACAGAAACATCTCAAAGTAGATGCTATTTTTTATAACCTTTTCCCAAATAAATCCCATATATCTTATAGTTGACAAATTTACACATTTTTGCATACATATATAAGTACCTAATACCTAAGTGTTTTACTAAGTGACAACTAGATGATGAAGGAGGAGAAAGATGATTTACTTTCAGTTTCAAATTTAGATTACTGTCTAAGCAAGAATTTTAGAATTCTAACATTCTGAAATTGTTCAATGCTGATCAATATTATTAGGCTGTACTTAGGTTGAGGTTAAAAACCTTAAATTTTTTCAAAAATTCCTAGTCCCTTGAGGCATTGGTTTCTTAGTAAAAATCTCCAACCTTCACAAATGTGAAAATTGGGATTCCCTGAGGGAAAAAATATTTCTTGTCAGAGAACTAGTCTTGGTCAGTATTACAGAGTGAAGGAGTCCAAGATCTTATCAGCTTATGTGTGACCTTGCTATGTGATTTGCTACAAGTCGTTGAATATCCTCCTATGTCTCAATTTTCTGTCTTTAAAAAAAAAAAAAAGATTTATTTATTTATTTGAGAAAGAGAGAGAGAGAGTGTAAGGGGGAGGGGCGGGGGGTGGGTAAGAGAATCCTCAAGCAGATGTGGAGCCCAGTGCAGGGCTTGATCTCACAACCCTGAGATCATGACCTGAGCCAAAATCAAGAATCAGTCATTTAGGGGCACCTGGGTGCCTCAGTTGGTTAAGCAACTGCCTTCGGCTCAGGTCATGATCGCAGAGTCTCAGGATCAAGTCCCGCAGTCCTGGGATGGAGTCTTGCATCAGGCTCCCAGCTCAGTGGAGAGTCTGCTTCTCCCTCTGACATTCTCCCCTCTTGTGCTCTTGCTCTCTCTCCCTCTCTCTCTCTCTTTCTCAAATAAATAAATAAAATATTTTTAAAAAATCAGTCATTTAACTAACTGAGCCACTCAGGCACCCCTCAAGTATCTGTCTTCTTATCCACATTACCCACCCAAATGACATTATGAACATAATGTGGATTGAATATTTTGATCATCTCATAGAGCATAGGCTAAAACCCAAATTCCAGAATATCTGAATGACACAATTGGCTGACACTAACATCCTGTATAGTCTTAAATAACATAGTTAGCTCCTCAGTGTCTCTACTTCTTCAGATCTAAAATGGGTATAATCATGTTTACATTTTCCACCACTATACTGCAATGGAGAAACTATTGCATAATCTATTCAAACTTTCAACACAAATTTCATACACTGTAAAAATTTTGACCAATATCATCAAGCCACTAACATTGATTTTCAAATATAGCAGAGGAATTGATTTTAAAATATTGAAGCATAAAATGCAGTAAACATTTCCAAGCATGTTCAGATACTTAAGAAAAGAGACTATTAAAAGAATGGGAGAAAATCTTTTATTTGTGTGGCTATATTTTTATGGTAGATCCTAGACTCCAGGAATGAGAAAACAGAATCAAGGAAAGTGACTTTTAGCAGACTGCTGAATAATATAGAAAATAAAATATATTCACTAATGGGTTGGCAGAAATTTTGTACATGTGCTTGCAGAACCAGAACTGTTTAAGCAGCTTTTCATACTTGGCAGAGCTGTGTTTCTGAAGTGTCCCCTCACAACCCCCCCAACGTCTCATTTTTTCATCCTATAGTGCCAGGTGGGCACAGTAATGACCAAAGGGAGGGGCAAACCAAACAGAGGCACTCGTTGTAGCAGGAGCCACTCCAAGGATCAAAGTGCCGATTTGGCTATGCCTGCCAAAACTGGAATCTGCCACAGTGGGTGGCTCATCAGCATGGTGCCCTGAGAACCACATGGACCATTCCTGGTAGGTCTGCACCTGGGGGTGCAAGCCCCACATCCTGCTTAGGAGGACCACCTGCTAAAACCTGAATGTGCACATTTCCTTACCCACTCACAGCATTTGACTTCAACACAATTCTATGCTAGTATTATATTTATTGAATGTTTTCAGTATGATAGACTCTATACAAATCACACAAAAGCATAATTACTTTCTACACAGGTTTCACACCTTAGAGGATTCATGTAGAGCTCTGATTTTCCTACCTTAATGGGTAAAATGTTGGCCAACTAGTAGTCAAGATAATTCAATTTTCAATACTTTTATCAGATTTATTTCTTTTTTTTATCAGATATATTTCTTTAGTTTTCATATCTGTCATGAGAAAATAATATGTTAATACTTCAATTACCCAGCATGCTCATATTCACTTACAGGCCTGTCTCAATTTAACAGAGTTGACAATGTACGAAAGAGAAAACAGAGTCCTTGAAAAACTTTAAAAGATGTATAAAGTACACACTATTGCCCAAATTAATCTTTACTCATCAGTAAGGCTTCAACTTGGAACCAGTATATTCTTCCTTAATATACAGTAAAAGTTATTGGGACTCTCCATTCATGTTAAATGGGAAAAAAGCACAATACCACCCTGTATACCACCCTGTATCTCTGAATGAAGAGGAGATGCAGAGGGGAGGGGAGAGGAGGGAGGAAGTATCTAAGGCTGGGAGCTATGTGCACCTTGCAAACATGCCTATGATTGAATCTCTCAGAAGTCAATGTGGTTGAGCTTTACACAAAGAAATAATATTCATAATTCTTATGGATTGAGTTCTGTCCCCTATAAATTCATATGTTGAAGTTCTAACCCCCAGTACTTTAGAATGTGCCCTTATTTGGAAATAGGGTCATTGCAGATGTAATGAGTTAAGAGGTGATTATATGGGAGAAGGGTAGTCTCCTAACTCAATATAAATAATATCCTTATAAAAAGGGAGGGATTTGGATCTAGACATGCAAAAAGGGAGAACACTATATGAAGATGGAGAAAGAGATCAGGGAGATGTTTCTACAGGCCAAAGAACACCAAAAATTGCTAGCAAACCATGTGAAGTGAGGTGTGAGGCATGGGACAGATTCTCTCTCCCAGTCCTCATAAGGAACATTCTTCTTGGTTGTTCAGCCACCAGAAATCAGACACAGTACATTTCTGTTGTTTGAGGCACCCAGTGTATGGTGCTTTATTTTAGCAGCCCTAGGAAACTAATACAATAATGATGACTGGGGGATCATTATGTGAAGATCAAATCATGTTCAGGCGGTTAAAAAAATAGAAGGTTTTTTGTTTGTTTGTTTCTTTGTTTAAGAAGGTTAAAAAAATACAAGATTGACTGCAGAAAAAGTGTCATTAATATGCTTTAAATAAATAAGTCCTTTAATGTTTGAGTGGCAGCTAGATGACTAATACACATGGAATGTACAGTGTTTAATGTTCGCTAATTCAACAAAATATCGCTACCTTTACTAAAGAGACAAAGCGACAGGTACTCTATAGAAGACACCAAAGAAAGAGTCCCCAACTTCCAATGAGCATTTCAATTAGCAAGGTAGATAAATATTAACTTTTTATTTATTTGATTAAAATACATAGTCAAGAGAAGTTGTTGGTACAAAGAAGCTGCCTACATAGAAGAGACTATTAAGAAATGGAATTTGAGTTTAGATCAAAATTAAGAGACATTCATGCAGACGAGAAGCTACAGACAATCCTAAGTATGAAGAAGACTGGGGGAAAATAAGGAAACTGGGACAAAAGAAGGGTAAGGAGGAAGAGTGGAAACAGTAGTAGAGGAGATATGAAAGAAGGCTAACTGATATTGAGAGTAAAACAATCTGAAATGGGCACAGAAAATGAAAAAGCCCTGGAGGTGGTAACAAAGACAAGATGTGGTAGTCCTTCTGTATCTGAGCAGGAAGACAGTCAGAAACATCGAGCCCAAGAATTAAGCTTTCTTTAAAACTAGTGCTCTGAATGCTTTTGTGTGAAAAAGAAAGACTGTACCTTGATTTTTCTTCAAAAGGATCCAATTGTGGAATGGAAACTTTTTTTTCTCTTTAAGTATAAACTAAGCAGTTATGGTAGGTAGGTCAAGGAAGAAATACTTTATGGAACAGGAAAGTACAACTTTATACAATGTGTTCCTTCGAGAAGTTACAAAAAAATAAAAATAAAAATGGACAAGGACAAAACAGTCCCATAAAGTTTGTTTGTTGTGTTAAATGGATCTTTTAGATCCATCTTTAGAATCTTACCTCTCCTAATCATTCCTAACATTTTACTCTGCCAATTATCAACTTAATCTGGGGAAAGAAAAATCAACTTGACTTCTTGACAGCCAAGTCAATCCAACTGGAAATTCAAATCCTACAAGAACAGGGTGTAGGGAAAACTCTCCACAGCAACATTTTCAATTGCCAACAGAAATCCATAATAACAATCATCTTTTTCTTTCTTTTCCAAACTCACTCTCTCTAAAAAAACACTAATGATGGTACAGAGATGTTCTTGGATGAAATGAAAAAGTGAAGAGAGCTATTCACTCTTTATGGTAATAGGAAGTTGTTGCTCAGGATGATCAAAGCTGTAATCTTTTTCTATTCTTCATAGAAGTTGGAGCTGGCCCTGTCCACATCTCAAAAATAACTCAATTATATCATTAAATAGAAGAATTACAGTTTAATTTAATCTATTTTCTATGTCAAACAATTCACAAATCAATTTAATTATTTGTTTTATTTTTTCCACTGGGGGAAATTTTAGCTTAGATAATGATGTTCAATAGGGAGCAAAAATGTTGAAAAGGAGGTGAGGGACATTTCTTATGTGGGTATTACCTTTTCTTTCTACTGATTTCTAAATTTTTTCTGCTATAGAAATGCCTTCTGCAGAGCATCACTACTTGTGGTGGGTAGGGAAGAATGCTCTCCCAACTGAGATGGTAGTAAAATCACATCAACAGGAAAAGAAATGAGAAGTGGATGAGCAAAGAGATAATATTACAGCATTAAAAAAATGGGTTTGGCCTCTACTCAAAATAATGCTTACTTAATCTTTCTCCTCTGAAGAGGAGTAATTGAAAAGAGAAAAGGGAAGGAAGGAAGGAAGGAAGGAAAGAAGGGAGGAAAGAATTAATGTTCACTTGGGTATAAAATCTGTAATGCAGTGGGTCCAAGTGTTTTTAAGTTCACGTGCTCCTTTGAGAATAAAAAAGTTATGAACCTCTCCAAGGGAGAAAGAAAGGGCACATTTATAAATGCATATAAAGTATACATACACATATTCATTTACATACATATAAATTATATTTGCGTATATTTTCAAGGGGTTCATATAAACTCTGAACTGATTCTTGCACTCTAACCATCCATTAGTTCCATGTAAAGAACCACTGGCTCTAGAATCAGGGCCAAGCCAAAATACATAGGTGAGGATAGGGACATGGAGAAATGGGAAGTAAAACCAACCAACCAACACACCCATAAAAAAGGTGCCAACTTTTCATCCCTAAGTCAACTCTTAAGCTTCTGACTGTCTTCATTATTTTTGGAACTTAGAGCACAGAAAATTATGACTTGACTAATGAACTATTTAACAAAAATAAAAGCATAGAGCAAGATATATAATATTATAGTGATTCTGCATGTTTTTAATCATTAATTTTACATTTCTCCCTGTTAACTGCCTTTGGTAATGCACTGACATGTAATACTGTCCTGATTTTGAACATTAGCTCTCACATATACAATAGCATTGAAAACCAGGACTACTTAATATTATGAATAGCAACTCACCAGACACACAAGAAATGACATGAAGATTTAACAATGAAAATGAAAAAAAGGAATAATAAACTAATTTCAACATATTAATTAGACTGTACATATTTGAAGACAAAGACCATGCCATAACTGTAATAATGAGAATTGTTGATATTTGTTTAAAACACAATAATTTTCATAGTATTTCATAATCTTTAAATGCCTTAGGGTATCTTTAGCTCATCTGATTTGGGTATCAACACTGGAAAGTAAATAGGAGTGATATCTTGATTTTATTTGATAAAATAGAGGCTAAAAATGATTAAATGACATGTTTAATATCACATATGTAACATGTGGCAAAACTAAAACTAGAATCCCAGTATTTTGATTTTTCTACTATCCTATACTTCACGCAAAATATGTCCATTACACATAACTTATTTATTAGGCACCTACGTTGTCTTACCCTGAAAATGAGGAAAATACTATATACCCTCAAATGAGTTCATATCCACGCCATTTGTTTCCCACACCAGGATGTGGTGGATGCTACAGAGTGAGACAGAAAGTATGTTAGCTATTTTAGAGGTGCACATAGATATATTTAAATGTATACTGAATATGTTACGTAAACTCTCTATGGTGGATACATGTATATGTGTGTGTCCAGGCATATGTGTGTGGGGACTAATGTTGTATTTAGTCATCTTATTAGAAAACAATATTGTGAAGTTAAACTTGCACTCTATTATTAATCTTGCATTCAGTAGGGGCACATGTTGACAAATAATTTACAAATCTGTCTTATATCCCAGATATCAGAACCCTCCTGAAGAAAAATTGTGAAGCCAGCCAGCCTGCCTGCCTGGCTGCCCTCCTTCCTGACTGTGTGTGTGTGTATGTATGTGCAGGCGCACGCATATGTCTGAGTGGGCTGGGTATGGCAGAAGAAGAGCCAGTAGAAATCTTAAGCAGGCTCCATGCTCAGCATGAAGAACATGGGACTTGCTCTCACAACCTGAGCTGAAATCAAGAGGTGGACACTTAACCAACTGAGCCACTCAGGCACCCCCCAAAATATGAAGTGTAGGTGAAACTTGTCCCCAGTTACTCTCCCTTATTTCCCTTTGACCTTGTTTCCTTTTGATCTTTTTAGTCCTTCCTTCAAACTTATCAAAAGATTTATTTATGTTCTCTTTTCCCTGGGGTTCTAGAACTTCCCTCTTTCATTACAGCTGCAAACGGAGGTCCTTATTTAACTTGGATTCCTACTACTATGTCCTTGAATTAGCCAATTCTGGAATTGAAGTGCTACCATCTATTTAATTTCACTCTGACTTGTGTCATGCCTGCACTTACTAGAGCACACTATCTTAAATAAATACTTGAGATTCCCCTATTTCCTGGCAAATTATAACTGCATTTATCTCAGCCCTCCATGTAAATCATCTCTACTAATATTTCAGTAATCCCATTTCTGGTTCACTCAATCTTGGTTTACTTGCCTTTTCCAGTTGGGCTACAACTATGGTTCTAGCATGCTTTGTGGAGAATAAAAGGGTGCTGATGAATAGAATCTGTACCGCAAGCCAGAAAACCTCTACTTTAGCTCAGTTCCTAATGGTCAGCTTGGTCTCCTGTGCCCTAGTTGTTCTATTTATCAGGTGAAGGAAAACACTATTACCAAATCCCATGATATGTATAAGGATCAATGTTTAGGAGAAAATGTACTAACATATTTTGTAAGTGTTCATACTGAGTCTTTTCCTCTACTTCAAGAGAAAAAAAAAGAATATTCAGTGTACTCTAGAAATATGTAATAGAGGTGACCCATTCTTCTATAATTCATCTGTGGTAGGCAAAAACTGCACCCCAAAACTGTCCACTCTCTAATACCCGGAACCTGAAGTACATGGCAAAATGTTACACTACATGGAAAAGGGGACATTGCAGATGTAATTAAGATTATGGACCTTAAAATAGGGAAAATATCCTCGGGTATCCAGAGGGGTCCCATCTAATTACCTTAAAAGCAGAGGACATTTTCTGGCTGGAGTTTGTCAGGGTGGTGGGTAGGATGTAGTAAGGGAAAGTCAGAGAGATTCCAAGTGTGATTCAAGGCACTCTTGCTGACACTGAGATGCAGGGGCCTGTGTGCAAGAAACGAAGGATGTCCTCCTGTTGACAGCCCTGAAGAGATGGGGATCATAGTCCTACTATCACAAGGAAGTGAATGAGCTTGGAAGCAGATTCTTCCCAGAGCTTCTAGTTAAGAAGCCAGCCATCTGACACCTTAATTTTCATCTCATGAAATCTGGAGCAGAGGATTCTGTTGTACCAACCCAAACTTCTGGTCTGCAGAACTGCGAAATAATAAATCTGTGGCATTATAAGCTGATAAAGTTGTGGTCATTTGTCATAGCAGCAATAGAAAAGAAATATAACATTCCAATTTGATGACCAAAAGATACAATAGTTTAAAATTATATGGTAAAGAATTGGAACAGGAACCACTATTATGAACACCATAGGTTCTTGGTATACTATGAATGCATTCTTTTCTTGATTTTCTTCTTTATAGTCACATCCTTGCAGAAAATAATATAACACAGTACTGAAGGACAAAGATCATGAGGAGTGTATATCTACTTAGTGCCAACTGTCCTCACCAAGAAGCTTCACAAATATGCCTTTTTCTCACAGGCAAGAGCACTATCCTGATAATGCTTCATTACTCATACCAACTAAATCCACTGTCTTGAAAAATGAAAATAAAAATCTTAGAATAGTCAAAGGTTTATAAAGACATGACGAAAATGTTCATTTAAAAGACAAGGAAAAGAAGGTAAAGAAAATCCAAGCAACCATGTCCAAAATTCATAGACCATATATATACTAGGGTGTGCTATGTCAGCTGTCTTATAAACATCCATATAAAGGAAATCATTTTCAAAACTGTAATTCTGTAATTTATATGGCATCACCAGAGCTACTTTTCAAAGTACTTTCCCAAATTATCTTTCTTTCTTATTCACATTTTTTCCTTAAAACCCGTTGGGGCCTCAACAGAACATAACAATATTGGAAGAAAGGCAATAATTTCCAGTGACTTTTTTAGCATGGAATGTTTAGAACCTGACTTTCAAAGATTTACTCAAGTTCATAACCTAAAACTCTTTGAGGTGTAACAACAACAAGCTGAAAATGGATACTTTTGTAATCAACTAGAAATGATTCTCATGGTAAAGGGTAAATTCTCAGCAGGTTATACATATCCTACTTTATAATTATGTCACAGTATGAAATAATACAAAAGAAAATAGGAGGAAAAACAAATATAATGATTAAAAATTCTTGTAGAAACAGGATAAATGCAGTTAATTGTTTTTTTCTGCAGAGACAGAAAATACACTAAAAATTACTAACGACACACTGTGCAGCTTTCCTTTTGTATTCCACGAGGCCACAACAGGGAGCACAGTCATCCTGGCGTGGTTAAGAGCAATGCAGGATGGAGAAGGCCACTGGAAGGAAAAAAAACAAAAACCAAAACAAAACACCTCCCTCCTCTTGTGAACACTACATTCTGCTTCCTACACGCCTCCAAAAACTTATTAAAAACTTTGGTCATTTTATAAGGAAATATCATAATTTTGAGGGACTTTGAGGCTCACACACAGCAAATTAATCCCCATTTTATGTCTGTCCCAATTTAGTATTTCTAAAGGCGATGGATAATAAATCCCGCCAACTCTCTTTTTTTAGGGCTATTCAGATACTAAATAAACCAGGAACATTTAAAAATCCAATCTCACAAAAATCTGCTTTGCTTAACCTTCTCTCCTTCTTTAAAAAATAAGAAAGGCATGATGTTCTTTTTTTGTTAATTAATTCACTTTAGACAATTCCTTAAATTTTCATTTTAATAAATTTTTGTGTGGGTGCATTAATTACTTTCAAAGACGCTTTACAACTGTTACCTATTAAAAGCCTTTGTTAGTGAATAAGAAAAAAAAAAGAAAAAACTTCCAGCATGCCCCCTCCCTTCTCCATTCTGAGCAGGTCCTTGCTATCAACTGCTGGAGTATGCTCGCTTTGCACCTAGAGCTATAATTATTTTGCTTTAATTTTACAAAACCTTTTGTTCCATTCCCACGAGCCCACCTGATCCTTATATTACACTCGCTCTATTAAAACACTCATGCAGAACAAAGCATGGCTGTACTGATTCATAAGTAACTTTTTTTTTCTCCGTAAAATGCCACTGGCTAGGGTTTGGGACATAGTCCCGGGCTTCACCTTCCTCTGCCAGTTTTCATGTATTAGAGCAAAAAAACATGTTGTTTCAGAGTGTTGTATTCTTCCCCAACATTCTTTCTTTGACCTGCTGGTTTTTGGTGGGTGTTTTAAAAACAATTTTGTTATACCTCATTTTACTCTGCAGCAACAGAAGTGATACAATGTTGAGGATTTCTTTTATTCATATTGTTAGATTCTTTTTAAAATCACTTGCATTGCCTTCTTTAATTTTCCTTCTCTCTCCTTATTCCACCCCTTTTCCTTGAGATCTTGCAACACATGTGGGGTTTTGGCAGAAAAAAATTGCAGTGACTCATCAAGAGAATTGTTTGTTTGCTCTGAGGAGCACCCGGAGGACCCTCTGGGCTGCACACGGAGCCCTTTGATCCTAGGAAATTTATTTCTTCCAGATGTTTTCCCCACAGCCACCTTTCTGCAATGTCCCTCTTCATTATGTAGCATAAGAATAAACACTCAAGACCCACTGCTATAGCATACAGTTTTCCTGAATGGAGTGTGACAGTGAATTGACATTTGGTTGAGCTGTTGGGATGTCCTTGCCTTAGGCACAATGATGGAGGAAGGTTAACACCGAGGAAGGTAGATTGGGCCTCTTTAGGCAAGTGTCCTTAGAATTAAGATGGAAATTATGTGAACCATGCCAAAGAAAATAAACAATTCTGCAGACCACTGCTCATGGACCTAGTCTTACTCAATCCTATGAAGTACTATTACTTGGATCTCTTGTATTACTTGTCCAATTGTTCCATCTGAAGTATAAAGTATAAAGAGTGGCCAGGGAAGTAAAGTCTTTGGCCATCTCTTGGATTTTCTTGGCCTAGCTAAGGATGCTAGTATACACGAGGAGGGAGAAAGCGAGGAAATGGAAAGTAGATACACAGGTAAGGACGATGTGATGGACTGAATAATACCCCCTCCCCACAATGGTATCCACATCCTCATCCCTGAAACCTGTGACTGTTACCTTATACAGAAAAAAAGGACTTTACAGATTTGTAATGAAGTTAAGAATTCTGAGCTGGGGAAATTAATGTAATCACAGGGAACCTTCTAAGAGGGAGATTTCACACACAGACCCAGGAGGACAACTACTCAGTGTGAACACGAGGCAGAGACTGAAATGATGCAGCCAGAAGCCAAGAAACGTCAGTCATCAGGAGCTGGAAAAGGCAAGGATGTGCATTTTCCCCCACGGTCCGCAGAAGAAATATATCTTGATTTCAGCCCGGTAATACTAATTTTGGACTTCTGGCCTCCAGAATTTGAGAGAATAAATTTCTGATGTTTTAAAGTCACCAACGTTGCAGTAATTTGTTCAAGCAGCCATGGAGAAACTAATGCAGAGGGTAACTTCAAGACCCCACTGTTGGGCACATTACTGAAATCACCGAAGTCTTGGGTTCAAGGAGGTGTGGAAAATAGGGTCCCGGGACTTTAAGTAAAAATTCTTTATAGGGATGCTTGAGTTCTTAAGAGAACTCTTGATCTACAGCAAGTCATAAGTGAAAATAAATAGAGCAAAAAGAGTACATCGGAGCATTTTATGGATTGTGAAAGTAAATGCTCCACTTTCCTAATATGAAATGCATATTTTATGAAGAAGGAAAAGTCTATCATATTTTTCCCTTTAAAATAAATGTTTATATATAATGTATTACCAGTCATTTTCCTCCCCAAATGGCCAGTGCGGTGAATTTAGTGACCCCTGCTTTGGCATGAATATAGTATATTTGACACATATATACTATGCTATAAAAGTGAAGATCCTCTGTCAGCACTTGAGGTAGCTTTCCTTCAGTTATTCAAAAGACAATAGATTTTTAAAGATTAACCCAAAGATCATTTGATGCCTAAACCCAAGAATTTTTTAAGTAGATGTGCTAAAACAGTAACTTAAATCTCAAAAAGTCACCAAAACCAAAATGATTATTGTATGATGAAATCACCCAGTTTATCACTTTTTCTAGATCATCAGAAAAAAATATGTAGAAGCTACATCATTAAAAAGGACAAAGAAGACTCTTCAGTTCCCATGATTCTTTCAGCTATTGCGCTTTTCAACAACCAAATCATTAATCTTCATAATCATCATGATGTCTGTAGACCACTTATACAGATGCAGATATAAAGTTCTGGAGGGCCTGAAGAGATTCTAGATCAATCAGCAAATGAGAAGAACTGAGAAAACTAAGTAGAACTGCTGACTCTGTTCTCTAATCCCTTTAAAAATCAAATAGAGATTGAGTTCCCCTTTTGAGGATAATACTCCAAAGACTGAATATGTAAAAGATTGGCACTTATTTCTTGCTACTTTCATATAGTCACCACAGTGCATTCATTGGACAGTGGGTTTAAAAACAGAAAGAACTCTAATTTTTAACAAAATAAGCAAATGATAATCTGATGATTAATACTATTATTGCACTGAAGAAATACATCCCAAGGCATTCAAACTATCAGGAGGCTAAAGAAACCAGTAGTTATCCCCATGCACATACATTTGGGGAAGCATCATTAATGAGAATCTCAGTGCATTGCTCTTTCTCATTTGCTACCACTACTAGCTGTGTCCTGACCTGAGGCAGTTCAAGGTCTCAGGACTTCAGAGTTTTGCGATCTGGAATGAAGTGCAATCAAAATAAATTCCACCTTCATATTCCCACGCTTCATTGTTTTATTTGCTTTAACACTATGTTCACCTTATCTTTGGAAGAACAGAATGCATATCTTTGTTGTGAGAATGGTGCAGGTTTTCACAGGACCATATAACCACAATTACTATTTACTTACTTATTAACCCTCCAAAAAACCAAAAGGCAATTATTAACATTCTCATTTATCAGCACCCCACCTGTTTCTATAAGATCCCAAAGAGCGGCCATATATATATATATATATATATACACACACACATATACATATATATGTATATATATGTATATACATATATGTGTGTGTATAAGTAAATTTTATAAAATATATATAAATATAAATAAATAAATAAATATATATATATATATATATATATATATATATATACTTATATGTTTTTTAAAATTTTAGCTAGCTCCCCTTAGCTCTATAGCACCTAGTATGTTCTTAAGGAGTAACTACTTGACATATAACTCAAGGCACAGGTGTACCGGTGGCCAGGATCAGATGGGATTGACCCATTTAGCTTTGCAAACTTTGTGATAAAATACTGAGTACTGAAGAGATCAAATATGTAAGGATTTTTAAAAATCCTAATACAAAAGTACCTTAACTCTCTTAGCATTTTTTATAATCCTGAAAACTAATAACCTGTACCACTCCATAACAAATATACTGTGCCATAACAAATACAGGAGGATGAGTTTAGTGTGATAGTTTGCTATGGTGGGGAAATGGTTGAGATGAATGGGGCTTTAAAAATCAAGAGTCAAGGACATTTAGGAAGATATAAGATGCACTTGAGTAGTTTTTAAAAGGACAAGGACTCATCTCCAGTATTTTAGTCATCATGTTCCCAGGACCTGAATTAATCAAAATCCCAGGTTATCAGTTACTTAGTATAAATTTTCCAATAAACACCCCTTGATTATGCACTTAGATCTTCAAATTGGGTAGATTTATACAGCTCCTTTGTACATAGGCAAATTACATACATAAAAAAAAGTAGGGGCACCTGGGTGGCTCAGTGGGTTAAGCCGCCAGGTTGTGATCCCAGGGTCCTGGGATTGAGTCCCACATCGGGCTCTCTGCTCAGCAGGGAGCCTGCTTCCCTCCCTCTTTCTGCCTGCCTCTCTGTCTACTTGTGATCTCTCTCTGTCAAATAAATAAATAAAATCTTAAAAAAAAAAAAAGTAAAGGTAATATGTTTTTCTTTGAAGCTGTTCAGTGAATTCAAAAAATCCATAATGAAGAAAATCAGACTTTAAATTCTGGATAAAAATGTCCTACATTAATGACTGTCATGATGCATCTTGGTAATAGATTACTGTATTTTTTTAAATAAAATTGGATCTCCATCAAGTATATAGATAGATCAGGCTTCCCATAGGGAACTGCAAGATTACCTAATCCAATGCCTCATTTTACAGATGAAGGAAACAATATGTGTTTTAATAAAGCCTATTTGAAGATTTGTAGTGAGAAAAAATGGCTGTTACTTGAAGAGAAAAGCAGAAAAAGACTTAATAGGAGAAGGTTAATGAAGGAGAGGAAAAAGAAAGGAGAAGGGCTTTTTCATGGAGTAGGGCAATGAGCAGAGATTCATTCTCTAATATGGTCCAGGTCTTTGTCGGAGACTGGCTTATATATATTACAAAGAGGGTAGCATCCATTAAAAAAAAAGAATTGCTTAGATTATTAATATATAAATAGTTTAGACAGGTATACCTCTCAGAATTACATGACTCCTCAAAAATAAGCATGTTCTATATTTCTAACATGATAACCGTTGATTCCTTTGTATTATATATCACAACTTACTTCCCCAGCGCATGCAAATTGAAAGGAAACACAATGACCATGTTCAAAATCTATTTTAAAATAAAGATTATCCCCCCCAAAAAATAAAATAAAATAAAATAAAATAAAGATTATCCCATAAAAACACAGAAATGTGAATACTTTTTAGTGTTATAGAAAGATAAATTTTAATTTGGAAACTTGCTACTGAGGAGTATGTAAACTTGCTAAAAGTGCAAACTCTGGAATCAGAGTTCCTGGGACTGAATTTTGGCTTTGTCACCTACTTGGCCTTGAGCAAGGAGCAAGTTTATTCCTCTGTGACTCAGTTTTCTCACCGGTAAAATCTGGATAACAGTAGCAACTATTTAAAAGAGCTGCAGTGAGATTGGAATCATAGATCTTTACATACACGTGAACAGTGACTGGCACATACTAATTACTCAATAAATAGCTCTTACTACTATGTATACAAGGCTGTTTAACATTTTCAGGGGGTAAGGGTATTCTCATTAACGAGACTTGTTAAGTATTCTGTGTTTCAGTGTGTTGCCTTACTTAATTTATGCCAATATCCTATCTCAGTATGAATAATGAAATAGTATGAGGAAAGCCTCAGTTTAGTTTGCTTAGATGTGTTTGAGACAGGGATTATCATCCTTTTGAAAGGAATAAGCTAAAAGGCTGCATTTGGTTCTGGCTTAAAGTAACTGAGAGGTGATTCTTAAAAGGCAAAGGAGAAAATGAGGGAGCAGGGGCAGCTTAGCGGGCTGCATATATCTTCTGATGTTGTGGGAATATGAGAGAACACTCTCAGAAAAAAGTGAAGGTGCTGACTCTCTGATAAGCCAATGCCCCACTTATATGCCTCATGGTATCTTATGCATGTCTCAAAGCAATTAATCTCTACTATGTAATTATCTGTTTACATTTTTTTCTTCGATTATCTAGTGATCTACTTGAGGACAAAAATTGTTCCATTTAATTTTGTTCAATAGTTGCTTAGTAAAATATCCACTGAATGAATAACTTAACTAGTTAATTAACTAGTCAATACTATAACAGGAGAGCTAAGGCTCTCACAGGTACTCCTACTCAATGGAGGAAGGGTTGAGGTAGAAGTGACTGGCCATTATGGATTCCTAACCTCTGTGCTAGAGACAAATGCTCTCAGTAAGCATAAAATACATTTGAAGTTTAAACTTCTGTAAGTTTTGTAAGATTTTTTAATGATAACTTTCTTCTTTAAAAATTTCACAAATATTTGAGAATCTACTATGTAGTACCTTACAAGGCATAGGAACTTGCATACATAGGAGCAACTTGCGGTACAAATACAATCAGACTGTCAAACCATGGCAAATGTCTGAAAATAAATTCAGTAAAAGAGTCTTAGATAATGTGTTGTGGTAGATCAAAGAATAAGTAACTATCTATAGCTAGAAGAATCAAGATAATTTCAGTACGGGGGCTATATTTGAGCTCAATCTTATCATAATAATTAATCTAAACTTGTGAAAATAGAACATTATGCCCTTACTCTGGAAACTGAATGAGGCACAGATACATGTGAAAGTATCTGCAAATGAATGATACAAACATTAAAAGCATTCCAAACTCAAAGTATCAATGTATATGGAAAGCTGGCTATTAGTTGATAAATATGTCTCTGTAATGGCAATCAGCCCAGTAAATGAAATAATAATAATGCCCCTTAGAAAATTCATCCATGGGGCGCCTGGGTGGCTCAGTGGATTAAGCCGCTGCCTTCGGTTCAGGTCATGATCTCAGGGTCCTGGGATTGAGCCCCGCATCGGGCTCTCTGCTCAGCAGGGAGTCTGCTTCCTCCTCTCTCTCTCTGCCTGCCTCTCTGTCTACTTGTGATCTCTCTCTCTGTCATAAATAAATAAAATCTTTAAAAAAAAAAGAAAAAAAAAGAAAGAAAATTCATCCATTAATGAATACATCCATTCATTCTTTCAACCTAATACAAGGACCTACTGCATATCAGATTTTGAACTCTGCTGAGTACATTGGATATCATGGTGGTTAAGACAGAATAAGCTCTCTGCCCAAGCAGTAGATTCAGACAATAAATTAATAATTACGATATGATATAGTCGATGTTAGGCAAAGAACTGGATATTACGGGAAAACATACTTGTAAGCTATTTAGATTTTAACTCATTCCAGAAATATGGCAGAACTGTATTTGGGCAAATATAAAGTGGTAGTAGTTTTTTTTTTTTTTTTTAAGATTTTATTTATTTATTTGACAGAGAGAGATCACAAGCAGGCAGAGAGGCAAGCAGAGAGACAGGAGGAAGCAGACTCCCTGCTGAGCAGAGAGCCCGATGCGGGACTCGATCCCAGGACTCCGAGATCATGACCTGAGCCGAAGGCAGCGGCTCAACCCACTGAGTAGTAGTTTTTATTGACCTTGGATTTTATCTGATTTGGTGCTGCTTATCTACAGAGTAGACAGCCATATGTGGGTCTTAAACACTGTTTGCAATTCAAAATCTCGTACTTTGAACAACTATCTAATTATGGAGACATCAAGCAAAAATACATCTCTTCAAGACTAAGCATGGCAGCATTTTCCCTATCTTGGTGTTTATTTTTCCCTAAAGGTACATCTTTTATTACAAATGACAGCAAACCTCAAGAAGATGATGGTGACAATGTATGAAACAGAAAAAAATATGCTCTCTTTTGTGAGATTATATCTACAGGCCTACGAAAAGTAACATCTTGTTTGGACTGTTAAATTGAACAAACACAACACAGGAGTCAGAGGAAGCAATTATAGGCAATACCAATTCTAACTACATAAACTGTATCAAAGATTTGAGTTGGTCTCTTTGTTTGTGATTCTTCTTCAAATCCAAGTTATAACCTATACCTTTTAACAAAAATTTCCCCTCAAATTATCATCCATACAATGGGTCTGTATTAGGAATCAAAACTCAAGATTTATTAAAGCAGACAACATGTGGTCCTTCTTCATTTCAACCTTAGGGAGGAAGAAAACTGCCCCCCCTTTTTTTTTTGGCATGAAAAAGTATACTTAACTAGACCTGTCATGGGTTGGGGGACTAACAGGGTAAAATACTAAATGACTGCATATGTAGGGCATTTATCTCACTGGATTTCATCTAGCTCAGCATCATGGCTTTGTAGTCTAAGCACTAGATGAAAAGTATCAATAAGCTGGGCAAATAATGTTTTATGTGAATAGCATAGAAAAGAATGAATAGAAGTACAACACTTCACCATTGCACAGAATATAATTAAATATGATTATTTTTAAAAAAGGGAAGAACAACAGCAGCCAGCCCTCTGCCCCATCATTGAAAGAAATGTGACCAGTTCAAGTGGTCTTAAATATGGTGAAAATATCCATAGGATCTCATGGGATGAGGGAGCAAAAAAGTCTCACTCACATTTGTTGGGCTCAGGGTCGATGTGCTGTGTGGCTCTCATTTAACTGCTCTGTATTTAAATTTTCTGATCAATCCTATAAATTATGTATTCATGTTTGTATTTTAGAAGTTCATAATTTTTTGGATTAACTTGTGGAGCTATTGTAAAGGATGAACAAATCATGCTGCAAGAATGAGAATGTGAATAAATGCCAATTCTTCCCCAAACTCTTCCAACTTCAAGATTTTATAGTACTGTCTTACTTTAAAGGCATAATAATTTTGACTTTCAGTGCCTTCAGTACATTTCTGATAAAAAGTGAAATCTATAAATCCTATCTATACTTTATATGTTCTGGTAATTAATTGGATAGATGAATGCAACTGTAGCATCAATACTTGTATCTGCCTTACAGATTATTGTTGTCTTAATTTTATCAGGATAATTTAGATTTCACTGCATTTTCACAGCCCCTGTCATTACAAAAAAATAAGTTTTCTGTTGAAAAGGCATTTGAGTGGTATATTAGAGGCAGAGAGAAGTTCAGCTTAGCCTTACAGAGAAACAAGAAAAGAGTAAATACAACATACAGATAGTTTCCCTACTGCAGGGAATCTCCATATGTTTTAATTCCGTGTTTCTATACTAATATTTGGTACCTTAAGCTAACAATCTAAATTCATACTTCAAATGAATTGGTGTTGGATTTGTGAACTGTGGTTGTTATAATATTTTATTATTATGTTGTTGTTTTGGTATTGCTATTACTATTATTATTGAAACTCCTATGGCTAGTCACATGAACTTCCCAAGAAGCTTCTAGGCTCCTTGTCAGTTTTCATAGAAGGTAGTAAAAACAGATGGCCTCCAGCATACACAGAATCTTTTCAACACAAACCAAAAGAAGTAAATTTCTTGCCCTTACTTAAAGCAAAAATATCAAGAACTTATTTTCACACATTCATTTAGTCTCAACTGCATATTTAAAAAAATTAAAAAGAAGGCACTTGGGTGGCTCAGTCTATTAAACGTCTGCTTTTGGCTCAGGTCATGATCCCAGGGTCCTGGAATGGAGCCCCAGGTCAGGCTCCCTGTTCAGCGGTGAGCCTGATTTTCCCTCTCCCTCTGCTTCCCTGTTCCTGCTCTCTCTATCTCAAATAAATAAATAAAATCTTTAAAAAATTAAAAAGTCTATTTACAATACTTGAGGTCAAATGTCACATAATTTGTCAATCACTGAAGGAGTAACTGAGCACTTCTGTAATAATCAAAATAACAGAAAATTAACAATTCTGGAAGACTTATTAGAAACTTATAGTTGAAGTAAGTTTCTGGTGTCTGGTTCCTGACTGAGTTAAAAATCTAAAAATGGTGCTATTATGCAAATTTTTTGATGGTCCTAAATAAGGTTGGTCCTGCCAAAGCTGCTAAGAGTTCAAAAAGCTTCACTTACTTCAAATTCAATTTTGTATTTTCCCCAAATACTACAGTTTATTTTCCTAGGTAAAATGAATCAACAAATCAATTAATGCTATTTTGTATATACTTCCTAATGGCTCTTCCAAGGCAACATTTTTAATTTTGAGAGGGGTTTTTTTAATATAAAAAACTTTTATTTGAAATTATTGAACACTATCCCTCCTCCCATAAACATACAAAAGATAAAGTTTAAAAAAATTACGAACAATTCCACCACTTAAAAATAAATTTTAACAAGAAGCAGAAGAATCTCACTCTGTACCTTCAATCTTTCTCAATCACCACTTAAGATAACCAGTTTGGAATAAACTCTTCCTGTATCTTTTAGACAGTTGTATTTCACTCTGCATCAAGGCTAAGATAAGAAAATTACCTATATTAACCTGCAACTTCCTATTTAAACTTAAAATACATTATGCAAATCTCTTCAGAGCAGTATATATGGATCTATTTTATGCTTGATAATAGTTTGATATAGTTTAATATAACAATGTTTTCTGTATTTATCTTTTGACAGAAATCAAGTATGCTTTGAAATGTTTGCTATTATGAATAGAGCTGCAATGAAAACTGTTATGTATGTGCAAGTATTTCTTAAGGAAAGATTATTACAAGTGGATTACTGGGTCTTAAGACATATTCCTTTGAGAAACTTTTTTTTGACAGTGAATTCTTTAAACATTTAAAACACCAAGCAATTTTGCTAATAAAATAATGACCGTTATTTAGTACCTAACATTCTAGGCAGTGTGACATGCCCTTTAAGTGCATTAATACATTTCAGTATGTGAAGTTTATTATACATAGAAATTCTACAAGTTGAATTCTGAAGGACCTTAACTGTCACACTTTGGACTTGGATTGCTCCTCTATAAGCAATGAGGAGTCTGAAAATTTCTGAGTAAAAGATTGGTCCATTTTCTTAACTCAGAATTGATCACTTCTAGGAAGGAAAAAGAGGAAAGAGACCCCTCTAGCTGGAGGAGACATATTAAATAGTATCTGGTGAGCCTGGGACTAGAAAATAAACACCAACCTTTGCAAAGGGCTAACATGAAAAAGGCTTAACACAGATCTAACTTCTTCTGTATTGAAATCTAAAGCAAAACGGAAGCCTTAGCAGGAAAAAGAATATCCCTTCAAGTATCATCTGTCAGATAGACAATGGGAAGTTGCTTAGAGCAAGAGAAGATTCAGAACATGCTTTCTCATCCTGTCTGTTGTTTCCAATGGCCCCCAGATGGTCACTATTAAATTGAAGAAGGTGGGGATGGGGAGAGCACAGGGTCTGTTTAAAAATAAACACAGAGCTTTCAGGCTTAAAAACTATGCTTGCTTGAGAGTTTCTGCTGTGGTTACTCACATACAGAAGTTACCTGAAACAAAGGACCAGGCTGACTACGTTTTTGAAGAAACTGTATTGCCAAAGATAGAAAAATAAGGGGGAAAAAAAGAGATATAGCATAACGGGAGCAGGCTTCTTCCAGCAGGGTGGTGATGCTCACCAGAGGTGGGGAGAAAAATTAAGATCTTTTACTAAATCAAGATCTCTTACTAAATTTAAGATACCTGGTGAGCCATCTAATTGAAGACAGCAAGTAAATGGTTGCTTTTATGTCTGGAACCCAGGTGATAGGTTAAGGTCAGACCTAAGATAAATATCCGGTATCATCACCATATAAAGAGTATTTAAAGCTACTAAACTGGATGAGTTCATCTGGGTGTATAATGGAGAAGAGGAGATCTAACACAAGAGATTGACAAATCAGTAAGGTAGGAGGGAAATCAGAGAGTGTGAAGAGATAGAAGCCAAGGATAGATATTATTACACACACACACACACACACACACACACACACACACACACAACCTGCACACAAAAGTATTAGATCATTTTGAAATGCTTCTGACAGATTGAATAAGATGAGAATAGGCCTCTATATCAGGGTACAGGCAATGTCCAGCAAGAAATAAGAAGCAAATTAGTTAATTATGCTACATGATGTTACAAAGTAAATATTTGTTAAGAACAATAAAAATGTTGCCTTTCTTGTCATCAATGGTAGCTAGATGTAAGCGCTGGAAAGACACAATGCTAGTTTTTCATTTTTAACCTGGAGAGAATTTTATGGACAAGGAGATAATTTGGAGAGGGGAAATACCTTGCCCCAGCAACTAAACCACAAAGTGGCAGAACTGGAGCTGTGATGCAGGTCTTCTAATTCCCAGAACAGGGCTCTTCTTTCTAAAAGAAAGTGTGTGCTCTTTAACATAAATATGTTTTCATTTTTTCCAAAATGTTATTTTAAAGTAGAGACTAAGACCCATTCGACACCTGATATGCTGATCCCGAAGAATTTTATTTCAGGAACCACATTCTCAAATATAATTTGCCTCAACATCAGAAGTACAAACAGAACTATAATTTGCTTTTTTTCCCCCCGGATTGCCCTTTCCTTTTGTATCACATATTATTCACCTAACTGGCCAAGATATAGCAAACATTAAAAAAAATGTACTGAATGAGTACAGTAATTTTCTGATACCTTTATAGTTAGCATTTATGTGGGTACATACACTATTTTAAGCTATGTTAGAATTTAGATGTAAAGAGACAATTTTTTTAGATCTTTAAGAAAAAAATTCTTGAAAAATTAAATGAATGCACTATCATAGGGAAAAATAGCAATTCTGAGAAGAGTAGGGGGAAAGTAACAGTATCAGAAATCTAAAAATAATAGACCTCACTTTCCTGTGAGAAAAAAGTACACAGGAATAGAATATCTCTAAAAATAGGAGTCAGGAAGGATTATGGCTCCGGAATCACATTATCATCTATAGCTTTAAAATATGTAGTCAAAATAAAAAAGTATTTCCACTCCACATCTATTACAATGACTAAGATAATAAAAATACTGATAATACCAAGTGTTGTCAAGGTTGTGGAGCAACTGGAACTCTTACCCATTTCTGATGGGAATATAAAACGATATAGCCACTTAGTAAAACAGTCCGGCAGTTTCCTACAAAATATACATATATCATCTGACCTAACAAACTGACTCCTGGGTATTTACTTTAGAGAGTGAAAATTCATGTTTGCACAAAATCCTGTACACAAATGTTTATAGCAATTCTATAATAATTGTCCTCCAATGAAAAAAAAAATAAACAACTAAATGTTTTTCAGTGGGTGAATGGATAAGCAGTCTGGTACAACCATACAAGGGAATGCTACTCATCAGTAAAAAGAAATAAATCATTAATATGTGCAACAATATGGATGAATCTTAAATGCAATATGCTGAGTGAAAGAATCCAGTCTCAAAAGGTTACATGCTATATGACTCCATTCATGTGAATGACAGTTCTCAGAAACACAAAACTATAGTGGATAAAAGAGGGATCACTGGTTGCAGGAGTTGGTGGTTGGGGGAGAGATAACAAGCATAAAGAAGTTCTTTGGAGTAATGCAACAGCTCTATATCCTGACAGCGGTGGCAGCTGTAACATTTACACATGTAAATTTATACATGTAATAAAATTCATAGAATTGTAAAGCAAGAAATTTATAAAAATTATCAAAAATGTTCAACATTTTCAGGAGAAAACAAAAGGAAGCAACTGGCTTACATACTGGATTACTGGAAAATAGGGAATATTTAAAAAATACAGACTTATACAAAGCCATGGCTTGTCCTACCAAGAAAATAATTTGGTAAGAAATAGTATTGCTGGCGAAAAAGAAACCTGCAGCTCTCCCTCTCCCGTCAGTTAACAAAAATGGGAATTCCAGTACAGCTACAAGCATTTAATAATAATCCTATTTATTTAGAATTTAGTCTCTGTAGTTTATTAGTCATTACTGCTTATGAATCAAGGATACTATCAGCACTTGAATATCATACATATGACAGCCCTCAATAGCAAAGTAAATGCTATTACTTAAACTAATAAAGTATTATATTTTGTAAACCCTAATGAATCTGTGAATAGACTACTCATTTTTAAAAATATTTTATTTATTTAGTTGAGAGAAAGAGGGAAAGAGAGAGCATGAGAAGGGGGAGAGTGAAAAAGAGAAGCAGACCCCCAGCTGAGCAGGGAGCCCAATGTGGGGCTTGATCCTGTCCTGAGCTCAAGGCAGATGCTTAACTAACTGAGCCACCCAGGTGCCCCTGGACTATTCATTTCAATTGTGTCTCTGAATCCGGTAACTATAATCCATTTTTACTGAAATATCATGAAAGTTTTAAAATGTACATTCCTTTGTTTGTTTGTTTTTATTCCTTTTATTTTATTTAGTGGTAACATATATAACATAAAATTTACCATTTTAACCATTTTTAGGTATACAGTTCAGTGCACTAAGTACATCCACATTGTGCAACCATCACCACCATCCATCCCCAGAATGTTTTAATCTCTCAAAATGAAACTGTACCCATTAAATAATAACTCCCCACTCTTCTCTCCTTCCAATCCCTGGTGACTACTTTCTTTGTGTATGAATTTGACTATTCCAGGTACTTCATATAAATGGAATCATCCAGTATTGGCCTTTTTGTGTCTGGCTCCTTTCACTCAGCATAATGTCTTCAAGGTTTATTCATGTTGTAGCATGTGTCAGAATGTCATTCCTTTTTAAGGCTGAATACTATTCTGTTGTACTATTCTGTTGTATTTATATGCCACATTGTGCTTATCCATTCACCTGCCAATGGTCACTTGAGTTGTTTCCACCTTCTAAAAATCAAATGTACATCCCTTTGACATTGTAGTTGCCCATCATTTCTCCCCCATAAATCAGACTCAAGGCATATTCTGATACCCTTTAGCAATGTAAGGCATTTCATTTACAATAGTCAGTTTTAAAGAGAACTTCGAAAATTTGGTCAGCTATGCTTAGTTTCTAACTAATTATTATGGTAATAGCAATTCTATGTTTATCAAATATTTGTTCAAGTTTGGTCATTAGCTTAATGTTTGTGTGATATGCATGTCTGTAAGATGCATACAGCTGTATTATGCAGAATGTTAAAGCTTTATTATTGTCTGGCTAGGAAGGTGGTCATTATCTAAGAAAATGATTTTCTAGAGTGAAGCAGCAGGTTAAATCAAACCTGAATTGGAAAATTTTGAGATGAAATAAGAGTTTCGTCCTTTTAAGGTTGTAACTTGCCGCTAAACTTCACCTTTGACAAATGAAAACAGAATATCTGGGATGGGGCCAATGCATTGTTTTTCTTTTGTGTTTCATTTTTTGCTGTTTTTTGTGTGTGCATTTTTGTTGTTGTTGTTTTTACTTTATAGATGATTTTAATATGGAGCCAGGATTAGGAATCTCTGAGCTAAAGAAAGAGATTCCAAGTTAGGAAGAGCTAAGAGTAATCAAGTAAAAGCACCTGTAAAAAGTAGTTGGGGCCTGGAGCATCAAAATGAAGGGAAGAGAAATTCAGAATTGTAAATGGCAGAAGAATCACTCAAACAGGGAGAAATTAAGTAGCCTCTTAGGTAAAAACAGAAGAGCAAGAGAGGTGTCAATTATAATAATAATTAACACCTAGGTTCTAAAGAGCTCCAGGACCTAACCTAGAAGTTAAGCAATGAAAATGGTTTGAGAAAGTCATAAGGTGAGAACAAGATAAATAGGTAAATATTTAGAAGAACAGGAAATTATAGAGTTTTGGAAATACCAACTTTCTTGATTGTATGTAGTTTTTATTCCATGTAAATGTAGTAACTGAACTTTATAGGTGTCACATGAAGTAATTTATCATCTAAATATACATTACATTTCTAATCAAAAGCATAGTTGGAATATATCCATCAACCTAGCTTACTTCTTTGGGCTTCTCATAGGTGAAGTGATCAGAGTCCTGTTTGTGCTACATTAATCCATTACCAATAACTAGAAAATGAGTCATCTCCCTCACAATCTTCTTCCCACAATTATTCCACGAGAGCTGAAGGACTGCTTGAGCGTTAAAAATGACCAGAACATTACACCACAATAGCAGTCTATAAAAAACTCTCAGGAACAATATTACGTCACTCAAACTTGAGGTGAAATCTCTTCATTATAGGAGGTACCAATATTAAAATTAACATTGATCAAAAGCAAAGAAACAAAATGACAAATAAGGAAGGATATCCCAAGAGCAGTTTTCCTTTTCTTGTGTGTGTGTGTGTGTGTGTGTGTGTGTGTGTGTGTGAGAGAGAGAGAGACATTTTGGAAAATTTAAAGAATGGAAAAGAAATGAATAATGACCCTTCAGAAATGAACACTAACATATGTTTTATGTCTTGATTTTTTTTCCACTTAAACATTATATAAGCATTTCTTAGCTCTTTAAATCTCTTCATAAACACTATGTTTTTCTAATCACACCTCTGTTATCTGACATCTTTCTAGCTACAGTTACTGTTCTCACCAAACTATTGGGGCACAGGGAGGAGTCACATAACAGATAAGAATTCATATTCTTTGTGTAAGTCCCCTAAACTGCAGGCATAGGGTAGAGAAGGGGACCTACCCCTTGGGGCAAACTTTCCATGACCAGCTGCTCATTGACTTCTTCAGTTCCCTAAAGTTAGGAGCAATAAATATAATTGTGAGCATATTCTAGATATCTCCTCACACCTGTAAATGGTTTACTCTGAGTCAGCACTCTCTAAATGAAAGGAGAAGACAGCTGGCTGGCTGGAAGTGCCAAGCAGAGCCAGCCCACCCAGGGTAGGACCCATGAGGGACTGGGAAAGATTTGTGAAAATGTAAAGAAATAGCTGGAGTGTCAAAATACATTTTATTTTACTTTTTCATGCTTCCTAATCTCCTAGCCAATCACCTTCTTCCACTCTCTACCCACTCTCATTTTCATTTGGGAGGAGGGACTCTCTCTCTCTGTCTAGCTATCTGCCTCTCTCTCTCTCTCTCTTTCCCCCTCACTTCATTCCTCTCTCCCTCTCCTTCTCTCCATTCCTCCCTCTCTCCTTTTTCATAAAGCCTCTGTCATAACTGGCTACAACATGAAGTAAAATATGCCTGTGTATCACTACTCATGGTTATCATATTACAACTTTCCTGTGTTTTAAATTAAGCTCATGGTTCCTCTGTTCTCTATCTGTAAAAGGTCAGACATTGTCAGGATTACTCTGTGATGGGATGTAGAATGTACTGACTTGGGGAGCCTGGGTGGCCTAGTGGGTTAAGCCTCTGCCTTCAGCTCAGGTCATGATCCCAGGGTCCTGGGATTGAGCCCCTGCAAGGGCTCTCTGCTTAGCAAGGTGCCTGCTTCCCTCTCTCCCTCTGCCTGCCTCTCTGCCTACTTGTGATCTCTCTTTCTCTGTCAAATAAATAAATAAAATAAAATAAAATAAAAAGAAAGAATGTACTAACTCTGGGAAACATGGTCTCTCATACTGTACAGCCCTCTCCTGCCTTGTTCCAGTTCAGATATACTGTCTAACTCATATGCTCAGGCCGATTTAAGTACATTCTAAATGGGGCCTTTGGTGCCTATCTTCAACCTAAGGCATCAGGGTCTGCCCCTCTGATTACTTAAAACTCCTGTGAAGGGACGTCTGAGTGGCTCAATTTGTTAAGCCGCTGCCTTTGGCTCAGGTTATGATCCCAGGGTGCTGGAATCGAGTCCCACATCAGGCTCCTTGCTTCATCGGGGAGACTGCTTCTCTCTCTGCCTCTGCCTCTGCCTGCCACTCTGCCTGGTTGTGCTCGCTCTCTCTCTGACAAATAAATGAATAAAATCTTAAAAACAAAACAAACTCTTGTGAAATTTCTGTTGGGAATATAGTCCTGAAACCTTATCTTGCAGAAGTATTTTTCTTTTCTCTCTCTATTCTTTTCTTTCTTCCTTCCTTCTTTCCTTCCCCCCCTCTCCGTCCCTCCTCTTTCTGTCTCTCTCCCATTCATTCATTCATTCTTGTCCTCCTCAGTGCGTGAAGGAAGCTTGAAAATCTAGTGAGATTATCATCAGAAAGGGAAGAAAAAGACAAACCAAGAAGGAGTTGGGAAGTGAGCAGAAAAGTTAATTGACCTGGGCCAAGGAGGATTAGTGAGAGCTCTTGACAAGGAGAGAGAGGCAGCAGAAACTTCAGGGAAGCTATTATAAGAGATGTATTGTGGATGACAGAAATAGCCAAAAAACAAAAACAAAAACAACCAAACCCCAAAAAAAGTTTTTTGGTGAATTTGTAGGTTATATATACAGAGAAACTACACTAAAGACTCAAATTACTTCTAACAACTTTTGCTTGCTCAACTATTAGTTCTTTGTATATGATTCCATGTATGAACCTACATCATGAAAGAGCTCAGCTACACACACACACACGCACGCGCGCGCGCATACACACGCATCATACTTATTAACAAGAACTAGTAGCATCATAGAGCTCAGGAAATATTTATTGAGTAAATGAGCCACTCTATTTAGAGTATGTGCTTTACTCTGTATTATGGAGGTGAGTAATACAATGAAATTTAAAGTTCTGCATGGTGATTATTTTCTCAGGCTGATTTCCAAGAAACAAAAGGTAGCAATTTAAAAAATAATTTTATATATTCATTTTCAAACTTATAGATATTCACTATAACTAATGAAACAATAAAAATGTTTAAAGAAAAAATTAATAATCTTCCATCAATCCTTTTTTATTCTCAACCCTGTGAGATGACCATTGTGAAGAATATGGTCATAGAACATGCACAACAAATTTATTCATAAATATTCATTACCCTGAAAATTTGTTCTTTTCACTTAATAAATTATGATCATTCTCCCAGATCAATAGCAATAGATATAATTCATTCTTTTTCAAATAGCTGTATAATCTTCAATACACCTGTCCATAGCAATATGGTATATATGTAGTCAATTAATAAATTCAATATCTTTTTCAAAAAACTGTTTATTAAAATTTACTAAATTTTCACACAAGATACTCAACTAACACTGAATATCCAGTGCCAGTTTTAATAAATGAGAAAACTAGTAAATTACTCATGGTTCCTTACCTCAAGAAATTCATTCTCTAATAAGGAAAGATAAAATAGTTAATTTTTCTTTTAATTTAAGAGAAACTGCTCAGAGAATTTACAGTAAAAATGCCTTTAAAATATATCTTTAGGGTCACCTGGGGTGGCTCAGTGGATTAAATATCTGCCTCTGGCTCAGGCATGATCTCAAGGTCCTGGGATTGAGTCCCACATTGTGCTCCTTGCTCAGCAGGGAAGCCTACTTCTCCCTTTGCCTGCCACACCCCCCCCCCCCTTGCTTGTGCTCTCTTGCACTCTCTCTGACAAATAAATAATAAATCTTTAAAAAATAAATCTTTAAAAAGAATAACTAAAAAAATGATAAAAATTTTTTTTAAATAAAAAGAGTAACATATTACTGGCAATTCATTGTTAGTCATTTCTTCCAATGTATGAAGAGTGCTTAGCAGCAAAAGAGTACCTCCCTATAATGGCAACTCAAAAAACAAACTAATTTCTAAGCAGGAAGACCTCAGATAAAGCACGTTACTCTGGAGACGTCAAAGTGATTTATAATTCTGCTAATACTTTTACTGTAATAGTACTACATGATATTTATGAACTTCCTTTATTCCATAGAGCTCTAAATACTTCATATATATCATTTGGCTTCTTTGAATAATGTCTGCACAGATCGAGGAAAGTGTCCCCTATAGAAAAGGAAAATGATCTTAAAGACAAAACTATTTGACAACGCCTGGATCAAGTCTCCAGATAGTCAGCCCCATGCTCTTCCCTTTCCATTACACTTGGGCCTCCCTCATGGTAACTGCAATGATAATGTGGATAGTATGATGTAATCAATCAGAAAGTCTCATGAAGCATGAGAGAGTCAGTATTTATTAAAAAACAAGGGTTTTTCATGCAAACTATTTCTTTATCTGCTGAAAGCACTCATGAACAAAGCTACACTGACAAGTTTTCTGGGTGAATCCAAGTTAACCTACAGAGCAGTTAGGCTAGTCAGCCCCTCCCACTTTCCAGTGGTGCAAGAAGATCAGACAGACAGAGCATGAAATGTATAACCTGGGTTTGCAGCTGTTCCTGCCAGCTCTAGTCCAGAGAAGAAAACAGAATTCTGATAGTAACAGCACCAGCAATGGTAACAATGTTAGACATATATTGATTATTTAATAAAGTCCTATAAGATGCAAGTAAGTTAAGCATGGAATAGTTCAGTAAAATTGTAGCAAAGGTTAAGCAAATTTCATATGGTCAAGTGCAATTGCAAAAAAGTAAATGACTGTCAAGAATCTTAATCTTCGAGAGTCCTTATAACCATCATCATGAACAAACTTATTTTCCTATATCTTTGAGGACATTTTATCATAGGAGGTTTATAACTCTGAGAATCTGATACTAACCATTAGATTGAGTTCATTCTGTATTCAATTTCTCATGACCTCCAGAAAGAATGTCGGTTTAGCATGGCCTCTTCCCTTCTCCACTTGACTCAAAGAATAGTGCTTTCACATTGCCATTTGGGATATGTGAAGGGGTGCATTTAGAGCCAATGTGCTGCAACCTGAAGTGGAAAACTCTTTGTGCCTAATTCCCTGGAAATGTACTGTTTCAGAGTCACAAGTCTCCTGATTGCTTCTCACCAGTCTTGAAGAGATTAGATAAGCTTCCTTCCTCTTACAAAAGCTTCTCTTCATTCAAAAGTCCTTTGAGAACAAAACATTGAACCAGAATTGGATTTTTAACAAAGTATTATAAGATGGTTGAAAATATTTTTTTTTCCTCCTGATGAGACCCAGCAGTTCAAAGGATATATTAATGTACTTTCTGATTTAGGGCTACTAGCAACATACTGCAAAGTACAAGGATGGGCCAAAGAACAAAGTCCTTTCTGCAAAGTAGGGAGATGGTTTCATGGAGTTATTTTAAAAGACTTGAGTGGACCCTTTCACATAGGAAGACTTAGAAGTCAAAATCAAGAAACAGAGAGGATAAAGTAACAGCTGCAGAATCCTAACAGGTAAGCATCACTTCTAATTACCATAAATTTGTTATGTATATTTGTGCCATTCCATAGTGACAATTGGTTTTAGAATGATTGTTTAAGTGTACTATCTAATAACAGAAACTGACCTTCTCAGAAATGAAGGTGTATATGTGCAGTGTCACTAAAGTTGACACATAGAAGGAAATTCAGGATCATGTCTGAGTGGGAGCTGCCATTAAAAAAACTGTTTCCAATCTCTTCCTCCTCCCCTTTTTCCCCTTCCCTCCTACCCTCCCAATTTGTCCTCCCTCCCTCTCCCTCTCTCTCTCTCTCTTGCTTTTATCAAGAGTTCACTTCTCATGTAGTCCTCACTGGTCATTAGAAAACAATCTAACAATTCATAAGTATGTTTGGATTTTCAGTTTTGCACTTTTTCTAGAAGAAGTTAACAATGAGCTCTTTCATTGACCTGTATCTCTAATCAGGCTTCTAAGTCTTCAAATACGTTAGTTTTGAGAAGGAAAATGTAAAACTTCTTCCTTTGTATTGGCCTCATAAATACAATAATTTTACCTCTTTTACTTTTCAAAGGTGTATTCAAGTATGATATAGGCTAGTAGTACTGTTATCTGTGATTTTATGATTGGGGTCTTGGGCACAGACACAGAGTGAATCAAGAAAACGTAGAGATGAAAGAGTAATGTCACAGATTTGACCTATCTTCCTAGTTCCTCATTTCTCAAAGAAGGAAACATAGATGGGGCACTGTATTTATTTCCAGATAAGGTAATATAACTTAATTATAAAATCACCTTCTCAACACACTCTCTTACTTCTTGGGAAGTCGATGAGAGCTACATTACAATTCTCCTTTGCCAGATAAGGATCTGAGTATGAGGACCATAGAAGACCAACCAACATCCATGAGAAGAGCAGACTTGGAGGTTGATGGAACAATGGAAAGAACACCTGGGATCAGAAAGATGTGTGTTAGAATTCTGGCTTAGGCTTTTACAAAGATGTGTGGGACAATTTTATCTCATTGAAACTTGGTTTTATAAATTTTAAACTGAGGATTAGAACATTGATCTTGAGGTACTGTTGACAGAATTAAATGAGAAGAACTTTATGCAGAGAGGGCTAAGCCTGCTAAATCTTCCTTTTCTTCCTAACTTTTATTTCAAAAGTTTGGACTATTAGAGAACTAATGACCTATGTGACCACATGAGCTAAGGCGATAACAAAAATGCAACAGATGAAACACCATGCAGCAGATAGTACAGAGTTTGAATCAGTTAGGCCTGGCATCAATACAAATTCACTTACTGGCTTTGCAATCTTGGATGTTACTTAATCTTTCTGGAGCTCAGTATTCTCATTATAAAATGGAAACGATTCCTACTTTGCAGAGTGGTTGCTGAGTGTGGTAGCAAGGATTAAAGACAACTTTCACAAAGCATCTGGTACATTAAGTAAACAGATTGTGAGTAATACATATTGTTCAGATTTTCATTAATTAAAGCTTGTCTGTAGACTTATCTCCTGTACTTAATATTCTTTTTTCTACCCAAGACCTTGAAAGGTTTATGGTAGGGGTGTTGATCACTGATTAGCTGGTCTCGTTGTGTTAATCTACCTCCTAAGAATTAGGGCTATAGTTCCAGCCCTGACATTAACTATTTAACTGTATGTCTGAAATAAGAATTCTAGGCCCGAATTTTGTTCATCTCTAAAATGAGGAGGCTGGAAAAAATAATTTCTAAGTTTCCCTGTCACTATAATATTTTATGATTCTAGTGTGTTTTTACTGAGTTATAGCAGATAAATCCTCATATCTTTAGAGTTTAACCTACTTCTCTATGGTTTAACTTTCACATTCCCTCTACTGTATTTCTTTTTCCTTTTTTCTTGTCTCTCTCTTTTTTTTTTCCTTTGATGAAAGGGGATAATTTCTATCATTTTGCAAACAAACCAATATCTCCTTTCTGACTTAGTGGTAATTCCATGATATTAATGCATCATACTTTAAATTAATCTGGATTGTTTTTAATCCTGAAATTCAGTAATAATGAAGAGAGTAATAATGAGGATAATGATGATTCATTTGGAGGCTTTCTGTGCCTCCAGGCCCCTGGTCATTGCACATGATAAAATACACTGCAATTAAAAATCAGATCAAGGTTTAACATGTTAAAAATACATCCTAGGAGTAAAACACATTTTTGGTATTCATTCCTACATTGAGCAATGAGCACTTAAAAATAAATAAAAATAAGAGATTCATTAACCAACAACAGAATCTTAATAATTATTAACTAGAAAGGAAATAAAATTAACTTGACCTTATCTTAGAAGGTTGTTGGGAATCTGCTTTGGTTTATGCAGATGGGAAATATGTTGTGAACTATTAGACCTCAGTTTCAGAAATCCAAACCGGCCTCAAACTTAGAAGTGAACCTTTGGCAAAGATTTAAAGTAAATGTGTAGTTGCTCTGAGCTTGTATATACTATTTAACTTTGAATTATTTTCATCTTTTTCTATTCAATTAATATATATATATAATATTATACACACACACACACACACACACACATCTATTATGTGTTTTTCCAATGATTCAAAATAAAATCCAATTGAGGGGCGCCTGGGTGGCTCAGTGGGTTAAGCCGCTGCCTTCGGCTCGGGTCATGATCTCAGGGTCCTGGGATCGAGTCCCACATCGGGCTCTCTGCTCAGCAAGAAGCCTGCTTCCCTCTCTCTCTCTGCCTGCCTCTCCATCTACTTGTGATCTCTCTCTGTCAAATAAATAAATAAAATCTTTAAAAAAAAAAAAGTTGAAGTTAAAAATAAATAAATAAATAAATAAAATAAAATCCAATTCATCACCCTGCTACTCCTCTGACATCACTTCCAATTAGTCCCCTCCTTTTTTTACTTTCCTCTAGCCACTCTGGAATCCTTTTATTTCCTTGAATACACAAAGCTCGTCTTTGCCTCAGAGCACTGTCCCTGCTATTTTGGTCTGGAGCTTTCTCTTCCTTACATGTTCCTATCCCCACCCCAAATTCTTCACCTGCCTGATTCTTCCTATCAACTTAAATTACACTTTCTATGATAATTCTTTCCTCACTACTTGGTGGATATTATAATATATTTTCCCCATGCATTACTGTCTTGCGTATCTATTAGCTCTTTTCATGGACTATAATTTGTAATTTTGTAATTATTTGTTTACTTATTTAATGTCTGATTCCCTTAGGACACTGTAAATTCCATGAGAGCCTGAGGGATCATTTCTATATTCCCCAGATTAACCATGGATGGGTAATGAATCAGTGATTCTGCTGTGGTAGGTTTTGTAGAGTTTAGAAATGTTAGTTAAATATGGACTCTATCCCCAAAGAATCTATTATCTAGTAAAGAAATAAAGTCTGCACATAAGTATCATTAAAAATATAGAAAGTAATTCAAGTCTCAAAAAAAGTGTAGATAAATGCTACATTAGTTTCTCAGGCTATTGTGACAAATTACCAAAAACTTGTTGACTTAACAGAAATATATTCTCTCACAATTTTGAATGATAGAAGTCCAAAATCAAATTGTCAGCAGAGCCAATACAGGTAAGAAGTGGGTTTGGTAAGCAGGGGAGCGTGGATTATTTCTGGCTAGGTCAAAGAGGGGAGGTTTCATGGAATTAATAGCATTTAAAATAGACCTGGAAGGATGGGTTAGATTTGCATATGGAAAAACAGAATAACGGAATTCCAGATGGCAGGAACAATATTAATAAGGGAGTCTGGTAGTGGTGGTGAGGAAATTTGGCCTGAGTGTTTGGTATATTAAACCATAAGAATGCTTCAGAAATGAGGTTAGAATTAGATTTTAGATGGTCATAAATACTGGCTAGAAATCGGTAATTAATCTAGAATTACTAAAGTTTTGTCTGAACAAAGTGATATAATCTTAGGACTCCTGCTTCAGGAAACCTAATGAGGCAGCAGTGTTTAGGACGAACTGGTCTCCCTTCCCCCTGTCTCCCTCAATTAGGAGATTATTGCAAGCAAGTGGACATGAAAACCTAAGACAAAGGTACCAAGGAAGGAGAATGAACAAGACCTGGCCACTTATTGGACACCTGGGGGGCAGGGGGAAAGCAAGAATGATATATTTTGAGTTGGGATCACCTGGACAATTGAGATGAAGAAAATTAGTATAGTCAAAAGGAGGATGATTAATTTTCACTAGGAGGATAAATTCAATTTTGATGTACTGACTTGGAAAAAACTAGTGTGATAGCTATTTGAAGATTTAAATAAGAACATTAGAAATACAAGACTGGAACTTGGGAGAGATATCAGGACTAGAGATATAAATGTGTGAGTTATCAGTAGTGTAATAACTGAAGTCATACAACCTTGGAAAGCTGTGTCAGATGATGGGAAAGGTATGTATATGGAGTGACACACCTATTCACATTCTATCTTTTACATTCACCTGTTCTATGACCTGGGGCAAGCTGCTTAATCCCTCCATAAAGAGGGAGAAAATGATATAATCCCTGAGTTGGGATTATGTGAGTTGAGTATTTAAAAGACCAATCTTCTTGATATATGCTTTCATATTTTGGTGGCACAATTCCCAGTAAGAAATATATTTATTTTGCAATCCATTATCTTAAAAATATGTAACACACTCTTTTTATGAATTTCTCCCTTTGATACTATTTCATTAAAAGCATATTGACTGTGATCCTTTAAACTGATTCCATGACCTATGAATGGTTCTCAACCCACACTTTGGAAAACACTGGCTCCAACTAGCATCCTATCCTCAGATCACACCATTACTATTCACTGTTCCCTCAACTTTCATTTTCATTACTCCCTCTACTTGGGCTACTGGTAAGTATCAGATAATTTTGTGATGGTCCAAAGGAAATGATAAGTATTTGTTTACTCTATGGTATCCATTCAACATACTGTCTTTAAGGAAAATGTATTTATTGCCCAAACAGATTATGAACTCCTTGACGATAGTATGCGTCATTTACCCTGGTAAAAAGATTGTTCATAAGAGGCACAGAATAAGTTTTAATTTATTGTTAAAGAGAAAAGAGTTCTGAGGAGATGATCTTGTTGGGCACCTACATTCAAGTCCCTGCGCTGGCATCCTCATGCTTCAATTCTTCCTTCTCTATATGCTAAAGCTTCCATGGAATTTTTTAAGGCAGAACACCATCTCCTCATCTAGGCACAAAGACATAACCACTAATATTTTGTACATAGAAACTTGAGCTTCTTCACAGTGGGAAAGTTGGGAGGGTATAAAATAAATTTGAGGAAGAAACTAAGATATATCCAGGACTTAGCTCTGGGTAAAATAATAGAAAAGTTCCTACGCTGGTCTCCTCGGATTGCTAAATGACAGAATCCAATAAAGACAACCTGAAATAAATTACTAGGGCAAGTAATTCATTTTAAATTATTAAAGTTTATTTCATTTTTTTCAGACACTAAAACTTTTCTCTGACAGAAATGACCTCTGGCAACAGTGACATTCTTGACACCATGCATGATGCACACTCTTGGGAAGTCGGAATTCCATGTCACAATGGCTCTGTTCAGATTACTGGTTTTATCGTGCCTGTAAGCACAATTAAACTACTGAAGTTTCTAATGGTCTTCTGTCCACTTTGTAAATTGTCATAAAGAATATTAAGTCAACCAAATAAATTTGCTTCTGTGTGACTCATTACACAACCAGAGGCATGATATCAAAATGTATATAAAAAATGAAAACAACAACAATAACAACAACAACCTTTTTTAGATTACAATGAGTATTTCCAGAATACCCCTTATGTTTTAATTTTGGGCTAGTCTGTGGAGGAGACTATAGTTCCATGGGTCTCATAAAATCAGCCTAAGGCAATTTGTTCCTCAGGAAACACTGTTCAAACACTGCTCAGACCTTTCCCTCAGAGTAAAGATCAAAGCCCCAGAGTCTAAATTCAGGTCTATTCTCAAGCCTAGATGACTAAAGGATGATCTGCATTGGTGGTCATTATGGCTTGGGTAACCTGCATGCCCTACCCGGGGCCTCAATATACTTATTTCAAAATTAAGATTATTAGGACTTCTGCTTCTTACAGCTTTTGTACTTATAATGTTTGATGAAGCTCTACCCTTAAATCCTTTCACCTCAATTTTGTAATCTTAAAAAATATGAAATTTGTTTATAAGGTTCTTTGATATCCTTAAATGTTATGCAACATGATAATAGTACAATTTACTAAGCCTAAATTTTATCATTTTAGTTTTGCCTCAGAGGCCACGTTTTATGAAAGCCTTAATTTGCATCAGCTGTAGCTGATTTAATAAAAATGAAGGTACCCCTTTTGGAAACAAATTAAAATTGGTGGGGGAGGGCAGAGAACTTTATGCAAAGAACAAACAAGCAAAAAACAAAACAAAACCAAAAAACTCCAGGAAGCTAAATGTTGAAGGGGTCAGAAGGGGTCAAATCATTTTGAGTGCTGAAGAATAATGTGTGGTCCTATTATGCTGAGAAACTGGTCCTGGCTTTTTAGGCGCCTGTTGAAGCTTCTAATGATGACTTCCCCAGGCTAACTGCCCAGATACCTATCATACCACATGCCTCTATGTGCCTCTTTCCTTCAAGCACAATTCACTGCATGGCAATTAAACCAACAGGTGAAGAGCCCATCCTGGAGTCAGGTAGATTTATCTCTGGAGACAACTCCAAAGTATGGGATCTAAGACACGAAAATTAAATGGAAAACTATTGGAGACCATTTCACAGTAAAAAGGATATGGTATGACTAGGCCCTCCTCATCATGGTGATGAAAAAGAAGTGTAGTCAATGAGGAGAAATACTAAGAGATGGACACCTAATGTGATATGATGGACAGTTGGTTTGCCTTTGACAAATTCCTTTAAAATTATCTTTCTGGGGAGCCTGGGTAGCTCAGTGGGTTAAGCCTCTGCCTTCAGCTCAGGTCATGATCTCAGGGTCTTGGGATTGAGGCCTGCATTGGGCTCTCTGCTCAGCAAGGAGTCTGCTTCCCCCTCTCTCTCTGCCTGCCTCTCTGCCTACTTGTGATCTCTCTCTGTGTCAAATAAATAAAAAAAATTAAAAATATATATAATTAAAAAATAAAATAAAATTGTCTTTCTGACTGTCAAGAACTTTATTCAACCCCTCTTCACAATATATATTCTCTGACAAAATAAATCCTAAAGTTTATTAACACATTTTGTAATTGTATTAATAACAGTAACCATCTCTTCATTACTATTATTATGCTAAGCACTGGAGATTAAAAAAACAAGTAAGGGGCACCTGGGTGGCTCGGTGGGTTAAAGCCTCTGCCTTCAGCCCAGGTCATGATCCCAGGGTCCTGGGATCTCTGCTCGGCAGGGAGCCTGCTTCCTCCTCTCTCTCTGCCTGCCTCTCTGCCTACTTGTGATCTCTGTCTGTCAAATAAATAAAAAAATCTTAAAAAAAAAAAAACTATATATAAAAAAAAACAAGTAAGATGGGCGCCTGGGTGGCTCAGTGGGTTAAAGCCTTCAGCTCAGGTCATGATCTCAGGGTCCTGGGATGGAGTCCCGCATCGGGTTCTCTGCTCAGCGGGGAGCCTGCTTCCTCCTCTCTCTCTCTGCCTGCCTCTCTGCCTACTTGTGATCTCTGTCTGTCAAATAAGCAAATAAAATCTTTAATAAAAAAAAATGAGTAAGAAACAGATCCTGCTTTTGGAGACCTTCCTGTCTGTGGGTTTGAACTGTTGTAGTTCTGGCAAAAGCAACAATAAACATCATTTATTCCCTCATACCAGTCAAACACTGTGCTCAGTGAGCACCATGAATAAGCTCCCTTTCCATTTATCAGATACCCTGATGGTGAGGTGATCTTGCTCTGTCCACGCATCATCTCTTTCCTCCCACCAAAAAATGGACCTACCAGAAATTCAGACCATACGTAGAGACACTTAATTTCTGGACTATCTGCAGTCAACACATAAGCACTATAGTCAATAATGAAAGAGTACAGTGAACCAAAGTGAAAATGGAAGAAAGTGAATCACCTTTAGTGCACTCTGTGGGACAGACACGGTGGCACTCTGAAAACCACGACGCAGTAGACCCTGCATCCGGCCTTCCAACAATGACTCAAGGAGATGGGTGTTATTTCAGTGTTTTAAGACTCTCTAAGGAAAGACCTTGCAACACATTAAACTGCAAAACTTAGGAAGACATCATAACCTTCTGGATTTCATTACCAAAACATACATTTTAATCTAAAATTAAAAAATAAAAAAGATTGACTTTTCTCATAGTATTTCACAACCTTTGAGTGCAGCATTAAAATGCTTTTCTTTTTTCCCCCACCAACTATAAGCTTCTGTTTTCTTACCCTGGGCATCTGAATCTTTTATATGCTCGGGTTCTATTCACTGCCTGTTATTCAGACATTGAAATCCCAAGTGTTAATTGTTCTTCCAAGTACATTGACAAAACAGCAGCTAAATAAGGGTAGACCAGACTGTGGTAGACTCTGACATGCATTTATGGAACAATGGGGCTCTGAGAGACAGCCTTGTAGCTCACGGGAAGACATAAGATGTGCTATTTTGACTGCTTCATAGCAGAATGGGGAACACACGCACACAAGGGAATTATGCATTTTACTTAGTTTTGCCCAAAGTCCTCAAGGCAACAGAATCTTGTGATGTCATCATGAACTTTTTTCTCTCCATTTCCATTGACACAAAGGCTAAAAATTTCTAATGACATCACAAAGGAAAAAGGAATCTACTTTGATTCCATAAGAAATCCATTACCTTCAATGAGACTTGAACAAAAAATGTGAGAATCCCTCCTGTCACGGTGTATGTCACTGTGCGGATGCACAGTGGGTGACACCCTCCCTAATGCAATTCAAACCAGGCAAAAAAAAAAAAAAAAAAAAGATTCACAATTTAGGTTGAATAAAAAAGACATACTGAATATTGAGCCCAACAAATTTTCTTTTTTTATAGAAGGAAATCATTTAAACATATATATCTTCAGGGATATTCAAATTTTTACTCATGCCTGGTTACTATGTTACCAATGTTTTTGTCTTTTCTTGGGTTGGTCACAAAATCACAGAGGAAGAAGGTACAGGAAGCTTTCACTTACAGGAATGCAGTGCAGCTCAGTCTTTTGTTTTTAAGGTGCAGTGATTTCAGTCTCTAAATGTAACTTCAGGCAGTCTGAAAAGAAACAGGTTAAAATCTCTTTCAGTTATAATTGGTATTTCAGATTTAATTAAAAATTAAACTTTCATAATGTTTCACCATCCAAAGCAATGCATTATCAGTCAAGCGTGGCTTTTTTTTTTTTTTTTCCTGTTAAGGAAAAAAAAAAAAAACCCTCTTCCCAGAGTAGTTTTTTAATGAAAAGAAAAGGATCTAAAGAGGGAAAAAAAAAAAAAAAAAGCAATTCTGAAAAACAAAATATGCCTCCCTGTTTAGGACTTCATAATGATATGACTAGAAGCTCAGTGCCTCTGAATTTCAGCTAAATTCTATCTGATTTTTAAAAACTCCTCAACAACAATTTCACAGCCTAAAGATTACATAAAATGTTAATTTTAGATAATAAAGAATAAAATCTATTATCTGAATATACATGTTGAAGGGAAATTATGACTTCAAATAGAATTGGAAAAAAAATGTTAGATCTACTACTTTCAGGTGGCTGCATTGGTGGTGGGGCGGATGGTGAAGCAGAGGTAAATGAACATATTTAGCAATACAGAATGCCCATTGCAATGTATGGTGGGCTTAGCATGCCGGATACCACATCATATCTACATACATCTTATCAGTTGCTGCGGCTGAGGTGTGAAGCAGCATGAGAAGACCATCAGAATTTGAACTGGACCTCATGGTTTTAAATAACTGAACCACATTTTTTAATATGTATTTTTAATCTTCAAATTAAGAGTCCAGGCATTAAAATCTCCAACTATGTCATAAATATTTGTGCTTAAAATGTCACACTATTTTTTCAATCCCTTCTTTCTTCATACAGCACCATCTCTAAATAAGATAACAGTTTAAAAAAAAAACAGACTAGATTAAGTCATCCCTATTTTTAGCTTTAGATAACTGACACTACAGGATTTAGAAAAATATAGCTTTCTCGTATAAAATGAAGATAATATAATTATCTTTCTTTTACTTCACAGCATGGTAGTACTTTTTTTTATATATTTGTAGCACTAAATGTGGTGTGTTTATGTCCACCTTCACATGAGTGCAAGGTAATATTTTAATATCTCCACATATGAAAGCATGATCATAAATCACCCTTGAAATTGCATCTATTATTAGAAAATGCATCTCGTCTGACTTATGAATTCTATTTTCTTTTTCCCTTCAAGTATAGGGAAGAATATTTTAGGTATTGTGTCTATTCGATATATATAGATTTTAAATGCAAACTGGTACAGATTCACTAAATCCATCCATGAATGGATCAGAAAAAAATCACTGACATTGACTAACTAAACTTTTCCCCTGCTTCTCACATGCTTGAATTAGACTAAAAATGCACCAGTGTAAAGAGAGAAATTATGGAGGCGTCACCAGGGACAACTGAATGAGAGGAGGGGAGTGCACATATTTCCTTATAAGGTAACAAAACAGTCATAAAAGAAACTGACAAAAATAACTCATGCTCAGAAATTATATGGATAACAATAATCCTCAATAAACAATTCAGAAATACAAAAACTGCCCACCTCTATGTAAATCTGAATCACCGATTGGTATTGTTCTACTCACTGCTCAAATATGGTTAGTGAAAAACTGATTCACTATCTAGTTCATACAGGGAAATGTGATGGAAACTAGGCTGCATATTTATATATAAACTATTTAACTGACAACTAGAAGTTCAATTTGATCAGTCAGATTTTCTTTTCCTCAATTCACCAGATGTTGAGTTAACAGAACTATCCATTCAAAATAATCAAGTAATTTCCATGAATAGGCAGTCTGCTACGTTACATTCTTCTTGTCTCGTCATGTATCCCTCATCCTCTTTGACCTTTCTCCTCACTTCTTTTTCTGCATGTTTCTTCTTTACTTTCGCTTTCTTCCTTATTTTTTCCCTCTCTTTTTTTCCCCTTGGTGAGGGTAATGAAGCTCAAAAATAACATCTTGTATCCTGTTGAGGGAAACTTGGTCACAACTATCCTTCCAGATGACAAACTCATTCTTAAATGTCTGTTTCCCAATCCAAAGAAAACAGAGCAATTGAGAAAATAGAGACGCAACATCACTTACCACTACCAACACCACCACTTTTAATTCCCATGCTACATTCATCACAAGGAGGACTGAAGTTTATTTATATTATCCCCTAACCTCAAATAGGACCACAAATAAGACTAATAACAGGACCATTTTGTGGCACTCAGGCAAACGGCTGGGCAAAACAGATGGATCTTACTTTGCGCCAGGACTCAAAAAATACAGTCGCCAACTCACTGTTGGCGACTACATATCTTGGCCCAAAGATGGACCTGGAAGTGGGACCAGTTGTCTTTGATATGAATACTGTTCCTATTCATATCTGCCTCATGAGATAATCATTAACTCTGTCACTATGTAGTGGGGGTAAGTATTGGATAGAAACTGGAAAAATGGTCATCAAGGAAGTGAAATATTTTCAAGGCATGTCGGATTAGATTAGGGAGCACAAAGTCAGGGCTAGAACATTTTTGGCAATTCTCTCTACTTTTCAACTTCCTGTTTTTTACAAGTTCGGTACGGTACACTGTACCCACCTTTAAAACAGTAGATTTCCAGAGTGTGTGTGATCAATAAGAATAACTTGCTCTTGACATTTCAGGTCCCCAAATCTGTTAAAATTTTTTTAAAGTCACCCGGATCAATCTCGGTCATTATTAAAATTGACCACCAGTGTCAGACTTCTTTAATCAGGACAAAACTATGTAAGGCTTTATAGATTACACTCAACACCCAGTGATGCACTGGGAAACAGCTCAGTCAGTAATCAATGCAAATTACAAAGCCCGGAAGAATGCTTCTCTTGGCAGAGACCCTTTAGCAAAAGAGTTGTACATTCTGCACTAGTTAGAGATTCTGAATGGCTTTCCAGAGAAGTGGCAAATGCATTATATTACAGTAACCTATCCTGTAACTCACAAGTCCAAAAAACAAAGCCCCAGACAATAAAGAAAACTGAAGGGGGGGTGACGAACTATAGATTGTAACACTGACTAGTAACATAGGGCTGCTTCGGTCCATACTCTACTTTTTTTTAAAAAATCCTCACTTGCATAGGAGTTTTAGATATCACCAGGTCACAAAACTTCAAGAAAAGAACAACAAAGCACTCTAGTTTAGGAAGTCTATGGTAATTCAGGCATTTCTCTTAATGTTCTCCCAACTATTCAGCATCGATTGTATCTTACCCAGATTGTTTTTGAGAGTCCCTCACTTCTCTTATAATTTGTTCATTCTGATATTGCTCAGATGATTTTTAAGAGACAAGCCCTGCCTGTGGTCAGTGTAGAGGGAAATCATAATATTTTAATTATTTCTCTTAGTCTTTTTTTTTTTTTCACTTAAAAAAATTTACTATGGAAAATCTAAAACATGTGCAAGAGTAGAAAGCAGAGTAAATGAGCTACCAGGTACTTATCATCCACAGGCCATCTTTTTTTTTAAATCTACAGTCACCCACTTTCTCTTCCACTAGCTCATTTCAAAGATAATTCCAACTCTATCATTCTACCCACAAATATGTTAGTATATAGTACTAAAAAGTAATGGCCTCTGAAAATCACAATATCATCTCCCACATCAAAAATAATACCAATTATTTAATATTATTAAATATCTTAGGTCAAATGATTGACTTTTGAATGCTTATTGTTCTTTGTTCATTTTTATAGCTGGTTAGTATGAATCAGGATCTAAGAAAGATCCACACATTACATTTAAATCGTAATTCTCTTTTAACTGATAAATCTCTCATTTTTTTAAAAATTACTTTTTATTTTGGGACAATTTCACATTTATTGAAAAGTTGTAAAGTTAGTAAAGAGAATTCCTGTATTTTTTTCACTACTAAACATTAACATCTTATGGAACGATGGTAAATTTGTCAAAGGAAGAAATGAACATTGATACAATACTATTAACTACATACTTTATACAGATGTTACCAGTTTTTCTGCTAATACCTTTACTCTGTTCTAAATTCTAATCTAGGGTACCACATTGTATTTAGTTGCCATTTCTCCTCTTTTCTGATTTGTGACAATTTCTCAGTCTTTTCTTGTTTTTTATGATGCTGATAGTTTTGAAGAGTAGTGGTCAGATATTTTTTGTACTAATCTAAATAATAATTTGGGTTCATCTGATGTTTTTCATTATTAGATTGGTATTGTCATTTAGCAAAGAATGAAAATGAATGAAGAGCTCTTCTTGTAACACCATATCAGGGCGTGCTTGATATACTTATCACTGGGGACGTTAATCTTGGTCCCCAAGATTAAGGGAGTGTTAAGGGAGTGTCTGCCAGGTTTTCCTCTTCTTAATTTAAATTAGCATAATTTCCCTTTTAACAGTCTATTAAGGTATAATTTACATAACATGAAATTCAACCTTTTACATGTACAACTTAAGGATTTTAAATAAATTTAGAGTGACCAGGGGCACCTGGGTGGCTCAGTGGGTTAAAGCCTCTGCCTTCGGCTCAGGTAATGATCCCAGGGTCCTGGGATCCAGCCTCACATCGGGCTCTCTGCTCAGCAGGGAGCCTGCTTCCCCCTCCCTCTCTCTCTGCCTGCCTCTCTGCCTACTTGTGATCTCTGTCTGTCAAATAAATAAATAAAATCTTAAAAAAAAAATTTAGAGTGATCACCAATTTTAGAACATTTTTGTCACCCAAGAAAGATCTTTCATGTCCTTAGGTAGTCAACCCACTCTTATCCCAGTCCCAGACAATAACTCATCAGCTTTCTGTCTCTAAACATTTTCTTTTTCTGGACATTTCACATAAGAACAATCATAAAATATGTGGTGTATGCATGTGGCTTATCATAATGTTTTTCTGATTCATCTATGTTGTGGTATGTAGCAGTAGTCTGTTCCCTTTTATGGACAAATGGTCTTCCATTGTGTGGATGTACCACATTTTGTTTATCCACTTATTAGTTGATGAACATATGCATTGTTTTTAGTTTTTGACTATTATGAATAATTCTGCTCTGAACACTGACATATATACAAGTCCATGTATGGACACATGTTCTTACTTCTCTTGAGTAGATATCTAGAAGTGAAATTTCTGGGTCATAAATTATGGTAAGTTTAACTTTTTTAAAAAATATTTTTTCAAAGATTTATTTATCAAATCTTGCAGGGGCACCTGAGTGGTACAGTTAAGCGGCTGACTCTTGTTTTCAGCTCAGGTCACGATCTCAAGGTCATGAGATCAAGCCCCACATTGGGCTCCCTGCTCAGTGGGGAATCTGCTTCTCTCCCTCTTCTCTCTCTGCCCCTCCCCTGTTCACCCTCATGCTCTCTCTCTGTCTAAAATTAAATAAAACAAACAAAAAATCTTGCAAATTTTCTCCCACTTTTTATTTCTTTAGTGGTATCTCTTAGAGTATTAAAGTTTTAAATTTTATTAAAATACAAATCATTATGTTTTTAATTTTTTGTATCATGCTTTGGTGCCATATCTAAGAACCCTGTGTAGCTCAAGGTCATGAAGATTCTTCTCGTGTTTCCTTACAGAAGTCTTAAGTTTTAGCTCTTACATTTAGGTTCATGATCCATTTTGAATTAATCTTTATGTATGGTTTGACATAAGGCTAGAAAGTTATTTTTTTCATATAGTTCTAGCACCACGAATTTTCATTTATATTTCATATAGCCCTAGCACCAATTGTCCTAATATTATTTACTGAAAACAACAACAAAAAATTATTTCTTACCCTATCAAATTGCTTCGGCACCTCTGTCAAAATCAATTGACCAAAAACTAAAGGTTAATTTTCTGAATTTACAATTTCATTCCATTGATTTATATGATAGTACTATACTCTTCCTTTTATAGTTTTTATAGTAAGTCTTAAAATTAGGAGTACAGTTCATCTAACTTTGTTTTCCTTTCCAGAATTATTTTCACTGTTCTGGATTCTTTGCATTTTCTTATAATCAGCTTGTCAGTTTCTACAAAAATGCCTTTATTCTTTCTGATGCTATTGTGAATAGAATTTTTTTTAAATTTCATTGTTCACTGTTAGTATATAGAAATAAAATTAAGTTTCATATAATTATAAAATAATATATATTTTGTATTATAATATATAATTTTTGTATAATTACAAAATAAAATATAATTTGAAAACTTGCTGAAGTCATTTATTTGTGTGTGTGAATGTATTCCTTCAGCTTTTCTACATAACTTATTTTCTGAAAACAAAAAGTGGTAACTTTTTACTTTCTAATCTGAATGCCTTTGATTTCTTTCTTTTCTGTCTTTTTTTTTCTTTCCTTTTCTTGCTTTCTTTCCTCTCTTTTTCTTTATATTTATTTATTTATTTATTTTCATCTTTCTGGACAGACACCCTGCTACAACGCTGAATAGAAGAGGTGAGATCTGACAACCATGCCTTGTTCCCAAACTCAGGGTTAAACCAGCTAGTCTTTCATCATTAAGTATGATGTTAGTTGTAGCTCTTGCATAGATGCTCTTTATCAGGTTACAGAAGTCCTCTTCTAGTCCTAGTTTGATGAAAGTTATTGTCAAGGATGGTGGATTTTCTCAAACGCTTTTTGTGTACCTACTGCAATAGTCACAGGGTTCTCTCCTTTATTGTACTAATATGGCATATTACATTAATTAATTAATTAATGTTTGCCAAATTTGCATCCTTAGGATAAATCCTACTTGCTCAGGTTGCTATATTTGATTTGTGAATATTTTGTTGAGGACTTTGGTGTCTATATCATGAGGGATAATGGTTTCTTAAATACGTTTGGCTTTGGTCTCAATATAATATTATTGTCATAGAATGAATTTTTAAAAAATGTTCCTTCTCCTTCTATTTTCTGAAAAAGTTTGTGAAATACTGGTATTGTTTTTCTTTAAATAATGGATAGGATGCAGTGAAAATATCTGCATCTAGACTTTTCTTTGTGGGATGACAATCAAAAATTCTATCTCTTTGCTATTATAGATCTATTCAGATTCTCTATTTCTTCTTGAATCAATTTCAGTAATTTGTGCATTTCCAGTAATTAGATAATTTTAGTAAGTTGTCTTAGGAATATATTTGTTCATAGTATTGCCTTTTCATCTTTTTAATTTCTATGGAGTTGGTAGTGATGTCCCACTTTTATTCCTTATTTCGGTAATCTGTTATCTTCTCTACTTTTTCCTTGGTCATTCTATCTACACATCTGTCAATTTTATTGGTCTTTGCAAAGAATCAACTTTTGTTTTCATTGATTTTTCTCTACCATTTTATTGTTTTCTATTTCATTGATTTCTGGCTTAACCTTTATTATTTTCTTCCTTTTTCTTGAATTGAATTTTATTATATATTTATGCCATATCTATATTTATCTACATAATAATATTATAAGTGCAAATCATTTGTTTGGGTGGATTTTAGTTACTGTTGTCATTTCCTTTCAATCTAAACGATTTCCTTTAGTATTTCTTGGAAGGCAGGTCTGCTAGCAACAAGCTGCGTCAGGCTTCGTTTATTAATATAAATAAATATATAAATTAATTAATATAATATTTCATTTTCATTTTTGAAGAACAGTTTTGCTAAAAATAAAATTCTTGATGGTCACTTTAAAAATCTTTTTCCTTCAGCACTTTGAATATGTTGTTCCTCTGGCTTCTGACTTGACTTTTAACTGTTTCTGATAAGAAGTCAAATGTTAATCAGAATGTTGTTTCCTATATTGAATGAGTCTTTTTTCCTCTTGGTGCTTTCAAGAATTTATCATTTTCTTTGTCTTTCAAAGTTTGACTAGAATGTGTCTATGAATGGATCCTTTTGCATTTTTCATACTCGGAATTTGTTGAGCTTCTCAGATGTGTGGATTAATGTTATTCATCACATTTGGCAAGTTTGGGGCTATTATTACTTCAAATATCTTTTTTCCATCCTTTCGTTTTCTTCTTATCTCCTCCTCTGTTATTCACATGTTAGTATGCTTAATGGTATTTCAGATCTCTGAAGCTCTATTTCTTCTTTTTTTTTTTAGTTTTGTTTTTGAGATTAGGTAATTTCTATTGATTTGTCTTGAGTTCACTGATTCTTTGTTCTCCCATCTCAGACTTGCTCGAGTCCCTCCAGAATATTTTTCATTTTAGCTATTGTGTTTTAAACTCCAGAATTTGTTTCTTTTAAAAATAATTTCTAGGGACACCTGGGTGGCTCAGTGGGTTAAAGCCTCTGCCTTTGGCTCGGGTTATGGTCCCAGGGTCCTGGAATGGAGTCCTGCGTCAGCCACTGTGCTCCACGGGGAGCCTGCTTCCCTTCCTCTCTCTCTGCCTGCTTGAGATCTCTGTCAAATAAATAAATAAAATCTTTAAAAAAAAATTTCTATCTTTATATTGATACTCTTCATTTTAAAATTATATTAATATTTTATTTAATTATTTAACATAGTTTCTTTTTGTTATTTGAATATATTTATAATAGCTGCTTTCAAGTCTTTGCTAAATTTGACATCTGCTCTTCCTCTTCCAACCTAGAGACAGTTTCCACTGACTGCTTTTCTATCGGTCACACTCCTGTTTCTTTACATGCCTTATGATTTTTTTTCTTGCAAGTTGACACTTTATACAATACATTATAGCAACTCTGGCTTCTGATTTTTTCCTCCAGGAGATAGTTGCTGTTATTACCACTTATTTGTTTGGTGATTTACCAATCTAATTCTGTGGGGTCTGTCTCCTTCATGCTGTGTAGTTGCTGATGTCTCTGGTCAGTTTTTATAATTCCTAATTTTATTTTTTAGCTAAATAATTGCCTCTGTGTCAGCATAGTTTGCAGTTCACATCTAATGAATGGTCTGGAGTTGTACTCACACACCTTGAGGGCAATAAGCTAACTCCTTTGCTGATATGTGTGTATGGGTTGGAAATGCATTCAAAGTTTAGGCACTTTACATGTTTTCCTTGGCTCTTACTTTTCACTGGAATCACTCTTCTCTCCTCTTTGCACAAGTTCTTAGGGTTAGCCTTGGGTATGTAGATAGCTTGGACCCTCTCTGGTCTTTCCTGGAATATGTGCAGACTTCCAAACTACCAGGGATATGTGCTTATCAATGCCTACTATAGCAGTCTCCTTTTCCAATTCTCCCTGTTAAAGTTCTGGCAATTTGCCAGTCTATTGCCTGCCTCAATCTGAATTACAACTTCAGGCTAGCAGTAATGTTTATCTTCCCTGTTTATTTGCCACTGAGACTGCTACTGTTTGTGACACCTAGGGGCATGTGGTTTTTAATGTTCTATTCCATCATCAAGTCAGCCCGTTTTAGCAGGAAGTTGTGAGTTTTCATGGTTTGGCCTGGCCTGGTAGGTCTATTGTGCCAATGGAGTTTGGGAAAGGGTAAGCAGTGGAGGTAGTCCCAGCTAAAACACCAGATCTCATTTATGCCTGTCGCTTAACCATAATCTTTAGCATGTCCCCTTCTACTCTCAGAAGTATCAAGTTTGGGTGGTATAATTTATGATCTCTTTTATATAGTGAGCATAAAAAACTCATGATATTCCTTCAGCAAATAACCATTGCCTAATTCTATTTCTTGTAATGCAAGATTTGGAGGCCAACTGCAGGGGTGTGTGTATGGGTGGGTGGGGGAGGTCCAAACTGCCATTGAATGAAAGTTTCCATGATGGTTACATGTGTATAGGAAATCTTCAACTGCCTGTTCCACTATACCTCTAAAAAGTCTAAAAGTTCTGGAGGTTAGGAATTTCTGCCAATCATGAGCACTGGGAGTTGGATGGAGGATGAGTATGAGGGTGAAATACTTCCCCCATAGGAGATTAAGAATTCTGCATGACTTTACAGAGCTTAGAGAAACCACACAATGAGAAGAGCTAGCATTTCATGGTCCATAATTAGTTGCTAGAAAATTTGGAGCTGGACTGAGCTAGAATAAACTCATCCCAAATCATCTAGACTTAATCTCATACTAGCTAAGCAATCTCTCTAAACAGGTTCAAATACTTAAGTGAATCAAGTTAGTATTTGCAATTTACTCCCTCACAGTTTTGTGGTGTGCCCAGGCTATATATCCTCAGGAACATACTAAAAGGATATGTTTCTCTGGGCACTTAAATAACTCTTGTAAATCAGAAAGTTCCCATATTGAAATAGGGAGTAATATGCACTTTAAAAATGATTTTTGCTTTACATAATGATCCACAATAAAATTCCCTTGAGAATAGATTCTCCTAGAGCATTTAAATTATGAATAGATTTACAAAATCACTCATCACATAAAATGAGATAAACATGTAGTATCTGCTCCTAGGATTTTCAAAACTTTTTTTTCATAGAGACTGAAAGGAAAGGGAAAATCAGCAAACTTTGTGCAGTAGAAATTTAGAATGTATGATGCATTAACTTTGAATATCTTACTGATGTTTTTGGATCGACATTAATCCCTTACATTTACAAAGTGTTGAAAAAAATCAAAGTATTCACCAAACTTCATATCATGAAAATGTCATAATAATTCACCTTTAACCCAAGAACTTGTAACAGCAAATATTACCACTCCTATTTGGAAAACAAGGAATCTAATCATAAAATAAAGCATGGAACATCACATAAATTGCTTAAGGACACAAGAAACTCTGGTGATGTAATATGTGATAAAATTCCCTTACCTTGTAATATGAGAATTGCAATGTGCAATATTTAAGCTATAGCAAAGAAGAAATTGGAGCCTCCATCTCCCACTTGTCCGTATATTAGAGCAGAATAAAAACAAATGTTTAAAGAGATTTTTTTTTTTTTGGTCCTATGAAATGACACTTCTCAAGCTAATTTCTCAAGTAAAGTAGGTGGACATTTTTTTGACTGTGTGTTTTTGAGAGGCATTGCAATTTCTATAATAGAATTTCAACCCAACCCCTAACTTGAGTATTGTTTCTGCTATTAATTAACAAAAACAGCTGTTGTTCCAGTGATACAATCTAGAATTCACTGTTGTCTACTAACAGTTATAGGTATAACTTAGAAAAATATTATCTATAAAAATTGCAGCTCTTCCATTGGAGTTTAGATCTAGATATATTCTAAAATCTTTCTTCAAATTATATCAGAATGTAGTGTCATCTACCTGGTCTGTATCTTATAAGACTGAGAATACCAAATTGCACATCACTGAGATGTTATCAATCTATATTGAGAGCTATAATAGAGGTATACCTATAAAATATTCTTGGTTTCTCATAAAAGTGAATATTAATCATGGTATTCATGGTGACCCCTTTATATACTGAAGAGTATGAGAGGAAGGTAGTTCTTTCTAGTCTGAGTATCAGCAATGTATTTCTTCAAAACATGGTTAAGAACCCTATTTGTAAATGTATATAAGACTCTTCACAGGATTTTTAAAAAATATATAGGTCTAATTCTTATGTTTTTCCCATATGTTTTCAGTTTTCAATTTGTATCATATACTGCATTTATATTTTATTTACCTTCAAATACACACACACACACACACACACACACACACACATATTTATAACATGTATCTATGTATCCTTTTAAACCACCTTTCTTTCTTTTCAGAACAAGGAGCTGTCCATCTATATCTCTTTTAATCCACCCTTTTGTATATCAAGCAATCTGAAGTTATAAGAATATACCTCCAAATTTTAGATGCAATTTCAAAATGCAACCTAGATCATTCAGGAGCCAGACTTGATAAACTCATCTATGCTTTGTGGTAACTTTATTTCATTTCCTTCTACCCTCAGTGCTATTCAAATCAGATATCTGAAGCAAAGTAATAGATTTGTATCATCAGGGTCCCAGACTCACTTAAAGCTTAGATAAACATCTTTTTGCTAAGTCACCTGAAGGTGATTCTTGGCTTTCTGTGCAAGAGAAGAACAATTTGGAACCTATGGAGCAACAGCAACTATTTTCAAATCATTAATAAAGCATATAACATAGGGCAGCTAAGACTGAGTGTGCAGGCTCTGCCCTGTACAAGGGCACCCAATTTAGGGGTGTGCTCCACTCTAGAAACCATGCTCCCTGGCCCAAGATACATCAGTTGGAGCAAATTATTTTTATAATTTGTACAAAGGTTTTGAAAGAGGTCACATTTTTCTAAGTTGTACTAACCCTCTATGTAAGTAAGAGGCCCAGTGTAATATAATTCTATAGTATTTCTAACAAAATATAATTAATTCCATTAATATTTAGCTGGCTCTATAACTGCTACATGTCACATGAATATTCAGGTAAGCCTCCTAGTAATTCCCTCACCACATGAACTTGAGTCCCCATGACTTGGGCTAAACAAGATGTTAATTATATATATAGTTCTCAGGGAAACTGATTTTGAAACAGAACAGGAGAAAAAGGATGCTTCTAACACTGTCTTTCTCCATAGATGACAACAACATATATCAGATCATATTTTCACCTTAGTGAAGCTTTTCTTCCTAAGTGGAATGAAAAAGTGGGTACAGAACATAATGTTACTCATATTATTACTATTTCCTTAATTAAATAGTCTTCAGTTTGGAATTTTCAAACAATGAGAAAGTGATAACAAAACTTAATAAGCTCTGAGACAATGGATTATTTGTGTAATGGAATACTTTGCCTTTAAATTTAGCTCGTGGCTTCCACTCTCCCTGGGAGACTTTATATAGTTCATTCAATGAATTATTTGCAAATGGGGATAACATATAATACATAACACATTTTTACATTAACTTTTTCTGGCTACAAAATTAATACATGCTTATTGGAAAAAGAAAAAAAAAAAAAGGAAGCCAAAGGAAAGTATAAGAAAAAAATTACAAACACCAGAAAGTCTGATCACAGAGGCAATTAATTACTACTGGCATGTCAACATTTCATTCAAACGTGACAAATTTTAATCCCAGTTTTGCTTCTTCTTTTTCTTCAGCACATCACTCAGTTGCCTCCTATTCCCCCTATTTGGTATGTACTCAAGCAGTAATAGTTATTTTCTACAAACTAATTTAGCAATTACCAACCAAGTACCATTGTATTTCATAGGTCTACTATTATTACTCATGCTTATTATTATTCATTCTTGTTGCTTACTATTACATGACTTAGCTTTTATCCGGTCATGTCCTATGAAGATTATCTTTTATACATAACATAGTATGACATTACACAAGTGTTAAACCATTTCTACTCCATAATGTGGATGTTAGAAATAGCTTCCTTAACCCATGGAAAAGAAAAATAAGATGGTAAATTTTATGTCAAAAAGTCAAATATTGTATACGGAGGCCAAAAAGAAATTACTTTAGATAACAAAGTTGTTTATTTTTATTTTTACCTATTTACCACAATACTATAATATTATTAAGGAAAACTGCAAGTTAGCTATGCTTATAAAGGTAAAGTACTATAAAAGCCCGAAAGCATATATCTCAAGAGTCTAATCCAATTCTATCTGAGGAGCTATCCTCTTTCTGTGAGCTCTGTCATGTAGAATTACATCATCTCCCATGGCTCAGATTACCTCCAATTCATAAAATGCTTTAACAAAAACTGTTACGAACTGAGTTCTATTATATATTCACATAACTTCCTTCTCACTCTGGTTTAGCACGGAAATACACAATATATCAATATGTGTTTCATTAAGACAGTTGTTTCGATATGGTAACAAGCTGGGCAAATAGAGGAAGTGCGCTGGGTGTAATTTATTTACATTTTAATAAGACCTCAGATGAATGATACCACACAGGAAGCTCATAGTGAGGCTAGGGAGAATGGTGGCTGAAAAAATGCCTTGAAGTTTGGAAGATATAAGTATTACTTAATCAATAGTAAGACTTCTGAATTAAGATAGTATAACAGTTCCACTGGGGTAGGTATTGTGGTCTGTGACAAACATTATGCAATGCAGGCATTAAAAATTGAGGGGGATATAAATTTTCCAAAATATAAAAAAATAAAGGTTATAAGTTGAACATAGATCAAATGACAAAATTTAAAATAAATGTCCCCATGATATAAAAATTTCATCAAAGCCCAAAGGATAGGACTCTACTTCCTTAATGTACCAAAGATTACTGCTAAAATTCCCATTTAGTAGAGATGCTAACTTCATGTTAGCATTTGGATTTCTCCTACTTTACATGTTAATTCTTTTGTGAATGGTTCTAAAAATCAGGGCAAGTTTTTTTAATGAAATAAGAGATTCCAAAAGCAATGATTTTCAGCCTACAATTATATTGGCCTGTACTACTCCTATTTCCAAATGCTGAGCAGGGTCACCTTTGTGTGAGACAAATTATCGCTGGTAATATTTCAGAAATTAATGTGCATGACATTTGTCTATCTGGTGTTGTTCCAAAGAGAATTTTTAAAATCTTGCAAAAGTAAATACAATTTTTAAGCAGCAAGGCAAGAAATAATTATAAAGGTACAATAGTATAGAAAAAGCATGAAGAAGTCAGGGTGAGGTCAATATACAAAAGGTATGTAGTGAATTCTAATACATTTGCTTAAATATAAAACAAGAATATGACTGTATTTATATTAGCTATTATAAAAATAAGTTTTTCATTAGGATGTGTGTTTTGGCATTTTTTCCTTGTTTGTATCTTACCTACCAACTAGAAAGTAAATTCCCTGACAGTGTATGATTTATGTTTTTCTATACTACAATTCGTAACAACTAGCATGATGCTAATGAGAAAATTGATTCTTGATCAATATTTGCTGTTTTGATTTGAGTGAAACATAAAGAATCAGGTCAAAAGGGTAAAGTTTTAAATAGCAGATGTTCATGCATATTGTATAAAAGAACAAAAGAAAGAATTCTGAAAAATAAAATAAATTATGCTAAACTACATTGAAGCAATACAATAAAAAAAATAAACTTCAACTGAAAATAAATCAATCTAAATGTATACTTAAATCTCACAGATAATGCAGAAGACCCCCAGAGAAATGAAAACACAATGTTGTTTGTGATGGGTGAAAGTGATGGGTCCCAATATCTCATATCATTTCTGTCATAAGATATAATAAGTGATAAAGTACGATTGGAAATTCCATTTTCTTGATTATATAGAATGTAAACAATCTATTTTATAGAGAGCTGTACATTTTTTGAGACATTATTAAGCTTTATAGAGTTTTTCATTAGAATCTGAACACTATTACTTCAGATATAAAAACTCATAAGTTTGATTATAAATAATAATTTTACTTTTAGCAATTTTTAAAATCCACATTTTGACATGGTATACAATTAGGTTATAAAAGCCTTCAAAGTGTTCTTCATAAAATACTAAATGTGATGTTTTTCTAGTAATGCAAGGGCAATTTAATAATGGGAAATCAATTACTATAAATCCATTGCTAAATTATCATGTTCTGAATTATCCTATGTTTTTAAAGAAAGGGAATATGCATCTGAATTCCAATGCTCAGCAAACAATTTTTGGCACATAGTAAGTACTGAATAAATATGTGTTAGAACTGATCTGTGTTGAAAGAGACATCACAATAAAAGTCTATGTGCATCAGTTAGAGTTTAAAAATATTTATCCAAAAAGGCATGTAATATACTTCAACATTCATTCTTAATAAATAAAGAAAGGGTTAGAAATAGTATTCTAATCCAGTATGACAAAGAATATCTGTCTCAAATCAACAATAAACACCCACCTTAAAACTGTGAAAAAAAAAAAAAAAACAAAAAAAAAACTAGAGACATGACCACATCATCAAGAACAAGGATACTTCCAGTCTTTGTTATTACTTAGCTGTTTTAGAAATTCTAGTCAAAGAAGTAAGACACTAAAGAGAAATAAGAAGGAAAAAAAGAAGATATCTTGACTCATCATTGCTTGCAGATAATTTAATGACCTTAAAAACTTGAGAAAACTTCTAAAAATTACTAAAATTATTAAGAAAGTTGAATAAAGTAGCTAGGTAATAAATATCATACACTGCTATATGATGTATAGGAATGTTGTTAAGAGAATAAATCCTAAGAATTCTCATCACAAAGAAAAAATTTTCTTATGCATTTTCTTTCTTTGCTTTTTGTTGTATCTATGAAAAGATGGATGTCAGCTGAACCTATTATGGTAATCATTTTAAAAATTCATGTAAATCAAATTATAACAAAACCATTATAAAGAAGATATGTTTTATTTAACCAAACAATTAGGAAGTGGAATATTCACAAATAAGGACAATAACAAGAACACAGCATGCCTATACTTAAATATAATAAGAAAAAAAAATAAATATTATAAAGAATTTGGGGACCTATATGAATAGAAAGACAGAATGTATTTATGTATGAAACATCATATAAATAGAAACATAGGGTGTTTCTGAATGTGAAGACTGAGTATTGCAAAGATACTAATTTATAGGTTTAATAAAATTCCAATAAAAATTCCAATGGAACATTTTTATGAACTGAATGAGGTAAATTAATCTTGAAGAATAAGTAGATGACAATAGTCAGAGTATTTTTGAAAAAAAGAAAAGGAAGGGTTTGACTTAGCAGATGTGTAAACTTACTGTGAGGCTATAATGGAAACTTTATGGAACCAGTGAAAGAACAGATATTTCAAAAATAGATCCTAATGTTGATAAAAATTAGTAAGCAATAAATATGACACCAAAGGGTAAATGGGTTGGGACAAACTGATTAACTATTGAGAGCAAACTCAAGATGTTTATTGTGTACCTTAGACTAAAATAAATTCTGGAAGGAATAGAGTTAAAAATACAAAATAAAGCCATGATGATACCAGAAAAATGGCGAATTTTTATCTGATTTCAAGCTGATGAAAAAAGATGATAACAGCAAAGGCCAGAGTCAGATGGAAAAAAATAAAATAGAATTGATTGTACAAATACATAACATTTTCAGGATGCCCAGGGTGGCACAGTCTGTTGAGTATCCTACTCTTGGTTTCGGCTCAGGTAGTGATCTCAGGCTCGTGATCTCAGGGTCATGAGATAGAGCCCAGTGTCAAGCTCCCCACTCAGCACAGTGGTTGTTTGGGACTGTGACCCTCTCTCCCTCTGCCTCTTCCTGCTATGCACTAACATGCATGCTCTCTCTCTCTCTAAAATAAATAAATAAATCTTTAAAAAAATACTTAACACTTTCTCACAACAAAAACAATTAAATGGCATATAAAAACTGGGACAGCTACATCATGTTTGACAAAGTAGTGACTTAACATTTCAAAAATTTTGCAAATCAAGACAACATGAGTAAAGAACATGAGCAAACAATTTATAGAAAGAAGAAAACAATGGCAAATAAGCATATGAAAGACATTTCAGCTCCATATTAAGAAAAATGATCCTAATTAAAATAAAATAAGCCAGGTTTTTGTTGCCTGCTAAATTAGCAATATTTACAAAATAATATATTCAAAGCAGGTAAGAGTGTTCTTAGAAAAGCACTCTCACATACAATTTGGAAGGAGTTGACAAGAGAACCTTGAGAAGTTTACATCCTCTAACCCAGAAATCAACCTTCTAAAAAAAATGCTGAGAACATAATCCAAGATAAAAGTGTATATATAAGAATAGCTCTCAGAGCAGTAGGAATACTGGTGGAAAATAACCTACATATCAAATATGGAAAAGTTTAAATTTTTTGGTACATAAATAAGGTATAATATTATACAACCATTAAGAATGGGTATTTTATGACTGAGAACTAATAACATAATTAATGCTACTTGAAGAAAACAGAATATAACTATATGATCCAAATTCTTACTTAAAAATAGATACACATACACATCCACTTAGAAATGTACAAAAAATTGGAAGGAAGCAGAACAAAATCTTAGAATTGTTCATATTTGGTTTAAATTTATGTGCTATAGGGGCGCCTGGGTGGCTCAGTGGGTTAAACCGCTGCCTTCGGCTCAGGTCATGATCTCAGGGTCCTGGGATCATGGGTCATGATCTCAGGGTCCTGGGATCGAGCCCCGCATCGGGCTCTCTGCTCAGCAGGGAGCCTGCTTCCTCCTCTCTCTCTGCCTGCCTCTCTGCCTGCTTGTGATCTCTGTCTGTCAAATAAATAAATAAATAAAATCTTTTTAAAAAAAAAATAAATAAATAAATTTATGTGCTATAAATTTTTTCTATTTCCATAATTATATTCAATGAGTATACTTTACCTTTTAATCTGAAAAAACAAAACAAAACAAAACAAAACAAAAAACCCTTTATTTTAAACCTAAAGTGAATTTATATGTGTTCAGTCAGAACCCACTCAGGGGAAAAAAACCAACCACCAATAAAAACCACTTTTCCTATACATACAGAATTACTTTGCTCATTCATCTATGGATCTCCTTAATTCTGTGTATAAGGAACCCCATTGAGATACTTTATTTTCTTATTTTTATTTCCAAAGAACATCATCTTTTCCCTGAAGTAAAAATCAAAGAAAATAAAGTTACTCTTAAGTACCATATTTGACCTCAGTGTGCTTCCAGTATTTTGATGGTCCTTTCTCTGACCACTTCTAGATGAAGTTTACCTATTTTGTTAATAACTATTTTGATATCAAGTTCAGTAATATTCAGTCTGAGAATGTTTATTTAGTCCATTTAGCCAATACCAAGGAGTCACCTTCAACCAACTGTGACCAACACAGTGCATTTGATTTTCACATCTCCTTTGCCTGGAACACCAACCATGCTGAATATTCTGAGAGTAACAATGGATGGGAGTTGGATTTTTCATCAGTGCTTAAAAAATAGCTGCCAAAGTCAAGACATGCAATAACCTACTAAGTAAGTTTGCTGGCTCCATATTGTGTTTGAAGGCACACCCCCTCCAAACGTCTGCACTCACCATCTGCTGCTCAACTGCAGAATAATGCACTCAAGTCTGGTGTTGCTTGGCATAGGCAAGGATAGTCAATGTCCAACTCCATTCAGACATGTGCACCATATCAGGAACCTTATGACACAGTCCTCAACATCAATGCAGCACTTTCAAGCCCCACTGCACATCAATCAAGTATGTATGACAGTCAAGCTGATAGACAAAACCTAAGCCAACCTTAAACACCTACTGTGCATGGATCTCTCCTGTTTGCCTGCCGCTCACCTTCTATTAAGATGATAGCTTTGGCCTAGTCTTCCATGCCAAAACAAGTCCATGGAGTCACTCTGGCAAGAAGAAGGGTCTATATCAATGTCAACAAACAAGTTCCTTGCTGCCGACCCTACCATCTGTGCTCCTGCTTCCCACCTACCTTACTTTATGTGGACCTTGATGAATGGGATTCTAATAGTCCAAGATTCTAATTTAGCCAGCCTTTGCAGATGGGGTCAACATGACTGCCCTCTGGCCAAACACCCAGGGTAACATAGCTGAAGGTTACCTGGAGAGTGGCTTTTTGCACATTTGATATTAGAAATAAAGCAAATAAAGATGTTCCTATCAGTCTGAGTTTTGGGTTTGTGAAAAGAATGATGTGTTCAGTGCTAAAAATGAAGATGATTTCCCCTTAAATTTTTTAGAAATATTAAAAATGCTAAATGATAAATTCAATTTCAACACTATAGATAAGAGAAATAAGATAAATAAAAATAAAACTGAGGTTGTTTTAAAGTATTTACAAAGTAAGTTTGAGAAAATGACTTGAAAAAAATCTCAGAAATATGTAGAAATAAGACTTTATAAGATTAGTAGAGAAATTGAACATTTCAATAGGCATTAGATGCAACAATATTAGAGAATAGTGTACATGCTAAATGGAGAATAATAGCTTTCAGACCTATTCTCCAGAAGTTGTATAGCACTTACAGTCTTCATGGTTGAACAGCAGAAGTGGACATAATTTTGAATATGAATAGTTTCTGGAAAAATCAAATTTTTTTAATCTTAAAAAAGACATGAAATACAATAAATCTATACTGTCTTAAAATTGTAATAAATTATTTTTGTGAACACATCGGCAAATCTTTTCAATTAGGTCATTAAAAATGCACTTTAGACTGAGCCTAGTGACACATAAAACCAACAGAAAATCTCAGGAAATACCACTGTTTCCATCCCAACTCAATTTAATATAATGATACAATGATATGGGTTTATCTTACATTCAAGGGAAAATAAATGTATTTCTAGAATGGTTTCTGGACTCACCAAAAACAAAACTCTACCCTAAATTCAAAAGACAGCATCACCTAGGCAATTTAAATAAGTAATAATTATAAGGCAAATCTTTACCACGTAGATAATGAATGTGAAAATATGTTACACATCATAAAGCATCATACACAGAATTATTCAGAACATCTATCTCAGGGCTTTGTACATAGTAAGCACTTACTAAACGTTTATAGAATTGATCAGAATTTAATTGAAAAGAGAGGTATAATGAGACTTCTATAAGTAGAATTCAGATCCTTTCAAGATCATGGGAAAAAGTTCAGTCAAATTATATTACTAGATACATCAGTTGTCTTTGATGTTAGGAATCAAGATGAGCTTCTATTATATCCAAAGAAAATTTTTGCAGGATTCTCTTTGGAGAAAGCATAGTGGAATAAAAAGCATGATTATTTTTAATTTCTAAATATACCCAAATTTTCTAGCATTCTTTGGTCAAGTAAGATAATGCTATAGAAATTCTACATAAAACCCGAATTTACAATGTCCTGGCCTAATCATCTGGATAATCTCTTTGAATTTTCCTAAAATATGCTCCCATCCCATTTTCTATGGGAATTCTCCCACTGATTAACACAGAGAATGAGAATTTGGCCTGTGCTCTATAGACACCATTGAAATGTGACCACCTGAGGCATGTAGGGAGGGCATCCAGCTGGCACGCCACATGTTGCCCTGGAGTAGAGTACAATGAGAGGGATATTTTGGCTAAGACTACCTGGACAATCTCTACAAAGGCCCTGATTATGAAAAGGACTTCAGTATCATCATTGTCTCTTGAGTGTAATATGAGCCAAGGAAACTTCTCTTTCTAAATTTATGTATTTTACCCAAAAAAGCACTTATAAGAAAAATCAAAGAAAGCTGGGCCATTAATACCAGAATCTAAGCATTATCCATATCACTGGGGAAACATTTTTAAGAACCCCAGACACTTTAAAATTGATGCTAAAGCACATTACAGACTTGACCATAAACTGCAATGCAATAAACTTTGTAAGGCAAAGGATAAAAAACACAGAATGAAAATTTGTCTATAGTGCCACTGTTAAGAGTACATATTATAAAAATCAGTTAAGCTTATATATTACTCACTTAAGAAATATTTGTTGATTTGATTTTTACTTTATGCAAGTTATAAGAAAGAAAAGCCATGCATTTGAACTGCAATGCCAATGAAATAATTTTGTCAATTTTGAATCCTTTTTTTTCAAAACACCATACGTGATTAGAACACATAATAATGCACTATTTTTTTTGCCAATTTTTGTGTTAAAACCAAAGTTGTTTTTGTATTACATAAGCACAAAATCAGAATTTCAAAACCAGCAAACATATTTAGGGGTGAATTTTAAATTAAACCTACTTGATTCTTTGTTAGATTAACTTTGAGAGCCAGGAACATTTTTGTAAAATTCCACTGGGGTAAATAGGGTAGCTAGGAAACGCTCCTCATAGTGAGAAGAAGCATATGCATTATTTTTCAAGTTTTGTTTAGAGTTTTCATCCTCCTACTGAATGGTTCTAGTGATATTTATAATACAATATGAGTATAAATCTTAAGTGATTTATGATGTCACCAAATGCTAAGAAACAATTACAGCTGGGATTTACATTTGTGTTTATGTATTATTTGCCTATAGATTCCAAAAACCAATGAAGAGAAACTTTGATACAAAACATATCCTGGAACTGAAAGACAGATTCCATCTATCATTATAACCAGTTGATAGTATTTCTAAGACAGAGTTTGACAGTAAGTGAAACAAACAAACATAATGGTTTAAATATGCCACTTCAGCCACTAGAGCTGTCAGTCAAGAGGCTTTTTTTTTTTGTATCATTAATTCAATGCCACACAAACAGTAATTCTTACTTTTCAATAAATTTTGGTGACAACTTGTCTACACAGAGGAAACCAACACCTATAGGGAAACTTTTAATTTGTCATCATGTATGTCTATTTGAGCTTACTTAAAATATAATTGTGGGCTTAATTTACATCCATTTTTCCCCTACAAGCTCAAGAAAATCACAATGATCACATTATTCCTAAGACTAATGAGTCCCAATTTATGACAGAGAAAATAGAAGCTCAGAGAGATAAAGAGTATTGGAAAGGATCATACTGCAAGTCCAGCAATATATTCAGTGCAGTCACTTGGAATTGTAGTAAGACCATAAAAATTACCATTTTACATTTTTCATTAACTTATCATTTTACTTAATTCAAAATATTGTGCAGAAAAGTTTTATTGCTGATTTAGGTAACTGAAAATTTTTATTAACTTAATTAGTTCTTGCAATTTGTGACCGATAAGGTTTGGTTTACATCTTGCCTTTTTCTTTAGGAATTTAGAGACTTCACAAATCTTAATACCCTGATGGTTACTTAAGTCTTATGACGCTAGGGAATAATGAGATTGAGCTTGGCCTCTCTTCCATCTTTATTGACAGACAGCCCTGGTGCCAAAAGCTAGCACTGCTGGTTGTCCATCATCATATCTAAATATTGATTTTCCTAAAACTTGTATTTTGAGACTTTCTTCATTTTAGAATTACAGGTAAAGTGACTTCCCTTTGATATAAACTGCATGCAATAAAAAAGGAGGCAGTCCTACAGAATAAATATGTAGGGAATGGTTTTCCACCTCCGCATGCTGCAGAAAATCCCACTGAGTTAAGTAGGGTTCTACCAAGGCCACTTAAACATATTAGCCTATTATGCTCCACATTTCTTTATTGTTCTCAAAAAGCTAATGAAATGTTCCAGTGTAATGTTTATGCTGGAGCACTTTTAAAGGCATTTTAGAAGTGATATTTCTCTCATAACTCCAGAAGGGGGTTCCACTTCCTGAAAGTATTTAGTAGACCAAGCAGAGACCATGTAGTCTCATTATCCAGACCGTTTAAGTTACACGGCTAGAGAAGAATTCTTAAAGATAATCACTTAAGTTTCAGTGTGGGCTTTAACATCATTGTGAAGTTACAGGGATTACAAAACTGGCAAGCATATGTGGCCTACTGTCCTACTTGGATAGGCTTAAAATACTGTGTATGGTCTGTCTATTCACAGGTAACATTGATTTATATTGTCAATCTATTGGTTCAGAGTATCAATGTAAAATTAAACAATCAATTGAACAGATTCAATTCTTTTTAGAAAGATAAGAAACTATGATCTTCTATTACTAGAACAGTCAGTATGTAAATAACCCTCCCCCCCAAGCGGCAATCTTTGCTGTAGGGTGTCAAGTTTCTTCATCTGTCCCAAGGAAGGAATCTGACTTGTTGATCTCTGTGATCTCCTCCTATTCTAATGGGAATGCTTATTTTATCATTCTAAATACCAATACTGAGTGTTGAGGAGTAGCAAAGTAGGCAAAGAGCAAGGAACAAAATTTTTTTAAACTATTAACTTTACAGCAAAATTAAAGTTACGTAATTGTGCCTTGAGTTGCTATACACAAACACTTCACCTACAAAACATCATAAATAATATGAATAAAAGGTTGAATACTAAGGTCATGTGTGGTAAGATTAAGGTTAAAGCCAAGACTAAAAATATAATAATTAACTGAGAAATTTAAAAAATATAAGCTTCTACCAAGATAATATATGACATGCTTTTAACAAATGGCAATTTCTTATACAATCATTCTCAATTAAAAACAATAACTTGTAGAGATCTGGCAATTTTTTGCTCTTACTTTCAAGAAATTAGACTATAAGCCTAAGAAGTACTTAACAAAGTTCATACCTCTGGCTTCTACTGGATAATCCTAAAAATGTAGTATTCTTATTTTTATTCTTTTTTTTTTAAATAGATATTAACATTTAACACAGATACTGCATTTAATTAATGTCAACTATGTTCCACATGCTTTAATTGCATTCACTTTAGGCAATCCTTCCATCAACACTAGGGAGTAAGTACTATTAGAACATAGAATCATTGAGGTGGTTATCAGTAATGCTAGACTATCAAACTAACTTATGGGTCTCCCCCATTTTTTTTTTTAGCGTGCAAAGTTAACCCAGCGTGGCACTGTGTTTCAAGAATAATATCACTCATATCAAATGATTATGTTTTTGTATTCTTCCTAATAGTAACCAAAAGAGTAACTTATTCTTCCATACATGAAAGTAGAGATAGAAAAGGGATGAAATTAGAAGGTACACACACTTTTTCTCACTCAAAGTGTGAAGATATATCCATAAATTATTAGAGGCATAAAAACCAATAACCAATGAGAATAAAATGGTTTGAAAGTATATTGTAAGCTCTTTAATAAGTGGATTCTTACAGTATAATGAACACTAGATTAGGCACAAGCGACCTATATTTTAGTCCTGAAGCTGCCACTATCAGAGTGTATAATTTTGGGCAAGTTACTTAACATTTAAGTGCACCCATTTTTTTTTTTCTAACATGGGAGATTCTGATCTCAAAGTTCCCTTCCAACAATAGCATCCTATAGCGTGCTATCTACAAAGTCAAGTAGTGATTTGCTTTGTTTCATTTATTACATAACAGTTATTAATGTAAATGAGTAGTATTATATTCATAGCTTTAACTAATTTACAGCAAAGACTGGGCCTGCTTTGTAATCATCTCTCTAACTGCAGCTCTGATATAATAAGGTGCTATCTTGAACATTGTGGGATATGTCATTTTCATTCCTGCTCAAGATTTAAGCAAAAATATATCTTGCAGTAATCAGATAATATAAAAAATCAGAAGTGCATGAATACTTGCACTTAATCTTCTTGACCTCGTCTATAATTTTTGACCTCTACTTACTATCTCAGCCTGCTCCCCTTGACCTCTAATATTGCCACGTACCTGAGAAGTTCTTGGATATAGTGTACCTGCACCAAGAGTGGCAAGCATAAGACAGATGAAGATAGGGACAGGAGTATTATCATTCAGTACCATTTTTCATGCTTCCCACTATTCATTTAGTTATATTTGTCCCAGAACAATTTTAACATATGACTATAGGAGAAGTCATATGCAGCAGGCTGGTATTATAAGTAAAATTTTAAAAGCATGGGAACATGGAGTATTAGGTTCCAGCATTACAGCATTTCTACCACTAGAAGTAATTGACAAGCATACCACTTTTGTTGTAATCTGGAAATCGTTTGAAATTGTTTGAAGATAAAATCAGATAGTAGAAATCCAGTTTCTGTATTGTGGGTGATCAAAGGTCATTTGAAAGGAGAGCTGAGGTCAAGAGCAAACCCCATAGGTCTACTCCAAAAATTTCACTAGAGGGTGCTCTTGGGCTTTTAGGAGTTGTCAGTTCTCCAATAAGAAAACCAAGTAGTGCTTACAAAATGTTCTGCCTTAACATCAGTTGAACTCCATCATGGAACCCATAGCCAATACTTCAATATCAATGTAAGAATATTAGCAAATTTCAAGCCTGGTTCTTATTTCCCTTTGAAACTGACTTGTTTCTACTGGTATTAAACTTGTAGGCTTCACAAATGTGAGACTTTCTTCAAAAGTCTGCATTCTAATTATGTAACTACGGAAACTTCCTGAGATATCAAAATGAGCTTAAATGGGGTTAACTGATGAAGCTATTTTTGCAAGTGTATTTTCGCAAACATAATTTTGATCTTGTAACTGGTTCATAATTTATATATTTACTGAAAAGATTTTAATTATCCTATAGGATGTGGAGATATAATCTTACCATCAAATAGAATCAATCTGAAGCAATTATTTATGTACTTATTACTTGTATTAATCACAACATCAAATATTGAGCATTGGACAAGTACTCAATAAGTGTCTGTATCTTTGACTGCATAAAGAAATTTCTATAGTATATTCCTGATCAGACGTCATATAATTAAATCTTGATTCCTACTCCATACGTTAGACAATGTTCTATAACTATAGTTTTCACCTTTCTTGAATTTATATTAAATGACTTATTCTGATTATTCCCAATAATAGCTTCTTTCTATATGCTTCCTATTTTTGCTACATTCTTAAGAGAAAATGGAACATGGAAATTGTTTTCTGTGATTAACTTTTAAATGTTTATTTTTTATTTGTTAGGAAGACTGAGCAGGTTTTTTGCCTACACATTTAAACGCTGGCAATGGCATATAACCATACATGGCAATGTTCTTCTTAGGAATCAAAATTAAAGTCTAAGTAAAATTCTTCTTCACCTTCAGAATGTAAAGAGTTCTAAGCCACTGATGGTCACTGGCCATTACGTCTGGCATCATGGCGACATCTCATCACACATACTTGCAATCTTGATGGCTTTAGCGTCTTTAGAGTTGACAGGATCATTGGGAAGATGATTATGGAATACTAAGACTTTGTCTGCATTTTCAATCTGGTTAAATTTGAAGTTTCATTATTCTTTTTTTTTTTTTATAATTTGTATTTTTTTTTTAAGATTTTATTTATTTATTTGACAGACAGAGATCACAAGTAGGCAGAGAGGCAGGCAGAGAGAGAGAGAGGAGGAAGCAGGCTCCCCGCTGAGCAGAGAGCCCGATGCGGGGCTCGATCCCAGGACCCCGGGATCATGACCTGAGCCGAAGGCAGAGGCTTTAACCCACTGAGCCACCCAGGCGCCCCTGAAGTTTCATTATTCTTTAATTGAATTAAGCTTAACAGTTTCTCTCAAAAATTGGCTAGAAGCTTCTGACAAATAAGAAATTCAGGGCTGAATAGTAGCCCTCTATAATGCATGAAACTGTATAGAAATGTGTTTTAAATTCTCATCTGAGAAAAGATAAGTCAATGTCATTTATGAATTCTGGCTCCTTTTGACATCCTACGTGGATTGCAACCAGCACGAAAAGTTAAGAAAATTCTAAGTGGATTCCGAACTTTTAAGGGGCCCTCTTTAAGAAGCACCAGATTTTAAAAAAATAATAATAAAAATAATAAATTAAAAGATTTTAAAAAAAGAAGAAGAAGTACCAGACAGTTTAAGCATGCACATCTGATGCATGTTATTCCTCCATTCAACTTGCAGAGGATAGAGTCCCCAGATATATTCAAAGTATGCTTCATCCAAGTTGGTTATAAATAAGTTTAAAGCACTCTATAAAGAATTGGCAAAATTCCATGAATACTGTGAAAATAAAGGGAATCAATGAAAAGATATAATTATTTTAGCCCTAGATGTAATTAATTTGTGAGTGAGGTCATTTTCTCTCAAATACATTCAAGTTTCTCCAAACACAGGTCAATGTTTGCTGGCTGATGGGAGAAAAGACTTATTTGGTTTGAGTTTGCCCACGTTCATATTCATTTCTATATCATAGCAAAATAAAATATCTTATAAATCGTCACATCTGCAAAAGAGGGTTCAAGCTGAGGCAGAGTGACAAGTATTGCTGATTGGCAATAAGAAAACCTCTTAACTATTCATAAGTGTTCTTTCTATGATTTTCTATTCTAGTCTTTCTTTTGGAAAGAAACAAAATAGTTCCACCTCATTTTATGAATCAGATGCACTAGAATGTTTAGTTAGATGTTACACAGCAGATCTAAGTCTAACCCGATTATTTACAACTAAGACAATAAGATACGGGACAAATGAATGGCATCCTAACACAGGCCATGCAGTTAGTACATGGCAGGTCTTATTCGGAGACCCTAACCCAGTGATCTTTCTATTACACAACCTTCCTATGCTGTTTGGTTTTTCCCAAAGGATCTATGTATCATATCATAATTTCATGTTGACTTCCACTGAAATTTCAGAAGAAGAAAAAGAGATATGGGGAAAATTATTTTTAAGTAATCAACTCTTCAATTTAGGCAACATCCCTATGTGCAACAGTCTAGTGGTCAGCTGACCTATATGAGTTGCATGCTCATTAAAAATGTATACATCATCGGGGCGCCTGGGTGGCTCAGTGGGTTAAGCCTCTGCCTTCCGCTCAGGTCATGATCTCAGGGTTCTGGGATAGGGACCTGCATCAGACTCTCTGCTCAGCGGGGAACCTGCTTCCTCCTCTCTCTCTGCCTGCCTCTTCCTACTTGTGATCTCTCTCTCTGTCAAATAAATAATAAAAATTTTTAAAAAATGTATACATCATCAAGTACAATTAATGTTCTCCCTGACTACAGCACCCATGTTATATTTTAGCGGTTATCCAGCCTATGCCATTCTGAATCCTGGAGGCAGTCTTATTTCCCTGAAAGTCAGCCCAGCATGAAAATCCTGCTACCTTGTGGGAAGAAGAGTGCAGGTGTACACTTTGCTTTAGGAAGACTCAATAAGTCAAATTCTGAACTTACCCAACAGATAAATTAGGAGGTGATTATTCACATTATAAAAGCATTCATCACAGGATGCTTTTAAATCATAAGCTGCTCTACTGCATTCAAAATAAGTCGTATTACAAAGCTTCCTTTATAAGGACTTCTCACATTCCAGAGTCCATGGTCCCCTATCCAAAGGCAGTGGAAGATGGGTGGGCAAAGTCGTACCACTTATTACCTGCTAGGCCAAGCTCCTTTTCCATATGAAAGAGTAATCAGCACTGTAGTTCATCTTTGAAAAGTTTAATGAATTTCTCACTCTGAGCACTTATTATGTGCCTGGCACAGTGCTAAGCATTTACATAACGATCTGATTTACTCCTCCTCACCATAAGTCTAGGAGATTAATACAATTTCCAAATTATAGATGAGGAAATTGGGATTCAGAAAAGTTAGATTCAGAGACTTAGTTAAGTAATTTGAATCTAACTTCATGTGCCAGAATTCAATGCCAGATCTGTCTAGAGCTCTAGCCCCTACAACATTCTTTCAACATTTCTTACAATTTCTTACAACATTGTTTCAGATGAAATTTATCACCCTTTACCTCTCACTTAACTGAGCATAGCTATACTCTGATGTACTATACCATGCAGGAATCTCGTCTATAGCAAGAAGAACAAGACATGCTGCCTGTATACACAGACAGGGAACTTACTACCAAGACTATTTATTCTGATTACTGCACTGCTTTATTGAGCCAGAACCTATCTCCTTATAATTCCCACCCATTGGTCCTAGCTTTGCTCTGTTGTCATTGAAAATGATTAGAATCCCATTTCCCCATAGCTCTCACATTCTTCCCATGGTTTCTTCTTCTGTAGGTAAAATTCTCCAGTTCTTTGAACCTTTTATTTTATATAATGGGTATGTCTGCTGTTCACATATATTCTATTCCTTCTTGAAACTGGTTCTTCTGGAGCACTGAGAGCTTATCCGTGCCATTTCCAAATAGGCATGTAACTAATAAATGCCTGGGAGGCTGCATAGCACAGTGGTTAAGGGCAGAAGTTCTGGAACCCAGATTGCCTGGGATCCAAACTTTACCACTTCATCAGTCTGTTTCGTTGGTAAATTTACTCAATGTGCTGTGCTGCAGTTTCCTCCTTCAGTTATGAAATGGAAATAGCAATGATACCCACTTTATAAGGCTCTTATGAAGATTTAAGTGAGAGACTGTAAGTAAACCAATTAGGATCCTTCTAAGAAGGTTGTAAGTTCTATAAATGTCTGTCATTATTATTCATACTATAAGAGTGGGCGAACATTTAACTGCCCAGGAAAAAAATATATGATCAATATCATTCTATGATATTGATTTTATTGTCCAAATATAAAAAAGTCAAGCTCTATGAGAATATGCACTTGACTAGAGACCAGAGACCTGTTTCTAGTTCTGCTCTTCCATATACTCCCAGTGAAAGAACTTGGACCAGTCATTTACCCACCTCATCTATTACACAAGGGAACAGGATTATCCTTCTAACTCTAAAAGGATATGATTTTTTTTCTAGGATTCTACAGTTCTAGTCTCCCAAGCTCTGCTTAAATGTCATTGCTAATTACGTCTGAAGACTACCATTAAAATACTAACTTTTTATCTGAACATTTATATTAATCTGTTGAGATTTCAAGCAGCTTAACTGCTTTATTTCCATGAAAGAAAATAAGCCTCTTAGATTCTATAGACGGGTCTCCTGGAAAATGAAAGATGTTATAATTGCATAGAAAGGGATTTAATGTTATTTTTGAGGTGATAACCTGAAACCCTATTCCTCCAGGTGAGCAGAATCCTGACCTCTCTCTGCCCCAGTGGGCCCATCCATTCTCAGTCATTTTGCTGAATCTCAGAGCAGCCCCTTGGATAAACAATCTCAGGTTTGGATGAAATGCCAAATAGGTACACAGTCATTAGTGTTCTTTTCCACAAAAGTGCATCCAGAGTGGACAACTTCTTTCCTCCCTAAAATTACTTCATTCTGTAATATATGTATATATAATGTTCACCTAATTGTGTTATGGCTAAATGTCCCAGTGCTACTCATATACCTTATTGTTTATCTCTAATGAGGGCATGGTGACAAGTGTCAATATCAAACCAATTGTCTTTCAAAGAGTGTGACAACCTAGTCTAACAAAGTAAATTCCACAAAGTAGCGAAGGGCAACAACTCGAAATTCACAAATGATAAAATCTTTGACATTTTGTAACTAAGCAGAATGCATTTTCCTATCAATAAAAATGACATCATTGTATTCCTTAAAGTTATGAAACATTATTTTTTCTATTTCTAAAATTCTCTATGTTCAAAGTTAATAATTAAGTTTAATTAAGTGTTCTTAATTTCATGGACAGCAAGGATGTTTCAAATCTTAAATACTAAATCTGCATTTAACTACCCTCCTCCGCTTAGGTATGACCATTCTTGTTCCTACATAAAACAGATGAATATTTTAGGTCAGGTTCTGTTCTGTTTTGTTTTTTTTTGCATGCACGTATGTGTGTTTGTGTGTGTGTGTGCTTATGTGTGTGTGTTCTGTTTTGATAATTGACTTATAGCATCTGTTTGAGCAGGTAGAAAGGTGACAACTTTCAGGATATTTACAATTTCATAACACTAATAAGGCCTTTAAGTAATTCTGCTTAAATAATGTTTAAATCTCATTCTAACTGTAGCCTTTGCATTGTGAAGAAAAGCTTAAAGCTGAAGGAAAGATTTCAGTAAAAAGGATCTGAACTTTATATTCTGGCAAGTAGAAATCTTAGAAAAATCAAAGAAATGAAATTAAAGATTTGGGGATTTCTGGTTTTATATCTTCCTATACATAAGAAAATAGTCTGACATATATTCATTCACCAGAAAATCATTACAATATTACTCAGTTTGCCTAACACTAATTTTGCTATACCAGCTTTGTTTTGGTTAATGTTTGCATGATAACTGGTGATGCTTTAGCACAACGCTCAGCAGAAACAGTCATTTATATATATATTGCATTACATATGCACAAAGCCATCCCTTAAAATGCAACACTGTTGCCTTTAGAAATAGAATTTATGTAATATTTGTCAAAAGATTAAAGCAACATTTTCATAGCACTTTAAGCTTCCCTAAGAACTTCATTATTTCACTGAATGGTTAGTGACCCTTATAGATAGGTACTGTACCATTTTACAGATAAAAAAATAATAAGGTGGGGCGCCTGGGTGGCTCAGTGGGTTAAGCCGCTGCCTTCGGCTCAGGTCATGATCCCAGGTCCTGGGTTCAAGCCCCACATCGGGCTTTCTGCTCAGTGGGGAGCCTGCTTCCTCCTCTCTCTCTGCCTACCTCTCTGCCTACTTGTGATTTCTCTCTGTCAAATAAATAAATAAAATCTTTAAAAAAAAATAATAAGGCACAGAAGGTTAAAATGAGTTGCATAAGGCCAACAACTGGCAAGTAGAATGAAACCAGACTTTGAACTTAGATCACTGGAACCTCAGTGCTCCTCCTATTATTCCTGAAGCAGCTTTGTTAATGTATATGTTAGACTGCACTGACATACTAAGGATAAAGGAAACCTATTATCTCTGTATAACCACTGCCCCTTGAAAATACAGAAAGGTATTAAAAACACTATCCAATCAGAGTTTGGTAACACCTATTAAACATTTTAAATCTCAGCTACATTATAAAGTATTTTAAATCTTTAAGAGTTAGGGGGAAATAGCACCCAATTTGCATCTCTTCACATTTGTAAGCCTCAGAAATCTAAAATAACTTTCTAATTCCTGACTTGTAACCCCTCGAGAAGGAAACTTATAACAAAACCAGAGACAAGCCCTTTGTTAAGGGTGCCTATGACGCCAGGGATATACAGATCTGCCCCATTTTACAGTACACAAAGACTGGAATTCAGCTGTTATCGGAGATAATAATAAACTTCTGCTAGTGAGTCAGTCTCTTAGCCTCAGATTTACATTCCCACTGTCAGCAAGAGTTTTTCAGTGAAACACTTTTTAAAAGTAAAAATTCAATAAACAATGTTTATATTGCCAAAAGAATGTATTTTCACTGCTTTGGTGCTAACTTATCTGATTCTTTCGACTTTACTCTCATCTTTCTCTCTTTCCTCCATCTCTTAGCTCCTTCGGTCCAACCCTTGTCCCTCTCCATCCCTGTTGTCTCTCTGAAGCATCAGGGAAGAGGGCTGCACACCATTTGAATGCCTGGACCCTCATGTTTCTGAGATTAAACCCAGACCCACCTATGGCATGGGTCCCGTTCTTTGTCTCAAACCAGTGTCTGATGGAGTCAGATATAGAGTTATTATCAAACTGAACAGCAAGCCCAGATTTTTTACTGTGTAAAAATGTATCTTTGTATGCAAAAATGTTTGTCTAATAAACTCTCTCAAAGAAAACGGTCTTATATTTTCACCCTATTTTCTCATTCTACTCTTAAAGCCACAGTTAGAGGAAAATTACTGTGGTCACTCCGAAATATTCTTTCCATTTCCAGTTACGATCTGGTTTTGACAAAGCTAAGCAGTAATTTCTAGTTTGTAGCTAAGGACGCTAGTTACCATTTACTTATAGAAGTTTATTTGGACTAATGGGGGAGCGGAGGTTATCCTTGGAGTGATAACTAAAGCTTGCCACTTCCTTGGCATTATGTTGTAGGTGTCAGGAGGGTTTTTGTAAAGCTAATTATCTCCCAATACCATTTTATTCCCCCAGGGAGTGAACAAGATGGAAGAGTTCCTTTTCCTCAAAATAAGGCTTATAGCCTTGACCAGGGCATTTAAATGGATCTTTACAATTCCCAACTTCGTCTCCCAGGAACAGCTTTTATAGATTTAGATTTTTTAGTCATAAAGTATTCTATTTATTTCTCAGCAGCTGGTGTCAAAAAAGTTGTTGTTGTGTTTTTTTAATATTCCTTTTAAATAAATAAAATCTGTTTTCATATTGTGTAAAATTAGTTTTGCCTGCTGTGAGTTTGTGGCATTATGAAGTGATCATTTCTTCCCATGAATTATTTAAAGTGAGGATATCAAAATCTGACGGAACAATACAATGTACTGTACAATACAATTTAATTTTATAATATCCCAGTTCATACTAGTATCTCACAATGCACAGCAGTTATAATATATTGGCTCAGAATTAACAGATCAAGACTATGCTCCTTAGTTTCATATTTTAGTATTTGAGAGTCAATTCTATATTTCCTAGTGTGCTAGAGAATCACTCCATATTTGGCAACACATAGATACCTAAAGACATTTTTGTACCTACTCATGCAGGGCACTGATATTCAAGTAGCCTGAATGAGCTTTAGCTTTTTTCTTTTTAATTCTGTAAGACACTGAGTTTGACAGTTGTTCCCTTTCCATTACTGTTGGCATTATTAGCATTTCTTCTGGAGTTTTTGGATCACTTTGTCTTATGGGATAAATGTATGTATGTAACTGTAGTTATTCTCATTTTAGATCCACTCAAATCCCCCACTGCACTTATGGGAGCTTTAGCAAAGCTATAACAAACTTCTAAGGTGAGTTGGGCAGCATGAGGAAATCACCAATGAATAGGGAAAGGCATGATTAGAAGCTATAACAAACTCTGGATCAAGGAGACAGTACTGACTTGTATTTGATAAAATTTATGTAATGTGGTATTTCAGTTATGATAAATTATAACCGAAATACCATACTGATTTTTTTCCTCAGTGGATTTTGTAGCACTCTATAAGAGAAATTATGTCTGATTAACTCACTATATTGAAAGGACGGAGCCAACATATGTTATGTAAACATTCAAATAGCCCATGATACAATTCAACCACAAAGACTACAAGAGAAAAACAAGACTTAGGAGGAAAAAAGATACTATGGGATGTTAAAGTGGCTTTCCAGAGTAGGAAACTGGCTTGAACCACAGAAAAGAGATTAATGAGCATTCCTCTTGTAGTTCCACACAATACTTTCAAAACCAAACTCCTGACTTCATAGCACCCACGTGCTACGTCCACCTCCAATCAAACTGCACTTCTTCAGTGAAAGTTGCCACCATCCAGCCAGTTGATCAGGCTGGACATTAGAAGCCTTGGAATTCCTTTTGCCTTTGGAATTCCCAACACATCTAATCCACCAATAATCACCATTAACTCAATCTCAAAATTACATTCTAAACCCAGCCATTTCTCACCATCTCTATCACCAACCAAAATCACGATTAGCTCTTATTTGATTCCCTAATTGATTTCTCTACTTCCACTCTTGACTCTTAAAATCCACTTTCTAAACAGAAACCAGAGTGAGCTTAAAATGCAAAACAGATAATATAATTCCCTTATACAAAACCCACAGTGTATATACGTTGCAATAAGAATGAAATTCAAACTCAAAATCATGATCAGTAAGTCCTTCCATTATCTTTCCTACACACCTCTCTGATGTTATCTCCTACCACTTTTCCCTATTTACTGTGCTTCTGCCTCAGTAGCCCATTCTGTCCCTCACACAAGCCAAGCCTATTCTTACTATTCCCTACTCTACTAATCTCCTCTGCTTGGATGGTCCTGCTATATCTTCACCTGACTGATACCTTCTCATTACCTTCAGCTAAAACATAATCTTCACAGAGAGGTCTTTCTTCCCCTGATCATGATATCCAAAGCATCCCCAATTCACTGTACCCTGATTTCTTTTCCTCTTATAATAACTACTTCTCATCTTCACTCATATATTGTGTGTATGTTTGTGTGTGTATATAGTCTCTATTATAGTCTAAGATCCACGAGTATAAGGCTCTCTTAGCAATATTGCTATATTAGTTATCTCTAATGGTGTAAGAACTTATCCTAAAACTTGGTAGCTTAAAAAAAAAAAACAAACATTTATTATCTCATAGTTTCTGTGGTTCAGGAATCTAGGTGCAGCTTGGGTAAATCTGGGTCAAAGCCTATGGGTCAAATCCTTCCTTAGATTGTGATCAAACTCAAGCAAGTGTATGGTTTCATCTGAACTAGAACAGAGGATTCTATTCCAAATCCATTCACTTGGTTGCTAGCATGCCTTGCTCCCTTGCCAATTGGTTTTATCTGCAGACCTGCCTCATGACAAGGCATTTGTATTTTCCCAGAGAAAACAACCCAAGAAAGAATGAAAGAAGTACTCAAGATTAAAGTCATAGTTTTTTTTTTTTTTTTTAACTTAATCTTGGAAGTAGCCTATCACTTTTGTCCTTTTCAGAAGCAAGAGACTAGACCTAGTCAATACTAAAGGATAGGGAATTACACAAGGAGGTGGGACATAGGATATGGAGATCATTGGGGATCATTTTAGAAGCTACTTATCACAACTGTTTACCACTATACTCTCAGTGTGCAGAACAGTTCCTGAAATTTAGTGAACAAATGAATAATAAATGAATTTCCCATGGATTAGTACTTGAACATATTTCTAATTCAACATTGTGCCAATGATCGAGAAGAGAAAGTAGTAGATAAAATCTTACTGAAAATCAAAATAGTGACATTCAAACCAAAGAGAAAACCAGTAGGAAGATTAGGTTGTGTGAACAGCAAAAAGTAGCAGCAAACTGAGCAGCCTCAGTTTCTTCATCTGTAAAATACAGGAAGTAGTTCTACCATGTTGTTGAAGCATTAATGAGGTAGCTCATAAGGAATGTTTAATATAGGGCCTCACAAATCAAAGATATTGCATAAATGGGGGCTATTATTCTTTTTGTGGTTGCTATTGTTTGTTAGCTATTATTTTTAATGAGAATAAATGCAATCCAAACATTTTGGAAGAAAATAACACAAGTTATATTTTTAAGATGATGGCATTTGAGATATGAGATACAACTCAAAATCACTTTGAACTATTTACTAATGATAAAGTGTGCTGAAAACAAGCTAGAGAGGTTTTTCCATTTTTATGTAAAATTAGCACATCTTTGAACATGTGTAATAACGCATTTCTAGTCTGTACAACCCATGGAAGGTTAAATGGAGATGGATGTGTGCAGCTTTGGAAATGGAAGATCCACAGTATGACATGGGGTTAAACTTTCTGAAGAGTTAAAGGAAGGGCACAGAACACTGATCTGTCATATAATGGAGTTATGAAAGTTATGAAGATGGTAAGCACAGAACTATTTGCAAAATCCTAGAAATTAACACCAGAGGACAAACTTCAAGTTTGGGGAATCACAAATATGGTCAGAAGATGAAGTGCTATTCCATATTTAAAAGAATGCCTACCTTGAAAGGCAGCAAAGATTAAACAATTAAGTAAGTCGTTGTAGAAATTCATAGACAATATACCAAAATAGACAATGATAGTATATATAGATTTGAGGTTGGCATCAGGAGGGAAACTAGATGTCTTTCAACCTATTTATTGAGATCTTTATTTACAACCAAATAGGCAAGATGGGTCACAGCTTTAGTGAAGCCCCTCTAAAAGCATAAACAGCATCCTGTAAGAGGTTATCATTCTTGTCCTATTAGTGAGAGAGTGACACTCACTGTTCTACTGCTGGTCCTGATGGAAAATCAGCATCAACAAGCCATTTGCAAATATCTGTGTATGTAAGTGAAATTTAGCTTTCTGCATTTTGACTAGTAAATATTCCAAAGATGTATCTACTGTTCTGAGGGTCAAATAGTTCCTACAATACCTAGTATATTGGGTTGAATGATGGCTACTTAAACGACACATCTACATCTGAATCCTCCAAACTTGTGAATATGATCTTCTTTGAAAAAAGCTTCTTTGCAGATCTAACTAGCCTAAAGATCCCTAGATGAGATCACTCTGGACTATCCAGGTGGGCCCTTAATACAATGATAGGTCCTTATAAAAGGCAGAGGAAGAGAAGACACAGACACAGAGGAGAAGGCCATGTGAAGATGGAGGCCGAGGTTGTAGTTATGCAGCCACAAGCCAAGGAACAGTTGGAGTCACCAGAAGCTGGAAGAGCAAGGAAGGATTCTGCCCTAGAGTTTTCAGTGATTTGTTGATTTCAGATTTCTGATTTCTGGGTTCCAGAATTGTGAGAATATTTCTGTTGTTCTAAGCCATCAGGTTAGTGGCAATTTGTTACAGCAACCCTGGGAAACTAATATACTCAGAACAAGTCATTGTTTCACAGAGAAGTAAAGAAATGGAGTAGAAAAAGCATCTAAGCAAGACAGATTCAGATTTAAGCCTGGGCTTCCTTGATACAGGCTGTGTGATATTAAAAGCAAGTTATTCTATATCTTTGATCTACAGGATGTTCATTAATAAAATGGTGGTAAGTTCTCACTGTAGGATCACTGTGGGATGTGGAGGTATGTAAAATGCCTCACTTGCTGGAAGCATTCTGACAGCAGAATATTGCTCTGCTCAATATTCAATATTCAATTAACCTGTTAATAATAAATTCAGAAATGTGTCAGATATCTATAAAAGTTAAAAACTGTTGTTTTCCTTGAGAATCAACATTTTAGCAAGGTATTAATTAGAGCATAAGGGATTGATTAATGTGGAAACTGGCTGTGCAATACCAAATGTCTTGACGAACCTTTACTGCAAGCTGACTATGCCATTTTAAGCAACCTCCTCGCTTGTCAGTGGAACCATATTCTGTCAGGTTACTCACTGTCTCATCTTTAATATCCTCCCTAGTTTCTTATAGACAAATAATGGAAAGCAATGCCAGAGTATTACTGAAAAATGTTTCCATCTAGCTGGGGCTTAAGACAGCCAGATGTAGAGGGAAAGACTGTGATAATAGAATTTTCCTAAATGTTAGTCTAAGAAAATTGACAACAGCATAATAATCTCTAGGACAAAGTTGTCAGATTCATACCAATCATGGACACCTTCAGTTATCCCTAACATTAAGGAAGATAAAAAAAATAAATAAATAAAAGGAGCTCTAACAGTGATTTTCCTAGAGAAAAAACATAGGAATCATGCAATTCAGGTATTTCATATTCTGGAATAACCCTAATACCAGAAAATTGAGACTCTAGTGAGATCCATTCAAAATACATATATTAAATAAAACACATTTTCGAGAAATGCTGGTTTGGTTGTTGTTGGTTTTTTGTTTTTTGTTTTTTGTTTTTTTACTTTTCTAGTGACAAACTGGGCAAATATTACAAAAATAAAAAATTAAAGTGAAAAAATTAATGGATTAGGCATAATATTATTTATGCCTATTAAATTTACTTATTTATGTATTCACGTACTCATTCATTCACTCAACAAATATTTATTAAATGCCTAATCAATACCAGGCATTGTGTTAGGCACCATAGACACAACCTTGAGCGAGATAATTATTTCCTATCTTAAAGGTGATCTAGGCAAAACAATCAATAAAAATAAAGCATGAATTAAAGGAGTACAATGTAAGGCAATTCTAATTAGTTGGGGAATCAGGGAAAGCATCCCAGAGAAAATGAGATTTAAGTTGAGACTTGCTAAGATATTTCAGTGTATCTGAGCAGAAGGGGTAAGTTGGGAGGTATGGAGGGTATTCCAAACAAGGGAGAGGACATAGCCAAAGGCCAGAAATGAGAGTGCATTGACGACACTAGAAGTTCAGTATGATTGGAGGACAGAATGCTAGAGAAAAAGTGATCTGAGTCATGCTACAACCAGAGACAGGAACCAGCCTATTAAGATTAATATTAAGGAAATCAGAAGAATGTCCCAATAATTTTGGTGAGAAAGATGATATTGTAGATCAGCATGGTAGCTCTGGTATGGAGAGGAGGGAACAGATTTAAAGAACTCTTAGGAGGAAGCATTAGTAGGGCTCAGAGAGAAGCCTGAGCTGGAGAGAAAAATGTGGTAGTCATCTATATAAAGATGCTAATCAAAGCTATGGAAGTGAATGAGATTGACCAGGAGGACTGTCCAGAGAGATGAGAGAGCCTAAGAGAGTCTTGAGAGCATCAATTTTTAATACTGCAGTGGTTACGTTAAGATTGCCTTTATGGGACTTTGTCACCCTTCCTAAGAAACCCTTACCTTCCCACAGCAATTCAATACTTGTTACATCCATTCTCACTTTTGGCTCTCAGACAAGATTATGGAAGCAGGGTGGGCAGTATAACTCCTTACATATGAGAATCTAGGTTCCAAGAGGTTGGACCTGAGGTCACTGTATGCCAATGTTACGACTGGGAGTGGGGCCTCTTTTTATCATGCTTTGTTTTCTTTCCATGATGCTGCTCTACTCCCAAGCATTAGTGGCTTACAGCTTCTTCCTTAGTGTCAGCATGAGCAACAGCACATTGATTCTGAAGGTGTTAAGCATTACACACAAACCATATCAAAAACTTCCCCATTTGGAACTGCTCTTGGGACAGAGGGCTAACCTAAGGCAAAGTATGAAGTGGGAGAACTGTTTCTTGGCACTTTGAGTTTCCTACCTTCTCCATCTCTATCTTCTCTTCTCTAAGGACATTTGTTCATTACTCAAAAATTAGCTAGTAAGCCAGATACTCTGTGGATACAGGAATTAACAAGTCATACCCAGTCTCTCCCTGAAGTTTTAAGTTTTGAAAGTTCCTCATATTTTCTGGATACAAACCCTTCATCAGATACATTCTTTGCAAATATGATCTTACAGTCTGCAGCTTCCCTTTTCATTCTCTCAATAGTGTTTTCAAAGAGCAGTTTTTAATTTTGATAAAGTCCAATGTATTCCTTTATGGATCATGAGTAAATGGCTCATGCACTTACCAACTCCTAACATACTTCATCTTTTTCACTGGTGGATCCCAAGTATCTAGGATGGTACCTGAATACACAGTAGGTATTCAGTAAACATCTGATGAATAAATAAAAATTTCAAGGAGTGAAATGCAATTGTGGAAACTTAGTTTGTAGGCCCCATGGAAAATAAAGTAGTCTTAAGTGCAAAGTCATGTTCAATTTTTGTTATCTGATCTAGTATAAAATTTTATTGATAAAAGGACCCAAATGTATTAAGTTCTCTCAGTTAAAGAACCTGGTGCTTTTCCTGGAGATAATTCTTTCTCTCCCAAAATATTAATTTGAAATTCTATAGAACTTCAATGTAAAGCAGTAAGCCCCCTACCCATTTCCATCCCCCACCTCCTCAATAACTCAAATACTATATTAATCCCTGTAAATAAATCAAAGCTGCTGAATTCTCGAAAACTCTAATTGTGCCAATTATAAATAAGCCTCAGGATGGATTTCAACCAGCAGCGTCCCCAAAACCATTATCTGCAACTATAATCCATTATTTTTTCTTTCATAATTAATTTTTCTAAGTAGGTCAGTACTATTCATTTTATTTAAGTGCTGTCCCAGCAATCCCATTTTCCCAACAACCAAAGTCAACTGTAACTATATACATATTTTTATTAAATACACCAAAACTTTCTTATATTATGCAAAACACTACAGTAGGCGGTGAAGTTTTTTTCTAATAAGTAATAAAGGAATGTAATATATTGGTCTTCAATTACATATGTCTTGACCAGATGAAATCTGGTGGAATCTTGAATAAGCACCTGGAGGACTTCCAGATATGTGGTGCTTAAGCAGATACTCTCCCTGCAACCCCTGCCCCAAGGGCTTCTTTTCATAGATTTTAGCATCTAAATCACTAAGAACAATGAGGAGAGATGTAAATAGGTAGACAGATAAATACACAATGTTATAGGCATACTTATTATATAGCATATAATATTTTATATGTGCAACTATACATACCTATACAGTACGTATGTGTTTGAAATCAAAACTGAACTGAGTGGCACACAGGAGAGAAAATGGTCAGGCAATCAACAGAATTCACCACATAGATGAGCTTGATGCCTAAGAGAGCTCCTCACGCCCTCTCTGAATCTATATATTCTCCATTTGAGACACAATTCTAAAAACTTTGGGTATCTGCACTTCCATCAACAACAAATCAAATTCAAGAGTATAGATGAGCTTGTGGTTGCTACCAGCTGCAAGCTGCTTGATGTAGGGAGAAATGAGAGCTCTGATAGCGCCCATCCAGGTAGTATCCTGGAGGAAGCACTGAGAGCTACTGGTCAGGAGAAGGCCTAATGGACATGGGCAAAACTTCTTGCATGAAGGATAATTAATCAGGGAGTCCTTTTGGATGAAACCAGTGGCAGGGGATATGGATCCGATAGAAGACTAATAACAAATACGAATTAATTATCTTGTTATATAGTGCTGGGTTTTTTTCTTTCTTTTAAAAAAGATTTTATTTATTTGAGAGAAAGAGAGAGAGAGAGCACAAGCAGGGGGAGCAGTGGAGACAGAGTGAGAGGGAGAAGCAGGCTCCCTGCTGAGCAGCTCAATCCCAGGACCCTGACATCATGACCTGAACCAAAGGCAGAAGCTTAACCGACTGAGCCACCCAGCGCCCCAGTGCTGGTGCTTTTTAAATGGGTGTCTCCCTATCAATTTTGCCTCCAGGTATTTGTGAACCATTCTGAGTGAATTAATTATTGCCTGAATTTTTTAAACCACTTTTGACACTATAAATTAGCTAAATCTTTTTAAAAAGATAATGAGAAGATAGGGTTTTGCATTTCTCATAAAAGGAAAAGAACACCACAAAAATGTACCCTTCTACAACATTTAGGCCCAGAACTCAGGAGAAATTAGGTTGAATATGGGATTACTATCCTGACTTTCTGCAATACCCTCTGAGCTATCACCAGAGTTCTTAATTCAAATACGTACTCTTAATCTAAAAACCAAATGAAACCAAATGATTACCCCACAAATGAAAGCATATTTAATGATTTAGTGAGGTAGAAGAAGTTTCATTTCACTCAAGCAAATTGTTTTGGTATTCCAGCCAAAGGACAGCTCGCTCACATGGGAGCCATCATTATAAAGGGATGTGACTGGATTTTTTAAATGTATTATCACATAGACCTCTAATAAAGACTATTTTTCAGAATGGTCATCCTGGGAGAAACTTCCTCCAGGGATGCTGTCATTATCTGAAAGATGGGGCACTGCCTTTAGAATTAGTTCATGAGAAAAACCAGTCCTTTTTGCTTCATAGTTACCTTTTCTCTACCATTACCTGGCCCTGGCCTCCCGGCTTTGTGCCTCATTTACACTGATCAATAAGAACCCTTCTCTTAGGGATTGGTATCATAGACTATTTCTCCCGGGCTTTGCTGGAGTTGGAGAGGGTTTTTGGGAATTAAGAAAGTCTATTTTTTGAGCATTGCATTTGCATGGCATACCAAACTCCTTTGGCCAAAAAAGCAATAGAAAACTAAGACTATCCAGAGGTGGTTGTTCTCGGACCTAGTGAATGGGAAAAATTCTCCATGACCAAAGAGAGCTGTTTTAGGTACCATTTCTCTTCTGGGTGCATGTGTGTTATTGGCTTGTCTCTTTATTGAGCTGCTCTACCAGGGTCTATACAGTCATTTGGTATCTGGAGTCTGGGAGAAAACTCCAACCTCACCCAGGCTGTTGTATAGTACCACAGTAAATAAAACACAATGAATTAAGTTTAAGCACTAGTGTGGGGTTCTGTGTACCCTGTGGGTCTTCAGTACATATCTGCTGATCGACTGGATGTCTGATTCAGTATGGATGTGAATAAAACACACACACATCTTGCTCCTAAAATAAAACAACGAACACCAATGCTCTCTAACTTCCCATAAGTAAAGTAGCAAATTGGCAGAACTACTCTCACCCTTCGGGATCCCTACTCCCTCCAAACCCATTCAAAGGAAGAGAAAGAATATGAAGGGAAAATGAACATAAGAAAAACAATTAGCCAATGCACTCTGCAAAGCCTGTAACATTATCTAGAATGACAGCAGAGCCATTGTTCCGGCTGCCAGAGCCCTGCGTGCTTGCTAGCTCACCCGAGGCCCTGGGAGGGGAATAAACTAAGCTGAGGAGATGGAGACTGATGCCTCCACGCTGCCACCACCTCACACACCACGCACACTGCTCTGAGTGTCTGGACACACGCAGGCAGGTAAACCTAGAGAATGGGCACTCCACATTGGCGGGAGGGGAAGAGGCTGCCAACAAACAGGGCCTGTTTATTATTTAACAGTTGGTACCGCTAGAGGCCTGGCACTGCTATAGAGCACTCTCTGTTTCAGTGCAAGTCAGCCTGATTATGAGAGCGTGTGAGCCAAATCGTGTTTACCATAGTCTGCGAGAGCCTCGATGCCCCCAACAGACATGGAAATTCTTTCAAGAGCTCTTGTCCAAACAGAGGAAAGCATTCCTGAGATGGAGGTAAAGGACTCCACAGACTGAAAGCTTGTCCGATCGTCCTCTCAGTGTCTCAGCATGGACTTGCTTACCCCCCACTCAAGACCAGTCATTCCTCTTCAGTGAGAGAGGCTCTATTCCTCTGCTTTTAGTTACTTTGTTTGGGACCTAAATCAACCAAATAATGTGTGAATCACCCATCTACTAATGTTGCTCATGCTGTCCTGCATGCTTTGGCTTTCCAGCAAAAGAA